>NC_060147.1:23550655-26245655 GCF_021461385.2 Schistocerca piceifrons | reverse complement strand
TGAACCCATAGTATAGCGTCGAGTTATTTGGGTAGTATTCTGAAGGTTGAGTGTTCACATCTGTTTGTTTACATCTTTATCGAAATGACTGTGACCATTATTTTTAGTCAGTTATGGTGTAAACATAATTTTTATTTTTCATCTGTTTCCACATCATTTACATCACCGATTCAACTTTTTCATTTGTTCTCATTTTTGTTTTCTTTTATTCTGTTTTCATTTGGCCTCCATTCTTAACTGATTTTAATTATTTTCGTTCATCTATTGTAATATTTAAACGTTTAAAACTGTTGATCTAACTGGCAAAAAACAAAAGGCGAAATAATCTATTTGTATTGGCTATGCAATGTGATCAAATATTTATTTTCCATTACGTACGTTTCTTGGATGGTAATTGTCATACAATCATTTAAACCATAAATTCTTGCCACACACGTCACAGATGGAGATTGAAACTTAACAAAGTTTTTTTATTACAAGGTGTACAACCTTGCTTCCGCCGTTTGCGGATAGGTGGCGACAACGGTAAGTAGCGGTCGAAAGAAACAGATCGCAGACGTCAGGCAGTTAGCTCTGACCTCGGTCAACATAACCTCATTCAAACATTAGTCGATCTGAGTCTGCATCATAAAGTTGTTCTTGATTGAAAATGTCAGTTTACGAGCCAATTGTGGTGATAAACATATCAGTAAATTAGCCTACTATGCCTATTTACATTCACTACTTTCATATGGCATCATATTTTGAGGTGATTCGTCATTAAGAGAGAAAGTATTCATTGCACAAAAGGGTGTAATCAAAATAATAGCTGGGGTCCACTCAATATCACCTTGCAGACATTTATTTAAGGAACTCAGGATATTCACGGTACCTTGGCAATACATAAATTCACTTATGATATTTGTTATTAATAACCCACCACAATTAAAAAAAAGCGAAGTGCATAGCTACAACACTAGATGAAAGGATGATATTCACTATTCTGAGTTAAATCTGACTTTGGCACAGAAAGGGCTGAATTACGCTCCCACAAAAATCTTTGATCATTTGCCAAATAGCATTACAAGTCTGACAGATAGCCAGCGAACATTTAAATAAAAATTAAAAGAATGACCACTCCTCCTACTCAATAGATGAATTTTTAGGTCTGCTGGAAAAAAATTGATATACTGTAAAAAAATTTGATTGATTAATTGTTTTGTGTAAAGAAAACTCACGTAAAGTGACACGTTTCACATCATTACGAAATGTCTTATTGTAACGTCACCGGTTTTTCTAGTTGGTAGTTGATAGATTAGTACTGATCGGCCCTGGCAAAAACTCGGCGATAGTCGGTAGAGCGGTAAAGAGACGTTACAAAAAACTGCGCTGAACTGAACTCTCGACGTGTGCGTGATATTTACTTCACCAACTGTGACCAATATTACGCTACTCGTCGTAATTAACTCTTTTATATCCGATGGTTTAACAGTTGCTATAAAAATATTAATGATAAGTTCAATTCAGTTCCACCAATACCAACTTCCCCATAGTTTGGTTGTAATTTCAAATTTCTAATAAGTCGTAACATTGCGATTGCTTCCTAACGTCAAAGAGTTTCTATACATGCGCCGAGCGCTTCAATCAAATATTATCGCAGCACGCAAAAGATCACAGTTGTTTCTCTAAACAATTTTGTAATTTGTAATGAGTAAATTGGCACGAAAAGGTGGTTTATTTCACAATAACAATCACTTCCTAACAAGGCCGTGAGGAAGAAGCTTTCCGAGGTGGCGGTTTTGGGGGGGGGGGGGGGGGGAGGAATTTATAAACTATCTGCTTTAAAACTATTGCCCAGTTCCAGAGTCCATTTGCAATTACGAATGAAGTTAATTGTCTATCACTGTTCAATGCCTAACTAGAGTTGAGTTCGAGTTATCTAATTAAAAAGTTCACTTTGGACTAATATAAGGTAGTCCTCCATCTGAATTCTAAACGATGTTATAGTCGAAGTCAGTGTTTCGTTTCACTGCGTCATAGTGGATGATATCAATCCTCGAAAAACAATCTAACCGCGTCTACATTTACGAGGATTCAAGTAAGTCTCACCAGCTTCGGCTAACTCTCGTAATGTAGAGAGAATGGATCAAATTTTCCTTAGCCATTACTCACGATTCTCAAAGAGTACTCACACAAAGTATTCTTTGAGATCGTTGGTTCTAATTAGCTAATTTTAATTATAATGATTTTGCGATTTACTATGATTTTGAGTTCACTGAGATTCTATCTTCCTTTTGTAAGTTGATAAATTACTAAGTATAAGGTTCTTGTTTCAACTACTGGTTATTATTCAAATAATAGTGATAAATGTAGGATGATCAGATGCAGCTGTTTAAAAAGGAGGACAGGCAGCTTCGAAAAGGAGGACAAAGGAAGAAAAATGAGGACACATCAAACGGGTCAACTGCAGATGAGGATACTACCTGTCAGCTTTGGACAAGTCACGTGACTGCCGGTGGTGATTCCCAGAGCAATATTTTTTTTTATTTTAAATTAAAAACATTGATTGTGGTGACAGTGTGGGATCAATTGTTTTTATATTTACGCCTAGTTTTAAGATTTCACAAAGACGGCTGCCTAAACGCCACTCCTGATTGGCTACTTTCATTTGACTTGTCCAAAGTTGACGGGTGGTAACCCCATCTGCAGTATTCACCATCAAACATACGTTCAATTTAAATAAATGAGTTTATTATTTATACACATAACATACATACATTCTTTAACAATTATTGATACTTCTCGGAGTAACCAATTTTTTGCAGAAGTTTAGGCTTACTTAACAGATAATTGTAAAATGACACACATGAAAATTCTTTTAAATTATATTGGACCATCAACAGACCTTCCACTGATTCAAAGTTTAATCTATTCCTCTTATCAGTCCACTGTGTGGCAGTTAGGGAAAATATTCTTTTGGCATTAGCATTATGCCCTGAAATACTGAAAAAGTATTCAGCAAGCTTCAGCAACTCTGAGTGACAGTCAACTTACTTACTGTGACAAAAAAACTTTGCCCATTTCTTACTACAAGATAAAGTCCTAAATTCTGCATCATCATTATTCCTTTTTAGAAATTGCCTGAAATTGCAGAACTGATCAAAGCATTTTGCATCTTTAATTTCAAAGGCTTTACATTTCTACTTCTTTTGTCCTGTTATGTCAACAAGACGGAATTGTTTACAAAGCGAAAAACATAAGACCATTCACCTCCTTTCATTCGAAGCACTGCTACCAACATCTACAATTCAATCAGCAGCTGACGACATGTAAACTGCACTTCAACCTTCCGAATACAAATAAATTGAATGACTACGAAACAATGAAATAAAACCATGACAGTTAATATGTCGAGTTATTTCTTACCTTTATTGGCCACTGAGACGTATGTTCCGCTCTATATATCTTATATTCTGCTTCAAATTCATCCCTCCTTTTGTTGAAAGCCGGATATTTGCAGGAAAGGACATCAGAAAACGTACACTTTCGTTTAGGCATAGCCAAATATTTTACGTAACTCACTCAGTTAAAAATTACACTCACATATCACACATGCACTACAGGAAGCCTAGACAACGCAAAGCGAAGATACGAAACCAAAATTTTAAATAATCGATATTTGCATTCGCTTATAGTCGATCAACGGTAACATCGACAATCCTGGTGCCACCAACTAACACCGCCTTCGTGTGTGTTTATCACGAAGGCTGTGCCAATAGTTAAAGTATTTATGAAAAGAGCAATAGAACGTGACGAATTATTATATTACGCTCAACTTTGCGAAAAAGCCGGGCACTATAAAAATCTGCCCGGACCCCTGACAAAGAGCAAAAATGGCGGACATATCCGGATTAATCCAGATGTCTGGTCACTCTAGATAAATGGAACTTTGGTTACTTGTTCATTTGAGAGGTGGCATGAGCCCCCTCTCATATTTCTATCTTACTCTGAGTAATTCGATTTTCCTCTCTAATTGCATGCGGTGAAAAGTTGCTATTCCTTCACACGCAGACTTCCCACGCAGTGTCTCTCGTCACACGGGTGGTCCGGTGACAGGCAGGATCTGCTGATCTTGAAAGGGTTAAGCTGATGGGTGTGAGGGAGTCGAGTGGATGCTTTCCAGACGCCGACATTGTTATGAGAGCGGCGGCGACACGCCCGCAGGGGCCTGGAGGAGTGGCTGGGCTAGAGATTCCGTTACTTCGCAGAAACTTTAGTGAAACCACTTTCTGGTGGGCTACCAGCGAGGCGTGGGAATGACTTGTGTTCCCAGGCAGTCTTGGCGGGCAAATTCCCGCGTTTCCTGCAAAATCATAACTGTGATTGGCTTTCCCAGGGAATAGCTCTGTGACGTAGCAAAATCGGCGCAGAAATTGGCGCCAAGTATCTCCATTGGTGGACTCGTAGTGCGTCGGCAATAGAGTGGAATTTTCCGCCGGTTTTCGAGTTGCTGATTGGAACGTTTAACCACGACCACTGTTGTGGGAGCGGCAATGTTCTGTGTTCGACTTGTGCGGGTGCTCTTGAGGAGAGTCGGCTCTCGCCTTTCGGTCAGACTAGGTTACAAGACTGAGCTCTCACTGCTCGTTGCTCTGGACAGCCTGCCTTCCATTGGCTGTCTAAGATACTTTCATTTAATTGTAACTGTTTGATGAAGTTGCTGAAGTTTCGACTTCAACGTAACTTTCCGAGTACAGTTGGCAATTGAGCATTCTGCGTACAAGTGGCCTATGTTGTCCGTCTTGAGCAGTTTTGGCTAAAGTCGACTGTATCGGAGTTACTGTGTGACTTCGCTTGTTAAAATCAATCGCTGTACCATCAGTGATTGTGTGGCGAACCTTCTTCGTCTCCCTCAGAGGCGCATTTGCATCGATAGGAAGTCTTTCGTCTGGAACAACCAGACCAGGATAATTTGTTTCGGGATATACTCGCGACGTTATCATCACCATGACGGGACGTCGAAGCAACCAGCCATCGCTTCCGATACGCCAGATCGTGTCTTTGCAGTTAAGAAGACAGGTTGGTAATGTATGTCCGCAGCACCGGCAAATTAGGGAATTTGCTCTGTGATAATCAGAGCTCGGCAGAGCGTGCCTGTTCCCGTCTTTTTATTACGTGGTTCTGTCTTGGATGTTCATTGCCCAAGTTCTCACTACTGTAGCAGCAATTAATGTTGGGATGGCTGGGTGTTTCTCTTAAAATTTGAGTTACAAGGAATTGGCTCCACATACCACTTGGTCATAAATGTCACAAGCTAGTTTATGGACAACTTCACCTTCACAGCATTTATTTGAGTATCCAATTTGACGTATTGTAAATGTTTCATGTGTTTTGTTATTATTTTGAGTTTAGTCATAATAAATCAAATTGTTATTTTGGACAGAACTTTCATTCTGTGGATTAGTAAAGTAACCCTTTCATTTCTCACTACGTTAATGAAACTTTCCTTTATCAAATTAATTTCTGTCAAATTAAGTTATTGCAGGTGCCAAACTCTTTTCTACTCCACTTGCAGGGTCAGTTACAGTCAGTTTGCGTTTCTTCTTAATCCATGTGCAACAGCAAAAGTAGGAGCTAGAAAAGGGGGGCTTAGAGCATCATTTCCATATGAAGATCCGAGAAGAATTTAATGTTAAATACACTCCTAGCCCCGGCACCTCGCACACTTTTCATGGAATTTGGAACTATTTTTTATGATCTATGGAACAAGTATTAACGTATGTACGTACATATGTATGTATGTAATTTGCTTGCGAGGTGGTTTCAGCTGTTCAGATCGATTTGTCCCCCCATGTGGCAGCTGGCAGCCCCATGTAGTGAACCTCTACACTGTCCCTCTGCCATCTGCACAGGTAAGGGTAAAGTTATTTGTGTGAACTCTACCTCCAGCTTGCCCTCTGTTGCAGTCGGTGAGTGCCTGCGACCTGGCGTCGAAGCTGCTGTCGCTGAGCTCGACAATGCCGACGGTGGTGGAGAACCCGGCAGTGACTAACCACAACACCTCCAACACGTCGCTGTCCGAGGACCTCTCGGACATGGACGAAGAACGGCTGACGGAAGATGAAAAGAAGAAGAAGCTGGAGTTCGAGCTGCGTAGGAAGGCGCACTACGACGAGTTCAAGGTTGTCAAGAAGATGCCACCTCCCGAAGAGAGCGATGTGGAGGGCGACAACGACGATTCCAAGAAGAAGCGGAAGAAGGGCAAGTAGGGGGACTGCGGGGAGACTTCACTTGTGTGCGACTCGGCCCGAGGGGACAGTGTGAGCCAGACCCTGGATGTGGGCGTGTTCCATCTCCTGTTCCTGTTGTCACTGCTAGAAGCCGCGTTTATTGTGAGTGCTTTGTGAGGGCGTGGTTTCATTTATTGTGAGAGACAGAGAAAGCTGTCTGGTGGAACTATCTGTCCACTGCACGTTTTACATACTAACTGCTATACAATGTTTGCAGCAGTGGAATGATTTTTTTATAAACTTTCATTACTTGTGCCATGCTTCGGCAGAGTTTCTTTACTTCTCATTCTGACTGTGCTCCTTGCAGTGGTGGGAGACATATTGCTTTCCCACTAACCTGTTTCTGAATTAAGCTCGATACAACTTTACTGTACTGCAACTTAGCTATTTTTCCTTTTAAAAAACCACAATCAATAAAAATGTATACTTCCAAATACCTGTCTCTGCAGTTGACCGAATGACAACTTGATACGACGTGGAATATGTCAAATAAGATATTTCTCTATATAAAAAAGCGGCTCTGTGTTGCTCAATTATGCAACTATTTTTCTTTGATTTCAAAAAAATTTGATTAATATTAGCGAACCACATACAAATACTTCTTATTCCTAAATACATCTATGGACTAGAAGGAACTATCAAGCAGAAATAAATTTAATTTGTTTCCAAAATTTCATTTATCTACCAGCACCTTTAATACAGAAGGGAATTAGTCGAATATTTTTATACCTGTATATTTCGTTCCTTTCTTTCCAAAAGTAATGTCAAGTTGTGAATAGTTCTTGACCTATTGTTGTATTTAAGAATGCTTCCATTATTTTTAAAATGTGTCTGAATCTGTACATCAAGTTTCGTAAGAGTAATTTTTAAATAGTTGCCTACATGAAGTTTAAAGATGGAGACAAATACTATTCTTACAGAAAATTTCCCTGCTTTGAATACTGTCTGCCTCTATGTGGAATTGACCCACAAAATTATTTTGTATGATATCAGTAAATGGAAACTTGGAAAGTAAGCTAGTTTTCTAATGCTTTCATCATGAAAAGCAAGTGTCTGAGAATATATGTTGTATGTGGCTTCTAATTCACGATCTGACCATATGCACATCGCAGGAGCTCTGCAGTTTTATGTTTCCCTTGCAGCTCTGGTAATGCCTCACCTTGTGCAATTGCAATCAACTATGTCTAACTCATACACATTTTACGAAGAATCTGTCAGTACTACTTTTAATACTGTTGAATGAATGACGGGAAAAGCCATACTCATCACTCCATTCAACTGTGGTGGTAACACAGAAATTCAGCTTGGGGATCCAGGCCCAAGTTTCACTGAGGTTTACATGCATCACCCATACTCTACCTTCCACAAAAGTTAGTTGTGTGTAAATGTCGAGTGCATGTAGAGCGTCCTGTTCCGTTCACGTTTTAATGGGCAAAAGTGGAATAAGGGTTGGTGGATGAAGAAATTCAGTCAGTACTCTGACTACTACTCTCCGACTACTTCTGTAAGTAGAACATCAACAAAAAACATCCTTCAGTCACAACTGTTGGTGTAGAAAAAATTGTCTGGTATAGTAGTAAAGTAAGCTGTCTCAGTATATATGAGTAGAATAGCTGAGAGAGGCCGAGACCACTCTGCAGTGTTGCCAGCTTTATCCCTACCTGCCAATGGCATCATTGATGATGTCATTCACTGTTAGCAGATTACCCCTCCCACACATCAGACAATCGCCTTATGTAAGGGCCATAAATTCAGCAACTGGTGGGAAACTTAAAACAACGTCATTGTGCCACAGAGTTTTCGCCCACCCCTCTGACATCATTGCTCAGAGTCCTACTCTCCTAAGTCTAAATTCGCGGGAAACTGAAAATATGCAATTATTGTATTAGTTGAAAATACAGTATGTTGAAAGTAGGCCACTTGTGCTAAGTATAGGATTCAAGATGGTAATTCAAGATAGCCTCTGTGTTTTCCCCAAGCTGTATAATTTCAGAATTCCAGATGAGGGACCTGCAATTATGAGTACAGTCCACTGGCCCACAAACTCAAGATTGCGATCCAAGATATCTGATAGGTTTGTCCCTTACGCCACAAACTGCTTTAAAATGGGGGCATATTCTAAATCCGAGAATCACATGTGCTGACTGTAGAAATCAGCCCTAAGTTTAAAATGGCGGGAAATAAGAAAAATCACTGGTTTCCCCACTCCGATGACATAACAGTTCCTCACTCTTTGTTTAAACCCTGAAGCTGATTTGACTTAAGCTTATATCTTATTTTGCTATGATTAAGCAATTTCCACCACACAGTTGCTGGCTCACTTGTACGATTTAAGCATTTACTGTAAAAATAGAATATGAATATTTATGTCATAACCTTTGTAAATTTCAAAAAGGCATATGATTGCATCCATAGATCTTCAATGATGAAAATATTAAGGAATTTTGGACTTCATCGTAAAGTAATAAAAATGATACAGTTAACCTTAACAAACACCAAATCCAAAGTAAAATTTAGAGGAGAAATATATGAACCATTTACGATTAAAACAGGGTTGAGACAGGGAGATTGTTTATCACCATTGCTATTCAATTGTGCTCTTGAATATGTAATGAGAGAATGGTACAAGGAAAATCCTATGAATATTAAAATTGGAACTAAGAAAGATAAAATAAACCTAAATTGCTTGGGATTTGCTGATGACCTAGCATTACTAGCTAATAATATTCAGGAAGCCACGAAACAAATAACAAGCTTACAAAATATAGCACAAAAATTAGGACTCCAGATATCATTTGAAAAGACTGAAATAATGGTAACGGATCCACTTGTAATAGATCACATCACAGTAAACAATAGGGAAATTAAAATAGTGAAACAATTTAAATACCTGGGTGAAATTATAACATAAATTGGACGAGAAACCTGCATGGCGAGCAAGAACTAATAAAATGATAAAAGCTCAAAAACTAACATGGTCTACGTACAATAAAAAATGTCTATCAATTAAAACAAAATTAAAACATTACAAGACGGTGGTTCAACCAGAGGTTACATACGGAAGTGAAACTCTTTTTAAAGTCACCCAGAAAAACAGAATTGACAAAATTTTAAAAGTAGAGAGAAGAATTGCTAGAACATGCATAAATAAGAAATATCAAAAAGCTGGGCAATGGCGGATAGTTCCAAATGAAGTGGTATACAGAGAACTGGAGCCCATCACTGATACTATACGAAAGAAAAGGATCTCTTTTTGTGGTCACATTCTGAGGACACCAGAAACCAGATTATCAAGGAAAATTATTGAGAAACTCTGGAATTTGAAACCACAAGGAGGATGGCTTAAGGAAATAAGAGAGGATATGGAAGAACTGGAAATAACTCTGGATGATTTGCAGAACAAAACGCCAAATTTAAAGAAGTTGAGGGACACAGCAATAAGATTGAAACCAAAAATTGACAAACGACATACAATGAAAAGGGTATTTACAGATAAGGAACGACGAAAAGCATCGGAACGAATGAAGAGATACTGGGCCACTCGGAAGGGGAAAATACCAAAGAAGAGGACCAGAAATGATTGACTGAAGTGGTCCAATGAGGCCGTAAAAGCAGAAGAAGAAGAAGAATATTTATGTTTTTACTAAACAAAATCTGGGGATGATGCTCACTTCCACACTCAAAGCATGTGCAGAGGTCAGCAGCCTCCGGGCACTCGGGTCCATCGTCATGGTGGGACTGCGCGCTTCAAGTTGGAGAGACCCTCGACAACTGCATTAACCAGCCAGGTCCCCAAGCAATAAGTCACACAGCAGAGCTAGTGTTAATTTATTTGTCTGCCTAATGTCGAGTGTGGGTAAAGACATTCAACACTTCTAATGGAATATAAATGAATCTCTTCTACAAAAAAATGTGAGGAAAACAGAAATGCTTGCCTACCATAAGCAATTAAAAAAATGAGGACTTTTAATGAGTTGTAACTGTGTCTCTCCTTCTAGAAAAGATATATATGTAATGAAGATACATGTACAGGTTACATACAGTTATTTATGGAAGGATTGAGGCAGGAAGAAAGAAAATGAGCGAGCAGTGTTTAGAAAAGTAGTTTTGATTGTAATACGTTTCATCTTAAAATAGATTTTGTACCAGGAAAGAACTTACACAAGTAGCACACACAATGTGCAAGCAATATACACTGACAGAAGAAAATAGCAGTACCAACATGCGTTGTGCGGCATAAATGGAAATTGGTAGGTGTGTTTCTTCATCCAAAAGACTGGTACTAGTAGAGGCCCTATAAGGATCCAATCCGGTTTGCATTAAATACTAGTTGTAACGGTTATGAGCGTTAGTTACTTTTGATATTGGAGGTGGTGAGTTGATGTTAGTCAAGAATTGCTTTAAGGCAACATAAACACCATTATCAAAACCTCACTGAGTTTGAAGGATACAACGTAACAGGGCTACAAGAAGCTGGATGTTCCTTCTGCGATATCACAGAAAGACTTGGCAGGATTGTAGCCACTGTACATAACTGCTGGTAGAGGTGGTGACGAGAACAAATGCTCGTTAGAAAACTGGGCTCCAGAGGACTACGTTACACTACTGAGTGGAAAAACCACCATGTTCAGTGTATGGCACATCGTACTACAACTGCAATAGAATTTGGATTGGGTTGGGTTGTTTTGGAGGAGTAGACCAGACAGCGAGGTCATCGGTCTCATTGGATTAGGGAAGGAAGTCGACTGTGCCCTTTGAAAGGAACCATCCCGGCATTGCCTGGAGTGATTTAGGGAAATCACAGAAAACCTAAATCAGGATGGCCGGACAAGGCAGTGAACTGTCGCCCTCCCAAATGCGAGTCCAATGTGCTAACCACTGCACCACCTCGCTCTGTCAGAATTTGGGCAGCAGTTATCACCACAGTGACACACTTCAAGGACAGGTCAGAGCCAGACGCCCTCTAGCGTTCATTCCATTGGCCCTGAAACCACCGCCATTTGCGGTGTCACTGGTGTCAAGGAAGAGCTTATTTTAAGCCAGGGTGGAAGCCTGTTGCGTTTTAGGATAAAAACCGTTTAACCCTGGTGCCAGTGATGACCATGTGTTGGTTGGGAGGAGCCCAGTATAGATCCTGCAACCAAACATCTGGAGTTATGGTCTGGGGTGCAATTTCGTATGACAGCAGAAGCATTCTTGTGGTTAACCCATGCACCATGACTGCAGCAAGTTTGTATGTCAGTCTTGTGATTTGGCCTGTCGTGCTGCTGTTCATGAACAGCATTCCAGGAACGCTCACCCGTCTATCACTTTTAACCCAACATGCTCTACCGAATGTCAGTATGTCGCGTTGGCTTGCTCAGTCACCAGGTCTGTCACCAATAGAGCACATATGGGACATCATCAGATGACAACTCCAGCGTTATCGATAACCATCCCTGTATTATCCAACCAAATACAGCAGGCATGCAATTTCATCTGATGAACTGACATCAAATTCCTATACAATACAATACAATGCATTCATGTCTGCATGCTTGCATTCAACATAACTTAAAGCATTGCAATGTTAATTAAATGAGTTATCTAGACAAATCTATTGCAGAAATTTCATTACTCTACATTAAATTTTATGGTGTTGTCATTGTTTTGCATGCATCAATGTGCATGATGCACTGCCATACTCACGCACGTACGTACACAGAATTCCTTCCCCCCCCCCCCTCCCTTCTCTCTCTCTCTCTCTCTCTCTCTCTCTCTCTCTCTCTCTTACACACACACACACACACACACACACACACTGCTGTGATTAGCAGGTCACACTGTTCCATACACAAACATGCATTTTCGCTATATATATATATATATATATATATATATATATATATATATATATATATATATATATATACACAACACATACATACATCCACTCTGTCATTCACATGAATCTTGTGCATACGGCAGAGTTTGTCTCATCAGCACAAATGAACTACTTATCATGGCATGACAGGCCAATTTTCAGTTGCATTACACTGTGTAATGTCTTTACAGTTGAATACTGAGTTGGCACAACATACCCTGAGGAGGAGGTGAACACCACAACACTGCCATGCAAGCACTTCAAGTAAATCTCAACTGTGAGAGCCTCTGAGACTGCACTCTGCACATCCTTTGTCCATTCTGTGTGGCAGATGTGCTGAATGATATCTCCACATTTTTGAGTGGAGGCCTACAAACGTAACAGTCAGTTACCTAATGCCTTATCGTTTATCAATCTGGTAAACTTACTTTTAGCCAGCTCTGTGCCATAAGGATTACGAGCTGGATATCGACGTGTGTGGAACGCATCTGGATGGGACGTTATAGCTTTATATGGATTGCAGCCCTTCACCTAATTTATGTCCATATAAAGTAACTTTGGCTCTAAAAAATGTGTTTTTGCAACCTTTTGTTAGAACAGGTATATGTGGAGTTTAGGTAGCTCTAATATACACACACCAACATGTTTCATAAACTTTAACAAAACCTTCGTCATCTACAGAATGATGAACTCTTTACTGAAGATTCAGGCCTGTTTAAAATTTGATCACATGATACAATCTCCTGCGCTATAAAGCCCATCCCAACAGGTAACTAAATTAATTTCGTGATGGTCTCATTTTTGCACAGTTCTTTTCCGAAAGTTGTTTCATTTATAAGCTTATAAAAATCCCTCTTAAATGAACAGATCACAAAAGCCCTCCTTCGGTATTTAGATCAAAGTATTCCTTCAACGAGGGATTTGTTGGAAGGGAACACTGTGGGTGACTCTGTCCAGTTCCAAACCTAACACAAGATGGTGCTGAAGATTACGATAATTTTGTATGCACTTTGTTTCTCTCTCGAGAGTTGTCAACAACGTGGGGTGGGTATCTTATCATGGAACTCAGTGCTCTGGACATAAATGCAAATCGATGTTCCCATCAAACAAACTATTCGGATACATTAAGTTTACCTCCAAAACGTACCCCACTTCGGAAATTACCACCACAGATCAAAAATTACCCAATGCGATGATTTCTTCACTGGGCAGCCATTGAAACCTCGTTGCATGGAATACTAATATAAATTGTTTACATTCAAGCTAAAGGTATGCTCAAGAAGTTGCCGTTGAGAGGCCATGCATTTCACAATAGGTGTTTCAATCTGGCAAAATCATCCCACCTACGCACCACGATAAAGATATACGTTTTGTAAAACGCCATATGTCTTGCTGCAGGGACACGTCCATAGCTGCCAGCTACACATCCTCGTCTGAAAGGAATCATTGATTCTTAGACCTTTTTTGAGGGACTGAAGGCATGTCAATCGCAAGGGATGGACTATAGGGCAGGTCCTTGAGTGTCTCCCACTTGAGTTGTCTGTAATGGATAAATGGAAATGCCGTGTGGCTAGGGCCTCTCGTCGAATACACTGTTCACCTGGTGCAAGTCTTTCGAACTGACGCCACTTCGGCGACTTGCGTGTCGATGGGGATGAAATGATGATGATAAGGACACACAACATCCAGTCCCTGAGTGGAGAAAATCTGCGACTCAGTCGGGAATCGAACCCAGGACGTTAGGCATGACATTCCTTCGCGCTGACCACTCAGCTACCAGGGTCGGACGTCTGTAATGAGGCTAACCTTGAAGACTAACCGGCCTCTCGTGTCGAGTCGCGACCAGTATGGAACTTCGCTCTTTATTCCACAGCATTGGTTTTCGACCGACATGCTGCCCCATACAAATTCTCTTTTCACTGATAGGTGTCTAATGGAGTTTTTCCTTAACAGTCAGTTGGTCCTGTTTTGACGTATTTGGTAATAACGTTGCACATCAGGTTCAAATGGCTCTCAGCACTATGGGACTTCACTTCTGAGGTCATCAGTCCCCTAGAGCTTAGAACTACTTAAACCTAACTAACCTAAGGACATCACACACATCCATGCCTGAGGCAGGATCCGAACCTGCGACCGTAGCGGTCGCGCGGTTCCAGACTGTAGCGCCTAGAACCGCTCGGCCACTTCGGCTGCACATTAGGAAGACGGATATAAATGTCACCCTAATCCCTTGCCTACACATCGGTGCTTATGTACCAGCATTAAGGTTGCGCTATGGTGCATATACGTAGCAGCAATGTCCTCAAACGGAAACTTTTTGATCGCCCCTTATAAGTGCTGTATCTTTAATAGCTGGATGTCTGAAATATTCACCCATATACAGGTATTCAGGCAGTTTATAACTGTAAGACAGAGATCTGAAAACTTGATTTTAAACTGCGATACTGCACTATATTTCCAGGGGCAGATGTGCACACTGGTCATAATCTACTGGTTATGAGCTGCTATCGAAAACTGACGAAACTGAAAAAAGATGGGAACTATGGAGATAAGACCCAGATAAATTGGAGGAACCAGAGGTTGTTGAAAGTTTCAGAGGAATCATTAGGCTACGTTGGACGGAAACTACGTGGTGTTCAAAAAGTCTCTCCGCAGTGCCGTATGATTTTTCGCCTTCCTGGATTATTTCCGTGCAAGTGGACTCTCCCAACATTCCACTGTTTCGTTTATCTCAGCCAGCGTCAGTAGTATCGTTGGTGTGTGTCGTTACGTGGTGACGTGGACTTTTAAGTTTAGTTCCTTTGTTCGTTTGTTTCGTTTTTGTCACTGTTAAAATGCTAACCATTGAAGAACGTGTGCTTTTCGTCGAACAGGTGTTCAAAGCCGGCGGTAAATACACAGTTTCAGTTCGTCAAACATTTAATTCGGTTTTCCCGGAGACAACTCTCCCACATCGCGATACTGTGCGAGATTTGATTAACAAATTTCGAAGCACGGGTTCAGTGACAGATGCACCGAAAAGTGGTCGTCCTAGCGTTTTGCCTGAGGATAAACTACTCGGTATTTCCGATAAAATGTCTACGAGTCCAGACAAGTTAGTAAGAAAACTCGCCCAGGATATATATGTTAGTGTCGGAACGGCCCACACAGCTGTAAGGAAAAAATTGGACCCTTTCCCATACAAAGTGACAGTCCTGCAAGAACTGAAAAACACTGACCATGGCAAGAGACTGCATTATTGTCAATGGTTCAAAAATTTCGTTCAACTAACCTAACATCACTTGACTTTTTCTTCTGGGGTGCGGCGAAGCAACTGTCTATAAAAACCGTCCAAAATCCATCGATGAATTGAAAACTGCAATACCCACTTTCACTGCGTCTATTACAGAAGAAATGTTACAGCTCGTGTTTGCAAAATGATTAGACGAATTGAATTGTATATCCAACAACAGGGGGGACACTTCCAACATTTAATGTGAAAATTTATAATTAAAAGTGAATATTCAATAAATTAATAACTTGTATTTCACTGAGTTTCATTTCGGAATATTCACTGCGGCATACGACACGCGCGGCTAACAATCATACGGCACTGCGGAGAGACTTTTTGAACACCCCGTACGTTGGACTGGTACAGGGATAATAAAATGATAGGAGGCGAATGGGTAGCTTTAAGAGGTAAAACAGTGAAGGCAACAGAGGACCCCAGACACAGAAAGACAAGGACTAGCAAAAATCTTCGGTTAAATTAGGAGATATTTACTTCATGAAAGGATAAAATTCAAAAAGGTAGAAAATTAAGCAGGAAAAAGGGAATACAAACGTCCAAAACTGAGATTAATAGAAGGTGCAAAATGTATAAGTAGGAATGGCTTGAGGAGGATTATTGCAAGTCTGTAGAACTATGCATAGCCAGGGGAAAAGAGAGATACTCGTATATGAAACTTAAAGACCATTGCAGAAAAGAGAAGCAACTGTATGGATATCAACGTTCAGATGGCAAGTGAATAAGATAAAGCTGAGAAGATGAAGGAATACGTGTGTACAGAGGTTCTCAGCGAAGGAAACCACCATCATGACAATACTGTAAATTGCCCAGTCACTTAATGTGACCACCTGTCGAAACCCTGGATAATGGATAACCAACTTTTGCAGCGAACCGCTGCGAGATGTGCAGGAAGGGAGTCATTGAGGTTCTACATCTACATTTATACTCCGCAAGCCACCCAACGGTGTGTGGCGGAGAGCACTTAACGTGCCACTGTCATTACCTCCGTTTCCTGTTGCAGTCGCGTATGGTCCGCGGGAAGAACGACTGCCGGAAAGCCTCCGTGCGCGCTCGAATCTCTCTAATTTTACATTCGTGATCTCCTCGGGAGGTATAACTAGGGGGGAAGCAATATATTCGATACCTCATCCAGAAACGCACCCTCTCGAAACCTGGACAGCGAGCTACACCGCGATGCTTCCAGAGTCTGCCACTCGACTTTGCTAAACATCTCTGTAACGCTATCACGCTTACCATATAACCATGTGACGAAACTCGCCGCTCTTCTTTGGATCTTCTCTGTCAACCCGACCTGGTACGGATCCCACACTGATGAGCAATACTCAAGTACAGGTCGAACGAGTGTTTTGTAAGCCACCTGCTTTGTTGATGGACTACATTTTCTAAGGACTCTCCCAATGAATCTCAACCTGGCACCCTCCTTAACAAAAATTAATTTTATGTGATCATTCCACTTCAAATCGTTCCGCACGCATACTCCCAGATATTTTACAGAAGCAACTGCTACCATTGTTTGTTCCGCTATCATATAATCATACAATAAAGGATCCTTCTTTCTATGTATTCGCAATACATTACATTTGTCTATGTTAAGGGTCAGTGGCCACTCCCTGCACCAAGTGCCTATCCGCTGCACATCTTCCTGCATTTCGCTACAATTTTCTAATGCTGCAACTTCTCTGTATACTACAGCATCATCCGCGAAAAGCCGCATGGAACTTCCGACACTATCTACTAGATCATTTATATATATTGTGAAAAGCAATGGTCCCATAACATTCTCCTGTGGCACGCCAGAGGTTACTTTAACGTCTGTAGACGTCTTTCCATTGAGGTTCTAGAAGGTATCGACAGGCATGCGGAGGGGGGCCTGTGTGACACGTTCTAATGCCATCTGTGACACGTTGCATTGTGCTGCTGGTAGATGCCATCGTGCAGAGGAAAAACAAACTGCATGTAAGGGTGAGCATGGTCCTCAAGGATAGACACCTACTTGTGGTAATCCATTATGCCTTCCAGAACGGCTACATCACACAGGGAATTCATTATCACACACACACACACACACACACACACACACACACACACACACACACTAACCCGGCTTCACACAACAAAGCCTTTTTCTCAACTGGCTTCGTGAAGTTTCACTGCCTGCGGCTGCAGCTGCCATACACGAGGAAGTTCCGCGCAGTGTCGGTACATCAGAGGAAATGATTAATTCGCGCGCAACTGTTTAGAAGGTGTTTATAGTTTTCCGTTATTATTAACGCGCGCGCACGCACTGCAACGTTATCGTTGCGTACGACAGGCCGGTTTTCCGTGGCGTACCCTGTAGAAGATACGTGAGATAGGCGCTCAGATTTCAGAACGAATGTAGTACTTCCAGTATCCAAGAAGCGAGGCGCTGCCAGATGTTAATACTATCAAATCGCCAGTTTAATAAGCCAATGTTGGAAAAATTGACGCGAACTATTTGCAGAAACATGGAAAAAGTTGTAGAAGCTAACTTCAGGCAAGATCAGTTTGGGTGCTGGAGAAATGTAAGAACACAGGAAGCAATACAAGCTGAAGAAAGGCAACCCTACGGTCATAGTATTCGTAAATTTTGAAAAAGCTACTACACTGTGAAATTCTGAAAGTAGAGGTGATAAAATACAGGGAGTGAGAGGTTATTTACAACTTGTACACAAACCAGGCTGCAGTTACAAGAAACAGCAGGATATGAAAGGGAAGCAGTGGCTGAGAACGGATGTAGAAGGAATTTTAGCCTATCTATAATGTTGAAACTTCCTGGCAGATTAAAACTGTGTGCCGGACCGAGACTCGAACTCGGGATCTTAGCCTTTCGCGGGCAAGTGCTCTACCAACTGAGCTACCGAAGCACGACTCACGCCCCGTCCTCACTGCTTTACTTCTGCCAGTACCTCGTCTCCTACCTTCCAAACTTTACAGAAGCCCTCCTGCGAACCTTGCAGAACAGGCACTCTTGAAAGAAAAGATATTGCGGAGACATGGCTTAGCCACAGCCTGGGGGATGTTTCCAGAATGAGATTTTCACTCTGCAGCGGAGTGTGCGCTGATATGAAACTTCCTGGCGAATTAAAACTGTGTGCCGAACAGATACTGCAAAGTTCTGTGAAGTTTGGAAAGTAGGAGAGGAGGTACTGGCAGAAGTAAAGCTGTGAGGACGGGGCGTGAGTCGTGCTTGGGTAGCTCAGATGGTAGAGCACTTGCCTGCGAAAGGCAAAAGTCCCGAGTTCGAGTCTCGGTCCGGCACACAGTTTTAATCTGCCAGGAAGTTTCATATCAGCGCAGACTCCGCTGCAGAGTGAATATCTCATTCTGTGTCTCTAGTGCTGTTCAATCATTTTTTTGAACAAACAGTAAAGGAAACAAAGAAGAAATTTGGACAGGAATTAAAGTTGAGGAAGAATAAATAAGAACTTCACCATGTGCCAGTGACAACGCAATTTTGTCAGAGCTGGCACATATCTTGGCAGAGCAGTTGAAGATCGTGGTTAGTGGCTTGAAAAGAGGATATGAGGTAAATGTCAACCAAATTAAAACGAGAGTAATGTAATGTTGTCTAATTAAATCAGTTGATGCTGAGGGAATCAGATTCGGAAATGAAGCACTAAAAGTAAATCGAAGAGTTTTGCTGTTTGGGCAGCAAAATAACGGGCGATGGCCAATGAATAGAGGATGTACCTGTACAATGCTGACTGGGAATACACGAAGATCATGTAGAAAAAAAGAGGTATTCGTTAACATCTAATAGCAATTTAACTGTCAACAGATCTTTGCTGATGGCATTCGTCTTCAGTGTAGCCTTGTACAGAACTGAGGCAGGGACTGTAAACAGTTGAGACAACAGGAGCTTTTAAAAAGGGGTAGTGTAGAATACTGTTGAAGATTAGATGGGTAGATCTTATAACAAATGATGAGGCACTGAAAAGATTTGGGGGGGGGGGGCAAATCACTGCAGAATTTGACTAAAAGGAGAGATCGATTATTAGGATGTACCGTGATGGATCAAGGAATTATCAGTTTGGAAAAGGAAGGAAGGAAGTGTGGACTATAAAGATTGTAGAGGGAGCCGAAGTCCTGAATACAGCAAGCACGTAGGCGGCAGTAGCTATGCAGAAATGAAGAGGCTGACACAGGTTGGAGTAGTGTGGAGAGCTGCAACAAACCAGTCTTCAGATTCAAGACTATAAGAAAAAAAGAAAATAATCAGTTGCACTACTACTACTACTATTATTATCATAACTAAAGCCTCGTCCGAACACGGCTTGGAACGCCCAGAGGTATCGACGTCACTACATGCAGATATGGAGGGCATGTGGTCGGCTCACCACTGTCGCGGCAGTTGTCAGTTTTCGGGTCCGGAGCCGCTGCTTCCCAATCGAGTAGCTCCTCAACTGCCCTCACAATTCCTGAGTGTATCCCGCTTGCCAACAGCGCTCAGCAGACCGACACAATCATCCATCCAAGAGCTAGCCAAGACCGTAACTTTAACTTTGGTGATCTGACAGGAACCAGTGTTACGAGTCCGCCCACAAGATGGTGGCTGGTAGATGTGCAAACGGCAGGGCATGTGTGGTAAGAGCGGTAGTGGTGGGGGCTGTTGGCAGGCGCTGTAGGGGAAATGCCGAGTGGTGGAGGAGAAGTGTCAAGCTAAACTGAGGCCTACACTCATATTTTTTGTAAATATTAAGTGGAACCCCTCCATGCCAACACTAGCAGGGTGACCATTCAAGCCGGCCGCGGTGGCCGTGCGATTCTAGGCACTTCAGTCCGGAACTGCGTGACTGCTACGGTCGCAGCTTCGAATCCTGCCTCGGGCATGGATGTGTGTGATGTCCTTAGGTTAGTTAGGTTTAAGTAGTTCTAAGTTCTAGGGTACTGATGCCCCGAGATGTTGAGTCCCATAGCGCTGAGAGCCATTTGAACCATTTTGACCATTCAAACGTATGTACTGCTTACATTAGTCCCTAAAAGGAATTGCGCCAAAATGGAACGATTCATTTTCGCTTGGCTTCTTAACCATTCGTAACACCCAGAGAAACATCGTGAGTGGCGAGTGTTGAGTAAAGCCATGTTTACATAGTCTCACATCACTAACACGACTAACAACGCAAGGCCTGCAATGCACAGTCTGAAAATAATTCCCGGGAAATCTGGTACCAATACGATAACTGCACTGAAGCGGCAAGGCAACCGCTATAGGCATGCATATTCAGATACAGAGGTTGTAAGTAGGCTGTTCAGGTTTTTATGTTGGTAACGCCACGTAGCGCTCTGTATCAAAATCACTGACTGAGCTGTGTGCAGTATTTGGCTGATTTGCAAAACGGTTCAAATGGCTCTGAGCACTATGGGACTTAACTTCTGAGTTCATCAGTCCCCTAGAACTTAGAACTACTTAAACCTAACTAACCTAAGGACATCACACACACCCATGCTCGAGGTAGGATTCGAACCTGCGACCGTAGCGGTCGCGCTGATTTGCATTGTTGGAATATTTGCTATCGTAGTGTTGGGCAGTTGGATGTGAACAGCGCATAACGTTGGCCAGTTGGTCGTGAGCCGCCAGCAGTGGTGGATGTGGGGAGGGAGATGGCGGAGTCTTGAGAGCGGACGATCTGGACGTGTGTCCATCAGAGATAGTAAATTTGTAAGACTGGATGTCATGAACTGACAGATATATCATGGATTTTGAACACTATTAAGGTAAATACATTGTTTGTTCTCCATCAAAATCTTTTATTTGCTAATTATGCCTATCAGTAGTTAGTGCCTTCAGTAGTTAGAATCTTGTATTTAGCTGGGGTATTGGCGCTCGCTGTATTGCAGTAGTTCGAATAACGAAGATTTTTGTGAGGTAAGTGATTCATGAAAGGTTTAGATTATTGTTAGTCAGGGTCATTCTTTTGAAGGGATTATGAAATGTCAGATTGCGTTGCGCTAAAAATATTGTGTGTCAGTTTAGTGTTGATCAGAATAAGTAAAGAGAGAAATGTCTGAGTACGTTCAGTTTTGCTCAGCCGTTTGAAAATCCAATAACGTAAGAGGTTTACCAGCACAGTCTTTCCTAATTTTTCTAAGGGGATGTTTCAAGATATGTAAACAGACAGAATACGGCGTTGCAGTCGGCAACGGCTGTAGTATAAGACAAGTGTCTGGTGCAGTTGTTAGATCGGTTACTGCTGCAGTAGTGGCAGGTTATGAAGATTTGCCGGCCGGTGTGGCCGTGCGGCTCTAGCCGCGTGAGTCTGGAACGCGTGACAGCTACGGTCGCAGGTTCGAATCCTGCCTCGGGCATGGATGTTTGTGATGTCCTTAGGTTAGTTGGGTTTAAGTAGTTCTAAGTTCTAGGGGACCGATGACCACATAGTGTCCCATAATGCTCAGAGCCATTTGAAACATATATTAAGATTTATGTGAGTTTGAACGTGGTGTTACAGTCGGCGATTGAGCGATGGGACGCAGCATCTCCCACGTAGCGATTAAGTTGAGATTTTCCCGTACGACGAGCGTACCGTGAGTATCAGGAATCCGGCAAAACATCACATTGCTGCATATTTCAATGCTGGACTATCAGCAAGTTCAACGTGCAAACCATTCAATGGAACATAATCGATATGGGCTTTCGGAGCCAAGGCCCACGCGTGTACCTTTGATGACTGCGTGACACAAAGCTTTACGCGTCGGCTGGGCCCTCAATACCGACATTGGACTGCTCAAGACTCAAAACATGTTTTCTGGTCGGACGCGTCTCGTTTCAGATTGTATGAAGCAGATGGACGTGTATGGGTATGGAGACAACCGCATTAATCCATGGACCCTGCATGTGAGCAGGGGACTGTTCAGGCTGGTGGATGCTCTGTAATGGTGTGCGGCGTGTGCAGTTGGAGTGATGTGGGACCCCTGATACGTCTAGATACGATTCTGACAGGTGATTCTGAGAGACATCCTGTCTGACCACCTGCATCCATTCATGTCCATTGTGCATTCTGACGGAGTTGGGGAAGTCCAACAAGACATTGCAACCAGAATGAGATTTTCACTCTGCAGCGGAGTGTGCGCTGATATGAATTTTCCTGGCAGATTAAAACTGTGTGCCGGACCGAGACTCGAACTCGGAACCTTTGCCTTTCGTGGGCAAGTGCTCTACCAACTGAGCTACCCAAGTACGACTCACGCCCCGTCCTCACAGCTTTACTTCTGCCAGTACCTCCTCTCCTACCTTCGAAACTTTCTCATTCTGGAAACATCCTCCAGGCTGAGGTTAAGCTACGTCTCCGCAATACCCTTTCTTTCAGGAGTGCTAGTTCTGCAAGTTTCGCAGGAGAGCTTCTGTAAAGTTTGGAAGGTAGGAGACGAGGTACTGGCAGAAGTAAATGGTTCAGATGGCTCTGAGCACTATGGGACTTAACATCTGAGGTCACCAGTTCCCTATACTTAGAACTACTTGAACCTAACTAACCTAAGGACATCACACACATCCATGCCCGAGGCAGGATTCGAACCTGCGACCGTAGCGGTCGCGCAGTTCCAGACTGAAGCGCCTAGAACCGTTCGACCACACCGGCCGGCGCAGAAGTAAAGCTGTGAGGACGGGGCGTGAGTCGTTCTTGGGTAGCTCAGTTGGTAGAGCACTTGCCCGCAAAATGCAAAGGTCCCGAGTTCGAGTCTCGGTCCGGCACACAGTTTTAATCTGCCAGGAAGTTTCAAGACAATGCGACACCCCACACGTCCGGAAATGCTACAGAGTGGGTAAATGACACTCTTCGGAGTTTTAAACACTTCCTCTGGCCACGAAACTCCCCAGATGTGGACACTATTGAGAACATCTGGGATGCCTTGCAACTTGCTGTTCAGAAGATATCTCCACCCCCTCGTAGTCATACGGATTTATGGACAGCCCTGCAGGATTCGTGGCGTCAATTCTCTCCAGTACTGCTTCAGACATCAGTCGAGTCCATGCCACGTCGTGCTGCGGCACTTCTGCGTGCTCTCGGGAGCCCTACACTATATTAGGCAGGTGTACCAGTATCTTTGGCTCTTCGGTGTACTTTTCTGCGTTCACCTGTTCAACTAGCGAAAGTTTAACTATAACCACCCTGTATATTCTACAACCCATAAGGTCGCTTTCAGAGTACATATGTATTGTGCATAAGAGGCGCTCACAAGGCGAAAGTACTTTGTGTGTGTGTGTGTGTGTGTGTGTGTGTTTTTGAAGCATGAACCGCGTGCCCCAAGTTTCTGGTGGGAGTTGCGGAAACTTATTACGTTAAGTTTTTACGGCACTTTTGCACGCTCTGTTTCTCTTTATTGCGTACTCTGCCTTGCCTCTAGCCGCGTGCTGCATCAGACGTTCCAATGCTACTAACGCCGTCGTGCAAACTTCTGCTACACGCCTATGTGCCGCGCCCTGGTGGCACGCAGTGACAGCACGAGCTACGGCTGTGCCTCTACTGTGTCTCCCCCTTGCCTGCACAGTTACTGTCCCTAAGTTTCCCGAAAAATGGTCTCTCTGTACTCGCCGCAGGTTACTACCAGACGTGGCTGCAGAAAACTACGGCAGTTTTGTGGACTCTTCGTCACGGGTATTACATCAAAGACACGGACTGTGCTCTTTGTGCCTAAAGTTTTGCGAGACACTTCCTGCCAACGCTCCACGCTTGTCGTAATACAACATTCATTCCGTCAACGTTTGAAGAGGGCAAATGTCAAAAATCCATTTTTTCCCCCCTCGTTGTTGATCGTTGTGTTTGGTCGTTGCGGACGTCACGTGACATCCGTTAAACTTCGTTGGTTGATCGTTCCACTCAGTTTTTTTTATTACAGAGGCCAACTAGCTCTCTGACCGAACACGCTGAGCTACCGTGCCGGCATTATTCTAGGCGCTAAATCTGACATGTATCAGGAGAATAGCAAAACAGTGTATCTCTTTGTCTCCATTTTTTTTTTTTTCAAAAAAAGATAAGCTATTCTCATACCATAGAATTATGCTGCTCGTCTCATCACTGCAAAAAGTAATGAAACAAATTAGAAAGTAACTGAAACTTCCTGGCAGATTAAAACACTGTGTCGGACCGAGACTCGAACTCGGGACCTTTGCCTTTCGCGGACAAGTTCTGCAAGGTTCGCAGGAGAGCTTCTGTGAAGTATGGAAGGTAGAAGACGAGGTACTGGCGGAAATGAAGCTGTGAGGACCGGGCGTGAGTCGTGCTTGGGTAGCTCAGTTGGTAGAGCACTTGCCCGCGAAAGGTAAAGGTCCCGAGTTCGAGTCTCGGTCCGGCACACAGCTTTAATCTGGCAGGAACTTTCATGTCAGCGCACACTCCGCTGTCGAGTGAAAATTTCATTCTAGAAAACAATTATTTTATCAAGACGTCTACGTGACGCACCAGGAACCCGACAGGTTACAAGTGCCAATTAGCAAGTTTTTGTTTCAAAAGCCATTAGTACAGAGGCACTGCACTTCATTTACGAGTAGAGAAACACAGCAGTAATATTTTAGCTGGTACACATGTAGCCAACAAAAACAATTTATCATTTCTTTTAATTTTTTTCTAAGAGAATAACAAGACTAAAGTTAAGGAAAAAATTCTCTCAATAACCTTTTTTGTTTCCTACGCAACTCAAATACGGGGATCAGACTTTGCTAAGTTTACTGTAAAACTCTCTGCGCCGTTGAAGAGGGAATGGCAACAGTATCAACACGTCTTTCTGTTTTGCAGCTGATAAGCAGGGCTGGTGTTTCACAGGAACTACGGCATGGCATACGTCAGCCATGACCTTTCCTCTTTTCAACAGACTGATATTTTTCGATTGTTCTCTATTGTAGCAAAAATTTTTAAGTAGTTAATAGCTGACAAATCTGGCATTGCCCGTCTGTTCATTCTGTCAGTTTCCTATTAGAAACGAAAACAAAAATGAACTGTGCATGCTGGCCTCTGTGGCCGAGCGGTTCTAGGCGTTTCAGTCCGGAACCGCGCTGCTGCTGCTGCGGTCGCAGGTTCGAATCCTGCCTATGGCATGAATATGTGTGATGTTCTTAGGTTAGTTAGGTTTAAGTAGTTCTAAGTCTTGGGGACTGATGACCTCAGATGTTAAGTCCCACAGTACTTAAAGCCATTTGAACTGTGCATCTGGTGTAATATTAAAGAAATTTCGTTTACATGTATTCGTGAAAACAGGACTGAAATTATGAAACAGTAATATAAAAAAATATGCATAATGTACAAAATGTATAAGTGCAGCTGCTTCGCCTGTCTACAACGCGATTATGTAAACGTCTTTATGGCAACACCTCTTCGTAGCTGCATATACAATTAATGTTTTCGCCTACAGACGTAGCTGTCAAATGCACTGCCATGTGCCCGGGGGTTTCCTTAAACTGACTCAACTATAGCAGTACCTAAGTAGTAAACAATAAATCTATTAAAGCCCGTCCTGTTAGCCGTGCGTTCTAACGTACAGCTTTCCGGATTGGGAAGGAGCGTCCGGTCCCCGGCACGAATCTGCCCGGCGGACTTGTGTCGAGGCCCGGTGAGCTAGTCAGTCTGTGGATGGTTTTTAGGCGTTTTCCATCTGCCTCAGCGAATGCAGGCTGGTTCCCCTTATTCCGCCTCAGCGACACTATGTCAGCTATTGCTGTGCAAACAAGTTCTCCACGTACGCGTACACCACCATTACTCTGCCACGCAAACTTAGGGGTTACACTCGTCTGGTGTGAGACGTTCCCTGGGGGTCCACCGGGGACCGAACCGCACAATAACCCTGAAAGAGTGGTTCAGTGTGGGGCGGTGGAGGGGTGAAGTGGACTGCGGTAGTCGTCGTGGGGTTGTGGACCTCTGCGGTTGCGGCGGGGATGGAGCCTCTCCGTCGTTTCTAGGCCCACGGTTAAAATACAATACAATTCAATCTAAATCAGACTAAGAACAGCCGACCAGTTGCAAAGGATAAAGTAATCTTTACCTAGGTTTCAATAGATATAAATCTATCTTCTTCAGAAGACGGCCTGGGGACAATGAACATCGTAATATATATTAAGGTATGAAACTTGAGTCAAGAATAAAGTTTAACATATGTTAGGAAAATATTGTATTACAAGATGTGAGAAAGATTCTTGGTACTTACAGTATTATAACATGAAGTGATATGTCCTTATCGTTTAGGCAAACATCCGCATAGTTACATTAATCATATAAAATATAGCCCTGAAAACAGGGTTTGTCAAACAAATAAAATAGGTACATAGAAGTTGCAGAGCGCCTAAGCGACTGAGTAAAATCGGCCAGCGTAGTAGCACAGCGGCCACGGCAGGTGGCGCTCATGTCGCGAACTATGTGCCGATAGGCGTACTGAAGTAACATTTGAAACATCAATATTAAATGCGTTCTTAAATAGAGTGATAATAAATAAATTGGCAAGCATTTAACATTCCCGTTATGACATTGTGGGAGGTATAGGAACAATAACGTAGATACATACATAAAAAAGACAGGTGGCGCTTCCGCCGTGAGTTACATGCAGTGGTCTATATAGCCAAATATAAAGTTATATTACCATATTAGTGAAGCCCATAGAACGTATATAAGTCAAAACATCAAGAACAATCAGTAATGGCTTTTAAGAAAATTACGAGACCTGGTCTACAATCCAGTTACTACGTAATATAGAATAAGAGAAAATTACATGAGGGCCGCTGTAGTAGCAGCCGTACATCGTGAAAAGAACACATTATATAAACGGTAGTAAACTGGAAGATTTGAAAGTGCATTATAGCTTCCTGAGGAAATAGACTACTGAGGTTACTAGCATTAATGTTATATATTACACAGTACGGGTTTAAAGCCTTCGAAAAATTGTTTACAGGCAAGGTTCAACTGATCATTCAGAATATTGCCGTCTTTGAGCTCTAGATGTTTAAAAATAAATAGCTCTTCCCACAGATCTAGTCTCCGTCCTTTGACCTGTCTATGTAGGATAACCGTGTCTTCTAACTGTTTAGGCGTATGGCCGGTTATCAAGAGGTGTTCAGCAAAGGTAGAGTTGCGAATATTCGTTCCTTTTTTACCCAACAGATGTTCTTTATATCGTGTTTTCACAGCTCTGCCGGTTTGACCAATATAATAAGAGGGGCAGTTATTACAGGTTAGCTTGTAAATACCTGAATTAGAAAACCAGTCCCTGGCAATCTCTACTGACTGTACAAGATTTCTTTTTAAACTGTTATCTGTAGAAAAGGAGACGTTACAGTTATATTTTTTATTTAGAAGACGTTTAATCCTATACGATAAGTTACCCAGGAAAGGGATGGAAATAAATTTTTTAGTTTCTGTGGTATCCGTGGGGAGAATATTTCTCAAAGTCGAACATTTTTGGGAGATTTTCTTATTGAGCGGGTAATCGATCATATTCTGGTTATACCCATTATTAACCGCAATCGCTTTGATGACATTCAATTCCTTTTTTTGATCCGCAGGTGATAAAGGAGTGGTTACCATTCGGTGGATGGCGGAATGAAAAAATGCCAATTTATGAGCTTTTGGATGGGTTGAGTCAGCAGGAATGACATTATCAGAATATGTTTCCTTGCGGAAGATATTAAAATGGAAGGAATTATCTTCTATAGAAATTGTTAAATCGAGAAAATTAAGTTCACGTTTATCATTTTGAAGTTCTTTTGTGAAGGAAATTTTTTCATGTAAACCGTTGAAAGTGTTAAAGAGATGCTCTAACTCATGATCAGTGCCATCAAAAGCAATGAAAATGTCATCAACATACCGTGCATAATAGCGGATTTTGTGGCGTAATTCTGAACTTGAATTGAAGAACGTTGTTTCCAGGGCGTTAATGAAAACCTCTGCTAGAATACCGGCGAGGGGGCTACCCATTGCTAGACCATCTGGTTGTACATACATTTTCCCGTTAAATGTGAAGTAATTGTATTTTAAAACGACCTTAAGCAAACCAATGAGTTCGGCAATCTGAGTTTCACTTAATTTTTTATGTTTAAGAAGATTCTCTTTTACAAGGTCTATGGTTTCATCAACCGGAACATTTGTGTAAAGGCTGACGATGTCAAAGGACACCAGTCTAGTGTCAGGTGTACAACTTATAGATTGAATATTGTTAATTAATTCCTTACTGTTTTTTACAGAAAAATTATTTTCAAAAGTGAAAGCATCTTTAATTTTAAAATGGAGGCGCCTAGCAAGTGTGTGATGTGGACTGCCTATACCATTCACTATAGGGCCGATCGGGTGATTTTGTTTATGCAGTTTAAACTGACTTCTGAGCACTGGTGGTTTAGGGTTCATATTTATAAGCCCTTTCTTTTGGAACTTATTGAACAAGGTGACGGAATTCGTTAAAGTACGCCGGATTTCATTTTGCAGTTCAGTAGTAGGATCTACAGTAACCTCAGTGATGTCGTTTTCCTCAAAAAACTTTACAGTCTTCTCTATATATTCATTTTTATAAGCCACGACCACGGTGTTCCCTTTGTCACTCTTAGTGATTAATGCGTCGTGCTCTCTAAGTTTATGATTAATGCTTTTTATTATACTATATTCGCCCGATTGCTTATTAGGCGATAATTTAATTTCTTTTTCTATTATGTTGTTACATTCGGAGGCACATTTGACTTGCTCCGTTTTCTCTAATTTCAGAGATTCTAAACCGATTTTTAGATCTACAATGAGATTACAAATAACTGGATATTTATCGAGTTTAGCAGGCAAGTTATATTTAAGGCCTTTACACAACAAGTCATTTTCGGCCTGCGTAAAAGAAATATTGGTTTTATTTAGTACTCTGTCGTAAAATAGGTGCTTAACACTATTGTCTGCTGTATTATCACTTTTACTTGTGGTCCTATTACTAAACTTTAAAAGCTTTCTTTCATGTCTGGCCTTGATTATTTCTTTACGATTAGAGAGCCATTCATTAATACTATTCCACAGGTGGTCAATTTGAAAATTACAAAGATCTTTAAAGGCTTTAGTTAAAAATAGGTGTATACAGTAGGCTTCACTATTAAGGACATCTTTTTTCTTGTACAAATTTACTGTGCTCTCGGAAATGACTAAATGCACTAGCTTCTTTTTAATAGAAGGCACTCTGTTACACTGTTTAAAATTTACGTACGCCTTCACATAATCAGGGATAATGTCTTTCTCTAGGCACTGGTGATTAAAGTCAATAGCCATACCTGCTTTCACAATTTTTAATTTGATGTCCATATACCTGGATGCAGCTTTTGATACCTCGGCAGGCACGAATTTCAGTACTTTAAACATAGCTGCGCTACAGCAACGGTTCCACGTAAATCAGACTAAGAACAGCCGACCAGTTGCAAAGGATAAAGTAATCTTTACCTAGGTTTCAATAGATATAATTCAATCTATTAAAACTTCATGGATGACGCGGTATTTTTTCGAACATCTCAATGTTTATGAAGTCATAGGTCTTGAAATATGTGCCCTACAATGATGTATTTCTGTAGCTACAGTTACAGGCATAGGTAGGTACTGTCTCTTCTCCCCAATTCTATTCAGTATCTGCTCATTAGTTACGTGATCTACCCATCTAATCGTCAGCATTCTTCTGTAGCACCACACTTCGAAAGCGTCTATTCTCTTCTTGTCTAAACTATTTATGGTCCATGTTTCACTTCCATACATGTCTACATTCCATACAAATACTTTCACGAAAGACTTCCTAACGCTTAAATCTATTCTAGACGTTAAGAAATTTCTCTTCTTCAGAAGGGCTTTCCTTGCCGTTGCCATTCTGCATTTTATATCCTCTCTATTTCAATCATCAACAGTTACTTTGCTCCCCAAATAGCAATATGGATACTGTCTGCGAGACGTATTGCGAAGAGAGTCAGTAGCACAGAAGTAATAAATTTAAAAGTCATGCATGATACGGCAGTTTTTGCCCCATCTCACTGTTCATGACGTCGTATGCTATGACAGGCAGATGGCTCTTACCTCGACAGCACAGTGGGGGATGTGTGAACAAAATTTGGTTGAAGGCAGTCCAGTAGTTTAGGAGATGTAGAACATACATACGCCCATATGTAGAACCAGTTTTGTAATACGTGTAGATCTGATGTGGATGACCATCTTCATCACACTTTGGCCCTAGAGTATTCGGAGATCTTAAAAATGTGTGGTAAGTTCTTATGGTACCAAACTGGTGTTTCACAGGAACTACGGCATGGCATACGTCAGCCATGACCTTTCCTCTTTTGAACAGACTGATATTTTTCGATTGTTCTCTATTGTAGTAAAAATCGGCCCCTAGGCTTACACACTGCTTATCTAACTTACACTAACGACAACACACACGCCCATGCCCCAGGGAGGACTCGAACCTCCGACGGGGGCAGCCGCGCGAACCGTGGCAAGGCGCCTCAGACCGCACGGCTAGCAGATCTTAAACGCCCGCATTGTCAAAGATGTTTCGGGAACACGTTTAAAATCAGAAAACTTGTAGTATCCACTGTAATTCCATGGAATGGGTTCACAGCTTTAGTTCACCCAACAGTCTTGTGCAAATTTTGCAAAACTGACTAATATGCTTCGTTGCGAAGCACTTCCAAGAAAATGACCGCTCGTTTGTTTCATTACACAAGTCATGTCGCGAACGTTACTTTACAGCAGTCGTTCGCAGTCTTAGGGTGAAGGTTTCAATTAAGTTTCAGGCACTAAATTAAGTGATTTTTCGGAGATCGTTATTTGTACCCCTGTTTCATAACACTGTAATACTGATTATACAATTTACCGACGGCTATAATGCCAAAAAAAAAAAGAAAAAGTACTAGCACTAACATGCGACAGGATGTGGTGGAGCTTACAGCTTGTCAAACCAATGTCGATACATGCATATTCATATTTCATTCACTGTACACTCACTTAGTACTCATCTTTTGTACCAGGCATCTATGACCCTAAAACTGAGAGATATATGATACATGTGCTTAAATACTTCACGAAAATGCGTTTTGCAGACAATGAGTCAGAAATTGCCTCGTTATCGACTGGGCAGCAATAAACAAACTAATTCACGGCACAGTACAATAGTAATCTTATAGATCTTATAATTAAATTTTCCTCGAGACACTAAGTCTCACCTTTATCTACGATAACGATGAAAGCTGAATAAATTAATTAAAATTTGTGCGACGGCCAGGACTTATACCTGCGTCTCCTTGCTTACTAGGCAGGAAAGCTAACCATTACACCACCTCAGCGTTATTACATTAATGTTAGCCACAGTGCTGTGGTGGTGTAATGGTCAGCATTCCTGCCTACTAAGTAGGGAGACCTATGTTTCAGTCCCGTCTGAGGCACAAATTTTAATTCATTTATTCAGTTTTCATCATTATTGTACAACAGCAACTATTTAAAGGCTACTACACTGATGTGCGTTCTACACAGTATTATTATTATTATTTCTTTACTTTTTCAGACGTTAAGTCTGGTTAAAAATGGGAAGTGACGCGGACCTTGATCAAGCGTCACTTCCTTTTAACTGTACGGTATATGTTATATTGCATTTAGGAACTTTCGGGTAATTAAACATTTATCAGTAATTACGGATTTCTGTAATTGTATATATAAGTTTGGATGTAGCTGTATTGTATTGATGTACTGGTGGATATTGTGTAGTATGATAGTATAATTGGTATAATGTCAACTTTATCCTGATGCCACATGTCCTTGACTTCCTCAGCCAGTCGGATGTATTTTTCAATTTTTTCTCCTGTTTTCTTTTGTATATTTGTTGTATTGGGTATGGATATTTCGATTAGTTGTGTTGATTTCTTCTTTTTATTGGTGAGTATGATGTCAGGTTTGTTATGTGGTGTTGTTTTATCTGTTATAATGGTTCTGTTCCAGTATAATTTGTATTCATCATTCTCCAATACATTTTGTGGTGCATACTTGTATGTGGGAACGTGTTGTTTTATAAGTTTATGTTGTAAGGCAAGCTGTTGATGTATTATTTTTGCTACATTGTCATGTCTTCTGGGGTATTCTGTATTTGCTAGTATTGTACATCCACTTGTGATGTGATCTACTGTTTCTATTTGTTGTTTGCAAAGTCTGCATTTATCCGTTGTGGTATTGGGATCTTTAATAATATGCTTGCTGTAATATCTGGTGTTTATTATTATTATTAGTTGTAGTAGTAGTAGTAGTGGCCAACGGCCTTGCCGCAGTGGTAACACCGGTTCCCGGCAGATCACCGAAGTTAAGCGCTGTCGGGCTGGGCTAGTACTTGGATGGGTGACCATCCGGTCTGCCGAGTGCTGTTGGCAAGTGGGGTGCACTCAACCCTTGTGAGGCAAACTAAGGAGCTACTTGCTTAAGAAGTGGCGGCTCCGGTCTCGGAAACTGACATACGGCCGGGAGAGCGGTGTGCTGACCACACGCCCCTCCATATCCGCATCCAGTGAAGCCTATAGGCTGAGGATGACACGGCGGCTGGTCGGTACCGTTGGGCCTTCATGGCCTGTTCGGGAGGAGTTTTTAGTTTTAATAGTACCTCGTTATGACGCGTGGTCATTGTCAGACTGCTGGTCATCTACATTCACTGCAGGTTGGGGACCAGTCCTACAAGAGAGTGCAAGAATTCAAATACGTAGGGGCACTTTTCACTGAGAACTCGTCATGTGAAGCAGAGGTCAACGTCAGAATACAAGCAGGAAACCGATCGTACCACAGCCTAGCACAACTGCTTCGGTGCAGATATCTCTGCATACAGTTCAAGATTCGACTGTACAAAACCCTGATCCAGCCTGTTGTTTTATATGGCTATGAGACGTGGAGTATCCGTAAACAGGACTTCCATAAGCTCCTTGTTTTTGACGGAAAAGTGCTTCAAAAGATCTTCGGTCCGGTTCTGGATGCAGATACAGGGGAATGGAAGATCAGACACATCCAAGAGCTTGAAGAACTATACCAGCAGCCCAACATAGCAGGAACTGTCAAAGCCAAACGAACGCAGTGGGACAGCCATTTGGCCCGGATGGAGGATCACAGATGGCCTCAGAAGTTGCTGGATTTCACACCTACAGAAAAGAGACCGCCAGGGAGACCCCAGAAGCGTTGGAGGGATGGACTCCATGAAGATTTAAACCAAGTGTCAATAGATGTGGACGGATGGCAGATGGCAGCAAAGGACAGAATACCATGGAGGACGAAACTTGTAGATGCGTGCGGTCCACGGGGCCTGATCAAGCCGTAGTAGTAGTAGTAGTAGTAGTAGTAGTAGTAGTAGTAGTGTAGTAGTGGTAATAGTGGTGGTCGCAGAGCTCAGACACAAAGTATTGGTCAGTCCGAATGCTTAGAATTTTTGTCAGTTCAGAAGTAGAGAGACCAGAAATGAAGCGATTTGCAAACACTAAACCTAAATACAGGAGATACATTTTAATTTGGTAGATTTTAAATGGTGGTGCAGGATGCTGACGGAGCAAGTGTCGCTGGGGAGAGCAGTGGTGTAGAGCAGCGGCCCCCAAACCGTGGGCCGCGGCTCAACACGTGGGCCTCTGGCATCATGGCACTGGGCTGTGAACTCTGGTCGACGCTCGAAGAAAACGTAAACACTGCCCGGAGCTGCAGGTGTTTCACTCGTCAGTCGGCAAGGTCAGCAAATGCCCTATCGCCATCTTACAGTGACGAGCGAAAACATAATGACCATCTACTCAATAGCTTGTTTGTCCGTCTTTGGAAGGAAATACATCACCGATTGTGCGTTTCGGGGATCAGACAGTTTGTTGGCAGGTTGGTGGAGGTATGTGGCATTAGATGTCTACGCACAGGTCATGTAATTCCGGTAAATAACGGGCCGCTGATCTGAGTCCGCGATGATAGAGCCCGATAGCGACCCTAATGATTTTCTGGAGTATGGGACCAAGCTGTTGAGGTCATTGGTCCCTAGGCTTACGCACTACTTAATCTAACTTAAACACTAAGGACAACACACACACACACACACACACACACACCCATGCCCGAGGGAGGACTCGAACCTCCGACGGGAAAAGCCGAGCGAACCGTAACAGGACGCCCTGACCGTCCCAGAGGAGTTCCATAGTATTTACATCAGGCGAATTTGGTCGCCGAGACATCAACGTGAGATTACTATATTGCTCCGCAAACCACTGCAGTACAGCTTTGGCTCAGACACACGGGTAAACTGCTAAAAGATGACATCGCCGTCGAGGACGACATCGAGCATAAAGGGATGCTGGTGGATCGCAGCTGTCAGCGTGTCATCCGTTACTACTCCAGGTCCCACGCAAGCACCGAAGAATGTCTCCCATGGCGTAATAGTACTCTGATCAGCCTGCGTGCGTGGCGAGCTGAACGTTTCGAGTCGCTGTTCACCTCGATGACGACCTAGTATAGCAAAAATGCCATTCACCTGAAGAGTCGACACGTTTCCATTGATCGACGGTCGAATCCCGATGGTCCAGTGCCCCTTGCAATCGTAATTGATGTCGCTTGATCAACATGTGAAGCGGGGTGGTCTGCCATGGAGCTCCGTGTTCAGTAATGTACGATGAACGGTGGGCTCCGTAATACTTATGCATGTACCAGCAATGTGCTCTTTTGGCAGAGATGCCACAGATCACCGTCTGTCCTACTTTACAGAGCAGACAAGCTTTCGGAGCTCACCTTCTCCGAGGACTGGCGTTTAGTGAGCAAAATATGAATTTAGAAAGTATCGAACCAGGTTTGTACTGGGTTCAGACTAACAGACTGAAGTCAATACGGGACGAAATCTACAGGTGTAATGTCTCGAGTACCCCAAGGGACATTTCTGTTTACAATAGTCTGTATAGACTATTGTCAAGTGGGTCACGTCGGAAGCTATACGGGACTCTCTGCAGACGATGCTGTTGTCTACATGGAGGCAGCAATGCCAGAAGAAATGCAAGAACACTCTCAGAGGACCGATCTCACTGGTACGCACATTTACAGTTGGTCCTGAATGTAAATTAACGTACCACATACCAAGCAAATAGGCGAAGAAATCCATCACTGTTCGATTACGCTACTGGCGAAAATATCACTGAAAACAGCAGATCATTAAACGTGCAGACTTTATACAGGCTGTTCGATATGTACGCCACTTCTAAAACTGTACCGGATCACAAGCATAGAGCCACCAGATATTCGTCGTGAAGTAGCTGCCAACACAGAAAGAACAATGGCACTGAGCACTATGGGACTTAACATCTGAGGTCATCAGTCCTCTAGAACTTAGAACTACTTAAATCTAACTAACCTATCGACATCACACACATCCATGCCCGAGGCAGGATTCGAACCTGCGACCGTTGCGGTCGCGCGGTTCCAGACTGAAGCGCCTAGAGTTCGCTCGGCCACTCCGGCCGGCCAGAAAGAACAAATCAGGAACCGGTGCATTATGAGTACACGGGCACGTTGCAGTAGTCGCAGTGTTGATGTCCACACGAAGTTTGCTCCACACCAATTCCCTCGTGGACAAGAAGCTGCAGCTAGAGCAAGAAAAGTATTACTGATCTCTCGATTTAATAACGCTACCTGGCCGTCACCTTTGGAAATCCTCCGACCTGGCCATGCAAAGAGCTGGGACTTGTGGAGGCCAGCCAGCTGTCTCCATTCTGGAGTGGAAAGATCCAAAATTATTCTGCAATAATGGCACTTCAGTTTCAGCAAGTGATGACTGTGTACAGATACGTCGTGAACCAGGCGAATGGATGCATCACACTGCCTGGGGTGTAGTATGGTGTTGTGGAAGATGGAAGACATCCACCTGGGCTTTCGTGGCACCTGTGTTAGTAATCGAAGCCACTGTGACTGTTGTGGACTGTGTGAACATTACTGGAGACACGTGCATCATTTCGTCTCATTGTCTTCACTGGCGGTGAAAGCAGCTTCCACCAGGACAACTTTCTGTGTTAGAAAGCCGGATCATGCTACAGTGATTGGAGGTGCATGACAGAGAACTCACGTTAATGCCTTGGACATCAAATTCGCCTCGTGTGAACCTGTTGGAATGCTATCGGGCACCACCTCTGCATCCACTAACCACCCGCCAGTTATTAACCTGTGCGAAGGCATCTCGTGCCATATGCCTCTGGTAATCACCAAGGACTTGACGAAATCATGATATGCAGAATCGCTGCTGCATTGCGTGAAAGAGATGACCAACATCCTATTAATACGTTGTCCGCCGGCCGCTGTGGCCGAGCGGTTCTAGACGCTTCAGTTCGGAACCGCGCTGCTGCTACGGTCGCAGGTTCGAATCCTGCCTCGGGTATGGATGTGTGTGATGTCCTTAGGTTGGTTAGGTTTTAGTAGTTGTAAAGCCGTCAGCATACGGACCGTGGTGTCGAACGTCACCGTTGAGCGTGCCAAGTTCAACGCGCTGCTGAACGCTCAGGAACGATGCGACTTGTGCATACGGTACGTGGTCCCCAACGTGGTATACGCGATCACGACGTACTCCAACGGCAGTTACGGGGTGTTTCTATTCGTAAATGACAGTGTTTACACAACAGGCTGCGTAAAATTCCCACGTTAGCTCTATGAAAACGCACGTTTCCTCCGTTGTCTGTATCCTAGACATGTTTGTCTATATATAATGTAAACAAAAACTTCAGTATCGATGTACATGTTGTAAGACAAAAAGGAAAGTACCATGTCGAATCAATAAGGATTCCAATTCAAACAACACAAAATTTCCGATAGTCCTCCACATAAGATTAGCGTTATTTTATCTTTCCCACACTTTGGTGAAACCCTAAGGTCGTTCCTACTTGATCACTGTTCCTACCCATTAGCAGAATCTTTAAAAGACGTGAATTACGGAACTCAAAAGGAAAAGGGACAAAATATCTTTATACAAGTAGCGCAAGCTGTCCTGTAGATTAAACCAATCGAACAAACTCACTCCTCAAAAGAAGGTGAAATTATATTTACGTAAATTCAAATATGTTTTAACTTACTTACATTAGACTAATAATAAAGCATCAGAACCCATTGAATACGCGAATGTTAGGGAGAAATATATTTCAGTTTCACGAGGCACGAACCATCGTTTGACCACCCATCTAGTCGGGGATCGTTGGCGCTACTCGCTCAGCTAAGCTGACAACTTGGCTATGCCCACTTCTAACATGTTACCACATGCTATGTGCTTTAATCGTAGCTATGTCGCTACGTGAAATTTAATTATAACAACTTGTACCAAGAACAATGGATTTTTGGTGGATCCTCAGTGTGTCGCTACCTTTAAATGGTAGCAAGTTACAATAATTCTTTTGTCACGAATATGACATTTCTCATTATTTTATTGCAACGAATCACACAGTTAATCAAGGGGTTTTCGGGTGATTCTCAATTTGCTGCTGCTCAGAAACGGTATATATATACGTATAGGCTTGAAATGAATGCCAATATGGCGCCTCATAACTCTGTACTGAAGGGAGACGGCGTGCGTGTGACGTAGGTGGCGTTGAGCCATCTCATTGGTCAACGCTCAGACGCACGCTCAGAATATCTGACACGCCAGATATTGCTCTGCACGTTCGGTAAGACTCCCGAGCGTGCTATTCCACGCTATGACGTCAGAAACTCGGCACGCTCAACGTTCGGATACATGGTCCGTGCAACGACGACTGAAGTCTAGAGAACGTCAGATGTTCAAAGTCCCATAGTGTTCAGAGCCATCTGAACCAATACGTTGTCCACTAAGCCCCTCTGTACAACTGACTAATGAAAGTTCTGGAACAGCATGCACGCCGCGCAAAGCAGCCATCCGGGAGACGACTTCCAGCAGAACTAGGCTGCTTCCTGTGTGTTGTGTGTGTGTGTGTGTGTGTGTGTGTGTGTGTATGCGTGGAGTCGGCTGCCCACATGTGGTCGCGCACGTACATAATATTTCAGGATCGCCGGCCCGGTCGCACAATAGTCGGCGGTGCCCTTTGAAGCCATTTAGCTGGGCGGTCAGGGATACCCCTTTTCGGCCATATCGTGTTTTCCGCGCTGACGCCCCTAGCCTGCTGTAATCGACGTTTGATCACCGTTCCCGCTCACCTCCCCCATATTCCCCTCCCCCCCCCCCCCTCCCCCACACACAGCTATCGGACACCCCCTCACGCCCACACGTACACAACACACACATACCGCCCTCCACCCACGCACTTTTCCTGATATACTACCTCGCCAGCTGGTGGCCAGTTCGGTTTCGGCCGTAATACACGGCACCGGCCAGCTGCGTGTGTGCGGGCGCGGGAAATTGGAAGAGGGTAGGGGAGGCAGGCAGGCGTGTTGTGGCTGCGATTTCGGAATCCGCATTACCTGTACTCCAGGGCCGCCACCGGCGTGCGTCCAAAATGCTGTTTGTCCGCGTGTGTGTGTGTGTGTGTGCGGGTGAAATGATAGCCGCCAGATGGAGGGGCGGGGGAGGGACGTATTTGAACAGGCGCCGCGCCGCGCCGTTGAGTAAATTCCGCGGTTTGTTTTGGCCGCGCGGCCGCGGCTGTGATGACGCCGGCCATTGATCGGTTGGCCGCTATCATCGCAGAGCCCCATAAACGGCTGCAGCGCTAGGGGGGAATGAGTTTAGCACCTGCCGCGATTTATCGACAGAGCAGACGTACTGTGGCGGCGCGCGCGTCCGCTCGTTTTTCGCAGTGCGGAGTTGGCACCACTGGCGCAGGTGGGGGAGAGCGTCCCGCTGTTCACACACGCGCGCAGAGCCATCTGCCGGGTGATTGCTCGCAGCGTGGACGTGGTGGAGTCACCGTGATTCCCGTTCACCACATGTGACCGCATAGCTTAACAGGTATTGCGGATGTGTATGTAGCGCTAAGGCCTGATCCACTCAAGAGAGACATACGGACGCTCTGCAACGGATGCGGTACTTTCACACACACAAGTGCCAAAAAATATGAACAAAGAACCCCTAGTACAATTACACAAATGTTTCTGCGTACCGAAAATGTACTGATGAACGTGAATTAGTGGAGTAAAGTTAAGGCCGTGCTCCTAGACTTTCGATAGACACTGACGGAAAAAAACACAATATCAAGAAATAATTAATGTAGAGGTACGAAATCCGGGACTACACATCTGTAGGTAATGTATTTACGCGATTGACGTTGCAAGTTCACAGTTTTATACAGGGTGTTCAAAAAGTCTCTCCGCAGTGCCGTATGATTGTTCGCCTGCCTGGGTTACTTCCCTTCAAGTGGACTCTCCCAACATTCCTCTGTTTCGTTTATCTCAGCCAGCGTCAGTACGAGGTGCATTCAAGTTCTAAGGCCTCCGATTTTTTTTTCTAATTAACTACTCACCCGAAATCGATGAAACTGGCGTTACTTCTCGACGTAGTCGCCCTGCAGACGTACACATTTTTCACAACGCTGACGCCATGATTCCATGGCAGCGGCGAAGGCTTCTTTAGGAGTCTGTTTTGACCACTGGAAAATCGCTGAGGCAATAGCAGCACGGCTGGTAAATGTGAGGCCACGGAGAATGTCTTTCATTGTTGGAAAAAGCCAAAAGTCACTAGGAGCCAGGTTAGGTGAGTAGGGAGCATGAGGAATCACTTCAAAGTTGTTATCACGAAGAAACTGTTGCGTAACGTTAGCTCGATGTGCGGGTGCGTTGTCTTGGTGAAACGGCACACGCGCAGCCCTTCCCGGACGTTTTTGTTGCAGTGCAGGAAGGAATTTGTTCTTCAAAACATTTTCGTAGGATGCACCCGTTACCGTAGTGCCCTTTGGAACGCAATGGGTAAGGATTACGCCCTCGCTGTCCCAGAACATGGACACCATCATTTTTTCAGCACTGGCGGTTACCCGAAATTTTTTTGGTGGCGGTGAATCTGTGTGCACCCATTGAGCTGAGTGGCGCTTTGTTTCTGGATTGAAAAATGGCATCCACGTCTCATCCATTGTCACAACCGACGAAAAGAAAGTCCCATTCGTGCTATCATTGCACGTCAACATTGCTTGGCAACATGCCACACGGGCAGCCGTGTGGTCGCCCGTCAGCATTCGTGGCACCCACCTGGATGACACTTTTCGCATTTTCAGGTCGTCGTGCAGGATTGTGTGCACAGAACCCACAGAAATGCCAACTCTGGAGGCGATCTGTTCAACAGTCATTCGGCGATCCCCCAAAACAGTTCTCTCCACTTTCTCGATCGTGTCGTCAGACCGGCTTGTGTGAGCCCGAGGTTGTTTCGGTTTGTTGTCACACGATGTTCTGCCTTCATTAAACTGTCGCACCCACGAACGCACTTTCGACACATCCATAACTCCATCACCACATGTCTCCTTCAACTGTCGATGAAATTCAATTGGTTTCACACCAAGAAAATTCAGAAAACGAATGATTGCACGCTGTTCAAGTAAGGAAAACGTCGCCATTTTAAGTATTTAAAACAGTTCTCATTCTCGCTGCTAGCGGTAAAATTCCATGTGCCGTACGGTGCTGCCATCTCTGGGACGTATTGACAATGAACACGGCCTCATTTTAAAACAATGCGCATGTTTCTATCTCTTTCCAGTCCGGAGAAAAAAAATCGGAGGCCTTAGAACTTGAATGCACCTCGTAGTATCATTGGTGTGAGACGCTACGTGTTGACGTGAGCGTTTTAGTTTCTTTGTTCGTTTGTTTCGTTTCTGTCACTGTTACAATGCTAACCATTGAAAAACGTGTGTTTTCGGTTGCACAGTTTCAGTTTTCCCGGAGGCAACACTCCTACATCGCAATACTGTGAGAGATTTGATTAACAAATTTCGAAGTACAGGTTCAGCGACAGATGCACCGAGAAGTGGTCGTCCTAGCGTTTTGTCTGAGGATAAACTGCTCGATATTTCCGATAAAATGTCCACGAGTCCGAAACAAGTCAGTAAGAAAACTCACCCAGGAAATCGATGTTAGTGACGGAACGGCCTACACAGCTGTAAGGAAAAGTTAGAACTTTGCTCATACAAAGTGACAGTCGTGCAACTGAAAAATACTGATCACGGCAAAGGACTGCATTATGTTGATGGTTCAAAAATTTCGTTCAACAAAATGGAAGGGATATTCTTAATAAAACGTTTTCACTGATGAGGCGTGCTCTCATTTGTACGGGTACATTAACTCGCAAAATTCTCGTATGTGGATTTCTGAAAATCCATTGTGTATTCATGAGGAATTACTTCATTCTGTGAAATCAGGAGTTGGGATTGCAATTTGTAGACGTCGGATTGTGGGTCCCATATTTTTCAACGAAACAATAACCGCACGACGATGCTAATGGTTCTAATGTAGGGTGACCAAACGTCCCGGAAAACTGGGATTGTCCCGGTTTTCATCCCTGTGTTCCGGTGTCCCAAAAATTTGTTTCGGGACGCTCAAAAGTCCCGGAATTCAGTTGTTAAATACATTTCGTGAAACTTTCTCAAATTTTTGGAATTTCGCTATATTAAAGGAAATACAGCACAAGAAATTAATATATTTTAGCTTATTTGTCTAAAACCTCCATTGTCCCATACTAGTAATCACAGTATCAGTATTGATACACTCAGGCAATAATTTACTTTGAGCGGTACTTTGGCCAACAAGTAGTAAGTTGTATTATTGTAACAGAGCTATGAAACCGTCCGATTGTCGCGCCACTTACTCACACACTCATTGTCAGAACAGTGTAGTAGTTGATGTTTTGTCAGACAAACTGCAATAGTTTTCTCTCATATTAGAGGTATTATTGCTGCAGTACTGTGAAACGCCGGCCGGTGCGGCCGTGCCGTTCTAGGCGCTTCAGTCTGGAACCGCGTGACCGCTACGGTCGCAGGTTCGAATCCTGCCTCGGGCATGGATGTGTGTGATGTCCTTAGGTTAGTTAGGTTTAAGTAGTTCTAAATCTAGGCGACTGATGACCTCAGATGTTAAGTCCCATAGTGCTCAGAGCCATTTGAACCATTTTACTGTGAAACGCAATGCCGAAACGTGCCTGCAAGTTCAGTGACTGTTACTCCAAGGAATGGAATTTCATTAAGAACGGTCGTTTTGATTACGAAGCAGAGTGTTCCGTATGTAACTGTTTTATTAGTATAAGTCATGGTGAACGTTCCGACATAGTTGATCACATGAGGTCAAAGAAACACATTAACTTATACAGTGCACCGAGCTGCAGTAAAACTCTACAAAATTATTTTGTGAAACATCAGTCAAGTGAAGAGACGAAAGTTCGAGCAGCCGATCTTACACAAGCCTACCACACGGTAAAACATCACCAAACTTTTAGATCTAGCATTATGTTTGATGGTTCTTCCATTGCAAAACAGTTTAGTTCAGCAAGAACTAATGTGTCAGCCTTAGTGAAAAGAGTTATTGCTCCCCAGAGTGTAAAGGAAAGCCTTGAATACATCAAAAAGTCTTCTTACTACGGGATATCCACTGATGCCAGCAATCATAAGGCCACTAAAATATTTCCGTTTGTTGTTCAGTTTTTCGATATTAATCAGGGAATTCAGACCAAACTTTTGAAGGTGAGTTCCCTACCTAATGAAACGGCTGACGAAATTTCAAGATTTTATATGAATGCTATCGAAATGTTTGATCTTGAGAAAAATAAACGTGTGGCATTTTGTGGAGACAACACCAACACAAACTTTGGTGGTTTAAAAAGACAAGGCAAATGCAACATATTTACCAAATTAAAGGCAACATTGCATGAAAACATTGAAGGCATAGGGTGCCCTGCACATGTTTTACACAATAGCGTGCAGACATCTGCTGACAGTTTAAGCTGTGATGTTGAAACTATCGTCATGAAGGTATACTCACACATTTACATGTATACTGTTAGAACAGAGAGGCGTAAGGAGTTCTGTGATTATGTGGGAACTGAATATATGAATGTAATGTGTCACTCGAAAACTCGCTGGTTATCACTGTTTCCAGCAGTTGAAAGAGTACTCCGCCTGTTTGAACCGTTAAAAGATTTTTCCTAAATGAAGACAAAGCCCCCAAAATATTGGTTCAGTTTTTCAGTAACCCTTTAAGTGAAGCCTACTTACGGTTCATTCACAGTCAGCTTAGCACTTTGCAGCATGGGATAAAGGAAATTGAGGGAAGCACGAAAAGTGTAATAGAGGTAAATGATGTTTTGAAAAATACTCTCGAAACTGTTACTAAGAGGAGAGTTCATTTGTTTTAATGTTAAATCTGTCCTTAAAAGAGCAGAAGTATCGGAAACAGCCGAAAGGAGTTTTAGAGAAGAAGTTAACAAGTTTTATGACACTTGAGTAAAATATCTCAGCAAGTGGAGCGCCTCATATTTACCCTCATCGCCGGTGTTTGATTGGATGTTACTGAAGAGAGTGCCAAAATGGGAAAGTGTTGAGGATACAGTTTCTTATTTGAAGAGTAAAGAGATTGAAATTGATGATTCCATTCTCTTTGATCAGTTGGGCATACTGACAAATTTTGTTGAAGAAAGTCTTCACAAGTGGAATGATGGAAAAAAAACACCATTGGAATGTCATGAGAAGTGGTTTTTTTTAAAAAAGCTGTGACTGTCTTCAGCATTGCTGTGAGTTGGTAATAATTGCAAGGTATTTATTTGCAATCCCAGACCATAATGCTAATGTGGAAAGAAACAGAATGGAGGTGGACTCTCTTGAAGCAATCCTGCAGATCCTGTACAACTACAAAGTGGATTGTGCCGAGTTTTATCACTATGTGTCAAAGAACAAAGACATGATCAAGAAGGCTGGAGGCAGTGAAAAATACACTTTTCTCCAAGGACAGTCAATTCAATCTACAAGTGCTCAGTAATATTAAAGCTCATGTTAATATTAATTGATTAAAAATTGAATGGCTGTAAAATTTTGTAAAATCGTAATACATTTCTTTATTACTGTATATATTTATTAGATGTCATTAATTACACAGATAATCTAGATTATATCAATCTTTTGTATCCTCTTATTAGTTATAATAATCGGGTTACCAAAATGTATCAACAAAACATTAATATTTAAAATTAAGAAACCTGGGTACATGTGGAATGAGGTGTCCATTGGCACCCGGGTGAATGTGTCCCGGTTTTCACCGAAAATAATTTGGTCACCCTATATTGTAATGGCTCTGGGCACTATGGGACCTAACATCTGAGGTCATCAGTCCCCTAGAACTTCGAGCTACTTAAACCTAACGAACCTAAGGACATCACACACATCCATGCCCGAGGGAGGATTCGAACCTGCGACCGTAGCGGTCGCGCGGTTCCAGACTGTAGCGCCTAGAACCGCTCGGCCACCCCGGCCGGCATTTGTAAGTAAAAATGAATATTCAATAAGTTAGTAACTTGTATTTCACTGAGTTTCATTTCGGCTAACAACCATACGGCACTGCGGAGAGTCTTTTTGAACACCCCGTTCTAACAACCCTACCACAACAAGGGTCAGCATTTAATAACGATTGTGGTGTTTCTCACGCTGCTAAATACTGCATTTTCGGGCAACAACTAAGTTATTATGTGGCAGGTGTCATTAGAGCACAGTTAATAAAGTCATTTCATGTAATAATCAAAAAACTAGGCACTCATCTTTTTGTGTTTCCCACGCTGGTCTCGTCGTAAAATCGTGGCTCAATCGTTGAAAATCTAGGTGGTTATGATTCCAAGCTCGGATGCAAAGAGGCCTAGGTTTTATCCTGCTATATTCAAAGGTTATGTAGATGCGCTTCACAAAACATTCTTCAAGATTAAACTTTTGCTGGACAATGATGATGTAAAAAAATAATCAGCACTCCGAAATTAAGTTACACTTCCTTTTAATTGCAATATCACGTAAACACAAAACATCACTTCACAATACAAAACATACTCGAAAACATCTTCCTCACAGTCACTGTTAAAGTTCACATTTTATAAGCGGACTACAATACGCGTCTTTCCTACATGACGTCCAAGACTTGACTTTTTCAAGGTCCGGTTCTCTAACAACTCAACAACTAAGTAATAATCGCTTACGCGCCCAAAAATCAGAGCTACAAGTACGTCAAAGACCATAGTGACAAAAGAAAGAATACACATAAGAATAATATCATTGCAATATAAACAAATCGATGTATCAAACGCGAAATCAAATCTGAATGTCGGCTCAGAAATATGTTGAGTAGTTAACAGAAATACAGTAGAATATTACTGGTATCGAGAGGTTCAGATGAGGTACCATAATGGTTACGTAATTAAAGTACCATTACACCGTGTAAGTACGAGGAGAGCTATCGCAAATGTGAAAGGCTGGTATATTAAAAAAACCCGGTGCAACCGCAAGAATGTCGAATGCAAGCACACAAACATGCATCCACTGTGTGGTAGAGATGCCAGATGTCAGATTGCAGGGTAATTTTCGATGCCCTGTTGCACTTGGTCGGTCAATACAGGGGCGGTTAGCGCTAGTTGTTGATGACGCTGGAGTTTTCGTCTGCCGATTGCCGATACATGTACTGGAGACAGATCTGGTGACGGGGACGCCGAGGCAACATGTCATCACTCTATAGAGCACGTTCGGCTACAACAGCGATATGTAGCGAGTGTTATCCTGTTGGAAAACAGCCTATGGAACGATGAATGGGAGCACAACAGGTCGAATCACCAGACTGACTTATACGTTCGATGTCAGGATGCATGGGATAACCACGAATGTGCTCCTGCTGTCATACGAAATCGCACCCCAGGCAGTAACTCCAGCTATGTTGTGTAAACGTAGGCTTCCGCGGCCGTTGTCACACTCAATAAAATTCTCCTGGGTTTGAGGCCGCATTGTCAACTATAAAATTCCGGCGTTTCGGCGACTGTTGCCTTCCCCAGGGAGTGCTGCTAACTGCTGAGTGAACACTTGTTTGGTTGCTTTGGTGTTCTTTTATTGATCTTTGCATTGAGTGTTGTCATTGACAGAAATACTCGTTTTCCATTGGACTTTCTTTTGTTGCTTGCCATTGGTAGAAATCGGCGAATGGGAAACTGAGCTTCCTCCTCACCCTCATATCCAATGACAGCACTCCTCCATAGTATGCAGGGTGTAAATTTTAAGTTGACAAACCAGGATAACTCAAAAAATAAGCTTCACACGAAAAAATGTGTAGAATCATAAGTTGATTATTTTCGAGGGGGACATCTGCTGGTGCTAAAATTAGCCCGCCACCCCAGCCCCCCTGAGGGTGGGGCGGAAGGCAACTTTAAAATTTCAAATGGGAACCTCCATTTTTTATTGCAGAATCAGATTCTACATAAAAAACTACGTACATTTTGTCTTAAACATTTGTTTTGATTCTTGGTAGTTGCCGCTGTAACTGAACAAAATCCATGTTCTCATTTTTGCACTGAAAATGGTTACGCATAAATAAAAAATACTTACTTACTTCGTAAATTTTGATTCGCTAAAAGTAAAACTCTACCTCTCTCTCAGTTTGTCTGTGTGGCCTCATGACCATGAAACAGACAGAAGTTATCCGAATCTGCGGAAAAAATTAATATTTAGGTCAATATTTGTTAAACTCTAATTCCTCTCTCTCAAACCCCGCCCTATGGGGAGAGTTTTAGTTTTAAGGAATCAAAATTTACAAAGTAAATAATTATTTTTTATTTATCCGTAACCATTTTCCACGCAAAAATGAGAACATGGATTTTCCTCAATTACAGCGCCAACTACCAAAAATCAAAACAAATGTTTAAGACAAAATGTACGAAGTTTTTTATGTAGAATCTGATTCTGCAATAAAAAATGGAGGTTCCCATTTGAAATTTTAAAGTTGCCTTCCGCCCCACCCCCAGGGGGCTGGGGTGGCGGGCTAATTTTAGCACCAGCAGATGTCCCGCTCGTAAGTAATCAACTTTGGATTCTACACTTTTTTTCGTGTGAAGCTTGTTTTTCGAATTATTCTGGTTTGTCAACTAAAAATTTACACCCTGTATAAGCAACCAAACAAGTGCTCACTCAGCAGTTAGCAGTACAGCCTGAGGAAGGCGTCTTGCGACAGTCGCCGAAACGTCGGAATTTCATAGTTGACAATGCGGCCACAAGTCCAGAAGAATTTTATTGACTATAACTCCAGTTGTAGGCCCAGTGTGTCTAGGCCACAGACAGATTCGTTGCAGGTCTTCAACTGGACTTTTCCTATACTACATATAGCCATCACTGGCACCGATACAAAACGAGCTGTCATCAGAAAACACAACAGAACTCCACACTGCCCTCCAATGCGCTCTCACTTGAAACCACCGAAATTGTAAATGGTGGCGGTTTGGGGTCAGTGGAACGCACACTACATCGCGCGCAACTTGGAGTTGTCCTTGAAGCAACCGATGTGTACCGGTCTGTCGTGTCACTGCAGTGCTAACTGTTCCTCAAATTGCTGCTGCAAATGCAGTACAGTGCGCCAGAGCCATACACCGAAGACGATGGTCTTTCCTCTCGATAATGCCAAGTGACCACCTGGAGCCTCGTCTTCTTGCGACCGTCTGTTCCCGCGACCACCGCTTCCAGCAATCATGTACAGTGCCTACATTCCTGCCAAGACTTTGTGTAACATTGCAGAAGTAACATCCAGCTTCTCGCTGCCCAATTACACCACCTTGTTCAAACTCCGTAAGATGTTGACAGTGGCGTCTTTGTTGCCTTAAAGACATTCTTGAATAGCCGGCGGCTCTGGCCGAGCGGTTCTAGGCGCTTCAGTCAGGAACCGCGCTACTGCTACAGTCGCAGGTTCGAATCCCGCCTGGTGCATGGATGTGATGTCCTTAGGTTAGTTAGGTTTAAGTAGTTCTAAGTGTAGGGGACTGATGACCTCAGATGTTAAGTCTCATAGTGCTTAAGGGGCTCCGGAAAGGCTCAAAATCATGAAAAGTTCAATTTTTACTTTTTTGCGTTTTCTGAATCTGCAGACTATTACCTTTTAATAGATATATAATTTATTCAGTTCCGAAGACTACAACTATTTTTAAATTTTTTTTGAAATGTGTTCTACATGGGCGTGACCCACTGTGGCGCTGTTAAACTGCTGTCAAATGGTGTTATTATTACCGTCCGTGTTCATAGGGTACATTTTAGTGATGTGAGATAAAGTATGTGTTGTGGATAACCTGTGATGGTTCAATATATATCGCTGGTGTGATTGTCGATTGTTTCATGTTTATTTACTCTGTCGTTATCTCGAAAATATTCGTAATTAATTCTGTTTCTTGAGTCTATGTTTTGTTGAAGTATAATAATGAGTAAAAGTAAAGTTATTAGAAATCCTCTGAAGGCTTTTAAGAAAAGGAGAAATGTTGGAAAGCCAAAGGTATGTGTTATGTGTAAACAATAAAGACGATAACCAAGTAAGTGAACCTAACCTCTCAAGTACACCTGCCCATAGCAGTCAAAGTGGGAAAGAAAATACTTCACAGAAGAAGCTTGGTTCAATGAGTGAAAACTATGAATGTTTTATGGGCGAATCTGATGTGAATGAAATGTTTGATATGTCGGTTCTCAAAGGATTTTTTTCAAACTGTGTAAGATGTATTCATTGTAGTGAAGTTGGTCTGGAACTCTCCATAATAAAGCACGTAGGACTTGCTAGTGAAATACAACTGAAATGTGATAAGTGTTCATACATGACCACCTTTTGGAACAGTGTTGCAGTAACTGCAACTGAAGAAAATGGTAGCAAAATCTACGAACACAACAACGAGCGATGCTTGCTTTAGACAAGAAACGCCTTCGGGCTGCAGACAGGGCTGTAAAGAGTCTAGAAACACAAGCAAGAGTAAACAGGAGGAGGAACAAGAGGAAGCTGGAGGAGGAGTTTGCAGAGGATGAAGATAATCCATCCTATGGACCTGGAATGCACTAAAAAGTTAATCCAATCTTTGTCGCTCGATTCACAAAACTTTTATTTTCTCATACTAATTACATGTTTTCTAAGGATATTCCAAACATATTTGTTTAAAACTTTCAGTAAATGTTACACAGTACCTTCTGCATAATTTAACACAGCCTTTTTCCAAAAAACTGTATATTTTGAATATATAAATAAAAAATTGCAAAAAGATGTTGTGAATTTTCATTACAATTGAAAAAAAATCATCTTTAATAGCTGAACAAAAATTTTGTAAAATCCCTGTGTTAAGTTGTAGCCCATATTCCAATAAATAATCTGTAAAAAGTTCAACTTCCTACCTCAAATACTTTGTGAGGAAAGATGTAATTTATAAGCGTTATTTTAACATTGCAAGTATAGGGCGTTCCGGAGCCCCTTAAAGCAATTTGAACCATTCTCGAATAATGTCAACTCATCACCTCCAACCCCAATAAAGCGAACCTCATTTGCATCCTCATAGATGCGCTTCTAGCTCCACCCTTGTGCTACTGGTGGGAAATTTGAAGAGACGTCATGTATCAGATGTAGAAACATGTCTACAACTTTCGTTTATCTCACTGTTGATGTTAGGACCTTTTTTTGCGTCAGTGTAGATCAGTACTCTTTTTAAGTGAACACGGTACCAGCTTACGGAATATTGGATAAACTTTGTGATTGCATCCATGACTTCCCAGCAGCAAAAACCCGACACCTCCTTCTTGAAGAGATTAAATCGTCAAATGTAAAAATATTTAGAAAGTTTCCCAAACACAACAATCAATATTGTTTATAATTTGTACTGATTAATTCTGCATAATGTCAAGTGTATATTCTTTAGTATGCGATGTCTTTGATCTGCTGTAAAGAAGTGAAAAGGTAGTGTGACATGTTTACTCTTTGCAAGTAAAGTTCTTTGAATTATTTGGAGGTAAATGGTATTGCGGTATATTTGTGTTGATTTCTTAATATGTTTAAATAATGAAATTTTTGAAAATATGTTTGCTGGCAACTATGTAATAACTGGTTCATACATAGGGACTTCGTACTGTATAAAGAGAAACGCAAAGTAGTTCCCCTCTGCAGCGGAACTGAGTTGGCGCGCTAGGAAAAGGTGGATGTGTCGCTCAGTGTGGGCGGCAAGTGAGAGAGATCAGTAGTCAGTGGGCAGCAAGTAACTGGCGAGTAAACAGCGCAGGTGCCGAGTGTGGCTTACAAGTAGAATGGAATGGCCTCGGATTTAATATGTGGCTGTAAAAAGGTGATCTCGATCTGGGAAAAGCTCTAAAAATGATAGTAACAACGCCAAGAAGAGGTAAATAGAGCTAATTACTGCCAATCGAAAGACCACCTAGCTACCACATGCTCGCCACCACGATTGCGCAACTACTTAGTCACACATACGGAAGGTCAGAACTGTATTACTGAATGAACCAGTAATGTTGTGTTTGGTTTTGTAAAAATATAATCCTAATATTCAAAATGAGTTTGAACAATGTGTCCATCCTATGCACTTATCCAGGTAGGATCCTCTCCTTTAAGTGATGATATCGCAGAGTGTCCTTTGCATAAAAAAGCGCTAACAGTTTTACAGTGCATTTCATTGATGTGTGGCAAAGTAATGCCAGTACTCTTAATGTGCGGGGCAAAATTTACTTGTTTTTCATACATACAAAAGAGATTATTTATGTTTGAGTATTTTGAAACTTAACTAGAAAATGAACTTTAATATCAGTTTAGGAAAGAGAATTACTTGGAAAACAGAAGTGTTCTAATGTTTGTTGCCTTAAAGTTGTTTTCAAAACTGCTCGCTTCACGAGTGGTATCTTAAAACACTTTGTCATGAGGTTGTTTCAAGTAAAAGTTTATTGGAGATTATCTCTGATTTTGTAGAGATTTTGTCAGGGTAAAGAGTGTTAAAATAGTACAAAATTATTGGTCTAAAATGAAACAGTAATCCAATTCTACCTTAATGCTACGTAATTTTGAAAGTGTGTATAGTTTTGCTGTTACAATGAAAGGGATAGTTTGTGGGACCACCTTTCTTTCCCATCATAATAAAAAGGATAAATCAGATTAGTAGGTTTCTGGCTAATGAATCTGGAAGTGATTACAGAGAAGCAAAGGTAGAAGGTGTGTATGCTGTGTCTCCTTATTGCTTTTGTATAGTAAATGTGTGTATTAACTGTACTCGACTATTATCATGTGCAATCTGGTCTTGCGTGGGTTGTGAAGAGCAAGTTTAGACTATATTAGGTAAAGGCAAAAGTAATGATTAAAGTAAACAAGAGAAAAGGGCTCGTTTGCAAATCTTGTGACTGCTTTACTGCTAAAGTGACAACTGCTGCTATTCACTATGTAATTTGTCCATTTGGGTGTGTTCATTGCACTTTACAGACACTATTTAATGAAAATTCATTTTATATTAGTAAAAATAGGTTATTTATAGTTAATGTTTTTACATTATTATGCCTATTTAGGCTAACGACTGTATAACTATTTCATTTAACAGTAATCAGTTAATGTTACTTCTTGCAAAATTATTTCCTTCTGTTAACTACCTACAGCTATTTTTACGAAAGTAAGGTTCGATACCAATTTTCCGTTAGGCAAACTCGGTCAAACTTCTGAACTCCTCTCAGAGAGTAACATCCACTGCAAGTCTAGACCATATTTGACAAATTTACTACCGCAGCAGTGTTATACGCGGCTGCCTTGTGACAGAAATAAACCTTGTGGTCACTAGACTAAACTGCATGCCGGTATAACAAGCGGGGCGGGAGTATTTCAAGTTCACAGTGTCATTGCTTATTACGATGTGTGTGTGTGTGTGTGTGTGTGTGTGTGTGTGTGTGTGCAGGAAAACAGTTGACATCAAAATTATGTTCTCGGAAAGTCAAGCAATTATTTCTCACACCTACCAATATATTGAGAAGAGATTACGAAGGTAAAATGCGAGGGATAAGTGCCCTCGTTGACGCTTTGTGCAAACCTTCGGCTACTGGATCAGGGGACAGGGGAAATCACAGTGCTAAAAAGTACGCTACACCACACACCGTAAGGGGGCTTTCGCTGTATGCATGTGTATGGAGATGTAGCACATGAAGGGGAAGTAACAGTTAAGAAACGAGAGAGATAGTATTGCAGCCTATCCCCTGTATTATTCAATCTTTACATTGAACAAGCTGCAAAGAAACATGTACAGAAATATGGAATGGGAACCGTAGATGGAGATAAAACAAACAAGTTTAGGTTTGGCAATCACAATGTAATTTTGTCAGCTGCAACAAATTAATTGAAAGAGAAGCTGAACAGAATGGATAATGTCTTGAAGAAGGATGTAGAATTGTAACACTATAGACGTTTTTAGAGTCGAGAGACTTTGCGCTAATGAAGCAAAGAATGAGATTTGTACAGTACGCACTGTATAAGAGTATCTACAGAAGAGAATATTATTGGTCTGTGTGAAATTTAATGTTTATATGTAATTAACAAATGTTTATAATGTTATGTAAGTAACAAGAAATATCTTTTATTTAACTATGTAAAATTGTTCGTAAAGTGAAGCCAACACCAGCTCAGGGCTAAAGTTAAATATAGGTGAAAACCAGAAGGGATTCACCGACGTTCTGCAAGGTCGGAAAAGGTGGAGATTTTTTGCTGCTCTCAGAAGCATGTAGGAGAGAAGTGGAGCGAGTCAGACAGGCGCAAGACACTGTGGAGGCAGGTGACGAAAGCTGATGCGCACTGTACTCCGCAGTATTGTTTAAACAAAGCCAAAGTTTAACTATTTAATAGACGTGAGTGAAGGGGAAGTGCTAAGGCACAAGTTTGCAACGCTTTAGAAGAGATATAAAATTACGTCTACAACGAGTGATGGTTCCCGCATGTGGAATGGTCTAAGGCATCAGGAAAGCCAAACTCATATTTGCGATGGTATAAGTCGCATAATTCGACGCCACGAAGACAAGTAATAATCTCCGCCGCTGCAAAACGGTACGTGCCTTCAAAGTACCTAAATCTCCGGCAACTGTGCTGACACCGACAATACTAACATTAACCGCCCATAGTGCTGTATACGAGCTGTGTCGACAAGTTTTTGAGTGTTGAGTTCAATAATCATTTAATTTTTTATGCAAAACTACTTATTTAAAGTAAAGTGTTCCAAGTAGGATTCGTTTCCTATACTAAAGAGAATGAAACCGAGAATCCATTGGTGTGAAACATTCTTGCGCAACTGAGTGTTTTCTTGCAAAGCAAATTTAAATTAGCACTCAAGTGCAACAATTAAACTAAATGTGGAGAACTGTAGATTGCCTTAAAAGTAAGTAAAGTAAATAACAATTCCACCTAGTGTGTGAACTTGGTTATTGGGACCTTCTGTTCAAGAAATTACGTAAAGTAACTATTTCAATAAAACTGAGAAAAACCAAGTATAAAACCTTTTGCAATTATTTCGATACTTACAAAAGTATCGTAAAATATTTCTAGTGTATAATACATGTTTCCAGAGGTAGTGTTGCTGATCTTACCTCCAAAAATGTAAGTAGGCATTATTGTCGTTCCGGCGTTGGTTTCATAGACCAAAACTTTCTAAGTGTGCGCGTGTCCGCAGCTCGTGGTCCTGCGGCAGCGTTCTCGCTTCCCGCGCCCGGGTTCCCGGGTTCGATTCCCGGCGGGGTCATGGATTTTCTCTGCCTCGTGATGACTGGGTGTTGCGTGCTGTCCTTAGGTTAGTTAGGTTCAAGTAGTTCTAAGTTCTAGGTGACTGATAACGATAGATATTAAGTCCCATAGTGCTCAGAGCTATTTGACTCTAGTGTGCGCGTGTGACCTACTCTGAAAGCAGTGATTATTCAGCTATCTACGTGCATTGGCCTGTTCCTTCTGTGACAGCAATTATTAAAAAAGTTTTAATAAGAACCAAAATATAGTAAAGACCAAATTTGGTGAATTTGTCGAATAACGTCAATCGTTTCGTCACTTTGGCTGACGACCGTGTTTTTCAGTATTATTATCACTCGCAAGGAGTAGTTTGACGGAATAGAAAAGCTGCAACTAAGACTACACGATAACTTCACATTTGACCGAGCTTTATCCATTACGCGGCATCTGAGGTCACTAGCGGTTGTTAAGGAGGTAGTTGTGGTCAAGTGCTTCAATCACCGAAGCTAGAATAACATCTGAAGTAATAAACGTAATTGCAAGAGCAGAAACCGTGGGTGTTGTAAGCGGCCTTTGTGTGTGAGAAATCGTATGGGACTTAACTGCTAAGGTCATCAGTCCCTAAGCTTACACACTACTTAACCTAAATTATCCTAAGGACAAAATACACACACCCATGCCCGAGGGAGGACTCGAACCTCCGCCGGGACCAGCCGCACATAAGCGGCCTTTAGAAGGTGACAGAACAGCACTTACAACGACATGCGACCGTTATAGAATGAATATAAACAAAAGTAAAAACTGGATAACGGAATGCAGTCGAATTAGATTAGGCGATGGTGAAGGAATTAGATTAGAAAATGAGACACTAAAAGCGATGGGTTCGTTTTGCTATGTGGACAGCAAAATAACTGATGATGGCCAAAGCAGATATGACAGAAAATGGAGACTGGCAACAACAAGAAAAGTGTTTCAGAACAAGAAAAAATGGTTCAAATGGCTCTGAGCACTATGGGACTTAACATCTATGGTCATCAGTCCCCTAGAACTTGGAACTACTTAAACCTAACTAACCTAAGGACATCACACAACACCCAGCCATCACGAGGCAGAGAAAATCCCTGACCCCGCCGGGAATCGAACCCGGGAACCCGGGCGGGGGAAGCGAGAACGCTACCACACGACCACGAGCTGCGGGCTTCAGAACAAGAGAAACTAGATTAAATGGATGGGTTGGCGTGAGGGGACTTCAGAAAGTAAGTTACACATTATTATGGCAGCCCCATTAACTTTGATGTCCATGGCGTTCCTCTCGAAGAGCATCAACCATCAAGCATGTGATCTTGGTCAAATTGTTGGCACCATTTCACTACTGCTGGACGGGTTATTGGATGTGGTCCATATGCGGCCAGAATTTCACGGTGAATCTGTCAGCAGTTTAGACGTTTTGTCCACAAGAATCATACTATCCCGCGTATTTCACGTTAGGAATACAAAAAAATGTTGAAATGTGTGAGAAATCTTATGGGACTTAACTGCTAAGGTCATCAGTCCCTAAGCTTACACACTACTTAACCTAAATTATCCTAAGGACAAACACACACCCATGCCCGAGGGAGGACTCGAACCTCCGGCGGGATCAGCCACACAGTCCATGACCGCAGCACCACAGACCGCTCGGCTAATCCGGCGCGGCGTTAGGAATACATTCCGGTTTATATCTTCTGTTATCGAGTCTCATTGAGTACCAGTGTGTGTGTGTTTGTGTGTGTGTGTGTGTGTGTGTGTGTGTGTGTGTGTGTGTGATTTACACCGGGTTTATTGCCAGTATTTTAATGACTAACATAAAAATATACGTTGTAGTTGTTTATTATAACAGTGGTGATTCCATTTGCATAAATATTACGTCCAAGAAAGGAAAAGAAAATTAGATTGGCGGCATATTGACCCCAATGGTACTCAGAGCAAAAAATAAATACACTCCTGGAAATTGAAATAAGAACACCGTGAATTCATTGTCCCAGGAAGGGGAAACTTTATTGACACATTCCTGGGGTCAGATACATCACATGATCACACTGACAGAACCACAGGCACATAGACACAGGCAACAGAGCATGCACAATGTCAGCACTAGTACAGTGCATATCCACCTTTTGCAGCAATGCAGGCTGCTATTCTCCCATGGAGACGATCGTAGAGATGCTGGATGTAGTCCTGTGGAACGGCTTGCCATGCCATTTCCACCTGGCGCCTCAGTTGGACCAGCGTTCGTGCTGGACGTGCAGACCGCGTGAGACGACGCTTCATCCAGTCCCAAACATGCTCAATGGCGGACAGATCCGGAGATCTTGCTGGCCAGGGTAGTTGACTTACACCTTCTAGAGCACGTTGGGTGGCACGGGATACATGCGGACGTGCATTGTCCTGTTGGAACAGCAAGTTCCCTTGCCGGTCTAGGAATGGTAGAACGATGGGTTCGATGACGGTTTGGATGTACCGTGCACTATTCAGTGTCCCCTCGACGATCACCAGTGGTGTACGGCCAGTGTAGGAGATCGCTCCCCACACCATGATGCCGGGTGTTGGCCCTGTGTGCCTCGGTCGTATGCAGTCCTGATTGTGGCGCTCACCTGCACGGCGCCAAACACGCATACGACCATCATTGGCACCAAGGCAGAAGCGACTCTCATCGCTGAAGACGACACGTCTCCATTCGTCCCTCCATTCACGCCTGTCGCGACACCACTGGAGGCGGGATGCACGATGTTGGGGCGTGAGCGGAAGACGGCCTAACGGTGTGCGGGACCGTAGCCCAGCTTCACGGAGACGGTTGCGAATGGTCCTCGCCGATACCCCAGGAGCAACAGTGTCCCTAATTTGCTGGGAAGTGGCGGTGCGGTCCCCTACGGCACTGCGTAGGATCCTACGGTCTTGGCGTGCATCCGTGCGTCGCTGCGGTCCGGTCCCAGGTCGACGGGCACGTGCACCTTCCGCCGACCACTGGCGACAACATCGATGTACTGTGGAGACCTCACGCCCCATGTGTTGAGCAATTCGGCGGTACGTCCACCCGGCCTCCCGCATGCCCACTATACGCCCTCGCTCAAAGTCCGTCAACTGCACATACGGTTCACGTTTACGCTGTCGCGGCATGCTACCAGTGTTAAAGACTGCGATGGAGCTCCGTATGCCACGGCAAACTGGCTGACACTGACGGCGGCGGTGCACAAATGCTGCGCAGCTAGCGCCATTCGACGGCCAACACCGCGGTTCCTGGTGTGTCCGCTGTGCCGTGCGTGTGATCATTGCTTGTACAGCCCTCTCGCAGTGCCCTGAGCAAGTATGGTGGGTCTGACACACCGGTGTCAATGTGTTCTTTTTTCCATTTCCAGGAGTGTATATATGAAGGTAGTATCTGTTCCCGAAAGAACAGGTACCACTGATGACCGCGCAGCTTCTCTAGAATGAAATGGTAATTAAATCGACACCCTAGCTGCAAACCGGCGTTGATATACATAATTGGGTACATGTTGAAAATGTGTACGCCGACCGGGCCTCGAACCCGGGATCTCCTAATTACATGGCAGACGCTCTATCCATCTGAGCCACCGAGGGCACAGAGGACAGTGCGCCTGCAGGGACTTATCCCTTGCCCGCTCCCCGTGAGACCCACATTCGCAACATGTCCACACCACTACATTCGTAGTGCGCCTAATAGATGTTTGCCCAATACACTCATTACTCGTGGCAGATTAATCTACCAAGTCCCGTACGAGTTGGGGCATACCGTGTGCGTTCGCACAAGACAATGGCTGGATAGCCACTATAGTTAAAATATGGCTACCCGGCCATTCACCTTCTTGTGGGAACGCACTCGCTATGCCCCAAGTCGTATGGGACTTGGTAGATTAATTTGCCACGAGTAATGAATGTGATGGGCAAACATCTATTATGCGCACTAAGAATTGTAGTGGTGTGGGAATGTGGGTCTCAAGGGAAGCGTGCAACGGATGAATCGCTGGAGGCACACTATCCTCTGTGCCCTCGGTGGCTCAGATGGACAGCCGGCGAAGTAGTCACCGTGTTCGGTCAGAGGACTTCGTGCTCTCTGTAATAATAATAATAATAATAATAATAATTTAAAAAAAAACTCAGTCAAGGAATCAAAGATCAACTTGAACGGATGTCTCGTGACGTCCGCCCAGATCAAACGCAACGAACCATATCGGACAAAACGAAAAAAAAAAGATAGAGCGTCTGCCATGCAAGCAGGAGATCGCGGGTTCGAGTCCCAGTCGGGGCACACATTTTCAATGTGTCCCCAATGATGTGTATCAACGCCTGTTTGCAGCTAGGGTGTCGATTTAATTACCATTTCAAAAAATAAATTTTACTGCGTTGTAAATATAAAACTGGACAATACATCACTGGATACAATTGACTCAGAGAGAGAGAGAGAGAGAGAGAGAGAGAAAGTCATAGGTTTTGATAAAAATAGCTTTGAAAATAAGGGAGATATGATTTTCCAAAGTGCTTGTGGGGTCATATTGACCTCAGTGGAACTAGGAAGCTTACAACAACAGCTGATACAAGAAACCCTGACAGTGGGCACTAATATAAGCGGTAAATTATATTTTCAGTGTTGCTGATGTTTGGTGTTACAGCTGCTCAACGTAACATTCATCATTCTATTTTCATAAATGTTACATTCAGGGATCATATTGACCCCAGTGATAGTGCAAAAAGGATGAGTAATTTTCAATGTGTCGTAAGCATAAAAATGAAGGAAACACTGTTGGATACAATTGCGTCAGAGGGAGGAAGTCATATGTTTTGAAAATAATAGTTTTGAAAATAATAGTTTTGCAAACAAGGAGGATACATATTTTCTACGTGTTTATGGAGTCATATGGTACTAGGAGGGCTAAGTGCAAATTCAGAGCCGGCCAGTGTGGCCGAGTAGTTCTGGGCGCTACAGTCGCAGGTTCAAATCCTGCCTCGGGCATGGAGCCGGCCGCGGTGGTCTAGCGGTTCTAGGCGCGCAGTCCGGAACCGCGCGACTGCTACGGTCGCAGGTTCGAATCCTGCGTCGGGCATGGATGTGTGTGATGTCTTTAGGTTAGTTAGCTTTAAGTAGTTCTAAGTTCTAGGGGACTGATGACCACAGATGTTAAGTCCCATAGTGCTCAGAAACATTTGAACCATTTTTCGGGCATGGATGTGTGTGATGTCCTTAGGTTAGTTAGGTTTAAGTAGTTCTAAGTTCTAGGGGACTGATGACCTCAGATGTTGAGTCCCAAAGTGCTCAGAGCCATTTGAACCATTTTTTGCAAATTCAGACACACACTGTGATGCACCTGTCATCCATGCCGCATGAGAAAAATGTCTGTAGGATACGTGAAATATGTACTCTCTTCTCATAATGCGCCACCCTCATTGCGCTGTAGTGTTAGTGTGGGACGACATGTGTAACTTGCTCTCTGAAGTGGGGTTGGGTTTGTTTGGGGGAGGATACCAGACAGCGAGGTCATCGGTCTCATCGGATTAGGGAAGGACGGGGAAGGAAGTCGGCCGTGCCCTTTCAGAGGAACCATCCCGGAATTTGCCTGGAGTGATTTAGGGAAATCACAGATTCCTAAATCAGGATGGCCGGCTCAGGAGGTCTCTGAAGTCGCTGGGTAAGACACATTGCGAGGCGTGAAGGAATCGTCAGTTTGGTAATGAATGGAAGCGTGTGTGGGAGTGTGGGGGGGGGGGGGGGGGGGGAAGGGGATGTGAGAGGGGTGGAGGGGGGAAGATAAAAGTTGTAGAGGGAGACCAGGGGATGAATGCAGTAAGCAGCCGCAGATGGAAATGTTATCCTGAGGTGAAGAGGTTTACACAGGCTATGTTAGTGTGGAGAACTACACTACTGGCCATTAAAATTGTTACACCACGAAGATGACGTGCTACAGACGCGAAATTTAACCGACAGGAAGAAGATGCTGTGATATGCAAATGATTAGCTTTCCAGATCATTCACACAAGGTTGGCGCCGGTGACGACACCTACAACGTGCTGACATGACGAAAGTTTCCAACTGATTTCTCATACGCAAACAGCAGTGGACCGGCGTTGCCTGGTGAAACGTTGTTGTGATGCCTCGCGTAAGGAGGAGAAATGTGTTCCATCACGTTTCCGACTTTGATAAAGGTCAGATTGTAGCCTATAGCAATTGCGGTTTATCGTATCACGACATTGCTGCTCCTGTTGGTCGAGATCAAATGACTGCTGGCAGAATATCGAATCGGTGGGTTCAGGAGTAATACGAAACGCCGTGCTGGATCCCAACGGCCTCGTATCACTAGTAGTCGACATGACAGGCATCTTATCCGCATGGCTCTAACGGATCGTGCAGCAACGTCTCGATCCGTGAGTCAACAGATGGGGACGTTTGCAAGACAACAACCATCTGCACGAACAGTTCGACGATGTTTGCAGCAGCATGGACTATCACCTCGGAGACCATGGTTGCGGTTACCCTGACGCTGCATCACAGACAGGAGCGCCTGCGATGCTGTACTCAGCGACGAACCTGGGTGCACGAATGGCAAAAAGTCATTTTTTCGGATGAATTCAGGTTCTGTTTACAGCATCGTGATGGTCGCACCTGTGTTTGGCGACATCGCGGTGAACGCACATTGGAAGCGTGTATTCGTCGTCGCCATACTGGCGTATCACCCGGCGTCACGGTATGAGGTGCCATTGGTTACACGTCTCGGTCACCTCTTGTTCGCATTGACGGCACTTTGAACAGTGGACGTTACATTTCAGATGTGTTACGACCCGTGGCTCTACCCTTCATTCGATCCCTGCGAAACCCTACATTTCAGCAGGATAATGCACGACCGCATGTTGCAGGTCCTGTACGGGCCTTTCTGGATACGAAAAATGTTCGACTGCTGCCGTGGCCAGCACATTCTCCAGATCTCTCACCGATTGAAAAGTCTGGTCAATGGTGCCCGAGCAACTGGCTCGTCACAATACGCCAGTCACTACTCTTGATGCAGTGTGGTATCGTATTGAAGCTGCATGGTAGCTGTACCTGTACACGCCATCCAAGCTCTGACTCAATGCCCAGGCGTATCAAGGCCGCTATTACGGCCAGAGTTGGTTGTTCTGGGTACTGATTTCTCAGGATCTATCCACCCAAATTGCGTGAAAATGTAAACACATGTCATTTCCAGTATATTATATTTGTCCAATGAAAACCCGTTTTTCATCTGCATTTCTTCTTGGTGTAGCAATTTTGATGGCCAATAGTGTACATGAAACCCGTCTTCATACCGTAGTGCAGAAGGGCACAGTAGCTGTGTTAGCCCAGTTAGACGAGGACTCGATCGAAAAGTTTACATTTCAAATACATTTTCGGTAACTAGGGCAATACTTCGTACTGAAATGAGTTGCTCATATTTGAATTATGTCACAAGCGGCTCATCTACTGGAACGTCTTTGCTTCTATTGCCTTGTAGTCTCATCCGCGTCATTTTTTCGGTGTTATTTACGAAACATGGTGTTTATGTAGGTCTGGATGTGGACCAGAGGATCGGCGTAAGTTGTCCGCTCTGAGACCGGAGCTGTCACTACAGGTAGTCCGGAATGGAGTGGAGTGATTTCCGCCGGTAGCGGCGATGTTTGCCTGCCGGCTGTGACGTCACCGCTCCCTGTTTGCCGTGCGCTCCCGATGATGGGGGCGTGCGGTGCGGCCGAACCGCCGCGCCGCACGCCCGACTAAACCCGCTGATAGCGCGCGGCGTTTATTTTTGGGGCGGCAGGCGGCGACGCCCGCCTACCTGGGCCGGCGTGTTTGGCGAATCGGACGGACAGACCGAGGCGGAGCAGTGCGTGAGGCCGCAAAGCCAGCCGCACGCGCAAACACGCACTCACGCACGCACCGCGGCGGCTGCGGCTGCTATTTGCCGACGCGGACCGCGAGCGCGCGACTGACACGCGCGCGGCTAAATATTCATCAGTATTTGTGGCGGCGCGTTGCCGCGCTTCGTCACGCAATGCGCTCCGCGTGTCTGCCTGCTAATGAGTGCGTTCGTTTAATGCGCTTCGCCGCGGAAAGGCTGCATCCACCTATTACGCTTCACGATCTGCGTCGAGAAAGCCCGCGCTTGGTGACGGCGATGCGTTTCAACTTCGCGGATGTCTTTCCACTAAACTGTTATCCACTAAAGGTCGTATTGCCTCCGTTCTTCCTACAACACAGAGAATACTTTATAAGCCAGTCGCCCCCACACTGGGAGTCATTACTTCCTTGGGGAAAAATGTAATTTTCTGAGATATAAAAGCAATAGTGTTGAATTGTGTTTGAGTCATGACATTAAATTATTTTTAAAATCAATATTACACTATCTCGGTAGACTGATTACATGTTGTTGTTGTTGTGGGCTTCAGTCCTGAGACTGGTTTGATGCAGCTCTCCAAGCTGCTGTATCCTGTGCAAGCTTCTTCATCTCCCAGTATCTACTGCAACCTACATCCTTCTGAATCTGCTTTGTGTATTCATCTTTTGGTCTCCCTCTACGATTTTTACCCTCCACGCTGCCCTCCAACGCTAAATTGGTGATCCATTGATGCCTCAGAAGATGTCCTACCAAACGGTCCCTTCTTCTAGTCAAGTTGTGCCACAAAATTCTCTTCTCTCCAATCCTATTCAATACGTCCTCATTAGTTATGTGATCTACCCATCTAACTTCAGCATTCTTCTGTAGCACCACATTTCGAAAGCTTGTATTCTCTTCTTGTTCAAACTATTTATCGTCCATGTTTCACTTCCATAAATGGCTACACTCCATACAAATACTTTCAGAAACGACTTCCTGACACTTAAATCTATACTCGATGCTAACAAATTTCTCTTCTTCAGAAACGCTTTCCTTGCCATAGCCAGTCTACATTTTATATCCTCTCTACTTCGACCATCATCAGTTATTTTGCTCCACAAATAGCGAAACTCCTTTACTTCTTTAAGTGTCTCATTTCCTAATCTGATTCCCGCAGCATCGCCCGATTTAATTCGACTACATTCCATTGTCCTCGTTTTGCTTCTGTTGATGTTCATCTTATATCCTCCTTTCAAGACACTGTCCATTCCGTTCAACTGCTCTTCCAAGTCCTTTGCTGTCTCTGACAGAATTACAATGTCATCGGCGAACCTCAAACTTTTTATTTCTTCTCCATGGATTTTTATTCCTACTCCGAATTTTTCTTTTGTTTCCTTCACTGCTTGCTCAATATACAGATTGAATAGCATCGGGGAGAGGCCACAACCCTGTCTTACTCCCTTCCCAACCACTGCTTCCCTTTAGTCTTCCTCGACTCTGATAACTGTCATCTCGTTTCTGTACAAATTGTAAATAGCCTTTCGCTCCCTGTATTTTACCCCTGCCACCTTCAGAATTTGAAAGAGAGTATTCCAGTCAACATTGTCAAAAACTTTCTCTACGTCTACAAATGCTAGAAACGTAGGTTTGCCTTTCCTTAATCCAGCTTCTAAGATAAGTCGTATGGTCAGTATTGCCTCACATGATTACATAAGCTGCCAGTAATTGCATTCTTTTCAAATATTACCATTAATGTGTGACACAATTTGGTGTATGCTACTGTTTGTTGCGGGATTTCTAAAATAAAATGAAATGGTGTGGCCCTCAACTACGTACGCTCTGACTCAGAGTTGAAATATTAAAAGTTTTGGCTGGTTTCGTTGTCTAGGGCCTGGGATACGTAGGTGAAGCATTACAAGGCAAATACTGCCGAGTCTGCAGTATACAATATGAATAGACACACGAATCGAATGGTCGAAGGTTACTATCACTCGGCAGTTGCGAATTTTTAATGCAACATAGTAATTTATAAATGAAAGATTCCAAATAAATAAAATGTGCAGGTACTATCTTAACGACTTTAAATGATGAATACGATTGCAGAAGTACCTTATAGAATGCCGTTTATTACTGCAAGCCTGCCGCTGTGGCCGAGCGGTTCTAGGCGCTTCAGTCCGGAACCGTGCCGCTGTTACGGTCGCAGGTTCGAATGCTGCCTCGGCCATGGACGTGTATGATGTCCTTAGGTTAGTTAGGTTTAAGTAGCTTTAAGTTCTAGGGGACTGATGACCTCAGATGTTAAGTCTCATAGTGCTGAGAGCCATTTGAACCATTTTTATTTCTGCAAAACACTCACTGGTGTTGATGGTCCAGCAACTAAATAAAATGTAAGTTGAATAACAGGAAACAATAGATTAATAGCCACTTCTAAACGCATACCACGTCTTCACTGCAGAAGCCACGGAAATCTCACAAGCTCACAAGTCGGCACTACGAAATATTTCTATCCCCGCGACCACGCGCAGAACTGCTTCACTCTCCAAGTCTTTCCTGCGACCGTACGTCGCGCCTTGAAGTCCAGCACCCCCCGTGTCCTGTGCGACTGACCCTCCAGCCGCACTGCTCAGAACTGCCACTTCTATCCAGTCTCCCCATTTACGAGCGCTGTGATTGGCTAGAGCGCCCCCCGCCATGTCTTCAAGCCAATGCACACTCACAAAAGTAATGAAAAACATCCGAAATACTGGATTTCCATTCAAATAACTTGAAATTAAATAAATACTCCTACGGCTGGACCATAAACACCCTCTAACAGACATTAAATACAAAAACAAATCAACTAAACATATATCAAAGGAATAGAACAAAAGGTGGGCCAGTAGCCTAATGTCTCTGTGCTTTCTAAAACACAGTAAATAATTAACCAATTTCTTCAAGAATAGTGTACATCAGATATAAACAAAGATATAGATGAATAAATATGTTTATAAGCATGCTGCTACAGTTTTTCGTTTAACTGTGGAATACTTATGGCCTGATGCGATCGATAGTAATCGGCCACTTTGACCTTCGATAACTCATGTATTATTCAAGTTACACGCCTGTAATTTGTACCAATTTAGTTTTACACTAATAGCTTTCTAAAGACACGTCGATCGACAAAATCGGATGAACCGTTTAGATTTTGGAAATTCGTTGCTGGGTGTATAATTTATCATCAGATACTAAACTTTAAACTAATAAAGATATTGAAAATATGATTACACCATCAGAATCGTAGTGCAAGTAATGGTAATGTACATGTTTCTTTTTAAGGTATCGTGATTCCTCTGGCTATTATTAATTTCTATGTGAGCTGTGAAATGTCTGCCATAATGGTTTCACAAATTCCGCCATCTTTGGCACTCCCGCCATACAAATCTCCTTCATCGACACAAAGCACAGTCCTCGTCACGGTGTCAACATGGAATTTCCAGCCACGCGGTCGGTCTGGACCACGCGCTCGAGCTACCCTTCTTGCTCCGGCACCATGCGGTCGGCCTGCCGAGCAGCCCATGCTGCCACACCAACTCTGAACTTAGAATATTGTATTTTCAGGCCGCCACAACTCGCCTGTTGACCTCACATTATGAAACTAAATGTGAACAACGCCCTCCTCACACAGCCCACCCACTACATACATGCTTTGTGCCTTACATCTTTGACAGTTAAACTTGTAAGTAGGCTGTTTAGGTTTTTATGTTGGTAACGCCACGTAGCGTTCTGTAAGAAAATCACTGACTGTGCTGTGTGCAGCCTGTGGCCGGTTTGCATTGTTGCTTGCTATTGTAGTGTTGGGCTGTTGGCTGCTAACAGCGCGTAGCGTTGCGCAGTTGGAGGTGAGCCGCCAGCAGTGGTGGATGTGGGGAGAGAGATGGCGGAGTTTTGAGAGCGGATGATATGGACAGAAAATTTGTAAAACTCGATGTCATGAACTGATATATATATTATGACTTTTGAACACTATTAAGGTAAATACATTGTTTGTTCTCTATCAAAATCTTTCATTTGCTAACTATGCCTATCAGTAGTTAGTGCCTTCAGTAGTTAGAATCTTTTATTTAGCTGGCAGTATTGGCGCTTGCTCTATTGCAGTAGTTCGAGTAACGAAGATTTTTGTGAGGTAAGTGATTTGTGAAAGGTATAGGTTAATGTTAGTCAGGGTCATCCTCTTGTAGGGATTATTCAAAGCGAGATTGCGTTGCTCTAAAAATACTGTATGTCAGTTTAGTGTTGATCAGAATAAGTAAAGAGCGAAATGTCTGAGTACGTTCAGTTCTGCTCAGCTGTTTAAAAATCAAATAACGTAAGAGGTTTACCAGCACTGTCATTCATAATTTTTCTAACGGGAAGTTTCAAACTGAGACACACGGGACACATGTGCTTAGGTGTCTAATGGAAATCTTTCAACTTCTGACAGTTCGGAAGTAAGGAGTCCAGCAGTCGTTATGTATGAACAGTAGGCGTAAGTATAGTGCATGCATTTTACTTTATTTGATTCTAAATGAGAGTACAGAGAGTGGGTCGCTAGGAAAAATATTGGTGCAGAGGAGGCATGTTTTGTAACAAGTATCAATCCTCAAAGTGGATAGTTTGCTATCTTTTCTGAGAAGGAATCTCAGGTAACACTCGTGATGTACTGAAAATTGATTCATCATTCTTCAAAAATGTTCTTAGAAATAAATAGCAAACAACTGTCGCACCAAAACATTAATTTTTGAATTAATAAAACACCTATTGTGCTGAGGTAAGCTGTCACCAGCACACCGGATAGCAAAGATGATGCGCGAAAATCGATTAGTAGGTGCTGGGTCGAGCATGCATATCATGAGAGACGCCAGAGACACACTGAAAAGCAACAAGCCGCCAACGACCTCTCAGCAGCAGGTATTCAGGCCGCTGCCGCTGACCGAAGGGCCTAACTAACTAACTCATCGAGTTTGGCACCTATCAGTAGCTGCAGAGCAGGCTAAGTTAGTCACAGGCTATGAGAGTACATAGCGACTAAATCAGTGATTATAGCAGGACTAGCAGTGACACTAAAGCTTGTTATAGTGAGATTACAGAGATTGTCTGCAGTGGGATATTACCGATGAGTTTGCACCACAAAACATGGACTCTATTCCAGTTAAGTAAAACTGGTAGGTCTAGTAAATAAAGAACCATATTGATAAAAAAAATGTTCAAATGTGTGTGAAATCCTATGGGACTGAACTGCTAAGGTCATCAGTCCCTAAACTTACACACTACTTAACCTAAATTATCCTAAGGATAAACACACACCCATGCCCGAGGGAGGACTCGAACCTCCGCCAGGACCAGCCACACAGTCCATGACTGCAGCGCCTTACACCGTATTAATCCATGTATGCATTTGCATTGTACACTCATGCTCATAAATTAAGGATAATTGTAGAATGTGGTGCCACACACCGTGGCACTACACAGAACTGGCGCTAATAGCAAAGGCACATAGGGAATATGCATGACGCAGATCTGTAAGTCCATGGTATTGGTGATAAGTTGAGAAAACCGTCCAAAACGCATGTGCTACAAAACGCCACTGTTTCTTGCACAAGTACCCTGACATCAACATGAGATGTGATCACCATGAGCACGTACACAGGCCGCACAATGTGTTGGCATACTCTGGATCAGGTGGTAGAGCATCTGCTGGGGTATAGCCTCCCATTCTTGCAGCAGTGCCTGTCGGAGCTCCTGAAGCGTCCTAGGGGTTTGAAGACATGCAGCGATTTGTCGACCGAGAGGATCCCACACTTGCGTGATGGGGTTTAGGTCTGGAGAACAGGCAGGCCACACCATTTGCCTGATATCTTCTGTTTCAAGGTACTCCTCCATAATGTCAGTTTGGTGGGGCCGCGTGTTGTTATCCATCAGGAGGAAGGTGGGACCCACTGCACCCCTGAAAAGGCGGACATACTGGTGCAAAATGACGTCCCAATAGCCCTGACCTGTTACAGTTCCTCTGTCAAAGTCTGGGCTGTATGTGCACCAATCATAATCCCACCCCACACCGTCAAACCACGACCTCCATACAGGTCCTTTTCGAGGACATTAAGGGGTTGGTATCGGATTCCTGTTTCACGCCAGACGAAATTCCGGCAAGAATCACTGTTCAGACTATACCTGGACTCGTCTGTGAACATAACCTGGGACCACTGTTCCAATGACCATGTACTGTGTTCTTGACACCAGGCTTTAGGGGCTCTCCTGTGACCAGGGGTCAGTGGAATGCTGGTTGCAGGTCTCTGGGCGAATAAACCGTGTCTGTTCAGTCGTTTGTGTGTGTCTGGAGACAAGTGTTCCAGTCCCTGTGGTAAGGTCCCGAGCAAAGCTACCTGCAGTACTCCGTGGCCGTCTGCGGGCACTGATGGTGAGATATCGGTCTTCTTGTGGTGTTGTACACTGTGGACGTCCCGTACTGTAGCGCCTGGACACGTTTTCTGTCTGCTGGAATCATTGCCATAATCCTGAGATCACACTTTGTGGCACACGGAGGGCCCGTGCTACGACCTACCGTGGTTGACCAGCCTCTAGTTGCCCATTCTACCCCTTATAACGTCATAAATATGTGTTCTTTGAGCCATTTTCAACACACAGGCACCATTAGCACATCTGAAAACGTCTGCACTCGCTGCACCGTACTCTGACATACGCCAACACACTTCTGCATATGTGGTCTGTTGCTAGCGCCACCGTGCGACGACTCCAGGTCAAATGCCCCGAATAGTCACACCCTGAGGTGATTTTAACCCGCAAACCGCCCACCAGAGCGTTGTTTTACTATGTTCAGCATTATCCTTAATTTATGAGCACGAGTGTAGAAAGAGGATACTGGACATCCACAACGACATCCTCTTCCTTGCGGTACAAGACTCCACAGGTATAAAAACTAAATATAATTCATCTTCAGTCATTTTAAAAATGAGAGTGTTCAGAGAAAATTCTTTTTCATCCTAAAGTTAAGTTAAGTGGTAGTGTAGCCCATCCGCTTAGCCATGCGGTCTAACGCGTGGCTTTCTGGACAGGAAGGAGCGCCTGGTCCCTGGCACGAATCCGCCCGGCGGCCTTGTGTCGAGGTCCGGTGAACCGGCCAGTCTGTGGATGGTTTTTAGGTGGTTTTCCATCTGCCTCGGCGAATGCTGGCTGGTTCCCCTTATTCCGCCTCAGCTACACTATGTTGGCGATTGCTGCTCAAACAAATTCTCCATGTACGCATACACCACCATTACTCTACCACACAAACATAGGGGTTACTCTCGTCTGGTGTGAGACGTTCAGTCATTTTAAAAATGAGAGTGTTCAGAGAAAATTCTTTTTCATCCTAAAGTTAAGTTAAGTGGTAGTGTAGCCCATCCGCTTAGCCATGCGGTCTAACGCGTGGCTTTCTGGACAGGAAGGAGCGCCTGGTCCCTGGCACGAATCCGCCCGGCGGCCTTGTGTCGAGGTCCGGTGAACCGGCCAGTCTGTGGATGGTTTTTAGGTGGTTTTCCGTCTGCCTCGGCGAATGCGGGCTGGTTCCCCTTATTCCGCCTCAGCTACACTATGTTGGCGATTGCTGCTCAAACAAGTTCTCCATGTACGCGTACACTACCATTACTCTACCACACAAACATAGGGGTTACACTCGTCTGGTGTGAGACGTTCCCTGGGGGGGGTCCACCGGGGGCCGAACCGCACAATAACCCTGGGTTCGGTGTGGGGCGGCAGAGGGGTGAAGTGGACTGCGGCAGTCGTCGTGGGGTTGTGGACCACTGCGGCTGCGGCGGGGACGGAGCCTCTCCGTCGTTTCTAGGACCCCGGTTAACATACAGTTCAATAGGTGGTAGTGTTGATAATGGTCTGAGAAGAGGGGGACGGGGGTTGCACTCAGGGCTAATGATCTCAGGAAGGTTGAGAACCACTGTTATAAGCCGACCAGCGAATGGACGCAGGGGAGAAAGTTTCCACTGTTCTACCAGTATCTATGGCGTAAAGCTCACCCACAAAATTGACACAGTCGCATTCTACATGTAAACACAACATGACAAAGTATACACTTGCAGTTTCGAGCACGTTCTTGTGGAGTCCGCACTGAGTCACTCACAATTCAACTTCACGTTTGGCCATGTAAATACTGTAGTCTCAAACTGTAATGAAATTGTCAACTGGTATGCAGGGTTTTAGTATTATCCTTTTTTTGTTGTTGTTGTCGCTGGTTTTCTGCCGCTCTCCATGCTGCTCTATCCTGCGCAAGCCTCTTCATCATTGCATAACTAATTCATTATAACATCAATTTGAATCAAGCTTACTGGTCTCCTCATTCCTTCTTTTCGTCGATTTGCGCCGTAAATTTCTTTATCCTTGAACTCGATCCAGTACTTCCCCATTAGTTACTCAATCTACGTAATTAATCTTCAGTGTCCTTCAAATGGTTCAAATGACTCTAATCACTATGGGATTTAACATATGAGGCCATCAGTCCCCTAGACTTAGAACTACTTAAACCCAACTAACCTAAAGACATCACACACACCCATGCCCGAGGCAGGACTCGAACCCGCGACCGTAGCAGCAGCTCGGTTCCGGACTGAAGCGTCTAGAACCGCTCGGCCACAGTATTCTTCGACAGCACCACATTTCAAAAGCTTGCGTTCACTTCCTGTACCAAATGCATATGGTGCACGTTTCACTGACGGAAAGACTTCCTAACACTTACATTTATTTTTCACTAGCTAACAAACCCAGCATTGCCCGGGTATTCATTTTGCCAGTTTTCTGTCACGAACGAAAACAAAAAATGAGTGCAGAGTAATACCGAAAAATGCCATTTCCAAGTATTCGTGAAAACATCTCTGAAATTACGGAACGGTTTCTGTACGCTGAGCGCAGTTGCTTCGCTTGTCTACAATGCGAATTTGTAAACGTTTCCATGGAAAAGTCTCTTCGTAGATCTATAGGAGGCTGTTGTTTCAGCCTACTGCAATTTGCGCTTCGCAGCTGAACGCTGTCAAAAGAGCTACCAAGTGTCAGGGATTTCCTTACGTTGACTCAATTGTAAGAGTGTCTTAGTAGTAAAGAAGAAATGTATTGAAACTTCATGCAAGATGCGGAATTTTTTCACGCACCTCAGTGCTTATGACGTCATGTCCCTTGAATTATGTACCGTACAATGATACATTTCTGTAGGTACTCTAGTGGCATATGTGGATACTGACTACGAAATTCATTGCGAATAGAATTAGAACTACAGAAGTAATTAAGTAATGAATTTAAGCGTCATACAAGAGGCGGCAGTTTTTGACACATCTTATTGTTTATGACGCCACATCTTCTGAAGTATTATGGGTAGGTGGTTTTTACCTCTACACTGATAGTTGCGACCGCTACGGTCGCCGGTTCAAATCCTGCCTCGGGCTTGGACATGTGTGATGTCCTTAGGTTCGTTAGGTTTAAGTAGTTCTGTGTTCTAGGGGACTGATGACCTCAGAGCCGGCCGGGGTGGCCGAGCGGTTCAAGGCGCTACAGTCTGGAACCGCGCGACCGCTACGGTCGCAGGTTCGAGTCCTACCTCGGGCATGGATGTGTGTGATGTCATGAGGTTAGTCAGGTTTAAGTAGGTCTACGTTCTATGGGACTGATGACCTCAGATGTTAAGTCCCACAGTGCTCAGAGCCATTTGAACCATTTTTGATGACCTCAGATATTAAGTCCCATAGTGCTCAGAACCATTTGAACTGATAGTTGCCTGACAGTAAGGGATATATGTACGACGTTTGGTTGAAATCGGTCTAGTGTTTTAGGAGGAAATGTGGAACATATACACATAGATACATCCGTTCTTATAATATGTATGGATGTTAACAAATTTGTCTTTTTCAGAAATGCTTACATAATATCTAGTTCGCATTGTCAAAATGTTCAAATGTGTGTGAATTCCTAATGGACCAAACTGCTTACGTCATTGGTCCCTAGATTTGCACACTACTTAAACTAAATTATGCTAAGAACAACACAAACCTATGCCTGAGGGAAGACTCGAACCTCCGGCGGGAGTCGCATGGTCAGTTATTTAGCTACCCAAATAGCAATACTTATCTAGTACTTTTATCGTCCCGGTTCCTAATGTAATTCCTTCAAAATCACCTGACTTTATTCGATTACATTCAACTGCCCTTGTTTTAATTTTGTTCGTGTTCATCTAATAACCTCTTTTCAAGACGCTAGTCAGTCCATCAAACTGCTCTGCCAAGTACCTTGCTGGTTGATAGAATCACAAAAATAATGAGCAAAACTCAAAGAGTTTATTGCTTTTGCCTGAACTTTAATTCCTACTCCAAATTTTTCTTTGGTTACCCTTACTGCTCGCTCAGTGTACAGACTGAATAACATTACAGTGGGCTACAAGCCTCTCTCACTCCCTTCTCAACCACTGCTTCCTTTCATGCCTTTCGACTTTTATAATTTCAGTCTCGTTTTCGCACAAGTTGTAAGTAACATTTCGCTTGCTGTGTTTTATTCCTGTTTCCATAAGAATACTCGAAGTATGTACTCCAGTCAGTGCTGTCAAATACTTTCTCTAAATCTACAAATACTATAAATATAGAATGATATTTTCACTCTGCAGTGGAGTGTGCGCTGATATGAAACTTCCTGGCAGATTAAAACTGTGTGCCCGTCCGAGACTCGAACACAGTTTTAATCTGCCAGAAAGTTTCACTATAAATACAGCTTTGCAACAATGAGCTGATACTGCGGTAATATGCACAGCTGTTGGAAACTACTTCCTTGGGAGCGCACACAATACAGCATTCGTAGCCACAGTTAAATACGATCGTCCAACTAGAGAAGATAATGTGCTGGGTTACCTGTGGATCTGCATTTCTTCCAGAAATTTGTATAATAGAAAATGAACTGTGAACAACAGTTGTAAGCAGAGAACATCGTTTATTCCACGAAAGATAGTCCGACTGGAGCATGGCGGTAGCAGTCAGTGCAGTCCAGGGCACTGCTGGAGTAGAGGTTATTCTTCATATTTTGCACCCACTGTTAATACATACTGATAAAATGAATATTGGACTAGGCCGTCTTGGGATCAACCTATTGAATCGGCACGTAATATTCTACGTTAAAAGTAATTTTGTTCGTCACAGGAAAAAAATCAGCGTTTCTCGTCGATACTGGACATCGCATGAATGACGTGAAAAATGTTTGGGATGAACCCAGCAACACAATGAAAAAACGAATCTCTGGCGAATCACCAGGCTCTCCCTTCTCCCTCTCTCTCTGACTCTCTCTATCTCATACTGGCTAGCATTCTCTCTGTATACATCCTCCCCCACCCCTCACTCATTCAGTATCCATCTTCAGTGTCCGGCCTCTTCTTAGCTGTGCCCAGAAAGCCCGTGTAGCACCTGCAAGGGATGCTGATCTCTCCATATCCTTGTCTCTCTCTCTCTCTCTCTCTCTCTCTCTCTCTCTCTCTCTCTCTCTCTCTGTCTCTCTATCCTCTCTCGCTCCCTCTCACTGTCCATCCCCCTTCACTCTCTCTCTCTCTGACCATCATCTCCCTCATTTTTCCCCTTTCTCTGCCCACATCATCTCCACTTCTTTCCCTATTCATCTCCTCCCCCTTCCCTCACTCCAGTAATGTCCATGTGCATGTGTAGCCCTCGCAAAACAAGTCGATAAAGCAGGACAATACTGCTTCAACACCTGTCTTGCTGCGCAGCCTGTAAGTTAGCGGCTAGAAAATCGTTTCTGCCTCTGACCCATAGGCTACCTTGCAAAGCAGGTCAATATAGCAGGCCAGTAAATTTCTCACTCAAAATGTCTGTCAGGTAGGCAATCTGTGTGCGAGGGGCTGGAAAAAACACGCTTTTGCCCGTATCTTCATCCTGCTAGACCTTGGAAGTTGTAAACCCCACAGTGCTGATGTGAGGCTTGGTGTTTCAAGGCCAAATTCGGTATAAATGAATTCACCACTTTTGAAGCAGAAAATCCAGATATACACACACACAAACTATATATATACAGGGTGGTTTACTGATCGTGACAGGGTCAAATACCTCACGAAATAAGCGTCAAACGAAAAATCTACAAAGGCCGAAACTCGTCTAGCTTGAAGGGGAAACCAGATCGCGCTATGTTTGACCCGCTAGAGGGCGCTGCCATAGGTCAAACGGATATCAATCGCGTTTTTTTAAAATAGGAACCCCCATTTTTATTACATATTCGTGTAGTACCTAAAGCAATATGAATGTTTTAGTTGGACCACTTTTTTCGATTTGTGATAGATGGCGCTGTAATAGTCACAAACATATGCTCACAATTTTAGACGAACAGTTGGTAACAGGTAGGTTTTTTAAATTAAAATACAGACCGTAGGTACATTTAAACATTTTATTTAGGTTGTTCCAATGTGATACATGTACCTTTGTGAACTTATCATTTCTGAGAACGCATGCTGTAACAGCGTGATTAGCTGTAAATACTACATTAATGCAATAAATGCTTAAAATGATGTCCGTCAACCTCAATGCATTTGGCAATACGTGTAACGACATTCCTCTCAACAGCGAGTAGTTTGCCTTCCGTAATCTTCGCACATGCATTGACAATGCGCTGACGCACGTTGTCAGGCGTTGTCGGTGGATCGCGATAGGAAATATCCTTCAACTTTCCCCACAGAAAGAAATCCGAGGACGTCAGATCCGGTAAACGTGCGGGCCATGGTATGGTGCTTCGACGACCAATCCACCTGTCATAAAATATGCTATTCAATACCGCTTCAGCCGCACGCGATCTATGTGCCGGACATCCATCATGGTCGAAGTACATCGCCATTCTGCCATGCAGTGAAACATCTTGTAGTAACATCGGTAGAACATTAGGTAGGAAATCAGCATACATTGCACCATTTAGATTGCCATCGAGGAAATGGGGGCCAATTATCCTTCCTCCCATAATGTCGCACCATTCATTAACCCCAGGTCGCTGATGTTCCACTTTTCGCAGCCACCGTGGATTTTCCGTTGCCCAGCAGTGCATATTATGCCGGTTTACATTATCGCTGTTGGTGAATGACGATTCGTCGCTAAATAGAACGCGTACAAAAAATCTATCATCGTCCCGTAATTTATCTTGTGCCCAGTGGCATAACTGTACACGACGTTCAAAGTTGTCGCCATGCAATTCCTGGTGCATAGAAATATGGTACGGGTGCAATCGATGATGATGTAGCATTCTCAACACCGACGTTTTTGAGATTCCCGATTCTCGGGCAATTTGTCTGCTACTGATGTTCGGATTAGCCGCGACAGCAGCTAAAACACCTACTTGGGCATCATCATTTGTTGCAGGTCGTGGTTGACGTTTCACATGTGGCTGAACACTTCCTGTTTCCTTAAATAACGTAACTATCCGGCGAACTGTCCGGACACTTGGATGATGTCGTCCAGGATACCGAGCAGCATACATAGCACACGCCCGTTGGGCATTTAGATCACAATAAGTCATACATCAACACGAGATCGACCTTTTCCGCAATTGGTAAACGGTCCATTTTAACACGGGTAATGTATCACGAAGCAAATACCGTCCGCACTGGCGGAATGTTACGTGATACCATGTACTTATACGTTTGTGACTATTACAGCCGGCCGGAGTGGCCGTGCGGTTCTGGGCGCTACAGTCTGGAACCGAGCGACCACTACGGTCGCAGGTTCGAATCCTGCCTAAGGCATGGATGTATGTGATGTCCTTAGGTTAGTAAGGTTTAATTAGTTCTAAGTTCTAGGCAACTGATGACCTCAGAAGTTATGTTGCATAGTGCTCAGAGCCATTTGAACCATTTATATGACTATTACAGCGCCATCTATCACAAAGCGACGAAAGTGGTTCAACTAAAACATTCATGTTTCTTTACGTACTACACGAATATGTGATAAAAAATGGGGGTTCCTATTTAAAAAAACGCAGTTGTTATCCGTTTGACATACGACAGGCCGGCCAGAGTGTCCGAGCGGTTCTAGGCGCTACAGTCTGGAACCGCGAGACCGCTACGGTCGCAGGTTCGAATCCTGCCTCGAGCATGGATGTGTGTGCTGTCCTTAGGTTAGTTAGGTTTAAGTAGTTCTAAGTTCTAGGGGACTGATGACCTCAGAAGTTAAGTCCCATAGTGCTCAGAGCCATTTGAACCATTTGAACATACGGCAGCGCCATCTAGCGGGCCAACCACAGCGCCACCTGGTTTCCCCTTCAAGCTAGACAAGTGTCGTTCTTTGTAGTTTTTTAGTTTGACGCTTATTTCGTGAAATATTTGGCCCAGTCACTATCAATGGACCACCCCATATATATATATATATATATATATATATATATATATATATATATATATATATATATATATATATATATGTGTGTGTGTGTAGATTGGGTCTGTTCTGTGCACATGCTTGTTTTGAAATACGCAGTCCAAAACTCCAAAGAAGGACCGCAGAACGACATATTCTCTCTCTCTCTCTCTGTCTTTGCCACACACACAGACACAGGAGTCTCATTATTAGTATTTTGTTGCCGACTCTTCCGCAACTTGGGTCCTAGCAGTGGTGGAGAGAGAGAGCCAGGCCATAATATCTCAGGAAACTTATTATGGCGGATTTTTATGTGACTTGGTCCCCTCTTTATTTATTTTTATGCGCTCCTCCCTCCCTCCCTCCTGCGCGCCGTTTGTTGCTTTGTTAGCAGCGGGGCAGTTCGCCCCAGAGTTATGAGACGACGGCGACATTTTTAATTCCGCCGTCCCTCTTCCGGCCCCACCATATGTGTGCGCGCGCTTGTGTGTTCACGTATGGTACGTGCGTGTGTGTGGCTGAAGGACACAGACGCGGCTCTTGCTGCTGCCTGATTATCTGCCTTATGAAACCTGTCCACTCAATTTACGAACTCTAGCGGACCCGCGGAGATTTTCCCCTTTGCCGCACAACTTCATTGCTTGGTCTCGTCACATGGTTAATTTAGACGCAAGACGATCGAAAAATGGCATTCACTTTTCGCATGTAACAACGTTGGTGGTGCAACTGGCAACAAACCTGTGCTTCTTCAGAGGCAGCATGAGGTGGGACAGGTATGTAATGGCAGTTGTGGGGAAGTCGTCTTCGGTTCATTGGTAGAATTTTGGGAAGATGTGGTTCATCTGTAAAGGAGACCGCTTATAAAACACTAATACGACCTATTCTTGAGTACTGCTCGACCGTTTGGGATCCGTATCACGTCGGATTGAGGGAGGACATAGAAGCAATTCAGAGGGGGCTGCTAGATTTGTTAGTGGTAGGTTTGATCATCACGCGAGTGCTACGGAAATGTTTCAGGAACTCGGGTGGGAGTCTCTAGAGGAAAAGAGGCGTTCTTTTCGTGAATCGCTACTGAGGAAATTTAGAGAACCAGCATTTGAGGCTGACTGCAGTACAATTTTACTGCCGCCAGCTTATATTTCGCGGAAAGACCACAAAGATAAGATAAGAGAGATTAGAGCTCGTACAAAGGCATATAGGCAGTCATTTTTCCCTTGTTCCGTTTCGGAGTGGAACAGGAAGAGGAGATGCTAGTTGTGGTTCAAGGTAACCTCCGCCACGCACCATATGGTGGATTGCGGAGTATGTATGTAGATGTAGATGTAGATGTAGGTGCTGACAATATACGTACCCCATCAGTATAGTTCTGTTCACGGAAGAAGCTCTTACAGTATCGCATGTTCATAACTGATTTCGTAATTTTTCGACCTAACAATATTCTGAAGTTCACCTTTCAGTTAGCGCTGGAATTACATAGTTTTAATAAATTTCACAGTTCAGATTATATATATATATATATATATATATATATATATATATATATATATATATATATATGAGTATGTTGAGATGTGGGTATAGCTCGACGTTGCTTAACTTTGGTGATTGGACGAGAGATGGGGTATCCATCGTGGCAAGGCCATTGGCTATGGCTTCAGTAAAAACTACATGGTTCGGTTGTTTTCTTGTTGTTACGGCGGTTTCGTAATTCTTCTGCACTTTTAGAGAATGTCAGCCTTTTCAGGACAGTGCGGGGAAAAGTATCCAATTCCTTATCCGCCGCTTCCTCGTGCAGCCCGTAACGAGTTACAATAAGGCACAGTACAAACATGGTACTGCATGCTTGCCCGATGCGCGTGCCGAATCCCCACAAGAAAAGTCCCTTAGGCTGCTTCACATCTCAGTCCCTACAGTAAGCTTGCAATCGACCCATCAGAGCTGGGTGAGTCTTCAATCAATTCTAAGAACGCGGTATGTGTGGCCTCAAGTGCAGAATAAATACTCATTTCTACGCCGAAAGAGCGAAAAAAATGCATGTTTTATAAAGTATTAAAACCCGACAACTTTGCGACTGCTAAATATGTATGGGAATTGGATGTACGTCCGGATCTCTCCCTTCTCTTTGTCCATCTTGTACATCCACGAGATAAATTTTAGCTACAGTGCGACGAGAGGAAATTATGCGTCTAACAGTTATAAACATTATCTATCCGACATATGAAAAAACAGTGAAATAAAACGATGATAAATATTAATTATTTATATAATATTTTATGATGTAATTGGGCATATCGATGTGTATCATACAAAGACAATGATAATTGTAAATTCCTTTTATGATCTGCGTTTGTCTTCCTTCGTTTTTACCTTTTGTTAGTTGGCTTTTGTAGGTAGTTAAGAAATTGTAATTATTTGTTAATTATTACTTGAGAATAGAGTTCTTTATTATTATAAATACGATTGAATAATTATTTGCAACTTTAATTCCTCTCTCAGTAAGCATTGTCTGTGTTAATCATTTCTTTCCGCTGCGAGGAGCGCAGCCATTGATGATAGCGATTTGTATCGCGTTTTTGTCTGTGTTTCTTACGAAAGTATCAAAGGTTTGCTTGATGAAAATAAGTCTAAATAGTGCACAATATGGAAGTAAAGTTTAATAAGCATTTCAAATACTTCTCCTGTTAAAAGGAAATTTGCTCTAACAATAGAAAGTCTCTGTCAATTGTCTGCCGCTATCTTAGCAATTATCTTAGGGCCAAATTCAAATTACGCAGCTCTCCAGACATAAATGCCGAAGGTAATGAAAATGTGTAAAAATAAATGTGCACCAGTGGTCCCGAACTCATTTTAATGAAAATAATTCGAATCCGATTGGTTCTTTAAAAACAGTGCTCATAGCACGAACCATATAATAAACTTTTCTTGCTGATGTATGGAGCCGAAATTAATTACGCACGAGTTGCGAAGAATATTGTTTCAGGTAACATACGTCAGTGTTGTGCGCGGCTGATATTCGGTGGTTTTAATGATCATTTTGTTGAAGATAACTGCTTCCATCTTAATCAATAGCTTTATAGAATCTGTTGAATGAACTGTGATTTAGTGACACTTACACAACTTACAGACAACACTTCAACACAACGTTAACTTGGAGTTCTTTAGCAACTTGACCAAATCTTTAGCCGGGAGAAAAAAGTATTTAGTAATTACTCACTGTAATGAAATAAGATTATCATTTTCATTTACAAATTAGTTACATACCAAACCACTGAATAACACAGCGAACGTCACAATCTCCTCCGCTGGTCCCCTTTCTTCGTGCATGACCTACTCCTCCGTGTCTCTTTCGTTCTTCTCCTCCCTCCTTTCCTTGTCTATCTTTTCCTCCTCCTCTCTCTATCCATCCCCTCCTTCCCGCTCTCTGTGTTCCTTTGCTCCCTGCCCTCCTCTCCGCCAATCTCCTGTTCCCTCTTCTCTTTGAGCTTTGTTTATTGATATTGCAAACGAAACCATGCTTGGGAATTGAAGTCGCTTAAAATGATTGGGTAAATCGGTTGGGATCGTTAGTATACGGGGTATGAAAGAGACCTCTCCTGGTGCTGGACCTGTAACGACAGTAGCTTCAGTGATGGTATTTTGTATGGTCTTAAACTGTGAAGCGATACGATTACAAATTTTCGGACCATTCAGCTTCTGTAATAGTACGCTAATCATAATCCGGTAGGCCATAGATACAGCTTTCCTGTTTTCCGTTAAAAGCGACTGCAAGCATGAAAACGAAACGGCACAATGTTGCGTAAACAAATTGTATTTGAAATTATACATAAGGAGACAGAATACATTCAAGAGAAGTAATTTATCTTATGGTTCAAATGCCTTGGTGAAGAAAACTAAACCACATATTTTCATAGCATAGCATTTTATTTCTCGCTATCAATTTTAATAGACAACCTGTACAGTGTTGTTAAAAAGAATACACAGCCTATATTGGTCTAAATGTTTATTGGAGTCTTGTGTAATATATATATATATATATATATATATATATATATATATGTATGGTGATACAAAAAGATACTTTCAGGAAACATTCCTCACACACAAAGAAAGAAAATATGTTATGTGGACATGTGTCCGGAAACGCTTAATTTCCATGTTAGAGCTCATTTTATTACTTCTCTTCAAATCACATTAATCATGGAATGGAAACACACAGCAACAGAACGTACCAGCGTGACTTCAAACACTTTGTTACAGGAAATGTTCAAAATGTCCTCCGTTAGCGAGGATACATGCATCCACCGTCCGTCGCATGGAATCCCTGATGCGCTGATGCAGCCCTGGAGAATGGCGTATTGTATCAGAGCTGTCCACAATACGAGCACGAAGAGTCTCTACATTTGGTACCGGGGTTGCGTAGACAAGAGCTTTCAAATGCCCCCATAAATGAAAGTCAAGAGGGTTGAGGTCAGCAGAGCGTGGAGGCCATGGAATTGGTCCGCCTCTACCAATCCATCGGTCACCGAATCTGTTGTTGAGAATCGTACGAACACTTCGACTGAAATGTGCAGGAGCTCCATCGTGCATGAACCACATGTTGCGTCGTACTTCTTCTAGCAGCACAGGTAGAGTATCCCGTATGATAACGTGCTCCATTGAGCGTAGGTGGAAGAACATGGGGCCCAATCAAGACATCACCAACAATGCCTGCCCAAACGTTCATTGAAAATCTGTGTTGATGACGTGATTGCACAATTGGGTGCGGATTCTCGTCAGCCCACACATGTTGACTGTGAAAATTTACAATTTGATCACGTTGGAATGAAGCCTCATCCGTAAAGAGAAAATTTACACTGAAATGAGGATTGACACATTGTTGGATGAACCATTCACAGAAGTGTACCCGTGGAGGCCAATCAGCTGCTGATAGTGCCTGCACACGCTGTACACGGTACGGAAACAACTGGTTCTCCCGTAGCACTCTCCATACAGTGACGTGGTCAACGTTACCTTGTACAGCAGCAACTTCTCTGACGCTGACATTAGGGTTATCGTCAACTGCACGAAGAATTTCCTCGTCCATTGCAGGTGTCCTCGTCGTTCTAGGTCTTCCCCAGTCGCGAGTGATAGGCTGGAATGTTCCGTGCTCCCTAAGACGCCGATGAATTGCTTCGAACGCCTTCCTGTCGGGACACCTTCGTTCTGGAAATGTGTCTCGATACAAACGTAGCGCGCTACGACTATTGCCCCGTGCTAATCCATACATCAAATGGGCATCTGCCAACTCCGCATTTGTAAACATTGCACTGGCTGCAAAACCACGTTCGTGATGAGCACTAACATGTTGATGCTACGTACTGATGTGCTTGATGCTAGTACTGTAGAGCAATGAGTCGCATGTCAACACAAGCACCGAAGTCAACATTACCTTCTTTCATCTACATCTACATCTACATCCATACTCCGCAAGCCACCTGACGGTGTGTGGCGAAGGGTACCTTGAGTACCTCTATCGGTTCTCCCATCTATTCCAGTCTCGTATTGTTCGTGGAAAGAAGGATTGTCGGTATGCCTCTGTGTGGGCTCTAATCTCTCTGATTTTATCCTCATGGTCTCTTCGCGAGATATACGTAGGAGGGAGCAATATACTGCTTGACTCTTAGGTGAAGGTATGTTCTCGAAACTTTGACAAAAGCCCGTACCGAGCTACTGAGCGTCTCTCCTGCAGAGTCTTCCACTGGAGTTTATCTATCATCTCCGTAACGCTTTCGCGATTACTAAATGATCCTGTAACGAAGCGCGCTGCTCTCCGTTGGATCTTCTCTATATCTTCTATCAACCCTATCTGGTACGGATCCCACACTGCTGAGCAGTATTCAAGCAGTGGGCGAACAAGCGTACTGTAACCTACTTCCTTTGTTTTCGCATTGCATTTCCTTAGGATTCTTCCAATGAATCTCAGTCTGGCATCTGCTTTACCGACGATTAACATTATATGATCATTCCATTTTAAATCACTCCTAATGCGTACTCCCAGATAATTTATGGTATTAACTGCTTCCAGTTGCTGACCTGCTATTTTCTAGCTAAATGATAAAGGATCTACCTTTCTGTGTATTCGCAGCACATTACACTTATCTACATTGAGATTCAATTGCCATTCCCTGCACAAGGCGTCAATTCGCTGCAGATCCTCCTGCATTTCAGTACAATTTTCCATTGTTACAACCTCTCGATACACCACAGCATCATCCGCAAAAAGCCTCAGTGAACTTCCGATGTCATCCACAAGGTCATTTATGTATATGGTGAATAGCAACGGTCCTATGACACTCCCCTGCGGCACACCTGAAATCACTCTTACTTCGGAAGACTTCTCTCCATTGAGAATGACATGCTGCGTCCTGTTATCTAGGAACTCCTCAATCCAATCACACAATTGGTCTGATAGTCCATATGCTCTTACTTTGTTCATTAAACGACTGTGGGGAACTGTATCGAACGCCTTGCGGAAGTCAAGAAACACGGCATCTACCTGTGAACCAGTGTCTATGGCCCTCTGAGTCTCGTGGACGAATAGCGCGAGCTGGATTTCACATGACCGTCTTTTTCGAAACCCATGCTGATTCCTACAGAGTAGATTTCTTGTCTCCAGAAAAGTCATTATACTCGAACACAATACGTGTTCCAAAATTCTACAACTGATCGACGTTAGAGATATAGGTCTATAGTTCTGCACATCTGCTCGACGTCCCTTCTTGAAAACGGGGATGACCTGTGCCCTTTTCCAATCCTTTGGAACGCTACGGTCTTCTAGAGACCTACGGTACACCGCTGCAAGAAGGGGGGCAAGTTCCTTCGCGTACTCTGTGTAAAATTGAACTGGTATCCCATCTGGTCCAGAGGCCTTTCCTCTTTTGAGCGATTTTAATTGTTTCTCTATCCCTCTGTCGTCTATTTCGATATCTACCATTTTGTCATCTGTGCGACAATCTAGAGAAGGAACTACAGTGCAATCTTCCTCTGTGAAACAACTTTGGAAAAAGACATTTAGTATTTCGGCCTTTAGTCTGTCATCCTCTGTTTCAGTACCATTTTGGTCACAGAGTGTCTGGACATTTTGTTTTGACCCACCTACCGCTTTGACATAAGACCAAAATTTCTTAGGATTTTCTGCCAAGTCAGTACACAGATCTTTACTTTCGAATTCATTGAACGCCTCTCGCATAGCCCTCCTCACACTACATTTCGCTTCGCGTAATTTTTGTTTGTCTGCAAGGCTTTGGCTATGTTTATGTTTGCTGTGAAGTTCCCTTTGCTTCCACAGCAGTTTTCTAACTCGGTTGTTGTACCACGGTGGCTCTTTTCCATCTCTTACGATCTTGCTTGGCACATACTCATCTAACACATTATGTACGACGGTTTTGAACTTTGTCCACTGATCCTCAACACTATCTGTACTTGAGACAAAACTTTTGTGTTGAGCCAACAGGTACTCTGAAATCTGCTTTTTGTCACTTTTTCTAAACAGGAAAATCTTCCTACCCTTTTTAATATTCCTATTTACGGCTGAAATCATCGATGCCGTAACCGCTTTATGATCGCTGATTCCCTGTTCTGCGTTAACTTTTTCAAATAGTTCGGGTTTGTTTGTCACCAGAAGGTCTAATATGTTATCGCCACGAGTCGGTTCTCTGTTTAACTGCTCAAGGTAGTTTTCAGATAAAGCACTTAAAAAAATTTCACTGGATTCTTTGTCCCTGCCACCCGTTATGAACGTCTGAGTCTCCCAGTGTATATCCGGCAAATTAAAATCTCCACCCAGAACTATAACATGGTGGGGAAATCTACTCGAAATATTTTCCAAATTATCCTTCAGGTGCTCAGCCACAACAGCTGCTGAGCCAGGGGGCCTATAGAGACATCCAATTACTATGTCTGAGCCTGCTTTAACCGTGACCTTCACCCAAATCATTTCACATTTCGGATCTCCGTCAATTTCCTTCGATACTATTGCACTTCTTATCGCTATAAACACGCCTCCCCCTTCACTGTCCAGCCTGTCTCTGCGGTATACATTCCAATCTGAGTTTAGGATTTCATTACTGTTTACGTCTGGTTTCAGCCAACTTTCTGTCCCTAGTACTATATGGGCGTTGTGACCGTTTATTAATGAGAGCAGTTCTGGGACCTTTCTGTAGACGCTCCTGCAGTTTACTATTAGCACATTAATATTGTTATTCCCTGTTGCATTTTGCCTACTCCTACCCTGCCGCGTCTCAGGAGGCGTCTTGTCGAGTCTAGGGAGGGAAGTATCTAACCTAAAAAAACCCCATGTGCATTCCACACGTACTCCGCTACCCTTGTAGCCGCTTCCGGTGTGTAGTGCACGCCTGACCTATTCAGGGGGACCCTACATTTCTCCACCCGATAGCGGAGGTCGAGAAATTTGCACCCCAGATCTCCGCAGAATCGTCTGAGCCTCTGGTTTAAGCCTTCCACTCGGCTCCAAACCAGAGGACCGCGATCGGTTCTGGGAACGATACTACAAATAGTTAGCTCTGATTCCACCCCGCGAGCGAGGCTTTCCGCCTTCACCAATTCCGCCAACCGCCTGTACGAACTGAGGATGACCTCTGAACCCAGACGGCAGGAGTCATTGGTGCCGACATGAGCAACAATTTGCAGTCGGGTGCACCCAGTGCTCTCTATCGCCGCCGGTAGGGCCTCCTCCACATCTCGGATGAGACCCCCCGGCAAGCAGACAGAGTAAACACTGGTCTTCTTCCCCGACCTTCCCGCTATTTCCCTAAGGGGCTCCATCACCCGCCTAACGTTGGAGCTCCCAATTACTAATAAACCCCTCCCCCCGTGTGCCTGCTCGGACCTTGCTGAAGGAGCAGCCACATGTCCACTCACAGGCAGAGCGGGCGATGCCACACGGCCAGCCTCCACATTGACCCTCCGCCTCGTGCGCCGCGAACGCCGCTGAACCCGCCACTCCCCTTGGGGAGAGGGTGGCCCAACCGCGCCCAGTACACGCGAAGATGTCTCGACAGCAGGGACAGTGGGTGAAGCATGTAACACCTGGGGTGTACGTTGCGACGCACCAGACTCCCCACTGCCGCTACACTCCGAGGCAGCAGCCTGAAGACGGCTGACCGCGGCCATCAACACGCTCAGCTGTTCGCGAACAGTGGCCAGCTCCTCCTGCGTCCGTACACAGCAGTCACACATCCTATCCATCCTAAGGAATCAATTTACTGAAGAGAGTTAATCAACATTTAACTAGACTGCTAATTCACTAAAGGCGGCTGTTTATTCACTAAACTGTGGTTGCTAGGCACTTCTTGTAGAAAACAATGAAAATAGCACTGTCTGTCTCTGGACTGTATTGAAAACAAACACTAGCACTACTGGCACTATGGTTGACTAAAGGGACTCTCTGACTGTATTCAAAACAAACACGAAATCTATGGAACACTATTAATAGCACCCGACAATTAAAGCTTCCCAAAAACAAATACACACGAAAGAAGAAGTGACAAGTAAGAAAAATACAGTTAATACTTAAATTAAGGTAGCTCGCTGCATAGCAGACGTGAAGCAGACGGCAGTGGCGGCAATTGGCGGTGAATCGAGGAAGTACAGTACATACTGACGAAACTAAAATGAGCTCTAACATGGAAATTAAGCGTTTCCGGACACATGTCCACATAACATCTTTTCTTTATTTGTGTGTGAGTAATGTTTCCTGAAAGTTTGGCCGTACCTTTTTGTAACACCATATATATATATATATATATATATATATATATATATATATATTTGGCTGTTCAAATTTTATTATGTATGTAAAGCATACACTTAAAATATATAGTCTATGGCTGTCCAAATTTTATTTCAGTATCGTGCAAAAATTTGAGGAAAATAAGTGATGAACTTTTCGAGATTTTTGCTAACATCGTTTCCATTTTATATATTACATGTTTACTTATATACAACATATATTTTAAAAAATATGTAGCCTTTCTCCATCCTGTGAGGGTACTGGTGTGTAGTATCTGTAAGTGGTTGTTCTTTGGAGGGCGACAATGCCCAGGGGTGCAGAGAGTCGCAAGCAGAGGCAGTTGTTGAGAAGCTGTGGAAGGTGTAGGCTGCGTGAGCCAAAGGCGGTTGCGCAGCGAAGGATTGATCTCTATGTTTAATAGTAGTGGCACGCAGTTTGAATAATAGTGTGTTTATATTTGTGCAGAGTGATAAAGGAAATAAATTAAATTTTATAAGTTCTTAATGCGTCTCCATCAGTTAGTACCACACCATTGCATTTACCAATGAACGAAGTCTCGATATACACGGTCAACTACTACAAGAGGATTGTAACATAATAATCATTAATTAACCCATATAATCTCCAAGACGAAGGGATCTTATTATCCGAACATCTAGTAGACTATTCTGTACAAATTTTATAGATTTGTCAAGAGATTTTCGAAATTTTAGTTAACAATTTTTCTCCTGTGTATAATGTATACATATTTACATACGACGTATATAAAAAGTGTAGTCGATGTCCATATGAATCTTTAATAGAGCATTGTGTAAAAATTTCAATTAAACAGGTGAGGAATGTGAAACTTCCTGGCAGATTGAAACTGTGTGCCGGACCGAGACTCGAACTCGGGACCTCTGCCTTTCGAAGGCAAGTGCTCTACCAACTGAGCTACCCAAGCACGACTCACGCCCCGTCCTCACAGCTTTACTTCCGCCAGTACCTTGTCTCCTACCGTCCAAACTTTACAGAAGCTCTCCTGCGAACCTTGCAGAACTAGCACTCCTGAAAGAAAGGATATTGCGGAGATATGGCTGACCTACAGGCTGGGGGAAGTTTCCAGAATGAGATTTTCACTCTGCAGCGGAGTGTGCGTTGATATGAAACTTCCTGGCAGATTAAAACTATGTGCTGGAGCGAGATTCGAATTCGGGAATATTCCGTCCTTTGCTAACTTGTTTTTCCATGTATAACTCCTCCATTGCTGTTCCCAAGCCCAGGGCCTCATCTTGCAAGTGGTAAAGAAGGAGGAGGGGTAGGAGTAAAGCCTCACTAAAAAAGTCTGGGTCCATCTTGCTCGGGGTGGTAGTACGATGTGAAGGCCCCTGCCTAGGGTTACAGGTGAAACCCAAAAATCCAGACACGTCTGTGTGGTAGACGCCGATACCCTAGTCAGCGCCTGTTGGTACTGCGAGCTCGGCTCTGGAACTCAAAACTCCAGTAAAATTACATGAGATCCTTCGGGATTTCACCACCAAAACCTCAACACGAACCTATAATCATGACAGAACAATGGAAAAGAATCCACTTCCCTGGGCCCCAGTCAACGGGACTCGGCAATAGACCTGTTCGTCGGGGTCCAGGGCATCAGGCATGTCATGAAGAGAACTTGAGCTTCTTATAAACGCTCAAAACTAAGAGAATATATCACACTCAACACCAACACACTGCTGAAACCAGGTAAATTGAAACAAATGACAAACACCGTGGATAAATTCATTATCAAAATTCTGGCAATACAGGAAACGCGATTGTCAGATAAGAACCACTTCCACTCGGAAAACTACGGAATATACAAGGGGAAACTAGCCATAACTATTCCTGGTAGAAATCTCAAAGTCTTCGCAACGGGATTTGCAATACACAAATAGATACTGGACTCTGTCATACACTTCACTTCCAAATCAGAAAAAATATCAACGCGCAGGATATTATCTGGAAACCAAGCCGGTACACTAATCAATTCACATGCCCCACAAACTATTACAACAAGAAAAACCCGTAGATGATGGAAGATTTCTGGGAAGATCTGGAAGAAAGCAATAACAAAACCGCACGAAGCACGTGAAAGTTTTACTGGGAGATTTTAATACCCAATTAGGCAGTGAAAGAAAATTCAAAGACATAACAGGAAAAAACACACGGCCCACAAGCAGTAAAGCAAGAATGGAGAGAACCTGATAAACGTTTGCAGGAATTTCAACTTCAAAACCATGTCTGCCAGTTCCAGAAACCACACAACAAACTCCGAACTTAGAAATCCCCCAGTAACGCCCTAGGACAATTTCAGAGAGACGAGACTGCTAGATCCATGAAAAACACCAGAGCAATTATGAATGTAAGAACAAGGAAAGGCTTTTCGAATCCGTTCACAATCTACTCCAAATTAAGACAAAATATATACCCTATAGAGAAATCAAGAGAACCAACAGAAATTTGCGAACAGACCCAGTAACGACTCGACAGAACTGTCAGAAAAAGTTAAAGAACTGATGAAACCGGGGCAACGACCGAGAAAAAGTAAACACGGACATGTTACGGAGCCATACAAGACAAAATACAAGCCTGGAAAAATTTAAGTCACAGAACATCCGAGAAATGGCAGGAATTCAACAGGATTCAGAAGACCATTTCGAAAATAATCCTTACAGAAAAAAAGAAATTATGAAAACAACACATTGAAAGAGTTAGAAGAGGACTTCAACAACACACGAAATTTTTACAGAACATTCAGAGAAAATATGACAGGATATTAACTACCGAACTTATGCTTCAAAAGACAAGATGGAATACTGTAGACAAACCCGAAAAAGACCTGTGAAATATTAGCGCAATACTTTAACATACTACTAAACAGTGATAAACCGATGCAGGTCCCACAGTTTGAGAAGCCAGAATCCCATGGTCTAGTGGCTAGCATTACTGCTCTGGATCACAGGGTCTCGGGTTCGATTCCCGGCCGTGTTGGGGACTTTATCTGCCCGGATACTGGGTGTTTGTGTTTCCCTCATCATTTCATCATCATTCGTGAACGTAGTGAGATTGGACTATGTAAAGATTGTGACCTAGTACGGGCACCGATAAGCACGCAATTGAGCGTCTCACAAACCAAACATCATCAAGCCAGGACCCAGCCTCGATTCCAAAACGCCAATACACGGGGAGATCTTGAAAATAATACAATCACTGAAAAATAACGAGTATCTAGAGAAGATGGACAGACTGCAAGAATCTGGAAACTACATCACGAATACATCACACCGGCAATACAAAGAATCATAAAAAACATCCGAGGACGGAAATGGTGCCAGAAGAATGGAAGTCAGCGATAATACTGCCCCACCATGAGAAAGGAGACAAAACAGACCCTAGTAATTACAGAGGAATTTCACTGCTGCCTGTGACAAAAAAATTCTATCAAAATCCTTATTAAACCGGGTAGAGCCTCAAATAAATTCGCAGGTAGGAGAATACCGATGGGAAGATCGTGTAGTGAACAGATCTGGATCCTGAGAACAATATTGACAACAAGAAAGTCCAGGAACACCACAGTAACATTCGTCGACTTCAAGAAGGCCTACGACTACATAGATAGAGAAACGCTCTTCAACACACTGGAGGAACCGAAGGTAGACAACAAAACAAGGAAGCTAATCCAGGAAACATTAACAAATACATCATCCAACTTGATGTTTATGGCAGAGATCTCGGAACCATTCGAATCAAGACAGCAAGGGTGAGGCACCCGGAGATGGGTTTTCGCCCATTCTATTTAATTCGGTATTGGAGGAAATACCAGTAGTCAGGACATGGGACAAAGGAGTCAATGGAATAAAGAGGGGGAGACACAAGGATAGAACCGCAAACATAAAATATCTGCTCTTTGCTGATGATATAGTCATCATAACAAATAACAGGAAAGAAGCCAAGGAAACTTTAGACACACTACAGAAATCTCAGCCAAAACAGGACTACAAATCTCATATGAAAAAAAGCAATGCACGGACACAAAATCCGCAGACAAACACCCACTGGTAACAAAGTACGGGAAGTTAACACAAAATTTCCGTCAATACCAAATTACGACACTACAGTAGTCTTACCGGGGCGTTTTATGCCTTAGAAACAACAGCAATCGAGGGAAGAACGAAAATTAAGGAGATGGAAAAACAAGAGTGGAAAATACGAGGAAGATCTACGAGCCAATTCGATAAGAGGCGATCTGGGTAAAGAACTGTACGAATAGAGAGAGACGATTAAAAATAACAACAGGAAAAGAAAGCAAGATCTACGGACGCATACATGGGATGAATGAAACTAGATTCACCAAGAAAAATTTTAACGTAATGACATGAAGTACAGTGACAACCAAATGGGTAGAGGAAACCACGGGAGGCCTCAAAAAACTGAACATCTGCCAGGAAGAAATGACAGACAGGGAAAAATACCCAGAAAAAATCGGAAAACAAAAATTTCATCGGACGCCCAAAAAGAAGAAAACAGGGAAAAAGTGGACAGAAGAGAGGAAGAACAAACACAGTGAATATATGAGAGGCTTTTGGAAAGAAAAAAGAATGAAAATTGATTGTGTTTTATCGCTCTCCTTAACGGGAAATTAACATTAATATTGATATATACATACATGTACACTGAACCACCACAGAAACTGGTATAGCCATGAGTATTCAAATACAGAGATATGTAAACGGGTAGATACGGCGCTGCGGTCGGCAACGCCTGTATAAGACAACAAGTGTCTGGCGTAGTTGTTAGATCGGTTACTGCTGCTACAGTGGCAGGTTCTCAAGATTTAAGTGATTTTGAACGTGATGTTATAGTTGGCGCACGAGCGATGGGATACGCCATCTCCAAGGTAGCGATGAAGTGGGAATTTGCCGATACGATCATTTGACGAGTGTACAGTGAATATTAGGAATCCGGTAAAACATCAACTCTCCGACTACGCTGCGGCCGGAAGAAGATCCTGCGAGAGCGGGACCAACGACGACCGAAGAGAATAGTTCAACGTGACAGAAGTGCAACCCTTCCGCAAACTGCTGCAGATTTCAGTGATGGGCCATCAACAAGTGTCTGTGTGAGTACCATTTAACGGATCATAATCGATATGTGCTTTCGGAGCCGAAGGCCCACTCATGTACCCTTGATGACTGCACGACACAAAGCTTTACACCTCGCCTGGGCCCGTCAACACCGACATTCGACTGTTGATGACTGGAAACATGTTGCCTGGTCGATCGAGTCTCGTTTCAAATTGTAACGAGAGGATGGACGTGTATGGGTATGGAGAGAACCTCATGAATCCATGGACTCTGCATATCAGCAGGGGACTGTTCGAGCTGCTGGAGGCTCTGTAATGGTGCAGGACGTGTGCAGTTGGAGTGACATGGGACCCCTGATACGTCTAGATACGCATCTGACAGGTGACACGTACGTAAACATCCTGTCTGATCACCTGTATCCATTCATGACCACTGTGCATTCCGACGGACTTGGGCAATTCCAGCAGGACAATGCGACACCCCGAACGTCCAAAATTGCTACAAAGTGACTACAGGAACACTCTTCTGATTTTAAACACTTCCGCAGCCCACCAAACTCCCAGACATGAACATTGTTGAGTATATCTGCGATGCCTTGCAAGGTGCAGTTCAGAAGATATCTCCATCCTCTCGTAGTCTTACGGATTAATGGACGGCCCTGCAGGATTCATGGCGTCAGTTCCCTCCAGCAACACTATATATGTGAAAAAATTAGGGTTATTTGTTTCAGTGTTCTCTCTTTACTCATTTTGTTTGTATCTGTAATATTGAAACCATATTTTGAGTACAAAATGGAGACTGCGTTATGCAGGGAAAATAATCTGCAGTGGTATTTCGTTGTCTTCCGCATTTCTTGAGGGCGCCGCTAACATCGGATACAAACGCAGTCGGATTCTTGCGAATTTTTGGGAGAGAGGTTTACTGAATAGAGAAGAGATCTTTAAATGTGCTTTACATACCTGGATAAGGCCTTTGATAATGTGGCTTGCGATGAGGCTCCAAGTCTGAGAAATCAGACGACTAATAAACTCGTCATATTTAATACACAAAGCGTCAGTGAAAGTGAAAGAAGTAAGTACCAACTGGATAGAACTCGGAATAGGAGTATGACATGGCTGCTGTCTGTCTCCTACCCTTTTCAATTTATACTTGCAATATATTAGAAGAGTAGTGTTCCTCCTAGAGATAGGTGAAAAGCAACGGTAAGAGGGACTTGTTCGCTAGAAACGAGGGCGGACGTAGGAAGTCTGATGAACGAAATATTTGCCGTCCAACATTGACGGACCAGAAAGACAAAAACCGCCATAATTTTACAAATTTTGCATTGAAGTGAGAGTTGCATTGAAAACAACACACCTATTAAAATATTTGTTTTCATACTAATATATGTAATAAATAGCACTGAATTCCGACAAGCCGGCCAGGGTGGCCGAGCGGTTCTAGGCGCTACAGTCTGGAACCGCGCCACCGCTACGGTCGGAGGTTCAAATCCTGCCTCGGGCTTGGGTGTGTGTGATGTCCTTATAGTTAGGTTTAAGTAGTTCAAGTTCTAGGGGATTAATGACCTCAGAGGTTAAATCCCATAGTACTCAGAGCCACTTGAACCATTTTTGCCAATTCCAGCAAAGATAATGCTACATTGACTCAGTATTTGAGAATCGAAGGAGCTTACGATTTCCAACCAACTTTACACATATGTTCAGACCTTTACGTGACTTTTTCTCACTGTAACCCCTCCCCTAAAAAATGATGAAAGGAAAAAAGTCAGTCACTTTATGCAATGTTACTTCGTCATAATGCATTACGTTTTAATTGCTAATTACTGCTAGCTACATTCGCAACACAATTTGCAGAGATTGTAGACCAATGAATGTATCTGTAAAATTGTAAGGTTGAACGAGACACATTTGGGGCGATATGACGTCATAAACATTGAGGTGCTTGAAAAACTAGTTCTGCTTAAAATGGAGCGCAAGTTACCCAGACTAAACCCATGTAAGTGTTTGATAATGACAGAGCTGAGCGTCTTTAAACATAACATCAACCCTTTTCTTTACTCTTTCTCGCTTGCGTCCCACAAAACAATAAAAGGGAAACGATTTGTAGCTTGCTAAAAGTTCGTTGTTCATATGGTAAACTTTCATTAACAAGTACGAAGTTTCAACTTATAACCAGTTCTGCATTTTCCTTTGTTATATCTCTAAGTACGATAAAACTGCTGTAACAAAATCAACATAATTAGAACTAACGTAATCAATGACATACTTTCTGCCTGTTTCACGTCGCATAAACTGAGGTGACAAAAGCCGTGGCGTAGCGATGTGCATGTATACGTGTAGCGGTAGTATTGCGTACACAAGATATACAAGCGCAGTGCGTTGACCAGGCTCTCATTTGTACTAAGGTGAACCATGCGAAGAACTTTGTGACGTGACAATCGCCGCACGAAGGGAATTAACAGACTTTGAATGTGGAATGGTAGTTGGAGCTCGCCACATAGGGCATCCCATTTAGGAAACCGTTAGGGAGTTTAGTATTCTGATCCACACTGTCAAGAGAATTCTGAGGATAGTAAATTTCAGACATTACCTCTCTCCACAGACAACGCAGTAGCCCACGGCCTTCACTTAACGACCGAGTGCAGCGGCGTTTGCGTAGAGTTGTCGGTGCTAACAGACAAGCAACACATCTTGAAATAACCGCTGAAATCAGTCTGGGACGTACAACGACTGTATCCCCTAGGACAGTGAGGCGAAGTTCTGCGTTAATGGGCTATGGCAGCAGAAGAGCGACGCGAGTGTCTTTGCTAACAGCACAACATCGCCTGCTGCGCCTCTCCCGAAGTCGTGAACATACCGGTTGGACACTAAACAACTGTAGCAGTAGCAGTAGCTTTATTCATCCGTAGATATCATTTTACAAGGATGTAGGACATTGAAAGGTGGCTACACTGAGCCACAGCGCCAGAGACTGCGCCAAAGATTATTATTCTGCCGCCTCCACTGGCGCAGTAGTAGTTCAGAGGATGTCGAGTGCAGTTGTTGTTCTGTTGGGCGAGAGAGTAGATGCTGTTCGGTTGGTGTAATGTATAGATGGAAGATGTTGCTATGATCACAGTGTATTTTTCGTCAGTATATATTGAGGTAAAAAAAAAAAGTATTACAGATTTCTTTAATGACAATGCCTCTTGGTCACAGTTTCGGTCAACAAAGCACATGGCTCGTGTTCATGTATTGCCGAGCGAACTGGCCGTGCGGTTCTAGGCGCCGCAGTCTGGAACCGCGAGACCGCTACGGTCGCAGGTTCGAATCCTGCCTCGGGCATGGATGTGTGTGATGTCCTTAGGTTAGTTCGGTTTAACTAGTTCTAAGTTCTACGGGACTAATGACCTCAGAAATTGAGTCCCATAGTACTCAGAGCCATTTGAACCATTTGTTCATGTATTAGACTTGTAATTCTGGTTTCTATGTGCAATTATAGTATTTCTGGTTTATCAATTAGTTCATTGTAAATGGTGTTTAAAATATTTTGTCGTACTGAGGAGGAACCGAGCCAGATACATGCACGTTGAGTCACACTACCACACACAGAACAGTTACACTTGTGCTTTGTTGTTTCGTAGCTTTTATAGTTGTAGGGCACTTAATCAATCAATTGTGTTAATGGAAATTTCTTGTCATTCTTTATTTTTATTTTATGCAGTCAGATTGTGTGCTAATACTAGCCAGGGCCAACCAGTTACGAGACTTCGTAACCGGTCACACAGATACTTGAATTATTGCATTTATTCGTTAATATTTTTAATTAAGCCCCCATGCAACATGTCAAAGTATTAACAAGTTTAGATCAACTTAAAATAAGCTAATTCGTATACACGTATATTTACAGACGTCTAGTTAGAAACTATCATTAGATTTACTCCTGCTAATACTTGTTTTACAAATAACTTATTAAATAATGTAATGCCACACTGTTCACTCATATCTCACTATCAGTCACTGCACACACTATACACACATTGTTTCATAACATTTCACTCACTACACACACACACACACACACACACGCATGCACGCACGCACTGGTGATCTCTGGGCCATTTCCTGTACTACAACTTCTCATTTGCTATCCTGGAAAACTGAGTCAGCATTCCTCCATAATGAGTGAGATATTGGGCTCAGAAAGAGGAAGACGTGTTAGTATAGTATTTTGCATAGCTTGGAAGTAAGTATTTCTAGAAAAGAAAATAGAAGGGAAACAAAACGTGAACTGAAGGTGTTATGGGGAATGTTGGATGTTTTACAATCATTATTATTATTAATTATTTGTTCAACATTTTTTTTATCAAACCCCTACTCTGTTTCATCTAAGTTATCCTCCAATGTATAAAATGTATTGCATAACAGGTAATTTTTAGCTGCCTTTTTAAATAACTGTATTTTTGCAATTTCTTTAATCGCTTTTGGTAATTTATTGTACAGTTTCATTCCTGGGTAGAAAATGCTGTTTTCAGTTTTATGTTTATTTGTTCTTGGTAATTGTAAGTTGAGTCTATCTCTTGTTGCATGGTCATGGACAGAGCTGTTTGTGCAGTAATTACCAATATTACTTTTGATGTCTAGAGCTGACTGGTAAATGTATTCACATGGAGCTGTTAAAATCCCCATTGTTTTGAAAAGATATTTACAATGAGCTCGACTAGTATTTTTGGTTATTATTCTTATGGCTCTTTCTGGAGTTTGAAAATTGCGTTCATATTTTGTGCATTTGTTCCCCAAAGAAAGAATGCCATAGCTAAGAACTGAGCGTACATATGAATAATATGTAACTAAAAAACACTGCATGTCACACACTGATGATAGGATTCTATGGGCATAACATGCTGATGACATTCTGTTTGCGGTAGCGTTCTCGCTTCCCACGCCCGGGTTCCCGGGTTCGATTCCCGGCGGGGTCAGGGATTTTCTCTAACTCGTGATGGCTGGGTGTTGTGTGCTGTCCTTAGGTTAGTTAGGTTTAAGTAGTTCTAAGTTCTAGGGGACTTATGACCACAGCAGTTGAGTCCCATAGTGCTCAGAGCCATTTGAACCATTTGAACATTCTGTTTGCAACTACCTTTGTGTGTTCCTATCACTTCAACTGAGAATCAATATTGATTCCCGGAAATTTTGCGTTTGTTACACAGTCTATAGAGGTGCCATCTACATTTAATTTAACGTTGTCATTTTTCCTCTTCAAACTGAAATTCATGGCATTAGTTTTCTTTATGTTCAATGTCACTTTACTGCTTATAGGCCAATCTTAAAATTTCTTGAGAGTTTCATTTGCTTTCTGAACAAGGAGTTCTCTTATTTTCTTAGTGGCTGTAATACATCAGTCCACAGCGAAAACAATTTTTTCACCATGAGTAACACTACTGGGAAAGTCATTGCTGTATATCGGGAACTGCATTGGTCCTAATATGCTACCTTGAGGAACCCCTATATTAAGGGGCTCCGGAACGCCCTATACTTGCAATGTTAAAATAACGCTTATAAATTACATCTTTGCTCACAAAGTATTTGAGATAGGAAGTTGAACTTTTTACAGATTATTTATTGGAATATGGGCTACAACTTAACACAAGGATTTTACAAAATTTTAGTTCAGTTATTAAAGATGATTTTTTTTCAATTGTAATGAAAATTCACAACATTTTTTTGCAATTTTTTATTTATATATTCAAAAATATACAGTTTTTTGGAATAAGGCTGTGTTAAATTATGCAGAAGGTACTGTGTAACATTTACTGAAAGTTTGAAACAAATATGTTTGGAAGATCCTTAGAAAACATGCAATTAGTATGAGAAAATAAAAGTTTTGGGAATCGAGCGACAAAGATTGGATTAACATTTTAGTGCATTCCAGGTCCATAGGATGGATTATCTTCATCCTCTGCAAACTCCTCCTCCAGCTTCCTCTTGTTCCTCCTCCTGTTTCCTCTTGCTTGTATTTCTAGACTCTTTACAGCCCTGTCTGCAGGCCGAAGGCGTTCCTTGTCTAAAGCAAGCATCGCTCGTTGTTGTGTTCGTAGATTTTGCTACCATTCTCTTCAGTTGCAGTTACTGCAACACTGTTCCAAAAGATGGTCATATATGAACACTTATCACATTTCAGTTGTATTTCACTAGCAAGTCCTACGTGCTCTATTATGGAGAGTTCCAGACCAACTTCACTACAATGAATACATCTTACACAGTTTGAAAAAATTCCTTTGAGAACCGACATATCAAATATTTCATTCATATCCGATTCGCCCATAAAACATTCATAGTTTTCACTCATTGAACCAAGCTTCTTCTGTGAAGTGTTTTCTTTCCCACTTTGACTGCTATGGGCAGGTGTACTTGAGAGGTTAAGTTCACTCACTTGGTTATCGTCTTTATTGTTTACAGTAATAACACATACCTTTGGCTTTCCAAATTTCCTCCTTTTCTTAAAAGCCTTCAGAGGATTTATAATAACTTTACTTTTACTCATTATTATACTTCAACAAAACAGAGACTCAAGAAACAGAATTAATTACGAATAATTTCGAGATAACGACAGATTAAATAACCATGAAACAATCGACAATCACACCAGCGATATATATTGAACCATCACAGTTTAGCCACAACACATACTTTATCTCACATCACTAAAATGTACCCGATGAACACGGACGTTAATAATAACACCATTTGACAGCAGTTTAACAGCGCCACAGTGGGTCATGCCCATGTAGAACACATTTCAAAAAAAATTTAAAAATAGTTGTAGTCTTCGGAATTGAATAAATTATATATCTATTAAAAGGTAATAGTCTGCAGATTCAGAAAACGCAAAAAAGTAAAAATTGAACTTTTCATGATTTTGAGCCTTTCCGGAGCCCCTTAATGTATTTTGATTCTGATAAGTATTTAACTAAATGTTTCGATCTATTTTAAGTATGTGTTATCTCTAGTTTTTTATCCAAACTGGAAAACAGATAAGTTCCAATTTCCATTGGTAAAAGCTGATGGTAGGGTTCGAAACTGCACGCAGTTATGGAATCATGCTGTCAACAAGGCACTGTGCAAGCTGGTGATGGCTCCATAATGGTATGGGCTGTATTTACATGGAATGGACTGGGGCCTCTGCTCCAACTTAACCTATCATTAACTGGAAGTGGTTATGTTCGGCTATGTAAAGACCGTCTGCAACCATTCACGTACTTCATGTTCCGAAACAACGATGGAGTTTTTGTTGATGACAATTCGCCATGTCACTGGGCCACAATTGTTCGTGCTTGGTCTGAAAATAACTCTGGACAGTTCGAGCGAATGGTTTGGCAACCCAGATCGCCCTATGTGAGTCCCATTGAACATTTACGGGACATAATCGAGAGGCCAATTCATGCACAAAATCCTGCTCCGGTAACACTTCTGCAGTTATGGACGGCTATGGAGGCAACATGGCTCATTATATCTGCAGGGGGTTTGCAACGACTTGTTGAGTCCATGCCACGTCCAACTACTGCACTACGACGGGCAAAAGGCGGTCCGACAAGATATTAGGAAGTATCCCATGACTTTTACCACCTCAGTGTACTTAACCCTAGGATGCATGGTGCCGATAACACACATGAATGCATATGCATGGCCTCCAAGGCCCTGCCCTAATTTAAAATTTTCCTCTTTTCATATAATCATTCTTTAGAGTTAAATTTATTTCTGTCAAATTTATTGTCACATTGACAGATTTCTAAGATACAGTAACAGGATCTGGTTTGCCTGATTAACATTTTATTAATTTTTTAAGAAACTCTAAGAGAGAATTTTTATTAGTTACATCCATTTACATACAACATATAAAAATAATTTTATTAATTCACTTATAAGTTGCAGTTTACATTTTATAATATTTATTACAACAAATGTATTCAATTAAAACATACCCATTATTCACAATATTATGTATATAGGCAATATTTTGACAAATAGTTATCATTCATTGGTCACATAAAATTGCATTTTTCTTAGTTTTCAACATGTGAGAAACAAGAAGCAGAAAGAACGCCACTATGTTCCTTACAAACGTCGGTTTTACACTTAATGCATGTCACAGCACTTTCCCTGAGTTTATTATATGGATAATAATTGTACCTTCTTCTTTTTCCTGAAACAAGTAGATGGTTCTCCAATACGACATCTTTTTGAACACCACATCTTTGCATGGCATCAACGTTTTTCTTTGGAAGATTAGGGATTTGAATACGAAGTTCCTTTAGTGGTCTTACCATTTCCTCTGCTAAATCTCTAAGGAACAATCGCGTTTTATCACTTCTTCCACTATGGTATGTCAGATGTTGGGTGGAAAATAAAATTTCACTGTTCATTGCTTCGACGTCCATCATATTCACCCATAATTCAAATGGCAATCTTCCTGTTTGTCTCTTGCAAGTGTAATAACGAATTTTTTGGTCCATTTGATCTACTCCACCCTTCATACAGTTATAGAACTTTATTATATCTGGTTTCTTTTTTGCATGAGTTTCATCAATGTTTCTGTCGTGATGCATTGTGCTAATGAGAACTACAGACTTTTTCTCTTTGGGAACATAACTCACCATTGTAATGTCACCTCTAAATGAAAACAAAGAGGAATGAATCGCTCTTGAGGCAGATGGTTTCATCTCATTAGGAATTTCTGGTTTATTTTGTTTGACTGTTCCCACCACTGTAATTTGCTTCTGAAGCATCTCTTCTGCCAGCTGCACACTAGTAAAGAAGTTGTCAACAGTAATATTTTTTGACGATCATTCAATGCTTTTAGCAAGATCTTTCACCACATTCAATCCTAGATTTTTCTGAGCAGGTTCATGTGCCTTCCTTCCCGTGTAAACAATTCCGTCCAAAGCATATACAGATGTAGCATCACATAACCAAAATATTTTTATGCCATACTTGGCTGGTTTAGAGGGCATATACTGGGTGAAGCTACATCTTCCATGGAATGGGACTAGCTGTTCGTCAACTGTGAGCGAATCATTGGTAATCATTCTGTTTCTACACTTGTCAAGAAATAGTTCCCATACATAGCAAACAGCTGCAGGTTTGTCATCTGCAGATCGAGCTTCACGGGTACACCTGTCATCAAATCTAATCATTCTCCTTACATCTGCGAATCTATTTACTGACATGGTGGCCTTATATGTAGGATTTGCCTTTTCATCCAAGAATAATTCTCTAATAGGGACATCCCAACTGTTCTCAACACCAGAAAGCAGTAAAAGACCAAGAAAACCCTCCATTTCAGCAAGCGAAACGATTTCCACGTTTTACCACGTAAAGCAGCCACTCTTCTGCCTTCAATATTTGTGCAGTTGATGATTTCCTCTAGTATTTCCTTGGAGATGAAATAGTCCCAGGCATCCTTAGGTTTACAGGTTTTCAAACCATGGGCTGGACCAGGTGCCTTCTTTACGATACTATGAACAGGAGTAGGAAAAGTTGCAGGATGATCTAATTTCCAAATCGTTCCATTCCGACTAATGTATGTGTGGTCTTCTATACCTTTTTGCGGTGGTTCTTCATTTTCTGACTCTGATGAAGTAATATTATCGGAAGGACTGTCATCTGCCTCAATATTGACATCTGCAGGTTCATTGGCTGATTCTTCACTACTTGCATCTTCAAAAATATTTCCTTCTTCGCAAGAATCATCTTCTTCAAACCATTGAGCCACAACACTTTCAAAATTAGCTGCATTTGCACGTACTGACTCTCTTACTTTGCGTGTCGAAGCCATAGCAAAGGGCGTGTCTCTCGAACAGCAGCTTGTGCAGCACTAAACAAGTCATACTCGTAACAATATGGGCCTTGCAGCAACAAACAAACTACAGTAACAATGAGGCCGACAAGAGCAGCACAGGATAACAATACTATGCAATAATAAAACATTTGATAGCAAAAATATCAATAATACACCGACATCGCCACTATGTGAAATTAGTGTGTATTATTTTTTAGTTATACTATTTCTACTACAGCTACGGCTGTTGTTGTCACTCTTGTTGCTGGAAATACCGCTACAGTTATTGTTGAATTAATAACTCCTTCCAAACAAATATTGACGACAATATAGGCTAAAGAACATTTATAAATGTGTGAGGGCTTCTGATGCCCTGCTTATGCATTCACGTTGTATGGGTAAACGTATAGAGTTATACAAAAAACTTAAAAAGGTATCTCATTCAGACTTGACAGGAGGAATGTCACAGTGTTAGTGAAAGAGTACTGGAAAGCAGTTTGAAATGAAACAAAAAATTTACAGATCTTCTTTAAAAATGAAGACATACAAAGGCCTCGGAGGCCCTGTATATGCATCCTAGGGTTAACAGATTAACTCATTTCTAAAGGAAAAAGACGTTTATAGCTGTGTTGTACACTTTAATTCGATTGTTTAAAGTATGGGGGGTTGGGGGTGGTGGATATACTGACAGAAGCTGAAAGCAACGCTTTGCTTCAGCAGCCCCTTTGGCTAACATTCTTGTCAGCTATCAGAGCTCCATCATAAGCATAGCCTAAGGCCCTTTCTCTCGCCACTCACTGCGTGATAAGGCAAATACTTTGATTCGTCACCACACAACTGAAGCTGTGATACTGTGTTAGCTATTCTGAACATGTTTCTTTAAACCGGTTACTGACTTGAGCGAGGGAGGTAACAGAACATCAGCCTGGCGCATGTTTGGCGAAAAGCGGCTCATGACTGCGAGGCGCGGGGAATGTTGTACAGTGGCTTTGAAGACGGAATTTAGATTCGAAGAAGATTTTTTTGTTTTTGTTTTTAATGGAAATTACAGCTATCAAGAAAATTTTTTGTCCAATAGAAGAAGTTCAGCATTAAAGGAAAAAGGGCGTTTCTCTTCTTGAAAAGAGCTTTAATTCAGAAAAAGACATTACGTTTTACACAACACTTACGTTTTTCACTTCATTTTATTTTTTAAAAACCAAATAATGGAGGTTGCAGTGTCGGAGAGCCACATCTTACTACGAAATGAAGTTTTCATTTACTTGGAGAAAGACAAATATATTTAAAATACTGTAACGTTTTGAAAGTATTCTTATTTACATAGAAGGGTTGTAAGAGGTCTATGACTAAGGAATTTATTGCTAGCGTATTTGAGAAGATGTAATTTCAATGGATTTCTCACGCGCTGCCTGCGATATGTAAGCCATAAGAGAATCGCAGACCAGAGAGCAGGGTCGGCTGCAGTAGTTGTAGCTAAAAAAAAAAAGTGGCTCTGAGCACTATGGGACTTAACTTCTGAGGTAATTATTCCCCTAGAACTTAGAACTACTTAAACCTAACTAACCTAAGGACATCACACACATCCATGCCCGAGGCAGGATTCGAACAAGGTAAGAACAGCCGCGAGGATATCTAATTTGTTACAACTAAATTTGTACTATTGTCATATCAAGTCCCATGTAAATGTTTAAAAACCTTTAGTAATAATCTTTCTTATAAAAATTAACTTTTGACAATCATTCTTCTGAATTTAAAGAATTTACTAATTTCTCCAATCCAAGGTGATCCCGATTATCGTAAAGAAAAATCAGTCGTTTCCTTTTATACATGACAAATCTAGCGGTCAGCATTGCACTCGGCTGCTCCAGAAACATTCCTCATAGGAGCAGATATATACGCGTTATTCGGCGACTTCATTGAGGTAAGAATTTTCAATTTATTCAGTATGATTTTTCAGGGTCATCACGCAGCACTGCTGCGCCCAAATTTACCAGTTTAGATTCACAGTCAGTTAACTATTGCAAGGTTATAACAATGTTTGTGACACCTTACGGGACTTAACTGCTAAGATCATCAGTCCCTAAGCTTACACACTACTTAACCTAAATTATCCTAAGGACGAACACACACACACACACACACACACACACACACACACACACACCCATGCCCGAGGGAGGACTCGAACCTCCGCCGGGACCAGCCGCACAGTCCATGACTGCAGCGCCTGAGACCGCTCGGCTAATCCCGCGCGGCGAGAGGTTATACAGGGTGTTACAAAAAGGTACGGCCAAACTTTCAGGAAACATTCCTCACACACAAAGAAAGAAAATATGTTATGTGGACATGTGTCCGGAAACTCTTACTTCCCATGTTAGAGCTCATTTTATTACTTCTCTTCAAATCACATTAATCATGGAATGGAAACACACAGCAACAGAACGTACCAGCGTGACTTCAAACACTTTGTTACAGGAAATGCTCAAAGTGTTCTCCGTTAGCGAGGATACATGCATCCACCCTCCGTCGCGTGGAATCCCTGATGCGCTGATGCAGCCCTGGAGAATGGCGTATTGTATCACAGCCGTCCACAATACGAGCACGAAGAGTCTCTACATTTGGTACCGGGGTTGCGTAGACAAGAGCTTTCAAATGCCCCCATAAATGAAAGTCGAGAGGGTTGAGGTCAGGAGAGCGTGGAGGCCATGGAATTGGTCCGCCTCTACTAATCCATCGGTCACCGAATCTGTTGTTGAGAAGCGTACGAACACTTCGACTTAAATGTGCAGGAGCTCCATCGTGCATGAACCACATGTTGTGTCGTACTTGTAAAGGCACACGTTCTAGCAGCACAGGTAGAGTATCCCGTATGAAATCATGGCGGTGAATCGAGGAAGTACAGTACATACTGACGAAACTAAAATGAGCTCTAACATGGAAACTAAGCGTTTCCGGACACATGTCCACATAACATCTTTTCTTTATATGTGTGAGGAATGTTTCCAGAAAGTTTGGCCGTACCTTTTTGTAACACCCTGTATATGAGGCAAATTTGTTATTGGGAGGTTAGTCACGTTATTATTGCGAGGTTATGGAATGATAAACTGTTGGGAGGTTACACTAAATGTGAATGTTATATAATTATGTAATTATATTTTCTGTTGGGAGGTTACACTGAATGTGAATGATATAAATATATTTTGTGTTGGAAGGTTACAGGGTCTATTTTATATTCCAAAAAGAAAAAAAATTACAAGTGTTACAATAGTGCCATTACAAAGAACTTTAATGCAGGAACGATAAGACAGAGAAAAGCAGCCACAACAAGTGCTTTTAATGTTAATTTGTTATCACTCGTAACGTTCGTTCTCTTTTTTATACTTTTTTTTCAGCAGGAGGAAGATATCAAGTAATTCCTGTGATAAAATTTTAATGTAGAGTTTGTGTATCCTTTCATCCAAAAAACAAAAAAATTCTGGCTTAATGCTCGAAGACTCAATTAACAGATAATAATCGAACAAACTAATTTTTTTCAGTTTACGTTTAGATTCTTTCGACTGCAGATTTTAAGTTTATGTTTAATACTTTGGAAAGATGCCACCGTAGCCGTAACCTGGGACAGGAATAATATTGGTTACCCAACAAGAAGAAAATAAGATTATTTTCATGGCACAAGAATCTCACGCAGAAGAATGCGAATCTGGAGAGTGTAGGGAACCGCTGAAGTCCCGGCAGGAAGTCCTTCAAAGGAAAAAACAAATGAGACAGAGTACGCATGCAAAGCAGCAACGTTATTACGATGGTCATTCGTCCAATGTAGCTTTAAACCAACAAAATATTTTCACTTTAACAGGTGAAAAGTTTGTGATGACATTCTTTGGAAACAACTAAAACACCTTTCATTTATTCATTCCCAGCCCAAGTCGGTTATTACATCCGTGACACCCATTCCTGTATTTCGCGTTAGTACAAGAGAAGCTCCCCTTTTTGGAATTCTTTCGGTATCCTCCGTCAGTCCGTCAGTCCTATCTGGTTAGGGTGCCATATAGCACAGCAGTGTTCTAGAAGAAAAAGGACAAGCGAGGTGTATGCAGTCTCTTTAGTAGATTTGTTGCATCTCGTAAGAATTCTGCGAGTTTAAGCAGTTCGTAATTCTAATCCAATCCAATCTCACTGCGAAGACGTTAATCAATAGTCACGCAGTTTGATTAGGAGCCACTGAGTCAGGAACAGTGTCAAAAGCCTTTTGGATATCTAGAAATGCGGAAAAAGCTAGAGATCTACCGTCCGCAGAACAAATTACTTCGTGTGAATGAAAACCTAGTTTGGGAATGCAGGCTCTTTGGCTAATTACATGAGTGGAATGTTCGCGGGTTATCTGCCAAGCCGTGGCGTCGTGTTGTCCCAACGTTTCGACGAGTTTCCTGCTCTTTATCTTCAGGTGAATTGTTGGGTTCACTTTCAATTATAGACGGTGGACCACAGACCTCTGTGTCGAGGGCCCAGCGCGTGCGCCAATCGGGTGCTTTCCGGAAGAGAAGCCTGGGGTCCAGCGGCTAAAAGGGAGGAATTGAACTGAACCCCAGAATCACCTGAAGATGAAGAATAGGAAACGTGTCGAAACGTTGCCACAAAGGGACTACACGACTCGGTGGTTAACCTGCGAATGTTTCATCAAAGAGTCAGATGTGCTTCACAAGGACAATATAGTCGAAATCGGTGCTGCTTTTGTGACAATAGTTCGTTTTCTCCGAGGTATTTTTTTAACGGCCGAAAAATATCCTTCTAAATTCGATGTCAGTGCGGGGGGAAGGGGTGGCGTATTTAATTTAGCTTGGTACTGCCATATCTCCGACAGCTCAGGTATCGTAGAATGCTGTTGTAGTCCAGCGCCGTGTTTTTAAAACCCGCGAAAGACCTGCCCGGCGCACGCCTCGCGCGTTGTAGCGTGTCCGAAAAACCGAGCTGGCCAACCGAACCGGTCCGCAGCCGGGCATAAAATTTAGCATCGCGGGCGACCGCGCGTGAATAACAACACGCCGGCGCGGTACAGCGGCGCAGCACATTGGGGGCCACCGCCGCATAAAACAGCGGCGTGCGGCCGCGGCCGCGACCAGGTATCGAACCCGGGACCGCCGGCCTGCGGTCGCCGCCGCATATAGCCTGCGGTCCAATACCAATCTCGCATTAACCACCTCATCCGAACGCCGCCGCCGCCGCCGCCACCACCACCCTCCTGCCACGCGCCGCGCACGTGCCGGCAGAATCACTGTGCGCCATCGCTCCTCCACTGCCGACAACATTCGTTATTATCTGCGCGCTGCCCCGCGGCGCAGACCGCTGGAACATATCGCGTGATGTGTGCGCTGCCGGTAGCAGTTGGCAGCCCTGCTCGCGCCGCAGCGGGATGCTCCCTGCTGTGGGAAGGGGGAATCCCCTCGACCCCCTCATCTGTGTCCGAGTTTCATCCCTCCCAACTGCAGACAAGTGCCGCATTATGTGTCCGATACGCGTGTGCGCACGTACCGTGGCGAACTGACAAGTGAGATGTTCATTCAAACTACTTACCGTCAATTCCCTCAGTCTGTGCGGCGTATTTGCTGCTATGATCTTCCCCTTTACTGTTTATCCGACTATGCGATGTGCTGCGGTGCGAACACAGCGTACCATCAACATCCATACCTCCCTCCCTCCCCCCTCCCCCTGGCTACCCTCGTCCCCGACCCTGCTGCCCACAGTATATTCCATCCGTAAACTGTATGAGCGGGCCCCAGTAAAGCTGAGATCGAAACTTCCGGGCAGATTAAAAGTGTCTGCCAGGCCGTTTCTCGAACTCGGGACCTTTGCCTTTCGCGGGCAAGTGTTCTACCATCTGAGCTGCCCAAGCACGACTCACACCCCGTCCTCGCAGCTTCACTTCTGCCAGTACCTCGTCTCCTACCTTCCAAACTTCACAGAAGCTCGGTCGCAGGTTCGAATCCTGCCTCGGGCATGGATGTGTGTGATGTCCTTAGGTTAGTTAGGTTTAAATAGTTCTAAGTTCTAAGGGTCTAATGACCTCAGAAGTTAAGTCCCATAGTGCTCAGAGCCATTTTTTTCTCCTGCGAACCTTGCAGAACTAGCACTCCTGGAAGAAAGGATATTGCGGAGACATGGCTTAGCCACAGCCTGGGGGATGTTTCCAGAATGAGACTTTCACTCTGCAGCGGAGTGTGCGCTGATATGAAACTTCCTGGAAGATTAGAACTGTGTGCCGCACCGAGACTCGAACTCGAGACCTTTGCCTTTCGCCGGCAAGTGCCCTACCATCTGAGCTACCGAAGCACGACTAACGCCCCGTCCTCACAGCTTCACTTCCGCCAATACCTCGTCTCCTACCTTCCAAACTTTACAGAACTTTACAGCATCGGTCCGGCATACAGTTTTAATATGCCAGGAAGTTTCATATCAGCGCACACACCGTTGCAGAGTGATAATCTCAAAAAATGGTTCAAATGGCTCTGAGCACTATGCGACTTAACTTCTGAGGTCATCAGTCGCCTAGAACTTAGAACTACTTAAGTCTAACTAACCTAAGGACATCACACACATCCATGCCCGAGGCAGGATTCGAACCTGCGACCGTAGCAGTCGCGCGGTTCCGGACTGAGCGCCTAGAACCGCTAGACCACCGCGGCCGGCTGATAATCTCATTCTGGAAACATCGCCTAGGCTTTGGCTAAGCCATGTCTCCGTAATATCCTTTTTTTCAGGAGTGCTAGTTCTGCAAGTTTCGCAGGAGAGCTTCTGTTAAGTTTGGAAGGTGGGAGACGAGATCCTGGCAGAAGTAAAGTTGTGAAGACGGGGCGTGAGTCGTGCTTGCGTAGCTCAGATGGTAGAGCACTTGCCCGCGAAAGGCAAAGGTCCCGAGTTCGAGTCTCGGTCCGGCACACAGTTTTAATCTGCCAGGAAGTTTCATATCAGCGCACACTCCGCTGCAGAGTGAAAATCTCATTGTGTACACGAAATTTGTTTGCCCTATCGCTTTCCAAACTTCTCAGATGATCTCCTGCGAACCTTGCAGCTGGTAGAGCGCTTACCCGCGAAAGGCAAAGGTCCCGAGTTGGAGTCTCGATCCGGCACAGTTTTAATCTGCCAGGAAGTTTCATATTGACGCATACTCCGCTGCAGAGTGAGAGTCTCATTCTTGAAAGCTGAGATCGCTCAGTAATACTACCCATGAGCGACACCGTTTGGGTGGGGTCTAGGGGGGAATCGGGTATAAGTGTGTTCCCGCCCCCCCTCCCCCCCTACAACCTCAATATTTTTTGAAAACCAGATTCAATTTTTTGAGAGTTGACATAGAATGACACCACTGAACTAATACATTCAAGCTTAGGTAATTACATAGAGGATGTAGGGAAAAGTCCCATTACAGATTTCTAGCACTGGCAGAGGATACTAATTACCCTTGTCCGCAGACATAGCGTTTCCATTCTACGACGTTTTCAGTTCAGATAAGGAACGCGTCCACGTTTGCTGTGGAAAAGAGAAAACTTGCCAGTCCTGGTACGCAATGGGGTAGACAAGATGATTTGCAGTACTTCAGACGGTCACCTGGCGTCATTTAACGTCTACCTTGCTGCGAGACTCCTATAGAGGCAGAGGTACTGGTTCTGGCCTCTGCACTAGAAACTGAATAGACGTCAGGTTGGATGGAGAGTGTGTACCAGAACATGCTTCGTAGGTACAGGTTCCGGCAATAAAACCGACATTTGACGTAACCGGCGTGCAAGTTGTAGTAATGAAATGAGCGTTTGGCATCGTTGGCCCGGAGGCCGCTTAAGGGGCAGGTCCGGCCGCCTTGGTGCGGGTCTTATTACATTCGACGCCACATTGGGCGACCTGCGCGCCGGATGGGGATGAAATGATGATGAAGGCAACACAACACCCAGTCCCTGAGCGGATAAAATCCCCGACCCGGCCGGGAATGCAACCCGGTCCCGTAGGACGGCAATCCGTCACGCTGACCACTCAGCTATCGGGGCGGACCTACTTGTACTAAGGATACTGTTGTGGAGCGTGTTTTGTTTGAAAATGGCGTACGTGCCAATTTCAGTGTGCGTCATGGCGTGGTTTGGTGAGCATCGTGCGTTTGTTGTGGAGCAGTTTATTCGTAACGGTGGTTCTGTGATCAGTACTCAGCGAGCGTTTCGGAAAATGTGATGTGTATGAGAGAGTCTGTGCAACAATCACCAATGCGTTCAGCACTTAAACATACACCTGCACTGGGATTATCTGATAGGAGTGTGAGAAGAATTCTTCGTAGAGAACTTCATATGCACCCCTTCAAAATGATGCTTACCCAGGAATTAATTGAAAGAGATTTTCAAACTCGCGTCTGAGGAAATTCTTCAAAACATTCCACCTGGCGCTTAGTTTGTTTCTTCGGATGAGGTCCTTTTTCACTTGTCACCAACTGTAAACAAACAGAATTTCCGCTACTGGGCTGCAGAAAGCCCTCGTGAAATTCATCAGCGATCACTACACAGCCCTCATATGAAAGTTTGGTGCGCTATTGCTGAATATTTTGTGTGAGGACCGTATTTTTTCGAAGAAGGTGGCCACACGGTAACAATTAATTCAAACCGTTATTGTCACATGCTAGAGACCTTCCTCCAACCTAGGCTAAACCAGTTTGTAGCAGATCATGAAGATCAAGAAGTGTGGTTCCAGCAAGACGGAGCAGCATCCTACACATCTCGGCGTTCTATGGAAACATTGCGCGAGTTGGTTCCTGGTAATCTTCTCTTTTTGCGAGGAGACATCACGTGGACCTCAAGGTCCACCTCACGAATTTTTTTCTTTGGGTGCACTTAAGGGATCTAGTGTACAAACATTGTCCCACAACACTGCAAGCAATTAAAGAGGCCATTACCCAAGAGATCCAAAAAAGAGCGGCGCGTTTCGTCACAGGGTTATTTGGTAAGCGTGATAGCGTTACGCAGATGTTTAGCAAACTCAAGGGGCAGACTCTGCAAGAGAGGCGCTCTGCATCGCGATGTAGCTTGCTGCCCAGGTTTCGAGAGGGTGCGTTTCTGGATGAGGTATCGAATATATTACTTCCCCATACTTATACCTCCCGAGGAGATCACGAATGTAAAATTAGAGAGATTCGAGCGCGCACGGAGGCTTTCAGACAGCCGTTCTTCCCGCGAACCATACGCGACTGGAACGGGAAAGGGAGGTAATGACAGTGGCACGTAAAGCGCCCACCGCCACACACCGTTGGGTGGCTTGCGGAGTATAAATGTAGATGTAGATGTAGAGACATGACACGGAGATGTATGGAGAACTTTCGGGATAGACTTCGTCAATGTGTCAACAATGGAGGACGTTATTTACCACATATAATTTTTAAAACCAAATAATTCAAAATGCTAAGAATGTATTTTTCATAAATAAAAGTAGTTTTTGTCTATCATGTTTAGTTTTTCTGTGATAGTCTATTAAAATGGAAGAGGTTTTATTTCCGGACCCCGTACAATGTAAACAGCGTTGGTGGTAGTCTCATCGAGCCGCTGTTGTAATGCGTCAGTCATGTTCTGCACGTACAGTATGCTGCGTTTCTATTTTATGTTTTGAATTAATGCAAACACCTAATGTTTAAGTGTTAATGCAAACAAATGTGCTTAAGTGATGAATGGACATTTCGTTGCATTTCTTTCCCAATTGTTACCTAATAACAGTATTGCGCCACTCCTAATTTCATTCCGCAAGCAGAAGTGGATGAGTTTAACATCTGAACTGAAACCGTCGTAGAACTGAAACGGCACTTCTCCGGACTGCGTTCCTATTAAAAGTATTGTGTACTCACTCCCCTCTACAAGTTCCACAAGTTTGTAACGGGAATTTCTGAACATTCTGTATACTAAATGCTCTTGTGCAAGTAAGAATTAATGGTATGCAGGATTTACTAGCGTGCCAGTAAACCAAACGCAGTTACATTATTCATTAAAATGAAAATATTCGTAATTTTAAAGAATTGTGTTGGTACGACTGCGAGTAATGAAGGAGCGTGTCAGGTAAGTGCGAATCCGCTTGGTTTTACTGTTTAAGTTTGTAGGAGGCGTGACCATTAGGTAGAAGGCTAACAATCGAACAGCATGCGACAACTTCCGAAGAACAGGATTTCCTAAGCGGTTGTCTGAGGACACGGATCCACACGAATATCTAGTGCCTGGCGAACCTTACAGGCGGGAACATTTTGAAATCACTGATATGGCCATCCAAGGACTTGGATATCGAGTACCTTAACCAACCGGTCATGAAGACACACATTTACTTGGAAAAACTTGTCACTGGAGAAAAAAATGACATTATGTCAGAGCTCCATACCCGAAATCGAAGTTCAGTCTTTGAAACCCGAACTTGAACTCTTTCGTCTGCGATACAATGTTAAATGCCTGAAAGACACAAACGATGTTTTGGATTCCATGAAAAAAGAAGTTCGAGAATAATTTGCTAATGTTGAAGTTTTCGTAGCTGTCAAGCAGAACGCAATTTTACTGCTGTACAACGACTGAAGAAGTATCTGCGTTCGACAGTGACCCAGCAGATGTTCGACCACGTGGCAGTTCGCTGCATGCAGAAGTTACTGTTGGACCAAGAGAACTGTTGCCAGAATATTTATACCCAGATGTTAAGTCCCATAGTGCCTAGAGCCATTTGAACCATTTGAATGTACCAGCATTACACGTTTTGGCAAAATTTAGAATTGTATCTGATTACTATAGGACGAAGTGTGTTAGATTATTTTACCTTATGCTCTTGACATGATATTTAATTATCTTTTCTGCCTTTTTAACTAGTTACACTTTCACTCCTACTTTCCGCTCTTTTCAGTTTGTCTTTTAAATGTATTTATAATATTTGAAAGATACCCTAAATAAAATCGTGTAACTAATATTCTATTTATTTACGTTTTCAGTAAAAATCAAAGAGAATTAAATTAAAAACTATTGAATCTGAAATACGCTGATGGGAAAAATTGCGATACCGATAAAATATTAAAGAAGGGTAACGAAATTTCAGAAATACATTTTTCTGTTTGAGTGATTAACACTACAAGATCAGAGTTAATGTATGTACGAGAGAAGCCATTGCAAATGTGCAATGTTGGTACATTAATAACCGGTGTAACCGCCAGAATGTTGAATACAATCACGCGAGCGTGCATGCATTCTGTTGTACACGTGGCGGTTCGCAGTTTGGGGCATGGAGTTCCAATGGCTGTTGCACTTGGCCAGTCAATACAGGGCTGGTCAATGCTGTGTGTGGATGATGCTGGAGTTACCGTCAGATGGTGTCCCATATGTACTCGATTGGAGAAAAACCTGGTGATCGATCAGGCCAAGCCAACATGTTGGGCTACAACAGCGGTGTGTGGGCCAGCGTTATCCTGTTGGAAAACGCCCTCTGGAATGCTGCTCACGAATGGCAGCAAAATTGGTCGAATGACCAGACTGATATACAAATTTTCTGTCAGAGTACGTGGGATAGCCGCGATAGTGTTCCTCGCTTTTTATTAGGAGAATACGAAAAACTGCACAATTATATTTCACTTTATGAATCACAAATAATCTCCAATCTTCATACTTTCATAAAAACAAAATAATGAACTGCGTATTTGCGTCATTACTACCAAATGATTCTCAATTACATGTAGAAGTAACCAGAAATTGCTAATGAAGTTTTAACTGACACCGACCGCGGCAGAAAACGTGTCTGTCCTCCGAGACTACCGAACCAGCTCTGATCTTCCAGCCGATCCACTTCGCTCGCCACCCATGTTAGGCGTGATCCGAAGATCTCCGAGGTGCTTCATCTGTCTTTTCGTTTAGCAACTGTTTACTATTCTGCTGTAATTAAATTTTCGAAATGATGAAATGTTAGCCTGCTATTGAGAGATGCTTTAATACGAAATGTAGGTAAATACGCTGTTTAGTTTTTCTGATTTTAGTATCCGAAGTTTATCATTTTGGCGCGCTACTTCCGAACACAGCAGCCTATCGCGGAGGAGGAGCACAATTTAGGCGGTCTTTCTGACGGTACCCATGCCGAACAAACCATCTGTCATCGGTACCTCACACCACTTTACGTCATCTTCCCACGGCTGCCTTTTCAACTGCTCAAAGAAGTAGCTCTTTCAGCCGAGTATGATGCTTGTAAAGCCAGAAATTTTACAAAGTGTCAAAGCGAAAAATTATGATGTTTGCTTTGTGTGACCCTCAACTGCGCGGTCACCAGCGCTCGTACAAAGCCCGAATTTTTTTACACTCCAATTTTTTACGAAGCCCAATCTAGCCACTATCACGAATGATGATGACGAAATGATAAGTAACAAACAAACTCCCATTCCCCGGGCAGAGAAAATACCCAACCCGGAAGGTAATCGAATCCAAGACCCCGTGATCCAGGGGCAGCAAGGGTAGCCACTTTTTTATTCTTAATCTCATTTTGTTCGTTTTCGTTCGTTGCATCTGCTCGGGGCGGACGTCGTGAGACACCCGTTTAAATTCATCGTTGATCGATTAACTCAGTTTTCTTATTTCAGAGGGCAATGCCACTAGACCACGAACTGCGAACGTCAAATCAAAAGAAAACAAGGAACTACATTTCTCGTCCACAGATGTTATTTAAACAACGATATGTTAAAAAAGTACTACTCTACGTATACGTGAGGTAACAAGAACGATATAAATTGACTTACATCAGATTAACTAAAATCCGAAAAAAATTTAGTTAAAAATAACGGAACAAGCGTCCTCTATCAAACTCACTGACAACAATAATGGTGTATATTTCGTCTACTTTGGCCACTTCTCGACAGGTAGCAGCACTTTTTCAGGGCAGCAAATTTATAATGGCCAGTTTTACCATCCTGGTCATTTCAGCCTTCCTCCCCCTAGTGGTATACTCAGCTGTGCAATAGTGCTCTCCACTATACGTTAAGAGTTCACATGTGAGCAAAATCTATGTTCATCTAAATGCAACAACGTGGACAGTAATAGGACGCATGAGATTAACCCATCCTCGCTGGTGACCGTCCCTAAGCCACGTTGCGCCGCAAGATCTGCGAAGTCAGAGTGCCTTTCTCAACGAATATGAGAAGTTAATTAAAATTCCTCAGCTCGCAATCTATTCCAACGAGCCTAGACTCAGAATGAGCTGATTAAAATCCGGCCAGTAACCCGTAACACCGGCAGAATCGCTCCTAGCAGTGGATTGGAGAATGAAGAGCAAGTGTTCACAATCGTGCAACTGCGTTACCCACGAGAAATATCAGACTCTCGTAAGATGTGGTACAAAGCCAGCCGGCATGGAATTACCGTGAAGTGCTTGGAAGGACAGAATTCGTAAAAGCCATGGCATCTGGTGCAGAAAGCCTCCACCGATGGGGAAAGCCTCCATCTTCTGAATGCGCCCGTCAGCAATGAACATCAGACCGTTAAACTGCGACAATATGTAGCAGAGGAGTCTGTACCCAGGGCAACCACAGCTGCGGCTCATCATCTTGGCGATTAAGAACCCGCTTCAGCTCTTTTTAATATTTTGATTATCAGACCACAATCAGTTTCGCGACACTGAAAAACACATCGTTAGCTGAAATTAACTATGAGCTGCGTTCAGTAAGTAAAGCAACACATTTTTTCTTTCCAGTAAAATTTCGGTTCTCTCTCATTCGAGGTGATCGAAGCGTCTCAATGACACACCTCGCTGCACAAGTGGATGCCTCTGCCGGCAGTGCCAACACACTCGTCCACCAGTTGGGGTATAGATAGTTGTCTTTCCCTCGCACTGCTCGCAAATGGAACAGGAAAGGGTATGACTTGCAGAGGCAGAGGCTACCCTCCTCCATACATCATTCGGTGACTTTTGGACTATGTACGTTGATGAGGGCGTACATCTACACTCATGCTCATAAGTTAAGGATAATGCTGATACATGGTGCAACCACGCTCTGGTAGGCGGTTCGCAGGTTTAAAACGCGTCGGGGTGTGTTGAAAATGACTCAAAGAACCCATATTGATGACGTTATGAGGGGTAGAACACTAGGACGACTGGAGGCTGGTCAAACACAGCAGGTCGTAGCACGGACCCTCCGTGTGTCACAGATTATGGCAACGATTCCGGCAGACAGGAAACGTGTCCAGGCGCTACAGTACGGGACGTCCACAGTTTACAATACCACAAGAAGACCGATATCTCACCATCAGTGCCCGCAGACGGCCACGGAGTGCTGCAGGTAGCCTTGCTCGGGACCTTCCCGCGCAGCCACTGGAACAGTCGTCTCCAGACACACAGTCTACAGACGACTGAACAGACACGGTTTATTCGCCCAGACACCTGCAAGGTGCATTCCACTGACCCCTGATCACAGGAGAGCCCGTAAATTCTAGTGTCAAGAACACAGTACATGGCCATTGGATCAATGGTCCCAGGTTATGTTCACGGACGAGTCCAAGCATAGTCTGAACAGTGATTTTCGCGGGTTTTCATCTGGCGTGAACCAGGAACCAGATACCAACCCCTTAATGTCCTTGAAAGGGACCTGTATGGAGGTCGTGGTTTCATGGTGTGGGGTGGGATTATGATTGGTGAACGTACACCCCTGCATGTCTTTGACAGATGAACTGTAACAGGTCAGGTGTATCGGGACGTCATTTTGCATCAGTATGTCCGCCTTTTCAGGGGTGCAGTGGGTCCCACATTCCTCCTGATGGATGATAACGCACGGCCCCACCGAACTGCCATCTTGGAGGAGTACCTTGAAACAGAAGATATCAGGCGAATGGAGTGGCCCGCCTGTTCTCCAGACCTAAACCCCATCGAGCACATCTGGGATGTTCTCGGTCGACGTATCGCTGCACGTCTTCAAACCCCTACGACACTTCAGGAGCTCCGACAGGCGCTGGTGTAGGAATGGGAGGCTATACCCCTGCAGCTGCTCGATCACCTGATCCAGAGTATGCCAACCCGTTGTGCGGTCTGTGTACGTGTGCATGGTGATCATATCCCATAGTAATGTCGGGATGCATGCGCAGGAAACAGTGGCGTTTTGTAGCACATGTGTTTCGGGACGGTTTTCTCAACTTATCACCATTACCGTGGAGTTACAGATCTGTGTCGTGTGTGTTCCCTACGCGCCTATGCTATTAGCGCCAGTTTTGTGTAGTGCCACGTTGTGTGGCACCACATTCTGCAATTATCCTTAATTTATGAGCATGAGTGTATATACCGCAATTCAAGGTCCATCACACGTTTTTAATCTGTTAGAAAGTTTGATTGATGTGACCTTCCGTTTTAAATATTGTTCTGACACTTCATTTACAACTGTACATTTCTGGTGCAGCGTGCATGCTCAGGGGGGGGGGGGGGGGAGAGAGAGAGAGAGAGAGAGAGAGAGAGAGAGAGAGAGAGAGAGGGAGAGAGAGAGAGAGAGACAGAGAGAGAGAACGAAATTGAAATGGGTGTTGGTTGTAGTGGTTATACCAGTGGTTCCCATGTCGGGGGTAATTAAAATGATATTTTCTAACGGGGGTAAAAAAAAAGTTGAGTCAAGAAACTGAACTACTTTCAAAATTTCATTATTACTATCATCACTTCTGCGTAAACCTGTAATACTGATTATGTAAGTTACCACTAATTTCATTTTTTTATTTCAAATAGTAGCATTAACGCGTGAGACAAGGCGGTGGAGGGTACAACTTCTAACAGTAAAATTGATAGATATATGCTTAAATGTCTCATGAAAATGCCTTCTCCGAGTTGCATGTAGTTCCCACAGTCATTATTCACTTCGCTGCAATAAACGACCTGACTGAGATCACAACACAGCTGTAATTATTTAAACGCTACTACATTGCTCTGCGGCAGCGGTCAGAAGCAAAGTATTGGCATCCCAAAATCTTCAAGTTTCCATCATTTCAGGAGTAAGGGTTCCCGGGAATCTAAAGATACACAAGCAGTAAGTAGTATGTAAGTGGGCTGTTTAGGTTTTTATGTTGGTAACGCCACGTAGCGCTCTGTATGAAAAATCACTGACTGTGCCGTGTGCAGTCTGTGGCTGGTTGGCATCGTTGGAATATTCGCTATAGTAGTGTTGGGCAGTTGGATGTGAACAGCTCGTATCATGCGCAGTTGGAGGTGAGCTGCCAGCAGTGGTGGATGTGGGGAGAGAGATGGCAGAATTTGGAGAGCGGACGATATGGACGTGTGTCCATCAGAAAGAGGAAATTTGTAAGACTGGATGGCATGAACTGATATATATATATATATATATATATATATATATATATATATATATATATATATATATATATATATATAAAAAATGATATTTGAACACTATTAAGGTAAATACATTGTTTGTTCTCCATAAAAATCTTTCATTTGCTAACTATGCCTATCAGTAGTTAGTGCCTTCAGTAGTTAGAATCTTTTATTTAGCTGGCAGTATTGGCGCTCGCTGTATTGCAGTAGTTCGAGTAACGAATATTTTTGTGAGGTAAGTGATTCATGAAAGGTATAGGTTATTGTTAGTCAGGGCCATTCTTTTGTAGGGATCATTGAAAGTCAGATTGCGTTGCGCTAAAAATATTGTGTGTCAGTTTAGTGTTGCTCAGAATAAGTAAAGAGGGAAATGTCTGAGTACGTTCAGTTTTGCTCAGCTGTTTGAAAATTTAAAAAAAAAGTACAGGTTTTCCAGCACAGTCATTCATAATTGTTTTCTAAGGGGATGTTTCAAGTATAGAGTACACCTTTTGTTGTGGCTGATTTTAAAATGTGGCTGCAGTGTTTGAATGAAGCAAGTGTCACTAAGGGGAACAGTGGTGCAGAAGAAGGACGTTTTTTACCAAGTGTCTACCATCAATGAAGATAATTAGCTTTCTTTTCTGAGCATGAGTTACACTACGTGATCAAAAGTATCCGGACACCCCCAAAAACATCCGTTTTCTATATTAGGTGCATTGTGCTGCCACATACCGCCAGGTACTCCATATCAGCGACCTCAGTAGTCATTATACATCGTGAGAGAGCAGAATGGGGCGCTCCGCGGAACTCTCGGAAATCGAACGTGATTGGGTGATTGTGTGTCACTTGTGACATACGTCTGTACGCGAGATTTTCATACTCCTTAACATCTCTAGGTCCACTGTTTCTGAAGTGATAGTGACGTGGAAGCGTGAAGGGACACGTACAGCACAAAAGCGTACAGGCCGACCTCATCTGTTGACTGACAGAGATCGCCGACAGTTGAAGAGGTTCGTAATGTGTAATAGGCAGACGTCTATCCAAACCATCAAAAAATTGTTCAAATGGCTCTAAGCACTATGGGACTTAACATCTGAGGTCATCAGTCCCCTAAACTTACAACTACTTAAACCTAACTAACCTAAGGACATCACACACATCCATGCCAGAGGCAGGATTCGAACCTGCGACCGTAGCAGCAGCGCAGTTCCGGACTGAAGCGCCTAGAACCGCTCGGCCACAACGGCAGACAAACCATCACACAGGAATTCCTAACTGCATCAGGATCCACAGCAAGTGCTATGACAGGTGGCAGTTGACAAAACTTGGATTTCATGGTCGAGCGGCTGCTCATAAGCCACACATGACGCAGGTAAATGCCAAAAGACGCCTCGTTTGATGTAAAGAGCGTAAACATTGGACGACTGAACAGTGGAAAAACATTGTGTGGAGTGACGAAGCACGGTACACAATATGGCGATCCGATGGCACGGTGTGGGTATGGCGAATGCCCGGTGAACCTCATGTGCCAGCGTATGTAGTACCAATAGTAAAATTCGGAGGCGGTGGTGTTACGGTGTGTTCGTGTTTTTCTTGGAGGGGGCTTGCGCCCCTTGTTGTTTTACGTGGCACTATCACAGCACAGGCCTACATTGATTTTTGTTTTGTTTTGTAAAATATGTGTGAAATCTTATGGGACTTAACTGCTATGGTCATCAGTCCCTAAGCTTACACACTGCTTAACCTAAATTATCCTAAGGACAAACACACACACCCATGCCCGAGGGAGGACTCGAACCTCCTCCGGGGTCAGCCGCACACTCCAAGACAGCAGCGCCTCAAACCGCTCGGCTAATCCCGCGCGGCCATTGATGTTTTAAGCACCTACTCGCTTCCCACTGTTGAAGAGCAATTCGGGGGTGGCGATTGCAACACGATCCACCTGTTCATAATGCACGGACTGTGGCGGAGTGGTTACACGACAATAACATCCCTGTAATGGACTGGCCTGCACAGAGTCCTGACCTGAAACCTATAGAACACCTTTGGGATGATTTGAAACGCCAACTTCGTGCCAGGCCTCACCGACCGACATCGATATTTGTCCTCAGTGCAGCACTCCGTGAAGAATGGGCTGCCATTCTCCAAGAAACCATGCAGCCCCTAATTGAACATACGCCTACGAGAGTCGACGCTGTCATCAAGGCTAAGGGTGAGCTAACACAGTATTGAATTCCAACATTACCGATGGAGGGCACCACGAACTTTAGAGTCACTTTCAGCCAGGTGTCCAGATACTTTTGATGATATAGTGTATAGGTAGCACACGCGACGTGACGCATAGAAAGATGAAGTAATTATCTTTCTATAAATATACAAAATTGTTGTCAGTATTAAGTGGTACGAATTGTCTCATTAACTCATTATTTAGGGGTTTAATAAGATGCCTACGAAAGCTAAATATCATTTACCTTCCATGATTTAAAAAATAAAAGCGCTGAAAGAAAATTATTTTTCCGTTCTAACGTTTAGTTAGGCGCTAATGTTGTTGATAGTGGGGGGGAGAGGGGTGGGTACTGGTCAATATCTGGTTGCACTCAGGGGTGATAGTCTCAGAAAGTTTGGGAACCGCTGGGCTATAAAGAGCGAAGGCGGTTGCGGCAGAGTAAACCAGCGTAGAGTCCTGCATCATAGACGTGTTAGGACCACGACGCAAGTAACAGTTCGACAGCGGGCACACAGGCAAACTTACTGCTCGCCGCGCGAATGGAAATAATAGCCCCGGGCTACTTGTCGCGTGGAGAACGATGCGCGGCAGGATTCCCGATCCACTTGCAAATTACTGCCTTAATGCGGCTATGCAAAGCCACTGCAATGAGAGCGCTGCGGGACAATAAAGGACGGCGCAGGCACCCTCTGCCAATCACCCGCCACGCGGTCGCCGAATATTAATGCGCGGCCCTGCGCCGGACAGATGATGAATATAAACGCGCGCGCGCACACTTTGTAGTTATCGTGCCGCGCCGCGGCGTTCCGACCCATCAGCGGTTTTCGTCATCAGAGCAAACACGCGGCACGCCCGTTTTAATTGCTGCCTCCCCCACCCACCGCGACCGCCCCCCCCCCCCTCTCCAGCCTCTCTCTGTCCCTCTCCGGACCACAAACGGCCGCACCTGATTGAAAATGGCGCCCCCATTAACGGAGCGCGAGATGTTTGTCATTGGTGCCCGCCGCGTGTGGTTGCACGCTTGATGCTGCGCTGCAGTCGCCGCCGACCAGATATTTCAATCGACTGCCTCTCCATTTCCGAGCTCTGACGAAAACCACCGCACCACGGCTCACTTAACACAGGACGCTCTTAGAACTCCCGAGCTAGCTCCCTAGAACAGACACACCAAACAATGATGAGCCAAAACGTTACGATCACCTGCTCAATAGTTTGTTTGTCCGTTTTCGGAACGAAACACATCACTGATTCAGCATATCGGGGATCCGACAGTTTATTGGTAGGTTCGTGGAGAAATGTGGCATTAGATGTCTACGCACATTTCATGTAGTTCGCGCAAATAACGTGCCACTGATTTGTGTGCGCTTCATAGCGACCCAGTTCGGTTTCATACGGACTTCTACATCTACATCTACGTGATTATTCTGCTATTCACAATGAAGTACCTGGCACAAGGTTCAATGAACCACCTTCAAGCTGTCTCTCTACCGTTCCACTCTCGAACAGCACGCGGGAAAAACTGAAACATCCCCTTAGAAAAAATTTATGACTTACTGTTCTGGTAAACCCCTTACGTTACTTGATTTTCAATCAGCTGAGCAGAACTGAACGTACTCCGACATTTCGCTCTTTACTTATCCTGATCAACTCTAAACGGACACACAATATTTTCACCTCAACGCAATCTGACTTTCAATAATCCCTACAAAAGAATGGCCCTGACTAACAATAACCTATACCTTTCACGAATCACTTACCTCACAAAAATCTTCGTTACTCGAACTATTGCAATACGGCGAGCGCCAATACTGCCAGCTAAATAAAAGATTCTAACTACTGAAGGCACTAACTACTGATAGACATACTTAGCAAATGAAACATTTTGATAGAGAACAAACAATGTATTTATCTTAATAATGTTCGAAAGTCATCAAATATATATATCAGTTCATTATATCCAGTATTACAAATTTCCTCTTTCTGATGGACACACGTCCAGATCGTCCGCTCTCAAAATTCTGCCATCTCTCTCCCCACATCCACCACTGCTGGCGGCTCACCTCCAACTGCGCAACGCTACGCGCTGTTCACATCCAACTGCCCAACACTACAATGGCAGACAACAATGCAAACTAGCCACAGACTGCACACAGCACAGTCAGCGATATTCATACAGAGCGCTACGTGACGTTATCAACATAAAAACCTAGACAACCTACTTACAAAACGAGCACTTAAACTTTTTATGCGAACCCTGATTTCTCTTATTTTATCGTCATGATCATTTCTCCCTATGTAGGTGGGTGGCAACAGAATGTTTTCGCACTCGGAGGAGAAAACTGGTGATTGAAATTCCATGAGAAGATCCCGTCGCAACAAAAAACGCCTTTGTTTTAATGATTGCGACTCCAATTCACGTATCATGTCTGTGACACTATCTCCCCTTTTTCGCGATAGTACAAAACGAGCTGCCCTTCTTTGAACTTTTTCGATGCCATCCGTCAGTCCCACCTGATGCGGATCCCACACCGCACAGCAGTACTCCAGAATAGGGCGGACCAGCGTGGTGTAAGCAGTCTCTTTAGTAGACCTGTTGCACCTTCTTAGTGTTCTGCCCATGAATCTCAGTCTTTGGTTTGCTCTACCCACAATATTATCTATTTGATCGTTCCATTTTAAATTATTTGTAATTGTATCAATAAGTATTTAGTTGAATTTAAAGCCTTAAGATTTGTGTGACTTATCGCGTTATCGAAATTTAGTCGATATCTTTTAGTACCCATGTGAATAACTTCACCGTTTCCTTTATTCATGGTCAATTGCCACTTTTCGCACCATATAGATAAATCTTCTAAATCATTTTGCAATACTTTTGGTCATCTGATGACTTTACAAGACGGTAAATGACAGCATCAACTGCAAACAATCTACGAGGGCTACTCAGATTGTCTCCTATGTAGTTAATACAAATCAGGAACAATAGAGGGCCTATAACACTTCCTTGGGGAACGCCGGATATTACTTCTGTTTTACTCGATGACTTTCCGTCTATTACTGCGAACTGTGACCTTTCTGACAGGAAATTACGAATCCAGTCGCACAACTGAGGCGATACTCCGTAGGCACGCAGTTTGGTTAGAAGACGCTTGTGAGGAACGGTGTCGAAAGCCTTCTGGAAACCTAAAAATATGGAATCAATTTGACATCCCGTGTCGATAGCACTTATTACTGCATGAGTATAAAGAGCTAGTTGTGTTTCACAAGAATATTTTCTGAAACCGTGCTGACAATGTGTCAATAAATCGTTTTCTTCGGAGTACTTACACCAGGCGAATTTGGTCGCCGTTATATCAGCGTTTGTTCGCTATAATGCTTCTCAAACCACTATAGCACGGTTCTGGCTCCGACACACGGACATTTATACTGCTGACAGATGACATCGTCGCCGGAGAGACATCAAACATGACGGATGCAGCTGTCAGTGTGTCTTCGTGTACTACCACAGGTCCCATGCAAGCACCGCCACTTCCCAGCAAATTAGGGACACTGTTGCTCCTGGGGTATCGGCGAGGACCATTCGCAACCGTCTCCGTGAAGCTGGGCTACGGTCCCGCACACCGTTAGGCCGTCTTCCGCTCACGCCCCAACATCGTGCAGCCCGCCTCCAGTGGTGTCGCGACAGGCGTGAATGGAGGGACGAAGTCGCTTCTGCCTTGGTGCCAATGATGGTCGTATGCGTGTTTGGCGCCGTGCAGGTGAGCGCCACAATCAGGACTGTATACGACCGAGGCACACAGGGCCAACACCCGGCATCATGGTGTGGGGAGCGATCTCCTACACTGGCCGTACACCACTGGTGATCGTCGAGGGGACACTGAATAGTGCACGGTACATTCAAACCGTCATCGAACCCATCGTTCTACCATTCCTAGACCGGCAAGGGAACTTGCTGTTCCAACAGGACAATGCACGTCCGCATGTATCCCGTGCCACCCAACGTGCTCTAGAAGGTGTAAGTCAACTACCCTGGCCAGCAAGATCTCCGGATCTGTCCCCCATTGAGCATGTTTGGGACTGGATGAAGCGTCGTCTCACGCGGTCTGCACGTCCAGCACGAACGCTGGTCCAACTGAGGCGCCAGGTGGAAATGGCATGGCAAGCCGTTCCACAGGACTACATCCAGCATCTCTACGATCGTCTCCATGGGAGAATAGCAGCCTGCATTGCTGCGAAAGGTGGATATACACTGGACTAGTGCCGACATTGTGCATGCTCTGCTGCCTGTGTCTATGTGCCTGTGGTTCTGTCAGTGTGATCATGTGATGTATCTGACCCCAGGAATGTGTCAATAAAGTTTCCCCTTCCTGGGACAATGAATTCACGGTGTTCTTATTTCAATTTCCAGGAGTGTATTTTGGCTTATCAATGTAACTAGAGGTCTCTATCGCAGACGTCAACCTGTTGTAGAATTATGGAGCATCGCAATGCTGACATGTCATGGTGTCGTGTAGTCGCAACGTTTCGACGAGTTTTCTACTCGTCATCTTCAGGCGAAGTCACGTGAAGACGAAGAGTGGGAAGATGGTCAAAACGTTGCGACTACACGCGCCACGACTCGGCTCATAACGTCAGAAGATTTCATCAGTTATGGAACACATTTCATGCAGACAAATTGTGACGTATGTAAAATGTATGTGAAAGCCAACACGCGTTCGTCAAAAATTGTCCAGTTAACGAAGGAAAATTAGGAGAAAAATTTCATACAGTCTCAAATTTTTGCACGTGGTAGGAGGGAGTGTTCTGAACAACATACTAAGAATCCTGATTGCTGGTGTGTGAGTGTAGGGGTGACGGAGCATTTTTTGTTTTTCTTGATTATCACGAAATGCACGGCTTCTAGCGAAAGTGTATTTTATACAATGCTAAGCTGTATCAAATTTCCTTAAAAAACGGCCCTGTTTATTTTTTCTTAAGGACTAACAGTTTCCGCGTCGCCTGCGGTATTACATATAGTGTTTCAGTGGTATAAATTGTTAAATGAAACGGGTTAAGAACACCACATGTAAGTGCAGTAGGACCTCATTAAAGGATAAATTGTGTTTTGGGGGATTGTAAGGTGATTGAAAAGGATTTCTGCGGGGATGAGGGGGGGGGGGGGGGGGGGGAAGGGAGAGGTAGGTTGGAAGTGTTAGAGAAGGGACAAGGCCAGCGGATTGTGGTCATGCAAAAGTATTTCACGAAGTTATACCGAATACCGACCCTTCCGCAGCACGACTTATGAATCTGTTGGCGAGACAGAGGGTGGGTATTTTTCATAAAGTGCCATAATAGTACACAAAATTCAGCTATGAGTTACTATTGATACTACTGAAAGAAAAGGATGCGCATCTCCGCACACTGTTCTGCGCTCCTAGACGCAAAATCGATTCTTGGTCATCCCGTACGGCAGTAGTAGCGGTCTTTCGGGAAAGGCATTGCTTCATTATTTTTCTCTTGTTTTCAGTTTAATAATTTCTTTCCCTGTTTGGCTAATTATCTCCCCCTGATCGCTTTTCAGTTTACAAACAGAATATACTTCCCCAGTTTTCTCTGTCTAGTTCTGTAATGTGAGTAGACAAACTAACTTCAATGAAAATGGTTCAAATGGCTCTAAGCGCTATGGGACTTGACATCTGAGGTCATCAGTCCCCTAGAACTTAGAACTACTTAAACCCAACTAACCTAAGGACATCACACACATCCATGCCGGAGGCAGGATTCGAACCTGCGACCGTACCGGTCACGCCGTTCCAGACTGAACCGCCTAGAACCGCTCGGCCACCGCGGCCGGCTAACTTCAATGAGTTCGTCTTTATGCAGTGTTGTTATTTTATCTAATTATACATTAGAATTTGACAAGAAAGGCTGGGGAGGTATATTCTGTCTGTAAACTGAAAACCGAGCAGCGCGCATGGTGCAGGAAGTTGCCCTTCCCAAAAGAACACCACAACTACCGACAGGATAACCAAGAATCGATTTTGCATCTGGCAGTGTAGAACAGTGTGCAGGGATCTATGTATGAACTACCCATAACCTTTTCTTGCGTTAATATCATTAGCAGCTCATATTTGAATTTAATGTTGCGTTAACGCACTTCGTGCAAAATAAACACCCCATCAGAGTGTGTGCGTACAGGGTCGCCATTGATCGATAGAACGATCAGCGGAAGGGTCGATATAGCTTTGTGAAATACCCTGTAGCGGGGTAGAGATAATAGGGACTCTTCTGCTCGCTCCTTAGATCGTAGACCTACAAAGGAGGGAACTAAAAACTAAAACTAAACGCCTCCCGAACAGGCCATGAAGGCCCAACGGCACCGACCGGCCGCCGTGTCATCCTCAGAACACAGGCGTTACTAGATGCGGATATGGAGGCGCATGCGGTCAGCACACCACTCTGCCGGCCGTATGTCAGTTTCCCAGATCGGAGCCGCTACTTCTCAGTCAAGTAGCTCCTCAGTTTGCCTCACAAGCGCTGAGTGCACCCCGCTTGCCAACAGCACTCGGCAGACCGGATGGTCACCCATCCAAGTGCTAGCCCAGTCCGACAGCGCTTAACTTGGGTGATCTGACGGGAACCGGTGTTACCACTGCGGCAAGCCCGTTGGCAAGGAGGGAACTAAATGATCGGTATATGGCGATCAGCCTTTCCACACGCGTCTAACCTCTGTCAACTCCGTATTTTCACATGCCATAGCACAATTTATCCTTTAGCTCGGTTGTCCTTCACTTAGGTGTGGAACATCCATTTAATACTCGTTTTTAACCCATTTCATTTAACGATAAACATTACACCACTATTTTTAATGATCTGTGATTTTCTATCTCCTACAGCGCGCAAACTATTAGTTCCAGAGAAGAAATGAGCAGGACTTTTTTTTTTTTTTTTGTAGGAAATTTAATGTAGTTTAAGTTAGTACAGGAAATCATTTACGGTAAAAGTCGTGGTTTTGAAGAGAGTCAACAAAACAAAAAAAAGAAGTGACGTTTAAACCTTCCCGCATTCCTATCCTCACACGCCACTGGTCAGGATTTTTACATCTACATGTACATACATACTCCGCAATCTACCATACGGTGCGTGGCAGAGCGTACCTCGTACCACAACTAGCATCTTCTCTCCCTGTTCCACTCCCAAACAGAACGAGGGAAAAATGACTGCCTATATGCCTCTGTACGACCCTAATCTCTCTTATCTTATCTTGGTGGCCTTTCCGTGAAATGAAAGTTGGCGGCAGTAAAATTGTACTGCAGTCAGCCTCAAATGCTGGTTCTCTAAATTTCCTCAGTAGCGATTCACGAAAAGAACGCCGCCTTTCTTCCAGAGACTCCAACCCGAGTTCCTGAAGCATTTCCGTAACACTCGCGTGATGATCAAACCTACCAGTAACAAATCTAGCAGCCCGCCTCTGAACTGCTTCTATGTCCTCCCTCAATCCGACCGGATAGGGATCCCAAACGCTCGAGAAGTATTCAAGAATAGGTCCTATTAGTGTTTTATAAGCGGTCTCCTTTACAGATGAACCACATCTTCCCAAAATTCTACCAATGAACCGAAGACGACTATCCGCATTCCCCACAACTGCCATTACATGCTTCTCCCACTTCATATCGCTCTGCAATGCTACGCCCAAATATTTAATCGACCTGACTGTGTCAAGCGCTACACTACTACATTATGTTGTTCATGACACTCCTTCCTTCCACTGTACAAAAATTTGTAGTTCCACGAATTCTCCCCATTCCCCTCTTCCCGGTCGACCTTTTTTGATCTTCGTTAACTGGGGTAACAGGGACATTGCGAAACTCAGCTCGGGCACGAGATCAACAACCCTGTAGATATGGGCGCTCGGGTTGATGCCGTGTTCCTCGTCTCCTGCAAGGTATTCCACACAGTTTCACACTTTTTTTTACTGAAAAAAACGGAAATACGAGGTTCCTGCGCGTCGGACCAGATTTGCGACTGGATCCACGTCTTCCTTGCCGACAGAGGTCAACACATCGCTGTTCGCGGAACAAAATGAACGGACGGGGAGGTAGTTTCACGAGTAGTGAAGTAAGTATTGTACACTTTATATTAACTGTTTTTGTTGTGGTCTTCAGTCCTGAGACTGCTTTGATGCAGCTCTCCATACTACTCTATCCTGTGCAAGCTTCTTCATCTCCCAGTACCTACTGCAACCTACATCCTTCTGAATTTCCTTAATGTATTCATCTCTTGGTCTCCCTCTACGATTTTTACCCTCCACGCTGCCCTCCAGTACTAAATTTGTGATCCCTTGATGCCTCAGAACATGTCCTACCAACCGATCCTTTCTTCTAGTCAAGTTGTGCTACAAACTTCTCTTCTCCCCAATTCTATTCAATACTTCCTCATTAGTCATGTGATCTACCTATGTAATCTTCAGCATTCTTCTGTAACACCACATTTCGAAAGCTTCTATTCTCTTCTTGTCTAAACTATTTATCTTCCACGTTTCGCTTCCATACATGGCTACACTCCACACAAATACTTTCAGAAACGACTTCCTGACACTTAAATCTATACTCGATGTTAACAAATTTCTCTTCTTCAGACACGCTTTCCTTGCCATTGCCAGTCTACATTTTATATCCTCTCTACTTCGACCATCAGCAGTTACTCTTCTCCCCAAAGAGCAAAACTCATTTACTACTTTAAGCGTCCCATTTCCTAATCTAATTCCCTCAGCATCACCCGATTTAATTCAACTACATTCCATTATCCTCGTTTTGCTTTTGTTGATGTTCATCTTATATCCTCATATCAAGACACTGCTCTTCCAGGTCCTTTGCAGTCTCTGTCATCGGCGAACCTCACAGTTTTTATTTCTTCTCCATGGATTTTAATTCCTACTCCGAATTTTTATTTTCTTCCGTTTACTGCTTGCTCAATATACAGATTAAATAACATCGGGGATAGGCTACAACCCTGACTCACTCCCTTCCCAACCACTGCTTCCCTTTCATGTCCCTCGACTCTCGCAATTGCCATCTGGCTTCTGTACAAATTGTAAGTAGCCTTTCGCTCCCTGTATTTTACCCCTGCCACCTTTAGAATTTGAAAGAGAGTATTCCAGTCAACAGTGTCAAAAGCTTTCACTACGTCTTTCCTTAATCCATTTTATAAGTCGTAGGGTCAGTATTGCCTCACGTGTTCCAACATTTCTATGGAATCCAAACTCATCTTTCCCGGGGTTGGCTTCTACCAGTTTTTCCATTCGTCTGTAAAGACTTCGCTTTAGTATTTCGCAGCTGTGACTTATTAAACTGATAGTTCGGTAATTTTCACATCTGTCAACACCTTCTTTCTTTGGGATTGGAATTATTATATTCTTCTTGAAGTCTGAGGGCATTTCGCTTGTCTCATACATCTTGCTCACCAGATGGTAGAGTTTTGTCTGGACTGGCTCTCCCAAGGCCGTCAGTAGTTCTAAAGGAATGTTGTCTACTCCCGGGGCCTTGTTTCGACTCAGGTCTTTCAGTGCTCTGTCAAACTCTTCATGCAGTATCGTATCTCCCATTTCATATTCATCTACATCCTCATCCATTTCCATAATATTGTCCTCAAGTACATCGCCCTTGTATAGACCCTCTATATACTCCTTCCACCTTTCTGCTTTCCCTTCTTTGCTTAGAACTGGGTTTCCATCTGAGCTCTTGATATTCATACAAGTGGCTCTGTTTTCTCCAAAGGTCTCTTTAATTTTCCTGTAGGCAGTATCTATCTTACCCCTAGTGCGATAAGCCCCTACATCCTTACATTTGTCCTCTAGCCATCCCTGCTTAGCTATTTTGCACTTCCTGTCGATCTCATTTTTGAGACGTTTGTATTCCCTTTTGCCTGCTTCATTTACTGCATTTTTATATTTTCTCCTTTGATCAATTAAATTCAATATTTCTTCTGTTACCCAAGGATTTCTACTAGCCCTCGTCTTTGTACCTACTTGATCCTCTGCTGCCTTCACTACTTCATCCCTCAAAGCTACACATTCTTCTTCTACTGTATTTCTTTCCCCCATTGCTGTCAATCGTTCCCTAATGCTCTCCCTGAAGCCCTCTACAACCTCTGGTTCTTTCAGTTTATCCAGGTTCCATCTCCTTAAATTCCCACCTTTTTGCAGTTTCTTCAGTTTTAATCTACAGTTCATAACCAATAGATTGTGGTCAGAGTCCACATCTGCCCCTGAAAATGTCTTAAAATTTAAAACTTGGTTCCTAGATCTCTGTCTTACCATTATACAATCTATCTGATACCTTCTAGTATCTCCGGGATTCTTCCATGTATACAACCTTCTTTTATGATTCTTGAACCAAGTGTTAACTATCCAGCGCATAATGATGCGGTCTGTGTTTAGGTATCCTGATATGTTAGAACTGTGAAACTCTGGCCATGGAATGTAATATTCTGGAGCCAATGAAATTTCATGAATATGACGTGTTGCTATCGATCGTCTGCAATAAATAGAGGCTCGTATCCTTTTCCGAAACCAGGCTTGCCCTGACGAAGGCCGTTGTATTACGGTCGAAACGCTGGTTTTAGACTCATAATTATAGTATGTTATTGAATCACGTGGAATTTATTCACCGATTGGATACATGTCATACTGCATGTTTTATTCGAATCCATTTGAATCAGTTATTATGAAAAGGTCATGAGTCCAATTTTTCACAAATTCAGATTTCTGTACTTCTGCATTCTTCATCTGTAGACGCACGTATCTGTGTTGAGAACTTCATAAGTTTCTGCCTATAAAGCCAAGAAAATCGTTGCCAAAATTTTTAGTTGATATGAAAATGTCATGAGTCCAGGACTCATGCTACATCTTCTCATTAGATTTATGTAATATTTCTTAAATCGCCGGAAGTCGGTTATGGTTTATGTCCCAACATTAACAACAATCAAATTTTACCGGTACCGATTTCATGATCTATTGTTGGCACCACATTCTAAGACAAATATTGCGTGGTTGTTCCCTAATCTTTCATTAGTAGTGGCAATTTAATCAGAAAAGAGAGCATGGACTTGAATGAAGAAGGTAACAGCCATAACAAGACGAAAGGCATACGGCATTATGATACATATAATCACATCATAATAAAGAAGGCTAGACTTCGAGGAGAAGCGTACATTAACTACAAAGAACAAAACATTCCTGCAACTGGTATGTTTGAAAAAATTTTTCAATGCTTTCGTATCCGGGAGCACTCTTTACTACTTTGTGATAGGGTGTTTGGGGATATAAGAAGAAAGTTATGACAAACTCAAAGTCTCGCGGTTCTAGGCGCGCAGTCCGGAACCGCACGACTGCTACGGTCGCAGGTTCGAATCCTACCTCGGGCATGGATGTGTGTGATGTCCCTAGGTTAGTTAGGTTTAAGTAGTTCTAAGTTCTAGGGGACTTATGACCACAGATGTTAAGTCCCATAGTGCTCAGAGCCATTTGAACCTAGCAAATATCAGACTCCCAACAACCTTAGCACACGGAGTGAAATTTCATATAAACAAAGTTAAGATAAACGATATAAAAAAAACTGGAAGAGAACATCCCAGAGGAGCACAAAAACGTTTATACTGATTTATTCACTTGGCCCAGAACAGCTGAAGAAGATGAAAATGTATGAAACTTGCAGAAAATGTTGCAACAATGCTTATCTGTAATGATGATTATGTTAAAATACTATTTGTAAATTGTGTTATTAGTAAGTTCTCAAAATTCTATAGTTGTACTATTATTTATTTTGCCGGCCGCTGTGGTCGAGTGGTTCTAGTCGCTTCAGTCCGGAACCGCGCTGCTACTACGGCCGCAGGTGCGAATCCTGCCTCGAGCATGGATGTGTGTGTGATGTCCTTAGGTAAGTTAGGTTTAAGTAGTTCTAAGTTCTAGGTGACTGATGACCTCAGATGTTCAGTCCCATAGTGCTTAGAGCCATTTGAACCATTATTTATTTTAATTTGGTTCATAAAGGTCATGAGTCCAAGATACAAAAAAATTAATTTGATGAATGTGAAAATAAAAATTGATGATTTGATAATGCAGATTTATTGGTTTCCAGGTACACCAGAGTATAAAAGTCCAAGTACTTCATATCTTCTACTATTGAAGCATAAAACAGTTTTCTTTGAATATCTCAAAATCATGTTATATGTTCATAATAACCGATTGATTTATACCACCACCTACTAAAATACTACTGCTTCTCAAACATTCCGTATACAGTACTGGTCATTAAAATTGCTACACCAATAATAAATGCAGATGATAAACGGGCATTCATTGGACAAATATATTATACTGGAACTGACATGTGATTACATTTTCACCCAATTTGCATGCATAGATCCTGAGAAATCAGTACCCAGAACAACAACCTCTGGCCGTAATAACGGCCTTGATACGCATGGGCATTTAGTCAAACAGAGCTCGGAGAATGTGCTGGCCAGGGCAGCAGTCGAACATTTTCCGTATCCAGAAAGGCCCGTACAGGACCTGCAACATGCGGTCGTGCATTATCCTGCTGAAATGTAGGGTTTCGCAGGGATCGAATGAAGGGTAGAGCCACGGGTCGTAACACATCTGAAATATAACGTCCACTGTTCAAAGTTCCGTCAATGCGAACAAGAGGTGACCGAGACGTGTAACCAATGGCACCCCATAGCATCACGCTGGGTGATACGCCAGTATGGCGATGACAAATACACGCTTCTAATGTGCGTGCACCGCGATGTCGCAAAACACGGATGCGACCATCATGATGCTGTAAACAGAACCTGGATTGATCCGAAAAAAATTACGTTTTGCCATTGGTGCACGCAGGTTCGTCGTTGAGTACACCATCGCAGGCGCTCCTGTCTGTGATGCAGCGTCAATGGTAACCGCAGCCGTGGTCTCCGAGCTGATAGTCCCTGCTGCTGCAAACGTCGTCGAACTGTTCGTGCAGATGGTTGTTGTCTTGCAAGCGTCCGCATCTGTTGTCTCAGGGATCGAGACGTGACTGCACGATCCGTTACAGCCACGCGGATAAGATGCCTGTCATCTCGAGTGCTAGTGATACGAGGCCGTTGGGATCCGGCACGGCGTTCCGTATTACCATCCTGAACCCACCGATTCCATATTCTACTAAAAGTCATTGGATCTCGACCAACGCAACCAGCATTGTCGCGATACAATAAACCGCAATCGCGATAGGCTACAATCCGACCTTTATCAAAGTCGGAAACGTAATGGTACGCACTTCTCCTCCTTACACGAGGCATCACAACAACGTTTCACCAGGCAACGCCGGTCAACTGCTATGTGTGTATGAGAAATCGGTTGGAAACTTTCCTCATGTAAGCACGATGTAGGTGTCGCCACCGGCGCCAACCTTGTGTGAATGCTCTGAAAAGCTAATCATTTGCATATCACAGCATCTTCTTCCTTTCGGTTAAATTTCGAGTCTGTAGCACGTCATCTTCGTGGTGTAGCAATTTTAACGGCCAGTATTGTAGGTCTCCTTCGGAAATGAGTAGAGAAGTTTATAAACTCTATCGTCGGTTGTCGCCGAGAGAGTGGTGAGTCAGAGATGCCTTTGGCCTCAGGTAAGGGACAAACTTTCCCGCAAGAAGCGCACATATCGCCGTACCCAGGCGTCCCTGCACGCAGTGCTCGTTTACCTGCAGAGTTGCCCCGGACCTGGAGACCGCGGCGGAGGATTTCCTGGATGGGAGGGTGGGGAGGAGGAGGGTCCGGAGGTCATTAGAGCGCAGTGACCGCTCGCCGCTCCCTCCGGCCGGAAGACAGACGGCTAGAGGGCGGCGCGCAGCCGGAACTCTTAATTAGCGAGTTTTAATGCGGCGCGCGCTAATAAACAGGATAAAAACTCCTGCTGGGGCCAAACCTGGAGGACTTCTGCAGAGTCGTGGAGCCGCGGGAGGGAGGTCTGGCCACTCTGGAATAAACAGCGACGCCGCCGCCTGGGAAACGCACGTGGCTTCGCGTGTCGACCGCGTGAATCACCATCAGCATTGCCGTCTGTGCAGGCCAACACACCTACTAAAATACTACTGCTGCGTTACGGTGCAGTTCTCGACGATTGTTTGCCTCCAACCACGCCCCGGTGTAGGGAAGACCGGTGGAATACCGAAATCATAAGAGATTTTTCGTTTCCTTTTCGAATCCGCCATTCCACCGAAAAATTACTAACACCTTCTATGATCCAAAGTGTTCAGTGTACCGGAAAAAGTTGAATACTTCGGAGGTAAATAAATATTTACTCAAGTCTGCAACCTGTCGGTATTGCCTAAAGTGTCTAGGTAATATACTTGTAGACAATCTTATAGGGTAATGATACCACTACGAAATATAGAGAATAAAATTTATATCCTAACAAAGCAACACTTTTTTCTTTAGTTTCAGTCGGCTTTGGGACACGTTAAATCAATCAGTTTTTAAAGTTTCACTGCTTTCTGTTAGTTCAGTACTGTTTTATTCTTTCGTCTTGCTTTTTTTCCTGCTCAGGGATTTGGATCGTTCGTGCGGCTTTCAATTTGGCTTCAAACCTCTGTTTTTTGTCCTTTTTTTGCAGTTTGAAGCATATTTTCTGTGATTTCGAGCTCTCTTAGGTCCATCTCCGTTCCTTAAACCAGTTTCGTTGGTTTTTTTTTGTTGCGGAAGTAGGCTTTTTTTTGTTAATCTACTTCGCTTCATTCTGTCGATGTACGTATAAAAATTAATTTTTCATTTCCTCACTGTATGTGAGAGTTTTTCGGTAGTCTGGTAAAGGGTTTCATTTTTATTGTGTATTACTTTGTTTTGTGGAATTTGGGACCAAAAACTTTTCTTAATATCTCCCTTTCTTTGGTCTAGAGAAAGTGATGGACAGTGTTTCGGCCGTGTACGGGGCTTCCGATCTGATTACTGCGTTGTAATGTCTTATTTTGGCATTCCATGAGAAGGACTTTTTGTTGTATGTGTTTCTGGTGAGTTGGAAGGCCAGTTCGACTTTACTCCCTGTGGATTCCAACGCCCTTTTCTCGAGTCCATTCCAGCTGCTCCATTCTCCGAGATATTTGAAGTCTGTGACGATTTCAATTTTTTGTTCTGTGTTAATATGTGCTGATACTTCCCGATTCCCCCAAAATGCAAAGGAAATTGGGCTGGACGTGAACGAGGACTAAATATCTTGGGGTATCACGTCGTCGAGTTCCCCCTCCCTCCATTGCTGTAGACGGGTATACCTACGAACGAGTACCTGGGCTCAATACTGACCAACAAAAGTGCAGTGACGAAGAAGTACATCAACGCATAACAAGTGCTAATGGCGAGTTCCTTAGTGTGAACAATCTTTTTAAATCTCGTCTAATATCCCAGAAAAACAAAGTCCATCAGTACACGACACTGGTGAGGCCAGTACTTTTATACGGCTGTGACACTTCGGCGACACCAGCAACGTCAGAAGATTCAAAGAAGGGTGCCGGCCGCTGTGGCCGAGCGGTTCTAGGCGCTTCAGTCCGGAACCATGCGGCTGCTACGGTCACATGTTCGAATCCTGCCTCGGGCATGGATGTGTGTGATGTCGTTAGGTTAGTTAGGTTTTAGTAGTTTTAAATTCTAGGGGGCTGATGACCTCACATGTTGAGTCCCATAGTGCTCAGAGCCATTTGAACCCAAATCGATTTTATACTGGTAGAAGAAACATACAGGAATGGAATCAAGAAGGTGCACACATTACCAGGTGCAGATATTAATAGCGACCGTAACTTACTTATGGCAGAAATAGGAGTAACAATGAAAAAATTGAAAAAGGCGACCATGGTGAAGAAGTGGGATCTAGAGAAGATAAGATCCAACAAAGAACAAATTACAGAAATGCTGTCTCGGGAGTTTCTAAACACATTGCGGGACAAAGAACCACATGACAATGTCAACGAGTACTGGAATATGCTGAAAGGCTGAATCATTAAAGCAGGACAGAAAAATACAGGATATGTAAAAGGGAAAAGGGCAAAAAAACCACGAGTCACACAAGAAATGATTTCCAAGACGGAGGAGAGAAGAAAATTTAAAAACAAGAAGACCGGAGATGCAAGAAAGATGTACCGAAGGTTAAATAATGAACTGCGAAGAGAAACAGAGCAGGTTAGGAAAAATGGCTAAAAGAGGAATGTGATGCAGTTGAAGAACTGGACAGGAAGGGAAGATGTGACTTACTATACAATAGAGTGAAGACTATGACATGGGATCAAAACAGAGCAGGAAGTGCTATTACGGAAATTTTGAATAAAGGCGAAGAGGTAGTGTACAAAGATCGTGATGATGTCCTCCAGAGATGGGAGGAATATCTAAAAGAGCTATATGACACAGATCGCAAACCAGAAACTCTGGAACTTGAATCAAACAACAGTGTAAGTGATGACGAGAAAGGACCAACCATCATAATGGAAGATGTAAAGTCTGCCATAGTTGCAATGAAAAATGGCAGAGTGGTAAGTACAGATACGATACCGGGAGAAACATTAAAATGCTTGAACTAAGATGGAATAAGAGGAATATTGAGGTTATGTAATAAAATGTATGACAGTGGAGAATGGCCTGAGGACTTTTTGACAACAGTAATGATTCCCTTACCGAAAAAACAAGGAACCAAGAAATGCAGTGAGCACAGGACAATCAGCCTCATTTCACATCCAGCCAAAGTGATGTTAAATATTAATTAATAAGAGACTTGGAAAAGTAATGGAGGAGAATCTTGGCGAGGAGCAGTTTGGCTTCAGACGGAATGCGGGCACCAGAGATGCAATAGGGCTCCTACGAATCTTGGGAGAAAGGTTTATTGAAAAAAGAAGAGACGTACTCTCGCGCTTGATTGACCAATGCTCATTAGATGACAAAGGAGTAGAAATTGGAGGAAGAGTATGATCTTTGAGGTTTGCTGATGACATGATCCTTCTAGCCACGGGGAAAAAGAATTACAGGATTTGGTGGACACCATTGAAGCGAATGGAAAAAATTATGGAATGAAACTCAACACAAAGAAAACAAAAGTATTGGCACTAGGAGGAAATAAAGAAATAAAAATTATGCTGAATGGAGAAATACTAGAACAGGTGCAAAATTTTAAGTATCTTGAAAGCAGGATAGACACCGACTGGAAGTGCAATACAGTAATTAAAACAAGGATAGTAATGGCAAAAGAGGCTTATTATAAGAAAAGGAGAATTTTCTGCAGCGGTCTGGACAGAGAACTCAGGAAGAGACTCATAAAATGTCTTGTATGGAGTGTTCTTCTGTATGGCGCTGAAACATGGACTTTGAAGAAGAAAGACAGAGAAAGGCTGGAGGCTTTTGAGACGTGGACATGGCGGAGGATGGAAAGAATAAGTTGGATGGACAGAGTAAAAAATGAAGAGGTACTGAGAAGAGTGCGAGAGAAAAGACAGTTACTAGATGTAATAAAAAGAAGAAAAAGAAATTGGATTTGGCATCGGAAATTCGCCGCAACTGAACCAGGGAAATGCCATAGAATAATTTGCCAATGCAGCCACATGATTGACTAATTCTTTTTCAGGAGTAAAGGCAGATATGTTCCCTGCAGAAATTGTCTAATTTCATTTTACTCAATCATAAAGTGCAGTTCTCGGTATTTCAGCTCATTCGATACGCTGTTCAGCGATATTCCTCAATTCATTAAACTTAGAGCTTATTCCACGGTTTCTTCAGTCCATTCGGCCATCTCTGATATTCTTTTTCTTGATCTCAGTATCTGAAATTAGGTGTATGACCTTACTCAAGAGCCGGCCGAAGTGGTCGAGCGGTTTTAGGCGCTACAGTCTGGAACCGAGCGACCCCTACGGTCGCAGGTTCGAATCCTGCCTCGGGCATGGATGTGTGTGATGTCCTTAGGTTAGTTCGGTTTAAGTAGTTCTAAGTTCTAGGCGACTGATGACCTCAGAAGTTAAGTCGCATAGTGCTCAGAGCCATTTGAACCATTTTGAACCTTACTCAAGAGTAAACAATCTGTCGAGATTGTTCCACATCCGTCTGTCGACATTACCCCAATCAGACATCACGGCGGAGAGCAGTGTTTAATGGGTTTTATAACGCTCGAAAAATTACCAAACACATGGTAAAAGACGCACTAGAAAACATAATACCTATCTGCCTTTTTTATATTTTTTTACTATCGAGTTGAGCCTCTATGGGCTGCTTGGTAACAACCAACTTCACTCTAGTTTCCAGGTCTTGTTCTTGTTCCAGCTTTGACTTCCTGCCAGTATTTTCTGAGTCCACCAAGAACTGCCTGTTTACGCTCTTCGGATAATGGTCCTCTCCGTCTTTTGGACGTTGATGCCATTTTAAAACCTTGGTAGTTGTTCACCAATCTTCTAAATTTCCTCCTGTCAGGAATTTCTCTCTCTGAGATACCAATCTGCCTAAGGTCTTTTTCACATTCTTCAAACCATCTTGGCTTTGGTTTCTTAGATCGGATGAAACTCCATATTCTTTTTGTTAGTCGATCACCGTCCATCCTCATGAGATGATCGTAAAATAACAATCGTCTCTTTTTAATGGATGCTGTGATAGGTTCTGTCTTGCTGTACAAGTCCTCATTTGCTCTCATTCGCCATTGTCCATCAACCCATCTGTTACCTAGAATTTTTCTAAATATCCTACGCTCTCTCCAGCCACTCAGCTTGACCTTGTCTATTCATGGGCAAAGTTTCGGACGCATATAAGCCCTCAGGTTTTACAACTGTATTATAATGTCGGAACTTGGCCCCTATACTCATAGACTTTTTGTTATAGATATTCTTTGTCAGTTGGTATGCTTGGTTTAACTTCCTCATCCTGAAATTAATTGCTTCTTTTTCTAATTCATTCTCCTGGATGACATCACTGAGATACCTGAAATTCTTAACACGTCCGATTTTTTCCAGGTTGATGATCATCCATTCAGGTCCATCACAGATGTTCGTCATATACAGGGTGATTCAAAAAGAATACCACAACTTTAGGAATTTAAAACTCTGCAACGACAAAAGGCAGAGCTAAGCACTATCTGTCGGCGAATTAAGGGAGCTATAAAGTTTCATTTAGTTGTACATTTGTTCGCTTGAGGCGCTGTTGACTAGGCGTCAGCGTCAGTTGATGCTAAGATGGCGACCGCTCAACAGAAAGCTTTTTGTGTTATTGAGTACGGCAGAAGTGAATCGACGACAGTTGTTCAGCGTGCATTTCGAACGAAGTATGGTGTTAAACCTCCTGATAGGTGGTGTATTAAACGTTGGTATAAACAGTTTACAGAGGATGGGTGTTTGCACAAAGGGAAAAGTTCTGGACGGCCGAGAACGAGAGATGAAAATGTAGCACGCATCCAGCAAGCATTTGTTCGCAGCCCAGGAAAATCGACTCGCAGAGCTAGCAGAGAGCTGCAAATTCCACAATCAACTGCATGGAGAGTCCTACGAAAAAGGTTAGTTATGAAACCTTATCGTCTGAAATTGGTTCAAGCACTGTCTGCAGCTGATAAGATTAAAAGAATCGATTTCTGTGATTTTATCCTTGCTCAAATGGAAACAGATGAATCTTTCGTTTCAAAGATTGTGTTTAGTGATGAAGCAACTTTCCGCACTAACGGGAAAGTCAACCGTCACAATGTCTGTATATGGGGCACTGAGAATCCGCGGGAAACAACTCAGTATGAACATGACTCGCCTAAGGTGAACGTTTTCTGTGCCATTTCAGCCAATAAAGTTTTTGGTCCCTTTTTCTTCGAAGGTGCTACTGTAACTGGACTACAGTATCTGGAGATGTTAGAGAATTGACTGTTCCCTCAGCTCGAACAAGAAGCACAATAATTCATATTTCAGCAGGATGGAGCGCCACCACATTGGCACTTATCTGTCCGTAACTACCTGAACGTCAACTACCCGAGGCGATGGATCGGCCGCCAGGCAGCCCGTGACAGAGCACTTCATCACTGGCCCCCAAGAAGCCCTGATCTTACCCCCTGCGATTTTTTCTTATGGGGGTATGTTAAGGATATGGTGTTTCGGCCACCTCTCCCAGCCACCATTGATGATTTGAAACGAGAAATAACAGCAGCTATCCAAACTGTTACGCCTGATATGCTACAGAGAGTGTGGAACGAGTTGGAGTATCGGGTTGATATTGCTCGAGTGTCTGGAGGGGGCCATATTGAACAGCTCTGAACTTGTTTTTGAGTGAAAAAAAAACCTTTTTAAATACTCTTTGTAATGATGTATAACAGAAGGTTATATTATGTTTCTTTCATTAAATACACATTTTTAAAGTTGTGGTATTCTTTTTGAATCACCCTGTATTTTGTCTTTTGAATAATCTGGAGTCCAATTTTTTCAGCAATTTCTGACAGCCTATTGATCTTGTTGACTGCTGACGAAGGCCAAGTAGTCAATGTACACCATTTTGTTCTTAGGACCAAGTCTGAACCACTCTTCATTTATTTCTTCTTGGGATAACAAGTTTCTCCACTCTGGAATGACCTTTTCCAAGAGGTAGTTGAAAAGGAGTGGGGATAGTCCATCTCCTTGTCTTACGCCCGTTCTGATTGTAAAGAGTTCTTATGTCTCACCCATAAATTTTAATTTTGACACTGTGTTAGTGAGAGTTTGTTTGATGAGATTTCTTGATGTATCATCCTCCCCAAACTCTTCCAAAATATTCATTAATGCATGTCGGTCGATGGAGTCATATGCCTTCTGAAAATCAAAAAACACGACCACGTTGTTATTTCCTCCAGTTTTTTGTACCTGATGATGCTCTTCAGGTTAAAGATCTGTTCTACGCAAGAACGGACCTTTCGGAAACCAGTTTGCTATTCCTCAGTCAGTTGGTCAAGATGACCTTCTAGTCTGTTCTGTAACGCTTTGGAGAGAATATTATATGGAACACATACTAATGAGATGCCCCTATAGTTTTGACATTTTTTTTATCGCCTTTTTTGTGTAGAGGATGGATTAAAGCTGACTGCCATTCAGTTGGTGTCATCCCAGTTCTCCAGATATCCTCAAAAAGTTGGACTAGTGCATCTAGACTTTCATCATTTGCCATCTCCAGTAGTTCCGCTACCATTGAATCCTCTCCAGCTGCCTTATAATTCTTAAGGTCGTTGATGATCTCTTTGATCTTATATATATATATAATTTCCGGCAATCAGTTGCAACAATTATGCATATAATAAGTTGTTGAAAGTCGTTTGTCGTGGAAAAACTGGCGACTTCGAACATCATTATGTTTTCCGCTAACAAAGTTGTATTTCAAAAATGTTATTCATTGTCTTCATAATGTTAACCACGTATAAATAACGGAAGACGTAGAAACGATATTCCGAAACGAATACGTATAGCGTAAGTCAAACGTTCGAATTAGAATGGAGACCCCACGAACACAAATTCGCTGTGGCAGGTATGAAATATAAACTCCGTTACTCGCTTGTTACACTTGAAGGACAGATGTTGATTGGGCCGAAACGAGCCGGCGCATAACAGCGTAGTTGCCTTCTAACTTCGAAAGAAGGTAGATGCGGTCCCTAGCGCAACTTATAACATCGTCGAAAATCAGCTTTGGTACACCCTGTTAAAAAAACGGAAAAATGGAGGCGGTACAATTGGAGAGCGATCCGCTTTCACCAACACGCATAAGCAATTCATTAACAGTATATATATATATATATATATATATATATATTTGAAGTACAAACAACTAATAATAAAAAAAATTGCATAGCGCGAGATTCGAACGGCCAACCTTCGGATTACGAACCCGAACGCTTACCGCTGCGCCACGACGCTGTAGAAAACTATTAATCGTAGAGAGTATTTCACCGCAACGGTTTCTTTTAACTGTCGATTTTCTCGACAACGGCTGAGAAGTGCATCTTGGTGCTTTGCCACATTACACCTCTGGCCATGAGCTTTTATTATGCGCAGTATGAATCGAATCTGAATTTTACAATTGGCGGCCTCCCCTCGTAAGTAGGATTTCAAAATAGCGAGACATGATCGTGCAGCTTTCTTTGTTGGTCAGGCCGAGCTTTCCATTTTCGTCTCTAAAACAAAGACTTTCAAATTCGATTTGAACATCTGATAGAAGTCTCTGGCATGGTTTTTCCGGAAATTCTGGTCGATCTGTTCCAACTGCTGTTTTTATTATAATCGCTTAGCTCTTCGTAGAGTTCTGGCTTCATATTTTCGAACTTCACGGAATACATAAAAATCTTCAGGTCTCCTGGTCGTGTTCCACTTTTTCCACGCATTTGTTCTTAGGGCCGCCACCTCATCACAAACCTCATTCCACCATCTATGCTTTCTCTTTCTAGCTGTCAGGGTTGCAGTGTTAGCTGTTTGTTGGATCTTGGGGGGCGATGTACGTCCATTTACGGCAGGGCCGGCCAGAAATTCTGCACGCGTGCGGTGCTCCTGCACATGTGCAACTTGCGGGTCACAGCGTGCACGCCGCAGCCGTCAGCGTTCACGTAGTGCGTGTCTCTACGCACAGATGTCGCTTTATCCACTTGCTGGGATACTCTGTACCGGGGCATTCTAGTGCTCTTTCCACAGATTGCAAGCCAACCGTGGGGAGGTATTCTGCGTATTAAACGTTTAAAATACTGTTACAGTCTACTCATTGAGACGTCTACTTTTATGTTAACAGTTTAACCCAGTAAGACAAGCAATACAGTTAATAACTGTGGGTTTTTATTAAGGCAGCTTGACTGACGGCACGTAAATACGCTTAATGTTTTTGATCTAGTATTTAAGAACGAGAGCTCCTAGCGACTTCCAACGAACCTTATTCATGATTTCAAATAACATTAAACTAATGCAAGGTTTCCTATAACTAATTCTCGGTGTCCTCAGTTTCCTCTGAACAGAATAACCGCAGACCTCTCGATGATCACCTGTTATTTCAATACCATTATTGCTATATCTTTCATCAGTTCCGTCTGAAATCTGCATAATAACCGACAATTAGATGAATGTTATGTTTTATCGACTTCAGCTGAGCGTAGCCCTTCGCACATTAATAAAAACCCCTATATGTAAGTATACGTTGGAACAATCGCTTTAATGACCAATTTTCTTGATAATAATGTAACATGGAGCAGAATGAGGCAATAATGCACAATTAGTAAACAATAATTTTTAATTATGAAAGGAATAAATCCAAACACGTTTATCACTGGTCATGAGAAATGATATAGTTAAAATCGGGCGCAAAAAGACGGCTCATTGACAAACGCAAACAGTTGCGGAGATTTTCATCACTTATGCTTGATCGAAACCTTGATTTATTCATTTTCATCACCGAGAAAAATCTTTCACAAACAAGCTCTTGCGTGTTCCACAGAAACAGGGAAGTGGAGCCGCCGCCGTTCATTTAGGACACATGTCTAATAACAGATGTCGCTGTCGCACACGTGCGCACATGTGCAGCACTTCCGCACGTCTGCACACTGTGCAGCGTTTGGCCGACCCTGATTTATGGGATTCAAATGTCAGTTGCTGGTGGTATTGATTCAATACGTTTTGATTGATTTTGAGCTTCGCAACGTCATATTTATGAATTTTATTTCCGGTTTTCACGGCCTTATTGAGAGGGATGAAATTATATTTATTACTGTTAAAAAAGTGTTGAAACACCTCTACCTCAATTTAAGTATAAACCAAAAAGAACATCAGAATATTATACAAGTATATTTTCAGCGCCACAATAACAGTCCACACAAACAATTTCAGAACAGACTTCTTAACACTTCAATTTTTATTCGACGGCAGGAAACTTCTCTTTATGAGAAAATCTTTTTCTGCTCTTCCTAGACACCATTTTATATCATCTCTGCGTCAGGAACCGTTAGTTATTTTTCTGCCTGCACCATAAATCTCATCTCCCTCTGATAGAGTCTCATTTCTTAATTTAATTTGCTCATCATCGCCTGATTTAGGTCGACTACATTGCATTAACCTTGCTTTTTCTGTTATCGATGTACATCTCGTGACCCCATTTTCATGACACTATCCACTCCGTTCAACTAGTCTTTCAAGTCCTTTGCAGTTTCTTACGGAATTACATACCTCCAAATTTTAATTATTTATTCCTAAAATTTCCTTCCGGAATTACTCCTTGTTTTCCTTCACAGCTTCCTCAAGGTACAGATTGAACAACACTGGGTGTAGGCTATATCCCTGCAGCCCTTCCTTCTCAAGAACTGTTCCCGTTTTAGTTCCTTCGTTTCCAGAATAAGCAAATTGTGTAGATGTATTTGTACGTAAATATTTCAGATATTTACAGTTTAAAAAAAGTTCTGTTATAACATATAACGTGTAATGGAAAACGGCTGTCACGCAAATAATCCGTAACCAAGATCGCCTGCTTTGCTGAATGGTTCCGTGCTTGCCTCCCTGCAGCGGGCCCGGGATCGACCCGACCGGGTTGCAGCAAGTCGCCCAATGTGGCGTCGAATGACATACACTCCTGGAAATTGAAATAAGAACACCGTGAATTCATTGTCCCAGGAAGGGGAAACTTTATTGACACATTCCTGGGGTCAGATACATCACATGATCACACTGACAGAACCACAGGCACATAGACACAGGCAACAGAGCATGCACAATGTCGGCACTAGTACAGTGTATATCCACCTTTCGCAGCAATGCAGGCTGCTATTCTCCCATGGAGACGATCGTAGAGATGCTGGATGTAGTCCTGTGGAACGGCTTGCCATGCCATTTCCACCTGGCGCTTCAGTTGGACCAGCGTTCGTGCTGGACGTGCAGACCGCGTGAGACGACGCTTCATCCAGTCCCAAACATGCTCAATGGGGGACAGATCCGGAGATCTTGATGGCCAGGGTAGTTGACTTACACCTTCTAGAGCACGTTGGGTGGCACGGGATACATGCGCACGTGCATTGTCCTGTTGGAACAGCAAGTTCCCTTGCCGGTCTAGGAATGGTAGAACGATGGGTTCGATGACGGTTTGGATGTACCGTGCACTATTCAGTGTCCCCTCGACGATCACCAGCGGTGTACGGCCAGTGTAGGAGATCGCTCCCCACGCCATGATGCCGGGTGTTGGCCCTGTGTGCCTCGGTCGTATGCAGTCCTGATTGTGGCGCTCACCTGCACGGCGCCAAACACGCATACGACCATCATTGGCACCAAGGCAGAAGCGACTCTCATCGCTGAAGACGACACGTCTCCATTCGTCCCTCCATTCACGCCTGTCGCGACACCACTGTAGGCGGGCTGCATGATGTTGGGGCGTGAGCGGAAGACGGCCTAATGGTGTGCGGGACCGTAGCCCAGCTTCATGGAGACGGTTGCGAATGGTCCTCGCCGATACCCCAGGAGCAACAGTGTCCCTAATTTGCTGGGAAGTGGCGGTGCGGTCCCCTACGGCACTGCGTAGGATCCTACGGTCTTGGCGTGCATCCGTGCGTCGCTGCGGTCCGGTCCCGGGTCGACGGGCACGTGCACCTTCCGCCGACCACTGGCGACAACATCGATGTACTGTGGAGACCTCACGCCCCACGTGTTGAGCAATTCGGCGGTACGTCCACCCGGCCTCCCGCATGCCCACTATACGCCCTCGCTCAAAGTCCGTCAACTGCACATACGGTTCACGTCCACGCTGTCGCGGCATGCTACCAGTGTTAAAGACTGCGCTGGAGCTCCGTATGCCACGGCAAACTGGCTGACACTGACGGCGGCGGTGCACAAATGCTGCGCAGCTAGCGCCATTCGACGGCCAACACCGCGGTTCCTGGTGTGTCCGCTGTGCCGTGCGTGTGACCATTGCTTGTACAGCCCTCTCGCAGTGTCCGGAGCAAGTATGGTGGGTCTGACACGCCGGTGTCAATGTGTTCTTTTTTCCATTTCCAGGAGTGTAAAACTCACACTCGGCGACGAACTTCCTCGGATGGGGCATCCCGGCCAGCAATGCCACACGATCATTCCATTTTTTTCCGTAACAAAGGGTCCAAAACACACCCTAATAACTAGAGAGATATCTTACTCTCAGACATACTCTCTAAACTACTGCTGAACAGAACAGAACGCCAACTAGACCATCAACTGGCAGAATACTAAGCGAGTTTCAGAAAAGGAAGATCCCACCCACAACAAATACTAAATCATATATTATCACTTTCATTAACTTCCAATAAGCATACGACTCAGTACATCAGGAATCCCTCATCTCTGTACTAAAACAACTAAACCTAGGCAACAAAACCACAAGCCTAACCAGGGAAGCCCTTCGGAAACATACTCCGAAGCTGAACTGAAGGGAGAGCCCTCCGACCCTTTCGAAATAAAAACACTGCTGAACGGCAACTGCTATTTAACTGCGGCCTACGGAAAGAAGTCAGAAAGTGGAACAAGATGACCCATAGTGGAAACAACAAAAAAAAAGGCGTTCAAATAAGTTGCTTAGCTTCAGCAGATGATATGAGATTATAAGCTGAGACCCCGAACAACAAAACCAAGGAAAAAAGAATTTGTTTGAAAAATCTCTTTCGAAAAGCCCAAAATAATGATAAGCATAAAAACCCAAATTTCTTATAGCGTGCGAACAAAATATAGAATTTGTCACAGAATTCAACTATCTTGGGGAATGAATCAGCTGGAATGCTTTCGAGAAAATGGCTGTGGAATCTACACTGAAGAGCCAAATAAACTGGTACACCTGCCTTATATCGTGTAGGGCCCCCGTGAGCACACAGAAGTGCCGCAACACGACGTGGCATGGACTCGACTGAAGTCTGAAGTACTGCTGGAGGGAACTGACACCATGAATCCTGCAGTGCCGTCCATAAATCCATAAGAGTACGAGGATCTGGAGATCTCTACTGAACACCACGTTGCAAGGCATCCCACATAGGCTCAATACGTTCATGTCTGGGGAGTTTGGTGGCCAGCGGAAGTGTTTAAACTCAGAAGAGTCACACTGGAGGAACTCTGTAGCAATTCTGGACGTGTTCGATGTCGCATTGTCCTGCTGAAATTGCCCAAATCCGTCGGAATGCATAATGGCTATGAATGGTTGCAGGTCATCAGGCAGCATGCTTACGTACTTGTCACCTGCCAGAGTAGTATCTAGACGTATCAGGGGTCCCATATCACTCCACACACCCCACACCATTACAGAGCCTCCACAAGTTTAAGCAGTCCACTGCTGACATGCAGGGTCGATGGAATCATGACGTTGCCTCCATACCCGTACGCGTCCATCCGCTCGATACAATTTGAAACAAGTTTCCAGTCCAATGTTGGTGTTGACGGGCCCAGGCGATACGTAAAGCGTTTGCCGTGCAGTCATCAAGGGTACACGAGTGGGCCTTCGGCTCCGAAAGACCATATCGATGACGTTTCGTTGAATGGTTCGGAAGCTGACAATTGGTGATGGCCCAGCATTGAAACCAGCAGCAATTTGTGGAAAGGTTGCACTTCTGCCACATTGAACGATTCTCTTCAGTGGCCGTTAGTCACATTCTTGCAGTATCTTTTTCCGACAGAAGCGATGTCAGAAAATTGATATTTTACCGGATTTCTGATATTCACGGTACACTCGTGAAATAGTTGTACGGGAGATTTCCCGCTTCATCGCTACCTCGCAGATACTGTGCCCCAACGCTTGTGTGCCGACTGTAACACCACATTCAAACTCAATCGGATCTTGATAATCTGCCACTGTAGCAGAAGCAACAAGTGCACCTTGTTGTCGTATATAGGCGTTGCAGTGTCGTAGTCTCCCTGTTTACATATCACTTTATTTGAATTCGCATGTCTACACCAGTTGCTTTGGCGCTTCAGTGTAGGAGGAATAAGGTTGAGCTGGCTTTCGAAGTCACCAAAAACACAAGCAGCGACTGGACAAAAATATGTTGAGTGACTGTAGGAGGATGCAAGATGACTTGGACAGGATTTGTGATTGGTGTAAAGAATGGCAGCTAACTCTAAATATAGATAAATGTAAATTAATGCAGATAAATAGGAAAAAGAATCCGGTAATGTTTGAATACTCCATTAGTAGTGTAGCGATTGACACAGTCACGTCGATTAAATGTTTGGGCGTAACATTGCAAAGCGATATGAAGTGGGACAATCATGTAATGGCAGTTGTGGGGAAGTCGTCTTCGGTTCATTGGTAGAATTTTGGGAAGATGTGGTTCATCTGTAAAGGAGACCGCTTATAAACCACTAATACGACCTATTCTTGAATACTGCTCGAGCGTTTGGGATCCCTATCAGGTCGGATCGAGGGACGACATAGAAGCAATTCAGAGGCGGGCTGCTAGATTTGTTACTGGTAGGTTTGATCATCACGCGGGTGTTACGGAAATGCTTCAGGAACTCGGGTGGGAGCCTCGGTAGGAAAGGAGGCGTTCTTTTCGTGAATCGCTACTGAGGAAATTTACAGAACCAGCATTTGAGGCTGACTGCAGTACAATATTACTGCCGCCAACTTACATTTCGCGGAAAGACCACAAAGATAAGATAAGAGAGATTAGGGCTCGTGCAGAGGCATATAGGCAGTCATTTTTCCCTCGTTCTGTTTGGGAGTGGAACAGGGAGAGAAGAGGCTAGTTGTGGTACGAGGTACCCTCCGCCACGCACCGTATGGTGGATTGCGGAGTATGTATGTAGATGTAGATGTAGAGAAATGAATGCTTGAACCTAAATGCAGATTGTGTCATACGTCGTCACAATAGTATCTGTGTAGTTCTCATTGCATTATGTCGGACCTAAGTAGATTCCAATGAGGACAAGTTGTTGGTGGTCGTATGGTGGGTTCTTCCCTAACCAAGAGAGACGAAGTGTTTCATGACTCACAGTATCGAACATATATACCGAATATATACGAGTAAAAAACGGAAAAACATCACTCGTTAAGGCGCAACGCGAACGGAAGTGTGTGTTTAGTAATCGTGCCAGTCTGTCACTGAAGAGGACTGTGGCGAAAAATAAGAGGACGACAGCTGCTAATGTCACTCCAGAACTGAATGTCTCACTCGCGAACCGTGTCAGCAGAAGAACAAAGTTAGGGGGAGGTCCATAAGCAGAGAACTGAAGGGCGAGATGGGATCGCAGAACCACTCATCAGTAATGCAACTAGAAGAAGTGGCGCCGAAAGCATAAAACCTGAACTATGGAGCAATGGAAGAAAGTCATTTAGATGACTGTTGTTTCACACTGTTTTCAAAGCCTGTCCGAGTTTAGATCCGAGAGTAGCACATCGCAGAGGTTCGTTTACAGTTTCGGTACCAATATCGTGGTATTCCATCCATCCCAATGATTATCCTGGGAGGCCACATTACCGCCGAGCATTACGTGATCACTTTGGCTGACCAAGTCCACCCCGTGGTAGACTCTTTGTTCCCCAATGGTGATGCTGTGTTCAAAGCAGACAAGTTGTAAGAGGTCCATGACTAAGGAATTTTGCTAGCACACTCGAGCAGATGTAATTTCGATGGATTGCTCACGCGCTGCCAGCGATATGTAAGCTATAAGAGAATCTCAGATCAAAGAGCAGTGTTGGCTGCAGTAGGAACTGTATGGCAGTAGGAGTAGGTAGTAGCTAGCAGTCTGGTGTATGGAGTTGGCTGGGCCGCTCGTGGGAGCGATGGCGGTGCCTGAGCGATGTAGTATAAGGTAAAAGCAGCCTCGAGCATATGTGCTACTGTAATATCAAGTCCCATGTAAATGTTTTAAAAATAATCTTTCTAATAAAATTTAACTTTTGACAATCATTCATCTCAATTTAAAGAATTTACTAATTTCTCCAATCCATGGTCATCCCGATTATTGTAAAGAAAAATCAGTTGTTTCTTTTTATACATGACAAATCTATCGGCCAGCACTGCACTGGTCTGTGCCAGAAAAAATTCTTATAGGAGCAGAGATATACGCGTTATCCGGCGACTTCATTGGGGTAAGAATTTTCAATTTATTCAGGATGATCTTTCAGGGCCATGACGCAGCACTGCTGACGTCCAAATTTACCAGTTTAGATTCACAGTCACCTAATTATTGAAAGGTTATAAGTGAGACGCAATTTTATTGAGAGATTAGTCACATTTTATTATTGGTATGTTACGGAATTTATCTGTTGCGAGGTTACACTAAATGTCAATTATATACATAATGAGATTTTCACTCTGCAGCGGAGTGTGCGCTGATATGAAACTTCCTGGCGGATTAAAACTGTGTGCCCGACCGAGACTCGAACTCGGGACCTTTGCCTTTCGCGTGCAAGTGCTCTACCAACTGAGCTACCGAAGCACGACTCACGCCCGGTCCTCACAGCTTTACTTCTGCCAGTATCTCGTCTCCTACCTTCCAAACTTTACAGAAGCTCTTCTGCGAACCTAGCAGAACTAGCACTCCTGAAAGAAAGGATATAGCGGAGACATGGCTTAGCCACAGCCTGGGGGATGTTCCCAGAATGAGATTTTCACTCTGCAGCGGAGTGTGCGCTGATATGAAACTTCCTGGCAGATTAAAACTGTGTGCCCGACCGAGACTCGAACTCGGGACATTTGCCTTTCGCGGGCAAGTGCTCCACCATCTGAGCTACCGAAGCACGACTCACGCCCGGTACTCACAGCTTTACTTCTGCCAGTATCTTGTCTCCTACCTTCCAAACTTTACAGAAGCTCTTCTGCGGTAACTCAGATGGTGGAGCACTTGCCCGCGAAAGGCAAAGGTCCCGAGTTCGAGTCTCGGTCGGGCACACAGTTTTAATCTGCCAGGAAGTTTCAATTATATACCTTTTTTTTTATCTGTTGGGAGGTTACAAAGTACCCTATTCATACAGCTCGCATTGCCCACAGTCACCAGAATTCGACATTATTCAGCTTTTGTGGCCTACTTTGGAGAGAACGGTGCGTGAATGGTACGTATCTCCATCATAATTATCTGACGCCTTCTACAGCAGAAAGCTCCTGTCAATGAATGTGGTACTAGGACACTACAGCGGACAATCAAACCGGAAGCTATCTACCCAGCCGAAACATCATCCGTCACCAGCAATGGGAAATGTCGGGATGGTTCCTTTGAAAGGGCACGGTCGATTTCCTCTCTCAACTTTCCCTAATCCGATGGGGCCGATGATCTCGCTGTCTGGTCCCCTCCCTCAAATCAACCAACCAGCAACCAACAATGGCTGAATTGAAAGGATGGAGATGAAAGAAAGGAAGATACTAAGCAGAACCGTAGCCCCCATTTTTCATAACAACAAACTAATCCACTTTAGAAATGAAGCCCTTTACCAAACAACCGAAAAACTATAAGATACGATGGTGGTCTGAAAAATTCTCGGTATCATCACAAGAGGTCAGCGCTAGCACGAGTTGTTCACGTGATATTCATTGGACTGTTGCCTGTAAACACGTGCCCCGTAAGTGCTCTTGGAAGAGAGCTGTGGCGGTGACGTGGCTATGTTGTTGTTCCCGCGTAGTGTTTTGCGAAGATGGAAAAAAATCGAGATTCGAGCAGTGACTAAGTACTTCGTAAAGAACGGTATGAAAGCAAAGGATATTCATGCCGATTTCCAGAATACACTGAGGGACTCTGCTCCTTCATATTCAACTCTTGCCAAGTGGAAAAATGAATTTAAATTTTGTCGGGAGAGATTAGTGGTCGGCCAAGATGTGTCACTACTCCAGACGTCACTGTAAAAATGCACAAAATGGTCATGGAGGATAGCAAATTGAAACTGCGTGAAATTGCTCACGCTTGACAGATGTCATATGAAAGGGTGTATCACATTTTGAGTGAAGAATTAGAAATGAAAAAATTATCTGCAAGATGGGTGCCGCGACAAGACAATGCGCTCCCGCACACATGTGCCGTCGCAGTGGCAAAATTACACGAACTAAGTAAGGTATGAATTGTTGCCACAGCCGCTTTATTCAACCGATATAGCTCCGTCAGACTTCCATCTCTTCCCAAAACTGAATATTTTTCTTGGTGGACGAAGATCCACTTTAAACGAAGAATTGACAGCCGGAGTTGACAATTGCTTTGCAGGCCTGGAGGAAACTCATTTTCGAGATGAGATCAAGGCACTGGAACATCGTTGGACCAAGTGGATTAATACACAAGGAGACTACACTGAAAATAAAAAAAAGTTTCAGTGAGTAAGTACTTTTTTCCTATTCCGTTCCAAGAACTTTTTAAACAAATCTCGCATAAAGAGCAATACAATAACTAACGTTTATGGACATTTCGTCATATCTGACCCAAACAGACTAACCTAAAAATTTGTCGCTACTCTCGCGACAGTAAAAATCAAACTGACTTTGTCTAAGAGAAAGAAGAAGAAATTAAAAGAACGTCAAATCACAGAAAATATAGTCACAGATAAGACTGGAGAAAAAGTCCAGAGAGAAGCAGGATAGGTTTTAAGTCATTATCAAAACCACACGAACGATCCAAATCTCAGAAGAAGAAAGGAAAGCAAGAGCAGAAAGAATAAAACACTACTGCGGTAGAAGAATGGCAGAGAACACCAGAAAGTGCTTGATGTAACGTACTGCAAGTTCGGGTGAAAGGAAACAAAAACTTTTTTACAGAAAGACACCGTTTAACTCTCGAAACCCAACAGCAGTGTTTTCCATAACCGTATAATAGCCACTGTTTGCAGTACGAAGTTAGCGGTCGCTTTGTACTACAGTTTCGCGCGACAAATACGAATCAGATACAAACGCCAATTAAACCAGTCGATTACGCCGCAGAGCTTACGTACCCCATCGGAACGGCGACAGAGAGCTACAAACTAGCGCTTTGCGGCGCCACATTCGCAATGCCGCCCTTCGCAGCCATTTGAAAGAGCCGGGCCTGCGGGCGCTTCCGCCGTTTCGTTTCATTTGTTCCGAACAAATGAGCGCGCGCGGCCGCCGGCGCTGCCATCTAGCGGCGGCGAGGCAGAAGCTGCGCCGCGCGGCTGAGCGGTCGGCATTCCAGCGCCAGTTAATATCAATGATGACGCACGGCCGTAATCGCTTATAATCTGTTTCAATTGCCCCGTCCGAAGCGATATGCCCGTTCCGCGCGCGCCCGCTTTGGGACCGTCTATCATTTCATTCGGCGGCATTGAATCTAGCCGCGCGGGGGAGGCGGGGGCAACGTAATGACAGGCCGCTGTGACGGACAAAACAGCATCGTTAGCGCTGACCGCCGCATCGGCTGCAAATAAAAGACGGAATGTCCCAGAGCACCCACTGGCGGCCAGTTAACAGAGATTAATGAAGATTTAAACGGTCGCGCACACGACCAGAAAAGAAGGAAAGCGAATTCAGCGTTAGCACTTGCGTGACCTCTTTTGTCTGACACAGTATTTTTTTTTCTTTTATTTGGCAGGCAGACGGCTTCGATATGCATACACTCTGCTACATTCACTTTTTTTTTCATTTCCCAATCTTTGCCCCTTTGTCATAGCATCGACACTTTGACGTTTTTTAGAGGGACTTAGTAAGGAAACTCTTGATAACAGTCTACCAGCAACTCAGAAAATTATTGCCTTCAGTCCTAAAGTAAAATGATTTACGAATTATCTCTGTTAGCTGGCTTGTTTTAGGAACAACACCTCCGTAACACATGCAGAGATGAAGCAGATACGCCAAGTGGAAAAATGAATTTAAATTTTGTCGGGAGAGATTAGTGATCGGCCAAGATGTGTCACTACTCCAGAAGTCACTGTAAAAATGCACAAAATGGTCATGGAGGATCGCCAATTGAAAGTGCGTGAAATTGCTCACGCTTGCCAGATGCCACCTGAAAAGGTAGAACGGCAGGTAATTGCAACACGAACTTTGATTTACCTGCTGTACCCGGATCCCCTTTGCTGTGGCTCATTCTGCTTGAATGGATAAGAAACACAAGAGGATGGTTACGTTTCTAATATGTATGGGAATTAGATATATGTCCAAATTTCTTTCTCTCACTTGGCTCTCTTTGTCCATCTCCTCCTCCTTCCCCCATCTCTCTGTCCATCTTCCACTCCTCTCTCTCTCTCTCTCTCTCTCTCTCTCTCTCTCACCATCTCCTCTTGCCCCCTCTGTCACCCCCTTTCTGAGACCATCACATACTCCCACTTTCTCTGTCCATCTTCTTCTCCCGTCCTCTCTCTTCACCTCCTCCTGCCCCCTCATTTCCTCCTTCCAGTTTTCTACATCCATTTCCTCCCACCCCTCTGTCCACCTACACCCCCTTTCTCTGTCTTCTCCTCCCCCCCCCCTCTGTACATCTCTTCCTTCCCGTTCTCTATGTTCATTTCCTCCCCCCTCCCCCCACTACTCATTTTTTCCCAGCTCTCTAACCCTGACACTTATTTATTGTTATTGTAAGCTCAGATTCTGTAGTAGTATTCTAATCATAAACGAATAAGCCATAAACGTAATTTTCCTATTTGCTGATAACGTTTCAGTATATATATATATATATATATATATATATATATATATATATATATATATATATATATTTATATATGGTGTCCCAGCTATCTCGTCCACCCAAAATATGTCTGGAACAATAACAGCTATTGGAACACGACTTTCACCGGTATCAATGTAGGGCTCGGGCCCATGAATGTACATATTTGGAAACATTCTAAAACGAAAGCATATGTGTTTTTTAACACAAACTTATATTTTTTTAAATGGACCTCCTATATTTTTTCTTCAGCAATCCATAGCATGACAAAGCACATACACAATAGCGTTGATTGCATCGCAATATTCCCATTACATCCCGAGATTTTTTTTTTTTTGTCATCAGTCTACTGACTCGTTTGATGCGGCCCGCCACGAATTCCTTTCCTGTGCTAACCTCTTCATCTCAGAGTAGCACTTGCAACCTACGTCCTCAATTATTTGCTTGACGTATTCCAATCTCTGTCTTCCTCTACAGTTTTTGCCCTCTACAGCTCCCTCTAGTACCATGGAAGTCATTCCCTCATGTCTTAGCAGATGTCCTATCATCCTGTCCCTTCTCCTTATCAGTGTTTTCCACATATTCCTTTCCTCTCCTATTCTGCGTAGAACCTCCTCATTCCTTACCTTACCAGTCCACCTAATTTTCAACATTCGTCTTCTCAAATGCTTCGATTCTCTTCTGTTCCGGTTTTCCCACAGTCCACGTTTCACTACCATACAATGCTGTACTCCAGACGCACATCCTCAGAAATTTCTTCCTCAAATTAAGGCCGGTATTTGATATTAGTAGACTTCTCTTGGCCAGAAATGCCTTTTTTGCCATAGCGAGTCTGCTTTTGATGTCCTCCTTGCTCCGTCCGTCATTGGTTATTTTACTGCCTAGGTAGCAGAATTCCTTAACTTCATTGACTTCGTGACCATCAATCCTGATGTTAAGTTTCTCGCTGTTCTCATTTCTACTACTTCTCATTACCTTCGTCTTTCTCCGATTTACTCTCAAACCATACTGTGTACTCATTAGACTGTTCATTCCGTTCAGCAGATCATTTAATTCTTCTTCACTTTCACTCAGGATAGCAATGTCATCAGCGAATCGTATCATTGATATCCTTTCACCCTGTATTTTAATTCCATTCCTGAACCTTTCTTTTATTTCCATCATTGCTACCTCGAAGTACAGATTGAAGAGTAGGGGCGAAAGGCTACAACCTTGTCTTACACCCTTCTTAATACGAGCACTTCGTTCTTGATCGTCCACGCTTATTATTCCCTCTTGGTTGTTGTACATATTGTATATGACCCGTCTCTCCCTATAGCTTACCCCTACTTTCTTCAGAATCTCGAACAGCTTGCACCATTTTATATTGTCGAACGCTTTTTCCAGGTCGACAAATCCTATGAAAGTGTCTTGATTTTTCTTTAGCCTTGCTTCCATTATTAGCCGTAACGTCAGAATTGCCTCTCTCGTCCCTTTACTTTTCCTAAAGCCAAACTGATCGTCACCTAACGCATTCTCAATTTTCTTTTCCATTCTTCTGTATATTATTCTTGTAAGCAGCTTCGATGCATGAGCTGTTAAGCTGATTGTGCGATAATTCTCGCACTTGTCAGCTCTTGCCGTCTTCGGAATTGTGTGGATGATGCTTTTCCGAAAGTCAGATGGTATATCGCCAGACTCATATATTCTACACACCAGCGTGAATAGTCGTTTTGTTGCCACTTAAGACGCGAAGTTGACGCTTGAAACACCCGACATGCGCTGCTAGCGCACGTCCTGAGGCTCAGGCGTAAACCCCATGCTGCCCGTAATCGCAGCAGGATGGCAGCAGACCGTATTATTCGTTTCGGACCTCTTCATAGGTATGGAAGTGTGATTACGCATGTCAATTACGGGCAGTGCTTTGTGTATGTGTATGTGTGTCTAAACGTTTATTACAGTTACATGTAAAAATATGAAGTAAATTGGAAAGATACATTTTGAGATTTTTGGTAACAATATTTGCCCATCATATATCACATATACCGGGCGATCAAAAAGTCAGTATAAATTTGAAAACTGAATAAACCGCGGAATAATGTAGATAGAGAGGCTAAAATTGACACACACGCTTGTAATGACATAGGGTTTTATTAGAACCGAAAAATAACACCTCATATTGCTAGACGCGTGAAAGACCTCTTGCGCGCGTCGTTTGGTGATGATCGTGTGCTCAGCCGCCACTTTCGTCATGCTTGGCCTCCCAGGTCCACAGACCTGAGTCCGTGCGATTATTGGCTTTGGGGTTACCTGAAGTCACAAGTGTATCGTGATCGACCGACATCTCTAGGGATGCTGAAAGACAACATCCGACGCCAATGCCTCACCATAACTCCGGACATGCTTTACATTGGTGTTCGCAACATTATTCCTCGACTACAGCTATTGTTGAGGAATGATGGTGGTCACATTGAGCATTTCCTGTAAAGAACATCATCTTTGCTTTGTCTTGCTTTGTTATTCTAATCAGTGTCAAAATTTGAAAGCAGTCGGTCAAGAACTACAGCTATTAACGATTTTGAACATATCGTTTACATTTTTACACCGTTTCCTCTTTTATTACACGTGTATTACGTATATGCCAGATGGCCTTCCAGTAGGTATATGAAAACACGTGAGAATTCGAATGTAATGTTGAGTCAAAATTTCAAAGCAATCCGTGAAAAGGTTTCAGAAATTGCAGATTTTGAAGAAATAAACATCTACGTTTGTGCTTAATAGAAACTGTAAGTTTTCCTGATCGCAAATCTCGAAAAGTTTTTGTCGGAATGCCCTGAAATTTTGACACAACTTTGCATTGGAATGCGCGTGTTTTTATATACTTCTTTTTTAAATATATATATATATATATATATATATATATATATATATATATATATGTGTGTGTGTGTGTGTGTGTGTGTGTGTGTGTGTGTGTGTGTGTGTCAAAATTTCAAAGCTGTCAGTCAAGAACATTTGGCATGATTTTTTTTTAAATAAACATTTAGATTTTCATTTATATAGATACTCGAAAATAAATTATGTAACAAAATTTCTGAGGGTATCAAAATAATTTTGACATCTTATCCCAATCGTGCATAGTAGTCCAACCTGTAGAAAAAAATTACTATAAGACATGAATGTAATGGTTGTATCATATACACCAGTTTTCAATTTGAAGAAACATTGACAAACATACGTGATTAATTTGGTTTTGAAAATCTCAAAATTCCCTTAATAAATTCATGTAGGAGCAAAAAGTATGTCATTCTGCCTCGACGTCTTTGTACAAGATACTATTTTCCGAGATGTCATCTACGCCTAATTTTCACACCAAAGAAAAGTTTGTGTATCATCGAGCGCCGATAACAATATGCGACTTGGAATCTCACGTCACCTTAGCAGCTAAGCCGCGAAACAGTTTGAATCTGTGGTAAGGTTTGAATCGCGCAATTGGGTCAAACGGTTCAATGGCTCTAAGCGCTATGGGACTTAACATCTGAGGTCATCAGTCCCCTAGAACTTAGAACTACTTAAACCTAACCAACCTAAGGACATCACACATATCCATGCCCGAGGCAGGATTCGAACCTGTGACCGTAGCAACAACGTGGTTCCGGACTGAAGCGCCTACAACCGCTCGGCCACAGCGGCCTGCACAATTGGGTCAAGTAGATACGGGGGGCGGGGGGAGGGGGAGGGGACAAGTTCGGATTGGGGACGAAAACCAGTTGTGGCCTTACGAGATTCTGGATTCTGGGAAACCACGGAAAACCTAAAATAATGTGGCCGGGCGCGAACGGAGATTCTGAAGCCTGGTCCACACGCACCGTTTTGTCGTCAGTCTTGCATGATCGTGTCGCATTTGTCGAGTAAAACTTTACGTGTTGATGGAAGTTTGACAGCCTTGTATTAACTGATTGAAGTTTGAAACACCGATGGGCTGGAGGTTTGTTCACATGCATACAATCGCACGTCAGTCTTACCGCTCAAACATAGCTCCGCTGCCAGTCTGCTATTTGTCCACGACAAGGCCGAAACAAAAGTACCACTGGAACCCCTGAACACATATAAATAGCACAAAGAGCCACGGAAGTGCGATAAGAATTTACCAATCGATTCGTTTCACCAGTAGGGAAGTCGAATGGCTGTAGAGACATCTTTAAATTTTGGGCCATTTCTTAATGTTACTATAAACACTTTGGTATACTGTTATCGAATATTTCATTGTACAATTGACAAGAGAGTTCGAAATGTGCATACGACAGCCTCTGAAAGTTTTTAATCTAAATGAAGTCCTCTGATTTTCGTTCATCCAACAGAGTTTTTTGATAATTTCAATATGCTCTCCATTGTATCCGTTTCTTCAGCCTCACGTTTCTTTTTTTTCAGTTTCTTTATTTTTGTGTTTCACAATGATTTTTCTTCACTAATAATAATGCAACAACATTGGCGACTGTTCTGGTTTTTAAGCACGACATTGTAAACTTGCACCTGTCTATCTCACAACATAACTGTAGTGGAAACACTTCCGCAACTAGTATTTAACAGCAAGCTACTGAAACTGACTTGCTCTAAAGACTTCAAGGAGTAAATCTGAGTAAGTTCTGTTCTCAGCTAGCCGGCCGCTGTGGCCGAACGGTTCTGGGCGTTTCGATCCGGAACCGCGCTGCTGCTATGGTCGCAAGTTCGAATCATGCTTCGGGCATGGATGTGTCTGATGTCCTTAAGTTAGTTATATTTAAGTAGTTCTCAGTGTAGAGGACTGATGACCGCAGATGTTTTGTCCCATAGTGCTTAGAGCCATTTCCACCATTTTGTTCTCAACAAACGCTTGCAGAAGCTTTTCAATGTGTACACTTAATACTGCGCTTCTAGAGGCGGCTTAATGTTGGTAGCGTTCAGAGACAATTGATCATCTTTCAACTAGTGCCGATTTGCTCCACTTGTGACAGCACAAGCGAAATCGTCAAGTTATCGTGGACAAACAGCAGTCTCGTTGAAGCTAGGTGGTTATTTTACTGCGTGTAGTGGCGAAACAAAAAGCCAGACTTACGACACTGGATTCATGAATTTTTCACGAGTTCACAAAGCTGTACGAAAGTTTTTCTTGTCTCTGGCAAGTAAAATCTAAGGATTACAGCAACCGAGACAAGGAAAACCAGGCGTACGCCATTTTGGTTAATAAGTACGAGGAAGTGCATCCCGAAGCAACAAAAGAATTGTTCACCAGAAAGATCAACTAATTTCGAACAGTTTACCGCAAAGAGAGTGCGAAACTAAAAGAACCTATGGGATCTGGAGCTTGAACGGAAGAAATTTTGTAAACATTCTTTGTGGTACTTTGAATTACTTTCCTTCTTGGATGTCGGAGACCAGCATCCGAGAAGATCACGATCAAACATAGAAGATCCGGGAAAGGAGGTAAGTAATAAAAATCACTTTTAATTTTCGTAGGCAACAACCATTATTTATTGCATCCCCCATACAAAATAAGTTGGATTAAACCTTGGTTGCCATTCTGTGTTTAGTCTCCCGCGGTTGTCGCGATTATCCTGTTACCCTCTCACACAACGTGTGTATTCAAGTTGGTAAATTTTAGCCACCCTCCGGTGGAGTTTAGCTGTATTTGGTAATTTTGAATTGAAGTGCACCAGCGGAATCTTCTGCCTTGTGGCAGTTAACGTTCCGGTTACCTGCCCTGGCCGTTGACGTATATTCAGGCGGTGTATTTCCCTCAACGTGTTGTCGCTGTCCAGCATGGTGTGTAGTTTGACAGCTCAATGTATAATTGATTGTGGGCGCCAATACTTTCTACGTTGTTCCAAAGAACTCCCTGTTGTGTGCTGGTCGTGTGGAGCGGAAGTTAACTTGTTGGTGGGTCCGTTGACTGTCTGTCTGTTGAGTTGTCGTCAGATCGAGAATGGTTGGGCCGACTGCCTGTCTCACCTAAGCGAGCGATAGCGTTTGAATTCCAGGCCGACCCTCGGAAACTTCTGAGCACCGTAGGGTATACTGCCTTTTCTTATTTGTTCTTGTTGTTTGTATTTGTATGGCTTCTATCCTATTTTTAAATTAAGGCGTAAGATTGTTTGGGCCTTCAGCCTAATTTAAAGAACTGTTACAAGTAAGGCCTTTGGCCTTTTAAAAATTATGATTTTGGTTTGAGTCTTAAGTTATTGGCTTTCAGCCGATTTTAAATTAAAGTGGTCTTGCCCTTAAGGCATGAGAAAGTATGGCGTATTCAGCCAGTTATTAAGTTCCAAAAATTAATGCTGTGTTTTTTTTTTCTTTAATTTTCTTGGCTCTTGACATGTTTGGTCAAATAAAGTAGTATGTTCGAGTGTAGCTGACAGCCGCTTATTATGGCCCCTTTCCACAATTTAAACTACCTGTCCTGTCTTGCGGATTTGGCAGGGCGTCTCACAAGTATTATGTGTGCTACAATTTTTTTATAAGTTATAATGAAGTTCTCCTGTATTTCCTGCAAAAAAATAATGTGCAGCGTAGTTGTTAACACAGTGCAAGAAAATATAATCTCTGCGTAGGTTTTTCGTTCTAATTAATGTCTAGATGTTTAAAACATAATATTAATATCCAACATGTACACATACGTTTGAAGTGCACCTTTTCATGTATATTTTAAATTCGTCATGGCTTTGTCTTGCCAGCGTACTGATCCTTTGAAACGTCCCCTTAGAAACATTATTGAATTACTGTGTTGATAAATCTCTTACATTATTTGATTTTCAAACAGCTGAGCAAAACTGAACGTACTCAGACATTTCGCTCTTTACCTATTCTGATCAACACTAAACTGACACACAATATTTTTTAGCGCAACGCAACAAAATAAGGCAGTTTGAGTTTTTGTAAGTACTGTTACAAGTTGAGCCATGGATGGCTCATGTTATGCGTTGGATTAAACCTTGGTTGCTATTCTGTGTTTAGTCTCCCGCGGTTGTCGCGATTATCCTGTTACCCTCTCACACAACGTGTGTATTCAAGTTGTAAGTAGGCTGTTTATGTTTTCTCTATGTAAGTAGGCTGTTTATGTTTTCTTATTGGCAACGTTACGTAGCGCTCAATATGAAAATCACTGGCTGTGCTGTGTGCAGTCTGTGGCTGCTTTGCATTGTTGTAATACTCGCCATTGTAGTGTTAGGCAGCTGGCTGTGAACAGCGCGTAGCGTTGCGCAGTTGGAGGTGAGCCGCCAGCAGTGGTGGATGTGGGGAGAGAGATGGCGGAGTTTTGAAATTTGTCATGAACTGCTATATTTATATATGATGATATCAAGGTAAATACATTGTTTGTTCTCTATTAATATCTTTCATTTGCTAACTATCCCTATCAGTAGTTAGTGCCTTCCATAGTTTGAATCTTTTATCTAGCTGGCAGTAGTGCCGCTTGCTGTATTGCAGTAGTGGGAGAAACGAAGATTATTGTGAGGTAAGTGATTTGTGAAAGGTATAGTTTAATGTTAGTCAGGGCCATTCTTTTGTAGGGATTTTTGAAAGTCAGATTGCGTTGCGCTAAAAAATATTGTGTGTTAGTTTAAGCACAGTCATGTATAATTGTTCAAAGGGGACGTTTCATATGTCGACCCTTAGCCTAGGATACCTCACTGGAATCTTCTGATTTTTCTTGTAGTTTGTGTAATTAGTGTAGATTTTGTTTATTGCTAGCGCGTAACTGTAGAGAGAATCTCCTTTGTAGTTGCAGTCTTTCATTGTTGTACAGTAAAACAGTTGTGGCATGCATGTAGATTTGCACCAAGTATTTCGCAGCTGCAATTAACTAGATATTATTTTCAGTGCTATTTTATTGTGTTCTCTTATTTTTGATCTTCAAATTGTGTTTTTCTGTGTTGTCGTGTGAAATACTGTGACAATAATGGCGTGTGAAAAACGTAATACTAGGCTCCAAAGTAAACTGAGAAATGACAGTGAAAATGAAAGCAGTATGTTAGCGCCACCGAGTAATGAATTAACTGATGTTCAAAGTAGTAATTTGGTAATTGTGCATAGGGAAATGGAGCGGGCGGCAAACAATGGTGTGGACAGTGAAACAATTAGTGAAGAGAGAAGCATTATCGATCGATCGGTCGGCAATAGCTCACCTCAGGAAGCCGAAATGACACGACACCATCTCGCAAATACTGTAGATTCAGGTTTTGGATCCTCATCGTTTTCTCAAATAAGTCAAGACACATTTTCTGCTTGTCAAAATGTGAATGTTTCCGGTGCAAATTCACTGCCGAAAAGCACTGAGGAACATGTTTCAGACACCAATGCATTGTTATTACAATTAATACAACAAATGGGACAAACACAGCAAAAGCTTCAAAAGTTAGACACAATGGAACAAAATCAGAGACAAACACAGCAAAAGCTTCAAAAGTTAGACACAATGGAACAAAATCTTAAAAAGTTAGACGCAATGGAACAAAATCTTCAAAAGTTAGACTCATTTGAGCAAACTCTTGAACAAACACGTGAAGATTTAACTACTGAGTTACATCACATTGAATCGAAATGTCAAAAAGTCGTAATGACGTAAAAACACAAATTTGTGAGCATTTCCAACCTATTTTTTCGCGTCATGAAAATGCACTACAGAATCACGAAGCAGCCATAAAAGAACTGGAAACTACTGTTCATGAAAATCATGAGACCTTGCAAGCTAAATTTGAATCAGTTGCATCTACCGATTGGGTTACACAACTTGCAAAAACTCAGGAAAACTTAAAGGACACAGTAGATACGATTTCAACACAAATGGACACTCTGAAACTTGGTTCAGAAAAACATACAGAGGAAATGATTTCACTATCGGAGAAAGTAGCCGAACTTTCAGATCAGTTCACTAACTTATCTACAAAGGTAGATGATGTTCTGAATGACACAACACCTGTAGCCTTCACGGACACTGAAGAGTATGAACAAATTAGAAAATTCAAACAAAATCAAAATCAAATCAATACACAGTACAAAAGAGAAATCCGGGAAGTGCAAGATCAGTTGGCACAAGTAGTACAAGAATTACGTATTTCAGAGGACACTCGCGCCCCAATATGGGAAGAGGGACATAGAAATACGGAACAGACACAAAATAACAACACAGGGCACTTCGGAAATTGTGAAAGAATTTGGCAAGGTACGCCGAATTTTGAGATGGAACCGCCGAAACGACGTAACAATGACCGACATGCGACTTGCCGACATGATGATTTTGACTATAAGCTGTTCATTACTACACGTAAATTCAAAACATTTAAGAATTCTGGCAACGACATTCATCCACAAGCATGGCTCCATCAATTCTCTCATTGTTTTCCTCCCAACTGGTCGTTAGAACACAGATTAGAATTCATGTGTGGCTATTTGGAGAATGAACCAGCTGTAAGAATGCGATCGGTCATTCACGATTGCCACAGTGAAGGAGAATTTTACAATGCCTTCCTCTCAGCATATTGGTCTCAAGCCACACAAGACCGAGTAAAACATGGCATCATAATGATGAAACATTTCGAACAATCTGAATTTTCCAGTCTTGTGAAATATTTTGAAGACATGTTGCATAAGAATCAGTATCTTTCAAACCCATACAGCCCCTCAGAACTCATCCGCATTTGCTTACTCAAATTGCCTGAACATTTACGACATATTATTTTAGCAGGACGTTGCAAAGAAGACATTGAGGCTTTTCAGGGACTGTTACAAGAACTGGAAATTGACACAGACAGTCGCGGGATGCGAAAACAGGAAAACAATCACTACAGGTCACATCCGTCACAATTCCGTGACGACAGAAACAATAACTGGACACGACAAGTCTATTCTTACAACGCAAATCGTGACCAAAACAGACACCACCCATATGACAACCACTGGCAAGGTAATAATAGTTACAGAGAAAGATCGCATTTCCGTAGTAATGACTATCACAGAGACAATCAGAGAAACAGACAATATGGGAACCAAAATAATTATTATTACGGGAGACAGAATAACTTTAGACGTAACGGTCCAGCGCGCAGTTACGATTCAGGGAGAAATTCTCCACCACTTAACCGACAAGAAAGAAACTACAGGAACTACCGACATGACGACAGACGATGTGATCGTAACGACAGACGTGAATTTCATCAGAACTGGCGGGATTCTAACAGAGCTGGGTCCTCTCGGCAAGGCGAATTTGTAGAAGTTAGGTCTCCTAATCCCAATAACAACGCGCGCCAACAAAGAGACAGACAATGACTCGCGCCGCAGGCACCCACGTGCGCCGGCTGGCTCAGCGAAAAATAACATAGACGCTAACATTAAGAGAAATTCCAGTATTCTTTAACGACGTATACCACATGATAATTGCGTTAAAGATGAAACGCTGCGCACTAGAAAGAGTAAAGGTTTACACCACATTTCACATGTAAAACCGTTTATTGAAAGATAATCTGCTTTTTAACTTTGTCATTGCCATAAAACTTTTCACTTTACGTTACTAGTATGCTTGTCAGACTTAGAATCTGTTAACATGCAACAATGTTTGAAGTTAAATATCCAGTCAAGAACCAAGAGAACTTATTGAAACAGAAATTACGAATGCATTGTTATAGTGAACAGACGACACAGTGTTGTATTTGTACATTCTTGCTTGTTAGTTGCACGATTACGTAACGACTATCAGGCTTACATACTTAGGACACATACTGGTACTGCTAATGAGATTTTAATGCAACATTTTGGTTTACTTGAAAATATATTCTGGATTTAAAGTACTTTCTGTGAGATACCAGATGACACAGTGGTTAGTTTATGTGACAGCTACACGATTTTATCACGACGCTACTAATGAGTGACAATATACAATGTTGCTTTTGCGGTGTTTCTGTCTTATATCTGCACAGTTTTCTGAATTCTTCTAGGAAGAAAAACATGTTTTAGTAGTAACTTTTGTGGTATAGCAACAATGAGACAGCCTTTTTCGTGGCATAACAATACGTTACTGTACAGTACTTTCTTCATCACGCCAATAAGCATAATAACTACGATATCTATACGCAAAGCATTTCACTTTTGTGTATTATGAGGTAAGTACATTGACTTCTGCAGAACTTAGCTTTCGGAGGATGATAAATACGACACTTCCACACAGATTATGTTGCAACAAGACGCACATTTAGCGCTACAGTACACGTATTTGAGTGATTAATTTTGTACTTAAAACATTTATTTTTAAAGATTTTTTGAATTACAAAGAAAGTTTTCCGTTATACATTTCATTCCATTGCTGTAATCTGTAACACCTGAGGGTATAATTATAATAATCCTCAGGGGGGTACACGCTTGCTTTGTGTACCATGTGTTTGGCAAGCACAAGGAACCCTAGCTAATATGGTATTTGCTTATACAACTCTACACATCGGTACCATATTTCTCTAACACAGAATTACACAGCTATCTGATTATTTGACAGAGAAACAAACATTCTTTTTACTATGTCAGTGACAGATGTTTACACAATTACACAGTTGGATAACTTCACACTTATGAAATTGTATTTTGTCAGTACTCTGTGAAATGTTCATATTTTTTCAGAACCATTGTGATACTATGAGAGCTTTGAATGTCGTATTTCTTATGGGATCATCATTTTTAAAGTACGTTTGAGGTAGATGACACTATTGAAATGAGCAGAGAATTTTTTTAGGTTTTGAAATTATTGCAGAAAGCTACGACGTTTTTGAGATTTGACTGAAGTGTTATGATGTTATTATTACGACGACGATGTGTACTATGCTGTTGAGATATGTTTATGATCAATAAGATGATGCTACCGTATATGAGGAATAAGAAGTATGTTGGAAACCAAGAATCGTACTTTAAGAGTTATGAAATGTGCGTAAATTCGTGACTGTATCACAATGCCGGCGAAAATTTTTTGGACAACGTTATATTCATAGGAATTTCTTTCTACAGATTTGCAACGCTAATTCTTGACCTGTGAAATATTTTTATGTGAGACTGTCACTGTAGCGGAAACTGGTGTCGTAAATATTTCCGTAAGAAAGTTAAGTGACCACCTGCACGTAATGCGTCGTGGGCACGCAGCTGTGTCAAACACCTGGAGAACAAGCCATTAGGGTGTGCCTTTCCGGAAGCACAGGTAGAAAAAAAAAGAAAAAAGGCAGGCCTTTATCCTCGCCATTGGCATTCCTTTAGAGAAAATATTGCAAATGCGACACCCTCATTACTTCCATTAACCTTGCTATTGACATTCCTTTGTAGAAAGCATCGCAAATATTACACGCTCATTACCTGAAAACATACGATTACTCGTACTTTGTGCTAATTACTGCAATGCTTATGAATTGATGGGAAATATTCATACATCTGCACACCTGATTATGACAAGTGTCTTTCTATGAGAGTTAAGAGCTACTGACTTACGAAATGCCACATGACTATTGAATGATATTTTTATGCTTTGCTTTTTGTAGTTGCTTATTTCACTTGATATCTGGTTTCCAGCTGTGTTGCAGCATTGCTTTTATAAAATAAAATGCATTTGCTAATGTGAACACTTTCTGTCAACAGATCTATTAAATGGTTATTTTATGATCCACATTCTTTAAAAAAGGAGCACTTGAAAAGGAAAGAACAATAAGAAGGAACTAGTAACAGTAACACATAATTTTCTTTTCAAGTACATGGTAATATTTCTTTTTACAATCAGTTGTTGTGGTGCACCACTTTAATTACATAGATATTAAGATGTGAATATACATTTCCCTTATCTGCATTGTTGTTTTTACTGTAATATTTTTTCTGCTTGAGCTTTGTCATGTATAGATATAAGTTTTATATTTTTTATATTTGCTGCTGCTGTTTGCCAGGCATAGTGCTACTGAATTTTAAATTGTGTTACTCTGTTAAGCTAATTTTACTACTGACTTATTTTTCTTGCTACTGTACATTGGCTCATATTAGTTGTAATGTTGCATTGCTTGGTAATTTATATTTACTGTAGCTTGCTTTGCAATTTTCCATTTTTTTTGCATTGCTGTTTGTGTTAATTTGTTATGTGCTGCTGCATTGCCTCGTCCCTTAGTTTAGTATCTGAGCTCAGTAGATTTAAGTTAGCTTAAGAGGAGACTATATAAGAAACTAACTATTATAAATTTATAAGAAATGCATTGAGAAGCTATCAGAAAATGGTCTGGCAAAATAAAAAGGATACTGTACAGTGGAGAAAAACTATTATTGACAGAGGATGTGAACAGAATACAGAAAGCAGAGAGAAAAACTATTTTTGACAGTGGATGTGAACGAAATACAGAAGGCAGGCTTAGATAGGACTTTTGGGAATAATGATGAATGAAGGGAGATCTCCAAGAAGCAAAGAAAGTTTTGTTTGCAAAATACTGCAATGAAACAAACCCTGTCCTTTCCTTTTGTGTTATCCCACTATGTGTTTGGGTACCCTTGTGTATATATGTTCTTCCTGTCTTTATATGTTTACCTCATCAGACTTTTGTTGTAGAATTTTTCTCATACTCAGCTACATGAACTATGATGAGGAATACTGTTATCCTCAAATATAATTTGCGTTAATAATATGTTATTTACTTTGTAAAGATGTTAGACATTATTAATTCTGTTTTGTTTTAATGCTCATGTGTAAAGTTGATGTTTCAAAAGTTATTCTGATCTTTTATGTATTTACTTATGTCATAATTCCTGTAACACTGATGTATATGTTTATTTCTATTCTTTTGTAAAGCCCCTATTACTACAAACGTTATCTGTATTATTATGTTTTTAATGGTGTGTTTTGTACCTTTGTTATTGTATTCTTATGTTATAAAATTGTAATTGTCACCAGTTTATGATATTATTAACTTGTTAGTTACATTTCACTGCACACATTTCTGTTGGTCATAGTATATGGACAATATGTGAGAAGTAAGGACTGATAGTGTTTGCACGTGTGTTAATGATTCAGCAAGGGACTGGATAACAGCATTTCTGGTTCTAAGGACAATTTCAAAAACTTTGTGAGTGCACAAGTGGTGGTTTATGGACTTGCTATATTATCCGCAAGACTCTTCAATGGTGATTGTGCACCTGCACAGTCACAACAGATGGCTGCTGGCCGTCTCTACAAGGACTAGAAGATCCAAAGAAGAGCGGCGCGTTTCGTCACTGGGTTATTTGGTAACCGTGATAGCGTTACGGAGATGTTTAATAAACTCAAGTGGCAGACTCTGCAAGAGAGGCGCTCTGCATCGCGGTGTAGCTTGCTCGCCAGGTTTCGAGAGGGTGCGTTTCTGGATGAGGTATCGAATATATTGCTTCCCCCTACTTATACTTCCCGAGGAGATCACGAATGTAAAATTAGAGAGATTAGAGCGCGCACGGAGGCTTTCAGACAGTCGTTCTTCCCGCGAACCATACGCGACTGGAACAGGAAAGGGAGGTAATGACAGTGGCACGTAAAGTGCCCTCCGCCACACACCGTTGGGTGGCTTGCGGAGTATCAATGTAGATGTAGATGTAGACTACAGTGGGTCTGCGTCTTTGCTGACTCACCAGTACCATTATTTCTACAAGGACTGCAGTGGGTCTGCACCTCTGGTGGCCCACCAATACCACAATCTCTACCAGAACTACAGTGGGTCTGCTCTGTGATGACCTACCTACCAATACTCTACAAAATTTCGACTGACTCTGCTGTGGGTTTGCTCTGTTGTGGCCCATTACCTGTCTGCATGTCGAGAGTCAGCACTGTCTTTCCATTGGAAGGACAACACTACTTCTTCAAGACTGCATGGAAATCCACTACTTCCGTGTGCATTTTCTTTTACTGCTCAGACTTTGAGAAAAACACTGCTATTCTCCTGTTATGTACGATTAGGACTGTCTTTGTGGACTGTGAGAAAATTTGAGCTTTTGACCAACATTGTATCAATAAGTGTGTGCATTCTGTGAGAAAATTTGAGCTTTTGACCAACATTGTATCAATAAGTGTGTGCATTTGATTTCTTTGTTATTGTAATTATGAAAAATTTTATCAAATCATTATTGGCCACTGCCCAAAAAAAAATTTGTAAAATTTTTTGTGGGGAGCATGGGGGCTATGTAAGTAGGCTGTTTATGTTTTCTCTATGTAAGTAGGCTGTTTATGTTTTCTTATTGGCAACGTTACGTAGCGCTCAATATGAAAATCACTGGCTGTGCTGTGTGCAGTCTGTGGCTGCTTTGCATTGTTGTAATACTCGCCATTGTAGTGTTAGGCAGCTGGATGTGAACAGCGCGCAGCGTTGCGCAGTTGGAGGTGAGCCGCCAGCAGTGGTGGATGTGGGGAGAGAGATGGCGGAGTTTTGAAATTTGTCATGAACTGCTATATTTATATATGATGATATCAAGGTAAATACATTGTTTGTTCTCTATTAATATCTTTCATTTGCTAACTATCCCTATCAGTAGTTAGTGCCTTCCATAGTTTGAATCTTTTATTTAGCTGGCAGTAGTGCCGCTTGCTGTATTGCGGTAGTGGGAGAAACGAAGATTATTGTGAGGTAAGTGATTTGTGAAAGGTATAGTTTAATGTTAGTCAGGGCCATTCTTTTGTAGGGATTTTTGAAAGTCAGATTGCGTTGCGCTAAAAAATATTGTGTGTTAGTTTAAGCACAGTCATGTATAATTGTTCAAAGGGGACGTTTCAAAGTTGGTAAATTTTAGCCACCCTCCCATGGAGTTTAGCTGTATTTGGTAATTTTGAATTGAAGTGCACCAATTTGACTTTTAATAATCCCTACAAAAGGATGGCCCTGACTGATGAAAGGTGGCTACACTGAGCCACTGCGCCAGAGATTGCGCCAAAGAGTATTATTCAGCCGCCTCCACAGTGCTTGGGGAGAGCTCGTAGTAGTCAGTGTCTGTCGAGGACTCGGAGTAGTCTGTGCTGAGATGTCGTAGTGAGGAGTGTTTGTTGAGATGTGCTAGTAGGCGGTGCTTGCTGAGATGTGATATTGGAGAGTTCTGGTTGAGATGTGGTAGTAGCGAGTCGGTGTGGAGATATTGTAATGATTAGAGTGCTTTTCATCAATATAAATTAAGGTAACAAACTACTTTTCTTTTTTTTCTCATTATTTCAATGTCCTGAATAATGCGTCATTACAGGTTCAGTAAACAAAGCATCTGGCTTGTGTTCTTGTATTAGAGTGTAATTCTGCTTTCCTTACGCAATTATAGTATTTCTATTTTTTAGTTACTTCAGTATAAATGGTATTTAAAATTTCTGGTCTTGTTGAAGAAGAACCGTGCCATATGTGTACGTTGAGTCACACTCCCACACACAGAACAGTTACTCTTGTACTTGTTGTTGCGTTGGTTTTATAGTTGTTGGGGACTTAATTAATTAATTGTGTTAACGAAAATTTTCATTTTATTCTGTGTTGTTGTTCTATGCAGTCAGATTGCGTACTAGAACTAGTCAGGGCCAACCGTTTACGAGATACAGCGTAATCAGACAGACAGCTACCAAATACTAAAAATATTTGCATTTTATTTAATTAAGCCCCCATGCACGTGGCGACCCTGCCAGGATCGTCCCTTGGAATCTTCTGATTGTAAAAATAGTAGACAGTAGTATTGTTGTAGTAATTTGTAGTTTAGTAATTGTAGTCTATTTTGCATGTGTAGATTTGGCAATTGTCATTCTTTTAATGGTATTTTTTTTCTCAGAATTTGATTTGTTGTCTTGTATACGTGTTTGACAATTTAGTGCAATTATTTCAATTGTTCGTTAATCGTGTTTGAAGGAAACATTTCGTGTGAATGGTATTGTTGGAGATAAAATGTCATTGTGTGCAATTTTCATATAGTGACGAGTTTTGTATATTTGGTAAATGATTACGCGATCAATGAAAAAGGCAAAAATGATGAATAGTGAGAATGACGAAATTGTTAACATGGCGAACTCGCCAACACAGGAGAACAGTGTGATGAATAATGAAGTGGAAAACAATTTAATAAGTCGGGAAAATAGTCTGGAACCATTTCAAAATTTTTCTCAATCAGAAAATTCACAGAATACGAGATTAACGATAGAAGATTCTGAAATAGTATCGAACACAGATAGCCTTACAGCTATGACGAGGGAAGCTGGTTTTGTGGGAAATGTTAGGGGTGAAAAGAATTTTGAAACAGTTACTATGGAGCAGTTGATGAGTGCTATATTAAATGTGGGATCACAGTTACGATCTGAATTAAAAACTGATATGGGAACAATGGAAACACGGTTTAGATCTGAATTAAAATCACAAATAGGAACAATTAAAACCGAGATGGAAACTTTGGGATCTAAATTAAAAACTGATATGGGAACACTGGAAACACAGTTAGACTCACGAATAGGGACATGTTTCAAAAATATGAAAGATGAATTAAAGAAAGAAATCAGAGAAGAAGTACAACCGATTTTGAATTCTCACAATAATAGATTAATTGCAGTAGAGATTAGACAAAGGGAACAGGATAGAGAACAGGAAGAAAGAGATCGCGTGATAGTACAAAAATTTTCAGAATTAAATTTACAACGTGCACACGATAAGGAAGAAATAAGTGAAAGAAACGAGGAATCCGTACCAAATGACAGATTAAATAACCTAAGACAACAGTATGAACAGTTAACTACTAAATGTGTTAATACTGAAACCCGAGTCGTGACACTTACGGAAGACGTAAATAAACAGAAAGAACAAATAGGTGATTTATCGGAAAGAGTTGAGGAGATTTCAGACAAATTGACAAATCTTAGTTTAATTGGGGACAGAGATTCAGATGATACAGCACCATTGCCATTTGCAGAAACCGAAGAGTACCAGAACATAAATAAGCATGTTGAAAATCAGAGAAAATTTAATGAACGCGTGAAAAGGGAAGTTGAGGCATTACGAAAGCAAGTCAAACAAATTCAAGGCGAAATCGTAGGAAAAGACAGCAGAAGAAATTTAGAATCACGGATAGCAGAGGGCTTTGAAGAAAATAATTTATTTCATTTACGAGAAGCAACAAGAGAGCGCCAGGCGCGCGAACTTGACAATAATCGACATTCGGACTGGGACAGACGGGGTAGGTCTTTGTCGCCACGAGGCGAAAACTTTGACTATAAACACTTTTTGACTGTTCGGAAATTTAAGATCTTCCGCAATTCTAAGAATGACATACATCCATGTTCATGGTTACATCAATTTATGTACGCACTCCCACCAAATTGGCCACTAAGTCACAAACTGGAATTTATGTGTGGATATTTAGAAAACGAACCGGCGACGCGGATGCGCGCTCTCACTATAGATTGTAATAATCTGAATGATTTTTATCATGCATTTCTATCGGCATATTGGTCCGAAAACACGCAAGACAGAGTCAAACACAGTCTTATTATGCAGCGTAATTTCAAACAGTCTGAGTTCCGCACGCCAGCGGAATATTTTGAAGACATGATTCGAAAGAATCAGTTCCTTTCCAACCCTTATAGCCCGACTGAATTAATTCGCATTTGTTTAACTAAGCTGCCACAATCCATAAGACAAATTGCTTTAGCCGGAAGATGTAAAGACGACATTGAGACTTTTAAGACTTTGTGGCAAGAACTTGAGTATGCCAACGACGACGGGACTTCTTGTAACTTTTTCAGTAACAGTATTTACAATAGATTTTCAGAGAAAAGAGATAGTGATCGGAACGGGCGTTATATGGGTAACTTTGAGAATGACAGACGTAACAGACAGGACAATAGATACCAGCCTTATGACAATAACAGACGTTCTAACAGAAATTACACAGACAATTATAATAACGGTAATTCGTACCGGAATGATCAATCATACGGAAACAGTAATCGGTATCATCAAGACAGAAATTATTGAAACAGTGACAGAAATTCTTACTACAGAAATAATCAGGGTAGTAGATACAACAATAATTTCAGAAGTGACAGTCGAAATTATACAAGGAGTAGTCATGCAGACAGACAGGAAAATAGAAATTTTAATAACAGACACAACCAAGAATTTGCATTTAACAGACAGGAGGGACCTAATTGGTATCCTCCACGTGACAAAACTTCAGAGAGACAAGTGCAAATCGTAGAAATTGATCCGCGAAATGACGCGAATAATCAAAGACGTGACGCAAACAATCGACAATGACTTACAGCTTCGGCTTCTGGCAGCAATATAGACGGTTCAGAAAGTAATGATACTACGACTTTACACTACGTACGCCTGGAAGACATGAGAGACATTTTGTTAGACGAAAAGGAAAATAATGTAGACGCATTTTTACATCCTGTTATTGAAGTATATGTGGGTAAGAATAAGTTCACTGCAGTTTTAGATTCTGGGAGCCCATTGAATGTCATTAGTGAATCAGTTTTTCGTATATGTGAAAGAACTATTGCCTGTCCTGTGTTACCTGTTTCTAAAACTACAATTCGAGGCGCTATTTCTGGAAAAAGTGTGGAAGTTAAACAACAGACCAACTTAAATGTCATTTGTCAAGGATACGAATTTTCTGCTAATTTTATTATTGTTCCATTACTCAGTACCCAAATTATATTAGGTATGGAGTTTCTTAACGCACATAAGGCAATTCTGAACTTTAAAGAAGGAAGTGTAAATTTGACTGTTGCCGGAATGCCGAAATGTTTGAAATTTGCCGAGTGTTTAACAAGATCTGAGTCAGATACAAAATGTTTAAGGTTTCTTACTTCTGATGTTTTCGATGAGCATTATGACGACAGTGTGTTTATTCATGACAATGACAATAGATACAGCGACGCGATGGATGATATAATTAATAGCGAAGAATTAATTAATGAAAAGGTTAAGAAAGCTGAAGTGCCAGATGACGTTGCAAGAGAAGAGCTGCACCAAATTTTGACTTCACATGCTACAGTGTTTAGTCATCACACAGGAACTATACAAGGCTTACAATATTTATTTAAAGTAAAAGAACACACACCATTTCGCGGGAAAACGTACGCTATTCCTTTGGCTTACAGAGACAAGGTTAAGAATGAACTTCAGTACATGTTAGATCAGGGCATTATTGAGCCTGCAGTCAGTCCTTATACTAGCCCATTACACGTTGTTCTTAAAAAGGATGGGTCAATTCGTTTGGTTCTGGATTCCAGACAGATAAATAGTATCATCATTCCTGAAACTGACCGTCCACAAAATTTAGATGAACTTCTTCAACATTTCCATGGAATTAAAGTTTTATCGACGATTGATATGCGCGCAAGTTTTTGGCAGATAGAACTCCACCCTGATTGTAGAAAATATACTGCCTTTTTAGCCTCTGGTAACTGTTACCAGTTTCGGAAATTACCGTTTGGACTTACTGTATCTTCAGCAGCATTCATTCGTAGTTTAAACGAAATTTTACCTGTTTATCTTCGTGACAACATTACTTCATATGTTGTCACGAATTAAATAAAGAATTAAATTCTTATTGCTAAACATTCTTGGAGTGAGCACAACAAAATTTTGGATTCATTGTTACGTATCTTTGCAAGAGTTGGCATTACAGTGAACTTAGAAAAATCTGAATTTGGTCGTCCTCAGGTGAAATTTCTCGGTCACATTATTTCTACAGAAGGTATTCTCCCTGATCCAGAAAAATTAGACGCTATTCGTAATTATGCTGTTCCTACCACAAAACGTGATGTTCGTAGTTTCCTTGGTGTCTGTAATTTTCTTAGACGCTTTGTTAAATTGGACGATTTGGCCACACCTCGTTTATGTGAACTATCTGGAAAGAAATCTAATTGGTGTTGGGATGAGGAAGCTCAGTCAGAATTTGAACAGCTTCGTGATGCTTTAGTTGCTGCTCCACTTCTTTCACATCCGGATCTATCTAAAGATTTTTGTTTGGCGACGGACTCATCATACAAAGGCCTAGGTGCACATTTATTTCAAGAGATAGAAGAAGACGGCGTTGTAGTACAGAAAACTATTGCATTTGGAAGTCGTGTTCTTTCTAAATCAGAAAAGAATTATTCGATTACGGAACTTGAAGCTTTGGCTGTTGTTTGGGCTTTTACAAAATTTCGGACATTTTTGTTTGGCAGACATACTAAGGTTTATACCGATCATTGAGCTCTGGAATTTCTTATGTCAACAAAATTAACTCACGGCAGATTGTCACGAAGGGCGTTGTACCTACAGGAATTTGATTTTAGTATTGTATTGTTTACATACAGGGTTCTTCAAATATTGTTGCCGATGCTTTATCACGTGCACCTATGGGTTTGAAACAAAGTGCTGAAGAGGACTGCATAGAAAACAATTATTGTTTGATGTATATTCAAGGTGTTGCGTTTGAGAACTTTATTTCGTCTTCGCTCCAGGACATCGCTAAGGAACAAAATAAGCATCCAATATGGAAGGACATTAAGGAGAAGTGGAGGAGAAAGGAAAGCGTAGCGATTAGACAGCATTATTTAGGTGGCAACGACATTCTTTTTAAACGAAAATCGGTCGACAACTCTGTTTGGTCAGTTTGTATTCCTGATGAGTGGGTTAATAAGCTGATTTGGTATACGCATTTCAGTTATGCACACTTTGGTCCCAGAAAATGCGTTCATAAATTACGGGAAAATTGCTACTTCAGTAATATGGAAAAACGTATTCGATCTGTTCTGGCCAAATGCAAATTATGTCAAAAGGCTAAGCCGCCAATAATTTCTCACAGAGCACCGTTGTTTCCTATCATTCCAGCGAAATTAAAGGAGATGGCTGCAGTTGATTTGTTCGGTCCAGTGGTTCGTTCTACTAATGGTTTTGCGTACATTTTCGTAGCAGTGGAGTTGACGTCAAAATATGTGTGTCTTACACCTTTACGCAAAGCAACAGCTCGTTCAGTATCTAATGCTTTCGTCAAACATTTTCTTAAAGAAGTGGGTCATGCTGATAAGGTTATATCAGATAATGGATCACAGTTTCGTTCTAAAATTTGGCTTCGTACTCTACGGCGTCGTAAAATTAAACCAATTTTCATTTCACTTTCTCACCCTCAATCTAACGCTTCAGAGAGATGGATGAAGGAAATCAATAAATTGTGTCGTCTTTATTGTCATCAGAATCACAGAACGTGGGATCAGTATCTTCATATTTTTCAAAACATCCTGAATGAACTTCCTAATGACTCAACTTCTTTACCGCCTATACTAATATTAAAAAACAAAGCACCGACAAATCGCATATCTGAAATCGTTCCTTTTCCACCTAGACGGAAACTGCGGCATTCTGAAGTTGTCAACCTGGCTCTACAAAATATTGCATCTCCCGCTGCTAGAAGAGAGAAATCAGCTAAACATCCTGGTCGTTTAAAAATCTTGTCAGTTGGTCAGAAGGTGTTAATTAAGTCTCACCATTTGTCGCACAAAGGAAAAGGCTTGTGTCGCAAATTTTTTCTGCTTTATAACGGTCCATATAGAGTTCGCAAAATTATACATGATAACACTGTTGAAGTAGAAACTCTTAAATCTCGACGCTCTAAGGGAATACATCATATATCAAACGTCAAAATTTTTGTGGAATGGCATACTTTTGAGAAACTAACAGCTACATGTAAACATGCAGAGAATACAAGGATACCGCGCTGTGTTTTGGCGGCGGCACGTACTCAAAGCAACAGTCAAGTCTGCGCGCCGCACAAGGCAGTCGTTGACCGAAAACAATTGCTTCCTACGTCACGCGCCTACAGCTGATCGAGCGCTCAGTGCGAATGCACTGACAGCCATAAACAAATACACAGTCTAATCTCTCCGATTAAATTCAGTATAAAGCTAAATAGTGACTTGATGAATTATGTTATTAACGTTCAGTATTTTTCAGGATACGGTTGTGTAAAACATTTAAGAACTTCAGGTAAATTCTGTGTGTCTCCGACGTTAAGAGGACTTGCTATCGAGAAAATTTCAGAAAGAATGTAATTTCCAAGAAGAAACTAATAAACTAAAAAAGGTAACTATTAATTGAGTTCATTTTTCAGGTAACATATTTCCACTTAGGTACGTACTTTAGACGTAGTTTGCTGCTCGCAATTACGTGATTCATACTTTGTGCTAATTTCATGTTCTATGAATTTACTTGTGAAGCGACGTGCTTGCGTACGGTAACTGATTTTGACAATGATTATTAATGAACTGGGTTGTAATTTGTGTATATTATGCATCGCTTGGCTGCAATGCTTTTTCGCTGATGTTATAATTTTTTTTATTATTTGCCTGCTGTGCTTCTTTATTTAAATTATAATTGTCATCTGATTAGTTGTGCTGATATGTATGTAAGTTATACTTTGTGATTTATCTGCTTGCGCCTTCATGTTTACTTATTAAGATGACATATGAACATTTATTTGCTTATGCTGATATGATGCTAATGACCTGTTTATTACGTAAGATATATGTTTACTGCTATGCGTATGGATTGCATATTTATACATTTCTGTTTGTCGTCACAACTACTCTTTAATTTGGTATATAGAAATGGTGATATACTGTGTACAAACAGAGAGTTTAGGTCACACTATTGGATTAATTATAGATTGTTCGCTTGGCAGAGCCTCGTTGTAAGGATTGTGCTGCATCCACTTGTTGACATTCTGTTCTCTACTGGTATATTTACTCGCTATTGCTTGTTTTGCTTACGCTCAGTGCCTTATATTTTAAGATAAGAAAATGAACTGCTATAATTCGACGAACGACATTGGTACAAGAAACTTCATAGAAGTCACATGAGCTGAGGTTTTATGGAAGCTGTATAAATTTATGCTGAAAGGAAGGAAGCTAACGACATGACATACCAAAACTAGGTTTAGACCATTGACAGTTATTACACTGCATTTTTCGTGAGCAATTGAAATAGGAAGTGACACTTCACACAAGAAATACTCCACATGTTTGCTTCTGTTTGCCATAATTCTTGAAGTGGTGTACACACTGTGAAATATTATGATCATTCACACTCCATAATCGTACTTAATTACTGAAAGTTATTCGAACTAAGTCTGTTAGAGATCATGTATGCATTTCTTTTGTTTATAATTCATAATGAGTAGAAGATTGGGTCAGATGGATTACACAGAGGTTGTGTGTTGACGATGTGTCTTCGGGTTGTATGGAATGATGAGGTTTGCATTAGGATTTTATCTGTACTTGTTCGAGGAGACTGACTAGAGGAAAGAGTTATTATGGAAGTGAAATGATATTGGCGATAAGGTTTATATGTGTCGACGTATTGAAGAGATATTATTGAGATTATGTGAAGTTGATGATTATTGGAGTTTTGGTGGACAAGAGGTAAGGTAAATGCTATTAATGATAAGGTTTATATGTATCGACGTAAGAGGTATTATTGAAGTATTGAGATTATGTGATGCTGATGATTATTGGAGTTTTGGTGGATAAGAGGTAAAGTAAGTGAGGAGTATATTTTTTTTTTTTTTTGTTGGTCTATACGGAACAAGGAGGATGAAGATAGCAGACTAGAACACTAAAGTGGAAGGAAGATTGTCTACACACACTTTGTTAAATCACTAAGCAGTATGTACTTTTTTTTGAAGAGAGGAAGTATTTGCATATCTTGGCTCACTGACAGTTGTTCAGCAACCGTACATTTTGATCTGGCTTGGCAAACATTGGTCTTGACATGATTACCATGACGTTGACTAACTATTATTGACTGTTATACATTGCTGCCACTCCTACTTGATACACATGATGAATATCAAATTTTGACAGAATTACATTTACACAGTTAACACTATTCAATTACACAGTAGTACTTAATATGGATGAAAGATGAGTGAGTGTGTTTTGTGTGTTTTCCTTCCCTAATCCTACCCACCTATCTCCTAAATATTATTTTATTTGTTTGTTGTGGCTTGCACTGACACCCATAAATATTATAGGTTTACTGATATTTGAGTATTTGTAATAGTTAATATGACAATTATCTGATATCATTTGTGTTTTTATTAGAATTTATATGTCTAGTGTGTAAAAGCATTTGTATGTGTATTCAAACTATTGTTCATGCCTGAACTATCTGATTAGTGATGGTGAATATTATGAACTGTTACCTGCACCTCTTCAACATAATGGGTGCCACTTAGAAACGTTTAATTTCTGCTGATGAACTGTGTGATCAGTGATAGTGAATATTATGGACTGTTACTTGTACTTTCTCTACATGATTGTTGCCACTAGGACATGTTTAATTTCTGCTTATAAACTCTGATGAACAGTGTGATCAGTGATAGTGAATATTATGGACTGCTCTCTGGACCTATTCAACATTGCTGAGTGCCACTAATGGAACTGATTCTACTGAAATAATGTCACTTGTTGCTGTCTGCACCTGCTCAACATTGCTGGGTGCCACTAATGGAACTGCTTCTACTGAAATGAAGCCACTTGTTGGTGTCTGCACCTGCTCAACATTACTGGGTGCACAGATGAAGCTACTTCTATGGAAATGATGTCACTTGCCGGTGTCTGCACCTACTCAACATTGCTGGGTGCCACTGTTAGAACTGTTTCTACTGAAATGATGTTACTTCTTGCTGTCTGCACCTACTCAACATTGCTGGGTGCCACTGATGGATTGCTTCTACTGAACTAACGTGACTTGTTGCTGTGTGTACCTCTTCAACATTGCTGGGTGCCACAGATGGAACTGCTTCTACTGAAATAATGTCACTTGTTGCTGTCTGCACCTGCTCAACATTGCTGGGTGCCACTAATGGAACTGCTTCTGCTGAGAAATGTGTTGCTGGGTGTACCTGCTCAACTTTACTGGGTGCCACTGATGGACTGCTTCTACTGAAAAGATGTCACCTGTTGGTGTCTTTTTTGTATAAACTAATCATTGAAAGCATTTTATGTGAACATTTGTATAAACTGATTTTTTGTGTATTGTGTGAACTCTTATGTAAAGTCACATGTATGAAAAGAAGTTGTATTGCTTACTGTATTTCATATATTAGGTTATTGAAAGGTCAGTGCAAAGCCAAAATTTTAACTAATTATGTGATATTTAGGTATTAATATTATCTTTTATTTTTGTCTGTATTTTTGTGGACGAATTTGGTGGTATTTTCACCACCAATGCTGGCAAAAATACCATCAAATTCTGGCCTGTGGAGGAGGGGCATATGAAACGTGGCTACACTGAGCCACTGCGCCAGAGATTGCGCCAAAGAGTATTATTCAGCCGCCTCCACAGTGCTTGGGGAGAGCTCGTAGTAGTCAGTGCCTGTCGAGAGCTCGTAGTAGTCTGTGCTCAGATTTTGTAGTGAGAAGTGTTTGTTGAGATGTGCTAGTAGACGGTGCTTGCTGAGATGTGATATTGGAGAGTTCTGGTTGAGATGTGGTAGTAGCGAGTCGGTGTGGAGATATTGTAATGATTAGAGTGCTTTTCATCAATATAAATTAAGGTAACAAAATACTTTTCTTTTTTTCTCATTATTTCAATGTCCTGAATAATGCGTCTTTACAGGTTCAGTAAACAAAGCATCTGTCTTGTGTTCTTGTATTAGAGTGTAATTCTGCTTTCCTTATGCAATTATAGTATTTCTATTTTTTAGTTACTTCAGTATAAATGGTATTTAAAATTTCTTGTCTTGTTGAAGAAGAACCGTGCCATATGTGTACGTTGAGTCACACTCCCACACACAGAACAGTTACTCTTGTGCTTGTTGTTGCGTTGGTTTTATAGTTGCTGGGGACTTAATTAATTAATTGTGTTAACGAAAACTTTCATTTTATTCTGTGTTGTTGTTCTATGCAGTCAGATTGCGTACTAAAACTAGTCAGGGCCAACCGTTTACGAGATACAGCGTAATCAGACAGACAGCTACTAAATACTAAAAATATTTGCATTTTATTTAATTAAGCCCCCATGCACTGACAATAACCTATACCTTTCGTCAATCACTTACCTCACAAAAATCTTCGTTACTCAAACTACTGAAATACAGCGAGCACCAATACTGCCATCTAAATAAAAGATTCAAACTACTGAAGGCACTAACTACTGATAGGCATACTTAGCAAATGAAAGATTCTGATAGAGAACAAACAATGTATTTACCTTAATAGTGTTCAAAATCGTAATATATATATCAGTTCATGACATCCATTCTTACAAATGTACTGTTTCTGATGGACACATTTCCAGATCATCCACTCTCAAAAATCCGCTATCTCACTTCCCCACATCCACCACTGCTGGCGGCTCACCTCCAACTGTGCAATGCTACGCGCTGTTAACAGTGTTACTGCCCAACACTTCAATAGCCAACAACAATGCAAACCAGCCACAGACTTCACACAGCACAGCCAGTGATTTTCATACAGAGCGCTAGGTGACGTTACTAACACAAAAACCTAAACAGCCTACTCACATAGCCCCCATGTTCTCCACAAAAAATTTTACAAATTGTTTTGGGCAGTGGCCAATAATGATTTGATAAAATTTTTCATATTTCCTTCCAACGGAAAGACAGTGCTGACTGTTGACATGCAGATGGGTAATGGGCCTCAACAGAGCAAACCCACAGCAGAGTCAGTCGAAGTTTTGAAGAATATTGGTAGGTAGGTCATCACAGAGCAGACCACTGCAGTCTTGTTAGAGATTACGGTATTGGTGGGCCACTAGAGGTGCAGGCCCAGTGCAGTCCTTGTAGAAATTATGGTATTGGTGGGCCATCAAAGATGCAGACCCACTGTAGTCCTTGTAGAGACGGCCAGCAGCCATATGTTGCACTGCACAGGTGCACAATCACCGTGGAAGAGTCTTGCAGAGAATATAGCAAGTCCATAAACCACTACTTGTGCACTCACAAAGTTTTTGGAATTGTCCTTAGAACCAACAATGCTGTTAACCAGTCCCTTGCTGAATTATCAACACATGTGGGAGCACTAACAGTCCTCTTTTTTTCACATATTGTGCATATACTATGACCAACAGAAACGTGTGCAGTGAAATGTAACTTACAAGTTACTTAATTTGATGAACTGGTGTCAATTACAATTTTATAACATAAGAATACAATAACAAAGGTACAAAATACATCATTAAAGAACATAACAATACAGATAACATTTGTAGTAATACGGGCTTTACAAAAGAATCGAACTAACATACACATCAGTGTTACAGGAATTATGACATAAGTAAAGACATAAAAGATCAGAATAACTTTTGTAACATCAACTTCACACATGAGCATTAAAGCAAAACAGAATAAATAATGTCTAAACATCTTTACGAAGTAAATAACACATTATTATACAAATTCTGCAACGTATCTCTTATCAGATAAACTCATAAAGACGGGAAAAACACAAATACACAAGGGTACACAAACACATAGTGGGATAACACAAGGAAAGGACAGGGTTTGTTTTACTGTAGTATTTTGCAAACAAAACTTTCTTTACTTCTTGGAGATCTCCCTTCGTTCTTCATTATTCCCAAAAGGTCCTATCTATACCTGCTTTCTGTACTTTTTTCGTATAACTTCTCAATGCATTTCTTCCAATTCATTGCAACTCATTCTCTTATATAGCCTACCCCCTCTTAAGCTAACTTAAATCTACTGAGCTCAGATGCTAAACTAAGGGACGAGGCAATGCACCAGCACAAAACAATTAACACAAACAGCAATGACAAATATGCAAATTGGCAAAGCTAGCAACAGTAAATCTAAATTAGCAAAGCAATTGCAATATTACAACTAATATAAGGCACTGTGCAGCAAACATGAAAAATAAATCAGTAGTAAAACTGGCTTAACAGAGTAATACAAAGTGATATTCAGTAGCACTATGCATGGCAAACAGCAGCAGCAAATGCAATAACTAATATCTAAACATGACAAAGCTCAAGCAGAAAAAAAAGTACACTAAAGACAACAATGCAGATACGGGAAATGTCTATTCACATCTTAATGTCTATGTCATTAAAGTGGTGCACCACAACTTATTCTCCAAAAGAAATTACCAAGTACTTGAAAATAAAATTATTTATGCAATTCCTGTGAAGGGAAATGTCTTTTTGTGCTCTTTCGTTTTTTTTGAAGTAGCTCATAAAGTTATTATTTACTGGATCTGTAGGCATAAAATATTTATATTAGTACATCTATAAAATTTTATTTTAACTAATTCTGCAGTGCAGCTAGATACTAGATATTAAACAAAATGAGCAATCTCTCAACTACAAAGATGTAAAATGTTTCTCATCATTTCATTAGGCATTTTAGTAAATACCATAAATTACGAGCTCCACAGTCTAATCACATGTTTTCAAGTTTGAGCATGTCGTATTTGCGATGCTTTCTACAAAGAAATGTCAATAGCGAGGATAATGGCCTTTTTTCTCCACCTGTGCCTCTGAAAGGCACACAATAATGGCTTTTTCTCCAGGTGACTGTCGCTCAGCTGGGTCTCCACAGCACATTACGTCAAGGTCATCTACCTTCTTTACTGAAATATTTACGGCAGCAGTTCCCATTACAGTGACAGTCTCATATAAAATAAAAAAATTCAAAGGTGAGAAATTTACATTAGAAGCGTGTAGAAACAAAATCTCATATATAACAGTGTCCAAAAAGTTTTGTCAGCATTGTGGTAACTAACATTCACGTATGTACACACATTTCATAACTCTTAAAGTACGATTCTTGGTTTCCAACATTCTTTTTCATAAATCAGAGTCCCTAACACATACTCATTATTCCTTACCTTATTACACATATACATATTCGTCAACACTTCTTCAATATTTGATCGTAATAAATACATAGCATAATCAAATTCCTCATATAGCATCAGCTTATTGATCATAAACATACCTCAACAGCATAATACACATTGTTATCGTAATAATAGCATCATAAAACCTCAGCCAAATCTCAAAAACGTTGTAGCTTTCTGCAATAATTTCAAACCCTAAAAAATATTCTCTGCTCATTTCAATAGTGTCATCTACCTCAAACCTACTTTAAAAATCATGATCCCATACTAAATACTTCATTCAAAGCTCTCATAGCATCACAATGGTTCCGAAAAAATATGAAGAGTTCACAAAGTACATACAAAATACAGTTTCATAAGTGTGAAGTTATCCAACTGTGTAATTGTGAAAACATGTGTCACTGATGTAGTAAAAAAAAAAGTTTGTCTCTCAGTTAAATGATCAGATAGCTGTGTAATTTATGTGTTAGAGAAATATGGTACTGATGTGTAAAGTTGTATAAGCAAATACCATATTAGCTAGGGCTCCTTGTGCTTGCCATACACATAGTACACAATGTAGGCGTATACCCCCTGAGGATTAATGTAATTATACCCTCAGGTGTTACAGATTACAGCAATGGAATGAAATGTATCACGGAAAACTTTCTTTTTAATTCAAAAATCTTTAAAATAAATGTTTTAAGTACAAAATCAATCACTCAAATGCGTGTCCTGTAGCGCTAAATGTGCATCTTGCTGTAAGATAATTATGTGGAAGTGTCGTAGTTATCGTCCTCTGTAAGCAAAGTTCTGCTGAAGTCAATGTACACACCTCGTCATAAACAAAAGTGAAATGCTTTGCGTTTAGATATCGTAGTTATTATGCTTATTGCCGTGATGAAGAAAGTACCGTACTGTAACGTATTATTGTGCTACGGAAAAGGCTGTCTCATTGTAGCTATACCACAAAAGTTACTACTAGAACATATTTTACTTTCCAGAATAATACATAAAAACTGTGCAGATATAAAACACATACACTGCAAAAGCAACAATGTAAATTGTGTCACACATTAGTAGCATTGTGATTTAGTCGTGTAGCTGTCAAATAAACTAACCACTGTGTCATCTGGTATCTCTCAGAAAGCACTTTAAATCCATAATGTATTTTCAAGTAAACCAAAATGTCGCATTAAAATCTCATTAGTAGTATATATTCTGAGTATGTAAGCCGTATATTCGTTACGTAATCGTGCATCTAACAAGCAAGAATGTACACACACAATAACACTGTGTCGTCTGTTCACTATAACAATGCATTCGTAATTACTGTCTAAATATGTTCCCTAGGTTCCATACTGGATAATTAACTTCATAACATTGTTGCATCATAACAGTTTCTAGGTGTGACAGCGCGTACTAGTAGCGTGAAGAGAAAAGTTTTATAGCAAAGACTTAATAAAAAAGCAGATTATCTCTCAATAAACGGTTTTACATGTGAAATGTGGTGCAATCTTTTACCCTTTCTAGTGCGCAGAGCTTCAATTTCAAAGTAATTATCATGTTGTATACGTCGGTAAGGAATGCTAAAATTTTTCTCAAGGTTAGCGTCTATGTTATTTTTCTCTGAGCCAGCCGGTGCACGTGGCTGCATGCGCTGCGAGTCATTGTCTGTCTCTTTGTTGGCGCGCCTCGTTATTGGGATTTGGAGACCTAACTTCTACAAATTCACCTTGTCGAGAGGGCCCAGCCCTGTTTGAATCCTGCCGGTTCTGATACAATTCAGGTCTGTCGTTACGATTATATCGTCTGTCGTCATGTCGGTAATTTCTGTAATTAATTTCTTGTCGGTCACGTGGAGAACTTCTCACTGAGTCGTAACTGCGCGGAGGACCGTTGTGTCTGAAGTTATTCTGTCTCCCTTGATCATAATTGTTTTGGTTCCCACATTGTCTGTTTCTATGGTTGTCTCTGTCACATTCATTACGATGGAAATGCCATCTCTCTCTGTAATTATTACTCTGCCAACGGTTGTCATACGGGTGGTGTCTGTTTTGGTCACGATTTACGCTGTTAGAATAGCCTTGTCGTGTCCAGTTATTATTTCTGTCTGTAATTGTTGTGCTCCTGTTTCCCCGTTCCGCGACTGTCAGTGTCAATTTCCAATTCTTGTAACAGTCTGTAAGGGTTTGACAGGTACTGATTCGTGTGCAACATGTCTTCAAAATATTTCACAGGACTGGAAAATTCAGATTGTTCGAAATGTTTCATCATTGTGATGCTATGTTTTACTCGGTCTTGTGTGGCTTGAGACCAATATGCTGAGAGGAAGGCATGGTAAAATTCTCTTTAATTGTGGCAATCGTGAATGACCGATCGCATTCTTACAGGTGGTTCATTCACTAAATAGCCACACATAAATTCTAACCTGTGCTCCAATGACCAATTGGGAGGAAAACAATGAGTGAATTGATGAAGCCACGCTTGTGGATGAATGTCGTTGCCGCAATTCTTAAATGTTTTGAATTTACGTGTAGTAATAAACAGCTTATAGTCAAAATCATCATGTCGGCGAGTCGCATGTCGGTCATTGTTACGTCATTTCGGCGGTTCCATCTCAAAATTCGGTGTACCTTGCCAATTTCTTTCATAATTTCCGAAGTGCCCTGTGTTATTATTTTGTGGCTGTTACGTATTTCTATGTCCCTCTTCCCGTGTTAGAGCGTGAGTGTCCTCTGAAATATGTAATTCTTGTATTACTTGTGTCAACTGATCTTGTACTACCCGGATTTCTCTTTGGAGTTGCGTATTAATTTGGTTCTGATTTTGTTTGAATTTCCTAATTTGTTCATACCCTTCTGTGTCAGTGAGGGCTACGGGTCTTGTCTCATTCAGATCATCATCCACCTTTGTAGATAAGTTAGTGAACTGGTCCGAAAGTTCAGCTACTTTCTCCGATAGTGAACTTATTTCCTCAGTGTGTTTTTCTGAACCAAGTTTCAGAGTGTCCATTTGTGTTGAAATCGTATCTACTGTGTCCTTTACGTTTTCCTGAGTTTTTGCAAGTTGCGTAACCGAATCGGTAGATGTAACTGAGTCAATCTTAGCTTGCAAGGTCTCATGATTTTCATGAACAATAGTTTGCAGTTCTTTTATGGCTGCTTCGTGATTATGTAATGTATTTTCATGCCGCAAAAAAATAGGTTGGAAATGCTCACAAATTTGTGTTTTTACGTCATTACAGACTTATTGACATTTCGATTCGATTTTATGTAACTCAGTAGTTAAATCTTCACGTGTTTATCCAAGCGTGATGTCTAACCTTTGAAGATTTTGTTCCATTGTGTCTAACTTTTGAACCTTTTGCTGTGTATGTCCCATTTGTTGTATTAATTGTAATAACAATGCACTGGTGTCTGAAACATGGTCCTCAGTGCTTTTCGCCAGTGAATTTTCACCGGCAACATTCACATTTTGAGAAGCAGAAAATGTGTCTTGACTTATTTGAGAAAACGGTGAGGACCCAAAAACTGAATCTACAGTATTTGCGAGATTGTGTCCTGTCATTTCGGATTCCTGAGGCGAGCTGTTGCTGGCCGATCGATGGATGATGCTTCCCTGTTCACTAATTGTTTCACTGCCTACGCCATTATTTGCCGCCCGCTCCATTTCCCTATGCACGATTACCAAATTACCACTTTGAATGTCTGTTAATTCACTACACAGCGGTGCTGATAAGCTACGCTCGTCATCGCTATTATTTCTCAGTTTACTTTCGAACCTAGTGTTACGTTTTTCACACGTCATTATTGTCACAATATTTCACACGATAAGAGGAAAAGCACAATTTGAAGAGCAAAATAAGAAAACACATTAACATAGCACTGAAAATAATATCTAGTTAATTGCAAGCGCAGCTGCGAAATACTTGGTCCAAATCTACATGCATGCCACAACTGTTTTACTGTACAACAATGAAAACCTACAACTACAAAGAAGATTCTCTCTACAATTACGCGCTAGCAATAAACAATAGCTGCACTAATTACACAAACTACAAGAAAAAATCAGAAGACTCGAGTGAGGTATCCTCGGCTACGGGTCGACATATGAAATGTCCACTTAGAAAAATTATTGAATTACTGTGGTGATAAACCTCTTACATTATTTGCTTTTCAAACAGCTGAGCAGAACTGAATGTACTCAGACATTCCTCTCTTTACTTATTCTGATCAACACTAAACTGACACACAATATTTTTAGCGCAACGCAATCTGAATTTCAATAATGCCTACAAAAGAATGGCCCTGACTAACATTAACCTATACCTTTCACAAATCACTTACCTCACAAAAATCTTCGTTACTCGAACTACTGCAATACAGCGAGCGCCACTACTGCCAGCTAAATAAAAGATTCAAACTACTGAAGGCACTAACTACTGATTGACATAGTTAGCAAATGAAAGATTTTGGTAGAGAACAAACAATGTATTTACCTTAATAGTGTTCAAAAGTCATAATATATATAGCAGTTCATGACATCCATTCTTACAAATGTACTGTTTCTGATGGACACACGTCCAGACCATCCGTTCTCAAAACTCCGCCATCTCTCTCCCCACATCCACCACTGCTGGCGGCTCACCTCCAACTGCGCAACGCTACGCGCTGTTGACAGCCAACAGCCCAACACTACAATGGCGAATATTGCAACAATGCCGACCAGCCTCAGACTGCACACAGCACAGTCAGCGATTTTCATATAGAGCGCTACGTGGCATTACCAATAAAAAAACCTAAACAGCCTACTTACACTTCTCAAGCGTTATTGAGAAAATCGCAGGATAATTTCGGTAGTCAAATACATCCCTGTGCGTGGCCATTTTTATCATGAAGCGGCGGCAGCCGAGAGGTTAGCGTTGAAGGCCCGTAATCACTGGATCGAGTTCCGTTCGCCAGTTTTTTTTTCCCCCAAGGCAGTCATTTTCTTTACTATTTATATTACAATTGATATAATGGGAAAAATACGTGTAATAGGATGAGCTTTTATTAAATTTTCAGTGTTATTTGGCAGTCTACTAATTTTTATTATCACATATAATGTAATATTCATAACTATCGACTAGTATACAACCAAACGCATAAAGTGATACTGAAAATGTACGCTTGTCCATGATTTGAGAAATCCCTTATACCTTGAAGGAGCCCAAAACGACTTTTTACCTCCAAGTTTTGACCGGCACAGACGGCTTTCAAAAGCTGTAATCGTCGCTTTTGGCACTACGAGTACAAGTTGCAGGATGGTATTTTTCGTAAAAACATGGAAAACATATACTTAAACGGCACCAGCTGTATTGTATAAATGCTGTTTCCGCATAGGCAAGGTCTTTTGACGTTTTCCTTGGAAAAACAAACCTTGTTAACATTTTCAAAAACCTCTCTTTCAGACGATAATTTGGAAGCAAACCATGCATAATGCAGTATTTCCTTAAAAATCGGCGATGATAATTGGTTATGCAGTATCGAGTGTATTTTAACAGCGTCTTCGGAGAATCAATTTCTCGTTCTCTTTCGATTAAATACGAACAGTTTTGAAGACACGGACAAGCATACATTTTCAGTATCACTTTATGCGTTTGGCCGTTTACTAGTCGATAGTTATGAATATTGTATTATTTGTGATAATAAAAATTAGTAGACTGCCAAATAACATTGTAAATTCAATAAAAGTTCATCCGATTACACGTATTTTCCCTATTATATCAATTGTAATGTAAATACTAAAGAAAATGACTGTGTTGAAAAAAAAAAAAAACTGACGAACGGAACTGGATCCAGCGGCTTGAAAGCCAACCACTTTTTTTTTTTTTAAAAAAAGAAAACATTTTGTTCTATATTGTTCGTTGAATTTGTTCAGCGCGGACGTCCGAGGACACTCGTTCAGTCTGTTTGTTGATCCGTTCGCTCAGTTTTATTTTATTTTATTAGAAAGGGTGGTTAACGCTCTGACCGAACACGCTGAGCTACCGTGCAGGAACCGCTCGGTTGCAGCCGCTTCATGCTAAAAATGGGCACGCACAGGAATCTATTTGACGACCGAAATTGTCTTGCGATTTTCTCACAGGGGAACCTCCCCATCGCACCCCCCTCAAATTTAGTTATACGTTGGCACAGTGGACAGGCCTTGAAAAACTGAACACAGATCAATCGAGAAAACCGGAACAACTTGTGTGGAACTTTGAAAAAAATAAGCAAAATATACAAACTGAGTAGTCCATGCGAAAGATAGAACATCAAGGATTGTGTGACCTTAGGAGCGCCGTGGTCCCGTGGATGGCGTGAGCAGCTGCCGAACGAGAGGTCCTTGGTTCAAGTCTTCCCTCGAGTGTAAGGTTTAATTTTTTATTTTCAGACAATTATCAAAGTTCAGGCACTCACACATAATCAACTTCGCTCTCCAGAATTCCAGGACATGCAGGATTTGACGGTCTACACACGGAAAAATTTGAACACATTAAAAACATGTTTTGACAGAGCACAGGGAAAACTGTGCGACTGTGAAACTGTTGCATTCATTTGTTGCAGTTTATGTGGCAAACTCTTACGTTTTCATCACTTTTTTGGGAGTGATTATCACATCCACAAGAAAACCTAAATCGGGCAAGGTAGAAGAATCTTTTTACCCATTCGCCAAGTGTACAAGTTAGGTGGGTCGACAACATATTCCTGTCATGTGACGCACATGCTGTCACCAGTGTCGTATAGAATATATCAGACGTGTTTTCCTGTGGAGGAATCGGTTGACCTATGACCTTGCGATCAAATGTTTTCGGTTTCGATTGGAGAGGCACGCCCTTTCGTCTACTAATCGCACGGTTCTGCGGTGCGGTCGCAAAACACAGACACTAAACTTATTACAGTGAACAGAGACGTCAATGAACGAACGGACAGATCATAACTTTGCGAAAATAATGAAAGCCAACTTTTCACTCGAGGGAAGACTTGAACCAAGGACCTCTCCTTCCGCGGCTGATCACGCTAACCACGGGAGTACGGCGCTCCTGAGCTCACATCTTCCTTGATGCTGCCTATCTTGCGCATGGATTACTCAGTTTGTATATCTTGCTTATTTTTTTCATAGTTCCACACAACTTCTTCCTGTTTGCTCGATTGATCTGTGTTCAGGTTTTCAAGGCCCTATCCACTGTGCCAACTTATAACTAAATCTGAGGGGGAGGTTCCCTTGTCAGTAACGCTTGAGAAGTACGCGCTACTGCTTACACATTTTGTTGTCCTGGCGGAGTACTGCGAGTGTATGAAGTTTACAGTAAATCCGCGTGCTCCCCTTGTGAGCACGAATCACGATAGCTGGCGGCCGCCTTCTGGAAGCTTCCGCAGCACGTGCGCCGCGAGATAGGCGGCCCGCCATATCTGGCGCGTTATTAACGCGGCCTGACGGTGTTTTGAACGCGGCCAGGTCGGCCGAGGTTATCAGCATCTCTGGCCGCCGCGCACAAGAAACCTCTCTGACGCCAGCTTCCTGTACCTTTGGGGCCCCTCGGAGCCGAGACGCATTATTAACAGCCGCAGATAACGGACCGGGGCTATCTTTTTCCTGAAATTCTACAAAGGTTATCCGGCCGTGGCACCGGTTCAAGGAACTTGTTTGACGCAGATGAGAAGAGGACCTTAATCCGCCGCGCCTCACGGTGAACTTACTCCTGGAGAGATAGACCACTGCCCGCGGCGGACCACTGCCCGCCGTGCCAGATAGTGGCTATCTGCCACGTCTCTCATTAACACGCGCTCTCCGCTCTGTTTCACAGGCCGGTCCAGACTTCTTCACGTAATTAAGATTGTTCGGCGCAACTACACTCGCTGGCAACAATGTGACGTCACCGTACGTTAAAAAAAAAAGTTTTGCATCATCTCGGTTCCCAGACTTTCGGAACCTGTACAGAAATTTGGAATAGAGATCAACATAAACGTCATTTCCGCCCTTTTTATTGCTCATGAAAACCACACATTGCATGCTGTACCACCATACAGCGAGATTTTCAGAGGTGGTGGTCCAGACAATCGTCAAAGACGTGTTTGGAGGCTACTCGATCAGGCTGAACACCTTAGACACACTCTCCAGTGAGTGCAACAAGGTGGAGGTTCCCTGCTGGTTTTGGGTGGCATTCTGTGGGGCCGACGTACGCCGATGGTGGTCATGGAAGGCGGCGTAACGGCTGTGCGATATCTGAATGCCTTCCTCCGACCGATAGTGCAACCGAATTGGCAGCATATTGGCGGCATTCCTCTTCATGGACGACAATTCGCATCCCCATCGTGCACAACTAGTGAATGACTTCCTTCAGGATAACGACATCGTATGGAGTGTAGCCATGCATGGAAGTGAAACATGGACGATAAATAGTTTGGACAAGAAGAGAAATGTGGTGCTACAGAAGAATGCTGAAGATTAGATGGGTAGATCGCATAACTAATGAGGAGGTATTGAATAGAATTGGGGAGAAGAGAAGTTTGTGGCACAACTTGACTAGAAGAAGGGATCGGTTGGTAGGACATGTTCTGAGGCATCAAGGGATCACCAGTTTAGTACTGGAAGGCAGCGTGGAGGGTAAAAATCATAGAGGGAGACCAAGAGATGAATACACTAAGCAAATTCAGATGGATGTAGGTTGCAGAAGGTACTGGGAGATGATGAAGCTTGCACAGGATAAAGTAGCATGGAGAGCTGCATCACACCAGTCTCATGACTGAAGACCACAACAACAACAACAACGACATCGCTCGACTAAAGTGGCCAGCATGTTCTGCAGACATGAATGCTATCTAACAGGACTGGAATAGATTGAAAAAGGCTGTTTACGGACCACGTGACCCACCAACCACTCTGAGGGATCTACGCCGAATCGCCACTGAGGAGTGGGACAATCTGGACCGACAGTGCCTAGATGAACTCGTGGATAGTATGCCACGACGAATACAGGCATGCAGCAATGCAAGAGGACGTGCTACTGGGTATTAGAGGTACAGCCACACTGTCCCACTCCTCAACGGCGAATCGGCGTAGATCCCTCATGGTGGTTGGTGGGTCACGTCGTCCATAAACAGCCTTTTTCAATCTATTACAGGCATGTTAGATAGGATTCATGTCTGGAAAACATGCTGGCCACTCTGTCCTTGTTGCTGGGAGTTCGCGTTTCTCGTCTGTAGAACAAAGAGAGGAGAATACAGTATTAGAGTATATTAGTGAGAGGACCGCCTTCTTCCGTCCTAGTGTTTGAAAGAGTTTATTTGTGGCTGGAGTTCTTCCATCGTCGCAGACGAGTACGAGAACCATCGCTTCGACGCACCGGGCGCAGTACATACTGTGATATTAACTTGTTTTGGCTTATTAGGGCTATAAAAGCTAAACAGCTGTGATCTCGTTAGTTTATTTCCACTGAGGTATCACACCACCGTAGTGTCTTCTAGTGTTTGGTACGTAGATGATGTCAGCCATTTCGCGTTATTGATATTCGACCCCACAGTCATAATAAGGGACAGAGTTGGACAACTGATTAATAATTTGAGTTAGGAAATATAGACAATTACACTTAAAGGGTTGATTTTAATCTATAATAAATATGTATTGAACAACAAAGTTTATCATTTAGCAGTATTAGTTGCCTTCATCATTCATTTATGTTTAGATTGTAATTTATGTGTAAGAAAGAGCATTAAGAGATCCTAAGATCTGCTTCAGGGGGTAGTAAGACAGGGCCAAATCATCGTTTTAGCGTCTATTATTTTCCGCTGCGCACATTCATTTTTACACCCTCCTGGAGTAGCATCTTGGAAGGCAATGCCTGAAATGTGTTATTCTGGGCAAACTGTTGAAACTGCGGATATCATAATATTGAGTTCCCTAAAGATCTCCGAAATGGAATTCCCCGTGCGTCCAGCTCCAACTACTGCTTCGCGTTCAAAGTCTATTAATTCCTTTCGTGCATCGGAAACCTTTTCACATGAATGAGAGCTTCGCCAATGCGCTGCCCTTTTACACCTTGCCTGCGCAATACTGCCGCTATCTGTATATGTCCATATTGCTATCCCAATGACGTTTGTCACCTCATTGTATCCTACAATACGCTGTAAAATTCTGAATATTACACAATTCCTACATCTTACGCAAATGGAGAAGATCGGTTTGTACTTTTTGGATTAGATGTGATCTACGGAGGGATTTAAGGGGCTTATGGAGGCACCATTTACTTCATGGGAGGTCCCTCAGAAAATCGTTTCTCACCGTTCTTTTGCCGTCAGCAGCGAATATCTAAATATTAGCCAACCGCAGTAAATGGCTCATATTTTAACCGTATATTCTCTAGACTTTTATCTAAAAGTATCATGTTCCCGTTTTCAAAAACATCTATCTGTCATTGAAAAACGCCCCAAAACATGATTTTTGGATACCAAAATCGAGCCGCAGGTTCCAAGACGGCTAAGGACAGAAGGTGGCTTTTAATTTTTACGATTTATAGCTAACATTTCGATTTCGAACAGTCTTGAAAATGTTACTGATACCTTTATCTGTTTGCCCGCATCTCGTGGTCGTGCGGTAGCGTTCTCGCTTCCCACGCCCGGGTTCCCGGGTTCGATTCTCGGCGGGGTCAGGGATTTTCTCTGCCTCGTGATGGCTGGGTGTTGTGTGCTGTCCTTAGGTTAGTTAGGTTTAATTAGTTCTAAGTTCTAGGCGACTGATGACCTCAGCAGTTGAGTCGCATAGTGCTCAGAGCCATTTTGAACCTTTATCTGTTTCCGAGATCCAGAGATTCAAAGTTACCCCTAATTCTACATGCGAAATATGCACGTAACATGCGGTGTGAGCCGAGAATGCGGTTTATAAAGTGACGCAGCGCAGAGAAATATCCTGTAAACTGTCTCCGTTATCATCTGGGTTCCAAATGTTTAGTACTGAACCGCATGCAAAATGTTGTGCACGTAAGATCCGGTCTGAGCTGTAAAATTAGTTTTGAATAATTTCAGATTCACCTAAGTAAAGTATTAGAATTTTACTGACTCATAAAGTTGTTTTCATATGAGCGACATGTCCTGCTGTAGCAGGGGAAAGAAGGGAACCAGAGGAAAAATGCTTCTGTCTGGGTACAAAAAGGCGAATATGCTCCTGTTTAAAAGACTGGCTGAAAAGTGGAGTACCAGCTGCCTCAGTCTACCCTCATTAGCACCTTCAAAGCTTTTCCCAAAAATTTTGGGGTGTGAACTTATTTGCGCATTCTTATGCTGAGGGAGAAGGAGACAGTGGCACTGGCAAAGCGATGGAAATTAATGTATACTGGAAGACAGTAGGCAGCGACTGTGGTATAGAAGAGCGAAGGAGAGAGAGTGGCAGTGCGTGGGAAAGGGACCGGGAGGGGGTGGGGGGGGGGGGCACAGTGACAGTGGACAATAGTTGACAGTGACAGGACAGTGCTAGGAAAAGGGGGGCAGGAATATAGAGAAAATGGAAGTGGGTGAGAACCACTGATAATGAGAGACAGAGTCTACGGGAATGACAACGACGAAGAGAAAGAGAGAGAGAGAGAGAGAGAGAGAGAGAGAGAGAGAGAAAGATAGACAGACAGACAGACAGTGAGAAGAGGTAGCAGCAGTTAGGAAGGAAAAAAGGAATGAGATATTAGCGGCAACAGAGAGAACGAGGGAGACAGTGAGAGAGTGAGGAGGTAGTAGTTGTAGGACAGAACGAAGGAGACTGTAGCCATGACACAGGAGACAGCAACAGTTAGAGAGACACAGAGAGATAATGACAATGGGTTGCGCTGAATGAGTGAGTGAGAATGGGCTAGGGGGAGTGGATGGGTATGAGCGAGTTACAGCTAGAACAAGTGGGTGTGAGCGACTTACAGTTAGGGGAGCTTGGTGTAGTGAGAGGTGAGTAGCGTGTTTAAAAGAGCGCGAATGCGTTCGGATGCCAAATTTTTTGAGGACATAAAGGTTCCTAGGAAGGTAGAACGAGGCAGCTGGTACCACACATTTTATCAGTCTTTTAAACAGCAGCACATTCGACTTTTTTGTGCTCCGAGAGACGCATTTTTCCGCTGGTTAATAGTAATGAATATGAAATTAAACTCAGCGTGTTGTAACGCTGTTAGATTTCCAGTGTTTGCAATGGCGGCTACTGCATATAGCGTATTGCAGGTATGACAGCCGACAATCGCATCGGTACTTCCATGACGTGCCAGGCCACGCTGATAATAGAGAAGGACAGAAAACGCAGGAAGTTTGAAATGGACAATACGTTGTGAAGGATTTTAATACCTTTTCAGTGCGTACGAGTTAAATTTTAATACTTCTGTTTAATTTCTTGGTGGGGTGGGGATTGGGCGTGTCGAAACCATATCATCCACATGACTACACCCACGCTGTTACCATTTATAGAATAATGCAGCAACGTTTTTATTGAGTAAAGAAGAGCAACTAATATTATGTAAGTGAACTGTTCTAGATTATGAACGACATATGTCTGCAACAAGTGGAATGCAGGAAATGTTTCGTTCACATTCAGCGGCAAATACTGGCCATGTATTGAAATCTATCTGTGAAACCTGGGGATTAGAGCCTACACAAAACAAAGTTCTAGCAGTAACAACAGATACTGGCGCAATTCACTACAACAGCTGCGCTAAAAACAACCATGCTAATTATCTTTGCTAATGAATGTTAAACAGTTGTATACTTCTGATAAAAACAAAAGAAAGGTACTTTTGTATTTCACAAAACTGAGAGAGAATTTTTAGTTACAAAAAGATAAATTTAAATGTTGTCGCATCGCTGAATTTTGTGTACTACAAACCTTTTACCGAGCGAGGTGGCGCAGTGGTTAGCACAATGGACTCGCATTCGGGAGGACGACGGTTCAATCCCGCGTCCGGCCATCCTGATTTAGGTTTTCCGTGATTTCCCTAAATCGTTTCAGGCAAATGCTGGGATGGTTCCTTTGAAAGGGCACGACCGATTTCCTTCCCAATCCTTCCCCAACCCGAGCTTCCGCTCCGTCTCTAATGACCTCGTTGTCGATGGGACGTTAAACACTAACCATCACCACCACAAACCTTTTTATAAGAAAAAATAATTGCAAAGGAACGCTTTATAGACCTAAAACTAAAGACGTAACATAAGAGTTAATTGAATAATCGATTATTATAGTTGAGTGCCACGAACGATGGACGTCGAGTTCGGGCTTGTTCTGCGCGCCTGCATCACGCGTTCTCCGACAGAAAGTAAACGTTCAGTATCGTACCAACCGCTCTGCTCTGAGCGTTGTAGCCAACACGATCTTCAAAGGCGATAGCAGCGAGTTATTTTGTGATTTTTATTCCATTTGTTGTGCATTGTCTTCACTGAAGGTAGTGGTAGGAAACAAACTCTACATGAGCAAACGGGTGGCATAATTGGTAGGATACACGCTTTCCTCAAGCCGAATCACGTGTACACGTGTACACGATTACAGGCATCCACCAAATATTGCAGTTCTGTCATGAAAAAAAAACTGTCAATACTTTTCAAATGGCCAGATGTAATAACGATAACCATCGCATTAATATTAGGAAATCCGGAAAAATTAGGTTAACTGTACTAGTACATGATGTATAATAGCAATACGACAAGTGGCCGTGCGGTTAAACGCGCTGCAGTCTGGAACCGCAAGACCGCTACGGTCGCAGGTTCGAATCCTGCCTCGGGCATGGATGTTTGTGATGTCCTTAGGTTAGTTAGGTTTAACTAGTTCTAAGTTCTAGGGGACTGATGACCTCAGCAGTTGAGTCCCATAGTGCTCAGAGCCATTTGAACCAATACGACAATCCATTTTATAGTTAAAATTTATGCTTGACTTCAGATATAAATGAGGAAACTATCAGCTTGATTTCGCATAGAGCATAATGACAGAGATTCGGCTTGCTGCAACGAGTTTAGCTTGCTGTCCCGTCACGTGACTTGGATGCTGGTTTCAAACGTCAACTCGCAGAGATTGGTGCGTGCGCGGTCGATGTTCTCCATGATCTATGGTTAAGACTATTCAGAGACACTGCTTTGCTTTTGTCAGCGCGTTTCATCGCGATAATTGTGCTGGCTCCGCTTCAGGGACATATTTTGTATTTTCTCTATCTCTGCTGTAAGGAAAGAGACAAATTTATTTTTGTGTGTTTAAAAAATATATATTGCGGCAGATAACTTTTACAGTGCTGGTAAACTTTATATTATAGCCTTCGGAACCACGTCGTTATGTAATTTCGTGTTCAGAAATCATTTAGAATAATGGCGTCCAGTCGTTCATAGTGACCAGTCGCCTGACATATACTATGTAATGTGTTTACCTTATTTCAAGAAAATGTATCTGCTAATAAGACAAAATTATTCCAGAAAGTAAGTATTAACAACTTGGTCCAAAAAAAAAAAAAAAAGTCTTTTGCGATAGTCCGAACAAAATACAGCCAGGGCAAAAGCACCACAGGCGGAATGGTGCGAGCTGGTGCCACTGCCATAGACACTCGACACTTGCTCGAGTTCCACCAACGCCACGGGCATTGCTGAGAATGAAGGTATCGACTTCGCCTCAGCCAATTACCGGACGAGTACAGCACGCCAATAAGCGGACGACAACAGGCAGAAGCGTACTCAGAAGACAGAAGAGCAGCTCTCGCCCACTCGGGTATAGATCATCGTCCAGGGCTGACTTACTCGAGGAAGCCGGCCTTGGTGGCCGAGCGGCTCTAGGCGCTTCAGTCCGGAACTGCGCGACCGCTACGGTCGCAGGTTCGAATCCTGCCTCGGGCAAGGATGTGTGTGATGTCGTTGGGTTAGTTAGGTTTAAGTAGTTCTAGGGGACTGATGACCTCAGACGTTAAGTCCCATAGTGCTCAGAGCCATTTTTTTACTCGTGGAACTTCGTTCAGTGAACTCTTATAAGTGAACAGGCAGTTGTTGTAAATTGCATTTGCTATGTACTGTAAAGTTTACGACTATTTGCGCTTAGCCACTGAGGGCCTTTTTTGTATTAGATTACATGCAGTTTTGCAGACTTCGTTATTCCACTAGACGCAAAGATAAGTAAACCTCTTAACTCATTTGCGTGACTTCGTTATTCATTTTTTGGAGTGTTGTATAACCTTCGTTCTACTATCCTGTCACCTGTGTCACCTGACTCTGGGGCAAAGCTGTGTGATAGTGGCAGGGAGAAACTGTCTTAGTGGTGTACTGCACCAGAAGCCATTTCACGAATTCACAGAGTCGGCCTACCGTAACAACAGTGAGAACTCGGCCTCCACAGCAGTAGCGACGAGGGTTTACCAAAGATAAACTATTCAGTGTCTCTAGAAACACATTTATAAGAGAAGTTCTAACAAAACCGTGATTTTACTGACCAGCAGAAGTTTTCTTAGGAACGTCAGACTTGCATTCCACCAAGAGCAAGTGGAAGAACTCGTTAACCATATGTTTGAGTTGGAACAAAGATATTAAGGCATGCCTACAGCTGATTTACGCCACTTGACGTTTCAGCTTTCTGGGTGGAATAATGTGCCGCACATATTCAATGAAAAGAGAAAAAGACGGCCGATAAGGATTTGGTGACACAATGCAGGAAGAGACGTTGAAACGCGACACTTACAAAACTCGATTCCATTTTACCTGGCCACTTTGCCCCTACCTACTTGGCAAAGGGGTAGACTTTCACGTAATCTCACTTTTCTAGAGCAAAAGGAAGGTTTAATAATAATACGATTCTTTTATAAAAATGGCTCTGAGCACTATGGGACTTAACATCTGAGGTCATCAGTCCCCTAGAACTTAGAACTACTTTGAAGTGTCGGCAGAAGTGCCAACACCGTGTTGTTTGAGGAAGCCGAAATGCACGCTATAAGCTCACGCAGGATGGCGTGAGGTCTGAAACAGGATACGTAATGAATGCTATAAAGAAAAGTACGTAGCTGCTGGAATACTTAACTTTAATCCACAATTGGTGAACATTGGTCTTGTTGATACAGTATTATAATCTCAATATAACTTGGTGATGGCGCCTTGCTAGGTCGTAGCAATTGACTTAGCTGAAGGCTATGCTAACTATCGTCTCGGCAAATGAGAGCGTAATTCTCAGTGAACCTTTCCTAGCAACGTCGGCTGTACAACTGGGGCGAGTCCTAGGAAGTGTCTCTAGACCTGCCGTGTGGCGGCGCTCGGTCTGCAATCACTGATAGTGGCGACACGCGGGTCCGACGTATACTAGCGGACCGCGGCCGATTTAAAAGGCTACCACCTAGCAAGTGTGCTGTCTGGCGGTGACACCACATACTTAAACCTAACTAACCTAAGGACATCACACACATCCATGCCCGAGGCAGGATTCGAACCTGCGACCGTAGCTGTCACGCGGTTCCAGACTGAGACGCCTAGAACCGCTCGGCCACTCCGGCCGGCAGCGCTGCCTTGGTCGTCCTATGGTGCGTCTGGTATGACTACAAGAACAAAATTTTATAGGTGACCCAAAAAGTTCATTATATTGCAGAGAACTGATGGTTATCTACTCAGTATTAGTCTGAGGTTAGTAACTTTGATACTGAAACTAAAAAACATATTGCAATTCCTAAAGCAATAGTACTGTCTCACTGCGATAAGCCACGTGTTGCTATAGTTAGCTAAACGAGAAGTTTAGTGAGTGCACGGGAGACCACTTCTAGATGCGTTGAGAACTTTCTAATGAACAAAAACTCTGTATTCTAGTTTCCAGTGGCAGGGAGCCGGAGCGAGTGCCTATGTATTGGGATGCCAGTGCATAGGGGTTACCATTTCTAGTAAAGTATCAAATGAAACTTCCTGGCAGAGAAAAACGTAGTCCAGACCTGGACTGGAACTTTCAATGTCGTAGGCAAACGCTCTACCAACTGAGGTCCCCTATCACGACTCACGACTCGGCCTCACTGCTTTCCTTCCACTAGTACCGCATCTCTTACCTTCGAAACTTCACAGACGTTTTCCAGCGAAGCTTGCGGCTTTAGCGCTCTTGGAAGAAAGGTCAGTAGTTCGAGTCCCGGTCGGGCATACAATTTAATGTGCACACTCCACTGTAAATTGAAAATTCATAGCGGAAACTATCCCCCTGGCTGTGGCTATGCCATGTCTCCGCAATGTCTTTTCTTCCAGGACTGGTGATCCCGCAAGTTTCGCAGGAGAACTTGTGTGAAGTTTGGAAATAAGAGATGCGGTACTGGCGGAAGTAAAGCTTTGAGGACGGGTCGTGAGGTGCGATTGAGTAGCCCAGTTCGTAGAGCAGTTGCCCACGAAAGGCAAAAGTTCTGGGTTCGAGTGCCATTGCAGCACATAGTCTTAATCTGCCAGGAAGTTACGAATTAGCGCACACTCCACTGCATAGTGGAAATACATTCTCGAATGTATCAAGTGTTGGAACAAACGCAAGTTATGATGCTGGTACACTTCTTTTCTCAACCCCAATTCCATCAACAAGTTTCCGTCAGTGGATCTTTCGTCACTTCTTGAAGTAATTTTTCGTCCGTCATCTTTTTCTACTTGCGACAAAGTAGAGTAATTATCGCAACAGCAGTCTATTTATTGTCCAACATCCGGATCCACAACATTACTGAGCAGTGTTCACTCCAATAGGTGAGTGTTCAGAGCGTCTGACTGCTATGCAGTGGACCTGACTTCGATTTCCGGGAGGGTCAGAGATTTTCTCCGTTTGGGAACTGAGTGTTGTGTTGTCCTCATCATTACTTCGTTATCATCGACATGGAAGTCGTCCAATGTGGCATCAACTGCAAAGACTTCCAGCTCCGCGGCCGATCTTTCCCGGTGGAGACTGTCCGCCATCAATGCCATTCGCTCATTTATTTTTTTTTCTTTTTCATTGTGCAGTCTTACAAGTACTTCAGTTTTTGAACCGATTTTGACTATTTTTCGACAGGGACTCTCAAGAAATATGTAAAGGATTAAAAAAAAAAAATCACCGCTACCAGTCACAAACTTTGTCAGCTATTGTATTACTTATTTACATAGCGACATGTTTCGAGGGTTAAGACTCATCTTCAGACTAAATGGCATTACAAAAACAGCTTTACAACAATGTCATACTGATATCACGCAGTCTTTTCGTAAATGCTGTGGTCATACTGTGGAAGAAGAGCCGGCTGGTGTGGCCGTGCGGTTCTAAGCGCTTCAGTTTGGAACCGCGTGACCGCTACGGTCGCAGGTTCGAATCCTGCCTCGGGCATGGATGTGTGTGATGTCCTTAGTTAGGTTTAAGTAGTTCTAGGTTCTAGGGGACTGATGACTACGGAAGTCCCATAGTGCTCAGAGCCATTTGAACCATTTTTGTGGAAGAAGAGAGAACTGAGTAAGAGGCGATGTCACTTTGGAAGTTGGACTGACGTTTGCAGGAAAATGTTGTGTAACGTCACTCACTTTGTTCTTCTGACGTGGCAGTCTCGTTGTGATGTGTTGCGGTGTTTCCATTTCCGTGCCTCTCTTGGTCACTGTTCACAAATTGTCACTAGCATAGCAGTAAGTTGGAAATACGATCACAATCAGTTCTGTAGTGCAGTGGACAAGATGGCGGTCGAAATACCGCTGGTTTCGATTTGCCTATCGATTTGTCGCCCTATGTGGTGTCAGATGTTTGCATGTCGTCTGCACGTCTTGTTATCGTATTGTAAATGCAGGTTGACGAAATACATTATCAACTGAGCACCTGTTACAATATTATTGAACACATCATGATATAAACTAATTTATCTTACATATTTCTAAGCTATTGCTGGCACTAGAGTCAAACGACTGTCATGTTATGTATCTATTATTCTAGGAGTAGTGTAGTGAAACTGGAAAAGAAATGTGAATTTTTGAAGTCTGTCATTTCATTCAGGACCTCGTTATTCCTCATGTGGTCATGAATGAATATTTCCATTTCTTCCAAAATGTCCATTTTCCAGCTCTTTTCTAAATTATGTAGTACTTTGAGATCGTTGTCTATTGTAACACTGTGTCCTGTGTCATGCATATGTTTCGCTATAGCTGATTTATTCGGTTTGCCAAGTCTGAAACAGTCAATGTGTTCTTTAAAGCGGGTTTTAAAATAGTTGACCAAGTTTGTGACTGGTAGCGGTAATTAAAAAAAAATACCTTTAGAGACTTCAGTTTTGTTGCGCTACACTGTTGTGCAGTATTATTACCGTCCGGGGGATGTTTCAAACGTGAGGTGCCAACAAATTTACACCAGACTATAGGCGACGTGACGCTGTGTTGACGTCGGCCATTTTACGTCGACGTTCCGTTGACGTCCGGTGAGAATCGACCTTTATGTTTCGCAAAGTCCGTGCAGAGCAGGCGGGGCGAGTTGAGTTCAGGGTGGTGCGCGCCATATGTGTCGCGTATGTGGAAGTGGCCCCGGACAGCGGGGGAGGGAGAGCGGGGGAGATTTACAACCGGGCCGTGACCGCGGGGCTTTACGGCGGCGAGTCGGCCAGGCCGGCCAATTCCTGCGCGATGAATTTCCCTGCCCCGGACGGTCGCAGTTCCCACGACTGTGCCGGCCGCTTAGGGGAAACGGGCCGCGGGGGTTCGAAGGGGTGGTGGGGTTGTTTGGGGCGGGGGGAGGGGGGGGGGGAGCCAGCCGCAGCTGAGAAAAACTGGCGCGACGTATTGCTCTGTGGCCGCAGAAGGGGTGGGAAGGTCAGAGGAGGTGGGCAGCGTTCTGTCTGCCGCCTACCTGCTGGTGAAGCCCTGCCGGTTTACTGCGGCGCGCGGTAAGTACAGCTGAGACACGGCGAGTGTCGGCTGCGTCGAGGAATACTGTGTAATCTAAAGCCACTTTTACACGATCGACTTTCTAGTCTCAGTTGAGTACTCAACACAAGTGAGCCTACTGCAGCACCCCTAGCGTTTCGTTCCTATACTATCTCTACCCTGTCGCGAGTGACCATTTTCCAATGGTTCCAATGGCTCTGAGCACTATGGGACTTAACATCTATCGTCATCAGTCCCTTAGAACTTAGAACTAAAACCTAACTAAGCTAAGGACATCACACAACACCCAGTCATCACGAGGCAGAGAATATCCCTGACCCCGCCGGGAATCGAACCCGGGAACCCGGGCGTGGGAAGCGAGAACGCTACCGCACGACCACGAGCTGCGGACAGACCATTTTCATTTAGAGAGCTTGTATGGGAGAGAATGGCCAACCGGACGATACGGCGGCCATTTTTCTGCCAATTTGCGAGAGGGGATTTTGAATGGCCAGTAGTGGAGTAGTGGAGTACACCCTAACCGAATCAAAAGCACAAGACAATATGGCGAAATCATCCGTTAAATGCCTTTGTTTATAAGAATAATGTGTTATAATAATTTTCACACAGCCAATTTACAGGTCTGTTTTCAAATTTAACTATGTATACTGAAATTGTTTTATATGTAGTAAAAAGCAAAAACTACTTGCTTCGGATATGTAAGAGTACTTGGTTGGTTACCACGAGGCTCCTGTTTGATTTATGTCAGCCCTGTTGACTGCGAATGCCCACTGCTTTCGTCTTTCTTCACTGCGTGGAAATGCTGACATGTGAAATCCACCTTCGCCTCCAATGGAACAACCACATGCAGCACAACCTGGCATCGTTTACGAACGTCTGCAGAGCGAATTACAGATGTCAAAAACAATACTGTACAATTACTAATGCGTTTACTTCAAGCATGTAGGCCTACCGACTTCATCACAGAACGCTTCATTATTTCAACTCGTATCTAAGATCGCAAACGCTAAGTACGTACTAAAAACGATATACAACTAAATCGAACATGCACGCACAACGCATAACAAGTCTCTCAATAATTCAGATACCTTTTAATCGTTTACAAAAGTCCTGTGAACTTCAATTCAACTCAAAAGCACGGCGAACATAGGAAGCGCGAGAGACGTTTGGTGCCATTTTCCTGCCAAAGCTAATCAACCAATCACGGGCAACTTCACCTATGGCCACTCTCTCTGTGTACAGGCGCTCTATTTTCATTTACACGTCAGCGCCAAAATTCATCGTGTTGAGGAGTTGTCTGCTGTGCAGTTTGACATCTGAACGGTGAAACCGAAGCTATGAGGGGCTATCCTATCCACGAAAATTTCAAAACATTGTAACAAAATGGAGAGCAAAGCTATGATTACAGACTATGATGACACATTTCATTGATGATCAAAGGAGAATTCATAGTGGAGCCGGCCGAAGTGGCCGTGCGGTTCTAAGCGCTGCAGTTTGGAACCGCGAGACCGCTACGGTCGCAGGTTCGAATCCTGTCTCGGGCATGGATGTGTGTGATGTCCTTAGGTTAGTTATGTTTAAGTAGTTCTAAGTTCTAGGGGACTAATGACCTCAGAAGTTGAGTCCCATAGTGCTCAGAGCTATTTGAACCAATTCATAGTGGAACTTCTTGCCAAAGGTTACTGCACGACACAAGCCTTTACGTCTCGCCTGGGCCCTTTAACGCCGACATTAGACTGTTATTGACTGGAAACACAAAGTTTTGTACATGGCTGCACGTTCAGAGACCGTGAATAGTTACAATTGAAAGAAAAACAGCCCTCGGTCACTATTTTTAACGAATTAACCGGGTTTCAACACTGCTAGGACTGTTTTCCTCAGAATTTAAATCAAAGAATGGTCTATATTCTATAACATGGTCGCAGAATTGTGACTAAAAACGTATGACAGAGTATAAGTACGGAATCATCGTGAAAGACTGGCAGTACTTATATGTCAGTTTGCAACCTGCACCACGCAAGTAACGAGTAGGCCTCAGTGGCTCGCCATCACAGTTTTCTTTATCTTAAATATCTTTGTGACTAATGCTTTTTTGGCATGTTTATTATTTTATAAATGACATATAAGTACTGCCAGTCTTTCAAGATGATTTCGTACTTATACTCTATTATAGGCTTTTAGTCATAATTCTGTGACCATGTTACAGAATATAGACCATTCTTTGATTTAAATTCTGAGGAAGACACACCCAGCAGTGTTGAAACCCGGTTAAATCGTTAAAAATAGTGACCGACGGCAGTTCTTCTTTCAATTGTACCTATTCACGGTTTCAAATTGTATCGAGCGGATGGACGTGTACGCGTATGGAGACAACCTCATGAATCCCTGGACACAGCATGTCAACAGGGGACTGTTCAAATTGGAGGAGGTTCTGTAATGGTGTGGGGCATGTGAAGTCGACGTGATATGGGACCCTTGATACGTCTAGATACGACTCTGACAGGTGACACGTACGTGAGCATCTCGTCTGATCACCTGCATCCATTCATGCCCATTGTACTTGCCGATGGACTTCGGCAATTCCAGCAGGACAATGCGACATCCTACATGTCCAGAATTGCTACAGAGTGGCTCCACGAATACTCTTTATCAGTTTTAACGCTTCGGCTGGCCACCAAACTCCCCAGACATGAACATTAATAGAGCATATCTGGGATGCCTTGCAACGTGCTGTTCAGAAGACATCTCCACCCCCTCATACTCTTGCGGATTTATGGACAGTCCTGCAGGATTCATGGTGTCAGTTTCCTCCTGCACTACTTCCGACATTAGTCGAGTCTATACAACACCGACTCAAAGGCAGGCCTCTGCGCTTGTTGGTGACGTCACGTCAGCTAGGCACGGCGAACGCCAGGTCTGTTGCAGACATACTCATAATGGTGGTGCCTCCCTCTCTGACACAGGAAAATGTGAAACTATTGGCGGTAGTTGACCAACACACATTGTTCTGAGAGATTTCTGCAAATCAATTAATTGTGCAATTCATTACATTTCTTAACAATTAGTGTACTCCTGAACTTTATCCACCTGTTTCAAGGATTGACATACAAAAACAACTTCATGGTCCAGCAGCAACAGAATTCGTGCTTCTTTACCTTAATTGTAAATCTGAGGAAGTTACGTTTGTACTGGGTTGCTTTTACAAGAAACTGTGAACATATTGGTGCTCTTCTTTAGGTATCTCGGTTGAGTGTGGGGTGAGGAGCACTGAATGTTAATGAAATATCTTGGCGATCGTACACGTTGGGGGAGGGGGTGGGGGACAGAAGAAGAGGCAAAAGAGAGATACTTGTTTTAGCAAATAAAATTTTTTTATTTTATAAAGTTTCTCCTTTCAGTTGCGAGAGGGGAATATGTACCTTTTCTAATGTGCTAGTTTAAAAAAGTTTAAGCTCAGCAGTATTTTCGATGTGTGAAGCTATTTTGTTTCCTGTTTAGAATTCCTTTCGTTGAAAACGACTGTAATCTAATGACTGGCAACAGTTGGACATTTACACATGTAAATTAGTTCACATTTCCAGTGACGATGTCAAACGAAAATAAATAAATCAATCAAAGAAACGAGTTAATTGTAAGGCGGTTGGCAGTAAGTTTCGATAACAAAATAGAACAAGTGAATATACTTACTTGAATGTAGAATTTCCGAAGCTTGCAATGGGGCAAAGCATCTTCTCATATTGATCTACGTTTGTTTCGAGAGGATTCAGCAATACAGAACTATGATCTTTATTTGCAGCTTTACGATAGTAAGAAAATCTTTCATCTAAATAAAACTGCAGAATCCAAAACAATACCAAACATTTTGTCTAAAAACTGGAGGTTTATAGTGATAAGCACGCCCAGGCGTTTCTGCCTGCAACAGACCTGGCGTTCGCCGTGCCTAGTTGACGTGACGTCACCAACAAGCGCCGAGGCCTTCCTTTGAGTCGGTGTTGGTCTATGCCACGTCGTGTTGCGGCACTTCTGCGTGCTCGGTGGAGCCCTACACGATATTAGGCAGGTGTACCACTTTCTTTGACTCTTCAGTGTAGTTCAACACCGGAAGGGGCGTCAACGGAGGAGGAGTGAAACATGTGAAGAGAGCCGAACAAGAGAGAGTAGCTGCAGACTGGCGTGCCCGAGATTAAAATTGGAAATTTGTGGTAAGATCTTATGGGACCAGACTGCTGAGGTCATCGGTCTCTAAGCTTGCATACTACGTAATCTAACTTAAACTAACTTATGCTAAGGACAACACACACAGCCATGCCCGAGGGAGGACTCGAACGTCCGACGGCCCGAGAGTTTTTGAGTGCACATGACAACGCCTGGCTGACGTCGCCAGTGAAACAGCGCGCTGCTATGCGGTATGCATGAGTACGTGATACTTGTGTGCCCGTCGTCCATGAACGCCTACTGGCCGTGTACGGTGGAGAAATCAAGTCTCATCAAATGACTGGTCGCTGATGTTGCGTGTCCAGATATGGAAGGTAGAATGAGGAGGATGGAGCTCGAAGCGGGCGTCCTTCCACATTCACGAATGCAAACAACACTGATAGTGTACAGGCACGGTTTTAGCAGACAAGCACATCACTGTGTAAGATGTGGCGTCCACACTGCATATTGCTCGTGTTCGGGCCCATCACATGCGCCACGATTCGTTACTTTACCGAAAAGTGTCTGCAATATGAGTGCCGGGAAACCTGACCTCAAGTCAAAAAACTGCAAAAATGGGAATCAGCCTCGATCAGTTGTTGCGGTACGCGCAAGAGGGAAATCAGTTCGTGTTCAGAAGTATCACAATCGATGGAACATGGGTGCACCACTTTACCCCAGCTCTCAAGACAGCCTCAGTGACGTGGAAGTATCCCAGTTTACCAGTGATGAAAAAATTCAGTGTGTCACCCACTGCAGGAGAGACTATGGCCACAGTGTTGTGGGACACGAAAAGATGTGACTCTCGTTGATTTCTCGCAGCAAGGGACCACCACTGTGGCACTACTAGAAACACCCTCACTAAACTCAGCTACGCCATTCGATGGAAGACACCAGGGCTCTTGAGTGAAGGTGTAGCGCTCTTGGGTGACAACGCTAAAGCCACACTCAGCATGGATCACACGATATCAGATTCGTCACCCGTTCTACAGCTTCGATCTTAACCCATCGGTCTTCCACCTGTTCCCTACACTGAAAGCCGCATTCCCGGGACGTCGCTTCCAGATCAGTTCTGAAGTGCAACAGGCTCTATGAGATTTCTTTTCACCTCAGGGCACCACACTGGTTTCTTCAAACTGATAGCACGCTATGACAGATGCCTGAATGTTAGTGGCGACTATGTCGAAAAGCAGTGCAAGGTGTATGATTCACGACGTCGTAATGCATCTATTTTTGGTAACATCGTTTTTACATGAAAAACAATTACAAACTTACTTTCGGAACGTCCCTCCAAGTATGGAACGGAATGCTTACTTTTAGTGAAGAACGCGATATCAAAACTCGAAAAATGTTATATTTTGAAATTTTTGTTCTTAACAGTGTTACTCGTAACACAGTGCTGCCAGAAAGCATAGATGCTGTCGAACTCCAAAGTGCGTTATTATTTTGAAAATATAATGCGAATTTTTCTTCCTGGAAAATCGACATACTACTGGTTCTGTTTTAAGAGCGTATTCAATAGTACAGGGTGGGCCTAAAGTAAACAGCTTTATAATTTGGCAGTTATGATAACAGCTAAGTGCTCGCTCTTCGTAATTGGTTCAAATGGCTCCGAGCATCTGAGGTCATCAATCCCCTAGAACTTGTTGTTGTTGTGGTCTTCAGTCCTGAGACTGGTTTGATGCAGCTCCCCATGCTACTCTATCCCGTGCAAGCTTCTTCATCTCCCTGTACCTACTGCAGCCTATATCCTTCTGAATCTCCTTAGTGTCTTCATCTCTTGGTCTCCCTCTACGATTTTTACCCTCCACGCTGCCCTCCAATACTAAATTTGTGATCCCCTCATGCCTCAGAACATGTCCTACCAACCGGTCCCTCCTTCTTCTCAAGTTGTGGCACAAACTCCTCTTCTCCCCAATTCTATTCAATACCTCCTCATTAGTTATGTGATCCACCCATCTAATTTTCAGCATTCTTCTGTAGCACCACATTTCGAAAGCTTCTATTCTCTTCTTGTCCAAACTATTTATCGTCCATGTTTCACTTCCATACATGGCTACACTCCATACAAATACTTTCAGAACTTAGAACTACTTAAACCTGACTACCCTAAGGACATCACACACATCCATGCCCGAGGCAAGATTCGAACCTGCGGCCGTAGCAGTCACGCAGTTCCATACTGAAGCGCCTAGAACCGCTCGGCAGGCTCTTCGTAATTGGTCCGTCTTCTTCCTAAGATAATCTTATGTCAAACTAAACTGAATGTTCCTCACCAAGCAAAGTAACACATTCTTCTCGGACGTAAAACGGGAAGATATTCAGTATCTTTGGTCATTTGAGTTATATATATAAAGCAGTACAGTGGGACAGCACAGGTGCAGCGGAGATTGGCTCTCGTTTGGAGTTGAGTGTTTCAGTACAAACGGGAGCGACGCACGGTTCCTACATATGGAGCAACGCCCGAGAGCGGCGGATTGGCATCGGCTAATAGGTACAGTCTACTTTGCTTCGGTCTGCACGTGGCGTGGTTGTGACCTTGTTTATTAGGCTCGTTTGGCCAACGAAGAAAAGCTTAACAAGGGGAGGCCGCCAATTGTGAAATTCAGATTCGATTCATACTGCGCATAATAAAAGCTCATGGCCAGAGGTGTAATGTGGCAAAGCACCAAGATGCACTTCTCAGCCGTTGTCGAGAAAATCGACAGTTAAAAGAAACCGTAGCGGTGAAATACTCTCTACGGTTGTTAATGTTCTACAGCGTCGTGGCGTAGCGGTAAGCACTCGGGTTCGTAATCCGAAGGTCGCCGGATCGAATCCCGCGGCATGAAACTTCTTTTTATTATTAGTTTTTTGTAATTCAAATATATATATATATATACATATATACTAATAATAAAAAAAGCATATATATATATATATATATATATATATATATTTGAATTACAAAAAACTAATAATAATAAAAAGTTGCATGCCGCGGGATTCGATCCGGCGACCTTCGGATTACGAACCCATTGCTTATGCATGTTGGTGAAGGCGGATCGCTCTCCAATTGTACCGCATCCATTTTTCCGTTTGTTTAACAGGGTGTACCAAAGCTCTCACGCCCGCACTGATTTTCGACGATGTTATAAGTTGCGCTAGGGACCGCATCTACCTTCTTTCGAAGTTAGCAGGCAACTACGCTGTTATGCGGCGGCTCGTTTCGGCCCATTCAACATCTGTCCATCAAGTGTAACGAGCGAGTAACGGAGTTTATATTTCACACCTGCCACAGCAAATTTGTGTTCGTGGGGTCTCTATTCTAATTCGAACGTTTGACTTACGCTATACGAATTCGTTTCGGAATATCGTTTCTACGTCTTCCGTTAACTATACGTGGTAAACATTATGAAGACAATTAATAACATTTGTGAAATACAACTTTGTTTGCGGAAAACATAATGATGTTCGAAGTCGCCAGTTTTTCCACGACAAACGACTTTCAACAACTTATTATATGCATAATTGTTGCAACTGATTGCCAGGAATTATATATATATATATATATATATATATATATATATATATATATATATATATATATACATTTCAATTACAAAAAACAAATACTAAAAAAAAAAAAAAGGTTGCATGGCACGAGATTCGATCCGGCGACTTTCGGATTACAAACCCGAGCGTATACCGCTGCGCCACAACGCTGTAGAAAATTATTAATCGTAGAGAATATTTCACCGCAATGGTTTCTTTTTAACTGTCGGTTTTCTCGACAACGGCTGAGAAGTGCATCTTGGTGCTTTGCCACATTACACCTCTGGCCATGAGCTTTTATTATACGCAGTATGAATCGAATCTGAATTTCACAATTGGCGGCCTCCCCTTGTAAGTCAGAAACATAAGAATAGGAATGTTTGCTTTGTCTCCGTATCCGTATGATGTACCTCCTTACTCCCCCTCATGCTTATTCCTAGCGCTTGCGTCATTAGCTTGTAACATGCCTTAGTTGTGCACTCTTTCCTTCATCGCTAAAAAGTCTAGAAAAACGTACACGGGCCGGACTTGTGTATATTTCGCCGTACACGACCGCAAGAAGCAGTAAATATCCGGCAAAAGCAGGACAGCTGGCAATCCGAGTCGTCATATTGAGGAACATTTGTAACGTCGAACATAATAGAGGTACGCAGTTAACAAATGTTGTCCTCTCATGTGGACAGTTAAAATGTATTTCTGTCAATGGTTTATTCGTTGCTATCTGAGTCTCTGGCCTTGTCCGGGTATGTAATTTCTCTACTCTTCTATTAGTCCATCTCCTCCTTTCTACACTCTTTGTCTATCTTCTCCAATCCCCCCTATGTCTACCTCCTTCTCCCATCTCTATGTTTACTTCCTACACCCCACACTGTGTATCCTTCTCCTACTGCTCTTCCTGCTCCCTCTCTCTGTCCATCCACTCCTCTTCCCTTTCTTTGTCCATTTCAGCCTCCTCTGTGTTTGTCCATGTCCTCGTTCCCTATATGTGTCCATTTCCTCTTTCCATCTCTCTGTCTGTCCATCTCTTTCTCCCGCCTTCCCTCTCTCCACGTTGTCACGCCCACCCTAATAGAAGGTTGCTGGTTAATTCTCCCACAATATTTCTTTTCAAATAATAAGTAGTATGTGTAGTAAGTTTGGTTGACTTTGATCCAGGTGTTCAAAAAAATGGTTCAAATGGCTCTGAGCACTATGGGACTCAACTGCTGTGGTCATAAGTCCCCTAGAACTTAGAACTACTTAAACCTAACTAACCTAAGGACAGCACACAACACCCAGCCATCACGAGGCAGAGAAAATCCCTGACCCCGCCGGGAATCGAACCCGGGAACCCGGGCGTGGGAAGCGAGAACGCTACCGCACGACCACGAGATGCGGGCGTCCAGGTGTTCAGAGGGATCTTTCCATTCACAGTTTTGCTCACATATGCACATGTCACATATACTTCATGTATGTTAAACATGTTGTTGTTGTTGCGGTCTTCAGTCCTGAGACTGGTTTGATGCAGCTCTCCATGCTACTCTATCCTGTGCAAGCTTCTTCATCTCCCAGTACCTACTGCAGCATACATCCTTCTGAATCTGTTTAGTGCAGGCTCGTCCAAACTGTGCCCCTGGGGCGTCAGCGCCCGCGATCGCCCGCGGCCAGCGCCCCGGGCGAATTCGTGTGTTGCTGCAGTGGCCGAACCGTTCCGCTCAGCTGGCCGTGCGGAGCGCCCGAACGCCAGCCGGCAGATATATTTGTTCGCCCGTTTTCCCTTCGGGCAGAGGACGTCGCACAAATGCTTAAACTAGAGCTGATTGACCTACTGTGCCATATCCGCCTGAAGGACCGCTTTCTTACGTGTTAAACTTTGGATGACTTTTACAGCTGTCTGTCACGAGAGAAATATCCTCTTTTGCACAAGCACGCGCCCAAAGTTCTCTCAATGTATGGTTCCACGTATATTTGTGAGCGCTTTTTCTCTCTTTTTAAAGCTTGCTAAAACTAAGAACCGTTCATTCCTTGGCGATAAAAGTTTGAAGAAATCCTTGGAGGTTAGCAGTCTCACGGAATATTGTACCAAGCCTAGACAAAATCGTTTCCTCGAAAAAGAAAAACGTGTAAAATGTTAATCGTCTTCTTTAACAATGTTGACTGTAAGAATTAAAGAGCTTTATAACCTTAATTCTGTTTTAATAAGTTTTCAAACTTGGTCAGTTAAAATTATTACGCACAAAACAGCAAACTAAGGATCCGATTTCTAAACTCTGAAAAAGGATACAAAAAATTGTAGCACGAAGTATATCAGCAAATACTTACTTGTAACTACTAACAGTAAGAATGAGACACTATGTCCACTACATAAAATTAATTCTAAAATAGAATATTTTGTTTACGTTAGATCTGCGCAGAGCAGTGCTGTGCGGTCTCACTCGCTCTGCAGCTCTCTCTCTCTCTCTCTCTCTCTGACACTAGTGACACACGGTCGCGGACGGGGCGCTGAACTACACTACCTTGCGCCCGCGGGGCGCAATGCATGGATGAGCCTGGTTTAGTGTATCCCTCTACGATTTTTACCCTCCATGCTTCCCTCCAATACCAAATTGGTGATCCCTTGATGTCTCAGAATACGCCCTACCAACCGATCCCTTCTTCTAGTCAAGTTGTGCCACAAACTCCTCTATTCAATACCTCCTCATTAGTTATGTGATCTACCCATCTAATCTTCAGCATTCTTCTGTAACACCACATTTTGAAAGCTTCTATTCTCTTCTTGTCCAAACTATTTATCGTCCATGTTTCACTTCCATACATGGCTACACTCCATACAAATACTTTCAGAAACGACTTCCCGACACTTAAATCTATACTCGATGTTAACAAATTTCTCTTCTTCAGAAACGCTTTCCATGCCATTGCAAGTCTACATTTTATATCCTCTCTACTTCGACCACCATCAGTTATTTTGCTCCCCAAGTAGCAAAACTCCTTTGCTACTTTAAGTGTCTCATTTCCTAATCTAATTCCCTCAGCATCACCCAACTTAATTCGACTACATTCCATTATCCTCGTTTTGCTTTTGTTGATATTCATCTTATATCCTCCTTTCAAGACACTGTCCATTCCGTTCAGCTGCTCTTCCAGGTCCTTTGCTGTCTCTGACAGAATTACAATGTCATCGGCGAACCTCCAAGTTTATATTTCTCCTCCATGTTAAATATATTTCACACATATTTGTGTAAATACGAGTATTTATGCCGTCCGAAAGTTTCGTTTTGGAGGAGGAGGAAGGAAGACTGGGTTTAACGTCTCGTCGACATCGAGGTTATTAAAGACGGACCTGACGACCGCTGTGGAAGAGCGGTTCCAGACGCTTCAGTCCGGAACCGCGCTGCTGCTACGGTCGCAGGTTCGCATCCTGTCTCGGGCATGGATATGTGTGTTGTCCTTAGGTTAGTTAGGTTTACGTAGTTCTAAGTCTAGGGGACTGATGACCTGAGATGTAAGTGCCACAGTTTTTAGAGCCATTTGAACCATTTTTAGAGACGGACGGACCACAAGCTCGGATTGTGACTACGATGGGCAAGAAAAACGGCCGCGCGCTTACACAGGAACCATCCCAGCATTTGCCTGGAGCAGTTTAGGTAAATCACGGAAAAAAGTAAATCAGGATCGCTCGACGCGGGTTTCAACTATCATTCTCCCGAATGAGAGTCCAGTGTGCTAACCACTACGCCACATCGCTCTGCACAGAGTTTCTTTTTCAAGCAGCTCAATGTTTATGACGTCACGCCTCCTGAACTACCTGTCGTACAATGATATAATTTTGCAGATGCTCTCAGAAGTACAAGGTGACAGTTACTGAACTATATGAAATAAAATCTTGATAACTTCTGAACAGTTTGCGTTAGGACGTTCAAACTGCACGATTGGCCGCGGCGTATGATGGGAATTGTATGTCCATGGATGGGTCGATTTGGATGGGTTTTTCAATAAGCAAAATTGGCGGATTTGGTGGACTGAGAACCGCATTTCGCAATCGAGAAGTCTCTTCACCCTCAACTGGTGAGTGTGTGGTGTGCAGTATCCACTCACGGAATAATCGGTGCGATATTCCTTGATGGCACGGTGATTACCGAACGGTACTGAAGGTTTTGGATGATGATTTCATCCATATTATCCAAAGTGACGCCGATTTCGACAAGATGTGGTGCATGCACTTACGGAGCACCCTGTCGAAGCAGGAGAGTGTTTGATGTCCTGGAGGAGCACTTTGGGGACCGCATTCTGGCTCTGGGGTATCGAGAGGCCACTGACATGGGCCTCGATTGGTCGCCATATTCTCAGGATCTGAACACATCCGACTCCTTTTTGTGGGGATATATAAGAGAGAAGGTGTACAGCAATAACCCAAAACACCATCGCTGACCTGAAAACAGCAATTCAGGCGGTAATCCACAGCATGGATGTTCGGACACTTCAGCAGGTCATGCAGAATTTCGCTATTCGTCTGCGGCCACATCATCGCCAATGATGGCAGGCACATCGAACATGTCATAGCCTAAATCCGAATATTTGCAGTGACGTTTAGATGTTGAAAAAAGTTTGTGTATCCCATACCTTGTAATTAATTTGTGCTTTTTTGGATATAGTTCAATAATTGTCACACTGTATAATTGGTTACTGTCTGCAAAATGTGTTGTGAATAGAGTTAGTAGTAAGGAAGAAACAAATTAAAACTCCATGACCTATGCAGCAATTTTTCATGCAGCTCAGTATTTATGATGTCATATTTTCAGAACTATGTGTCATACAACGATATATTTGTGCAGGCATTTTCAGTGGTATATGTGAATACAGTTTTGCACAATATGTCATGAAGAGAGTTGAGTAAAGAAACTTATTGTGCTGGTGTAAGCTCTCGCCAGCACTCCGATCGGCAAAGATGCTGCGAGAAGATCGATTGTCGGCACCGGAGCAAGTGAGCGTATCAGGAGAGAGGCCAAAGACAGACTCACAGACAACGCGCAGCCAATGCCCTCTCGACCACCTGTATTTAGATCGCCACCGTGGATCGGAGGTCCCAGCCAGTGATCAGTCAAGGTCCGATTGGAGTCGCAGTCGCAGTTAGCTCAACCTCTAGCTCAGAGTCAGTCAGTACCTAGCGGGACTTGTACTTCACCAGCAGTGGGGTTAACGTGGACTGCCGGCCGCGGTAGCCGAGCGGATCTAGGCGCGTCAGTTCGGTACCGCGCTGCTACTATGGTCGCAGGTTCGAATCCTACCTTGGGCATGGTTGTGTGTGACGTTCTTAGGTTAGTCAGCTTTCAGTATTTCTAAGTCTAGGAGACTGATGACCTCAGATGTTAAGTACCATAGTGCTCAGAGCCATTTAAACCATTTTTTTTAACGTGGACTATTAGGAAAGAGCTTGTAACACACAACCTGGACTATCTTAAGTAACTTGTTGTTGTGAATAAAGAGCCCTGTGAATACATGCGCCCAGTTTCTACTACAGCAGAGGCTACCGGCGACCAAACAACATCCTCTCCTTGCTTCCCACGATACAAGCGTACAGTGACAACGGGACGACACAAAACACATTATTACTAAAGTAGTAACATGTTACAAGGCCTTGACTTATGTTGAGGTTGCACTGCATTAACAGCGAAAATGTATTCAGTGATACGCTTTCTTTCTTTCTCAGTTTGTGGGAAATGTCGGAGAGCAAAAGTATCGTTACGGTTTGAAATTACACTGATGCTCCTAAATTAAGGATAATTGCAGAATGTGGTGCCAGAGAACGTGCCACTACATACAACTAGCGCTAATAGCATAGGCACATAGGGAACACACACGACACAGATCTGTAAGTCCACGATATTGGTGATAAGTCGAGAAACCCGTACCGAAACAGATGTGCTACAAAACCCACTGTTTCCTACGCATGTACCCCGACATCAATATGGGATATGATCACCATGCACACGTAAACAGGCCGCGCAATGTGTTGGCATACTCTGGATCAGGTGATCGAGCAGCTGCTGGGGTACAGCCTCCCATTCCTGCACCAGTGCCTGTCGGAGCTCCTGAAGTGTCGTAGGGGTTTGAAGACGTGCAGCGATAAGTCGACCGAGAGCATGCCAGAAGTGCTCGATACGGTTTAGGTCTGGAAATCAGGCAGCCCACTCCATTCGCGTGATATCTTCTGTTTCAAGATACTCTTCCACGATGGCAGCTCGGTGGGGCCGTATGTTATCATCCATCAGGAGGAAGGTGGGGCCCACTGCACCCCTGAAAAGGCGGACATACTGGTGCAAAATGACGTCCCGATACACCTGACCTGTTACAGTTCCTCTGTCAAAGACATTCAGGGGTGTACGTGCACCAATCATAATCCCACGCCACACCATCAAACCACGACCTCCATACAGGTCCCTTTCAATGACATTAAGGGGTTGGTATCTGTTTCCTGGTTCACGCCAGATGAAAACTCGGCTAGAATCAGTGTTCAGACTATACCTGGACTCGTCCGTGAACATAACCCGGGACCACTGTTCCAATGACCATGTACTGTGTGTTCTTGACACTAGACTTCACGGGCTCTCCTGCGACCAGGGGTCAGTGGAATGCACTTGTATGTCTCCGGACGAATAAACAGTGTCTTTTCAGTCGTCTGTAGACCGTGTGCCTGGAGACAACTGTTCCAGTGTATGCGGTAAGGTCCCGAGCAAGGTTACCTGCAGTACCCCGTGGTCGTCTGCGGTTACTGATGGTGAGATACCGGTCTTCTTGTGGTGTTGTACACTGTGGACGTCCCGTACTGTAGCGCCTGGACACGTTGCCATAATCTTGAGATCACACTTTGTGGCACACGGAGGGCCCGTGCTACGACCTGATGTGTCTGACCAGCCCCCAGTCGCCCTAGTATTCTACCCCTCATAACGTCATCAATATGTGTTCTTTGAGCCATTTTCAACACACAGTCACCATTAGCACGTCTGAAAACGTCTGCACACTTACTCGCTGCACCGTACTATGACATGCGCCAAGACACCTCCGCGTATGTGGACTGCTGCCAGCGCCACCGTGCGACGACCGCAGGTTAAATGCATTGCATAGTCATTCCCCGAGGTGATTTAAACCTGGAAACCGCCGACCAGAACGTTGTTTCACTACGTATCAGCATTATCCTTAATTTATGAGCATGAGCGTACGTTTTAAGTTTGTTGCAAATCACGAAGTGGTCTCATTCTCAAATACTGGATGAATGTAGTCTGGCTATTCCCGCGTCGTGAACTACGCTAGTTTTTTAGCTGATTTTATCGTTATGGCGATTCTTCCCAGACGGTAAGTGATCTGTGTAGCGAATTTGGTTGAAATCGATCGATCAGCTAAGGAGGAGATGTGGAACATACATATATATACATTTTCGTAAGATGTTTTTGCCGTGCGTCCTTGCAAATATTTCCACATGAAGTGCTGAGTGTTATTGACAAGGGATTTCAGATCGATTCCGCATTTCTGGATTTCCGGAAGGCTTTTGACACTGTGCCATCCAAGCGGCTCGTACTGAAACTGCGTGCTTATGGAATATAATCTCACTTATGTGACTGGATTGGTGATTTCCTGTCAGAAGGGTCACAGTTCGTACTAATTGACGGAAAGTCATCGAGTAAAACAGAAGTGATTTCTGGCGTTCCCCAAGGTACTGTTATAGTCCCTTTGCTGTTCCTTATCTATATAAACGATTTGGGAGACAATCTGAGCAGCCGTCTTCGGTTGTTTGCAGATGACGCTGTCGTTTATCGACTAATAAAGTCATCAGAAGATCAGAACAAACTGCAAAACGATTTAGAAGAAATATCGGAATTGTGTGAAAAGTGCCAGTTGACCCCAAATAAAGAAAAGTGTGAGGTCATCCACTTGAGTGTTAAAAGGAACTCGTTAAACTTCGGTTACACGATAAATCAGTCTAATCTAAAACCCGTAAATTCAACTAAATACCTAGGTATTACAATTACGAACAACTTAAATTGGAAGGAACACATAGAAAATGTTGTGGGTAAGGCTAACCAAAGACTGCGTTGTATTGGCAGGACACTTAGAAAATGTAACAGACCTACTAAGGAGACTGCCTACACTGCGCTTGTCCATCGTGTGTTGTGCGGTGTGCGATCCTTACCAGATAGGACTGACGGAGTACATCGAAAAACTTCAAAGAAAAGCAGCACGTTTTGTATTATCGCGAAATGTGGGAGAGAGTATCACAGAAATGATACAGAATTTGGGATGGACATCATTAAAAGAAAGGAGTTTTTCGTTGCGACGGAATCTTCTCACGAAATTCCAATCACCAACTTTCTCCTCCGAATACGAAAATATTTTGTTGACACCGACTTAAATAGGGCGGAACGATCACCAAGATAAAACAAGGGAAATTAGAGCTTGTACGGAAAGATAAAGGTGTTCATTCTTCCCGCGCGCTATACGAGATTGAAATAATAGAGAATTGTGAAGGCGGTTCGATGAACCCTCTGCCAGGCACTTAAATGTGATTTGTAGAGTATCGATGTAGATGTAGAAATTTCACTGTCCTACTGTCACTCGTTTGCCGTGAATGACCTCTTAGGTAGCGAAAGTTTGTATATCCACCGTGCCCATCGGCGACGGGCACGGCGGAGAATTCTCGTTCGCCGATGCTCGTTCGCCTGTGCTCGCTTTGGTGTAGAGGGGGTTGACGACGAACGCGATACAGCAGAGGCAGCAGCTGCGGCAGCGTCGTGCAACAGATCGCGGTGACCCAGTGGCTGTCGCGAGCCCTCCCGAGAATGTTGAGGTGACTCACTGCCGGCAGTTGGACGCGGGTCGACGGTAGCGGCTGGCGGTGAAAGGCGGAGAGCTGGTTCCCCCACGGTCCGTAACGCTCGCGATGCAGGGGCGTCGGAGCGTGGCCCGTGTGAGTCCACACGCGGTGACAAAGCGCTCTGCTCTCGCGGCACGGCAGCCGGCAGTTGCCGCCGACAATGGCGGCGATCTGATCGCCGCGGTGCGTGTGGGGTGCGCCGGCTGTGGTGGGGCCGAGAGTTCGGCCGAAGGGGCGGCGGCGCGGACTGCACGCTGCACGCACATGCGTGAGACGCGACGCGGCCAACGGTGGAGCAACAGCTTCCCATTCTAGGCCAGCTCCGCGTTGGTGTGTGCAGAACCTGTCCCCTTGGTATGATTGCCAAAGCTGCGCCCCCTCTCCTGGAACATTTTTTCGTACTTACATGAGCGCTATTGGGAAAGTAAGGTCCGATCGGTCACGAAATGGAAACTGCTGTAAACATCAAAAACGTTTTATTTGCAACAGTTTGCTACAACTTCCAGCTATTTATCTACACAGTCGTCGTTCCGACTTAGACATTTGTAGTAGCGTTGTACCCACTTTCCAATTCCGCCACAGAAGTCAGCCCCCTGTGCTTGCCGCCAATTCTCTACGCTGGTCTATAGCTCGTTGTTTATGTCTTCATAGCCAGCGGTTCATTCGAGCAGAGACGAACATCAGGGCGAGCCAATTATGGGCTGTATTGTGGGTGACCGAACACTTCCCATCGAAAATGCTGCAGGAGCGTCTTCATTGCCCCTGCAGAGTGCCGCCGAGAATTGTCGCGTAGAACAAACCGCATGACATTTATGTTATGTGGATTGCATAGCTTCAGGCGAAGTCTTTCGCCGGGCCCTCAAACTTGGTGGGAGACCCTAATTTATAGCCATATTTACGTTCTCACTGTGAGCTCATAACTGAAAGAGCGACATCACGCGATCGACAGGCGTACTAGACACCGTGTCCAACGCATCTGTGCGAAACTCATCAGGTTTTCACTGTATTTTCCATTTCGCGACGGACCGTTCCTTACTTTCCGAGTGACCCTCGTATTTTAGTATGATGTACAACAAAGAACAGAATCTATTTCCTCCTCATAAACTATTAATGTGCATAAAATATAAATTCAAAATAAAATTAAAATTGTTATTGTTGAATACTGCTTAGTCGTCGAATATGGGGTGTCTAGGAAACCTGCTTTCTCAGATCGCTAGACAACAATTCAAGCAAATCGTGTTAATGAATCTTATTACGAAAAGTAAGTGATAATACTTAACTTTGAGAATTACATAGATATGTTGCAAGCAAAGGGCTACATACAAAATAAGCTTATTCAGTATACGAAGGTTGTCGAGAAAGTAAGTTCCGATCGGTCGCGAAATGGACACCACAGTGAAAACCTGATGAAGCTTTCACAGATGTGTTGGGTAGTTTCTCTAGTATAACCATCGATCGCATCGAGACGCACTTTTCAGTTGTGAGTAGACCGTGAGCGAGTAAAGGTGCCTAGGACAACGATGTCTCCCGCCAAGTAGGAGGGCCCGCTGAGAGGTTTCGCCTTACTGAACGCAGCCCACCTGACACAACTGCCACGCACTTCCTTCTGCATGGCAATTCTCAGCCGCACTCTGCAGGGGCAGTGAAGACGCTCCTGCAGCCTTTCCGATGGGAAGTATTCGGTCACCCACAACACAGCACCAATTGGCTCGTCCTGAGTATCATCTCTGTTCACATGAAGCGCTGGATACGAAGACAACACTTGGGCACAGGCTACGCGCTATAGACCACTGTAGAGAATTGTCGGAAAGCACAGGCGGCTGCCTTCTATGACGATAGTGTTGGAAATTTGGTATAACGCTCCGACAAATGTCTAAGTCGGAGCGGCGACTATGTAGAGAAGTACCTGGAAGGTGTAGCTAAATGTGCAAAGAAAATGTTTCTGATTTCCACTGCGGTTTCCACTTAGCGAACGATTGGAACTTACTTTCTGGCTAACCCTCGTATACAGTTCCTAATACAAGTGAAGTAATACAGATGAGGCTTCTATTCAGGTCGCTACTCTTGTAAGGTGTCAGGCAAATCCAACACCTTCCTTGAAAACCCTGACATGATAAGGAAATCCAGTAGTATGTCACATAGCTCCGAATAAATCGTGACATTAAATTAAGCAAAGTAATACGAGTAACGAGTGACCAAATGGAACACCACAGATTAACACAAGAATGCCTAAATGCATGTCATACCTTCCCACCGTGAGACAGACGCAGTTCCGAGGGGAGAAACGAGAACAGAAGCCAAGAGCAGAACCGTGTTAAGCTAGAAGGCCCTACGATAAGGGACAGACATCCACGTCGCCAGCTAACCACCAGGACCACGCCCCCCCAGCCAATGTTAAAAGCTAAGAGCCCTCCAGAAGAACAGTATAGATCTTACAATAAGACTAAAAGGGCCACACCAGCTGCAACTTTTAGCGTGAGACTTTTTCGCGTCTCTGTTACGTTGCAAATGTTAAAAACATTGCCCCACCACGAAAAGTAACCGTCAGGACCACCCCCCCCCCAGCCCATGTTAAAAGATAGCGCCCTCCAGAAGAACAGTATAGATCTTAAGATAACACTAAAAGGGCCACACCAGCTGCAAGTTTTAGCGTGAGACTTTTTCACGTCTCTGTTACGTTGCGAACTTTAAAAACATTGCCCCACCACGAAAAGTATAACGTTTCTCATTGGATAGACAGAATTTTTGTAGGCGGAGCTTAAGGTTAACATTGAGACCCTGACTGGTCAGATGAAAACACAGCCAGATAGTTTTTTTTTAAACCAACTTCGATAAATTGTAGTAAGGAGAAGTTAGGAGAGAGTTGCTCCCGAGACCGCGAGCTGTATGGAGCTGCGCCAGCCGCCGCCCCCTGACGAATACCGACAAGGTAATGATTGCACGCGATGCCGCATTTTTGAGTGCATAAGGCTTCACTCAGAACTGCAGAAGTCTCATGTGTTACACCCCCTTTTTACGTAATACTAGTGTCGATCGTCAATTGAAGCTCATGGTATTCACATTTGCTACGTAAGTTAAAATCTGAAACGCGATGATTTTTCTGTTATATAATTATTAAGCAGCCACATCAGCCACTGTAATTTACGACAAGTTAGATAAGTAATTAAAGATAATTGAGGGTCACTGTAGACCATGTTGATAGTTTTCTCTTTTGTGAAACTTAAATCTAGATTATAGATGTGATATGGCATAGGTCATCCTTCGATCCATTGTAGAACTTGGAAACCCACTCAGGGAATATTGGTTCACATTTTTGTTGAACGCAGTTGGTTTTTACCATCCTGTATTAAAACATTTCCTTTTAGCAATATTGCAATTTATAAACGATGCTTTGTGAGTAGAATAAAATTTCCAATGGTAAACTTAACTGCTTTTTCGACGTTGTTTTACCAGCTAACTAAAAATAGGAAAGCTTTGAACCCCTTCCACTAAATTTAGTTAGTATTAAGATTCTTTTACAGGGAGTGCAGTGGAGCTGACACTGACATCATTAAGTATTTGGTTATAACTTCGCTAGTCTCACTGAACTCTTCTGAACTCTACATGTCATGTGTGGTCTGTCGTCTCCTTAGCAGCAACAGGTCCCAGGTTCAAACTAGTCAATTCCCTAAAAAACACGCTCAGAGCGTCGTTGCGCGAAAGTGGTAGGGAGACACGACTTAGAACAACAGACACCACGCAAAATGTTAGACTCTTGAGGTTCTCTTCCATGGGGCCTTGTAATAGAGGCAACTGCCGTCGCTTTGACGTTCTGGAGGGGGGTCGGTCGGGATGCAATTGCCTGACGTCTTCCTCACAGCCCTCTCTGCTCTTTCATTCTCGACTGGCGTGCCAGTGCTTGACTTTACGCCGTAACAGTTGTAATAAAATGTTGAGAACACATTCTTTTCCTAGAATTCAGAACGCATGTTTATTTTCCATTGCATTCTTTGTCATCTTTAATTTGGTGAAATTGCATTAACAAGGTGCTGCAGTCACTGTAATTATCATAAATATCCTGTAAGCAATTTCGGTTTTTGGATAAGCACCTCATTAGCCATACTAAAAGAACAAAACTTCCAAATGGTAAGCTGCGTCAGTGCTCTTTGTCAGCTCTTTCTAGTGGAATTTGAAACCCGCTATGTCGTTAACTAGTTCAGCTGCGTCGATATTTTTACTATACTTGGAGTCAAAATTCACTGTAATTCCTTCAAAATAAGATAAAACGCTCAAATTTAACGCGTTCTCGACAGTAATTAAAATGAGGTGAAACGGTTCGTTATATGGGAGGCCTGTTTCCAAGTTCACTTACAATTATATCAAATTGTTTGGAGCAGTCTAGTTTAAACTGTTTTCACCCCAACACCCCCACCCCCCCTCCCCTCCAGTTTGGCAGAAATCGTTAAAATCGTAAAATCGATTGTACAAATACGATATTTGCTTCAGCAACCGTTCGCCAACCTATGATATCCAGCCGCGCGGGGTAGCCGCGCGGTGTTGGTCGCCTTGCCACGGTTCGCGCGGCTCCCCCCGTCGGAGGTTCGAGTCCTCCCTCGGGTATGTGTGTGTGTGTGTGTGTGTGAGTGTTTTGTCCTTAGCGTTAGTTAGTTTAAGTTACATTAAGTAGTGTGTAAGCTTAGGGACCGATGACGTCATCAGTGTGGTCCCATAGGAACTTACCACAAATTTCCAAAAAAAATAGCAACAAAACCTCCATTGTCCAACACTAACTGTGGAGGCGTCAGCCGTTTGAAGCTAGCGACTGTTGACCCACAACGCCTGTGGTGTGTGTTTGATAGTAGTCATTTCTTTATGATGCTACTTGGACGAAATGAGACTGTGACAACGGAATCTAGGGCAGAGGGGAAGGCTTCTTGTTACCGGCACAAGACAGGGATAGGACAATTCACGTACATCTCCTGGTTAATTCTTAAATTGTACTTCATTCTCTGTCTCTCCCTTTTTTTCACAGTTTTTGCGCCACCTCTCTGCCTTCGCCCTTGGTGGGGATTTATGTCGTCATGAAGTTGTTAGCGCCCTATGTGCGTGCGTGTGTGTGTGTGTGTGTGTGTGTGTGTGTGTGTGTGTGTATACGGCCATTCAAAATGCGATAAAAAAAAAAAAAACGAAACTCCTCGATCGCGCCCAGGAGACCACGTACGTCGACCGGCCGCCGTGAGGTCCTCGATCAATCAGGGTCAGATAAGGTACGGAGAGGCATATGGTCAACACACCGCTCTCCCGGTCGTTGTCGACGGTTCGACCATGGAACCGCTACCCCTCAATCCGGAAGCTACTCAGCCTCTACCCCTGAATCAGGAAGCTACTCAGTTGGCATCACCATTGGTTGGCTATACCATCGGTCCTTTAAAACTTCAGTTTATCTATGAGAAAATTGCTGCAAGCAGTTTCGCTGCTGTTTGTTGTAGACAGTAATTAGACTCAATTACAGCGCGCACACGTATTTGAGCTTGCTACTGGCGCCCCAGACGCGAATCTAACAGGAAGTATTCCTGATGCGGAACGTGCCATTACGGAAAGTGGGCTCCACCACGCACTCCACAGTGGCTTGCAGACTACCAGATTGCCGGCCGTTGTAGCCGAGCGGTTCTCGGCGCTTCAGTCCGGAACCGCGCGACTGCTACGGTCGCAGGTTCGAATCCTGCCTCGGGCATGGATGTGTGTGATGTCCTTAGGTTGGTTAGGTTTAAGTAGTTCTAAGTTCTAGGGGACTGATGACCTCAGATGTTAAGTCCCATAGTGCTCAGAGCCATTTTTGACTACCAGATTACTGACATAGATATTATAGACTGAAGTACACAGTACTGACGTTCCACAAGAATATTTGTGTCATAGTCCGTTGTGAACTAGCTTTCCGCTCTCTAGACCTTCTTCAGACAAGTTAGGACTAAGTAGATAGTTCATATAACGTCAGCGAGACATGTGGCCTTTTCCGACTACACAACAATAAGAAAAACAGATTCTTATTGAAATACACAAAGGAGGTATGGACAAATGTTACCTCATATTACATTATATTCAAACGTTAAAAATATAAGAATGTTAAGCCCAAAACAGCACACGGGTGAGTATAGGCACAGATTATTACGTTATATGTTCTTTCCGTCAGTAAAGGCAACACTCCAACTTTAGAACAGAGTGGAATTTACAGGATTTCATGCAGTTTGTGTGGAGAGTCATACGTAGGTCAGTCAACCATGTTCTGTCGCTACTAGACTGACTGAACATGAAAGGAGTTGTCGAGCGAAAAAGGAAGATTCCATACTTGCTGAACATGTTCTGAACTGAATGTCACCCTTACGGCATTAAATGTCATGTTATCCACGGAACAAATAAAGGCAGAAAATTAATATTACTTTAAATTCATTCATGCTATCGATAAACCCAAATCACAGAATACTGACTTAATAATCACTTGCAGTAAATATACGTGTTGTAAACAGTAAAACTGTTCCCCATCCACATCTTATTTACTCCTTTTTCGTTTAACATCCTCTTTCTTGCCTGTTTATCACATTGACCAGTTATTTTACTTACATAGTAGTCTGTGCTAGCACTCAGTTATGTATTGTTATAGCATTACTTTTCATCTTGGAGTAAAATGAAATGAAGGTTTATTTGTTAATAGGCTCTTTATGTATTTCAATATTCTTGTCCTTTTCTTTACGTATGTAGTCATAAAATGTCCACATATATTTGGAAAAAAACAGTCTCTGTACAGCTATAAACTCCCACTGATGTGTCGTGGACTATCTTTTTATTCTGAACTTTTCTGAGGATGACCTACAAACCCGATACCGGTTCAGAACGGAAAGCTCATATTGATGTAGATATCGAGGTAGTTACAGATGTTGAAAATTTAATTGTCTCTCAAGATGGTCTGTTGCTAGTAACAATGTACCTGATCTACACCCAAGAGACGGCCCAAGATGAAATGCCTCCTGATAACGAAATTTCTATTGGTTTGAGGGGAAAAGAAACCAGTCATATACAGGGATATCCAAGTCCAAAACAAAACGTAAAAATTTATGAAGCAATTTTACAGCTTCAGTCACTTTTTGCTGATATGCGTTAGTGAGGCGCGTTTCGGCAACAGGCTGCCATCATCAGATTGCACGTACATTACAGTAATATGAAGTGTGATGAGGTTCATTTTCTGGGTGGGTTAGTGAGGCTATGAACCTAAAACATTTTTGCTGGAAATTTGTCACACTTAAGAGTAATGCACTTGTAAGTGTAATGTGCCTGATGATGGCAGTATGCTGCCGAAACACGTCGTGCCAATAAATATCAGCAAAAAGAGACTGAAGCTGTAAAAATTATTTCATAAATTTATAATACATTCTCTGATCTGAATCAAGTCCATATGTCATGCCTAAATTTAAGTAAAAGGTAAAAATACGTCACGCCACGACTTCCTTGTATTTTGCACGCTTTAATGTTAGCAGCCAGAGGGGGCTCCCCGTTTGGCTACCGTGCCAGCAGCCTGTCCCACACAACGGCCCCTGCCTTGCCTCGTAATCCCAGCAACCTGATTTCGCAATCTTTTGTCGAGCGGCGCGTGCGTAAATAAGATGCGTGCGCGTGCAGCGGGGGCCAGGCGCTGATCCGCACCAGATTACGCACTTTGTTCCTCCCCTCCAGGCGATACTCTCAACCCACTTCCCCTCTACATCCTCCCTCCCCCAACCCGTCACAAAGCTGTGACAACCCTGCTCTCCTTGTGTCGCAAGCGGATTGTCTCTGCTGTCCCCGTTCAACGGCTTCGGATTTCACTGCGCCTGCTGCACGGTTAGTGTAAAGGTTCACTCATACGGCAATATTTGGCCACAATCGTCTTGCCGTGAACGTCGTTGCAATATGGCTGAAATATACAGCAATTTTGTGATATTGCTGGGCAACGCTGCTGATGTTGCAGGCTGTTGCAGCAGGTAATTGCTTTGGGGCGGGAAGTTGGGGATAGGGAGCGAGGGGGGGGGGGGAGGGGAGTTCAGGCAGCTGGTCCCCCACTTTTGTGTCAGAGTCTCTTAAAGAGGAGCATATTCGCCTTTTTTGTGCTCCGACAGAAGTGTTTTACAGCTAGTTCTAATATTCCGCAGATAATCGAATACGTGATCATTTATTTCATCGCAATAATACGGCGATGTATTTTCTTTTATGTAGTGCTTGGACCACATTCGGTAACGACCTACACTTTCACATTCCACTGCCATTGTTTTCATAATTTCTATGTGTTTACTATTTAGTTTTCTGAGTATTGCTAATATTTCAGTTATTTTCGAACATAGTGTTCGCTTTGAACCTATTATAATATTTTGGTGATTCATGCCAATGTTTTAAATTTAGTGTTTCAATGCTTTTTTGGTGACCAATATAAATTTCTCGACGCGTATATCTTGAGAAACATTAAAATGATTTGTACCAAAAATTAGACATTGTTTCACTGTTTTCATAGAAAACGCAAATGGTGGGTCTAGTATAGTTGATTTTAATCAGATCCTTTTGTCTGTTTGGTTCCGTGAAGTAGTTTTTGTTGTGGTGGCAGAAGAGCCAACACCGTGTTACTTACTAGTGGAGGCAGAAATGCACGCGTGTTAGCTCACGCAGGCTGGCGTGAGGAGGGAACGACTATACTGACATGAGGTCTGGAACATGACAAGGAATGAGAATTCAGAAAGCGCACGTAATTAGTTTGATACTTAACTTTAATCCATTAATGATGAACGTCGCTCTTGACGGTACATGATTCACAATATTATCTGTTCAGAATACATTCAGTAACTGAATATGGCGCCTTGCTAGGTCGTAGTAAATGACGTAGCTGAAGGCTATGCTAAACTGTCGTCTCGGCAAATGAGAGCGTACGTAGTCAGTGAACCATCGCTAGCAAAGTCGGCTGTACAACTGGGGCGAGTGCTAGGGAGTCTCTCTCCAGACCTGTCGTGTGGCGGCGCTCGGTCTGCAATCACTGATAGTGGCGACATGCAGGTCCGACGTATACTAACGGACCGCGGCCGATTAAAAGCTACCACCTAGCAAGTGCGGTGTCTGGCGGTGACACCACAGTTTTCGAGCCTTTTCAAGCTCATCTTCAGACGATGAAGCATTTATGTCAGAAATGTGCTGCTTGGTGACTCTGTGAGGAGGTCATACGAAACACGTTAATCCAATGCCAGGAGTGATAGCTATATGGAGAATTGTGTCGAAAAACGAATAGCAGCAGAAGTGGAAGTCAGCGACAATAACGCCCACATTGCCGCATTTAATACAGATATTCGTTCCAGAATATTTTCACTCTGCAGCGGAGAGTGCGTTGATATGGAACTTCCTGGCAGAATAAAACTGTGTGCCGGACCGAGACTCGAACTCGGGACCTTTGCCTTTCGCGGCCAAGTGCTCTACCACTGAGCTACCCAAGCACGACTCACGCCCCGTCCTCACAGCTCTACTTCTGCCTGTATCCCGAGTTCGAGTCACGGTCCGGCACACAGTTTTAATCTGACAGGAAGTTTCAGATATTCGTTTTTCGACACAGTTTTTAGTATAACTATCACTCTATGGCGATGCACCGAGCGAGGTTGCGCAGTGGTTAGCACACTGGACTCGCATTCGGGAGGACGACGCTTCCAATCAACGTCCGGCCATCCTGATTTAGATTTTCCATGATTTCCCTAAATCGCTTCACGCAAATGCCGGAATGGTTCGTATGAAAGGGCACTCCCGACTTCCTTCCCCATCCTTCCCTAATCCGTGGGGACCGATAACCTGGCTGTTTGGTCCCCTCCCACAAACCAACCAACCACCCAACCAACCAACCAATTAACCATGGCGATGCATTGCAGTGCTTGCTATTTTCTTATATGGAGCCTGTACCCAACATGTGGATGCGAAAATAAGCACATCCGACACACTGCATGTCGTGAAATCTGATTATGTTTCTGTAGAATCATATACCCCTGCAACGTTCAAACACTGAAAACAAAAAGCGTAAGGGTTAGGGGTGACTAAACTTAACCTTGGGTTTATCTTGTCAGGACTGCAGCTTGACAGAAAGCTCAATACCTTTCGAACGGTTACACACTGTGACAGAATCAACAAAGTGACTACATTACAATGCTTGACGGCAGCAATGAACACAACAATAATGCCTGTTATGCATCTCTCGTCCTCTTTCTGAATTTGTAGTGTATTTTCTTTACCGTAATGCATTAGGAGCTACTGTAGTGTTATTGTTTGGTCATCGTTTGATTGAAGTGTATCTAATTGCTGTACTTAGTAACTGTTTTTAATTTTTTTACTTCTATGTTCTTTAAATTTAAATAGTGTATGATATACACGGTATCTGACCATTACATACACGATCCAAAGGGTCGTGTGAAGGACAGTGGAACAAGCAAATACTCCTAATAAACATAAGTCCAGAATCTAATGGTTTCCCCAATAAGATGTGTTATGACTGAGTACATGAACAGTGTCCCTGAGGTTCCAAACTGCAGATATGCAGTCTCCTCGCTAATTTTTGCTATAAAGCTGACACTGTGATCCAGCAGTCCCCAGTGACGGACACCTGAAGATGGCTGGTTGGATGGTTGGTTGATGGGACCAAACAGCGAGGTCATCGATCTCATCATATTAGGGAACGTTGGGGAAGGAAGTCGGCCAAAGCGATTTAGGGAAATCACGGAAAACCTAAATCAGGATGGCTGGCCGCGGCTTTGAACCATCGTACTGCCGAAGGTAGCTGAACGCTTGCCAGCCGAAATATTGTGGCAAGAAGTCAACGTGATCTGGCTGCAATCCCAAAACCTCAGAATATTCAGTATGCTGGGAGAACTTCAAGAATCAAATGCACATATGCAGTTGAGGAAAAACACATTACGTGGTGACCTTCCGTGTTCAGGCAGGCTTTCTCTCATCCTGCCATTGATGCCCGTTCAAGTTCAAAAGTCCCACGCGTTTCAAGCGCACTGTCTACCATCCACAGTTCGTCCGCAGAGTTCATCTACAGTATCAACAATGCTGGAATACAAGAAAGCTTGTAAATACTCCCACAAAAAAATCCATTGTCTTCAAGTTGGGGGCATGGGAGGCCCTGTTATTGGCGAGCCACGATTCATACACTTGTTGTCCAAATTTCGTGCTAGCCTTCCATTGCAACAGCGTTATAATGCTGGCATGACTACATTTGTGCATACGTCATATCGAAGAAAGTATTGGTTTTCAGATCTATGTTTATTAGGATTATATCCACATTTCATTGTTCTCTTTTTGCCCTTGTCATTCGAACCTGCAATAGTCGCTGTATAGTGCAGTATAACAACGTATTATGTGGTTTTCCACATTTTCCACGCACTGTTTGTCATGCCACTAAGTACTCTTGATTTTCGGTGAGTACGCTTAACACAATAAGAATTAGTGGTTTATTTATTTACTTTTATTTTTTTTATTTTATTTATTTATTTATTTATTTATTTTTTTTTTTTTTTTGGAGTGCTAGTGCCTTTAGCATGAAACCGCGGATGCTGTTGCATGAGAGAGACACCTAGTAGTACAAAGAAAAGTTCCGGATGGAATGGATATATGGTGAGTAGCAACTTTCCTTCTCATAATATTGTTAGTGGGTACAATAAAGTATTTCTACGAGTGTAGTGCACTGTATCAGATCACTTACAGCGTTCAAAGCAACAGTTGGCGTGAATATTATGCTGTTTGATGAAAGAGGATTGTTCCATGTGGCGTCTTTTATAGTGGCCATACTGAAAAGAACACTGACAGTGAAAGTAAATATGCTTAATGTTACTGTGAAGTAAACACGAGTTTGTTCTTCTGCTTGTGTACTGAGTAGCTTCGAAAGGAAACCACTGGGCAGTATATAGTTTTGATACAAAATTCAATAAATTTTAGGGCCATTTTTGCGTGTTATTTAGAACTACAATTTGTTTTACGCTTTATGAAATCATGGAAGTTTCGGCATTTGGGATCGTGTCTTGGAAAAAAAGCGAATTTCCTTCTCAATGTAACACATGAAATTATGGGTGGTTGTGAAGTGTATGTTCCAGTGGTTCCATACGAAACCACCTCCCAAAAACAGCTGATCGTTTAATTTTTGCCCATTTCTTCTCGTACTCATTGCTTACTGTAATGATAAAGGTTACTTTCGTAAAAAAATTTAAAATTATGTTCCAAAGTGAAACCACCTCTTTAAAACAATTTAGTGTTTACTTTTTGTCAGTTTCTTTATGACTCGATACTTAGTATGATAATGAAGGTTAATTTTGTGAAAAATTTAAAAATGGTGGGACTGTAATGGTGGCGTGAGGGTAAAGCATGTCAGCGACAGCCATCCTATATCATTATTCACTGTATATGTCTTCTGGATGCCCCACCTGCAGACGAGCTTGAAAACGCTAGAAAACTAGCATATGAAAATAAACAACTACGAGGGTTGGAGCTTAAATAGTGGCAACTATTTATTCACAACCTATACAAAAGGGTTACGTGTTTGCACCTGTTACTGTCCTTCAAAATAGTCACTAGCGTTGTGTAGAACCCGTTGTCAGCGATGTGGAAGGCGTAGTATACAGTTAGCAGAGCCTGCTCTGTTGATGGTGCGAATGGAGCGGTCTAAAGTTATGGTGATTGTCATGTATGGATGTGATGGTGTTATCCTAACGCATTACGTTCTTCCACGGAAGACCGTCAATGCACAGTATTGCTGTTAGTTTTTGGAGCATCACCTGCGACCAGCTTTGCGAAAGAAGTGGCGACACTTTCTGCGCAACCCACCCATCATTCTTCACGACAATGAGCGGGCACATACAGCGCAAGCTGTGGCTACCCTGTTCGGTCGATGGGACTGGGAAGTACTGTACTATCCACCATACTCCCCGGACTTAAGTCCTTGTGACTTTGATTTGATCCCGAAGATAAAGAAACCATTTCGTCGCATTCGGTTCAGAACTGTTCCAGAGATTCGACAGTCAGTAGACCGCTCCATTCGCACAATCAACAGAACAGGCTCTGCTAACGGTATACTGCGCCTTCCACATCACTGACAACGGGTTCTGCACAACGCTGGTGACCGCTTGGAAGGACAGTAACAGGTGCAAACAGGTAACTCTTTTGTATCGGGTGTGAATAAATACGTGCCACTATTTAAGTCCCAACCCTCGTATTTCATAAGTGGCTCTTCCCACTTCCCTGTATTTATTTACTAGTAATGCACAGTCGCATATTGCATACTATCCATAATGTGTTATGAGGAGCATCGCTGTTCGCTGACAGCGTCTCCTAGTTTACACCATATTTTAAACATGCGTGACGATGCGAAGGTAATTTCGTGTGTATTTTTTGACGTGTCACTATGCACGTTTGAAAACAAATCTGAAGATCGTCTTCGTCGACCAAACCTGTGGTTTAAGTAGCAAACAATTTTGTAATCATAGACGGACATAAAAGAAATTTATTCTAGATGATGGATAAACTTAATAAGATGTTTTTGTTCTGAGTGTCGCGTTTCGCGCACGCTGAGCACTTTGCTCATGTGAAGCGACAGTGTTCCGCCATTGTGCTCCGTCATTACGAGTGGCTGTCGCACAGGGGTGGCGGACCGGAGGGGGTGGGCCGCTCTCGGCTCGGATGTCGGCATTAAACGCGAGGGCGCCATGGCTGCCGTGCATTATGCGCGGTCAGCAGGCGGGGCCCGGGGTCCGGGGCTTCCCCCGGGGCAGGCTGCTGGGACTCGGGCTGCGCCGATTATTAACGGGACAGGCAACGCCCCGCGCGGCTTTTGTGCGCCCGCTGCAGTTACCGGCGTTTATCTGAATTAATTCCTGCCGGTCACCGCCGGTACACTCTGGAGCACCTTAGGGTGGGTCCAGTCCGCACAAGTACTGCCTGAGGACGGCGCGTACAGTAAAGGCCGGAACGCAACGACGCGAGGAACTATTAGAACAGGACCAATGGCTGTAAATTTCTTCCTTTTCCGGGCTACACGGATTCGCGATAGTCCGGATTCTTAACCGTGAGCAATATCTTTGTAGTCTAGTCCGTGAGTCCAGTGACATACCGCGCCAACACTACCTGCTTGTCTACATCTACATCTACATTTATACTCCGCAAGCCACCCAACGGTGTGTGGCGGAGGGCACTTTACGTGCCACTGTCATTACCTGCCTTTCCTGTTCCAGTCGCGTATGGTTCGCGGGAAGAACGACTGCCGGAAAGCCTCCGTGCGCGCTCGAATCTCTCTAATTTTACATTCCTGATCTCCTCGGGAGGTATAAGTAGGGGGAAGCAATATATTCGATACTTACGCGCACGTTTCCTTATGATTTGAGTTACGCGGCCTCTATACCGTATACCGCCAATAGTATTGCGCAATAATAGTGTGCAATATTATTGACGTTCTCCCTGCATTGCTCAACAATACTCTCTGTAACAATTTTGTGGCTCGGACAGTTGACGATAAAGACGCTGCTGTTGTGATAATTGCTCTACTTTGATGCAAGCAAAAATATGTGGACGAAAAATTGGGGCAAGGAGCATCATCAGAGACCACTCACGAAAATTTGCTGACGAAAATGAGGTTGCGATAAAAACACGATTATCATAAATTTTTGTGTGGTGACGGCCCAACATCTGATACATTATTGGAAATGGTTATCAACATGAGTCGTGCATGGATGTCAAAAATGTTCGTAAGTGGTGTAGGGAGTTTGCAGCTGGTCGCACCGAAATTCACGACGGACAAAGGAGCGGGAGGCCGTCAATATCTGAGGAGGCAGTGTTGAAGGCTGAGCAAAGCATGCGTGAAGATCGGCGGATCACCCTGTACGATCTCTGCACGTTGGTTCCTGAGGTTTCCCGAAGCGCCGCTCGCAGAATTTTAGCGGAAACGTTGAACTACCGGAAGGTGTGCGGAAGATGGGTGCCACGCATGCTGACTGAGGACCACATGCGGCAATGAGTTGGTGCTTCCCGCGCGTTTCTTCACCGCCTCGCAGCCGAACAGGACAACTTTCTGAACTCAATTGTCACAGGTGACGAAACCTGGGCATACCACTTTACACCTGAGACCAAGCAACAATCACGCCAGTGGCGACATCCTTCTTCGCCAAAGCCGCGGAAATTAAAACTAACACAGTCTGCCGGTAAAGTCATGACAACCGTTTTTTGGGATCGGAAAGGGGTATTGTTGGTCGACTTTATGCCCACTGGGACCACAATTAGCGCTGACAGGCACTGTGAGACTCTGAAAAAACTCAAACGGGCAATTCAGAACCGGAGAAGAGGAATGTTGAGCAAGGACGTACACATTCTCCGTAACAACGCTCGCCCACACATCGCTTGGCAAACCGTTGCTCTCCTGCAACAGTTTCAGTGGAACGTAATCACCCACCCGTCCTATAGTCCTGACTTGGCGCCCAGTGACTATCACCTATTCCCCAAGTTAAAACAATATTTGGCCAGAAAGCGACTCAGCTCCGACGACGAGGTGAAAGAAGAGGTTGATAACTTTCTGAACAGCATGGCCGCGAGCTAGTATGACATGGGCGTACACGAACTGCCATAGCGTCTACACACATGCATCGACAGAATTGGTGAGTATGTCGGAATATAGATAAACTGATGTAAACCATTGTAGAAATTGACAGGTCTATGTACTTATAAAAAATAGGAGACCTTACTTCTGGGAATACCCTCGTACTTCGAAGTCTTCACACGTAGATATTTGCGCCCCCTTCGTACCACTCCCTCTTGGAAACTGGTGTATGGTGTTTTCATTCATCACAAAATTCTTATACGCTTCTAGACTGATTTCCCATGCTTCCGCTAAACTTCTCGTTTAGTAAAATGTGGCACCACATGGCTGATCTCAGTGAAACAATATTACGGCTTTAGCAGTTCGTGTCTAAGTGTGTCGAAGTAATGTTTGTGTAACAAATACCGAGTGATAACCGACAGTTCTCTGGGATATAATGTTTTTGAATCAAAACTGATCAACTCTTACACAACAAAAATTTAGATGTTAGTGTCTTCTCCTTCCCCCCTCCTTGGTTAAATTTACTCGAACGCTCAAATCCGCATGATCAAAAAAGGAAATACTGTAATGAGAGACGTAAGTCCATCAAGTCAGCGTTTACCTATTATGTTAACCCCACCTTGCTACCAGGCAATTCTTTCGAAGACTCTAACTCAAGAAGTTAATGTCACCTTAAAGTATTTGATACATAGTTACAGAAACTTGTCATTAAACGTGGACTAAGCGATTATTTGCTGGTAGGGAGTGTATACACACACACACACACACACACACACGCGCGCGCGCGCGCGCGCGCGCGCGCGCGCACACACACACACACACACATACACACACACACTCACCGTGTATACTTTATTTATAATTTTCCATTAATTTAAAAAAATTGTCCTTTGTGGTCTTACCTTGCATTTTCTGAGCAACAAATTATACGACTGATTCCTAACATTTCTATTTTTGTACTTATCTGCCCTGACATCCCACAATTCTGCCAATTATTTATACATTTCGGTGCTCTCTACTCATAACATTCTTCCGTGTAGTTTTGAACTCATTTTCAACACCATAACGACAACGAACAACGAACACAAAGATATGCAATGTCTGTAGCACGCGAGACACGGTCAAGGATATTGCACAATCAAGACCACCTACAATACATCAGACCACAACACAGAAACCAAGATGGCGGCCGTCTTAGGCCAAGTATTTCAGCGCTACCCTAATACGAATAATTTACAAACTTCATAAATGGAAAGTAGATTCAAAATTGCGTAAGAAATGTATTGTTATGTATTTTTTTATCTTCAAACTTAAATAAAAAGTTGTCACTAAAGCCACAAATCACGTAATAAGAACTATGACGAAGTAAAATTATGAGATGCAACTAAAAATCAAATCCAAAAAACTACTACAAAACACATGTAAATGGCATGTTTGGACACTAATAATAATTTGCACAATAGAAGCTACATAGCAATAATAAATGAAGCGTGTAACCAAAGCACAAAATTGTATTAAACAATATGCAGTTAATTCTAGTCACTGTCATTACGTAATATGTTAGAAGTGTTTGATTTTGAGTACCTGTTGGATTTACTTGCTGCTCAGCTTTGCCACTTTGCGTTTTGTTATTTTTGCTGCAATGTCTTCATGAGTTCCTCTTTTTTGTTTGACTAGTGTTCGAGCAATTTCCTTTGAAACACACTTTTCATTCAACAGTTTTGTGTAATTATTAATAAAAATGTTTGAAAGCACTTTAATACTTTTCTTGATTATTGTCTTTAAAGGAATGCCACATTTGCACACATCACTGAGGTTACTAACGACATTTTCACGCAATTCAGTTCCTAAGGCAAGTACTGCATCTCCCTGATTTTCAAGTTTTAGGAGTTCTGGTTCATATGTGCTGCTAATCAGAACTTGAAAAAGTTATATATATATATATATATATATATATATATATATATATATATATATATATATATATATATATTACAACACAAGGAAATCATTATAGAAGAAGGACACTTCAGTCCGCCACGATTCAGTTGGTTGAAAGGAGTTCTTTGGTTTCACACTGCAACAAAATTTCATCCTGTGTCTGCAACATTTCTTCACAGCCTGAACATTTTCCACCTTTTTGCAGCTTCTCAAGCACTGTTTTGCTGGTGTAGCTAGCAATACAAACCAAGACTTTAAAGTCTTCATCCATCATGGAAATGTTTGCTAGTTCCTCTAGCAGGTTCTAATTTATCTAAATTATCATACTTTTGGTTTTTTATGCTGTAATTTACTTTTGCTGCAAAATCATTTAATGTAAATTGACCATGTTTAGAAGATCTGAGCTTTAGTAGACTTATTACTTTGTTTCCTCTCAGATTCCAAGATTTGCTCAACTGAAACATTATATGTGCAGCCACTTATCCTTCTATAAGCTCCAAATCTTGCTTCCAAAGCATCTGTTTGTAATTTTGCTGTAAGAATATAGGACCAGTTGTAAGTGTTAAAAATGTATCTGCATAACTGAACTGTTGTTGCAAGTGTGTGAGAGAAAGCAGTGTATGTTTCATTGGTTAATTTTCCATGAGCAGGCAATGCATGTCAGATATCAAGAAATGTTTTCAAATTTTCAAGAAACACAAGTTTGGAGTCAGTAGGTCCAGTGATTGGGCTAGAATTATCATCTGATGTGTATTTGCCTTTCATGGGATGCTGTACATTAGAAACTGTCCACCATTTAATGATTAATTTCAAAAGCTGAATAGTGCCATCAGAAATCTCAATCCCCTGATTTTTCATAATGTCTAGCGCTGCCACATTTTTAGAATCAAAAACACTGAGAGCAAGGGTAACATTCTGTCTCTCAATAGAAGTTGGATATACTGCCTTTCTCACTAGCTTTGGGGCAAGTTTCAACAGTTTATTTTTCTCAGAATGAAACAGGTTCCTCAAATCTGAAAACTTTGCTTCACTGACAGTATATTCACATGCAGCATTCCCTTCATCACTGTGTAGAAAGGTATTGATGAAAGCAAATGTATCCTCAATATTTGGCATTAAGAAGGATTCATTTTTTCCATTCAACCAGTTATTTCTGATACACTTAAGCAAGTGCACATTGTCAAACAGAAGAAAGAGAAATTTGGATGGAGCGACTGGATTTGTAATACACGGCTGTAAAGTGCCACCACACATAAGCTGATACATTTTTCTATTAGTGCTGTGGTTATCTGTTACCAGGCATATAACATCATACTGAAGCTCATGCATTAACTTTAATACATCAATTGTCATTTTCAGTAGAGTATCAGAATTAACATTTTTTACAGGAAAGAGAGCTATCACTTCTTTATAATCAGAATGTAAAGATGATGCCATGAAAACCTGCATTGTACCTGCTGTTGTAGTATCTGAAGTATTCTCAGCAACACCAAGTATCTTTCCTGCCTTATAAGAGAATTTTGAACTAACGTAAACTTCATGTAGCATCACTGAAATTACCTTGTCATTTCCCTGAAGAAATTTATTTTTTTTTCCCGCAAAAAAGCTACCTGTGATGGGCCAATACAAGGTTTTTTTGGCCCCATTTTGCATAGAAACTGCCTTAAATAGACAGGATGAGGTAATGTTAATACATTTGTTTTTCTCAAGTGTTGGTAGGCACCAGGAAATGAAAAGCAAATGGTTGCTGCCCATATCAAAAGCTCAGGAGAATATCTGCTTTGCTTTGTTATTGCGAGTTGTAATTGCTCCAAAACAAATTCTATTTTAGGTGCTGTTTCAGCGTCAAAATCACTACCAGCTTTTAGTGCATGTTTGAGAACCTTGACTAAAATTATAATCTTGTCAATGGTGCCAGTAGAGTTATTTGTGAAACCATTTAGGTGACTCACCAGATCATCAAATTTCGTCCACTTGTCACATTTCAAGTTGTCTTCGTCCCCAGACTGTAGTATCCATTTCAAGGTTTCCGTTGGCAAACACACATTTCTGTGAAACACTTTCACTTCCAAGGAACTTCATATCTTGAAGCACACTGAAACTAATGGCACATCACTGACTGAATCATCCTTTAATTTAATGAAAGATACGTAGTCATCCTTTACTAAAATTGTAAATGGACAAACATTCCTTTTCTGCACTTCGCTTTTAAAATGCTGAAAGTCAGGTATATTGTCATTTTCGCACCACGTACTGAAACTACATTCATCACGTTCCAGTAGCTGTTGAACACGATCTTCAGGATTCTTCCTTTGCTTAGGAACTGGTACTGTGTGATAAGAAGGTTGATTAGGAAAGATGGTTGGAATTGCATCATTTGTTAGTTTTGGTATTTTTCGTGGCACACGTATTGGTTCACTATTTTCCACAGGAAAAATGTCTTCCCTAACCACAAACTTAGGTTCAAAATGCTTAATACACACCACAGCTTTATCGTTCACTTCAAAATTATCTCTATGAATTAGTTTAATCCATTTGTTCCTCAATGCTGTTTCCTTGGGAAACTTAAATGTTGAGGTATCGTACGTTTTGCCGTAATTGGATTTACATCCTGGTACACAACAATTGGCTCTGAGCACTATGGGACTTAACATCTATGGTCATCAGTCCCCTAGAACTTAGAACTACTTAAACCTAACTAACCTAAGGACAGCGCACAACACCCAGCCATCACGAGGCAGAGAAAATCCCTGACCCCGCCGGGAATCGAACCCGGGAACCCGGGCGTGGGAAGCGAGAACGCGACCGCACGACCACGAGATGCGGGCTCTGGTACACAACAGCTACGTCCCATCGCAAGAACAGTTTACACTTTAAATTATGCCGAACTTAATATAGAAAATAAATACTATCGTAGCACTTTTCACGACATTCACAGCATATAGCATAAATAGCAGCTAGTAATAAATGCTTTCGCTTCTCTTGAACGTCACGTATACAATGTTACACACACACGTTATGGAAACACAAGCACGCCGGTTTGTTTTCCCCCACGATTGCCACCATATTGTCAACTGCCTTAAGGTCTGATTTATTGTAGGTGGTCTTGTGCACAATACTGCTGACAGACGGCGCAACATTTCCAGACAGCGCAGCGCAAAGTATTTCAAAAGTTTTTTATCTTCTCAATATTACTGCCCAATCTCTCAATCTCATACATACAGCTAATTTAGCTGCAAGGTGTTGCCACACCTGCATTTTACAATTTATGGGGTAAAGTCCCTGATTCTGTGGCCAAAATCGAGAAGATTCGGCAGTCTTAGTAAACAAAAATGGCTCTGAGCAGTATGCGAATTAACTTCTGAGGTCATCAGTCGCCTAGAATTTAAACTAATTAAACGTAACCAACCTAAGGACATCACACACATCCATGCCCAATGCAGGATTCGAACCTGCGACCGGAGCGTCTAGAACCGCACGGCCACTCCGGCCGGCTCTTAGTAAACAATATATAATATCATATGACAGGAGCATGTACATTTAAAGGCTAAAAAATATTTTCTTGGGCGACAATATTTCTGGGTGTGGATTTGTTCCTGGGTGTGGGTATGAAATCATGCATCATGTTACAGAACTTGACACAATTAATTATATTACATGACACGAGTACTGATACTGACCAATAAAAAACCGCGAATATGTCAAGGTGTTTTGATTTAAATGTCTTTGAAACTGCGAGTTAACTCTAAAAGATAGTTCCCTTGTTTTACACCCCTAGCTCTGCACAGGACATATTCGCCTTTTTTTGTTCTAAGACAGAAGCATTTTTCATTCTGATGACAAAGGTGTACAAGGATCAAAGATGAGGGCTATTGAAGACGACGTTGATAGAGATAGTTTACACGATGAGATCCATACGCTAAATAATAATTTGTAGGAATTTCGAAGTCAAGCTTCTACGTCCACAGACTCTTTTTCGTGGAAAACTTCTTTAAAGAAGAAGACACGCCTAACATAAAAACAAATTAGCGAAAGGATACTGGGGGATCCACACAGCAGTGCCTATGTGTAAAGAGTCTTCAGTCACATGAATCATTTATGGTCTGACGACGGGAACAAACTGATTCTCGATGTGGTAAAAGTAGAATTATGCATTCGTCGTAATTTGAATTTCGCAACATGCAACGACATTTACAAAAAATTAAAGTTATCCAAAATTTGTCGAAAGCTGTAACTAGCAATCATAAATGTAATTTTACTAAGTGTTTTATTGTGTTGACCTTCGGCCTTTAGCTCAGCATATTCAATCACTAAGCAATGTTCGGGCATTTTGTCAGTTTAATCTGGCAGCCATTTGTGTACCAGGACTACTGGCACGTACTTCTAAACAAGCAAAAATTGATGCTTCATTCGAAATTAAAACTGTGTGCCGAATAGCGAGTGGACCCTAGGACCTTTGCCTTCTGCAGACTGTTAGAACTGGAAGGTAGGAGAGGAGGTACTCGCCCAAGCAAAGCTGAGAAAGGGGGAGGGGGGGGGATAACTCAGTCAGTACAGCACCTGCCGCGCAAAAGGTAAAGCTCCGGAGTTCGAGTCCCAGTCAGTCCCAGATTTAATTTGGCATGAGGTTTCGTATTAGCGCACACTGCACTGCAGAGTGAAAATTCCATTCTGCAAGCATGTCTCTGGCTGTGGCTAAGCCATGTCTCCGCAATATCCTTTCTTCCAGGATGCTAGTTCTACAAGGTACTGGGTGGTTATTATTAACGTGCAGCTACTGTAAATATTGTATGGCTGCAAAACTTCGGAGATACGCTAATACGTTTATACAGAATCGATTTACACTGCAAAAAATTAGTTCCCACTTAGGCCACTACGTGCAAATCTCGCGCTGTACAACATATTTTCGACATCTCCGGTGCCCATATTGGACAAATTGAGTAAGCGACAGTTAATAATCAAATGAACATTACGCCTCTTCCACTTGTTTGACCTTTTCTGCCCAAGTCCCGATCCTGACCCATTACATATCGAAATATTATATGCTACGGTCGCAGGTTCGAATCCTGCCTCGGGCATGGATGTGTGTGATGTCCTTAGGTTAGTTAGGTTTACGTACTTCTAAGTCTAGGGGACTGATGACCTCAGATGTTAAGTCCCATAATGCTTAGAGCCATCTGAACCATTTTGAAATATTATGTTTGGATTCACAGCACCAGATAAGCACCTGGTGGCCAAAATTGGAACAAATTTTTTCCCGGTGCATATCAATTCCGCGTTAACGCATTAGAGTATGTATCAAGTTTCGCTGTCGTACGATGATTACAGCCTCCACTGGCCCTCAGTGGGTAGATGCACTTTAATTGTAATCACCCGGTATGAAGGAGAACTGTGAAGTCTGGAAGGTAGGAGATGTACTGGCAGAAGTAAAGCTGTGAAGGGTCGCGAGTTGTATTGTCGCAGGATAAAGTTAACGCACATTACCAGAACTTTACCGAATGCGACAACGCCTATTGACTTCTCCAATCAAGACGCCAAATCTTACCCAGTTCGAAAAGAAATGCCACAAACAGGCTAAAGAACCATTCCATACATCGTGAAAATGATAATACAGAAGGCTTCAGTGCTTCATCAGAAGTTATCACAGATAAAAAATTACAAGCAAACTTAAACGAACTTTTTAAATAAAACAGTGTCGTAAAATCGAGTGTGAATAGAAGTGCAGTTTTAAAACGGAAGTTACCTTCAAGAACGCATGAGACTGCCAAAACAAACAGTGGACATAAAGCTGACTATATGCAGTGTGGGGCATGTGCCAAAGATGTTCTCATTGTTGCCGAGTACCATGCTGATGACCATCCTCTTCATTGAAACTGTGGATTCTATGACAGCCAAAATAAAGGAAAGGACTACGCAGAGATTTTTTGATGATTAACAATACGTTACGAATTTTTTTCTTAAACTGTTAGTAGAACCATTTTATTGTTAGAATTTAGTGTGAAAGTTCGTTCCCTACGTACTGATGTGTGATCTCGTATACTGTACAGTTATGCCAATAAATACGTTGGGTAATAAAAAGAGTCGATAGAGCTTTTCTCCGCGATAGGTAAAGGTCACAGGTTCGAGTCGCAGCCCGGCACACAGTTTTAATCTCCTGGAAGTTTCATATCAGCATACACTGCGTGCAGATTCTGAAAACAAAAATTAATTTCGTAACGTTTATTTGCAGGTGTTAATTAAAGCCTTATGATTTCCTCTTTGGAATGCATTAAACTTCTCTTGCCGCTGTGTGAGTCATAAGAACAGCTGATTTCAGAACTGTAACGTAGTGGAATAATTGGCACCGAAATTAAATCTGTTAAAGTAGTCGAAAAATAAGGGCCGGGAATACTTTTGGAACAGCAATACATTTCTCCACTTTGTACTTAACGAATGTCTTCTTCAGATATCGTTAATGGCTGCGGAAATAGTTTCGCGTAACAGCTTACGTGGTTCGTCCAGCTGAATTAGAAACAACTGAAGGTCACTCGACCACAGGACGCGAGACAGAAGACGTCACGAAACAAAACAAAAACGCAAACATCGATACTTCCGACAGAACGGGCAAATTTGCCTTCATAACTTTGTCGAATCGGCAACGGTTTCGCAAACGGTCCCGCTGTATCTGCTTTAGCGCGGCGAACGAGCCCCGCCAGCCACGAAACGTGCAGTGGTGCGCCATCTATTGCAGTGGTGCCCTAGTTGCAGGTAACACCGCCAGATGGCGGCGACCCGGATGATGAGTCAGCGCTGCGCGCAGCGACAAATGAATGCGGCCGCACGGACACGTCATTACGCGCACAGCACCAAATGGAACGCGCCCGGCGTTTTACAAGCGCTGCGGGCCAACCGCCATAACGGCCCGCGACGAGTTCATTCGCGCCGATCGTATCACCTACACGAGGGTGAACAGTCGCAGCATTTATAAACAGGTTTTTCAGAGACAACTAACAATCACAATTCTTCATCAATTTGCTAAAACTATTCAATATTCCGTCACGTTACGAGCAATAAATAAGGCAATAAAAATTGACCAGACGCACTGTGGGTTTCGTACAAAATTATGTAGGCAGACAATTAATCCATTTCGCGATTGTAGAATCTCGACAATTTTTGCCTGTTATCGACAATGATACTGGCAAGATTCGTTCCCACTGATTCCAAGATTTTCGAGAATGTTTTAATTTCAATAATCTAAATGTGACATAAAGTCACGCAGGACACAGAGGACCATTATTATTGTAATTAGTAGTTCTCCGTTCACGCTGACTGGGTCGCAGTACTAAAAGTCAGACATCAGGCAAGAAATGACTTAACTGCTCATATGACGCGTTTCAAAATGTATCCCATCATCAGACATCCAGGAGCGATTACTGCATGTTAGTCTGCGATTGTTTGTTTCACATAGAACTTGAAACGCCCTAGCTACGTGCAGTAATCGCTCCTGGATATATCATGGATAAATTCGGAAACGTGTCCTATGAGCAATAATCATTCCTTCCCTGATGTCTGACTTTACCATTGCGACCACTCAATCTGAATGGAGAAATACTGATTGTTTCAGTTTAAGGTTTGACGTCGGATAACGAATGACAAAAGAAATATTTCGTGTGATGTAATTACAAATTAAATATTAACAGATTTTTTTTTTTTTATTTTATTTTATTTTATTTTTACCTGTAGTGTGAAACTTACTTCTTGCCAAATTTCATAGTTGTAGATCAACGGGAAGTACCTATAGGTTTTGATAAGTGTGCTTTTGGTTGCATTGGCTTAGAAATTTACATTTGTCACACCGGCAAGGACCTATATACGTTAGCCGGCTGGTGTGGCCGTGCGGTTCTAGGCGCTTCAGTCTGGAGCCGCGTGACTGCTACGGTCGCAGGTTCGAATCCTGCCTCGGGCATGGATATGTGTGATGTCCTTAGGTTAGTTAGGTTTAAGTAGTTCTAAGTTCTAGGGGACTGATGACCATAGATGTTAAGTCCCATAGTGCTCAGAGCCATTTGAACCATTTTTTGAAACTATGCACTTGAGTATGTGACATAGATCTACATTTCATACGTCTACCCGTCCCTGAGAAAAAGGGTTGTTAACAGACGGGCAAACAGACAGTCAGGTAAGGGAAGACAAAATATTGTTTTTCGTGGGATATAATTACAAATTTATAGTTTTCGGGTTTTTTCCTTTCGCCGTACTGTGAAACCTTCCTTTTTGCCAAATTTCACGTCTCTAGGGAGCTCGTATAGGTTTCGATGACTGAGTATGCGAGTATTAAACTGTGTGACATAAATGTCCGTATCTTTTCATTGCATTGACTTATAAGATTCAATTTTGTATGCGGCCAACTGACCACAGACCTCAGTATGTGGGATAATTTTCATCTTGATACGTCTGCCCGATCCTGAAGAAAAGGATTTTCAACAGCCGGATAGAGCGACGGACGGACGGCAAAACTTTGAATCTTCTGCTATCCAGCGACATGCGGAGTATGTTTCTGTCGTTTATAGCACGCCTGTAATAAACATTTCAGACCTGTTCTTTCTTTTTGAATCACCCGGTACTAACCGCTTTGAAGAATCCCTAACACACTGACCTCTTATTGGTGTATCACATACATTAAATGTCATTGAACCTTTACTTAGTTTGCAGATGAAAGACATTATTGTTTGTACCTTTCCAGTCTCTTCATTTATAGGGATCACTAGGCGAATTCTCGTCGGTGATCTACAGCTTAGCTTCGTTCCACAAACGTTCTTGTTAGCACGTGTGTACCAACTTGTCGGCATGCCACTGTTAACATACACATTGTAAAAGTTTCGATACATATTGCATGGGGGCTTAATTAAATAAGATTGAAAATATTTTTAGTTTTTGGTAGCTGTAAGTCCGATTACGCTGTTTCGTAAACGGTTGGCCCTGACTAGTATTATTACGCTATCTGACTGCAAAGAACAACAACAAAGAATGAAATGAAAATTTTCGTTAACACAGTTAATTAATTAAGTCCCCAGCAACTATAAAACCTACTAAACCGAAGCACAAGTGTAATTGTTCTGTGTGTGGGAGTGTGACTCAACGTACACATCTGGCACGGTTCTTCTCCAACAAGACAAGAACTTTTAAATACCAATTATACTGACGTGATAAAAGAAAATTAGAAATACTATAATTGCTCAAGGAAAGTAGAATTACACTCTAATACAAGAACACACGCCAGATGCTTTGTTGACTGAACCTGTAATGACGCATTATTTAGGACACTGAAATAATGAAAAAAAAGAAACGGAGTTTATTACCTCATTTATATTGATGAAAATCACTCTAATCCTTACAATATATCTCCACCCCGAGTCTCTACTACCACATCTCGACAAGACTCTTCAGTATCACATCTCAGCAAACACAGCCTACTAGCACATCTCAACAAACACTCCTCTGCTACAACATCTCAGCACAGACTACCACGAAACCTCGACAAGCACTGACTACCACGAGCTCTCTCCAAGCACTGTGGAGGCGGCTTAATAATACTCTTTGGCGTAATCTCTGGCGCAGTGGCTCAGTGTAGCCACCTTTCAATATTCATAACAGCGGCGTAGTATGCGTTGCAGACTAACAGGACTGTCTCGCTGACTGACACGCTGTGAAGGCGATGGGCGCGGCAGGGAATTTCCCGAGAGAAATGTGACACTTGTGCGGTACTTGTTTCAAGTCGGGGAATCCCAGGCATGCAGACGTGTAAGGCATTCAGTTCAATTCTGAGGGGCCATAAAGACGGTTAGGCAATTTAATCAGCTTGATATTGTCTATGCTTGCGATTAATTATATGAAACGAAGTGTTGTCCATTATAATAATGAAACTTCCTGGCAGATTAAAACTGTGTGCCGGACCGAAAGAAAGGATATAGCGGAGACATGACTTAGCCACAACCTAGGGGATGTTTCCAGAACGAGATTTTCACTCCGCAGCGAAAGGCAAAGGTCCCGAGTTCGAGTCTCGGTCCGGCACGCATACATGACTTAGCCACAACCTAGGGGATGTTTCCAGAATGAGATTTTCACTCCGCAGCGAAAGGCAAAGGTCCCGAGTTCGAGTCTCGGTCCGGCACGCAGTTTTAATCTACCAGGAAGTTTCATATCAGCGCACACTCCGCTGCAGAGTGAAAATCTAATTCTGGAAGCATTATAATAATGTGTGCGAGCTGTGTTGCGGCTCGCGTTGGTGCCGTTGGTAGGTTGGCATCGCGTAATAGGGATGGTGGCACTTCGTTTTCTTCTTGTGTTTACTGACGCCTGCGGCACGCAGGCACTGCTGGATCAAGGGGCTGTAGTTGCGAGGGCCACAACCTCGTTCTCCACCGGACGCAGGACGTTTGAGTTAAGTGAAAATTAACCCAGTAGTGAAACCTCCACTATTTTGAGATCACGCGTTTGTTCGTGTGTTGCTGCTCGCAGGCTCGCTGAGACGAAGAGCAACGAGTGGAGTGTTTGGAGTTGGCGAAGTTAATTAGCCGTCCTCCACCTTTTATTATTAATCATTGAATTCCTTGTGTTATTACTTGTGAAGTTCAACCAGTGGTATTTTTCCTGCCTTGTGGCAGCTAACGCCCCAGTTCCCTGTCCTGGAGGTTAGCGTATCTTCGCGCCAGTGTACTTCTCCTCGCCTTGCCGCTGCTGTCCGGTAAGCCTCCTTGACTGTGGTTCGGATATTTGTTACTTTTGGACTACCTTGGTCGTAGCGGGTCATTCTGCTTCCGGATTCAGAAGACGCAGTGCTGTCCGCCGGTTCCGCCTTGCCTGGGCTATTCCATCGTTGTGTTGGTTATCAGACGTTAGGTAGTGTTGGCCTGCATTTAAACTGTCACTAGCTTGAGTTGCCATCCGGTTAAGTGAATACAACCCTTGGCTGCCTGTCTCATCGGTTACGAAATTGAGCGAGTTTCCCACGTCAATCCCTCGAACACTGTCTGAGGCCCACTTCTCTCTTGATTTGTCAGATTGTGATAATTGTCAATAAGGCCTTCAGCCCGTGAATGCCATTTGTCTAATTAGATATTGCCTCTTAATAGTGAAATTTTGATTATTGTGCTTTTTTAAAAAAAATATCTTCATATCTTTTGGAGAAGTTTAATTGTTCTTAATAATTTGCTATCCAGGCCTTCAGCTGTCGAGTTGTTTTTGAATTATTCCCATTGGGTCCTTCAGCCGACAAGTAATTTGAATTTCTGGTCAATAAGGCCTTTAGACGCGAGGGCACATTGATTAATAATTTTTTATTAGACATTGTGTCTTAACAGTCAAATCTGATAATTGTTCCTTATTGCCAACATTATTTTCAATTGGTTCCAAATAAAGCGTACGCGATTAAAAAAAAAAAAAAAAAAACTCAGCAACCAACGGGAACTGAGTAAGGCCCCGTCCACGCCGAATTCTGCATTTCCCTTGCTCCCATGTTTCAGTGTCTTCTCTGAACTAAGAAGTGGGCATGAGATTTTCATTGTTCCGACCTCCCCACCGCCCCTAAATGAGATTTTGCAGGACACCCCCCCCCACCCCCACTGTCTCCCATTTTTCGTAATTAATGGACGTCTCCTTATAAACCTCTTCCTTCTGCGGACAACCAATAACATATTCCAAGGCATGAAGCTTTAACATTTACATCTACGCGTATTCGAGTTAAATGTTTTTAGGGTTCCGTGGCTCATGCGGTAAAAACGGAACCTTTACAGTACCTGTTTGTTGCCCGCCTGTACAATCCACAGCTCAAGTGTGACGTGCATTGCGATTCAGCAAGAAGCCGTCTACGCACAAACAGATCTATGACTGGCATGTAGATCTCTTGGAAGCAGGTTGCATATGGAAAGTGCAGAGCAGTGGTCAGCCACGCACTTCTGTCGAAAATGTCGAACGTATCCGAAATGCGTTCACACGGAGCCCTCAGAAGTCCACAACAGGAACTTCCGCTTCCTCTGACAGTGGTGTGGCGTGTTACGAAACGACACCTGCACATGAAACCTTACAAGTTGCAGTTACTGCAGCATCTATATAATAGCGGAACAAACACTGGTAGCAGTTACGTCTGTAAAATATCTGGCAGTATGCGCACGGAACGATTTGAAGTGGAATTATCGTATAAAATTAATTGTTGGGAAGGCGGGTACCAGGTTGAGATTCATTGGGAGAGTCCTTAGGAAATGTAGTCCATCAACAAAGGAGGTGGCTTACAAAACACTCGTTCGACCTATACTTGAGTATTGCTCATCAGTGTGGGATCCGTACCAGGTCGCGTTGACGGAGGAGATAGAGGAGATCCAAAGAAGAGCGGCGCGTTTCGTCACGGGCTTATTTGGTAAGCGTGATAGCGTTACGGAGATGTTTAATAAACTCAAGTGGCAGACTCTACAAGAGAGGCGCTCTGCATCGCGGTGTAGCTCGCTGTCCAGGTTTCGAGAGGGTGCGTTTCTGGATGAGGTATCGAATATATTGCTTCCCCCTACTTATACCTCCCGAGGAGATCACGGATGTAAAATTACAGAGATTCGAGCCCGCACGGAGGCTTTCCGGCAGTCGGTCTTCCCGCGAACCATACGCGACTGGAACAGGAAAGGGAGGTAATGACAGCGGCACGTAAAGCGCCCACCGCCACACACCGTTGGGTGGCTTGCGGAGTATAAATGTAGATGTAGAATTGCGTCCCGGCGACCGTAACAGAAGGCATGAATTTTGAATTTCAGTTCTGCAGCATATGCCAGCTTTACCGAACGACTCATCGTTTTGGACGAATCGACGTTTCATCTATCGGGTTAAGTAAACCACCGTAAGCCGGCCGGTGTGGCCGAGCGGTTCTAGGCCATACAGTCCGGAACCGCGCGACCGCTACGGTCGCAGGTTCGAATCCTGCCTCCGGCATGGATCTGTGTGATGTCTTTAGGTCAGTTAGGTTTAAGTAGTTCTAGACGACTGGTGCCATCAGAAGTTAAGTTCCATAGTGCTCAGACCCATTTTGAAACGGCTGTAATGTAAGAATTTGGGGGGACAAAATCTTGACCTCATCGGCGAACGCGAAAGAAAATCGCCGAAACTGAATACATTTTGTGCCGTTGCGGTTCGCAAACTTTACGGACCTTTCTTTTCGCAGACGAATCTGTGACACTATCTTCACACCTCAAAATGCTGCAATACTAGCTACACTACTGGCCATTAAAACTGCTACACCAAGAAGAAACGAAGATGATAAACGGATATTCATTGGACAAATATATTATACTAGAACTGACATGCAATTTGGTTGCATAGATCCTGAGAAATCGGTACTCAGAACAACCACCTTCCACCGTAATGACGGCCTTGATACGCCTGGGCATTGAGTCGAACACAGCTTGGATGGCGTGTACAGGTACAGCTGCCCATGCAGCTTCAACACGATACCACAGCTCATCAAGAGTAGTGGCTGGCGTATTGTGACGAGCCAGTTGCTCGGTCACCATTGACCAGACGTTTTCAGTTGGTGAGAGATCTGGAGAATGTGCTGACCAGGGCAGCTGTCGGACATTTTCTGTATCCAGAAAGGCCCGTACAGGACGTGCAACATGCGGTCATGCATTACCCTGCTGAAATGGAGGTTTTCGCAGGAATCGAATGAAGGGTAGAGCCACGGGTCGTAACACATCTGAAATTTCACTGTTCAAAGTGCCGTCAATGCGAACAAGAGGTAACCGAGACGTGTAACCAATGGCACCCCACACCATCGCGCAGGGTGATACGCCAGTATGGCGATGACAAATACACGCTTCCGATGTGCGTTCACCGCTATGTCGCCAAACACGGATGCGACCATCATGATGCTGTAAACAGAACCTGGATTCATCCGAAAAAATGACGTTTTGCCATTCGTGCACCCAGGTTCGTCGTCGTGTACACCATCGCAGGCGCTCCTGTCTGTGATGCAGCGTCATGGGTAACCGCAGCCATAGTCTCCGAGCTGATTGTCCATGCTGCTGCTAACGTCGTCGAACTGTTCGTGCAGATGGTTGCTGTCTTCCAAACGTCCCCATCTGTTGACTCGGGGATCGAGACGTGGCTGCACGATCCGCTACAGCCATGCGGATAAGATGCCTGTCATCTCGACTGCTAGTGATACCTGTCCGTTAGGATCCAGCAAGGCGTTCCGTATTACCCTCCACAACCGACAGTCATGGGTGACTGCAATTCGAGAGTAGGAAAAGGGAGATAAGGAAACATAGTAGGCGAATATGGATTGGGGGAAAGAAATGAAAGAGGAAGCCGTCTGATATAATTTTGCACAGAGCATAACTTAATCATAGTTAACACTTGGTTCAAGAATCATAAAAGAAGGTTGTACACATGGAAGAATCCTGGAAATACTAGAAGGTATCAGATAGATTATATAATGGTAAGACAGAGATTTAGGAACCAGGTATTAAATTGTAAGACATTTCCAGGGGCAGATGTGGACTCTGACCACAATCTATTGGTTATGAGCTGTAGATTAAAACTGAAGAAACTGCAAAAAGGTGGGAATTTAAGGAGATGAGATCTGGACAAACTGATTAAACCAGAGGTTGTACAGCTTAAGGGAACAATTGTCACAAATGGGGGAAAGAAATACAGTAGAAGAAGAATGGGTAGCTCTGAGGGATGGTGAAGGCAGCAGAGGATCAAGTTGGTAAAACGACGAGGGTAACAGAAGAAATATTGAATTTAATTGATGAAAGGAGAAAGGAGAATGGGTAGCTCTGAGGGATGAAGTAGTGAAGGCAGCAGACGATCAAGTAGGTAAAAATACGAGGGCTAGTAGAAATCCTTGGGTAACAGAAGAAATATTGAATTTAATTGATGAAAGGAGAAAATATAAAAATGCAGTAAATGAAGTTGGCAAAAAGGAATGCAAACGTCACAAAAATGAGATCGACAGGAAGTGCAAAATGGCTAAGCAGGACAAATGTAAGGATGTAGAGGCTTGTCTCACTAGGGGTAAGATAGATACTGCCTACAGGAAAATTAAAGAGACCTTTGGAGAGAAGAGAACCACTTGTAGGAATATCAAGAGCGCAGATGGAAACCCAGTTCTAAGCAAAGAAGGGAAAGCAGAAACGTGGAAGGAGCATATAGAGGATCTATACAAGGGCGACGTACTTGAGGACAATATTCTGGAAATGGAAGAGAATGTAGATGAAGACGAAATGGGAGATACAATACTGCGTGAAGAGTTTGACAGAGCACTGAAAGACCTGAGTCGAAACAAGGCCCCGGGAGTAGACAACATTCCATTAGAACTACTGACGGCCTCGGGAGAGCCAGTCCTGACAAAACTCTACCATCTAGTGAGCAAGATGTATGAGACAGGCGAAATACCCTCAGACTTCAAGAAGAATATAATAATTCCAATCCCAAAGAAAACAGGTGTTGACAGATGTGAAAATTAGCGAACAATCTGTTTAATAAGCCACAGCTGCAAAATACTAACGCGAATTCTTTACAGACGAATGGAAAAACTAGTAGAAGCCAACCTTGGGGAAGATCAGTTTGGATTCCGTAGAAATGTTGGAACACGTGAGGCAATACTGACCATACGACTTATCTTAGAAGAAAGATTAAGGAAAGGCAAACCTACGTTTCTAGCATTTGTAGACTTAGAGAAAGCTTTTGATAATGTTGACTGGAATAGTCTCTTTCAAATTCTAAAGGTGGCAGGGGTAAAATACAGGGAGCGAAAGGCTATTTACAATATGTACAGGAACCAGATGGCAGTTATAAGTGTCGAGAGACATGAAAGGGAAGCAGTGGTTGGGAAGGGAGTCAGACAGGGTTGTAGCCTGTCCCTGATGTTATTCAATCTGTATATTGAGCAAGCAGTAAAGGAAACGAAAGAAACGTTCAGAGTAGGTATTAAAATCCGTGGAGAAGAAATAAAAACTTTGAGGTTCGCCGATGACTTTGTAATTCTGTCAGAGACAACAAAGGACCTGGAAGAGTAGCTGAAAGGAATGGACAGTGTCTTGAAAGGAGGATATAAGATGAACATCAACAAAAGCAAAACGGGGATAATGGAGTGTAGTCGAATTAAGTCGGATGATGCTGAGGGAATTAGATTAGGAAATGAGACACTTAAAGTAGTAAAGGAGTTTTGCAATTTGGGGAGCAAAATAACTGATGATGGTGGAAGTAGAGAGGATATAAAATGTCGACTGGCAATGGCAAGGAAAGCGTTTCTGAAGAAGAGAAATTTGTTAACATCGAGTATATATTTAAGTGTCTGAAAGTATTTGTATGGAGTGTAGCCATGTATGGAAGTGAAACATGGACGATAATTAGTTTGGACAAGAAGAGAACAGAAGCTTTCGAAATGTGGTGCTACAGAAGAATGCTGACGATTAGATAGGTAGATCACATAACTAATGAGGAGGTATTGAATAAAATTGGGGAGAAGAGGAGTTTGTGGAACAACTTGACAAGAAGAAGGGACCGGTTGGTAGGACATGTTCTGAGGCATCAAGGGATCACAAATTTAGCATTGGAGGGCAGTGTGGGGGGTAAAAATCGTAGAGGGAGACCAAGAGATGAATACACTAAGCAGATTCAGAAGGACGTAGGTTGCAGTAAGTACTGGGAGATGAAGAAGCGTGGACAGGATAGAGTAGCATGGAGAGCTGCATCAAACCAGTCTCAGGACTGAAGACCACAACAACAACAACCCACAGATTCCATATTATGCTAACAGTCATTGGATCGCGACCAACGCGAGCAGCAATGTCGCGATACGATAAACCCCAATCGCGACAGGCTTTATCAAAGTCGGAAACGTGATGCTGCGCATTTCTCCTCCTCACACGAGACATCACAACAACGTTTCACCAGGAAACGCCGGCCAACCGCTGTTTGTGTATGAGAAATTGGTTGGAAACTTTCCTCATTTCAACACGTTGTAGGTGTCGCCACCGGCGCCAACCTCGCGTGAATGCTCTGAAAAAAAAAAAAAAAAAATTTGTTCAAATGGCTCTAAGCACTATGGGACTTAACATCTTAAAATTCTAGGTCATCAGTCCCCTAGAACTTAGAACTACTTAAACCTAACTAATCTAAGGACATCATACACATCCATGCCCGAGGCAGGATTCGAACCTGCGACCGTAGCAGTCCCGCGGTTCCGGACTGTAGCGCCTAGAACCGCACGGCGAAATGCTCTGAAAAGCTAATCATTTGTATATAACGGCATCTTCTTCATGCCGGTTAAATTTCGCGTCTGTAGCACCTCATCTTCGTGGTGTAGCAATTTTAATGGCCATTAGTGTATTTCTTCGAAGATCCCAATGATTTCATTTTTATGCCAGCCTCACTTTCACCTTGAGGTGCGGCTTTATCTTAACAACACCAGCCCACAACGCTGGGGTGGAAGACGTTGACAAAAAGATCTTGTTCATTGATTTTGGCCTCTCAGGGTATCTGACATTGTGATTCTCTTCTTTGGGGGTACATAAAAGACAGTGCTTGAAGAGCTGAGAAATCGAATTGTTGAGACTGTGGTTTCAATAAATAGGGAACTGTTGATTCACGTTTGGAATCAAATGGCCTACCATTTCTATACGAGGTGCATTCAAGTTCTAAGGCCTCCGATTTTTTTTCTCCGGACTGGAAAGAGATAGATACATGCGCATTGTTTTAAAATGAGGCCGCGTTCATTGTCAATACGTCCCAGAGATGGCAGCACCGTACGGCAGATGGAATTTTACCGCCAGCGGCGAGAATGAGAACTGTTTTAATTACTTAAAATGGCGACGTTTTCCTTACTTGAACAGCGTGCAATCATTCGTTTTCTGAATTTGCGTGGTGTGAAACCAATTGAAATTCATCGACAGTCGAAGGAGACATGTGGTGATGGAGTTATGGATGCGTCAAAAGTGCGTTCGTGGAAGCAACAGTTTAATGAAGGCAGAACATCGTGTGACAACAAACCGAAACAACCTCGGGCTCGCACAAGCCGGTCTGACGACACGATCGAGAAAGTGGAGAGAATTGTTTTGGGTGATCACCGAATGACTGTTGAACAGATCGCCTCCAGAGTTGGCATTTCTGTGGGTTCTGTGCAAACAATCCTGCAGGACGACCTGAAAATGCGAAAAGTGTCATCCAGGTGGGTGCCACGAATGCTGACGGACGACCACATGGCTGCCCGTGTGGCATGTTGCTAAGCGATGTTGACGCGCAATGACAGCATGAATGGGACTTTCTTTTCGTCGGTTGTGACAATGGATGAGACGTGGATGCAATTTTTCAATCCAGAAACAAAGCGCCAGTCAGCTCAATGGAAGCACACAGATTCACCGCCACCAAAAAAAATTCGGGTAATCGCCAGTGCTGAAAAAATGATGGTGTCCATGTTCTGGGACAGCGCATCCTACGAAAATATTTTGAAGAACAAATTCCTTCCTGCACTGCAACAAAAACGTCCGGGAAGGGCTGCGCGTGTGCTGTTTCACCAAGACAACGCACCCGCACATCGAGCTAACGTTACGCAACAGTTTCTTCGTGATAACAACTTTGAAGTGATTCCTCATGCTCCCTACTCACCTGACCTGGCTCCTAGTGACTTTTGGCTTTTTCTAACAATGAAAGACACTCTCCGTGGCCGCACATTCACCAGCCGTGCTGCTATTGCCTCAGCGATTTTCCAGTGGTCAAAACAGACTCCTAAAGAAACCTTCACCACTGCCATGGAATCGTGGCGTCAGAGTTGTGAAAAATGTGTACGTCTGCAGGGCGATTACGTCGAGAAGTAACGCCAGTTTCATCGATTTCGGGTGAGTAGTTAATTAGAAAAAAAATCGGAGGCCTTAGAACTTGAATGCACCTCGTATTTCTCGAGCAACGCAGGGTGCCTATAATGCGTATATGGCATAATATCTGTGGACATATGAGACTTTGAATCTTTCTCCATCCAGTAACATGCGCAATGAGGAACTATCTTGCATAGTTTGTCAGTAACAGCGAACTGAAATCTGTTCTTTTTCTTCGATGTTTTCACGGAGCATTTTTCTCTGTCTTGGCATATTTAAAATAAAGTGTCCCTAATCACGTGTTACAAATACAGTTTAATAAACTTTATAAATAAAACATGCCTTCAATAAAGTGCTTTAATCATTGTATAAAAGAAATAAAAACTTCATTTTTACGTTTCTTAGGCGACTACGGCATAAACCTCTCTTGAGGGGAGGGATGGTTCCACTAAATCTCACAAGGAGTGGGGGGGGGGGGGGGGCGGAGGGGGGCGGTTCAAATATTAAACAACAATCCCTCACGTTATTAATGACGTTCCATAACCTATATGAGAGGGAGTTTACACCGTTTGCAGTCCCGTTTTTAACAACAACAAAAAAAGAATGGTTCAAATGGTTCTAAGCATTGTGGGACTTAACATCTGAGCTCATCAGTTTCCTAGACTTACAACTACTTAAGGGGATGTTTGCTGTCTTTTGGCTCAAAAAATTAATATTTTAATTGCACTTTTGGATCCATAAAAGTGTTTAAAATCCACCCGTGAAACGGTTTTTCCGAATACAGAACGAATTATTCGCGGTTGAACAAAAAAATGCACCTGCCTGAAATCGGCTTTTTTCGCGCATCAGTTTTTTTTTTCTTTCGGAGGACGAGTTATTGTACCGGTGCTTCGGAGGAAACACACAAAATTCAAAAGAAAGTTTGAACGCGTGTGCTTGGAAGTTAGCTCCTAAGCATTTGCATTCTGGTGCTGAGACTGTGGAGATTGCGACTTTCCTGGCAGTGAGCAGTTTCAACGAAAGGTATTCAGCAATTCTGAAGACCATGACAATGATGGACGTAGCCTTGGGAATCTATTCGACGCAGTTCGCCAAGCATTCGGACGACCACCGGATTCAAGCGGCCGGACACCGCTTGTCGCCGGCCGTACGAGCGGCTCTGGAGCAGCGCAGGATGGCCCAGACCGAGCAGAACGCCCTCTGTGAGGAAGAGGAAGGACTAGTTTAAGGACCCGGAATAGCAGATTGAACGTAGGTTGCGTAATATTGCATTTATATGTACTCAAAACTTCAAGCACGTTTCTCTCGAAATGGCGTTTTTTTATAGCGCGGTATCGTAACTTCAAATCTACTGAACCGATTGGCATGATTCTTTGTTTCCGACGAAACTAACTAAATTGTCTAGGAGTTGTACCACTTTCATTCCGATCCATCAACTATAAATATTTTTACTTGGCCGACGAAGTCGAAAATTCGATGAAAAAACCGGTATTTTTTTCATGTAGCTGCCATTTTGTTTCCTATGGTCCAAATAACTTAAGCGAGGTACAACTTCTAAAGAATCATACATATTTCGCTAACGTCAACTTAATTTTGATTTCAGATGAGCCGGCTGATCTGTGAGATACAGCGCGTGGAGGTCTACATCGAAATTTTATTTCATTCCGACGGCACTTCCGCCTTTGTTCTTCCGACATTTCTGGTCGAAAAAATTCCAGTTTCTAGAGGAAATATCAGTAAACATTTTGACCAAATTTGACATTGATATCTATAACTCATCTCAAGCAGAAATTCTGATGACATGCTTTTTTCGGGCCAAAGATAGTAAACCTCCCCTTAAACCTAAGGACATCACACACATCCATGTCCGAAGCAGGATTCTAACCTGCGACCGTAGCAGCAGCGCGGTTCCGGACTGAAGCACCTAGAACCGCTCTGCCACAGCGGCCGGCATTTTTAACAAAGTAAACGTACATAATCACTGACTCCGATCAGCACAAGTGGCTGTATTCCAAGAGAAATATTTTCCTTGCTCTGCACCACAACTATTCTGTATGAACCACTGTGAAGTGAATGGCAGAGAGTACTTCGTTAAGGAACACGGGTGGTATGACTGTTTAAATGCGTCCGTGGATTTTGTTCCTCACAGACAGTAGGGCGCTCTTAGATAGTCCTCGCAGAATTGCTTACACAAGAGGCAAATTTTCGCTGATGCGAATTTTCGCTGATAATTACTGTCCGATAGTTACTTGCCAGTCGACTCTGTAAGTGTCTGAGAGTATTGCGAGAGCAGATGTCGGAAGCGTTTACACCGAGCAGGGTGAGAGTGTCTGTGAGAGCCGAGAGCTCACTCTGCGCGATATTTTTCAGCTGCGGTCCTGTGCGTGAAGGAAGAGTCGCAATGGAATACTTTTGGTGGCAAAGAGAAAACCTAAACGTCCGTGTTCCTGGTGCATATGTGGGTTGCTTAGGTGGAATGATTTTGGAGCATACAAGCATCTCACTGTAGAGCTTGTGATGGAAGAGCCACAACAATACCGAACTTTTACGAGAAAGCGATGGAGATTCAAGAAATACTCCTTATAACTGGACCCAAAACTGCTCAGCAAGACACTATTATGTAAAATTCCACTAGTGTTAGGCTACTTGTGACACAAAAATTTCTAGCATGAGGTACATTCATTCTCCTTAATATTTTGTAAAGTAACAATTATATGGGACGTTCAGTAAGTACTGAAACACGTTTTTTTGGGCAATTTCGGTTCAGAAAAGGCGGAATTTGTTGTGGGACATCGTGGAAAATTCCCGCTTCAGACGCTATAGTTTCATGAAGTTCCGATAGGTGGTTGTGCTATGCGTAGCCTCTAAAATGGCATCTGCAATTGAGGTGCGTTCCAAGTAGACAGCGGTCACTGAGTTTCTCTTGGCGGAAAACCAGAGTATCGAACAAAAGCACGGTGAATCGTTGGAAGATAAATCTGATACCGTCTATCGAACAAAAACACGGTGAGTCGTTGGGCGAGACATCTGTTACCGCCGTAACAACGTCGCTCTCCCGCATTCTTCCTCATCCACACTACAGCGCGGATCCCACACCTTCATACATCCATCTGTTTGGCGCAATGGGGGAAGCACTTCGCGGGAAGCATTACGTGCATGTGCGGAGGTTATTGATGCACCTCCGTCGTCGACCACTTGAGTGGTACTGTACAGGCATACGGGCCCTCCCACTACTTGGCATATGGCCGTCCTACTGAATTGGTATAAATGTTGAAAAATAGGATTTTGTAGCAGGAGTCTGGAATAATACGCTGTATTGCAATCTTGAATTCAATCAACCTGCTTACAGCAAAAAAGCGTTGCAATACTTATTGAACGCCCATAGTACAATTAAATAACATTGCACAAGATTTCGTCTCAAGGCCCATACTCGTTCGAAAGCCAAATGCGACGGACATCTGATAAATGAAGCATTTCTGGACTTACGTTTATTTGAAAGTTTTTACTTTAATTCACTTACGGAACCAAAATTTCTGAAGATCTGATCTTCAACATCCGATATAACAATATAATCAGCAGACAGCAAATTATAAAAATTTTAGCTACAGCTGTATTATTTGAAATTAAATGGAACTTTTTCGGTTCACTTTCTTTTTTATGTTAAATAATCTATGTGAGGACACTACTTTGCCTGAGTTCTTAAATTGTGACTATTCTCGTAATTTTCTTCTGCGGCGGAGTTGAAACCTGTTGCCATTTAAGACAACAAAATTTGCTTCTTATCTCGCGTCTTGTAGTCCAGTAACTCTGCTTGACATAACGCTGGCCTTTCCTCCTACAAATTAATTAAATGCACAGCTTCGTCTTGAGTCCACTTCCTGGGAGCTTTCTTGATCATCTTTTTTTGCCGACACGTCGCTGACGTTCACTTCACCGTGCGTATCCATTGTGACAATGGTCTCAGCTGTCCCGACAATGAGACCGATGACCTCGCTGGTCCCTCCTCCAAATCAACGAACCAACCTGTCCCGACAATGCCAGCACACGCTGATGGAGCTGCTTGCTGCAGTGTTAACGTGGCGTGGTGGGTAATGCAGTAGTCTCGCATTCATATTAACGCAGAACACAGTCATCTCGATGATAATATTTTTTCGGTTATTAATTCTATAAAATATGTCTATGCTGCGGTGCATTGCTTAAGTGTAGATATTTCGAAACAGGCTAACTACTCGTGCTGTTCGTGTAGCAGATAAAACTGGCGATTTCTTCGCTCGCAAATATGCCACGTCCACAAATTATGGCTCAAGATACGTAGTTTCGTGTGTACTTTCATCGAATGTATGTATGAGTGAGGTAAAATATATTACCAGCCTGTGGTAGCGTACAAAGTGTGAAATACGGCACAAATTTGGGACGTAATATGGCTGCTCAACGCTCTCCGATTACAGTAAACCAGGTACACTTAGAAGGAATGTCAGATTCAAATGTGATTATCATGACTGTTTTTAACTTTTCTGCTGTGTTTGGCAGTGAACATGGGGGTACAATACATTTTCAAAATCGCAGAGGAGGCAATGAAAAAAACTGTCGGCGATCAAAGTTACCAAGGATTTGGGGATACATTGAGCGGCCTATACTCAGTGGCGGATACATTTGGGGGCGCGACCCCTCCCCCCTTGTGGGGCCGACCGCATTGCCACACGCGTCGCCTCCCCCCCCCCCCCCCTCCAATCAGCCAGTACGCTATTCTTTCGTTTCTTTCGTCAGTCGCACTCGACTGAACCTTTGTACTTTCCTAAGTAGCACGCTCGTCCGCGTCATCGTATTTTAATTTTCTGTCTGGCACATACGAGGGCAATCCCAAAAATAAGGTCTCATATTTTTTTATAAGTACATAGACCTGTTTATTTCTACAACGGTTTACATCAGTTTACAGAAACCGTTGCTCTCCTGCAACAGTTTCAGTGGAACATAATCACCCACCCACCCTATAGTCCTGACTTGGCGCCCAGTGACTATCACATGTTCCCTAAGTAAAAAGAACATTTGGCGGGAAAGCGATTCAGCTGCGGCGACGAGATGGAAGATGAGGTTCATAACTTTCTGAACACCATGGCGGCGAGCTGGTATGACATGGGCATACAGAAACTGTCACAGCGTCTACAAATATGCGTCCACAGAAATGGTGAGTATGTCGAAAAATAGCTAAATGTTCAAGCTGTAAACAGATGTAAACCACTGTAGAAATAAACAGGTCTATGTACTTATAAAAAATAGGAGTTTTGGGATTACCCTCGTAGACAGCTAACACATACCTACGAAAAAAGTTGCGGCCATTCTAGTGATCTCGATATGTTATTCAGTCTGGCATTTGTTCGAGAGAAGTCGCGAATATTCTACTGTTTTCTTGTACAGAGAGCCTTCGATACGTAGCGTTATAAATACAGACTATTCGCCGAATAGGAAGCTAATTTACATTCAGAATCAAAAATATTAAGACTGAAGAATGAATTAGTAAAAGTTCCTGCTTGTAGCAAGTGCACGTGTGAAGAGTCGTCAAGAGTGAGAGTGATCAGTTGAAGAGGCGAAGGCAGTTACAGAAGAGTTAGACGTGGAGGTGAGTATTCCTTGTCTTACAGGCAGACAAAGACACAGGGAAAACTGCGATAATAATGATGATGCTATGACATATTGGAACAGAACTGTTTTTTATTCGAACGCTGGATCATCTTACGAGTAATCTGAGAGAACGTTTTGCCGAACAAAATATTTATCATTTAAAATTCAACATACTTTTGCCCTCACAACTACTGAAACACAACAATAATGATGTGGCACATAGACTGAATCAGTGCTTAACTGAACCACCGTTCTTTGAAGAAGAATCACTCTTTGTCATTAAAAAGAGACTAATGGGAGAGATTCGTCAATACAAACAAACGAGCATAAACGTCCTTAATTATCGTGCAGGTGTTGTCTATTTGACCTAGATCTGACCATCGTACTTTTCACACGCTGTACAAAATATCTGCTTGTCGACCTGCATCTATTGCTACAACAGAAAGAAGTTTCTCAACATTGCGGAGTACAAAGACATGACTGAGGTCGACAATGAAGGAGGATCGACTTAGTGCCTTAGCTCTGTTCAGCACACACTGACACTGATTGTCCTATTGATGATATAATTAACAACCAATTTGGCAAGAAGAATAGGTGCATAGGATTCATTATTTAATGACGAGAACCATAATTGTAACTTTTTTCATATCGTAAGATGGCATTGTCTTGTATATGTCTATAATCAGTTTAAATAAAACTTTCTTAAACTTTGATTATTCTGTATTACGGTAAAAGTAAAGGTAACTCAAGATATCTTTAGCGCCCCCTCCTTCAGGTTTTTCTGTATCTGCCACTGCCTATACTTCCACAACAACGGCCACCTACTGTCAATATTTCGAAGAGACAATGAAAATTTGGCCATTCAAAATGAAATACATTGGTCTACAATTTTCTTAACTTCTTTGTTAAGACTCATAAGGGAAAAAAACGTTGCACCGTATATAAATCAGTGTGATCAAGCATTACACTCACAAATATAAAGGTACTAAGAGGGAGCACCACATACATAGCTCCAGATTTAGTTAAGTGCAATACCTTCAATTTCATCCACCTTTAACCTAAACCCTCGTTTCCAAACATACGGTGCATTTAAGAGTAGGTTACCTGTTCTTCATTTATTGAGTCAGTATCTGGCACTTACGGCCAAACAAACTTCATTCCCTTCTTCCAGAGATATCTGACGTATGTTATACCCCAATCACTGCAGGAACCACAACAGCTTGCAGTTTGTAACGTCCCTTAGCAAAAGACATACATTCCTGGAAATGGAAAAAAGAACACATTGACACCGGTGTGTCAGACCCACCATACTTGCTCCGGACACTGCGAGAGGGCTGTACAAGCAATGATCACACGCACGGCACAGCGGACACACCAGGAACCGCGGTGTTGGCCGTCGAATGGCGCTAGCTGCGCAGCATTTGTGCACCGCCGCCGTCAGTGTCAGCCAGTTTGCCGTGGCATACGGAGCTCCATCGCAGTCTTTAACACTGGTAGCATGCCGCGACAGCGTGGACGTGAACCGTATGTGTAGTTGACGGACTTTGAGCGAGGGCGTATAGTGGGCATGCGGGAGGCCGGGTGGACGTACCGCCGAATTGCTCAACACGTGGGGCCTGAGGTCTCCACAGTACATCGATGTTGTCGCCAGTGGTCGGCAGAAGATGCACGTGCCCGTCGACCTGGGACCGGACCGCAGCGACGCACGGATGCACGCCAAGACCGTAGGATCCTACGCAGTGCCGTAGGGGACCGCACCGCTACTTCCCAGCAAATTAGGGACACTGTTGCTCCTGGGGTATCGGCGAGGACCATTCGCAACCGTCTCCATGAAGCTGGGCTACAGTCCCGCACACCGTTAGGCCGTCTTCCGCTCACGCCCCAACATCGTGCAGCCCGCCTCCAGTGGTGTCGTGACAGGCGTGACTGGAGGGACGAATGGAGACGTGTCGTCTTCAGCGATGAGAGTCGCTTCTGCCTTGGTGCCAATGATGGTCGTATGCGTGTTTGGCGCCGTGCAGGTGAGCGCCACAATCAGGACTGCATACGACCGAGGCACACAGGGCCAACACCCAGCATCATGGTGTGGGGAGCGATCTCCTACACTGGCCGTACACCACTGGTGATCGTCGAGGGGACACTGAGTAGTGCACGGTACATCCAAACCGTCATCGAACCCATCGTTCTACCATTCCTAGACCGGCAAGGGAACTTGCTGTTCCAACAGGACAATGCACGTCCGCATGTATCGCGTGCCACCCAACGTGCTCTAGAAGGTGTAAGTCAACTACCCTGGCCAGCAAGATCTCCGGATCTGTCCCACATTGAGCATGTTTGGGACTGGATGAAGCGTCGTCTCACGCGGTTTGCACGTCCAGCACGAACGCTGGTCCAACTGAGGCGCCAGGTGGAAATGGCATGGCAAGCCGTTCCACAGGACTACATCCAGCATCTCTACGATCGTCTCCATGGGGGAATAGCAGCCTGCATTGCTGCGAAAGGTGGATATACACTGTACTAGTGCCGACATTGTGCATGCTCTGTTGCCTGTGTCTATGTGCCTGTGGTTCTGTCAGTGTGATCATGCGATGTATCTGACCCCAGGAATGTGTCAATAAAGTTTCCCCTTCCTGGGACAATGAATTCACGGTGTTCTTATTTCAATTTCCAGGAGTGTATTTTGTAGTAAAGAGAAAATATTGTGCATCGTATTCTGTTATTGTATGGAATTATGTTTTTTTCTTTATTATTATTTATTTTAGATAATATCTGCGTCGGCGAATACTGAAACCGCACAGACGATAAATATCATACAAAGATGAAAAAATACCACTAGTATAAATAATACAGAACGGACATTAATTTCTTTGTCTTCTTCTTGGAGTTACGGGAGTAAGATAGCCTGTGTCGCAGTTGTACATGCTAACGTAGCCTTCTTTTGTCATGGTTAATCGATGTACGCCATTACGTACTCATTTTTAAAAAAGGTGTGTATTGTAGATAAGTTAACATATTTGAATGTTTTGAATAGAGTTATTTAATGAAACCTTGCATTATTATTTGTAGTAGCTTGCTTAAAATATTATCCCATCCTTTTAAGACATTTTCAGTTATTTAAATATTATCCGTGGTGCAGAGCTGCGCTACGAACGAACAAGCCGCTGCCGCGGCGCATTCAAACTGCATTAAAAGAAATCGATCATACCGCAAAGAAGCGGGAAGGGAATAGTGAAATAAAATCATCTCTTTCAGCTTCCGGACTTGCAGAGCAGAGCAGCAGATTTTATGATGTGTTTTGCAGGTTGACGCGGGCTGCTGATAAGATATTGCCAACAGTACAAAAGAGATAATTTACCTTCGTAACATAATAGGAATTTTGCTGTGCTTAGTTCTGGTCTGGCAAACCTTATAGTGAAAACGTATTTTTCTCCGACAATAGTCTCATGTTCTTGTGCTAGTCGTGGTAATTATTGGTGTTTTACGCTTAACAAAAATCCACTGCAAAATGTTGAACAATCTTTGCGAACTGTAACATCAGTATTTCATAACAAAGTAATTTTCATTTTTCAATAACTATAAAGTAGGGAAGATATGTTGATTTTTTATAGTGAGTTACAGTAACCAAAAATGTTCCTTTAATAGAAAGCCAGATACAGAACAATAAGAACCCAATATATTCTGTTTTGTTGAAAATTAATGATTATAAAGAAATTCTTGGCACAGCATTACTAAAAGGTATTTCGCGGCTCTTTTCGTATATGCGTTATTACGCGAGCAATAACAAAAACAAAACCAAAATAAACAGAAAAGAGTAATTTACGAGTTACGCGAAAAGTTTGAGTAATATATGACTGACATTTGTTTTCCTCAGTTGTATATTCCTTAGCTCCACATTGTCATTGGCATCAACGCTGTTTAATAAATTGTGTATCTCTAATCCTGAGCAAAGAAAACCCAAAATAGAGAAATCATGCACATGACCTTACAAATCGTAATATACTGGCATATGAGGGGGAAAAAAATGAAATGATCGTATGGCATTGCTGGCCGGGATGTCCCAGTCGTGTTCGACCGCCAAGTGCAAGTCTTTTGTCAGTCGGAGCCATGTTGGGTGACTATCGGCCGATGATGAGGATGAAATCATGATAAGGACAACACAACAACCACTCCGCGAGCGGAGAAAATCTCCGACCCGGCCGGCGGAAACCGAACCCGGGCCCAGTGCATGGGAGGCAAGCACGTTAGCACCCAGCTAAGCAGGCGGACATATATACGTGTCAACAAACAACCAGTGATGTGATTTGAGAATTAATAGAGTAATATAGATAGCTGGAAAGAGCGATAGATTTGCGATAAATGATTCGGTGGATTTTGCGTATTCAGATTTTAACACACGTTTCCCTGCACAATTAAAAGTCACAATCGATTCGCCAACTATTGTGGAAGAGGATCGGCACTACGTGGCGCCATGTAGTGTACACTGATGGAACTTTATCGCAAAACAATATTACTATACACTCAACTTAGAGCCAGTAGACAGCTGTAGGACTTTTGGTGTGTGAGGAGTCAAAGTTGTTGTTGTTGTTGTTGTTGTGGTCTTCAGTCCTGAGACTGGTTTGATGCAGCTCTCCATCCTACTCTTTCCTGTGCAAGCTTCATCATATCCCAGTACCTGCTGCAACCTACATCCTTCTGAATTTCCTTAGTGTATTCATCTCTTGGTCTCCCTCTACGATTTTTACCCTCCACGCTGCCCTCCAATACTAAATTGGTGATCCCTTGATGCCTCAACACATGTCCTACCAACCGATCCCTTCTTCTAGTCAAGTTGTGCCACAAACTTCTCTCCTCCCCAATCCTATTCAATACCTCCCCATTAGTTACGTGATCTACCCACCTAATCTTCAACATTCTTCTGTAACACCACATTTCGAAAGCTTCTATTCTCTTCTTGTCCAAACTATTTATTGTCCATGTTTCACTTCCATACATGGCTACACTACATACAAATACTTCCAGAAACGACTTCCTGACACTTAAATCTATACTCGATGTTAACAAATTTCTCTTCTTCAGAAACGCTTTCCCTGCCATTGCCAGTCTACATTTTATATCCTCTCTACTCCGACCATCATCAGTTATTTTACTCCCCAAATAGCAAAATTCCTTTACTGCTTTAAGTGTCTCATTTCCTAATCTAATTCCCTCAGCATCACCCGACTTAATTCGACTACATTCCATTATTCTCGTTTTGCTTTTGTTGATCTTCATCTTATACCCTCCTTTCAAGACACTATCCATTCCATTCAGCTGATCTTCCAAGTCCTTTGCTGCCTCTGACAGAATTACAATGTCATCGGCGAACCTCAGAGTTTTTATTTCTTCTCCACGGATTTTAATACCTACTCCGAATTTTTCTTTTCTTTCCGTCACTGCTTGCTCAATATACACATTGAATAACATCGGGGAGAGACTACAACCCTGTCTCACTCCCTTCCCAACCACTGCTTCCCTTTCATGTCCCTCGACTGTTACAACTGCCATTTGCTTTCTGTACAAATTGTAAATAGCCTTTCGCTCCCTGTATTTTACCCCTGCCACCTTCAGAATTTGAAAGAGCGTATTCCAGTCAACATTGTCAAAAGCTTTCTCCAAGTCTACAAATGCTAGAAACGTAGGTTTGCCTTTTCTTATTCCAGCTTCTAAGATAAGTCGTAAGGTCAGTATTGCCTCACGTGTTCCAACATTTCTACGGAATCCAAACTGATCTTCCCCGAGGTCGGCTTCTACTAGTTTTTCCATTCATATGTAAAGAATCGGCGTTAGTATTTTGCAGCCGTGAATTATTAAACTGATAGTTCGGTAATTTTCACATTTGTCAACACCTGCTTTCTTTGGGATTGGACTTATTATATTCTTCTTGAAGTCTGAGGGTATTTCGCCTGTTTCATACATCTTGCTCACCAGATGGTAGAGTTTCGTCGGGACTGGCTCTCCCAAGGCAGTCAGTAGTTCTAATGAAGTGTTCTCTACTCCCGGGGCCTTGTTTCGACTCAGGTCTTTCAGTGCTCTGTCAAACTCTTCACGCAGAATCATACCTCCCTTGTCCTCAAGAACATAGCCCTTGTATAGACCCTCTATATACTCCTTCCACCTTTCTGCTTTCCCTTCTTTGCTTAGAACTGGGTTTCCATCTGAGCTCTTGATATTCATGCAAGTGGTTCTCTTTTCTCCAAAGGTCTCTTTAATTTTCCTGTAGGCAGTATCTATCTTACCCCTCGTGAGATAAGCCTCTACATCCTTACATTTTTCCTCTAGCCATCCCTGCTTAGCGATTTTGCACTTCCTCTCGATCTCATTTTTGAGACGTCTCTATTCCTTTTTGCCTGCTTCACTTGCTGCATTTTTGTATTTTCTCCTTTCATCGATTAAATTCAGTATTTCTTCTGTCACCCAAGGATTTCTACTAGCCCTCGTCTTTTTACCTACTTGATACTCTGCTGCCTTCACTACTTCATCCCTCAAAGCTAACCATTCTTCTTCTACTGTATTTCTCTCCCCCATTCCTGTCAGTTGTTCCCTTATGCTCTCCCTGAAACTCTGTAAAACCTCTGGTTTAGTCAGTTTATCCAGGTCCCATCTCCTTAAATTCCCATCTTTTTGCAGTTTCTTCAATTTTAATCTACAGGTCATAACCAATAGATTGTAGTCAGAATCCACATCTGCCCCTGGAAATGTCTTACAATTTAAAACCTGGTTCCTAAATCTCTTTCTGACCATTATATAATCTATCTGAAACCTTCTAGTATCTCCAGGGTTCTTCCATGTATACAACCTTCTTTCATGATTCTTGAACCAAGTTTTGCTCTGTGCAAAATTCTACCAGGCGGCTTCCTCTTTCATTTCTTACCCCCAATCCATATTCACCTACTACGTTTCCTTCTCTCCCTTTTCCTACTGCCGAATTCCAGTCACCCATGACTATTAAATTTTCGTCTCCCTTCACAATCTGAATAATTTATTTTATTTCATCATACATTTCTTCAATTTCTTCGTCATCTGCAGAGCTAGTTGGCATATAAACTTGTACTACTGTAGTAGGCGTGGGCTTCGTATCTATCTTGGTCACAATAATGCGTTCACTATGCTGTTTGTAGCAGCTTACCCGCATTCCTGTTTTCCTATTCATTATTAAACCTACTCCTGCATTACCCCTATTTGATTTTGTATTTATAACCCTGTAATCACCTGACCAAAAGTCTTGTTCCTCCTGCCACCGAACTTCACTAATTCCCACTATATCTAACTTTAACCTATCCATTTCCCTTTTTAAATTTTCTAACCCACCTGCCCGATTAAGGGATCTGACATTCCACGCTCCGATCCGTAGAACGCCAGTTTTCTTTCCCCTGATAACGACGTCCTCTTGAGTAGTCCCCGCCTCGAGATCCGAATGGGGGACTATTTTACCTCCGGAATATTTTACCCAAGAGGACGCCATCATCATTTAATCATACAGTAAAGCTGCATGTCCTCGGGAATAATTACGGCTGTAGTTTCCCCTTGCTTTCAGCCGTTCGCAGTACCAGCACAGCAAGGCCGTTTTGGTTAATGTTACAAGGCCAGATCAGTCAATCATCCAGACTGTTGCCCCTGCAACTACTGAAAAGGCTGCTGCCCCTCTTCAGGAACCACACGCTTGTCTGGCCTCTCAACAGATACCCGTCCATTGTGGTTGCACCTATGGTACGGCTATTTGTATCGCTGAGGCACGCAAGCCTCCCCACCAACGGCAAGGTCCTTGGTTCAGGGGGGGGTCAAAGTTACCACGGCGTTATTCTCAGCTCTCCCAACAATTCTGGTACAGTGTTTTTTCTCTTGAGAAGTACGGCGAGCAGCTCTCGAGAGATGAAGTTGGCGTCTGCACGAGAGGTCTGAACTCGCAGAGCGCTACTATCTGAGATCTTTCGCATGAATGCGTAGTGTCTATGCCGTCTGACATGTCCGCAATAACAGACACCACGATTTTATGTAGTTGATTCGCCTAGATGGGCAACGAATCCACCTTCAGTGCAGATGCACACATACATCCGTGCGGGAAACGAGCACGGAGAAAATGGGAGAGAGACTGAGGATAGGTTGCGCTGGGTGGAACTGTGCATCGGCCGAGACTGATGCCGAAATAGTCGATGGAGCTGTGATAAACACTGTATCCAGGTGACGCAGTAGGTTAACTCACCTGTCTAGTAAGCAGGATATCGCACATTTGTGTCCCAGTTCATCACACATTTTCACTCGTCGCTGCTAATTCCACATAAAGTCTTGATGCAGCTGACATCACTACTCTCTTTCCTCCCCTTTCTTCACCCCTCCACCTTCAATTTACATACGAGGATTGTCCAGAAAATAAGTTCCGATCGGTTGCGAAATGGACACCACAGTGAAAACCCAATGAAGCTTTGCACAGATGTGTTGGATAGTGTCTCTCGTATGACCGTCGATCGCATCAAGACGCTCTTTACAGTCGTGAGCGCACTGTGAGCGAGTGAAGGTGTCCAGAACAACGATGTCTCCCGCCAAGTAGGAGGGCCCACTGAGAGGCTTCGCCTTAACGAATGCAGCCCACATAACACAACTGCCACGCACTTCCTTCTTCACGGCAATTCTCAGTCGCACTCTGCAGGGGCAGTGAAGACGCTCCTGCAGCCTTTTCGATGGGAAGTGTTCGATCACCCACAACACGGCCCTAATTGGCTGGTCCTGAGTATCGTCTCTGTTCACATGAAACTCTGGATACGGAGACAACACTTGGGCGCAGGCATCACGCCATAGAGCAGCGTAGAGAATTATCGGAAAGCACAGGCGGCTGCCTTCTGTGACGATGGTGTTGGAAATTTGGTATAACGCTCCGACAGATGTCTAAATCGGAGTGGCGACTATGTAGAGAAGTACCTGGGAAGTGTAGATAACTCTTGCAAATAAAACGTTTCTGATTTCCACTGTGGTTTCCGTTTAGCGACGGATCGGAACTTACTTTCTGGACAACCCTCGTACAATCTGAGATCTCGCCCCAGTCGCGGGCACTGCTTGCGAGCTGAGTGCTGGTACTGTTTACACAGTACATCCTACTGGCAAAAGCTCTCTCAGAGTGAAAATTGTCAATTGTGTATAGCTTTACAGGAACGATACGTGGAGGCTGAAAAACGCCTCTAGTTTCTTAACTGAATATTGGCTCTTGAAACCTAGCAAGTAGTGGTAATTGGTGTCTATATTCAAGTGGCTGCCAGTTCAGATGTATCGACACTTCCGTGTGTCGAAGAAACCTGTGAGCGTTCGTGCTGCCTTCCTTTGTATTCATTCATCAAATCTTGTTGGCCGTATTTGGTACGGATACCACACACTTGAGCAACCTGTAGTACTAGACGGTGGCATGATACCACATCTAATGGCTTTCACGGTCAGTAAGAATTTAATTTTCAGTGTTGCATACAGTTATTGATCGAATTTAAAATGCCATCATAACCAGTTAATTTAGCATGTCTACCTTTACGTTAAAGGTGTAATACGAAAGAGAAGTACTGAGGTTAGAAACTGAGTATCTGTCATGAGGCAACGTAACTCACGTAGCGCGAATTACTCCGACAATATTATTTGGCCAGGACTTGAGAATTTGAGCAGGTGGCGACGTCCGCCAAATTTCACTCACTATTTTAAACATATACGAAACTCTTTATTGTTAACACTCCCCTCATAATGGTAAAACGAAAATAAGATCATCGCTCACTAAACTACACTGTTACAACAGTGGATCTCAGGATCAAGCATGACGTTAGCATTCAAATTTCTTACCTACTGATACATCAATTCGCAACATATTTTCATGACATTTTCCATATAAACGACTGTGAGTATATGGAAAATTGTGTCGTTATACGGGTGATAGCTAAGGTGATATGATGTCATAAACATTGTGATGCATGAAAAACTAGCTTTTACTTAAAATGGAACGGAAATTACCCATCCTGTATTCATCCGGCCTTTGATAAAGAAAGCACTTAGCAACTACCGACTTCCCACAAGCTTTAAACAGAATTTCAAACTTTTTCTAAACCTTTTGTCGCTTCCACACTTAACGTTGTGGTGATATACCCATTCCTCGAATGAGAGGTATAACGTCCTTAAATACGAGATTTGTCTAGAAATGAATGCAACACATTTTTTCTTCAACAATATGAGAATAAAGGCAAAGGCAAAGGTCCCGAGTTCGTGTCTCGGTCCGACACACAGTTTTAAACTGCCAGGAAATTTCATATCAGTGCACACTCCGCTGCAGAGTGAAATTTCATTCCGATAACGAGAATACATACGTGTGTTTTATCTGAACACTCTATTTTTCCACGTAAGGCCGGTATTACACTATCAAATTTCTTTGTCGAAGATTTGATCAAAGATGTAATCAAATATTCCGTCAAATATATTTGACAAAGATCTCTGTCGTGGCGCTAGAAGGTGTATTACACTGTCATCATATTTTTCGTCAAAGTTCAAGATGGCTGACAACAACAACTTGTTATTAACCGCAGCAAAATGGTTGAAATGGCTCTGAGCACTATGGGACTTAACTTCTGAGGTCATCAGTCCCCTAGAACTTAGAAATACTTAAACCTAACTAACCTTAAGGACAGCACACACATCCATGCCCGAGGCAGGATTCGAACCTGCGACCGTAGCGGTCGCGCGGTTCCAGAGTGTATCGCCTAGAACCGCTCGGCCACCCCGGCCGGCTTAACCGCAACAGTTGTATGTACCACAATTGCACTGTGTGCACATGCGGAAGACAAGCGGGGGGGGAAAAAGGAAACGTACCTGGATAAAGCCGTGGGTTTTACGACGACACCATAAAAGCATTCAACAAAACTTGTTACGTGAACTTGTGAGTGTATCCTCATATCACAAAGCACAATATTCACTTAAGAAGAACTGCTACATCTGCAGAAGACAGGCTCACTGTAACACTCCGATTCCTTGCTACAAGAGAGGGTTAGGTTAGGTTAGGTCAGATCAGGTCAGGTCTCCATAATCTATTTTTGTATTGAAGGTGCCTCAGGTTGTAAAGCGCCTCATCAGCTTCATACATCTCTAATAATTTTGTAGTTGTCGGCACACACCAATTGTATTTACCGGCAATGTTTGTAAAAACACTACAGACGACAGAACGCTGCAGCCATGCTAGCGCTCCATGTGGTAACATGTCACACTGCAGTGAACAGAAGACAAGCGACTTCTTTGATCAGATCTACAGCAAGGCCCTAGATTTGATCAAATATTGGACGACAGTTGACAAAGTTCCCTATTACACCATCAAATATCTTTGACAAAGATATTTCACAAAGAAATTAGATAGTGTAATACCGGCCTAACCTCCGTCCTGTTCTGTGGCCTTCCTCCAGAGCGAAACAAGGGCGTGTATGCTCTGCAAGTACGAATCCTTGTCCTGGTGGCGGAGCCAGTAATTCACTGTGTGAATCACCTCCTCATCGTCCTCAGGGACGAAGTCAGGGCTGTCAGGTGTGACGGCCGTGGCTGGTCTCCCCGACCGCTGCAAATCGTGGAGCTCCGCCGAACGGCCTTCTCATGACCCCACCCTCCGTGCCCGGCGACTAACTGTATTTCTGTCGACAGCAGATGCTCCGTAGACCTTGCATAAGCGTTTGTGAATATTCCCCACAGTTTCTATCTCTGGGGCCGGCCGCAATGGCCGTGAGGTTCTAGGTGCTACAGTCTGGAATCGGGTGACCGCTACGGTCGCAGGTTCGAATCCTGCCTCGGCCATGGATGTGTGTGATGTCCTTAGGTTAGTTAGGTTTAATTAGTTCGAGGTTCTAGGCGACTGATGACCTCAGAAGTTAAGTCGCATAGTGCTCAGAGCCATTTGTTTCTCTGTAGTGAGAAATTCAATGACGGCACGTTGCTTGGAACGTACATCACCTACAGACGTCAATTTGAAACTGTCCTAAAGCTACGCCACCCGTCGGAAGTGATAAAAACCTGGCACACTAACTCAGCAGATTTCAAATAATACTTACGTAACGTTTTGCATTCGTAGAATTCTTTTCGGCTGGGAAACTTCTGAGTGTTTACTTATATTCACCAAAAAAATGGTTCAAATGGCTCTTAGCACTATGGGACTTACCTTCTGAGATCATCAGTCCCATAGAGCTTAGAACTACTTGAACCTAACTAACCTAAGGACATCACACACATCCATGCCCGAGGCAGGATTCGAACCTGCGACCGTAGCGGTCGCGCGGTTCCATACTGTAGCGCCTAGAACCGCTGGGCACCTCGGCCGGCTTATATTTTACCATTTCAAACACTGACCTACAGAATTTTCCGTGACAAAGACAATACAACCTACTCGTTTATTACCCAAAATATACAAGCCCAACGGCAATCTGACTGCTATACAGTGACCACATGGCTTCAAATAATTAACACAAAAGAATGCCCCTGAATTGCAAGACATCCCAACAATAACCCGTACTTTTTCATATCGATACGTCTCCTCAGTGCAGCACTCCGTGAAGTCATTCCCCAAGAAAACTTCCAGCACGATTGAACGTATTCCTGCGAGTGGAAGCTGTCATCAAGACTAAGGGTAGGCCAACACCATATTGAATTCCAGCATTACCTCTGGAGAGCATGACGAACATGTAAGTCATTTCAGCCAGGTGTCCGGATACTTATGATCACATAGTGTATATCCTTTCTAAAAAATTATGCCATTTTTATTAGAAATATTTCTTGTATATGTTGGCCTCTAGATTCATACCCATTCAAATCACTACCATGACTGTGCTTCAGTAGATGCAGTATGTTATGATAAACGGGTCACAAAATTTTATGTAGCTATCACAAGTAGTCTCTGATATGTATCACTTCTGCGGGATGCCACTCGCGTATTTTAATATAGCCACACGAGAAGACTACATGATCTTTATACAACACCTTCTGATACAGCAAAGTACATGGTCAAACACAGTGTTATTTGTGGCACGTGTCTGTGCCTCATGGCCGGCCGAAGTGGCCGAGCGGTTCTAGGCGCTTCAGTCTGGAGCCGAGCGACTGCTACGGTCGCAGGTTCGAATCCTGCCTCGGGCATGGATGTGTGTGATGTCCTTAGGTTAGTTAGGTTTAAGTAGTTCTAAGTTCTAGGGGACTGATGACCTCAGCTGTTGAGTCCCATAGTGCTCAGAGCCATTTTTTTGTGCCTCATGACTACCGGAGTGAATCTTTTAATACTGAATACTGGCAAACACATCATGCATGGGGATGCCTCTGTTTGTCGTGAATTTCGGTCCGACCAGCTGCCTAATCCAGAGTGACGAACAGGAACTTAAATAAAAATTGGAAACACATCCTACGACAGACAACACGTCTGTTCTTCTCGACTGCCTAATCCAGAGTGACGAACAGCCCGAAACACTTCGCGCGCAATACCTGAAAAGGCGTGACCCGAACGATTCCGGAGTGCTTCGTCTGCAATTTCGTCAGTCTTTTGTTTTTGATTTAAATTGTTTTTAATAATTATAAAATGACTGATTGATAGCTGTTGAGAGGTATTTACATTAAAAAGTTAAGTCATTCCAATGAGTAGTTTAACTAATAACAATAACTATACTCTAACGTTTTGGCGCCCTTGCTCCGAACACAGCAGCCAATCACAGTGCAGTGGCATTATGCAGGCGGTCTTTCTCACGGGAATGGTACCGAATCTGTCACAGGTACATCACACCACATTCTGACATCTGTCACAGGTACCTCACACCACATTTCGTCATCTGTATACTTCTTGCATCTCCACTGCTCTGGGAACAGCTACTTGGAGCCTAATATCATGGCTGACTAAGCCAGAAATACACTACTGGCCATTAAAATTGCTACACCACGCAGGTGACATGCTACAGACGCGAAATTTAACAGACAGGAAGAAGATGCAGCGATATGCTAATGATTAGCTTTTCAGAGGATTCACACAAAGTTGGCGCCGGTAGCGACACCTACAACGTGCTGACATGAAGAAAGTTTCCAAACGATTTCTCATACACAAACAGCAGTTGACCAGCTTTGCCCGGTGAAAAGTTGTAAGGAGGAGAAAAGCGTATCATCAGCTTTCCGACTTTGATAAAGGTCGGATTGTAGCCTATCACGATTGCGGTTTATCGTATCGCGACATTGCTGCTCGCGTTGATCGAGATCCAATGACTATTAGCAAAATATGGAATCGGTGCATTCACGAGGGTAATACGGAACGCCGTGCTGGATTCCAACGGCCTCGTATCACTAGCAGTCGAGATGACAGGCATCTTATCCGCATGGCTGTAACAGATTGTGCAGCCATGTCTCGATCCCTGAGTCAACGGATGGGGACGTTTGCAAGACAACAACCATCTGCACGAACAGTTCGACGACGTTTGCAGCAGCACGGACTATCAGCTCGGAGACCATGGCTGCGGTTACCCTTGACGCTGCATCACAGACAGGAGCGCCTGCGATGGTGTACTAAACGACGAACCTGGGTGCACGAATGGCAAAAGGTAATTTTTTCGGACGAATGTCGGTTCTGTTTACAGCATCATGATGGTCGCGTTTGTGTTTGGCGACATCGCTGTGAACGCACATTGGAAGCGTGTATTCGTCATCGCCATACTGGAGTATCACCCGGCGCGATGGTATGAGGTGCCATTGTTTACTCGTCTCGGTCACCTCTTGTTCGCATTGACGGCACTTTGAACAATGGACGTTACATTTCAGATGTGCTACGACCCGTGGCTCTACCCTTCATTCGAGCCCTGCGAAACCCTACATTTCAGTAGGATAATGTACGACCGCATGTTTCAGGTCGTGTACGGGCCTTTGTGGATACAGATAATGTTTGAATGATGGCCTGGCCAGCACATTCTCCAGATCTCTCACCAATTGGAAACATATGGTAAATGGTGGCCGAGCAACAGGTTCGTCGCAATACGCCAGTCACTGCTGTTGATGAACTGTGGTATCGTGTTGAAGCTACATGGGCAGCTGTACCTGTACACGCCATCTAAGCTCTGTTTGACTCAATGTCTAGGCGTATCAAGGCCGCTATTACGGCCAGAGGTGGTTGTTCTGTGTACTGATTTCTCAGTATCTATGCACCCAAATTGTGTGAAAATGTAATCACATGTTAGTTCTAGTATAATCTATTTGTCCAATGAATATCCGTTTGTCACCTGCATTTCTTCTTGGTGTAGCAGTTTTAATGGCCAGTAGTGTATTACAATGTCTAAAATATAAGTAGGACCTACTTACAAGAGCTTAACATCACCAATCTAAGTGCGCTATGGCTTCTGACCGATCACTGCGTTTGTGTTTGTTTACATCAGGTTTATTCTTATGACGAACGGATTACAGCATTTGATTCAATATGCAGACCTTTCAAGACGCTCAACTAACTCCAGTGGCAGACGCTACGGGAGAGGCGTTGTGTCTGGTGGAGAGGATGATTTTCCGAGACTGTACGTCCCAGGATGAGCGGGGTGACATGTTAGTTCTTCCCACACACGTCTCGAGAAACTGCGAGCTCATATCAAAGTCTGTCTGCCGACAGTCATTCTTGCCTCGCATCATTCGCGAACCCAACAGGAAGTGGCAAGGTGGGGGGAGAAGCGGGAAGAGGTTGTAAGGTAATGGTACTAGAAGTACCCTCTGCCATGTGTCGTAATTTAGTTGTAGCTTGCTGGGAACAGATGTAGCGTGAGGAGTAGATAGGAACGGATGTAGGTTGTGAGCGGGCAGACGTAGGTAGGCCGTCCTGGACAGAGGCAGCGGGCAGAGAGAAGGCAACCTGGCCAGTTAGGGCTAAATGCGATGATTGCTGCTGACGTCACGGCCTACCGGCCTCCCAACCTGGCCCCGGTACAGGGGGGCCCGCAAGTGCGCTACCTAGCGCGGCCGCTGCCGCATACACACGTGCAGTCACCGACGGCGGTGGGCTAAACGGTTACTTCCCGGTAACAGTCACCGATGTTAATGTTACTTCTCGATAACTGGCATTTTTAGTTGTGATTTGCAAACAATTTTCAATAACACTTTACGAATTCACAGCTCGCAGTCTTCTGCACTCCAACTTCAAAACGTCCCTTCTACAGGTTGAGTCAGGAGAAAAGTTACCGAATTTGAGGGGTACTGGTGATTCTGAACAAAAAACTTCATGTAGACATATGCCCCCTTCCGAATGGCTTCCAAGCTAGAGCACACTTTATGTATATTATTATTTATTTTACGTATTGTTCAAACATTATCATTGTTTACGACGTACCACAGTAGTGTAGAAGAAATTGAGACGAACGATTTGCTATAGGACACTTGTGGTCTAACAAGTCGGGAAGCCGGCCGGTGTGGCCGACCGGTTCTATGCGCTTCAGTCTGGAACCGAGCGACCGCTACGGCCGCAGGTTCGAATCCTGCCTCGGGCATGGATGTGTGTGATGCCCTAAGGTTAGTTAGGTTTAAGTAGTTCTAAGTCTAGGGGACTGATGACCTCAGAAGTTAAGTCGCATAGTGCTCAGAGCCATTTGAACCAAGTCCGGAAACTACTCCAAATTGGCTCCCAAAAACCACCTAAGCTATAGCGTATGCACGTTGTGCTAGATTTGAGCTCTCTTCGCCTAAAATATTAGCCCTACAGAATAAACGAACAACACCTTTTTTGTACGAAATTTACTGTAGTTTAATTTTAACCTGTATAACGTCACCCGTTTCTCTAGCTGGTAGTTGATAGATTAGTATTGATCGGCCCTGGCTAAAACTCGGCGAAGTCGGTACAGCGATGATACTGTTATTAGGTAAAGACGCTCCGAGCGCTTCAGTCAAATATTATCGCAGCACCCAAAAGGTCACAGTTATGTCTCTAAACAATTTTGTAAATTGGAATCACAAATGCGGAAATTGGCACGAAAGGGTGATTTATTTCACAATAACAATCACTTCCTAACAAGGCCGTGAGGAAGAAGCTTTCCCAAGTGGTGTGGGGGGGGGGGGGCAATTTAGAAATTATCTGCTTTAGAACTATTGCCAAGATCCAGAGTCCATTTGCAATTACGAATGAAGTTAATTGTCTATCACTGTTCAATGCCTAACTAGAGCTGAGTTCGAGTTATCTAATTAAAATGTTCACTTCAGTCTAATATAAGGTAGTCCTCTATCTGAATTCTAAACGATTTTATAGTTGAAGACAATGATTCGTTTCAGTGCGTCGTAGTAGATCGCAATTATCCATCCTCGAAAAACAACCTAACCGCGCCTACATATACGAGTATTCAAATAAGTCTGACCAGCTTCGGCTAACTCTCGCAACGTAGTGACAATGGATCAAATTTTCCTTAGCCATTGCTCACGATTCTCAAACAGTGCTCACACGATGTATCCTTTGAGATCGTTGGTTCTACTTCGCTAATTTTAATTATAATGATTTCGCGATTTACTATGATTTTGAGTTTGAGTTTACTGAGATTTTATCTGTCTTTTGTAAGTTGATAAATTAGTGGCCGGCCGGAGTGGCCGTGCGGTTCTCGGCGCTATAGTCTGGAACTGCGCCACCGCTACGGTCGCAGGTTCGAATCCTGCCTCGGGCATGGATGTGTGTGATGTCGTTAGGCTAGTTAGGTTTAAGTAGTTCTAAGTTCTAGGGGACTGATGACCTCAGCAGTTAAGTCCCATAGTGGTCAGAGCAATTTGAACCATTTTGATAAATTACTAAGTATAAGGATCTTGTTTCAGTTACTGACTATTATTCAAGTAATAGTGTTAAATGGAACTTCGGTTACTTGTTCACTTTTCATGGAATTTGGAACTTGTTTTGGGGAAATTTTTGGGGTATTGGTTGCTATTTTTTCTTTTTTAATTTTTCGTCCGACGAAGTGGCATTAAACCTGCTACACGCTGTAGCAAGAGACCGCAGTTTTCGAATTATTTAAGAAAGACGTACAAAACTGACATATCCCAGTACATAATTTGACTAAATTAAACTTCCTACAAAAAGGATCTGCTCATTTATTTCTGTAGGATTACCAGTTCGCCTGTAGCGAGCGAATGAATGTGAAAATCTCGCGCGTGGTTTTTGAAGGCCAGTTTTAACATTGCCGGTTGCATAAAACGACATCGGTAGGGGTAGGTCAATCACCCTCAGTGTACATATAAAAATAAAAAAGTAGTTGTCGCATGTATGAAAGATCATTACGTGTGAATGGCTCGACCGATTTGGCTGATATTTTTTTGTTGTGTTCGTAATTGTCAGGACAAGATTTGAGTGAAAGAAAATTTTTGGAAAATCCACCGGAAAATTCAGAAACTTGGATGGTATTTTTGTATGCAACTCTCAATGAAAGAAATGCGACTGTCGATTTGATAGTTTTGCCGTCACATGTTTTCGTAAAAGAAAGAGTGACGTTCCGTTTGACAGTTCTGCTCTCACATGTTTCCATAAAAGCAACAAATTCCGCATTCAATATTGATGTTTTGCGAAATAGAATACAACTGAAAGCGACATTTCAGTGTGTTATCGGTGATGATCATATCTTTTGGGTGTCACAAAGATGGAATTCACGTCAGTTCCTGGTTATTTGGTGTGTTGCAAACATTCAACTGATTTCAGTTCGTGGTTTATTTCTCTGAAAAAAAAGAAGAAATCCACTAGTGAAGCGTCGAAATATCGGCGGCGTAGGTACAACGCAAGGCAACGATATGATCATCGGGTCAGTGATATGGACAAAGAGCGTAGACACTGTTTTGAGGCAAATCGAATAAGAATTTCTCAAGCGCGACTCATTATGACTCCGCAACAACGGATACAGCCGATTTCAACTCACTCGGTTGGGAAAAATGGCTCTAAGCACTATGGGGCTTAACATCTGAGGTCATCAGTCCCATAGACTTAGTACTACTTAAACTTAACTATATGGATAAGAATACACACACACAACGTGCACGAACTAAACACTGCGGAAGTTAGAGTCATTCTTAGGGCGACTTTTCAAGTGGCCATCCAGTGGCGTGGGTGAGTTGTTTTGCACTGCATTTGGTACAGAGCCTGACTCATAACGAGCGTTTCCGTAGAATTGGTTGATACGGGTGAGGGAACCGAACAGCGAGATCATCGGCTCCATCGCAGGACGGGGAAGGAAGTGCGCCAACGGGCTTGGCGCGGTGGTAACAGCGGTTCCCGTCAGATCACCGAAGTTAAGCGCTGTCGGCCTGGGCTAGCACTTGGGTGGGTGACCATCCGGTCAGCCAAGCGCTGTTGGCAAGCGGGGTGCACTCAGCGCTTGCGAGGCAAACTGAGGAGCTACTTGATTGAAAAGTAGCGGCTCCGGTCTCGTAAACTGAAATACGGCCGGGAGAGCGCTGTGCTGACCACATGCCCCTCCATATCCACATCCAGTGACGCATGTGGGTTGAGGGTGACCCGGCGGTCGGTCGGTTCCGTTGGGCTTTCATGGCCTGTTCGGACGGAATTTAGTTTAGTTTAGTTTGGGGAAGAAAGTTGGCCGTGCCCATCCACAGGAACCGCCCCGGCGTTTGCCTGAAGCGATTTAGGGAAATCGCCGAAAAAATAAATCAGGATGGCCGGACGCGGGTTTGAACCGTCGTCCTCCAGAATCCGAGTCCAGTGTGCTAACCATTGCGCAACCTTGCTCGGTGTTTCCATAGAACGACGATTCTTGGGGTGCAAGTAGGTCGTCACTTGCGGTCAAGTAACGGATGACTGGAAGAGAAAAGTCCTGGACTTTTAGTCCACGTTGTATGGCCTCCCAGGGCGTTTTCCTGTTACGGGCATTTGCATCGCTGATGAGAGGTTTTGGAATTGCAGCTCGCCGTGCAGTTCTCTGTTTCCGTTCTAGAGCTCCGCTCGTACTGTTGTTTTGCAAAAGGCGGCGCGAGTTCGAGCATTCAGGTTTCTCAGTGATCGTTGGTTATTTTATTTTTTGTCACAATCCTTTTCAAAGATTGTCCATGACAATCATCCAATACGCACACCGTCCGCGTTGTGATTTATCAGATGATATGTTTCCGCTTTCAAAAAATGGTTCAAATGGCTCTGAGCACTATGGGACTTTACATCTGAGGTCATCAGTCCCATAGACTTAGAACTACTTAAATCTAACAACCTAAGCACATCACACACATCCACGTCCGGGGCAGGATTCGAACCTGCGACCGTAGCGGTCGCGCGGTTCCAGACTGAAGCGCCTAGAACCGCTCGGCCACTCCGGCCGGCGTTTCCGCTTTTCCTGTATGCGATTTAAGTCTTCAACACGTTGCCTCTTGAAAGATCACACACTTCGGCTCCCTTGGCTACGGAAGCACCCACCATAGATGCACTAACAATTTGCCCACGTTGGAATTTACTTAGCTGTGACATAACGCACTCACAATTAGCCAGAACACTTTTCTGTGCACGGCTGACACTTGAAACTTAGTAAGGGAACTGCACAGGTGTCATACGTGGTGAAACACAACAGCGCAACCTGCGGACTTAGGTAGCATCTGCATTTACGTATGAGCATGCATTCCACCCCACGTATAGCTTTTAGTGTATCTCTATATATTGAAGGCAATGTCCCAACTGACTGGCTGACTAACTCATCATAGCCCAGCCCAAATCGCTGAGCATGGAAACTTGAAATTTGGAGAAGATATTGATCTTATAGCGCAGGTGTCATTTAAAAGGGATTTTTTTTTTTCGAAATTGCAATACTAACGGGGTGAAATAGGTTATAATGTTCATTTTTTGAAAAATGTCGCAATTTTGGAGCTTGACCCATGAAAATTGGTATTTGGCTTCTCGGTCAGAAATAAAGATATACACGTTTCAGCATTTTTTAAAACTTAACTCTAAGGGTACTAAATAATGAGTGAAAGAATTTTTTGAAAATATATCATTATTGAAGAACTACTAAAGCATACTTAAAGGTAGATCTGTGAACACTGGTATTTCACTTCACGTTTACAAATCAAAAAACACGTGTTTCAGTGTTTTTGGAAATTCTACCCCTATGGGAGTGAAACTGGGGATGGGAGTTTTTAATGGAAATATTTCACTGTCCAAGCATTTTTAGCTAAATTTATGAAAAATTGTATTTGGCTTCTCTATTAGAAATAAAACATACACATATCACTGTTATTGGAGATTCAACGCCTAGGGGGAGAGAAATGGGGGGGGGGGGGGGGGTGAAACGTTTTATTAAAAATTTCATTGCGAAAGCATTTTTAAGGCTAAATCTTTCAAAATTGGAGTGTGGTTTTTGGGTCAGAGATGAAAAAAAAAAACCACGTGTTTCACTGTTTTGCGAAATTCAACCCGTAAGGGGGTGAAATAGGGCCAGATTGATTCAGTGACTGATTATCGCCAGCCCAAACCGCTAACAATTGAAACTTGAACTTGGGAGAGGGCGCGGATCTTATATTGTAGGCGTTGCTTAAGAAGGGATGGTCTGAAATTTCGCTCCTAACGGGGTGAGATAGGGGATGAAAGACTTTTTGAAAGTATGGCGGTATTAAGGAAATTTTGAAGCTAAAACTACGACAATTACTATTTGTTTCCTTAGTCAGAAAAATAAAGAAAGTACCTGTTTGAGCATTTTTGGAAACTCAGCCACTAAGGGGGAAAACAGTGTGTGAAAGTTACTTTGAAAATAAATGATTGCTAAAGAAATGCTAAATAATTGTTAAGGTTACATCTACGACGACTGCTGTTTGACTTCTTGGTTAGAAATTAAAAAAAAAAAAAGGTGTTTAAGTGCTTCTGGAAATTCAACCCTTAAGGGAGTGCGATGTCGTATGAAAAGTTTTGAGACAATATTTCGTTACATTAAAAAAAAAAAAATCTAGATTTATGAAAATTCGTACTCCACTTATCTGTTAGATGTAAAGAAATACTTATTAGGGGATGAAAATTGCTATGGAAATATATCCACAAGAATGCATAATGCATGATTAACAAGTACTTTGACCCCAGCTACCACAATCATGTTTTTGGTGAGAAGTACGTTCGGAAAAGGCCTACATCTACATCTACATTTATACTCCGCAAGCCACGCAACGGTGTATGGCGGAGGGCACTTTACGTGCTACTGTCATTACCTCCCTTTCCTGTTCCAGTCGCGTATGGTTCGCGGGAAGAACGACTGCCGGAAAGCATCGGTGCGCGCTCGAATCTCTCTAATTTTACATTCGTGATCTCCTTGGGAGGTATAAGTAGGGGGAAGCAATATATTCGATACCTCATCCAGAAACGCACCCTTTCGAAACCTGGACAGCAAGCTACACCGCGATGCAGAGCGCCTCTCTTGCAGAGTCTGCCACTCGAGTTTGCTAAACATCTCCGTGACGCTATCACGCTTACCAAATAACCCTGTGACGACACGCGCCGCTCTTCTTTGGACCTTCTCTATCTCCTCTGTCAACACGACCAGGTACGGATACCACACTGATGAGCGATAATCAGGTCGAACGAGTGTTTTGTAAGGCCATGCTTAGATGGGCTTAATTAGCGTGAATAGCTTAGGAAGCGTTGCAATTTGTGAACAACATAAAAATTCCATTAAAAAAATCTGCTAGTCTAAAATGTATCCCTCGGCTCTTTACATGCCGGGCTAGCTGCGGAGTTCGGCTAGGGGAACTGGTGCACCATTCCTCAACCTTTCCTGTGTGCAAATTCCAGTGGGAGCAGTTCACTGGACACCAGTCTCGCAGCGTTATTGATTTGTAAATCTAAGGGTATTCGGTGGCCTGTGCTGAACCGGAGCACCTCTGGATCTCCGGCTGAAGCGGCGCCTCCGGTTAGACAGCTCCGCTGCCGCCTGGTGCTTGTACGGGAGTCCGGCTGGTGGGAGCGAGTCACTACTCGGCTGTATAGCCGGGCTATAAATAACGCCGCAATCTCGGCACGTCAAGGACGGCGTCCCCACGGCGACAATTGGGCGGACGGCCGCCAATTGAGGGGGCGGTGCGTGGCTGAGAGAGCCTGCTGCCTGCGGCGGCACGCCACGCGCTGCGTGAGCCGGCATTGCACACCTTCCCACCTGCCCAGTGGGATCCACTCCCGGATCCAGCGGCGGTGTGCAGACAGCTCGTAACTGTAGATGCACTTCCGGGCAGCTACGCTATCGTCCGTGGCAGTTAAGAACGACATCTCGGTCGTTAACCCTTTGGCGACCAAGTCCGAACACAACGTGGACCACAACGCTGTGTTCACGACATTGCGTCCAAGTTTAGCTCCGGCCGCGATTTTATCGACGCGCGAGTCACCTGTCGCTCGAAAACTGGACTCATTTCTACGAAGACAATGTACGGATGTCTCATTAACTGTCCCTCGACAGGTGTTACCTTCTCTTGTCAATTACTTGAATTATTTCTCAAGCAACAGTAGCGAACACAACTACTGTCGCGAACAGCTGAGCCAACAAGTCGTCACGTTGTCGTAATTTCTTGCGTGTACTCGTTATGTTTTGCAGTTTGCTGCAATTCTGTTGATGACATGTTACAGACAAATACATTCCTATAGTTAAACAAGTTAAACATCTGAAGATGAGCATGACTGATGAAACCAATAATGTCACTGAAATAAAGCTTTTTAAAAGTATTTTTGGCTAGTGCCATTCACTGTCATCAAACCTTAACAACCACAGATTTCGAGATAGAACACTGGTAAAGTCAGATACAAATGTTTTGTGTGTGATGGGAACTTTTAAAGGCAACACCTGTCAACAATGTGGGCACACCTAAGTACATCACACACATCCATGCCCGAGGCAGGATTCGAATCTGCGACCGTAGCAGCTCCAGACTGTAGCGTCTAGAACCGCTCAGAGCCATTTGAACCTTTTCAACCTATGGCAGCGCCATCTAGTGGGCCAACCATGGCGCCATCTGGTTTCCCCCTTCAAGCTAGACGAGTTTCGTCCTTTGTAGTTTTTTCGTTTGACGCTTATTTCGTGAGATATTTGGCCCGGTCACAATCAATGGACCACCCTGTATATGTAAAACAGGATGTATGATCGATTTCAACCAAATTTCGTACACATAGTGCTTGCTATGTGAGAACCATTACTGTGTGTGAAACTTCTTAGCTCCCATAGGAGCAGAGATAGGGAAGAATGCATTTCCAATCCATGACATGTAGGCTGCTCTGCACTTCATGCATGTTATACCAGTACTATTGGCATGCCCTACAGGGCTACATGTGTAGATGGGCACAGCTAAACAGAAAGAGGAGCCAGGGAAGAGATGAACAGTGAGAGAGGAGACAGGACAGAGGAAGGGCGAGGAGGAGATTGACAGAGAGTGGGGAAGAGGGGAAGGACATAGAGGCAGCAGAAGGGGAGACAGACAGAGAGACAGTGGAGGAGGAGGTGGACAGACCATGGTACATGTATTAAATGAACTGTGGATACACATCTGTGGCGGCAAGAGGCGCCAACGGTCGATATAGCGCAAGCAAAGTGCCGAGGTGGGGACGCTCGGGACAACTTTCAAGTGTTGTCGACTACGAAACATAGACAATATCAGTCAACGTAGCACCAGCAACACAGAGACATTTCCACAGAGACGTTCACAAATTCGTCTCGCCTCACCTCATATAATTAACAGAAAATAACATTCAATAAAATACGGATTGAGTGGACAATGTCAGAATTTCCAGACTCTTGAACAGTTGTGGACAAGAGGTTCGCAAACGTGCGCCACATGTTGCAAGAAATGCGCGTTTCTAAGCGAAAATACACTTTGAGGGTGGGATGAGTAACTGCGGAATGTAATGTCGTCTGTCATAAGGGCGTGGAAATAAGAAAAGTAGACTAATTTGCGTGTTGGCCTCTCACTACAGACACTCTTGGAATGATAAACACAGCACCATTTAGTTTTTGAACTAGAGCTGAATATGGGCCTTCCATGACAACACACGATCTCGACAAAAGTTTTCTGGGTGTGATACTGCGTGATAATGCATAAAACTACTGGTGCTGGAGGAAAACCAACGTTTCGGCCAAAGTTGCAGCAGCCTTCTTCTGGATGTAGTTAGACCCAGAAGAACTTCTTAGCTCCCATGGAGCAGAGATAGGGAAGAAAGCGTTTCCAATCCATGACATGTAGGCTGCTCCGCACATCATGCATGTTATACCAGTAGTAGTGGCATGGCTTACAGGGCTACATGTGTAGGTGGGTACAGCTAAGCCCAGAAGGAGGCCGCTGCAACCGTGGCAGAAACGTTGGTTTTTCTCCAGCAGCAGTAGTTTTATGCATTATCACGCGGTACCATACCCAGAAAACGTTTATGTCGACTGACTCTGGCCGCGGAAGCCTATGCAATTATATTAACACACGATCTATTGAACACATAAGAATGTGGATTGGTGAGCCTCACTAATCATATGCTCATTATCTGCAATCAGAATGTCACTTTCAGATGAACTGTGTGTCAAAAACTGTAAGAAGTGGATCTTACTGCGGTTTAACATTCATTTATTTTCTACTAGCCACTGCACTATTCGATACATCGCCTATGTTACAGATACAGAGTGAGCACATGCGGCGTGTGCAACCAGCTGGCATCGCAACGTGAAAAGCAGTGGGTATTGCCTATAATAAGGCGTCGATCTGACAAGTGATACCAGAATAGATCTCCTAGAGTGTCATTTGCTAAGCCGGCCGCGGTGGTCTAGCATGTTCTAGGAGCTCGGTCCGGAACTGAGGGACTGCTACGGTCGCAGGTTCGAATCCTGCCTCGGGCATGGATGTGTGTGATGTCCTTAGGTTAGTTAGGTTTAAGTAGTTCTAAGTTCTAGGCGACTGATGATCACAGATGTTAAGTCCCATAGTGCTCAGAGCCATTTTTTTTTTGTCATTTGCTATTTGCCATTCTTGCATGGCTGTACATTTAACACGGAATATACTGAACAGTTTAGTCTGAAGCAGTATATACGTTGAACGAACGCCAGGAATAGTGAAATACTAGCCATTTCTTAAACTTTTCTTGTCGCTCTCCGCAGTTGAGATGACAGTGCGGCTGCCTGCCATGGCAAGGATCTGGGTTCTATTCCCAGTACTCCCAGGCAGTTTTCCTTGATGGGAAGACTGCAACGAGCTGACTTAAGTCTAATAAGGCCAACTGGGGCGCTGCTTCAGCACGCAGTACAGCGGCTCCAGGTCGCGAAAACTGACAATGACGAGGAGAGCGGTGTGCTGATCTGACGCCCTCCCACACTAAACTAAAACTAAACTGCGTCCGAACAGGCCTTGGAAGGCCCAACGGCACCGACCGGCCGCCGTGTCATCCTCAGCCCAAAGGCGTCAGTGGATGCGGATATGGAGGGGCATGTGGTCAGCACACCGCTACTTCTCAATCAAGTAGCTCCTCAGTTTGCCTCACAAGAGCTGAGTGGATCCCACTTGCCAACAGCGGTCGGCAGACCGGATGGTCACCCATCCAGCTACTAGCCCAGCCCGACAGCGCTTAACTTCGGTGATCTGACGGGAACCGGTGTTACCACTGCCGCAAGGCCATTGGCGACGCCCTCCCATAGCGCTTCCAAATACGCCACTGGCGTATGATGTCACGGCGGGCGGTCGGTAACGATTGGTTCTCCAGGTCTTGTGGACGGAGTTTACATTTACATTTATAGTTTTCTTGATGTTCTAGAAATAATGGTGTGTATTGTTTGTATTAAACCGCCGATCTAGAATCAATGGAGAGGCTCCGTCCCGCCATAGCCCTCAGTGGTTCACAACCCCACAACAGGCCACAGCAGTCCACCCACCCCACCGCCGTCCCACACCGAACCCAGGGTTATTGTGCGATTCGGCCCCCACTGGACTCCCCGGAACGTCTCATACCAGACAAGTGTAACCCAAATGTTTGCTTGGTAGAGTATGGTGTACGCGTACGTGGAGACAGTGTTTGAGCAGCAATCGCCGACGTAGTGTAACTGAGGCGGAGTAAGGGGAACCAGCCCGCATTCACCGAAGCAGATGCAAAACCGCCTTAAAAACCAGAGAAAGGCTGGCCGGCTCACCGGACCTCGACACTAATCCACTCGGGAAGCAGCACGTTAGACCGCGCTGCTAGCCGGCCGGGCTAGCAGGAATAATGGTACTCCACCTGATAAATGTTCCTTTTATTTTATACGTTCTGAAGCCATTTCAGTTTTTATTGTTTCCCATCTCATCGGTGTAGTTAGTACCTTCCTACCTTTGAATATTTTTCTTTCGTCGTCGTGTGACAGTTTCTCAACAAGTCCTTGTGCGGCTAGTAATTCTCTACTACATTAGGTAAATCAAGAAAAAATATTTCCCAGTATTCTTAGATGGTGCAGTCTGCTTACATTCCTATCCCCAAAACTCGCTGTATCAGAAAATATCTATTTTGTACACCTACAAATTCTTTTTGTGTCTACCACTATCATTATTATTATTATTATTGTTATCGCTATTACTATTATTACGCCGGCCGCTGTGGCCGAGCGGTTCTAGGAGTGTCAGTCCGGAGCCGCGCTGCTGCTAGGGTCGCAGGTTCGAATCCTGCCTCAGGCAAGGATTTGTTCAAATGTTTCCAATGGCTCTGAGCACTGTCGGTCTAAACAGCTGAGGTCATCAGTCCCCTAGGACATCACACACATCCATGCCCGAGGCAGGATTCGAACCTGCGACCGTGGCGGTCGCTCGGTTCCAGACTCAAGCGCCTAGAACCGCTCGGCCACAGCGGCCGGCTCACTCGGTTGGAGTTCAAGCACAAAATAACTTACAACAGCAGGGCCAAACGCGACAATTCGAACTGAACGTCTGGCGTTCGAATGCGATCCAATAGTCGATTACGCTGTGGATGTATTGTTTGACTTCGGAACATTGCAATGATTTAGAGGTTTCGACAGACAACGCGGACATAAACCACTGCCGGCCGCTGTGGCCGAGCGGTTCTAGGCGCTTCAGTCCGGAATCGCGCTGCTGCTACGGTGGCTGATTCGAATCCTGTCTCGGGCATGGATGTGTGTGATGTCCTTAGCTTAGGTTAGGTTTAATTACACTCCTGGAAATGGAAAAAAGAACACATTGACACCGGTGTGTCAGACCCACCATACTTGCTCCGGACACTGCGAGAGGGCTGTACAAGCAATGATCACACGCACGGCACAGCGGACACACCAGGAACCGCGGTGTCGGCCGTCGAATGGCGCTAGCTGCGCAGCATTTGTGCAGCGCCGCCGTCAGTGTCAGCCAGTTTGCCGTGGCATACGGAGCTCCATCGCAGTCTTTAACACTGGTAGCATGCCGCGACAGCGTGGACGTGAACCGTATGTGCAGTTGACGGACTTTGAGCGAGGGCGTATAGTGGGCATGCGGGAGGCCGGGTGGACGTACCGCCGAATTGCTCAACACGTGGGGCGTGAGGTCTCCACAGTACATCGATGTTGTCGCCAGTGGTCGGCGGAAGGTGCACGTGCCCGTCGACCTGGGACCGGACCGCAGCGACGCACGGATGCACGCCAAGACCGTAGGATCCTACGCAGTGCCGTAGGGGACCGCACCGCCACTTCCCAGCAAATTAGGGACACTGTTGCTCCTGGGGTATCGGCGAGGACCATTCGCAACCGTCTCCATGAAGCTGGGCTACGGTCCCGCACACCGTTAGGCCGTCTTCCGCTCACGCCCCAACATCGTGCAGCCCGCCTCCGGTGGTGTCGCGACAGGCGTGAATGGAGGGACGAATGGAGACGTGTCGTCTTCAGCGATGAGAGTCGCTTCTGCCTTGGTGCCAATGATGGTCGTATGCGTGTTTGGCGCCGTGCAGGTGAGCGCCACAATCTGGACTGCATACGACCGAGACACACAGGGCCAACACCCGGCATCATGGTGTGGGGAGCGATCTCCTACACTGGCCGTACACCACTGGTGATCGTCGAGGGTACACTGAATAGTGCACGGTACATCCAAACCGTCATCGAACCCATCGTTCTACGATTCCTAGACCGGCAAGGGAACTTGCTGTTCCAACAGGGCAATGCACGTCCGCATGTATCCCCTGCCACCCAACGTGCTCTAGAAGGTGTAAGTCAACTACCCTGGCCAGCAAGATCTCCGGATCTGTCCCCCATTGAGCATGTTTGGGACTGGATGAAGCGTCGTCTCACGCGGTCTGCACGTCCAGCACGAACGCTGGTCCAACTGAGGCGCCAGATGGAAATGGCATGGCAAGCCGTTCCACAGGACTACATCCAGCATCTCTACGATCGTCTCCATGGGAGAATAGCAGCCTGCATTGCTGCGAAAGGTGGATATACACTGTACTAGTGCCGACATTGTGCATGCTCTGTTGCCTGTGTCTATGTGCCTGTGGTTCTGTCAGTGTGATCATGTGATGTATCTGACCCCAGGAATGTGTCAATAAAGTTTCCCCTTCCTGGGACAATGAATTCACGGTGTTCTTATTTCAATTTCCAGGAGTGTAGTTCTAAGTCTAGGTGACTGACGACCTCAGATGTTAAGTCCCATAGTGCTTAGAGCCATTTGAATCATTTTGAACTATTATTACTATGGCACCTATTAGTCATTGAGTTTCTTTTGGCGGAAAACTAGAGAATCGCACATATTCATAGGTGGTTGAAGAATGTCTACACATACCTGGCAGCGAACAAAAGCACGGTGAGTCGTTGAGCGAGGCGTCTGTCATCACCGCAACAAGGTCGCGCAAACGTGTCCGATCTTCCGTGCGCCGGCCGGCCGCAAGCAACTGTGACTCAGGCAGTGTTGGGACGTGAGGACACTCTTACTCGTGATAATGGACGGATTACAATCAAGCACCTCGCTGCTGCTCAAGTGGACGTCTCCGTTGGTAGTGCTGATACTCTGGTCCACCGGTTGGCGTACTCAAAGGAGGCTGCTCACTGAATTCCTCCCAGCCTAACAGAAGACCACAAAGAGCAACGAAGGACCCTCTGGGCGGAACTACTTGTGCGTTACGAGGCTGATCGTCACTGAGAATCGTCGCAGACGACGAAACTTTGCTTCATCACTTCGAACCGACAGCAAAACGGCAATGGATGCAGCGACGGTACACCAACTTTCCTCCGAAGAAAACATTCAACACCATCAGTTGGTAAAGTCAAGGCGACGGACTTCTGGGACTCTGAAATGGTTAGTCCTGTGTCCTCCCTGATGTGCAACACAGGGTGCAAGTGCGGGGTGATTTAATTAAAGTGAGACTTTGAAATAGCTGTAGAAATAACACCACTGGTCAGAATGACGTCAAATCGCAAAGGAATATTATCTCAGAAGGGGGAAAGCGAATGGCAGAACAAAAATAAATAGTTACAAAATGTAGCAATAGATGGCGCTGTAAGCATCATAATTTAATACTGAACGACTACGAATGACAAGTGAATCGTACAACAATGCCTAAGGTCTACGTTTGACGTTGAACAAACTTTTACTACTCAGTGTGCACGGGTGTACAGGTGGGATACTGCTAGCTACGGAAGCTCATCCGCCACGGCAGGGTCATATCACATCTGATGTTAAAAATCTGTTTTTAATCATCCTGAGGCCAAAAAAACGCATAAAAAGCATCAATCAAAATGAAATCGGATTATTAATTTCCGTGTGACTGATGCAAAACATGTTCAGTATGCTGTTCACCGTTTTCTACAACAGGTTGAAATCGAGAAACAGAATGTTCCACAACTGACCGAAGTGTTTCCGGGGTCACGTTCAGAATGTGTTGCGCAATGTGTGCCTTCACTGCAGCTTATATTTGCAATCGGAGCACCGAACACAACGTCTTTCAGATAGCCCCACAGCCAGAAATCACAGGCATTGAGATCATGTGATCGGGACGGCCAGCCTGTAGGGAATTGGCGGCTGATCATTCTAGCATTTCCGAAATGGCGCATCAGCAGCTGCTTAACTAGATTTGCAATATGCAGAAGACACTCACAGCGTTTACCAGCGACGGTACAGGTAACGTGACCGGAAGCACCTGTCTCTTCAAAAAAATATGGCCCTATGATAAATCATCTCGTAAACCGGCACCACACAGAGACCTTTTCAGGATGAAGTGGTGCTGGTTGATTTGCGTGTGGATTTTCCGTTACCCATATTCGACAAAATGGTTAAAATGCCTCCGAGCACTATGCGACTCGACATCTAAGGTCATCAGTCCCCTAGAACTTAGAACTACTTAAACGTAACTAACCTAAGGACATGACACACATCCATGCCCGAGGCAGGATTCGAACCTGCGACTGTAGCGGTCGCGCGGTTCCAGATTGTAGCGCCTAGAACCGCTAGGCCACAACGCCCGGCCATATTCGACAGTTGTGTGTATTGACATGTCCTGTCAGATGGAAGTGGGCTTCGTCTGTCCACAAAACCTTCCACGGCCAATCGTGGTCCATGCGAGCAAGAAATTCGAAAGCAAAGGTCTCTCTTGCTGGCAGGTCAACAGGAAGCAACTCGTGCACACGGGTAATTTTGAATGGATAGCCGTGCTCACGGGTGTGTCGAATGTTCGGGCAATTCTCCGTTCACTACACGTTTACACACCACCACTCGTCTCCTCCTGCATTGCTGTGGCCACTGCTTCCACTGACGTCGAATCAATTCGTTTCCTCCCTCTACCAGGCTGCACACGAAAAATTCCGGTCTTTTCGAACTTCTGAATCATTTTCTACATACCCACGGCAGTCATCTGACCAACGCCTTTTTTTTAAACCTTTCACTGTCTGGAACTTCTGCAGAGTGACGTGTGTACAGTCATCACTCTTGTAATACAGCTTTACAAGCAGAGCGCGATCCTGCGCCGGCCGTTGTGGCCGAGCGGTTCTAGGCGCTACAGTCTGGAACCGCGCGACCGCTACGGTCGCAGGTTCGAATACTGCCTCGGGCATGGATGTGTGTGATGTCCTTAGGTTAGTTAGGTTTAAGTAGTTCTAAGTTCTAGGGGACTGATGACCTCAGAAGTTAAGCCCCACAGAGTTCAGAGCCATTTGAACCATTTTTGAGCTATCCTGTATTGAAACAGTCATGGCGAACGTCGCAGACGCGAAAGCAGGAAAATCCGTGTTTATACCAGCTTCAGTGGGTCGTGTTCAGGACAGGTGTTTTCATTTACGTACTCTGACACAGCGCCATCTTTTCACCAATTTGTTTTCTTCTGCCAAACGTTTCCCCCTTCTCTGATAATATTCCGTTGCAATTTGACATCATTCTGGCCAGTGGTGTTACTTCTACAGTGTTTTGAAAGTTTAATTATAAACACCCTGTATATTGTACAACTTGAAGAAACGACTTGAACGTGTTCGTCGCCACAAAAATGCAAACGAACTTCTCCTTGTCTTTCACAACGCAACGCCTCAGAAGTCTGTCCACCCGAAAACAGTTCACAACACTTTGCTCATTAAAGATTAATTCAAGAGCCTGTGACTGATAAACTCTCGCTAACGTTGTGTAGACGACCTGCCAATCTGTTTAGTATTAAATTGTCTGACGATGGCCTCTAGAGGAATCCGGTTCACGACGAACTATAAAGTAAGTATTATCATGGAATATCCATACTGCGTATTTCAGTTTTTAATACACAGCGTGGTTTTAATTAAACTGTCGATACTTGAGAGGGCTCCCAAGAATAATGAGTGATCGTAGGACAATGAAGCTTTGTGGAATATTTGTAACGGCATGCAAAACAAAAATAACGAATAAGTCATTGAAAGAAAAATACTTCAAATTTCACATAATGGGGTAACATTTGTTAATTTCCTACGATCGTTACGTCCCTCCTTACAAACGTTGCACAATGTGACTACAGCGTGTTTCCACGACAGCCTGGAACAGCAATAGAGATAGCAGTTCACAGTTGTTCGCAGCACTTTTTCGGAAGGTGGAGCGCGGAACGTTCAACTGTGCAGACTAGAAATCTACTCGGTAGCAATCAGCATGGGTTTCGAAAAAGACGATCGTGTGAAACCCAGCTCACGCTATTCGTCCACGAGACTCAGAGGGCCATAGACACGGGTTCCCAGCCAGATGCCGTGTTTCTTGACTTCCTCAAGGCGTTCGATACAGTTCCCCACAGTCGTTTAATGAACACAGTAAGAGCATATGGGCTATCAGACCAGTTGTGTGATTGGATTGAAGAGTTCCTAGATAACAGAACGCAGCATGTCATTCTCAATGGAGAGAAGTCTTCCGAAGTAAGAGTGATTTCAGGTGTGCCGCAGGGGAGTGTCGTGGGACCGATGCTATTCACAATATACATAAATGACCTTGTGGATAACATCGGAAGTTCACTGAGGCTTTTTGCGGATCATGCTGTGGTGTATCGAGAGGTTGTAGCAATGGAAAACTGTACTGAAATGCAGGAGGATCTGCAACGAATTGGCGCATGGTGCAGGGAATGGCAATTGAATCTCAATGTAGGGAAGTGTAATGTGCTGCGAATACATAGAAAGAAAGATCCCTTATCATTTAGCTACAGTATAGCAGGTCAGCAACTGGAAGCAGTTAATTCCATAAATTATTTCGGAGTAGGCATTAAGAGTGATTTAAAATGGAATGATCATACAAATTAATCGTCGGTAAAGCAGATGCAACAGTGAGATTCATTGGAATAATCCTAAAGAAATACAGTTCGAAAACAAAGGAAGTAGGTTACAGTACACTTGTTCGCGCACTGCTTGAATATTTCTCACCAGTGTGGGATCCGTACCAGATGGGGTTGATAGAAGAGATAGAGAAGATCCAACAGAGAGCAACGCGCATCGTTACAGGATCATTTTAGTAATCGCGAAAGCGTTACGGCGATGACAGACAAACTCCAGTGGAAGACTCTGCAGGAGAGACGCTCAGTAGCTCGGTACGGGCTTCTGTTGAAGTTTCGAGAACATACCTTCACCGAGGAGTCAAGCAGTATACTGCTCCCTTCTAGGTATATCTCGTGAACAGAGTATGAGGCCGGCCGCGGTGGTCTCGCGGTCCTAGGCGCGCAGTCCGGAACCGTGCGACTGCTACGGTCGCAGGTTCGAATCCTGCCTCGGGCACGGATGTGTGTGATGTCCTTAGGTTAGTTAGGTTTAAGTAGTTCTAAGTTCTAGGGGACTAATGACCACAGCAGTTGAGTCCCATAGTGCTCAGAGCCATTTGAACCATTTGAACAGAGCATGAGGAAAAAATCAGAGAGATTAGAGCCCACACAGAGGCATACCGACAATCTTTATTTCCACGAGACTGGAATAGAAGGGAGAACCGATACAGGTACTCAAAGTAGCCTTTGCTACACACCGTCAGGTGGCTTGCGGAGTATGGATGTAGATGTAGATGTACAAGTCGCACGTTGTGTGCAGCATTCCTAGGCGTGGCAGTTTCTGGCGCAATTGTCCTTGGGCCTCTTACATTTAATTCGAACTACGCAATCACTTTGTTCGATCCTCGTGTGGAGAAAGGACCTCTCCGTATTCCTTTAATACGTTGATACTTGCGAAAACCAGCAGCAGTGATGCTGTTGTTTTGATAAAGCAGCTTTAGTAGTAAAGTTCTGTTCATTTTGTCCAGACCCGTGCAAACTGTCTGCAACTGTAACGCTGACTGATGCTTGTGTTTCGGCGCTACGTCGCCGTACCAGTGCCGCCACCTAGCGGCGAATCATGACACTAACACTACTAAGAACGCAGATCCTACACTGCACAGTCTGAATATACCTGTAATTCCTATAAAGTTGGGTACAGATGCAGTAAACAGTTTTTCGTCAGCGCTGGCTGTAGTAACTAAAGTGTAAATGGCTCCTCCCGTCGGAGGTTCGAGTCCTCCCTCGGGCATGGGTGTGTGTGTGTGTGTGTGTGTGTGTGTGTGTGTGAGCGTAAGTTAGTTTAAGTTAGATTAAGTGGTATGCAAGCTTAGAGACCGATGACCTCAGCAGTTTGGTCCCATAAGACCTTACCACAAATTTTCCAAAAGTGTAATTACGACCACCCCGTATTTTATTGTTAACATCATATGCATCTGTGGCACTTCAAAACTGATACTGAAGGGCGACGGTAAGTTACACAACCTGCGGCAAAATTCAATTAACGGAAAATGCAGTACAGCGTTTTGTAGCTTTAATGATTTGTCGTACTGAAATTGTTCAAAGAGTCCTCCAATATTATCTAGACTTTAAACACATCATTTAAATACTAATATACATATATTGTCACTCCCAATTGCCACCACAAGTGTTTCAAATGCTTTTTGAATCAAATCCCTGAAAGGCTGTAGGTTTAATAGTTCTGTCGTGAAAGTATTGTTTTTGAAAAACCGCTACATTGAAAAATTACTCGGTATGAGATGTGGTGATCTTGGACGCCAATCTACAAGGGTTGCCCAGAAAGTAACGCACGCATTTTTTTTTCTTCAACAATTCTTTATCGAACATAATGAGAATTACATACACGAAAGAAAGGTGTTTTAGCTGCACACCGTATTTTTCCACGTAATCTCCATACCGTTCTATGGCCTTCCTCCAGCACGAAACAGCCAGTCGTTGTGGCCGAGCGGTTCTAGGCGCTGCAGTCCGGAACCGCGAGACTGCTACGGTCGCAGGTTCGAATCCTGCCTCGAGCATGGATGTGTGTGATATCCTTAGCTTAGTTAGGTTTACGTAGTTCTAAGTCTAGAGGATTGATGACCTCAGATGTTAAGTGCCAAAGTGCTTAGAGCCATTTGAACCATTTTTTAACCAGCGCGAAACAAGGGCGTGTATTGCCTGTCGGTACCAATCCTTGTCCTCTTCACCTGCTCATCGTCCTTAAAATGTCTTCTAGAGCTGTAACGCGTCCATCATCGCGAATGACAGCATCAGCTCGCTGCAACATGTCAGGTGTGACAGCCGTGGATGGTCTCCCCGACCGCTGCAAATCGGGGAGCTCCGCTGAATCGCCTTCTGATGACCTCACCCTCCGTGCGCAGTCACTAACTGTACTTCTGTCGATAGCAGATATTCCACAGACTTAGCGCAAGCGTTTGTGAATATTCCCCACGTTTTATTTCTCTTCAGGGAGAAATTCAATGACGGCACGTCGCTTGTAACGTACATCACCTACAGGCGGCATTTTGAAACTGTCCTGTAGTTACGCAACCTGTCAGAAGCGACGGAAACCTGGCGCGCTCACTCAGGAAGCTGCAAATAATGCATACGTAACGTTTCGCATTCGTAGCATTGTTTTCGGCTGAGAAAAAAAAAGTAGTGCATTCATTACTTTCTGCGCATCCCTCGTATTCCACACTGCCTTCGTACCCACTCTTGAAAACTGCCATCTGAAAATGTCCTGGCGTGTAATCTGTAGGGTGATGGGTGGTTCAAATGGCTCTGAGCCCCTAGAACTTAGAACTACTTAAACCTAACTAATCTAAGGACGTCACACAACACCCAGTCATCACGAGGCAGAGAAAATCCCTGACCCCGCCGGGAATCGAACCCGGGAAACCCGGGCGTGGGAAGTGAGAACGCTACCGCACGACCACGAGCTGCGGACGTAGGGTATTGGAGCACTGTTTTGATTTCAAATGAAATTCTTCCGCACAGATTCAGGTACAGGAGTGTTTTCTAATTCAGTAATAACTTCTGTTCACATTTAAACGTTCGTTTCCGCAGTCACGGTCCCATCGAAAAAGTAAGAGCCTGACACACTTTTGCTGCACACATAGCGATACCGATATCCCAAGGCCATTTAAATCTTTCTCAGTAACAGATTTCGGATTTTCAAAAGGCCGACACACGCAGTTGTGTGTGTTAACTCGTCCATTTACGAGGCGTGTGTTTTTAAGTAAGTACCGTTTTGACAAAAAAAAAAGACGTGCTAAGATATCTCAATAATTTTATTTTTACACGAAAGCCTGGACCTTAGTCTACTTTTCTACATAATTTCCGTCAATATTGAGGCACTTGTCATAACGTTGTACCAGTTTCTGAATACCCTCCTCGTAGAAGTCTGCCGCCTGACATGTTAACCACTGCATCACCACTGTTTTCACTCCGTCATCGTCCTGAAGACGCTCACCGCCCAGGTGTTTCTTCAAGTGCAGGAACAGATGGTAGTCACTGGGCGTAAGATCGGGGCTGTACGGAGGATGATAAAGAGTTTCTCTTCGAAAAGATGTGATGAGATCTTTGGTCTGATTCGCCACATGCGGACAGGTATTGTCTTGCAGTAAAACGATGCCCTTGCTGAACTTCCATGGACTGTTGCTTTGATTCTGGTGTGACGTAGGCCACCCGTGTTTCACCGCCCGTAATAATTGGCTTAAGAAGTCATCACCGTCGTCGTGGTACCGCTCAAGGAAAGTCAATGCACTGTCTAAACGTTTGGTTTTGTGTACATCAGTCAACATTTTCGGTACCCAACGTGCGCATAATTTTCGGAAATTCAAGTGCTCGGTCACAGTGCCATACAAAAAACACTGGGAGAAACATTAGGAAAGTCATCCCGCAAGGAGAAAATCGTACGCGACTGTTTTCTCTCACCTTATTGTCCACTTCCTGCACCAAACTTTCATTCACGACCGAGGGACGCCCACTCTGTTGTTCATCGTGCACATTCGTGCGGCCATCTTTAAATGCTCTCACCCACTTTCTTACCATTCCATCACTCATAATGTTTTGTCCGTAAACTGCACAGATGTCACGATGAATATCGATCGCTTTTAGGCCTTTAGCACTAAGAAATCTTACAATAGCCCGTACTTCACAGTCGGCGGGACTCACGATTATCGGAGGCATCTTAAACACTCAGTACACAACGGAAACAAGGAAGAATCAGACCGTAATGGCGTCAGTGCGTAGATTAAGGTACAAGCTTTCATGTAAAAATAAAATTATTGAGATATCTTAGCACGTCATTTTTTAATTTCAAAACGGTACTTACTTAAAAAGAAACACGCCTCGTAATTTAAAACTTGCTTCATTAGAGAATGGGACAGTCTTTTGAAAGTAATGATGACTTTCACTGCGGATCACATACAGAATTCACGTCTTCCATCAGGATGACCCTCGTTTATGACGTGTAGCAATGTAGGAACTGTATAAGGCTTCAGATGCAACGTTTTTAACATGGTTCTTAAACTTCTGTCCGAAAATCTTAGTTCCTTACAAGGTTTCCTTTCAGATTTTTTGGGTGATTGCTACGCGACGAGATGTAGCTTTTCTTCAGTAGTCGGCCGGCCGCGGTGGTCTAGCGGTTCTAGGCGCTCAGTCCGGAACCGCGCGGCCACTGCGGTCGCAGGTTCGAATCCTGCCTCGGGCATGGATGTGTGTGATGTCCTTAGGTTAGTTAGGTTTAAGTAGTTCTAAGTTCTAGGGGGCTGATGACCACCGATGTCAAGTCCCATAGTGCTCAGAGCCATTTCTTCAGTAGTCGCTAATTCCGGGCGGCTACTGAGTCGTAAGTGAACCACAGACATTGTCACTCCGAACCTTCGATTTAATTTGTAGACAATTGATCTGCACGGTGGCTATGAATGCGGCAACTTTACAACGAAAGATCGTCTTACGTCTTCATAATTTCGATCTCATTTCCACTACACCTAACAAAGCAACACACGCTACTTTATATTGTAGACAATTTACTTATCATAATGTACACTTTTCAAGCCTACAATGAATGTACAAATGATGGCCAGCCTGAGATTGTGACTCGTTAACAACAAACCACTTCTGTTATCACACTTTAAACAAATTTCACTACGCTTGGTTTTCGCAGTTTTTCCGTATAGGGCATAATATTTAGTTACTTAACTGAAATTTGAGCGTCATCAGAAACGCGCAGAGGTTAATTGACTTATGCGACAAGCGGTATTGCGGAGCGGGGAGGGAGGGAGATCTGCTCCTATGTGAAATCGCTTAGCAGGGTTTTATACAGTCACTCGTTGACCAGTCTCGTGTGGCACTAGAAAGCAGCAAAAGGAAAGCCGAAGTTACAAATTACGCGTCTAAGAAATCATTAGCACAGGAGGAAATTACCGTCATTTGACGTCACAGAGACTTCCCTGTGAAGGACATAGTTATCGGTACTTCTTGCGTAGTGGAAGAGTTGAAAACAAATACGAGGTGCACTCAAGCTCTAAGGCCTCCGATTTTTTTTCTAATTAACTACTCACACGAAATCGATGAAACTGGCGTTACTTCTCGACGTAATCGCCCTGCAGACGTACACAGTTTTCACAACGCTGACGCCATGATTCCATGGCAGCGGCGAAGGCTTCTTTAGGAGTCTCTTTTGACCACTGGAAAATCGCTGAGGCAATAGCAGCACGGCTGGTGAATGTGCGGCCACGGAGAGTGTCTTTCATTGTTGGAAAAAGCCAAAAGTCACTAGGAGCCAGGTCAGGTGAGTAGGGAGCATGAGGAATCACTTCAAAGTTGTTATCACGAAGAAACTGTTGCGTAACGTTAGCTCGATGTGCGGGTGCGTTGTCTCGGTGAAACAGCACACGCGCAGCCCTTCCCGGACGTTTTTGTTGCAGTGCAGGAAGGAATTTGTTCTTCAAAATATTTTCGTAGGATGCGCTGTCCCAGAACATGGACACCATCATTTTTTCAGCACTGGCGGTTACCCGAATTTGGTGGCGGTGAATCTGTGTGCTTCCATTGAGCTGACTGGTGCTTTGTTTCTGGATTGAAAAATGGCATCCACGTCTCATCCATTGTCACAACCGACGAAAAGAAAGTCCCATTCGTGCTGTCTTTGCGCGTCAACACTGCTTGGCAACATGCCACACGGGCAGCCGTGTTGTCGTCCGTCAGCATTCGTGGCACCCACCTGGATGACACTTTTCGCATTTTCAGGTCGTCATGCAGGATTGTGTGTACAGAACCCACAGAAATGCCAACTCTGGAGGCGATCCGTTCAACAGTCATTCGGCGATCCCCCAAAACAATTCTCTCCACTTTCTCGATCGTGTCGTCAGACCAGCTTGTGCGAGCCCGAGGTTGTTTCGGTTTGTTGTCACACGATGTTCTGCCATCATTAAACTGTCGCACCCGCGAACGCACTTTCGACACATCCATAACTCCATCACCACATGTCTCCTTCAACTGTCGATGAATTTCAATTGGTTTCACACCACGCAAATTCAGAAAACGAATGATTGCACGCTGTGCAAGTAAAGAAAACGTCGCCATTTTAAGTATTTAAAACAGTTCTCGTTCTCGCCGCTGGCGGTAAAATTCCATCTGCCGTACGGTGCTGCCATCTCTGGGACGTATTGACAATGAACGCGGCCTCATTTTAGAACAATGCGCATGTTTCTATCTCTTTCCAGTCCGGAGAAAAAAAAACCGGAGGCCTTAGAACTTGAATGCACCTCGTAGTTCGCGAGATCCAGATGGAATCCTAGTTCACTTTTACACAGAGTACTTTACGGTATTGGCCCCTTACTTAGCTGGCATTTATCTCGCGCAGCGCATAGTCCCAAGTGTCTGGAGAAAAAAAAAAAGCGCTAGTGAGTCCTGTTCTTTCTTTTGCTTGCGCCTTGTGCCGCAGTTTGCGCGGGTTGGCGTGGTTAAATCGGATTTGGCATGTTAATGTGAAGGGGTTCCCGGATTCCCTTCCTGCCACCAACCCGGCAGTGTACATTTTGGTTCGTATGGAGGCATTTAGACAGTAGTTTTGCCTCGCTCTATTTCCGAGTGGAACAGGAAAGAGCCGGCCGCTGTGGCCGAGCGGTTCTAGAGTTCAAAATGGTTCAAATGGCTCTGAGCACTATGGGACTCTACTGCTGTGGTCATCAGTCCCCTAGAACTTAGAACTACTTAAACCTAACTAACCTAAGGACATCACACACACCCATGCCAGAGGCAGGAGTCGAACCTGCGACCGTAGCAGCAGCGCGGCTCCGGGTTGGAGCGCCTAGAACCGCACGGCCACCGCGGCCGGCAGCGGTTCTAGGGCGCTTCAGTCTGGAACAGCTGCTACGGTCCCAGGTTCGAATCTTGCCTCGGGCATGGATGTGTGTGATGTCCTTAGGTTGGTTAGGTTTAAGTAGTTCTAAGTTCTAGGGGACTGATGACCACAGCAGTAGAGTCCCATAGTGCTCAGAGCCATTTGAACCATTTTTTTTTTAACAGGAAAGAACCGTGGTGACACAGTGGTCAGCACACTGGACTCGCATTCGAGAGAACGACTGTTGAAACCCGCGACCGGCCATCCTGATTTAGGTTTTCCGTGATTTTCTTAAATCGCTTCAGGGCAAATCCGGGATGGTTCCTTTGAAAGGGCACTGCCGATTTCCTTCCACATCCTTCCCCAATCCGATGGGACCGATTACCTCGCTGTTTAGTCCCCTCCTCCGAATCAACCAAGCAACAGAAAGGGAAATGAGTAGTAGTGGTACAAGTCACCCTCCGCCATACACCACTTGCGGAGTATGTATGTGGATGCATGTCCGGAACAAATCGGTAACACCTATCTCTCGAAAATAAGACCGTGGAGGTCGTGGTTCAGACGCTGAGTTGGGTTGTTAAGGGTGTTAGAAGCTGGAGCGCCAGTGAGCGGACGGACAGTTCTCCTTCTGGAGAAGCGAGCAGCGAGTGCGGACGCGAGGAAATAGGAGCCGCGCGGCCAGGGAAGGCGACCGGCTGCCACCTGTGGCGGACGCAGCAGCTCGGCTCACTGCGCATGCGCCGCGACTTCGCGGAACGCTGACCTGCCCTGGCAGGATGGGCAGGTACTGCGTGACGTCTCGTGCGGCGGCTAGCTGAGCCACGGCCGACTGCTCGCCGCTGCTTTTCTCTTTCCACTGTGCTGCACGCACTGCCGGACACCAGCATCGTGAGGCGAAACACCCCCTCCACTCTACCCTCAGACCGAGCGGTCGCCAACCCACTGACCGACACCGAAAACTACTAAAACTTTTAACCATTAAGGGTAGGTTTACTACCTTTGGCCCGAAAAAAGCATGTTCTGCGAGAATTTTTTTCTCGGGATGCGTTATAGATATCAATGTCAAATTTGGTCAAACTGTTTGTTGATATTTCCTCTACGAACTGGAATTTTTTCGACTGGAAATGTCGAAGAGCAAAGGCGGAAGTGCCACCGGAACGGAACAAAATTTCGATGTAGTCCTCCACGCGCGGGATGTCACAGGTCAGCCGGCTCGTCTGCAACCAAAATTGAGTTGACATTAGCGAAGTATACAGGGTTGCCCATTGATAGTGACCGGGCCAAATATCTCACGAAATAAGCATCAAACGAAAAAACTACAAAGAACGAAACTCGTCTAGCTTGAAGTGGGAAACCAGATGGCGCTATGGTTGCCCCTCTAGATGGCGCTGCCATAGGTCAAACGGATATGAACTTCGGTTTTTAAAATAGATAGGAACCCCCCATTTTTTATTGCATATTCGTGTAGTACGTAAAGAAATATGAATGTTTTAGTTGGACCACTTTTTTCGCTTTCTGATACATGGCACTGTAATAGTCACACACATATGGCTCACAATTTTAAACGAACTGTTGGTAACAGGTATGTTTTTTAAATTAAAATATAGAACGTTCCAATGTGATACATATACCTTTGTGAACATATCATTTCTGAGAACGCATGCTGTTACAGCGTGATTACCTGTAAATACCACATTAATGCAATTAATGCTCAAAATGATGTACGTCAACCCCAATGCATCTGGCAATACGTGTAACGACATTCCTCTCAACAGCGGATAGTTCGCCTTCCGTAATGTTCGCACATGCATTGACAATGCGCTGACGCATGTTTTCAGGCGTTGTCGGTGGATCACGATAGTAAATATCCTTCACCTTTCCCCACAGAAAGAAATCCAGTCAACCTGCGGGCCACGGTATAGTACTTCGACGACCAATCCACCTGTCATGAAATATGCTATTAAATACCACTTCAACCGCACGCGAGCTATGTGCCGGACATCCACCATGTTGGAAGTACATCGTCATTCTGTCATGCAGTGAAACATCTTGTAGTAACATCGGTAGAACATTACGTAGCAAATCAGCATGCATTGCACCATTCATATTGCCATCGATAAAACGGGGGCCAATTATCCTTCCTTCTATAATCCCGCACCATACATTAACCCGCCAAGGTCGCTGATGTTCCACTTGTCGCAGCCATCGTGGATTTTCCGTTGCCCAATAGTGCATATTATATCGGTTTCCGTTACCGCTGGTGGTGAATGACACTTCGTCGCTAAATAGAACGCGTGCAGAAAATCTGGTAATCGTCCCGTAATTTCTGTTGTGCCCAGTGGCAGAACTCTACATGACGTTCAAAGTCGTCGCCATGCAATTCCTGGCGCATAGAAATATGGTAAGGGTGCAATCGATGTTGATGTAGCATTCTCAACACAGACGTTTTTGAGATTCCCCATTCTCGCGCAATTTGTCTGCTACTGATGTGCGGATTAGCCGCGACGGCAGCTAAAACATCTACTTGGGCATCATCATTTGTTGCAGGTCGTGGTTGACGTTTCACATCTGGCTGAACACTTCCTGTTTCCTTAAATAACGTAACTATCCGGCGAACGGTCCGGACACTCGGATGCTGTCGTCCGGGATACCGAGCAGCATACATACCACACGCCCGTTGAACATTTTGATCACAATAGCCGTACATCAACACGATATCGACATTTTCCGCAATTGGTAAACGGTCCATTATAACACGGGTAATGTATCACGAAGCAAATACCGTTCGCACTGGCGGAATGTTACGTGATACTATAACACTCCCCGTCTGCTAACTACTGTACCATAACCTCAATGCCAGAAGCAGGTTGTAACATAAAACAATGTTGTAAAAGTAACTATGGCACAAAGCAACAGAGCAGTGTTACCCTCTGAGAGGAATTTTGTTAAGTTGACCGTATTGTTCCTAATGGAAGTGGCTTATCGGAAATGAGAGTCAGAATTACGTTAACATTGGAATAGTGACAAACAAAATTTTGCCTAGCTATACTGTTTATAGAATAAGGGAAACGGTCGCCAGCCTAATTAGGCAAGAGAAAGATTAACATTCTCGTTTATGAAAGTAGGTATAAGTAACTATAATGGACAACACAACAGACACAACCTAGACTTAGCAACACGCGAGTGCAATGAACTCTTAACACACATATGTTTTAAGATTGAAGCTAACAGTTAGAGCAGCAGGAACTATTTTCAAAATTATAACAGGTACAGAAAAACACTATCACTTTCAGGGTTTACACAAACTGAGTGGTCTTTATACTGTTAATATGCACACAAGAGAGACAAACACTTGGCATACATGAGAATGTAACGTTTCACAACTGCAGCTTTCTCACTTTTACTACAACGAAACACAATGTTGACAAAATTGCAAGGAACTGACTCTCCTTTTTAGAATTTACTACCGACAACAACGTGATCATTTACTTTATAAGACTCAGCCTAAAGTTTGAAGTAGGTAACATCACTTTAAATAACAGTTTCAATATGAAAATTATTATTGGACAAATAACATTTGCCTTAACTCACTCTGTTACCACATTAGCTTTAACTACCTTTCTAATAAGTTCAAGAGGCATTATTTAACAAAGCTCTAGGCTTCAACGTACTTTCAGTAAGGACACTCGGTAATCACTTTACTTCAAACGGAGAGGACCCTGAGAGGTGTTATGATGAGGAGTAAAATCAAGGTAGGTAAATAAATTCCGATGTGAATTACCTTATATTTCAGCACACTAACACATCCATTAGGCTGATCCTTCACTGTACATCAATATAGTATTACGTTACAGTGATTGCGCAATGTGGTGGCAACTGCATGTTGGTGGGTGGAATTACAGGTAGAATTGCCGGACTTTATCGTATCTTCATGGCGACAATTCATACAAATTCCAGAATAGATCCAGCTATTTATCCACCCATCCGAGGCATTGGAAAGAAGCAGTAAAAGCCTCTCTGTGAATCAGCATGATATGCACCTTTACATTGACAGTGCACAGACTGGTAGCTCCTTTCCGACTGGTGGCTCGTCTCCGACTGACTATCAGTTCCACCTTTTCCACCTTGGCCAACCACAATTTGCGCGCGCTACACAGTTCCGTTCCCAAGGGGAACCACACTACCTCTTACATACAGAATAACTAAGAGCCCTAAGTGAGGATCAGCAGTTTACATAATAGCAACCAAATGTATTAAATAAAACAGAACATTTTCACATATTGACACTTCTACAAAAATTATTCACACAAAATTACAATCATATACAGTAAGTATTGTTCCCTCCAAATGGGTCAAAGCATTTAAACGAGAGATATGTTACACAGCATACAATCAAATCATAACATCAAAGTTTGACAAAGAAAAGAGTACACAATTTTATGTTATCGATTCAAACACATTTACAAAAGATCAACAATGTAACATTAAATAAAGAAATGAATCCATACAGCATAAGAGCTGTGGTGTTACAATACCACGTACTTATACGTTTGTGACTATTACAGTGCCATCTATTACAAAGCGAAAAAAGTGGTCTAACTAAAACATTCATATTTCTTTACGTACTACACGAATATGTAATAAAAATAGGGGTTCCTATTTAAAAGAAACGCAGTTGATATCCGTTTGACCTATGGCAGCGACATCTAGAGGGCCAACTATAGCGCCATCTGATTTCCCCCTTGAAGCTAGACGAGTTTCGTTCTTTGTAATTTTTTCGTTTGATGCTTATTTCGTGAGATATTTGGCCCGGTCACTATCAATGTACCCTGTACACGATTCTTTAGGAGTTGTACGTCGCTTAAGTTATTTGGACCGTAGGGAAGAAAATGTCAGCCATTGGAAAAAAAAAATACTGTTTTGTTCATCGACTTTTCGACTTCTTCGGACAAGTAAAAATATTCATCGTTGATGGATCGGAATAAAAGTGGTACAACTCCTAGACTATTTAGTTAGCTTCGTCGAAAACGAAGAAACATGCCTATCGGTTCAGTAGATTTGAAGTTACCATACATTACGATAAAAAAATCGTCATTTCGAGAAAAACGCGTTTGAAGTTTTGACTACATATAAATGCAGTATTATGCAGCGTACGTTCAATCTGCCATTCCGGGTACGTAAACTAGTCCTTACTCTTCCTCATAGAGGGCGTCTGCTCGGTCTGGGCCATCCTGCGCTGCTCCAGAGTCGCTCGTACGGCCGGTGACAAGCGGTTTTCGGCCGCTCGAATCCGGTGGTCGTCCGAATGCATGGCGAGCTGCGTCGAATGGAGTCCCAGGGTGACGTCGATCTTTGTCATGGTCTTCAGAATTGCTGAAAACCCTTCGTTGAAGCCATTCACTACCAGGACAGTCGCAGTCTCTACAGTCTTCGGACTAGAATGCATATTCTTGGGGGCTAACTTCCATACACATGCGTTCGAACTTCCATTTGAATTTTGTGTTTCCTCCCAAGCACCTGTACAATAACTCGTCCCCCGAAAGAAACAAACTGGTGCGTGAAAAAGGCCGATTTCAGGCAGGAGCATTTTTTTGTTCAACCGTTCCGTCCCGTATTCGGAAAAACTGTTTCAGGGGTGGATCCTAAACACTTTTATGGATCAAAAAATGCAATTTAAAAAAATTCGATTTTGAACCAAAAGGTAGTAAACCTCCCCGTAAGGACACAGTGATGCTGATAAATAAAGGTTTCTTATAATGACACGAATCGATCATATCGCGTTATTGTCAGGCACTTGACAGGATGTCCCCTGCAAAGTAGTCACAAAGAAAATTTGTGCATGTTTGAAGCCTTATACTCACATTTTCCGCCCTGTTGTGTATATCTGCTACATTTTCTTTCTACTGCTATTGTTTACACTGTTTTCGCGCCGTTTTTTATGTGATTTCACTGCCACGTTTACTTCACACGTATTTTCCACTAACTGTGTTTTCACCACACACTCCCGTCTCCACATTCATTGAAAGGTGCTATGTTGTTGTCGCTGCTCACTTGCTCATAGTTTGCATTACGTTTTACTGCGCCGCTGACTGAATGTCTTCTGAGAACTACTGTAGTGTCTCTGCAAGGGGAGAACGAATGTGTAAAAAATGTGTGTGTGTGTGTGTGTGTGTGTGTGCGTGTGTGTGTGTGTGTGTGTGTGTGTGTGAGAGAGAGAGAGAGAGAGAGAGAGAGAGAGAGAGAGAGAGAGAAAGAGAGGGGTGTTTTTCAATGTTTGAGGGTGTTTAATGATCATGTTTTGTGTCGGGAAATGTCTATGTATAGCTCACTGACTGCTCCAAGTAGTGTTTTGTCGCACAGTGTTGTATTGTAGTTCAAGGCCTTCTTACCTTGTATTATTGCTTTCCGTATATGGTAGTTGTCTACAGTGAGTCGGCCACTGATGACCGCAAACCAAACATCATCGTCTACTGTCTTTTGATAGAGACTATTTCTTTCTCCGAGGAGCTGAAGATCATTATTGTTTGGGTGGTGCTTTTCCTGTATGAGATAATCTGCAAAAGTTGAGTGTCTACTGTCACATTTTAAGGCTCTGGGATGTTCAGAACATATTCTTTTGAAATTTGTGCATGTCTGGCCTGTGTAGACAGACTGGCATGAACTACAGATTAACTGATAGAGTCCAGCTATGAAGAATTTGTCTGCGGAGGTGTTCAAATTTTTCTGCATAACAATATTTTCAATCCTCGTTCCTACAGTATGTTCCCCACCCTGTGGATGTTTTCGTAGCTCTATCTTACTATGTACTGTAAAGTGTTCCTGATTCCCTGCGTTTGTCACGTGTTTGTACTCTGTCGCTGGTAATTCGTTTACTTTTCGTTGCTTTTATATTTTGTTGGCTCTGAGCAATATGGGACTTAACTTCTCAGGTCATCAGTCGCTTAGAACGTAGAACTACTTAAACCTAACTAACCTAAGGACATCACACACATCCATGCCCGAGGCAGGATTCGAACCTGCGACCGTAGTAGTCGCGCTATATTTTGTTGTTCAGTTTGTTTATTATTTATGTGTTGTACCCTCTCTCTCTCTGGCGTATTGTGTTGAGTTCCTGTGTATAGCCGAGTTTGTCTAGTGGAGTTCCCTTGAGCCTGTGTATCAGAAACTTTAGAGTTTGTGTGCCTGGGGGTGACTGGAATGGTTGTGAATGGTTGTACTTGCGGCTGTAGGTTATTTGAATATTCCAATATTACGTTTGTTGTTGATTTTCTGTTTAGCGATCTCAAAAAAAAAAAAAAAATTAAGTTTCGAGCCTGCTTTTGTCTCCATGGTGAATTTGATTTTTGGGTGTTCACCCTGTGTTTATGTCACTGTCTAGTTGGTTTTTTTTGGGGGGGGGGGGGCGGGGGAGATCTCTGTTTAGTCTGTGAAGCAAATGATGTCTTCAACATACGAGAACCAGCAGGTAACCTTCTATTATTCTGAATGTTTTCTATTATTCTGAATATTTTGTTTTGAATGTGGTTCAGAAATATGTTTTCAAGTAGACCAGTCATGGGTGAGGGCACTGGTAGGCCATTATTTTGTAGACAGAACTCTTTGTTGAAAGTAAACTAGCTCTGCTCTGTTACAACGGTTAGGATGGCTTCAATTTCATCTACGCGGGCATTCGTTGTATTCCCTCATTTCTGCAGTCGTTCTTCAACAATGCTGATTTTTTTGGAAGTGATAATTAAATCAAGACACTAAGCTGTCGACAGGCGTTGGTATACATCAACGGGGACAGCTGAAAAGGTGTGCCCCGACCGGGACTCGAACCCGGGATCTCCTCCTTCCACGGCAGACGCTCTACCCATCTGAGCCACCGAGGGCACAAAGGATAGTGCGACTGCAGGGACTTATCCCTTGCACGCTCCCCGTGGGACCGACATTCCCAACTTAATGTCCACACCCTACATTCGTAGTGCCCCTGCCCATTACACTCATTACTCGCTGCAGCCAATCTTTCCGAGTTCTTAAGAGTTCGGGCAATGCGTGTGCATCCAGCACAGAAGGAGGTGGTCCGAAAGAACAGATACTATCTTGCTGCTGATTTTTTTTTTCTGCTGCTGGCACATTTGTGAACACTGAGGTGATGTCAGATGTTGGAATATTTATGTCTTCTATCTTTCCAATAAGTTTGTTGGTGTTTGCAGGTGTCTGTTGTTTGTGGAAGTGTGCAATTTCTGTAGTACTGTACGTATGTGCCTAGGTAGGAGGTAAGATGGCGCATTTTTAAATTAATGGGCTGTTCTTATTGGACAGTTACGTTTACTTATCTGTGGTAAACTATTTAGGATGGGTGCTTTGGGATTGTTCTGTGTAATGAGTATGGCTCGAGTTTCTGTGACGGTAAGTTTGAGTGTTTTCAGAAGTTTCTGTATGTTTCTTTGGTATCTCGTGGTGGGCCCACTGATTAATTTAACGATGTTGTTCTGTTCGATGAATTTTTCTGTTCTGCCTCACACATAAGGAGCAGGGTATTTCCCTTATCCGTCTTCCAGACGATTGCGTTGTGTTCTTGTAGTTTTTTGTTTAGCCTTCTGAGTGTGTTTTGTTCTGTTGCTTTTGGTTTTGAGTTGATGTGGGTCTTGTTCTGCTTGGTTATGTGTTTTAGCAGATATTTTATTAAATGAAACAACACGTTTACTGTTACCGGTCACCGTTTCATTTATCTCCACGATGCGTTTCAAAGGGGTAAACTTCCATCATCAGGTGGATTTACATTAGTTAGTATGACATTTGTGTGTGTTGTGTTACGATTTTTTGGAGGAACTTAAAATATGCAGACGGATATACAGTTTGTGCCAGTAGTTGATGTACATATAGTTTCAAGATGACAAGGGGTACAAGATATTGGTGCAATGAAATATCTCTAAATGAGGTCAATGTCTTGCCTTGGCGGCTGTCATGGTAACATGACTAAATATTTATGGTAAACATTAAGGTGTGTGTGTGTGAGTGTGTGTGTGTGTGTGTGTGTGTGTGTGTGTGTGTGTGTGTGTGTGTTTGTGTGTGTGTGTGTGTGTGTGAGAGAGAGAGAGAGAGAGAGAGAAAGAGAGAGAGAGAGAGAGAGCGAGTGAGGGTGTGCGCGGTTTTGAATGATGTAGGTAGCTGCTGAAACCAGAGATAATACTATTGTGAATATCGTCATTTTTGTCATTTAATGTGACATTTGTTTGGTGTTGGTATATTTGGAGTGTTTCAAGCATGTCTAGTTTTCTGCCTTTTGGTTGGATGTGTAGAACACTGATACTTGTGTTGTTAACATGGTGTAGGCCAGACAGGCAGATCATTTGAGATTAGATCAAAGAACACATGGCAGCACTAAAACACAAAAACCACCACACATCAGCAATAGTCACCCACCTGCATGAAACAAAATAAAAAATACGTGTTTCGGCACTTTTGGAAATTCAACTACTAAAGGAGTAAAATGGTTAAAGCTTTTTTTAAAATAGATAACTACTATAGAACTACTAAAGGATTCTCAAGGCTACGCCTACAAAAACTGGTATTTGGCTTCTAGTTTGGTAACAAAAAAAAGAAGAAAAAAAAAACCAACTGCCTAAGGGAGTGCAATAGGGTATGAAAATTTTTACGATAACATTTCGTTACATTTAAAAAATTTAAAGCTAAATTTATGAAAATTGATATTTCAAAATGGTTCAAATGGCTCTGAGCACTATGGGACTTTACATCTGAGGTCATCAGTCGCCTAGAACTTAGTACTACTTAAACCTAACTAACCTAACGACATCACACACATCCATGCCCGAGACAGGATTCGAACCTGCGACTGGAGCGGTCGCTCGGCTCCAGACTGAAGCGCCTAGAACCGCACGGCCGCTCCGGCCGGCTTGGTATTTCACCTTTCACTTCGATATAAAGAAATATTTGTTAGGGGATGAAAGTTGCTATGCAAATATCTCCACAAGAACGCAAAAGGCATGATCAACAAAAACTTTGGATTTCAGCTGCCATAATCGTTTTATTGTTAGAAGTACATTCGGAGAAGACCATGCTCATATCGCCTTAATTAGCGTGAAAATCTTAGAAGGTATTGCAATTCGTGAACAACATGAAAATTCGATCAAATCAAAACAAAAATATCTCTGCGGGCCATACAGTCTACTTATATTCGTAATACTTCTTGTTTTCTGATACGGGTGTGTCGGAATTCTAGCTCTGGTTCCTTGTACATGTACTGCATCACGGTATTTGTTGTTGACAGTGTTGATTCACTCGGAAGAAACGGGAACCTTCATTCGGTGAACACAGGACTGAAGACTCTAGCTTGTGGTTCACAGTTTATAAGTAGGCTGTTTGGGTTTTTACGTTGGTAACGCCACGTAGCGCTCTGTATGAAAATCACTGGCTGTGCAGTGTGCAGTCTGTGGCTGGTTGGCATTGTTGTAACATTCGTTATTGTAGTGTTGGGGAGTTGGATGTGAACAGCGCGTAGCGTTGCGCTAAAAATATTGTGTCAGTTTAGAGTTGATCAGAATAGGAGAAGAGCGAAATGTCTGAGTACGTTCAGTTCTGCTCAGCTGTTTCTACGGGGACGTTTCAAGTTTAGTGCCGTTGGCCTACGGGGTCGTTGGTTCGATTCCCGGTCGGGTCGGAGATTTTCTTCGCTCGTGGACTGGTTGTTTGTGTTGTCGTAAATATTTCAGCATTCTTCAGAAAGGCGTGCAGTATTGAGCAGGTGTAATTTATAGCAGGCTTCCAGGAGAACAGAAAAAGGTGAGTGACAGATTCCAGTATTCAAATCCGTGTTGAAAACTTTCCCTGAGGCCCACTTCTTCTATTCTGTACAGGATGCCGTCGCAGCAGTCGAGGTCCTTTCGGTGTAATGTGTTAATTATTCCAAACGCACCTGCGGTAGTACGTTCTGTATCAAGAACTCAGCAAACAGCTGTGTTTGGAACCAATTATTTAAGCTACTACCCATTTAGTGGCTTACACCCACATCATAAGGTGATTCTACACGTCACAACATAGTACACAACACGGAGGAGAATACGGAAGGTTCAATCTTCATAGCTAAAACCGTAAACCATCATGTCCGTAGGGCGGATAGTCAATGAATGAAAAGTTTGGCAACAGAAAATATATCTGCCCTACTGGTGTAATGCTTTTAACTAGGGAGCCTGGGCCTCCTACATTCTTCACCACGTTGTGTACAATGTTACAATGTTTATATGCAGTTGTTTTCCCTCGTCCAACTTTTTATTCATTCACAATCCGTCCTACGACCGTTATGATTTTAACTCTGAAGGTTGGGCTTTCTACACTCAAGCTCATAAATTAAGGATAATGCTGATACATGGTGAAACAACGCTCTGGTGGGCGGTTTGCGGGTTTAAATCACCTCGGGGTGCATTTGACCTGCGGTCGTCGCACGGTGGCGCTGGCAGCAGTCCACATACACAGAGGTGTGTTGGTGCATGTCAGAGTACGGTGCTGGCAGGAAGTGTGCAGACGTTTCCAGACGTGCTAATGGTGACTGTATGTTGAAAATGGCTCAAACAACACGTATTGATGATTTCTAAATAATAGATTTCAGGTATCAGTCGTTTTTTGGAATTTTTATTGGCAGATCTAGATTTAGCTAGAAACTAGCCATTCTCTATGCACTATCCTTTTTTTGGTCAATGCATGTAATGCCTGTTGGTCTGGCTTTGTACACAGTTCACTGTGTATTCACTATAGCTTAAATCTATTATTCACAAATCAAAATAACGGTCGCTGAGTGCAACAGCCTCTGAATGGAGGGTAACCAGATACATATTGATGAAGTTATGGGGGATAGTATACTAGGGAGAGTGGAGGCTGGTCAAACACAGCCCTCCGTGTGCCACAAAGTGTGGTCTCAAGATTATGGCAACGATTCCAGTAGACAGGAAACGTGTCCAGGCGCTACAGTACGGGATGTCCACAGTGTACAACACCACAAGAGGACCGATATCTCACCATCAGTGCCCGCAGACGGCCACGGAGTACTGCAGGTAGCCTTGCTCGGGACCTTACTGCAGCCACTGGAAGAGTTGTCTCCAGACACACAGTCTACAGACGACCGAACAGACACGGTTTATTCGCCTGGAGTCCTGCAAGGTGCATTCCACTGACCCCTGGACACAGGAAAGCCCCTAAAGCCTGGTGTCAAGAACACAGTACATGGTCATTGGAACAGTGGTCCCAGGTTATTTTCGAAGACGAGTCCAGGTATAGTCTGAACAGCGATTCTCCCCGGGTTTTCATCTAGCGTGAACCACAACCAGATACCAACCACCTTAATGTGCTTGAAAGGGACCTGTATGGAGATCGTGGTTTGATGGTGTGGGGTGGGATTATGATTGGTGCACGTACACCCCTGCATGTCTTTGACAGAGGAACTGTAACAGGTCAGGTGTATCGGGACGTTATTTTGCACCAGTATGTCCGCCTTTTCAGGAGTGAAGTGGGTCCCACCTTCCTCCTGATGGATGATAACGCGCGGCCCCACCGAGCTGCCATCGTGGAGGAGTACCTTGAAACAGAAGATATCAGGCGAATGTACTCCAGACCTAAACCCCATTGAGCACGTCTGGGATGCTCTCGGTTGACGAATCGCTGCACGTCTTCAAACCCGTACGACACTTCAGGAGCTCCGACAGGCACTGGTGCAAGAATGGGAGGCTATACCAGAACAGCTACTCGACCTGATCCAGAGTATGCCAACCCGTTGTGTGGGCTGTGTACGTGTGCATGGTGATCATATCCCACACTGTTGTCGGGGTACATGCGCAGGAAACAATGGCGTTTTGTAGCACATGTGTTTCGGGACGGTTTTCTCAACTCATCACCAATACCGTGAACTTACAGATCCGTGTCGTTTGTGTTCCCATGTGCGTATCCTATTAACGCCAGTTTTGTGTAGTGTCACACTGTTTGGCACCACATTCTATAATTATCCTTCATTTATAAGCATGAGTGTATGTTCTCCGCCGTGTTTTTTTTTTTTTTACCATGTTTTGATGTTTATGTGCACCTGATATTGTGGTTATAGGTCGCGAAACCGGAAGTGCCTCAATGAAACTGGCTCCAAATGCAACTATTCGCGGAGTTCTTGCCATAAGATATTATTTATTCGTATGCTCCCTCGCTGGTTTTTCGTGTTTCATTAATTCTTTCATTTACAAATTTTATGATCAGCGTACTGATATACCTTGTAGTGATTCGTTCCGTGACCAAATAGCTCTGGCTCGCATGGTGCCACGGATCTTAATGAATAAAATGAAATGAAGTAAATAAATGAACGACTGGGACAAGATCTCTGGCCGCAACCATTTAAGTAAGTACTGACTATGGTGCAATTTCCACACTTTTACTGCTATTTTTCGGTGGTGTGGATTTCTTTCTTTTTTTGCGCAAGGTGCTATCAGTTTCCTAGTCACTCCAAAAAATGGTCTACGCCATAAAGAAATAAAATTAAACTGGATAACTACTTACTTCTGTAAGAAAAACCCGCTGCAGCGTTTGTGATGGAATCCACGCTGACTCACCTGTAAACAAAGAAGAATAGAAGCTGTTAGTGAATTCCTTTCATTGTTAAAAATGTATTTTAAAAGAAACATATTTTTGGAGGGTTTCTGTTGCAGCGATACCGACTGGCGTATACATCAATTTAAAATCACATTGACTGTTCGTCGACCGTGACTGTTTCATAAATATTAACAGGTTTCTCAGAGACCGCTATCAGTCAGAATTTTTTTTTATTTCCTTCAATTAGAGCATCATGTTTCGAGGCAGAAACATCAGCTTGATACTACAGTTACAAAAAAAAAAAAAAATAATAATTAAGAGAAGTGCATAGAAGTATCGAAGTTGTTCTTCGCTCCCTTGGCATCTGCTACGGCGACTGAGTTCCAAAAGAGAAGTATAACCTAATGTGAGGCAATGTTTACTTCTCCTAGGTTGACCATCGTATTGCGGTGGTGTAGTGGTCAGCATTTCTGCCTCGCAAGCGAGAAGACCCGCGTTCGATTCCCATCGGCAGCACATGATTTCATCTGTTTCGATTATTATGGCAGATAATAAAAAGAGACTTAAATGTCTCTGGGAAGCATTTAATTATAAGATCTAATGTTTACTTCGTTTGTTAGTCTGTCGGTCATACATAAAAAAACCCATTATAATTACATGAAATGGCTGTCTTCTTGTGGTGTGTGTGCAGTAATATCAGTTGCTATCGCTTGTTGAACCTTGTCAACCACCGTTTAACAAAAGTGCAATGGACAGTTAAAATATGTCATCAATATCAACTCTACTGTCTGTTAGAAACGAGACGACGGTCAAAACAAAGCTTTTTCGATTTAACTATCGGAGCGCCGATGTTGGTGTCATCTGTCACTTTCAGTGTCTTCCTCACGCTTCGCTGAAGCATGTCCCGCGTTGGTCACCGAAATATATAACGATAAGAGATACTTTGACATTTTCATCTTAATAAAAATTGTTGGCAATGTATTGCTTTTGGAACACATAATCATAAACATTCCTTATCGTCACGTATTATTTATTGTAACAGTGTTAAATCGAAGTTGCTCAAGTAATGTGAGCTCTTGACATCTGTAATTTCATTTAGGACCTCGTTGTTCCACTTTCGATTATGGATGGTTATTCCTGTTTCCCATATGATGTCCATTTTCCAGCTCTTCTCTAAAGCATCCCGTACTTTAAGCTCGTTACCTATCGCATGATTTAAACAAACCAACAAAAAGTTGTGGCGGTCTCTAAAAAGAACCTTTTCATGCTGTGTAGATAAATCACCGTCCGTTTTGGATAAAAGTCTGTTCCTATCATACATTTTATTTTTAAAACTGGGAATTTGGAATTTTCTTTTTTGTTGGAATTTCGCGGCCGCTGACTCCAAACGGTGAAAAAAATGACCGAAAAGATTTCATCTTGGGCACCAGCCTATCGAAATTCCTTTGTTATACTTTTCAGGCTCAGGTCGTACACTTGGTATCATAATCGGTTTGGAGTTCTTAGGCCGACCGCGGTGGCCGTGCGGTTCTAGCGCTGCAGTCCGGAACCGCGTGGCTGCTACGGTCGCAGGTTCGAACCCTGCCTCGGGCATGGATGTGTGTGATGTCCTTAGGTTAGTTAGGTTTAAGTAGTTCTAAGTTCTAGGGGACTGATGACCTAAGATGTTAAGTCCCATAGTGCTCAGAGCCATTTTTTTGGAGTTCTTAGCAAGTCACCATCAGATGCTCTTGTTAAAAACAAAGGAAAAGCGGGATAGCAGCGTACTAGGAACTAAAGTACTCAACAACAGTTCCTACTTCGTGCCTGAAGTAATGTGTCTAGCAGAAGGGGGGAAGGCGTTTCTAAGGAGCAGTGTTGCGCCCCTCTCAATAGTAAAAGTGTCATTCAGAAAAATAAACTGACCCCACGGTTTTGCTTCATACGCTAATATGAACGATAACACCATCCGACCAATGTATATTTACTTTTTTTCCCACAACACCAGGTGGTAAATGGGTTTTTAGAATGCTTTTGGTTGTGTCAGTCATGATAGTCTCTTAAAGAAGTTTCTTTCGGGATGCATAATTCATCGCATGCCTGGGTTAGCTCATGTTTCAGAAACATAATACAGACTACGATGGTTCAGATGGCTCTAAGCACTATGGGACTTAACATCTGAGCTCATCACTCCCCTAGACTTAGAACTACGTAAAGCTAACTAGCCTAAGGACATCACACACATCCATGCCCGAGGCAGGATTCGAAACTGCGAAGGTATCAGCAGCGTGGTTCCGGGCTGAAGCGCCTACAACCGCTCAGCCACAGCGGCCGGCCTCTACGATGGTCGAGTAGAGGTAAGAGAGGTGACTCATCAACTACATGACAAGAAATGACAATCCGAGCTCCTCGGAATTCAATTGTAGACCCATTAATGGTCTTACTCTTACCTAATGATCTACAATTTTACTTTAATGAGATGGCAGGATTAGACTTCCTTGAAGAGATGATATACTGATAGCAGGATAACATTGGATTCGTCAGTAAAAACGAAGAATGATGACTTCTTGATTGAAGAAATACGATGCAGATTCACAATTAGCAGGTAGATGTCAGCTGCATTCAAGCTCATACAGGCATGTGCGGCAGTGAAGTAGCTGATAATCTAGCTCGATTACAGAAAACCGCAAACTACAGAAGAATACATGTAAGTGCAATGAAAGAAAAAATCTAAGAAAAGAGTTTAGAAACAAATGGGCCATCTGCTTTTAGCCTGCAGCAACGACAGAGACACTGTCAAGAAATGTATAACTTAGAAAGGTGGACTATATGGCCCGTCAATAAATCAGATTTGGTTCATAAATTAATAAGAGATTTTTACAGCTCTTTTAACTCAACAAGTTTCTCATTTCTACAACAATCCTTTGGACACACATACTCTGACAAATCTGGATATATGATATAAGGCTGCCAGATTTGCAGTCTTAACTATAAGATAAACATATCTACACATCTCTGTAGATGTAAATGTGATATTTCATTAAAATTCAATGTCTTGATGTACTCTAATTTTATGTTCGGAAAGAAATGTACCTGATGTAACTTGCATTGTCTTCGTTAATTAAAAACGCTACAGTTACCTTTTAAGTTAACTTTCACGCATGCTATATTTGCAGTGTATTGGAGCCTGTTGTAACTATACGTTACATAGTACCTCGTCAAAGTACAGATGAACATGCCAGCGAAGATTCTCACAGTTGAAACACATCTGCATTCTGATTACTCCAGGTCCGCAGCTCGTGGACTCGCGGTCGCGTTCTCGCTTCCCGAATATGGGGTCCCGGGTTCGATTCCCGGGGGGGTCAGCGATTTTCACCTGCCTCGAGATGACTGGGTGTTTCTGTTGTCCTCATCATTTCATCACCATTCATGAAAGTAGCGAGATTGGGCTGAGCACAGGCTCGGAATTTGTACGCGCAGTTGAGCGTCCCACAAACCAAATACCATCATCATCACCATCTGATTACTGGAAATGAACCCCCCGTCTTACTACATGACAGTATCAAGCTAATACCTTGAGAGGTGGCATGAGCCCCCTCTCATATTTCTATCTTACGATTTTCGTCTCTAATTGCATGCGGTGAAAAGTTGCTATTCCTTCACACGCGGACTTCCCACGCAGCGTCTCTCGTCACCCGGGTGGTCCGGTGACAGGCGGGCTATGCTGATCTGGAAAGGGTTAAGCCAACGGGTGTGAGGAAGTCGAGTGAATGTTTTGCAGACGCCAACATTGTCAAAAGACACGCCCGGAGGGGTCTGAAGTAGCGGCTGGGCTAGAGGTTCCGTTACTTCGCAGAAACTTAGCGAAAACACTTTCTGGCGGGCTACCAGCGAGGCGTGGGAATGACTTGTGTACCCAGGCAGTTGTGGCGGGAAAATTCCCGCGCTTTCTGCAAAATAGTAACTGTGATTGGCTTGCTCAGGGCATAGCTCCGTGACGTTGCAAAATCAGCACAGAAATTGGCGCCAAGAATCTCCATTGGTGGAATGGTAGTGGTCCGGCAATAGAGTGGAATTTTCCGCCGGTTTTCGAGTTGCTGATTGGAACGTTTAATCACGGCGACTGTCGTGGGGCGGGAATGTCGTGTGTTCGGCCTGTACGGGTGCTCTAGGTAGTTGGCTCTCGCCTTTCGGTCGAGGACGTCGAAGCATCCAGCCATCGCCTCCGGTACGCCAAATCGTGTTCTTGCAGTTAAGAAGACAGATTGGTAAGGTATGTCCGCAGCACCGGCAGACACGGATTTTCCTAGGTGATAATCAGAGCTCAGCAGAGCGCGCCTGTTCGCCTTTCTCTAAGTCGAGTGAATGCTTGTTCTGTCTTGGGTAGCAGCAATTAATGTTGCGTTGGCTATGTGTTTTCTCTTAAGATTTGAGTTTCAAGGAATTGGCTCCACATACCACTTCGTCATAATCCTCACAATCTAGTTTAGGGACAATTTCACATTCACAGCGTTTGTTTGAGTATCCAATTTGAGCCAATTTGATGTATTGTAAATGTTTCATGTGTTTTTGTTTATTATTTTGTGTTTAGTCTTAATAAATCATATTGTTATTTTGGACAGAACTTTCATTCTGTTAATCGGTAGAGCAACCCCATCATTCCTCACTATGTTAATGAAACCTTCGTTTTTTAACTTATTTATCAAATTAAATTATTGCAGGTGCCAAACTCTCTTCTACTCCACTGGCAGGGTTGATTAGAGTCAGTTCGCGTTTTTTTTTTTTTAATCCTTGTGCAACAGCAAAAGTCGGAGTTAGAATAGGGGGGGAGGGGGGGGGCTTAGAGCATCATTTACATATGTAGATTCTAAAAGAATTTAGTGTTAAATACACTGCTAGCCCCGGCACCTCGCAACCTGTTAACTCGGTAACATGAGATTTAAAAAATTTACGAAACATTACGTTCATCCTGTACCGTTTTCCAGCGAATCTTATATCATTCTTCCGGCAAAATGTTGCCAAGTTCAGGAGGTGATGGAGGTGGACGGCGATTGCGCACTCTTCTCTCCAAAGTAGACGACAAGCGCTCAATAATATTGAGGTCTGGTCACTGTCGTGGACAAGGGAGACGCGACAGATCGTCCTCGTGCTCACAAAACCCTTCCTAGATAATGTAACCTTTGAGAACAGCGGCCCTGTCTTCTTGGAAGACAGCATCACCATTGAGGAAGAAGCAGTGTACCGTGGGATGGACCTGATCAGCCAAAATGGTCACAATGGCAGCCCAGGTCATCGCCAAACCCCCGTCGTGTATCACTCCTCGGGCGTAAACTCGGCCGGAACTTCGAAACAGTGTCAAAGAAGACGGATGCGAATAAATGACTTCCTTCCATTGCTCCACAGCTCAGGTTTTATGGGTTTTGCACTGATTTTTTCTGATGCGGCCATTTCCCTCACTGATCAATGCTTTTGGAATATCCAGTTAGCCCCAGGATTTCTTGGTTCAAAAATGGTTCAAATGGGTCTGAGCACTATGGGACTTAACTTCTGAAGTCATCAGTTCCCTAGACTTACAACTACTTAAACGTAACTAACCTAAGGACATCATACATATCCATGCCCGAGGCAGGATTCAAACCTGCGACCGTAGCAGCAGCGCGGTTCCGGACTGAAGCGTCTAGAACTGCTCGGCCACATCGACCGGCCAAAATTGATTCCTTATCCCTTCATGTTGTTTTTGGTGCTGACAACGTTTGCGAGTGCGACATTCAGTTCTGCAATGACTTTTGCAGCTATTCCACTCTTTGTTTTTCGGCTCAATCCTCTTCGATATCCGTCTGTCTCTTAACACTCAACACACCTTTCGTCTGCTTTGTGACCTAGCGCATGCTGTTTCTACGCTTTCGCAGTATGCGGTATAAATCTTCGATACTTCGCCTGTTGGAACACCACTGGCTCTGGAAACACCGACGATACGACCACCAACACTTTACCCACGCTCGAATTATCTTACACTATCCGATCAAAAGTATCCGGACACCTGGCTGAAAATGACAACTTCGTGGCGCCCTCCTTCGGTAATGGTGGAATTGAATATGGTATTGGCCCACCCTTAGCCTTCATGACAGCTTCCACTCTCGCTGGCATACGTTCAATCAGGTGCTGGAAGGTTTCTTCGGGAACGGCAGCCCATTCTTTACGGAGTGCTGCACTGAGGAGAGGTATCGATGTCGGTCGGTGAGGCCTGGCACGAAGTCGGCGTTCCAAAACATCCCAGAGGTATTCTGTAGGATTCAGGTCAGGACTCTGTGCCGGACAGTCCATTATAAGGCTGTGACTGTCCTGTAACCACTCCGCCACAGGCCGTGCATTATGAACGGGAGCTCGGTCGTGTTGAAAGACGCAGTCACCATCCCCGAAATGCTCTTCAACAGTGGGAAGCAAGAATGTGCTTAAAACATCACTGTAGGCCTGTTCTGTGATAGTGTCAGCAAAACAACAAGCAGTGCAAGGCCCCTCCACGAAAAACACGACCACACTATAACAGCACAGCCTCCGAATTTTACGCACTACACACGCTGGCGGATGATGTTCACCAGGCATCAGCCATACCCTCACTCTGCCTTCGGATCGCCACGCTGTGTACCGTCGCTCCACACAACGTTTTTCCACTGTTCAGTCGTCCAATGTTTACACTCCTTACACCAAGCGAGGCGTCGTTTGGAATGTACCGGCGTGTTGAGTGGGTTATGAGCAGCCGCTCGACCATGAAATCCAAGTTTTCTCACCTCCTGCCTAACTGTCATAGTACGTGCAGTGCATCCTGATACAGTTTGGAATTCCTTTGTGATGGTCTGGATCGATGTCTGCCTATTACACATTACGACCTTCTTCGACAGTCAGCGGTCTCTGTCAGTCAACAGACGAGGTCGGCCTGTACGCTTTTGTCCTGTACGTGTCCCTTCACGTTTCCATTTCCCTATCACATCGGAAGCAGTGGACCTAAGGATGTTTAGGAATGTGGGAATCTCGCGCTCAGACGTATGACACCAGTGACACCCAATCACCTGACCCCGTTCGAATTCCGTGAGTTCCGCGGAGCGGCCCATTCTGCTCTCTCACGATGTCTAATGACTACTGAGGTCGCTGATATGGAGTACCTGGCAGTAGGTGGCAGCACAATGCACCTAATATTAAAAACGTACATTTCTCGGAGTGTCCGGATACTTCTGATCACACAGTGTAGCTTCCAAACAATGCACTCAGAATCACACGGAACACCGTTGTGACCACTACTGGCTCTATTGATGTACTGGGCCATTGCGCAGGTTGTCGTGGGCAAATCCAACAACGCAATCCCCAGGCTTGTCTAGCATCTGCGTTTACCTTCAAGCATGCATTTCGCGGTGGGTTTCCACATTTTCGTTCAATCACTGTAACGTCAAGGTGAAAATTAGTAAAAAATTTCATGACGACTGCCGTACGTAAGCTGGACGTACTCTGCCTACAAGTAAGCCTGCAGACGCGACCTGCGAGTACCAAGCAGGTGGTTGGCTACACTAAACAAATCAGTGCAATAGGACTGATAAGTCAAGCTGCGAGCGTGAGTCGGCAGAGGTGGCAACCCCCAACAAGGTGCAAAAGGAAAAGAATAGTAATACTCCATAACGGATCAAAAAATAGCTCCAAAAACGCTCTCTTCCGGAAATCACATTCTTCAGTTAAGGACTGAAGTCGCTATTTTTCTTTAATTTGTCTACGTCTAAGTTGTAAGTAGGCTGTTTAGGTTTTTATGTTGGTAACGTCACGTAGTGCTCTGTATGAAAATCACTGGTTGTGCTGTGTGCAGTCTGTGGCTGGTTGGCATTGTTGTAATATTCGCTATTGTAGTGTTGGGCAGTTGGATGTGGACAGCGCGTAGCGTTGCGCAGTTGGAGGTGAGCCGGCAGCAGTGGTGGATGTGGGGAGAGAGATGGCAGAATTTTGAGAGCGGACGATCTGGACGTGTGCCCGCCAGAAAGAGTAAATTTGTAATACTGGATGTCATGAACTGATATACATATTATGACTTTTGAACACTATTAAGGTAAATACATTGTTTGGTCATAACAAAATCTTTCACTTGCTAACTATGCCTATCAGTAGTTAGTGCCTTCAGTAGTTAGAATCTTTTATTTAACTGGCAGTATTGGCGCTCGCTGTATTGCAGTAGTTAGAGTAACGAAGATTTTTGTGAGGTAAGTGGTTCATGAAAGTTATAGTTTATTGTTAGTCAGGGCCATTCTTTTGTAGGGATTATTGAAAGTCAGATTGCGTTGCGCTAAAAGTATTGTGTGTCAGTTTAGTGATGATCAGAGTAAGTAAAGAGAGAAATGTCCGAGTACGTTCAGTTTTGCTCAGCTGTTTGAAAATCAAATAACGTAAGGAAGGGGTTAACCAGTACAGTAATTGATAGATTTTTCTAAGGGGACGTTTCAAGGTCTACATGATTGATCTGCAATTCACACTTAAGCAACAGCTGGTCGAGACGCAGCAACAGGGAAGTAACCGATTTTACGACTTTTACGAGTTCCTAACCAGGAGCGAATTTTATAATATCATCTGTGTGCTTTATTAGTTTAGTTTCTTGACTGTCTGCGTGTTGATTTAATATCTACTAGTCACAATTCTCGCGTTTTCGTTTGCGTCGGAAAGTAAACCGCTCTTGTGACATATTACGACATATTACGGGGAGTTCCAAATCAGGGGTGAATTATTTAGTTTCACCTGAGTGCTTCGGTAGTTAGGTTTCTGGATCTCTGGTATCAATCAAATTTATTACACAGTTCCTGCGTTTTCTTCAGGGTCTACAGTAGAATTCCATAGCGCGAGTCGTTGGTCGTTTGTTTGTTTGTTTTGAAACCTAGTTCAAATGGTTCAAATGGCATCTGAGGGCATCAGTCCCCTACAACTTAGAACTACTTAAACCTAACTAGCCTAAGGACATCAAACACATCCATGCCCGAGGCAGGATTCGAACCTGCGACCGTAGCAGCAGCGTGGTTCCAGACTGAAGTGCCTTGAACCGCTCGGCCACCGCGGCCGGCTGAAAGCGAGTGACCGCTTATTGGTGTTAGTCAGCCAGTCAGGCAGCAACGTGTAGGTATAGAAATATTTGGCAAAGGATTGATCGTACCACCATCAGACTATTTCACTATCGTTCCACTCTTGAAAAGCACGAGCGAGCTCTGATTTCCCTCATTTTTTTCACGATTTTCATTTCTCCCCAAGTAAGAAGGAGGCAAAAAACATTTTGACATTCGGAGGAGAAAGCTGATGACTGAATTTCACGGGAATATTTAGTCGCAACGAAAAACGCATTTGTTTTAATGACTGCCATGCCAAGTCACGTATCGTATCCAAGACCTCCTCTCTCCTTTTTAGCGATAATACAAAACGAGCTCATCTCTTCGAACTTTTCCGAAGTCCTCCGTCACTCCTGTCTGGTAAGGGTCGCATACCACACAGCCGTGCTTCAGAAGAGGATGGACAAGGGCAGTTTAGGCAGTCTCTTGAGTAGATTTTTTGCAGCTTTTGCTTGTCCTACCAATTAAATGTAGTCTCTAGTTCGCTTCTCCATGAATATTTTTTGTATGATGGTTCGACTTTAAATTATTGTTAATTGTAATTCCCAGGTATTTAGTCAAATCTGCAACCTTCAAATTTGTGGGATTTGTCGTGGAACCCAAATTCAACGGAATTTCACTAACCCACATGTGGAGGACCTCCCACTTTTTATTGTTGAGGTTCAATTGTCGTTTCTTGCCCAATGCATACATATTATCTAAATCATAATGCAATTTATTCTGACCTTCTGATGCCTTTATCAGAAGATAACGACACCATCATCTCCAAATAATATACTCGTAGACGTAGGTTCGAATCCTGCCTCGGGCATGGATGTGTGTGATGTCCTTAGGTTAGTTAGGTTTAAGTAGTTCTAAGTCTAGAGGACTGATGACAGATTTTAAGTCCCATAGTGCTCAGAGCCATTTGAACCATCTGAGGCTCGTAAAATTCTGGGCAAAATCTATACTGAGGCTGCTATTAGTGAAAGAACGTGCAGAGGGTGATTTCAAAGCTTCAAGAACTGTGATTGTGATGTCGAAGACGGTGGAAGAGAGAAGGTTTTCGAAGCTGCTGGAACCGATGGAAACAATCGCAGGAAATCGTTATGAAAAGCAGTTGCGCTTGGGCCGAGTACTGAAAGAGAAACGGCCACAATACAGCGACAGACATGGAAAAGTAATTTTGCAACACGGAAATGTTCGATCCCCAGTCGCAAAACCTATCAAAACGCACTTGGAAATGTTGGAATTGGAATCCCTGCCCTACCCCCCCCCCCCCCCCCCCCCCCCGTGTTCTCCGGACACTGCTCCCTCTGACGGCCACATTTCTCGATCAGTGGCACACGGCCCGGCTGACCGGTGCTTCCAGTCATACGAACAAGTGCGATATTGTATTGATTCATGGATCTGCTCAAAAGACGCGGGATTCGTATGCTCTACGAAAGATGGTAGAAGGTAGCGCCCAGAGATTGCTAATATCGTAATATTTTTGTGACTTTTTTCGCAATAAATCCTCGAATTTCGAGAAAAAACGGCGGAAGCAATGTTATAGACGGAACGATAACAGTAGGTGTGGTACTGATCAAATGTTTTTCGGAAATCGAAACATACTGCCTTGGTTCGCTGGCTGTCGGGATATCGTTTGAAAAAAGTGCGAGATGAGTTTCACACGATCAGTGTTTTCGAAGTCCATGGTCACTGGCCATTTAGAATGTCATTGTGTGCGATATACCTCAGAATGTGTTCTAAAATTCCACAGCAAATGGATGTCAGGGATACGCCTGGTGATTATCAGCGGTGGAGTTATTTGGAACTTTATGCGCAGCGATCACTATTTTTGTTGGAAAGCAGAATACCTAGAGTGGCGTAGTCACTTCGTTATGAGGGTCGCCACCTTTAGCCCTATACTCCTGACATAAGCGAGTTCGCACGGCTGTACTGCACACGCGCACCTGCTAGAAAGCTTGCACTGTCCCTTCCTGGAAGCGGGCGGTGTCGACAAAGGCAGGAAGGAACAATGGACGCATTCCTCTGGTTCCCCAGTCAGCTGCCTCGATTATCTGAGAACGCTCTTGCGAACTTCATACTATCCGTTCTGGCTGCAGGTGATTACATCCTCCAATTCTCATTTATTTGCTCGAGTAAGGAGCAACGTAACGAGCATATCTGCAACAGCTCGTACAGTGTTTTTCACTATTATAGGTACAAACGAAACGGTTGTGAGTAGAGCACTATTTAATGAGCAAATAATCCTAATAAACGCTAATAAACGCTGTAAGACAAAAAATCAAGGCACCACGAATCAATTATCCGTATGGGGCGTGTATCCGTAAATGTGATGTACATGTGCAGACATACAAATGGTAAAAATTACGTGAAAAATTGGATAATTTATTCAGGAGAAAGAGCTTCACAAGTTGAGCAAGTCAATAACGAGTTGGCCGACCTCTGATCCTTAAGCAAGCTGTTACTCGGCTTTACACTGATTTAAAGGGTTGTTGGACGTCCTCCTGAGGAAATCGTGCCAAATTCTGTCCGACTGGCGCCTTAGATCGTCAGAGTCCCCAACTGATTGGAGGACCCTACCCATGATGCTCCAAACGTTCTCAATTGGGGAGAGATCAGCCGACTTTGTTGGTCAAGGTAGGGTTTGGGAAGAGGACAAGCAGTAGAAACTCTCGCCGTGTATGGGCGGGCACTATCTTGCTGAAATGTAAGCCCGGGACAGCTTGCTCTGATGGACAACAAAAAGGGGAGCAGAATACCGTCGACGCTGTAAGGGTATCGCAGATGACCACTAAATTAGTCCTGCTGTGAACAGAAATGGCACCCCAGACAATCACTCCTGGTTGTCGGGCATATAGTGGGTGTGAATTGTCATCAGTGGCGGGCCCTGCTTCGACCTGAGCCCCGATAACGTGCAAGACGCGTCTGGAGACACGACGGAAAGCGATGAAATACCAAACTGAGTATCGTCCGCCATACACCCCCAAGATCCAGGAGTGATTGTCTGGGATGGTATTTCTTTTTACAGTAAGACCCCTTCGGTTATCATCCGCGGCACTGTTACAGCACAGAGGTACATCGACGATACTGTACGTGCTGTTTTGTTGTCCGTCATGGAAAGCCATTTTGGCCCGAGAGTTCAGCAAGATAATGCCCGCCCGCACGCGGCAACAATTTCTACTGCTTGACATGGAAAGCCACTTTGGCCTGAGATTTCAGCAAGATAACGCCCGCTCGCACGCGGCAACAGTTTCTACTTCCTGACATGGAAAGCCACTTTGGCCTGAAATTTCAGCAAGATAATGCCCACCCGCACACGGCGACAGTTTCTACTGCTTGCGAAACATCTCGTTGACCAGCAAGTTGGTCGGACCTCACCCCAGTGAGAACGCTTGGAGCGCTATGGACAGGGCTCTCCAAGCAGCTCCGGGTTTTGACAGTTGGTCAGAATTTGGTACTATATCCCTCAGGAGGGCATCCACTGACTTCGTCCACCGATTCCGAGCAGAATCTTCTTGTATAAGGGCCAAAGGTGGACCAACGCGTCACTGACTTGCTCAATTTGTGAAGCTTTCTCTTTACCAAATCATCCAATTTTTCTGAAACGGTAACCATTTGTTCGTCTGTACATGTACATCACATCTACCGATTTCTGTCCCATTCGGATAATTCTTTCCTGGTGCATCGCTTTTATTTTGTCTTAGAGTGTACTCTGCAATACGTCTATTCGTTTTGAAACAATATGTATAATGGCAAGATTGCCAGTAAAGGAAAGAGAAGTTCAGAACACTAATAGTATGCAACCTACTGCACATTCCGGTAGTTTACCAGTTTCTACTATACCTTAAAATTGTGATCTCCACGTGGAAAATGAAGACAGTGTGAAAAAGAACAGCTCAAAACCCTTCCACATCCGATTAGGCTGATTTTGATGAAAAAGACGGTAAACCGCATAGACCGAATCAACTGGAATTGAGTGATCTCGTTCGAGATCTTGATTTGTAGAAGGAGGAGGCCGATCTTCTAGCGCCAGTACTACAGCAATGCAATTTTCTCGAACACGAGGGATGCTGCACACTTCTCTTACTAGATGTGAGCCACAAGACAACGATCTCACAAAGCCACCACATCATTCTTTTCGCACCCAACCAACAGTCAGCTATTCTTCCAACAACTGAGAACGCTTACAATGTTACTGTCGTTCAGACAGCGTCGAATAGACTTCCCGTCTCGTTGGCATACGTAATTAAAATGTATCACTTTCTCATAATCCATTAAAATACTATACTTTTGCCTATTGTATATCACATAAACAGAGCTAATAAACTTTTTCCTTTGTCATATTCATTAATCTCAGCCGAAAACTAGTAGGCAAATGAACTAAAGGGGACATTTCAAAAATTTGTTCTGTTAGGCAGAATCTGCATACATACAGCGCAAGAAACCATATGGTACAACGCAAAGTTTACCCTGTACCACCACTAATCATTTCCTTTCCTGATTCACTCACAAATAGAACAAGAGAGAATCGTGTGTCTATGTGCCTGCGTACGAATTCTAATTTCTCCTGTCTTCGCGGTCCTTACACGAAATGTACGTTGGCGGCGGTACAATCGTTTCGCGCTCAGCTTGAAATGCCGTTCCTCTAAATTTTATGAATTGTACTCTTCGAAAAGAACGTCGTCTTTCTTCCAGGGATTTCCATTTGAGTTCACCAAGCTTCTCTATACAGGGTGAGTCACTAACTATTGCCACCGAGAATAGCTCCGAAAGTATGACAGTAGTTGAAAAGTTTGTTGGAGATTTGTTGCACGGGACAACGGGGGCCATATTATGACATTGGTTTTTTGTTGGTAGGTGGGGTCTCTTCAGAGATATGCAGTTCAACTTTGTTTTTTAAATGTGATGCTATAGCTTGGTACTTATTTTCTGATAGCGGCTATCGAGACGAATCCAATTGTGTGTAACATAAAGGTCTTTTCCAGAATAAGATATTCACTCTGCAGCGGGGTGTGCTCTGATATGAAACTTCCTGGCAGATTAAAACTGTGTGCCCGACCGAGACTCGAACTCGGGACCTTTGCCTTTCGCGGGCACACAGTTTTAATCTGCCAGGAAGTTTCATAAAGGTCTTTTCTTTGAAGGTCAACGAAGGTCAAAAAGGTGGCGTGAACGCCCATTTACAGAAGGTGTTCGAAGTGATGACCATTGGTATCAATGCAGTGCTGCAGTCTTCTTATCATGGATTCAGTGGTATTCTGTATCATATTGGCACTTATCGTAGCGGATGCTCTGACAATTCTCTCTCGTATGTCGTGCAAATAGGAAATATTCGCCGAATACGGCGTATCCATCTAACGTGCCTTTGACTCGTAAACACCGTTCGACGGTTTCGCAATACAACACTAATAGGAACGGTAAGACTAGTATGTGGAATCAAGCGAATGTGAATGGTGTATTCTTTCGAAGAGCAAGTCGATATACTTCTCATTTAGCGAAAATACCAACGAAATTCAGTGGGAACCAGAGACTTATACGCTGAAAGATATCTTCAACGTACTCACCCTACACGTCGTACATTTGAATATGTGTATGATAAACTGAGAACAACTGGGTCTTTAACACATCGGAAATATATCCGACAAAGAAAAGTTACTAAGGAGGAAATTGGTACACTTTCCACTGTGGTTCGAGATCCTTGTGTTAGTTCGCGTCAAACCGCAAGGTTGTTCGTGTTCTGCATCGCTATAAATATCATCCTTACCCTATCAGTTTCCACTAAGAATTAACTGGTAAGGATTGTATGCGTCGCACTGAATTCTGCCGATGGGCTCAACTTCAGATTCAGAGCCACGACACATTTATTGATTGATTTTATTTACTGACGAGGCTACATTCACTAACCATTGAAACGTTAATTTGCATAACATGCAATATCAGTCAACTGAAAATCCATGTTGGCTGCGGCAAGTTGCACACTAAAAACCGTGGTCGGTGAACGTGTGGTGTGGGATTCTGGAGGACAGAATTATAAGCCTCTATTTCATCGAAGGATATCTTAATGGTACGAAGTATACCACATTCCTACAAGAAACATTAGATCTGTTACTGCAAGAAATACGTTTAGGAACATGGAACAGAATGTGGTATCAACGCGATTGGTGTTTGGCACATTTTTCGCTGATGGCTAGAAATGAGTTGCTGAGACAATTCCCAAATTGTTGGACTGGACGTTGGGGAGATGTGTCGTGGCCGGCTCGTTCGCCAGACTTGACGCCTCTGTATTTTTTCTTGTGGGGATTCGTAAAAGACGTTGTTTATGAAGACATTCCAATTGCAGCTGAAGATATGCGAGAGAGAATTATCAGAGCACGTGCTTCGATAACTACCAAAATGATAAAGATTACCACTGAATCCATGATAAGAAGATTGCAGCACTGCATTGATACCGACGGCCATGATTTCGAACACCTTCTCTAAAGGGGCGTTGACCTTCAAAGACCTTACTGTTACACATCATTGGATTCGTCTCGACAGCCGCTATCAGAAAGTAAATACCAAACTATAGCATCCCAGTAAAAAAAAAAGTTGACCTTCATATCTCTGAAGTGACCCCACCTAGCAACAAAAAACCAGCGTCGTATTGTGGCCTCCGTTGTCCCGTGCAACTTTCGTCCTACAAACTTTTCAGCTCCTATCATGCTTTCGGAGTTCTCCTTGATGGCAATAGTAACTCACCTTGTACAATACTCGCGTGTTGATGAGACATACCGGTAACAAATCTAGCACCACGGTTCTGCATTGCTACGATATCTTCCTTTAATCGGAAGCTGTGCTCAGGAATGGGTCTTCTATAGGTGACCTACTTCGTACATGAGCTGCGCTTTTCCAAAACGACTGTGTCAAGCTTCAGAGTACCAAAGCTGTTATTCGGCCGTTACAGCCGCAGATTGCTGCCTACCCAGTCCGCCAGATTATTTATGTATACAGAGAACAACAGTGGTCCTATCACACTTCCCTGGGGCACTCCTGACGATACCCTTGTCTGTCTCTGAAGAAATCTTCGACCCACTCACATATCTGGGAACATAATTATCTACGCTCGTCTGCAATGGGGCACCGCGCCAAGCGCTTTCCGCAAATATGCGATCTCTAATCTGCCTTCTGTCCTTGACTGATGGTTCGCAGAATATGATGTGAAAAAGCACAAGCGGAGTTTCGCACAAGCGATGCTTTCTAAATCAGTGCTGATTTGTGAACAGAGGTTTTTCCAGCTGAACGAAATTTATTATCTTCGAACTCAGAGTATGCTCAGGAATTCTGCAGCAAACCGATGTTAAGGACACCCGTATTTAATTTTGTGGGTACGTCGTTTTACCCTTCTCACATACTGAAGCCACCTGCGCTTTTTTTCCAGTTTGGAAAATTGCACTGTGCGAGTGATCCACGGTAAATGCAAGCTAAATAGGGGCGGAGCCGTAGAGGTATCTCTGTGAAACCGAACTGGGATTTCATCCGGACCTGGTGACTTAAGTTGTTCCCAATTGCTTCAGTTGATTCTGTACGCCAATGCCTATTTCTATGTTCTGCACAGGGAATCTGTATGACCGTCAAACGACGGTACGTCACTTTACTTCATGCTAGTCTGTCGTTTACTTCATGCCGCTTTCATGATGCAGCCATATTAACGGCTATCACTCTGGCAAGATTCGTCTACTACTTTTGGTGTCTCATTTTATTATCTTTTTTCCCCAAGTAGGGCGTGACCTAATTCTTCTATGGCATATTAACTTGTGCGACGTATGTTAAAAATATCCAGAACACCAGTTTGCTTTTGTTCTACAATATTGTAGAACAAAAGCAAACTGGTGCTTTTCATTTACAGGGTGTTTCAAAAATGACCGGTATATTTGAAACGGCAATAAAAACTAAACGAGCAGCGATAGAAATACACCGTTTGTTGCAATATGCTTGGGACAACAGTACATTTTCAGGCAGACAAACTTTCAAAATTACAGTAGTTACAATTTTCAACAACAGATGGCGCTGCGGTCTGGGAAACTCTATAGTACGATATTTTCCACATATCCACCATGCGTAGCAATAATATGGCGTAGTCTCTGAATGAAATTACCCGAAACCTTTGACAACGTGTCTGGCGGAATGGCTTCACATGCAGATGAGATGTACTGCTTCAGCTGTTCAATTGTTTCTGGATTCTGGCGGTACACCTGGTCTTTCAAGTGTCCCCACAGAAAGAAGTCACAGGGGTTCATGTCTGGCGAATAGGGAGGCCAATCCACGCCGCCTCCTGTATGTTTCGCATAGCCCAAAGCAATCACACGATCATCGAAATATTCATTCAGGAAATTAAAGACGTCGGCCGTGCGATGTGGCCGGGCACCATCTTGCATAAACCACGAGGTGTTCGCAGTGTCGTCTAAGGCAGTTTGTACCGCCACAAATTCACGAAGAATGTCCAGATAGCGTGATGCAGTAATCGTTTCGGATCTGAAAAATGGGCCAATGATTCCTTTGGAAGAAATGGCGGCCCAGACCAGTACTTTTTGAGGATGCAGGGACGATGGGACTGCAACATGGGGCTTTTCGGTTCCCCATATGCGCCAGTTCTGTTTATTGACGAAGCCGTCCAGGTAAAAATAAGCTTCGTCAGTAAACCAAATGCTGCCCACATGCATATCGCCGTCATCAATCCTGTGCACTATATCGTTAGCGAATGTCTCTCGTGCAGCAATGGTAGCGGCGCTGAGGGGTTGCCGCGTTTGAATTTTGTATGGATAGAGGTGTAAACTCTGGCGCATGAGACGATACGTGGACGTTGGCGTCATTTGGACCGCAGCTGCAACACGGCGAACGGAAACCCGAGGCCGCTGTTGGATCACCTGCTGCACTAGCTGCGCGTTGCCCTGTGTGGTTGCCGTACGCGGTCGCCCTACCTTTCCAGCACGTTCATCCGTCACGTTCCCAGTCCGTTGAAATTTTTCAAACAGGTCCTTTATTGTATCGCTTTTCGGTCCTTTGGTTACATTAAACCTCCGTTGAAAACTTCGTCTTGTTGCAACAACACTGTGTTCTAGGCGGTGGAATTCCAACACCAGAAAAATCCTCTCTTCTAAGGAATAAACCATGTTATCTACAGCACACTTGCACGTTGTGAACAGCACACGCTTACAGCAAAAAGACGACGTACAGAATGGCGCACCCACAGACTGCGTTGTCTTCTATATCTTTCACATCACTTGCAGCGCCATCTGTTGTTGAAAATTGTAACTACCGTAATTTTGAAAGTTTGTCCGCCTGAAAATGTACTGTTGTCCCAAGCATATTGCAACAAACGGTGTATTTCTATCGCTGCTCGTTTAGTTTTTATTGCCGTTTCAAATATACCGGTCATTTTTGAAACACCCTGTTTTATTATAATGTTGTTCTACCAAGAACCGACGGAAGATTCTGTTAATATAATATCCAGAACCTTGTAGATAAAATTTTTCTGCTCTTATTTTTTACTTGTTGTGCATGGTCTACTTCTCCTCCACAACTGATAAACCGCACCGAACGCTGTTTTCCAGTTCCGGAAGCAGTCTTGGTACGCCTCCTGCTCGATTGCGCAAAGCGCCTTCTATGGATTTTTTTTTACCTCGTCTATCGGTGCAAATCTTTGCCGTTTCACGTGGGTTTTCGACTGTGGAAATAAAAAGGAGTCGCCAGGGGCCAGGTCTAGAGAATACGGAGGATGGGACAGCACAGTGATTTCGTTTTTTGTGCAACAGTCACGCACCAACAAGGCTAAATGTGCGGGTTTTAACGGTTTATAATATTTATTACATTAAACTTACATATATAAATGATATGTCACATGAAAGAGCAACTCAAACAGTTTTACCAGGAACCTCATAAATATCCACTGGCATAGCGAAGTACGCGATTGGTTGAACTTCACTGTACCCAAGCGCTGGATTGGCCGCAAGGGGCCCCAATGACAGGGCTTGCTCTGCATGGCCTCCACGTTCACCCGACCTAACGCCATGGAATTTTTTCCTTTGGGGCTTCATCAAGGATCGTGTGTACGTGCCTCCGCTACCAGCAGACCTCCCTGAATTAAGAAACCGGACTTAAGCAGCTGTTGCTACAGTCAATGAAGACACACTTATCGACGTTTGGGAAGAACTCGGCTAAAGACTTGATGTGTGCCGTGTGACAAATGGTGCTCACATTGAAGATTTGTAAGCTTCTTGGTAAAACTGTTTAAGTTTCTCTTTCATTTGACATATCATTTATAACTGTAAGTTTAATATAAGAAATATTATAAAGCGTTAGCCGGCCGGTGTGGCCGTGCGGTTAAAGGCGCTTCAGTCTGGAACCGCGTGAGCGCTACGGTCGCAGGTTCGAATCCTGCCTCGGACATGGATGTGTGTGATGTCCTTAGGTTAGTTAGGTTTAATTAGTTCTAAGTTCTAGGTGACTGATGACCTCAGAAGTTAAGTCGCATAGTGCTCAGAGCCATTTGAACCATTTTATAAAGCGTTAAAACCCCGATATTCATTTATGAACACCCCGTACTTTGGAAAGAAAGGTGCGTCATCGCTATGGACCTCCATCATTGCTTCCTGAACTTCAGACTATTTTGCAGGCGCAATGGTACAAGATTTCGTTGAAAACCACACAGGGCCTGTGTTCATCCGTCCCGAGACCACTGAAAGCTGTTTAGAATGCCAACGCTTTTTACTACGCCGCATTAGGCACGGCAATGTGTTGTGTTTTGTGTTGTTTCCAAATTCAGGTCTATCCTCTGTATACGGGGTGAGTCACCTAACGTTACCGCTGGATATATTACGTAAACCACATCAAATACTGACGAACCGATTCCACAGACCGAACGTGAGGAGAGGGGCTAGTGTAATTGGTTAATACAAACCATAAAGAAATGCACCGAAGTATGTTTTAACACAAACCTACGTTTTTTTTAAATGGAACCCCGTTAGTTTTGTCAGCACATCTGAACATATAAACAAATACGTAATCAGTGCCGTTTGTTGCATTGTAAAATGTTAATTACATGCGGAGATATTGTAACCTAAAGTTGACGCTTGAGTACCACTCCTCCGCTGTTCGATCGTGTGTATCGGAGAGCACCGAATTACGTAGGGATCCAAAGGTAACGGTGATGGACCTTAGGTACAGAAGAGACTGGAACAGCACATTACGTCCACATGCTAACACCTTTTTATTGGTCTTTTTCACTGACGCACTTGTACATTACCATGAGGGGTGAGGTACACGTACACACGTGGTTTCCGTTTTCAATTACGGAGTGGAACAGAGTGTGTCCCGACATGTCAGGCCAATAGATGATCAATGTGGTGGCCACCATTTGCTGCACACAATTGCAATCTCTGGCGTAATGAATGTCGTACACGCCGCAGTACATATGGTGTAATGTCGCCGAAGGCTGCCACAATACGTTGTTTCATATCCTCTGGGGTTGTAGGCACATCACGGTACACATTCTCCTTTAACGTACCCCACAGAAAGAAGTCCAGAGGTGTAAGATCAGGAGAACGGGCTGGCCAATTTATGCGTCCTCCACGTCCTATGAAACGTTCGTCGAACGTGTACCTCACCCCTCATGGTAATGTACATGTGCGTCAGTGAAAAAGACCAATAAAAAGGCGTTAGCATGTGGACGTAATGTGCTGTTCCAGTCTCTTCTGTACCTAAGGTCCATCACCGTTCCCTCTGGATCCCTACGTAACTCGGTGCTCTCCGATACACACGATCGAACAGCGGAGGAGTGGTACTCAAGCGTCAACTTTAGGTTACAATATCTCCGGACGTAATTAACATTTTACAATGCAACAAACGGCACTGGTTGCGTATTTGTTTATATGTTCAGATGTGCTAACAAAACTAACGGGGTTCCATTAAAAAAAAAACGTAGGTTTGTGTTAAAAACATACTTCGGTGCATTTCTTTATGGTTTATATTAACCAATTACACTAGCCCCTCTCCTCACGTTCGGTCTGTGGAATCGATTCGTCAGTATTTGATGTGGTTTACGAAATATATCCAGCGGTAATGTTAGATGACTAACCCTGTATAGTGACAGACACTCAGTTGGGGGGTAGTCTAGGGTAGTGCCTGCTGGCTTATACTGATTACGTTTAGCAGTTGTGAGGCCGTAAGGCTAAGTACAGGCGGCTACTGGTCACGTGGGCACGCACTGCGCGTACAGCTGGTGGCAGGAGGAGCGCACCCCCACGCACACACACACACACACACACACACACACACACACACACGCATTCACGCACACTTGGGCACAGGGACAATAAAAACGCCCCCGCACGCGCCCGCGCCTGGGCCCGCCGCCCGGGTTAAAGCGGAACATTACCCTGGCAGGGCCCGTCTACGCGGCGCCACTGTCGCCCACGGGCGCCACTGAAATCGCGGCGGCGATTAAAAAAAGAACGCTCCGCGAACACGTTGTTGCGGCTGTCGGGACACCTCTTCACAGGCAGACGGGGGCGCGTGCATGGCGCACTATGGTACCAGCTTTCTAGTCCTGGCTACTGTCTCAGCGGTGTTCGATTAGCGCTGGGCAGCTCCGGTTAACCGACGAGTAAGCGTCTGCTGCTGACTGTGAGCTGCCTCCGGATACACTGCCCAACAACAAAAAATTTTAATCTTTCCATTCTTTCATGAGTCATGACAATCAAAAATTTTTAATGTAGTAGACACGAGGAAATTGGAGACCTCAAGGTGACGCCATCCTGCGTGAACTTAAACGCGTGCCTTTCGGCTTCCTCTCATTGTGGGTTGGCGCTCTGGCCAATCCACAACATACGTTATGATGTTGGTCAGTAGTACGAAAATCGTCCGATTCCGGTTCAAAGTTCGGTACTATTTAGGATGACAATCAAGTCTACGGTGGATGGTTAGTCAAGTCACAAATTCGAGCGCAAGATTACCCAACGCCGCTCGAGTTTACAGTGGACGCAAGGTGGTGAAGCAACGAAGTTGCACGCCTCTGCACGCGGTATTTACCTTAAGCTGCGACGTGCTGCTGTCTGCATGGCCGCTCTCTCCCACTGAAATTCCTACAAAACTAATCTGGCCTTTGCTGAACTTTCCAGCAGAAACTTTCCCTATGTTTCTCGTTATGCAACAAAACATGTATTCGGCCCTAGTCTCATTATGTGGCGATATACACGCGCATGGTTGGAGCAGCGTGTAATTATAGTGCCCTCTCAGTTCTCACAAGAAGAATTAACTAATTTGGCTGGTTCGTTTCTCCACAGTTGGAGCTCAACAACGCTACAGCTAATTTCTAGCTAGTTTTCAGCCGCTGTGAATGCAGTGTCCACACAAATTTCTTCTCTGCATTGTACGGAGCGTTAAGCGCTCCGTTCTGCACTCGACGCCAGGTCAGAGAAGGCTCCCCAAAATTTTTCTCTTGTCCTACTCATGGCAGAACTGCCTCCCTCCTCCTAGGCAAACGTTCTCATAGCTTCCGGTTTACGTTACGTGTCATCTTCACCTTCTCATTGCGATTTGTAAAGGTCTCATGTAAGGTGCGAATCTGACCATATATTCTGCCACCTTAGATATAGAAGAAAATTACATGGATATAATCCAAAGCCGATGGTATGAAGCTACAGGCAACAAAATTACAGTGAAAAAGTGCCTTACAGCCTCACTTACAATACATGTATATGAAGCACGTTGTACAAGCATCGTTGCAGTAATTTAAACATCACTTGAAGTCATCACGCCCAGACACAGCGTCAGTCAAAGGTTACCAGGGCAATGTAGCCAACAGACTGCCTGGCACCGTGTACACTGGCTCACAGGCCAGTGCGGTGTAGTGAAGTGGAATACAATGTAATACTATAATTAAAAAAGGAGGGAAATGTTAAAATAGTAATGTAAAACAACTCATATAAGCAGTTTTGCAGCTATAAAGTTATTGAAACTTTCTCTGAGAAAGAGCACATATGCAAGACGCAAAAAAAAAAAAAGGATTGATATTATGAAAGACCAATAATACCACAGAGAGAGATTTAACGTTAATAATATTTTATTTTTCACATTCCTTATTAGCAAAATATTAAATATTATACATAAATGAAATTACACTAAACCTGACTTTACGATATGAAAGCCAGCAGGAGCAGTCTCTGTGTATGGTGGCGGCATTGTAACTGATAGAGAACAAGAAATGTTGTAAGGGATATAAAATATAATACAATAATTTCATATTAAGATCCAACTTGTAGTAAGAAATAAAATAATTTGAATAATTAGCTGGTGGTGGAAATCATACGTGGCCAAGTGTATAACTAATGCATGAACTGATGACCAGGAAATATATTGATTGTTCTTCTTGCTATTAATTACGTCTGTGTTATGAAACACAATAGAATAACAATCGAAGCAAGGACACAAGTAGTGCAAATGACCCTCAGCTGATATACGAGGGTTGGAACTTTAATAGTGGCCACTACCTGTTTACAGCTCGTACGAAATAGATACGTGTTTCAAAGTTTTACTGACCTTCAGAGTAGTCACCAGCATTGTGTATAACCCGTTGCCAGCGATGAGGAAGTCGTAGGACACTCTTAGCAGTGCCAGTTGTGTTGACAGTTCGAGCGGCCCGGTCTGTCGCCCAACGAATCTGTAGCAGTTCTGAAGCGAATGCCGTGAAGTGTTTCCTTCAGTTTAGAAATCGAGTTGAACTCACGAGGGCTTAAGTCAGGGGAGTGCAGTAGGTGGTATAGCACTTAGCAGCCCCATCAGTCAAACAAATGACCAACAGCTTGCTCTGTACGTGCTTGAGCGTTGTCCTGCAAAATGATGGTCTCTAACCTGGTCGTAGGTTGTGTTCCAAAAATGAACAGCATAGAGACAGAAGTGATGACACTTTCTGCAGGACCTGGCCATCATTTTGTAGGACAATGCTCAAGCACGTACAGTGCAAGCTGTTACTGGTTTGTTTGACTGCTAAGGGCTATACCACCTACTGCACTCCCCTGACTTAAGCCCTCGTGAGTTCAACTCGATTTCTAAACTGAAGGAAACACTTCACGGCATTCGCTTCAGAACTGCTACAGATTCGTCGGGCGACAGACCGCGCCGCTCGAACTGTCAACACAACTGGCACTGCTAAGAGTATCCTACGACTTCCACATCGCTGGCAACGGGTTATACACAATGCTGGTGAGTACTCTCAAGGTCAGTGAAACTTTGAAGCACGTATCTACTTTGTACGAGCTGTAAATAAATAGTTGACACTATTAAAGTTCCAACCCTCGTATTTTCACTCTGCAGCGTGGTGTGCGCTGACATGAAACTTCCTGACAGATTAAAACTGTGTGCTTAACCGAGACTCGAACTCGGGAGTTGTTGACCTTCAGCTGGTGTGAGATGTCAGTAAAGCAGTTTAGCATGCCCGAAAGCGCTACAAGTCCGATCCCCAGTGAGCTAAAGAGGAGGGAAGCTCCCAAAAAGGTCATGCAAATTTAACAGAATCATTGTGGAGCAATGGATAACATCTTATTAAATGAAAATTACTAACGCTCGTCCAATTAATCAGGCATCAATACAGAAATACTAATTATCTCATATAGCTATATTACTGAAGGGATTCGGCAGACTACAAAAAGAAACTAGCAGTTGTGGTTTATCGCCATAAGACATAAAAGTAAATGATTTATCAACCGCAGCAAACATATAAACATCTAATAAATGGTCCTGGCACTGATGAGTGGACACGTGAAAGGATAACATGAAACAGTATCACGGACACGGCCAGTGACTTTTTTCCCCACTTGCTGCTATTTTTACTGGCCCACCACCTGATCGCTTACGGTGGGTCATTTATTGCCTGTTGGCCGCTGTGATCGGTGTATGGGACTCGAGTGGGGCCGGGTAGCAGTTCCACCCGTCGGCCACAGCCGATCACGCCTTCGCGCGTGTCCTGCCACGTGGAGGCGGACTTATTGTTCATTTCAGTCCTTTGCTTCGTTACTTTGTTTGTTTGTGCAGCGTCGCACTTCTTCAAAATATAATACATGAATTGAAAATGGAAACATACACTCCTGGAAATGGAAAAAAGAACACATTGACACCGGTGTGTCAGACCCACCATACTTGCTCCGGACACTGCGAGAGGGCTGTACAAGCAATGATCACACGCACGGCACAGCGGACACACCAGGAACCGCGGTGTTGGCCGTCGAATGGCGCTAGCTGCGCAGCATTTGTGCACCGCCGCCGTCAGTGTCAGCCAGTTTGCCGTGGCATACGGAGCTCCATCGCAGTCTTTAACACTGGTAGCATGCCGCGACAGCGTGGACGTGAACCGTATGTGCAGTTGACGGACTTTGAGCGAGGGCGTATAGAGGGCATGCGGGAGGCCGGGTGGACGTACCGCCGAATTGCTCAACACGTGGGGCGTGTGGTCTCCACAGTACATCGATGTTGTCGCCAGTGGTCGGCGGAAGGTGCACGTGCCCGTCGACCTGGGACCGGACCGCAGCGACGCACGGATGCACGCCAAGACCGTAGGATCCTACGCAGTGCCGTAGGGGACCGCACCGCCACTTCCCAGCAAATTAGGGACACTGTTGCTCCTGGGGTATCGGCGAGGACCATTCGCAACCGTCTCCATGAAGCAGGGCTACGGTCCCGCACACCGTTAGGCCGTCTTCCGCTCACGCCCCAACATCGTGCAGCCCGCCTCCAGTGGTGTCGCGACAGGCGTGAATGGAGGGACGAATGGAGACGTGTCGTCTTCAGCGATGAGAGTCGCTTCTGCCTTGGTGCCAATGATGGTCGTATGCGTGTTTGGCGCCGTGCAGGTGAGCGCCACAATCAGGACTGCATACGACCGAGGCACACAGGGCCAACACCCGGCATCATGGTGTGGGGAGCGATCTCCTACACTGGCCGTACATCACTGGTGATCGTCGAGGGGACACTGAATAGTGCACGGTACATCCAAACCGTCATCGAACCCATCGTTCTACCATTCCTAGACCGGCAAGGGAACTTGCTGTTCCAACAGGACAATGCACGTCCGCATGTATCCCGTGCCACCCAACGTGCTCTAGAAGGTGTAAGTCAACTACCCTGGCCAGCAAGATCTCCGGATCTGTCCCCCATTGAGCATGTTTGGGACTGGATGAAGCGTCGTCTCACGCGGTCTGCACGTCCAGCACGAACGCTGGTCCAACTGAGGCGCCAGGTGGAAATGGCATGGCAAGCCGTTCCACAGGACTACATCCAGCATCACTACGATCGTCTCCATGGGAGAATAGCAGCCTGCATTGCTGCGAAAGGTGGATATACACTGTACTAGTGCCGACATTGTGCATGCTCTGTTGCATGTGTCTATGTGCCTGTGGTTCTGTCAGTGTGATCATGTGATGTATCTGACCCCAGGAATGTGTCAATAAAGTTTCCCCTTCCTGGGACAATGAATTCACGGTGTTCTTATTTCAATTTCCAGGAGTGTATTTATTTTTAGTTTAGTGAGAAACAAAAAACTAGATAGGAAAGAGTTAAGAGACGTTAGTCCACCCATCTAGATGTCTGAGGGTGAATACCTCGGTACGTGCTTCGAGGCATTGAACCACAGACATCTTGCATGTTGGTAAGGAGGATGGTTCTACGGGAGCGGGCGCTATTAACCTGCTATCCCTGCTGCACGTTTATAGTGCCCATTCCTTTAGCAATTTGCGACAGTGAGCCGACAATGGTTCAAATGGCTCTGAGCACTATGGGACTTCACATCTATGGTCATCAGTCCCCTAGAACTTAGAACTACTTAAACCTAACTAACCTAAGGACAGCACACAACACCCAGCCATCACGAGGCAGAGAAAATCCCTGACCCCGCCGGGAATCGAACCCGGGAACCCGGGCGTGGGAAAGTGAGCCGACACTTCACTACTTAACCTAATGTCCTCTACCAAGTGTCCATGATCGGACTTGTATACTAAATGTACCTACAGTTAAATTAATGTCCAAGTCGAGTAGCAGTCTACCTACTAAATGTGCTGTCATATGCACTGTCTACCGTATTGCTCTCTGTCCCGTCTTCCGTGTCGTTATCCACCCTACGGATTCTGTTACCCTGCTGCATATTGTCTTGTCTTCTGTACGGTCTTGTGTGTCGGTATTCTTCGTGTGTTGCCTTTGAAACCTTGTCTGTGCCCATTCTGCTTCGTTTCGTAGCGCATCGTATAGTTGGTGTACTCTGTAAACGTTCTGTGCTTGTGTTGTGACCCTGACGTGTCTGTAATTCCAGCAGAATTGGACGGTACGTTCGGGAGAACCCATCTCCCCACATGTACAAATAGGTGTGTAAATCAGACTAACGCCGTTCGGGTGCGTAGGGACATGGTCCCCTATCTGTTAAGAAGTGAAAAATACCGCGGCTACGGCCGGTATGTTTCATTCTTAACCGTTCCGATGCGTCCGAAAACAACTTATGGATCCTCCTTTCCTTATCACTTGTGTTCCACTCATTCTGCCAGGTTTCCATTCGCCAGAGTTTACGCTGGCGCTTGTTGTTTAAGGGCCACCTGTAACTTGGCTAACTCGGTCTAGTCTACCCATCTTTAACTAGTACTGTGTACCCCGATATCTGGTGCTCATATCAGTCAGGTAGATTCTGAGCATCACGATGTGGTGTCGAAAGCTCCCGATAGCCAGTGACTACAAAAATTTTTAGTGATTTAAAGAAAGATACCCGAAAAGCAGGAACAAACGTCGACAGTGTCGCAAAATGGATGATGCGTGCAGCTACTTGGCTGCGAATCTTAAATCTGCGCAGTGAAACCCTGACAAAAACTGACTAGTTTCACAACATACTTACCATTCGTAATGGTGCGAGTTAAATTCTGGGTTTGCTCCAGTTCGGAAGCATCTCTCTCTTTGTGGATAAAATGGTTCAAATGGCTCAGAGCACTATGGGACTTAACCTTTGAGGTCATCAGTCCCCTGGAACTTAGAACTACTTAAACGTAACTAACCTAAGGACATCACACACATCTATGCCCGAGGCAGGATTCGAACCTGCGACCGGTTGCGCGGTTCCAGATTGTGGCGCCTAGAACCGCTCGGCCACTCTGGCCAGCTCCGTTGTGGATACCTTCTACGGCTGCCTAAGCTGAAGTGCATTCTTGCATTCGTTTCTGAAGCAAGTATACTCTTTGATGTCCCTGCAGCAACTGTACTTTGAATTTACTCTCCGATACTTCTGCCAGCCGGCAAAATACGTCAGACCTCGTGATTCCGAACGAACAGAAATTTTATAATCAAGTTCAACAATTTCTTACTCTTGCGGATTTTGTCATGGTTAATCAATGTCGTATGATACAGGAAAGAAGGCAAAGAATCTCTCCCCATATCTAATAGCTTTCTACTCGTTGCCAGTCAAAAGACGTTCATGTAGACATGAGCAGTAAATAGTGCCTTTTACAAAAACAAGTACTGTGAGGCAATCCCTTTTAAACGAACGTTCCTGCCCAGCATGGCAATGTCCAACAGCTGTTCTCACAGTCTGAAGCTCTGTCTTTTTCACCTGTCCTTCAGATCTTCTCTTGCCAAAAAGGATTCCTATTATCATCTCAAACAATGCAGTTGTTTTTCCCAGTCGCGCAGTAGCAGCCGGCTGAGACACAAGCTTCAACAGGGAAGTAACCGATTTTGTGGCGTTTTACGAGTTTCTACGAAAAATCGAATTACATAGTTCCTTCGGTGCGCTTTGGTAGTTTAGATTCTTGAATTTCTCCATGTCAGTTTCATATTTAATAGACACAATTCTCGCGTTTACCTTTGTGTCGAAAAGAAAACCAGTTTTGAGGCATATTGCAAGTTCCTAATCAGGAGCGAATTTTTAGTCTCACCTGAATGCTTTGATAGTTTAGTTTTTTGAATTTCTGCATGTTAATGTACGAGGTGCATTCAAGTTCTAAGGCCTCCGATTTTTTTTCTAATTAACTACTCACCCGAAATCGATGAAACTGGCGTTACTTCTCGACGTAATCGCCCTGGAGACGTACACATTTTTCACAACGCTGACGCCATGATTCCATGGCAGCGGCGATGGCTTCTTTAGGAGTCTGTTTCGACCACTGGAAAATCGCTGCGGCAATAGCAGCACGGCTGGAGAATGTGCGGCCACGGAGAGTGTCTTTCATTGTTGGAAAAAGCCAAAAGTCACTAGGAGCCAAGTCAGGTGAGTAGGGAGCATGAGGAATCACTTCAAAGTTGTTATCACGAAGAAACTGTTGCGTAACGTTAGCTCGATGTGCAGGTGCGTTGTCTTGGTGAAACAGCACACGCGCAGCCCTTCCCGGGTTTTTGTTGCAGTGCAGGAAGGAATTTGTTCTTCAAATCATTTTCGTAGGATGCACCTGTTACCGTAGTGCCCTTTCGAACGCAATGGGTAAGGATTACGCCCTCGCTGTCCCAGAACATGGACACCATCATTTTTTCAGCACTGGCGGTTACCCGAAATTTTTTTGGTGGCGGTGAATCTGTGTGCTTCCATTGAGCTGACTGGCGCTTTGTTTCTGGATTGAAAAATGGCATCCACGTCTCATTCATTGTCACAACCGACGAAAAGAAAGTCCCATTCATTCTGTCGTTGTGCGTCAACATTGCTTGGCAACATGCCAAACGGGCAGCCATGTGGTCGTCCGTCAGCATTCGTGGCACCCACCTGGATGACACTTTTCGCATTTTCAGGTCGTCATGCAGGATTGTGTGCACAGAACCCACAGAAATGCCAACTCTGGAGGCGATGTGTTCAACAGTCATTCGGCGATCCCCCAAAACAATTCTCTCCACTTTCTCGATCATGTCGTCAGACCGGCTTGTGCGAGCCTGAGGTTGTTTCGGTTTGTTGTCACACGATGTTCTGCCTTCATTAAACTGTCGCACCCACGAACGCACTTTTGACACATCCATAACTCCATCACCACATGTCTCCTTCAACTGTCAATGAATTTCAATTGGTTTCACACCACGCAAATTCAGAAAATGAATGATTGCACGCTGTTCAAGTAAGGAAAACGTCGCCATTTTAAGTATTTAAAACAGTTCTCATTCTCGCCGCTGGCGGTAAAATTCCATCTGCCGTACTGTGCTGCCATCTCTGGGACGTATTGACAATGAACGCGGCCTCATTTTAAAACAATGCGCATGTTTCTATCTCTTTCCAGTCCAGAGAAAAAAAATTGGAGGCCTTAGAACTTGAATGCACCTCGTAATTCATTACACATGTGTAGCATAGTTTGCCGCGGTCTTTAGAGTACGGTTAGGGACTCTGACTGCTGTGTGCGAATGCGAGCCAAGTTGGTGACACTTCACTCTCAGCTCCAGGCTGTGATGACTTCAGTTACACAGACTGGGGCTACACTGGGTGGTCATCACTGCTGTGCACTGGTCATGGTGATACAATGGACGTCCACCACGACTCACAAATCCGGTAGTCGGTCAGCGCCGGTGGCCATAACAGTTACTGCTCGCACTGGGGTTGAGGAGGTGGTCAAACGGGAGCTCGCCTCAGGTTGTGGCAGGCGGTGAAGATTTCCCAGGGGACCGCACGTAAGGCCTCCCTGGTTTGTCTGACAAACAGGTTCTAGGTGCTGTCTCTGGTTGACACAGTCCCTCAGCCATATGAAGTCGCTTGTTTCAAGAGGGAACTTCTGAGTCTGCAAGATCCGAGGAGTTGCAGAGGGTGGGAAAGTACTGGTAGTTTGTAGCTCCAATGTTAGGTGCGTTACGGGGCCCCTTGGGAACATGTATGCCAAGGAGGGGATGGTTCAAATGGCTCTAAGCACTGTGGGACTTAGTATCTGAGGTCATCACCCCCTAGGTTTAGAACTACTTAAACCTAACTAACCTAAGGACATTACACACATCCATGCCCAAAGCAGGATTCGAACCTGCGAGCGTAGCAGCAGCGCAATTCCGGACTGAAGCGCCTAGAATAGCTCGACCATAGCGGCCGGCCATGGAGGGGAAGAAAGCCAATGTGCACTCTATGTGCATACTGGATGTAGACGTGGAACAGGTCCTTCCAGATGCCACGAAGAGCACAGGATGGAGTCAACTGCAGGTGGTGGCCCACGTCGGTACCAATGACGTGTGTCGCTTTGGAGAGGAAGAGATTATGTCTGGTTTCGAGCGGCTATCAGAAGCGGTAAAGGCTGCCAGTCTTGCTTGTGAAAAGAGAGTAGAATTCACCATTGGCAGCATATACGACAGAACAGATTGCGGACCTCTGGTACAGAGCCGAGTGGAAGGGTTTCGGGCTCTGGTAAACAGATCAGGAGTCTATTACACGCAGGAGGCGGCTACACGGACAACAGGGGTTGTGTTGTGTCTACTGGTTTTTTTTATGTTAGAAGGTTTCGGGGAAACACAAAAAGGGCTTCAGTCACAAAGCGTGCAGATCGAACACAGGAAGAGGGTAGATCAAAAAACCATCGGTGTAACAGTTGTAAATTATCGTAGCTGTGTTGGCTGTGTACCAGAGTTCAAGCGCTAATAGAAAGCACTAATGCTCAAATCATTATAGCCAATGAAAGCTGGCTAAAGCCAGAGATAAGTTCAGCCGAAATTTTTGCGAAGGATCGTAACGGTGTTCAGAAAGGCTAGGCTAAACACAGTTAGCGGTGGCCTGTTTGTCGCTGTTAGAAGTAGTTTATCTTTTAACGAAATTGAAGCAGACAGTTCCTCTGAGCTAGTATGGGTAGAGGTCATTCTTGGCAACTGGAATAAATTAATAACTAGGTCCTTTTACCGACCTCCCAACTCAGATGAAACAATCGCTGAAAGGTTCAAAGAAAACTTGAATCAAATTTCAAACATGTAGTCGATTCATACAATTATAGTTGGTGGTGACTTCAGTTTACCCGCGAAAATACCAGTTTGAATCCGGACGAACGCATAAAACATCGTCCGAAATTGTGCTAAACTCATTCTCTGAAAATCATTTCGAGCAGTTAGTTCATGAGCCCACTCGAATAGTAAATGGATGTGAAAACACACTTGACCTCTTAGCAACAAATAATCCTGAGCTAATAATGAACAACAAAAAGTAGTAATTAGTAAACACGAGATTGTCGGAGCGGGAATGAGTACTGTGACTCCCAAATCTTCCAAAAATAAATGAATAATACAACTATTCAAAAAATCAAATAAAAATTCGCTTGACGGCATTCTGAGAGACAATCTCCACACCTTCCAATGTAGCAATGTAAGTGTAGGACAGATGTGGCTTGAATCCAAAGATATAGAATCGACAGCAGCTGAGAGATTTATACCAAATAAATTGACAAACGACGGATCTGATACCTGTAGGTACACAAAACGGGTCACAACACTGTTACAGAAACACCGGAAGAAGCGAGCCAAATTTAAACTAACGCAAAATCCCCAAGATTGGTGAACATTTACGGAAGTTCGAAATTTATGGCGGACTTCAATGTGAGATGCTTATGACAGTTTCTACAGCGGAACTTTGTCTCGAAACCTGGCAGAAAATCCAAAGAGATTATAGTCGTATAGAAAGTATGCTAGCGGCAAGACACAGTCAATGCCTTCTCTGCGCGATAGCAATGGAAATACTATCGATGACAGTACTGCTAAAGCAGAGTTACTAAGCACAGCCTTCCGAAATTCCTTCACCACAGAATACGAAGTAAATATTCCTGAATTCGAATCGAGAACAGCTGCCAACATGAGTAACTTAGAAGTAGATATCCTTGGAGTAGTGAAGCAATTTTAATTCACTAAAAGCAAGTCTTCGGGTCCAGTCTGTATACTAGTTATGTTCCTTTCAGAGTATGTTGAAGTATGCTGATGCATTAGCTCCATACCTAACAATCAAATACATCAACTCGCTTGACGAAATATCCGTACCCAAAGTCTGGGAAGTTTCACAGGTCACACCAATATTGAAGAAAGGTAGTAGGAGTAATCCACTAAATTACTGGCCCATATCATTAACGTCGATGTGCAGCAGGATTTTGGAACACATATTGTGTTCGAACATTATGAATCACCTCGAAGAGAACGGTCTATTGACACACACAGCAACACTGATTTAGAAAACATTGTTTTTGTGAAACACAGTTAGCTATTTGCTCACACGAAGTGTTGAGTGCTATTGACCAGGGATTTGAAATTGATTACATATTTCTAGATTTCCAGAAGGCTTCTGAGACTGTGCCTCATAAGCTGATTGTAATCAACTTGTGTGCTAATGGATATCATCTTAGGTATGCGACTGGTTTCGTGATTTCTTGTCAAAAAACAGTTCGTAGTAAATGACGGAAAGTGGTGGAGTGAAACAAAAGTGATTTCTTGCGCTCCCGAAGGCCGTATATTGTTTCTTATCTATATAAACGATTTAGCTGACAATTTGAGCAGCCATCAGACGTTGTTTGCAGATGATGCTGTCGTTTATCGTGTAGTAGACTCATCAGAAGATCAAAACCAATCGTGAAACGATTTAGATAAGACATTGCATAGTGCAAAAATTGGCATTGACACTAAATAATGAAAAGTGTAAGGTTATCCACATGAGTGTCAAAAGGAATCCGTTAAACTTCAGTTACACGATAAATCAATCAAATCTAAAGGCCGTAAATTAAACTAAATACCTGGGAATTACAGTTACGAACGACTGGAATTACAAACAGCACATAGAAAATCTTGTGGGGAAGTCGAACCAGAGACTGTATTTTATTGTCAGGACACTTAGAAGACGCAACGGATCTACTAAGGAGACTGCCTACACTACGCTTGTCCGTCCTGTTTTTGGAGTATGGCTGTTTGGTGTGGGATACTTACCAGATAAGATTAACAGAGTACATCAAAAAAGTTCAAACAAGAGCAGCACGTTTTGTATTATCGAGAAGTAGGGGAGAGATAGTCATGGACATAATACGGGATTTTTGTTGAACATCATTAAAACAAAGGCCTTTCTCGTTACAGCAGGATCTTCTCACGAAATTGCAATCACCAACTTTCTCCTCCGAGTGCGAAAACATTTTTTTGATGTTGACCTACATAAGGAGAAACGATCATCATAATAAAATAAAGGCAACCAGAGCTCGCACGGAAAGATGTAAGCGTTCGTTTTTTCGTTTAGGACGAGAATGGAACATACATACATAGATACATTGTTATAATATGTCTAGATAACACCAAATGCTGCAGGCAACTCTTCTATTAAAGTAATAAGAATGGCCGAATATCTTTGAGAAAACAAAACGTGAAAAAATAGTTTCTGAAGGAGGTGCTGCAGGCAACACTTCTACTAAAGTAATAAGACAGGCTGAGAATCTTTGAGGTACCAAAACGTAAAAAAAAAATTTTTGAAACAGGTGGACCCGAACCTGCTACTTCTTCAAGAAGTTCACGACGCTATCAGCTAACCTACGAAAGCACTATTAAGTTTATAATTTATTAATGTTACCATAATATGCTTCATCTTTTCTTATTTCATAGAAACGGCAGACAAATCTTTAATCTTTTAAAGAAAATGATGCACTGTGATTCACTGTTACCTCAGTTCGTAAAAATATTTCGAGACTAGGGTGCGAGGTGCCGGGGCTAGCAGTGTATTTAACACTAAATTCTTCTAGAATCTTCGTATGTAAACGATGCTCTAAGCCCCCCCCCCCTTTTCCTAACTCCCACTTTTGCTGTTGCACATGGATTAAGAAGAAACGCGAACTGACTGTAATCGACCCTGCAAGTGGAGTAGAAAAGAATTTGGCACCTGCAATAATTGAATTTGATAGAAATTAATTAAATAAAGGAAAGTTTCATTAACATAGTGAGAAATGAAAGGGTTGCTCTACCGATTAACAGAATGAAAGTTCTGTCCAAAATAACAATTTGTCTTATTATGACTAAACTCAAAATAATAAACAAAACACATGAAACATTTACAATAAATAAAACTGGATCAAACTGGATACGCAAATAAATGCTGTGAAGGTGAAGTTGTCCATGAACTATATTATGACATTTATGATGAAGAGCCAATTCCTTGCAACTCAGATCTTAAGAGAAACACCCAGCCAACCCAACATTAATTGCTGCTATAGTAGTGAGAACTCAGACAATGAACACCCAAGACACAACAAAGTTAGAAAAGACGAACAGGCGCGCTCTGCTGAGCTCTGATTATCACCTAGCTACGGACGTACATTACCAACCTGTCTCCTTAACTGCAAGAACACGATCTGGCGTGCCGGAGGCGATAGCTGGTTGCTTCGACGTCCCGTCATGGTGATGATAATGTCGCGAGTATAGCCCGAAACAAATTATCCTGGTCTAGTTGTTCCAGACTAAAGACTTCCTAGCAATACAAATGCGCCTCTGAGGGGATGAAGAAGGCCCGCCACACAGTCACTGACGGTACAGTGATCGATTTTAACAAGCGAAGTCACACAGTAACTCCGATACAGTCAACTTTAGCCAAAACTGCTTAAGACAGACAACATAGGCCGCTTGTACGCAGAACGCTCAACTGCCAACTGTACTCGGAAAGTTACGTTGAAGTCGAAACTTCAGCAACTTCGTCAAACAGTTACAATTAAATAAAAGTATATTAGACAGCCAATGGAAGGCTGGCTGTCAAGAGCAGCGAGAGCCCAGTCTTGTAACCTACTCCGACCGAAAGGCGAGAGCCGACCCTCTCAAGAGCACCTGTACAAACCGAACACATAACATTCCCGCCCCTATGACAGTGGCCGTGGTTAAAAGTTCCAATCAGCAACTCGAAAACCGGCGGAAAATTACACTCTATTGCCGAAGCACTACCATTCCACCAATGGAGATTCTTGGCGCCATTTTCTGCGCTATTTTTGCTACGTCACGGAGCTACGCCCTGAGCAAGCCAATCACAGTTACGATTTGCAGAAAACGCGGGAATTTGCCCGCCAAGACTGCCTGGGAACACAAGCCATTCCCACGCCTCGCTGGTAGCCCGCCAGAAAGTGTTTTCACAAACTTTCTGCAAAGTAACGGAATCTCTAGCCGAGCCGCTCCTTCAGGCCCCTGCGGGCGTGTCTCCGCCGCTCTTATGACAATGTCGGCGTCTGGAAAGCATCCACTCGACTCCCTCACACCCGCCAGCTTAACCCTTTCAAGATCAGCAGAACCCGCCTGTCACTGGACCACCCGTGTGATGAGAGACACTGCGTGGGAAGTCTGCGTGTGAAGGAATAGCAACTTTTCACCGCATGCAATTAGAGAGGAAAATCGAATTACTGAGAGTAAGATAGAAATATGAGAGGGGGCTCATGCCACCTCTCAAAGGTCGGTGCCATTCTGTAGCACAACGAATGTCAGCGGCGACAGCGAGAAACTAGAGAAACCACCGTATAGACCTGAAGTCTTACACACTGCACTTTCACGTGTACATTAAGCCACGAAACACGACAACAGGGTCATTATTATCTCAGCAATGCAGTGCCAATTCTTATGCCATGTGCTTGTTCCTCGTTTCTGTAAGCATTGTTGTTAAAATAGTGCTTATCGCATTTCCGATTTTCTATAATAGCGCAATGTTTCAGACCAAAGCAAATTTTACGAATATTAAGTAATCCTTTTTGAAGAAAAATAGTTATTTAAAAACGAACAATTTTAGCGTTGCTGCTATGACATTTCGGTTTCTTTACTCGTGTACTAGTAAAAAATAACAAAATAACACGTATTGGAAGCGACACAAAACAAATACTGAAAAATACATGAATTTAGACTTTCTCAGCGAATCTCGATGATGAAATCTTCGTGGGTTATCAGGCGAGTCAAGGCGTCGTTCTGTGGCAGTGTTTCAACAAGTTTTCTACATGTCATCTTCAGGCGAAGTGTCGGGGCATGTGACGGAATGGACACACCTCACCACCATGCGACGCACGCAGCCGTAGCGTGCAGGGTACCCCCACCTCCACCGCGACTAACCCCACCACCATGGCCTGCAACATCCCTTCCAGAGGCGCGCTATAAACAACCGGACAGAACACGAACAAGACGTGTTGCTTGAAGAAGACAAATACGACATTTGTTGAAACGTTGCCGCAAACGATGCCTTGACTCTGCTGACAACCGGAGAAGATTTCAACACTGAAAAATACCGTTCATTCAGAACTAAAATATTGGTATAAGCTTTAACCGATCGGTTTTTCCTCACCGCATGATGAGAGAATCTTCCTGTTAGCTCACAAGAGGATCCTCAATGCTGTAAATCACGGATTTTGATGCGCTACAAATAAGTTGTAGAGGCACTTACCCTAAGTACCTAGCCATCCGGCTTTTTAGCGACAGGCCTTGGTTCTCAATTCATCTTCTTCGTTGAAATCTATCAATTCATCATTAATAATGATCTGTCTTTCGGCCAAGAGATCCAGCATTGCGTTAGATACCTCATCGCCAATTTCAACGGAATTGGCAGAGATCACGCTAGGCAGTGTATTTGTTAGGAGATTCAAATCGTGGAGTAGATTTTCGGCGCATTTAACGGCATTTGTGATTTCGCCTTTTGATTCTTCGTTCAACTCCTCTACTTGTGGTTCTTCTTCTGGCTGCACTACTGCAGAAACACTTGGTTCTTTCATTTTACAGAATTTTTCTAACACACAGCACTAGACACGCTTTGCGAGCAACTGACGCTGTAGTTAGATGCAAACGTAAAGGAATGCAGCTCGCATCTTCATTGGCCTAGGAGCTGGGGTTCGTGTTACGGCTAACGGTATTCACGGGAGAGGGGACGGCAATGGGCGGAGATTGATTTCAGGTAATACAAGAAGCGCCGGCCGGAGTGGCCGTGCGGTTCTAGGCGCTACAGTCTGGAGCCGAGCTACCGCTACGGTCGCAGGTTCGAATCCTGCCTCGGGCACGGATGTTTGTGATGTCCTTAGTTTAGTTAGGTGTAAATAGTTCTAAGTTCTAGGGGACTGATGACCACAGAAGGTAAGTCCCATAGCGCTCAGAGCCATTTGAACCAATACAAGAAGCGACCATTGTACAAACATTTGGAACTCCAACTGCGAACCACAAACGGAATGAATATTTCAGAAAATTATTAACTGAGTATATCTTTATAATTTCGCGCACCGTACACTGTTTGTTGATATCCTTTGAAATAAAATTGAAAAATTCGGCCGATTTTGAAAAAAAAGCAAAAAACAAATGTACACCAGCAGGATTCGAACTCGGGGTACCTTCAGCGCAGTAACCGAGAACCTTTCCCGTCGCGCTGCCCTACGCTAACTTGCTGGACATCTGTGTAATGTTTCAGGTATACAAAGCGCGCAATGAACTTCAAATCGATTTTCTCAAAAACCAAGGCCCATCGCTAAAAAACCAAATAGCCAGGTACTCAGGGTAAGTGTTACAGATGGGTAGTTCGCGAACGAACGGGTGCAAAGGAACGGTTCACCAAGATGAACGCAAGGACCGTGGAACGAATTCCAAGGAACGATCGGTTCATAGTTCACTTCGGTCGCGGCGGTCTACTTATAGTTCCCGACAACGAGGAACGATCGGTTCATAGTTCACTAATTCACTTCGGACGCGGTGGTCACTTCGGCAGTTCTCGTTCAGCCTCGGTCGCGTGCTCGTCTCAGTCTCGGTCTCCCTCGGCCGCACTCGTCTTTCTTCGCACGACCACCTGTCTCAGTTCCACTGCCGACTGTTCCTAGTTAGTTCAGTATCCAATTGTTCGTTTCGTTCACTGCGCTCGCCTATTTTTCATGTGTTCCAAACTGTTCTTGCACTTGGTTCTGGCTATTCAGCGTCCACGACCGGTAATCAAAAAGTGTTTTATAGTTACGTAAATTACATTAAAATTACGTTGTATGTAATAGGTACGTCTTTTCGGGTAACAAAAGCGCATACCAGCAGAAGAGATACTTATAGGAAGGCAAGTTTTTTGTTATTCATATATTTTTTGGTTTCATCGGCTTGATTTAGCAACTAACTTTCAATAATTTGCTTAATTTTTAGTGATAGAAAATTCATATAAAACGATTTTCGTGTATCTTTCACACACGAAACATTACATTTAGGAAGGCTCTTATTACTTGTATGTTCGGTTGCTTCCAATTTGCATTATCTGTTAGTTTGGTTTCTTTAAAAAAAAAAAATGTGGGTTGTGGGTCATTTTGGCTAAGTAGGAAAAGCGGTGCCTCTCCATTTGAAAAGACAAAGATTGCCATAAAATAGTATTTACTTATTATCTCAGAAACATTTGTTCAGAAGGAGCTTTCAAACCAAAAACTTTATTAGTGCGAACTTAGTTATTATTATTACTGCTGCATTAACTTTAATAATGCAACATAAAAACCTAATTTTTACTAAGCATGGGACGCAAGTGTGATGAGAAAACCATATTTTATTTTATGCTTCCATAAAGTCTCTACTTCGCCTACGAACTCAGAGACAACGTGAAGTATATATAGGGTGTAAACGATTATTGTTTACAACGTAGCATAGCTTTGTACTGGAAGTCGAAACGAAGAATTTTATACAAGACACTTGTGGTCTATTAACTTGGGAAACAGCCACCAACAGGTTTACAAGACTAAATGAGCTATAGCCCATGCGCGTCGCGTGAGATTTTCATGTTCATTTCTCCATCTCTCTACACATCGTCATCGATTGTTTCGCCACAGTTTCTTGCATTAGCTTGTTATTTCTTCACTGCCTAATTATTACGTGTTTGTCTGTTTGTTGTATCTGCTCGTAACGGGCAACACATCGTCCGTAATTGGCGAGCAGTCTGTACTTGGGCCGGTTTTCCGTGCGCCACCCTATGTTATGTCCCTGCGATCGGTCTCACAAGGCTACGGTTGGCTAAACGACAGGTTCTGCAGAATCACGGAAATTACTTCTAAAAGTGTGTAAGAATTCTGTAATGAATAAAAACTCTATACTCCGGGTGGGAGGCAAATACTCCCTCTTGGTGCCCTCCATCCTTCCGTCACCTACACTACTAGTTTTCAGTTTTTCGTAAGAACCGTACCAAGCACAAATGAACGGTGAACGAGTAAAAATGAACGGTTCCCAAAAAAGAACCATCAGCAGTGAACTAGTTCCCAAGGATGAACGAGTTTGCCCATCTCTGGTAAGTGCCTCTGTAACACATTTGAAGCACATCAAAATCCGTAATTTACAGTATGTAGGGTCCTCTTGTCAGTATGAAGCGAGCCACTTCCTCGCAGGTACAAAACGCCTGTCCTGACGAGTGGACGAGAACTTTGTCCTGCAGTCGCCACAGCTCGGCTACTGGTCGTCCCCTGTAAACTCCGCTACAGACGATGTCCGGTGGAGCTGGGATGGGAACGGACGGACGGCGAGAGATATAAATAAAAACCCCGCGGCGTCCTGCGGCCGGCCTCGTAATTAAACAGGCGGCGGGCGGATCCAATTAGAGGCGTCACGGCTGCCGTACAGAGGGAGGGGGGGGGGGGGAGAGGGGAGCGGGTGGGGGCTGAAACGGGGGACGGACAGCGGCGCCGGACAGGGGACTGTCAAGTCCGCCGTCTGCTGATGGGGGCGGCTAAACACTTGCTCTGGCGTACGGCACTGCTGGGGACAAACTCTGTCTGGAAAACAAAAAAGGGCTCTCTGCCCGTGGAGGGAAGCGATTGACATTTGCTACGAGCTATACAATTCGTTTCGTTTCTAATAAATGTACTAGGCACAGTAAGCACGCCCCCCCCCCCCCCCCCACGCACACACACAAAATCCAACCTTCCGATGGTACAGGGTGACGGTTAATTAATGACTACATCTGCACTGAAAAAGCTACATTCAGGTGGCAAAGTCTTAGTGCAGCAACTCGACGTCTATAGGACTCAACAAGTCGCTGGAAGTCCGTTGCAGAAATATTGAGCTATGCTGCGTCCATATCTGTCCATTATTTCGAAAGTGTTGCCGGTGCTGGATGTTGTGCCCGTGTTGATCTTTCGATTATACCCCGTAAAAGCTTTATGGGATCCACATCCGGTGACTTGGGTGGCCAAATCGCTCGCACGGATTCACCATAGTGATCTTCGAATCAATTGCGAACCGTTGTCGCCTGGTGACATGGCGCATTGTCATCCACAAAAGTACCGTCGTTATTTGGGTACTTGAAGTCCATGAACGACAGCAAATGGTCCTCAAGTAGCCGAAAATAATCATTTACAGTCCCTGACCCGTTCAGGTCGACCAGAAGAATCGGTCCGCTCCATCTAAACAGAGCCCACACCATTATGGAGCCACTACCAGCTTGTTGACAACTTGGGCCGATGGCTTTGTGAGTTCTGCGCCACACTTCAGCCTTACCATCTGCTCTTACCAACTGAAATCAGGACTCATTTTACCAGGCCACGGTTTTCCAGTAGCGTAGCGTCCAACCGATATGGTCACGAGCCAACGAGAGGCGCTGTCAGCGTCAGTCGTCTGCTGCCGTACGCCAAAATTTGGTGAAGTGTCCTAACGGATATGTACGTCGTACGTTCCACAATGATTTCAGTGCTTATTTCAGGCAACTTTGGTTGTTTAGTAGTACTGACAATGCAACACAAACGCCGCTGCTCTTGCTCCTCAACGACGCTGTCTGTGAAGAGAGGTAATGCCTGAAATCTAGTATTCTCGGCACATTCTTGACACTGTGGATCTCGGACTACTGATTTGTCTAACGATACTCGAGATGGAATGTCCCATGCGTGTAGCTCCAACTACCATTCTGCGTTCAGAGTCTGTGAATTACTATCGTGCAGCCATAACCAAATCGGTAACCTTTTCACACGAATCAACTGAGTGTGAATGACAGCTCCACCAACGCACTGTTCTTGTACCTTGACTACTCGATACTACCGCCATCTATATATGTACAAACAGCCATCCCATGGATGTATGTGGTACTAAAGTGCCAGATAAACAAAGTGAAGCCCCCAGACGATTTGTCGGATGTCAGTGAACACTTACATGCGACCGACTCTTATGTAAATGATTAGAATTGCAGTTATCTGCACCGGCCGCTGTGACCGAGCGGTTCTAGGCGCTTCAGTCCGGAACCGTGCTGCTGCTGCTGCAGGTTCGAATCATGCCTCGGGTATGGCTGTGTGTGATGTCCTTAGGTTAGTTAGGTTTAAGTACTAACAAGGGGAGACCGCCAATTGTGAAATTCAGATTCGATTCATGCTGCGCATAATAAAAGCTCATGGCCAGAGGTGTAATGTGGCAAAGCACCAAGATGCACTTCTCAGTCGTTGTCGAGAAAATCGACAGTTAAAAGAAACCATTGCAGTGAAATACTCTCTTCGGTTTATAATTTCCTACAGCGTCGTGGCGCAGAGGTAAGCGCTCGGGTTCGTAATCTGAAGGTCGTCACATCGAATCTCGTGCCACGCAACCTTCTTTTTTTTTTTTAGTATTTCTTTTTTGTAATTCAAATATATATATATATATATCGTGGGGTCTCTAATTCGAAAGTTTGACTTACACTATACGTATTCGTTTCGGAATATCGTTTCTACTTCCGTTAACTACACGTGTAAACATTATGAAGTCAATTAATAACATTTGTGAAATACAACTTTGTTTCCGGAAAACACAATCATGTTCGAAGTCGCCAGTTTTTCCACGGCAAACGACTTATTATATGCATAATTGTTGCAACTGATTGCCGGGAATATATATATATATATATATATATATATCGTGGGGTCTCTAATTCGAAAGTTTGACTTACAATATACGTATTCGTTTCGGAATATCGTTTCTACTTCCGTTAACTACACGTGTAAACATTATGAAGACAATTAATAACATTTGTGAAATACAACTTTGTTTCCGGAAAACATAATCATGTTCGAAGTCGCCAGTTTTTCCACGGCAAACGACTTATTATATGCATAATTGTTGCAACTGATTGCCGGGAATATATATATATATATATATATATATATATATATATATATATATATATATATATATATATATACTAAAAAAAGGTGCATGGCGTGAGATTCGATCCGGCGACCTTCGGATTACGAACCCGAGCGCTTACCGCTACGCCACGACGCTGGAGGAAATTGTAAATCGAAGAGAGTATTTCAACGCAGCGGTTTCTTTTAACTGTCGATTTTCTCGACAACGGCTGAGAAGTGCGTCTTGGTGCTTTGCCACATTACACCTCTGGCCATGAGCTTTTATTATGCGCAGTATCAATCGAATCTGAATTTCACAATTGGCGGCCTCGCCTTGTAAGTCTAGGGGACTGATGACCTCAGATATTAAGTCCGATAGTGCTCAGAGCCACGTAGAATAGCCCCCAGAGTGCATTTCTGTTGTTCGTGATTGGTGTTGGTACCAGGTCTGGTAAGGTATAGAATGTGCGTGAATAGCATGAGATGTTGAGTGATCACTGAAGAACACTGAGATGCCACGTAATCACGTGGGACAAGGTTATCAGCGCCTGACAGGGTTTGAATAGGGTCTCGTTGTGGGTCTGTATTTGACTGGCTGGTCTAGTCGCCCAGGATTCAGATTTCTGGGGCGTTTGGATGTGACTGGGACCTTATTTTGGACTGCATGGGGACGTGAGGGCAGGCATACTCGTCGCAAGGTTCTGGTCGATCACGTCTGCCCACCAGATTACAGAATCATTGAACGGTGCACCAAACACATTGTAATCCCTGCACATCTAGGCATGCCATCGGAGGACAGGTGAAGGACTCCATGTAACATTCTGTGCGATTCTTCACCGTTGATCAGACACTAGCAGCAACAAGACCAAGTCATTACCGGCTGCTGTTACTACTGCGACATGGACGGCTGCATTTGGAGTGATTCTGCGACCGGGAAGCATGGAACGTTGATGAATGGGATCGTATTGTGTGTTCAGCGAGGAACCGCAGTTCTGCACTACCCCCGGATGATCAGTGTGGGCGAATATGACGCTGACCTGCGAGTGGACCCTTCATCCAAAGTTTTTGATAGGCCCAGTGGTAATACTCCTGGCTTCGTGGTGTGGGGAGCCATCGGGTATGACTTCATGTCATAGCTGGTAGTGACTGAGGGATCTCTAAAGGCACAGCAGCACACCATGGTCATCAAAATGGTTCAAATGACTCTGAGCACTATGGGAGTTAACATCTGAGGTCATCAGTCCTCTATACTTGGAACTACGTAAACCTAACTAACCTAAGGACATCACAAACATCTATGCCCGAGGCAGGATTCGAACATGCGACCATAGCGGTCGCGCGGTTCCAGACTGAAACGCCTAGAAACGCTCGGCCACAGCGGCCAGCACCATGGGGATGCTGTATCGGCATGTGTTAACCTATGATGTGCCGCTATCATGGCCCAAGTTTTGAAAGCAATGGAGGTAGTGCAGTCGTTAGCACGCCAGACTCACATTCATAAGTATGAACATGTCCAGCCATCCTGATTTCGGCTTTCTGTAAATCACTCCAGGAAATTGCTGGGGTAGTTCCTTTAAAATGACCGATTTCCTTCCCCATCTTTGAATCTATATAAGCTTGTGCTTCAGCTCTAATGACATCAGTTTCGACGGGACATCAAACCCCAGTTGTCCTTCCTTCCATATTTGAACAGGATAACGCTCCTCTACAGACGGAACATGCCACAGTCAACTGCGTGCGTGATGTTGAGATATTCCTGTAGCCAGCAACATTCCCAATTCTGTCCGCAGTAGAGCATATATGAGATTAGCTCGAACATCAGCTCTCACTCAGTGCCAGTATCCAGCATATCAAGGACCAGTGGTAACAGGTGCGGGTAAGCTTGCCTCATGAATAGATATAGCCAACAGAGTCAGTGTTGCATCCAGGCCAGAGCAGGTGCAAAGTCATGCTGACAAGTAGACTCACAGTGCGAAGTTGTTTGTAAATTTGACTCGAATTTGTTGTCACTAAAATAAAATGATGTACTCTCCCAACTAGCACCCGCCAGGTTAGCCAAGAGCGCTAATGAGCTGCTTCCTGGGCTCGGGTAGGCGCGCCAGCCCTGGATCGAATCCGCCCAGCAGATTAACGACGAGGGCCGGTGTCCCGGCCGGCCTGGATGTTGTTTTTAGGCGCTTTTCCACATCACAATTGGTGAATACTGGGCTGGTCCCCATGTCCCACCACAGTTACACGACTCACAGACATTTGAGAATGTTTGCACTATTTCAAGGCTTATACTAGACACAGACCTGGCGTACACTACTCATTGGGGGGGGGGGGGGGGGGGTTGAGGCATTCGGCCATCCTCCAACACTAACATTGCCAAATCGATTGTAACAGGGCCGACCCACCGTTGATGTGGGACAAGGGCCAAAGAAAGTGACGATGATGAGGATACTCTCTCAACTAGTGAAATTTCGTTTCCTTTTCTTCTCCCGTCGTTATATGGTAGTTCCTCCTACAACTGGTTGGAAGGTTCAGTTGAAAGATCGGAGGAGGTCAGGGGCACATCAGCTGCAATATGACCATACCTAGTAAAGTAACTTTCTTCTTCTCCTGCAGTTGAAGTATTATGCGTGTGCCTGTTACGGTGCACATCTCTTCCTTGCACTTTCCAGAATTCTCCCGGCCTACTGCATTATAATGTCCGACTTTGTACGATTGCCACAGTCCTTTCTGTTTAGATGTTCACTCCATTTTCTTCTGTTATAACTTCTTACATTAAAAATGTTTAATCCTCTCCAAATGTCGATGTTTGCTACGCTGTTTACTCTGCCCTTAGAACTCTCCTTTCAGCTACCTGGATCTCACTTCCTTGAGGTCTGAAAATGACCCACGACTCACTTACTCAGAGTACTGTTGCAACGACCGTTACTTTCTAAAACATCATCTGTGCTACTTTTTGTGTCTAGACTCTAAAGTATTAATCTGTTCTACCACGTGTGTTTCTAATTTTGCCTCTTGCTTGTCCATATCTCTGTTACAGTTGTATGTCATCTCATGTCGCAGGTAGTTAAAATGACCACCGTTATGCCAGAGTATCGTTCACCACTGCCTTCCTTGTTATGAGATTCAGTTCCGTAAGTTCAAGTCTTCTTTGAGGGTATACCCCAGTTGAAGACTTAAAAATCTAGATGGGCTGAGGTGTGAATTAAAGTTTGTGACAGGGAGGGCAATGAACTAGAGTAATCGGTGCAGATGTCTTAGAAACAATGTTAGGGTCGTGATGGGGATAACACAGCTGCGTAATAAACAGGAGATCCCAGTTCAAGTGCCAACCAAGGTACAAATTTTAATTTAGTCCTTCAGCTTCTGTCCTTATCGAAGTACACACATTACTTCTGTGAATAAGTTTATTCGATAAGTTTAATAACTACAACGGATATACGTAATAGAGACTTTAGCCACCAGTAATGTATTCTCCTTCACTACCTACAACAGTCTGCGAGCATTTCGATTCCGCGACTGTAGAAATCACATTGTTTTGAGGCGAAGAGCTCGTTGACCCATGTTTAGTGCACATTGTCGTCTGGTAAGGAAATTTCTAGACGGCTGCTCGATAGAGAGCGAAAAAGGTAAAAATCTGAGGTCGTAAGATCAGGTGAACAAGATGGGTGCGGAACGGCTTCCCAACTCAGCACATGTCTTCCTGGTCGTTCTTCTTGCATTGCGTCCGCAAGACGTCGCTGTTGTTATCAACATGCATATTTCTTTCGCAGGTTTTTGTAGGGGGGAGATGCTGCCTTCTTGGGCCTCAGACATTCCTTTCTTTTCCTTATGTTAGTATAAAGATACCGTTTCAAGTTACAAGTAACGATGTAGGATAGGAACGGCTGATGTTGTTCACGAGCTAACTGATGAGGAGCAAGCGAACATGCATGTACACTGTTCAGCCACAACATAATGACCACCTACAGGGTGTTTCAAAAATGACTGGTATATTTGAAACGGCAATAAAAACTAAACGAGCAGCGATAGAAATACACCGTTTGTTGCTATATGCTTGGGACAACAGTACATTTTCAGGCGGACAAACTTTCGAAATTACAGTAGTTACAATTTTCAACAACAGATGGCGCTGCAAATGATGTGAAAGATATAGAAGACAACGCAGTCTGTGGGTGCGCCATTCTGTACGTCGTCTTTCTGCTGTAAGCGTGTGCTGTTCACAACGTGCAAGTGTGCTGTAGACAACATGGTTTATTCCTTAGAACAGAGGATTTTTCTGGTGTTGGAATTCCACCGCCTAGAACACAGTGTTGTTGCAACAAGACGAAGTTTTCAACGGAGGTTTAATGTAACCAAAGGACCGAAAAGCGATACAATAAAGGATCTGTTTGAAAAATTTCAACGGACTGGGAACGTGACGGATGAACGTGCTGGAAAGGTAGGGCGACCGCGTACGGCAACCACAGAGGGCAACGCGCAGCTAGTGCAGCAGGTGATCCAACAGCGGCCTCGGGTTTCCATTCGCCATGTTGCAGCTGCGGTCCAAATGACGCCAACGTCCACGTATCGTCTCATGCGCCAGAGTTTACACCTCTATCCGTACAAAATTCAAACGCGGCAACCCCTCAGCGCCGCTACCATTGCTGCACGAGAGACATTCGCTAACGATATAGTGTACAGGATTGATGACGGCGATATGCATGTGGGCAGCATTTGGTTTACTGACGAAGCTTATTTTTACCTGGACGGCTTCGTCAATAAACAGAACTGGCACATATGGGGAACCGAAAAGCCCCATGTTGCAGTCCCATCGTCCCTGCATCCTCAAAAAGTACTGGTCTGGGCCGCCATTTCTTCCAAAGGAATCATTGGCCCATTTTTCGGATCCGAAACGATTACTGCATCACGCTATCTGGACATTCTTCGTGAATTTGTGGCGGTACAAACTGCCTTAGACGACACTGCGAACACCTCGTGGTTTATGCAAGATGGTGCCCGGCCACATCGCACGGCCGACGTCTTTAATTTCCTGAATGAATATTTCGATGATCGTGTGATTGCTTTGGGCTATCCGAAACATACAGGAGGCGGCGTGGATTGGCCTCCCTATTCGCCAGACATGAACCCCTGTGACTTCTTTCTGTGGGGACACTTGAAAGACCAGGTGTACCGCCAGAATCCAGAAACAATTGAACAGCTGAAGCAGTACATCTCATCTGCATGTGAAGCCATTCCGCCAGACACGTTGTCACAGGTTTCGGGTAATTTCATTCAGAGACTACGCCATATTATTGCTACGCATGGTGGATATGTGGAAAATATCGTACTATAGAGTTTCCCAGACCGCAGGGCCATCTGTTGTTGAAAATTGTAACTACTGTAATTTCGAAAGTTTGTCTGCCTGAAAATGTACTGTTGTCCCAAGCATATTGCAACAAACGGTGTATTTCTATCGCTGCTCGTTTAGTTTTTATTGCCGTTTCAAATATACCGGTCATTTTTGAAACACCCTGTACCTAATAGCGGGTACGTCCGCCCTTGGCACAGATAACAGCGCTGACGCGTCGCGGCACGGAACCAGTCAGGCCTAGGTAGGCCGCTGGAGGGTGTCGGCACAAAGACACCTAATTCTCGTAAATTCCGGGGAGGGATGCTAATCACGTGCCATATGTATTCTATCGGGTTCAAATCTGGCAAGCTGGGGGGCAGCACATCAGTTGGATCTCGCCACTGCATCCCTCGAACCACTTCATCACACTCCTTGCCTTGTGACACGGCGCATTATCTCGTTGAAAATTGCCGCTGACGTCGGGAAACATGAGCGTCATGAAGGGGTGTTCAAATGGTTCAAAGGGCTCTGAGCACTATGGGACTCAACATCTGAGGTCATCAGTCCCCTAGACTTAAACTACTTAAACCTAACTAACCTAAGGACATCACACACGTCCATGCTCGAGGCAGGATTCGAACCTGCGACCGTAGCAGCAGCGCGCTTCCCGACTGAGATAGTTTGGTGATCTCAGACTTCAGCGAACATGCTAAGTGTAAGAAAAAATGTTATATTGCACTGCAGATATTGTTAAGTTCGACCTGTAAGTATCTAGATGAAACATTATTTATATTTTTATTGTGAGAAAAAAAATGTTATGCGAAAGAAACTGACAAGAAATTGTTTATTTAAGTACATTTTTGCGTCAAAATATCGATGTTTTAAAAATGGGCTGCCATATAATTTGCATATCATAGAAATAAAATACCAGGTTTTTATATCTGCGAACGAACTGCAGGAGCATCCAGAAATCATTTCGCTAATGAGATGCACAAGATATGCCTCTAAATTTTAATTCTTTTCTGCTTTCCAGAATCTTTACGTTTTTCAATATCTACACATCATCTCTCCGGCTATCAAACCACTTGAAACGTATACGAATTTAGGATATGATGCTAAATCCTGTGGGACAGTTATTTCCTGAAACTGCTTTCAACCGAATTACACATATGATATGAGTAAATCTGAGTAAATTATTTTTCAAGAACTTGATTCCAAGGGACAAAAATTACATCGAAATGTTATCAGCGTCGATTGCATTTTGGCTTGTCCGGGTATCAAGTTTGATCAAACTGTTCTTCATGCAGTTGAAGTTATCTATCAATATCTACCTTCAGGCATTTTCATATACGACCTTCGTCTCCTTAAATATCTTATACAATACAATTACTGCGAAAATACACGTTATTTTATATCAGCTCTTTTCTAGCCTTCTTTGTAAACACATCTAACTTATTTCGTTTTGGGCAGTTGACAACACTGATCAGTTGTAAAAATGACTTCAACATAGTAGAGTTGTTCGACTTTCGTAGAAAAGAAGCAGGTCATTAAACCCCTCGAATGTGGAGTGAAAGAAAAGAAAGAAACGAGATGAATAGGAAAGTTTCGGGATTCCGATATCCACTCTGTCGACAGGTTGGAAGCAGAGAGACAAGATTGCTGAGAAATTATCGTATGAAGGGAGGAAGCGAACTCGACGGGTTCGCACACTTTCTGCTATTACCAAATTCCTTGAGTATTCAGGTTGAATCGTATCAACCGACCCGTTCACTTAGTGAAGTTGGGCCAAAAATTTCTATTTTCCACAATTTGATCCACTATCTCCTGACTTTTTGCTCAATCAACCTGTCTAATGTTCAGCATTATTCTACAGCAGCAGTTTTCAAATTTACCTATTTTCTTCCTGCTTGAACTACTTATCGCCCACGTTTCATTGACGTACAAGACTACTCTCGAGACGAATACCTTCAAAAAAGACTTCATAATACTATAATACTTAAATTTAAACCAGGTGTTGAAAGGAGTCTACTGCGGCACACTTGTATGTGGCACGTGAATATGTATATTAATGCACATTAAAATAGAACTATGATTTTATAAATAATGTTTGTCTCTGATAGGCTTTATAATGAGGATCGCTGACTGTGCACAATCGCAGAGCCAAAGACGCTGCTTGTTGTCTGAGATTCTAGAGTTGAAGTAAGAGAGCGCTGGGCGCACAGCCGTAGATACCAGTCTGTGAGCGAAAGACGATGGAGTAGGCAGTTTTTGTGGTCAGCTGTGTGAAGCCACCGAGCGTTAGATTAATGCAGGTATGTCAATATTGTTGAACATGGAAGCAGAAGTCTTCATGCAAGCAAGGTAAAGATATTAAATAATTATGATTTTTTTTTGTTTTGCCTGCGCCTGGCTGATAACTGTCAATTGTTAAGTAACGTCAGAATGTACGTAAACTGATTTGATACAAAAGGCTAATTAGATATTTCAATTTTGTAATGTTTCTGTGTTAACAGAGCTATATGTAATTTGATTATTTGCGTTTATGCTGGTTTAGTAAGGTTAGATAATACTTGCTGTTTAAATCTCAATATTTGTGAATCAGTTGTGAGTAATGTAACTTCAATTGTCAGATGTTTCTGAAAAGACAAACTTGACTTGCAATATAATTTTGTTAAAAAAATTCAGTGTTAGTAATTCACCATAATCAGTACCGCCTCCCGGGCCAGATCATATATTTTTTAAAAGAAGTTGGATTTTTCATTTATCAGCCAAAACATTACAACCAGCATTGCACACCGCTGAGCCTGTAGCTAGGATATTTTTTTTTTTTTTTTTGAGAGACCAGAACATATCGCGTTCCACCGTTGCTGCTTTAAATAGTTTGATTTATGTGCACAGGAACCAAAGTTATCAGCATTGAACAGGGCAGAGGATTCAGTGACTAAGGGGCTGACTGTATTTTACAATGAGTGTGTTTCTACACTCCTGGAAATGGAAAAAAGAACACATTGACACCGGTGTGTCAGACCCACCATACTTGCTCCGGACACTGCGAGAGGGCTGTACAAGCAATGATCACACGCACGGCACAGCGGACACACCAGGAACCGCGGTGTTGGCCGTCGAATGGCGCTAGCTGCGCAGCATTTGTGCACCGCCGCCGTCAGTGTCAGCCAGTTTGCCGTGGCATACGGAGCTCCATCGCAGTCTTTAACACTGGTAGCATGCCGCGACAGCGTGGACGTGAACCGTATGTGCAGTTGACGGACTTTGAGCGAGGGCGTATAGTGGGCATGCGGGAGGCCGGGTGGACGTACCGCCGAATTGCTCAACACGTGGGGCGTGAGGTCTCCACAGTACATCGATGTTGTCGCCAGTGGTCGGCGGAAGGTGCACGTGCCCGTCGACCTGGGACCGGACCGCAGCGACGCACGGATGCACGCCAAGACCGTAGGATCCTACGCAGTGCCGTAGGGGACCGCACCGCCACTTCCCAGCAAATTAGGGACACTGTTGCTCCTGGGGTATCGGCGAGGACCATTCGCAACCGTCTCCATGAAGCTGGGCTACGGTCCCGCACACCGTTAGGCCGACTTCCGCTCACGCCCCAACATCGTGCAGCCCGCCACCAGTGGTGTCGCGACAGGCGTGAATGGAGGGACGAATGGAGACGTGTCGTCTTCAGCGATGAGAGTCGCTTCTGCCTTGGTGCCAATGATGGTCGTATGCGTGTTTGGCGCCGTGCAGGTGAGCGCCACAATCAGGACTGCATACGACCGCCGCACACAGGGCCAACACCCGGCATCATGGTGTGGGGAGCGATCTCCTACACTGGCCGTACACCACTGGTGATCGTCGAGGGGACACTGAACAGTGCACGGTACATCCAAACCGTCATCGAACCCATCGTTCTACCATTCCTAGACCGGCAAGGGAACTTGCTGTTCCAACAGGACAATGCACGTCCGCATGTATCCCGTGCCACCCAACGTGCTCTAGAAGGTGTAAGTCAACTACCCTGGCCAGCAAGATCTCCGGATCTGTCCCCCAATGAGCATGTTTGGGACTGGATGAAGCGTCGTCTCACGCGGTCTGCACGTCCAGCACGAACGCTGGTCCAACTGAGGCGCCAGGTGGAAATGGCATGGCAAGCCGTTCCACAGGACTACATCCAGCATCTCTACGATCGTCTCCATGGGAGAATAGCAGCCTGCATTGCTGCGAAAGGTGGATATACACTGTACTAGTGCCGACATTGTGCATGCTCTGTTGCCTGTGTCTATGTGCCTGTGGTTCTGTCAGTGTGATCATGTGATGTATCTGACCCCAGGAATGTGTCAATAAAGTTTCCCCTTCCTGGGACAATGAATTCACGGTGTTCTTATTTCAATTTCCAGGAGTGTATATTGCTATTGGGAGTTGCATTGCTCAAACTGTGCGTATAAAGTTTTTGCTAACAGTGACACGCACGCCACTTGCAGTTACAACACGCTACACGACAATTCGAGTTTTGTATCCATTACATACACGCATTCATTCAGTAACGTATTTAAAGAAAGTTACATATTTGTTATGTCCCCGGGAACTCATTAAGTAGCTTAAAGAGTTTTACACAAAGAACATAACACTTTCATGAAAGTATTACAAAAAAGATGTGTAAAAGAACATAACAGTGTCGACAAATACCTTCTTTTCCTAAATGCTTTGTCTGCTATTGCCAGTCTGCATTTTATATCCTCTTTACATGAGCAGTTGTTTTGTTGCCCTAACAGCAAAATTGATCTACTCCTTGTAGTGCGGCATTTACTAACCTATTTCCCACAGCATCTCCTGATTTAATTCGCTAGAGTCCATTACCTTTGCCTTGCTTTTGTTGATATTCATCTCATAATCTCTTTTCCTCCGTGCAGCTCCTGTTCCACATCGTTTACCGTCTGCGACAGAATTACAGTGTTGTCGACAAACCGTAAAGTTTTTATTTTTCCCCAGTGAAATACTGTAACTCCTACTTTAAAAACGGCTATAAAATGTATGTAGGTTTGCATGCATACGCATTATTCGCACATACGTGTCCTCTGACTTCAATTTCTGCACAGTCCACCCGATGGAACTTTCATGCTCAACTTTGAACCGGCAACGGTACAGCTGTTTCATTACTTATGTCGCAATTGCATGTGAATGAATTTATTCCATAGCAATATAGTCATCGGTTTCAAATGACGAGAAGTCCGATTTCACTCAGAAGACCTGAAAGCTCAATCAACAAAAGTACCAAGGAGTGGTTTCAGTCGAAAGAGCGAATTCACGTTTCAGTGGACAGAAGAACTGACAGAACGGTTTCGTATTAAAATGAAGAAGGGGTAATTCCATCAGGTAGTCAGAAGTACGACGGCCTGAATCCGGTTCCGCCTATCTGGCACGGGTTCCACACACTTCAGCAATATTCTAGAACCGGTCGCACAGGTGATTTGTACGCAATCTCCTTTGTAAGCAAGTTGAATGTCCTCAATATTCTACTAATAAACCGCAGTCTCCCCCTTGCTTTACCCACTACTGTGCCTTTGTGATCATTCCACTTCACATTCCTACAAAATGTGTTCATATAAATGATATACCCTCTAGTATTACGGGTGACTCTAAAATACACTCCTGGAAATGGAAAAAAGAACACATTGACACCGGTGTGTCAGACCCACCATACTTGCTCCGGACACTGCGAGAGGGCTGTACAAGCAATGATCACACGCACGGCACAGCGGACACACCAGGAACCGCGGTGTTGGCCGTCGAATGGCGCTAGCTGCGCAGCATTTGTGCACCGCCGCCGTCAGTGTCAGCCAGTTTGCCGTGGCATACGGAGCTCCATCGCAGTCTTTAACAGTGGTAGCATGCCGCGACAGCGTGGACGTGAACCGTATGTGCAGTTGACAGACTTTGAGCGAGGGCGTATAGTGGGCATGCGGGAGGCCGGGTGGACGTACCGCCGAATTGCTCAACACGTGGGGCGTGAGGTCTCCACAGTACATCGATGTTGTCGCCAGTGGTCGGCGGAAGGTGCACGTGCCCGTCGACCTGGGACCGGACCGCAGCGACGCACGGATGCACGCCAAGACCGTAGGATCCTACGCAGTGCCGTAGGGGACCGCACCGCCACTTCCCAGCAAATTAGGGACACTGTTGCTCCTGGGGTATCGGCGAGGACCATTCGCAACCGTCTCCATGAAGCTGGGCTACGGTCCCGCACACCGTTAGGCCGTCTTCCGCTCACGCCCCAACATCGTGCAGCCCGCCTCCAGTGGTGTCGCGACAGGCGTGAATGGAGGGACGAATGGAGACGTGTCGTCTTCAGCGATGAGAGTCGCTTCTGCCTTGGTGTCAATGATGGTCGTATGCGTGTTTGGCGCCGTGCAGGTGAGCGCCACAATCAGGACTGCATACGACCGAGGCACACAGGGCCAACACCCGGCATCATGGTGTGGGGAGCGATCTCCTACACTGGCCGTACACCACTGGTGATCGTCGAGGGGACACTGAATAGTGCACGGTACATCCAAACCGTCATCGAACCCATCGTTCTACCATTCCTAGACCGGCAAGGGAACTTGCTGTTCCAACAGGACAATGCACGTCCGCATGTATCCCGTGCCACCCAACGTGCTCTAGAAGGTGTAAGTCAACTACCCTGGCCAGCAAGATCTCCGGATCTGTCCCCCATTGAGCATGTTTGGGACTGGATGCACGTCCAGCACGCACGCTGGTCCAACTGAGGCGCCAGGTGGAAATGGCATGGCAAGCCGTTCCACAGGACTACATCCAGCATCTCTACGATCGTCTCCATGGGAGAATAGCAGCCTGCATTACTGCGAAAGGTGAATATACACTGTACTAGTGCCGACATTGTGCATGCTCTGTTGCCTGTGTCTATGTGCCTGTGGTCCTGTCAGTGTGATCCTGTGATGTATCTGACCCCAGGAATGTGTCAATAAAGTTTCCCCTTCCTGGGACAATGAATTCACGGTGTTCTTATTTCAATTTCCAGGAGTGTATTTCTGTTTGCCGACGACACTAGCTCGGTAGTAAAGGCTGTTGTGTGCAACATTGGCTCGGTTTCAAATAGTGCAGTACATGACCTAAGTTCATGGCTTGTAGAAAATAAACTAAAGCTAAATCACAGTGAGACTCAGTTTTTACAGTTTCTAACACACAATTCAGGAAAACGTGACATTTTAATTTCACAGAATGGGCATATGATTAGTGAAACTGAACAGTTCAAGTTTCTAGGTGTTCAGATAGATAGTAAGCTTTCGTGGAAAGCCCACGTTCAGGATGTTGTTCAAAGACTTAATGCTGCCATTTTTACTACGCCAACGGTATCAGAAGTGAGTGATCGTTCGAGATGAAAATTAGTCTACCTTGCTTATTTTCATTCGTTTATGTCGTATGAAATTATATTTTGGGGTAACTCTTCTCATTCTAAAAGGATATTTTTGGCTCAGAAACGGGCAGTTCGGGCAATAAGTGGTGTAAGTTCACGAACCTCTTGTCGACCCATGTTCACGAGTCTGGGTATTTTGACATTGGCCTCTCAATATAATATTCCTTACTGTCATTTCTTGTTAATAATATTAGCCTATTCCCAAGAATAAGCAGCTTTCACTCAGTTAATACTCGATTGAAATCAAACCTACATTTGGATCGGACTTCCTTAACTCTTGTGCAAGAAGGTGTGCAATATACTGCTGCATCCATTTTCAATAAGCTACCACTGGAATTCAAAAAGTGTTAGCAGTAATCCACGCGCTTTCAAATCGAAACTTAAGAGTTTTCTCATGAGTCATTCCTTCTATTCTGTCGAGGAGTTCCTAGAAAAATTAAGCTGATTCTTGTTGTAATGTTGATATCGTTTACTTAAAATTATTGTCTGACTTTTTTTCGGGTTCATAAACATTTATTTTTATCAGTTATTACTTTTATATTGTAATTTCATGTACTGACACGTTCCATGACCTTGGAGATTTGCTCCTCAATTTGGTCCTACGGATCTTGACGTGTAAATAAATAAATAAATAAATAAAAATAGATAATACAGTCATAAGATACTACGTTTTTTCCGTTGTGTGAAGCGTGCCGTTTTACATTTCTGTACATGCAAACCAAGTTGCCAGTTTTTGCACCACTTTGAAACGTTACCAAGATCTGACTGAATATTTGTGCAGCTTCTTTCAGACAGTACTTTGTTGTAAGTACTTGCATCATCTGCAAAATATCGTCAACATCGACCCCAAGGTCATTAACATACAACATAAACAGCAATGGTCCCAACACATTTCCCTGGGTATACTCGAAGTTAATGCTGGATGTGTCAATGACTCTCCATCCGAGATAACTTGCAGAGTCCTCCCTACCAAAAAGTCATCAGTCCAGTTCCAACTAGTCCAACCGATAGGTAAAACTACTTGCGACTGTATGCACTGCTTTTTCATTCGGTTGCTCCCCTAGACTGGTTTCACTCAAAACATGAATTAGTACTTGGATGGATGACCATCCGGTGAAATCCGTATGCCTTTGGTTGACGACACGCAAGTCACCGAAGTGGCGAAAGACGTGGACTAGGCCTGTGTAACAGACGACAACGCGCTCCACAGGGGTTTTAGTTCTCTATCAGCAGTTTAATAAATGTAATAATGTACAAAAAACTGCAGTGAAAGGCTTTTTCGTTTCTTTTCTCTTTTCTTTTCTTTCTTTTTATTCTGACAAATTACTTACATGTAAAGTTCTTTGCATTCTTATATACTATAACCTATTTGATGTTTGAGTATGTGGCGGATAAACATATAGATTTTCTGCTTATCCGACACGTGAAAACGCAACGTAGAACTGATCATGTGAGAAGCACTGTTCCTTCAAATTAACTCCATGGTAATGAAATGTTTTCTCCCGTACTTTACCGATTGTCACACTATAAGCCAATTTCACAGGAAATTGTAATCTTCTACAAGAAAATGGCATGAGATCAATGGGTGTGTGTGTATAAACGTCGATTTTCCGTTTTGTTTACCAGTTGAAGTTATTGCTTCAATAATATTATGAAGTTGTTGTTTGACAGAGTCTTTTGCCATTACATAACTGGGTGAGTTAATATTTCGTAATAGTTTTATTGGCGATCCAATTCAGGGTTTCAGGTTTTGCCGATGCAAATCGGAGAGATTTAATGAGTTTAAAAAATCGTTTGGAAAGTTGCCACTTTCATCTTGATCCGTTATTGTATCTATCGATTTATATATCGCACTGGAATCATCTTCCGTATTTGCTGAATTATTTGTTGCGCTACGTCATTCCTTGGTGTTGAAATTGTTCGCTCACACAACCACTCTTTATTTAGGTAGCCTGTTTCTATCTTTGGATACACATTATCTGTAAGCTGTTCCTCAGCTTCTAACGCGTTCGACAACTCTCGTGTTAAAATAAGTTTTCCAGAGTATAGATCAAGAGGGTAAGTATCATTTCCAATCCTCAATAAATTTTCGGCAAATATATGACCTTTTGGATCTTCTGTTATTATTCCACGCATACTTTCTTTCTCAGATAACTTTTCAACCTTACGCCAAGATGTTGATCTCTTCAAACTTGCTTTTATTTCATGCGCCGCGGTGCTGATTTTGTGTTGGCAGCGCCGAGTGTTAGTTACGTTAGCATTACAACTTTTGGACCAACCACTTCCGCTACCGTGTCCAAAACACCACATCGCACAGTGCGAGACTCAAGGCTACTCCCATGCATAAGCACCACCGGTGTGCCGTGAATAGTTTTGGCTACAGAGTGAAATATACGGACACACGTCCCATATACAGTGTGACAATTATTGAATTATACAAAATAAAATCGTAATAACTTCGGAACGTTTTGCGTTAGGACGTTCAAACTGCACGGTTCGCTGATGGGAATTAGTATGCGCATTATGGTTTGGCTTAGCGACGAAGTCCACTTTTATTTGGATGAGTTCGTCAATAATCAAACTTGGCTCATTTGGGGGACTGAGAATCCGCATTTCGCGATCGAAAAGTCTCTTCACCCTCAACGGGTGACTGTGTGATGTTAGAGCGTCCAGTCACAGAATAATCAGTGCGATATTCCTTGATGGCACGGAAACTACCGAACAGTACATGAAGGTTTTCGAAGGTGATTTCGTCCCCATTATCCAAAGTGTCCTTGATTTCGACAAAATGCGGTTCACGCAATAAAGAGCTAGACCCCATCGAAGCAGGAGAGTGTTTGATGTCCTGGAGGAGCACTTTGGGGACCGCATCCTGGTTCTGGGGTACCCAGAGGCCAGTGGCATGGGCCTCGATTGGCCGCCATATTCTCCGGATCTGTGGGGCTCTATTAAAGACAAGGTGTACAGAAATAATCCTAAAACCATTGACGAGCTCAAAACAGCCATTAAGGAGGTCATCGACAGCGCCGATGTACCGACGCTACAGCAGGTCATGTAGAACTTCGCTATTCGTCGCGCCACATCATCGCCAAGGGTGGCAGGCATATCGAACATGGCATTACCTACACTACTGGCCATTAAAATTGGTACACCACGAAGATGACGTTCTACAGTCGCGAAATTTAACCGACAGGAAGAACATGCTGTGATATGCAAATGATTAGCTTTTCAGAGCATTCACACAAGGTTGGCACCGGTGGCGACACCTACAACGTGCTGACATGAGGAAAGTTTTCAACCAATTTCTCATACACAAACAGCAGTTGACCGGCGTTGCCAGGTGAAACGTTGTTGTGATGCCTCGTGTAAAGAGGAGAAATGCGCACCATCACGTTTCCGACTGATAAAGGTCGGATTGTAGCCTATCGCGATTACGGTTTATCGTATCGCGAAATTGCTGCTCGCGTCGGTCGAGATCCAATGACTGTTAGCTGAATATGGAATCTGTGGGTTCAGGAAGGTAATACGGAACGCCGTGCTGGATCCCAACGGCCTCGTATCACTAGCAGTCGAGATGACAGGCATCTTATCCGCACGGCTGTAACGGATCGTGCAGCCACGTCTCGATCCCTGTACGAACAGTTCGGCGACTTTTGCAGCAGCATGGAGTATCAGCTCGGAGACCATGGCTGCGGCTACCCGTGACGCTGCATGACAGACAGGAGCGCCTGCGATGGTGTTCTCAACGAGGAACCTGGGTGCACGGATGGCAAAACGTCATGTTTTCGAATGAATCCAGGTTGTGTTTGCAGCACCATGACGGTTGCATCCGTGTTTGGCGACATCGCGGTGAACGCACATTGGAAGCGTGTATTCGTCATCGCCATACTGGCGTATCACCCGGCGTGATGGTATGGGGTGGCATTGGTTACACGTGTCGGTCACCTCTTGTTCGCATTGACGGCACTTTGAACAGTGGACGTTACATTTCAGATGTGTTATGACCCGTGGCTGTACCCGTCATTAGATCCCTGCAAAACCCTACATTTCAGCAGGATAATGCACGACGGCATGTTGCAGGTCCTATACGGGCCTTTCTGGATACAGAATATGTTCTACTGCTGCCCTGGCCAGCACATTCTCCAGATCTCTCATCAACTGAAAACGTCTGGTCAATGGTGGCCGAGCAACTGGCTCGTCACAATACGCCAGTCACTACTCTTCATGAACTATGGTATCGTGTTGAAGCTGCATGGGCAGCTGTACCTGTACGCTCCATCCAAGGTCTGTTTGACTCAATGCCCAGCCGTATCAAGGCTGTTATTGAGGCGAGAGGTGGTAGTTCTGGGTACTGATTTCTCAGGATCTATGCACCCAGATTGCGTGAAAATGTAATCACACGTCAGTTCTAGTATAATATATTTGTCCAATGAATAGCCGTTCATCATCTACATTTCGTCTTGGTGTAGCAATTTTAATGGCGAGTTGTGTAAATCCGAGTATCTGTAGTGATTAAAGTGTGTACACGCCGTAGATTGTAACTAATTTGCTCTTTCTTTTCATATAGTTCAATAATTGCCCCCTGCACATTGATTATACTCAAAACGCGAATGGGTAATTTAACCGATACGTAAAACTACTACCGTGCGAGTCGAGTGTTAAGGAAAGACCGACTGAGTCTGTTGTTTTGATCCGCCGCCACCTGCAGTGGCTGTCACCTGCCGGCCGGTGCGGCGCGCCTGGCGCTCTGGACAGCCCTGGGTGTCCGCCAGGCCGGCGCCGCGGCGGCGGTGCTGTTTGCAGAGGCACGCACACGCAGCCACGCACACGCACACGCACACGCGTGCGCTCACGGGGCAGCGTTTCTGCGGGCGCCAGGTTCCCGGAACGTGGCGCTCGGCATCAGCACGCCGCCGCGCCGGGACGACTTCCGCGAGGTGAACGTGAACGTCTGGGGACCGGCTCGCCGCTAACCTCCGCCCCAACACAGACGATACTGTGTTCCTAGACTACGGGAAGGCATCTGACCCCGCCCCGCACTGTCGTTTACTGAATAAAATACCTGCTTACCTAGCAGCGCACCAAATTGACGAATGGACTCAAAACTTCGTTGCACACAGAACTCAACACGTCGCTCCTAATGCAACAAAATCGACAGATGTAAAGGTAATTACCGGAGGACACCAAGGAAGTTTGCTAGGACCCTTACTGTTTACTGTGTTCGAGGTATACGTATACCTACACTCCTGGAAATTGAAATAAGAACACCGTGAATTCATTGTCCCAGGAAGGGGAAACTTTATTGACACATTCCTGGGGTCAGATACATCACATGATCACACTGACAGAACCACAGGCACATAGACACAGGCAACAGAGCATGCACAATGTCGGCACTAGTACAGTGTATATCCACCTTTCGCAGCAATGGAGGCTGCTATTCTCCCATGGAGACGATCGTAGAGATGCTGGATGTAGTCCTGTGGAACGGCTTGCCATGCCATTTCCACCTGGCGCCTCAGTTGGACCAGCGTTCGTGCTGGACGTGCAGACCGCGTGAGACGACGCTTCATCCAGTCCCAAACATGCTCAATGGGGGACAGATCCGGAGATCTTGCTGGCCAGGGTAGTTGACTTACACCTTCTAGACCACGTTGGGTGGCACGGGATACATGCGGACGTGCATTGTCCTGTTGGAACAGCAAGTTCCCTTGCCGGTCTAGGAATGGTAGAACGATGGGTTCGATGACGGTTTGGATGTACCGTGCACTATTCAGTGTCCCCTCGACGATCACCAGTGGTGTACGGCCAGTGTAGGAGATCGCTCCCCACACCATGATGCCGGGTGTTGGCCCTGTGTGCCTCGGTCGTATGCAGTCCTGATTGTGGCGCTCACCTGCACGGCGCCAAACACGCATACGACCATCATTGGCACCAAGGCAGAAGCGACTCTCATCGCTGAAGACGACACGTCTCCATTCGTCCCTCCATTCACGCCTGTCGCGACACCACTGGAGGCGGGCTGCACGATGTTGGGGCGTGAGCGGAAGACGGCCTAACGGTGTGCGGGACCGTAGCCCAGCTTCATGGAGACGGTTGCGAATGGTCCTCGCCGATACCCCAGGAGCAACAGTGTCCCTAATTTGCTGGGAAGTGGCGGTGCGGTCCCCTACGGCACTGCGTAGGATCCTACGGTCTTGGCGTGCATCCGTGCGTCGCTGCGGTCCGGTCCCAGGTCGACGGGCACGTGCACCTTCCGCCGACCACTGGCGACAACATCGATGTACTGTGGAGACCTCACGCCCCACGTGTTGAGCAATTCGGCGGTACGTCCACCCGGCCTCCCGCATGCCCACTATACGCCCTCGCTCAAAGTCCGTCAACTGCACATACGGTTCACGTCGACGCTGTCGCGGCATGCTACCAGTGTTAAAGACTGCGATGGAGCTCCGTATGCCACGGCAAACTGGCTGACACTGACGGCGGCGGTGCACAAATGCTGCGCAGCTAGCGCCATTCGACGGCCAACACCGCGGTTCCTGGTGTGTCCGCTGTGCCGTGCGTGTGATCATTGCTTGTACAGCCCTCTCGCAGTGTCCGGAGCAAGTATGGTGGGTCTGACACACCGGTGTCAATGTGTTCTTTTTTCCATTTCCAGGAGTGTACGATACAGCAGAGCCGCCTTATGGGTAAGTAAAGTGAATAAAACCTGCATCCATCGCAAGCGATGGGCGACATGCACCATAAATCCGAGTCCTTTGCTTTATACAATGTTGATACAAAGAATGAGAATTTCACTCTGCAGCGGAGTGTGCGCTGATATGAAACTTCCTGGCAGAATGAAACTGTGTGCTAGACCGCGACTCGAACTCGGGACCTTCGTCTTTCGCGGGCACGTGCCCTACCAGCTGAGCTACCCAAGCACAACTCACGACCCAGGAAGTTTCCTATCAGCGGACACTCCGCTGCAGAGTGTGTGTGAAGTCTTACGGGACTCAACTGCTAAGGTCAACAGTCCCTAACCTTACACACTACTTAACCTAAATTAGCCTAAGGACAAACACACACACCCATGCCCGAGGGAGGACTCGAACCTCCGCCGGGACCAACCGGCACTGCAGCGCTTTAGACTGCTGCAGAGTGAAATTCTCATTCAGCGTATGAACATAGTATAAAGCAAAGGACTCGGATTTATTATGTATGTCGCCCATCGCTTGCGATGGATGAAAATCTCATTCTGGGAACATCAACGAGGCTGCGGCTAGGCCATGTCTCCGCCATATCCTTTCTTTCAGGAGTACTAGTTCTGCAATCCCCCCCCATGAACCATGGACCTTGCCGTTGGTGGGGAGGCTTGCGTGCCTCAGCGATACAGATGGCCGTTCCGTAGGTGCAACCACAACGGAGGGGTATCTGTTGAGAGGCCAGACAAACGTGTGGTTCCTGAAGAGGGGCAGCAGCCTTTTCAGTAGTTGCAGGGGCAACAGTCTGGATGATTGACTGATCTGGCCTTGTAACATTAACCAAAACGGCCTTGCTGTGCTGCTACTGCGAACGGCTGAAATCAAGGGGAAACTACAGCCGTAATTTTTCCCGAGGGCATGAAGCTTTACTGTATGATTAAATGATGATGGCGTCCTCTTGGGTAAAATATTCCGGAGGTAAAATAGTCCCGCATTCGGATCTCCGGGCGGGGACTACTCAAGAGCACGTCGTTATCAGGAGAAAGAAAACTGGCGTTCTACGGATCGGAGCGTGGAATGTCAGATCCCTTAATCGGGCAGGTAGGTTAGAAAATTTAAAAAGGGAAATGGATAGGTTAAAGTTAGATATAGTGGGAATTAGTGAAGTTCGGTGGCAGGAGGAACAAGACTTTTGGTCAGGTGATTACAGGGTTATAAATACAAAATCAAATTGAACGCATTATTGTGGCCAAGATAGACACAAAGCCCATGCCTACTACAGTAGTACAAGTTTATATGCCAACTAGCTCTGCAGATGACGGAGAAATTGAAGAAATGCATGATGAGATAAAAGAAATTATTCAGGTAGTGAAGGGAGACGAAAATTTAATAGTCATGGGTGACTGGAATTCGTCAGTAGGAAAAGGGAGAGAAGGAAACATAGTAGGTGAATATGGATTGGGGGTAAGAAATGAAATAGGAAGCCGCCTTGTAGAATATTGCACAAAGCATAACTTAATCACAGCTAACACGTGGTTCAAGAATCATAAAAGAAGGTTGTATACCTGGAAGAATCCTGGAGATACTTAAAGGTATCAGATAGATTATATAATGGTAAGGCAGACATTTAGGAACCAGGTTTTAAATTGTAAGACATTTCCAGGGGCAGATGTGGATTCTGACCACAATCTATTGGTTATGAACTGCAGATTGAAACTGAAGAAACTGCAAAAAGGTGAGAATTTAAGGAGATGGGACCTGGATAAACTGAAAGAACCAGAGGTTGTAGAGAGTTTGAGGAAGAGCATAAGGGATCAAATGACGGGAATGGGGGAAAGAAATACAGTAGAAGAAGAATGGGTAGCTATGAGGGATGAAGTAGTGAAGGCAGCAGAGGATCAAGTAGGTAAAAAGACGAGGGCTAGTAGAAGTCCTTGGGTAACAGAAGAAATATTGAATTTAATTGATGAAAGGAGAAAATATAAAAATGCAGTAAATGAAGCAGGCAAAAATGAATACAAACGTCTCAAAAATGAGATCGACAGGAAGTGCAAAATGGCTAAGCAGGGATGGCTAGAGGACAAATGTAAGAATGTAGAGGCTTGTCTCACTAGGGGTAAGATAGATACTGCCTACAGGAAAATTAAAGAGACCTTTGGAGATAAGAGAACCACTTGTATGAATATCAAGAGCTCAGATGGCAACCCAGTTCTAAGCAAAGAAGGGAAGGCAGAAAGGTGGAAGGAGTATATAGAGTGTTTATACAAGGGCAATGTACTTGAGGACAATATTATGGAAATGGAAGAGGATGTAGATGAAGACGAAATGGGAGATAAGATACTGCGTGAAGAGTTTGACAGAGCACTGAAAGACCTGAGTCGAAACAAGGCCCCGGGAGTAGACAACATTCCATTAGAACTACTGATGGCCTTGGGAGAGCCAGTCCTGACAAAACTCTACCATCTGGTGAGCAACATGTATGAGACAGGCGAAATACCCTCAGACTTCAAGAAGAATATAATAATTCCAATCCCAAAGAAAGCAGGTGCTGACAGATGTCAAAATTACCGAACTATCAGTTTAATAAGTCACAGCTGCAAAATACTAACGCGAATTCTTTACAGACGAATGGAAAAACTGGTAGAAGCGGACCTCGGGGAAGATCAGTTTGGATTTCGTAGAAATGTTGGAACACGTGAGGCAATACTAACCTTACGACTTATCTTAGAAGAAAGATTAAGAAAAGGCAAACCTACGTTTCTAGCATTTGTAGACTTAGAGAAAGCTTTTGACAATGTTAACTGGAATACTCTCTTTCTCACTTCTGAAGGTGACAGGGGTAAAATACGGGGAGCGAAAGGCTATTTAGAATTTGTACAGAAACCAGATGGCAGTTATAAGAGTCGAGTGGCATGAAAGGGAAGCAGTGGTTGGGAAAGGAGTGAGACAGGGTTGTAGCCTGTCCCCGATGTTATTCAATCTGTATATTGAGCAAGCAGTAAAGAAAACAAAAGAAAAATTCGGTGTAGGTATTAAAATTCATGGAGAAGTAGTAAAAACTTTGAGGTTCGCCGATGACATTGTAATTCTGTCAGAGACAGCAAAGGACTTGGAAGAGCAGTTGAATGGAATGGACAGTGTCTTGAAAGGAGGATATAGGGTGAACATCAACAAAAGCAAAACAACGATAATGGAATGTAGTCAAATTAAATCGGATGATGCTGAGGGAATTAGATTAGGAAATGAGACGCTTAAAGTAGTAAAGGAGTTTTTCTATTTGGGGAGCAAAATAACTGATGATGGTCGAAGTAGAGAGATATAAAATGTAGACTGGCAATGGGAAGGAAAGCGTTTCTGAAGAAGAGAAATTTGTTAACATCCAGTATAGATATAAGGGTCAGGAAGTCGTTTCTGAAAGTATTTGTATTGAGTGTAGCCACGTATGGAAGTGAAACATGGACGATAACTGGTTTGGACACGAAGAGAATAGAAGCTTTCGAAATGTGGTGCCACAGAAGAATGCTGAAGATAAGGTGGGTAGATCACGTAACTAATGAGGAGGTACTGAATAGGATTGGGGAGAAGAGGAGTTTGTGGCACAACTTGACTAGAAGACGGGATCGGTTGGTAGGACATGTTCTGAGGCATCAAGGGATCACAAATTTAGCATTGGAGAGCAGCGTGGAGGGTAAAAATCGTAGAGGGAGACCAAGAGATGAATACACTAAGCAGATTCAGAAGGATGTAGGTTGCAGTAGGTACTGGGAGATGAAGAAGCTTGCGCAGGATAGAGTAGCACGGAGAGTTGCATCAAACCAGTCTCAGGACTGAAGACCACAACAACAACAACAGTTCTGCAATGTTCGCAGAACAGCTTCTATGAAGTTTGGAAGGTAGGAGACGAGGTAGTGGCAGAAGTAAAGCTGTGAGGACGGGTCGTGAGTCGTGCTTGGGTAGCTCAGATGGTAGGCCACTTGCCCACGAAAGCCAATGGTCCCGAGTTCGAGTCTCACTGAGTCTCACTGAGTTTTAATCTGCCAGAAAGTTTCAATGTTCATAGAAGTATGACACACAGTTTGGGGATTACTAATAACTGTTATCGAAGCGTTCTCTGCTATGTCTGTTCGTATACTGTCCGAATGCCGAGCCAATACTTACCCGAGGCGCTCATATTCTCCTCTTGTAGAGGCCGCCGCTGTCGTGGTGCGGTCCTCGTCAGCGCACCATTGGCCGACGTCGTATCACCGCTTTCTTTCCTCTTGCGATCTTCGTCTTCGTTCCGGCGCTTGTGGTTACGCCAGAACAACAGTAATGCTAGACAAAGCGGTAGACAAGTTTTCTTCCGTATCTCCTTAAGCTGGCTTCGCCGGCCGCTGTGACCGCGCGGTTCTATGCGCTACAGTCCGGAACCGCGCTGCTGCTATGGTCGCAGGTTCTAATCCTGCCTCCGTCATGGATGTGTGTGATGTCCTTAGGTTAGTTAGGTTTAAGTAGTTCTAAGTTCTCGGGGACTGATGACCTTCGATGTTAACTCCCATAGTGCTCAGAGCCATTTGAACCATAAGCTGCCTTCTCCGACACCAGGTTCACTGCCTTGAATTGTTCAGTGCAGCATTCTCTGTGTCCAATTTTTAGACGCTGTATCAGAAACACACAGTATAAATGATCAACTGCAAAGTGTCGGAAAATCTTTAAAATTGTTCGCACATGATACAGTTGTCTATAAGAAGGTAGCAACGCCAGAAGACAGTATCGATTTGCAGAATGGCCTTCAGAGGATTGATGAACTGTGTAGGCCCTGGCTGTTGACCTCGAACGTAAATAAATGCAACATATTCCGCATACGTAGGAAAAGAATTGCACTACTGTACAACTACGCAATTCATGACAAATATCTGGAAAGAGTAACCACCGCAAAATATATAGTGGTAATTGTCCAAAGCGAATTTAACTGGATTACTCACATACAGCAAATAGTAGGAAAAGCAGATGCCTGGCTGAGATTCATAGGAGGAAAATGGTTCAAATGGCTCTGAGCACGATGAGACTTAACATCTGAGGTCATCAGTCCCCTATACTTACAACTACTAAAACCTGACTAGCCTAAGGACATCACACACATCCATGCCCGAGGCAGGATTCGAACCTGCGACAGCGGTCGCGCGGCTCCAGACTGTAGCGCCTAGAATCGCTCGACCACTCCGGCCGGCCGGCCGCTGTGGCCGAGCGGTTCTGGGCGCTTCAGTCCGGAACCGCGGGACTGCTACGGTCGAAGGTTCGAATCCTGCCTTCGGCATGGATGCGTGTGATGTCCTTAGGTTTAAGTACTAAGTCTAGGGGACTGATGACCTTAGATGTTAAGTCCCATAGTGCTTAGAGCCATTTGAACCAGTTTTGAACTCCGGCCGACTCAATCTCAATGCATTTGGCAATACGTGTAACGACATTCCTCTCAACAGCGAGTAGTTCGCCTTACGTAATGTCACACATGCATTGACAATGCGCTGACGCATGTTGTCAGGCGTTGTCGGTGGATCACGATAGCAAACATCCTTCAACTTTCCCCACAGAAAGAAATCCGGGGACGTCAGATCCTATGAACATGCGGGCCATGGTATGGTTCTTCGACGACCAATCCACCTGTCATGAAATATGCTATTCAATACCGCTTCAACCGCACGCGAGCTATGTGCCGGACATCCATCATGTTGGAAATACATCGCCATTCTGTCATGCAGTGAAACATCTTGTAGTAACATCGGTAGAACATCACGTAGGAAATCAGCATATTTTGCGCCGTTTAGATTGCCATCGATAAAATGGGGGCCAATTATCCTTCCTCCCATAATGCCGCACCATACATTAACCCGCCAAGGTCGCTGAGGTTCCACTTGTCGCAGCCATCGAGGATTTTCCGTTGCCCAATAGTGCATATTATGCCGGTTTAGGTTACCGTTGTTGCTGAATGACGCTTCGTGGCCAAATAGAACGCGCGCAAAAAATCTGTCATCGTCCCGTAACTTCTCTTGTGCTCAGTGGCAGAACTGTACACGACGTTCAATGTAATCGCCATGCAATTCCTGGTGCATAGAAATATGGTACGGGTGCAGTCGATGTTTATGTAGGATTCTCAACAACGACGTTTCTTGAGATTTCTGAGTCTCGCGCAATTAGTCTGTTACTGATGTGCGGATTAGCCGCGACAGCAGCTAAAACACCTACTTGGGCATCATCATTTGTTGCAGGTCGTGGCTGACGTTTCACATGTAGCTGAACACTTCCTGTTTCCTTAAATAACGTAACTATCCGGCGAACGGTCCGGACACTTGGATGATGTCGTACAGGATACCGAGCAGCATACATAGCACACGCCCGTTGGGCATTGTCATCACAAGCCATACGTCAACACCAAATCGACCTTTTCCGCAATTGGTAAACGGTCCATTTTAACACGGGTAATGTATCACGAAGCAAATACCGTCCGCACTGGCGGAATGTTACGTGATACCATGTACGTTTGTGACTATTACAGCACCATCTATCACAAAGCGAAAAAAGTGGTCAAGTAAAACATTCATATATCTTTACGTACTGCACGAATATGTAATAAAAATGGGGGTTCCTATTTAAAAAAAACGCAGTTGATATCCGTTTGACCTATGGCAGCGACATCTAGTGGGCGCACCATACAGCCATCTGGCTTTCCCCTTCAAGCTAGACAAGTTTCGTTCTTTGTAGTTTTTTCGTTTGACGCTCATTTCGAGGAGATATTTGAACCGGTCACGATCCATAGACCACCCTATATATATATATATATATATATATATATATATATATATATATATATATATACACACACACTCCTGGAAATTGAAATAAGAACACTGTGAATTCATTGTCCCAGGAAGGGGAAACTTTATTGACACATTCCTGGGGTCAGATACATCACATGATCACACTGACAGAACCACAGGCACATAGACACAGGCAACAGAGCATGCACAATGTCGGTACTAGTACAGTGTATATCCACCTTTCGCAGCAATGGAGGCTGCTATTCTCCCATGGAGACGATCGTAGAGATGCTGGATGTAGTCCTGTGGAACGGCTTGCCATGCCATTTCCACCTGGCGCCTCAGTTGGACCAGCGTTCGTGCTGGATGTGTAGACAGCGTGAGACGACGCTTCATCTAGTCCCAAACATGCTCAATGGGGGACAGATCCGGAGATCTTGCTGGCCAGGGTAGTTGACTTACACCTTCTAGAGCACGTTGGGTGGCACGGGATACATGCGGACGTGCATTGTCCTGTTGGAACAGCAAGTTCCCTTGCCGGTCTAGGAATGGTAGAACGATGGGTTCGATGACGGTTTGGATGTACCGTGCACTATTCAGTGTCCCCTCGACGATCACCAGTGGTGTACGGCCAGTGTAGGAGATCGCTCCCCACACCATGATGCCGGGTGTTGGCCCTGTATGCCTCGGTCGTATGCAATCCTGATTGTGGCGCTCACCTGCACGGCGCCAAACACGCATACGACCATCATTGGCACCGAGGCAGAAGCGACTCTCATCGCTGAAGACGACACGTCTCCATTCGTCCCTCCATTCACGCCTGTCGCGACACCACTGGAGGCGGGCTGCACGATGTTGGGGCGTGAGCGGAAGACGGCCTAACGGTGTGCGGGACCGTAGCCCAGCTTCATGGAGACGGTTGCGAATGGTCCTCGCCGATACCCCAGGAGCAACAGTGTCCCTAATTTGCTGGGAAGTGGCGGTGCGGTCCCCTACGGCACTGCGTAGGATCCTACGGTCTTGGCGTGCATCCGTGCGTCGCTGCGGTCCGGTCCCAGGTCGACGGGCACGTGCACCTTCCGCCGACCACTGGCGACAACATTGATGTACTGTGGAGACCTCACGCCCCACGTGTTGAGCAATTCGGCGGTACGTCCACCCGGCCTCCCGCATGCCCACTATATGCCCTTCCTCAAAGTCCGTCAACTGCACATACGGTTCACGTCCACGCTGTCGCGGCATGCTACCAGTGTTAAAGACTGCGATGGAGCTCCGTATGCCACGGCAAACTGGCTGACACTGACGGCGGCGGTGCACAAATGCTGTGCAGCTAGCGCCATTCGACGGCCAACACCGCGGTTCCTGGTGTGTCCGCTGTGCCGTGCGTGTGATCATTGCTTGTACAGCCCTCTCGCAGTGTCCGGAGCAAGTATGGTGGGTCTGACACACCGGTGTCAATGTGTTCTTTTTTCCATTTCCAGGAGTGTATATAGTGTATCATAATTAATGGCCTGAACGGACACAGTTGAAAGTACACGATACTAGAAGCGCAAAAGTGTTAGTAAACATAGGGTCAAATACGTTAAGAGCTACGAGGAATTTTTCATCTTCGATACTGTGGTGCAGATCTCTTCTACTGCAGATCTTTGCTTTCCACATTTTGGGAAGTAGTAGTATGGATCAAAACAAGAAAAAATGTCCAGTAAATATGTGTTCTAAAATGCATACCTTATGAGCTATGAACACGTGGTCATCTTCGTTACTTGGAAACACAACTTTTCTAATGAACAATTGCTCATAACTTTATGTAAGTCATCATTTATCCTGCTCCAGTCACTCAACAACATCACTATCCTGTAGAGCACAACGTCATCAGCAAACGAGTCCGTCAGATCATTTTCGCGTACAGAGAGTGAGAGTGGTCCTGTAACACTTCCCTGGAGCGCTCCTGACGGTGCTCTTGTCTGTGATGAAGACTCGCCGTCGAGGACAACACGCTGAGTTCTGTTACCTAAGTGCCTTCGAGCCGCTCTCATACATTTGAACCTAGCCCGTATGCTGGGACCTTCGTTAACGGTCTGCAGTGTCATATACACTACTGGCCGTTAAAATTGGTACGCCACCAAGATGACGTGCTACAGACGCGAAATTTAACCGACAGGAAGAAGATGCAATGATATGCAAATGATTACCTTTTCAGAGCATTCACACAAGGTTGGGCGCCGGTGGCGACACCTACAACGTGCTGACATGAGGAAAGTTTCCAACCGATTTCTCATACACAAACAGCAGTTGACCGGCGTCGCCTGGTGAAACGTTGTTGTGATGCCTCGTGTAAGGACGAGAAATGCGTACCATCACGTTTCCGACTTTGATAAAGGTCGGATTGTAGCCTATCAAGATTGCGGTTTATCGTATCTACATCTACATTTATACGCCGCAAGCCACCCAACGGTGTGTGGCGGAGGGCACTTTACGTGCCACTGTCATTACCTCACTTTCCTGTTCCAGTCGCGTGTGGTTCGCAAGAAGAACGACTGTCTGAAAGCCTCCGTGCGCGCTCTAATCTCTCTAATTTTACATTAGTGATCTCCTCGGGAGGTATAAGTAGGGGGAAGCAATACATTCGATACCTCATCCAGAAACGCACCCTCTCGAAACCTGGACAGCAAGCTACACCGCGATGCAGAGCGCCTCTTTTGCAGAGTCTGCCACTTGAGTTTGCTAAACATCTCCGTAACGCTATCACGGTTACCAAACAACCCTGTGACGAAACGCGCCACTCTTCTTTGGATCTTCTCTATCTCCTCCGTCAGACCGACCTGGTACGGATCCCACACTGATGAGCAATACTCAAGTATAGGTCGACCGAGTGTTTTGTAAGCCACCTCCATTGTTGATGGACTACATTTTCTAAGGACTCTGCCAATGAATCTCAACCTGGTACCTGCCTTACCAACAATTAATTTTATATGATCATTCCACTTCAAATCGTTCCGCACGCATACTCCCAGATATTTTACAGAAGTAACTGCTACCAGTGTTTGTTCCGCTATCATATAATCATACAATAAAGGATCCTTCTTTCTATGTATTCGCAATACATTACATTTGTCTATGTTAAGGGTCAGTTGCCACTCCCAGCACTAAGTGCCTATCCGGTGCAGATCTTCCTGCATTTCGATACAATTTTCTAATGCTGCACCTTCTCTGTATACTACAGCATCATCCGCGAAAAGCCGCATGGGACTTCCGACACTATCTGCTAGGTCATTTATATATATTGTGAAAAGCAATGGTCCCATAACACTCCCTTGTGGCACGCCAGAGGTTACTTTAACGTCTGTAGACGTCTCTCCATTGATAACAACATGCTGTGTTATGTTTGCTAAAAACTCTTCAATCCAGCCACACAGCTGGTCTGATATTCCGTAGGCTCTTACTTTGTTTATCAGGCGACAGTGCGGAACTGTATCGAACGGCTTCCGGAAGTCAAGAAAAATAGCATCTACCTGGGAGCCTGTATGTAATATTTTCTGGGTCTCGTGAACAAATAAAGCGAGTTGGGTCTCACACGATCGCTGTTTCCGGAATCCATGTTGATTCCTACATAGTAGATTCTGGGTGTCCAAAAACGACATGATACTCAAGCAAAAAACATGTTGTAAAATTCTACAACATATCGACGTCAGAGATATAGGTCTATAGTTTTGCGCATCTGCTCGACGACCCTTCTTGAAGACTGGGACTACCTGTGCTCTTTTTCAATCATTTGGAACCTTCCGTTCCTCTAGAGACTTGCGGTACACGGCTGTTAGAAGGGGGGCAAGTTCTTTCGCGTACTATGTGTAGAATCGAATTGGTATCCCGTCAGGTCCAGTGGACTTTCCTCTGTTGAGTGATTCCAGTTGCTTTTCTATTCCTTGGACACTTATTTCGATGTCAGCCATTTTTTCGTTTGTGCGAGGATTTACAGAAGGAACTGCAGTGCGGTCTTTCTCTGTGAAACAGCTTTGGAAAAAGGTGTTTAGTGTTTCAGCTTTACGCGTGTCATCCTCTGTTTCAATGCCATGATCATCCCGGAGTGTCTGGATATGCTGTTTCGAGCCACTTACTGATTTAACGTAAGACCAGAACTTCCTAGGATTTTCTGTCAAGTCAGTACATAGAATTTCACTTTCGAATTCACTGAACGCTTCACGCATAGCCCTCCTTACGCTAACTTTGACATCGTTTAGCTTCTGTTTGTCTGAGAGGTTTTGGCTGCGTTTAAACTTGGAGTGGAGCTCTCTTTGCTTTCGCAGTAGTTTCCTAACTTTGTTGTTGTACCACGGTGGGTTTTTCCCGTCCCTCACAGTTTTACTCGGCACGTACCTGTCTAAAACGGATTTTACGATTGCCTTGAACTTTTTCCATAAACACTCAACATTGTCAGTGTCGGAACAGAAATTTTCGTTTTGATCTGTTAGGTAGTCTGAAATCTGCCTTCTATTACTCTTGCTAAACAGATAAACCTTCCTCCCTTTTTTTATATTCCTATTAACTTCCATATTCAGGGATGCTGCAACGGCCTTATGATCACTGATTCCCTGTTCTGTACATACAGAGTCGAAAAGTTCGGGTCTGTTTGTTATCAGTAGGTCCAAGATGTTATCTCCACGAGTCGGTTCTCTGTTTAATTGCTCGAGGTAATTTTCGGATAGTGCACTCAGTATAATGTCACTCGATGCTCTGTCCCTACCACCCGTCCTAAACATCTGAGTGTCCCAGTCTATATCTGGTAAATTGAAATCTCCACCTAAGACTATAACATGCTGAGAAAATTTATGTGAAATCTATTCCAACGGCCTCGTATCACTAGCAGTCGAGATGACAGGCATCTTATCCGCACGGCTGTAACGGATCGTGCAGCCACGTCTCGATCGCTGAGTCAACAGATGGGGACGTTTGCAAGACAACAACCATCTGTACGAACAGTTCGACGACGTTTGCAGCAGCACGGACTATCAGCTCGGAGACCATGGCTGCGGTTACCCTTGACGCTGCATCACAGACAGGAGCGCCTGCGATGGTGTACTCAACGACGAACCTGGGTGCACGAATGGCAAAACGTCATTTTTTCGGATGAATGCAGGTTCTGTTTACATTATCATGATGGTCGCATCCGTGTTTGGCGACATCGCGGTGAACGTACATTGGAAGCGTGTATTCGTCATCGCCATACTGGCGTATCACCCGCCGTGATGGTATGGGGTGCCATTGGTTACACGTTTCGGTCACCTCTTGTTCGCATTGACGGCACTTTGAACAGTGGACGTCACATTTCAGATGTGTTACGACCCGTGGCTCTACCCTTCCTTCGATCCCTGCGAAACCCTACATTTCAGCAGGATAATGCACGACCGCATGTTGCAGGTCCTGTATGGGCCTTTCTGGATACAGAAAATGTTCGACTGCTGCCCTGGCCAGCACATTCTCCAGATCTCTCACCAATTGAAAACATCTGGTCAATGGTGGCCGAGTAACTGGCTCGTCACAATACACTAGTCAATACTCTTCATGAAATGTGGTATCGTGTTGAAGTTGCATGGGCAGCTGTACCTGTACACGCCATCCAAGCTCTGTTTGACTCAATGCCCAGGCGTATCAAGGCCGTTATTACGGCCAGATGTTGTTCTTCTGGGTACTGATTTCTCAGGATCTACGCACCCAAATTGCATGAAAATGTAATCACGTGTCAGTTCTAGTATAATATATTTGTCCACTGAATACCCGTTTATCATCTGCATTTCTTCTTGGTGTAGCAATTTTAATGACCAGTAGCGTACTTTCCAGAAATTTAGTATTTCTGAAGTTCCCTCAAAATGGGGAGGGCGGAGAGTCCAAATCATTGTCGGGAACTGAAGGCGTGGTAACGGGCGACAGCTTTGGAGTCTGGAGAGGGGCGGTGCGGCGGTCAGGTGACGACGCCCTGGCGTCGCGACGCCGCGCCGGCGCCAGCGGGCAGGTTTATGCGCGCAGGTGCGGCTGCCAGGTGCGGCGCAGCCTCTATTCCTGACGCCCGAGCGGCAGCTTGCACTATAATGCGACGCAGGCAGGCGTCCGACACCTCACTGCCGAGAGCAGAGCGCAGATAACGCCGCACCGGGTCAACAAAATGGTTCAAATGGCTCTGAGCACTATGGGGCTTAACATCTGAGGTCATCAGTCCTCTAGAACTTGTTGTTGTTGTTGTGGTCTTCAGTCCTGAGACTGGTTTGATGCAGCTCTCCATGCTACTCTATCCTGTGCAAGCTTCTTTATCTCCCAGTATCTACTGCAACCTACATCCTACTGAATCTGCTTAGTGTATTCACCTCTTGGTCTCCCTCTACGATTTTTACCCTCCACGCTGCCCTCCAGTACTAAATTGGTGATCCCTTGATGCCTCAGAACATGTCCTACCAACCGATCCCTTCTTCTAGTCAAGTTGTGCCACAAACTCCTCTTCTCCCCAATTCTAATCAATACCTCCTCATTAGTTATGTGATCCACCTATCTAATCTTCAGCATTCCTCTGTAGCACCACATTTCCAAAGCTTCTATTCTCTTCTTGTCTAAACTATTTATCGTCCACGTTTCACTTCCATACATGGCTACACTCTATACAAATACTTTCAGAAACGACTTCCTAACACTTAAATCTATACTCGATGTTAACAAATTTCTCTTCTTCAGAAACGCTTTCCTTGCCATTGCCAGTCTACATTTTATATCCTCTCTACTTCGACCATCAACAGTTATTTTGCTCCCCAAATAGCAAAACTCATTTACTACTTTAAGCGTCTCATTTCCTAATCTAATACCGTCAGCATCACCCGACTTAATTCGACTACATTCCATTATCCTCGCTTTGCTTTTGTTGATGTTCATCTTATATCCTCCTTTCAAGACACTGTCCATTCCGTTCAACTGCTCTTCCAAGCCCTTTGCTGTCTCTGACAGAATTACAATGTCATCGGCGAACCTCAAAGTTTTTGTTTCTTCTCCATGGATGTTAATTCCTACTCCGAATTTTTCTTTTGGTTTCTTCACTGCTTGCTCAATATACAGATTCAATAACATCGGGGAGAGGCTACAACCCTGTCCCTTCCCAACCACTGCTTACCTTTCATGTCCCTCGACTCTTATAACTGCCATCTGGTTTCTGTACAAACTGTAAATAGCCTTTCGCTCCCTATATTTTACCCCTGCCACCTTCAGAATTTGAAAGAGAGTATTCCAGTCAACTTCGTCAAAAGCTTTCTCTACGTCTACAAATACTAGAAACGTAGGTTTGCCTTTTCTTAATCTTTCTTCTAATATAAGTCGTAGGGTCAGTATTGCCTCACGTGTTCCAATATTTCTACGTAATCCAAACTGATCTTCCCCGGCGTCGGCTTCTACTAGTTTTTCCATTCGTCTGTATAGAATTCGCGTTAGTATTTTGCAGCCGTGACTTATTAAACTGATACTTCGGTAATTTTCACATCTGTCAACGCCCGCTTTCTTTGGGATTGGAATTATTATATTCTTCTTGAAGTCTGAGGGTATTTCGCCTGTCTCATACATCTTGATCACCAGATGATAGAGTTTTGTCAGGACTGGCACTCCCAAGGCCGTCAGTAGTTCTAATGGAATGGCGTTGTTTCGACTCAGGTCTTTCAGTGCTCTTCACGCAGTATCGTATCTCCCATTTCATATTCATCTACATCCTCTTCCATTTCCATAATATTGTCCTCAAGTACATCACCCTTGGATAGACCCTCTATATACTCCTTCCACCTTTCTGCTTTCCCTTCTTTGCTTAGAACTGGGTTTCCATCTGAGCTCTTGATATTCATACAAGTTGTTCTCTTTTCTCCAAAGGTCTCTTTAATTTTCCTGTAGGCAGTATCTATCTTACCCCTAGTGAGATAAGCCTCTACATCCTTACATTTGTCCTCTAGCCATCCCTGCTTAGCCGTTTTGCACTTCCTGTCGATCTCATTTTTGAGAAGTTTGTATTCCTGTTTGCCTGCTTCATTTACTGCATTTTTGTATTTTCTCCTTTCATCAATTAAATTCAATATTTCTTCTGTTACCCTAGGATTTCTACTAGCCCTCGTTTTTTTTCCTACTTGATCCTCTGCTGCTTTCACTACTTCATCCCTCAAAGCTACCCATTCTTCTTCTACTGTATTTCTTTCCCCCATTCCTGTCATTTATTCCCTTACGCTCTCCATGAAACTCTGTACAACCTCTGGTTTAGTCAGTTCGTGCAGCCCCAAAGAACACGTCGCGGAATCATCTTCGAGGACGTACGGGGCAATATACCTGTAAGGCGACGGAAGTAATGGGGTAGCGATGTACACATATACAGATGGCGGCGTTGCAGTCATGGACTGTTCGGCTGGTCCTAGCGGAGGTTTGAGTCCTCCCTCGGGCATTGGTGTGTGTGTTTGTCCGTACGATGATTTAGGTTAAGTAGTGTGTAAGCTTAGGGACTGACGACCTTAGCAGTTAAGTCCCATAAGATTTCACACATACACACACAGGTGGCGGTATATCGCGAACACAAGGTACGGAGTTGTCATTTGTACTCCCATGATTCATGTGAAAAGTTTTCCGCCGTGATTATGGCCGCAGGACGGGAATTAACAGACTGAACGCGAAATCGTAGTTGGAGCTAAAGGCATTTGACGTTCCATTTTGGAAATCGTTAAGGAATGGAATCTTCCGAGATCCAGAGTGCCAAGGGAGTGTCCAAAACACCAATCTTCAGCGCCGGTCCTAGTGGCCGAGCGGTTCTAGGCGCTACAGTCTGGAACCGCGCGACCGCTACTGTCGCAGGTTCGAATCCTGCCTCGGGCATGGATGTGTGTTATGTCCTCAGGATAGTTAGGTTTAAGTAGTTGTAAGTATACGGGACTGATGACCTCAGATGTTAAGTCCCATAGTGCTCAGAGCCATTTGAACCATTTTGAACCAAACTTCAGCCATTACCAATCTCTATGGACAACGCAATGACAGATGGCCTTCACTTAACGACCGAGAACAGCGACGTTTGCGTAGAGTTGTCAGTGCTAACATACCAGCAGCAGTCCGTGAAATAACGGCAGATATCAATGTTGGGAAGTACGACGAACCTATCCACTAGGATAGTGCGGCGAAATTTCTTGTTACTGGGCTGCGGCAGCGGACGACCGACGCGAGTAGTTTTGCTAACAGCGCGACATCGGCTGTAGCTCGTTCCTGCGCTCGTCACTATTTCAATTGGATCCTAGACGACTTAAAAGCCGTGATCTGGTCAGATGAGTCCCGATTTCATTTGGTAAGAGCTGATGGTAGGGTTCGAGTGTGGCGCAGACCTCACGAAGCCATGGACCCGAGTTGCCAACATGCACTGTGCAGCTGGTGGTGGATTCATAATGGCGCGGACTGTGTTTGCATGGAATGGAGTGGGTGCTCTGGTCAAACTGGACCGACCAGTGCTTCAAATGGCTCTGGGCACTATGGGACTTAACATCGGAGGTCATCAGTCCCCTAGGACTTAGAACTACTTAAACCTAACTAACCTAAGAACGTCACACACATCCATGCCCGAGGCACGATTCGAGCCTGCGACCGTAGCGGTCGCACGGTTCCAGACTGAAGCGGCTAGAGCCGATCGGCCACATCGGCCGGCGAACCGACGATTGACTGGAACTAATTATGTTCCACTACTTGGAGACCAACTGCAGCCATTCGTCGACTTCATGTCCCCAAACAACAATGGAATTATAGTGGATAATAATCCGCCCTGTCAATGGGCCACAATAGTTTGTAGTTGGTTTGAAGATCATTCTGGACAATTCGAGGGAATGGTTTGGCCACCCAGATCGCCCGGCATGAATCCCATTGATCATTTGCGGACATAACCGAGAGGTGAGTTCGTGCACAAATCCTACACCGGCAGTTATGGACGGTTACAGAGGCATCATGGTTCAATATTTCTGCAGGGCACTTCCAACGACTTGTTGAATACGTTCCACGTCGTGTTGGTGCAGTAAGCTCGGTAAAAGGAGGTACAACACAATATTAGGACGTATTCCATGACTTCTGTAACCTGAATGTATTTGTCACACCATCACCTCAAAAGAGCAAATTGGTCCTTTTTGCAATGTACATTATAGTTACCAGGTAGGTAACTGCGAAGAAACCACAGCGAACAGAAATACTTCAGTTATGACCCAATGAAATTACATACATTAGCTGCGAACGGGCATTGACTGAAATGAATGGGGAAAGTTGACAGCATGTGGCGGACTCGGATTCGAACCAGGGTCTCCTGTTTACTAGACAGATGCTCTGAGTAAAAAATGGTCGAACAAATTCAGGAATACAGAAATACAAGTCAGTTAGGCATGAAATAAACAGGAAGTGCAGGGAAGTTAAGGCGAAGTGGCTCGATGAAAAATGTGAACGAGTGAGACAGTATATAGAAAAGTCAAAACAACGTTCGGTAAAATTAAAAGCAAGGACGGTATCATTAACTGCGCAACGGAAATTCCACGGTTAAATGCAAAGAAGAGAGAGGAAAGATGGAAAGATTACATCGAAGGCCCGTGTGAGGGTCTGATGATGTCGTATATGAAGAAACAGGAGTCGACAGGGAAGAAATAGTGGATCCAGTATGTGAATCAGAATTGAGTTTTTTACGACTTAAGATCAAATAAGGCTGAAAGGCTATATAACACTGCACCGCAATTTCGAAAATCATTGGACCAAGTGGCAACAAAGTGACTATTCACGTAATGTGCAGAATGTATCAGACTGGTGATATACCATTACACTTCGGGAAAGTATCTTCTACACAATTCTGAAAATAGCAAGAGCCGACAAATGCGAGAATTATCATACAATCAGTTTAACATCTCGTGTGTCAAAATTTCTAAGAAGAATAACATACAGAAGAATGGAACAAAAACGATCGATTTGGCTTCAAGAACGGTAAAAGCACAAGAGAGGCGTTTCTGACCTCGTGGGTGATAATGAATCAAGACTGATGAAAAATCAAGACACGTTGATGGGATCTGTCAACCCGGAAAAAGCGTTCCATACCCTCTGTCTTCTCTACCGCATTATCAACGTACACTGTCCCTCAAACTTCTCCTCGGCCTTAACACTACAGTCTGAAGAATATGGCAGAAACACCCATCAGAGCAAAAACGTTTAGTCCCACTCCATCGCTCACCCACTTTCTCTAAGTCCGTCTCATTAGCAGGACCCCGACTCTGGAGTAACCTCCTGCACTCTATTACAGAACTAACTTATTTCCAGTTGCAGACGATAGTTAATGACATATCTTCTAACGAAGTAATAAGGATTCCCACTGTCCCTGCACGTGCTTGTTACTGCTGTACATTCTTCTTTCCAACCAAATCTTCCTTATTTTCCAGCATTTTTAGCTGGAACAGTCTCCTTAAATACTCTTTCCCCACAACTGCCAATAACAGAGAATTCTTTTTATATCTGTCGCTATCATTACTATTATCATTATTGTTATAGCTACTGTCAATATTAGTAACAGCAGCAGCATAAGTACAGACACTTCCAGTATTAACTATATTAGTTCATGGACAATTCTATTCACTCGTGTTGTCTGTATAGACAGTGGAATCATTTTAACAGTATTTCCAATTTGAAATTGTTATTTCTTAGCGAATTGTGAGGTAAACAGGTACCGTATGTGTGAAAACCATATCCAATATCTGAGACAGCCTGATTCCCCTAATCATTGCAGATTAAATCAATGGAAACAAAAATGTAAATGTTGTTTTGTTCAAAAGCGGATACCTTCGAAAATTAGATACCGAAAAATACACCCACGTTAGAATTCAACATTGTGTCAAAATTTCAAAGCAATCGGCCAAAAACTTTCGGATGCACCCGATTTTGAACTAAACAACATTTACATTTTTGTTTCCATTGATTTAATGTGAACGGATTAGGGGCATCAGGCTGTCTCATATACAGGGTTATTACAAATGATTGAAGCGATTTCACAGCTCTACAATAACTTTATTATTTGAGATATTTTCACAATGCTTTGCACACACATACAAAAACTCAAAAAGTTTTTTTAGGCATTCACAAATGTTCGATATGTGCCCCTTTAGTGATTCGGCAGACATCAAGCCGATAATCAAGTTCCTCCCACACTCGGCGCAGCATGTCCCCATCAATGAGTTCGAAACGGTAAGGCTTCTGCTTTAGCCTTTTCCGTAAGATTTTCCAAACCATCGGCTGTGGTACGTTTAGCTCCCTGCTTGCTTTATTCGTCGACTTCCGCGGGCTACGCGTGAAACTTGCCCGCACGCGTTCATCCGTTTCTTCGCTCACTGCAGGCCGACCCGTTGATTTCCCCTTACAGAGGCATCCAGAAGCTTTAAACTGCGCATACCATCGCCGAATGGAGTTAGCAGTTGGTGGATCTTTGTTGAATATTGTCCTGAAGTGTCGTTGCACTGTTATGACTGACTGATGTGAGTGAATTTCAAGAACGACATACGCTTTCTCGTCTCCTGTCGCCATTTTGTCTCACTGTGCTCTCGAGCGCTCTGGCGGCAGAAACCTGAAGTGCGGCTTCAGCCGAACAAAACTTTATGAGTTTTTCTACGTATCTGTAGTGTGTCGTGACCATATGTCAATGAATGGAGCTACAGTGAATTTATGAAATCGCTTCAATCATTTGTAATAGCCCTGTATTGGATATGGTTTTCACACCTGTACCTGTTTACTTCACAATTCCGTAAGAAATAACAAATTTAAATTGGATACAGGTGAGGTGTTGTTGGCAGACAGAAAAGTTGTGTTTATGGCTTTTTGGTTTATGTTTAGAACACTACTTCAAAATCTGAATTTGCAATAACAATAAACAATCTTCAAGGTCAGAGAGAAAAAGGAGGAGGAAGAGGAGATGGACAGAGGGGTGGGAAAAATGGATATAGAAAACTGAGAGGAGGAGATGGACTCAGAGAGGGGGAAGAGGTGATAGAGGAGAAGGAGCAGAAGATGGAAAAAGGAAGGGAGAGGAGAAGATGGACAGAGAGATGGGGAGGAGACGATGGACAGGGAGGTGAGGGGGATGGACAATGAAACGGCGTGGGGGAATGGACAGACCCAGGGGAGAGAAGGAGATTAGATGTTTATTCAATCCCCAGACATATTAGTAACCTGTAATTTCTCTTTTATTTGTTTTCCATGTAAGCAGACTGAGCCACAGGAAAGCGTGGCGGGGTGGAGCTAGGAAATAAATTAAATAAGTAAATAAATACATACGGGGAAGAGAATGGAGAATGTAACTGGCGACGGTGGTACGGAAGTTGGAACCGCAGCTCACCTCCAGCTCCCCCCAGCCTGGAGATGGCTGTCAGAGCGGCCGGCCGCTATGAATACCTGTGTCGCGCCCCGGCCTCCCTCGCACCTGCAGCTGACTACCGGGCTGCCGCCATCCATCTCGGCCGTAACCGCCGCGCAGCGGGCCAGGAATAGCCACCCGTGCCGGCAGCGGCGATCCCAGCGGCTCCCAGCCTCTAACAGCGAGTGTAGGTCTGCCGACGCGAGGTGACGCGTGAGCAGTGTCCGCCAGAATCGCCACCTGCTGTTTGGTGCGGGCGCTAACGAGGAGAAAGCGAGCCTACCGTAGGAGCAGGCGGTCGTCGGGGCTCACAGTGTGGGAGCCTCAACCGTTCCGTGGTCGATCACACACCCAAACACACCCAAACACACCCACCCAACCACACAAACAAACACACCCACCCACACACACACACACACACACACACACACACACAAACACACACACCACCCACACAGACACCCACCCACACACCACACACCCACACACACACATACACACCACCAACCCACACACACACACACACACACACACACACACACTGACCAGCCAAAGCATTACAACCGACGCCCCTGCTTGTACGTCTTGCTGGAATGTGACACGCTAAGGTTGAGCTCCTATGTAATATCGTCCGCCATGTTTCCTCGATCTCCAAGGATTGGACAGTGTTTACCTCGTGGGTGGTTAACCTATTCGCGAAACTTGTTACAGTATTTCTTATAAAATATCTAATAACCCATGTATGAAGTGTCCAAAAATGGCTCTGAGCACTATGCGACTTCTAAGGTCATCAGTCCCCTAGAACTTAGAACTACGTAAACCTAACCAACCTAAGGACATCACACACATCCATGCCCGAGGCAGGATTCGAACCTGAGACCGTAGCGGTCGCTCGGTTCCAAACTGTAACGCCTAGAACCGCTCGGCCACTCCGGCCGGCTCAAATGTAAAATGCTGGTAACTTAATAACCAGTGAAACTGAAAGAATATTGAATGCAAGTTTGCAAAAGTGCATGCATTGTGTAGTACTGGTGCCAGATGGTAGTCTGTGGGACGGAGTCCCATGCCTGTGGCGCTTGATCAGTCAATACAGGGACGATTAATGCTTTTTGTAGATGACGCTGGATTTGTCGTCCGATGATATCCCATATGTGCTCGAATGGAAGTAGATCTCGTAATCGAGTAGATCAAGGCAACATGTCGACAATCTGTAGAGCATGTTGGGTTACAGCGGCGGTATGGGAGCTACCGTTATCCTGTTGGAAAACAACCGTTGCCATGCTGTTCATGGATGGTAGCACATCAGGTCGAATCACCAAACTGAAGTACAGTTTTTCAGTCAGAGTGCGTGGGATAACCACGAGAATGTTCCTGCCATCATAAGAAATCCCACTACAGAGCATAATTCCAGATGTAGGTCCAGTGCACCTAGCACGCAGACAGGTTGGTTGCAGCGCCTCAACTGACCTGCTGCTAACCAACACACCAAGGCAGTACCAGCTTTCAAATGGTTCAGGTGGCTCTGAGCACTATGGGACTCAACATCTCACGTCATCAGTCCCCTAAGAACTACTTAAACCTAGCTAACCTAAGGACATCACACACGTCCATGCCCGAGGCAGGATTTGAACCTGGGACCATTGCAGCAGCACGGTTCCGGAGTAGTACCAGCTTTCATCAGAAAACACGACGGACCTCTACCCTGCCATCCAATGAGCTCTCGCTTGACACCACTGAAGTCGTAATTGGCAGTGCTTTTGGGGTCAAGGGAATGCACGCTACATGGCGTCTGGCTCAGAGCTGTCCTTGAAGTAACCGACTGGTAACTTCGTTGTGCCACTGCGGTGCCAACTGCTACGCAGATTGTTGCTGGAGATGGAGTACGACACGCCAGGAAAATACGGCGAACATGATGGTCTTACCTGTTGGTAGTGCCATGTGGTCGTGCAGAGCCCAATTTTCTCGCGACCACCGCTGCCAGCAATCATGTACAGTGACTACATTCATGCCAAGTCTTTCTGCAATACCACAGAAGGAACATCCAACTTCTCGTAGTCCTATTACACGAGCTAGTTCGAACTCAGTGAGGAGCCGGGCGCTGTGGCCGAGCGGTTCTAGGCGCTTCAGTTTGGAACCGCGCTGCTTCTACGGTCGCAGGTTCGAATCCTGCCTCGGGCATGGATGTGTGTGATGTCCTTAGGTTAGTTAGGTTTAAGTAGTTCTACGTCTAGGAGACTGATGACCTCAGATGTTAAGTCCCATAGTGCTTAGAGCCATTTGAGACACTTGCAAATATAGTGTTTGTTTATTAATCGGAAGTAGGAATTTCACGAAACGAGGCGTTTTTATTGTACAGAGGGGAAAAATTACAGCCTAACGTTACAGTGAAATGCATTTTCATTAATAGTTTCGTCTATCATTTAATCAGTATTCATTGTGTATACTTCATGGTAGGTTAATACAATTCAGTGAAGAAGTGGCAGAGAGGTACCAGAATATGGTTTTGTAGCTCTACAGTCTCTCCAGATAAACATAAGGAAGTAATACGGGTTCTGGAACAAATGCTGACAAAATGCAAACACCTGTTGTATGATGAAAGTCCTCAAGCTGTCTTATCCATATTTTCGAGATTGTTACTTTATGTTACATTAACTTTGGTTCTACTTCCGCAGAGTTAATTAGCCACTGAAGTTGTGATTTCATTGGTTATATTTATTCTTTGAAGGTTATATTACTTGTGCAGGTTCCTTTTCAATGACCAATCAGTGATAAAATATCTTAATTAGTCTCCTGTAATAATGTAATACATGGAGTTAAGCATTATTCAGTTTGTGCGTGTATGTTTATGATAACGACATACAAACACATCATAATATATATTTCTCTCCACTTTGCCAATTTCGAAAACATATCAGTAATTGAAAAATTTTGAGACGGAATGCTTCAGTATAGTTTTCGAATGGGCGAAGAAATTCAATCGTATATGACTGGTTACATGTATATAATTGTTTTTATTAATATGTATTTACAACACACAATTGTGCGCCAGCTCCTCGTTCCCACTTGTCTCTGTGGAAATTTATGAGCCATCTTTTTCTTCGTTTGGAACCACCTGGAAATATAAACATGCGTAAACCATTTTTGTAGTGGTTAGTGTAGTTCACAGCTGAGCAGTCACCCATGTTTATTGTTCAACACACTTAATTATAAACGTCCACTCGCATCCTGACTCATATATAAACAAGTGAGAATATTCTAGACTTTGAGGAAAACATGGCGGACAGTTTAACAAACGGTATAGGACTCTTAGGTAAGCGAAGTACGTAAGCGGACTCGACTGGGGAATCGTAATAGCGATGATAAAGGCCGAAAATGACATAAAAGTGGAACGATGGTAGAGAATGCGTTAATTAGGAACTGCAGTGATGATTTGAGTGTCTGAAGTGGCAGTGTAAGTAAATTATACTGACTAAAAAGTAATAAAGTTAATAGAAGCACTACTTGTACTACTGCAGCTGCTGACATTAATAGTAATAATAGTAATAATCTCTCTCTTTCCGGGCATTAATCCCGACTTGTGGAGTCTGCTGGTTAATCGGATGTGACATGTTAATTTTAAGGAGTGGCCACATGCCCTTCCTGTCTGCAGCCTACCCCCTAGCAAGGAAGTAGTGTACCCCAACTGTCTGTGTCTAGTGTAATCCATGTATAGTGTGAATGTGTTCAGATGTCTGTGAGCCGTGTAACTGAGGCGGAACGTGGGGACCAGCCCAGTATTCACCTAGCGGGGTGTAAAAAACCGCCAAAAAACCACATCCAGGCTGGCTGGCACACTGGCGCTCGTCGATAATCCGCAGGGCGGATTCCATCCGGGGTCGGCGCGCCTACCCGAGTGCAGGAAGCAGCGCGTTAGCGCTCCCGACTACCCTGGCAGATATTAATAGTAGTAGTAGTAGTAATAATAACAATAATAATAATAATAATAATAATAATAGAACACGAAGTGGCACAGATGTTAGATATAGAAGAAAAATTTCAGCTTACATATATAGAACACAAAGACATAAATATGGACATTAGACCATTCTTGCATAGACCACCAAATAACCCATAAGTCGAAACAACAATAAAAACTATCAACACAATCATACACAACAAAATATGTGAAAACACAACTATGGAAGAGTTACAACTACTGGTTTATATAGGAGCACTCACTACACTAAATATACACACTAGGCAGAGATCAGAACCAACCAACACACAGAAAAAACCCACAAAACCAGCATGGCAACACAGGCTACAGATCAGAATAGAAAAACTGAGAAAAGACATTGGACAGCTAACACAATTTATAAGAAATGAAATGTCAGACAAAAAACGAAAAAGGTTAGGTAAAATCTCACAACAAGAAGCGACAGAGCAATTAGACGAAAAGAAGCAGAAATTACAAGCATTAGCCAAACGACTCAGAAGATACAAAAAAAGTGAAAATAGAAGGAAACAAAACCAAACATTCAACCCGAACCAAAAGAAATTTTACCAGACAATAGATAACACACACATTGAAATAAACGATCCACCAAACATAACAGACATGGAACACTTCTGGAGCAACATATGGTCAAACCCGGTACAACATAACAGGCATGCACGGTGGATACAAGCAGAAACAGACACATACAAGATGATACCACAAATGCCTGAAGCGATAATTTTGCAACATGAAGTCACTCAAGCAATTAATTCTACTCACAATTGGAAAGCCCCTGGAAATGATAAAATAGCAAATTTCTGGTTAAAGAAGTTCACCTCAACACATTCACATCTAACTAAATTATTTAACAGTTACATTGCAGACCCATACACATTCCCTGATACACTTACACACGGAATAACATATCTGAAACCTAAAGATCAAGCAGACACAGCGAACCCAGATAAATATCGCCCCATAACATGCCTACCAACAATATACAAAATATTAACTTCAGTCATTAAACAGAAATTAATGACACATACAACACAGAACAAAATTATAAATGAAGAACAAAAAGGCTGTTGCAACGGAGCACGAGGATGTAAAGAGCAACTGATAATAGATGCAGAGGTGACATATCAAGCTAAAACTAAACAAAGGTCGCTACACTACGCATACATTGATTACCAAAAAGCTTTTGATAGTGTACCCCACTCATGGTTACTACAAATATTGGAAATATACAAAGTAGATCCTAAATTGATACAGTTCCTAAACATAGTAATGAAAAATTGGAAAACCACACTTAATATCCAAACAGATTCAAATAATATCACATCTCAGCCAATACAGGTTAAGCGTGGAATATACCAAGGAGACTCATTAAGTCCTTTCTGGTTCTGCCTTGCTCTGAACCCACTATCCAACATGCTAAATAATACAAATTATGGATACAATATTACTGGAACATACCCACACAAAATCACACATTTGCTATACATGGATGATCTAAAACTACTGGCAGCAACAAATCAACAACTCAACCAATTACTAAAGATAACAGAAGGATTCAGCAATGATATAAGTATGGCTTTTGGAACAGACAAATGTAAGAAAAATAGCATAGTCAAGGGAAAACACACTAAACAAGGAGATTACATATTGAATAACCACAGCGACTGCATAGAAGCGATGGAAAAAAACGGATGGCTATAAATATCTAGGATACAGACAAAAAATAGGAATAGATAATACAAATATTAAAGAAGAACTAAAAGAAAAATATAGACAAAGACTAAAAAAATTACTGAAAACAGAATTGACAGCAAGAAACAAGACAAAAGCTATAAATACTTATGCCATACCAATATTGACCTACTCATTTGGAGTAGTGAAATGGAGTAACACAGACCTAGAAGCACTCAATACACTTACACGATCACAATGCCACAAATATAGAATACATCACATACATTCAGCAACAGAAAGATTCACATTAAGCAGAAAGGAAGGGGATTTATCGACATAAAAAACCTACATTATGGACAGGTAGACAATTTAAGAAAATTCTTTCTAGAACGAGCAGAAACTAGCAAAATACACAAAGCAATCACTCATATAAATACATCAGCTACACCACTGCAATTTCATAACCACTTCTACAACCCTTTAGATCACATAACATCAACAGATACGAAGAAAGTAAATTGGAAAAAGAAAACACTTCATGGCAAGCACCCGTATCATCTAACACAGCCATGCTTCGATCAAGACGCATCCAACACATGGCTAAGAAAAGGCAATATATACAGTGAGACAGAAGGATTCATGATTGCAATACAGGATCAAACAATAAATACCAGGTATTATAGCAAGCATATTATTAAAGATCCCAATACCACAACGGATAAATGCAGACTTTGTAAACAACAAATAGAAACAGTAGATCACATCACAATCGGATGTACAATACTAGCAAATACAGAATACCCCAGAAGACATGACAATGTCGCAAAAATAATACACCAACAGCTTGCCTTACAACATAAACTTTTGAAACAACACGTTCCTACATACAAGTATACACCACAAAATGTACTGGAGAATGATGAATACAAATTATACTGGAACAGAATCATTATAACAGATAAAACAACGCCACATAACAAACCTGACATCATACTCACCAATAAAAAGAAGAAATTAACACAACTAATCGAAATATCCATACCCAATACAACAAATATACAAAAGAAAACAGGAGAAAAATTGAAAAATACATCCAACTGGCTGAGGAAGTCAAAGACATGTGGCATCAGGATAAAGTTGACATCATACCAATTATACTATCAACTACAGGAGTCATACCACACAATATCCACCAGTACATCAATGCAATACAGCTACATCCAAACATATATATACAACTACAGAAATCCGTAATTATTGATACATGTTCAATTACCCGAAAGTTCCTAAATCCAATATAACACATACCGTACAGTTAATAGGAAGTGACGCTTGATCAAGGTCCGCGTCACTCCATTTTTAACCGGACTTAATGTCTGAGAAAGTGAAGGAAATAATAATAATAAAACCCGTGGAGGCCCAGGAAAAGAATAGGCCTTCGGTATGTTCTGCCAGTCGCAAAAGGCGATGAAAAGACCAAACCACTAATAGGGCTAACCACCCTTTTAGTGTGATTAGTTGGTTCAGGACAGAACTAAAGAAGCCTCGGACAAGCGCTGTCATGGTCAGGGACGACGCTTGAACCCTATGCCCGTCCACAATGGTAATGACACTGCTAGCCACACGGAAAACGATTTAAATCCAAATAGAGGTGTTTTGCAGGATATGCTTCCTGCAACCACCCTAGAAGGAAAACAAAGACAGAGGATGAGATGGTCAGATGAAGTTAATTGACACCTCATGTTATGTTATTACCAAGCAACAAACTTAGGAATCAACACAACTGGATACAGATCACAAGTATACACAACATTTATTATCAGATTCCCAGAATTAAAATTTTTAACAGAACAACGATTAGCTGATCAGATCCGTGTAATAATCAAAAATAACAACAAATACTGGAACAAAATAATGTGCAATCAGAAGAACAAGAAAATACAGTAATGGACTCAAACATCCCAGAGCAAACAAACAAAGAACACCATGCATCAATTAAACAGTCAGAGGAAAACGAAATCTTAAGACAGCCACCAGAACAAGCACAAATAGAACATGAAGTGACACACATGTTAGATATAGAAGAAAAATTTCAGCTAACATATATATAATACAAAGACATAAATATGGACATTAGACCATTCTTGCATAGACCACCAAATAACCCATAAGTCGAAACAACAATAACAACTATCAATACAATCATACATAACAAAATAAATGAAAATACAACTATGGAAGAGTTACAACTACTGGTTTATATAGGAGCACTCACTGCACTGAATATACACACTAGGCAGAGATCAGAGCAAACCAACACACAGAAGGAACCCACAAAACCAGCATGGCAACACAGGCTACAGATCAGAATAGAAAAACTGAGAAAAGACATCGGACAGCTAACACAATATATAAGAAATGAAATATCAGACAAAAAATTAAAAGGTTAGGTAAAATATCACACCAAGAAGCGATAGAGCAATTAGATGAAAAGAAGCAGAAATTACAAGCATTGGCCAAACGACTTAGAAGATATAAAAAAATTGAAAATAGAAGGAAACAAAACCAAACATTAAACACAAACCAAAAGAAATGTTATCAGAAAATAGATAACACACATTAAAATAGACAACCCACCAAACATAACATACTTGGAACACTTCTGGAGCAACATATGGTCAAACCCGGTACAACATAACAGGCATGCACGGTGGATACAAGCAGAAACAGACACATACAAGATGATACCACAAATGCCTGAAGTGATAATTTTGCAACATGAAGTCACCCGAGCAATTAATTCTATGCACAATTGGAAAGGCCCTGGAAAAGATAAAATAGCAAATTTCTGGCTAAAGAAATTCACCTCAACACATTCACATCTAACTAAATTATTTAACAATTACATTGCAGACCCATACACATTCCCTGATACACTTACACATGGAATAACCTATCTGAAACCTAAAGGTCAAGCAGACACAACAAACGCAGCTAAATATCGCCCCATAACATGCCTACCAACAATATACAAAATATTAACTTCAGTCATTACACAGAAATGAATAACACATACAACACAGAACAAAATTATAAAAGAAGAACAAAAAGGCTGTTGCAACGGAGCACGAGGATGTAAAGAGCAACTGATAATAGATGCAGAGGTGACATATCAAGCTAAAACTAAACAAAGGTCGCTACACTACGCATACATTGATTACCGAAAAGCTTTTGATAGTGTACCCCACCCATGGTTACTACAAATGTTGGAAATATACTAAGTAGATCCTAAATTGATACAGTTCCTAAACATAGTAACGAAAAATTGGAAAACCAAACTTAATATCCAAACAAATTCAAATAATATCACATCACAGCCAATACAGATTAAGCGTGGAATATACCAAGGAGACTCATTAAGTCCTTTCTGGTTCTGCCTTGCTCTGAACCCACTATCCAACATGCTGAATAATACAAATTATGGATACAATACTACTGGAATATACCAACACAAAATCACACATTTGCTATACATGGATGATCTAAAACTACTGGCAGCAACAAATCAACAACTCATCCAATTACTAAAGATAACAGAAGTATTCAGCAATGATATAAATATGGCTTTTGGAACAGACAAATGTAAGAAAAATAGCATAGTCAAGGGAAAACACACTAAACAAGGAGATTACATATTGAATAACCACAGTGACTCCATAGAAGCGATGGAGAAAACAGATGCCTATAAATATCTAGGATACAGACAAAAAATAGGAATAGATAATACAAATATTAAAGAAGAACTAAAAGAACAATATAGACAAAGACTAACAAAAATACTGAAAACAGAATTGACAGCAAGAAACAAGACAAAAGCTATAAATATCTATACTATACCAATATTGACCTACTCATTTGGAGTAGTGAAATGGGGTAACACAGACCTAGAAGCACTCAATACACTTACACGATCACAATGCCACAAATATAGAATACATCACATACATTCAGCAACAGAAAGATTCACATTAAGCAGAAAGGAAGGAGGAAGAGGATTTATCGACATATAAAACTTAAATTACGGACAGGTAGACAATTTAAGAAAATTCTTTGTAGAACGAGCAGAAACTAGCAAAATACAGAAAGCAATCACTCATATAAATACATCTGCTACACCATTGCAATTTCATAACCACTTCTACAACCCTTTAGATCACATAACATCAACAGATACGAAGAAAGTAAATTGGAAAAAGAAAACACTACATGGCAAGCACCCGTATCATGTAACACAGCCCCACATCGATCAAGACGCATCCAACACATGGCTAAGAAAAGGCAATATACACAGTGAGACGGAAGGATTCATGATTGCAATACAGGATCAAACAATAAACACCAGATATTACAGCAAGCATATTATTAAAGATCCCAATACCACAACAGATAAATGCAGACCTTGCAAACAACAAATAGAAACAGTAGATCACATCACAAGCGGATTTAGAATATTAGCAAATAGAGAATACCCCAGAAGACATGACTACGTAGCAAAAATAATACATCAACAACTTGCCATACAACATAAAATAATAAAACAACACTTTCCCACATACATCGGCATGTCCCGATTGGCCAGTTGTTAGACTGGTTGGTTGGTTTGGGGGAGGGGACCAAAGAACAAGGTAATCAGTCCCATCGGATTAGGGAAGGATGGGGAAGGAAGTCGGCCGTACCCTTTCAAAGGAATCATCCCAGAATTTCCCTGAAGCGATTTAAGGACATCACGGAAAACCTAAATCAGGATGGCTGGACGCGGGTTTGAACCGTCGTCCTCCCGAATGCGTTTTAGCACTTCGATACAACTAGAGATCATCATTGCGTATCTCACATTTGCAGCAGGACAAATCTGATGACACATAATTGACATTCAATGCAACGAGAATAGCACCTAATACCGAACCTTGTTGGATGTCTTATACTACCCGCTGCAATGTGTCTTTATTGTGCCGGACATGACACAGATATGAGCAAAACCATTGCACTGCACTTGGCGAAAGATTAAGGGGACCACACCCTGCCTATCTAACCCATGTTAATTTAGGCAAGTATCTGACCGATTTGTAAAAAAACTATTTGATGCAGGACCTTAATATTTTCACTGTATGTTACATGATGCCAATAGAGTCAACTGTACTAAAATATACTTTATCCATTTTACAGTCTTTAAGAAATACTTTTTTAAATTTATCAACAAAAAATATTAAGTTTTTTCTGCAGAAAATATTTTTTGTGAACTTTCTAATGGGGGAATATTAAAGAATGTAGTGAGAGGCACCCACTTGCCTTGCTCATACTGTGGCATCAAGCAGTCAGGCCTGCAAGATGAGTGGTCTGCCAAGCGAGTGGACTCATTCTTATTTATCAATTAACACGAGCTCTAGTACTCACAATTAAGTTACAAATTATTCTGGTGTTTGAATATTAGGCAACGGAAACGGATAACGCAAGTCTGACTATTAGTAATTTACGCACTGGCAATACCACATTTTCTTTCTTACCCAACGGCTTTGATCAACACGTGGCCATCGCACTGAATATGAATGGCGCACACATTATAAATTCTGGATATCATGACAACATACTATTCGAAGAACAAGGCCACCAGTCCTTTTCTTTTCACTGTCTTATTTATTCCGATAAATTCTATAACCTAAACACACAAATTCTATAACCTACAACAATAACACATGGGAAATTCCGTCCAGTGGGCATGGCTTTACATTGGTGATTCACTATCTTATGGTCTCGTAATTATTTAACGCTACAGTGCACTTTCTGGATAGGATGGTGGATCTTTTGCTATATCTCACACTTCGACTCTCACAACCATCATCACGAAACTTTCCTCCAGATCGAGCGGTACAGAAGGAACACGCATAACCCACTACCTCTGAAACTACCTTGCTACTCTCCCATGCAAACCACACATATTTAAATTACATGACATACATCACACTGCAATATGGAATACAACATAGGAATAGTCACAACATTATCACTTTCAGCTTTCCCACTACAATTAGTATTCATCCCAGTTTCACACGACACTGCCCCACTTCTTTCCTACTACGAACTCTGGACGATATATGCACGTCTTCCTGTGCAATGCAAGCCAAGTGGCGTTGCTGGATAGAAGGCTGACTCACCTTGCTTCTCTCTCAGAGTATTATAGTTTGAATCAAGCGTCACACGGAAACATAACAGGCAAAGTAATATTAAGAACATATTCATCACACACGCGAGTCCTCAACTGATACCATGGACGAGTACTTCTCTTTATCCTTTGTCTCATACACAGATTAAGACTCACACAGTACTCACCACGTGGAAGTACTCGTCTCTAATTTCAAGTCCTGCACACGCCATTTCTTAAATATTTCCAACTTATAGTACACACGCTAGTAATTCAGCTTAACTTAAGCACTCGGAAGTATTTCAACTCATTGCTACACGTGGTTTCATTATGACCGTTGGTCACTTCCGAATTTTACTACGATCCCCTTAATATTACCTGCCTGACATTTAATTCTCCCCACAAAAGTTCCTGAAATAGAGAAATTATTATTCCAAACTACTCTTAAGTATTCCACATGCATACCATTCTATCCACTCTTTTGCCTTTACGGAGCACACCTAAGACAGGTCTTACCAACACTAGATCCAACGGCAGAGTGCTGAAACATGGCCGTTCTTCAGGTCAGCTCGCACCTCCGTCGAGGTGGGGGAAGCACCATGCTGCCGTATTGGTCAGCCACATTTCAGGCGCTCAAAGCTCAGGTAAATTTCATCTCTTTGGTTCTAGCAAAGGTGACCAAAGGATCGTCTCAAAGATGATCATATATTCACATTCACTATCTGTGGTTACCAGACGACCATACATTCATTCATTTCACAGATCTTACCAAACTGGATGTAGGGATTTATTTTGTGGGAGTGTACATGTGATCAATTAAATAAATAAATTGTCATTCTTTCCCACACTGGTATCCAGCTTCGCTGTATTAATTGAAATTGAGTTGTACTGAGAAGAATAACGAAGAATGTTGTACCTATTTTCAATGTCGGGCGGTACTGTACCCTTTCAGTAGTACCAGGGGTGGATTTTATGTTATGTAGAGTCTCTGAAAATTTCATTCATTTATCGATGATAGTTTCTGACATAACGGTGAATATGTACAGAAAATTTTAGTTTGCTGGAAATTGACTTTAAAGAAAAAACTTTTGAAATTTGTTGCTGACAGTTAATTAAAACTGTCCTGTTGCATACGATGGCCCTTCTTTGGCCTCTAGCAGGTCTTCCAGCTTCTTTTTCACCTTCCTGGATGTTTGACTTGCTTTCTTGGCCATATTAGATTCAGACCTGTCTGCATCGGCTATTCTCATTTTAGCGCAATGTTGCAGCCCAGTGATCATATTTTCGCCGGGATTAATTCCCAGCTCTTTCAGTACCCAACACTTTCCAATATTACCACAATTGAATGTAATAACCGCATCATGAACTCCTAGTTTCATTGTATGCATCCCTACAAATATAGTTTTAGGAAGGCAGTTCCAGATTATGCTGCAGAAACATTCATTTGGGTTCTGTGTTTGCCCATGCAGACATTTCCTTAGACGGTCAGGATGAAAATAGGTTTAATTGCTGTAATAACAGCAGCAGGAAGAGAATGCTGGTGAGAATAAGAGTGTCCAGTTGCCTGAGCCCTATTGTATTTGCACCACGAATTTTCCCCTGATGGACACAGTCCATGACATGGGTCATCATCAGTAGAGGACTTATGGAAGAATGTGGCCCAGACATCTCTCTTCATTGCCTCCATAGTGTATCTGCAAGTTTTCTATTTCACTTTTAGTTAAGCGACCCTCTAAGGTCAACAATTTTCCATCTTCTAATTTTTTTCCTCTCATATCAACAATTAGTTTTCTCAGCCTTGTTTCCAAACGTTTTTGAACATGGCCTACACGTTCTATTTTGCTAATAATGGCATCTCCATATGGCTTAGAGTTGACAGTGGGTGACAGAAAAGTGGGCGTGGCACATAAACACACGTGGTAGGAAAATGCCCTTCAAATGCTCGAAGAAATTTTTTTTTCAGAAAAATCCTTTTCAGAATACTTAAATAAAATGTTAATCTATCGAAATATGATGAAAACCGAAAACCGATTTTTTTCGACCTGAACCATTGTTTGGTCCCCTTAAGGCTGCTGAGTATGACAGGTAAAACGTCATAGCCGACATTGTCAAAGGCTTTGTTGAAGTCTAAGCAGCAGATGATAGTTGAATACCTTGTATTGTCTGATTAGCACACGTCGAGCTGGGTAGTAACAAACCGAAACGTTCCTATCGCTATAGGGTGTACGACCTGCTACCAGACACATTAGATCGTGTAGTTTTACCGCTCCAATAAACCCTGAAGAAAATTGTGTGTCCGCCTCTCTTGGCGTTCTATTCGGAGCTGCAGGGTGTAACCACCTCTCACTCGCGTTTTGGCCGCGGCGCCGGTCCCGCCTGTGTTTTAAACGACCTGTGACGCCCGCGGTGGGGAATCCCACCCAGTGTGGGGGGATTCCCACACAGCGACAAGTGTCGGCGATGCCAACGACTCCTGGCGACGTAACGCGTAAACACCGAGCGGCTCGTCTGACAGCTATCAGCGCGTGGCATCTGTCACACACCGGCGCTGAACTCTTCTTCCCGAAACCTCCACCTCGTTTTTTTATTATTACTATTTTTCTTTTTTCCTGGCCGCGCCGTTCCGAAGCTACCGCGAAATTTTGCATACGGCGGGCGGCATTCTCCCGGCGAACGTTTTGGCACCGACACGACGCGGCCGGCCGCTACGGCGGGGTTTACGTAACGCAGTGCGGGTTTACGGCCAGCCAGACGTATGGGAAACACATGAGGCCCCTGACGGCGCTCCTACTCGCCGCTCCCGTAGTTATCGATCACCGGGCTGGCTTCAATTCAACTGTACTGCGACACCTCGCGAACAGACCCCACTTAGACAGCGCTCGGCCTAAAAACTGCTACAACTAAACGACCAACCAGAAAACTGAAAAAAAAAAACTTTAAAAATCGATCAAATGCTTTGTGAAATGATTTGTGTAGAGATGATAAATAAAATAAATAAAAGAAACAATCTTATCCGCTGTACATGATTCCGAACATCACTGAAAGGTGCGTCAAAGCTTCCTCTAATCTGTTTTATTTCTTACTTTTAGACAAATCATTTCACAAAACAGTCCACCGATTTTTTCAGTTTTTATTAATTTTTAAGCTTCTTTCGGAAGGCATGTTTACAGTGACATCCAGAATGAGATTTTCACTCTGCAGCGGAGTGTGCGCTGGTATGAAACATCCTGGGAAATTAAAACTGTGTGCTGGACCGGGACTCGAAATCGGGGCCTTTGCCTTTCGCGGGCAAGTGCTCTAACATCTGAGCTACCCGTCCTCACAGCCCCAATTTCGCCAGTACCTCGTCTCCTACGTTCCAAACTTCACAGAACCTCTTCTGCGAACCTTCCTGGAGGAAAGGATACTGTGGAGAAAAAGTTTGGAAATTTGTGGTGAGGTCTTATGTGACCAAACTGCTGAGGTCATCGGTCCCTAAGCTTACACACTACTTAATGTAACTCCAACTAACTTACGCTAACGACGACACACACACCCATGCCCGAGATAGGACTCGAACCTCCGGCGGGGGTAGCCGCGCGGACCGTGACAGTACACCCGAGACCGCGCGGCTACCCAGCACGGCACTTAGCGACAGTCTGGGTGATGTTTCCAGAATGAGATTTTCATGCTGCAGCCGAGTGTGCGCTGGTATGAAAATTCCTGGCAGATTAAAACTGTGTGCTGGACATCTCATTTGTCTTCCTAGTGTCTGATAGTCTCGAAATTTAGTACTTGATTCGGAGGAAGCCATTTTAAAAAGCAAATATCAAATGAATGCAACTTATTTTACAGTGAATAGCTACACCTTGACGATATGAACATTTCGACAGTTCATTTACATAGGTAGCAGCTCCTGTTCGTGAAATATTTTAGTTTTCCTTCAGATCAGTAATGAAATTTTTCTTTATTAACCTGATTGCTCGACTAGACCCCATGTAAGTCTCTTTGATACCACATTTGTACATTTCCCACTCTTCGTTTACATACAGGGTGTTTCAAAAATGACCGGTATATTTGAAACGGCAATAAAAACTAAACGAGCAGCGATAGAAATACACCGTTTGTTGCAATATGCTTGGGACAACAGTACATTTTCAAGCGGACAAACTTTCGAAATTACAGTAGTTACAATTTTCAACAACAGATGGCGCTGCAAGTGATGTGAAAGATATAGAAGACAACGCAGTCTGTGGGTGCGCCATTCTGTACGTCGTCTTTCTGCTGTAAGCGTGTGCTGTTCACAACGTGCAAGTGTGCTGTAGACAACATGGTTTATTCCTTAGAACAGAGGATTTTTCTGGTGTTGGAATTCCGCCGCCTAGAACACAGTGTTGTTGCAACAAGACGAAGTTTTCAACGTAGGTTTAATGTAACCAAAGGACCGAAAAGCGATACAATAAAGGATCTGTTTGAAAAATTTCGACGACTGGGAACGTGACTGATGAACGTGCTGGAAAGGTAGGGCGACCGCGTGCGGCAACCACAGAGGGCAACGCGCAGCTAGTGCAGCAGGTGATCCAACAGCAGCCTCGGGTTTCCGTTCGCCGTGTTGCAGCTGCGGTCCAAATGACGCCAACGTCCACGTATCGTCTCATGCGCCAAAGTTTACACCTCTATCCATACAAAATTCAAACGCGACAACCCCTCAGCGCCGCTACCATTGCTGCACGAGAGACATTCGCTAACGATATAGTGCACAGGTTTGATGACGGCGATATGCATGTGGGCAGCATTTGGTTTAGTGACGAAGCTTATTTTTACCTGGACGGCTTCGTCAATAAACAGAACTGGCGCATATGGGGAATCGAAAAGCCCTATGTTGCAGTCCCATCGTCCCTGCATCCTCAAAAAGTACTGGTCTGGGCCGCCATTTCTTCCAAAGGAATCATTGGCCCATTTTTCAGATCTGAAACGGTTACTGCATCACGCTATCTGGACATTATTCGTGAATGTGTGGCCGTAAAAACTGCCTTAGACGACACTGCGAACACCTCGTGGTTTATGCAAGATGGTGCCCGGCCACATCGCACGGCCGACGTCTCTAATTTCCTGAATGAATATTTCGATGATCGTGTGATTGCTTTGGGCTATCTGAAACATACAGGAGGCGGCGTGGATTGGCCTCCCTATTCGCCAGACAAGAACCCCTGTGACTTCTTTCTGTGGGGACACTTGAAAGACCAGGTGTACCGCCAGAATCCAGAAACAATTGAACAGCTGAAGCAGTACATCTCAGCCATTCCGCCAGACACGTTGTCAAAGGTTTCGGGTAATTTCATTCAGAGACTACGCCATATTATTGCTACGCATGGTGGATATGTGGAAAATATCGTACTATAGAGTTTCCCAGACCGCAGCGCCATCTGTTGTTGAAAATTGTAACTACTGTAATTTCGAAAGTTTGTCTGCCTGAAAATGTACTGTTGTCCCAAGCATATTGCAACAAACGGTGTATTTCTATCGCTGCTCGTTTAGTTTTTATTGCCGTTTCAAATATACCGGTCATTTTTAAAACACCCTGTATGAACATTTTGGTATACACTCAGATGAGACCTCCTTACATCGTGCCGGACCTCCTTTTGCAAGGTGTAGTGCAGAAACTCAACGTGACGTGGGACTCAACAAGTACTTGGAAGTCCCCTGCAGAAATAATGAGCCACACTGCCTCTATAGCCGTCCGTAATTGCGAAAGTGTTGCTGTGAACGAACTGACATCTCTATTATGACCCATAAATGTTCGATGGGATTTATGTCGGACGATCCTGTTGGCGAGATCATTCGCTGGAATTGTCCAGGATGTTCTTCAAACCAAATCCGAAGAACCGCGGCCAGGGGACATGACGCAATGCCATCCATGAAAAGGCAAACGATAAATGGCTGCAGATGGTCTCCAAGTAGCCGAACATAACCATTTCCAGTGAGTGATCGGTTCACTTGGACCAGAGGACCCAGTCCACTGCCACCACCAGCTTGCACAGTGTCCTGTTGACATCTTCGGCCCATGGCTTCGTGCTGCCTACGCCACACTTGAATCCTACCACCAGCTCATCTGACCAGGTCGTAGTTTTCCAGTCGTCTAAGGTCCAACCGATATGGGCACGAGTCCAGGAAAGGCGGTCCAGGTGATGATGTGCTGTTGGCAAAAGCACTCGCGTCGGTCGTCTGCTGCCACAATCCATTAACGTCAGATTTCGCCTCAGTGTCCTAATGGATACGTTCGACGTATGCCCCTTTGGGGTTATTTCACGCAGTGTTTCTTGTCTTGTTAGCACCGACAACTTTACGCTGCTCTCGGTCGTTAAGTGAAGGTCGTCGGCCACTGCGTTGTCTGTGGTGAGAGGTGATGCCTGAATCTTGGTATTCTCGACACACTCTCGACACTGTTTATCTCGGAATACTGAATTCCCTTACGATTTCCGAAATGGAATGCCCCATGCGTCGACCTCCAGCTATCATCCCGCGTTCCAAGTCTGTTAATTCGCATCGTGCGGCCATAATCACATGGGAAACCTTTTCACGTGAATCACCTGACTACAACCGCCATGTTATAACCTTTGTCACCTAAGTACAACCCCTGTGGAGGTCGTCCACATGGGTACTAAAAGAAATCTGATAAATTTTGGGTATACGATAAATCGCACAAATCTAAGGGCCGTCAGTTCCTATATACCTAGGAATTACATTTACGAGCAACTTAAATTGGAAAGACCACATAGATAATATTGTGGGGAAGGCGAAACAAAGACTGCGCTTTGTTGGCAGAAGACTTAGAATATGCGACAAACCCACTAAAGAGACAGCCTACATTACACTTGTCCGTCCTCTGCTGGAATATTGCTGCGCGGTATGGGATCCTTACCAGGTAGGATTGACGGAGGACATCGAATAAGTGCAAAGAAGGGCAGCTCGTTTCGTGTTATCGCGCAATAGGGGTGAGAGTGTCACTGATATGAGACGCGAGTTGGAGTGGCAGTCACTGAAACAAAGGCGGTTTTCTTTGCGGCGAGATCTAGTTACGAAGTTTCAATCACCAACTTTGCCTTCCGAATGCGATAATATTTTGTTGACACCCACCTACGTAGGGAGAAATGACCATCATAATAAAATAAGAGAAATCGGAGCTCGAAAGGAAAGATGTAGGTGTGCCATTCGAGAGTGGAATGGTAGAGAAGTGGTATGGAAATGGTTGGGTGACCCCTCTGCCAAGCACTTATGTGTGAATTGCAGAGTAACCATGTACGAGGTGCATTCAAGTTCTAAGGCCTCCGATTTTTTTTTTCCGGACTGGAAAGAGATAGAAACATGCCCATTGTTTTAAAATGAGGCCGCTTTCATTGTCAATACGTCCTAGAGATGGCAGCACCGTACGGCAGATGGAATTTTACCGCCAGCGGCGAGAACGAGAACTGTTTTAAATACTAAAAATGGCGACGTTTTCCTTACTGGAACAGCCTGCAATCATTCGTTTTCTGGATTTGCGTGGTGTGAAACCAACTGAAATTCATCGACAGTTGAAGGAGACATGTGGTGATGGAGTTATGGATGTGTCGAAAGTGCGTTGGTGGGTGCGACAGTTTAATGAAGGCAGAACATCATGTGACAACAAACCGAAACAACCTGGGGCTCGCACAAGCTGGTCCGACGACATGATCGAGAAAGTGGAGAGAATTGTTTTGGGGGATCGCCGAATGACTGTTGAACAGATCGCCTCCAGAGTTGGCATTTCTGTGGCTCCTGTGCACACAATCCTGCATGACGACCTGAAAATGCGAAAAGTGTCATCCAGGTGGGTGCCACGAATGCTGACGGACGACCACACGGCTGCCGGTGTGGCATGTTGCCGAGCAATGTTGACGCGCAATGACAGCATAAATGAGACTTTCTTTTCGTCGGTTTTGACAATGGATGAGACGCGGATGCCATTTTTCAATCCAGAAACAAAGCGCCAGTCAGCTCAATGGAAGCACACAGATTCACTGCCACCAAAAAAATTTCGGGTAACCGCCAGTGCTGAAAAAATGATGGTGTCCATGTTCTGGGACAGCGAGGGCGTAATCCGTACCCATTGCGTTCCAAAGGGCACTACGGTAACAGGTGCATCCTACGAAAATGATTTGAAGAACAAATTCCTTCCTGCACTGCAACAAAAACGACCGGGAAGGGCTGCGCGTGTGCTGTTTCACCAAGATAACGCACCCGCACATCGAGCTAACGTTACGCAACAGTTTCTGCGTGACAACAACTTTGAAGTGATTCCTCATGCTCCCTACTCACCTGACCTGGCTCCTAGTGACTTTTGGCTTTTTACAACAATGAAAGACACTCTCCGTGGCCGCACATTCACCAGCCGTGCTGCTATTGCCTCAGCGATTTTCCAGTGGTCAAAACAGACTCCTAAAGAAGCCTTCGCCGCTGCCATGGAATTATGGCGTCAGCGTTGTGAAAAATGTGTACGTCTGCAGGGCGATTACGTCGAGAAGTAACGCCAGTTTCATCGATTTCGGGTGAGTAGTTAATTAGAAAAAAAAAATCGGAGGCCTTAGAACTTGAATGCACCTCGTAGATGTGGATGGAGGCCGTCGGCCACGGCGTTGTTCGTGATGAGAGGTTGTGCTGTGTCAAAAGCACGGATTTCGTTCGCTATTATAACTGCTGAGCACCCGATCCGGTAAATGGTGTTATTTCACCTGGTGAATACAATAATCACATGTGTATGCTGCATTAAAAGGCGATAACACATGTTCTAGATGACCCGAGCGCGTCGCAGAGAAAACAGATGTTGAACGCCCGCGGCTTCAGCGATGTAACAACTGACCATCGCTGATTCCAGAGATGCTGCTTCAGCGACTCGACGCAGCCGGCCGCTATCGTTGTTACCCGACAACCAAAAGGAATAATAATTTAACTGTCAAAAGTTGGGGTGGCGTTGCCTGTTTGTTTATGTAAATGCTTCCTATTGTATGACATCATAGATTAGCTAGTTCTCCAGCAGACCTCTTACCGGTAAAGTTTATCTCGGGGTAGGACTAGGTCCGATACAGTACCGACCCACTGCACGTTGTATAGAGGCACCGTAATTGGTGTATAAGGCTTGGAAGAGGTGAAGGAGTTTGGCTGGTGAAGCCAGTGTAGTATTTTGTGCAGTTTACGGAGACAGTGGGGCAACTTTGTCGTTTAGGCCCCTGCTGACAGACATAGCTGCGACTGTAGTTTTTCTCCCAAGACTGGGGTATGGAATATATGCAGGTTCCGGGATTTTGAAGTAGTTGCGGATTATACATTGGTTTCGCGAAACTGTGTTTTTTGGAGGTGGATTGGTTGTCGTCCTGTGGACAGTTCGGGCGGAGGAAGTGGTTATTTTGCTGCGATACATACAGCGTGAGCCGTGTTAGAGAGAGAGATTTGCATTTGATGATTTTTAGGGAATCGGTAGAACCAGATATCCTGTCCGTGTTGTATGATTACAGGTTGCGGCTCGCCCAGAGGTTCTAGCTGTTTTTGGGAGTGGTTTGGTAGTGAATGGGGTGTATCGAGAAGCGAAAGCCTGGAACACATTTTTGGTTGTTGTTTGGCTGTCACGATCATACAGTAGATCTAGAATTGGCTCGTGTATATTCGAACTGTTTCACCTTGATATAAGAGATCACACCAATAGGTTGAGTTGGTAAGCGACGGGAATAGAAAGGACACATTTACAAGCAACACGTTACCAAACAATATAGTGGAAGTGACGAGTGGCTTGATTTAATTTAGGGAACTTTAGCGTGTCGCATTGTGCTAACGCCTGAAGAGGCCATATAAAGACAAGCTTTCTTAGGTCAAAAGAAATCTTTACATGTGATTACTTAGTAGCTGTCGCGAGTAATTCATTGTGTTATAATTGCAAATTTAAGTGTCACCCTAAAATTGACGTGTTTGAAGGATATTTCATTTCTAAGTGCAAGGGAAACTTATTTTGGTTGAAACTGAGTGATGAACAATCTCTGAAAAGGTGAATCAGTAGCAACTCTTACAAAACGACGAAAGCAAAGACTTAAGTTTCAGAGATATTACTAGCTTCTTGCGTAACAATCTCGAGTTGATATTAGGAAGTTTTGGTTTCAGTGAAAATCACTTAATTGCGATGGTGCACGCAAACTACACAAAAGTCCGATACCAACAAAAGCTAACAAGATTACATTTACGTAAGGAAAGTTCTAACTGAGTGAAAATCAGAACTGAAGTTCTTTGAAGTTGTTACGGAAATTCAGCGATCATACTGACAAAGGTGTGGTTAATCTGTGGAATACATTACGTATCATTATTTACGTAGCAACTTTAGACTACACAGAAAGAAACAGAATTATCGCTTCAGTTATCTTTGCCCCTGTATAAACGGTGTCCTAATACGAGTTTAATAAGAATCGGTTTTTGCAATCACTTCATATTTAACACGAATGTTAAAAGTTATTAAAACATTACGAGGCGGTTTCAGAGAGATTGTTCCGAGTTGGAAAGAAATCGTTGCACGTGAGGACAATGGCAAGCTGGGTCTACGATTTAGCTTGACATAATATAGGTATCGTATTGACATAATTTTGGTTCTTGGTTTGGACACTACGGAGACAAAGGGTATTGTCGCCGTATTCTGCTAGTCTTGTCATTGTTGCTAGATATCGATTGTCAGTGTTAAAAAAAAAAAGTTCAAATGTGTGTGAAATCTTATGGGACTTAATTGCTAAGGTCATCAGTCCCCAAGCTTACGCACTACTTAACCTAAATTAGCCTAAGGACAAACACACACACCCATGCCCGAGGGAGGACTCGAACCTCCGCCGGGACCAGCCGGCTTGTCAGTGTCATTTGGATATTTTCCAAGATGCTACTCCAGGCGGGTGTAAACATGAATGTGCGCAACGGAAAATAATAAACGCTAAAATAATGATTTGGCCCTGTCTGACTATACCCCCTGGAGCAGATCTTAGATCTCTTAATGCTCTTTTTTACGTATAAATTACAATCTAAGCAGAAATGAATGATGTAGGCAACTAATACTACTAAATGATAAACGTTGTTGTTCAGTATATATTTCTTACAGAGTAAAATCAACCCTTTGAGTACAATTGTCTATTTCCTAACTAAAGTTATTAGTCAATTGCCCAACTCTGCCCCTTGTTATGACTGCGTGGTCTAGTATCAATAACGCGAAATGACTGAGATCATCTACGTACCAAACACTAGAAGACACTACGGTGGTGTGGAACCTCAGTGGAAATGAACCAACGTGATCACAGCTGTTTAGCTTTTATAGCCCTAATAAGCCGAAGCAATTTGCGATATCACCGTATTACTGCGTCCGGTGCGTCGAAGTGATGGTTCTCGTACTCGTCTGCGACGCTGGAAGAACTCCAGCCACAAATAAACTCTTTCAAACACTAGGACGGCAGAAAACGGTCCTCTGACTAATATACTCTAATATTGTCTTCTCCTCTCTGTGTTCTACAGACGAGAAACGCGAACTCCCAGCCACAAGGACGGAGTTCAGAGAACGTCTCAACGTAAGTATAGGCAGAGGAAGTGCTCTCAATTACTGAACGCTGCGTACTCAACGACGACTTCCAACCCGGAGGTGAAGTCCAGAATGGTATAGTTTCGCAACAGTACAGTGCCTAACTGTTCTAACTATAAACTCTCCTGAGAGCAAAGACAGCAAGTCCGTCTGTACCAACAAAGCTGATATCGAGCGACCGTCACACACGGACGCTCACAACGGAAGACCTCGTCTCTCCACTGCTGGCTTCCCGGCGAGGCTCGGCTCCCCGCCTTCGTCATTCCGAAAACGAACCATATTCCCGAAACCACAGAATACTCTCCCTCTCTACAGATTCTTCCGAACGCCGACCAAGCATATTTTAATCTTTTGTCGTCCATCGCGGAAAGTTTGCGAGGAAGAACCTATAGTCGTACAATGGTACGCTTCTGAGTAAAAATCCTAGGAAATAAGCCAGCCTGCGTGGTCTGCGAGGTGCCGCTTCTTCGTTGCTCTCACCTGCGGCCAAGATTTGCAGAGGTCCCGGTTATCCCTGCGGTGCCGCTACAATAGCATCCGGCCGTCACCCTATTGTGCTCCAGAGCTCAGGTGCCACGACGTCCGTCTAGCTATTGCCTGTGTTTAAGCAGGACCAAAGGCTTTTTTTTTTTTTTTTTTTTTTTTTTTTTTTTTTTTTTTTTTTTGTTGTGTTGGGTCGTTGCGGACGTCGCAAGACATCCTGTTCAAGTTCGGTGGTTGATCCTTCCACTCAGTTTTTTTTATTACAGAGGCCAACCGGCTCTCTGGCCGAACACGCTGAGCTACCGTGCCGGCACACCTGAGCGGGTCTTCCACCCAGAGCTTGAGTTCTGCCTGCAGTTTCATCTCCACTGGCGTTCCAACGTCTACTACTATAGGCAATCATTGGTTGCGCCGTTATGTTCAAATGGTTCAAATGGCTCTGAGCACTATGGGACTTAACATCTGAGGTCATCAGTCCCCTATAACTTAGAACTACCTAAACCTAACTAACATAAGGACATGAAACACATCCATGCCAGAGGCAGGATTCGAACCTGCGACCGTAGCGATCGCGCGGTTCCAGACTGTAGCGACTAGAATCGCTCGGTCGCCCTGGTCGGCCTGCCGCTCTGTTAATAAAGACAGTCCGTCACGTTTCATGCAATAAGCGTTAACAATTATTTACAAGGTATACATGACAATGTCAATCTCCTTTAAATACTCATATATACGATGTACAACCTATCAAATGATACCTAATTGTGGTTGTAGTTCACGGAAAGTATGTGGCTGAGTGGTTGTAAGGTGGGGAATTATAGCGACCTTACAATTTCGGTGTATCTATTTGTGGTGTAGTAACATTAATGAATTTTGCGAATAGTGATAACGCTATATGTTATTACCTTGCATTTGAGTCTATTGTGTCGTCGATGTTTATTATCGTTGCAGTTGCTAATCAGCAAGGGGTTGATCCGTCCTCAATTTCTTGTCTAAGAGTGCAACTAGTGTACAAGCTAGGCTTCAAGTGTTTGCCAGGCTCTCGGCTACTACTGGAATCTTCTGTGATCGGATAGCGATCCACTGTCATAACATCGACTGTAAAGACAAAAAAGTGTACCTAATTCATGCTATAGTGGTCGATTGGTTCGCTGAAGCAATTTTGCCCGGCAGGAAGCCATACATCGCGACGTTGGTGCAGTACGATCCCTTGTCTTTTTGAGTTAGACCTTGAGTCCCACCAGTCGGCGCGTTACAAGATAATGCCTGAAATGTGGTATTCTCGGTACACTCTTGACGCTGTGGAACTTTCTTGTCTTTAAAACCAGTGCCATCTGTCCAAGACACGTTCCGAAGAACTCTGTCTTGCCCACCAGGTCGCCTTCCACGAATGGTGTGCAGAGCGAAGTCAAAAATAGATAGCAATCAGGTGTACCATGTAAATCGATGGTGTTGCATTCGAGACAGGAATTCTTTTCTCTTTGTGAAGCGATGGGCTAAGTTTCTGGCACAATCTCTTGTCTAATAAGTTGCAAGAGGGCTCCTCGTAGGTTGATCTTAAAAAATAGCAGAGAAGGGTAAGTCAGGACACCAGTTTGCGAGGAATGCGAACATGAAAACAAGTGTACTAGCTGAAGGACGAAGCATGGGGAGGGTTACTGAGAATCTTTCAAGAACTGTGTACGCGGATGTTAAACGACTGTTTGATGCTGCAAACTTTTTCCTGGATGGGAGACTGCTCTCTCGTTAACAAAACTATCATTGATCAGAATTTTGCAGAGCCCTTTTCATAGGCAGACAGGAGTAATGAAGATTAGTAGAGAAGCAGGAATAAATCTATGATGGTGCGTAACGTTCTTCGTGTGGCGGTTGCGAAGAGAACTCTTGGCTGGAGCCACTGAATCAGAAGCATAGTGTCGCGACACGGGAGAGAAAACAGCGCCGACAGGTATAGAGAAGGTCTGTTCTAGGTACGAACAGGTGATGCGTCGCAGTTTGTGGTCTGTGACGATGATCGCAACCCTCCACGCTACAGAGTGTTGTGTGTTGTGAGAAATGCCAGCTGGCGAGAGCAGGGTACGAGAATTTTCGAGCACTGGCAGGGCGCATTGTTAGAACCGACCTTATGTTTTTCTCAAGTGTCTGAAGGGTCATTCATGATCAGTGATGTTATTTCCATGTGGCAATTTTTCATTCTTCTGGTGGGTTTAGGCAAAGACTGTGTATCCACTGCAAGCTTGTCTTTCCGCAACTAATTCGTAATATAGCTGTTTTGTGGTATCTTATTCTTTATTTTCGTGCGTCTCTGTGTTGTAACGTGAACCTGAACAATGTAAGATGTGCGATTACATAAGCGCTGTTTGAGAAAAAGAGTCGCCAAATCCATTCGAAACATTATAACAGCATTGCAAACTTATTCCGTACCCCAAATATGAAAATTAGACTTTTCACAGAAAATAAAACGAAAGACAGAATTGTTCACAACTTAAGTTTCAAAAATGAACTATACTACAGATCTGGCATTTATGAACTTAATTGATCTGTGTGCTCAGAATTTAACATTGGCCAAACTAGTAGGGCTTTCAGCGTGTAATGCCTTTAATACATGGATGCTGTCAGGCTGGACAACCTGAATGAGACCACTTTCGCTACTCACCTGGCACAACACGGAAACACAGAGACAATCATGGAAAAAAAACTTAGAGATATTACATTTTGCGGAGATAGTGGCACGGATGATTTTGTTAGAGGACTTAGAAATATACAAGAACCACATTCACAGAAAACCTGACTGCGTACTGAATGATTAACTAGAATTTAAAATCCATATGTACCTCCAAAATATCATACAGCTCCTATAATATGAATGGACTGAAATAATAACTGATGGAGAGAAAATTCTTCGTTGGTCATTAGCACCATTTTCAAACCTAAATAATTAAATTTATAATCGTACAAACTGTCTGTACTATGAACAGGTATCTTTGCAGTAACTCCAGTACTGTGCCATTTCCGACACATCAGATCAGCTACCGATATAAACAAATGTATCCGACATCTTGTATTTAGTTCTGCTCATTGATCAGCATGTATCATGTGGATCATAAAAGAAAATCAAACCTCTGTGTTCTAATATGTAAAAGAGAGTTCCTCATGAAGTAAGTACAATGTATCGAGCATATATAAGTGTAAAACTACGTAATCACAAAAATTTCATATGTTTTAGGACGCGAACGTAAAATCTTTAGCGAACTGTGTAATTGTAAAATTTGTTATATTTTAGGATACAAATATAAAACTTGCAAGCAATTCGACGCTAACGTCTGACGATGGGCCTAGGGCTCAAAACTAGTAACAGTAAAATATAATCATTTTTAAAAAAGTTGCGGCTGGTTGCATTATTTTCTGCAGTCAAATTTATGAAAAAAACTGCGGTGTTCTGTACCTAAAGTTTATAAAATAATCAAGCAATGCATTGAAAGCTGGGGCGTGCCTGCTCATGGTACTATTCCCCTCAAAGGCTCTGCGGCAATCTCACCTTACAGTGATCCGAAGTAACAGCAGAAAACATCACTAACGATAGAAGTTCCACTCAGGTCGCGATGATGATGATGATGACTATGATGATAATGACGACGATGACGATGATGATGATGACCTTTGGTTTTTGGGACGCTCAGCTGCGCGGTTATCAGCGCCCGTACAAATTCCCACCATTGCTCACACAAATCTCGCCACTTTCATGAATGATGATGAAATGATGAGGACAACACAAACACCCAGTCATCTCGAGGCTCAGGTCTTGATGGCTGCTCAAATACCCTAAAGGTTACGGTATAAAATTGATTGAGGCGACCGATCTCCAAAAGCATTTCTTTTGGTGCGATACATTCATGCAATGTAAACGTTTGGAAACGACGAATGCTATTTGATGTCCTAAATGTTGTTGAGTGACGCCTGTGAGTCATTGTTTATGAGGGGCATTTGAAAAGTCCGTGCAAAAGTAAAAACTACTTACGTGTTTGAGGCAAACCTTTTTTAATTTCCGACATAGTCTCCTCTTAGACTTATGCACTTCGTCCCACGCTGTTCCGATTTGTTGATCCCTTCCGAATAATAGGAATTGTCCAAGTCTGCAAAATAGCTATTTGTTGCTGCAATTACGTCCTCGTTTGAATAAAACTTTGTCCCGCCAGCCATTTCTTCAAACTGGGTAACAAATAGTAGTCCGAGGGACCCAAGTCTTGAGAATAGGGTGGATGTGATACTAGCTGGAATCCTGTTTCCATTAATTTTGCGACCACAACTGCTGAGGTGTGTGCTGGTGCATTGCCTTGATAGAAAAGGACATTTTTGCGGTCCAATCGCCGGTGTTTTTCTTGCAGCTCGGTTTTTAAACGGTCCAATAACGATTAATAATATGCACCTGTAATAGTTTTACCCTTTTCCAGATAGTCGATGAGGATTATCCCTTGCGAATCTCAAAAGACAATCGCCATAACCTTTCCGGCCGAAGGAATGGTCTTCGCCTTTTTTGGTGCAGATTCTCCCTTCGTAACCCATTGTTTAAATTGTTGTTTGGTCTCAGGAGTATAGTAATGTATCCATGTTTCATCCACAGTGACGAAACGACGCTTAAAGTCCTGCGGGTTCTTCCTGAACAGCTGCAAATCATCTTTGCAACACTTCACACGATTCCGTTTTTGGTCAAGCGTGAGCAATCGCGCAACCCATCTTGCGGATAGCTTTCTCATGTCCAAATGTTTATGCAAAATATTAAGTACCCGTCCATTCGAGATGCTCATAGCACTAGCAATCTCACGCACCTTAACTCTTCCGTCATCCATAACCATATCATGTATTTTATCAATGATTTCCGGAGTCGTAACCTCCACAGGGCGTCCAGAACGTTCAGCGTCACTTGTGCCCATATGGCCACTCCGAAAATTTTGAAACCACTTATAAACTGTTATAATCGAAGGTGCAGAGTCACCGTAATGTTTAAAAAGCTTCTCTTTAGTCTCCTGAGGCGTTTTGCCTTTCATTAAGTGATGTTTAATCACAACACGAAAGTCTTTTTAGTCCATTTTCTGACAATCACTGGACTTCCTTGATTCACACGAATGCCAAACACAAAGAAATTAACCAATATGGCCCAAACTTGGTGTGTTTTCTTTTCAAAGATGGTACTAACTAAACATGACCCCGATACGCGCTGGTGGTGCCAACTCTCGGTCTTTGCACGGACTTTTGAAACGCCCCTCGTAAATAGAACAAAAAAGGGATGTTTTGGCCGCCGTTTTATTGCACTAAAAGATCACGACATTGGTATTAGGACATGTAAGAAGCCTCACAACAGTAAAATTTCACTATCTAAAATGGGGTGGGTGATGCGTATAGTACTTCATGAGTTATGTAGTTCAAATCTGTAAGTCGAGTCTACATGATTGATGCTTGCGAGCACTGTCTAAATCTCTTTAGCGTGGCTGCTTTGAAGAGCTCACAGACAAATCCGTAAACAGACTTCCATCACTATAATGTAGTGATCTTTCATTTATCACACCGACGCCGGAAGTGTGTTAAAGTCTAACATTCCTCTCTTTCGTTTTCTTCCTGTTCCCACTTTCTTTTTGAATCGACAGACCTCTAATTTCTTCTATTGTGCCAGCCCCTTCACCTCTGGGCAGCACATTCATTCAAATTAGAATTATATTAATACCTTAAGCTGCTAACGAGCGTTGATATATATATACGGGGACAGGTGAAAATGTGTGCCCCGACTGGGACTCGAACCCGGCATCTCCTGCTTACATGGCAGACGCTCTGTCCCTCTGAGCCACCGAGGGCACAGAGGATAGCGCGATTGCAGGGACTATCTCGCGCACGCCTCCCGCGAGACCCACATTCTCACCTTGTATGTCCACACACTACATTCGCAGTGTCCAACCCCAACACACTCATTACTCGTGGAAGACATTCTTACCAAGTTCCTTAAGAGTTCGGGAAATAAGTGTGCATCTGCACAGAAGCAGGAGGTTTAGGGTGGTGTTGCCAGAACTACATAGATATATGGATATGGTGTCTGTTCTTTCGCACAGCAGATGGGAACGAGAGGACAGGTTGCCCCTTATATAAAAGGGTGTTGCTTTCCACACATATCTTTACGGGAACTCTTCCTGTAGTCTCGACCAGTACTACCTCCTGTAGGTAAGACACACTTTTCTTACAAACCCCTATGTACTCTGAATAAAGTAAGTTGCAATTGACGCAAGTAATTACACACTTCCTCTTCTTTAAGCGGAGACGGAAGGCAAGTGGGCTTCAAAAATTCGATTTTTAGATTTTAGCATATTGGAAATGCCTGGTTTTTACTGTGTGAAACAGTTTTTGTTTTTTATAAATACGACAATTTTTTCGTGAGATATGATGGTTTTTCTGACGCTCTGTGCGATCTGGGGACGGTGAAAGCAAGGCTTATGACCGGGCATGTGCAGAAAAACTTTTGGTCCTAATGCCACAATTTCTAAATTAGAGTGCATTGGACAGGTCCAGAAGAGAATGGGGTCCAGGTTGAGAAGATTATTGAAAGAAAAGTCAAAAATAGCATTGGAAGTTGGTAAGAAGATAGGTGGTAAGGGTCGCCTGACAAATGCTGAAATAGATAGATTACAGAGTTATTATGGCTTGGCCATGAGAAGAAATGTAGGGAATTTCCACAAATGAAAATTCAGTTCACGGTCTTTGCCTGAATGATCCTGACACTTGGTGCAAGTACAGGAGAAGTGCCAGATATGACCACAAACATTCTCTACCGGTATCAGTCTTCATGGAAAAACCCAAAATTTAAATGAATGTGTGGATTCTGTCATTCGGAACCGGTTACCGAAAACGGTGTCTGTTCAGCTTACATCCCTCAACTTTGGTGTTTATGATGCTATTTTTTGCTTTAATGGTGGTGTAATTATAAAACTGGATGTTTGGGAATTATTGGGCGTAAAATGTAGTAGAAATACTGCAAAATACTACGTGCAAATAGATAAAGAGAGAATCAGCAAAGCAGATATTGCTAATTTAAAATGCACAAAAGAAGCCAGACAGAAAAGAAGAGGGACCAAGAGAAGAAAAGGAGATCAGTATGATTCAGATGATGCTCACTATGGTGCAGGAAAATATTAGTCGTAAGAAATTCTCATCAATATCTGTACTAGAACTGCATTATTAAAATTTAAATGAATTTTTCTCAAACCTACATTTTTTTTGCTTTCAGGTACCATTATTTGATAAACTAGTGAGATTTGAAACACGAAATTTGTTCAGTTTGTACTGCAGATGGTAATAAGTTATTGAAAGTAAATTGAGAACCACCAAATGTGACGGTACGTCACATAAATGGACATTTGGAGAAAGGGAAAGGAAGTTTTTGTTATCAGACGTGTGAATTATAAATTATTTCAAGACTGTGTACGCGTGCCCGATGTATAACAAATATTATTATCAAAACACAAATATCGATGTAATTAACAAAACACAGTTTTTTTGGTATAATTTCTGCGTAATATAGGCCATGAAGATCAGAGACAATCCATTGATTGAACTATCTCTCCTGTTTTGTTTCGTCTAGCGGTAGGCCGCCATTGTAGTGTTGTCTGATAATTAACGAAAATTTTATCTGTATTTTTGAAAAATGTAATAGAAATTGTTACTAGAAAGTGTGTATTATTGACTTACTTGTCACCTCTCATGATCGCAGCCATTAATTATGATTAACATATTTTTTACACAACTTCGCAGTGTAGGGAGCTCATCTCCCCCACCAGGATTTAGTCAGCCATTACGCTGACGATTCATGTTATTAAATGTAAATGCGAGAGACTTCTCAATTTTGATCTTTCATTAATTTCGAAGTTAACATTAATTTCAGTTACCAAAATTCACAGCACTGAATGGGTTCAGTATGTTTCATTTTGCCCGCCTAACGGCATACGAGATTCTCTCCAGTTCTGCCTTGCAACTAATGAACAAGAAATATTGAAAATTATTACATTCCGCAATATCTCAGTTAATCTTTATGTAATTTGGTACATAAATAACCAGTAGCCCCTGAGACTCATATTAATAATTACAGTTTGCGTAAGAATATGCATATTTTCTTTTCTAAATAGCAGCGCTCACGCAAACTCTTTATTAGAAGGCGGTGAGTCGCGCGTTGTGTTTAAAAAATATTATATCGTACGTACTTCGGGGTAGCCGATGTCCGTACGAGTGTTATCGCGGTATAAGTTAATTAAAAGTCTCACGCTAGCCCACAGTATTTAAAGCCACCCCAAACCAAAATCATAAAATATATAATTATAAAAATAAAAATATATAATTATTCCGTGATAAAGTGCACCGAGACACACACACATCCACATATACACTTATACCGTGATACAAACAATCAGAAATTGTTCTATAATAATTAATGCACAAAAAAAGTTAAATTTTACTACTGAAAGAATAAATTTATTTTTCTTCAAAACCATAAGAGGTTTTAAGTTCATTTTACTTGTAAATTGAGGCATATATGTTATATATATGCAGTAAAAATTTCATTTTATAGTTCTTTTAAAAAGTGTATCTATTCAAAAGGTAAAATAGCATTGGCAGAATAGGGATAAAAATTACCTTCCGTCTCCCCTTAAAAGCCTTTTCATTTCCTTCTGTCAATTAGAGTACTTAAGATTATAGGTAACCCCTTTTTTTAATTTTGCTATAAAAATGTAATAGTCCTCTTTAGCTGAACATTGGTACATTCCCACACTACGGCTCACTGGCGTGTTGCAGTAAGTTCCCAGGTGTGCTGCTAGCGCAGAGTACGGTTACTGACAGTAAATGGGGGTTTTGGACAAGTTTCAGTGCTTAAAGTAATAATTTAGGACAAGGTTGTTATGTGTGGGCCGGTTCCATCGATGGGCAGGGTCGATTTCTCTCAAGATACTGACAGTAGACACATTTCAGCAGTCGTTAAGTGTAGCCTGTAATGGTCAGTTGCTACACGAGGACACAAAGCAACAGTGAAAGAAGGTAAGATTTGTAATTGACTAGTATTAATAGTTGAAGCGTCACAGTGATATGGTAATAATGATTAAATTTCTGCAGGCAGCACTGAAAAGTACGAGCAATGCTCACCATTTTCTAATATTCACAATGTGGAGTTACATGCAGTGCGGTGTAGCTAAGCGAACATGTGCGAGTTTCTTCGAATGTACCACTTCGAATTTTGTGTAATGGTACGTCCAAGTAGGCCACTATGAACGCAGATTATGTAATGGTTTTCATTATATATTTTCTAACGGTTTGTAAGCGTTTTCATAATCAGTCAAAAAGGCTTTTAGTTCTTCAGAGGCGACATTTCTACTTTTAACGTCCTTGATTTGGAATACGCGCTATTCAGTTTCAGATGCCAACAAAAAACTCCTAAAAATAAGAAATATTAAATGTAATGACACTTACTTACATGTGTACAGTATTTAACAGCTGTTACACTATTGACGTTTTATTGGAAACTGCCTTGCCCACTGAAAGGAACCAGTCGACTTGAATGGGCCGACGACACATGTTTTTATTATTCAAATATTTCATTAACACTGAACACCTACGATTTCTGTGTCTGTTATACTGAAATACAAAAGATAATGTTCAAGTACCACTGGAAATAGGACATTTCTTACAGTATCCGAGGATTTTACTAAACATTTTCTTTAGTTGGCCCATAGATATTAACTGTGATAATTCTGTTGGTCGATTTTGGAATAACTGTGCTGGGAGGCAGCCCAACAGTTAACACAAAGAGTATGACTCGGCATGAAATTTACGGTATGAGAGATAATTAATACTTGCACTACTGGAATTAAAGCATGAATCCTTGTTGAAACTAAATTTGATGCCATGAACAGTCTTCCTCGTAACGTAAGAGAAATACAATGCAGCATACTAATACTGAATCATACAAACCGTAGCAGCAATCTGGGTGCTTAACAAAAAGTCAGTTGTTCGATTATTACACACACACACACACACACACACACACACACACACACACACACACATTAGAGTAGTCCTACCAGAAGCACTTTATGCTGCAGAAAGTACTGGGATTCATGGGCATACGAAGATCAGAGAGACTGAAAAGCAGGAGAGGAAAATATATGGACTAGTGTTTCGGGAAGGAATCTGGATGAAGAGGCCAACTAGAGAGATTTACAAAGACATAGAAACAATAACAGACACCATTAGAAAGAGGAGGATGAAATTTTATGGAGATATCAGCAGGATGAATAAAAGCAGGCTCACCAGGTAAATCTTTGAGATAGTAAACAAGAGCAAAAACAAGACAAAGTGGATCACTGAAACTGAACAAGACATTAAAGAACTGGGTATCACATAAGACAGCAAAAACAATAGAGAATAGTTTGCAAACATCATAAAGAAACACACATTTAAAAAAGAACACACAGAGAACAGAACGGGAAAAGGATGGTCGGAAGAATGCAAGAGAGAACACAGTGAAGGTGTGAAGAGAATATGGGAAGAACGAAGAAAGAAGATGAAATGATGATTACTTAAATTCAATCGCTCTCTTAAAAGTGAATAATCGAAAAAATATATATATATATATATATATATATATATATATATATATATATATATATATATATAATAAATTCCTCCTCCTACATGCAAATAAATACAAATAAAGAAATATAGATGCTCCATTTGCATGTAAAGTTCGAATAATTCAACCGTTATTTACGTCCCGACAGATGTGTACTACACTAATAAATGCTATTTGAATATTTGATGTATAATGTATAGCTAAAAATAGTCCAGTTACAATTTGAATTACCAAACATAGTCCTAATAGGGACCCAAAATTTCATATATATATATATATATATATATATATATATATATATATATATAATTTAGTATTAACTTACGCTGACTTTACCTCTAATTTTCTGTGGTTGCTGATCATACAGTCCATCCCTTAAATCTTGATGATTACCGTATTTGAAGATGTCTTGTAGGATGGAAGAAATTACTACCTCTTCTTATGATTGCAGGTGAAAGTCAAGCTTAGAAATAAAAAAATATTCTTTCGTCTGTGACAACTACAACGCTCATTGTTGATGCAGGAGTAAAAATTACACTATCTTTTTTGCGAGATGTAGAACATAAGTACCCTCAAACGGAATTGAAATAAAAACTGTTAAAAAAATTGAATATTTTCCTGACATTGCTCTTTTGTTACAGAGATTACTTTAAAAGCCTATCTTTGCTGTATTCTGTGGCGCTGTACCAATTTCTTATTACTAACGATGAAAAGAAAACGTTCATATAAATTGATATTGCGAGAAAAAATAATGTATTACACGTAACTATCTCCTACCACTCCTTTTAAAATTTGGCAATAAAAACGTAATAGTACTCTTTACCTCAACATTGCGACACTCCTATAATATGCCATGCTGACATGTTACAACGAATAGCCAAGAGAAAATCGCAGGTCTGCTGCTAGTTGTGGAGGTCAGTTACCGATGGTTAAATGGGAGTTTAGGACAAGTCGTGGAGAATGAGTGATGAACAGGTGTAAGTGTGGGCCACTGTACACGTAGGTGTGGAGTGTCGAGACGCCGAGCAGCAAGCAGAGGGGAATCAGAGCGGCTCCTGTCAGGGTCGCCAACTCTTGTGGCTGGCGGGCGTCCAGCGCCCGCTTCTTTTTCTGTTTTTCCTCACCTGCGGCCGCGACATTTTTTAAATCATCGGCCGGCCGCCCTCTCCTCCCCTCCTTTCCTTTCCTCCCACACGTCACCTCCCCCCCTTCCCCCCTCCCCCACGGGCTCCGTGGCGCCCAGCGCGCTGCCTAGACGCCAGGCAGTTAGTTATAATTAGTTCGGCATTATGTTCCTTGACGGCTGGCTGGAGACGCCACACGCCGTCCCGCAAGTTGGCCGCCGCGCCAGCCGCCTCTCTGGCTGGCAGGTGAGCCCACACATCTGCACACACACACACACACACACACACACACACACACACACACACGCACACGCACATTTTCTCTCTGCATCTAGAAATGCTTTCAACTGTTCTACTTACAATTATTAACTACTAAAATCCATTCTGCTGATCAAATGCACAACATATGTACAAAATACCGAAAAAGGCCATAAGAGGAATAATAGAAAATAGTAATCCAGTTCAGTGTAAATACCCTACGTGTCTTAAACTTTAGTGCTTTTAACTACATCATAAGAGTAAAGTCATCAATCAATTACACATGTAGAAAATGACCCTGATATTTAATGCATGAATAGCTGTATCCATGACCATGGAAGAAGATCTAGAGTGAAGTTATATTTACCACCACCACCACCATCATCATCAGTGTTCTGCCAAAGGGCAGGTTTTCACATGGTAGTTCTCCAGGCTCTCCTGTCTTCTGCAATCCTCTTCAGGTCTGCATAATTTCCTCTTCCTTTATGTCGTCTATCATCTTGTATCTCCTTCTTCCTCTCAGTCTTCTCCCACAAACTAATCCTTCCAAAGCATCTGCTAGCAAGCACTCCCTTCTCAATGAATGTCCCAACCAGCTCTTTTTCCTTTCTCTTACAACCTTCAGCAGACATCTTCTCTCACCAACCCTTTCCAGTACTCTTTCATTACTCACTCTTTCCATCCAGCTTATTCTCTCAATTCTCCTCCACATCAACATCTCAAATGCTTCTAACCTTTTTTCATCCTCTCGTCTCAGTGTCCATGTTTCTGCCCCATATAGTGCCACACTCCAGACAATATATTTGGCAAGCCTTTTCCTTAGTCCTTTATCTAATTTGCACACATGAGAGGCTCCTCTTTCTGTTGAATGCCTCCTCCGCTATGGCAATTCGAGTTTTCACCTCCTGGTGACATCTCAAGTCTTCAGTTATTGTGCTTCCGAGATATTTAAATTAACTTACTTGGCTAATGTTAGATTGTCCTATTTTAGTATTGGACAGTCTGCGTCTTGTACTGATGACCATACTCTTTGCTTTTGCTGTGTTTATTTGCATCCCATATTCCACACAAGCTTCATTCAGATCTTTGAGCATGTTCACTATCCGTTCACTTTCTGCCACTAATACCATGTCATCAGTAAATCGTATACATTCTATGCTCTTTCTACCAATACATATTCATCTTTTCGCATCTAAGCTTTACGCAATAATCTCTTCAAGGTATACGTTAAACAACAGTGGGGAAAGGCAACAACCTTGTCTAACACCTCGTCCAATGCTGCTTCCTTCTGACATTTCATTTCCTATCCTTATCCTTACTTTCTGGTGTAAATATAGATTCTGTATCAGTCGTCTCTCTTTCCAATTGGAAATTATATTTACCAGCAAAGAATAAAAAAATTCTAAGATCTATATTTTACAGAGGTATAAAACTACACAATAAATGTACTAAGGATATCGAAAGTATGACTAGAAGCAACTTATTTAAAATGGTATTTAATAACCTGTCACTTAATATATTTTACACATTGAATGATTGATTAGATAATACGGAGAAGGTCTGCAGTAAATAATATGACAGTAATAATAATAATAATGATAATAACATCCCTGTCAGTCCACATAACACTATACAGCTACATCCAAACGTATATATACAACTCCAGAAATCTGTAATTATTGATACATGTTCAATTACCCGAAAGTTCCTAAATGCAATGTAACATATACCGTACAGTTAAAAGGAAGTCACGCTTGATCAAGGTCCGCGTCACTTTCCATTTTGAACCAGGCATAACGACTGAGGAAGGAAAGAAAAAACAATAACATCCCTGTCAGTCCACATAACAGTATCACACTACCATATTTTCCTCTTTCTTCGTTTCTGGAAAGCCATACTCCATAAGCTCTGCAGTATATGACACTAACACCACATACTTTTTCTGAGCTCAGCATCACTACAGAGAGATACTAACTTAATTTCTCAGGCAAGCAAATGGCAGCTCGTCGTGTAGAAAATGGAAACCAGACATTTTTGCTATGATGCTGGTTCACCTGGTAGTCTGTGTGGTGTTATGTTATGAAAGAATATGTGTATAGTACGTGTATTGAGAACAAAGATCGGTGCTGAGCAGTTAATGAACAGTGTTAAGTCTGGCATTTCACATTATTACATTAGTTCATAGCAACAATGTATAATTAAATTGGTTTTGTATACTTGAGATAAAATTAAAGAAGTTGGGCTGTTTTAAACAGACAGGCCTCATGGTTGGAAGGATGGAGGCTCCAGTCCTTCTGCTGGTGGATATTTGGATAACGGCTGTTATTGTGTCTTGCTTTTAATGACACGCAACTGGTTTCGGTGTTACAGTAAACCACCTTCTGGCCCTCAGATACATCAAACATATCATTTGTCAGACTGTCCAAATTACAACATCTGAATAGCTATTGACACTTTTTGAAAGTGACCATTAGGCTATATCGATCTTAGTAGCAGGTCTGTATTCCTTTTTCGGCCATCTCACAAAACAGTTCAAATGATCCGTCATTTTCATGGTATGGGACCTAAACGTATAAAAAAAAATGTAACATGTAGTTAAGGTAATTAAGAGATTTATTCGTATGGTAAAATGTCTATCCATATAGGATACATTCATTATTTGTAATGCAATAGGTTACACACCGCCAGACTGTATTAGCTTAACTGGACGAGGTGAATGGAGCGTCATAAATAGCCATGTGTAACGTATTGCGTTACAAATTTGATTTTGTAGGGGAAATTTGCATCCTCATTTAAAACGCACGCTATACAATCGTGATTGCGGTAATTAGATTCGCAATTTCCACTTCTGTGTGAATACATTTTCTATCAGTTAAAAGGTCCGGTACTCTTTCTTTGCATGGGATAGGCGAAACGTTCGCGAAGGCCTCTACACGTGTGTGCGAAACCCCCTAGGAAAAATACTGTTCAGTCATTTCACATAATCATGAATCAGTCTTATAGTCACTCTCGAGTGCACGTTGAGATGTTACAATACATGTGACCCGTCTGAGTGGCGCATGTTAAAAACCAGAAATAGGTTTTTTTCGCCGATGAGACGCCACTCACACGGATCGGACGTACTGTAACATCTCAACATGCACGAGAGTTTCCACAATGGCGAAATGATAACTGTGTGCAATAAATAGGAAATTTGTCGTAAGGTCTTATGGGACCAAACTGCTGAGGCTATCGGCTCCAAGGCTTACACACTACTTAACTTACGACAACACACACACACACACACACACACACACACACACACACATACCCGAGGGAGGACTCGAACCTCCGACGGGGGGGGGGGGGGGGGGGGGGGAGCCAGGCGAACCGTGACAAGGCGCCTAAGACCGCACGACTGCACCGCGCGGCGTACATTAAATGAAAAGTAATTTACAAATGGCCGAAATTTCTTTCAAAAAGTTCTACATGACTGTGATCCTCCACGAAGGAAAAACTGTTCCCCTTAAGGAATGGCAGAGCTCTGTAAGTTTATGCTTTCCGTGTTACAGACACTAAGGCACATCGCAAACTGAGTAGAGATGGGGAAAAACCGACCGGTTAAAGCCGACACTGGTATTTTAGTTCTCAATTACCGGTATTTGTTTGGTCTCAGCTACAACAGGCTTTTTTTTTAATTTTTTACTAATAACTGGGTAAAGAAGGCGCTAGAGCAGCGGTGCTAAAATTTTAGGTTTTTAAATAAAACATTTTTTTTAAGAATCGAGAAATTATTTTTATTCTTATTTGGGATTAATTGTAATACCATGAATTACTCCTATTCTTTAGGATAACTCCAAAAATTTCCATTCCTTTGCTGTATCAGTTTACTACAGAAAATGGGAAAAACGATCAGTACTGTTCTAATAAAAACACCGACAGAAAAGAGCCACAAAACGTGGGAGAAGAATCGGTACAACTGTCCTGACACAATAACGTAGTGTCCAAGACTTAATCCCACCTGGTCTGTACGGTAAATTCTCGCTGTCAACGCTGAACATCGGTTTATTGCTGAATGGCGACGTCTCTAATCTGGAAGTATTTTACGAAGTAAAATAGTCCATTTACTTTAAAAAGATTAAAAACAGGGGAAAGCGCAACAGACTAGCGACATTATGTAAGCTAGAAATATCCACAGTGTACCTTGGAAGTAAAGGCGAATTTGGCTGATATAGTTAAAATTGCATTTGACGTACTATAGGCTTGGGATAGTAACTGAAGGTGTTTGCAGTAACGGCCATTGGTATCAATGCAGTGCTGCACTCTTCTTATCATGGGTCGAGTGATATTCCTTACCATTTTGACACTTATCGAAACACATGCTCTGACAATTCTCACTTCGAACACCTTCTGTAAATGGACGTTCACGCCACCTTTTTGACCTTCCTTGACCTCAAAGAACTTACTGTTATACATCATTGGATTCGTCCCGATAGCCGCTATCAGAAAATAAGTACCAAACTATAGCATCCCATTATAAAAAAAAAACCAAGAGTTGACATCCATATCTCCGAAGCGACCCCACCTAGCGACAACAAACCAACGTCATATTATGGTCCCCATTGTCCCATGCAACTTTTGTCCCAGAATCTTTTCAGCTCCTACCATACTTTCGCAGTTATTCTTGGTGACAATAGTTAGTGACTCACCCTGTATACTTTGAACTAGCTGTTGTATAAAATCAGGACGATATGGAGATCGTTACCGACAAAATATGCAGAAAATATCGTGAAAAGCGTGCCAAAAAGGTGCCAAACTACACTACTGGCCATTAAAATTGCTACACCACGAAGGTGTCGAGCTACAGATGCGAAATTTAACCGACAGGAAGAAGATGCTGCGATATGCAAATGATTAGCTTCTCAGAGCATTCACACAAGGTTGCCGCCGTTGGAGACACCTACAACGTGCAGACATGAGGAAAGTTTCCAACCGATTTCTCATACACAAACAGCAGTTGACCGGCGTTGCCTGGTGAAACGTTGTTGTGATGCCTTGTGTAAGGAAGAGAAATGCGTACCGTCACGTTTCCGACTTTTTTAAAGTCGGATTGTAGCGTATCACGATTGCGATTTATCGTATCGCGACATTGCTGCTCGCATCGGTCGAGATCCAATGACTGTTAGCAGAATATGGAATCGGTGAGTTCAGGACGGTAATACGAAACGCCGTGCTGGATCGCAACGGCCTCGTATCACTAGTAGTCGAGATGACAGGCATCTTATCCGCAAGGCAGTAACGTATCGTGCAGCTACGTCTCGATCCTTGAGTCAACAGATGGGGACGTTTGCAAGACAACAACCATCTGCACGAACAGTTCGACGACGTTTGCAGCAGCACGGAGTGTCATCTCGGAGACCATGGCTGCGGTTACCCTTGACGCTGCATCAGAGACAGGAGCGCCTGCGATGGTGTAGTCAAAGACGAACGTGGGTGCACGAATGGCAAAGCGTCATTTTTTCGGATGAATCCAGGTTTTGTTTACAGCATCATGATGGTCGCATCCGTGTTTGGCGACATCGCGGTGAATGCACATTGGAAGCGTGTATATATACTGGCGTTTCACTCGGCGTGATGGTATGGGGTGCCATTGGTTATGCCATTGGTTACACGTCTCGGTCACTTCTTGTTCGCATTGACGGCACTTTGAACAGTGGACGCTACGTTGCAGATGTGTTAAGACCCGTGGCTCTACCCTTCATTCGAGCCCTGCGAACCCCTACTTTCAGCAGGATAATACACGACTGCATGTTGCAGGTCCTGTACGGGGCTATCTGGATACAGAGAATGTTGGACTGCTGCCCTGGCCAGCACATTCTCTAGATCTCTCACCAACTGAAAACGTCTGGTCAATGGTGGCCGAGTAACTGGCTCGCCACAATACGCCAGTCACTACTCTTGATGAACTGTGGTATCGTGTTGAAGCTGCATAGGCAGCTGTTCCTGTACACGCCATCCAAGCTCTGTTTGACTCAATGCCCAGGCGTATCAAGGTCGGTATTACGGCCAGAGGTGGTTGTTCTGGGTGCCGATTTCTCACAATCTATGCACCCAAATTGTGCGAAAATGTAATGTGACATATCAGTTCTAGTATAATAGATTTGTCCAATGAATACCCGTTCATGATCTGCATTTCTTCTTGCTGTAGCAATTTTAATGGCCAGTAGTGTAATTGTGTGCAATAAAATGGAAATTTGTTGTAAGGTCTTATGGGACCAAACTGCTGAGGTCATCGGTCCCTAAGCTTACACACTACTTAATCTAACTTAAACTAACTTACGTTAAGGACAAGACACATATGGACCCATGCCCGAAGGAGAACTCGAACCTCCGACTGGGGAAGCCGGGCGAACCGTGACATGGTGCCTAAGACCGCACGACGGCCCCACGCGGCGTGCAATAAATGAAAAGTAATTTACAAATGGCCGAAATTTCTTTCAAAAAGTTCTACATGACTGTGATTCCCCACGGAGGAAAAACTATTTCCCTAGGGAAAGTCTGAGCTCTGTAGCTTTGTGCTTTCCGCCTTAGAGGCAGTAAGGCACATCGCGAACTCAGTAGAGATGGAGAAAAAGCGACCGGTTAAAACCGACACAGGTATTTTAGTTCTCAATTACCGGTATTTGTCAGTATTTCTTTGGTCTCAGTTACAACAGATTTTTTTGTTTTTTACTAATAACCGGGTAAAGAACCTGTTAGAGCAGCGGTGCTAAAATTTTTTGTTTTTCAGTAAAACATTTTTTCAAAAAACCAGAAATTATTATTCTCTCATACCGAAACACATGCTCTCATAGTTCTCACTTCGAACACGTTCACGCCACCTTTTTGACCTTCCTTGACCTTCAAAGACCTTACTGTCAGACATCATTGGATTCATCTCGACGGCCACTATCAGAAAAGTACCAAACTATAGCATGCCATTAAGAAAAAAAGAAAAAAAAAAACAAATTTGACCTTCATATCTCTGAAGCGACCGCACCTAGCAACAAAAAACCAACGTCATATTATGGTCCCCATTGTCGCATGCAAATTTCGTCTCAGAATCTTTTCAGCTTCTATCATATTTTCGCAGTTATAGTTAGTGACGCACTCTGTATACTTTGAAGCAGCTTTCGTACAAAATCAGGACGATATGGAGATCGTTACCAACAAAATATGCAGAAAATCTCGTGAAAAGCATGCCAAAGAGGTGGACTCGATATTAGGTAATTGTGCAATTAGTAATAACATGTATTTTCATGTAAACATATATTTATAATAGTGCCTTATTTCATACAGATAACGGCATACACATTCTTGTGGAAGTGACTACATGTGTATCCGTAATTTATCTTTTGCAACCACGTGGAAGTCAGTGCCGAGATGGAAGCCCGCACGTGTTGGACACTTTTTTCGAAGTGAGACTATTGTGCAGGGAGAGGGGGCGGCGCCTGAACTCCTCTGAGGTCCACTTGTGGACCGCCCGGCAGATGTAGTAAGTGGCACGTGCCACGTCATCGGCGCCACGAACTCCGCCTCCATCCTGTGACTGAGTGGCGCAACTGTCACGTCTCATCGCAGGCGCGACGGCCCCGCCCCCTTCCTGCTTTCTCGTAGGTGGCCGTCATTATGTTTTCCTGTAGTTAATTACACCTATATGTGGCGTCCAGGAACCAGATACGGGCCATTTAGCTGCCGCATCTAGCGAAGACAGTGCAGAAAGGCGTGGCATACACTACACTAGTTCTTACATTCTCGGCCGAGATAAACGAGTGCAGTTGGTGACTGTCACTTTGCTGCGCTGATCTACGGACTGTGCTAAAATGAAGTATTGCATTATGGTACCGGATTATCTTGCGAACGTATGCGGACTTCGATTTAAGACAAGTAGGAAATGGAAAAGTTACAACTACACTACTGGCCATTAAAATCGCTGCACCAAGAAGAAATGCAGACGATAAACGGGTATTCATTGGACAAATATATTATACTAGAACTGACATGTGATTACATTTTCACGCAATTTGGGTGCATAGATCCTGAGAAATCAGTACCCAGAACAACCTCCTCTGTCCGTAATGACGGCCTTGATACGCCTGGGCATTGAGTCAGACAGAGCTTGGATGGCGTGTACAGGTACAGCTGCCCGTGCAGCTTCAACACGATACCACAGTTCATCAAGAGTAGTAACTGGCGTATTGTGACGAGCCAGTTGCTCGGCCACCATTGACCAGACGTTTTCAGTTGGTGAGAGATCTGGAAAATGTGCTGGCCAGGGCGGCAGTCGAACATTTTCTGTATCCAGAAAGGCCCGTACAGGACCCGCAACATGCGGTCGTGCATTATCCTGCTGAAACGTAGGGTTTCACAGGCATCGAATGAAGGGTAGAGCCACGGGCTGTAACACATCTGAAATGTAACGTCTACTGTTCAAAGTGCCGTCAATGCGAACAAGAGGTGAACGACACGTGTAACCAATAGCACCCCATACCATCAAGCTGGGTGATACGCCAGTATGGCGATGACGAATACACGCTTCCAATGTGCGTTCACCGCGATGTCGCCAAACACGGATGAGACCATCATGATGCTGTAAACAGAACCTGGATTCATCCGAAAAAATGACGTTTTGCCATTCGTGCACCCAGGTTCGTCGTTGAGTACACCATCGCAGGCGCTCCTGTCTGTGATGCAGCGTCAAGGGTAACCGCAGCCACGGTCTCCGAGCTGATAGTCCGTGCTGCAGCAAACGTCGTCGAACTGTTCGTGCAGATGGTTGTTGTCTTGCAAACGTCCCCATCTGTTAACTCAGGGATCGAGACGTGGCTGTACGATTCGTTACATCCATGCAGATAAGACACCTGTCATCTCGACTGCTAGTGATACGAGGCCGTTGCGATCCAGCACGGCGTTTCGTATTACCCTCCTGAACCCACGGATTCCATATTCTGCTAACAGTCATTGGGTTTCGACCAACGCGAGCAGCAATGTCGCGATACGATAAACCGCAATCGCGATAGGCTACAATCCGACCTTTATCAAAGTCGGAAACGTGATGGTACGCATTTCTGCTCCTTACACGAGGCATCACAACAACGTTTCACCAGGCAACGCCGGTCAACTGCTGTTTGTGTATGAGAAATCGGTTGGAAACTTTTCTCACGTCAGCACGTTGTAGGTGTCGCCACCGGCGCCAACCTTGTGTGAATGCTCTGAAAAGCTAATCATTTGCATATCACAGCATCTTCTTCCTGTCGGTTAATTTTCGCTTGTGTGGCACGCCATGCTCGTGGTGTGGCAATTTTAATGGCCAGTAGTGTGCATGTAACTGAAAACGTCACTGCACTGTTATATAAAAATAAAACACTAATAAAAGAAATATAGTGTATTGGACGGAGCTAATCACAGGGCGTTTAAAAGGATGGTGTCACGTATTCGTACAAGAGGTAGGGGAGATCGGATCACGTTTACGTACGTGCCACTCTTACCCAAAGGACTTTTCTCGGAAACCATTTTTACTAGAGCACTATCGACAATGGAAAACTATGAGTATTTCCATCGACTTACGGCTCTCACAAACTTCACGGCCCAATCCGAATGAACGTCTTAGCGCAAAGAATACGGGGTGTTCAAAAAGTCTCTCCGCAGTGCCGTATGACTATTAGCCGCGCGTGCCGTATGATTGTTCGCCTGCCTGGGTTACTTCCCTTCAAGTGGACTCTCCCAACATTCCACTGTTTGGTTTGTCTCAGCCAGCGTCAGTTGTATCGTTGGTGTGTGTCGTTACGTGGTGACGTGAACGTTTAAGTTGAGTTCCTTTGTTCGTTTGTTTCGTTTTTGTCACTGTTAAAGTGCTAACCATTGAAGAACGTGTGTTTTTAGTAAAACAAGTGTTCAAAGCTGGCGGTAAATACACAGTTTCAGTTCGTCAAACATTTAATTCAGTTTTCCCGGAGACAACACTCCCACATCGCGATACTGTGCGAGATTTGATTAACCACTTTCGAAGTACAGGTTCAGTGACAGATGCACCGATAAGTGGTCGTCCTAGCGTTTTCTCTGAGGATAAACTACTCGATATTTCCGATAAAATGTCCACTAGTCTGAACACGTTAGTAAGAAAACTCGCCCAGGAATTCGATGTTAGTGTCGGATCCGCCCAGACAGCTGTAAGGAAAAATTAGAACTCTTCCCATACAAAGTGCCAGTCGTGCAAGAACTGAAAAATACTGACCATGGCAAGAGACTGCATTATTGTCAATGGTTCAAAAATTTCGTTCAACAAAATGGCAGGGATATTCTCAATGAAACGTTTTTCTGATGAGACGTGGTTTCATTTATCCGGGTACATGAACTCGCAAAATTCTCGTATGTGGAGTACTGCAAAACCATTGTGTATTCATGAGGAACCACTTCATTCTATGAAAATATGAGTTTGGATTGCAATTTCTAGGCGTCGGATTGTGGGTCCCGCATTTTTCAACGAAACAATAAACGCACAACGATACTGGAGTGATATTCTGTACCCATTCATAGGAGAACTTGTGTTAAGTGAAATACTGAGCAGTTATTTTCAGCAAGATGGTGCAACCGCGCATACAGCTCGCGTTTCAATGTCACTGCTTGCTGATGTTTTTGGTGATCTCATAATTTCACAGGGACTTTGGCGTTGCGATCGCCTGACCTAACACCACCTGACTTTTTATTCTGGGGTGCAGCGAAAGCAACTGTCTATAAAAACCGTCCAAAATCCATCGGTGAATTGAAAACTGCAATATCCACTTTCACTGCTTTTTTTGCAGAAGAAATGCTATAGCTCGTGTTTGGAAACATGATTAGACGAATTGAATTGTGTATTCAACAAGAGGGGGAACACTTTCAACATTTACTGTGAAAATCTGTAAGTAAAAATGAATATTGAAGAAATTAATAACTTGTATTTTACTGAGTTTCATTTCGGCATATTCACTGCGGCATACGGCACGCGCGGTTAACAATCATACGGCACTGTGGAGAGACTTTTTGAACACCCCGTATATTTCTGTTATTTTTTGGGAGAGGAGAGTAGATCATGTTAGCCAAATATCGAAGTTTCTTGAGAGCATATCAGTTAGAACTGAGAGTAGATAAGTAAATGTACGTTCGGAAAACGACCCTGCCGCACTGCTAAAGCCGATTCCCGTCACAGCACTGAGGCTAAGCGCTGTCTAGCTTGGCTAGCACATCGATGGGTCACCGTCTGGATATGCCGCGGGATATTGGCAAGCGGGGTGCGCTCAGCACTTGTGAGGCCAGTCGAGGATGTAGCTACCTGACTAAGGAGCGGCGGCTGTGGTCGCGAAAACTAACGACTACCTGGAGAGCGTTTTTCACATGCCCCTCCACACCCGTATCCAGTGACGCCTATCGGTTGGGGATGACACGGCTGTTGGTCGGTGCCGTTGGGCCTACCAACGCTTGTTCGGACGGAGTTCAGCTTAGTTTAAACCATGCGTTCGTTTACAGAAGATTATTCTACATTACAATGTATATTTGTATAATTTAAAAACGTGCAAGTTGCTACTGTAGTTTCGAAACTAACTCAAACATGGCGGCGGAGAAAATTTACGCAGCTGTGTTGCGGCAGGTTTACGGACTATTTTTCATTGCCGTCCTAACTGAAAACCCAGTCAAGGACATTTTAAGACAACAGCAGTTGGAAATGGAATTTTAAAAAATGAAGGCACAGGAGTATGCTTTGTTTTCTGCCGTACGGCAGGTGTTGTCACGGGGGAAGACTCGTCAGAGAGGTCCACCGCATGAGCGTCTAGGGAAGTGACTCCATTGGTGGTTTCCCGTTGCCTTGCACTGATGATGATGAAATGATAATGAGGACCACACAACATCCAGTCCCTGAGCGGAGAAAATCTCTGACGCAGCTGGGAATCGAACCTGGGCCCCTTGGCGTGATAGACCGCCGCGCTGGCCACTCAGCTATCGGGGCGGACAAAGGAGTATAAAAGGTAGAAATTGCTCAAATACCTATTTAAACCTAATGATTCTCAAGCAGAAAAAACTGACTCTAGAGAAAGGACTGATGAGAACGAGAAACTGTTAAAATCAAAAACAAGGTCAAAAGTGGATAGGCTGACTTCTGACGTCGTCATTAGTGTTCTGCCCACAGACAGGTTTTCACATGGTAACTCTGCCATCCTCTTCAGGTCCACGTGATTTCAGCTTCCCTTTATGCCATCCATCATTGTCACATCCTAGACCTTTCAAAGAGTCTGTTAGCTAGCGTTCCCCTCTGAACGATTGTCCCACCCAGTTCTTCTTTCCTTTCTCTTACAGCTTGCAGCAGTTTGATGAAGAGGACGTAACCTGCCTTTTCATTTCCTGCTTGAAACGATACATCCAATCAAAAATAAAAATAAATCAAGAATCTGTCCAGTATATTAGACGTAGAAAGGGGGCCTCACGACGTATATGCCACAGGAAACACATCATTTTTTGTGTTCATACATTGCAACTCGTACAGTGATCGTGAACAGGCCTTTAATTAACATTCAGATTTCTATTAAGGCCCTAGTATGCTAACAGTTGGAAGTTTGCCGAAAACTAAGCAATTTTGAATACGATACATCTAATCAAAAAATTAAAAAAACTCCATAACATTATCCTCGAAAATATGCCCCGGTTCCCCTGCTATCGGTAAAAACCAGCAGCAAGGTTCCTGTAATGATGTGTCTGGAAGCCAATAGCAAGTTGAGATATGGACCAGACTGTTCTCTCTCTCCCATCTGTCTATTACACAGAAGTAGGTATGATAGGCACTGCTGCACGCATCCTTATACATTCTTCAGCCCTTTTTCACAGTGAACGACACACTGTTTCAAATACAGCTGGCTCCATTCCGATTGCATTCCATATATTGGTCATGTGCTCTTGTGGCGTATGCACATTCTCGATGGGTTGGGTACACACAGCCAGAAATGGAGTGAATTCAGGCCTTTTGAATGAGAAGACCATGCCACCAGACTCCCTTGATCAACCACTCTCCCATGAAACATTGTGGTGAGGTACTGTAGTACAGTCCATAGAACATGGGGTAGTAGTCTGTCAATGATAAACTACAATCATTGCGCTTCTACAATGGTAACATTCTCCAACAGCGCTGGTCATACATCGCGCAGAAATCGGGGACACAAATCTCAGTGACCCCACGCAAATAGCGCCTGAGAGGATAGATATATTGCTCACTCTGCCATGCCGGATCACGCAACCACGTAGTTACTCTGAGCCAGGAAATGGACTCATTTGCAGAGAGACAATTACCCGCATGGAGAGTCCAATTACGTCTAGAGCATCACGGAATCTCAGCATCTCAAGCACTATTGCAACTTGTCTTGACTCTTCAGCAAAGATACTTGCGGACCCAATGACAACAATTAACACAAGAGCGGCAACGCGTCGACTTTTCAGACGAGGTCTGGTCCTGTGTGAAGCATCGCGGTGGACGTACATGTGTGCAGGGAGTCCGAGGTGAACAAATGTTGCCAGGTAACATTCGTCAATACCATACAGTTCCCAATATCTCGTGTCATAGTATGGGAGTGGCATTCGGTACACGACATGATCACCTCTAGTTTGCATGAGCACTAATTCCGACTGCTGTTGCTATGTTTTGGTCGTGTTAAGGCCAGTGTGTCTGCCAAATGTGTAAAAGTATCTTCCAACAAGATGAACCAAGACCACATGTTGCCGGTGCTGCCCTGACCTACCTCGATTCAGAAAGTGTTGACTGTTGGCCTGGTCAGTGTGTTCTAGATATCTCCCATCCACTCAAAACATGGATTACCGTGAGATTGCCACGCCACCACATTAGACGAACTGTGGGATACAGTTCAAGAAACATGGACTGACGTATCCATATTGCCATCCAAACACTGTTCATCTCGATGCTCTACCAGCTTAGAGACATCGATGCTACCAGCGGTAACAGCTCTGTGTGCTAAATTCAACGTTCTGTGTACATTCAGATCACTCTGAAATTCAATCCTGTAGTCTTAATACTGCCAAAGGCCTTGCCGCAGTGGCAACACCGATTCCTGTCACACCGTCGTAGTTAAGCGCTATCGGGCTTTGGTAGCACTTCGATGGGTGACTATCTGGGTCTGCCGAGTGCTGTTGGCAAGTGCGATGAACTCAACCCTTGTGAAGCTAATTGAGGAACTACTTGTCTGAGGAGTAACGGCTCTGGTCACGAAAACCGACAACAGCAGTGAAAGCGATGCCTTGACCACATGCCCCATATCCGCATCCAATGACGCCTGTCGTCTCAGGATGACACGGCGGTCGGTCGGTACTGTTAGGCCTTGTGAGGCCCGTTCGCATGCAGAGAGGAAGAGAGAGGGAGAGAGGGTCCTTATACTAAAGTGTGTAAGCGCAATCCCTCACGCATTTCACGCTTAGGTACAAATTGAGACACCTAAATTCTGGTTTACTTACACCATATTGATTATTTCGTCAAAAACAGCGCGTCGCCAAGCAAAACAATCCTCTTTCCATATCAGACTTGTGCATCGTGGCTCTCCTTATGTAGTATTACATCCCGTGTGATAATTATACTACTCAACAGCCATTCTGCGTCTGGTACAAAAACTACCGGTGTGTGTTTTGAAGAATCCGAATTTACTTTTTAAAATGTTCTCGCACGTAGGATTTTTGAATTTGTAAGACATTTTTATTGTTTATTTTCCATATTTAGTTTATTTCACTGCTTACTGTTGTTTTGTTTAGATGTCTAATATTGTAATTTTGTTGTTTTCGTACAAGAAGATGTCAAATCGTTACTAGATGGCAGGTGTGACAAAGATTCTAAACTTTACTCATCTACTGCGAGATAATCCATACTGCGAAAGAGACATTCTGATATAAGGCGTATAGAAACTCCCATGATGCAATTCTCATCACACTTACATCAGCCCAAAGGTGTATGTGCGAGTTTTTCTTACCTCAGTGACTGTTTCTTTCAGAGATACTGAAACGTTGTTGTGTTTCAAATTTAGACTTAGGAAAAATGGCAAATGGCAAACGTCGTTGTTACATAAACCACCGCACCACGACGACTTTCTGCTACAATATGTGATCAAAAGTATCCGAACACTCCCAAAACATACGTTTTTCATACTAGGTGCATTGTGCTGCCACCTTCTGCCAGGTACTCCATATCAGCGACCTCAGTAATCATAAGATATCGTGAGAGAGCAGAATCGGGCATTTCGTCGAACTCACGGACTTCGTACGTGGTCAGTTGATTGTGTCATACGTCTGTACGCGAGATTTACACACTCTTAAATATCCCTACGTCTACTGTTTCCAATGTGATAGTGAAGTGGAAAAGTGGAAAAGCGTACAGGACGACTTCGTCTGTTGACTGACGGAGACTGCCAACAGTTGAAGAGAGTCATAATGTGTAAAAGGTAGACATCGATCCAGACCATCACACAGGAATTCCGAACTGCATCACGATCCACTGCAAGTACTATGACAGTTAGGTGGAAGGTGGAAAAACTTGGATTTCATGGTCGAGCGGCTGCTTATAAGCCACACATCACGCCGGTAAATACCAAACGACGCTCCGCTTGGTCTAAGGAGTGTAAACATTGGACGACTGAACAGTGGAAGAACGTTGTATGGAGTGACAAATCACCGTACACAATGTGGTGATCCGATGGCAGGGTGTGGCTATGGCGAATGCCCGGTGAACGTCATCTGGCAGCGTGTGTAGTGCCAACAGTAAAATTCGGAGGCGGTGGTGTTATGGCATGGTCGTGTTTTTCATGGAGGGGCTTGTGCCCCTTGTTGTTTTGCGCAGCGCTATCACAGCACAGGCCTACACTGATGTTTTAAGCACCTTCTTGCTTCAAACTGTTGAAGAGAAATTCGGCGATGGAGATTGCATCTTTCAGCACGATCGAGCACCTGTTCATAATGCACGGCCTGTGTCGGAGTGGTTACACGACAATAACATCCCTGTAATGGACTGGCCTGCACAGAGTCCTGACGTGAATCCTAAAGGACACCTTTGGGATGTTTCGGAACGCCGACTTCGTGCCAGGCCTCACCGACCGACATCGATACCTCTCCTCAGTGCAGCACTCCGTGCAGAATGGGCTGCCATTCCCCAATAAACCTTCCAGCACCTGATTGAACGTACGTCTGCGAGGGTGGAAGTTGTCATCAAGGCTAAGGGTGGGCCAACACCATACTGAATTCCAGCATTACTGATGGAGGATGCTACGAACCTGTGAGTCACTTTCAGCCAGGTGTCCGGATAGTTTTGATTACATAGCTTGTGTATATTGGAAATTCACACATAATCTCAAGAAATCGGTAAATTATTTAAGAAGGGATATAAACTGTATTTTAATTGTTCTTTTGGTGCTCAAGATAAAAATTTTGCATCTCATGTTGCACACATGTCCTGCACTACCATTTAAGCGAATGGTTGAAAGGAAAACGCTGAACCATACTATTTTCTGTTTCAGTCGTATGGTGTGTGTCTGAAGACCATTTTTTCAGAGTGTTCCTTCTGGCCGATCGGGGTGGTCGAGCGGTTCTAGGCGCTAAAGTCTGGAGCCGCGCGACCTCTACGGTCGCAGGTTCGAATCCTGCCTCGGGCATGGATGTGTGTGATGTCCTTAGGTTAGTTCGGTTTAAGTAGTTCTAAGTTGTAGGAGACTGATGACCTCAGATGTTAAGTCCCATAGTGCTCAGAGCCATGTGAACCATTTTTGTTCCTCTGCCTCACAAATATTCCAGGGCATTCAAGCAAAACTAGAGGTAACTGATACCAAACACACAAATATGGAATTAGCTGTTTGGTCCTCTTTCAAAGCAATTGTGTGGGGCTTTTTTGCAACAGAAGAGATGGCATCTATGTTTCCATTGTGAATGCTCTGCTTTACACCCTAAACAATATGGGGTGGAGAATGACACTTAAAATTAACTTTTTACGTCGCCACCGCGTTTTCTTTCCAGAAGGTTTCGGAGCAGTAAGTGATGAGTAGGTTCAAGGTTTTGGCCAAGACATGTGTACGATAGGACACCATTACCAATCTCACCAGAACGCTTCAATAATGGACGAATACTGGGGTCTTGTTAGGGAGGGTGGTGAAACGGCAAACAAAAGAAAAGCATCGCTGTGACACTTTACAAATGGGAAAGCACACTGAAGTTAAAAATACGCTGTGAGCTAATTTAGGACTTTCTTGGCGTCATGTCCATATACACATATTAAATAACGCTGATTTCTAAAGTACTGAATATGTATTTTTTTTATTCCATTAATGATCGACAGTAGTGTTTCTGAAACTTCCTGGCAGATTAAATGCCCGGGCACACAGTTTTAATCTGCCAGGAAGTTTCATATCAGCGCACACTCCGCTGCAGAATGAAAATCTCATTCTGGAGTAGTGTTTCTGATTCTGCTGTGTACTGAGGTACACTGTGATGCAGAAAATTTACTTCCCAACTGAATTCAGCAAGCCCAAAAATAGGTTAATGCACCCTTTAAAAACCAGATGCTGAAAAAAAAGTTTAAATATGTTGTCTAACTGGATCAAGCGGGGCTATCACGAGAATCGCCACAGACACACCTACTAGCTACACGCCGCCAACGCCCTCTCGACAGCGTGTATTTAGGCCGCCGCTGCTGACTGGAGGGTCTCACTCACTGAACCACCCAGTTTGGCGTCTGTCAGTTACTCGCAGAGCGGGTTTAGAGCGTCACAGGCTACGCCAGTACATAATTAATGGCTCTGAGCACTATGGGACTTAACATCTGAGCTCATCAGTCCCCTAGAGTTAGAACTACTTATACCTAACTAACCTTAAGGACAACACACACATCCACGCCCTAGGCAGGATTCGATCCCGCGACCGTAGCAGCAGCGCGGTTCCGGACTGAAGCGTCTAGAACAGCTCGGCCACAGTGGTCGGCGTCAGTACATAGCGACCAGGTTAGTGACCATTGCACTTTACATCAGTCTGCAAGAGGACTATTACTGATGAGCTTGTACCACAACACATGGACTCTATTCGAGTTAAGTAATGTTTCCAGTTCATGTAAATAAAGAACCGTATTAATCCACGTGTACAGGGCTATTACAAATGATTGAAGCGATTTCATAAATTCACTGTAGCTCCATTCATTGCCATATGATCATGACACACTACAGATACGTAGAAAAACTCATAAAGTTTTGTTCGGCTGAAGCCACACTTCAGGTTTCTGCCGCCAGAGTGCTCGAGAGCGCAGTGAGACAAAATGGCGACAGGAGCCGAGAAAGCGTATGTCGTGCTTGAAATGGACTCACATCAGTCAGTCATAACAGTGCAACGACACTTCAGGACGAAGTTCAACAAAGATCCACCAACTGCTAAAACAGTCAGTCATAACAGTGCAACGACACTTCAGGACGAAGTTCAACAAAGATCCACCAACTGCTAACTCCATTCGGCGATGGTATGTGCAGTTTAAAGCTTCTGGATGCCTCTGTAAGGGGAAATCAACGGGTTGGCCTGCAGTGACCGAAGAAACGGTTGAACGCGTGCGGGCAAGTTTCACGCACAGTGATGTGAAAGATCCAGTGTTTAAACCTCCTCTACCAAGAAACGTGCCAGAACTGCGAGCTCGCATCAACGATGCTTTCGAACTCATTGATGGGGACATGCTGCGCCGAGTGTGGGAGGAACTTGATTATCGGCTTGATGTCTGCCGAATCACTAAAGGGGCACATATCGAACATTTGTGAATGCCTAAAAAAACTTTTTGAGTTTTTGTATGTGTGTGCAAAGCATTGTGAAAATATCTCAAATAATAAAGTTATTGTAGAGCTGTGAAATCGCTTCAATCATTTGTAATAACCCTGTACTTTTGTGTTATAGAAAGGGGATACCAGCCACCCATAACGACAGCCTCTCCCTGGATTCCTTGCACCAGGAAACAATAACGCAGCATTCACAGGCTAAGGTCGTTATCTGGTGTTCTCGTACGTCCGCCCTACTGCTGACAGTTGTTGTTGATGATGTTGGTTTATGGGGCGCTCAACATCGTGTCATCAGCGTCCATACAAGTTCGAATCTTTCCATTTCCCGTTTCGTCACTGTCCAAATGATGATGATAACAACACAAACACCCAGTCCCCAGGCGGAGAAAACCCCTGAGCCCGCCAGGAATCGATCCCGGGACCTCGTCATCCAGAGGCAGCAACGCTAGCCACTAGACCAAGAGCTGCGGACTTGACACCTTTTCACTAATGCAAGCCCATGGCAGCGAATATCGTGTGCCCACGCTCTTTCCCTCGTGTTCGCTCGCATTCGCTCGGGTGTAGAATTTCGAGTTGTAGACACTTGTGAGAAGCGACACTTGTGAGAAATCCGGGATGCTAAGGGACCGGCACAGGGTGTGTCGCAAATGCTGCGCCACTACCTGCTCGACCACTGCCTGCTGCCGTTTGGTGTGACTGGGCGCTCGGCTTGTGCCGGCCCGGGCAGCTGCCGAGCGACATTCACACTCCTCCATTGCAGCCAGATTACATTATTTCAGAATTTTTTTAGGTAAGGAAGAATGGCCTTAGTCAAATTAGAAATCGGAGCTGATTTTGGCCCACAATATCATGTCAACCATTAGTTGCAGCACGGTCATGCGTAAGACCTTTTTCATTGGAATTTTTGTTCTCATTAATGTTACTTAGAGCATAATTTTCGCTCAACCTCATACTTAGCGATGTATTTTACAGAAACTATAAAAACCGATAATTTTTTCCATCTTTCAACCCCTCACCCAAAATTTGGTATGATAGGAGTGGCCATCTTTTACCATATATTAAGAGGAGCCAACTAAAGAATTTGGTTCTCGGTAGAAACTTTTTCTTTAATTATTTCGAAATAAACCTCAATTTTTCCGTACCACGCAGGGAAGTGTACTGAGGTCTAATGTGAGTCCTGCTAGCAGTTAGCGTCAAGGAATGCAATTTATGTATTGAAACAAGATGAATTAGTCGTCCACTCAGACATTGTTTCTAAAATTCTCTACACAAAAATGCTGATTGTGATTGTTAGAAAAGCTATGAATTTTCAGACTTCATAAGTGAATCTTTTACAATTTGCAAGCGACGTTTATCCGACTTTGTGTCTTTTCCAGGGACCACCACGAGGAGGTAGTCTCTCTTCGTCCCCCATTATATTTATTTACAATATTTACATGATGATTATTTATTTTTATTATTTATTTTCAATTATTATTACAATAAAGCTATCGGCGTGAACTGAACCCCTTTTCAATACTTACAAGTATTGCTGTAGCTTCAGCCATTTCCTTTTCATTGTAATTTCTGTGCATATGCCACGCAAGTAAGAAATGATTTTATATTGCCGTCAACTTGGAGTCTTGTAAGGGCCTTAGAAACTATCTCATCTGTCTTAATTGCGGACTTCTTTCTTCTTTTCCCACCTAGATTTAAAACTAGTAGGTGCCCATGATATTCTGCGTCTTCTGTGAGAATTTTTACTAAGGAGTAAAAATTTGGATGAACCTTCGAAATTAATGCATTTATCCTCCGATTCCATCCTTCTGAAACATTTTTGTTGCGGTGACGCCTTCCTGCGCAGTTTCAAATATCTCTTGGCATGTCTTCATTATCCAGCCATTGATCAACAAAATAGTCGTAAAAAACCTGTAGTTTATCATTATCTGGCGTGCTCTCCTGAATGCATAGCCACCCATCATCTAACATGTCCAGGGGAATGTGAGCCAAAGCGGAACACAGTCTTATGTGAAAACGAATTTCTTCGTTTTCCTTGTAGGCAGCAACAAGGCCGCAACTGTGCAATTGCCTCCACAAGCACTGATTGAAATGGTAGTTGCAGCCATTAATCTTTGAATCAGGAAACAAATGTGTTACTGATTGGATGATTGCAGCTTCAAAATCCATCATGATAGCTGTAGGATTGCATCCAGGTACGTTACTCTCAAAAGCTGTGAAAAAGCGGTCGTACGTTTCTCGCTTTTTATTGGGTAGGAAGGCGTACGCAGTTGGAACTGTGTTTGTTTCCTCCTCAGAACTAGAAATATCGGCACGAACAATAAATAACTGTCCAAACTGCTTGCTGGAGCTTTTGAACGTCCCATCGTCAAAGAACGAACTGGAGTCTGTTAAACATGATTTTCCCCTTTCCCTGGCGAACACCAATATCCTATCATTTGGTGCTCTGTCGTCATCTGCAAGTAAAAATTTGGTCCCGTCATTCATTAGCAAAAGGATGTTCTTGCAGAAATATTCCTGCAGCATCGATCGGATCTTGTGTAGATCCCATTTTTTTTGTCTGATGCGTTGCAGCGATCATGCAGAAATATTCCTGCAGCATCGGTCGGATCTTGTGTAGATCCCATGCTTTTTGTCTGAGGCGTTGCAGCGATCGTGCAGAAATATTCCTGCAGCATCGGTCGGATCTTGTGTAGATCCCATGCTTTTTGTCTGATGCGTTGCAGCGATCGTGCAGAAATATTCCTGCAGCATCGGTCGGATCTTGTGTGGATCCCATGCTTTTTGTCTGAGGCGTTGCAGCGATCGTGCAGAAATATTCCTGCAGCATCGGTCGGATCTTGTGTAGATCCCATGCTTTTTGTCTGATGCATTGCAGCGATCGTGCAGGAATATTCCTGCAGCTTCGGTCGGATCTTGTGTAGATCCCATGCTTTTTGTCTGATGCGTTGCAGCGATCGTGCAGAAATATTCCTGCAGCATCGGTCGGATCTTGTGTAGATCCCATGCTTTTTGTCTGATGCGTTGCAGCGATCGTGCAGAAATATTCCCGCAGCATCGGTCGGATCTTGTGTAGATCTCATGCTTTTTGTCTGATGCGTTGCAGCGATCGTGCAGAAATATTCCTGCAGCATCGGTCGGATCTTGTGTAGATCCCATGCTTTTTGTCTGATGCGTTGCAGCAATCGTGCAGAAATATTCCTGCAGCATCGGTCGGATCTCGTGTAGATTGCATGCTCTTTGTCTGATGCGTTGCAGCGATCGTGCAGAAATATTCCTGCAGCATCGGTCGGATCTTGTGTAGATCCCATGCTTTTTGTGTGATGCGTTGCAGCGATCGTGCAGAAATATTCCTGCAGCATCGGTTGGATCTTGTGTAGATCCCATGCTTTTTGTCTGATGCGTTGCAGCGATTGTGCAGAAATATTCCTGCAGCATCGGTCGGATCTTGTGTAGATCCCACGCTTTTTGTCTGATGCGTTGCAGCAATCGTGCAGAAATATTCCTGCAGCATCGGTCGGATCTTGTGTAGATCCCATGCTTTTTGTCTGATGCGTTGCAGCGATCGTGCAGAAATATTCCTGCAGCATCGGTCGGATCTTGTGTAGATCCCATGCTTTTTGTCTGATGCGTTGCAGCGATCGTGCAGAAATATTCCTGCAGCATCGGTCGGATCTCGTGTAGATCCCATGCTTTCTGTCTGATGCGTTGCAGTGATCGTGCAGAAATATTCCTGCAGCATCGGTCGGATCTTGTGTAGATCCCATGCTTTTTGTCTGATGCGTTGCAGCGATCGTGCAGAAATATTCCTGCAGCATCGGTCGGATCTCGTGTGGATCCCATGCTTTTTGTCTGATGCGTTGCAGCGATCGTGCAGAAATATTCCTGCAGCATCGGTCGGATCTCGTGTAGATCCCATGTTTTCTGTCTGATGCGTTGCAGTGATCGTGCAGAAATATTCCTGCAGCATCGGTCGGATCTTGTGTAGATCCCATGCTTTTTGTCTGATGGTGCAGCGATCGTGCAGAAATATTCCTGCAGCATCGGTCGGATCTCGTGTGGATCCCATGCTTTTTGTCTGATGCGTTGCAGCGATCGTGCAGAAATATTCCTGCAGCATCGGTCGGATCTTGTGTGGATCCCATGCTTTTTGCCTGATGCGTTGCAGCGATCGTACAGAAATATTCCTGCAGCATCGGTCGGATCTTGTGTAGATCCCATGCTTTTTGTTTGAAGCGTTGCAGCGATCGTGCAGAAATATTCCTGCAGCATCGGTCAGATCTTGTGTAGATCCCATGCTTTTTGTCTGATGCGTTGCAGCGATCGTGCAGAAATATTCCTGCAGCATCGGTCGGATCTTGTGTAGATCCCATGCTTTTTGTCTGAGGCATTGCAGCGATCGTGCAGAAATATTCCTGCAGCATCGGTCGGATCTTGTGTAGATCCCATGCTTTTTGTCTGATGCGTGGCAGCGATCATGCAGAAATATTCCTGCAGCATCGGTCGGATGTTGTGTAGATCCCATGCTTTCTGTCTGATGCGTTGCAGCGATCGTGCAGAAATATTCCTGCAGCATCGGTCGGATCTTGTGTAGATCCCATGCTTTTTGTCTGATGCGTTGCGACGATCGTGCAGAAATATTCCTGCAGCATCGGTCGGATCTTGTGTAGATCCCACGCTTTTTGTCTGATGCGTTGCAGCAATCGTGCAGAAATATTCCTGCAGCATCGGTCGGATCTTGTGTAGATCCCATGCTTTTTGTCTGATGCGTTGCAGCGATCGTGCAGAAATATTCCTGCAGCATCGGTCGGATCTTGTGTAGATCCCATGCTTTTTGTCTGATGCGTTGCAGCGATCGTGCAGAAATATTCCTGCAGCATCGGTCGGATCTCGTGTAGATCCCATGCTTTCTGTCTGATGCGTTGCAGTGATCGTGCAGAAATATTCCTGCAGCATCGGTCGGATCTTGTGTAGATCCCATGCTTTTTGTCTGATGCGTTGCAGCGATCGTGCAGAAATATTCCTGCAGCATCGGTCGGATCTCGTGTGGATCCCATGCTTTTTGTCTGATGCGTTGCAGCGATCGTGCAGAAATATTCCTGCAGCATCGGTCGGATCTTGTGTGGATCCCATGCTTTTTGCCTGATGCGTTGCAGCGATCGTACAGAAATATTCCTGCAGCATCGGTCGGATCTTGTGTAGATCCCACGCTTTTTGTCTGATGCGTTGCAGCAATCGTGCAGAAATATTCCTGCAGCATCGGTCGGATCTTGTGTAGATCCCATGCTTTTTGTCTGATGCGTTGCAGCGATCGTGCAGAAATATTCCTGCAGCATCGGTCGGATCTTGTGTAGATCCCATGCTTTTTGTCTGATGCGTTGCAGCGATCGTGCAGAAATATTCCTGCAGCATCGGTCGGATCTCGTGTAGATCCCATGCTTTCTGTCTGATGCGTTGCAGTGATCGTGCAGAAATATTCCTGCAGCATCGGTCGGATCTTGTGTAGATCCCATGCTTTTTGTCTGATGCGTTGCAGCGATCGTGCAGAAATATTCCTGCAGCATCGGTCGGATCTCGTGTGGATCCCATGCTTTTTGTCTGATGCGTTGCAGCGATCGTGCAGAAATATTCCTGCAGCATCGGTCGGATCTTGTGTGGATCCCATGCTTTTTGCCTGATGCGTTGCAGCGATCGTACAGAAATATTCCTGCAGCATCGGTCGGATCTTGTGTAGATCCCATGCTTTTTGTTTGAAGCGTTGCAGTGATCGTGCAGAAATATTCCTGCAGCATCGGTAGGATCTTGTGTAGATCCCATGCTTTTTGTCTGATGCGTTGCAGCGATCGTGCAGAAATATTCCTGCAGCATCGGTCGGATCTTGTGTAGATCCCATGCTTTTTGTCTGAGGCATTGCAGCGATCGTGCAGAAATATTCCTGCAGCATCGGTTGGATCTTGTGTAGATCCCATGCTTTTTGTCTGATGCGTTGCAGCGATCGTGCAGAAATATTCCTGCAGCATCGGTCGGATCTTGTGTAGATCCCATGCTTTTTGTCTGATGCGTTGCAGCGATCGTGCAGAAATATTCCTGCAGCATCGGTCGGATCTTGTGTAGATCCCATGCTTTTTGTCTGATGCGTTGCGACGATCGTGCAGAAATATTCCTGCAGCATCGGTCGGATCTTGTGTAGATGCCATGCTTTTTGCCTGATGCGTTGCAGCGATCGTTTTGCACTCCTGTGAGACGGATGTGATGTGACGATGCAGTACTGGACTGCGGTGCGCTACTTGATTGGTGCCCCTGTAGACCGCCCGCTACCTCTTCGGCGGGGTCTCCTCACGAATGTCGCTCCTCACAAGTGTCCCAACCCCAGAATTCCTACCGCTGCGCGCAAAGCTGCAGGTCGAGGCGTGCAGTAGCAGCCTACGTGCGAGTTGGCCTGTGGCTGAGCCTCGGGCCCGGCCCCTCTGAGTTTACCTGCCTGCGCTCGCGGCGCGGCGCGGGTCCCACGTGTGGTTAGTGCTCCAGAAATACCTGCCGTGTCAGCGCGGCCCTCGAGGCACGCTGACAGGTATACGGGGGCGGGGCTCCGGGCTGGCGCCGCGTCTATATAGCAGAGCGGCTGGACGGCGGCGCCGTAAATCCTGGGGGGCCGGCGGTGACGGGCGGAGGGTGGAATGCAGCCGCAGGAGCCCGGCCAACAGGTGTGGGCCTGTCTGTTCGCCTGTCCGCTTGTCGTAAACAAGGCTGGCGGAGCTGGTCCATCTAGGCAGTGCAGCCGTCGGCGGGAGGCGGAGCGTAAGGGGCACCGTCTCCACAAAGGGATCCCCCACTCTGCCGCTGGGTGAGGGTCGCGGCAAAACGAGTGAGATGCTGTTGACTGCGCCACGTCCATGTTACTTGCGGATAGGACTCGGGTGACAGTTAATCGTGGCCTGGCTCCTTCGTACGTCCTAAGGTGCGCTGCAGTGAGGCCGGAATGTGGCGACGCCGACGCAGCCTCCGATTCCAAACTTTGGCACTGAATCGCTACTACATGTACACAACTGGCCATTAAAATTGCTACACCAAGAAGAAATGCAGATGATAAACGGGTACTCACTGGAAAAATATATTATACTAGAACTGACATGTGATTACATTTTCATGCAATTTGGGTGCATAGATCCTAATAACTCAGTATCCAGAACAACCACCTCTGGCCGTAATAATGGCCTCGATACGCCTGGGCATTGAGTCAAACAGAGCTTCGATGGCGTGTGTCAGGTACAGCTGCCCATGCAGCTTCAACACGATACCACAGTTCATCAAGACTACTAATGGCGTATTGTGAGGAACCAGCTGCTCGGCCACCATTGACCGGACGTTTTCAGTTAGTGAGAGATCTGGAGAATGTGCTGGCCAGGGCAGCAGTCGAACATTTTCTGTATCCAGAAAGGCCCGTACAGGACCTGCAACATGCGGTCGTGCATTATCCGGCGGCAGTGTAGGGTTTCGCAGGGATCGAATGAAGGGTCGAGCCACGGGCCGTAACACATCTGAAATGTAACGTCCACTGTTCAAAGTGCCGTCAATGCGAACAAGACGTGACCGACACGTGTAACCAATGGCACCCCATTCTATCACCCTGGGTGATACGCCAGTATGGCGATGACGAATACACGCTTCCAATGTGAGATCAACGCGATGTCGCCAAACACGGATGCGACCATCATGATGCTGTAAACAGAACCTGGATTCATCCGAAAAAGTGACGTTTTTTCATTCGTGCACCGAAGTACGTCGTTGAGTACACCATCGCAGGTGCTCCTGTCTGTGATGCAGCGCCAAGCGTAACCACAGCCACGGTCTCCGAGCTGATAGTCCCTGCTGCTGCAAACGTCGTCGAACTGTTCGTGCAGATGGCTGTTGTGTTGCAAACGTCCCCATCTGTTGATTCAGGGATCGAGACGTGGCTGCACGATCCGTTACAGCCATGCGGGTAAGATGCCTGTCATCTCGGCTGCTAGTGATACGAGGCCGTTGGGATCCAGCACGGCGTTCCGTATTACCCTCCTGAACCCACCGATTCCATATTCTGCTGACAGTTATTGGATCTCGACCAACACGAGCAGCAATGTCACGATACGATAAACCGCAATCGCTATATGCTAAAATCCGACCTTTATCAAAGTCGGAAACGTGATGGTACGCATTTCTGCTCCTTACACGAGGCATCACAACAACGTTTCACCAGGCTATGCCGGTCAAATGCTGTTGGTGTATGAGAGATCGGTTGGAAACTTTCCTCATATCAGCACGTTGTAGGTGTCGCCACTGGCGCCAACCCTGTGTGAATGCTCTGAAAAGCTAATCATTTGCATATCACAGCATCTTCTTCCTGTCGGTTAAATTTCGCGTCTGTAGCGTGACATCTTCGTGATGTAGCAATTTTAGTGGCCAGTAGGTTATTACATCACTAGTCCACAATGTGAAGGATGTCAGTGGCCTGTTCATACATGTAATCTGTGTCTGTCTTAGCAATTGGTGTGTACTGTGATTCTAATTAACATTACATATATACCTTTTCTTTTATTTCTGTGGTACATTCCTTCTCCTTTTTTCCTATTGTACTAGTAGACCCACTAATGCCTCGAAACTGCTAATATGCATCGAAATTGTATATGCGTCCTAATCTCCTTCTCCCTCTTTCTGTCCATCTCCTCCTCTTTCACTATCCTTCACCTCCTCTCCCCTCTCACTCTTTTCATCTCCTCCTCCCCATCTCTCTCTGTTCAACTCTTTCTCTCCCCTCTTTCTGTCCATCACGTCCTTCCCCACCTGTATGTCGATTACCCCTCTCTGTCTACCTCCTCTTCCACTCTTTCTCAGTCTATCAGCTCCTCTCCCCCTTGTCTCTGTGCATCTCCTCCTACCCCTATCTCTCTGCTCAACTCCTTCTCCTCCATCTTTCTGTCCATCTGATCCTTCCCCCTCTCTACTTACTTCCTCTTCCCCCCTCTCGCATCGTTTCTTGTTATATCCAACGAAACGTTGATCGAGGAACTGAAGCCGCTTAAAAGTGAATGTGTCAATGGATTGGGATCATAGGTATAAGGGGCATTCAAATGAAACCCGATCACAGTACACATACTCAAGAATAGTCACCAAAACTGTTGGCATATTTATCCCGCTCCTTGAAGAAGCCAGCAGGCTGCTGTCGTACCCAGGCCTGGACCCAGTCACACAGTTCGTCGTTCGTTGCGAATCGATGTAAGCGAATAGCTTGTTTTAGAGGTCCAGACACATGAAAGTCACAAGGTGAGAGGCCGGGACTGTACCGTGGATGTTCCAGTGTTTCCCACCGAAACTGCTGCAGTGACTTCACCGCATGGGCCGTGTGTGGGGGGGCATTATCGTGCAGGAGGAAAACGCCATTGGACAACATGCCTCGGCGTTTCGACTTGATGGCTCATCTAACGTTCTGTAAAGTGGCTTGGTAACACTGGGCACTGATGGTGGTTCCCTTACCACAAATGGTGAGCACGGCCTTTGTAGGTGGTGAAGTCACATGTTTCCACTGCTTGCTCTGACGCTTGCTTTCCAGTTCAAAATGGTGACACCATGTTTCGTCACCTGTGACAATACGCGACAAAAGGCATCTTCCTCGTCATGATACCGTTGCAGATGACTCAAAGTCAAAGTATTGCGCTGTTCGGCGGTCAGTTGGTGGGGAACCCACTGCGCACAGATTTTTCGATAGTTCAAGTGTTGATGCATGCTAATACCCAGTAACCGATGGATCTCGTCCACGGTGATTCTGCGGTTGTCCAAGACTCAAGCATTCACTTCCGCTGCCATTTCCTGTGTGATGACACGATGAGGCTGTCCAGGACGAGCATCGTCTTCCAGTGACTCTCGCTCCTCATGGAATTGATTGCGCCATTCCACAACACTTGAACGACTCAGACTGTATTCACCGTACGCAGCCTTCATCCGTCGATACATTTCACGGCCTCCAACTCCCTCCGCCGCCAAAAATAGCATCACTCCTCGTTGTTGCTACTTACTCGCCTGCATGTTCAGTAGTGGACGATAACCACCTTCTCTTGGGCGTGAAACCACACTGGCGCTATTAAAAATCAAAAGGTGCGCACGCGTCAGAGTCTCTACCAATAGATGGCGCCACCATACCCGCAGTTACGTGGTGCCGGCTTACTCGTAAGGGAAAGGTAGATTCGCTGACCAGGTTTCATTAGAATCAACCTCATATATTCCGTATGACAGAAACCTTTCCTGGTGCTAGACCTGTGAGGACAGCAGCTTCTATGACAGTATTTCGCGTAGCTCTAATCTGTAAATGGGTAGGATTACAAAGTTTCTGCCGATTCGCCTCTTATTATGCAACTGAAAGTGGAGTGGGGAGAAAGGAAAGGAAACGGAAGGGACTCAGTAGAAGAGATGTGTTTCAAAGTGGCAAAGATGAAACTAGTGCTCATAGCTCTTAAGGTATGTATACATTTTTTCCTTGTTTTGGCCAATACTAAAATACGGGAAGCAAAGAACTTCCAGCAGAAGAGGCCGCCTGTCAGAGATATCCGAACGATTTTCGCTTGCAACTTTATACCTGTCGTTTCCAGACCAGGGTACTTGTACACGCTTCTATAGGCTTGCAGCTGTCCTTTAACTATTGGTGCTTAGATGTTTAGCACTTTCCGTCTACCTCATTTTTTAGATGTCTGTATTTCCTTTCGCCTCCTTCGGTTATTGAATTTTTATTTTTTTCTCCTTCCATCAGTAAGTTCAATATCTCCTGTGATATTCGAGGATTTGTACTAGATCTCGTCTTCATGCCTATCTGATTCTCTGCTCGCCTCACTACTTCATCTCTCATGCATTCCCATTCGTCTTCTACTGTATTCCTTTCCCCTGTTTCAGTCAATCGTTGCCCAATGCGCCCTCTGAAACTCTCAACATTCTTTGGTTCTCTCAACTTATTCAGGCCCCCATCTCTCTAATTTCCTACCTTTTCACAAATTATTTAGTTTCAATCTACATTTTCTGACCAATAAATTGTGGTCAGAGTCTACATCTGGCTCTGGAAATGTCTTGCAATTGAAACTCTGGTCTGATATCTCTGTTTTATCAAAATATAATCAATCTTCAATCTACCAGCGTCTCTGGCTGTCTTGCACTTATACAACCTTTACTCATGAATCTTAAACCAAGTTAGCGATGATTAAATTATACTTTACTCCAAATTCTACCAGGTGGCTTCCTTTGTCATTCCTTTGCCTCATTCCATATTCTTACGCTTCCTTGTCATCCTTTTCCTGCCGAATCACAATTAAATTTTCCTCTCCGTTAACTATATTAAAAAAGAACGGGCTGATTTTAGACGGTAACAGTTACTAAACATGGTACGTGCCGGCAAGGGAATGTCTGTTGTTTGAATACGCGTGACGCAGAGTTTCAGAAAATCGCAGTTAGATGTCGGTCAATGAGTCTTCTCAGTTTGCAGTCAGTCAGAAGTAAGACGGCGTCCGCTCAACAGAAGGCGTTTTGTGTACTCTAGTTTGCAAAGATTGAGTCAGTGATTTCGGTCCAGAGTGCTTTTCATCGGCGTTTTTGCCATTGATACACCTGCATCCAATGGCGTTCGTCGTTGGTTGGTATCGCCACAGTAAAGAGAGAGCATGCTTCTGCAAAGGTAAGAGTCTAGGTCGACCTCGCGCAGGATAACGCATTGACTGGAAGGAACTATCTTCAAATGCTGCAGAATTGGCTTTTTCCACAACTTGAGAAGGACACCAATGACTTCATTCTCTAGCAGGATGGCGCTCCACCACACTTGCACAACAACGTCAGTTTCTCAATGGCACTCTGCCTCAAAACCGTATAGGCCGCACGGGACCCTCCAGACACTGCCTTGCATTCTTGGCCTCCACGATCAGTAGACATGGCTTCATGCAATTTTTTTCTTGTGGGGATATATGAAGAAAGGTGTGTGCATCTCCTCTTTACTTCACGACGTAGAAGAAGCGAAGAACAGAATAACAGTCGCCATAACTTCTGTAAAAGCAGATAAACTGTGTAAAGTTTATGACGAATTTAGCTATCGTCCACATGTTGTTAGTGCTGCTGCTGGTGAAGACATAGAACTTTTGTAGCAGTGTAGCTAATACTTCAAAATTCTGTAAGTATTTCGCAGTTCATCTCATGTTTGTAGTATGTGTGTATCAATAAATGTGGAGTTTTGAGATCAAGTCATTCTTTTTGAAACACTCTGTGTCTGAATAGTTGCTTTTATCTAATCATGCATTATTTCAATCTCGTCATTATTTGCGGCGATAGTTGGCATATAAACTTGTGTTGGTATAGTGGGTATTGGCTTCCTGCCTATCTTGGCTACGATAGTGCATCCACGATGCTGCTCGTGATGGCTTGCCCGTATTCCAATTTTCTTATTCATTAGATGACCTGCTCCTTTATTACCCCCATTCGATTCCGTATTTATACACCTGTGCTTACACGAGCAGAAATCTTTTACCTCCTACCACCGAACTTCACTAATTCCCACTATAACTAACTTCCACCTATTCATTTCTATTTCTAAGATTTCTAACCTACGTGCCTGATTAAGGGATCTAGCTTTCTTCGCTCCGATGCTTAGAATGCTAGGTTTTTTTTTTTGTCGTGATGACGACATCCTCTTGAAGAGTCCTCGCCATAGATTCAAATGGGGCAGTATTTTATCTCCGTAATAAGTTACCCAAGATCCGTGGTTCATAGAAAACTAAAAAAGTTAAACAGTTTCTTCAGAAACAGCTTTCAAAATTATTTGTTATAAAATGATAGTCATAGTAATTTTTTTAAATATTTGTGGCAGAATCAGTAGCAAAACTTTACGTGATTATTTTCGTGCAGTAGGAATACTGCTAGAATAGGCAGTCGATCCAAGTGGAATCGAACACGTATGAGAATCGGGATATTTGACGAGAATATGCAGCTGGAACGAAATAGATAAGAATGGAAACTTAAGAGTAGTGTCCATGTCTACCTCCTTTCAATACCGTATGTAGTTCGCCGATGTACAGGATGGCTATAATTAAACTTTCCATATTTTGAGAGGGCCTCCACTGAAAACAATTAATCGCAGGATAATGGAAATTTGTTGAAACATCTGTAAGAACATGCGGAAGACAAATAACGAATAGACCATTGGAAGAAACACATTTTAATTTCCACATGACAGAGTAACATTTTTGCCCGCATCTCGTGGTCGTGCGGTAGCGTTCTCGCTTCCCACGCCCGGGTTCCCGGGTTCGATTCCCGGCGGGGTCAGGGATTTTCTCTGCCTCGTGATGGCTGGGTGTTGTGTGATGTCATTAGGTTAGTTAGGTTTAAGTAGTTCTAAGTTCTAGGGGACTGATGACCATAGATGTTAAGTCCCATAGTGCTCAGAGCCATTTGAACCATTTGATTTAGAGTAACATTTGTTGATTGTGTACAATGTTTACGTTGCAGGTTACTAACGTTGGACAATGTGAGGAACTTTTGCACCTACAACAGCCTGGAACCGCTCTAGAGATTTCATTTCACAATATTGTTCGCAGCACTTCTCGAACGGTGAACCGCGGAATGTTCAGGTGTCGTGGCGTAGCTCGAGCACTGCTTGAGGACCGCACATTGCGTCTAGCATTTTTAGCTGTAGGAAGAGTAAAATCTTCAGCAAATTGTGGTGCAGTTGACCGTCGGCGTCTCCCAGGAGCAATTCCCAAATTTCCAGTTAATTCAAACCCTCAGATCATATTCGTCAAGCCCGGTGCGGAGGGAGGACCTCTCCGTTCCTTTACTGCTCCGATATTCGCCAAGAGCAGCAACGTCATTGCTGTCGTTTTGATAAAACAGCTTCACAAGTAAAGCACTGCTTCCTTTCCCCAGACCCATGTTGTCTGTCTGCAACTGTGGCGCACACTGATGCTTGTGATTCAACACAACGTCACCGTACCAGTACCGGAGCTAACGACAAATCCCGACATCAACAATACGAGGTGTGGCTAGAAAAAAAACCGGACTAGTACTGGTGAAACAATAAAACGAATGCAATAAGGCTGAAAGTCGCGTGGCCTGTCACGTGACTCTCGCTCCGCCTACTGCTCGAGTTTCATCTGCCTCCTGCACTCAGTCTGCCCGTGGCGTCTGTTTTAAGTAGTTGACGTTTTGTCTGTGCGTCGGAAAATGTTGAGTGTACAGAAAGAACAGCGTGTTAACATCAAATTTTGTTTCAAACTAGGAAAATCTGCAAGTGAAACGTTTGTAATGTTACAACAAGTGTACGGCGATGATTGTTTATCGCGAACACAAGTCTTTGAGTGGTTTAAACGATTTAAAGATGGCCGCGAAGACAGCAGTGATGACACTCGCACTGGCAGACCATTGTCAGCAAAAACTGATGCAAACATTGAAAGAATCGGTAAACTGCCTAACACTTTCCTTGTCAACTCCTGTTAACTCAGACACTGCTCTGATTGTTAAACGGCGATCTTGTCGAACAAGTTTACCGATTTTTTCAATGTTTGCATCAGTGTTTGCTGACAATGGTCTGCCAGTGCGAGTGTCATCACTGGTGTCTTCGCGGCCGTCTTTAAATCGTTTAAACCACTCAAAGACTTGTGTTCGCGATAAACAATCATCGCCGTACACTTGTTGTAACATTACAAACGTTTCACTTGCAGATTTTCCTAGTTTGAAACAAAATTTGATGTTAACACGCTGTTCTTTCTGTACACTCAACATTATCCGACGCACAGACAAAACGTCAACTACTTAAAACAGACGCCACGGGCAGACTGAGTGCAGGAGGCAGATGAAACTCGAGCAGTAGGCGGAGCGAGAGTCACGTGACAGACCACGCGACTTTCAGCCTTATTGCATTCGTTTTATTGTTTCACCAGTACTAGTCCGGTTTTTTTCTAGCCACACCTCCTACTAACACCGCAAATCCTGCAGCGTACAGTCTGAACACCATTCCCATAAAGTTGTCTACGTATGTGGTAGATAGTTTTGTGTTCACACTGGCTCAAATAGCAGAAGTTTAATTATAACCGCCCCGTACGTTTCGAAGCACACTATCATCGTCAGGTGTTCAGATGGTTGCGCATGGAGCTCTGCTGTGTTGTCAACACTCCAGAAGACGCCATTGCAAATTAGCGAAGTTGGGGTGGAACACATACACAAGAAAATTAAGACTACTTAAAGTGAACAAGGCGCCAGACTGGCAGAATTTCCGCTAGATTTTACTCTCGCAGTTGTCTCATTTCCTTGCTCCGATGTATCGAGAATCGCATTCCCAGTGAATGGTTCCGAATGATGAAAAGTACAGTGCATCTCCTACTGTTTACAAAAGGGATAAAAATTGGGAATAACAGTGCGTCTCCTATACCCAGTGAATGGTTCCGAATGATGAAAAATACAGTGCATCTCCTACTGTTTACAAAAAGGATAAAAATTGGGAAAAACAGTGCGTCTCCTACTGTTTACAAAAAGGGTAAAAATTGGGACGCGCCGAATTATTCACATTGCATCTTCAGACACTAAAATCATTTTGATACTACCTGTCATATTAAAATTGTTATCTCTTGGATAACTATGACGTAACAGACTATGTGTGTCGAACTCGAATCCAATGTAAGAGGGGGCCTCATGGCCCCTATCAGACCAGGTTAAATAAATAAAATCTCAGCGATGAAGAAAACAGTGCATCTCCTACTGTTTACAAAAAGGGTAAAAATTGGGACGCGCTGAATTATTCACATTCCATCTTCAGACACTAAAATCATTTTGATACTACCTGTCATATTAAAATTGTTCTCTCTTATATACACTCCTGGAAATTGAAATAAGAACACCGTGAATTCATTGTCCCAGGAAGGGGAAACTTTATTGACACATTCCTGGGGTCAGATACATCACATGATCACACTGACAGAACCACAGGCACATAGACACAGGCAACAGAGCATGCACAATGTCGGCACTAGTACAGTGTATATCCACCTTTCGCAGCAATGCAGGCTGCTATTCTCCCATGGAGACGATCGTAGAGATGCTGGATGTAGTCCTGTGGAACGGCTTGCCATGCTATTTCCACCTGGCGCCTCAGTTGGACCAGCGTTCGTGCTGGACGTGCAGACCGCGTGAGACGACGCTTCATCCAGTCCCAAACATGCTCAATGGGGGACAGATCCGGAGATCTTGCTGGCCAGGGTAGTTGACTTACACCTTCTAGAGCACGTTGGGTGGCACGGGATACATGCGGACGTGCATTGTCCTGTTGGAACAGCAAGTTCCCTTGCCGGTCTAGGAATGGTAGAACGATGGGTTCGATGACGGTTTGGATGCACCGTGCACTATTCAGTGTCCCCTCGACGATCACCAGTGGTGTACGGCTAGTGCAGGAGATCGCTCCCCACACCATGATGCCGGGTGTTGGCCCTGTGTGCCTCGGTCGTATGCAGTCCTGATTGTGGCGCTCACCCGCACGGCGCCAAACACGCATACGACCATCATTGGCACCAAGGCAGAAGCGACTCTCATCGCTGAAGACGACACGTCTCCATTCGTCCCTCCATTCACGCCTGTCGCGACACCACTGGAGGCGGGCTGCACGATGTTGGGGCGTGAGCGGAAGACGGCCTAACGGTGTGCGGGACCGTAGCCCAGCTTCATGGAGACGGTTGCGAATGGTCCTCGCCGATACCCCAGGAGCAACAGTGTCCCTAATTTGCTGGGAAGTGGCGGTGCGGTCCCCTACGGCACTGCGTAGGATCCTACGGTCTTGGCGTGCATCCGTGCGTCGCTGCGGTCCGGTCCCAGGTCGACGGGCACGTGCACCTTCCGCCGACCACTGGCGACAACATGGATGTACTGTGGAGACCTCACGCCCCACGTGTTGAGCAATTCGGCGGTACGTCCACCCGGCCTCCCGCATGCCCACTATACGCCCTCGCTCAAAGTCCGTCAACTGCACATACGGTTCACGTCCATGCTGTCGCGGCATGCTACCAGTGTTAAAGACTGCGATGGAGCTCCGTATGCCACGGCAAACTGGCTGACACTGACGGCGGCGGTGCACAAATGCTGCGCAGCTAGCGCCATTCGACGGCCAACACCGCGGTTCCTGGTGTGTCCGCTGTGCCGTGCGTGTGATCATTGCTTGTACAGCCCTCTCGCAGTGTCCGGAGCAAGTATGGTGGGTCTGACACACCGGTGTCAATGTGTTCTTTTTTCCATTTCCAGGAGTGTAACTATGACGTAACAGATTCTGTGTGTGTAAAACTCTGATCCGATGTAAGAGGGGGCCTGATGGCCCATATCAGACCAGGTTAAATAAATAAAATGAACTGAAATTTGACCACCAGGCCCGAATTTACCAGAATAACCATCAGGAACACGAGGGGTAAGAAAACTCAACGGGAGACAACCTTTAGAGTGCAGCCATCGACAGTTCTCGTTGCAGTCTTGATTTCTGTAAGCCGTACCTGCTCGACCCGCGAAACTAGAGGACCAGTATGATGGACGTAGAGAAGTTACGGACAAAGTTTAAACGGATTGTAAATTGTGCTCTGGAGATGTACGTGCCGAATAGGTGGATTAAGGACTGAAAATATCCATTATGTTTTAACAGCACAATTCGGAAAATGCTGAGTAAGCAAAAACAATTGCACTCACGATTCAAAGGAAAACGCGCAAACAACGACAGGCCAAAGTTAATAACAGATTCGTGCCTCTGTAGAAAGATTGCTTAGCGAAGTCTATAACTCCTACCACCGTCATACCGTAGCAACAGATCTGGCGGAGAACCCGAGAAAAATTTGGCCCTATGTAAAATCGCTGAGCGTGTCTATGACTTCTATTCAGTACCTTGTTGACCAGTCGGGTGTGGAAGATCCCCATCTACATCTACGTGTATGTGGATACTCTGCAAATCACATTTAAGTGTCTGGTAGAGGGCCCATCCAACCACCTTCACAATTCTCTATTATTCCAATCTCGTATAGCGCGAGGAAATAACGAACACCTATATCTTTCCGTGCGAGCTCTGATTTCCCTTATTTTATCATGCTGATCGTTTCTCCATATGTAGGTCGATGCCAATAAAATACTTTCGCATTCGGAGGAGAAAATTGGTGATTGTAATTTCGTGAGAAGATTCCGTCGCAGCGAAGGACGCCTTTCTTTTAATGATGTCCAGCCCAAATCCTGCATCATTTCTGTGACACTCTCTCCCATATTTGGCGATAATACAAAACGTGCTGCCTTTCTTTGAACTTTTTCGATGTACTCCGTCAGTCCTATCTGGTAAGGATCCCACACCGCGCAGCAGTATTCTAAAAGAGGAAGGACAAGCGTAGTTTAGACAGTCTCCTTAGTAGATCTGTTACATTTTCTTAGTGTCCTGCCAATAAAACCCAGTCTTTGGTTAGCCTTCCTCTCAACATTTCCTGTGTCTTCCTTCCAATTTAAGTTGTTCGTAATTGTCATTCCTAGGTATTTACTTGAATTTACGGCTTTTAGATTAGACTGATTTATCGCGTTACCGAAGTTTGACGGATTCCTTTTAGCACTCATGTGGATGACCTCTCACTTTTCGTTATTTAGGGCCAATTGCCAATTTTCACACCATACAGAATTCTTTTTTTAAATTGTTTTGCAATTTGTTTTGATCTTCTGATGACTTTACTAGTCGATAAACGGCAGCGTCATCTGCAAACAACCTAAGACGGCTGCTCAGGTTGTCTCCCAAATCGTTTATATAGATAAGGAACAGCACAGGGAGTATAACACTACCTTGGGGAACGCCAGAAATCACTTCTGTTTAACTCGATGACTTTCCGTCATAGCAGAAGATAGCAAAAGGAAAGCCGAAGTTTTAAATTTCGCGTTTAAGAAATCGTTCACGTAGGAGAATCGCACAAACATACCGTCTTTTGACCATCGCACAGACTCCCGTATGGAAGAGATAGTACAAGAATTAAAAGCAAATAAGTTGCAAAGTCGGCACTGAATGCCAGTTCGGTTCTACAAAGAATACTCAGCGGCATTGGCTCCTTACTTAGTTTGGATTTAGTGCAAATCTCCCGCCCAGAGCAAAGTCCCAAACGACTGGAAAAAGGCTCAGGTGACTCCAGTATACAAGAAGGATAAAAGAACGGATTCGTAAAAATACAAATCATTATTCTTAACATCGGTTTGTTGCAGAATGCTTGAACACATTCTGAGTTGAAATATAATAAATTTCTTCTGGTAAACCTTCCGGGATGTATTGTCGTGGTCCATGAAACTCTTCAGCTCGTAACGTTTCGTCCAGAGCTGCGCTGGACATCTTCAGAGGGGTGTTTCTCCTCCGGTGAGTCTTGCCGACTGACGGGTCGGACGTCTGAGAGCGACTTATATATCGAAGAAAGTGGGCGTGACCAGAGTTACACGTGATATGCAGAGATAACCTTTGTCAGAGATAAAACTTAACTATCGATCGTAATCTCGTCACGGATAAAACTGTCTAGCAATTCTGTAGTGCTACTGTCCAAATATCACTAAGTTTCATGGTCTCTTCTTTCCGATTAAAATTATCCCTATGTTTAAATAGTTCAATTGCTTCTCTACAAAGAATTGCTAGACAGTTTTATCCGTGACGAGATTACGATCGATAGTTAAGTTTTATCTCCGACAAAGGTTATCTCTGCATATCACGTGTAACTCTGGTCACGCCCACTTTCTACGATATGTAAGTCGCTCTCAGACGTCCGACCCGTCAGTCAGCAAGACTCACCGGAGGAGAAACACCCCTCTGAAGATGTCCAGCGCAGCTCTGGACGAAACGTTAGGAGCTGAAGAGTTTCATGGACCACGACCTTACATCCCGGAAGGTTTACCAGAAGATATATCATCCGGTCGTGAAAGCTTTCATACTATAATAAATTTCCTTGAGAAAGTAAAGTTTCTGTCCTCAAATCAGCACGGGTTTAGAAAGCATCGCTTGTGCCCTTCTCTCACATGATATCCTGTGAACTCTGGGTTAAGAGTTCTCAGGGTTAAGAGACTTCAGAAAGGCATTTTACGTGATGCCCCACTGCAGGCTGTTAACGATGGTATGAGCGAACGGAATAGTTGTCTAACGTGTGAGTGGCTCGAAGACTTATTAAATCATAGAACAAATTGTGTTTTCCTCGACGTCGGGTGTTCATCAGAGACAAGGGTGTCGTCAGGAGCGCCCCAGGAAAGTGAGACAGTACCGCTGTTGTTCCCTGTACACACAGATCATTTGGCGGATTGCGTGGGCATCAATCTGCGGTTGTCTGCTGATGATGCTGATGTGTACAGGAAGGTGAGGTCGTTGAGTGACTGGAGGAGGAAAGAGGATGTCTAGTCGGTGTGATGACTGGCAGATAGTTCTAAATGTAGGAAAATGTGAATACAGATGGGTAGGGAAAACAATCCCGTAATGTCGAAATACAGCATTAGCAGCGTGCTGCTTGAGACAGTCACGTAGATTAAGTGTCTAGAAGTAACGTTGCAAAGTGGTGTGAAATGGAAAGAGCACGTAAAGATTTATTTATTGGGAGATTTTTAGTGAAGTCTGCTTTAGCACATGGAACACTAGAGCGACCCATTATTGAGTACTGTCGACCTAGAATCCCCACCGGGTCGGAGTGAAGAAAGATATCGAAGCAGTTCAGAGTTGGGCAGGTAGATTTGTTACTCGTAGGTTAAGACAACACGTAAGTGTTGCGGAGATGCTTCGGGAATTCAAATCAGAATCCCTGGAGTGAAGGCGACGTTGTTTTCGAGGAAAACTATTGAGAGAATTTAGAGAACCGGCATTTGAAGTTGAATGCAGAACCATTCTGGTATCGCCTACGTACGTTTCGCGTAAGGAGCACGAAGAAAGAGAAAAATTAGGGCTTATACGGTGGCATTTAGACAGTCGTTTTCTCCTCGCTCTATTTGCGACTGGAACAGGACTGGAAATGGCTAATAGTGGTACAAGGTAACGTCCACCACCCACAATAGGATGTCCTGCGCAGTATGTATGTAGATATAGACAAGTTCTAGGCTGACTATATTTTCTCGTGTTATGCGCCGAGTGATGACGTCATGCTGTGACAACGTTTCGACGAGTTTCCTACTCGCCATTTTCAGTCGACGTAACTTTATCTGACAGCCAGAATCATCCCCATTACGCTTGGGAAGAGGTTCACCAAATGTTTTGTGTGGTGTATGCCTTGGAGACCTGTTTGGACGGTCCTTGTTTGTTTATGGTGTCTTATGGTTCTGCAAAGCCGACAGTCAGAAAGAACAAAAATATTTAGAAAGTTTTGAAGGGTGCTTATGGGAAATAATGGAGAAAGTGAAATGGATCGACAGAATCAGAAATGAGCAGCTGCCGAGCAGGGTAGAAGAGGAGAGGGACTTCATGAGGATGATACAAAAGCAGAAAACATCGTAGATGGGACACATATTAGATAGGAATAGCCTGCTACAGAGAAACATGGCGCCAGTGGAAAGAAAAAGAGGGAGAGAAAGAAGGTTTAGAATGCTTATAGATGTGAAGAGAGAAAGAAATTACAAGCAACTGTAGGGGGATGCTCAGCAGAGAGAGATACGGAAGACGTTCAAAAAATGGTTCAAATGGCTCTGAGCACTATGGGACTTAACATCTATGGTCATCAGTCCCCTAGAACTTAGAACTACTTAAACCTAACTAACCTAAGGACAGCACACAACACCCAGCCATCACGAGGCAGAGAAAATCCCTGACCCCGCCGGGAATCGAACCCGGGAACCCGGGCGTGGGAAGCGAGAACGCTACAGCACGACCACGAGATGCGGGCTGCGGAAGACGTCTAGTTGACAACTGTCTAAGAACAGATTTTCAGAAAGATGATGATCACGCTATAACAAACCGATGGAAGGGCTTCGGTTTGGCGAATGCCTGCAGAATGTTACCTGCCATTATGTCTAGTGATAACAATGAGGTACCATAGAGGAGGCGATATTACGGTATGTGGGTGTTTTTCGTGGTTAGGGTTTGGTCGCCTTAGTGCGCTTAACAAAATGCGATAGGGTATGAACACATTTTACTCCATTGTGTACTAGATGATTATTGCACCAGCACGAAAATGCACAATGTCATTAAGCACGAGCTGTGAGGCCACAGTTTGTGGATAATAAGACTCTTGAAATGGGCTGTTCTGCGCAGACCTGAACGAAATAGAGTAGTTTTTGGACGCTTATTTTTAGAAATGTCTGAAGAAACAGACATTTGTGACGAATTTGCAGCTGTACTAAAAGTTGTGCAAATTTGTGCAGGACCGGGACTCGAACCCAGATTTACCGCTTGTCGTTAGTGGTCGCCTTAACCACCTCGGCTGTCCGAACACACTTTCAGGACTGACCAAGCCGTCCATAAGTGGAGGCAATCCAAGGGACTATGAGAGCCATGGGGCCGTAGACGGTGTAATATATAGAAGTTTGTGTCAGTCCTGGAAGCTGCTTAAAAAACCGAAATTGTTAAGGCGATCCATCACGGCAAGTGGGAAACTGGGATTCGAGTTCCGGTCTGGCATTCATTTTCACGTGTCAGCAATAGGTAATAACTTCATACCTAATGCAAAATCGCTACCTTCTCTAGTATCGTCTCTTCAGGGAGAACGGGCTACCATTCCTCTTACAGAGGTTCAGAGAGATCACTGAAAGCATCCACAGCAGAATTGAATCTTTCATCTAGGGCTGGACACTGTACACAATCATCATCATTCACAGTCGATTTGGGTAGCTTCAGAACCGCTGAAATATCCGTAATGGACTTGTTACTCAGGTTATGTCCAATGACCAGTCCAAGTTCAAAGTCATCGAGCCCTCCCGTACAGACCCAGTGTGATGTTAGTGTTTCTCTGCTGACAAAACAACACTACACGCCGCCGTAGTTCACACTAACGCGATGAAGTGATACTACATCTCCTAATTTCGTACCAGATCTCCTTTTGCCTGGCAAAGTGCAGCAACTGGACGTCGCATGGACTTAAAAGTCCTTGGTGGGCCCGTGTAGAAATACTGAGCCATGTGTCCTCTATAGCCGTCCACACTTGCGGAAGTGGCGCCGGTGCAGGACTTTGTGCACGACAGACCTCTTGAGTATACCCCATATACGTTTGATGGGATTCAGAGTGGAGATCTTGGTGGCGCAGTCATTCACTCGAACTGTCGAGGATGTTCTTCAAACCAAGCACGAACAGTTGTGGTCCAGTAACATGGCGTATTGTCATCCATAAAAATGTCCTCCTCCTTTGGGAACATGACATTTGTCACTGGCTGCATATGGTCCCCTATGCCGACGACCTCCAGCTCTACCTAAGCGTCAGACCTGAAGACGTAAACACTGCAATCGCTCAGATGAATGATGATCTGTCTTCGGTAGTGACATGGGCGAAAAGCCTGGGGCTTAAACTAAATGCAAAAAAGACGCAAGTAATCTTAATAGCCCATCAGAAATTAATAAGTTCAGATTTCCGCGAACGGCTACCTCCTATTCTGCTCGACGGTACTCCAATACCATATCAGAAAACAGTGAAGAACTTGGGTGTAACTTTGGATGAGCATCTCAACTGGGCGGAGAATACAGTCGCAGTGTGCCGAAAGACGTCTGCTTGTCTCTATGCTCTCAAAAAGTTCCGGAACATATTTCCACAGGACTTGAAACGCCAGCTCGTGCATGCACTCGTTCTACCGAACCTCCACTATTGTGATGTGATTCAACAAGGCACGAGTAGTGAAAACAAAAGACGGCTAGAGCTAACCATGAATGCCTGTGTGCGTTACACCTGCAACACTCGCCGATATGATCATGTTAGTGCTTCATACGCCGAGCTAAAGTGGTTGCGGCCGGACAAATTGCGTGACTACCACACTCTATGTCTACTCCACCGACTCCTCGTCGCGCAAGCACCCCAGTACCTTGCTTCAGAGATTAAAAACCTGTCATGCCATCATAATAGAAACACGAGGTCACTCTTATTTGGTATCCTAACTGTGCCCACTCACAAAACAAAAACTTTTGCAAACTCCTTCTCAGTTGCCGCTGTCCGCCTCTGGAACAAACTGCCCCTTACCTTGCGCAAAATTCAATCTCCTGCTGCTTTTAAGAAGAAGTTGAAGCATTTCCTACTATCATCCTCATAAAGTTCTCCACAAAATTAATGTACCAGGCCAATCCTCTCATCTGTCAAATAGCAAAGCTAGCGTCTCCTATCTTGCTCCTGAGATGCCTTCCCCTTCATCTATCTCTATTAGCCAGGGAATCTTCTTTTCCTTTATATTTCCTTAATTACGTTTCATCATGTCTATTCTTCTCCTCCCTTCACCATGAGTCTCCCTCATACTCCCTGCTGCCAGCACTCCTATCTAAAATTTGTCTCTTCAATAATATCTAGCTATAACAGTACTTATGATCTACGAATATAAACTCTATATGTATGTATTTTTCCAGGTGTACCTTTCTAATTGTTTATTTCACTTTTTGTACTAGATGTAGTTTAACACGCCTACTAAAACGTATGAATGTAAAATAAGTAGAATGCCTGGTTAGATGTAAGAGAGGGCCCGATGGCCCTAATCTTGCCAGGCTAAATAAATAAATAAATAAATAAATATAACCGAGGCTCTGGTCCATTCCATTTTAACACAATCCACGGCATTAAGAAGCCACCACCAGCTTGCAGACTCCCTTGTTGACAATCTGGGCCCACGACATCCTGCGGTCCGCACCACACTTGAACACTACCGTCAGCTCTGACCAACAGAAATCGGGACTAATCTGACCACGCCACGGTTTTCCAGTCGTCTAGGGTCCAGCCGATATGGTCACGAACCCTGCAGAGACGCTGCAGGCGATGTCGTGCTGTTATCAAAGCCACTGCTGCCATAGCCCACTAACGCCAAATTTGGCCGCAGCGTCCTAACGAATACGCCCGTCGTATGAAACTTCCTGGCAGATTAAAACTGTGTGCCGGACCGAGACTCGAACTCGGGACCTTTGCCTATCGCGGGCAAGTGCTCTACCAACTGAGCTACCCAAGCACGACTCACGCCCCATCCTCACAGCTTTACTTCTGCCAGTACCTCGTCACCTACCTTCCAGACTTTACAGAAGCTCTCCTGCAAATCATGCAGAACTAGCACTCCTGAAAGAAGGATACGCATGGTCTGCAGGAGAGCTTCTGTAAAGTCGGGAAGGTAGGAGACGAGGTACTGGCAGAAGTAAGGCTGTGAGGACGGGGCATGAGTCGTGCTTGGGTATCTCAGTTGGTAGAGCACTTGCCCGCGAAAGGCAAAGGTCCCGAGTTCGAGTCTCGGTTCGGAACACAGTTTAATCTGCCAGGAAGTTTCATATCAGCGCACACTCCGCTGCAGAGTGAAAATCTCATTCACGTCCGTCGTATGTCTCGCACTGATTTCTGCAGTTGTTTCATGTAGTGTAGTTTGTCCTTTAGCACGGACAACTCTACGCGAACGCTGCCGCTCTCGGTCGTTAAGTGAATGCCGTCGGCCACTGCGCTATCCATGGTGAGAGTCAATGCCTGAAATTTGCTATTCTCGGGACGCTGTGGACACTGTGCATATCAGAACTGCGTCTAGCACCAAGTACCATTCGGGGCTCAAAGTCTGGTAATTCCCGTCGTTCGGCCATAATCACTTCTGAAACCTTTTCACGTGTATCACCTGAGTAGAAATGACAGCTCTGCTACGCCCTTTTATAACTTGCTTAAACGATACCACCGCCGTCTATATCTGTGAATATTGCTATCCCACGATTTTTTTCATGTCTGTGTGTGGTGTCACCGCCAGACACCACACTTGCTAGGTGGTAGCTTAAATCGGCCGCGGTCCATTTAGTACATGTCGGACCCGCGTGTCGCCACTGTGTGATCGCAGACCGAGCGCCACCACAAGGCAGGTCTCGAGATACGGACTAGCACTCGCCACAGTTGTATGACGACTTTGCTAGCGACTACACTGACGAAGCCTTTCTCTCATTTGCCGAGAGACGGTTAGAATAGCCTTCAGCTAAGTCCATGGCTACGACCTAGCAAGGCGCCATTAGCCTTACATAGTTTCATAGTTATCGTATGAAATGTCTCATCCAGAATGCTGTATTCACAACAAGGATAAATAAAAGTTAAGTATTCGAGGAGCTGCATACTTTTCTTATGAGAATTCACTACTTATCCTGTTCCAGAATTCACGCCCGTCTGCGTTAGATTTCGGCCTCCTATATCTACAAGGTGTTGGCACATTTACCAACACATCACTGTGTACATTGACCGCTCTGCCTTTCATGACATCTGGTGGTCAGTGCAGCATCCAATGGGGGTGTCCAGATAGTTTTGACGAGAGAGTGTGTGAAGACGTGGATGTTTCTCGGATCTAAATCTCAGATCTTCACGTTCTGCGCCGTGTGCTATGCGGGGAGACGTGTATCTTTGTTTACGTGATAGAGAGACGGCGCCTAGCAGGTGAGGCGGTAAAGATAGCGGTGACCCGGCCCGGGGTATTCGCGTCGCCCGCACGTGGTGTGTGTGATGTGTGGAGCGGGCTTAGCCTACCTGCTCGGCCGTGGCGTCGACAGATGCGACGCCCCGCTGGCTCTGCCGCGGGCCAGGTCTTATTTAAGCGCCCACGAAATTAAGGCACGCCCACAAATACTTTATCGCCGGGCAGCGGCCGGCATGCGTCTTCCGTCCTGTTGGCGCCGTCGGCGAGATGGAAACTCGTTAAGTAGAGGGGCTAGGGTGGGAGGGAGGGAGGGAGGGAGGGAGGGACGTGGGAGAAAGTGAGACGTAAATATCGGCGCGAGACGAGAGCCACACGGCCGGTGGCTGCGGGACGCCAATCTGGAAGCGCGGCCAGCTGAGTTATTTGCGATTCACGGCCGATTTAGAGAGTGGGGGGACGGATCAGGTGCGTGGGAAATGGCGCGAGGACGCCGGAAAATGTGCCGGTGACGTAAGGGGCCGCTGGAGAGCCGTGCCGCGTCCAGCAGTCGAGTCTGTGACGATCGAGAGGGTTCTTGCTTCGTTCAAATGGCTCTGAGCACTATGGGACTTAACATCTGAGGTCATCAGTCCCCTAGGCTTAGAAATACTTAAACCTAACCTAAAGACATCACACACATCCATGCCCGAGGCAGGATTCGAACCTGCGACCGCAGCAGCAGCGCGGTGCCGGACTGAACCGCCTAGAAACTCTAGGCCACAGCGGCCGGCGGTTCTCGCTTGCAAAGTATTGTTGCCCTCGAGAACCGGCCTAGAATAATCGAATGCCACAACTTAGAACAATATGGAAAACGAGGCTTTCTCACTGATGAAATCTTCTCGGTTTAGCAGTCGCGTCACTGCGTCCGACGTGATTCCTACTCTTCATCTTCAGGCAAAGTTACTTCGAGTGAAGATAACGAGTAGGAAACTTGTCGAAACGTTGTCGCAGCATGACGTCATCACTCGGCGGATAACACGAGAAAATATAATCAGCCTAGAACTGGTCTACATCTACATACAATCTGCAGAGGATTCATTATGCGTCTTTCATCCTCTATACAACTTCTGCTGGAAGGTGTCAAGCTTCCCAAATACCGGAATGACTGAAGCTGTTCCAATACCATTCCATCTAGTGAACTGTTAATCGTGCCATCTCCTTTTCCCATTCTCATGACTTTAGTCACACCAATTTCCAGTTTCATTCCAAACTCTTTTAAGAATATTCTCCATCATTACGTGTTCTTTCTCCATTCCTGCAAGCACGAGTGTTATTGTTTCTCCTCCCACTACAAGTCATTTTGATTTTTCCAAGATCTTACCGATTCGTTTTTCAGCACATATATTCTAAACTGCTGGTGTCTTACATCTCTTCCAATACCCACCTCTTCAATTTCACCTTCTTCTGCTTCTAGTAGCACTTTGTGCCCCATATAGAGTTGTTTCATCAACATCTATCCTTCCGTCTACACCAATGAAAGGGTACAGTACAGCCCGACATTGAAAATAGGTACAACATACTTCGTTATTCTTGTCAGAGCAACACAATTTTTCTAATAATAACTCAATTTCAATTAACACAGCGAAGCCGGATACCAGTGTGGGAAAGAATGACAATTTATTTATTTAATTGATCACATGTGCACTCCCACAAAATAAATCCCTACATCCAGTTTGGTGAGATCTGTGAAATGAATGAATGTATCGTCGTCTGCTAACCACAGATAGTGAATGTGAATATATAATCATCTTTGAGACGGTACTTGGGTCACCTTTGGTGGGACCAAAGAGATGACATTTACCTGAGCTTTGAGCGTCTGAAACGTGGCTGACCAATACGGTAGCAAGGTGCTCCCCCACTTCAGCAGAGGTGCGAGAGGACCTGATGAACGGCCATGTTTCAGCACGCTGGCGCTGGATCTTGTGCTGTTAAGACCTGTCTTGCGTGTGCTCCGTAAAGACAAAAGAGTGAAGACATGGTATGCATGTGGAATATTTAAGAGTAGTTTGAAATAATAATTTCTCTATTTCAGGAACTTTTGTGGGGAGAATTAAATGTCAGGCAGGTAATATTAATGGGATCGTAGTAATCTTCGGAAGTGACCAACGTTCACAATGAAACCACGTGTAGCAATAAGTTGAAATACTTCCTAGTGCTTAAGTTAAGCTGAATTACTAGCGTGTGTACTATAAGTTGGAAATATTTAAGAAATGGCGTGTGCAGGACTTGAAAAATTAGAGACGAGTACTTCCACGTGGTGAGTACTGTGTGAGTCTCAATCTGTGTATGAGACACAGGATAAAGAGAAGTACTCGTCCATGGTATCAGTTGAGGACTCGCGTGTGTGATGAATATGTTCTTAATATTACTTTGCATGTTATGTTTCCGTGTGACGCTTGATTCAAACTATAATACTCTGAGAGAGAAGCAAGGTGAGTCAGCCGTCTATCCAGCAACGCCACTTGGCTTGCATTGCACAGAAGGACGTGCATATATCGTCCAGATTTCGTAGTAGGAAAGAAGTGGGGCAGTGTCGTGTGAAACTGGGATGAATACTAATTGAAGTGGGAAAGCTGAAAGTGATAATGTTGTGACTATTCCTATGTTGTATTCCATATTGCAGTGTGATGTATGTCATGTAATTTGAGTATGTGTGGTTTGCATGGGAGAGTAGCAAGGTAGTTTCAGAGGTAGTGGGTTATGCATGTTCCTTTTGTACCGCTCGATCTGGAGGAAAGTTTCGTGATGATGGTTGTGAGAGTCGAAGTGTGAGATATAGCAAAAGATCCACCATCCTATCCAGAAAGTGCACTGTAACATTAAATAATTACGAGACCATAAGGTAGAGAATCACCAATGTAAAGCCATGCCCTCTGGGCGGAATTTCTCATGCGTTATTGTTGTAGGTTATAGAATTTGTGTGTTTAGGTTATAGAATTTATCGGAATAAATAAGATAGTGAAAAGAAAACGATTGGTGGCCTTTTCCTTCGAATTGTATGTTGCCATGATATCCAGAATTTATAATGTGTGCGCCATTCATTTTCAGTGCGGTGGCCACGTGTTGATCAAAGCCGTTAAATAAAAAAGAAAATGTGGTATTGCCAGTGCGCAGTGAACAGTCAGAATTGTGTAAATTACTAATAGTCAGATGCGCGTTTCCGTTGCGTAATATTCATACAGAAGAATAATTTGTAACTTAATTGTGAGTACTAGAGTTCATGTTACTCGATAAATAAGAATGAATCCACTCGCTTGGCAGACCACTCATCTTGCAGACGTGACTGCTTGATGCCACAGTATGAGCAAGGCATGCGGGTGCCTCTCACCATTATCCTTCAGAATCTTCAAGAGCTTGATACATTACTCCAAACTACTCGTTTCCAGTCATCCACTGTCAAGTGCGGTCGCAGTGTACACAATCTCAAGCGTCGGTTGGCATTCACTAGTGTACCATGTGACGTATGAGGAGCTGTACCCCATTCTTCGTAACTCCGTACCCGTAATCACTGTGCTATCTCCACTATTAGTAGTAATTTAGAAAATTGGAAATTTGTGGTAAGGCCTTATGTGACCAAACTGGTGAGGTCATCGGTCCCAGCTGTGACCGAGTGGTTCCAGGAGATTCAGTCTGGAACTACGCGACCGCTACGGTCGCAGGTTCCAATCCTGAGTTTGGAATGTATGTGTGTGATGTTCTTAGGTTAGTTAGGTTTAAGTAGTTCTAAGTTCTAGAGGACTGATGACCTCCGATGTTAAGTCCCATAGTGCTCAGAGCCATCTGAACCATCATCGGTCCCTAGACTTACATACTACTTAATCTATCTTAAACCAACTGACACTAAGGACAACACACACACCCATGTCCGAGGAAGGACTCGGAACATTCGAGGGGGGGAACCGTGCAGACCGTGACAAGACGCCCAAGACCACGCGGCTATCCCGCACGGCAGCACTTCGGAACGCACGAGTGGTAAAGGGTAAGAGTATAAGGGAGGTATCGCCATACACCGTCTAAAAAAGTCCATCTCAGCTGTCATCAGTCTGTTCATTAAGGGGCTCCGGAAAGGCTCAAAATCATGAAAAGTTCAATTTTTACTTTTTTGCGTTTTCTGAATCTGCAGACTATTACGTTTTAATAGATATATAATTTATTCAATTCCGAAGACTACAACTATTTTTAAATTTTTTTTGAAATTTGTTCTAAATGGGCGTGACCCACTGTGGTGCTGTTAAACTGCTGTCAAATGGTGTTATTATTAACGTCCGTGTTCATCAGGTACATTTTAGTGATGTGAGATAAAGTATGTGTTGTGGCTAACCTGCGATGGTTCAGTATATATCTCTGGTGTGATTGTCGATTGTTTCATAATTATTTACTCTGTCGTTATCTCGAAAATATTCGTAATTAATTCTGTTTCTTGAGTCTCTGTTTTGTTGAAGTATAATAATGAGTATAAGTAAAGTTATTAGAAATCCTCTGAAGGCTTTTAAGAAAAGGAGAAATGTTGGAAAGGCAAAGGTATGTGTTATTACTGTAAATAATAACATTCTAACATGGTACGAGCGATTCTTCCTTTAGACAAGGAACGCCTTCGGGCTGCAGACAGGGCTGTAAAGAGTCTAGAAATACAAGCAAGAGTAAACAGGAGGAGGAACAAGAGGAAGCTGGAGGAGGAGTTTGCAGAGGATGAAGATAATCCATCCTATGGACCTGGAATGCACTAAAAAGTTAATCCAATCTTTGTCGCTCGATTCCCAAAACTTTTATTTTCTCATACTAATTACATGTTTTCTAAGGATCTTCCAAACATATTTGTTTCAGACTTTCAGTAAATGTTACACAGTACCTTCTGCATAATTTAACACAGCCTTTTTCCAAAAAACTGTATATTTTTGAATATATAAATAAAAGAATTGCAAAAAAATGTTGTGAATTTTCATTACAATTGAAAAAAAATCATCTTTAATAACTGAACTAAAATTTTGTAAAATCCCTGTGTTAAGTTGTAGCCCATATTCCAATAAATAATCTGTAAAAAGTTCAACTTCCTACCTCAAATACTTTGTGAGGAAAGATGTAATTTATAAGCGTTATTTTAACTTTGCAAGTATAGGGCGTTCCGGAGCCCCTTAAGTGGTATTTAACTGTCCACACACCTGATCCGTACATCATAGTGTTTCTGATGACTGTCTTGAACATTTTTTTTTTGGTTTCCTTTCTAATCTAACGAGCCCATGGCATACCATTTAATGTTCCAACAGTCAACTTCCGAGCATATATTCTTGAGTTAATTTGCTTACCTTGTTTACCAACTCGTGTGAGTTTTAGTCCTAGTTATTTGTGTTCTTCACTGCGTATAAACTTTCTCATCCTTTCTTCCAGTGGCACATTCATTGCTCGTATTACCATGTACTTCGTTCTATTCATGTTCACCTTAAGTCCCAATTTTTTTATGCTGTCTATAAATTTCTTCTTCATCTTGTGTCAAAATTAGTTAATCATCAGCAAATTGTAGTGAAAACATAATACTAACATTTATTGGGATTCCCATGTTCTCAGATGTCTTGTTCCAATTTTTGAACTCTGTCGCCGTATATGTTGGTAGGCTGCATCCCTCAGGTAATCCTTCTGTAACTTTAAATCCGATTGAGAGACAATTTTGTATTTTTATTCTTGCCATACAGTTTCATATAGGTACTAAACTGATTATTATAAAATTAATATTAGATGACTGTTAAAGGCTTCCACAAACTGCATAAAGGTATATTATATTAGGCGTATTACTTTTCCAATACATTATTGGGGATCTTCACTTTTTGCAACTGTTTTACGAAGATGATACAGGACAGTGGGCGAGCTAGTTTAGCAATCTGGACAGAACAGAAATAGAAAATGGTGCGTGTTCTGACTTTCCTCCCGTGAAATCTAGTCCAGATAGCAATGGCGCATACTTGTCCAAAGCTGCGGTGTAATTCACGTCACAAGTCGATATGATACGTGTTTAGACCATACTTCCATACTAATATTGTTAAAGACGAAAGTAACTCTGCACGTTACGCATTCACAGCTGAACTGGTGCACTGGTTACGATGACATTTGCTATGGAGATAGCTAAAGAAAAATAGGCTACTTGAGAAAGTAAAAAAAAGTATCATACATAACTACTTCAATAGCATGATGAATATATGAGCACTCATACGCACACCTCTCTGCAAGCACAGATCGGCATTGTGTCTTGGGTCAGGTCAGTTGTGGAGAGGGGGGGGGGGGGGGGTGAGAGAGGGGGGCGCAAATCACAAATTGTGCTTACCCGAAAAGGCAGACACGTGAAGGCAACTGACGTTATCGCATGTGCAGAAGATTACTCACTGACCATCACTCATCATAGCAAAAATAGTGACAATCCAGTGCAGGCGCGGAAATAGCTTGTAATTAATTAACTAATTAACAAACAGCACGAACCAACAGGCAATTTTCGGCTGTACAATCAGAATTGTCTGAGAATTTAGGCAGTTCGTTTCAACAACCTGCTACTGATGGAAAGCAACTGCGATTAGTTTTTTCGAAACTGTGGATGAGATGAAACCAGACTCAAATGAAACGCGATGTGTTTGAGGTTGCCAGTAAACAGTGGTTCGACAAATCAATTACACTCATGCTAATAAATTAATGATAATAGCAGAATGTGGTGCCACACAACGTGGCACTACACAAAACTGGCGCTAATAGCATAGGCACATAGGGAACACACACGACAGAGATCAGTAAGTCCACGGTATTGGTGCCAAGTTGAGAAAACCGTCCCGAAACACATGTGCTACAAAACGCCACTGTTTCCTGTGCCTCTACCCCGACATCAATATGGGATATGATTACCATGCACACGTACACAGGCCGCACAACGGGTTGGCATACTCTGGATCAGGTGGTCGGGCAGCTGCTGGGGTGTAGCCTCCCATTCTTGCACCAGTGCCTGTCGGAGCTCCTGAAGTGTCGTAGGGGTTTGAAGACGTCCAGCGATACATCGACCGAGAGCATCCCAGGCGTGCTCGATGGGGTTTAGGTACGGAGAACAGGCAGGCCACTCCATTCGCCTGATATCTTCTGTTTCAAGGTACTCCTCCACGATGGCAACTCGGTGGGGCCGCGCGTTATCATCCATCAGGAGGAAGGTGGGACCCACTGCACCCCTGAAAAGGCGGACATACTGGTGCAAAATGACGTCCCGATACACCTGACCTGCTACAGTTCCTCTGTCAAAGACATGCAGGGGTGTACATGCACCAATCATAATCCCACCCCACACCATGAAACCACGACCTCCATACAGGTCCCTCTCTAGGACATTAAGGCGTACGTATCTGGTTCCTGGTTCATGCCAGATGAAAACCCGGCGAGAATCGCTGTTCAGACTATACCTGGACTCGTCCGTGAACATAACCTGGGACCATTGTTCCAATGACCATGTACTGTGTTCTTGACACCAGGCTTCACGGGCTCTCCTGTGACCAGGGGTCAGTGGAATGCACCTTGGAGGTCTCCGGGCGAATAAACCGTGTCTGTTCAGTCGTCTGTAGACTGTGTGTCTGGAGACAAGTGTTCCAGTCGCTGTGGTAAGGTCCCGAGCAAGGCTACCTGCAGTGTTCTGTGGCCGTCTGCGGGCACTGATGGTGAGATATCGGTCCTCTTGTGGTGTTGTACAGTGTGGACGTCCCGTACTGTAGCGCCTGGACACGTTTCCCGTCTGCTGGAATCGTTGCCATAATCTTGAGTTCACACTTTGTGGCACACGGAGGGCCCGTGCTACGACCTGCTGTGTTTGACCAGCCTCCAGTCGCCCTAGTATTCTACCCCTCATAACATCATCACTATGTGTTCTTTGAGCCATTTTTTTGGTGTCACCGCCAGACACCACACTTGCTAGGTGGTAGCCTTTAAATCGGCCGCGGTCCATTAGTATACGTCGGACCCGCGTGTCGCCACTGTCAGTAATTGCAGACCGAGCGCCACCACACGGCAGGTCTAGAGAGACGTACTGGCACTCGCCCCAGTTGTACAGCCGACAGATCACTGACAAATACGCTCTCATTTGCCGAGACGATAGTTAGCATAGCCTTCAGCTACATTTGCTACGACCTAGCAAGGCGCCGTATTCAATTGATATTGAGATTCTATTAATGTATCATCAAGAGCGATGTTCTACAATTATGGATTAAAGTTAAGTATTCCAGAAGCTACGTACTTTTCTTTATAGCATTCATTACGTATCCTGTTTCAGACCTCACGCCAGCCTGCGTGAGTTTAAGCGCGTGCCTTTCGGCTTCCTCTCATTGTGTCTAGGCTGTCTTGTCTAGACACAACAATTTTCAACACACATTCACCATTAGCACGTCTGAAAACGTATGCACACTAACTCGCTGCACCGTACTCTGACATGATCCAACACACCTCTGCGTATGTGGACTGCTGCCAGCGCCACCGTGCGACGACCGCAGGTCAAATGCACCGCACGGTCATACCCCGAGGTGATTTAAACCCGCAAACCGCCCACCAGAGCGTTGTTTCACCATGTATCAGCATTATCCTTAGTTTATGAGCATGAGTGTAGATTTGTAGTGACTCCTATGTGGACCCGTATTATCGTTCATTTCAGTACTTTGTCGTAAGTACGCGTTACACAGTAGCAGTAGTGACGCAACAGAGGAATGTCAATATGATTTACCTTGGAAAATTAAAATATCATATATAACATTTCAATACAGTAATTCCGATTTCGAATTCGTTATCAGCAGCCTCAAAATACCTTAAAATTTGACGGCGTACACGAATCTGCTAAATTTAGAAATTTTTTCCACCGATTCTTATTTTATAATTGTGACAGTTGAATTTGTAATCAGCGGTCCCAAAATCTAAAAAGAACAGAGTTTAGTAGGGTTTTATACCTATTTTTCTTTTATGGTCAGGATTTGAAGCGAGATGGAAAGTGACCTATCGAAGGGCACGCGCAACTACAATGTAACGCAACCTGCGGCCAACAGTTTCCAGTTTTTTGCTGCTGAGATAGTATGCTGTAATTCTATCCTCAATGGGTTTATCTTCCAGCTCCTGAAATACTCTTAGTATAATATACGCAGGTCCTCTGTCACCAGTTCATCTGCTCCTGAGATACTGGTACGTTGGGATACCAGCAGTAATGGGACCAAAAACATGAGGCGATTCGGCGTAGAGCCCTCAGAGTGGTTGGTGAGTCACGTCGACCATAAATAGCCCTTTTTAATGTATCGCAGGCATGTTCGATTAAGGGTTCGTGTCTAGAGAACATGCTGGCCACTCTAGTTGAACGATGTCGTTATCCTGAAGGAAGTCATTCACAAGATGGGCACGATGGGGGTGCGAATTGTCGTCCATGAAAACTAATACCTCTCCAATATGCTGCCGATACGGTTGCACTGTCGGTCGGAGGATGACAATCACGTATCGTGCAGCCGTTACGGCGCTTTCCATGACCACCTGTGGCGTACATCGGCCCCACATAATGCCACCCCAAAAGAGAAGGGAACCTCCACCTTGCTGCACTCGCTGGACAGTGTGTCTAAGGCGTTCAGCCTGACCGGGTTGCCTCCAAACACGTCTCGGACAATTGTCTGGTTGGAGGCATATGCGACACTCATCGCTGAAGAGAACGTGATGCCAATACTGAGAGGTCCATTCGGCATGTTGTTGGGCCCATCTGTACCGCACTGCATGGTGTCGTGGTTGCAAAGATGGACCTCGCAATGGACGTCAGGAGTGAAGTTTGGCATCATGCAGCCTGTTGCGCACAGTTTGAGTCGTAACACGACGTCCTGTGGCTGCACGAAAAGCATTATTCAACTTGGTGGTGTTGGTGTCGGCGTTCCTCCGAGCCATAATCCGTAGGTAGCGGTCATCCACTGCAGTAGTAGCCCTTGGGTGACCTGAGCGAGGCATGTCATCGACAGTTCCTGTCTCTCTGTATCTCCTCCATATCCGACAACTTCGCTTTGGTTCACTCCGAGACTCCTGGATAGTGATGGGGATCTCGTGAATGAGTCGTTCAAATGAACGCTTCACTCCAGTGAAGTGTGAACTAACCACTCAATTTCAATGAACTGGTACTTCAAACTCTCCGCAGATAGCACACTCCACACTATTTTTCTAGTTCGTTCACTCACTCTCTTCCCCTCTCCCTCTCCCACCACATTGGCGCTACGTCACTCATTCTCCCTTCACTTCAGTCCTCCCTCTACTGCCTGTCGACGAATCGCGCGGTGAAATACACTGACAACAACAGTTGCACTTTGCTTTCCCATCACCTAAATCAGCGAAGAAACCCCAAATTTCACTACTTCTACGCGATCGCGAGTTGCTAGCCATTGTATAAGCGTGAACACACACAAAAATTGCTTTCCGAATAAAATAAAGAGGGATTTTACCTGAAATCGTACCAATGACTACAGGTGACAGTTTACGTTTTGAATTTAGAGGGTTATTATTCTCAAAAAAAATAAAATCTACAGGAAAACTTCTGAATAATTACTTAACGTAGGTATATAGACTTTGTGACAGTGGTAAACATACTCATTCTATTTTGGATTAAATTTTAAAAGGAACATAAAATTGGACTGAATTTCGTTAGTAGCCCTAGTTTTCAGTCCATAAATACAACAAATAAAGTTTCACTTGGCAGATGAAGACTCTTTTTGGCGCTTCATGAGAAAATGTCGAGCAAGGTTAAACGTAATACCTTCTTTATATGTGACAGGCTTCTCTATTTATCTTTCCTTTGTCCCCTTCGACCATGCTGTATTTAAGTTAACTCAGACGCTGTAAGACGCAAAACGTTGCGTGGACGTTACTTCATAGTTCGGCCATCTGTTGGTAAAATTATGAAGTATTACGAAGCTTTATTGTACGAGCGAGGCGAAGCGAGCGTAGCAGCGGCTGAGCTGCGCACTGGGCAACATCGCCAGGCTTCCGTACTTCATGAATGAACTACTTCATTTGAACGCTTCACGGCAAAGAGTGAAATGAATGAAGTAGTTCACGGGAATGAACGAGTTCGACCCATCTCTACTCCTGGACACTTCCCTTGTTGAGAGCCCTTCCTGTCACAAAACAACAATGCGGAGGCGATCGAACCGCGGTATTGAGCGCCTAGGCATGGTTGAAGTACAGACAACTATAGCCGTGTACCTCCTTCCTGGTGGAATGACTGGAACTGACCGGCTGTCGGACCCCCTCCGTCTAATAGGCGCCGCTCATGTATGGTTGTTTACATCTTTGGGCGGGTTTAGTGACATCTCTGAAGAGTCAAAGGGACTGTGTCTGTGGTACAACATCCACAGTCAACGTCTATCTTCAGGAGTTCTGGGAACCGGGGTGATGCAAAACTTGTTTGATGTGTGTGTTTATACGTAAATTCTTGAGATTTTTTTGTATCAACATTATCGTATTATTACAGTTATAAAAAGTTTTGTTTGACATTCATTTGAAAAAGTGGTATATAAAAACACGTGCAATCCAGTGCAAAGTTGTGTCAAAATTTCAGGGCATTTGGACAAAAACTTTCCGAGATTTGCGATCGGGAACATTTACAGTTTCTATATGCGCACACATGTTTTTTTTAAAGGGGATGCTATAGTTTCGTACTTATTTTCTGATAGCGGCTATCGAGTCGAATCCAATGTTGTGTAACAGTAAGGTCTTTGAAAGTCAACAAAGGTCACAAATGTGGCATGAACGTGCATTTAGAGAACGTGTTCGAAGTGATGGTCGTTGGTATCGATGCAGCGCTGCAATCTTCTTATCAGTGAATGACTGGCATTCCTTACCACATCGATGCTGATGTAGCATTCTCAACACCGACGTTTCTGAGATTCCCGATTCTCGCGCAGTTTGTCTGTTAGTGATGTGCGGATTAGCCGCGACAGCAGCTAAAACACCTACTTGGGCATCATCATTTGTTGCAGGTCGTGGTTGACGTTTCACATGTGGCTGAAAACTTCCTGTTTCCTTAAATAACGTAACTATCCGGCGAACGGTCCGGACACTTGGATGATGTCGTCCAGGATACCGAGCAGCATACGTAGCACACGCCCGTTGGGCATTTTGATCACAATAGCCATACAAAACAACTCGATATCGACCTTTTCCGCAATTGGTGAACGGTCCATTTTAACACGGGTAATGTATCACGAAGCAAATACCGTCCGCACTGGTGGAATGTTACGTGATACCACGTACTTATACGTTTGTGACTATTACAGCGCCATCTATCGCAAAGGGTGTAAGTAGGCTGTTTAGGTTTTTTTTATTGGTAACGCCCGCCACCTCTGTATAAAAATCACTGGCTGTGCTGTGTGCAGTCTGTGTCTAGTTTGCATTGTTGTCTGCCATTGTAGTGTTGGGCAGCGGCAGCTGGATGTGAACAGCGCGTAGCGTTGCGCAGTTGGAGGTGAGCCGCCAGCAGTGGTGGATGTGGGGAGAGAGATGGCGTAGTTTTGAAATTTGTCATGAACTGCTATATATATTATGACTATTAAGGTAAATACATTGTTTGTTCTCTATTAAAATCTTTCATTTGCTAACTATCCCTATCAGTAGTTAGTGCCTTCCGTAGTTTGAATCTTTTATTTAGCTGGCAGTAGTGGTGCTCGCTGTATTGCAGTAGTTCGAGCAACCAAGATTTTTGTTAGGTAAGTGATTTGTGAAACGTATAGGTTAATGTTAGTCAGGGCCATTCTTTTGTAGGGATTTTCGAAAGTCAGACTGCGTTGCGCAAAAAAAATTGTGTATCAGTTTAAGCACAGTCCTGTATAAATTGTTCAAAGGGGACGTTTCATATGTCGACCCTTAGCCGAGGATACCTCACTGGAATCTTCTGTTTTTTTTTTCTTGTAGTTTGTGTAATTAGTGTAGCTTTTGTTTATTGCTAGCGCGTAATTGTAGAGAGAATCTCCTTTGTAGTTGCGGTCTTTCATTGTTGTACAGTAAAACAGTTGTGGCATGCATGTAGATTTTCAGCAAGTATTTCGCAGCTGCGCTTGCAATTAACTAGATATTATTTTCAGGGCTATGTTAATGTGTTCTCTTGTTTTTGTTCTTCAAATTGTGCTTTTCTGTGTTTTCGTGTGAAATATTGTGGCAATAATGGCGTGTGAAAAACATAACACTAGGCTCCAAAGTAAACTGAGAAATAATAGTGACGACGAGCGCAGCTTATCAGCACCACTGTGTAATGAATTAACTAATGTACAAAGTAGTAATTTGGTAATTCCGCATAGGGAAATGGAGCGGGCGTCAAATAATGGTGTAGACAGTGAAACAGGTAGTGAACAGGGAAGCGTTATCGATCGATCGGTCGGCAACAGCTCGCCTCAGGAATCAGGAATGACAGAACACAATATTGGAAATACTGTAGACTCAGGTTTTGGGTTCTCACCGTTTTCTCAAATGAGTCAAGACAAATTTTCCGCTTGTCAAAATGTGAATGTTGCCGGTGCAAATTCACTGCCGAAAAGCACTGAGGAACATGTTTCAGACACCGGTGCATTGTTATTACAATTAATGCAACAAATGGGACAAAAGCTTCAAAAGTTAGACACAATGGAACAAAATCTTCAAAAGTTAGACACAATGGAACAACACCAGAGACAAACACAGCAACAGTTAGACGCAATGGAACAAAATCTTCACACCACGCTTGAACAAACACGTGAAGATTTAACTACTGAGTTACATAACATTGAATCGAAATGTCAAAAAGTCTGTAATGACGTAAAAACACAAATTTGTGAGCATTTCCAACCTATTTTTTCGCGTCATGAAAATGCATTACAGAATCACGAAGCAGCCATAAAAGAACTGCAAACTATTGTTCATGAAAATCACGACACCTTGCAAGCTAAATTTGACTCAGTTGCATCTACCGATTCGGTTACGCAACTTGCAAAAACTCAAGAAAACTTAAAGGACACAGTAGATTCGATTTCAACACAAATGGACACTCTGAAACTTGGTTCAGAAAAACACACAGAGGAAATAATTTCACTAAGGGAAAAAGTAGCCGAACTTTCAGATCAGTTCACTAACTTATCTACAAAGGTAGATGATGATCTGAATGATGCAAGACCTGTAGCCATCACTGACACAGAAGAGTATGAACAAATTAAGAAATTCAAACAAAATCAGAATCAAATTAATACGCAACACAAAAGAGAAATCCGGGAAGTACAAGATCAGTTGGCACAAGTAATACAAAAATTACACATTTCAGAGGAAACTCGCGCTCCAACACGGGAAGAGGGACTTAGAAATACGGAAAAGCCGCAAAATAATAACACAGGGCATTTCGGAAGTTATGAAAGAAATTGGCAAGGTGCACCGAATTTTGAAATGGAACCGCCGAAACGACGTAACAATGACCGATATGCGACTCGCCGACATGATGACTTTGACTATAAGCTGTTCATTACTACACGTAAATTCAAAAAATTTAAGAATTCTGCCAACGACATTCATCCACAAGCGTGGCTCCATCAATTCTCTCATTGTTTTCCTCCCAACTGGTCATTAGAGCACAGATTAGAATTTATGTGTGGCTATTTAGAGAATGAACCAGCTGTAAGAATGCGATCGGTCATTCACGATTGCCACAGTGAAGGAGAGTTTTACCATGCCTTCCTCTCAGCATATTGGTCTCAAGCCACACAAGACCGAGTAAAACATGGCATCATAATGATGAAACATTTCGAACAATCTGAATTTTCCAGTCTTGTGAAATATTTTGAAGACATGTTGCACAAGAATCAGTACCTGTCAAACCCATACAGCCCCTCAGAACTCATCCGCATTTGCTTCATCAAATTGCCTGAACATTTACGACATATTATTTTGGCAGGACGTTGCAAAGACGACATTGAAGCTTTTCAGGGACTCTTACAAGAATTAGAAATTGTCACAGACAGTCGCGGGATGCGAAAACAGGAAAACAATCACTACAGGTCACATCCGTCACAATTCCGTGACGACAGAAACGATAACTGGACGCGACAAGGCTATTCTCACCACACAAATCGTGACCAAAACAGACACCACCCTATGACAATCGGTGGCAGAGTAGTAATAATTACAGGGAAAGATCACCTGTCCGCGGTAATGACTATCACAGAGACAATCAGAGAAACAGACAATATGGGAACCAAAACAATTATTATTACGGGAGACAGAATAACTTTAGACACAACGGTCCACTGTGCAGTGATAATTCTGGGAGAAATTCTCCACCACTTAACCGAGAAGAAAGAAACTACAGGAACTACCGACATGACGACAGACGATATGATCGTAACGACAGACCTGAATTGCATCAGAACTGGCGGGATTCAAACAGAGCAGGGCACTCTCGACAAAGTGAATTTGTAGAAGCTAGGTCTCCTAATCCCAATAACGACACGCACCAACAAAGGAACAGACAATGACTCGCACCGCAGGCAGCCACCTGCGCCGGCTGGCTCAGAGAAAAATAACATAAGACACTAACCTTGCGAAAAGATTTAGCATTCCTTACCGACGTATAAAACATGACAATTGCTTTGAAGTTAAAACTCTGTGCACTAGGAAGAGTAAAGGTTTACACCACATTTCACATGTAAAACCGTTTATTGAAAGATAATCTGCTTTTTAACTTTGTCTTTGCCATAAAAATTTTCACTTCACATTTCTAGTATGCTTTGTCAGACTTAAGAAACTGTTAACATGCAGCAATGTTTGAAGTTAAATATTCAGTCAAGAACCAAGAGAACTTATTTAAACAGAAACTACGAATGCATTGTTATAGTGAACAGACGACACAGTGTTGTTATTTATACATTCTTCCTTGTTAGTTGCACGATCACGTAACGACTATAAGGCTCACATACTTAGAACATATACCGGCACTGCTAATGAGATTTTCATGCAACATTTTGGTTTACTTGAAAATAAATTCTGGATTTAAAGTACTTTCTGTGAAATACCAGATGACACAGTGGTTAGTTTATGTGACAGCTACATGATTTTATCATGACGCAACTAATGAGTGACAATTTACAATGTTGCTTTTGCGGTGTATCTGTTTTATATCTGCACAGTTTTTCTGAATTATTCTGGAAAGTAAAACATGTTTTAGTAGTAACTTTTGTGGTATAGCAACAATGAGACAGCATTTTCTGTAGCACAACAATACGTTACTGTACAGAAGTTTCTTCATCACACCAATAAGCATAATAACTACGATATCTAAACACAAAGCATTTCACTTTTGTTTATCATGAGGTAAGTACATTGACTTCTGCAGAACTTAGCTTTCAGAGGACGATAACTACGACACTTCCACAGAGATTATCTCACAACAAGACGCACAGCTTAGCGCTACAGTACACATATTTGAGTGATTAATTTTGTGCTTAAAATATTTATTTTTAAAGATATTTGAAGTACAATGATACAAAGTTTTTCCGTGATACATTTCATTCCATTGCTGTAATCTGTAACACCTGAGGGTATAATTACATTGATCCTCAGGGGGGTACACACTTACTTTGTGTACCATTTGTTTGGCAAGCACAAGGAGCCCTAGCTAATATGGTATTTGCTTATACAATTTTACACATCTGTACCATATTTCTCTAAGACAGAATTACACAGCTATCTGATCATTTAACTGAGAGATAAACATTTTTTTTACTACATCAGTGACACATGTTTACGCAATTACACAGTTGGATAACTTCACACTTATGAAACTGTATTCTGTCTGTACTTTATAAACTGTTCATATTTTTTTGGAACCATTGTGATACTACGAGAGCTTTGAATGATATATTTGGTATGGGATCACGATTTTTAAAGTACGTTTGAGGCAGATGACACTTTTGACATGAGCAGAGAATTTTTTTTAATTATTGGAGGAAGCTACGACGATTTTGAGAGTTGTCTGAGGTGTTATGATGTTATTATTACGATGACTATGTGTATTATGCTGTTGCGGTATGTTTATGATCAGTAAGCTGATGCTATATGAGTTATTTGATTATGCTACGTATCTGTAATGATGAAATATTGAAGAAGTGTCGACGAATACGTATATGAATAATGAGTAGTGGTTAGGGACTCTGATTTGTGGAAAAGGATGTTGGAAACCAAGAATCGTACTTTAAGAATTATGAAATGTGTGTACATGCGTGAATGTAATACAATGCCACTGAAAATTTTTTTGACTCTGTTATATTTACAGGACTTTGTTTCTACAGGTTTGTAACGCAAATTCTTAACCTGTGAATTTTTTTATATGAGACTGTCACTGTAGCGGAAACTGGTGTCGTAAATATTTCCGTAAGAAAATTAAGTGACCACCTGCACGTAATGCGTCGTGGGCACCCAGCTGGGCGACAGTCGCCAGAAAAAAAAAGCCAGTAGTGTGTGCCTTTCAGAGGTACAGGTGGAGAAAAAAAAGGGGGAGGCCATTATCCTCGCTATTGACGTTCCTTTGCAGAAAGCATCGCAAAAACGACATGGTTGAACTTGAAAACATATGATTACACTGTGGAGCTCTTAATTTATGATATTTACTGAAATGCCTAGAAATATTTTTATGTTTATACACCTGATTATGACTACTGTCTCTCTAGTTGAGAGATTTTTCTACTAACTTATGAAATGCCTCATGACTACTGAATGATGTTCTTATGCTTTACTTTGTACATAGTTGCTTATTTCATTTGATATCTGGTTTCCAGCTGTGTTGCAGCATTGCTTTTACAAAATAAAATGCATTTGCTAATGTGAACTCTTTCTGTCAACAGATCTATTAAATAATAATTTTGTAATCCACATTCTTAAAAAAGGAGCACTTGGAAAGGAAAGAAAAATAAGAAGGGACTAGTAACAGTAACTGGACACATAATTTTCTTTTCAAGTACTTGTGAGTGCACAAGTGGTGGTTTATGGACTTGCTATATTGTCCACAAGACTCTTCGATGGTGATTGTGCACCTGCACAGTTGCAACACATGGCTGCTGGCCGTCTCTACAAGGACTACCGTGGGTCTGCATCTATGATGACCCAACAATACCATTATTTCTACAAGGACTACAGTGGGTCTACACTTTTGCTGACTCACCAGTACCATTATTTCTACAAGGACTGCAGTGGGTCTGCGCCTCTGGTGGCCCACCAATATCGTAATCTCTACCAGGACTACAGTGGGTCTGCTCTGTGATGACCTACCATTATTCTTCAAAACTTCGAATGACTCTGTTGTGGGTTTGCTCTGTTGTGGCCCATTACTTGTCTGCACGTCAAGAGTGAGCACTGTCTTTCCATTGGAAGGACAACACTGCTTCTTCAAGACAGCATGGAAATCCACTACTTCTGTGTGCATTTTCTTTTACTGCTCAGACTTTGAGAAAAACACTGCTATTTTACTGTGATGAATCAGGACTGTCTTTATGGACTGTGAGAAAATTTTAGCTTTTGACCAACAATGTATCAATAAGTGTGTGCATTTGATATCTTTGTTATTGTAATTATGAAAAATTTTATCAAATCATTATTGGCCACTGCCCAAAACAATTTGTAAAATTTTTTGTGGGGAGCATGGGGGCTCTGTAAGTAGGCTGTTTAGGTTTTTTTTATTGGTAACGCCCGCCACCTCTGTATAAAAATCACTGGCTGTGCTGTGTGCAGTCTGTGTCTAGTTTGCATTGTTGTCTGCCATTGTAGTGTTGGGCAGCGGCAACTAGATGTGAACAGCGCGTAGCGTTGCGCAGTTGGAGGTGAGCCGCCAGCAGTGGTGGATGTGGGGAGAGAGATGGCGGAGTTTTGAAATTTGTCATGAACTGCTATATATATTATGACTATTAAGGTAAATACATTGTTTGTTCTCTATTAAAATCTTTCATTTGCTAACTATCCCCATCAGTAGTTAGTGCCTTCCGTAGTTTGAATCTTTTATTTAGCTGGCAGTAGTGGTGCTCGCTGTATTGCAGTAGTTCGAGTAACCAAGATTTTTGTGAGGTAAGTGATTTGTGAAACGTATAGGTTAATGTTAGTCACGGCCATTCTTTTGTAGGGATTTTCGAAAGTCAGATTGCGTTGCGCAAAAAAAATTGTGTATCAGTTTAAGCACAGTCATGTACAATTGTTCAAGGGGGACGTTTCAAGGGAAAAAAGTGGTCCAACTATATAACACTCATATTTCTTTACGTACTACACGAAAATGTAATAAAAATGGGGGCTCCTATTTTTAAAAAACCACAGTTGATATCCGTTTGACCTATTGCAGCGCCATCTAGCGTGCCAACCATAGCGCCATCTGGTTTCCCCCTTCAAGCTAGACGAGTTTCGTTCTTTGTAGTTTTTTCGTTTGATGCTTATTTCGTGACATTTTCGGCCCGGTCAGGATCACTGGACCACCTTGTATAAAACAACAAGTGTCCGACGCAGTTGTTAGATCGCTTACTGATGCTTGAACCGCATATTATCGAGATTTGAGTGAATCTGAACGTGGTTTTATAGTCGGCGCACGAACGGAGGGACACAGTATCTCTGAGGTAGCAATGAAGTGGTAATTTTTTCGCACCATTATTTCACAACTGTACCGTGAATATCAGGAATCCGGCAAAACGTCTGACATCACTGAGGCCGGAAAAAGATCCTGCAAGTACGAGACCAACGACGATTGAAAAGAATTGTTGAATGTGATGGAAGTGCAACGCTTCCGCAAATTGCTGCAGACTTCATTGCCGGGGCATAAACAAGTGTCAGCGTGCAACCCCTACAATTAGACGTCATCGATTTGGGCTTTCGGAGCCGAAGGCCCACTCATCTACCCTTGATGACGGTACGACACAAGGCTTTACGCCTCGCCTGCGCTCGTCAACACCGACATTGGACTGTTGATGACTGGAAACATGTTGCCTGGACGGACGAGTCTCGTTTCAAATTATATCGAGCGGACGGACTCGTAAGCGTATGGAATCCATGGACCGTGCATGTCAACAGGGGACTGTTCAAGCTGGTTCAGGCTCTGTAATGGTGTGGGGCGTGTGCAGTTGTAGTGATATGGGGCCCGTGATACGTCTAGATTCGACTCTTGACAGGTGAGACGTACGTCAGCATCCTGTCCGATCACCTGCGTCTGTTCATGTCCATTGTGCATTCCGACAGACTTGTGCAGTTCCAGCAGGACAATGCGACTCCCCACACGTCCAGAACTGGACTTCTGCTGCCGACATGAACGTCATTGAGCACATCTGGGATGCCTCGCAACGTGCAGTTCAGAAGAGATCTCCACTCCCTCGTACTCTTACGGGTTTATGGACAGCCCTGCAGGATTCATGGTGTCAATTCCCTCCAGCACTACTTCAGACAATAGTCGAGACCATGCCACGTCGTGTTGCGGCACTTCTGCGTTCTCGCGGAGGCCCTACACGATATTAGGCAGGTGTACCAGTTTCTTTGGTTCTTCGGTGTATACAGGGTGTTAAAAAAAGGTACGGCCAAACTTACAGGGTGCTACAAAAAGGTACGGCGCAACTTTCAGGAAACATTCCTCACACACAAATAAAGAAAAAATGTTATGTGGACATGTGTCGGAAACGCTTAATTTCCATGATAGAGCTCATTTTAGTTTCGTCAGTATATACTGTACTTCCTCGATTCACCGCCAGTTGGCCCAATTGAAGGAAGGTAATGTTGACTTCGGTGCTTGTGTTGACATGCGACTCATTGCTCTACAGTACTAGCATCAAGCACATCAGTACGTAGCATCAACAGGTTAGTGTTCATCACGAACGTGGTTCTGCAGTCAGTGCAATGTTTACAAATGCGGAGTTGGCAGATGCCCATTCGATGTACGGATTAGCACGGGGCAATAGCCGTGGCGCGGTACGTTTGTATCGAAACAGATTTCCAGAACGAAGGTGTCCCGACAGAAGACGTTCGAAGCAATTGATCGGCGTCTTAGGGAGCACGGAACATTCCAGCCTATGACTCGCGACTGGGGAAGACCTAGAACGACGAGGACATCTGCAATGGACGAGGCAATTCTTCGTGCAGTTGACGATAACCCTAATGTCAGCGTCAGAGAAGTTGCTGCTGTACAAGGTAACGTTGACCACGTCACTGTATGGAGAGTGCTACGGGAGAACCAGTTGTTTCCGTACCATGTACAGCGTGTGCAGGCACTATCAGCAGCTAACTGGCCTCCACGGGTACACTTCTGCGAATGGTTCATCCAACAATGTGTCAATCCTCATTTCAGTGCAAATGTTCTCTTTACGGATGAGGCTTCATTCCAACGTGATCAAATTGTAAATTTTCACAGTCAACATGTGTGGGCTGACGAGAATCCGCACGCAATTGTGCAATCACGTCATCAACACAGATTTTCTGTGAACGTTTGGGCAGGCATTGTTGGTGATGTCTCGATTGGGCCCCATGTTCTTCCACCTACGCTCAATGGAGCACGTTATCACGATTTCATACGGGATACTCTACCTGTGCTGCTAGAACATGTGCCTTTACAAGTATGACACAACATGTGCTTCATGCACGATGGAGCTCCTGCATATTTCAGTCGAAGTGTTCGTACACTTCTCAACAACAGATTCGGTGACCGATGGATTGGTAGAGGCGGACCAATTCCATGGCCTCCACGTTCTCCTGACCTCAACCCTCTTGACTTTCATTTATGGGGGCATTTGAAAGCTGTTGTCTACGCAACCCCGGTACCAAATGTAGAGACTCTTCGTGCTCGTATTGTGGCCGGCTGTGATACAATACGCCATTCTCCAGGGCTGCATCAGCGCATCAGGGATTCGATGCGACGGAGGGTGGATGCATGTATCCTCGCTAACGGAGGACATTTTGAACATTTCCTGTAACAAAGTGTTTGAAGTCACGCTGGTACGTTCTGTTGCTGTGTGTTTCCATTCCATGATCAAAGTGATTTGAAGAGAAGTAATAAAATGAGCTCTAACATGGAAAGTAAGCGTTTCCGGACACATGTCCACATAACATATTTTCTTTCTTTGTGTGTGAGGAATGTTTCCTGAAAGTTTGGCCGTACCTTTTTGTAACACCCTGTATAAGACAACATGCGTCTGGTGCTGTTGTTAGATCGGTTACTGCTGCTACAATGGCAGGTTATGAAGATTTAAGTGAGTCTGAACGTGGTGTTATACTCGACACACGAGCGTACGGCACAGCATGTCCGAGGTAGCAATGAAGTGGCCATTTTTTCGTACCATCATTTCACGACTGTACCGTGAATATCAGGAATCCGGCAAAAAATAAGATCTTTGACATCTCTGCAGCTGGAAAACGATCCTGCAAGTACGGGGTCAACGACGACTGAAAGGAATCGTTCAATGTGACGGAAGTGCAACCCTTCCGCAAATTGCTGCGGATTTCAATGCTGGGCCGTAAACAAGTGTCAGTGTGCGAACCATTCGATTAAAGGTTATCGATATGGGCTTTCGGGCCAGAAGCCCTGCTCGTCTATCTTTTATAACTGCACGACACAAGGCTTTACGCCCCGCCTGGGACCCTCAGCCGGCCAGGGTGGCCGAGCAGTTCTAGGCCCTACAATCTGGCAAAAACATACATAATGTCTTATGGGATAACAGCAATCAGTGATTTTATAATGTTACTTAAAATCCGTCTTGATTGCAATTTTTTTTTTATTCATATGACATGCTACGTCACATAAAGGACGTAGCAACTGAAAGTTGCTGGATTTGGACGGGTTACTCCTGTAACTGAAATATCAGATCTGAAGATGGTTCTGAATGAACCGAAACCGGTCATATGAATAAAAAAAAATATTTTGCAATCAAGACGGATTTTAAGTAACCTACAATCTGGAACCGCGCGACCGCTGCGGTCGCAGTTTCGAATCCTGCCTCCGGCATGGATGTGTGTGATGTCCTTAGGTTAGTTAGGTTTAAGTAGTTAAGTTCTAGGGGACTGATGACCTTAGAAGTTGAGTCCCGTAGTGCTTAGAGCCATTTGACCCATTTTTTGGCCCCTCAACGCCGACATTGGACGACTGGAAACATGTTGCCTGGTCGGACGAGTCTCGTTTCAAATTGTACAGAGCGGATGGGTGTGTACGGGTATGGAGACAACCTCATGAATCCATGGACCCTGCAAGTCAGCCGGGGACTGTTCAAACTAGTAGAAGCTGGGTAATGGTGTGGAGCGTGTGCTGTTGGAGTAATATGGGACCGCTGATACGTCTAGATACGACTCTTGACGGGTGAGACGTACGTCAGCATCCTGTCCGATCACCTGCATCTGTTCGTGTCCATTGTGCATTCCGACAGACTTGTGACATTCCAGCAGGACAATGCCCCACCCCACTTGTCCAGAACTGGACTTCTGCTGCCGACATGAACGTCAGTGAGCATATCTGGGATGCCTTGCAACGTGCTGTTCAGAAGAGATCTCCACTCCCTCGTACTCTTACGGATTTATGGACAGCCTTGTAGGATTCATGGTGTCAATCCCCTCCAGCACTACTTCAGACATTGGTCGAGTCCATGCCACGTAGTGTTGCAGTATTTTTGCGTGCTGGCGGTGGCCCTACACAATATTAGGCAGTTGTACCAGTTTCTCTTCAGTGTATATAGCTTTAAAAAAATTCCGGTTTTTGGGTACTTCGTTGTAAATAAAAAGCTGGGACCTCGGTAACTGAGTTGGCTCTCTTGCCGTGGCATCAGAAGAGTGGCGGGATGCGCAGAAGCGGAGGTCGTCGACCCGACCCTGATGCGCACCTGTCGCGAGAGCGGCGCGGCGAGGCTGCCAAGGCCCCTGCAGCCGCGGCGGTCACCTGCCTGTGTGAGCGTGGGTGTGGGTGCCGGGTTACGGATGGTGTTGTGACTGCGGAACCCACACGCGGAACACGGCGACACCTCGCGGCTAAAAGCGCGCGAGGGGGGCCGATCCCGTTGCCGCCGGGGCTACACGGCACCGCTAATGGACGGCTGTGGCGACGTCTGGGCAGAGGCCGCACGCAGTTAATACCGGCGGAGAGCCGTCTCGGCGCGCGCTCACTTCTGTGCCGGGGGGCAGCGATCACGTCGCCGACGCGTACTAATGGGGGCCCCAGAGCGCCTTCACACGGCGCACAAAGTAGCTCGTTGTAACGCCCTATACATTAGCGTAGCGCGTTTCGGGAGGAAAATCTCGACCGTAAGTAATTCGCGTCGGAAATAGCAGACATCAAAGTGTGTGCTCGCAAGGAATGGACGTTGTTTATGCGATAGGATGAATGTGCAATATAGAAGGTAATTATAACGTCCATGAAACGTTTGTGAAAAACTGATGTAGGTGAATGGCTACACGTACGTAACAAATGATTCAGCGTGTGAAAGACAAACTGGTAAAGTGTTTTTTTTTTTTTTTTTTTTTTTTTTTTTAATTCGATGTCACCAAAGTAATTTGGAAACGTGCAGATAGGTGCGCAACCGCCGGTAGTTGCTATAAATTGCAAGGAAACAGACACATAAAGCATTTTGATGGGTCCGTGGCTCAATCGATGAAAACGGAACCCTTATAAGATCAAATTTCCTCATTTTGAGAGAGCTGAGGGACGATCTGTTTAGTTGTTAAAAACCTTTCAACAGCGAAGATCGCATAAAATATTTTTTTTAAATTTAAGACAAAGGTTTCCACAGATTTTGCTGACATCTTCAGGTCTTAAAAGCTTTTTTTCGTAAAGCATGGCCGGCCGTGGTGGCCGAACGGTTCTAGGCGCTACATTCTGGAATCCGGCCTCGGGAATGGATGTGTGTGATGTCCTTAAGTTAGTTAGGTTTAATTAGTTCTAAGGTCTAAGGGACTGATGACCTCAGACGTTAAGTCCCATAGTGCTCTGAGCCATTTGAACCATTTTGTTGTAAAGCATGTTCATTTTACGCAGCCACCACACACAAGGTGTCAAGTGGATAAAAACAGCATGTTATAAAAGATTTGTCCCCGCTAAAATATTTTTTTAAAGAAAACATAAAGTACTTTGGATATAGCTTGTCCCACTACTTTATTTCCGTATTGTAAATATTTTACATATGGCAAACCTTTTATAATGTGCTATTTGCATACACTTGACACCTTGTGTGTGATGTCAGCGAAAAACAACCATGTTTTAGAAGAAAAAGATTTTAATACCTGCAGATGACAGCAAAGTCTGTTGAAACCAATCTTCTTAAATAAAAAATTATTTTATTGATTGGCGACTCCATGGAGTGTTCTGTGCACCACGACCAAATAGTGGATATAATTGGAAGGAGAATCAGCATTGGTCGTGTTTTTTTGTTTTATTATCCGCAAAATCGATTTTCGGTCACTTAGTGACCATCCTCAGTGCTGTAATATACAATTAAAATTGGTAGACACTGGTATCAACAAGTTTAGAGCCATCACATACGTGATCCACCCTGTCCTCCAATGAGCTCTCACCTGACACCACTGAAGTCGCCAGTGGTGGTGGTTTGGGGTCAGTGGAATGCCGGGTACAGGGCTTCTGCCCAGTGCTGTCCTTGAGTTAAGTGATTTGTAACAGTTCGTTATGTCACAGCATCGGCGACTAGTACTGAAATTGCTGCTGCGGATGCAGTACGGTGCGTCCGAGTCGTAGGCCAAACACAATTGTCTTCCCTCCCGTCATGAGCCCAGACGTCTCGCGACCATACATTCTAGTGACCACCGCCGCCAGAAATAATCTACAATGCTTACATTCCTGCCGAGTCTTTCTGCAACATCGCAGAAGGAATGTCCAGCTCCTCGTAGACCCGTTGCACGAACCGTTCAAACTCAGTGACGTGCTGCTAATGCCTTCTTTGTCGCCTTAAAGGCACTCTTGATTAACACCAACTCACCATGTCCAGTCTCAAAGGCAACTAATGCTCACAACCGTTGTAGCGTGTATTTAAAGCAAACCTGATTTGAACTGTCATAGTGGCGCTATTTGCGACTGGCGAGAAATTTGACTAGACATCATTTCTCGGATGTAGAAACACGCCTACCAACTTTTGTTTATGTTGTATAACTCCTCCTTACAGAAACCAGATGGCAGTTATAAGAGTCGAGGGGCATGAAAGAGAAGCAGTGGTTGGAAAAGGAGTGAGACAGGGTTGTAGCCTCTCCCCGATGTTATTCAATCTGTATATTGAGCAAGCAGTAAAGGAAACAAAAGAAAAATTCGGAGTAGGTATTAAAATTCATGGAGAAGAAGTAAAAACTTTGAGGTTCGCCGATGACGTTGTAATTCTGTCAGAGACAGCAAAGGACTTGGAAGAGCAGTTGAACAGAATGGACAGTGTCTTGAAAGGAGGATATAAGATGAACATCAACACAAGCAAAACGAGGATAATGGAATGTAGTCAAATTAAATCGGGTGATGCTCAGGGGATTAGATTAGGAAATGAGACACTTAAAGTAGTAAAGGAGTTTTGCTATTTAGGGAGTAAAATAACTGATGATGGTCGAAGTAGAGAGGATATAAAATGTAGACTGGCAATGGCAAGGAAAGCGTTTCTGAAGAAGAGAAATTTGTTAACATCGAGTATAGATTTAAGTGTCAGGAAGTCGTTTCTGAAAGTATTTGTATGGAGTGTAGCCATGTATGGAAGTGAAACATGGACGATAACCAGTTTGGACAACAAGAGAATAGAAGCTTTCGAAATGTGGTGCTACAGAAGAATGCTGAAGATAAGGTGGGTAGATCACGTAACTAATGAGGAGGTATTGAATAGGATTGGGGAGAAGAGAAGTTTGTGGCACAACTTGACTAGAAGAAGGGATCGGTTGGTAGGACATGTTTTGAGGCATCGAGGGATCACAAATTTAGCATTGGAGGGCAGCGTGGAGGGTAAAAATCGTAGAGGGAGACCAAGAGATCAATACACTAAGCAGATTCAGAAGGATGTAGGTTCCAGTAGGTACTGGGAGATGAAGAAGCTTGCACAGGATAGAGTAGCATGGAGAGCTGCATCAAACCAGTCTCAGGACTGAAGACCACAACAACAACAACAACTCCTCCATGGTGTTGCGTTTTTCCATCGGTGTTTTGCAGTGGCAGTGATATGAAGATTAAGACAATTGTAAGTATTATGGCGTGATGGGCTAACGTTCTCCACAAAAAAGAAGAAAATGAAGAAGGAAAAAAAATGAACAAATGACGAAGTAATTTAAAAATACATTTTTGGGGGACAGGGGACAGTCTGAGAATTGATTGTTCGACTTTTAGCTGAATCTATAGAAGATACAACAACGCACAAAAGAAAACTTCAAAAGCACGCCTATCCACATATTTTGAAAAAAAAAAAAATACAGAATATGTAACAGACGAGAAGGGAGCACCGACGAAGAAGGAAATTCATCGTGAAAGAATAAAAAAAGGCTAGAAAATTTAAATATCTAGGTGCAATAATACAGGCAAATGGTTTGCACAAAATAGCTAACATAGCAAAGGCAATTAAAAAGAAACTTGTATAACAAGAAATTTTTATCAATAAATAAGGAACTCTGGCACTATAACGATACCATTAGACCAAACCGCCTTTATGCTTCGGAATGCCTCACGTTAAACATAAAAAACAATAACATGAAATAGAAAAGAAGGAAATGAAAGTAGTCAGGAAAATCTAGCGACCAGAATATGACAATCGGAAATGGAAATTAAGAAGTAATAAAGATGTGTGTGATAGAGTAAAACGAATATGAGACACAGTGTGGAAGAGAAGAGTTGCTTTCTACGGGCATTTAAAAAGGGTACATGAGAAAAGAATAAGAAAATGAACTTTTTTGATAGAGAACGAAAAACATCAATGAAGTGGATCAAAGACTGTAAATCAGATCTGAGGAAATGGCAACATTGGAAGGAGAAATGGATAAAAGAGCAAAGTACACAGGTAAAGCAAAACGTTCAAGGACTTCCAGGAGAAAACAAAGAAAAACACGAATGCAATATGGACAGAAGAAAGAAGAGAACAACACAGTGAAAGAATAAAAAACAACTGGAAAGAAGGGGAAAATAAATAAGTTATAAGCTATTTTTTGTGGTCAATGTAGGCCAAGTGCGAAGCCAATAAAACAATAAATAAATAAATAAATAGAGGAAAGTGCTCTAAACTGGAGTCTCCCCATAAAGCAGATCACCTGTATCTACATTTTTTTAACTCTAGTGAGACCAAAGGTAAGCAGTAGTTTTTCCTCCACTGTCGCAAAGTGCATAAGTTCACCATTTCCCTTTTTTGTGTCCGTTCGCCATTACATGTTTTAACAATGAAAAAAATTTTACATCGTGCTACATTTTCCGTTACGTTCCTTAGATAACGGCAAGTAGGGTTTGAACTTGAGACGTGGGACTGGTATATCAGTCCACTATCCATGGTCATTGGCCTCTTCGTCCGCAATTGGAAAAATTAAAATAATAAATGAAAGAAGTAAGCAATTATATGCTTGAGCTGTATGCAGAATATTAGTAGAATAATGCGGTGAAAATCGCAACGTGATAAGGATAGTGAATGGCGAGAGAGTCAAATTTTGATTTAATTGATCGATCTAAATTCACGCCAAAAGCGTGAGGGGCGGCCATTATAGCCTATAGGGTAAGGGAACGCAATTGCGAAAGTTGGTGGAAGGTTGCGTGGTACTGTGAAACGTATCTCCTACACTGTACAAGTGCCCATAGGTCTTAGGGTATGCATTTTAGAGTCCATGTTTACCACACATTTTTGTCCATACCTCCGATGTGACAGGCTGACGTGGGAGCAGAATCGCAAATTATTTTCATTTTGCGCTCTCGTGACATTTCGCGAAGCCGTGTTGTAATTAGGCAAGAAACGAAATACGAAAATCTTTGGCCGGCACGCCCATACAGCTGGAGTTCGATATCGTCAATGTGATGACGTCACAATTTGTGATGTCAGTCACATTCTTTATCGGTGCAAGTGTTATGAGACCGGCAGAGCCAACTTTTCTCCCGGAGCTCTCGAGACCACGTCACTGCCGACCACTCTGTACGGTCGCCGTTGTTGGAGATGCGTCCAGGAGTACCTATGGTGCCTTAACCAAGTCTTTAGCTGAAGCAGATATAAACATCTATGAGGAATGATGACCGTCGAATTTACTACGGGGACTTAATTACCACCTTACCTGCAAACAGGTGGTTTACTGTCACGTGTGCAAAACACTCACTGAGGAAGTGTTACCATGGTATTCTGAAATCGCATATGAATGGCTCCTCTACGCATAGTGTTTGATCAAGGTTATATGTTACGTTCCTCTAATAGACATTTTATTTATATTATGGTGACTAAATAGTATCATGCTGGAAGAGAAAATAAATAAATAAAAATAAATAAATAAACGTTCGGCATCCAGGTAGTATAGTGATTACTGCTCACCATGGAGGCATAATAAGATGAGGTGTCATGACATTAAAAATTTGACGCCGACGTCCGCCATGTTAGTACCCCCAAACATTATCTAGTGGTGGACGGGCTTTTTTTAATTTTTTTTTTTAACTTTAACTGCTCCATGCTCACCACAATAACCTCAGCAAATATCAGATTTCATGCTGCGACTTACAGCTCATTCTGATATTTCATTACATGACGTTTAATTACACATATCATACCAAGAACGACGTGCTTTTATAGTGAATCTCGTATGTGGCCTTGCCTCGAAGCTTCATGCTTTCATAACACCCAACTTTTGATACGAAATCCAATATGGTGAATCCCGAACACCCTAGCCGGACGCTGTGGCCGAGCGGTTCTAGGCGCTTCAGTCCGGAGTCGCGCTGGTGCTGCGGTCGCAGTTTCGAATGCTGCCTAGGGCATGGATGTGTGTGATGTCCTTAGATTAGTTAGGTTTAAGTAGTTCTAAGTCTAGGGGACTGATGACCTCAGCTGTTAAGTCCTATAGTGCTCAGAGCCATTTGAACCATTTTTGAACACCCTACATCGAACGCTAAGTAACCTCGATAGCAGTCTTCGGTACTGCATGAGACGTCAAAATGACGTGTGGATGAAGTTTTGTAAAGAGAGTGTTGCCCTTCTTCACGGCATCTCCATGGCGTAATTCAGCCTTATAAATAAACTGCCAATGGGCCTACTGAAACCTTCTGATGATGATGATGCCGCAAATATATTACAAGGAAAAGACAGTCATAGCAGATAACAAAATAAGGACAATATGGGATATAGTGAAGGAGCAGACATGAAGAGGGACAAATAGCATTAAGAGTAAATGATACATTGGTGACAGATGTGTATAGTGTTGCAGAACTTTTTAACAAACATTTTATAACTGTTACTGAAAAGATAGGGTTGTCAGGTTCTGTAGATGCTACTATGGAATACCCAGACCAGACATTTCAAGTAACTTCCATAATATGAATTTGACCCTCACTACCCCAGCAGAAATAATGCCCATCATAAAATCTTTAAAATCAAAAACATCTAGTGGGTATGATGAAATGTCAACAAAGTTAATTAAAGAATGTGGTTCTGAGTTAAGTAACATATTAAGATATCTGTGTAACCAGTCGTTTATCAGTGGAATATTTCCTGAATGGTTGAAATATGCTGAAGTTAAGCCACTGTTTGAGAAGGGTGATAAAGAAATAGCATCAAATTTCCGTCCAATTTCACTTGTGCCAGCATTCTCAAAAATTTTCGAAAAAGTAATATACTATCGGATTTATAACCATCTTATCTCAAGTAACATACTGTCAAAGTCGGGTTTCTAAAGGGTTCTGATACTGAGAAGGCTATCTACACTTACAGTGAAAATGTGCTTAATTCATTAGAAAAAAAATTGCAGGCAAGTGGTATATTTTGTGATCTGTCAAAGGCATTTGACTGTGTAAAGCACAATAGCCTTTTAAGTAAATTGGAATATTATGGTGTAACAGGAAATGCTACAAAATTGTTCAAATCTTATATCTCTGGCAGGAAACAAAGTGTGTTATTAGGAAAGAGATATGTATTAAGCTATCAGGCCTCATCCATATGGAAACTAATTATAAGTGGGGTCCCACAAGGTTCCATTTTAGGGCCGTTAGTTTTTCTTGTGTATATCAATGGCCTTTCATCAGTAACATTACCAGATGCCAAGTTCGTTTTGTTTGTCGATGGTACAAACATTACAGTAAATACCAAATCAAGTGTAGTCTTATAGAAATGGGCTAATAAAATATTTGTGGACGTTAATCACTGGTTCCTGGCCAATTCTTTGTCACTAAACTTTGAAAAAACACACTACATGCAGTTCAGAACTTGTAAGGGGTGTCCCACTGGTATATGCCTACGATACGATGAGAAGCAGATAGAAGAAGTGGACAGTGTTAAATTTTTGGGATTACAGCTTGATAATAAATTCAACTGGGAGGAGCACACCACAGAACTGCTGAATTGTCTTAACAAATCTCTATTTGCAGTGCGAATTGTGTCAGACATAGGGGATATAAAAATGAAAAAGCTGGCATACTGTGCTTACTTTCATTCCATAATGTCATATGGGACTATTTTTTGGGGTAATTCATCAAGACAAGCTAAAGTTTTCCGAGCACAAAAACGTGCAGTAGGAGTTATATGTGGTGTGAACTCAAGAACATCCTGCAGAAGCCTGTTTAGGGAACTAGGGATACTAACTACTGCTTCCCAATATATTTATTCCTTAATGAAATTTGTCGTTAAAAATATACGACTTTTTCAAACCAACAGTTCAATTCCATGGAATCAGTACTAGAAATAAGAATAATCTTCACAAGGATTTAAAGTCACTTACTCTTGTAGAAAAAGGTGTGCATTATTCAGGAACACACATTTTCAATAACTTGCCAGCAGCCATAAAAAGCTTAACAACCAATGAAGTCCAGTTTAAGAGAAGGCTAAAGGATTTATTGGTGGCCAACTCCTTCTACTCGATTGATGAATTTCTCAGTAAAACCAGTGCAATAATGTGTTCACTGAAAATAAGTGCTATAGTAGTTGTATTACATGTTTGTTACCTTATAAATAAAAAAACTTTTTTATTTTAAATTCAATGAATTAGCGTTTGTAAAATGATTCTTTCATATGGTGTTCATTAAAAGGAATGACTATCATTCCACTTGGAACCTGTGGAAGGTACATTAGCTTATTCCTATCAGTTGTAAATATTTGTCATGTATTATTGTTTTTCTGACATGTTCCACATCCTGGAGGACCTCCTCACTATAGATCAATTGGAATGAAAGTAAATCTAATCTAATCTACTCAAAATCACGCTTGATACTGCATAGAAACCTGACGGGGCAAGAAACCCGCGAAGCACTTCTGTTTTGATGGAGGGACTCGACCGCACAGACGCGTACAAATGTTGTGCATCAGCGGGATGGAGGCGGAAAGGCGCGGAAGGCGGGCCAAGGAGATGCGAGGCCGCGATGACGTAAGCGGCTGAGTGCGCTACACGGAGCTAATGGATTCGGCTTTCGCCCGCTGACTGAGGACCCAGAGCAAGTTTCGCGGAGGCTATTGCTCACGGCGACGAATGTGAGGCTGTTTACACGTGGCGAGCACGCCGTCACACTGCCCCATTTCTGGGCGGTGACGTTCGTCCAGCGCCCGCTTCATACTTGTCACTCGAACTCGCCGTCACGGAAAATTTGAGATTACGCCTGCGTGCAAAAGGTTTCACCTCAATTTGGCCTGAAGTACTTAAGCGTTTTCACTTGCACGCAGCACTTTTAGCTTAAGTATTCTACCGTGTTACTCACGATGTTTGCAAACAGTGCTTGTTATGAAAATTCTGCGCAGAATTCGAGAGGAAAGGAGCATGTGGAAATCACTGACAAGACTAAGGGACTAGATGATAGCATATGTGTTAAGACATCAGGATATGATTTCCATGGTAATACAGGGAGCTGTAGAGGGGAAAAAGAGATTGGAATACATGTAGTTAATAACTGAGGACGTAGGTTGCAAGTGCTACTCTGACATTAAGAGGTTGAAGAGGTTGGCACATGAGAGGGAATTAGTGGCGGGCCGCATCTAACCAGCCAGGAGACTTACGACTCAAAAAAAGATCTATCTGTAGTGTCGGCGGACTTGCCAACACTACGCACACTAATTGAAAGAGGCGGCCAAGATGCACGCGTCAACTCAGGCTGGCGAGAGGTCTGAAACAGGATACGTAATGAATGCTATAAAGAAAAGTACGTAGCTTCTGGAATACTTAACTTTAATCCATCATTTGTATATCGCTCTTGACGATACAAGTTAGACTCTTTAGATACATGCAATATAATGCTAATGGCGCCTTGCTAGGTCGTAGCCATTGACTTAGCTGAAGGCTATTCTAACTATCTTTTCTGCAAATAAGCGAGGCTTCGTCAGTGTTGCATCGCTAGCAAAGTCGTCCGTACAACTGGGGCGAGTGCTAGTCCGTCTCTCTAGACCTGCCGTGTGGTGGCGCTCGGTCTGCGATCACTGACAGTGGCGACACGCGGGTCTGACATGTACTAATGGACCGCGGCCGATTTAAAGCTACCACCTAGCAAGTGTGGTGTCTGGCGGTGACACCACACTATCGATCTTAGGTTTCGAAATATTTCGATGCGAAGTCAGAGTGTCCTCCGCTGGAAACCCTGTAAGTTGCGGCAGTCCTGCGGGTATGATGCTTTCACAGGGTGGAGCTGCAATAAACTTATCTTTAGATTGCCCTATACACAACTCAACAAGACGGTGTGCTGCCGGAAGTGTCATCTCACCCCCTCTGTGTTCGTTGCCTGGCGGTCAGATCTCCGAGGCGGAAGCGTGCTTCGTGCCCTTTGGGTCAGCGGGAGCTCAGCTGGCGCCAGAGGCAGCAGAGCTGCGCAGTCGTGGCAAGGTCGCCAGCAGTGAGTCACGCACGCGCGTGACGCTGCGTGAGGCGTCTCTGGTTGCGTGATAGCGATAAACTGGCGCCCGCCACCTGCAACCGAGCCGCAGCCGCGCGGCCGAGAACCGCCGGCTGCCGGCCACAGGTAGTGTCTTCAGCTGTCTGTCACTCGTTAACAGCCGCGCACGCTGCTGTGAAGCTTCTGTTTTCTAGCTTCTCCCACTGCAGTCTGTGGAGACTCTCCCTGATAACCTCCCTCAGTCCGATCTATCCTGTGACGAACCGTGCGGCTCATCTTTGGATTTTTTTTTTTACCTCGCCCGTTAATCCAACTTGTTAAGTGTCGGAAACAGACAAACAACACATTTCTGAAACTCTCTGGCAGATTAAAACTGTGTGCCGGACCGAGACTCGAACTCGGGACCTTTGCCTTTCGCGGGCAAGTTGCTATCATCTGAGCTACCCAAGCACGACTCACGCCCCGTCCTCACAGCTTTACTTCCGCCAGTAACACATTTCTGTTTCGCTTTTAATATTTCTTAACTGTAATGCACTGCACACTTTGATGTTTCGTAAATGGTCTGCGCCCACATGCAAACAAATCACGTAACTATGTCATTTAAACTGACATCTTTGGGCATAAATCGTAAAAATGATGGCGGCAGGGGTAAAATACAGTGAGCGAAAGGCTATTTACAATTTGTACAGAAGCCAAATGGCAGTTGTAAGATTCGAGGGGCATGAAAGGGAAGCAGTGAGAAGAGAATGAGACAGGGTTGTACCCCCTCTCCGATGTTATTCAATCTGTATATTGAGCAAGCAGTAAAGGAAACAAAAGAAAAAATCGGAGTAGCAATTAAAATTCATGGAGGAGAAATAAAAACTTTGAGGTTTGCCGATGACACTGTAGTTCTGTCAGAGACAGCAAAGGACCTGGAGGAGCAGCTGAACGGAATGGACAGTCTTGAAAGGTGGACATAAGATGAACATCAAGAAAAGCAAATCGAGGATAATGGAATATAGTCGAATTAAGTTCGGTGATGCTGAAGGAATTAGATTAGGAAATGAGACACTTAAAGCAGTAGATGAGTTTTGGTATCTGGGGAGCAAAATAGCTGATGAAGATCGAAGCAGAGAGGATATAAAACGTCGACTGGCAATGGCAAGGAAAGCGTTTCTGAAGAAGAGAAATTTGTTAACATCGAGTGTAAAGTTATCCGTCAGGAATGTAGTCGAATTAAGTCGGTTGATGCTGCGGGAATTAGATTAGGAAATGCGACACTTAAAGTAGTAAATCAGTTCTGCTATTTGGGGAGTAAAATAGCTGATGATGGTCGAAGTAGAGAGGATATAAAATGTAGACTGGCAATGGCAAGGAAAGCGTTTCTGAAGAACAGAAATTTGTTAACATCGAGTATAGATTTAAGTGTCAGGAAATCGTTTCTGAAAGTATTTCTATGGGGTATTGCCCTTTATGGAACTGAAACATGGACGATAGATTAGATGGGTAGATCACGTAACTAATGATGAGCTACTGAATTGAATTGGGGAGAAGAGAAATTTGTGGCACAACTTGACTAGAAGAAATGATCGGTTGGTAGGACATGTTTGAGGGATCAAGAGATCACCAACTTGGTACTGGAGGGAAGCGAGGAGGGTAAAAATCGTAGAGGGAGACCAAGGGATGAATACACTAAGCGGATTCAGAAGGATGTAGGTTGCGGTAGGTGGTTGGCTATAAAGCAACTTGCACAGGATGAGTAGCATGGAGAGCACAACAACGACAACGACAACAACAACAACAACAACAGTGCTCCTCAGTCTGCTGTCTGGTTGCATGCAGCTCCCCGCGCTACTCTATCACGCGCAAACCTCTTCATAACTACTGGATCCTACAGGGGGTAGACAAGAATATGAAAACTCCAAAAGCACCACGCATTATCATGTACCAGCCGCTGTGGCCGAGCGGTTCTAGGCGCTTCAGGCCGGAACTGCGCTGCTGCTACGGTCGCAGGTTCGAATCCTGCCTCGGGCCTGGATGTGTGTGATGTCCTTAGGTTAGTTAGGTTTAAGTAGTTCTAAGTTCTAGGGGACTGATGACCTCAGATGTTAAGTTCCATAGTGGTTAAAGCCATTTGAACCATTATCATGCCTAATACCTTTGCTATTCAGAATAGCTTTTAGTCGTCTCGGAATGGATAACTACAGGTTCTAATGTTTAAAAAAATGGTTCAAATGGCTCTGAGCACTATGGGTTTAACATCTATGGTCATCACTCCCCTAGAACTACTTAAACCTAACTAAATTAAGGACAGTACACAACACCCAGTCATCACGAGGCAGAGAAAATCCCTGACCCCGCCGGGAATCGAACCCGAGAACCCGGGCGTGGGAAGCGAGAAGGTTCTTATGGTTTTGAAACGGATTTTACATGACTCTTCCTGGAAAATAGGATAAACTTAAGGAAATGGTGATGGTGGTGGTTAGCGATGACGCACCTTTCTCTCCAAAGTGGACCACAGAGGCTCAATGAAATCGAGATCTGGTGATTGTGGTGGCCAGGGCAGATGGGACAATTCATCCTCGTGCTCACAAAACCAGTCCTGGACGATGTGAGCTGTGTGAAAATGCAGCCTCTGGTCTTCGGAAACACCACCAATAGGAACAGCTATTGTTCCATGACACAGATTTGATAAGCCAAAATGGCCACATAATTCTTGACAGTAATGCGATCTTGGAGAGCAGCTATGAGGCTCGTGGAATGCGACGGTATGGCTGCCCAAATCATCACTGAACCCCGCCATGTTTCACTGTTGCAACGTAAACTTTAACAGAAGTTGGAAAAGTGTGCTACACGACTCATGACTTTCTTCCACCGGTCTACAGTTCGGTTTTTATCGCTTCGGCATCACGTTTTCCTGTTACGGGGATTTTCATCAGTTATGAGTGGTTTTGGAATTGCACCTCGCCCTCAGATTCCCGACGTATAGACCACCCTCCGTGGTGTTTCGATGCTGGCGGGATACACGAGTACGACATTCAGTTCTGCAAGGGACATTTCCAACTGTGGTCCTCTCATTTTTCGTCACAGTCCTTTCCAATGAACGTCCATCACGATCGCTCAGTAAACACTTTCGACCACGTTGTGACGTAGTGGATAATGTTTTTCGGCTTTCTCAGTATGCGGTATAAATTTTCGATACGTTGGCTCTTGAAACATCAATCGTTTCGGCTCCCTTGCTTAAGAAAGCACAGACCGTACCAGCAGTAACAGTTGGCCCACCTTCGAATTCACTTAGCTCCAATATAAAGCACTTACAACAAGACAGAACACGGTTCTGACCACCATTGACACTTGCAAAGCATTGAGGACATTGCAAAGGTGAACACATTCAATAGCACTTCACGATCAATAGCACAACTTGCAGACTTGGGTAGCATCTGCTTTTACGAGTACGTGCAAGTACGCATTTTCCGTCGTGTTTCCATATTTTTGTCCAACCCCTATACATCCACTTGAACCTCCTTGCTCTAACCAAGAGTAGACCTCCATCTATAATTTCTACTCCCCGATCCACACTCCTGCCCTTTACCAAACTGACAACCCCTTGCTGAATCAGAATGCCTTGCTTGGTGCCTCAGAATGCCTCCAGTCAACCAACCTCTCATTCTAGTCAAGTTGTGCTATATATTCCTTTCTTATCCAGTTCGATTCAGCACTTCTGTATCAGTTATTCGATCTACCCACGTAATCTTCAGCGTTCTTCCGTAGCACTGCATTTCTAAAGCTTCTAATATCTCCTCGTCTGAACGCCATATTCTCCATGTATCACTTCCGCACAACACTACACTTCAGGCACATACACTCCTGGAAATGGAAAAAAGAACACATTGACACCGGTGTGTCAGACCCACCATACTTGCTCCGGACACTGCGAGAGGGCTGTACAAGCAATGATCACACGCACGGCACAGCGGACACACCAGGAACCGCGGTGTTGGCCGTCGAATGGCGCTAGCTGCGCAGCATTTGTGCACCGCCGCCGTCAGTGTCAGCCAGTTTGCCGTGGCATACGGAGCTCCATCGCAGTCTTTAACACTGGTAGCATGCCGCGACAGCGTGGACGTGAACCGTATGTGCAGTTGACGGACTTTGAGCGAGGGCGTATAGTGGGCATGCGGGAGGCCGGGTGGACGTACCGCCGAATTGCTCAACACGTGGGGCGTGAGGTCTCCACAGTACATCGATGTTGTCGCCAGTGGTCGGCGGAAGGTGCACGTGCCCATCGACCTGGGACCGGACCGCAGCGACGCACGGATGCACGCCAAGACCGTAGGATCCTACGCAGTGCCGTAGGAGACCGCACCGCCACTTCCCAGCAAATTAGGGACACTGTTGCTCCTGGGGTATCGGCGAGGACCATTCGCAACCGTCTCCATGAAGCTGGGCTACGGTCCCGCACACCGTTAGGCCGTCTTCCGCTCACGCCCCAACATCGTGCAGCCCGCCTCCAGTGGTGTCGCGACAGGCGTGAATGGAGGGACGAATGGAGACGTGTCGTCTTCAGCGATGAGAGTCGCTTCTGCCTTGGTGCCAATGATGGTCGTATGCGTGTTTGGCGCCGTGCGGGTGAGCACCACAATCAGGACTGCATACGACCGAGGCACACAGGGCCAACACCCGGCATCATGGTGTGGGGAACGATCTCCTACACTGGCCATACACCACTGGTGATCGTCGAGGGGACACTGAATAGTGCACGGTACATCCAAACCGTCATCGAACCCATCGTTCTACCATTCCTAGTCCGGCAAGGGAACTTGCTGTTCCAACAGGACAATGCACGTCCGCATGTATCCCGTGCCACCCAACGTGCTCTAGAAGGTGTAAGTCAACTACCCTGGCCAGCAAGATCTCCGGATCTGTCCCCCATTGAGCATGTTTGGGACTGGATGAAGCGTCGTCTCACGCGGTCTGCACGTCCAGCACGAACGCTGGTCCAACTGAGGCGCCAGGTGGAAATGGCATGGCAAGCCGTTCCACAGGACTACATCCAGCATCTCTACGATCGTCTCCATGGGAGAATAGCAGCCTGCATTGCTGCGAAAGGTGGATATACACTGTACTAGTGCCGACATTGTGCATGCTCTGTTGCCTGTGTCTATGTGCCTGTGGTTCTGTCAGTGTGATCATATGATGTATCTGACCCCAGGAATGTGTCAATAAAGTTTCCCCTTCCTGGGACAATGAATTCACGGTGTTCTTACTTCAATTTCCAGGAGTGTATATACAGAAAACATTTCTCGACATTTAAGTTTATATTCGATGTTTATATATCTCTTCTTTTCCGCGAAGTTTTTTTCTTGCTAATGCCAATCCTTAATATCCTCGCTACTTTCGCCACCTTCAGTTTTTTTCTTGTTGAAATGGTTCAAATGGCTCTGAGCACTATGGAACTTAACATCTTAAGTCATCAGTCCAGTAGAACTTAGTACTACTTAAACCTAACTAACACAAGGACATCGCACACATCCATGCCCGACGCAGGATTCGAACCTGCGACAGTATCAGCAGGGCGGTTCCGGACTGAAGCGCCTAGAACCGCTCGGTCACAGCAGCCGGCAACTCATATTTCACCTTCTGCTTCTTGCTCAATAATCAGATTGTTTTAGCATCGCCTGATTTAATTCCAGTGAATTCCTTTACCCTTGTTATACGTTTGTCAATATACATTTTGTAACCCGTTTTCAGGACGCTATTCATCTCGTTCAACTGCTCTTCCAAGTACTTTGCTGTCTCTGACAGAACTACAAAGTCATCAGCACACCTCAAAGTTTTTATTTCTTGTCCCTCGACATTAATTCTCTTTCTAAATGTCTCCTTCACAGCTTGCTCGATGTACACACTGAATAACACCGGGGAAAAGCTACAATCCAATATCACTCCCTTAGCAATTACTGCTTTCCTTTCATGCCCTTCGACCCGTATAACTGTGCAAGATGAAAATAATCTTGCAGTCACTCGACTGTATGTCTGTTACCTTCTAAATTTCAAAGAGTGCAGTTCGGCCACATTGCTCAAAGCTCTCCCCTGGAACCCAAACTGATCTTTCACCAGGTCGTTTAGGTTTGTCCTTAATCCTATTTGGTCCTCTTCTGTCTTTAGTATTTCATTTCTCAATGCTACCAATTCGACTTCTTTTGACTTTCTTACCCCTGGCTGAGTCAATCGTCGCGTAAAGTTCCTTCTGAACCTCGCGTCAACCACCGGTTCTTACGATGCGTTAAGGTCCTGTCGCCTTAATTTCCTATCTTTCTTCAGTTACTTCACTTTTAATCTGCAGTTATAGCCAATAAAATACTGTCAGAGGTCACATATGACCTCGGAAATGGCCTCTACCGACCTGTTTGGATCGTAGCAGCTCGCCCCTGAATTAGTTCCATGTCTCCTGTCGTGCCTCCTTGATACGGACTACAAAATCTGGGTCAGTTTGTTTGCGATTTCTTTTCCGGATACATTGAACTCTCCTAGAACATATCTAATAAACCTGAGTCTACTATTTCATTTCCCTAATGCTGAGTTAAGATATTTCGTCTCTCTGGAGGCCGCTTCTTCGCTTCACCACTTACGGTGTACGACCTGTCACATCATGGTAAGCCGATGTCGTTTAATATTAATTCTTCATTTCCAAATAGGTATAAGACTGAAACTTCCTGGCAGATTAAAACTGTGTGCTGGGCCGAGACTCGAACTCTGGAGCTTTGCCTTTCGCGGGTAGGTGCTCTGCCATCTGAGCTACCGAAGCACGACTCACGCCCGGTCCTCACAGCTTTACTTCTGCCACTACCTCGTCTCCTACCTTCCAAACTTCACAGAAGCTCTCCTACGAACCTTGCAGAATTAGCTCTCCTGGAAGAAAGGATATTGCCCGCTAAAGGCAAAGGTCTCGAGTTCGAGTCTCGGTCGGGCACACAGTTTTAATCTGGCAGGAAGTTTCATATCAGCGCACACTCCGCTGCAGAGTGAAAATCTCATTCTGGGAACATCCCCCAGGCTGTGGCTAAGCCCACTTAATTTTCAACATTCGTCTGTAGCACCACATCCCAAATGGTTCGATTCGCTTCTGTTCCGGTTTTCCCACAGTCTATCTCTCACTACCATACAATGCGGTGCTCCAAGCGAACATTCTCAGAAATTTCTTCCTCAGATTAAGGCCTATGTTTGATACTAGTAGACTTCTCTTGGCCATGAATGTCCCTTTTGCCAATGGTAGTCTGCTTTTCATGTCCTCCATGTTCCGCCCGCCACTGGTTATTTTACTGCGTAGGTACCAGAATTCCTTAACTTCACCTACTTCGTGACCATCAATCCTGATGTTAAGCTTCTCGCTGTTCTCATTTCTGTTACTTCTCATTACTTTCGTCTTTCTTCGATTTACTGTCAATCCACATTCTGAATTCATTAGACTGTCCATTCCATTCCGCAGATCACACAAATCTTCTTCACTTTCACTCAAAATAGCAATGTCATCAGCGAATCATGTGATTGATACCCTCGCACCTCGAATTTTAATTTCACTCCTGAACCTTTCTTTTATTTCCATCATTCCTTCTTCGATGAACAGTAGGGGCGAAAAACAACATCCCTGTCTTATACCCTTTTTAATCCGAGTATTTCGTTCTTTGTCATCCACTCTTATTATTCCCTCTTGTACATATTGTATATTACGCGCCTCTCCCTATAGCTTGCCCCTATTTTTCTCAGAATTTCGAGCTTCCTGCTCCATTTTACATTGTCGAACGCTTTTTCCAGGTGAACAAATCCTATGAACGTGTCTTTTTCTTTAGTCTTGCTTCCATTATCAAACGCAACATCAGAACTGCCACTCTGGTGCCTTTACCTTTCGTAGAGCCTAACTGATCGTCGTAGTACACACTCTCCATTTTCTTTTCAATTCTTGTATTACTCTTGTAAGCAACTTGGATGCATGAGCTGTTAAGCTGATTGTGCGATATTTCTCGCATTTATCGGCTTTTGCTGTCTTCGGAACTGTGTGGATGATATTTTCCCTAAAGTCATGTGATATGTTGCCAGATTCATACATTCTACCTACCAACGTGAATAGTCGTTTTGTTGCCACGTCCCCCAAGAATTTTAGAAATTCTCATGAAATGTTATCTATCCCTTCTGCCTTATTTAATCTTAAGTCCTCCAAAGGTATCGATGTAGCACGAAGTCGACATCCCAAAACATCCCGAAGGTGTTCTATAGTATTCAGGCCAGCACTCTGTGCAGGCCAGTCCATTACAGGTATGTTATTGTCATGTAACCACTCTGCCACAGGCTGTGCATTATGAACAGGTTCTCGATCGTGTTAAAGATGCAGTCGCCATTCCCGAATTGCTCTTCAACAGTGGGAAGGAAGAAGGTGCTTAAAACATCAATGTAGGCCCATACTGTGATAGTACCACATAAAATAACAAGGGGTGCAAGCCCTCTTCATGAAAAACACTATCTGACTTTAATACCACCGCCTCCGAATTTTACTGTCGGCACTACACACGCTGCGAGATGACGTTCACCGGGCATTCGCCATACCCACATCCTGCCATCGGATCGCCACATTGTGTACCGTGATTCGTCACTTCAAACAACGTTTTTTCACTGTTCAGTCGTCCATTGCTTACGCTCCTTACACCAAGAGAGGCGTTGTTTGCATTTACCATTGTGATGTGTGGCTTATGAGCAGCCGCTCGACTATGAAATCCGTGTTTTCTCACCTCCTGCCTAACTGTCATAGTACTTGCAGTGGATCTTGATACAGTTTGGAATTCCTGTGTGATGGTCTGGATAGATGTCTGCCTGTTGCACATTCTGATTCTAATGGTCCCCTGTCTCTTCTTCATCCACTCCTGTTTCTTCTTCCATCACATGAAACAAATCTTCCCTCTCATTAACGCCTTCAGTATCCTCGTTCCGCCTATCCGCTCTCTCGTCTGCATTTAATGTAGTGCCTATGAACAGTGCGCCGCAACTCGGGGCGACCAGTTACACCAGAGGAGGTACGCGTACCTAACAAGGGAACCTCCCCATCGCACCCCCCTCAGATTTCGTGGTAAGTTGGCACAGTGGATAGGCCTTGAAAAACTGAACACAGATCAATCGAGAAAACAGGAAGAAGTTGTGTGGAACTATGAAAAAAATAAGTAAAATATACGAACTGAGTAGTCCATGTGCAAGATAAGCAATATCAAGGATAATCTGAGGGCAGGAGCGCCGTGGTCCCGTGGTTAGCGTGAGCAGCTGCGGAGCAAGAGGTCCTTGGTTCAAGTCTTCCTTCGAGTGAAAAGTTTACTTTTTTTTTATTTTCGCAAAGTTATGATCTGTCCGTTCGTTCATTGATGTCTCTGTCCACTGTAATAAGTTTAGTGTCTGTGTTTTGCGACCGCACCGCAAAACCGTGCGATTAGTAGACGAAAGGACGTGCCTCTCCAATGGGAGCCGAAAACATATTTCCCACGAAATACATCTCCCGTATTTAATGCACTCTCGTCCAAAGTAGCGAACAGTCAACTGCCAGCCAGGGAGCCTCGTTAGCAGGAATACTCTCTCTTCCGTGCGCTGTTGTCGACTGACGGAGTGTGTTTGGATGTTTGTTTAGGTGTAGCGTCCCAATACTAAAGCGCAGTTACCTCGCATCGGACGGACGGACGGACAGATAATAATTGTCTGAAAATAAAAAATTAAAATTTTTCATTCGAAGGAAGGTTTGAACCAAGAACCTCTCGTTCCGCAGCTGCTCACGCTAACCACAGGACCACGGCGCTCTCGAACTTAGAATATCCCTGAAACTTCCTGGCAGATTAAAACTGTGTGCCCGACCGAGACTCGAACTCGGGACCTTTGCCTTTCGCGGGCAAGTGCTCTACCAACTGAGCTACCGAAGCACGACTCACGCCCGGTACTCACAGCTTTACTTCTGCCAGTACCTCGTCTCCTACCTTCCAAACTTTACAGAAGCTCTCCTGCGAACCTTGCACACTCCGCTGCAGAGTGAAAATCTCATTCTGGAAACATCCCCCAGGCTGTGGCTAAGCCATGTCTCCGCAATATCCTTTCTTTCAGGAGTGCTAGTTCTGCAAGGTTCGCAGGAGAGCTTCTGTAAAGTTTGGAAGGTAGGAGACGAGGTACTGGCAGAAGTAAAGCTCTGAGTACCGGGCGTGAGTCGTGCTTCGGTAGCTCAGTTGGTAGAGCACTTGCCCGCGAAAGGCAAAGGTCCCGAGTTCGAGTCTTGGTCGTTCACACAGTTTTAATCTGCCAGGAAGTTTCATATCAGCGCACACTCCGCTGCAGAGTGAAAATCTCATTCTAGAATATCCCTGTTGTTGCCTGTCTTACACATGGACTACTCACTCTGTATATTTTGCTTATTATTTTCATAGTTCCACACAACTTCTTCCTGTTTTCTCGATTGATTTGTGTTCAGTTTTTCAAGACCTATCCACTGTGCCAACTTATAACTAAATCTGAGGGGGGTGCGATGGGGAGGTTCCCTTGTAAGGAAGGAGTTCGAATCGTGTATTCCATTGAACAACGAGAACATAGTCCTATGGAAACGTGATTTAATGTTCGACGACGACGCGATGCGGAAACTGTTCGCAAACTCATCGCCAAATTCCTACGGAAAGGCAGGGTGTAAGAGGTCCGAGCAGACGTAATTTCGATGTATTGCTCACGCGCTGCCTGCGATATGCAAGGTATAAGAGAATCTCAGACCAGAGAGCAGTGTTGACTGCAGTAGGAAGTGTATAGCTGTAGCAGTAAGTTGTCGCTAGTCTGGAGTCTGGTCTGGTGTATCGTGTTGGCTGGGCCGGTCGTGGTGCAGCGATGCCGGAGCCTGAGTATTATTGTATAAGGTAAAAAAAAAGCAGCCTCGCGCATATGTAGTATTGTTATCTCAAGTCCCATGTAAATGTTTTAAAAATGTCCTAATAATAATCTTTCTCATAAAAAGTAACTTTTAACAACCATTCATTTCAATTTAAAGAATTTGCTAATTTCTCCAATCCATGATCATCCCGATTTTTGCAAAAGAAAAATCAGTTGTTTCTTTTCATAAATGACAAATCTATCGGCCAGCATTGCACAGGGCTGTGCCAAAACAATTTATTGTAAGAGCAGATATATATGCGTTATCCGGCGACTTCATTGAGGTAAGAATTTTTTTTTTTAAATTCAGAATGATCTTTCAGGGCCATGCTGACGTCCAAAATTTACCAGGTTAAATTCACAGTCAATTATTGAAAAGTTATAAGTGAGCGACAATTTAATTGTATTATTACCAGGTTACTGAATTTATTTTTTGTTGGGACGTTACACTGAATGTGAACGACATAATTATAATTTTTACTGTTGAGAAGTTTAGGAATTTTTCTGTTTTGAGGTTACACTAAATTAGAATATTATTCATATGTGTTTCCATCCAGAATCCATAGCCAGCAGACCACACCCGTCCGAGCTGTGCCATAGGGGTCTGACGTTGTGGACCACATTCTCACAATGACTGATAATGAAGGAGTCGATGTTGGCTGGGTCTGGTTCACAGATTAAGCACACTTCCAGCTCAGTGGAGTCGTGAATAAAAAGAACTGGACATTTTGGGGTTCCAAAAACCGCTACTTGTCTGAAGCGAAATGACTGTGTTCTCCCAAAGTTACTGTTTAGGCTGCTATATGCAGCAGAGGAATTATTGGACCTTTTTTCATGCGAGAAATAATCAGTAGTGAGTCTTACGTTGCAGTCTTAGAACAATTTGTCGCCACATTGGAGCATCCGGCAGGTTCGGAGTGGTTAATGCTAGACGGAGCCAGACCACTTCACACCGAACAGTTGATTCGCTTCCTCGGTGTATATTTCGGGAAGAGAGTCACTGCATTGGATTATTGCAAATTTACTGGCGCAGGGATGGATTCGCTTTCATAATCACCTGATCGGACTCCTTGTGACTACTTTTTGTGAGAAATATTCAACTAGAACCAACCTGAGCCGTGCTGCGGCTCGCGTTGGTGCTGTCTGTAGGGGCTTCCTTCCTCTGTTGGAGGCCAGACCGTATCGTTTAGTTGGCATGGTTGCGGTTGTTTCTCTTCTTCTCGTGCTGCCTGGCGCCACTCGGTTTCGCAAGCGTTGCCTGTCCGCTAGTGGCAGCAGCGGCGGTTATCGATATGTAGAAACTGTTGCCCTATCTTCGGGGCGGCGTCGTGGTTCTTCCGGGTCGTGTGAGTGGGCCAGTTCGGTCGGGAACTCAGGAGGAGCCAGGTGCACGCAGTGCGACAACACGCCGGGACCGCTGGCGGCAAGCATGGACTGTTGGATGAAAGGGCTGTGGTCACGAGGGTGCACGGCCTCGTCGTAAACCAGATCCTGCAGGCTTTAAGATGAGTGCATTTCAATCCAAGTAGAGAAACCTCCACCATTGTGATATCTCGCTATTCTCCAGTGACCTGGGTTCGTGTTGCTGCTCGTAGTGTCGCCGAGGCGAAGAGCAGCGAGTGCTTGGGGAAGGCAGACCTGATTATCTTTCCTGGACTTCTAATTACTATTTACTGCGTTCACCTTGTTACAATTTGTTAAGTTCAACCAGCGGTATTTTCGCTGCCTTGTGGCTGCTAAAGCCCCAGTTACCTTCCCTCGGGTAAGTGTATGTAGTGGCAGTGTACGTTTCCTCGCCTTGCCGCTGCTGTCCGGTAAGGCGTGTAGTTTTGACAGCTTTCTTGATTGTAGGAAGGTTGGCGATTTTTCTACTCCGGTGGTAGTGGTTCCTTTCTCGTTCCGGGCGCTCAAAGCAGGGTATTCTCGGGAGGTAGTGCAGACTGCCGGTTCCGGCTTTGGCATATTGTTCCATCGTTGCATTCGGTTTATCGGACGTCAGGCAGCTTCAGCAAGATTTGTCATTTGTTAGACTGCCAGTAGTCTGAGTTACCATCTTGTGAAGTGAATGCGACACTTGACTGCCTATCTCATCGCTAGTGAAAGTGTTTGTTGCCGGACCTTCTCAGAGGTCGATTCCTGGAGCACCGTCTGTGGCCCCTTGGTTCTTGTAAGGCACGTGTGTTCTAAAAGGAGGTCTGATGGCCAGTAGTTCAGCGTAACGCTCCTTCAGCCCACGCCTTCTGCTGTGTTTGTGGCGACTTAACTTTAATATTTCAATACCTGTAAGCTGTAAACTCCAGCGAGTACTTAAACAGTTCTTAATTTATTGCCAATCTTGGCTCGTAAGGCCTTCAGCCGTGATTGTGGTCACTTGCCTCAAAATTCTAATTTGGTATTTGTATTTACGCAGTAAGCCTTTAAAACTTTATTTACTGCCTTTCCTGGCGTCTGATGCCTTCTGCTGTGTTTGTCGCTTCTTGCCTTTAATATTTCAACACCTGTAAATTGTAAGTTGCAGCGAGTTTTAAAGAATTCTTAATACTGCCCAGATCACAGTGGCTTGCTTTTAAAACATTATCTGCTGTATCTGTATTTAATGATGATTTGCTAAACTGTAACTCGCTGAAAACACTATTATTTACACTGTTGTTTATTCCTTCATTAATAACGTGTGGTATTTTTTAAATTTATTATTGAGTCTGGAATTACCAATTTAAAATAAATTGTGTGTAGCTGTAAAATGCGACGAATAGTAACTGATTGTTACAATCGTAATTGTGTACAATCGTAACCGAATCCTGCCCTCTCTGGACTACAAGGTTTCACAACCCGTCTCATGACCAATTTCAATTGACAGTCTGTGTGGTTTCTGAATCCATTTCCCTTGAGACACTACAGGATGTGATGGCAAATTTCATTATTCATTTGGCCACCTCTCTACTGTGTGTAGTGCACATTTCGGGAAGATTCTGGTGTGGTTGCAAATACTGCTATCAGTCCACAAGTTCAATTATGCTAGGTGATACTGTATGAGGTGCACAGTACATTATGACATCTCCAAGCAGCTTCACCAACTATTTCTAAACTTCTGTATCAAATGCTTACAGATTTCACAGTAAATATATGTTTTGTTCCACTCTTCTATCGATCTTTGTTTTCGAGATATTTAATTCTCAAATATGACACTCCTTTGTGGACACCCTCTTTGATACCTGGTCAGATGTATCCGGAAATCTTTATGTAGTGAGGATCTGACCACTAGATGTCTCGAGAGGCGGACCCGCCATTATAAAAGCAGGGCCGGAAGTCTGTGTCGCCAGTAGAGAGCCACTAACAGCAGAGTGGGTCGGTCATGTGATGTGATCAAAATGGTTCAAACGGGACTTAACATCTGAGGTCATCAGTCCCCTAGAACTTAGAACTACTTAAACCTAACTAACCTAAGGACATCACACACATCCATGCCCGAGGCAGGATTCGAACCTGCGACTGTAACGGTCACGTAGTTCCAGAATGAAGCGTCTAGAACCGCTCGGTCACCTCGGCCGGTCTCAGGTGATCTGAGACACTTTAGATGTGGACTATTCGTTGGATTCTACCAGAGTAGGGTATCCATCATGGGGATTTAAACCTTTCCAAAACTGCCCAAGTCGGTTGCTGGTGATGTCATTGTGAAGTGAAAACGCCGAGGAACAACTTCAGCTAAAACAACACCCGGAAGACTTGATGTACTAACGGAGCACTGCTGCGGGTGGTTGTAGAGCAGCACATAAGGTCAGCGGTAGGCATCACTCATTAGTTCAGTAGTCCAGCTAACGCAATGACAATGAGTGAGATACAGTGGTCGGGCAGCGACTCATAAGCCACACATTTCTGTCTCTGGTAATCCGTCAAGGAAAGTAGGGCTGCAGCTGTAAATATAGTGCCTGAATAATGATTGTTACGGCACGCCAGCCTGGAACGACAGAGCAGAGAAGGCTGTGAGAAGAGATCAGACAATCTCACAGTGGCCAGACCTCCCTCCAGGACGACAACGCAACAGCAGCGGCCCCTATGTGAAAAGGACATAAGCGCCGCGACTGACTGGTGACGGCCCAGTTCAATAGCAGCTTCAAGATTAGCGACGTCGATAGTAGCGTCTACTCTAAGTCACGTCGCTTGTACTCTCTATGTAGCACAGACTTGGGATTGTTTATACTGAAGAAGAATCATTATTTTCCAGAATAAGATTTTCACTCTGCAGCGGAGTGTAAGCCGATATGAAACTTCCTGGCAGGTTAAAACTGTGTGCCGCCTAAACTCGAACTCGGGACCTTTGCCCTATGCGGGCAAGTGCTCTACCATCTGAGCTACCCAAGCACGACTCACGACCCGTCCTTACAGCTTTAATTCTGCCAGTACCTCGTCTCCTACCTTCCAAGCTTCACAGAAACTCTTCTGCGAACCTGTCAGGAAGTTTCACCGATTATTTTGTACACTCCTGGAAATTGAAATAAGAACACCGTGAATTCATTGTCCCAGGAAGGGGAAACTTTATTGACACATTCCTGGGGTCAGATACATCACATGATCACACTGACAGAACCACAGGCACATAGACACAGGCAACAGAGCATGCACAATGTCGGCACTAGTACAGTGTATATCCACCTTTCGCAGCAATGCAGGCTGCTATTCTCCCATGGAGACGATCGTAGAGATGCTGGATGTAGTCCTGTGGAACGGCTTGCCATGCCATTTCCACCTCGCGCCTCAGTTGGACCAGCGTTCGTGCTGGACGTGCAGACCGCATGAGACGACGCTTCATCCAGTCCCAAACATGCTCAATGGGGGACAGATCCGGAGATCTTGCTGGCCAGGGTAGTTGACTTACACCTTCTAGAGCACGTTGGGTGGCACGGGATACATGCGGACGTGCATTGTCCTGTTGGAACAGCAAGTTCCCTTGCCGGTCTAGGAATGGTAGAACGATGGGTTCGATGACGGTTTGGATGTACCGTGCACTATTCAGTGTCCCCTCGACGATCACCAGTGGTGTACGGCCAGTGTAGGAGATCGCTCCCCACACCATGATGCCGGGTGTTGGCCCTGTGTGCCTCGGTCGTATGCAGTCCTGATTGTGGCGCTCACCTGCACGGTGCCAAACACGCATACGACCATCATTGGCACCAAGGCAGAAGCGACTCTCATCGCTGAAGACGACACGTCTCCATTCGTCCCTCCATTCACGCCTGTCGCGACACCACTGGAGGCGGGCTGCACAATGTTGGGGCGTGAGCGGAAGACGGCCTAACGGTGTGCGGGACCGTAGCCCAGCTTCATGGAGACGGTTGCGAATGGTCCTCGCCGATACCCCAGGAGCAACAGTGTCCCTAATTTGCTGGGAAGTGGCGGTGCGGTCCCCTACGGCACTGCGTAGGATCCTACGGTCTTGGCGTGCATCCGTGCGTCGCTGCGGTCCGGTCCCAGGTCGACGGGCACGTGCACCTTCCGCCGACCACTGGCGACAACGTCGATGTACTGTGGAGACCTCACGCATGCCCACTATACGCCCTCGCTCAGAGTCCGTCAACTGCACATACGGTTCACGTCCACGCTGTCGCGGCATGCTACCAGTGTTAAAGACTGCGATGGAGCTCCGTATGCCACGGCGAACTGGCTGACACTGACGGCGGCGGTGCACAAATGCTGCGCAGCTAGCGCCATTCGACGGCCAACACCGCGGTTCCTGGTGTGTCCGCTGTGCCGTGCGTGTGATCATTGCTTGTACAGCCCTCTCGCAGTGTCCGGAGCAAGTATGGTGGGTCTGACACACCGGTGTCAATGTGTTCTTTTTTCCATTTCCAGGAGTGTATATTGCCCTTTGTTTGCAACACATCTGTGTGATTGACCAAGTTAATTATATGATTTGATCGATTAAAAATGGTTCTGAAAGCCTGCGACTGTGAAAACCATAGGTTTGTTTATAAAAACCAGTCACGATTTTCTTTTTTTTTTTCGGACGACGCGTTTCGGGAAATGATTCCCATTTTCAAGTGCGTTTTTTGTGTTTGTTATGTCATTACTAAGTGATGTTGTCAATGTGTGGGATTTTGCTTCATTTCGTTGCCTTTAATTGTATTGTATTGTATTGTATGTTAACCGGGGACCTAGAAACGACTGAGAGGCTCCGTCCCCGCCGCCGCCGCAGTGGTCCACAACCCCACGACGACTACCGCAGTCCACTTCACCCCTCCGCCGCCCCACACCGAACCCAGGGTTATTGCGCGGTTCGGCCCCCGGTGGACCCCCCAGGGAACGTCTCACACCAGACGAGTGTAACCCCTATGTTTGCGTGGTAGAGTAATGGTGACGTACGCGTACGTGGGAAAACTTGTTTGCGCAGCAATCGCCGACATAGTGTAGCTGAGGCGGAATAAGGAGAACCACCCCGCATTCACCGAGGCACATGGAAAACTGCCTAAAAATGATCCAGAGACTGGCTGGTTCACCGGACCTCAATACAAGTGCTGGGGACCAGGCGCTCCTTCCCACTCTTGAAACCCGTGCATTAGACTGCTCGGCTAACCGGGCGGGCTTTCGTTGACTTTACTGCAATATATAAGAAAACGCGCGATTTTTAGTTGGTTGTCAATCTTTATGTGAAGTTAATGGCGAAATTTAGGAGAATTTGTACTTTCAGTTTCCTTATGGTCCTTTTGTGCAGAGACTCGCAGACACTAAACATCACACACAACTTGTTGTACACTTTTAAACATCGAAAACATTTTACATAAACAAAACAGTTACGCAGATGTTCCTACAAGTAACCAAGAGAAATGACATTATAGGTATTCCACAGAGTATGATATGCTTTTGTGCAGAGGTTATTTACCTTAACAATTTGGATCATAATTTACTTATATCTCTTTTACAATTGCGCTTATTTCCGTGTGTTACTATTTTTATTTAAGTATACTAGGACAAATAGGCCGAAATTTCAACACCAGGTACGCAGAGCACGTGAAAGCCTAGACACACAAGAGACACACTATATCAGTCATGGCAACACATGTACATAATACAGGACACCCATTTGGAAAAGTAGAGCAAAAATGTCAAAGTACTCCACTGACTAAATAAAGAACATAAAATGGATTTGCTAGAAGAACTGGAGATATGTACACATTTCAAAAAATATGAAGACAAAATATTAATCGAAAAACGTGAAAGTGAATCAGTGAATTTCTTCACATGTTTCGATAGTATACTTAAATAAAAATAGTAACACATAGAAATAAGCACAATTGTTAAATAGATATAATTAAATTATGATCCAAACTGTTAAGGTAAAAAACCTCTGTACAAAATCATATCATACTCTGTGGAAGACCTATAATGCCATCTCTGCTTTCTACTTGTAGGAACATCTGTGTTGCTGTTTTGTTTATGTAAAGTGTTTTTGATGTTTAAAAGTGTAGAAGTTGTGTGTGATTTTTTTGATGTGTGTGAGACTCTGCACAAATGGACCATAAGAAAACTGTCTGTACAAATTCTTCTAAATTGCCCCACTAACTTCACATAAAGATCGACAACAAATTAAAAATCACGTGTTTTCTTATATATTGCAGCAAAGTCAACGAAATGAAGCCGAATCTCACACATCGACAATCTCACATAGAAATGACATAACAAACACAAAAAACGCACTTGAAAATGGGAATCATTTCCCGAAACGCGTCGTGCGAAGAATATAAAATACAGAAAATCGTGACTGGTAGCAGATGAGTTATTTATAAACAAACGTAAGCTTAAGTATTGTATCTTTTCTTTTTGGAATAAAACTCATTAATACGACCTATTTGATTGTTTGTCTAGCGAACTAAGTATGCAGCTACCTAGACGCCACAAGATTGACGACGAGGCTGGACGAGACAATGATAACAAAACTAGCGGCTCTCTTTGACTATAACGTCATTTATTCTTTATAACACATGCTGCCAGTTTCGACACCACATGAGATCATCTTCAGACTCCCAACGTAACCTGGCATCCACAACTGTTGTGACGTGCATTGAGCAGAATCGTATGCAGCTGTCCAAAATGATCTGCGTTCCGTAGCTTCTGTGGCAATGACAAGCCCAGACGACCATGCTGAGCTTCTTGTTGCCACGGGAGATTCGGGACCCAGTGAACAGAGACACACCAAATGATGGAGGAAGCCTATGGTGACGACTGCTTAAGCCGTGCTCGTTGTTACGAATGGTTCACAGGGTTTACAAATGGCCGGACAGAAGTTCAAGATGCCCCTCGTTCAGGACGCCCTTCTGCGTCTACCGACGACGCTCATGCCAGGAACGTCAACGAAATCGTGCGTTGAAGACTGACTGCCAGCGAAATTGCAGAAAAATGTAACTTTTTAGTTGGATCATGTCATGAAACCTGACACAGGATTTTGGAATGCATCGCGTTGTCTCTAAGTTCGTCCCACGGTTCATGAGCCAAGACCAGAGAGACCTTCACCTCGCAACCTGTGAAGACCTTTTGGACTGCACAGATGTTCCTTAAGAAGACCATAACTGATGATGAGACGTGGATCTATGGTTATGATGTTGAAAGGTCTCTGTTGGATTCCTTTCATGTTAATTTCTTAAATCTGTTGTCATTTACGGCATAGATTCCACTTCTTAATTTACTGTGGTGTTTCTAACTATCTGGGAGGAGACTGAGCAGTGGAACGTGTTACTTTTACACATAAACAAGAACGATCTGTCACACTACTACACTTTAAACACAGTTTATATGTAATTCATGTCACACAGTCTCATATGGAACCTACATCCGCTTTCTTTTATATACTGCATATGATACGATACTGTCATCCCCCTTCCCTTCTGTGTGAGAGAATGAATGAGCAAATGTATTTCTAGTTGCATGCTTGAGTGTAGCAGACAAGCCTGTCTGCTAGAGAACAGTAGCACCAACGTCGGAACAGGTAGCTACGCTTTCTAAAAGCAGAGAGGTTTCTATTCTTAGTATGGTCCTGTCTGTCCCTTGTCATGTTGGTATAGGAAGCTGCCTCTCTGGTCACTTCCGTTTGTATCTGTTAGCATGCTCGGTAGGAGCCCAGGGCAGTCTGTCCGCGGCGAGCGTCTGAAATGGTAAGATCTCCGGCTAAGCGCGTGTCTGCCAAGTCCGTAGGACAATGGATCTCTTAAGTTCAGCCTAACTGAAAATTTAATCACCTTTATTTCAGGTTTAGATCTAAAATATCTAATGTTATCTTAAATTGCAACGCAGTGTATTTCGAGTGTGAAGTTCAGAATATCTTCCAGTAGTTGCTTTGTCACTACTTTGTGAGTAAAGTGGAACCACGTGTTGATCAGTAACTCTAACTAAGATCATCAATCTTAAATGTGCGTGAGATTATAACGTCTCGTCTTGACAATATTTTTCAATAAAGCAACTTTTCTTTATGTTCAACCCACGGGGGGTGTACTTTGTGAGACCAGTACCACGTGCTTATACAATTGTTTGACCCATCAGGTTAATAGTAAGACGACAGTAACCAGTTCGAGGTTTTTCTTTTGTACATTGCTTTTCGATCTAATTTATTTTAATTATCAAAACTATTGTGGAGTTACACTCTTTGTGTAAACCAAGTTGACCACGTGAAGCATGTGGCGTAATCATCAAAGTAGCCCTCAGCTAGTCTTTTCCGGAAGATTTCACAGGGAGTTAGTATGAATTTAGTATACCAGTGTGTGGTAATTACATGACGGACAGGATTGCGCTACGAACGTAACTTCTTTGGGTGAAAATTGAATCGGGTGGTTGTGGTTAATTTCCTCTTGCATATGTTTCAATGTTCTTCGTGTGTTATTTTATGAATGCAGTGTTGTATGCAGTCTCCCAATCTTGGCTCCATATTTGATGTGTTTTGTAAGATTATAAACTCACATTTTCACAATCCTAAGTAAGGCACCAGTTTAGTTATGAATCAAGTTTAATATGCTGAAATTTCAATGATCAATGTTAAAATAAATTTCCAAATATAAACTGATTTATTTCTTTCGATTTAAATTCTCTTTTATATACATATATATCACCGGTTGTCGTATGACTGTTAAGAGATTATAATTAATGTTAATCTGGTACGGAATTTGGTAAGCTAGACTGGATACCTGGTGAAACAGTTGCTCAGTAATGCAAGGTTAACTTCCCCAGACAGCTCACAGCTTTTAACCCGCTTTTATTGTCTATCAGCACCGCTTACACCACAAATTAAAGCAACAACATTACAATGTTCAGACGAAGCTTCAATCTTCACAATGGGTCGGGAAAGGTTCTCCAATACCAGAAAATGTTTGTCAGGTTAGGTCAAATGTCAAAGCCATGCTGACAGTTCTTTTTTTTCCCCCTCTGAAGGATTAGTTCTTTATGAATTCGTGCCACAGGGACAAACTGTTAATCGATCGTACTATTCGGACGAGCTGCGACGCCTGCAAGAAAATATGAGAAATGTGAGGAAGAAACAGCCTTTTATGTGGCGAGACATTTCATGGCTCTTACGTCACTAGAACGCAGCCGCACATTCACCCCTGTTGACGCGTGACAATTGCACGTTCGGCCGCCAATTACATGTCTTATTTCAGTCGACGGGACATTGGGTGACTTGCGCGCCGGTCATGATGATGAAATGATGATGAGGACAGCACAACACCCAGTCCCCGAGCGGAGAATATCTCCTACCCGGCCGGGAATCGATCTTGGCCCGCTTGCATGGGAGGCGAGCAAGTTACCACCCAGCTAAGCAGGCTGACGGTGTTTACAAACAATAGACAGAACATATTTCTAATGACATGGGAAAATAAAAAAAAAAAAAACATGAATAATTTTTGGTACCAGGGAAACATTACATAAAAAGAGGGAAAATCATGTATATATGGTTCTCGGCGGAGACGTCTGATGTCATAGTGAAAACTCCACAATATTTCGTCAGCGCAACTGGCCGACATCTTCAGGTGCGACGGAACACACTGCTAAGGCAGGACCAGGGCTCCCCATTTATGCCAGTTTTAGGCAGGAAGTGCGCATGCGTGGAGGCGCCAAATTCGATGGCCAATAGCGACGATATCAACTGATAGCTGGAAGTACAGTAACGCCACCTACAGGATGGAGAACCAAATACTTCGGCGCACGCGCGGAGGCTGCCGCCGCTGCTCTGCGCTGCCATCGCCAGCCCCAGCGACCTCTGTCGGAAGCCGCAAGCAATACTGCGCGTCCACGTAGGCGCCTTGATTATCCTCCCGTTGTCAACAGAATATTAATGTTGCTGGCGAATCGTCGTCCGTCTTATGACCAATAGTATTCCTCTCTGCTCGAAGCGACTTCAATATGGCCAGTGCTGGATACCATGCTGAACTAAGTTGAAAGCCCGTGTCTCTGTTTACAAGATTCGTCGAGCTACGTATTTCCACTGCTTCCTTAATAACACTGTCCCAGTACGGTCGATGCGAGAATTTTTGTATGTAGGTAATTCATAGAATGGCCTGTACTGAGACAATGCTCGGCCACTGCAGACTTTTCTGGTTGCTCCAGACAAGTGTAGCGTCGGTGTTCAGTGCATCTCTCTTCTACAGTGCGACAAGTTTGTCCGATGTACGACATGCCGCAGCTACAAGGAATCTCGTAAACACCGGGTCTTCTTAGGCCAAGGCTGTCCTTAGATGAGCCGAAGAGAGCTCTGAGTTTTGCCGGCGGACGAAAAACACATTTAATTTTATGCCTCTTCAATAGTCTCCCTATTTTTGAAGAGACACCGCCGATGTATGGCAAGATGACCATTCCCCTTTGTTCTTCGCCTTCTTCCACTTCCTCACGTTGGGTAACCCGCCTTGGTTGTAAGTGTGTTCGTCGCACCTGAAGATGTCGGCCAGTTGCCCTAACGAAATATTGTGGAGTTTTCACTATGACATCCGACGTCTCGCCCGAGAACCATATATACAACATATCCGTCGGGAAAGCCTCAAGCAACAGGAAAAATCGTATTTAGAAATTAATGATGGTTCAAATGGCTCTGAGCACTATGGGACTTAACATCTGAGGTCATCAGTCCCCTAGAACTTAGAACTACTTAAACCTAACTAACCTAAGGACATCACACACATCCATGCCCGAGGCAGGATTCGAACCTGCGACCGTAGCGGTCACGCGGTTCCAGACTGAAGCGCCTAAAACCGCACGGCCACACCGGCCGGCCTAGAAATTAATGAGAAACATCAATGTGATGCTCAGTTCAAGCTTATGAATCAGAAATGTGATGAACGGAACAAAAATACTTATTTTCAACTCGATATTAGGGAGTATAGTCCTGTATGGGGCAGTAACGTCGACAAATAATAATTAAAGACATGTACGCACTTTGAAAGCATTAGACATTGATTTATGGAGAAAATCAGCAAGAATCTCATGTATAGGCCGCGTAAGTAACACCGAAATGATAAAAATGAGAGAAATAGAAGAAGGAATGTGTTATGTGATGGACTGAAGTAACTTGTAGTGCGCCGGTCGGAGTGGCCGAGCGGTTCTAGGCGCTACAGCCTGGAATCGCGCGACCGCTACGGTCGCAGGTTCGAATCCTGCCTCGTGCATGGATGTGTGTGAAGTCCTTAGGTTAGGTAGGTTTAAGTAGTTCTAAGTTCTAGGGGACTGATGACCTCAGAAGGCAAGTCCCATAGTGCTCAGAGCCATTTTTTTAACTTGTAGTGGTATGGACAATCTCTTATCTCGTCAGATATAAAGTCTGACATTTAAGAAATGAATATTAGGGCTATGTTAAAGCTCCTTTTACGTTATTATTATAACCATGTTTGTTGAAATTACGAGATACGACAAAAAATTTTCTTTCCCCACAATCTCGTCACTGTCCTACAGCTTATTCTGCGAACATGGATATCTCAGGGAATTAGTAGTGACTATTAAATGATGAAGAGAAAGCTTAATTTACGTTTTCTTTAATAGTCTTGAGAGCATTGTAGATTATCAACTGCCAAAAAACTATTATATACTGAGGGGACAAAAGACATGGGACACCACGTAATATCGTACTGCATCTGCTTTTGCCAGCTTGATGCAGCACCTAGATGGAGCATGAACTCAACAAGTCATTTGAAGTCTCCTGTTGAAATACTGAACCATGCTGGTTCTATAGCCGCTCATAATTGCGTAAGTGTTGCCGATGCAGGATTCTGAGCACAAACTGACCAACTGATTGAGTCCCATAAATGTTTAATGGGATTCATGTAAAACGATCTTGGTGGCCAAATCATTCGCTCAAACTGTCCAGAATGTTCTTCAAACTACTCACCAACGACTTTGTCCCTGAAACATGGCGCATTGTCATCCATCTAAATTCCTTTAGTTGTTTGGGAACATAAAGTCCACGAATCGCTCAAGTGATCTCCAAGTAACAGAACATAACCATTTACAGTCAACCATCCCTTCCTCAATGAAATATTGTCTCAAAACATGGTAAAAAATCTAGAGAGATTCTGGTCGTATGTAAAGTACACCAGTGGCAAAAAACCGTCAATACCGTCACTGCGCGATAGCGATGGAAATGTTACCGATGATGGTGCCACTAAAGCGGAGTTACTAAATACAGTTTTCCGTAATTCCTTCACGAAAGAAGACGAAGTAAATATTCCAGAATTCGAAACCAGAACAGCTTTTAGCCTTAGTGACATAAATATAGATATCTTACGTGTTGCGAAACAAATCACTAAGAAAGTAAAGTATTCCGGCCGAGATGCTATACCAATCAGGTTCCTTTCAGAGTATGCAGACACAATAGCGCCTTTCTCTGCAATCATATACAACCGCTCACTTGACGAAAGATCTGTTCCTAAAGACTGGAAAGTAGCACAGGTCACACCAATATCCAAGAAAGGAAATAGGAGTAACCCACTGAATTACAGACCCATATCACTGACCTCAAATTGCAGTAGGAATTTGGAACATATACTCTACTCGAACATTATGAATCACCTTGAAGAAAATGACTTACTGATACACAACCAACACGGATTCAGAAAATATCGTTCTTGTGCAACACAGCTAGCTCTTTATACCCATGAAGCAATGAGTACTGTCGACAAGGGATCTCAGATCGATTCCATATTCCTAGATTTGCAGAAGGCTTTTGATACCGTTCCTCACAAGCGACTATTAATCAAATTGCGTGCATATGGAGTATCGTCTCAGTTGTGTGACTGGATTCGTGATTTCCTCTCAGAGAGGTCACAGTTCGTAGTGATAGACGGTAAATCATTGAGTAGGTAAATCAATGATATCTGCATTCCACAAGGTAATGTCATAGGCCCTCTGCTGTTCCTGATTTACATAAATGATCTAGCTGATAATCTGAGCAGCCACCTTGGATTGCTTGCAGATGACGTTGTAATTTATCTTCTAGGAGAATCATCAGACGATCAATTCCAATTAGAAAATTATCTAGAGAGAATTTCTGTATGGTGCAAAAAGTGGCAGTTAGCACTAAACAAAGAAAAGTGCGAGGTCACCCACATGAGGACTAAAAGAAATCCGATAAATTTTGCGTATACGAGAAATTGCACAAATCTAAGGGCTGTGGATTCGACTAAATACCTAGGAATTACAATTACGAGCAACTTAAATTGGAAAGACCACATAGGTAATATTGCGGGGAAGGCGAAACAAAGAGTGCGCTTAGAAGATGCGAAGAACCCACTAAAGAGACAGCCTACATTACACTTGTCCGTCCTATGCTGGAATACTGCTGCGCGGTGTGGGATCCTTACAAGGTTGGATTGACGGAGGACATCGAAAAAGTGCAGAGAAGGCAGCTCGTTTCGTGTTATCGCGCAGTAGGGGTCAGAGTGTCACTGATATGAGACGCGAGTTGGGGTGGCAGTCACTGAAACTTTTGTTTGCGGGGAGATCTATTTAGGAAATTTCAATCACCAACTTTCTCTTCCGAATGCGAAAATATTTTGTTGACACCCACCTACGTAGGGAGAAATGATCATCATAATAAAATAAGAGGAATCAGAGCTCGAACGGAAAGATTTAGATGTTCCTTTTCCCCACGCGCTATTCAAGAGTGGAATGGAAGAGAAGTAGTATGAAAATGGTTCTATGAACCCTCTGCCAGGCACTTAAGTATGAACTGCAGAGCAACCATGTAGATGTAGATGTAGATTTGGACCAGAGGATCCATTTCATTACTTGTAAACACAGTCCACACCATTACGGAACCGCCACGAGCTTGCACAGCGGATTGTGGATAACTTGGATACATGGCTTCGTGGGGTATGCACCACACTCGAATCCTACCATCAGCTCTTACCAAGTGAAGTCAGGACTCATTTAACGAGACCACGGTTTTAAAGTCGTCTAGATTCCAACCGATAGGGTCACGAGCCCAGCGTCTGCTGCCACAGCTTACTAACGTCAAATGTCGTCGCACTTTTGTGACGTATACGTTCGTCGTACGGCACCAATTGATTGTTGCGGTTATTTCACGCAGTGCTGATTGTCTGTTAGCACTGACAACTCTACACAAACGTCACTGCTCTCGGTCCTTAAATGGAGGCCATCGGCCTCTGTATTGTCCGTGGTGAGAGTCATTGCCTGAAATTTGGTATTCTCGGTCACATTCTTACCACTGTGGATCTCGGAATACAGATTTCCCTGCCGGCCACGGTGGTCTAGCGGTTCTAGGCGCTCAGTCCGGAACCGCGCGACTGCTACGGTCGCAGATTCGAATCCTGCCTCGGGCATGGATGTGTGTGCTGTCCTTAGGTTAGTTAGGTTTAAGTAGTTCTAAGTTCTAGGGGACTGATGACCACAGATGTTAAGTCCCATAGTGCTCAGAGCCAGCCACAGCTTTTCCTAACGATTTCCGAAATGGAATGCCCCGTGCTTTTAGCTCCAACAGCCATTCCCCGTTCAAAGACTGTCAATTGCCATCGTTCGGCCACAATCACATGGGAAAGCTTTCCACATGACTCACCTGAGTAGAAATGACAGCTCCGCCAATGCTCTGACCCAGAACTAATCTCTGATAAATTAGAATTATATGTTAATAGCTTCAGCTGCTGACGGGCGTTGATATATATCAACGGGAACAGGTGAAAATGTGTGCCCCGATCGGGACTCGAACCAGGGACCTCTTGCTTACGTGGCAGACGCTCTATCCATCTTAGCCACCGAGGGCACAGAGGATACTGCGACTGCAGGGAGTATCTCGCGCACGCCTCCTGTGAGACCCACTTCTCACCGTGTATGTCCGCACACTACATTCTTAGTGTCCCACCCCAACACACTCATTACCCGTGGAAGGCATTCTTACCAAGCCGCGTAAGAGATCGCGTAATATGTGTTCATCCGCACAGAAGAAGTAGGTCATGGCCGGTATTGCCAGAACTATATACTTATATGGATATGCTGTCTGTTCTTTCGGACTATGCGGAGTCGCACTATCCTCTGTGCCCTCACTGGCTCAGATGGGTAGAGTGTCTGCCCTGTAAGCAGGAGATCCCGGGTTCGAGTCCCGGTCGAGGCTTACATTTTCACTTGTCCCCGTTGATATATATCAACGCCCGTCAGCAGCTGAAGGTATTAATTGATAATTCTAATTTCGTTCTAGACGGCTGCAGGTCATGAATGGTGTCTGTTCTTTCGGACATGTCCGAAAGAACAGACACGATATTTGTATAAGTATAATCTCTGATAACGTCAGCGCCTTCACGGAGAGGAAGACAATTACACGGAGAGAGAATTAAAAATTGGGCATCGCTGCCTTGCTAAGAATGCCGAGTGCAATATGTTAAAATATATCTTAATAACATTACTGTTCCCGTATTGGTGCCTTTAAAATAAATATGATATGTTACGAAATGTAAGAAGGATGCAGGCAACAAGAATACCAAAACTAAATCTGCGCTGGGAAATTGAGGGGAAGAACAGGGGGGGAAGGTCACTGCATGGTGTATGGCAGAGGCTATAATGTACCAGTGCTAGTCATTTCCTTTCCTATTCCGCTCTCAAGTGGAGCGAGTCAAAAAGCCATTTCTATATTCTAATTTCTCACACCGGTTCCCGTGAGAACACCGAAGTTAAGCGTTATTGGGCGTGGACGGCACTTGGATGGGTGACCATCCAGCCGCCACGCGCTGTTGCCATTTTTCGTGGTGCACTCAGCCTCATGATGCCAATTGAGGAGCTTCTCGACCGAATAGTAGCGGCTTCGGTCGAGAATGCCATCATAACGACCGGGAGATTGGTGTGCTGACCCCACGCCCCTCCTATCCTCATCCTCCTCGGAGGATGGCACGGCGGTCGGATGGTCCCGGTAGGCCACTCGTGGCCTGAAGACGGAGTGCTACATTCTAATTTCTCGCATCTTATCTTCATGGTCGATGCGTGAAACTTACTTTGGCGGCAGTAGAATGAATCTAAAAATGGTTCAAATGGCTCTGAGCACTATGGGAGCTAACATCTGAGGTCATCAGTCCCCTGGACTTAGAACTGCTTAAACCTAAGGACACCACACACATCCATGCCCGAGGCAGGATTCGAACCTACGACCTTAGCAACAGCGATATTCCGGACTGACGCGCCTAGAACCGCTCGGCCTCAACGGCCGGCAGAATGAACCTGAAGCCAGCCGCAACTACATGTTCTCTAAATTTTCTCAATAGTGTTTCGCAGGAGGAAAGTCGTCTTCCTCCCACGGATTCCCAGTTGAGTTCACTTCGCGTGTCCCTAACACTCGTGTGTTGATTGGATCCAGCGGTAACAAATGTAGCAGCCCGTCTCTGAATTGATTCATCATCTTTCTTTAATACGAGTTGGTGGGGGAAATTTTCAAGAGGGATAGTACCTTCTTTGAATGTCCGATTGACACCTTGGCTCACTGATGGCCATACTGCACATTCGAAGAAGCCGCGATCCCCCTTGAAAATGTCTCCCGCAGGTGGGGACGTAACGTTGGCTTTCAACGCGAAATCCGTTCGACCACGGCACAGTAGCCCGGAACATTTGATTAATTATGACATTTCCGGCCGTGAAACTTTACAATTTAGAAGTAGAGGCCTTATTGTCTCGAAGGAATTTGTGCACAATATAAGAAAACAATTTGGTTCAGGAGAAGGGGATATACAAGATGAATTGTTCAAGTCACACTAATACCCAACATGGGAAGTAGGAGTAATCCGCTGAATTACAGGCCTATACCACAACGTCGATTAGCAGTAGGGTTTTAGAACATATACTGTATTCGAACATTATGAAGTACCTCGAAGAAAACGATTTATTGACACATTGTCAACCCGGATTCAGAAAATATCGTTCTTGTGGACCACAACTACCTCTTTATACTCATGAAGTAATACGTGCTATCGGCAGGGGATGTAAAAATGATTCCATATTTTTATATTTGCAGAAGGCTTTCGACACCGTTCCTCACAAGCGTCTCCTAACCAGACTGCCTGCCTACGGAGTATCGCCTCAGTTGTGCGACTGGATTCGTGATTTCCTGTCAGAAAGGTCACAGTTCGTAGTAATAGACGGAAAGCCATTGAGTAGAACAGAAGTAATATCCGGCGTTCCCCAAGGAAGTGTTATAGGCCCTCTATTGTTCCAGATATATACTAACGGCATAGGAGACAATCTCAGTAGCCGTCTTAGATTATTTGGATATGATGCTGTCATTTACCGTCTTGTAAAGTCATCAAATGATCAAAACGACTTGTAAAATGCCTTAGATAAGGTATCTGTATGGTGCGAAAAGTGGCAATTAACCCTGAATAAAGAAAAGTGTGAAGTTATTCACATGAGTACTAAAAGAAATCAGCCAAATTTCGATTACGCGATAAGTCACACAAATCTGAATGCTGTAAGTGCAACTAAATACTTAGGGATTACAATTACAAATAACCTGCATTGGAACGATCACATAGACAATATTGTGGGTGGAGCAAACCAAAGACTGCGATTCATTGGCAGGACACTTAGAAGGTGCAACAGGTCTGCCAAAGAGACTGCTTACCCTATTCTGGAGTACTGCTGTGCGGTGTGGGATCCGCATCAGATGGGACTGACGGATGACATCGAAAAAGTACAAAGAAATGCAGCTCATTTTGTATTATCACGAAATTGGGGAGATAGTGCCACAAACATGATACGTGAGTTGGAGTGGCAATCATTAAAACAAAGGCGTTTCTCAGAAAATGGTTCAAACGGCTCTGAACACTATGAGACTTAACATCTGAGTTCATCAGTCCCCTAGAACTTAGAAGTACTTAAACCTAACTAACCTAAGGACATCACACACACTCATGGCCGAGGCAGGATTCGAACCTGCGACCGTGGCGTTCGCTCGGTTCCAGACTGAAGCGCCTAGAACCGCTCGGCCACAGGGGCCGGCAAAGACGTTTTTCGTTGCGACGGTATCTTCTCATGGAATTTCAATCACCAGTTTCCTCCTCCGACTGCAAATGGTTCAAATGGCTCTGAGCACTATGGGACTTAACATCTATGGTCATCAGTCCCCTAGAACTTAGAACTACTTAAACCTAACTAACCTAGGGACATCACACACATCCATGCCCGAGGCAGGATTCGAACCTGCGACCGTAGCAGTCGCGCGGCTCCGGACTGAGCGCCTAGAACCGCTAGACCACCGCGGCCGGCACCTCCGACTGCAAAAACATTCTGTTGCCACCCAACTACGTAGGGAGGAATGATCATCACGATAAAATAAGAGAAATCAGGGCTCGCACAGAAAAATTTAAGTGCTCGTTTTTCCCGCGTTCCGTTTGAGAGCGGAACGGTAGAGCGACAGCCTGAAGGTGGTTCATTGAACCCTGTGCAGGCACTTTATTGTGAGTAACAGAGTAATCGCGTAGATGTAGATGTAGATGTAGATGATGTAACTGGAAGAACATTCTGAAGAGATGGTGTTGAAACATATATGTAGATGTAGATGAAATAATTGGAGGAACATCTGAAGAGATGGTGTTGAGCAAGTCTGTAAAACGCAAATAGTAATACGTTACGGGTGTACCTTTACCTTGGATAAAAATGACTATTGAGAAAATCTGAACAAAAATAACAAAATGAGCAGTCATAAATTGCATCGTTCAATGGTACGGACTCTGAAAGTCTAGCCGCAGCATTCTGGAGCCACGCGGTACATCTCCAAATGGGACAGCACTTCCCGGAGCCTTTTTGTTTGGCACTCAGTTTATTATTCACGGCGCAGACTGTCAGCCGACGGTCGGCAAAGTTGCCCGCGTTTCCGCCCGCCTGCCAGAAGACCCCAGTGCGCGCTCTTTGCGCCATGAAACAGCAATGAGGCGCGCCGTAATCAATTGCAGCGGATCTCGGCCCAAATGAAGAGCCTATTACTTCTTCATCCCTTTTACGACGGCCGTTGCGCTGCCGCCCCTCTCGGCTTCCCCCCCCCCCCCTTCCCCTTCCCCCGCCTGCTCTGTCCTCCCCTACATCCCCACTACATCCCCACCCCCTGCAGTAACCGCCGCCTCCACCCGCCCCCGACTGACTTTCCTCCTGTCCAGAGCTGGCCGGCGCATCCATCAGCGTTGCGCGGTAACTGCCGGCCAAATAGATTACGTATTAACCGGCCCAGCCCAGACAGCCTCTCTCTGTACCTCTTTAGAGTCGCTTCCATCAGCCGGACGCAACCTGTCTGCCAGGGGGAGATAGCCGCTGTGTGTCGCCTGCCCGGGACGTCAGGGGCAAGGCACCCTCTGCCACTCACTCACAGCACTGGCTTGTTAGCAAACAACAGGCCGTAGAAATTGCACGCTGCCCCCCGAATTAATATTAACACTCCTTCAACGTCTGCCACACCCTGTTGTCGCTTGCTGCAGTCTTCAGTCCTTACATTGGCTTCATGCAGCTCGCGAGTTGGTACTCTTTGCGATCTCTCCTAGAGGTTTGATTGTCTGGATCATATTACACTCTCAGAAAAACTCAAGTTCCTCTGAATCGATGGCTTTACACACAGCTGGTTTGAATCATACTCAACAGACAGAATGCTGAATAATTCAAACTATGTTGTGAGGTAAGAAAACTGAGAGAAACCATAGGGCTCAATTCTGGGTCCACTTGTATTCCGTATGAACGATCTTCCCCTTAACATTGAACATGCAGAATTGGTGTTGTTTGCAGACGATACAAGTGTTATAGTAAATCCCATTAGAAAGACAGCTCCAGGAAACAGGATAATTCCAAAGAATTATTAGAGGGTTTATCAAAACTAGACATGATTGTCTTATTGGGACTGCCACGATCGTTCTTTGAAAAAAAAAATGTAGAATTTCAGTCTTTGATCGCTATTTTTTATTTTCAATGACCGGTTTCAGGCTAGCTGCTCATCTTCAGATCTGTTAGATAAAGTTAAAAATATAATTAACAAGAGAGATATAGTACTGCTAGAACTATCTTAGTTTACAAAAAGAAGTTTAGGAATGTATTAAATTGTATGTTGGCATTTAATACATTCCAAAATTTCTTTTTGTAAATTAAGATAGTTCTATCAGTAACTATATCTCTCTTGTTAATTATATTTTTAACTTTATCTAACAGATCTTAAGATGGACAGCTAGCCTGAAACCGACCATTGAAAATAATAAATAGCGATCAAAGACTGAAATGCCATATTTTTATTAGAGGGTTCTCTGAAAATGCGCTATACCTAAATTTTGAACAAAAACAAAAACTTACTATATTCATTCCTGTGCGACAAACAGAGTCATATCAGCAACTGATGTAGTGTATGAAGAGGAGTCAGTACGTAGCGTAGAATGCTCTAAATCTATGGGTGTACATGTGGATGAAAACTTCAACTGGAGAATAATGTTACTGAACTCTTCAAACACTTAGGGTCAGGTACTTCTGCTCTTCCTGTAGTAGCTAGTATTGGAAACAAATTTATTAACCTTCTGACATAGTTGGTATATTTGCAATCAATGATGTCTTATGGAATAATTTTCTGGTGTAACTCAGCACATACAAAGAAAATATTGATTGCACAAAAGCGAGCAATAACAATGTGTGATGTTCACCCGTGACTTGATGTCATGGAGCTGGTATCTTAGCTGTGCCGTCACGATACATAACAGAAATCATCATAAACAATCCAACACAATCTGAGAAGAACAATGTTGTCCATACCTACAATAATAGAGGGAAAAATGACCTTTATTACCTACTACTGAAGTTGCCACTGGTTCAGAATGGAGTTAAATATACAACATAGTTTTTTCATTTTTTGCGCAATAACATAAAATGTCTGACTGATAGGAAAGCAAGTTTTAAATCTAAACTAAAATCGTTTCTTTTGTGCAACTTCTTCTACTGCGTGGACGAATCTCTATTTAAATACTGGTGACCAACGAAAAACAGTGTGTTTACGCGTAATTGCATGGGTAGGACTAAAAAGTAATGTTTTGATCAACTATAACACTAATCACGTACGTAACTAATTAACTAACTACTACTTAACTATGTAACTAACCCAACAGTGTGCAAGCCTCTTCAGTCCAGAACAGCTACTGCAACCTACATCCACTGGAACCTGCTTATTGTATTCATGCCTAGGAATCTCTCCGCTATTTTTGTGCCCTGCACTTCCCTCAGTTACCAAAGCGGCGATTCCTTGATGTCTCAGGGAATATCCTGTAAAGCGATGTCTTCTTTTAGTCATGTCGTGGGATATGCGAGGGTTGGAACTTTAATTTATTTACAGCCCGTACAAAATAGAAACGTGTTTCAAAGTTTTACTGACCTTCAGAGTAGCCACCAGCATTGTGTATAACCCGCTGCCATCGATGCGGAAGCCGTAGGATACTTTTTCGCAGTGCCAGTTGTGTTGACAGTTCGAGCGGCGCGGTCTATTGCCCGACGAATTCGTAGCAGTTCTGAAGCGAATGCCGTAGTGTGTTTCCTTCAGTTTAGGCTTAAGTCAGGGGAGTGCAGTAGGTGGTATAGCACTTAGCAGCCCCATCAGTCAAACAAATCAGTAACAGCTTGAACTGTACGTGCTTAAGCATTGACCTGCAAAATGATGGTCAGGTCCTGGAGGATGTGTCATCACTTCTGTCTCTAAGCTGGTCGCAGGTGTGTAGGGAAGCAGCCTACTCATGCTGTAGTAAATTCACATCAGTTTCCATTGTGTGCCAGCCAGTCTGCTGTAACTAGCTCTGACGTCATAAATGTTGCGCAATAACTTAAAAATCAAGCAAATGACCTAAAACTTTTGTAGCATGTCAGGAATAATACTAAATTAATGTGTGTTGAATATCAGTTCGATAACTTAAGTCATTTTCGAAATTTGGACGTTTTTCTAAAAAAAATCATTGGCGCAACAGAAAAGAGCTAGAGACTTCAAAATTTATATTTAGATTCATCTTTCATAATGATTTAATAAAAACAGTACTTTGGATTCACAAATTAAGATTTTAGTGGAAATTCATGATTTTCTGGTTTTCGTCTCAAAACTGAAGGAAGCAAGATAGATTAAGTAGGCTAATAAATAAGGCTAGGATGTTTAGATTTAAATAGGTTGGAGGTCCGCTATGACTATGAAGATGTGAAAAGTTTCTTTTGAATACCTATAAAATTATAGCGATAGCGGATCTCAAAAGGGCCAGTTCAGAGCTCATCTACTGCGTGCAGTGTAATTAAATTAATTCTCTCGCCCAAAATATTTAACTTAGCCACGTCAAAATTTTATTATCAATACTTACCTGCGTGCTGAATGCACGTTTAAATTAAGAGCTTCATCGGCCATCAGCAAAAGAAGCTGTAATTTATTATGTAACTTGAAGTGGTGCGTTACTAGCCCAGCGGCTAGTCGGGAGAGCCGATTTGATCAGGCGTTCCCTTAGCCGTCCGCACCGCGGCTTTATATATAAGAACGCTGCGCGAGGAAGCAAGGCCCCAGTTCTCTCCAGACGCTGAATGACACGCCATCTGTGTCGGGAGTCGCGTCGCATCAGTGTCACTGCTACAAACAGCCTCGGGTGCCGTATTAAGTTACTAGAGATACGCGGAACCATGAAAACATTTCAAGTGAAGTGTTAATTCTGGGATGATTTTCATTATCTAGCTTCAGTTTGCGTATTGTCGTATTTTCACGTGCCGTCGCGGGACAGACATTCTACCAATTATTTAGCGTGGCGTTTGATGAAATACTCTCATCAAATTATGGCGAGCATTCTTTTTAACTTTTAATTCGGACATTTATAGTTGCATCAGCGCATTAGACTCTGAACTGCTCTGTTAGTTAGGTTGTAGGGATACTTGTGTTTTTTATCAGTGAATTTCAGAATATATTCAACTATTTTGGAAAACCGTTTTTGATTAGAAATCCCGGGCAATCTCCTAATTCCTCAGAGCTATAAGCTGCAGCTATAATAACATTCTCAGATAAAGTGGGCACTAGGATCTCTAATTACTGGTTCCATGTTTTGCTAAATCACTTTCTGGGTGCTAAAAAGTAAATAGAGAGCCAGTGTTGAGAACGGCGAAAGACAGCATTAACAACATTCTAAAAGCCAGAAACTGATTCTACATGCAAGCATTTATACAGCAAATTAGATTATTTGAACAAACTTAACCGCCGCCGCACAGGTGGTGTTCCAAAAATGAACAGCATCAGCCAGGAAGCTTCAAAAACTGCGCACACTCTGCGGTAGAGGAAACATAAGTCTGGCAAAACGTGCCTCTAAGTAAAAAAACACTGATGTGTTAGATGTCGGCTAGTTTGACTGCAGGAAAGGTAAAGGCACCAGACACGCAGGTATAATGGAAGCAAGATTTGTCGACCTGGAAAAAGCGTTCGACAGTGTAAAATGGTGCAAGAGGTTCGAAATTCTGAGAAAAATGGGGTACAGTATAGGGAAAGATGGGTATATACAAAATGTACAAGAATCAGGAGGGAACGACATGGGCGGGAGACGAAGAACGAAGTGCTCGTATTAAAAAGCGTGTAAGACAGGGTTGCAGTCGCTGTTCAATCCGAACATCGAGAAAGCAATGACGGAAATGAAGGAAGGGTTCAAGAGAGGAATTAAAATTCGTAGCGAAAAGATATCACTGGTAAGTTCGCTGATGACATTGCCATGCTCAGTGAAAGTGAAGAAGAATTACACTCCTGGAAATGGAAAAAAGAACACATTGACACCGGTGTGTCAGACCCACCATACTTGCTCCGGACACTGCGAGAGGGCTGTACAAGCAATGATCACACGCACGGCACAGCGGACACACCAGGAACCGCGGTGTTGGCCGTCGAATGGCGCTAGCTACGCAGCATTTGTGCACCGCCGCCGTCAGTGTCAGTCAGTTTGCCGTGGCATACGGAGCTCCATCGCAGTCTTTAACACTGGTAGCATGCCGCGACAGCGTGGACGTGAACCGTATGTGCAGTTGACGGGCTTTGAGCGAGGGCGTATAGTGGGCATGCGGGAGGCCGGGTGGACGTACCGCCGAATTGCTCAACACGTGGGGCGTGAGGTCTCCACAGTACATCGATGTTGTCGCCAGTGGTCGGCGGAAGGTGCACGTGCCCGTCGACCTGGGACCGGACCGCAGCGACGCACGGATGCACGCCAAGACCGTAGGATCCTACGCAGTGCCGTAGGGGACCGCACCGCCACTTCCCAGCAAATTAGGGACACTGTTGCTCCTGGGGTATCGGCGAGGACCATTCGAAACCGTCTCCATGAAGCTGGGCTACGGTCCCGCACACCGTTAGGCCGTCTTCTGCTCACGCCCCAACATCGTGCAGCCCGCCTCCAGTGGTGTCGCGACAGGCGTGAATGGAGGGACGAATGGAGACGTGTAGTCTTCAGCGATGAGAGTCGCTTCTGCCTTGGTGCCAATGATGGTCGTATGCGTGTTTGGCGCCGTGCAGGTGAGCGCCACAATCAGGACTGCATACGACCGAGGCACACAGGGCCAACACCCGGCATCATGGTGTGGGGAGCGATCTCCTACACTGACCGTACACCACTGGTGATCGTCGAGGGGACACTGAATAGTGCACGGTACATCCAAACCGTCGTCGAACCCATCGTTCTACCATTCCTAGACCGGCAAGGGAACTTGCTGTTCCAACAGGACAATGCACGTCCGCATGTATCCCGTGCCACCCAACGTGCTCTAGAAGGTGTAAGTCAACTACCCTGGCCAGCAAGATCTCCGGATCTGTCCCCCATTGAGCATGTTTGGGACTGGATGAAGCGTCGTACCGCCGAATTGCTCAACACGTGGGGCGTGAGGTCTCCACAGTACATCGATGTTGTCGCCAGTGGTCGGCGGAAGGTGCACGTGCCCGTCGACCTGGGACCGGACCGCAGCGACGCACGGATGCACGCCAAGACCGTAGGATCCTACGCAGTGCCGTAGGGGACCGCACCGCCACTTCCCAGCAAATTAGGGACACTGTTGCTCCTGGGGTATCGGCGAGGACCATTCGAAACCGTCTCCATGAAGCTGGGCTACGGTCCCGCACACCGTTAGGCCGTCTTCTGCTCACGCCCCAACATCGTGCAGCCCGCCTCCAGTGGTGTCGCGACAGGCGTGAATGGAGGGACGAATGGAGACGTGTAGTCTTCAGCGATGAGAGTCGCTTCTGCCTTGGTGCCAATGATGGTCGTATGCGTGTTTGGCGCCGTGCAGGTGAGCGCCACAATCAGGACTGCATACGACCGAGGCACACAGGGCCAACACCCGGCATCATGGTGTGGGGAGCGATCTCCTACACTGACCGTACACCACTGGTGATCGTCGAGGGGACACTGAATAGTGCACGGTACATCCAAACCGTCGTCGAACCCATCGTTCTACCATTCCTAGACCGGCAAGGGAACTTGCTGTTCCAACAGGACAATGCACGTCCGCATGTATCCCGTGCCACCCAACGTGCTCTAGAAGGTGTAAGTCAACTACCCTGGCCAGCAAGATCTCCGGATCTGTCCCCCATTGAGCATGTTTGGGACTGGATGAAGCGTCGTCTCACGCGGTCTGCACGTCCAGCACGAGCGCTGGTCCAACTGAGGGGCTAGGTGGAAATGGCATGGCAAGCCGTTCCACAGGACTACATCCAGCATCTCTACGATCGTCTCCATGGGAGAATAGCAGCCTGCATTGCTGCGGAAGGTGGATATACACTGTACTAGTGCCGACATTGTGCATGCTCTGTTGCCTGTGTCTATGTGCCTGTGGTTCTGTCAGTGTGATCATGTGATGTATCTGACCCCAGGAATGTGTCAATAAAGTTTCCCCTTCCTGGGACAATGAATTCACGGTGTTCTTATTTCAATTTCCAGGAGTGTATTATACACCCCGTATTTCGGACAGATATATCAGATAATATGGATCCATTCCGTGAAGTATTTAGTGAACTGGTCGTTTCTATCGCAAGTGTTGTTAGTACTTCCGCATAATTTAGCGTCTATAACATTTAATTGCTTATAACGCAGTTGTTGTTACTATTTCCAGTTTTGGTTTTGACGTTTTCATTCCTCTATGGGTGAATGATCCGAAACTAAAGAAACCAACACAGTTAGGGTTTTGCGCCTTGAACCCTGAAAGTTCTAAATGCTGAACAGCAAATATTTAACACGGTAAGTATTCCGTAGAGTAATCAGAAGTTTGAATCTGTTTTATACGTGCGAATTCGGTTTCTTAAGGAATGGGGAATGCAGATTACTGGTGTGTTTCTAACTCGTAATGTATAACAGTTTGTACCGGCTGCATCGTTCACTGGGCGTTAAATACTGTAAGCACTGGACCGCTCATTGTCACCCGCCAAATGTCATCTGTTGCTTCGAAGCTGTTGCGACTACGTTTTGTACTGTTATTTCCTTATTATCAGAATGGTTCAAATGGCTCTGAACACTATGGGACTTAACATCTGAGGTCATAAGTCCCCTAGAATTACTACTTAAACCTAACTAACCTAAGGACATCACACACATCCAAGCCCGAGGCAGGATTCGAACCTGCGACAGTAGCAGCAGCACGGTTCCGGACTCAAGCGCATAGAACCGCTCGGTCACAGCGGCCGGCTCCTTATTATCTAATTATTACATATTTATCTATTTGTTTCTGTATCTGCTTGTGGCGGGCTCCATTTCGTGGGTAATTGGCAAAATGTCTGTTCTCGGGGCTGGCTTACCCTGCACCATTCTGTAGTAGCCTTCCCTTCTTCCGGTATCTACGAGTGTTTGATCAGCTAATTCTACTTTCGCAGCACTACTTAACACAGGGATCGAACTCGGTTCTTTGACTCCAAACTGCACAGCTGTGAGTTGAAACCGAGCTGAGTAATTTGAGGTACATAACCAGTAGAGCAAGTGAAAACATAAATGCGTTGTGGGGTGTCGAATGTGAACGCATGCGAGGCTTATGTGTGTACTCTTCGTCTTTCGATTTAATTTTCTCATTATGAGAGTACTGAAGAGTGATCTGTTTTAATTGTTAAAAACCACTCAAAAGCCAAGATCGCTCAAAATACTTTTTATTCAAGTCAATCGGTTTCAACAGGTTATCTTCAGGTCGTAGACATTTATTTCTAGTAAAATACGTTCATTTTACGCTGAATCTCATGCACAAAATGTCAAGTGGATAAAATTCAGTACATTATAAACCTTTATCATCGCTAAAATATTTAAAAACGCGAGGCACCCTGTCCAAAAGGCCGTGTCCATATACATATTGCTCACAGATGCTAGTTACATGATACAAATACGATACACAATAGCACATGTGAACGGATAGCGTATGTAAACAGATGTGCTATCGTGTGCCGTAATTGTATCATGTAACAAGCATCTGTGGGCAATATGTATATGGACTTTTTGACAAGGTGCTGCGTATTTTGAAACGTTTTAGCGATGACAAACGTTTATAATGTGCTGAATTTTATCCACTCGACATCTTGTGCATGAGGGTCAGCGTAAAATGAACATGTTTTAAAAAAAAAAAAAAAAAAAAAAAAAAGGTTTAAGACCTGAAGATGACAGCAAGCGGGGTAGCCGCGCGGTCCGAGGCACCTTGTCACGCTCCGTGCGGCTCCCCCCGTCGGAGGTTCGAGTCCTCCCTCGCCGGCCGGAGTGGCCGAGCGGTTTTGGGCGCTACGCTCTGGAACCGCGCGACCGCTACGGTCGCAGGTTCGAATCCTGCCTCGGGCATGGATATCTGTAATGTCCTTAAGTTAGTTAGGTTTAAGCAGTTCTAAGTTCTAGGGGATTGATGACCTCAGAAGTTAAGTACCATAGTGCTGCTCAGTGCCATTTGAACCATCGAGTCCTCCCTCGGGCATGGGTGTGTGTGTTGCCCATAGCGTAAGTTAGTTTAAGTTAAGCCAAGTAGTGTGAAGGCTTAGGGACCGATGACCTCATTAGTTTGGTCCCATAAGACCTTACCACAAATTTCCAAATTTTTCTTGAATAAAAAAATATTTTGTGTTGTCGTGTTTCACAACAAATGACCTCCTGCTGCATTTAATTTAGTGGCACAGCACTGAAAAACCATTGTTGTCAAATCAGCTTTTTTAGAGCTAACTCTGCCTCCTTTTCAATGCCATTTAGCTGCCAAATGAGTGATTTAGCTGGCGTCTGGAAGCATGTTTCTTTTTTTTTTTTTTTGAGTCATTGTCATATTTTCTAGATTTTTTTTCTTGACTGGAAGAAAGCTATAAAATCCATGATTATTATGGGAAAATTATTTGCATTGAACTAAGACCACAAAACAGGTTTCACTATTCCACGAAAACGTATTATTAGACTAAATTAAAAAGCACAGCGAAGTAAATTAAAGCTGTGTTGGTTTGTCTTCTGGGATCGTCGGCATACACATACGTAGCTGAGAGCCTTACTGGAAACGTTGTTGCAGCATAATAGACAGCACCAAAGCATCGCAACTTCACAGTAATGAAGGAAGCTGTTCTAAGCAAAGCGGACTCAGGAGTCACACACTCCACAGTTCTACATCTACATCTACATCTACATGATTACTCTGCAATTCACATTTAAGTGCTTGGCAGAGGGTTCATCGAACCACAATCATACTATCTCTCTACCATTCCACTCCCCAACAGCGCGCGGGAAAAACGAACACCTAAACCTTTCTGTTCGAGCTCTGATTTCTCTTATTTTATTTTGATTATCATTCCTACGTGTGTAGGTTGGACTCAACAAAATATTTTCGCATTCGGAAGAGAAAGTTGGTGACTGAAATTTCGTAAATAGATCTCGCCGCGACGAAAAACGTCTTTGCTTTAATGACTTCCATCCCAACTCGCGTATCATATCTGCCACACTCTCTCCCCTGTTACGTGATAATACAAAACGAGCTGCCATTTTTTGCACCCTTTCGATGTCCTCCGTCAATCCCACCTGGTAAGGATCTCACACCGCGCAGCAATATTCTAACAAGAGGATGAACGAGTGTAGTGTAAGCTGATGCTTGTTGCATCTTCTACGTGTCCTGCCATTGAACGCAACCTTTGGCTCGCCTTCCCCACAATATTATCTATGTGGTCTTTCCAACCGAAGTTGTTCGTAACTTTAACACCCAGGTACTTAGTTGAATTGACAGCCTTGAGAATTGTACTATTTATCGAGTAATCGAATTCCAACGGATTTCTTTTGGAACGCATGTGGATCACTTCACACTTTTCGTTATTTAGCGTCAACTGCCACCTGCCACACCATATAGCAATCTTTTCTAAATCGCTTTGCAACTGATACTGGACTTCGGATGACCTTACCAGACGGTAAATTACAGCATCATCTGCGAACAACCTAATATAACTGCTCAGATTGTCACCCAGGTCATTTATATAGATCAGGAACAGCAGAGGTCCCAGGACGCTTCCCTGGGGAACACCTGATATCACTTCAGTTTTACTCGATGATTTGCCGTCTATTACTTCGAACTGCGACCTTCCTGACAGGAAATCACGAATCCAGTCGCACAACTGAGACGATACCCCATAGGCCCGCAGCTTGATTAGAAGTCGCTTGTGAGTAACGGTGTCAAAAGCTTTCCGGAAATCCAGAAATACGGAATCAACCTGAGATCCCCTGTCGATAGCGGCCATTACTTCGTGCGAATAAAGAGCTAGTTGCGTTGCACAAGAACGATGTTTTCTGAAGCCGGCCGAAGTGGCCGTGCGGTTAAAGGCGCTGCAGTCTGGAACCGCAAGACCGCTACGGTCGCAGGTTCGAATCCTGCCTCGGGCATGGATGTTTGTGATGTCCTTAGGTTAGTTAGGTTTAACTAGTTCTAAGTTCTAGGGGACTAATGACCTCAGCAGTTGAGTCCCATAGTGCTCAGAGCCATTTGAACCATTTTGATGTTTTCTGAAACCGTGCTGATTACGTATCAATAGATCGTTCCCTTCGAGGTGAATCATAATGTTTCAATACAGTATATGCTCCAAACCCTACTGCAAACCGACGTCAATGATATAGGTCTGTAGTTCCATGGATTACTCCTACTACCCTTCTTAAACACTGGTGCGACCTGCGCAATTTTCCAATCTGTAGGTACAGATCTATCAGTGAGCGAGCGGTTGCATATGATTGCTAAGTAGGGAGCTATTGTATCAGCGTAATCTGAAAGGAACCTAATCGGTATACAATCTAGACCTGAAGACTTGAACGTATCAAGCGATTTGAGTTGCTTCGCAACCCCTAAAGTATCTACTTCTAAGAAACTCATGCTAGCAGCTGTTCGTGCTTCAAATTCTGGAATATTCCATTCCTCTTCCCTGGTGAAGGAATTTCGGAAAACTGCGTTCAATAACTCCGCTTTAGCGGCACAGTCGTCGGTAACAGTACCATCGGCACTGCGCAGCGAAGGTATTGACTGCGTCTTGCCGCTTGTGTACTTTACATACGACCAGAATTTCTTCGGATATTCTACCAAATTTCGAGACAATGTTTCGTTGTGGAACCTATTAAAGGCATCTCGTATTGAAGTCCGTGCCAAATTTCGCGCGTCTGTTGCTATAAACAACGTGCCAGCGACTGAAGCGAGGAGAGGAACAGCGAACTACTATTCAGAGAGAAAGGTGGCGACCGTTTGGGTGCACCATCTTTCTCGCCTTGTTAATTACGTAGCCCCCTGCAGAGGCACTGCAGCCGTCTCAGCTACGTAGCGAGCCAGCAGGACGAATAATTATAGGTATGACGGGGAATGACAGAGTTTGTTTGCCACTAACAATAATAGTTATGGCATTAGATTTTTTTCCGTGTCGGCGAGGACGGCAGGGAGAAGTGGCGTGGGCCGCATAAGTCAAAGAGGGAAGCATCTGGGCTTCTACAAGAGCGTGAACGTTTTGATTGTGAGTCCAGGTGGTGGCACCTCGCCATAGAGTCGTCCCACAAGGGCTGCCCAGTCTTCAGCAGGACAATGGCGCATTATCCACCTCATGTGTGCGACTGACAGAGCTTTATGACTTGCTGTGGGAAGGAGAGCATTGTCCGCCGCAAGTGTGGTATGCCCGTGTATTTCTCTGGCACCAAGATCAGCGTCGGAGAGCATAGACTTTGGCGGCAAGTTGTCTCATTAGAGCCATGTCTACGCAGGAGTTCTGGCTCATTGCTGTAAGTACGTCATTGGCGCAATCTGCGTAGGGAACTCGGCCATTGGAGGGGACACCTTTTTGTGACACCACATGGATTTCCAGAATGAAGTTTTCACTCTGCAGCGGAGTGTGCGCTGATATGAAACTTCCTGGCTGATTAAAACTGTGTGCCGGACCGAGACTCGAACTTGGGACCTTTGCCTTTCGCGGGCAAGTGCTCTACCAACTGAGCTACCCAAGCAAGACTCACACCCCGTCCTCACAGCTTTACTTCTGCCAGTACCTCGTCTCCTACCTTCCACACTTTACAGAAGCTCTCCTGTGAACCTTGCAGAACCAGCACTCCTGAAAGAAAGGATATTGCAGAGACATGGCTTAGCCACAGCCTGGGGGATGTTTCCAGAATGAGATTTCACTCTACAGCGGAGTGTGCGCTGATATGAAACTTCCTGCCAGATTAAAACTGTGTGCCGGACCGAGACTCGAACTCGAGCTCTTGCCCGCGAAAGGCAAAGGTCCCAAGTTCGAGTCTCGGTCCGGCACACAGTTTTAATCTGCCAGGAAGTTTCACCACATGGATTTGGTGTCGAGGACGGAAGAGAGGAGAGATTTTCCTGGCATTCTGTGGATGTCCACCATAGAGGACAGTCTAGGCAGTTTGGCCAAGGTAAGTTGGACGCTTGGCAAATTGGCGGAGAGCCACCGCAGAGGACAGTCTTGGTTCTTTGGGTGCGCCTGTCGTGATTCTCTGCGCATCTCAGCATTAGGGTACGCCGGCCATGGCCTTAGCAGTTTCGCACCTAAGGCCAGTCTTCACATCGTTGTTTGGCAGTTCGGTCGTGAGCATATTGGTCGCCCGATCCTATTAGCAATCTGTGTCTGAGAACTTACCCTTCACTCCAAAAGTCCATCTGTTCTGGAGCCCTGCATTTCAACCAACCTATATCGTATTGACGTTCAGCTACCGATTCACAATCTCGGTCCCTGCCGCCGTTGGATAAGCAGCTGAGCAGCAAGTCGTATACTCCTAGCTCACTCGTTTGTTACAAAGTTTAATTCTTAATTTCTTTGCGTGTTTTTGGTACTTGCATTGTTTAATTCATAAATTTCGGGCGTATTGTAGTATTTGAGAGTGTAGCATCGCGTTTTAGTACCTGAATAGTGTAAATTCGCGTAGTCGTTTGTCTACTGTTTTTGTTTTGAACGGCCAGTGTGCTCCCTGCCGCCGTTGGATAAGCAGCTGAGCAGCAAGTCGTATACTCCTAGCTCACTCATTTGTTACATAGTTTAATTCTTAATTTCTTTGCGTGTTTTTGGTACTTGCATTGTTTAATTCATAAATTTCGGGCGTATTATAGTATTTGAGAGTTGTAGCATCGCGTTTTAGTACCTGAATAGTGTAAATTCGCGTAGTCGTTTGTCTACTGTTTTTGTTTTGAACGGCCAGTGTCGGTTGGTCACAGTCAGTGTGCTCCCTGCCGCCGTTGGATAAGCAGCTGAGCAGCAATTCGTATACTCCTAGATCACTCATTTGTTATATAGTTTAATTCTTAATTTCTTTGCGTGTTTTTGGTACTTGCATTGTTTAATTCATAAATTTCGGGCGTATTATAGTATTTGAGAGTTGTAGCATCGCGTTTTAGTACCTGAATAGTGTAAATTCGCGTAGTCGTTTGTCTACTGTTTTTGTTTTGAACGGTCAGTGTCGGTTGGTCACAGTCAGTGTGCTCCCTGCCGCCGTTGGATAAGCAGCTGAGCAGCAAGTCGTATACTCCTAGCTCACTCATTTGTTACATAGTTTAATTCTTAATTTCTTTGCGTGTTTTTGGTACTTGCATTGTTTAATTCATAAATATCGGGCGTATTGTAGTATTTGAGAGTGTAGCATCGCGTTTTAGTACCTGAATAGTGTAATTTCGCTTAGTCTCCTTCCGCCGCCGAGCAGTGTCAGCAGTGCACAAGTAGCAGCATTACTGCATTTACTAGGCAATCTTGTATTTTAATAACCGTTTAAATTTTATCGATTTGTTTGCGCTCTCTGTAGATTAGTTCAGACGTTCTTTGCAAAACAGTTTTTAGCATGGATAGGGACTGCAACTGCTGTGTTCGGATGCAGGCTGAGTTGGCATCCCTTCGCTCCCAGCTTCAGGCAGTGTTGGCTTCGGTCACACAGCTTGAGGCTGTTGCCAATGGGCATCACTGTGGGGGTCCGGATGGTGGTTTGTCGGGGACGGCCAGCTCGTCCCACGCATCCCCTGATCGGACTTCGACTGTGGTTGCCCAGGATACTGCCCGCATTGAGGCTGATCCCTCACCTGTGGTAGAGTGGGAGGTCGTTTCAAGGTGTGGCAGGGGGCGAAAGACATTCCGGAGGGCTGAACGGAAAGCCTCTCCAGTTTGTCTGACGAACCGGTTTCAGGCTCTGTCTCAGGCTGATACTGATCTTCGGCCTGACATGGCTGCTTGTCCTGTTCCAGAGGTTGCCCCTCAGTCTGCAAGATCCAGGCAGTTGCAGAGGGTGGGCTTACTGGTAGTTGGGAGCTCCAACGTCAGGCGCGTAATGGGGCCCCTTAGGGAAATCGCAGCAAGAGAGGGGAAGAAAACCAATGTGCACTTCGTGTGCATACCGGGGGGAGTCATTCCAGATGTGGAAAGGGTCCTTCCAGATGCCATGAAGGGTACAGGGTGCACCCATCTGCAGGTGGTCGCTCATGTCGGCACCAATGATGTGTGTCGCTATGGATCGGAGGAAATCCTCTCTGGCTTCCGGCGGCTATCTGATTTGGTGAAGACTGCCAGTCTCGCTAGCGGGATGAAAGCAGAGCTCACCATCTGCAGCATCGTCGACAGGACTGACTGCGGACCTTTGGTACAGAGCCGAGTGGAGGGTCTGAATCAGAGGCTGAGACGGTTCTGCGACCGTGTGGGCTGCAGATTCCTCGACTTGCGCCATAGGGTGGTGGGGTTTCGGGTTCCGCTGGATAGGTCAGGAGTCCACTACACGCAACATGCGGCTACACGGGTAGCAGGGGTTGTGTGGCGTGGGCTGGGCGGTTTTTTAGGTTAGATGGCCTTGGGCAAGTACAGAAAGGGCAACAGCCTCAACGGGTGCGGGGCAAAGTCAGGACATGCGGGGACCAAGCAGCAATCGGTATTGTAATTGTCAACTGTCGAAGCTGCGTTGGTAAAGTACCGGAACTTCAAGCGCTGATAGAAAGCACCGAAGCTGAAATCGTTATAGGTACAGAAAGCTGGCTTAAGCCAGAGATAAATTCTGCCGAAATTTTTACAAAGGTACAGACGGTGTTTAGAAAGGATAGATTGCATGCAACCGGTGGTGGAGTGTTCGTCGCTGTTAGTAGTAGTTTATCCTGTAGTGAAGTAGAAGTGGATAGTTCCTGTGAATTATTATGGGTGGAGGTTACACTCAACTACCGAGCTAGGTTAATAATTGGCTCCTTTTACCGACCTCCCGACTCAGCAGCATTAGTGGCAGAACAACTGAGAGAAAATTTGGAATACATTTCACATAAATTTTCTCAGCATGTTATAGTCTTAGGTGGAGATTTCAATTTACCAAATATAGACTGGGACACTCAGATGTTTAGGACGGGTGGTAGGGACAGAGCATCGAGTGACATTATACTGAGTGCACTATCCGAAAATTACCTCGAGCAATTAAACAGAGAACCGACTCGTGGAGATAACATCTTGGACCTACTGATAACAAACAGACCCGAACTTTTCGACTCTGTATGTACAGAACAGGGAATCAGTGATCATAAGGCCGTTGCAGCATCCCTGAATATGGAAGTTAATAGGAATATAAAAAAGGGAGGAAGGTTTATCTGTTTAGCAAGAGTAATAGAAGGCAGATTTCAGACTACCTAACAGATCAAAACGAAAATTTCTGTTCCGACACTGACAATGTTGAGTGTTTATGGAAAAAGTTCAAGGCAATCGTAAAATGCGTTTTAGACAGGTACGTGCCGAGTAAAACTGTGAGGGACGGGAAAAACCCACCGTGGTAAAACAACAAAGTTAGGAAACTACTGCGAAAGCAAAGAGAGCTCCACTCCAAGTTTAAACGCAGCCAAAACCTCTCAGACAAACAGAACCTAAACGATGTCAAAGTTAGCGTAAGGAGGGCTATGCGTGAAGCGTTCATTGAATTCGAAAGTGAAATTCTATGTACCGACTTGACAGAAAATCCTAGGAAGTTCTGGTCTTACGTTAAATCAGTAAGTGGCTCGAAACAGCATATCCAGACACTACGGGATGATGATGGCATTGAAACAGAGGATGACACGCGTAAAGCTGAAATACTAAACACCTTTTTCCAAAGCTGTTTCACAGAGGAAGACCGCACTGCAGTTCCTTCTCTAAATCCTCGCACAAACGAAAAAATGGCTGACATCGAAATAAGTGTCCAAGGAATAGAAAAGCAACTGGAATCACTCAATAGAGGAAAGTCCACTGGACCTGACGGGATACCAATTCGATTCTACACAGAGTACGCGAAAGAACTTGCCCCCCTTCTAACAGCCGTGTACCGCAAGTCTCTAGAGGAACGGAGGGTTCCAAATGATTGGAAAAGAGCGCAGATAGTCCCAGTCTTCAAGAAGGGTCGTCGAGCAGATGCGCAAAACTATAGACCTATATCTCTGACGTCGATCTCTTGTAGAATTTTAGAACATGTTTTTTGCTCGCGTATCATGTCATTTCTGGAAACCCAGAATCTACTTTGTAGGAATCAACATGGATTCCGGAAACAGCGATCGTGTGAGACCCAACTCGCTTTATTTGTTCATGAGACCCAGAAAATATTAGATACAGGCTCCCAGGTAGATGCTATTTTTCTTGACTTCCGGAAGGCGTTCGATACAGTTGCGCACTGTCGCCTGATAAGCAAACTAAGGGCCTACGGAATATCAGACCAGCTGTGTGGCTGGATTGAAGAGTTTTTAGCAAACAGAACACAGCATGTTGTCATCAATGGAGAGACGTCTACAGACGTTAAAGTAACCTCTGGCGTGCCACAGGGGAGTGTTATGGGACCATTGCTTTTCACAATATATATAAATGACTTAGTAAATAGTGTCGGAAGTTCCATGCGGCTTTTCGCGGAAGATGCTGTAGTATACAGAGAAGTTGCAGCATTAGAAAATTGTAGCGAAATGCAGGAAGATCTGCAGCGGATAGGCACTTGGTGCAGGGAGTGGCAACTGACCCTGAACATAGACAAATGTAATGTATTGCTAATACATAGAAAGAAGGATCCTTTATTGTACGATTATATGATAGCGGAACAAACACTGGTAAAAGTTACTTCTGTAAAATATCTGGGAGTATGCGTGCGGAACGATTTGAAGTGGAATGATCATATAAAATTAATTGTTGGTAAGGCGGGTACCAGGTTGAGATTCATTGGGAGAGTGCTTAGAAAATGTAGTCCATCAACAAAGGAGGTGGCTTACAAAACACTCGTACGACGTATACTTGAGTATTGCTCATCAGTGTGGGATCCGTACCAGATCGGTCTGACGGAGGAGATAGAGAAGATCCAAAGAAGAGCGGCGCGTTTCGTCACAGGGTTATTTGGTAACCGTGATAGCGTTACGGCGATGTTTAATAAACTCAAGTGGCAGACTCTGCACGAGAGGCGCTCTGCATCGCGGTGTAGCTTGCTCGCCAGGTTTCGAGAGGTTGCGTTTCTGGATGAGGTATCGAATATATTGCTTCCCCCTACTTATACCTCCCGAGGAGATCACGAATGTAAAATTAGAGAGATTAGAGCGCGCACGGAGGCTTTCAGACAGTCGTCCTTCCCGCGAACCATACGCGACTGGAACAGGAAAGGGAGGTAATGACAGTGGCACGTAAAGTGCCCTCCGCCACACACCGTTGGGTGGCTTGCGGAGTATCAATGTAGATGTAGATGTAGATATAAAGCGTTGCTGCTACTACCTTGAGGGAGGCACCGTTTTATATTGACCCCGCCCCTTGTACTAACTGTGCCAGCCATTCACATCGTCTTCCTCTGTGTATTTCGTTTCACTTTTTTGTTTTGTAATTTAACTTGTGTGCGAATTCCGGAAACGCACGTGTTGGATTTCTAATAAACTAAGTCTGGAAAGAACAATAATTCATTTCAGTACCCTATTCTTCCTGACCGTTTGAATTGCGCACATCAAAAAAAGTTTTGCATCGCCCTGGTTCCGAGAACTCCTGAAGAAAGACGTTGACTGTGGATATTGCACCACAGACCCTTTCGCTGTTCAGAGATGTCACTAAACCCGCCCAAAGATATAAATAACTATGCATCAGCAGCGCCTATTCGACGGAGAGGGTCCGACAGCCGATCAGTTCCAGTCATTCCACCAGGAAGGAGGTACACGGCTCATGTTGTCTGTAGTTCAACCACGCCTAGACGGTCAATACCGCGCATTGTTACTTTGTGCCAGGAAGGGCTCTCCACAAGGGAAGTGTCGACGCGTCTCGGAGTGAACGAAAGCGATGTTGTTTGGACATGGAGGATATACAGAGAAACAGAACTGCCGAAGACATGCCTGGCTCACGCCGACCAAGGGGTATTACTGTAGTGGATGACCGCTATCTACGGATTATGGCTCGGAGGAACCCTGACAGCAACGCCACCATGTTGTTGAATAACGCTTTTCGTGCAGCCACAGGACGTCGTGTTACTACTCAAACTATGCGCCATAGGCTACATGACACGCAACTTGACTCCCGACGTCCACGGCGAGGTCCATCTTTGCAACCACGACACCATGCAGCGCGGTACAGATGAGCCCAACAACATGCCGAATCGACTGCTCAGGATTGGCATGACGTTCTCTTCACCGATGATTGTCGCATATTCCTTCAACCAGACAATCGTCAGAGATGTGTTTGGAGGCAACCCGGTCAGGCTGATCGCCTTAGACGCCCACTGTCCAGCGAGTGCAGCAAGGTGGAGGTTCTCTGCTGTTTTGGGGTGGCATTATGTGGGGACGACATACGCCGCTGGTGGTCATGGAAGGCGCCGTAACGGCTGTGCGATACGTGCAACCATATCGGCAGCATATTGGTGAAGCATCCGTCTTAATGGACGACAATTCGCGCCCCCATTGTAACATCTTGTGAATGACTTCCTTCAGGATTACGACATCGCTCGACTAGAGTGGCCAACATGTTCTCCAGACATGAACCCTATCGAACATACCTGGGATGGACTGAAAAGGGCTGTTATGGACGACGAGACCCAGCAACCACTCTGAGGCATCTACGCCGAATCGCCGTTGGGGAGTGGGACAATCTAGGCCAACAGTGCCTTGATGAACTTGTGGATAGTATGCCACGACGAATGCAGGCATGGATCAATGCAAGAGGACGAGCTACTGGGTAGTTGAGGTACCGGTGTATACAGCAAGCTCGACCACCACCCCTGAAGGTCTCGCTGTATGGTGGTACAACATGCAATATGGCCGGCCGGAGTGGCCGCGCGGTTAAAGGCGCTTCAGTCTGGAACCGCACGACCGCTACGGTCGCAGGTTCGAATCCTGCCTCGGGCATGGATGTGTGTGATGTCCTTAGGTTAGTTAGGTTTAAGTAGTTCTAAGTTCTAGGGGACTTATGACCACAGCAGTTGAGTCCCATAGTGCTCAGAGCCATTTTTTTGAACATGCAATATGTGGTTTTCATGATCAATAAAAAGAGCTGAAATCATGTTTATATTTCTCTCTATTCCAATTTTCTGTACTGGTTCCGGAACTCTCGGAAGCGAGGTGATGCAAAACATTTTTTGACGTGTGTATAATAAAATTTTGTGAGCTGAAGGTACGAAATAAGGGTAGGAAACCTTACAAATGCAGTAGTGTAAACATATATATAAAAAAAGCGTAGTACTGCAGATATTGAAAATTCATCCTGTAAGTACTTAGCAGAAACATTATTTGGTTTTAATGTGAGAAAAAGAAAGTGATGCGAAAGAAAATAACATGAAAATGTTTATTTAAATTCAATTTTGCCCCAAAATATCGAGGTTTTAAAAATGGGCTTATATTTTACACGCATATCATAGAAAAGAAATCTCAAATTCTTATATTTTCATTCGAAGTACAAGTGCATCCAGATATTATTTCTCTAACGAGATGCACAAGGCACGCCTCTAAATTTCTTATTACTCCGTGCTTTCTAGAAGCTTTACATTTTGAAATATCTACACATTTTCCCCGGCTATTAAAGCCATTAAAATGAAACGTCATACACATGTTTAAGATATGATGCAAAATCCTGTGGAACAAATGGTTCAAATGGCTCTGAGCACTATGCGACTCAACTGCTGAGGTCATCAGTCGCCTAGAACTTAGAACTAATTAAACCTAACTAACCTAAGGACAGCACACAACACCCAGCCATCACGAGGCAGAGAAAATCCCTGACCCCGCCGGGAATCGAACCCGGGAACCCGGGCGTGGGAAGCGAGAACGCTACCGCACGACCACGAGATGCGGGCCCTGTGGAACAGTTACTGCTGTTTGGTCCCCTTCCCCAAATCAACCAAGCAATCTAGAGCTACAGGCTGAAGTTGTTTTAAGCTCATTTGTATACTTGATATGAGTAAATGGAACTAAATTATTTTACAAGAATTTAGGTTTAAAGAAGAAACTTCCTCAAAATAATATCAAAGTTAACTACATCTTGGTTTGTCTCTGTATAATGCTTGATCCAACTATTCTTCCTAAAGTTGGGCTTATCCAACAATATCTACCTTACTGCATTTATGGATACATCCCTCCCTCTCTTAAATACCTTATGCAGTATAATTACTGCAAAAATAAAACGTCAAGAATAAACTTGTTGTTATATTTCAGTTTTTTTAGGCACGTTTACTTTATTCGTCTTGGATAGTTGGGAACATTGTCAAAAACAATAGGTAATCGTCTCTGCTTTTCGCGACTCTCCTTTGTCATCTCATCCTGTTTTCGCACCCTTTCACGACTCAGCGCTGCTGTACGAATTTCGAACGGACGCAAACGGAGTATCGTCCACATCGGTTAGGCCCCCTGCAGGTGTTTCTCGTGGTTCTGCTGTCATATGGGTTACGCCAGTTATTGTATTGAATGTAGTGTGAAGAAACAGCACTTGTTCATTTTGTAGAATTACACAAACCAGAAATAAATTCGTAGAAAAAATGTGGGAAACTGTTTACGCAAGATTTTACCACTGCAGGTGTTTTGGTAAAACTTCTAGTAAAGCCTGTAATGCGAAACTTAGCGGTATAATGGCAAGAAACAGCCTCTCTAGTGAATTAAAGAAGTAATTATCTGACAAGAGTTAAACACCAGGAAATAATGCTGAAGTGAAAGAGGCCTGGACAAAAATTATACGAAATCAGGACACCGTTTGCCTCTGAACGTGGAAATTAAGAGATTATCGTGTGGGAACAGCATCAAAATAGAACTGGATGTGCATCCCTAGAAGTTCACTTTCGTACACATGTTTCAGTGTCCACACGAACTTTTGCGTGTTCAGTTATGCCTCTGGTGTCTGGGTGAGGTGGAATCGCGGGTTTCGGATGCTCAGTTTTTCATTTCTGCAGTTGAAGCCTGGCTCATTCTGTCAGGGTGTGTGGACTCTCAGATGTTCATTCACAAGAGTCAACCCCGCGTCAGTATTACAGCAAACGTTTTCAGGTCTGGTTTCATTTTTCCGACACTGCCGTTGTTTTCTCGCGCGTATAACGTAAGGAAATAAACCCGTTACTCACGTACTGCGCCAAAGCTCCACTGCGGAGGTTGTGGTCGAAGCTGACTCACCTGCAAACAGAAAAGAACGTAAGTCGTTATGGAATCTGTTCTTTGTGAAGCGGTTGTTGTAATAGTATGCTTATTGGCAGCAGGTGTGAAAAGGGGCACACTATATGTGCTATAGGAACCATAATACGTTATTCAGCATCAGTTTAGTTAATGTTCGCCTCTGTCATTAGGAATTTTTTATAATAAAATATATCGGAATTTCACCCAAAATGATGCAGAAAACACAAAAAAGCACCAGTAGCGACAATTAACTATTCATTCCCTTTATCTGATTGAGTTGTTCATGCTAAGTGCCCCCCCCCCCCTTTTTTTTCCTCGTAACAGATTTTAGTCTCCTACACTCAAGTACGAGAGAAACTGGTATAGCGATGCACGCGTATTCAAATACATACATACGGTATGTAAACAGGCAGAATACGGCGCTGCGGTCGGCAACGCCTGTATAAGACAAAAAGCGTCTGGCGCAGTTGTTAGATCGATTACTGCTAGTACAACGGCAGGTTATCAAGATTTAAGTGAGTTTGAACGTGGTGCTATAGTCGGCGCACGAGCTATCGGACACAGCATCTCCGAGGTAGCGATGAAGTGGGATTTTCCCGTACGACCATTTCACCATTGTATCGCGAATATCAGGAATGCGGTAAAACATTAAATCTCCGAAATCGCTGCGGCCGGAAAAAGATCCGGCAAGAACGGTACCAACGACGATTGAAGAGAATCGTTCAACGTGACAGAAGTGCAACTCTTCCGCGAATTGTAGCAGATTTCAATGCTGGGCCATCAACAGCTGTCAGCGTGCGAACCATTCAATGAAATATCATCGATATGGGGTTTTGGAGCCGAAGACCCACTCTTGTATCCTTGATGACTGCTCGATACAAAGCTTTACGCCTCGTCTGGGCCCGTCAACACCGACACTGGACTGCTGGTAACTGGAAACATGTTGTTTGGTCGGACGAGTCTCGTTTCAAATTGTGTCGAGCGATGGAAGTGCACGGCTATGGAGGCAATCTCATGAATGCATGGACCCTGCATGTTAGCAGGAGACTGTTCAGGCTGGTGGAGGCTCCGTAATTGTATGGGACAAGTACAGCTGCAGTAATATGGGACCCCTAATACGTTTAGATGCGACTCTCACAGGTGACACATACGTAATCATTCTGCCCGATCACGTGCATCGATTCATGTGCATTCCGACGAGCTTGGGCAATTCCAGCAGGATAACGCGACACCCGACACATCTACAATTGCTCCAAAGTGGATTCAGGAACACTCTTGTGAGTTTAAAGACTTTTACTGGCCCCACCAAACTCCCCAGACATGAACATTATTGAGCGTATCTCGGATGCCTTGCAACGTGCTGTTCAGAAGAGATCTCCACTCCTCTGTACTCTTACGGATTTATGGACAATCCTGCAGGATTCATGGTGTCAGTTCCCTCCACCACTACTTCAGGCATTAGTCAAGTCGACGCCACGTCGTGTTGTGACACTTCTGCGTGCTCGCGGGGGCCCTACACGATAAAAGGCAGGTGTACCAGTTCCTTGGGCTCTTCAGTATACATTTCTTTTGTCTATGACATTTAGCATTAGTGGGCGACCGAAACTTTTATGGTCAAAATTATTCGAATGGTTTGGCATATACGTAGAGCCGTAGAGGGCAAACACTCGAGAGGAAGACAGGGACTGGAAAACATGCAACAAAAAAATGACTAAGGTGTAAGTAGTTCTCAGAGATGAAGACTTGGTACCGTATCATTCCTTGTCCTGTCTTTGGGCTCATCTTCTGACATGTATATGTTTCTCACATACATGTACGTATGTATGTGGCTGTGTGTGTGTGTGTGTGTGTGTATGTGTGTGCGTGTGCGCGTGTGTGTGTATCTTTTTCTGTCACCACTTAGATTCAGTCCTTCCTCATTAATTATCAGATATAGCTATCGGCGTTCAGCGTTTTTTTTTTTCTTTTTTTTTTTTTTGTAGCACCATGTCTGAGAAGCTTTCGTTCTCTTTTTGTTCTATAGTTTATCGCCCACTATTCAGGTCCATATAAGGGAAAACAGCAGGAAGCAATTCCAGGAAACAAACGCTTACGTTTATACTAGTTTCAAAACATTCCTCTTTTAGATAAATTTTATTGTTATTGCCAGTGAGCATCTTATATCCGTCCGCCCCAACAGCTGAATGGTCCGCGCGTTGGAATGCCACGCACTGGGGCGCGGGATCCACTCCCGTCTGGGGTGGGAGATTTTCTCCCCTCAGGGACTGGGTGTTGCGCTGTCCTCATCATTTTCATCTCCACTGTCGATCTGCACTTGACGGCCGAACTTCCCGCCTGGGAATTCCCGGCCACTGACGCCGTACGCTTATATCCAGGATCTCATATTCTCTCCACGTTGTCATCTTGGATATTCGGGAATCCAGCCGGATGTTCGCGTCGTTCTCGCACGATATTTCAACAGCGTGCCTCGCTGTCTTCTTCAGGTGCTACCTGAGACTCTCCACGTTGGTTATCGTTTTGGTAGCTAAACAGGAAAACTCATTTGCTGTTTTACGTTTCTCACTCCCTTATTTAATTCTCTCAGTCTCGCCTGATGGCCTTTCATCCAACTATCCAGTTTATAGACTCGTACATGTGTTTCTCCTGGTGAGGACATCCTCCTGAGTAGTCCCGTCTCGGAGACCCAGATGGGGGCACTGATTTACTTCTGCCATACACTGCCCAAGAAAACGCCGTCATAGTAAGTAGAGCTTCACGTCTACATCCACATCTATACTCCACAAGCCACCCAACGGTGTGTGGTGGAGGTCACATTACGTGCCACTGTCATTACCTCTCTTTCCTGTTCCAGTCGCGTATGGTTCGCGGGAAGAACGACTGCCGGAAAGCCTCCGTGCGCGCTCGAATCTCTCTAATTTTACATTCGTGATCTCCTCGGGAGGTATAACTAGGGGGAAGCAATATATTCGATACCTCATCCAGAAACGCACCCTCTCGAAACCTGGCGAGCAAGCTACACCGCGATGCAGAGCGCCTCTCTTGCAGAGTCTGCCACTTGAGTTTATTAAACATTTCCGTAACGCTATCACGGTTACCAAATAACCCTGTGACGAAACGCGCCGCTTTTCTTTGGATCTGCTCTATCTCCTCGGTAAACCCGACGTGGTACGGATCCCACACTGATGAGCAATACTCAAGTATAGGTCGAACGAGTGTTTTGTAAGCCACCTCCTTTGTTGATGGACATTTTCTAAGGACTCTCCCAATGAATCTCAACCTAGCACCCGTCTTACCAACAATTAATTTTATATGATCATTCCGCTTCAAATCGTTCCGCACGCATGCTCCCAGATATTTTACAGAAGTAACTGCTACCAGTGTTTGTTCCGCTATCATATAATCATACAATAAAGGATCCTTCTTTCTATGTATTCGCGATACATTACATTTGTCGATGTTAAGGGTCAGTTGCCACTCCCTGCACCTAGTGCCTATCCGCTGCAGATCTTCCTGCATTTCGCTGCAATTTTCTAATGCTGCAACTTCTCTGTATACTACAGCATCATCCGCGAAAAGCCGCATGGAACTTCCGACACTATCTACTAGGTCATTTATAAATATTGTGAAAAGCAATGGTCCCATAACACTCCCCTGTGGCACGCCAGAGGTTACTTTAACGTCTGTAGACGTCTCTCCATTGACAACATGCTGTGTTCTGTTTGCTAAAAACTCTTCAATCCAGCCACACAGCTGGTCTGATATTCCGTAGGCTCTTACTCTGTTTATCAGGAGACAGTGCGGAACTGTATCGAACGCCTTCCGGAAGTCAAGGAAAATGGCGTCTACCTGGGAGCCTGTATCTAATATTTTCTGGATTTCATGGACAAATAAAGCGAGTTGGGTCTCACACGATCGCTGTTTCCGGAATCCATGTTGATTCCTACAGAGTAGATTCTGGGTTTCCAGAAATGACATGATACGCGAGGAAAAAACATGCTCTAAAATTCTACAACAGATCGATGTCAGAGATAGAGGCCTATAGTCTTGCGCATCTGCCCGACGACCCTTCTTGAAAACTGGAACTACCTGTGCTCTTTTCCAATCATGTGCAACCTTCTCTTCCTCTAGAGACGTCCTCGGGAAGTATAACGGATGTAGTTTCTCCTTGTTTTGAGCCTTTCGTAGTATCAGCACTGCAAGACTATGTTGGATGGTCGAGCGGTTCTAGGCGCTTCAGTCTGGAACCGCGCGACCGCTACGGTCGCAGGTTCGAATCCTGCCCCGGGCATGGATGTGTGTGATGTCCTTAGGTTAGTTAGGTTTAAGTAGTTCTAAGTTCTAGGGGACTGATGACCTCAGATGTTAAGTCCCATAGTGCTCAGAGCCATTTGAACCATTTTTTGAACTATGTTGGATAAATGTTAAAGGGCCAGATCAGTCAACCATACAAACCGGTACTCTTGTAGACTACTGAAGAGGCTGTGGTCCCTCTCCAGATACCACTGATTGGCCTGGCCTCTCCACAAACACCCCTCCACCGTGGTGACACCTACGATACAGCTGTCTGTGTCGATGAGGCACACAAGCCACCTCACTACGGCCATGGTTCGTGGGGATTCCATTGTGGGACAGGTATGGTCGCGTCTCACGCAAACCAGGTGAGCACGTCACGGAAGAAAAATTTCGTGCTAGAGTTAAGAGGGTAAGGAAGTCGCTTGGAGCCTTTTCCGTGGTTTCAAAAGACATGAACGTGAGTCTGGTTGAGTGAGCCGTTATTATGTAGCAGTGCGGTGCGGGTAGCAAGAAAACATGTAGATAAATCTCGTAGTCTGCGTGGACACGTACCTGCGTCGCATCTGTTCAAGGTTGACCAGAACACGATAGCGCGAACTTCTGGCACTCGCTGCAATACAGCGGAAACCACATTCATGTCTGTCCCCAGGGCAGCCAGCCGGAGAGGGTTGGGGGAGGGCCAGGAGGGTAGAAGACAGCTGCCGCTGTCGAGAATTGATCTAGTTTACGATTACGAAAAAGGATCTGTAACCGCACTATCCGGATTTTCGCAACCAAAAATTTCTGAAAAATTGTCGCTTAGAATGGCTTGAAAATATCGATAAAATTACGTAGAAATGATAGATTGAAGAGGGAAAGAAAGTGGTACACCTGCCTAGTATCGTGTAGATTCCCCCGCGAGCACGCAGAAGTGCCGCAACACGACGTGGTATGGACTCGACTAATGTCTGAAGTAGTGCTGTAGGGAACTGACACCATGAAGCCTGCAGGGCTGTCCATAATGCCGTAACAGTACGGGAGGGTGGAGATCTCTTCTGAACAGCGCGTTGCAAGGCATACCAGATATACTCAATAATGTTCATGTCTGCGGAATATGGCGGCCAGCGAAAGTGTTCCTGGAGCCACTCTGTAGCAATTCTGGACGGGTTGGTGTCGCATTGTGTGATGGAATTGCCAAAGCCCGTCGGAATGCACAATGGACACGAATGCATGCTGGTGATCAGACAGGATGTTTACGTCCGTGTCACCTGTCAGAGTCGTATCTATACGTATCAGGAGTCGCATAACACTCCAACTGCACACACCCCTCACCATTACAGAGCCTCCACCAGCTTGAACACTCCGCTGCTGACATGCGGGGTCCATGGATTCATGATGTTGTCTCCATATCCGTAAACGTCCTTACGATCGATACAATATGAAACGAGGCCCGTCCGACCAGGGAACATGTCTGCAGTCATCAACAGTATCAATGTCGGTGTCTAAGGACCCAGGCGAGGCATAAACCTTTGTGTCTTCCAGTCAGCAAGGGTACACGTGTTGGCCTGCGGCTCCGAAATTGAATATTGATGATGTTTCGTTGAATGGTTCGCGCGCTGACACTTGTTGATGGACCAGCACTGAAATCAGCAGGAATTTGCGGAAGGGTTGCACTTCTGTCACGTTGAACGATTCTCTTCAGTCGTCGTTGGTCCCGTTGTTGCAGGACCTTTTCCCGGTCGCAGCGATGTCAAAGATTTGATGTTTTACCGGATTCCTGATACTCACGGTACACTCGTTAAATGCTCGTACGGGAAAACCCCTCTTCATCTCTACCTAGGAGATGCTGTGTCCCATCGCTCGGTCGACGTTTTTAACACCACGTTCAAACTCACTTAAATGTTGATAACCTGCCAATGTAGCAGCAGTAACCGATCTATCAAGTGCGCCAGACACTTGCTGCCTTCTATAGGCGTTGCCGACCGCAGCGCGGTATTCTGCCTATCTATGTATCTCTGCACTTGAATACTTATCACTGTACAGTTTCTTTGGCGCTTCAATGTATAAAGAGTATGTGAAATGAGTTAGAGAGAGAACCAGATTAACAAAGAACTTTAACTGAAATTATAAAAAGGACCATTAATTTAAAATTGCTATTTTTCATTCTGTAATCTGATTCTTCAATGACGTGTAAAAATTGTTTATACAACCATCTTTGACCTATTGTAGCGTATGACAATGAGAGTGAGTTGTCAGGCAACGTGTCTTATAGTTATAAAATATTTTAACATTTGCATAACCACAGTGCGAGATGCTTTTTAATATGAGGGTTGTCCATAAAGTAAGTTCCGATCGGCCGCGAAATGGAAACCACAGTGAAAAACCTGAAACGTTTTATTTGCAGTAGTTAGGTACATTTTCCACCAACTTCTCTACATAGTCGCCGCTCCAACTTCGAGTGTTGTCGTAGTGTTGTATCAACTTTCCAACATCCTCGTCATAGAAAGCAGTCGCCTGTGCTTTCGGCCAGTTATCTGCACTGGTCTGCAGCTCGTTGTCTGTGGGAAATTTTGCCTTCATAGCCAACGGTTCTTGTGAGCAGAGATGCCAATTACGGACTGTATCGTGGGTGAGCAAACACTTCTCATTGGAAACGTTGGAGGAGCGTCTTCGTTGCCCCTGGAGCGTGCGGCCATGAATTGGCATGAAGGAGCAACTGCTCGACAGTTGTCTTATGTGGGCTGCATCACACAGGCGAAATCTCTAACCGGGCCCTCACACTTGGCGGGAGACGCTATTCCCTACACATCTTTACGTGGTCACTGTTCACTCAGAACTGAAAAGAGCGACGCGGAACGATCGACGGGCATACTAGAGACACTGCCCAACCTATCTGTACAAAGTTACGGTATATTAATAATTTTTACTTATGGACCATCTGACAGCAACTGAATAAAACACAATTTTAGTGCCATACGCGTTTCGCCTTTATTTACTGCAAGGCATCATCAGTGGCCTGGAATATGTACATATGTTAGCTATTTTGTTTACATTTTTGTCATTGTGCCTATAGCTTATAAACAGTTCTGGTGGTTGATATTTCTTATTAAGTAGTAGTGTTTTGAACTGTACTTGCAGGTTGCGTGGACAATTTCCTACATATTACGCTCCTGTTGCATTTTTGGTGTTCTTCTTCTTATGAACGCCAATTTGCGGTTTTTTCCCCATTCCACAACACTATGCACTGAACGCTTGTTTTAAAGCAATGTTTTGGTTTCTGTTGCCGACTGTCAAATGTTTTTGCCAAAGATCGAATGTTATTGCCAAACTTATGAGTGTAACTATTGAAGTATCTGTGGTCTGTTCGTGCATGCATTTGTGTGTGCGTTTGTGTATGTGTGTGTGTGAGTGTGTGTTTTTTTTGGTGTGATATATATTTTTTTGGGCTGTGTGTGTGTGTGTGTGTGTCTCCAGATGATGTGGGGAAGAGTTTTCTTTTTTTATTATTTTTTGTTTTATGTTATCATTTCCTTTACTAAGTGTAGTAGGGAGCCTGTGCTGATGTGTGTTTGTTCATTTATCACATTTGTCAGACGGTCCATAAGTAAAAATTATTAATATACCGTAATATTACACGCAACTGAGGAAGACAGGACTATAAAAGTTGAAGATATCTGTGCAAAGCTTTACCAGATTTTCCCAGTGGTTTCCATTTCGCGAGCGATCGGGACTTACTTTATGGACAACCCTCGTAGTTTCCACAACGGAACCCTATCTCGAAATCTGGCAGAAAACCCAAACAAATTCTGATGTTGCGGAAAGTACACTAACAGCAAGACGCAATCAACACCTTCACTGCGCAATATCAATGGTGATGGCACTGATTACAGTGGCACCAAAGCAATGTTAGTAACACGGTCTTCTGAAACTCCTTCACCATTGAAGACGCAATACATATTCCAGATTTCGAATCTAGTGAAACTGTCAACATGAATAATTAAAAGTAGATATACTCGTCGTAGCGAAGCGGGTTAAATAACTTACTAGAGGCAAGGCCTCCGCTCCAGATTGCATACCAATAAGGTTCCGTTCAGATTATGCTGATACAATAGCTCCATCCTTGGAAATCACGTACGACCGCTCGCTCCGTACCTAAAGACTGGAAATTTGCGTAAATAACACCAATATCCAAGAATGGAATCTGCTGAATTACAGACCCATATCGCAAACGTCGATTTGCGGTAGGATCTTGTAATGTATAGTGTTTTCGAACATCTTGAATTACCTCGAAGAAAACGATTTATTGACAACAATCATCACGGATTCATAAAATATCGTTCTTGTTAAACACAACTATCTCTTCGTTCTCATGAAATAATGAGTGCTGTCGACATTGGATATCAAATTTGTTCCATAATTTTCGATTGCTAGATGGCTTTTGACACAGTTGCTAGCAAGAGACTTCTAATCAAATTTCGTGCCCATGGGATATCGTCTCAGTTGTACCACTATATTCGAGATTTCCTGTCAGAAGACTCACAGTTCGTAGTAATTGATGGAAAGTCAACGAGTAAAACAGAAGTAAGATCTGACGTTCTACAAGAAAGTGTTATACGCTCTCTGCTGGTCCTGATGTACATAAACGACATAGGAGGCAATCTAAGCAGCCCACTTGGATTGTTAGCAGATGATGCTGTCCGATGATCAAAACCAGTTTCAAAACGATTTTGAAAAAAAAGTGTTATATAAAAAGTGGCAACTGCCTCCAAAGAGTGAAAAGAGTGAAGTCAACCACATGAGTGCTAAAAGAAATCCGCTGAATTTTGGTTACGCTCCATGAAAAATGTGAGGAAATCGAAAAAGATATGATTGTCGGAAGGACATACTGAGCACAGAGGAAAGTCAAAACAGCCTTCGGTGACGTTAAAGGCAAAGCTACTAACATTAATACGGCAACGGGAATTCCACTGTTAAATGCAGAGGAGAGTGCGGATAGGTGGAAACAATACATTTCAAGCCTCTACGAGGAGGAAGACTTGTCTGTCGTGATAGAAGAAGAAACAGGAATTGATTTAGAAGAGGTAGGTGACGCAGTGTTAGAATCAGAATTTAAAAGAGCTTTGGAAGACTTAAGAACAAATAAGGCAGAAGGGATAGATAACATTACATCAGAATTTCTAAAATTATTGGGCGCAGTGGCAACAAAACGACTATTGGTGTGTAGAATGTATGTGTCTGGCAACATACCATCTGACTCTCGGAAAAATATCATCCACAAAACTCCACAGACTGCAAGAGCTAACAAGTGCGAGAATAATCGCACGATCAGCTGAATGGCTCATGCGTCCAAGTTGCTGACAAGAATAATATACAGAAGAATGGGCAATATAATTGAGAACATTAGAAAAGGTCGATAATGGAAGCAAGACTACAGAAATATCAAGACACGTTCATAGGATGTGTCGATCTGGAAAAAGGGTTCAACTATGTAAAACGGTGCAAGATGTTTGAAATTCTGAGAAAAATAAGGGTAAGCTGCAGGGAGAGATGGGTAATACACAATACGTACAAGAGCCAAGAGGGAATAATAACAGTGGACGACCAAGAACGAAGTGCTCGGTTTATAAAAGAGTGCAAGACAGGAATGTCGTCTTTCGCCCCTACGAAGAAGCAATGATGAAAATAAAAGAAAGGTTGAAGAGTGGAATTAAAATTCAAGGTGTAAGGATATCAATGATAGATTAACTGATGTCATTGCTATAGTGAGTGAAAGTGAAGAGGAATTACATGATCTCTTGAATGGAATGAACAATGTAATGAGTACAGAATATGGAATGTGACTAATTCGAAGAATGATGAAAGTAATGAGAAGTAGGACAAGTGAGATGAGCGAGAAAATTAACATCAGGATTGATGATCACGTAATAGGTGAAGTTAAGGAATTCTGCTTCCTAGGAGTAAAATAACGGACGGGGCAAGGAGGACATCAAAGGGAGACTAGCAATGGCAAAAAGGACATTCCTGGCCAAGAGAAGTCTACTAGTATCAAACATCGGCCTTAATTTGAGGAAGAAATTTCTGAGAATGTACGGCTGGAGTACAGAATTTTATGGTAGTGAAACATGGACTGTGGGAAAACCAGTACAGGAGAGAGGCGAAGGATTTGAGATGTGGTGCTGTAATCGAATGTTGAAAATTAAGTGGACTGATAAGGTAAGAAATGAGGAAGTTCTGTGCAGAATCTGAGAGGAAAGCAATAGTGGAAAACACTGATAAGGAGAAGGGACAGGATGATGGGAGATCTGTTGAGACATCAGGGAATGACTTCCATGGGACTAGAGGGAGCTGTAGAGGGCAAAACTGTAGAGAAAGACAGAAATTGGAATACATCCAGCAAATAATTGAGTACGTAGTTTGCAAGTGCTACTCTGAGATGAAGAGGTTGGCATAGGAGAGGAATTCGTGGCTGGCCAACATGAAGCCAGCCAGTAGACTGATGACCATAGATGAAAAGAAAAAAAAAATGTGCACACATAGTAAAATAAATCCACTACTGTTCAGAACAGGAGAAAGGTGAAGCATTTGAGATGTGGTGCTACAGACGAATGTTGAACATTAGGTGGACTGATAATGTAAGGAACGAGGAGATTCTGTGCAGAATCGGAGAGGAAAGGAATATGTGGAAAACACTGATAAGGAGAAGAGCCAGGATGATAGGGCATCTGTCAGGACCTGAGGGGATGACTTCCATGAAACTAGAAGGAGTTATAGAGAGCAAAAACTGTAGACGAAGGCAGAGATTGGAATACATCCAGCAGATAATAGAAGACTAGCTTGCAAGTGCTACTCAGAGATGAAGAGGTTGGCACAGAAGAGGAATTCGTGAAAAGCAGCTAGCATACTCATGACGTAAAAAAAAAAAAAAAAAGACTGAAATACCTACCTGGAAACATCGTGTGTTTCCAGGCGCATAACACTTCAAGTGCCCCGTTAATAGTGGACTGTAGAAATTTATAGGAGAAAAGAAATTGATGAGTAGATAACGTCCTCCAATTTTCTAAACCATACGCGAGAAGAAAATGTTTTGTCCATACTGACATGAAAGCATGCAGTTATCGCTGTGCAGTACCGGCCCTGTCTTTCCGACACGCCATGAATGCTATGTTCGTTCGCTGCCTATTGTATCAGAGGATCGCAGCAGGCAAAGGCGGCCGCTATTAACTTCGTTACCGTCCCGAAAGGCGGGCGGCAAAATTAATTCCGGAAACCTCTGCCTCTGTGCCATTCGGTGTGTGTGTGTGTGTGTGTGTGAGTGTGAGAGAGAGAGAGAGGGAGAGAGAGAGAGAGAGAGAGAGATAGGGGGGGGGGGGGACCCCAAAACGGCACGTCGGAGAGCGGAAGGGAGCTTTTCGGGGTTCCGAGCGTGACTTCGCTTCCGGCAAACGCTCACCCACTGTCCATCGCCGTATTTATCTCTCTTTTGCGTCCATCGGCCACTCGCCGAGGGAAAATAATGTTTAACAGGGTCCAGCAGTGGCACCGACTGTCTGTCCAAAGACGCTACGGGGTGCAGAAAGTGGGGTGAAGGGGGCGAGGCAGTGAGGACTCTGGTTGTAGAGAGTGAGGATGGGGGAGGTTGGATGAAATCCTGGGGAATGCAAGTAGTGGTGTGGGGAGGGGGTGGGGGGGTGGGGTGAGGCGGTCACTTTGTGGCAGAGACGCGGCCCGCTAACAGGCTGGTCCGTGCGCGGTTAATACCGCGAGGACGCTGGCCACTGATCGCATTAAAAGCTCTCCCAGCCGTGCGCGCGCGGGCTGCTATAGCGGGCTGCCGTTAACGTGGCCTTACAGTCCTCCGCTTATGTACGGAGTAATTTATCTAGCGTTCAAGAGTACATCTACATCTACATTTATACTCCGCAAGCCACCCAACGGTGTGTGGTGGAGGGCACTTTACGTGCCACTGTCACTACCTCCCTTTCCTGTTCCAGTCACGTATGCTTCGCGGGAACAGCGACTGCCGGAAAGCCTCCGTGCGCGCTCGAATCTCTCTAATTTCACATTCATCTCCTCGGGAGGTATAAGTAGGGGGAAGCAATATATTCGATACCTCATCCAGAAACGCACCCTCTCGAAACCTGGACAGTAAGCTACACCGCGATGCAGAGCGCCTCTCTTGCAGAGTCTGCCACTCGAGTTTGCTAAACATCTCCGTAAAGCTATCACGCTTACCAAATAACTCTGTGACGAAACGCGCCGCTCTTCTTTGGATCTTCTGTATCTCCTCTGTCAACCCGACCTGGTACGGATCGCATACTGATGAGCAGTACTCAAGTATAGGCTGAACGAGTGTTTCGTAAGCCACCTCCTTTGTTGATGGACTACATTTTCTAAGGACTCTCCCAATGAATCTCAACCTGGCACCCGCCTTACCAACAATTAATTTTATATGATCATTCCACTTCAAATCGTTCCGCACGCATACTCCCAGATATTTTACAGAAGTAACTGCTACCAGTGTTTGTTCCGCTATCATATAATCATAGAATAAAGGATCCTTCTTTCTATGTATTCGCAATACATTACGTTACATAGTAATTCGACACGCAAAGCAGAACTTACAGAGGTATTTTTTTGTTACGTGGGATTTATGTAGAATCGATCCACCACTGATCAGATATTTATACTGAAAGAAGCAGTCATAAAATACGCTGAAGTGACTAAAGTGGCGCGATTTCTTTTTCACAGGACCAAATTGAAGAGCAAATCTCCAAGGTCATGGAACATGTCAGAACATGACATTACAACGTAAAACTTAACAGATAAAAATAAAATGTTTATGAACCTGAAAAAATCAAGCCATAAGTTTAACTAAACGCAACCAAAACTACCGCAAGAATCAGCTTAATTTTTCAAGGAACTCTTCGATAGAATAGTAGGAATGACCCATGAGGAAACTCTTCAGTTTCCATTTGAAAGCCTGTGGATTGCTGCTAAGATTTTTGAATTCTTGTGGTAGCTATTGAAAATGGACGCAGTAGTAAGCTGCACATCTTTCTGCACAAGATTTAAGGAAGTCCGATCCAAATGTAGGTTTGATATCTGCCGAGTATAAACTGAGTAAAAACTGCTTATTCTTGGGAATAAGCTAATATTGTTAACAACAAATGGCAGTTAGGAACATATATATATATATATATATATATATATATATATATATATATATATATATATATATATATATATATATATATATATATAAATTGAAAGGCCAATGTCAAAATACCCAGACTCGTAAACTGGGGTCGACAAGAGGTTCGTGAACTTACACCACTTATTGCCCGAACTGCCCGTTTCTCAGCCAATAATATCATTTTAGAATGGGAACAGTTACTCCAAAATATAATACCGTATGACATAAGCGAATAAAAGTAAGGAAAGCAGACTAATTTTCGTGTCGAACGATCACTCACTTCAGATGCCATTCGAATAGTAAAAATGGCAGCATTAAGTCTTTGAACAAGATCCTGGACATGGGCTTCCACGACAGTTTACTATCTACCTGAACACTTAGAAATGTGATCTGTTCAGTTTCACTAATCGTATGCCCGTTCTGCGAAATTAAAACGTCAGGTTTTGTTAAATTGTGTGTTAGAAACTGTAAAAACTGAGTCTTAGTGTGATTTAGCGTTTAGTTTATTTTCCACATGTCATGAACTTCTGTCATGAATTTCACTGTTTGAAACCGAGCCAATGTTGCACACAACACACTTTACTACCAAACTAGCGCCATCAGCAAACAGAATTAGTTTAGAGTTACCCATAATATACCAAACTAGCGCCATCAGCAAACAGAATTAGTTTAGAGTTACCCATAATACTGGAGGGCATATCATTTATATAAAAAAGGAACAGGAGTGGCCCCAACACTGATCCCTGGGGCACCCGCCATTTCTCATCAGCAAACAGAAATATTTTAGAGTTACCCGTAACACTAGAGGGCACATCATTTATATAAATAAGGGACAGGAGTGGCCCCAACACTGATCGCTGGGGCACTTTTCCATTTAGTGCCTATGGAATTTTGCCATGCTGTGTGGGCGTTGGAACGGCATACCCGGGGCTCAGTGAAGCTATGTCTTCCAGGAGAGCCTCCTCGCTCCAGAAGGTGTTGCTCAGACCAATGCCAAACTCCAACTACTACTGTGCCCGTTGTGCCGTGCAGTGCCCGCGCGCATTTTCCCGCGCTCGTCTGCCATCCACCTTTTACCGCTCCCTTACAGACCGCGTATTCACACGAGGTTTTGCATTCTACATATCCTAACACATTGTCTACGTATGGACCAGACGCACAGTTACAATTTTAAACATCTTACAACAGTTTCAACATTTGTTACATTTCAATTCTATTATAATATTACTTGTCATTTGACATAAACATTAATATTCGCATTGAAACTTATTTACAGTTTTCTTAACATAATGGCATGAAACAAGAAGAAATGAAATCAGAACACCAATTACACGAGTCTATCGTAAAATCAGATGAAAAGAATTACTTATATGTACAATAGTACAGAGTATTGCGACGCTAAGAAGAATTAAAGTGCCGATACGTCAAGAGCCATAGCTGTGGTTGTATGTGTGTTCTGTGCCTCGCCATCCTGCCGCCCGCCAACCGCTGACTGACCTTTTGCTGACTGTTGCTAAAGTAAGACGTGAACCAATTGTGAGCTACTCCCCGTATTCCGTAATGGTCGAACTTCTGGAGAAATATTTTGTGATCAACACAATAAAACGCTCTAATTAAATCAAAAAATATGCCTCCTAATAATTTGTAGAACCTACTTCTGCCCAGCGCAGTGCAGCACGGCTACATAACGTGGACTCAAAGAGTCGTTGGAAGCCCCTGGCGGAGTACTGCTCCACGCTGCCTCTATAGACGTTCAAATTCGTTAGATGCTGCCGGTGCAGGATTTTGTCCACACACTGATCTCTCGATTACGTCTCATAAGTGTCCCATGGTATTCATGTCCGACCATGGGGGTGGTCAAACATTCCCCCAAGTTGCCCAGAATGTCGTTCAAACCATCGCGAACAGCTGTAGCCTGGTGACAATGCCCATTCTCATCCATAAAAGCATTGTTTGGGAACGTGAAGTCCACGAATGGCTGCAGATGGTCTCCAAGTAGCCATTTCTAGTCAACGCTCAGTTCATTTCACGTAAACAAAGCTCACACCATTACGGACCCACCACCTAGTTGCACAGTGTCTTGTTGACAACTTGGACCAATGGCCGCGTGGGGTCTGTGCCACACTTTAAATCTGCCACCAGCTCATACCAACCGAAATCGGGACTCATTTCACCAGGCAACGGTTTTCCAGGGTTACGCGCCCAGGAGAGGCGCTGCAGCCGATGCCGTGCTGTTGGCAAAGGCACTCGTGTCAGGGGTCCGCTGCCGCAGCCTGCTAACGCCAGATTCCGCCGCAGTGCATTACGAATGCGTTTGTCGTACGTCCCAAATATATTTGTCTATAGGGACTGGACGTATTCTAGTTTAGTTTTCATTGTGTTTGGATGTGCTTTGTAACTGAAGGTTTATCGTGCTAAAGGGGCTAAGCGCCAGTATTGCATAAATTGTGTTTTCTAGTTCAGTAGTTGGTGTGTGAACAGGGCTTTTACATACTAGAAAGCGTGACTCCATTAATGGATGATATAGACACTACGAAGGCCTACACATGACCTGCGAGGTAACTCCTACGACGTGATCATGCTAAATGTGGTGAATGCGTTACACGGTTTGTCTATACTGGACATAGAGATTATACACTTCCGCTTGCTTCTATCCTTTTGAAGCCTGCCTAGTGCGTGTCTTCATTGGCAGTGCAATAACGTGAATAATTCAGACAAGATAAGTAACAAAAAAAACTGGTAACTCTAAAAGAGTTCAGTTATTGGGGAAAGGGCAAACCTGAGGAAGAATATTCTTTCTAATGATGTAATGATCAGGACAGCAACTGCTCGCGATAATGAACCATTTAAACTTGTACAAATCAGTGGCAGTTATTTTGTGGACTTTCAGTAAGCAACTGATATGATCATTAATACAAATAAGGTTAATGTAACATCTACATCACGAATTTAAATCACAACACCTCAGGTAATTCAGATGAAGAAAGACACTTAGTGAAACAAGGGGATGGATAATGATAAGAGTGTGGAAAACTGAGTGACGATATGAGGATCTCAAAACAATCACATTCGGTGAGGACACACTGCAAAGTTATTGTCTTCATAGCAGAAAAGACACTCCAGACATTTGAAGGAATACCTACCTGAGCTGGAAAAACAGTTTTACAGTGAGTTGTGCCAAGACTGAACAGTAAAACGATTACTAGAGATTTGAAAAAAAAAATTATGGAACTTGTTTAGAGGACTTAGCCAGTTTTTTGTTATTTTTGTGTCATGCCAAATGATAGCTTGCTTTCCTAACGACAATGAGCATGTGTGTATATTTATATTCAAGTTATTTCTATAACGTTTATTGTGAGTAACCTAGAAAGTACATTTTGTTACTTAGCCCCTTTAGCACGATAACCCTTCAATGCATTCCTTGCCCTGCAACAAGTTGGCAGCTCCGCAAGTCACTCAGAATCGCGGGTGTACGAAATAAAGCGTTGTGACAGCAATGCTTCACATTTGTCTCTTTTTTTTACAATATATTCAAAGTTAGTTGAATTTACTGGCAATCATTAATCTGTAACTTCCCCATCTTCTCCTTTTCTTTTTAAACTATCAGTTAGACGACGAAAAACTTACAAAGAGTTGAAGCCCGAGACCTTCACAGTTCAAGGACAGAAGATTAGTAGATCAGTTACTTCCTGTGTTGTACATCGTACCAGGGTACGACTTAATTAATGTCTACTCTTATATCTGGCCTTCCAGAGCGCAGCCTAAGCAAAATGAAATGGTACAAATGGCTCTGAGCACTATGGGACTTAACATCTGAGGTCATGAGTCCCCTAGAACTTAGAACTACTTAAACCTAACTAACCTAAGGACATCACACACATCCATGCCCGAGGCAGGATTCGAACCTGCGATTGTAGCGGTCGCGCGGCTCCAGACTGCAGCGCCTAGAACCGCTCGGCCACGACGGCCGGCCAAGTAAAATCAAACACGTCAACAAGTCAAAGGTAAGTGTACATCATTCACCGTTTGACAAAATTTAATACCATTTAAAAAAATACTATATATAGTAAGAGAAACAATTTCTCAAATCAACAACAGCCGCGCGGAGTGGCCGCGTGGTTTAAGGCGTCATGTCCCGGACTGCGCGGCCCCTCCCGCCGGAGGTTCGATTCCTCCCTCGGGCATAGGTGTGGGTGTGTGTGTGTTGTCCTTAGCGTAAGTTAGTTTAAGTAGTGTGTAAGCCTAGGGACCGACGACCTATGCAGTTTGGTGCCTTAGGAATTCACACACATATTCACACCAACAACAGGAAGTAAAAAAATAAACCAGTAATTATGGATATCAGCAACAGTTATAAAATGGAACAGGGCCTTTTCTCAAATAATAACTTTTAATAGACAGGCCCATAAAACTGGAAACTTTTTATGTCAAATGAAGACCAAATGCTACTATCATCTAAACCATAGACTGTATATACTTTAATAAAAGGCACAGCTTGGGAGAACAGTAACCGGCGCAAATAAGTCAAATACAGTTTTGCATGATCTTTGACAAGAACGTTACATACTTGCCCCACTGGGCTGACTCAACGTTTGAATAACCATCAAACTAGTGTGCAAGATGGAGAGGGGTGGCGCAGTGCTTAGCTCACTAGACTCCTATTCAGGAGGACGACGGTTCAAAGCCATGTCCGGTCATCCTGATTTAGGTTTTCCATGTTTTCCGTAAATCGCTACAGGCAAATGCTGAGATGGTTCCTTTGAAGGCGCACGCCCGACTTTCTTCCCAGTGCTTCCCTAATCCGGTGTGAACGATGACCTCTCTATTTGTTCGCAGCCCCCAAATCAGCCAACCAAGGCGCAACGACCTGAATTTTAGAAGTGAAAAAATAACAAATATGAGATGGAAGGACTAGGCGTTGCCTCTGTATCTCCAGCAAGAAACAAATTCCGGCGTCGCGGGTAATCGTAGAATTCAATGAATAGGAAAACTGATTTAATATTTGGCACTGCAGCCTTTTCTTTTCTTTTCTTTTCTTTTCTTTTCTGTTCTTTTCTTTTCTTCTCTTCTCTTCTCTCTCTCTCTCTCTCTCTCTCTCTCTCTCTCTCTCTCTCTCTCTCTCTGCTCAGTATCAGGGAATTCTACCCAGCCGAAGACTTATCGTAGTTAACAACGCGCAGCCAGCATGTTCGACAGAGATAAATCCCTGATGCACGAGGTTTATAACACGTAATCCAAATTATATGCTTTTCCTCTTACAAGATTTGACTGGTACCACCAGACTAAATAAACAGAACCCAACAAGGCGATAATCTGACATAATAAAAAAAAAACTATCTATTTGCATCTAGGCACCACGCCTACGAAAAGCAGTCAGCTGTGGCTAAACCAAGCACGAGGTGGCCAAAGATAGTACCGTTACAGCCCTGACATTAAAAGAAAAAGGGGGAGGGGGTAGGTGAGGAGGGACTGCCACAGTAAGTAAGCTACTAGCTCGAGGTACCCAAAGCCAGTGTCGTTGCATCCCAGACATTAAAAGAAAAGGGGAGGGGCTTCAACATAAAATAAACTATTAAACCAAAAGAATTACAAGTTCACAACAGGAGTTGCTTCCCATACAAATAAAAAAAACGTAGCAAAATTTCAAAACAAATTACACTGTTAAAACAAGGGGTACCAAACTGCCATCTCCGAGGTAGCGATGAAGTGGGGATTTTCCAGTACGACCGTTTCACGAGTGTACCGTGAATATCAGGAATACGGTAAAACATTAAATCTTCGACACCACTGCGACAGGGAAAACATCCTGCAGGAACGGGTACAACGACGACTGACGAGAATCGTTCAACGTGACAGAAGCGCATCCGTTCCGCAAACTGCTGCAGATTTCAGTGCGGGGCCATCAACAAGTGTCAAGGTGCGAACCATTGAAAGAAGCATCATCGATATGGGCTTTCGGAGCCGAAGGCCCACTCGTGTACCCTCGATGACTGCACGACACAAAGCTTTACGCCTCGCCTGCGACCGTCAACAGCGACACTGGACTGTTGATGACTGGAAACATGTTGCCTGGTCGGACGAGTCTCGTTACAAATTGGATCCAGCGGATGGACGGGTACGTGTATGGAGACAACCTCGTGAATCCATGGACTTTGCATGTCAGCCGGGGAATGTTCAAGCTGGTGGAGGCTCTGTAATGGTGTGGGGCGTATGCAGTTGGAGTGATATGGGTCCCTTGATACGTCTAGATACGACTCTGACAGGTGACACGTACGTAAGCATCCTGTGTGATCACCTCTTCAGTGGCGATTACAGTTACATAACTTAGTGAGCGGTGACTTCCTCAGTAAAGATCGTGCACGCCCGCGTAGAGTGTATACGCCTAGCTGCAGATGCCTACGCTTCAAGAGTCCCATAGAGAGGCGTGATACACTCTCCTCGACTCTGGAGCAGACTAAAGGAGTGTCTAAGTCCGGGTCACCACATCATAATTAACATTGCCGCAGTTAGAACGCTCATGACTGCGGGTGTCACGAAAATTGGTAGAATAGAAAAATAATTCTAGATGTACTGTCGAGCACGGACCAAGAAACCTTAACAGCCAGAAATCTGCAACTCAGCTCGGCTCCCCTCCGATTTACACAGGTACCGGGACCGAGACAGGCGGGGCAGTGAGACTCTAATACAGCCAGAGCAATCAGGTTCACTTTCAGAAGTCCGATCTACGCTTTCAGACAAGAAGTGGGTTTCTCGGAGCCAGAATGCGCACACTAGCCGAACAAGCAACAAGGGAGTTTAATTACGCGGCCACAAATCAACTGCCATGCCCAGCAAGGTCGCTACATGCCAAATTAATCAATTCAGGAAGACTTGGGTGAGCTCTACACTTGGGAAGGCCACGACCCCAGAAAGCCATTGTACACACACAAACTTCCCAGTGCCTCAAGTCATTATGCCTCGCTAAATATTCGAAGCTGACGGCCTTGCCGCAGTGGACACACCGGTTCCCCTGAGATCACCGAAGTTAAGCGCTCTCGGCCGTGGCCGGCACTTGTATGCGTGACCATTTTTCCATTTTTCGGGGTGCACTCAGCCTCGTGATGCCACTTGAGGAGCTAATCGACCAAATACTAGCGCCTCCGGTCAAAGAACACCATCATAACGACCGGAAGAGCGGTGTGCTGACCACACGCCCCTCCTATCCGCATCCTCAGCTGAGGATGACACGGCGGTCGGATGGACGACTTGTGGTCTCAAGAGAGGGTGCATATATTCGAGCCATGAGACACCCCCCTCCCCCCTGACGCCTAGAGATGAGGACGCCAATAAAATAAATAAATTAAAAGAACAAACTGAAACCAACTGCTTTCATGAAATAGAAGATCTTAAACAAGCAGGACTCAATAAAGGAATGATAGATGAAATAGACGAACTCAGAAACAAATTATGAACACGAAATTTGAAGTAAAAGATAGGGAGAGACCAGGGAAAATAAGGATAGAACAAAGGAAACACAAACACAGTCAAAGAATGAAGAGGTTTTGAGAATAGAAAAAGAAGAAGAAAACATGAGAAAGGGTAAAACTGAATAATCGCGTAATATTCAAGTTCAATCATTGTCTTAATGGCAATAATGAATAACAATAATCCTCCAGCGATACCACTGTTCGGCCGTGCGGTTCTAGGCGCTTCAGTCTGGAACCGCGTGACCGCTACGGTCGCAGGTTCGAATCTTGCCTCGGGCATGGATGTGTGTGATGTCCTTAGGTTAGTTAGGTTTAAGTAGTTCTAAGTCTAGAGGACTGATAACCACGGATGTTAAGTCCCATAGTGCTCAGAGCCATTTGAACCATTTAGCCATACCACTGTTCATTGTGGCCCGCATTATCGCACTCACGCTGCCAGGTCTGATCTTCCAGTTCCTGCAGCCACAAGAGAGCTTCTGGGTCGCTCGTTTCAGGCAATCAATGCGACCGGAATTTTGTGTTGCCATATGCGCTGTCCAGTCGTATTAACGTGACCACCTGTCAGAAGCCCGAATAACCTCCTTTTGCAGCGCAGACCGCTGCGAGAGATGCAGGAAGAGAGTCAATGACTTTCTGAGAGGTACCAACAGTGAAGCGGAGCCACGCCGACTCCAGTCCTGTGGCCAGCTGCGCTAGGTTTCTCGATTGAAGATCCATGGCGTGTACAGTCCGATCGAGATGGGCCTACATATTCTCGGGGAGTTTGGTGGTCGTGGCCAGGGGAGTAGAGTAAACTTGTGCTCTGCAAGTCCCACGCGTACACTGCGAGCTGCGCGACACATTGCATTGTCCTGCTGGTAAATGCCAAAATGCTGAGGAGAACCAACTGCATGACGGAGTGGACATAATCAACAAGGATTGACGCATGCTTGTGTTGATCCATTGTGACTTCCAGAATCACCCGGGGATTGCCACGAAAACATTCAGCAGACCATAATGTCCACCCCTCCAGCCTGGAACCTTGGAGAGACTAAGCCTCGTACAGCACTTCACGATCTTATGAAGCCTTATAGTGCCGTTATCTACCATTATTATTACAACGGCCACTTGCCCGATGGAGCACAGAGCGTCAGTCATATGAAAAAACCACCGGTCGCCACTCAGTCGACATCAAGTTGCGTTATTGGCGTACAAATTCCACCCTCCTTCGCCGATAAACCACAGGCAGAATCGACGCATTAACCAGCCACCCGCTGGACTGGCCCGCATTCAGCAACTTTCGCTGACTGGTCGTTGAGGAGACACCGTTGGTAGCTCCTTGGTTCATCTGGACGGTCAGTTGCTCAACAGCTGCACGTCTATTTGCCCGTACATATCTCCGCAGCCGTTCCTTGATCCCTGTCTTCTATGGTCTGTGGAGCACCATAGTTGCTTCGGCGCCGATTTTGGGTCGCACTATTTTACCAGACACGGTACAGTTTAACCACAGCGCCATGCGAATAGTTAACAAATTTACCTCCTCTTTCCACTCCCGGCCCGACAGCCAATGATATTGCCCGTTTGTACGTCAGATGAAGCACTCCGTTTCCGCATTACAACAACGACTGCACTGTTTTCCGCGTCCCCCAGATACGCTGTATGCACCCTCCACTGTTAGTGCTGCCAACTGCCGTCAGTCAGTGGTTACTGCACATTGATATTGAACATAGCTGATGGTCGCATTAATGTGACTGGACTGTGCATAGTTGGGGCCTAGTTCAGCGAGTTGCTAGCTTCTGACGTGGGTCATGGTGCAATGCTAGACCACATCAACCAGGTGCCACTCTGCAACCCCCACGTCATTCCGACACCATACTGTCCCTCTATGCAGACATTAGGCTTTGCACAGTATTGCAGAATCTTATGAAGTCTTGGATACCTGAATGAGATTTTCACTCTGCAAAGGAGTGTGTGCTGATATGAAACTTCCTGGCAAAACTGTACCAGACCGAGACTCGAACTCGGGACCTTTGCCTTTCGCGGGCAAGTGCTCTGCCAACTGAGCTACCCAAGCACGAATCACGACCCAGGAAGTTTCATATGAGCTCACACTCCGCTGCAAAGTGAAAATCTCATTCTGGAAACATATCCCAGCCTGTGACTAAGTCATGTCTACATCTACGTGATTACTCTGCTATTCACAATAAAGTGCCTGGCAGAGAGTTCAATGAACCACCATCAAGCTGTCTCTCTATTTTTCCACTCTCGAACAGCACGCTTGAAAAACGAGCACTTACATTTTTCTGTGCGAGCCCTGATTTCTCTTATTTTATCGTGATGATCATTTCTCCCTATGTAGGTGGGTGCCAACAGAATGTTTCCGCAATCAGAAGAGAAAACTGATGATTGAAATTTCATGAGAAGATCACGACGCAACTAAAAACGAATTTGTTTTAATGATAGTCACTCCAATTCACGTATCATGTCTGTGACACTATCTCCCCTATTTCGCGATAGTAAAAAACGAGCTGCCCTTCTTTGTACTTTTTCGATGTCATCCGTTAGTCCCACCTGATGCGGATCCCACACCGCACAGCAATACTCCAGAATAGCGCGGACAAGCGTGGTGTAAGCAGTCTCTTTGGTAGGCCCGTTGCGCCTTCCAAGTGTTCTGCCAATGAATCGCAGTCTTTAGTTTGCTCTACCCACAATATTATCTATGTGATCGTTCCAATTTAGGTTATTTGGAATTGTATGTCTCCGCAATATCGTTTCTTCCGGGGAGTGCTAATTCTGCAAGTTTCGCAGAAGAGCGTGTGTGAAGTTGGGAAGGTAGGAGACGAGGTACCGGCAGAACTGGAGATGTGAGGGCGGGTCGTGAGTCGTGCTTGGGTATCAACTCGCTTCCGTGACAGCGGGCGGTAAGTAGGCATCTGCGGTGGCGCTCGACCAGGTGGTGAGCACGTTCGAATCCTGGTGGTATTGGAAAAAATTTTCACTGCCAGTATTTGGCCAGCAAGGTGAGGAGACCTGATGGCATTAAGTTCCTGATCACCTGTCTTTGCGCCAACGTCCTCGTTTAGATACCGAACTTCTCTGATGTTGGCGGCCCCTTAGTGCTATTTTCGAGGAGCAGGCTATGTGCCGTCACCTGTTTCACCCTCACACTTCTCTTATCATCATCATACTACACAAACATTACACTACACTACACACACACACACACAGACACATGTAGTATTGTAACGTTCTTTAAAAAGAAAGCTTTTGGTACTTAGTAAAATTATTCTACTTTGTATGGAATACACTGAATGATGGCGAGTGCATACAAATATTTGTGTTGTCTTACCTCCAAAACAGCAACTGTGGAACGCGATGTATACTGATCTCTCCTAAAAAATATAAATATGCTAGCTACTGGCTCAGCGATGTGCAGTGATGGCTGTGATACTTTGAAACGTACATTAAATTATTTTGGCTGATAAATGAGGCCATTTATGAAAAATCCTACTTCTTTGAAAAAATATATACCTCGATCAGGAGGCGGTACTAACTATGGTGAATTACTAACACTGTTTTTTAGCAAAATTATATTGTAAGTTAAGTTTCTCTTTTCAAAAACATCTGACAATTGAAGTTACTTTACTCACAATTAATTCACATACAATGAGATTTTTACGGAACAAATGCAAATCATCAAATTAGATATAGCTCTTTTAACAAATGTTAGAAACATTACAAAAGTGACATGTCTAACTAGCCTTTTTATCAAATCAGTTTACGTACATTCTGGGATTTGCTCAACAATTACAAATTATCAACCAACTCATGTATACTAACGCGCTGGCAGAACAAAATTCATAATTATTTAGCACTTTACCTTGCTTGCATTAAGAAGACTTCTGTTTCCATGTTCAACAATATTGACATACTTACATCAATCAAACACTTGGCAGCTTCACAGAGCACACCACAAAACTGCCTACTCAGTCGTCTTCTGCTCACCGAGAGCTATCTACAACTGCGTGCCCAGCACTCAGACTAGAAGCTGTATCTTTGGCTCTCTGGTCGTCCGTAGTCAGCGATCTGCATTATAAAGTCTATCAGAGACATACGTCGTTTATAGTACACTAGTTTCATTTTAATGTACATATTCTTATCATATTCTGGTGCCACATACAAGTCTGCCCCAGTAGGCTCATTTCACTATTACAGATAGATTGCAATGGAGCATGTTGTAAATAAACAAACAAGCAGTGAGATGATTAATGCTGATTTCTGGTGGGAACACAGGCTTATGAAACAATTTGCAGTTTGTCGGCACTGCGCCGCCGGTGTGTGAGCACGTCAGCTCGGCTGCCGCCCCCGGACGGGCAGCTGCAGCTGGTTAGGCCCGGTATGGGTCCGGGTGTTCCCTACGGGAGAGTCGTGGCCCGGTTCATTATGCGGCCGCTAATGGGAATTTGCATTTTTAGAGGCGCGGCGACGGCCCCGGGCTATGGGGCCAGGACAGGTGTCTGGCCTGCTGTGCGGATTGGTGTAAGGGGGGGGGGGAGGGGGGGGGGGGTGCCGGGGGCCGAGCAATCGCCGGCTGGCAAGGCGGAGGCGGAGGCCGCTGTAATCCAATCCGGAATCAATTACGGCCGCCTGTCCTCGCCTCGCCTTCCTGTCTTCATTAGGCGCGGATGGGCGGCAGGTGGCGGCGGGAAGCTGCTGCTCTGTGCTGAGGATGGGCGTAGTGGCCGAAACTGTCACGTTCTCAAGGTGGGCGGAGGTTGTCAAACTACTGTGTCCTGAAGATGAGCCGAGGGGAAGAACATGGCATAGGGAGTGAAACTTCCGTGTTGGCTCATCGGGCAAAATTACTACATCCTGAAGATGTGCTGAGTATGAAACTCCTCTACGCTGAAGATAGTTGGCAGTATGAAACTACTGTTTCTTGATAAACGACTGGAAAAAAATCGCAGCACCAAAAAACATAATTAATGTAGAGCAATGAAATTTCGGGAATACATTTGTCTAGGTAACACATTTAAGTGATTCAAATTTCAAGTTCACAGGTTAATGTAAGAGCGAGATAAGCCCCTGAAAATGAGCAATGCTGGTCCATTAATAACCGGTACAATCGCCAGAATACAATGAATGCAAGCATACCAACGTACATACATTGCATGTAAGTCTGCAGGCTTTCGTGGCCGCTGTCACTGAAGTTAAAATCTTCTGGGTTATTAGGCCGCGTCATGTTTCTTCTAAAATGTTCGACGTTTCGAACCCTCTGCTCGGATCTTCCTGAGGATCTTTTGGTGTTCACTACTGCTAGAACACATACATTGTGTTGTACATGTGACGGATGTCAATTTGTGCGCTGCAGCTCCATGTCTGTTGCACTTGGTCGGTCAATACAGCGATAATTAATTATGTTTGTGGATGACGTTCGAGTTCCCAGAATGAGATTTTCACTTTGCAGCGGAGTGTGCGCCGATATAAAACTTCCTGGCAGATTAAAACTGTGTGCCGGACCGAGACTCGAACTCGGGACCTTTGCCTTTCGCGGGCAAGTGCTCCACCATCTGAACTACCCAAGCACGACTCACGCCCCATCCTCACAGGTCTACTTCTACCAGTACCTCGTCTCCTACCTTCCAAACTTTACAGAAGCTCTCCTGCGAACCTTGCAGAACTAGCACTCCTGGAAGAAAGGATACTGCGGAGACATAGCTTAGCCACAGCCTGGGCCACAGCCAAGGTTCGCAGAAGAGCTTGAAACGTCCCCTTAGAAAAATTAAGGAATTACTGTGCTGATAAACCTTTTACGTTATTTGATTTTCAAACAGCTGAGCAGAACTGAACATACTCAGACATTTCTCTCTCTATTTATTCTGATCAACACTAAACTGACGCCGGCCGCTGTGGTCTAGCGGTTCTAGGCGCGCAGTCCGGAACCGCGCGACTGCTACGGTCGCAGGTTCGAATCCTGCCTCGGGCAAGGATGCGTGTGATGTCCTTAGGTTAGTTAGGTTTAAGTAGTTCTAAGTTCTAGGGGACTGATGACCACAGATGTTAAGTCCCATAGTGCTCAGAGCCATTTGAACCACTTGAACTAAACTGACACACAATATTTTCAGCCCAACGCAATCTGACTTTCAATAATCCCTACAAAAGAATGGCCCTGACTAACAATAACCTATACCTTTCATGAATCACTTACCTCACAAAAATCTTCGTTAATCGAACTACTGCAATACAGCGACCGCCACTGCTGCCAGCTAAATAAAAGATTCTAAGTACTGAAGGCACTAACTACTGATAGGCATAGTTAGCAAATGAAAGGTTTTGATATAGAACAAACAATGTATTTACCTCAATAGTGTTCAAAAGTCATAATATATATATATATATATCAGTCTATGGTATCCAATATTACAAATTTACTCTTTCTGATGAACACACGTCCAGATCACCCGCTCTCAAAACTCCGCCATCTCACTTCCCCACATCCACCACTGCTGGCGGCTCACCTCCAACTGCGCAACGCTACGCGCTGTTCACATCCAACTGCCCAACACTACAATAGCGACTATTACAACAATGCCAAGCAGCCACAGACTGCACACAGCACAGCCAATAATTTTCATATAGAGCGCTACGTGGCGTTACCAACACAAAAACCTAAACAGGCTACCTACGAGCTTCTGTAAAGTTTCCAAGATAGGAGACGAGGTACTGGCAGACGTAAAGTTGTGAGGGCGGGGCTTGAGTCGTGCTGGGATAGCTCAAATGGTAGAGCACTTGCCCGCGAAAGGCAAAGGTCCGGAGTTCGAGTCTCGGTCCGGCACACAGTTTTAATCTGCCAGGAAGTTTCGACGTTGGAGTTGTCCGATGATGTTCCATATGTGTTTTATTGGAGACAGATGGGGTGATCGAGCAGGCCACGGCAACAAGTCTTGCAGATCATGTTGGGTTACAACAGCGGTGTATAGGCGAGCGTTATCCTGTTGGAAAGCACACCCTGGAATACTATTTACGAATGGCAGCTCAACAGGTCGAATCACCACATTGAACTGCAAATTTGCGGTCAGGGTGCGTGGGATGACGTCGAGAGTGCTCCTGCTGTCATACGAAATCGCGCCCCAGACAATAACTATAGGTATTGGTTCTAGCAACCCTAGCACAACAAAGGTCAGCATTTAATAACAATTGTGGTGTTGCTCACGCTGCTAAATACTACATTTTCGGGCAACAACAGTCATATTATGTGGCAGGTGTCATTAGAGTACAGTTAATAGTCATTTCATGTAATAATGAATAAACTAGGCACTCATCTTTTTGTGTTTCTCACGCTGATCTCGTCGTAAAATCATGGCTCAATCGTTGAAAATCTGGGAGGTTATGATTCCAAGCTCGGATGCAAAGAGGCCTAGGTTTTATCCTGCTATATTCAAAAATTTTGTAGATGCGGTTCACATAACATTCTTCAAGATTAAACCTTTCTAAGTTAGCACAATAGTGATGTAAAAACAAATAATCAGCACTCCGAATTTAAGTTACACTTCCTTTTAATTGCAATATCACGTAAACACAAAACATCACTTCACAATATAAAACATACTTGAAAACATCTTCCTCGCATTTTATAAGGCAACTATAATATGCGTCTTTCCAGCATGACGTCCAAGACTTGACTTTTTCTAGGTCCGACTCTGTAACAACAACTAACTGACAATCGCTTACGCGCCCAAAAATCAGAGTTACAAGTACGTCAAAGATCATAGTGACAAAAGAAAGAATACACATAAGAATAATATCATTGCAATATAGACATATCGATGTATTAAAAGTGAAATCAAATCTGAGTGTTGTCTCAGAAATATGTTAAGTAGTCAACAGAAATACAGTAGAATATTACTGGTATCGAGAGGTTCAGGTGAGGTACTATAATGGTTACGTAATTCAAGTACCATTACAAGGTCCAGTGTGTCCAGCAAACAGGCAGGTTGATTGCTGACCCTCAACTCACCTCGTTCTAACCAGTACACGGCCATCACTGGCACCGAGGCTGAACCAGCTTTCATCAGAAAACACAACAGACCTTCAATCCGCTCTACGATGAAGTCTCGCTTTATACTACCGAAATCTCAAGTACGAGTGGTTCGGGGTCAGTTGGATGCACACTACAGGGCGTCTGGCTCTTAGCTGTCCTTGAAGTAATCGGTTTGTTACAGTTCGTTGTGTCACTTCGGTGCCAACTGCTGCCCAAGTTGATGATGCAGGTGCCGTGTGATGCGACAGACTCGTATGTCTAACACGATGGTCTTCCCCTCGGTAGTGACAAGTGGGCGTCCGGAGCCCGGCCTTCTTACCACGTAAATTCTCGCGACCACCGCTGCCAGCACTCATGTAAAATGGCTTCATCCTGCCAAGTCTTCCAACAATATCAAATCTTGTGGGACTTAACTGCTAAGGTCATCAGTCCCTAAGCTTACACTATACTTAACCTAAATTATCCTAAGGACAAACACACACACCCATGCCCGAGGGAGGAGTCGAACCTCCGCCGGGACCAGCCGCACAGTCCATGACTGCAGCGCCTTAGACCGCAGCAATATCACACAAGGAATATCCAGTTTCTCGTAACCTTATTACACGACCTCGTTCGAACTCAGTGAGGTGTTTATAATGGCTGTTTGTCACTCTAAAGGCATTCTTGACTAACCTCAACTCAGCACGCTCAGTATCAAAGGTTTTTTTCTGAGCACTATGGGACTCAACTGCTGTGGTCATAAGTCCTCTAGAAATTAGAACTACTTAAACCTAACTAACCTAAGGACAGCACACAACACCCAGCCATCACGAGGCAGAGAAAATCCCTGACCCCGCCGGGAATCGAACCCGGGAACCCGGGCGAAGTATCAAAGGTAACTAACGCTCACGACCGATAGACCGTGTATTTAAACCAAACCATATTTGCAGCCTCACAGTGGTGCTATTAGCGAAACCGTTATGCGACTGGCGCGAAATCTGAACAGACATCATGTGTCAGATGTACGAACATTCCTACCAACATTAGTATATGTCACACAACTCCTCCTTCGTGGTGTAATTTTTTTCCTTGCGCGTCTGTCCTAAGGAGGCGAAAGTAGTGTGATGTCTCGATGAGTCAATTGCATGGATTAACAAATACTGAAGATGGCATCAACCACGTGACAAGGTAGTGTCATAGGCCCTCTCCTGTTCCTAATTTACATAAATGATCTAGACGATAATCTGAGCAGCCCCTTTCGATTGTTTGCAGATGACGCTGTAATTTATCGTCTAGTAAAAACATTAGACGATCATTTTCAATTACAAAATGATCTAGAGAGAATTTCTGTATGGTGCGAGAAGTGGCAATTGGCGTTAAACAAAGTGCGAGGTCATCGACATGGGTACTAAAAGAAATCCGTTAAATTTTGGGTATACGATAGATTGCATAAATGTAAGGGCTGTCAGTTCGACTAAATACCTATGAATTACAATTACAAGGACTTAAACTGGAAAGACCACATAGATAATATTGTGGGGAAGGTGAAACAAAGACTGCGCTTGTTTAGCAGAACCCTTTTTAGAAGATGCCCAAACTCACTAAAGAGACAGGCTACATTACACTTGCCCGTCCTCTGCTGGAATTTCACTGGGCGATATGGGATTCTTACCAGGGAGGATTGACGGAGGACATCGAAAAAGTGCAAAGAAGGGCAGCTCGTTTCGTGTTATCGCGCAATAGGGGTGAGAGTGTCACTGATATGATACGCGAGTTGGGGTGGCAGTCACTGAAACAAAGGCGGTTTTCTTTGCGGCGAGATTTATTTTCGAAATTTTAATCACCAACTTTCTCTTCCCAAAGCGAAAATATTTTATTGCACCCGCCTACGTAGGGAGAAATGATCATCATAATAAAATAAGAGAAATGAGAGCTCGAACGGAAAGATTTAGGTCTTCCTTTTTCCCACGCGCCATTCGAGATTCGATTGGTAGAGGAGTAGCATGAAAATGGTTCGATGAACCCTCTGCCAAGTATTTAAGTGTGAACTGCGGAGTAACCATGTAGATGTAGATGTAGATGACTGCTGAAAATTTCCCGAGGATGCGAAACTACTGCATTCAGAAGATGATCAGAGTGTGAAACCACAACGTACTGAAGACGCTCCGAAAAATGAAACTACTGTCTCCTCAAGATGGGTTGTTGGTGTGAATCTTTATGGCCCTGCAGAGGAGCAATGGTGTCAAAGTACAGTGTGCTTAAGGTGCCATTAGGGTGCGAAAGTACTGTATTATTAGGGTCTTAAAAAAGCAAAACTATTGTTTATTGAAGATTTCCTGAACGGGGAAACACTTGTGTCCTGAAGACTGGAAAAGACTATGGAAGCACTGTGTGCTGGAGATGGGCTCTGAGTTCGAAACAACTGTGGTTGGTTGGTTGGTTTTTGGGGGAGGAGACCAGACAGCGAGGTCATCGGCCTCATCGGATTAGGGGCGGATGGGGAAGGAAGTCGGCCGTGCCCTTTGAAAGGAACCATCCCGGTATTTGCCTGGAGCGATTTAGAGAAATCACGGAAAACCTAAATCAGGATGGCCGGACGCGGGATTGAACCGTCGTCCTGCCGAATGCGAGTCCAGTGTGCTAACCACTGTGCCACCTCGCTCGGTGAAACAACTGTGTCTTGAAGATATGCTGAAGGGGTGAAACTACTGTGTCATAAACATGGACTGATAGCGTGAAAATTTTGTGTGACGGAGATGGGCTCTGGAAGTGAAACTGCTATTTGATGAAGATGTGCTAACAAGGCGAAACGAATGCGTCCTAGAGGTCGGTCAAGAGTCAAGCTACGGTAGTGTGAAGGTGGACTCACTGGAAGAAACTACTGTACGCTAAGTATGTGCTGAATGGCGCAACATATACGTCCTGAAAATAGGCTGAGAGCGCAAAAATATTGTGCCCTGAAGATGAATCGATAGTTTGTAGCAACTATGTGCTGGAGATCGACTCAGGGGACGAAACTATTGTGCGATGATGACATGCTGATGGGGCAAAAGTAGTACGCAGTGGACAAGCGCTTAGGGGCGCAACAGCTGCGGTTTATAAATGGGTATGAAGCAGGAGTGAGCTGAAGATGAGTTTAGTGAGCAAAGCCACAATATACTCAAGATGTACTGAGACAGAGCGAATCTGCTGTCCCTGAAGATTAATCGAGAGAGTGAAAGCACTGTGCGCTCAAGACAAACTGAGTGAGCGCCATGTCTGAGTGTTGAACACAAGGTGAGAGGCGAAGCTACTGTGTGCCGGAGATAGGACGAGAATGTGAAACTACATTGTGCTGCCTTTCGACCCGGCGAACGGAACTACTGTGTGCTGAAGATCTGCTGAGGGGGTACCCGAGAACTAAGAAGTTTCCAATTCCAACGTGTTCTAGAGACCTGCCGAAGATTATCCGTACACCACATCGTAGCACGCACCATACGAGAACCAACAATTTGACCACGCTGGAATTCACTTACCTCCGACGTAATGAACTCACAGCTATGCAGAAAACGGTTCTGACCACGAGTGGTACTTGCAACCTATTGAGGACAGGTGCCAATCTTGGTCAAATACAATAGCGCCACCTGCAGGCTCGGCTAATATGTGCATTATGTTGAAGATGGCATTTCTTGCACAGTTTCTATATTTTTATCCAACCCCTGTACCTGACACATCACTTGTCAATAAAATGATCTTGTTCTTGAAGGTGTCGCCATTTCCTCCGCTAGGGCTGACTTATTGGAAGGGTTCTGGGAAAGTGGGATGCATGTGTAAAGAGAATCTCGAACAAGATACAGGTGTGACCAATTTCAGAGAACTGCTTTTGGGGTCGCTGTCAACAGACATAGAAGGAATTCAGTGACGTGGTGCTAGGATCGTTACGAGTCTGACAGGAACATAACGACGTGTGACACAAATGTTCGGCAATCTTAAATGGGATATTTTGGAAGATGGACGATGTTCTTTTGGCGAAACGCCGTTGTGCAAATTTGGAGAACCTGCATTCGGGGAAGAGTCTGCGGCGATTATGCTGCAAGTGTACTTTTCTCGCTTAGGCATATTGAGAAAAACATAAGAGAGATCAGAATAGACACACAGCCGTTTATAGACTGAGATTTTTCCTTGAGACTATACGACTCATCCACGTACGACGCTTGCCCAGAAAGTGATGCACCGCATTTTTTTCTTCAACAATTCCTTATGGAACATAACGAGAATTACATACACGAAAGAACGGTGTTTTATCTACGCACCCTATTTTCACGTAATCTCCACCCCGTTCTATGGCCTCCTTCCAGCGCTAAACAAGGGTGTATATGCCCTGTCCTTGTCCTGGCAGTAGAGCCAGTGCTTAACTATCTGACCTTCCTTTGCTGAATGACAGATGCATCGCAATCTGCCGAGTTGTAATGCGTCTGTCATCACGAATGACGACATCAGCTCGCTGCAACATGTACGGTGTGACAGCTGTGGATGGTCTCCCCGACCGCTGCACATCGTGGAGCTCCACCGAACCGCCTTCTGATGACCTCACCCTCCGTGCCCGGAGACTAACCGTACTTCTGTCGACAGCAGATGCTCCACACACTTCGCACAAGCGTTTGTGAATATTCCCCACAGTTCGTTTCTCTGTAGTGAGAAATGCAATGTCGACACGTTGCCTGTAATCTACGTCAGCTACAGACGCCATTTTGAAACTGTCCTGCAGCTACGCTATCTGTCAGGAGACTTCAAATCATGCATACGTAACGTTCCGCATTCTTAGCATTGTTTTCGGCCGAGCAAAAAAATGCTGTGCATTACTTTCTGGGCAACCCTCGTATTTCTGGATTCCCGGAAAGCGTATGACACGGTGCTCCACTGCAGAACTGTTAACGAACGTACATGCATACGAAATAGCTTCCCAGAAATGTTAGTGGATCCAAGACTTCTTAAGGAACAGGACCCAGTACGTTGCCCCAATCGAAAGCCTACAACCGCCTCCGACTCCTTAAATTCCTCTCTGGCCGGACCTGGGGGTTGCACCCCACTACCGTCCTCCACATCTCCAAATCCTTAATCCGTCCCATCCTCTGTTATGCCAGTCCTGCCTGGATATCCGCCCCCACCCCCCCAAATTCTATGTTCCTCTATAGTCTAGATCCTTGAGCGTCATGCACTCCGCCTCGCCTTCGGTATACGCCTCCCGTCCCCCATGCAGATCCTCTATGACCTCCTTCCTTTCCTCCCATCTGCTCCTATTCCTCGAACATATCCACATCCTCTACACCTCCCCCTTGATGCCCCTCACCCCCTGGTTGCTCCTCTCCTCTCCCATCCCCACCCCCTGCCACGTCTTCACTGTTGTGTCCCCCCTACCCTCCATCTCTACACCCTCCATCTCCTTTCCCAAGGTGGCTTCCATCAACTCCCCCTCCTGGATGGTGCCCTCTCTCCCTCCATTTATCCCTCCTATCAACTCTGATCCTCACCCCCCTCCTGTCCTCCGTCCTTTCCCTGGGCTCCCTCTCCCCCCCTTCCATCCCGTTTTCTCCCCGCCTAACCTCTCCCTACCTCCCTTCTCCCCACCACCCCCGAGCCCTTTTGCATTCACCTCCTCTGCCTTCCCCACTCCCTGTCGCGTCTGCCCCGCACTCCCCACCCCTCTTATGGGTCCTCATCCTCCATTGGCTCCCTTCCCCCTCCCCCCTTCGTTTTCCCTCTCCTTCCCCCCTTTTTATTTTCCCATCATCTGTACAGTTTTCCCCCCACCTGCTCTCGGCTGTGGTCTGTCATATTTGCCAACTTTTTCGTGCAGTGTTTCAAGCGAATGTTCCGTGTTGTTCGTCTTTCCAAAGTGTTGCGAACAGAAACCATGCTGTCGCTGGGTGTGAATTTTATGTCTTTTGCGAACAGAAACCAGACTGTCGCCCTGTTTTTAATTGTCTGTCTATTATTTTACCTGTCTGCTTCATATGTATTTTATTAGCATTCATTATCCCTTTGTTCTATGTTTTATTTTCCACGATTTTTTTCGCCGTGTTACCATTTAAGTCTCCAATTTTATCGCCTGTTTTTATTATTTATTATCTTCATCTTTTTTAAAACAAAGTCTGTAGGCTGAAGAGCGGCATACTAAGCTGCTGCCAGCCCACCCCCTTCGGGAGGAATCGAAACTCAATAAAGGAAAAAGAAAAAAAAGTACATTGTCCTGGATGGCATGTGTTTATCAGAGACAAGGATATTCTTAGGGGTGTACCAGGAAAGTCTGTTAGGACCACTCTCATTCTCTGTCTACATAATTGATCCGGCAGACAGGGTGAGTACCAACCTGCGCGGCTGTTTGCTGATGACGCCATGGCGTACGGGAAGGTGTCCTCGTTGAGTTAGTGTAGGAGGATACGAGATGACTCCGACAGAATTTCTGTAAGGTGTGATGAATGGTACAGACGACTAGGAAAAAAACAATGCTATAATATCAGAATACAGTATTAGTACTGTACTGCTTGACACAGCCACGTCGATTAAACATCTGGGTCTAATGTTGCAGAGCGACACGTATTGAAGCGAGCACGTAATGTCAATAGCAGGGAAGGCAAAGTCAGGTCTTCTGTTGATGTGCAGAATCGTAGGAAAGTGCAATTCATCAGTAAAGGTGTAGGAGGTCCGAGCAGATGTAATTTCGATGATTTGCTCATGCGCTGCCTGCGATATGCAAGCTATAAGAGAATCTCAGACCAGAGAGCAGTGTTGACTGCAGTAGGAACTGTGCAGCTGTAGCAGTAAGTTGTTGCTAGTGAGCAGTCTGCTCTCGTCTGGTCTGGTGTATCGTGTTGGGTGGGCCGGTCGCGGTGCGGCAAAGTCGGAGCCTGAGGATTATTGTATAAGGTAAAAAGCAGCCTCGAGCATATGTAGTAATGTTATCTCAAGTCCCATGTAAATGTTGTAAAAGTGTCCTAATAATAATCTTTCTCATATAAAGTAATTTTAATAACCATTCATTTCAATTTAAAGAATTTACTAATTTCTCCAATCCATGATCATCCCGATTACTGCAATAGAAAAATCAGTTGCTTCCTTTCATAAATGACAGATATATCGGCCAGCATTGCACAGGGCTGTGCCAGAAAAATTTATTGTAAGAGCAGATATATATGCGTTATCCGGAGACTTCATTGAGGTAAGAATTTTTCTCTTTTTTATTCAGAATGATCTTTCAGGGCCATGACGCAGCACTGCTGACGTCCAAAATTTACCAGGTTAAATTCACAGTCAATTATTGAATTGAGAGGTTAGTTACATTGTATTATTACCAGGTTACTGAATTTTTTTTTTTGTTGGGACGTTACACTGAATGTGAACGACATAATTATAATTTTTACTGTTGAGAGGTTTAGGAATTTTTCTGTTTTGAGGTTACATTAAACGTGAATATTATTTATGTTAATATTTTCTGTTGGGAGGTTACGGAATTTTATTTTGTGGGGAGGTTACAAAGGAGACTGCGTACAGAACACTGCTGTGACCCATACCTGAATACCACCAGAGTGTTTGGAGTACCCAGCAGTTCGACTTAAGGGGAGGTTTACTATCTTCTGCCTGAAAAAAACCATGTTCTTTGAGAATTATTTCTTGGGATGTGTTACAGATATCAATGACCTGCCAGGTTCGCCGGGAATGCTAATGCGCTGCTTCCTGGACTCAGGTAGGCGCGCCGGCCCCGGATCGTATCCGCCCAGCCGCTTAACGATGGAGGCCAGCCTGGATGTAGTTTTTAGGCGGTTTTCCACATCCCACTAGGTGAATACCGGGCTGATCCCCACGTTCCGCCTCAGTTACACGCCTCGCAGACTTCTGAACACATTCGCACTATTCCATGAATTACACTAGACACAGACAGTTGGGGTACACCAATTCCGTCCCCGGGGGTACGGGGTGGCGGCAGGAAGGGCATCCAGCCACCCCTTAAATTAATCTTGTCAGATCCGATTAACCATGCCGACCCTGCGTCATTGCGGGAAATGGGCACAAGCAAAAGTAAGTAAGAAAGAAAGAAAGATGTGTTATAGATTTCAATGTCAAATTTGATCAATATGTTCGTTGATATTTCCTCTACAAACTGGAATTTTTTCGACCGGAAATGTCGACGAGCAAAGGCGGAGGTGACGCCGGAACGAAACAAAATTTCGGTGTAGACCTCCACGCGCGGTATGTCACAGGTCAGCCGGCTCGTCTGAAATCAAAATTGAGTCGACGTTAGCGAAGTATATAAGATTCTTCAGGAGTTGTATCTCGCTTAAGTTATTTGGACCATAGGAAACAAAATGGCGGCCATTAGAGAAAAAATAGGGTTTTTTCATCGATTTTTCGACTCCGTCGGCCTAATAAAAGTACTTATAGTTGATGGATCGGAATAAAAGTGGTACAGCTCCTAGACAATTTAGTTAGCTTCGTCGGAAACAAGGAACCATGCTATTCGGTTCAGTACATTTGAAGTTACCATACCGCGCGATAAAAAAGACGTCATTTCGAGAAAAACGCGTTTCAAGTTTTGACTACATATAAATGCAATAATATGCAACGTACGTTCAAACTGCTATTCCGTGTCCATAAACTAGTCCTTCCTCTGCTCCAGAGCCGCTCGTACGACCGATGACAAGCGGTTTTCGGCCGCTTGAATCCGGTGGTCGTCCGAATGCTTGGCGAACTGCGTCGAATAGAGTCCCAGCGTAACGTCCATCATTGTCGTGGTCTTCAGAATTGCTGAATACCCTTCGTTGAAGCTGCTCACTGCCAGGAAAGTCGCAATCTCCACAGTCTTCGCACCAGAATGCAAATGCTTGGGGGCTAACTTCCAAACACACACGTTCAAACTTTATTTGAATTTGGTGTGTTTCCTCCCAAGCACCGGTACAATAACTCGTCCCCCGAAAAAAAAGATTGGTGCGTGAAAAAAGCCGATTATACGCAGATGCATTTTTTTGTTCGACAGCGAATAACAAACATTTCCGTTCCGTATTCGGAAAAACCGTTTCAGGGGTGGATTATAAAAACTTCTATGGATCCAAAAATACAATTTAAAAAATCGACTTTATGAACCAAAAGATGGTAAACCTCCCCTTAAGAGGAAGACACTGAAGCAGTTCAGAAGCGTGCTGCATGAAGTCAAAGAAGAAATCCTGGAGGATATACGACGTGTAAGTAGGCTGTTTAGGTTTTTACGTTGGTAACGCCATGTAGCGCTCTATATGAAAATCACTCACTGTGCTGTGTGAAGGCTGTGGTTGGTTTGCATTGTTGGAGTAATATTCGCCATTGCAGTGCTGGGCAGTTGGATGTTAACAGCGCGTAGCGTTGCGCAGTTGGAGGTGAGCCGCCAGCAGTGGTGGATGTGGGGAGAGAGATGGCGGAGTTTTGAGAGCGGATGATCTGGACGTGTGTTCATCAGAAAGAGTAAATTTGTAATATTGGATATCATAGACTGATATATATATTATGACTTTTGAACACTATTGAGGTAAATACATTGTTTGTTGTCTATCAAAATTTTTCATTTGCTAACTGTGCCTATCAGTAGTTAGTGCCTTCAGTACTTAGAATCTTTTATTTAGCTGGCAGTAGTGGCGGTTGCTGTATTGCAGTAGTTCGATTAACGAAGATTTTTGTGAGCTAAGTGATTTGTGAAACGTAAAGGTTAATGTTAGTCAGGGGCATTCTTTTGTAGGGATTATTGAAAGTCAGATTGCGTTGCGCTAAAAATATTGTATGCCGCTTTAATGAATGACTGAGTTCGTTCAGTTTTGCTCAGCTGTTTGGAAATCAAATAATGTAAGAGGTTTATCAGCACAGTAATTCATTAATTTTTCTAAGGGGACGTTTCAGACGTTATTTTCGCGAAACATTATTAAGAAACCAGCAGGAGCGGCTGGCAGCAGAACGATTCAACTGCCGCCAACATACAGTTCGCGTAACGACCACAAAGACAAGGTAAGAGGAACTGAGGCTCATATGGAGGCAGATACACTGTAGTTTTTCCTTCGATCCACTTGCGGGTGGAGCAGGAAAAAGTATGACTAGTAATGGTGCGAGGTGCGCTCCGCCATGCACCGTACTGTGGCATGCGCAGAATGGTGTATGTAGATGAAGATGAGAATAGAATAAAGCTAGTATTGATAAGAAGAACCCTCGGATATCACTCCACTTTGGCTTACGGAGTTAGTCGTAGATGGACCGCGCGGTGTACTAGGGAGAAACTTCTCTGCGCTCGAAATGCTAGTAGGGTGCTAATAATGCGATCCGCAGGAAAAGCCATTATGTCTGGATGGAAATCACCTGAAACCGGGTACGACTCTTCGCCTACAGTGGAGAGAGAGAGAGAGAGAGAGAGAGAGAGAGAGAGAGAGAGAGAGAGAGACGGGGAATCGTGCGGAGAGAACTTAACTTTGAGAGGGGAATAAGAGACTCACCGTTGGTGAGGTCCATTAACGGGGAATAAATCTCACCGAATTGAGTTTCCACTTAACGAACAGGAAACAAAAATTAAGTCTGAGGTAGGGAGAGCGGCGGGGAGAGGAAATGTGGTGGCTTTCCCTCCTCCCTCTTTGCCTCCCACCCCCTAACCACCCCCAGGATAACAGATAGCACGTGCGTCAATAGCGGTAGGCGATCACGATAATGGCTGGAGATACAGAGGCGAATGCGCGTCAGCAACACGAGACCTCAAGTCTGAAATGAGATTCGAGAATCAACCAGTGTGGTGGGTCCATGTGGTGGGAAAGGTAGCCCTTGCCAAAACTATAAATTACATTAAAGACAGTTTGCAAATTCTGCACAACAGCGAAAAAAATTATAAGGATTGAAATTATAGAGCACGCGGAAATATTCATCCATAACACTGTGACGTAATTCTATCGAGTTATTCGCCCTTTGCCCATCGTAACGTTATAAGAGTCGAGGGACATGAAAGGGAAGCAGTGGTTGGGAAGGGAGCGAGACAGGGTTGTAGCCTCTCCCCGATGGTATTCAATCTGTATATTGAGCAAGCAGTCAAGGAAACAAAAGAAAAATTCGGAGTAGGTATTAAAATCCATGGAGAAGAAATAAAAACTTTGAGGTTCGCCGATGATATAGTAGTTCTGTCAGAAACAGCAAAGGACTTGGAAGAGCAGTGTCTTGAAAGGAGGGTATAAGATGAACATCAACAAAAGCAAAACGAGGATAATGGAATGTAGACGAATTAAGTCGGGTGATGCTGAGGGAATTAGATTAGGAAATGAGACATTTAAAGTAGTAAAGCAGTTTTGCTATTTGGGGAGCAAAATAACTGATGATGGTCGAAGCAGAGAGGATACAAAATGTAGACTGGCAACGGTAAGGAAAGCGTTTCTGAAGAATAGAAATTTGTTGACATCGAGTATTGATTTGAGTGTCAGGAAGTCGTTTCTGAAAGTATTTGTATGGAGGGTAGCCATGTATGGAAATGAAACATGGACGTTAAATAGTTTAGACAAGAAGAGAATAGAAGCTTTCGAAATGTGGTGCTACAGAAGAATGCTGAAGATTAGATGGGTAGATCATGTAACTAATAAAGAGGTACTGAATAGTTTTAGGGAGAAGAGGAGTTTGTGGCACAACTTGACAAGAAGAAGGGACCGGTTGCTAGGACAGGTTCTGAGGCATCAAGGGATCACCAATTTAGCATTGGAGGGCAGCGTGGAGGGTAAAAATCGTAGAGGGAGACCAAGAGATGAATACACCAAGTAGATTCAGAAGGATGTAGGCTGCAGTAGGTACTGGGAGATGAAGAAGCTTGCACAGGATAGAGTAGCATGGAGAGCTGCATCAAACCAGTCTCAGGACTGAAGACCACAACAACAACAACAACAATCTAAATTTTCTCGTCATATGTGTAGCTGCTGCTCGATGACACATTGGCAACGGTTAGCGTGGCGTCAGCTGCGTGGCATGATGGATGCGCGTTGTCGCTGCTGTGGTCTTCAGTTCTAAGACTTGCAACGGGGGTTTACTGTAAAATTATCGATATATTAAAAAATATCTATTGATTGGCGACTCCATGGATTGTCCTGTGCACCACGACCAGATAATGGATATACTTAGAAGGAGAGACAGCATTGGTTGTATTTTTTTGTTTTATTAACCGCAAAATCGATTTTCGGTCACTTAGTGACCATCCTCAGTGCTGTAATATACAATTTAAATTGGTAGGCACTGCTGTCAACATGCTTAGAGCGATCGCATTATGTCGACCATGAGTTGCTATCTGACTTGGCTCTGTTTAAACGTGCGGTTATGCCCCCAGTATCATTTGCATCGAAATTATCATTACGCTCTGATTATTAAACAAAAATATGGTGATTGCTAGCTACGAAATCAATAATGTGGTGATTAGCATATGATACCAAATTAAGATTTATTCAGAAAACAGGATGAGCAACATTTCTAGCCTAACATGACAATCCAGTACACTCGCTAACCTAACTAGCCTATCATTGGCACAATGGATCCTCTTTCCCTAACTACTTAAGTCAACACTGAAGCCGCAAGTGACTCTATAGAAGTTCTGCCTTAAGAAAACAGGATGAGCAATATTTCTGGCCTGACATGACAATCCAATACACTCGCTAACCTAACTAGCCTATCATTGGCACAATGTATCCTCTTTTCCCAACTACTTAAGTCAACGCTGAAGCCGCAAGTGACTCTATAGAAGTTCTGCCTGAACGGACACAGACACAGAGAGCGCCAGTCAAAGAGCTAGCGGAATACGAACTCATTTAGAATTACGGTGCCCTACTTTGTCTGATGATTGCTAATATCACCGTAATTCTCCGTGACGAATGCGACGGTCGGCCCAGCCAATTCCGTGACGCCGTCTTTCCCGTGAGCGGGCTTGGCTTTAATCTCCAACGTGGACGTGGTTTGCGTCCGTAAACTCCTGTACGCAAGTGTTCAATTGCGGAGTCCGTCACGAGTCAATACTCAACCTACTTGCACATATGCCAAGAGCAGGTGGTCGACTCGAATGCGCGGCAGCAAAGGTACACTTCAGATTGCATATGAACACCACAAGTTAGTACAAATCTGTTTCTCTCCTCAGAGGAACAGATAATGCTACATGTGTGGAGTCGTATGCTCTACACTATTCAGACTTGGAGAGTAACCACTGGACTCAATACCGGTAATTTCTCCAACCTACTTCTCTCCACGCTCTCCAAGCAGGGCAGCCGCACACCGCGACTGCTCTCTTCCACAGCCGACCCCAGAGTCCTCATTCAGAGTTTTCGTAAACCTGGCCGTTCTTCGCCGCATGGATCCGTGCGCGTTGGTAGCCAGTAGAGATGGGCAGTTCGCGAACGAACAGGTGCAAAGGAACGGTTCACCAAGATGAACGAAAGGACCGAGGAACGAATTCCAAGGAACGATCGGTTCATAGTTCACTTCGGTCGCGGTGGGCTACTTATAGTTCCCTGGAACGAGGAACTTGGAGAGTAACCACTAGACTCAACACCAGTAATTTCTCCAACCTACTTCTTTCCACGCTGTCCAAGCAGGGCAGCCAGACACCGCGACTGCTCTCTTCCACAGCCGACCCCAGAGTCCTCATTCAGAGTTTTCGTAAACCTGGCCGTTCTTCGCCGCATGGATCTGTGCGCGTTGGTAGCCAGTAGAGATGGGTAGTTCGCGAACGAACAGGTGCAAAGGAACGGTTCACCAAGATGAACGAAAGGACCGAGGAACGAATTCCAAGGAACGATCGGTTCATAGTTCACTTCGGTCGCGGCGGTCACTTGGGCAGTTCTCGTTCCAGCCTGGGTCGCGTGCTCGTCTCAGTCTCGGTCTCCCTCGGCCGCACTCGTCGTTCTTCGCATGACCACCTGTCTCAGTTCCACTGCCGGCTGCTCCTAGTTAGTTCAGTATCCAGTTGTTCGTTTCGTTCACTGCGCTCGCCCACTTTACATGTGTTCCAAACTGTTCTTGCACTTGGGTCAGGGTATTCAGCGTCCACGACCGGTAATCAAAAAGTATTTTATAGTTACGTAAATTACATAAAAATCACGTTGTATGTAATAGGTACGTCTTTTCAGGTAACAAAAGGGAAAATCAGCTCACATCATTATATCGATGAACAGCAGAAGACATAACAAGGGAAGTTTTTTTTTTTTTTGTTATTCATATATTTTTTGGTTTCATCGACTTGATTTAGCAGCTAACTTTCAATAATTTGGTTAATTTTTAGCGTAAGAAAATTCATATAAAACGATTTTCGTGTATCTTTCATATACAAAACATTACATTTAGGAAGGCTCTAATTATTTTTAAGTTTGGTTGTTTCCAATTTGCATTACCTGCTAGTTTGGTTTCATTGAAAAAAAGTGGGTTATGGGTCATTTTGGCTCAGTAGGAAAAGCGGTGTCTTCCCATTTGAAAAGACATAGATTACCATAAAATCGTATTTACTTATTATCTCAAAAACATTTGTTCAGAAGGAGCTTTCAAACTAAAAACTTTATTACTGCGAACTTAATTATTATTATTGCTGCATTAACTTTAATAATGCGACATAGAAACGTTATTTTTACTAAGCGTGTGACGCAAGTATGAGAAAAACACATTTTATTTTGTGCTTTCATAAAGTCTCTACTTCGCCTGCGAACTCAGAGACAACGTGAAGCATGTATAAGGTGTAAATGATTATTGTTTACAACGTAGCGTAGCTATGTAGTGGAAGTCGAAACGAAGAATTTTATACAAGACACTTGTGGTCTATTAGGTCGGGTTTACGAGACTACATGAGCTATAGCCCACGCGCGTCGCGTGAGATTTTCATGTTCTCTTCTCCAGCTCTCTACACATCGTCATCGATTGTTTCGCAATTGTTGCTTGCATTAGCTTGTTATTTGTTCACTGCCTAATTATTACATGTTTGTCTGATTGTTGTATCTGCTCGTAACGGGCAACACATCGTCCGTAATTGGCGAGCAGTCTGTACTCGCGGCTTGTTTTCCGTGCGCCACCCTATATTATTTCCCTGCGATCAGCCACACAAGGCTACGCTTGGCTAAACGAGAGGTTCTGCAGAATCACAGAAATTACTTCTAAAAGTGTGTAAATATTCTGTAATGGATAAAAACTCTATACTGCAGGGGGGAAGCAAGTGCCCCCCCTTGGTGCCCTCCATCCTTCAGTCACCTACACTACTAGTTTTCAGTTTTTCATAAGAACCATATACCAAGCACAAATGAACGGTGAGCGAGTAAAAATGAACGGTTCCCCAAAAAGAACGATCAGCAGCGAACTAGTTCCCAAGGATGAACGAGTTTGCCCATCTCTAGTAGCCAGTCACGACACAGAATTCTCACGCAGTTACTGTTGCCGCCAAACTTTTAATATGTATCTCTACGCGCTCTGCGCCAATCCCGTCACAATCTTCCGCAAATTTTCCACTGCGGTGCGAAATCGCCTTTCTCTCTTTCGCCTATAGCTCCTTCTCACTTCTTGTTGTGATGGCCCAGCCTCTCCATACATCTTTGGTGGTCTGCAGTGCCAGCCGGCAAAGGGGTCCGGCCGCGGCCATCCCGTTAAAGCACTCCGTCTTCAGGCCACAAGTGGCCATCGGGACCATCCGACCGCCGTGTCATCCTCAATGTGGATGCGGATAGGAGGGGTGTGTGGTCAGCACACCGCTCTCCCGGTCGTTATGACGGTTTTTCTGGGACCGGAGCCGCTACTATTCGGTCGAGCAGCTCCTCAGCTGGCATCACAAGGCTGGGTGTACCCCGAAAAATGGCAACAGCGCGTGGCGGCCCAGATGGTCACCCATCCAAGTGCCGGCCACGCCCGACAGCGCTTAACGTCGGTGATCTGACGGGAACCGGTGTAGCCACTGCGGCAAGACCGTTGCCCATCCCGTTAGTTTGGCATGACTTAAACACCTTCCTTAGGGGTTGCGGCCGTGTTCCAGCCTCTGAGCCCATCTCGTTACTCTGACATGACACACACTACATCCTTTTCTGTGTCCATTCTCTCCTATCGGTGGGCGAATTATCAATTATTATTCGGTGTATTAGTACTGATTTAGCATCGTGTAAGGTGAAAAATCTGCTACCTTACAGAATGGTCTGTCGCAGCTCTCACTTTACTCTGTCCTGTGCGAGCCTCTTGAACTCCGAATAACTACTGAACCTACATACATTTGAAGATGCTATCCGTAGTCATGCCTTGGTCTCCTCTACAAACCCTCTGCCCCTCTTCGGCACTTTCCTCAGTTACCAGATTGGCATCTTCTTGGTTCCCTATACCATGTCATGTCAATCGATCCCTTCTTACAGGCAAGCTGCGCCATAAAACTCTTTCTGCACTGTTACATTCAGTGACTCCTAATTACTTATGCCACCTAAGCGTCTAATCTCTAACCTTCTTCTGTCGCACCACATTTCAGAACGTTGTATTTTCTATCTGTCTCAACTCCTCATCAACCGCATTCCTCATCCGTATGACAAGTACCTTCGGAAAAATTAAATTTATATTAAACAAGCGAACCCGGCAACGTTTCGCTATTGTTGAATATGTATGAGAATTGGGTAAACGTCCTGATATCCTTCTCTTCTTTCTGTCTGTCCAACGCATCCTCCCCCGACTTGTCCATCTCCTCTTCTCGCTTTCTCTTTTCATCTGCTACTCCCCCTCTCGATCTCCTCCTCACCCTCTTCACATTCACGTCCTCCTTTCCCTCTCTCTGTCCGTCTCCTACCCCCTCTCTATCTCCTCCTCCTTCATTTCTCAAGCCGGCCGAAGTGGCCGAGCGGTTCTAGGCGCTTTAGTCTGGAACCGCGCGACCGCTACGGTCGCAGGTTCGAATCCTGCCTCGGGCATGGATGTGTGTGCTGTCTTTAGGTTAGTTAGGTTTAAGTAGTTCTAAGTTCTAGGGGACTGATGACCTCAGAAGATAAGTCCCATAGTGCTCAGAGCCATTTCATTTCTCACTCTCCCTCTCTGTCCATCTCCTCCGTCCCACTCTCTACCTCCATTTCGTCCCCCCTCACTCTGTCCATCTCCTCTTTCCCCATCTCTCTGTCCATCTCGTGCTCCTCCTGATCTATTTGCTCATGTCCTCGTTCCTCTTCTCTCAAACCATCTGCTCCTCCACCTCTTCTCTGTTCATCTCCTTCCGCTATCTATGTGCATACACCTCGCCCTCTCCACTTCGCCCCTCCCCCCCCCCTTTTCCTAACTTTTAGCATTGCTTGTTGTCCCGCAAGCTAATCATTGGTTGGGAATTGAAGTCGCTTAAAACGAATTGAGAATCCACTGGGATGATTGCTATTTGGGGCACAAGACACCTCTCTGTCTGCGAAGATAGCAGCTTCAATGGCAGTATTTCGCAGAGTTTTAACTTCGAACACGTAGTTTTACAAAGTTTCGAACCATTCAAATTGCGTAGTTTTACTCTAATCATAAGCCGATAAGCGATATATACGACTTTTTTGTTTCCATTAAAACCGAATGCAGGTAAGAAAACATAACACCACGTTGTTGTGTACACAATTTCTGTTTAAAATTACTTACACTGCGCAACACAATTAAAACATCGTTTCTTTAGAAACCCACCGACTGCCCCCATCCAGACGGGTAAATTTGAAATTGGTTCAAAGGTGCTATAATAATAATAACTGACAATAATTAAATAATTAAAAGGTAATCTACTAAATGAAAAGTAAAATGAACCTAAATATTTCACACACACACACACACACACACACACACACACACGCCACTTTCTTACTCTCAATAATGAAAATTATTTTTTGTCCGAAAAGGCACACGATATTACCGACTACGCAAAAAAAATCACTTCAATCCTTAGTTAATTCTACTTTTTTTTACCTTTTTTATCGTTTGAAGTGAAGGTCGGTAGACTAGTGGCGTGCTGAAAAACTTTTAATTTGGGTTTTATAATCTCAGGAAAATTACTAACTGTCTTACTCGCAAGAAAATTCAGAGTAGTTTAATTTAATTTCCCGGCTATCGCGTTGGCAACGTAAGAAAGAATGTAGCAAAGCAAAATCTGTTACATTTATTGATTGATGAACGTTACTATGAAATGAAAGCAGAAATGTGAAATTAAACAATTATTAATTAAAGAAAGAAGCCTTTTTTATACAGGCCTCTGACATCTCGTGCGTTGATCTCACAGTCTGGACATAAAAAAGAACTTTTTTCAGTATTTCGGCGAAATACATAAAAAATTGCAATAATCTTAGCCCGACTCTGGACTACTCATAGTAAAGTCATATCAGCAATCGCAATTGGCGATAATAACGGCACAATTAAACAAATTCCTAACAGGAATACAATTTCACTTCATTTGGCCAAAATGGAAGGAAATAAGAGTCTGATAGAGTAAGATGCTGTCGGAAAGGCGCGCGACTAAAGAAGAGAAAAAACAAGACGAGTGCGCATTCTTACATAGAACAAAATATAGATGATAACGCTACGCCGCTCTCATTATCCTAGGCGTACATATTCGATGACTGGCAGAGCAGTTCATTGACTCAGTGGTTAAATTATATCATTAACTCTTGATATTTCGATGAGAAAGGAAAATAGTATATTATTACGTCGCGGGCAGGGCACAATATTACAATGCCTACGACCTTTCTCTGTAATGGTGCGAAACCGTGGCGTCCTACGACCTCAGCCTCACACATGCGAAGAGAAAGACCATAACTCAGAAGTTAGTGTGACGTGTAAGGTCGGTTAATGAAGTCATATTGGCACCAAATTTCAGCACAGTCCTGCCCAAAGCCATCGCAGACGCGTCACACGATGGGAAGCTCGTCGAACATCCCTCCCTTCCCCCCTTACCCAAATTTCGCCCCTTCTTTTGACGTCTCTCGGATGGAGGTCAGAACTGCCGCACCCAGCGTTGAAATGATGCTGTTTTGTTTTGGGTGGCAGAGGAAAACATTTCAGACAGACCGCCGCTTGGTACCGACACGAAAAGGCCTCGCAGGGTTGTTGAAAGAGTACCAATGGAACAACCTCTTCTCTTGTGGCGTTGATCAGCACAAATTTCGCGGTCGGAAACCACAGTTCGCAGTACGGTGGGCAACAGGAAGACGTCCTTGACAACGTTAGACAGTGCTGACGCCCCCAGGACGATGCAGTCCTTCTGAAACGACATCGTGACGCAGGAATCCTATTGAACGTGATATTCTGATGATGTTGTTGTGGTCTTCAGTCCTGAGACTGGTTTGATGCAGCTCTCCATGCTACCCCATCCTGTGCAAGCTTCTTCATCTCCCAGTACCTACTGCAACCTACATCCTTCTGAATCTGCTTAGTGTATTCATCTCTTGGTCTCCTTCTACGATTTTTACCCTCGACCCTGCCCTCCAATACTAAATTGGTGATCCCTTGTTGCCTCAGAACATGTCCTACCAACCGATCCCTTCTTCTAGTCAAGTTGTGCCACAAACTCCTCTTCTCCCCAGTTCTATTCAGTACCTCCTCATTAGTTATGTGATCTACCCATCTAATCTTCAGCATTCTTCTGTAGCACCACATTTCGAAATCTTCTATTCTCTTCTTGTGTAAACTATTTATCGTCAATGTTTCACTTCCATACATGGCTACACTCCATAAAAATACTTGCAGAAACGACTTCCTGACACTTAAATCTATTCTCGATATTAACAAATTTCTCTTCTTCAGAAACGCTTTCCTTGCCATTGCCAATCTACATTTTATATCCTCTCGACTTCGACCATCATCAGTTATTTTGCTCCCCAAATAGCAAAACTCCTTTACTACTTTAAGCGTCTCATTTCCAAATCTAATTCCCGCAGCATCACCCGATTTAATTCGACTACATTCCATTATCCTCGTTTTGCTTTTGTTGATGTTCATCTTATATCCTCCTTTCAAGACACTGTCCATTCCGTTCAGCTGCTCTTCCAGGTCTTTTGCTATCTCTGACAGAATCACAATGTCATCGGCGAACCTTAAAGTTTTTATTTCTTCTCCATGGATTTTAATACCTACTCCGAATTTTTTTTTGTTTCCTTCACTGCTTGCTCAATATACAGATTGAATAACATCGGGGAGAGGCTACAACCCTGTCTCACTCCCTTCCCAACCGCTGCTTCCCTTTCATGCCCCTCGACTCCTATAACTGCCATTTGGTTTCTATACAAATTGAAAATAGCCTTTCGCTCCCTGTATTTTACCCCTGCCACCTTCATAATTTGAAACAGAGTATTCCAGTCAACATTGTCAAAAGCTTTCTCTAAGTCTACAAAACGTAGGTTTGCCTTTCCTTAATCTAGTTTCTAAGATAAGTCGTAGGGTCAGTATTGCCTCACGTGTTCCAATATTTCTACGGAATCCATACTGATCTTCCTCGACGTCGGCTTCTACCAGTTCTTCCATTCGTCTGTAAAGAATTCGGGTTAGTATTTTGCAGCTGTGACTTATGTAATTGATAGTTTGGTAATTTTCACATCTGTCAACACCTGCTTTCTTTGGAATTGGAATTATTACATTGTTCTTGAAGTCTGAGGGTATTTCGCCTGTCTCATACATTTTGCTCACCAGATGGTAGAGTTTTGTCAGGACTGGCTCTCCGAAGGCTATCAGTAGTTCTAATGGAATGTTGTCTACTCCCGCGGCCTTGTTTCGACTTCTTGTGATGTAAGGAAATATTATCATTATTATGAACCATCGGATTGGGAAGGGGAAGCTACACATACTTGCGCGGCTCCCTTTCCCGTCCAGAAAGCGCCGCGTACCACTGTGGAACAGTGGGGCTTTGTGCGAGCGAGGTGCGATTTGAGAAGTGAAGTTTGCTACGAAATTCCCGCACGTCACTCGCACTGAATATGTACCTTAAGGGCCAGTTTAAGACTGAGTTTGAAGAATATTACAATGGGGGAATATAAGTAGTGTGTTAACGCCGGCCTCAACTCTTCTGTCCGCACAATGACACGTCGGATTCGGTTGGCTCAGTAAAAATAATGCTTGGCACATAGAAAGTAAATGATTAAGGTTGTCCAGTTAGCTAAGCAAACACAAATGTAGAGTAATTGACACTATAATTACGAGCTTGGATTTAACATACATATAACATGTAAGCACTTACGTCAATAACAATGACAGAGCGTGAGTGGCTTGAATACTTTAGAAATCACGTAGGAATGTCCAGTCATTAACCACACTGCGTTTTCCACACATATTAGTCCCACATGCTACAAAATGACAGTATATATCTGTAGGGTTTAAGAAATTACAAGTCTAATAATGACGCCTATGTAATGGTGCGCCCGTATTATACAGGAGATGAAAAGACAGTGAGATCGTCCGGCAGTCTTCAGAGGCTGTCTTTAATGTCGATGTTTTTACATGCGCTCTGAATTAGTCTATAATCTCTTAGGCGCGTCAGTGGCGCTGGCTTCATTTCTCCTTGTAAATCGTCAAAATACATAATTACAATATATTCCAAATTTGTATAATATTATTATACATTTTTGCGAACTATTATGTGAATGAATCTGAGTACCAAAACATGGTCATCCTATAGATTTACTTTCTAAAAAATTTTCTGATTTATGAAAAACAAATGCTACATATATTTCATTATTTTCCGAATTTAATTTACGGTTTAATAAACAAAACCTTATCATCCATTAAATTATGAATCTTCATTATATTTGAAAAAACACGTACACTTGCTATGAAAACTAATTTATTATGATATAAAATCTCGATGTAAGAAAAGAACCCTTGTGACATGGCATATCTCGAAATTTTCATTTTTATTTTACGACTATATCAAATAATATTTATCACTACTGTTTCTCTCAGATTGTAGTATGACAAAAGTTTATTCAAATTCTCAGTTTTTCTAAAACCGCATGTTATGATAATCGCCACTCTGAACAATTAGCGTCTAGAAAACAGAATAATATAATTTGTTGTATAGAACCGAATGCAGGCTAAATTAGTCACTTTGCATTCAGGTTGCTATCATTCGTTAATCAGGCTGCGACCTGTAAGAACTTGTACTGTGCACATGGAATGTCTTATTTTCAGAAAGTTGTTAGGGAAAACACACTCTTTTGAGTACTTTTGCATAAATACATGTATGAATTGCCGTACTATTGTTGCAGATTAGAAAAAAGAAGAAGGAAAAACTGGTAGAAGCAGACGTCGGGGAAGATCAGTTTGAATTCTGGAGAAGTGTAGGAACACGCGAGGCAATACTGACCCTACGACTTATATTAGAAGATAGGTTAAGTAAAGGCAAAATTGCATTTATGGCATTTGTGGACTTAGAGAAATCTTTTGATAATGTTGACTCGAACATTCTCTTTGAAATTCTGAAGGTAGCAGGGATCGAAACGCTGTTTAGAACTTGTACAGAAACCAGAAGGCAGTTATAAGAGTCGAGAGGCATGAAAGGGAAGCAGTTGTTGAGAACGGAGTGAGACAGGTGGAACCCTATCGGCGATGTTATTAAATTTGTGTACTGACCAAGCAGTAAATGAAGCCAAAGAAAAATTTGGAGTAGGAATTAAAGTTCAGGGAAAAGAAAAAAAAAATTTGAGGTTCGCCGATGACATTGTAATTCTGTCAGAGACAGCAAAGGACCTGAAAGGGCAATTGAACGGAATGGACAGTGTCTTGAAAGGAGGATATAACATGGACAATAACAAAAGGAAAACGAGGATAATGGAATGTAGCCGAATTAAATCAGGCGATGCTGAGGGAATTAGATTAGGAAATGAGACACTTAAAATTGACGAGTTTTGCTATTTGGGCAGCAAAATAGCTGATTATGGCCGAAGTAGAGAGAATATAAAATGTGGGCTGGGAATGGCAAGAAAAGCATTTATGAAGAAGAGAAATTTGTTACGCCGAATATAGATTTGTGTGTTACAAAATATTTTCTGGAGTGTACCCATGTATGGAAGTGAAACATAGACAATAAACAGTTGTTACAAAAAGAGAATAGAAGCTTTCGAAATGTGGTGTTGCAGAAGAATGCCGAAGATCATATGGGTAGATCACGTAAGTGGTGATGACGTACTGAACAGAATTGGGGAGACAGGGAATCTGTGGCACAACTCGACTAGAAGAAGGGAGCGGTTGGTAGGACACGTTCTAAAGCATCAAGGAATCACCAATTATATTAGAGAGAAGCGTGGGGGATAAAAATCGTAGAGGGAGACCAAGAAATAAATACAGTAAAATGATTCAAAAAGATGTAGGTTGCAGTAGTTATCCGGAGATGAAGAGAATCGCACGGAGTAGAGAAGCATGGAGAGCTGAGTCAAACCAGTCTTCAGACTGGAAACCATAACAACAACAACAACAATGTGAAACAAAATGAGAGAAAATTGTGTGAAATAGTGTTTTCACTGTACAATAAACTCAGTGGGCCATATTATGTTCTACTAGAACAGGGAGCACAAGACTTTTACAACAAAAATATGAGTTTAAATATAATACGATTTTAACATTCATCGTATTTTAGCAATCAATGTGCATATTTACCGTTTCATGCACATGAACTAAATTAGCAATTAGAAGAACTAAAGCAGCACATAATTTTTAGGAAAAACCGCTTCAACATTATGTAATTCTGTAAAGTAGGCCATTTCAACAGCCAGAAAGAGAACTGGTCACTGTTCCTGTAAAAAAACTCGAGCCAGAATTCCGAAATCCACACTTACATTGGATCCATGCCATATTGCGTAGTGTGCTCGTCATAAAACTCAGAGTCAGAATTTTTTTAAACTGTTGAGAGGCGTTTATGTTGCACGTGCCTTGTCACAGCCAACACACGAAGTTTCTTCTGTTAAACTCTGGAGATCAAGTATACACTAGTCGTAAAACCTGCGAGCATTGTTTGTAATCGTGTTAATGATTACTCTTGGTTTTTGTTAGTATTATTCTGAAAAAAAAAGTTCATAACGTGTGCTTGCTGTGCTAACCAGAAACACTAGCCGAAGGTTGTTTATGGCGCAGGCCGTGCCAATAAGACAAAGAACTTGAAGAACAAAGCACTAAGGAGTCCAGACTGTCTGGCACAATGCTGCCTCATCGCTGCTCTAAACGTTTTGTGACATGCGCCGTAAACGTACGCCACGTGGCGTATTTCGGCCATCGTTTACAAAGCGAAACATAATAACTAGCCAAGTTGCCTGATAGTTGCATCTGAAGCGGCAGGAACTCGTCACCTTAAAACGTACATGTATATCTACATATACACTATGTGATCAAAAGTATCCGGACACCTCCAAAAAAATTCGTTTTTCATATTAGGTGCACTGTGCTGCCACCTACTGCCAGATACTCCGTATCAGCGACCTCAGTAGTCACTAGACATCGTGAGAGAGCAGAATGGGGCGCTCCGCGGAACTCACGGACTTCGAACCTCGTCAGGTGATTGGCTGTCACTTGTGTCATACGTCTGTACGCGAGATTTCCACACCCCTAAACATCCCTAGGTCCACTGTTTCCGATGTGACAGTGAAGTGGAAACGTGAAGGGTCACATACAGCACAAAAGCGTACAGGCCGACCTCGTCTGTTGACTGACAGAGACCGCCGATAGTTGAAGATGGTCATAATGTGTAAAAGGCAGACATCGATCCATACCATCACACAGGAATTACGAACTGCATCAGGATCCACTGCAAGTACTATTACAATTAGGCGGGAGGTGTCAAAATTTGGATTTCATGTTCGAGCGGCTGCTCATAAGCCACACATCACGCCGGTAAATGGCAAACGAGGCCTCGCTTGGTGTAAGGAGTGCAAATAATGGACGACTGAACAGAGGAAAAACGTTGTGTGGAGTGACGAATGACGGTACACAAGTTCGCTACCCGATGGCAGGGTGTGAATATGGCGAATGCCCGGTGAATGCCATCTGCCGGCGTGCGTAGTGCCAGCAGTAAAATTCCACTCAAGTTATGTCCTCTTAGAAGGCTCTTTGTAATAGCACACAAAAAACTGTGTAATTCCGTAAAAAAAACTAACGAAGTCGGTTTTATAATTCGTAATTCGGCAGCTACTAGCGTTGAAAATTGTTACGTCAGAAAATTCGTTACCTTTCTCTCTACAGCTCACTGGAAATATCAGCTCCGTAGATTTACTCGGTCTTATGTATCTGGCGTGACCTGTCTTAACTACACTGAAGTGCCAAAGAAACTGGTACACCTGTCTAATATTGTGTATGACCCGCGCGATCACGCGGAAGTCCCCCGACACGATGTCAGGAGTAGTGCCTGAGAGAGCTGACACCATAAATCCTGCAGACTTGTCCGTAAATCCGTAAGAGTACGAGAGGTTGGAGATCTCATCTGAACAGCACGTTGCAAGGCACCCCAGATATGTTCAATAATGTTCATGTCTGGGGAGTTCGGTGGCCAGGGGAAGCGTTTAAACTCTCTAGAGTGTTCCTGGAGCCACTATTTATCAATTCTGGACGTGTGGGCTGTCGCATTGTAATGCTGGAATCGCCCAAGTCCATCGGAATGCACAGTAAACACGAATGGATGCAGGTAATCAGACAGGATGCTTAAGTACGTGTCACCTGTCAGAGTCGTATCTAGACGTATCAGGACTCCCATATCGCACCAACTGCACACACTCCACATAATTACAGAGGCTCCACCAGCTTGAACAGTCCCCTGCTGACATGCAAAGTCCATGGATTCAGGAGGTTGTTTCCATACCTGTACACGTCCATCCTCTCGATACAACAGCCCATTGTCGGTGCTGACGGGCCCAGACGATACGTAAAGCTTTGTGCCGTGCAGTCATGAACGGTTCACGAGTGGGCCTTCGGCTCCGAAAGCCCATATCGATGATGTTTCGTTGAATGGTTCGCACGCTGACATTTGCCGATGGCTCAGCGTTGAAATCTGCAGCAATTTGGGGAAGCGTTGCACTTCTGTCGTGCTGAACAATTCTCTTTAGTCGTCGTTGGTCCCGTTCTTGAAGGATCTTTTTCCGGGCGCAGCAGTGTCGGAGAATTGATGTTCTACCGGATTCCTGATATTCATGGTACACTCGTGAAACGGTCATACGGGAAAATCCCCACTTCATCGCTACCTCGGAAATGCTGTGTCCCATCGCTCGTGCGACCATTTTCAAACTCACTTAAATCTTGTTAACCTCTCATTGTAGCTGCAGTAACCGGTCTAACAACTGCGCCAGATACGTGTTGTCTTATACAGGGGTTGTTGACCACAGCGCTGTATTCTGCCTGTATACATATATCTCTATTCGAATACCAGTTTCGTTGGCGCTTCTGTGTATTTTACTCTGTACATTAAAAGGTAGTAATTAAGAATTTGAAAAATAAGAAGCTACTAATGAAGTTACAAATATGCTGAAACATATCTGGGGAAGAAAAGTAATCTAAGAACAATCTGTGTTTTCCGAAAAGAGTTGGAGCCCGTATCACAATCGAAGCGATCAGCAGAAGAAAGTGCTAACCCACCAGAGCATAGTTTTAAGTTATTGCATGTTGTATGTTTGGGTAACTCTGTAAATCGTAAACTACAGTGGACTTACGTATAACTTCTTCTAAGATCTGGTGCACTGTTTTTAGCTATGTATCTGCCATATGTCTAAAAAAACTTGTTAATAAGCTATTTACTTGTAAGATTGCCTGTACTGTTGGGGTTTAGTACTTTCTTCATCAAAAAGTATTCGGAAACGTTTTGAGAGCAGTTATGTTACTTTCAGCATCTCATATCAGAGGCTAGGCCACTACAGATGATAAACATAAGAGTGAAAAACGAAAACTATTACAGTAATATTCAGAAAATGAGAATGTCAAGTTTTCTGCAGTGACTGAATTAGCACACAAAGTGCTTCCGAACTTTCTCGTTCGTTTGCTTTTGCATTAGAAAATACAATACTGGAGATTCAAAACTCTCCATATAAATAAACTGCATTCAACACTCAGGACGAAACTATGTGAGTTATTGTTGAGTGCAGCCACAATTCTATTATAGAAATTTGAGCTTTTAGTTTGTTCATTATTCACTTGAAGGGCTTCGAAATAGTAATAATTTATAGGAAGTATGTGGGAAGTAATTATTTTTCTTTTGGGTCGGCGGATCCATCATACTTTCTTGCTAACTCTAAACTCTTAGAAAGTGACTCCTTAACACATCTTTTTTGTAATGAAACATTTCAAAAGTCTGCATTCCCATGATATTTGAGCTTCATTGACCTTGTCACCTGTCTTCTATTTCTCTTTCGGTAAGTCTAGATTGTTCTCCTTCCTAAAATTAAAAAGTCACTAGCATTCGTAGAGAAACTAAACAGTTTAAAAAATGTTAAACGTTAGGGAAAGAAGGAAACTAATGTATAATACGTTAAAGGTTTTTATGCAATCACAAGATAAAACTAACTAGTGACTTCCATAACCTTACAGGCGTTCTCTAATACATGCTCACTAATACTTGTTCACTAATACATATGCTCTTAACGTTAAAGTAGTCCCCAAAATTTTAACAAATGTTATATGTGAATATTCGGAGCTAAGGATGATGCCAATATAATGCTGAGCCCACGTATGGTATTGTCAGCATCTGATGCACTCGATTGTGGGTAATCAGAACCTGTACCACTGCAAATTAAGTGGCTCACTTATCACCATAAATCCCTCTCTTTACTCGAGTACAAAGTTTCGACGGCACTGCCGTGTTGAAACCGTGGCATGGCACTGTTTTCATCCAAACACAGGAACGTAAATACGTAAGGCAAAGCAATGTATGTAGCCCAGAAATGATTTCTACCACTTCAAACGAAACCACTTGTTGCCAGCAAGTACTGCAGCTGAAACCACGACAGGTAGCGTGATCAGAATAATTGGCAACACACTGACGAGTAGCTCTTCGTTCTGCCGACCCCTTTAATTCAAAATTCACCATTCAGTGCTCGTATTCCATATTCCTAATCCCAGCATTCTGCTATTCGGTAATATAATAATTCAGGCCCTGTTAATAATTTCTATGGGTTGCCTAATTTATTTGACGATGTTTGCAATTTGTCTCACACTGATCTGTGAGAGGAGCTTGGCGCCAGGAATTTTCTTTATTCGTCGGCGAGGGCAGCAGTCTTCCTAGCAGCCATGATGGCTTCCCGTTTCCCATCCTTTTTCCGCTCGCCAGGGTACCACGTGGTGTCGTTTGAAAGTTCAGTAGTGGCCGAAGTTTCTCCTGTTATCAGTTCCCCAAACTGCCTTACCAACCTTGTAACTGGTATTTCTGCTCGATTTTAACGTGGCGAGGTCGCCTCCCTATGAGATTCCGCCCCTCTGATTGGCCAGTTCAGGTGCGCGCCCGGTTTTCGCGGGTGGGCGCCAACCGGCCTCCGCAGGTGTATAGTGGACAAGGGGCAGTAGGGCAGGTCCAGCGTGACCGTGCCGGAGACCGGAGGTGCCGCTTCCAGGAGCATGAGCGCTGGCGTGCACTATAGATTCGCATCCTTCGGCCCAGAGGGAAACTTATAGGTCATTGTACTGATGTGCGTTCCTTGAATTACGGTTTACTTAATTTTCCGTGTTATAAGACTACGTTTTCGTTGTACAGTTGGGCGTAATGTGCGAGAAGGCGTTGGTTAGTCACAGTAGCTTGCAGTACGGCACTAAAGTGAATACATTCAGGCTCACTTTTCCGCTTCGTCTGGCAGTAGCTCTTTCAGTTCTCCTGTGTAAAATTAGACTCAGAATTTAAGTCTTCCTACCTTGAAAACTCGTGCCCTTTGTCCTACGCCACGTGGTGAGTATCTGGCGCCCCTTCACGTTTCGTTAACGTAGTCGGACCGCGAGCCAAAGTTATCTAGTATCGCCTGTATGAGTAGGTACGCGTCTTTCTATTTTTTTCCCCTTTAGTACAGGAGGCTACCTAGCGATTCACCCGCAGTAGCATCTTTCTTAGTCTTGGCTGATTCATGGTGGTGGTCGTTGCATGCCTGCAACCCCTTCCTTTAGTGAATTGGACCCCATTTGATAATACGGCGATCGTTCCTAAAATTCCTTTTCTCCTGCTATCCTGGCTTATTATGAACGAGCGTTGGGGCAGGCTGTTTAACTCAATTCTTCCTTCTCCCACCCCCATTTGATTGTATAATTGTTCAGTATTCAACTGTTAAATAAATGAGTCCTTTAATCTGTACATTCTCCCTTACATTACGTGAAACCATCCTTAGTGTCACAGTAGAATGATGAAGAACTATAACGGTTGCTACAAGGTCGTGCAGGCCTCGCGCCATTAATGATAAGATAAAGATTCAATATCGCGCGCCTGGCACGACCATTGCACGCATGGCACCGATAATAATAATTTTCAGTTATCCCCCATTGATAAACTGGCTAGTGTTCACGGCTCAGTGTGAGTACGTGAGCACTAAATCCACTTAATGTGATGGAAGTAGTGGCCTCTGTTTTACCTTGCTGGTTTAAAAAATACAGGGTGTTACAGAAAGGTACGGCCAAACTTTCAGGAAGCATTCATCACACACAAATAAAGAAAAGATGTTATGTGGACATGTGTCCGGAAACGCTTAATTTCCATGTTAGAGCTCATTTTAGTTTCGTCAGTATGTACTGTACTTCCTCGATTCACTGCCAGTTGGCCCAATTGAAGGAAGGTAATGTTGACTTCGGTGCTTGTGTTGACATGCGACTCATTGCTCTACAGTACTTGCATCAAGCACTTCAGTACGTAGCATCAACAGGTTAGTGTTCATCACGAACGTGGTTTTGCAGTCAGTGCAATGTTTACAAATGCGGAGTTGGCAGATGCCCATTTGATGTATGGATTAGCACGGTGCAATAGCCGTGGCGCGGTACGTTTGTATCGAGACAGATTTCCAGAACGAAGGTGTCCCGACAGGAAGACGTTCGAAGCAATTTATAGGCGTCTTAGGGAGCCCGGAACATTCCAGTCTATGAGTCGCGACTGGGGAAGAACGACGAGGACACCTGCAATTGACGAGGCAATTCTTCGTGCAGTTGACGATAACCCTGATGTCGGCGTCAGAGAAGTTGCTGCTGTACAAGGTAACGTTGACACGTCACTGTATGGAGAGTGCTACGGGAGAACCAGTTGTTTCCGTACCATGAACAGCGTGTGCAGGCACTATCAGCAGCTGATTGGCCTCCACGGGTACACTTCTGCGAACGGTTCATCCAACAATGTGTCAATCCTCTTTTCAGTGAAAATGTTCTCTTTACGGATGAGGCTTCATTCCAACGTGATCAAATTGTAAATTTACACAATCAACATGTGTGGGCTGACGAGAATCCGCACGCAATTGTGCAATCACGTCATCAACACAGATTTTCTGTGAACGTTTGGGCAGGCATTGTTAGTGATGTCTTGATTGTGCCCCATATTCTTCCACCTACGCTCAATGCAGCACGTTATCACGATTTCATACTCTACCTGTTCTGCTAGAACATGTGCCTTTACAAGTACGACACAACATGTGGTTCATGCACGATGGAGCTCCTGCACATTTCAGTCGAAGTGTTCGTACGCTTCTCAACAACAGATTCGGTGACCGATGGATTGGCAGAGGCGGACCAATTCCATGGCCTTCACGCTCTCCTGACCTTTACCCACTTGACTTTCATTTATGGGGGCATTTGAAAGCTCTTGGCTACGCAACCCCGGTACCAAATGTAGAGACTCTTCGTGCTCGTATTGTGGACGGCTGTGATACAATACGCATCAGCGATTCCATGTGACGGAGGGTGGATGCATGTATCCTCGCTAACGGAGGACGTTTTGAATATTTCCTGTAACAAAGTGTTTGAAGTCACGCTGGTACGTTCTGTTGCTGTGTGTTTCCATTCCATGATTAATGTGATTTGAAGAGAAGTAATAAAATGTGCTCTAACTTGGAAAGTAAGCGGTTCCGGACACGTCTCCACAGAACATATTTTCTTTCTTTGTGTGTCAGGAATGTTCCTGAAACACCCTGTAAATATAAAATCACAGCCCCTAATGCAAGGGATAGTAACCTCTAAAATAAAACGAGCCAACGCTTTTACCATCTGCGTCAGTGTCCGTACGCGAAGGAATTCTCAGCCCTGCCGCAAATGAGCGACTGTGCGTATCTTCTTCAGCACGCCTCCTCGCCTTCTCTACATGTCAGGACGCTGTTTAGCCAGCAGTACAGTTGTTTCTCAGTTTCGCTCGACCCGTCCATTTGTGCGTGCGGAGACGGCAAGCTCTGTGGGCGAGGAGAATTGCGGTGGCCGTACGCTGACATCGGGGCGGGGTTTACCGCGAAGCTGCTGCAGCAGTCAGCAGGCAGTAGCAAGTCAGCAAGCTGAGTGGCGCCCGCCGTAAAGCCAGCGCGCGGCTCGTAAACACGCCCCGGGGACCGGGACAGGGGAACCTCCGCCCCTGCAGGCCGGCCACCAGGCTACCCGCAAAGCACTGCCGTCCCGCGGGTGGCCTGCCCTCACCCACACAGGGCGGCAGCGCGCGCCTAGTATATACTGTACATTGTGTGTGTGTGTGTGTGTGTGTGTGTGTGTGTGTGTTTGGAGCCGCCTTTTATCCAGAGTCCTTCCAGTCCGGAGGGTGGAGTGCTCCCCAGCTCCAGCAACGCTGTTTCCTCCTCCGAGCCGCGCAGATGAAAACCGTCTTGCTGTGTAAGACACGACAGGCAATTTCCTTCAACAGTTGGTTTGTAACACAACTTGTTCAGAATCACCAAGACAGCACCGAGTCATATCTTATAGGTACTCACTGTCAGGATAAACAAATAATAAAGGAGGCTTGTAAATCTGATGTTTTTCCTTTCTGTCACAGACTGTAAACAATTGTTCTGAATCCGTGCATCGATATACATCAACCAATAATAGAGACCATATTAGCTGACTAAATAACGTATTCTGGTTACTTGTTCTTGCCAATCTTACATTAGGTGTATTGGTCATAACGTTTTATTCATTCAAAAGTGAAGTTACGTGATAAATATTTTTCTTCAGTCCAGATGCTTGTTGACCAGTCTAAGAGGACAACAAAAGGAAACCCGAAGTTTTGAATTTCCCATTAGCAAACAGTTCACTCACGAAGATCGTACAAACTGACCGTCATCTGCCCGTCGCATCGTATGGAAGACTTAGCAATAGACGTCTCTGCCGCAGAGAAACAACTGAAAGAGTTTAAAACAGATACCGTATTTGCACGAATCTAATGCGCTATCGAATGTAATATCCACCCCAATTTTAAAACTAAAATCCATAAGAAAGAGTTTGTTGGCACATTACTGATAGGTTAAATTTATTTTACACAGCAATTGATGTATATATTTATTATCAAAACGACAATAATTTTTAAGTGATTCATCGTTAAGTGACACCGTCATTATTGAAAAGGCTACCTACATGACACCCAAACAAATATATCGTTAATTACAGGCGTTGCCCATCATTATTCAGTAATGTCATCATTACTGGTGTCTCCTTCAGAAACAGATTCATTTCCTCTTTCCTCGTCATCCCCGGTGTCGTTCCAGAAGATATTATCTTCTCTGCCGTCTAGAGTATTTGGAATACAGCATTTCTTGAATGATTTTGCGATCACTGGTGCTTCATACTTTTCCAGGCGGCCGAAACCAGATTGCAATAACGCGCGGGTGGCACACTTAATTTATCCTGTCGTAGTCAGTCCACGATTTGGTTCGCAAAACCATTTTTTCTGTACTTTTCCTGAATGTAACCTTTAGAAAGTTTATTCATACTAACGTCGAGAGTTTTTAATGCAAAAGTCATTCCTTCAGGAATAATAACAAGATCAAAGGGTAGGCTGTGGATCCTCTTCTTTGACCACGAAATGAACGAGGATAAAGCATGGACGGTAGTTCGGAAAGCCCACCAGCACGAAACGGAAATACGTTTGGGAGCCAGTGAAGCATTAAAGTTTCAGTATTCGTCCCTTCTCTTCATTTTGAATAATAAGATCATCAGGGATCAGCTTTTCATTTTTAGGGGTGATGGAGCTTGGTTTCCGCTTGAGGATTAAAAAAGCGAGAAGCTTGCGCCCATCTGCTGTGACTGCCAGCAATACAGTTGTACGCTGTTTTTCACATCCTGATGTTCTGATAATAATTCCTTTTGTTGCGTTCTCATCAATCGCGTTATTACCAAAACCAAACAGGTGTCTCATCAGCGCTGCCTATTCGGCCGCTCGAAAAATTCTTCTCTTTCGAAAGTGAGACGACATACCGCTGAAATTTTTTTTTAAAATTGTGTGGAATCTTTTGTCATATTGTTGTACGGCATTGTTGAGGTAAGCCCGTCCGTTGCATAAAGCGATCAACCCATCCACGGTTAGCCTTGAACACTTCCTTCGGTATGTTAAGAACTACGGCTTCTCTTATAGTATCACTAGCCACAGGCTGCCCAATCTTCCCCCTTTCACGGACGAATTCCAGAATTTTTACTTCAACTAAGGATGCCTTCCTTTGCGAGGAGCAGTGAATTTCTTTCTTGTTGCGACAGAAGCGAAAAATGCCTATTTCTTCCATAAGCGAACGCTCCTCTCATCTACAACGAACTCTCTTCCCGCACTCCGGTTGCCGTATTTTTCAGCCTGAAGAATTACTTTACATTTGTGAGTAGCACCATACGATGTTGTTCTCTGCTTGCCCTCTATTTTGTGACTACCTAATGCAAACAGATTACGCAGTAATAGACCTACAATAATGTAACGCAGTTAAGAATTACAACAATGAGTTTTGACGTAAGGAACAATACCTAAATTTCAGTGATGTTGCCGGTCTACGACAGATTCAAGTCTTCACTTGAACATAATGCGCCATCAAATCTTATGCGCATTCCCATTTTAAGTACCGCATATAGTTAAAAAAGTGTAAACCACGTTTGCATAAGGACAGTAAGTCGTCAGGTCGGGATGGAATCCCAATTCGATTTTACAGAGAGGATTCCATGGCACTCGCCCATCATTTAGTTGCATTTATCGCCAATCTCTCGACCAGTTCAAACAACCATGTAACTGGAAAAAGACGCATGTGACTTCTGCACATAAGTAAGGTAAAAGAACGAAACTGCAAAATTACAGTCCAATATCCTTAACATCGTTTTGCTGCATAATTCTTGCACATATTTTAATTTCAGATCTATTAAAATTTCCTTGAGACAGAAAAACTTCTGTCTACAAATCAGCACGGAATTAGAAAGCATCACTCGTGCGAAACTCAGCTTGTCCTTTTCTCGCAGTATATCCTGTGAACGATGCAAGAAGGGCAAAGGCCAGATTATATATTCCTAGATTTGCGAAATGCATGTGACACGGCGAACAACTGCAGACTGTTAATGAAGATACGAACATGCGGAATAGGTTCGCAGATATGTGAGTGGCTCGAAGACTTCTTGAGTAACAGGACCCAGTACGCTGACCTCGATTACGAGTGTTCATCAGTGACAAGGATATCGTCAGGAATTCCCCTTGTGTGTGTGACAGGACCGCTGTTGGTCTCTGTATATTAGAGTGTAAACCATCTGACGGAAAGGGTGGGCAGCATCTGTAGCTGTTTGGTGATGATGCTGTGGTGCACGATAAGGTGTAGTCGTTGAGAGACTGAAGGAGTATACAAAATGACTTACAATAGAATATTTCCAAGTTTTACAATGTTACTTATAATCCGTCTTGACTGCATAAAATGTTTCCACCTTTTGTTTGCTGTAATGTCTTATCTCTCAAACTCAAGTATGCTAGCTCCAATAACACTGTTCTTCGTAGCACTGTCGTGTCAACAATTTAACAACTGGTAACTCAGTCGTGCACGAAACAAACTAGAACTCTTCTTGGTCATCGCACGCACCGACAATGTGTTCTCCAACTAACCAATGCGCATTGTTTCCGTGGTCATTAACGTTGACTTACAGGTACTATAATATGCTGAGACTGAGCTCGTAAGCTTTTAAGCTAATTCACCACTTATGTTAAACTGATACGTGTTACTAAATAAAACTGAAATGACAATCACGTAATGTTCGAATAGAGCATCAGCAGTGTGCTGCTTGACACGGTCATGATGATTAACTCTCTAAGCGTGACGTTGCAGAGGGATATGAAATGCGGTGAGCACTTCATGTTGGTCGTAGGGAAGGCAAAAGGTAGACATCGGTTTATTGGAGGAGTTATAGGACAGTCTGCAAAGCAGACTTTGTATAGAACACCAATGCACCGGTTCTCGAGTACTGCTCGAGTGCCCGCCAGGTTAGCCGAACGGTCCCACGCACGGCTTTCCGGAGCGGGAAGGAGCGCATGATCCCCGGCACGAATCCGCCCAGTGGACTTGTGTCGAGGTCCGGTGTGCCGGCCAGTCTGTGGATGGTTTTTAGGCGGTTTTCCATCAGCCACGGCGAATGCCGGCTGGTTCCCCTTATTCCGCCTCAGCTACACTATGTCGGCGACTGCTGCGCAAACAAGTTCTCCACGTACGCGAAGACCACCATTACTCTACCACGCAGACATAGGGGTTACACTCGTCTGGTGCGAGACGTTCCCTGGGGGGGTCCACCGGGGGCCGAACCGCACAGTAACCCTGGGTTCGGTGTGGGGCGGCGGAGGGGTGAAGTGGACTGCGGTAGTCGTCGTGGGGTTGCGGACCACGGCGGCTGCGGCGAGGACGGAACTTGAAGCTAAATGCAAATTTACAATTTACGCACCTTTGGATCGAGTTAATTTAACTGTGTGTCGTATTCTACAATTCGCAGCAGAAAGAACGCGCACTGGCCAGTTCCGTTACATACTCCATAGCTACACTGGTTCCACACTAACCCTATGCTCCTCGGCGAAAATGCGTTTCTGGCGTACAGAGTGACTGGTAATATGGGAAGTGAGCAGCGAGAGCTCGCTTCGGCGCCGGCGGCCGCCACTTTCCATCAGGACGAGCGGCCGTTCTGAGGCGGCCAGGGCGCCGGGCTGCTATTTATGCCGCGCCGTTGGCAGCCCTGCCGTCGCGGCTTGATTGATTTATTAGGACAGTGATTGATGCAGTCCGCCTCGTCCTCGCTGCGCTCCAGAGGCGCAGGGGAGAAGCCGGGGGCGGAGAGGGGGGCTGGAGGCGGTGGGGGCGGAAGGGCTGTGCGTGGAGGTGCGTGGGCGAGAGTTGATGGCGCAGGCGGGGGGCCGGCAGGCAGCTGGGGGAGCGGGGGCGGAGGAGGTGTGTGCACTGGACCGGGCGGTGGATCCGGCGTGCAGCTACTCTAGACTTGGGAAATTTTGTTTCCAAGGAGCGAAAGCGACGCAATAATGTGGCTAATGGGGCACTGTCTAGGTCACGTACACCGCCTACAGGAAAGGTGAAGCACCCAGAAGACGTGGATGGATGTCAATTTATAAGGGACAGTCGAACGACAAACTGAACACGAGCGACAACAGGGGGCTCCATTCAAAAGCAGCCACCACACGCATCAATACATTTATCCCAGCGGGGGACGAGACGATCAATTCCCATTTCGTACACCGCGGTATGCCGATGGATCATGGCGCGGGGTAGCCGCACGGTCTTAAGCGCCTTGCCAATATGGTGCGGCTCCCCCCGTCGGAGGTTCGAGTCCTCCCTCAGGCATGGGTGTGTGTGTCGTCCTTAGCGTAAGTTAGTTTAAGTTAGGTTGAATACATTACTGGCCACTAAAATTGCTACACCAAGAAGAAAATGAGATGATAAACGGGTATTCATTGTACAAATATATTACACTAGAACTGACATGTGATTACATTATGGAGCTATTTGGATGCATAGATACTGAGAAATCAGTACCCAGGACAATCATCTCTGGCCGTAATAACGGCCTCGATACGCCTGGGCATTGAGTCAGAGCTTGGATGGCGTGTACAGGTACAGCTGCCCATCCACCTTCAACACGATACCACAGTTTATCAAGAGTGCTGACTGGCGTATTGTGACGAGCCAGTTGCTCGGCCACCATTGACCAGACGTTTTCAATTGGTGAGAGATCTGGAGAATGTCCTGGCCAGGGCAGCAGTCGAACATTTTCTGTATCCAGAAAGACCCGTAGAGGACCTGCAACATGCGGTCGCGCATTACCTTGCTGAAAAGTTGGGTTTCGCAGGGATCGAATGAAAGGTAGAGACACGGGTCGTAACACATCTGAAATGTAACGTCCACTGTTCAAAGTGCCGTCAATGCGAACAAGAGGTGACCGAGACGTGTAACCAATGGAACCCCATACCATCACGCCGGGTGATACTCCAGTATGGCAATGACGAATACACGCTTCGAATGTGCGTTCACCGCGATGTCGCCAAACACGGATGCGACCATCATGCTGCTGTAAACAGAACCTGGATTCATCCAAAAAAATGACGTTTCGCCATTCGTGCACCCAGGTTCTTCGTCGAGTACACCATCGCAGGCGCTACTGTCTGTGATGCAGCGTCAAGGGTAACCGCAGCCATGGTTTCCGAGCTGATAGTCCGTGCTGCTGCAAACGTCGTCGAACTGTTCGTGCAGATGGTTGTTGTCTTCCAAACGTCCCCATCTGTTGACTCAGGGATCGAGACGTGGCTGCACGATCCGTTACAGTCATGCGGATAAGATGCCTGTCATCTCGACTACTAGTGATACGAGGCCGTTGGGATCCAGCACGGCGTTTCGTATTACCCTCCTGAACCCACCGATTCGATATTCTGCCAGCAGTCATTTGATCTCGACCAACAGGAGCAGCAATGTCGTGATACGATAACCGCAATTGCTATAGGCTACGATCTGACCTTTATAAAAGTCGGAAACGTGATGGTACACATTTCTCCTCCTTACACGAGGCATCACAACAACGTTTCACCAGGCAAACTGCTGTTTGTGTATGAGAAATCGGTTTGAAACTTTCTTCATGTCAGCACGTTGTAGGTGTCGTCACCGGCGCCAACCTCGTGTGAATGCTCTGAAAAGCTAATCATTTGCATATCACAGCATCTTCTTCCTGTCGGTTCAATTCCGCGTCTATAGCACTTCATCTTCGTGGTGTAGCAATTTTAATGGACAGTAGCGTACATTTCAAGATGGCGAGTCCGCTTGAAACATCCAAATCAGTTGAACAACGTTCTGTTATTCGTTTTTTTAATGGCCAGTAGTGTAGTATGTAAGCCTAGGGACCGATGACCTCAGCAATTTGGTCCCATAGGAACTTACCACAAATTTCCAAAATTTTGCCAATGGATCCACAACTGCGCCGACTGTTGCACTTCCTCGTTCGACTGAAAGCGACGTCCACTCCACGAATGACGTAACACGTATATGCACCAGCAGATGCAACATAAAAGTTGCGAAACCGATTGTGTACGACTGTAGTTGAATTGAAGACATACAGCTACAGTGGACTTTTGGTCTTTTCATTCTGTTTTATATTTAATAATTGTAATGCATGTATTAAAAAACTATTTAATGAATGTTTTGCCAGTCAATAATGTATGAACACAAAGCTGTCTTGTAAATTATTTATTCACACCGGCCTTCGTCGTAGACCATCTTCACAGTGATAAATATACAAGGGAAACAAAAAGAAAGCCGAAACATAGAAATAAGCCGGCCGCTGGTGTGGTCGAGCGGTTCTAGGCGCTTCAGTCTGGAACCACGTGGCTGCTACGGTCGTAGGTTCGAATACTGCCTCGGGCATGGATGTGCGTGATGTCCTTAGGTCAGTTAGGTTTAAGTAGTTCTAAGTTCAAGGGGACTGATGACCTCAGATGTTAAGTCCCATAGCGCTTAGAGCCATTTGAACCACAGAAGTAAAATAAAATTTTCACAGGACAACCTCAGTTGAATCTTCATTGTCAAGTCAAAAACGTAAGAGACATTTCATTGGTACTCCACCAATGGCTACGTCAACAACAACTGTAGTACCGCCAGTGTAGCATACGCAAGACGTCACAAGGGCAAGTCGTAGATCATACGACACAGCACTGTATTCATCACGAATTTTTCTACGTTTACCGATACTGTTGATAAATGTCTGTAAAAAAAGTGCGAATCGGATGAATAATTACCGACCGCCCGTTGGCCAGTATGTGGTACAGTATATACAGGGTGCAGAAAAATCATGTCACGAAATTTCAACCGTGTACAGCTGATGCCAGTAGGAACCAAAATTACTAATTTTGTGCAGGTCGACAATACACCATTTTTAAACTACGGAAACTTGGCGCCATGTGCTCAGATTGGCCCGCTATGGTTGTCGGTTCACACATACAAACGTCCCTCGCCCCGTCACTGCCCTAACGTGATACGCACACGTCTCGAACAGCTCTTACTGTTTGTCTCCACCTCACGTCAGAAGTATTCACACGTAAACTTCAGTTCAGGGCACGAACGTATCACCTGCAATTTAGTCATAGAGGAAGCATGGCGGCACAGTATTCGTTTGAAGACCAACGAGATATGGTTTTTGTTTATGGACTAGCCGGGGATAATGCGCATGAAGCATGCTGTATGAGAAACGGTACCCAGCAAGACGCCACCCACACCTGCAAACGTTTACAGCACTTCACCGGCGACTTGGCGAAACGGGCTCGGTAGCGGGATATCGTGGTGATGCTGGAAGACCTCGACCATGACGGGATGCTGCATCTGAAGAGACTGTTCTCGAGCCCTTCGATGAAGCACCTACGACAATGCACTCGAGCGGTTGGACTCGACATGGGGTCACTCATCGGTCAGTCTGGGAGGTTCTGAGGGATGACTGCCGGCATCCATTTAGTTTCCACCCTGTCCAGGACCTAAATCCTGTGGCGGAATATGAACACAGGCTAGGGTTTTGCCAGCAGTTTCTGCCATGTGTTGCACCAGATCCCGACTTCCACGCCATTGTTTTGTTTACCGACGAGTGTTCAAAAATGGTTCAAGTGGCTCTGAGCACTATGAGACCTTACTTCTAAGGTCATCTGTCCCCTAGAACTTGGAACTACTAAAACCTAACTAACCTAAGGACACCATACACATCCATGCCCCAGGTAGGATTCTAACCTGCGACCGTAGCGGTCGCGCGGTTCCAGACTGTAGCGCCTAGAACCCCTCAGCCACCACCGCGGCCGGCACCGACGAGTGTACCTTCCATCGGGGCAGCCCCCACAACACTCGAAATGTTCATTACTGGGCAAAGGGAAATCCTTATCACATATGTCCACGGACACCACGAACGATTTCCGCTCAACATTTGGGCAGGCATTCTGGGTGACCATCTGACTGGACGGTCCATCTACCTCCTTGACTTACCGGGGCAAATTACGTTCACTTTTCGCAAGAAACTCTACCCCGCTTGCTGGAAGACGTTCCCCTGAACATAGGGCTACGCATGTGGTTGCAGCATGATGGCGCGCCCGCACATAACAGTCGTACTGTGCGAAGATATTTAAATGAACTCTTTGACGGCCGGGTAATTGCCAGAGATACTCCAAGGACATGACCCCCGCGATCACCAGACCTCACGCCACCGTACTTTTTCAAATGGCTCTGAGCACTATGGGACTCAACTGCTGTGGTCATCAGTCCCCTAGAACTTAGAACTACTTAAACCTAACTAACCTAAGGACATCACACACATCCATGCCCGAGGCAGGATTCGAACCTGCGACCGTAGCAGTCGCACGGTTCCTGACTGCGCGCCTAGAACCGCGAGACCACCGCGGCCGGCCCGGACTTTTTCCTGTGGGGATTCTTCAAGGTTCTACTTCTCCCACCCGGACGCGAACCACCTAGAACCGAAGAGGAATTAACGGATAGCATACAACACGCCGCCAGTCACACCACGGCAATGCCAGCAATCTTTGAAAGAGTTCGGCAAACCACCGTTCGACGTTACCAAGCTTGTGTCGAGTCAGAGGATCGCCAGTTCGAGAACCTTCGTTATAGTAAACAATGCCCTAGCTACAAAAAAGGCCCTTTTCAGGGCCGAAACAATTTGCAAAAGACTTTCTGTACGCGAACTAACAGCTGTTGACGGGATTGTTCCCGGAAACTACAATGCATGTGTCGGGACCCCGGCGGGTTCGCCCCCAGGCCCCCAGAGAGGAAGGCTGGCGGGCTACCACCGAGCGTACGGGCCGCCGTGGATACATCGCGATCTCTGGCAGGCAGAGCATTCGTTGTCCACAAAGCATCCGGCAGCAGGGCGATCCCGCGGCCAATCGGAGCGCATGGCGACGAGTTTCCGTAGTTCAAAAATTGTGCGTTGTCGACCTACACGACATTAGTAAGTTTGGCTCCTACTGGCATCGGCTGTCCAGGGTTAAAATTTCGTGACACAATTTTTCTCCACCCTGTATAAATGATCTAGTAAAACGCGTCAGAAACTCTTTAAAGCAGTTCGCCATTTATGTGGTTGTCTACAGGGTGGTCGGAAATTCCCGTTGCAGTCTTGTAGTGCTTGTAGAGGGGAGTGAGTGCATCGTATTTTGAATAGGAACCCATGTCCGGGAACGTCATCCAACGAGACTACGGAGCATCAAAGTTATAGGCGCGGGCGTTTGTAAATGTACGTATGCACGGGGCGATTCCGTGATGATGGTACAGACTTTCTAGGATGACGGAGAACGATAAATGTATTAATTTGAAGTAAGGATCCCTGTACCGGAAACGAACGAGTCAAAAGTTATAAACGAAAACCATTCTGACACCTCTGACAGTTGAATACATGTACCCGTTCTTGTATTGCGAAGAGTGTAGGGTTGGTAACTTTCGGTGGTGGTAATGTGGACAAAAACGAGAAGAAATGTCCAATAACCGTGGCCTCTAAAGTGCATACCTTAACAGCTCTGAACACTTGCTCAGTAGAAGAGATGTGCTTCACATTAGCGAAGATCAACGAATTGTCATAGCTCCTCAGGTATGCAATTTAGAGCCCACGTTTATTGGACATTTTTTCTCGTTATTGTCCACACTACCACCACTGAAAGTTACCAGCCATACACTCTTCGCAACACAAGAACCGGTACCTGTATTCAACTGTCACAGGTATCAGAACGGTTTTCGTTTATAAATTCTGACTCGTTCAAAATACGATGTACTCACTCCCCTCTACAAGTCTGTGACAGGAATTTCCGACCACCCTGTATAAAGAAACGGGAAAGACAGCACAATTTGCAGAAAGATTTGCACAGAGTTGATGAATTCCGCAGCCTCTGGCAGTCGGCCCTGCACGTAAACAAATGTAACACAATGCGCATACGTAGTAAAAGAAATCCACTGCTGTACAACTATTCTATTCATGACAGTTTTCCGGAAACAGTATCTCCCGTAACTATCTAGGAGTAACAATCTGGAGCGATCTTAAGTGGGATAGAAATTGAAAATTTGTGCTAAGGACTATGGGACCAAACTGATGTAATCAGACCCTAGGTTTACGTACTACTCAATCTAACTTAAACTAACTTACGCTAACCACAACACACACACCCAAGCCCGAGGGAGGACTCGAACTTCCGACGGAGGGAGCCACGCGAACCGTGACAAGACGCCCAAGACCTCACGGCTACCCCGCGCGGCTAAGTGGGATGACCACATGAAAAAAAAGTAGCAAAAGCTGTAAGTACGCTGTTTATGTTTTCTCTATGTAAGTAGGCTGTTTATGTTTTCTCTATGTAAGTAGGCTGTTTAGGTTTTTTTATTGGTAACGCCACCTCTGTATGAAAATCACTGGCTGTGCTGTGTGCAGTCTGTGGCTGCTTTGCATTGTTGTAATACTCGCCATTGTAGTGTTGGGCAGCGGCAGCTGGATGTGAACAGTGCGTAGCGTTGCGCAGTTGGAGGTGAGCCGCCAGCAGTGGTGGATGTGGGGAGAGAGATGGCAGAGATTTGTAATTTGTCATGAACTGCTATATTTATATATGATGATATCAAGGTAAATACATTGTTTGTTCTCTACTAATATCTTTCATTTGCTAACTATCCGTATCAGTAGTTACCGCCTTCCATAGTTTGAATCTTTTATTTAGCTGGCAGCAGTGGCGCTCGCTGTATTGCAGTAGCTTGAGCAGCGAAGATTTTTGTGAGGTAAGTGATTTGTGAAAGGTATAGTTTAATGCTAGTCAGGGCCATTCTTTTGTAGGGATTTTTGAAAGTCAGATTGCGTTGCGCTAAAAAAAAAAATATTGTGTATCAGTATAAGCACAGTCATTTGCAATTGTTCAAAGGGGACGCTTCATATGTCGACCCTTAGCCTAGGATACCTCACTGGAATCTTCTGATTTTTTTCTTGTAGTTTGTGTAATTAGTGTAGCTATTGTTTATTGCTAGCGCGTAATTATAGAGAGAATTTCCTTTGTAGTTGTAGTTTTTCATTGTTGTACAGTAAAACAGTTGTGGCATGCATGTAGATTTGCACCAAGTATTTCGCAGCTGCGCTGGCAATTAAGTAGACATTATTTCCATTGCTATGTTATTTTATTTTGCTCTTCAAATTGCGCTTTTCTGTGTTATCGTGTGAAATACTGTGACAATAATGGCGTGTGAAAAACGTATTACTAGGCTCCAAAGTAAACTGAGAAATGACAGTGAAGACGAAAGCAGTGTGTTAGCGCCGCAGAGTAATGAATTAACTAATGTTCAAAGTACTAATTTGGTAATTGCGCATAGGGAAATGGAGCGGGCGGCAAACAATAGTGTAGACAGTGAAACAGGTAGTGAACAGGGAAGCGTTATCGATCGATTGGTCGGCAACAGCTCGCCTCAGGAATCGGGAATGACAGAACACAATATTGCAAATACTGCAGACTCAGGTTTTGGGTTCCCACCGTTTTCTCAAATGAGTCACGACACATTTTCCACTTGTCAAAATGTGAATGTTGCCGGTGCAACTTCACTGCCGAAAAGCACTGAGGAACATGTTTCAGACACCAGTGCATTGTTATTACAATTAATGCAACAAATGGGACAAAAGCTTTAAAAGTTAGACATAATGGAACAACATCAGAGACAAACACAGCAACAGTTAGACACAATGGAACAAAATCAGAGACAAACACAGCAAAAGCTTCAAAAGTTAGACACAGTGGAACAAAATCTTAAAAAGTTAGACTCATTGGAACAAACACTTGAACAAACACGTGAAGATTTAACTACTGAGTTACATAACATTGAATCGAAATGTCAAAAAGTCTGTAATGACGTAAAAACACAAATTTGTGAGCATTTTCAACCTATTTTTTCGCGGCATGAAAATGCATTACAGAATCACGAAGCAGCCATAAAAGAACTGCAAATTATTGTTCATGAAAATCATGAGACCTTGCAAGCTAAATTTGACTCAGTTGCATCTACCGATTCGGTTACGCAACTTGCAAAAACTCAGGAAAACTTTAAGGACACAGTAGATACTCTGAAACTTGGTTCAGAAAAACACACTGAAGAAATAAGTACACTATCGGAGAAAGTAGCCGAACTTTCGGATCAGGTCACTAACTTATCTACAAAGGTAGATGATGATCTGAATGACACAAGACCCGTAGCCTTCACTGACACAGAAGAGTATGAACAAATAAGAAAATTCAAACAAAATCAGAATCAAATTAATACACAACACCAAAGAGAAATCCGGGAAGTACAAGATCAGCTGACACAGGTAATACAAGAATTACGTATTTCAGAGGACACTCGCGCTCCAACACGGGAAGAGGGACTTAGAAACACGGAAAAGCCGCAAAATAATAACACAGGGCATTTCGGAAGTTATGAAAGAAATTGGCAATGTGCAACGAATTTTGAGATGGAACGGCCGACACGACCTAACAATGACCGATATGCGACTCGCCGACATGATGATTTTGACTATAAGCTGTTCATTACTACACGTAAATTCGAAACATTTAAGAATTCTGGCAACGACATTCATCCACAAGCATGGCTCCATCAATTCTCTCATTGTTTTCCTCCCAACTGGTCGTTAGAACACAGATTAGAATTTATGTGTGGCTATTTAGAGAATGAACCAGCTGTAAGAATGCGATCGGTCATTCACGATTGTCACAGTGAAGGAGAATTTTACCATGCCTTCCTCTCAGCGTACTGGTCTCAAGCTACACAAGACCGACTAAAACATAGCATCATAATGATGAAACGTTTCGAACAATCTGAATTCTCCAGTCTTGTGAAATGTTTTGAAGACATGTTGCACAAGAATCAGTACCTGTCAAACCCATACAGCCCCTCAGAACTCATCCGCATTTGCTTAATCAAATTACCTGAACATTTACGGCATATTATTTTAGCAGGACGTTGCAAAGACGACATTGAAGCTTTTCAGGGACTGTTACAAGAACTAGAAATTGACACTGATAATCGCGGAACGCGAAAACAAGGACACAACAATTACAGGTCACATCCGTCACAATTCCGTGACGACAGAAACAATAACCGGACACGACTGGTCTATTCTTACAACGCAAATCGTGACCAAAACAGACACCGCCCGTATGACAACCACTGGCAGAATAACAGTTACAGACAAAGATCGCATTTCCATAGTAATGAATATGACAGAGACAATCATAGAAACAGACAATTTGGCAACCAGAACTATTATTATCACGGGAGACAGAATACCTTCAGACGCAATGGTCCACCGTGCAGTGATAATTCAGGGAGAAATTCTCCACCACTTAACCGACAAGAAAGAAACTGCAGGAACTACTGACATGACGACAGACGATATAATCACAACGACAGACCTGAATTTCATCAGAACTGGCGGGATTTAAACAGGGCTGGGCCCTCTCGGCAAGGTGAATTTGTAGAAGTTAGGTCTCCTAATCCCAATAACGACGCGCGGCAACAAAGAGACAGACAATGACTCGCACCGCAGGCAGCCGCGTGCGCCGGCTGGCTCAGAGAAAAATAACATAAGACGCTAACCTTGAGCAAATTTTAGCATTCTTTACCGATGTATACAACATGATAATTGCGTTGAAGTTGAAACTCTGTGCACTAGGAAGAGTAAAGGTTTACACCACATTTCACATGTAAAACCATTTATTGAAAGATAGTCTGCTTTTTAACTTTGTCTTTGCCATAAAACTTTTCACTTCACATTTCTAGTATGCTTTGTCAGACTTAAGAAACTGTTAACATGCAACAATGTTTGAAGTTAAATATCCAGTCTAGAACCTAGGGAACATTTTTAAACAGAAATTACGAATGCATTGTTATAGTGAACAGACGACACAGTGTTGTATTTGTACATTCTTGCTTGTTAGTTGCGCGATTACGTAACGACTATCAGGCTTACATACTTAGGACACATACTGGTACTGCTAATGAGATTTTAATGCAACATTTTGGTTTACTTGAAAATAGATTCTGGGTTTAATGTACTTTCTGTGAGATACCAGACGACACAGTGGTTAGTTTAAGTGACAACTACACGGTTTTATCACGACGCTTCTAATGAGTGACAATTTACAATAATGCTTTTGTAGTGTTTCTGTTTTATTTCTGCACAGTTTTTCTGTTTTATTCTGCAAAGTAAAACATGTTTTAGTAGTAACTTTTGTGGTATAGCTACAATGAGATTGCCTTTTCCATAGCACAACAATACGTTACAGCACAGTACTTTCTTCATCATGGCAATAAGCGTAATAACTAAGAAATTTATACGCAAAGCATTTCACTTTTGTGTATTATGAGGTAAGTACATTGGCTTCTGTAGAACTTAGCTTTCGGAGGAAAATAACTACGACACTTCCACAGAGATTATCTTACAACAAGATGCACATTTAGCGCTACAGGACACGCATTTCAGTGATTAATTTTGTACTTAAACCATTTATTTTTCAAGATCTTTGAATTACAAAGAAAGTTTTCAGTGATACATTTCATTTCATTGCTGTAATCTGTAACACCTGAGGGTATAATTACATTAATCCCCAGGGGGGTACACGCTTACTTTGTGTACCATGTGTGTGGCAACCACAAGGAACCCTAGCTAATATGGTATTTGCTTATACAACTTTACACATCGGTACCATATTTCTCTAACACACAAATTACACAGCTATCTGATCATTTAACTGAGAGATAAACATTTTTTTACTACATCAGTGACACATGTTTACACAATACACAGTTGGATAACTTCACACTTATGAAATTGTATTTTGTCTGTACTTTGTGAAATGCTCATATTTTTTCGGAACCATTGTGATACTATAAGAGCTTTGAATGATGTATTTGGTAAGGGAGCATGAATTTTAAAGTACGTTTGAGGTAGATGACACTATTGAAATGAGCAGAGAATTTTTTTTAGGTTTTGATATTATTGCAGAAAGCTACGACGTTTTTGAGATTTGACTGAGGTGTTATGATGTTATTATTACGACGACGATGTGTACTACGCTGTTGAGATATGTTTATGATCAATAAGGTGATGCTACCGTATATGAGGAATAAGAAGTATGTTGGAAACCAAGAATCGTACTTTAAGAGTTATGAAATGTGCGTAAATGCATGACTGTATCACAATGCTGACGAATATTTTATTTGGACACTTATATTTATAGGATTTTCTTTCTACAGATTTGTAACGCAAATTCTTGACCTGTGAAATATTTTTATGTGAGACTGTCACTGTAGCGGAAACTGCTGTCGTAAATATTTCCGTAAGAAAGTTAAGTGACCACCTGCACGTAATGCATCGCGGGCACCCACCTGGGCGACGGCCGCCCAAAAAAAAAGAAATCCATTAGCCTTTCAGAGGCGCAGGTGGAGAAAAAAAAAAGGAGAGACCATTAACCTCGCTATTGACATTCCTTTGTGGAAAGCATCGCAAATAAGACACGCTCATTACTTGGAAACATATGATTATATTGTGGAGTGCCTACTTTCTGCTACTTACTGAAATGCTTATAAACTGATGGGAAATATTCTTACATCTGCAAACCTGATAATGACAAGTGTCTTTCTACGAGAGTTGAGAGCTGCTGACTTATGATATATCACATGACTATTGAATGATATTTGTATGCTTTGGTTTGCGTAATTGCTTATTTCATTTGATACCTGTTTTCCAGCTGTGTTACAGCATTAGTTTTATAAAATAAACTTAGATGCATTTGCTAATGTGAACACTTTCTGTCAACAGATCTATTAAATGATAATTTTGTAATCCACATTCTTTAAAAAAAGGAGCACTTGGAAAGGAAAGAACAATAAGAAGGGACTAGTAACAGTAAATGGACACATAATTTTCTTTTCAAGTACATGGTAATATTTTTTTTACAATAAGTTGTTGTGGTGCACCACTTTAATTACTTAGACATTAAGATGTGATTATACATTTCCCTTATCTGCATTGTTATCTTTAGTGTACTATTTTTTCTGCTTGAGCTATGTCATGTTTCGATATAAGCTGCTGTTTGCCAGGCATAGTGCTACTGAACTTTAATTTGTGTTACTCTGCTAAGCCAGATTTATTTTTTTTGTTTGCTGCACATTGGCTCATATTAGTTGTAATGTTGCATTGCTTGGTAACTTAGATTTACTGTAGCTTGCTTTGCGATTTTCCATTTTTTTTATTGCTGTTTATATTAATTGTTTTATGTGCTGCTGCATTGCCTCGTCCCTTAGTTTAGCATCTGAGCTCAGTAGATTTAAGTTAGCTTAAGAGGGGGTAGACTATATAAGAAACTAACTATTATAAATTTATAAGAAATAGGATACTGTACAGTGGAGAAAAACTATTATTGACAGAGGATGTGAACAAAATACAGAAGGCAGGCTTAGATAGGACTTTTTGGGAATAATGATGAACAAAGGGAGATCTCCATGCAAAATACTGCAGTAAAACAAACCCTGTCCTTTCCCTTTTGTGTTATCCCACTATATGTTTGTGTACCCTTGTGTATTTGTTTTCTTCCTGTCTCTGTGTAGTTTCATAGAATTTTTTCTTCTTTTAATATTAAGCTACATTCACTATGATGAGGAATACTGTTATCCTCGAATTTAATTGGCATTAATAATATGTTATTTACTTTGTAAAGATGTTAGAAATTATTAATTCCGTTCTGTTTAATGCTCATGTGTGAAGTTGATGTTTCAAAAGTTATTGTGATCTTTTATGTATGTACTCATGTCATAATTCCACTGATGTATATGTTAGTTCGATTCTTTTGTAAAGCCTGTACTACAAATGTTATCTGTATTATTATGTTCTTTAATGATGTATTTTGTACCTTTGTTATTGTATTTTTATGTTACCAAATTGTAATTGTTACCAGTTCTTCAAATGAAGTGACATTTCACTGCACACGTTACTGTTGGTCATAGTACATGGACAATATGTGAGAAGTAGGGACTGATAGTGTTTGCACATGTGTTAATGATTCAGCAAGGGACTGGATAACAGCATTGCTGGATCTAAGGACAATTCCAGAAACTTTGTGAGTGCACAAGTGGTGGTTTATGGACTTGCTATATTGTCCGCAAGACTCTTCGATGGTGATTGTGCACCTGCACATTTGCAACAGATGGCTGCTGGCCGTCTCTACCAGGACTACAGTGGGTCTGCATCTTTGATGGCCCACCAATTGCTACAAGGACTGCAGTGGGTCTGCACCTCTGGTGGCCCACCAGTACCGTAATCTCTACCAGGACTACAGTGGGTCTGCTCTGTGATGACCTAACTACCAATATTCTTCAAAACGTCGACTGACTCTGCTGTGGGTTTGCTCTGTTGTGACCCAATACTTGTCTGCATGTCGAGAGTCAGCACTGTCTTTCCGTTGGAAGGACAACACTACTTCTTCAAGACTGCATGGAAATCCACTACTTCCGTGTGCATTTTCTTCTACTGCTCAGACTTTGAGAAAAACACTATATTTTACCGTAATGAATGATCAGGACTGTCTTTATGGACTGTGACAAAATTTTAGCTTTTGACCAACGTTGTATCAATAAGTGTGTGCATTTGATATCTTTGTTATTGTAATTATGAAAAATTTTTTCAAATCTGTATTGGGCACTGCCCAAACCAATTTGTAAAATTTTTTGTGGGGAGCATGGGGGCTATGTAAGTAGGCTGTTTATGTTTTCTCTATGTAAGTAGGCTGTTTATGTTTTCTCTATGTAAGTAGGCTGTTTAGGTTTTTTTATTGGTAACGCCACCTCTGTATGAAAATCACTGGCTGTGCTGTGTGCAGTCTGTGGCTGCTTTGCATTGTTGTAATACTCGCCATTGTAGTGTTGGGCAGCGGCAGCTGGATGTGAACAGCGCGTAGCGTTGCGCAGTTGGAGGTGAGCCGCCAGCAGTGGTGGATGTGGGGAGAGAGATGGCAGAGATTTGTAATTTGTCATGAACTGCTATATTTATATATGATGATATCAAGGTAAATACATTGTTTGTTCTCTACTAATATCTTTCATTTGCTAACTATCCCTATCAGTAGTTAGTGCCTTCCATAGTTTGAATCTTTTATTTAGCTGGCAGTAGTGGCGCTCGCTGTATTGCAGTAGCTTGAGCAGCGAAGATTTTTGTGAGGTAAGTGATTTGTGAAAGGTATAGTTTAATGTTAGTCAGGGCCATTCTTTTGTAGGGATTTTTGAAAGTCAGATTGCGTTGCGCTAACAAAATATTGTGTGTCAGGTTAAGGACAGTCGTGTATAATTCTTCAAAGGGGACGTTTCAAAGCAAATGAGAGACTGAAATTCATAGGAAGAACCTCAAGGAAAGGTAATTCATCCACTAAAGAAGTGGATTATAAGGCACTTGTTCCACCGACTTTTGAGTATTGTTCATCTGTCTGGGATCCTTGCCAGGTAGGACTGAGAGAAGAGACAAAGAAGATCCAAAGAAGGGCGGCGCGTTCCGCCACGGGCTCGTTTAGTAAGTGCGAAAGCGTTACAGATATGCGCAACGAACTCCAGTGGCAGCTACTGCATAAGAGGTGTTGCGCATCACGGGGAGGTTTGCTGTTGAAATTTTGAGACTGTGGTTTCCGAGAAGAGTCTGACAGCGTATTGATTCCCCCACACACGTCTCGCGAAATGACCAAGAGAAGAAAATACAATACAGAGGCTTACCGACAATTACTCATCCGACGAGCCAATCGCAACTGGAAGAGGGAAGGGAGGATCTGTTAGTGGTACCAGAATTACCCTCCGCCGCAGCCCGTCTGGTGGCTTGCGGAGTACTGATGCAGATGTAGATGCAAGTGAATGTGTGACTAGTCTGGTGTTACGGGACTTGTGAGGGCTTTCTAGGGGCCACCGACTGCCCCGAGTCTTCCGTTAGTCAGCGAGGCAGGAGGGATGTGCCTCATCCACTGTGCTCACGTCACAGCAGCCAGCTGTACATCATGGGACGTCACGACAGTTCAGAGAGCATTTCAAATGATGGCCTTCACACAGACGTCTCCGGAACGGAAAGTCAATCCTTTTCACAACGTTTTCGAGGTGGTGGCATTCGCACGGAACGGAACGAAAACCTGTGGAATCCCAAACGCGCCCACAACGCTTTTCAAATGTCTGCATTCACACAGACCATCAACATAACCACGCAAGACGAAGCGGTATGTTAGCGTCTAAACATTTGACAATCGTCTCGAGTGCTCTCATTGTTACAGACCGCTTACGTAGTTGTCCCAAGCGAAACGTTACACCTGCCCATAGTGTATCTGAAAAGGGAGAACTCATAAGGAACGGAAAAAAAACTGAGAGGAACGTCAAACATATCCACGATTAATTTTAAATCTCACGACCCAGCAGATCAGAACAAAATCGAACGAAATATCAACGCAAAACGTTTAACAAAGTTTTTCTAATGGCTACATTCACGCTGACTGTACGCGTAATCGGACAACATGGAACTGAATATCAATATGTTTCATGGGATGTCAAATCTATTCCATATTTTTAGATTTCCAGAAGGCCTTCGACACCGTTCTTCACAAGCGTCTTCTGAACAAACTGCGTGCCTATGGAATATTTTCTTGGTCATTGCCGCTCCAATCATTTAAATAATTTTTAAAAAAGACAAATTTTAAATACCGCTCTCACCAGATGACGGTATACTGGACGTGAATGGTGGGGATTGGCTACAGGGCAATGTTCAACGTTACTATGTTACAAATAGCTTATGTGAGTACTTTCTTGCTTCATTAAAAGAAACTGGCTCTTTAAAAGTTTAACTTACACCTCAGAATTGGAAGATCGAATAGTTTGTATGAGCTCTTATTTTATTATTTTTTGTACAGATTGCCTGAGGATGCACTGATAAGTGGTGCGAAACCGGTCGCAGAGTTAATAAAAATCAATCATACAACCAGTGCGGAATTTTCTTTGAAAGAACTATGGAATTTCGCCTTAGTTGTGCGACTGGATTCGTGATATCCTGTCAGAAAGGTCACAGTTCGTAGTAATAGGCGGAAAGTCATCGAGTAAAACAGACGTAATATCCAGCGTTCCCCAAGGAAGTGTTATAGGCCCTCTATTGTTCCTGATCTATATTAACGACATAGGAGACAATCTGAGTAGCCGTCTTAGATTGTTTGCAGATGATGCTGTCAGTTACTGTCTTGTAAAGTCATCAGATGATCGAAGCGACTTGCAAAATGATTTAGATAAGATATCTGTATGGGGCGAAAAGTGGCAATTGACCCTGAATAAAGAAAGGTGCGAAGTTATTCACATGAGTGCTAATACAAATCCGCTAAATTTCGATTACGCGGTAAGTCTCACAAATCTGAAGGCTGTAAATTCAACTAATTGGAACGATTACATAGACAATGTTGTGGGTAGAGCAAACCAAAGACTGCGCTTCATTGGCAGAACACCTAGAAGGTGGAACAGGTCTACTAAACAGACTGCGTACACCACGCTTGTCCGCCCTGTTCTGGAGTACTGCTGTGCGGTGTGGGATCCGCATCAGGTGGTACTGACAGATGACATCGAAAAAGTACAAAGAAGGGCAGCTCGTTTTGTATTATCTCGAAATAGGAGAGAGAGTGCCACAGACATGATACGTGTATTGGAGTGGTAATCATTAAAACAAAGGCGTTTTTCGTTGTGACGGGATCTTCTCGTGAAATTTTAATCACGAGGTTTCTCTTCCGAGTGCGAAAACATTCTTTTGGCACCCACCTACATAGGGAGAAATGATCATCACGATAAAATAAGAGAAATCAGGGCTCGCACAGAAAAAATGAAGTGCTTTACTCCGTTCGAGAGTGGAAAGGTAGGGAGACAGTTTGAAGGTGAGTCATTGAACCCTCTGCCAGGCACTTTACTGTGAGTTGCAGAGTAATCACATAGATGTAGATGTAGATTTCGAGTGATGGCACCCACTCCGATAGAGAACGATACAGACCAGGACAGAACGATAAACCTGTGCACAGTGCCTCTCAGATGCGGCAGCCACACACCAGAACGAAATCAAACGGAACGACAAAGTCAAAAAATTTCGCAATCCCCTTCAAAGGGTCAGTATTCACACAGAACGTCAACTTAACCGAAGGGGGTAGAAGAGAACGCGATTGAACGGAATGTCAACGTCAGTGCATCTCACAATTTATTTCAAATCATGGCATACACACAGATCGTGAACGGAACGGTAACAGTGCATTTCCAGTGGCAACGTTCTCACAAAACTGAACCGAACGTCTACGTCAAAACATTTCGCAGTGCTTTCCAAATGGCGGCATTCACACAGACCGTCTACGGAACGGAACATCAAACCTGTCCGCGATGCAACTGAAGCGACGGCATTCACATGGAACGAAACGGAACGTCAAGTCCTGGCCACTATGCATTCCAATGCGGCAGTCAGTCAGAATGCCAATGACAAAATATTTTGCAATGCTTTTCAAATGGCAGTATCCACACAGATCATCAACGCAAAGAAATGGAACAGAACACAGCGGGACGGAACGGGTCGCCAACGTCAAAACATCTCAGAATTCTTCTCGACTTCATACTGACCGTTAACGGAACGGAGTGAAACATCAGTGTCAAAATATACATTATCGTATCAGCATCCACAAAGGGCGCAAACGGAACGAATCAGAAGCGAACGCAACGTCGAAAATAGTCCACGCTGCACTACAAATTACGCGTCTCACACAGATCAGCAACTAAATGAAACGGGACAGGAAGGAATTTGAACACCGTGTCAACGATTCTCATCAAGATAGTTTTGACCTTGACGTTTGTGAAGAGGTAGTGACGTCGCCTGATAATATCTGAAACTGTTCTAATCTTGTCGCGCTAACTCATGCTATAGCAGCTGATGTTGTGTCTTCTCAATCTTTACTACTTCCATTGCTCTCTAGACATAACAAACTAGAGCATGAGGAGTCCAATATTTTTCTCATGAGTCTTTTACACAAAAGGGAGGGCAAATTTCTGCAAGATATGGACAATCACAGACTCTACGCTTGGTATATATAAATGAAACAATTTTCGTTAATATTTTATCCAGTATCGGGCCACTGTCAAACCGGAATGAGCCAGGAACACAGTTCGATCAGCCGGCTGAATGGAGACCTGCGATGAGACTTGTTTCATACTCTGTCATGTCTAGTGGCTGATGCTGCTGCCTCTGGATCACGGGGTCCCGGGTAAGATTCCCGGCCAGGTTAGGGATTTTGTCTGCTCGGGGACTGGGTGTTTGTAGTGTCCTCATCATTTCATCATCATCATCATCATTATTCGTGACAGTGGCTGGATTGGACTGTGTAAAGATTCCACTTTGTACAGGCGCCGATGACTGCGCAGTTGAGAGCCCCACCAACCAAACATGATCACACTCTGTCAGCTGCTGGTAACGCTGTCTCATACGATTACGCGACATCCCCATGTTCTTTACTTTGATCACTCAACATCTGACGCTGTTCGTGGCCCTTATGTACCCCACCAAGCATGTAACAACACTAAATGTGAACAACAATGACACATCAGTACCTCGTCTCCTACTTTCCAGGAGAGCTTCTGCGAAGTTTGGGAAATAGGAGAAGAGGTCCTGGCGGAAGTAAAGCGGTGAGGACGGGACGTGAGTCGTGCCTGGGTAGCTCAGATGGTAGAGCACTTGCCCGCGATAGGCAAAGGTCCCGAGTTCGAGTCTCGGTGCGGCACACAGTTTTAATCTGCCAGGAAGTTTCATATCAGCGCACACTCCGCTGCAGAGTGAAAATCTCATTCTGGGAACAATGACACAGTCTGGTGGGCCTTCTGCTTGTCACACAGAATTGCAAAACTGTTCATTTACATACCTGTCAGGGGTGCGCACGTGTATGAAGTTACAGGGACATCCAATTGTGTCTTCTGGGTGCTTCACTATTTTTGTCTGACAGTGTGTGGTGTGGAAAGTGACGAGCTAGGCTATTGGAGTAGAGGTGAAATGGGCAACAGAATTAGAGGCCTTGAACACACACACACACACACACACACACACACACACACACACACACACACACAGAGAGAGAGAGAGAGAGAGAGAGAGAGAGAGAGAGAGATTGAGAGGGAGGGGGGGGGGGCGAGATGAAGAGAAGGAATGTGCGAATAGGTGGGGAAGATTGAGGAATTGGGTGGTGAGCTACACGAAGTGTGGTGGCAGCTCCCGGCTGGCCGCGCAGCTAACGAGCCGTCATTAGCGCCGCCACTTCCAGATTGGAGGTGAGGTGCAAACTCAGTTACTAGACTACTGAGGAGAGGGGGGAGGGGAGGAGAGGAGACTACACACACACAGTGTATCCGCCTCAAAGGACGCGCCCGGCCGTGGAGCGGGGGCGGAAACCGCGACGGCCGATCACGTGTGGCCGACATCAAAGGCCGCCGAGTGCCACTGCCGCCAATGGCGAACCACCTGTACATCGCGGGCCGCTGTCAGCCGATGATTTAGGCAGATAGGCGGGGCCTCCGAGTTGATTTTGCCGTGTGGTAGCAACACTCAGTTCGCACAACTTGTACACACTGCCTTACTAGGGCTTGATAATTTAACATGACAGCACAGCACTGATTCACAAGCAGGCCGCTGTGGCCGAGCGGTTCTAGGCGCTTCAGTGCGGAAGCGCGCTGCTGCTACGGTCGCAGGTTAGAATCCTGCCTGGGGCATGGATGTGTGTGATGTCCTTAGGTTAGCTGGGTTTAAGTAGTTCTAAGTCTAGGTCAATAGAAAGCCCTTCAAACATTAAACAGTTTCATTTCCATCGTACACAAAAGATTTCATCTCCCCCCTCATCTCATAAAACTATAGCATAATAGCATCTTAACGTCAATAGTGGGTTACGGCTCGGGAGTCTGGGCACACAGGCTCACGAGGGTTGTGTCCACCATGACAGTGAGAAGTGTTGAGAGGAACTTGATACTCAGATCTGTGGAGGCCTATAGAACGTCACCAGGGGGAGCCCTATTAGTCATAATGGGGCTCTGCCGCCTGGACATCATAATTAGAGAGCACGCTGCGTGGTTCTGGGTTAAGAAAGGGAACGTCACGAAGACAGAAGAGATATTAGGCACTGGGGCTAGGGATAAGGGTGAGATTCGGCAAAGGGGCGAACAACTATGGCAAGAACTATGGGAGGCGGATGAAACAGGGCGTAGGACATTTGAACTTCTTCCAGACCTTAGGGAACGATTGAAAATGACATACTTTGAACCCACTAGAGGACTAATCCTTTTTCTCACTGGACATGGGCCATACCCGACATAGTTATGTCGGTTCGGGAAAAGGCTCACACCCGCGTGTGAATGTGGTGAAACGGAGGGTAGCCCCGATCATGTGTTCTACGAGTGCCCCCTTTCCAATGACGTTGCTTCCACATTACGTGACCAGTTACCTACCGAGCGAGGTGGCGCAGTCGTTAGACACTGGACTCGCATTCGGGAGGACGACGGTTCAATCCCGCGTCCGGCCATCCTGATTTAGGTTTTCCGTGATTTCCGTAAATCGCTCCAGGCAAATGCCGGGATGGTTCCTTTGAAAGGGCACGGCCGACTTCCTTCCCCGTCCTTCCCTAATCCGATGAGACCGATGACCTCGCTGTCTGGTCTCCTTCCGAAAACAACCCCCAACCAACCAGTTACCTGACTGCGAGGCACACCAACTAATAAGACAACAAGACACTTTTCAAACTCTCAATAAACTAGCAGATGAGATATCACGAAAAGTGCTACAGGAATACCCGAGGGACATAAATTAACGTAAAAAATAGAGACATACTAAATACCGAATACGTGCCGTACTCCTATACCGCCTGCGCGTGGATAGGCCGACTTCCCCGTAGTCTGGACTCGGCCACCTACATGACCAGGGGGAGTGGGGAACAATATCACCAACTAGACAAAGCACCGGATTTGACTTGGGTTAGAACTATATAGTAGGACTTAGATTAGGAAATTAGTTATTAGGAACCTGCAGCAAATAACATCTTGGCCTGCGCGGTGTCAGGGGTACGCCCATCGGGATTAGCTCGACGGGCAAGGCAATGAAGTAGCTTTTTATATACCTCTGACACAACTGTGACGCTGCAGGCAGTAGAGTTTCTAGTCAAGATATTATACACTAAATACTAATACTTGTAGGAATTTAGCTGCCCATTGTAATTAGTTATAGCTCTACCTGTACCTCACAATTAATAAAATTATAATTATCTGCAATTGATGTTTAAACAAATTAAGACCCACTAATCATATTAGGAAGTGGGTTAGGTTGTATAGTTATTATTGTTGTTGAAATAAAGAATTTTTAAGTCTAGGGGACTGATGACCTCAGATGTTGAGTCCCATAGTGCTTAGAGCCATTCTAACCATTTTGAACTGATCCATACTTGCCATGTCATTGGCAGGGAGAGTCAGTGAGCATGTTCGTCTCAACTGTGACGTTTATTTCAGCCAGTGGTCAACAGAAATTGTTCAGTGGTGTGAGACAATGACTCATGCATCACGGAACATTTAGACCGCGACGAAGCAAAGCAACATGCACTGCCAAAAGTCCCCATACTCCGCAAGTGGCCTCACTTTTCACTGCCTGTCGCAGCCAGCAGTTGTCCGTCAGTTCAGTCGGTGGATTCGTGCGAGTTGCCACATCCTACGTGAAGTGCACGACTGAGCAATCGACTTCATTTCTTGAAGAGAAGATGTCATATCTAATTGCGCTCCCATACCAGTCGTTTTGGTATAAGGAGTGATGGTGAGTAAGCAAGTTAGTGTACATGCAATAACGTCAGACGCCCTCAAGCGTCTGTCTGTTGACGTAAGCATGGCTCGCGATGTGCGCTTGTCGCCTCACCCTCCCTCCCGCCCCCCCCCCCCCAACCTCCCCCCTCCCCAGCCTCCAGTGGTGCTGCCGAGCGGTGCGTGTGGAGCAAATGGCAGGAGGCGCGTCTATGCATCAGGCTATTACAGTAGCTAAATACATTATACGAGGGTTGGAACTTTAATAGTGTTCAAAATGTTCAAATGTGTGTGAATTCCTAAGGGACCAAACTAATGAGGTCATCGGCCCCTACACTTACACACTACTTAAACTGACTTTTGCTAAGAACAACACACCCATGGCCGAGGGAGGACTCGCACCTCCGGCGGGAGGGGCCGCGCAATCCGTGACAGGGCGCCTCAAATCACGCGGCCACTCCGCGACGCCGGCCGCGGTGGTCTAGCGGTTCTAGGCGCTCAGTTCGGAACCGCGCGACTGCTACGGTCGCAGGTTCGAATCCTGCCTCGGGCATGGATCTTTGTGATGTCCTTAGGTTAGTTAGGTTTAAGTAGTTCTAAGTTCTAGGGGACTGATGACCACAGATGTTGAGTCCCATAGTGCTCAGAGCCATTTGAACCACTTGAACCACTCCGCGAGGCCTTTAATAGTCGCAACTATTTATTTACAGTTCGTACAAAATACACTCCTGGAAATTGAAATAAGAACACCGTGAATTCATTGTCCCAGGAAGGGGAAACTTTATTGACACAGTCCTGGGGTCAGATAAATCACATGATCACACTGACAGAACCACAGGCACATAGACACAGGCAACAGAGCATGCACAATGTCGGCACTAGTACAGTGTATATCCACCTTTCGCAGCAATGCAGGCTGCTATTCTCCCATGGAGACGATCGTAGAGATGCTGGATGTAGTCCTGTGGAACGGCTTGCCATGCCATTTCCACCTGGCGCCTCAGTTGGACCAGCGTTCGTGCTGGACGTGCAGACCGCGTGAGACGACGCTTCATCCAGTCCCAAACACGCTCAATGGGGGACAGATCCGGAGATCTTGCTGGCCAGGGTAGTTGACTTACACCTTCTAGAGCACGTTGGGTGGCACGGGATACATGCGGACGTGCATTGTCCTGTTGGAACAGCAAGTTCCCTTGCCGGTCTAGGAATGGTAGGACGATGGGTTCGATGACGGTTTGGATGTACCGTGCACTATTCAGTGTCCCCTCGATGATCACCAGTGGTGTACGGCCAGTGTAGGAGATCGCTCCCCACACCATGATGCCGGGTGTTGGCCTTGTGTGCCTCGGTCGTATGCAGTCCTGATTGTGGCGCTCACCTGCACGGCGCCAAACACGCATACGACCATCAATGGCACCAAGGCAGAAGCGACTCTCATCGCTGAAGACGACACGTCTCCATTCGTCCCTCCATTCACGCCTGTCGCGACACCACTGGAGGCGGGCTGCACGATGTTGGGGCGTGAGCGGAAGACGGCCTAACGGTGTGCGGGATCGTAGCCCAGCTTCATGGAGACGGTTGCGAATGGTCCTCGCCGATACCCCAGGAGCAACAGTGTCCCTAATTTGCTGGGAAGTGGCGGTGCGGTCCCTTACGGCACTGCGTCGGATCCTACGGTCTTGGCGTGCATCCGTGCGTCGCTGCGGTCCGGTCCCAGGTCGACGGGCACGTGCACCTTCCGCCGACCACTGGCGACAACATCGATGTACTGTGGAGACCTCACGCCCCACGTGTTGAGCAATTCGGCGGTACGTCCACCCGGCCTCCCGCATGCCCACTATACGCCCTCGCTCAAAGTCCGTCAACTGCACATACGGTTCACGTCCACGCTGTCGCGGCATGCTACCAGTGTTAAAGACTGCGATGGAGCTCCGTATGCCACGGCAAACTGGCTGACACTGACGGCGGCGGTGCACAAATGCTGCGCAGCTAGCGCCATTCGACGGCCAACACCGCGGTTCCTGGTGTGTCCGCTGTGCCGTGCGTGTGATCATTGCTTGTACAGCCCTCTCGCAGTGTCCGGAGCAAGTATGGTGGGTCTGACACACCGGTGTCAATGTGTTCTTCTTTCCATTTCCAGGAGTGTAGATACGTGTTTCAAAGTTTTACTGACCTCCAAAGTAGTCACCAGCATTGTGTATAACCCGTTGCTAACGATTTGGAAGTCGTAGGATACTCCTAGCAGTGCCAGTTGTGTTGACAGTTCGAGCGGCGCGGTCTATTTCCCAACGAATTTGTAGCAGTTCTGAAGCGAATGCCGTGAAGGTTTCCTTCAGTTTAGAAATCGAGTTGAACTCACGAGGACGTAAGTCAGGGGAGTGCAGTGGGTGGTATAGCACTTAGCAGCCGCATCAGTCAAACAAATCAGTAACAGCTTGCTCTGTGCGTGCTTGAGCATTGTCCTGCAAAATGATGGTCAGGTCCTGCAGAAAGTGTCATCACTTCTGTCTCTAATCTGTCTGTAGGTTGTGTTCCAAAAATGAACAGCATAGAGACGGAAGTGATGACACTTTCTGCAGGACCTGACCATCATTTTTCAGGACAATGCTCAAGCACGTACAGTGCAAGCTGTTACTGATTTGTTTGACTGATGGGTCTGCTAAGTGCTATACCACCCACTGCACTCCCCTGACTTAAGCCGTCGTAAGTTCAAGTCGATTTCTTAACTGAAAGAAACACTTTACGGCATTCGCTTCAGAAGTGCGACAAATTCATCGGGCTATAGACCGTACCGCTCGAACTGTCAACACAACTGGCACTGCTAATAGTATCCTACGACTTCCACATCGCTGCCAACGGGTTATACACAATGCTGGTGACTACTTTGGAGGTCAGTAATACTTTGAAATACGTATATATTTTGTACGAACTGTTAATAAATAGTTGCCACTATTAAAGTTCCAACCCTCGTACAACATGTACACAATATAAGAAACGTAATAATGTTTTAACGTATCTTATGTTCACTTATGCAATAAAAGGAGATGTACAGTACCCTAGTTCACTCTCTTAGAGGTTGATTTATTTATTCTTAGTTTCTAACGCGCCTATGTTCTTCCTCAGTGCTCAGGCTATCTTCGTACGAAATTTCATGGAAAAAAACTTACAAAAGTGACGCACATGTGAAGGGCTTGTTTCAGTAGTGGTACAAGTCCATTTGTGTTGCTTCTGAGATACAGTGTCCTAACGTTAAATGAGTATATATACTAGAATATTTCTAGTATCTCAACTGTAGATTTTTCATCGCTCATCAAGTATATATACTTGAATATTTCTAGTATCTCAACTGCAAATTTTTCATTGCTCATTTAACTTTAGGACTCTATATCTCAGACTGAACAAAAATGGACCTGTACCAGTATTGAAATAAGCTCTTCATATGCACCCGTCCCTAACTAATAAGAATTTAGTCGTGAAAACAAATTAGTATTTACTAAACCCACTGTCTTACCCCTTGCATGCGTTTGAGTAGAATCAAGGACAATCACTTCTAAAAACATGTGGAAATAACAATTAATAAATGGTCCACCACCGGTTCTAGGAGGGGGCAAGTGTCCCTTCTCCTCCTGCTCCTCCCCCCGCCCCCCCCCCCCATCCTTCCCTTTGCGGACGCCTATGGTCCAGTGTGCGTAGGGATGCCTTGGATTCACGCACAGATTACACGGAAGTGACGTCTAATGATGTGTACGAGTAAGCCGCGAGTGCGTGTCACGAACTTGCGGCATCCTTGTCGACTGCTAGCGTGACACTGGCGCCAGCAGAATAATATATCACCAGCTGCAATTTAAGCTGTCCTTTTAGGTTCAAGTCTGATCACACCTTCGGAAATTGCGACATATTAGAGGAAGACGGCCAAATATTTGTGACAGCCAAGAATACAAATGGCAGTGCGGGTCGGTTCACTTGCAGCAGTTTCTTCCTTCGTTTTCTAGCCAAACAAAAATCACAAAATCGAAGAAATTCATTGGTGTACATATTCATACGTAAATAACGTCGAATATTGCACAACGTACTTGTTCTACATTCGCAAGAAAGTCCCAGAATGTGAAAAGTTTTAGCATGTAGCAGGACACGAACGTGCTTTCTTTGACTCTTTAGCCCATGTTCTTCACCAGTACTCTACAGCAAAGACGAGCGACTCTGAACTACGCTGTTGTTAATCTTAGTTCGAAGGCGTGCTCAAAATTAACATTCAAATTTTTTTTCATTATCAATATCGGTTGAGGTATTACGTCTCATGCATTTTACTCGGTCCACTTTCCTGCTTCGCTGACGCGTGTTGCAACTCTCTGCCGCTAGAGGGCTCCGGATTGTGGCGTGTAACATGATGCTGCGAAACGAAACTACACTACGTGATCGAAAGTGTCCGGACACTGGGCTGAAAATGACTTACAAGTTCGTGGCGCCCTCCATCGGTAGAGCTGGAAGTCAATATGGTGTTGGCCCACCCTTGGCCTTGATGACAGCTTAGATGCTGGAAGGTTTCTTGTGAAATGGCAGCCCGTTCTTCACGGAGTGGTGCACTGAGGAGAGGTATCGATGTCGGTCGGCGAGGCCTGGCACGAAGTCGGTCTTCCAAAACATCCCAAAGGTGGCCTATAGGATTCAGATTAGGACTCTGCGTAGGCCAGTCCACTACAGGCATTTTATTGTCGTACAACCACTCCGCCACAGGCCGCGCATTATGAACAGGTGCTCGATCATGTTGAGAGATGCAGTCACCATCCCCAAATCGCTCTGTGACAGTGGGAAGCAAGAAGGTGCTTAAAACATCAATGTAGGCCTGTGCTGTGATAGTGCCACACAAAACAACAAGGGGAGCAAGCTTCCTCCATGAAAAACACCACCACACCATAACACCACCGCCTCCGAATTTTACTGCTGGCACTACACACGCTGGCAGATGACGTTCACCGGGCATTCGCCATACCAACACCCTGCCATCGGATCCCCACATTGTGTACCGTCATTCGTCACTCCACACGTTTTTCCACTGTTCAATTGTCTAATATTTTTTTGAAAATTTGTGATGAGGTCTTATGGGACTGAAGTGCAGAGGTCAACGGTCCCTAAGACTACACACTACTTAATCTTACTTAAGCTAACTTTTGCTATGGACAATACACACACCCATGCCCGAGGGAGGACTCGAACCTCAGACGTGGGGAGCTACACGGGCCGTGACAAGACGCCTGAGACCGCGCGGCTACCACGCGCGGCGCCTAATGTTTACCCTCCTTACACCAAGAGAGGCGTTGTTAGGCGGGATGTGTGGCATATGAGCAGTCGCACGACAATGACATCCAAATTTTGACACCCTCCGCCTAACTGTCATAGTACTTGCAGTGGATCCTGATGCAGTTTGTAATTCCTGTGTGATGTTCTGGATAGATGTCTGCCTCTTACACATTACGACCCTCTTCAACTGTCAGCAGTCTCCGTCAGTCAACAGACGAGGTCGGCCTGTACGCTTTGGTGCTGTACGCGTCCCTTCACGTTTCCACTTCACTATCACAGGGAAGCAGTGGACCTAGGGATGTTTAGGAGTGTGGAAATCTCGCGTACAGGGGTATGACACAAGTGACACGTTCGAAGTCCGTGAGTTCCACGGAGCGCCCCATTCTGTTCCCTCATGATGTCTAATGGCTACTGAGGTCGCTGATATGGAGTACCTGGCAGCAGGTGTCAGCACAATGCACCTAATATGAAAAACTTATGTATGTCGGTGCTTGAGAAACAGCGCGCTGTTCAAATCGCTCTGAGCACTATGGGACTCAAATTCTCAGGTCATCAGTCCCCTAGAACTTAGAGCTGCTTAAACCTAACTAACCTAAGGACATCACACACATCCATGCCCGAGGCAGGATTCGAACCTGCGACCGTAAGGGTCGCGCGGTACCAGGCTGTAGCGCCTAGAACCAATCGGCCACTCTGGCCGGCGAGCGCGCTGCAATCAAATCTCTAACCACAGAAAATATGCCTCCAATTCAGGTCCATACCAGAATGAAAGCTGTGTATGGTGGTGATTGTATGGAAATCAATAAAGTGTGACATTGGGGTGTTTCTGGTCGTTACGAAAGAAACAGTGATACCAACTTCATTGTCTATGACAGAGCTCGGATTGGACGACCACGAAGGGCAACTGACGAGACACATCGGAATCCTCTTACTGAGCTCATGAGACAAAATCGTGTGATAACACAGATGCAGCTATCAGGTAAGTGTGGCATACTACGAGAGCGTGTAGAGGCCATCACTGCAGAACGGCGGTACAAAAAACAGTGTGGTCGGTGGGTGCCTCAAATGCTCACTCCTGACGTGAAACACAAGAGGATACAATTTTGCCAACCATTTTCTTTGCGTTGTGACCGTGAGGGTGACGAGTTCCTTAACAACACTTAACAGGTAATGAAAGCTGGGTCCGTCATTTTGACCCCGAAAACAGGAGAGCATCAATGTAGTTCCGCGACAAAGGATAACCAACGCCAAAAAAGTTCAACACCATGTCATCGGTAGGCAAAGTAATGCTTGCAGTATTCTCGGATGTTCAGGGTGTGGTGCATTCGGAACTCATGCCTAAAGGCATCATCATATCCTCTACAAGGAGCTATGAAATCTTGATAAAACTGAAAGCACAAATTAGGAAAGTTCGCCGACATATTCCTTCAGCACGACAATGCCAGTCACGTACGATCATTACGACATCTGCAGCAATCCGATCTCTAGGATTCACTCTCATCGATCATCCTGCATACATTCCCGACATGGACCCATACCACTTTCATCTGTTTCCAAAACTTAAGGAATACCTTCGAGCCGTTGACTTTGATAGTGATGAAACGATGCAGGCAGAGGCGAGGTTGTGTCTCCGCGAGTAACGTCAGACATGCTACGGTGACGGTACCAACAAACTGATCTGTTGAAACTTCCTGGCAGATTAAAACTGTGTGCCGGACCGAGACTCGAACTCGGGACCTTTGCCTTTCCCGGGCAAGTGCTCTACCAACTGTGCCACCCAAGCACGACTCACGCCCCGTCCTCACAGCTTTAATTCTGCCAGTACCTCGTCTCCTACCTTCCAAACTTCACGGAAGCTCTCCTGCGAACCTAGGAGAACTAGCACTCCTGAAAGAAAGGCTACTGCGGAGACATGGCTTAGCCACAGCCTGGGGGATGTTTGCAGAATGAGATTTTCACTCTACAGCGGAGTGTGCGCCGATATGAAACTTCCTGGCAGATTCTGCAAGGTTCGCAGGAGAGCTTCTGTAAAGTTTGGAATGTAGGAGACGAGGTACTGGCAGAAGTAAGGCTGTGAGGACGGGGCGTGAGTCGTGCTCGGGTAGCTCAGTTGGTAGAGCACTTGCCCGCGAAAGGCAAAGGTCCAGAGTTCGAGTCTCGGTACAGCACACAGTATTAACTTGCCATGAAGTTTCATATCAGCGCACACTCCGCTGCAGAGTGAAAATTTCGTTCTAGAAACTTGTCTCGTTACGATGGTGACTACGACGGGAAATATGTATACGTGAAGGATGAAGACGTACAACGTTAACAACGTTTGCTGTACTTAAGAAGCTTTAGGAGTTTTACATAAAAATTTGGAGGCATTACTCTTTAGCAAGTTCTCGTAGCTCTTATGGCTTTTGCCGCCGATTTGTCATTAACTGGCACTTGATTTCAAGAGATAATTATGGCAAGTGTGACGGATTTATGCCGGCCGCCAGTCCGGAACCGTGCGACTATTACGGTCGCAGGTTCGAATCCTGCCTCGGGCATGGATGTGTGTGATGTCCCTAGGTTAGTTAGGTTTAAGTAGTTCTACGTTCTAGGGGACTGATGACCTCAGATGTTAAGTCCCATAGTGCGCAGAGCCATTTTTTTGACTTATTTATAATAATCGACAATGCACTGTTTTCTTGATACTGATTTTAACGGCATGTTCTAATAGGTAAACGATGAAATCAAAAAGGCATATGAACAGTTGTTTACAGTTTCTAACACGCAATTCAACAAAACCCGACGTTTCAATTTCGCAGAACGGGCATATGATTAGTGAAACTGAAGAGTTCAAGTTTCAAGGTGTTCAGATACATAGTAAGCTGTCGCGGAAAGCGCACGTTCAGGATCTTGTTCAAAGACTCCATACTGCCATTTTTAATATTCGAACGGTATCAGAAGTAAGTGATCGTTCTACACGAAAATTAGTCTACTTTGCTTATTTTCATTCGCTTATGTCGTATGGGGTAACTCTTCCTGTTCTAAAAGGATATTTTTAGCTCAGAAACAGGCGGTTCGGGCAATAAGTGGTGTAAGTTCACGAACCGCTTGTCGACATCTGTTCACGAGTCTGGGTATTTTGACATTGGCCTCTCAATATATATTTTCCCTACTGTCATTTGCTTTTACCAATATTTGCTTATTCCCAAGAATAAGCAGCTTTCGCTCGTTAAGTACTCGGCAGAAATCAAACCTGCATTTGGATCGGACTTCCTTAACTCTTATCCAAAAAAAAAAAAAGTTCACATGTGTGTGAAATCTTATGGGACTTAACTGCTAAGGTCATCAGTCCCTAAGCTTACACACTACTTAACCTAAATTATCCTGAGGACAAACACACACACCCATGCGCGAGGGAGGACTCGAACCTCCGCCGGGACCAGCCGCACAGTCCATGACTTCAGCGCTCCGGACCTCTCGGCTAATCCCGCGCGGCACTCTTCTGCAAAAAGGTGTGCAGTATACTGCTGCATCCATTTCCAATAAGCTACCACTCGAATTCAAAAATATTACCAGTAATCCACGCACTTTCAAATCGAAACTGAAGAGTTTCCCCATGGATCACTCCTTCTGTTCTGTCGAGGAGTTCCTTGAAAAATTAAGCTCATTCTTATTGTATTGTTGATTGCTTTTACATAAGCTTATGCACTGACTTTTTTCGGGTTCATAAACATTTATTTTTACGTGTTATTACTTTTATGTTGTAAGTTCATGTACTGACACGTTCCATGACCTTGGAGATTTGCTCCTACGGAATTTGACCATAAGGGGGGGGGGGGGGGGGGGGGAAATCAGACCAAGATGGCTAAATGGCTCTGAGCACTATGGAACTTAACTGCTGAGGTCATCAGTCCCCTAGAACTTAGAACTACTTAAACCTAACTAACCTAAGGACATCACATACATCCATGCCCGAGGCAGGATTCTAACTTGCGACCGTAGCGGTCGCGCGGTTCCAGACTGTAGCGCCTAGAACCCCACGGCCACTACGGCCGGCTCAGACCAAGATGAAAATATGCAGTTCTCTTTATTATTCTCATTCACATTAGGCTCTCCTAAAAGTTTTTACCGCTAATGCATCATTTACTGACATTCATTATAAGAAATCGTATCAAGGGTGACGTGTTTGTGATACATTTTGAATGCGCTGCTGCCTTGAAATTGCATCCTGCAAATTAGAATATAAAACCAGGGAAATACGACAAAATCAGTGCATCGAGTGATACATAATTTACGCGTCACTGCCGTGTAAACAGTCCGTTTGTCCTACGCTGGAGACGGTGCGCGTGTGTCGCTACTTGCGGGCCGTCCTGTGTATAACAAGTGGCGGCCAGGTGAGCACGCCTGCTGATTGGCGCCGGCCCGGGCCGGCCGCCCCCGCGGCAGGTGGGGCGCCGTTGCTAGGTAACGGCCTTACTGCGGGGGAGACGCCGCCGCCGCCGCCGCCGCGCCGACAAAGGAATCAAGACGGAAGACATTGTCCGCGGCGCTGGCACAGCGGGTGTATCGATCGCGGAGGACGGGGCGCCCAGCACGCCTGCCGTCTGCGGGGCTCTGTCTGGGCAGTCTGTGAGACACCGGCAGTCGGAAGTCCTTCTCGTTGTGAGCCAATAACACTGACGTTCCTGGGTGGCACCTCGTAACTACCGATTCTACACTACTGGCCATTAAAATTGCTACACCACCAAGATGACGTGCTACAGACGCGAAATTTAACCGACAGGGAGAACATGCTGTGATATGCAAATGATTAGCTTTTCAGAGCATTCACACAATGTTGGCGCCGGTGGCGACACCTACTACGTGCTCACAAGAGGAAAGTTTCCAACCGATTTCTCATACGCAAACAGCAGTTGACCAGCGTTGCCTGATGAAACGTTGTTGTGATGCCTAGTGTAAGGAGGAGAAATGCCTAGCATTACGTTTCCGACTTTGATAAAGGTCAGATTGTAGCCTATCGCGATTGCGGTTTATTGTATCGCGACAATGCTGGTTGCGTTGGTCGAGGTCCAATGACTGTTAGCAGAATATGGAATCAGTGGGTTCAGGAGGGTAATGCGGAACGCCGTGCTGGATTTCAACGGGCTCGTATCACTGGCAGTCGAGATGACAGGCATCTTATCCGCACGGCTGTAACGGATGGTGCAGCCACGTCTCGATCCCTGAGTCAACAGATGGGGACTTTTGCAAGACAACAACCATCTGCACGAACAGTTCGACGACGTTTGCAGCAGCAGCGACTATCAGCTGGGAGACCGTGGCCGCGGTTACCCTTGACGCAGCATCATAGACAGGAGCGCCTGCGATGGTGTACTCGACGAGGAACCTGGGTGCACGAATGGCAACACGTCATTTTTTTCGGATGAATCCAGGTTCTCTTTACAGCATCATGATGGTGGCATCTGTGTCTGGGGACATCGCGGTGAACGCACATTGGATGCGTGTATTCGTCATCGCCATACTGGCGTATCACCCGGCGTGATGGAATGGCGTGCCATTGGTTACACGTCTCGGTCACCTCTTGTTCGCATTGACGGCACTTTGAACAGTGGCCGTTACATTTCAGATGTGTTACGACCCGTGGCTCTACCCTTGAATCGATCCCTGCGAAACCCTACGTTTCAGCAGGATAATGCACGAGCGAATGTTGCAGGTCCTGTACGGGCCTTTCTGGATACAGAAAATGTTCGACTCCTGCTCTGGCCAGATCTCTCACCAAATGAAAACGTCTGGTCAATGGCGGCCGAGCAACTGGCTCGTCACAATACGCCAGTCACTACTCTTGATGAACTGTGGTATCGTGTTGAAGCTGCATGGGCAGCTGTACCTGTACACTCCATCCAAGCTCTGTTTGACTCAATGCCCAGGCGTAATCACATGTCAGTTCTAGTATAATATATTTGTCCAATGAATACCCGTTTATCATCTGCATTTCTTCGTGGTGTAGCAATTTTAATGGCCAGTAGTGTATTATTAACTATCTCAGTACCTGGCTATGTATCCCTTTCCACTCTAATATTCCTCTCCATCTCCTTGTCCTCCCTGTGCCTATCCAACACCTCTACCCACCACTCCCTCCATCGATCTGCTACTCGCTCCTCTGTTTGTTGATCTCTTCCTTCCTTTCTCCTTGTCCATCTCCTCCTGTTCCCTTCCTCTGCCCAACCTCCGCCCCCCCCCCCCTCTTTGTGTCGTACAATGATACGAGGGACATTCAGTAATTAAAGAGACAAATTGGTCTGGGGAAAAAAAAAATGTTAGAAAGACAATTTTGGTAGTTTTATGGCTTTAAGTTGGCATCACTGGGATGAGCCCTCATCAGCTGGCGTATCGACATTGTTTTATTTATACCCTCAAAAATACATTTCAAGACGGCGAGTCCGCTTGAAACGTGCACATTAGTTGAACAACTTCTGTTGTTCGTTTTGTGCTTGCTGAAAGTGAGAAACCAGTGAATATATACTTTAGAATGTCTAAAGTTCATGCTGAAGGTTGTATGAATCGTGCAAATTTTTAAAAGTGGGTAGAGTGCAAAAATGGTCGTGAGTCACTCACTGACGAACACCGTTGTGGCCGACCAGTTGCAGTTTCAACTCCCTCACTTGAAAGTCGAACTGATGATATTATTCGTGCCGAGCACCGTGTGACTGTGGAAATGATAGTTGATAAGGTTCAAGTAAGTACTGGTACCGTTCATAAGATTATCTGTAACAAGCTGAAGTACCGCAAAACATGTGCAAGATCTTGACGCGGCTAACAAGGAAACGTGGTTGAGAATGTGCACAGAGCTAAAGAAAACTTACGAAAGAGAAGGTGAGCACTTCGTCAACAAAATTTTAGCTCGTGATGAAACTTGGGTTCACTATTATGAGTCAGAATAAAAAATCACTCTTGGAAGTGCCAGTTGTGTTGACAGTTCGAGGGGTGCGGTCTATTGCGCGACGCTTTTGTAGCAGTTCCGAAGCGAATGCCGCTAAGTGTTTCCTTCACTTTAGAAATCGAGTTGAACTCACGAGGGCTTAAGTGAGGGGAGTGCAGTAGGATCAAAAAATGGCTCTGAGCACTATGGGACTTAACTGCTGAGGTCATCAGTCCCCTAGAACTTAGAACTACTTAAACCTAACTAACCTAAGGACATCACACACATATCCATGCCCGAGGCAGGATTCGAACCTGCGACCGTAGTGGTCGCGCGGTTCCAGACTGTAGCGCCTAGAACCGTTCGGCCACCTCGGCCGGCGAGTGCAGTAGGTGGTATAGCACTTAGCAGCCCCATCAGTCAAACAAATCAGTAACAGCTTGCACTGTATACGTTTGAGCATTGTCCTACAAAATGATGGTCGTAGGTTGAGTTCCAAAAATGAACAGCATAGCGACAGATGTGATGGCACTTTCCGCAGGACCTGACCATCATTTTGCAGGACAATGCTCAAGCACTGATTTGTTTGACTGATGGGGCTTCTAAGTGCTATACCACCCGCTGCACTCCCCTGACTTAAGCCCTAGTAAGTTCAACTCGATTTCTGAACTGAGGGAAACACTTCACAGCATTCGCTTCAGAACTGCAATCGTCGGGCAATAGACCGCACCGCCGTAGTTGGCGCACGAGCGATGTGACACAGCATCTCCGAGGTAGCGATGAAGTGGGGACTTTCCCGTACGACCATTTCACGAGTGTACCGTGAGTATCGGGAATCCGGTGAAACATCAAATCTCCCACATGGCTGCGACACGAAAAACATCGTGCAAGAACAGGGCCAACGACGACAGAAGATAATCGTTCGACGTGACAGAAGTGCAACCCTTCCAGAAATTGTTGTAGATTTCAATGCTGGGCTATCAGCAAGTTTCAGCGTGCGAACCATTCAACGAAACATCATCGATATGGGCTTTCGGAGCCAAAGTCCCGCACGTGTACCATTGATGACTGCACGCCACAACCGTCAGCACCGACATTGGACTGTTGATAACTGAAAACATGTTGCCTGGTCCGACGACTCTCGTTTCAAATTATAACGAGCGGACGGACGTGTAAGCGTATGGATACAACATCATGAATCCATGGATCCTGCATGTCAGCAGGGGACTGTTGACGCTGGTGCAGCCTCTGTAATGATGTGGGGCGTGTGAAGTTGGGAGTGATATGGCATCCTTGATACGTCTAGATACGACTCTGACAGGTGACATGTATACAAGCATCCCGTCTGCTCACCTGCATCCATTCATATCCATTGTGCATTCCGACGGGCAATTCCAACAGAATAGTCTGATGCCCCACACCTCCAGAATTGCTACAGAGTGGCTCCAGGAACACTCTTCTAAGTCTAATCGCTTCCGCTGGCCACCAAACTCCCCAGACATGAACATTATTGAGCATATCTGGGATGCCATGCAACAGGCTGTTCAGAGGAGATCTGCACCCCCTTGTACTTTTACGAATTTATGGACAGCCCTGCAAGATTCATAGTGTCATTTGCCTCCAGCCCTACTTCAAACATTACTCGAGTCGATGTCACGTCATGTTGCGGCACTTCAGCGTGTTCACGGGGTCCGGACGCGATTTTAGACACATATACCAGTTTCTGTGGCCCTTCAGTGTATATATAACGCAGAGTATATGTGTACAGGTGCCAACGCAGTGGTAACACCGGTTCCCGTCAGTTCACCGAAGCTAAGTGGTGTTGGGCTGGGCTACCACTTGGATGGGTGACCATCCCGTCTACCGAGCGCTGTTGGCAAGTGGGGTGCACTCAGCCCTTGTGAGGCAAACTGAGGAGCTACTTGGTTGAGGAGTAGCGGCTCCGGTCGGTCTCGGAAGAGAGTGGTGTGCTGCCCACATGCCCCTCCATATCCACATTCAGTGACGCCTGTGTGCTGAGGGTGACACGGCGGATGGTCGGTACCTTTGGGCTTTCATGGCCTGTTCGGTAGGACTTAGTTATATGTGTACATGTATGGAATTTCCTCCAAAACCGATTTGGCACTGGAACAGCAGGCCTCACGAGCATAATCGGTATCGGGTTCATGACGTTCTGGCTCCAATAGGAGTCGGTAAAACCATGTTTTTTCCAGTTCCTGTAGTATAGGCTGCTCTGTCCAACAGGTGTTGTGTGTGGGAATAGTATCAGCATGCCAAATGTATCTGCTTGGTGAGAAGTGGATTTACAGGCCCAGTCATGCAGGAAGCTTTGCGTGAAAGACATGTTGTGTTGGAGTAGTGTCGCCCTGCTTTATTGACCTGCTCTGCATGGCGGCCTGTACGTCAGGGCTAAATACATGCTCTTCAACAACCTGATGCATGGCAGGCTAACATGCATGACAGGTACGTTGTGGGAATAGTGTCGGCCTGTTTTACTGAACTATACTGGAGGGACCACATGTGCTGCTGAGCATTGTTCAGGACGGTTGAGATGGCTAGAGTAGGTGATGGACAGAATGAGGGTGAGAGGAAATGGACAGAGAGAGGGAAGGAGGGGGAGATACATGAGGCAGGTGGAAGGTGTAGAGGGGTAGTGGGCAGGTGGCAAAGGAAGTGGGGCAGGCAGAGAAGAGAGAACGGGAGGAAGGTATTGTTAGAGGGAGTGTGAAAAGAGTTGATGGGAGGTATAGAGGCTAATTAGAAATTTATATTTGAACCAGAGAGCAAGAGTAAGAATAGGAGGTGTGATGAGTGAAGAAATTGAACTGGGAAGAGGTGTAAATCAAGGTGTTTGTTTGTCACCAGCACTGTTCAATATAGATCTGGAGGAAATTATTAGCGAAAGTTTTGATGAAAGGAGAGGAGAGGAGTTTTTATAGGGGGTCGGAGAGTGGAGTGTGTAAGATTTGCAAACGACATGGTTGTGATGGCAGAGTGTGCAAGAGAAAGAGAACAAATGTTGGATGGTCTAAACACAAAAGTAGAAGAATATGGAATGAAGATTAACAAGAAGAAAACTAAAAGCATGGTAATTGGCGGAAAGGGGAGAAAATGCCGTATGAAAATAGGGGGAGAGGAAATAGGACAAGTGAGTAACTTGAATTATTTGGGAAGTGTAATAATGGATGATACGTATTGCTCAACAGAAATTAGGATAACAACTGCAAAAGAAGGATTCAGGAGGAAACAGAAATTACTTAGCGGACCACTAAACAAAGATCTGAGGAAAAGACTGGCCATCTGTTACATCTGGAGCGTTGTACTGTATGGTGCGGAGACCTGGACATGGAGGAAGGAAGATGGGAGAAGATTGGAGGCACCAGAGATGTGGATATGGAGAAGAATGGTAAAAGTGAAATGGGTAGACCGAGTAAGGAAAGAAAAAGTATTAAAAAGAGTTGGAGAAGGAAGAAAGTAGTCAGAAAGAGAAACTGGATTGTACACTGTTTGAGGAGGGACTATTGTTTGAAGGAAGAAATAGAAGGAATGGTGGAGGGAAAAAGTTGAAGAGGAAAAAGAAGATATCAAATGCTGGACATTATCAAAGGAGACAGATATTTAGAAATGGAAAAGCTGGCTATGGACAGACATAAGTGGAAGAGGCTCAACCCATGACAAGACCTGCCGAATACTATATTACTACAACTAAATAGAGGGGGTGGAGGAAATGGACAAATTGACGCTTCCATGTGTGTTCAATATATGTGAGCGAAGGCATGGGGAAAAGGCTAGTTTCAACGACAAATCAAAATGTGGTTCAAATGGCTCTGAGCACTATGGGACATAACTTCCGAGGTCATGTCCCCTAGAACTTAGAACTACTTAAACCTAACTAACCTAAGGACATCACACACATCCATGCCTGAGGCACGATTCGAACCTGCGACCGTAGCAGTCGCGCGGCTCCGGACTGAGCGCCTAGCACCGCTAGACCACCGCGGCCGGCCAAACCAAACCAAAGTGTGATGCCGTATGTCTCTCGTGTGGCTTCTGCAACTGGAGTTGGGCGAGCATCACTGCGCCGGTTCCATGCTTCCCAAACGAACCTTCGACGAAATTTGCTGCTTATCATTGGTTCTTATCTGCTTTCTCTATCAGTTCTGATTTCGTAGATGGACTACACTTCCTGAGGATTGTTCCAAAGCATCCGCCTTACCTGCGATTAGCTTTCGACAGTCTGCTGATCTTCCTGCTTTTCGCTACATTCTTCTAGCTTTGCGATTTTTATGTATACAGTAAGAGTCGAGGGACATGAAAGGGAAGCAGTGGTTGGGAAGGGAGTAAGACAGGGTTGTAGCCTCTCCCCGATGTTGTTCAATCTGTATATTGAGCAAGCAGTAAAGGAAACAAAAGAAAAATTCGGAGTAGGTATTAAAATTCATGGAGAAGAAATAAAAACTTTGAGGTTCGCCGATGGCATTGTAATTCTGTCAGAGACAGCAAAGGACTTGGAAGAGCAGTTGAATGGAATGGACAGTGTCTTGAAAGGAGGATATAAGATGAACATCAACAAAAGCAAAACAAGGATAATGGAATGTAGTCTAATTAAGTCGGGTGATGCTGAGGGAATTAGATTAGGAAATGAGACACTTAAAGTAGTAAAGGAGTTTTGCTATTTAGGGAGCAAAATAACTGATGATGGTCGAAGTAGAGACGATATAAAATGTAGGCTGGCAATGGCAAGGAAAGCGTTTCTGAAGAAGAGAAATTTGTTAACATCCAGTATTGATTTAAGTGTCAGGAAGTCATTTCTCAAAGTATTCGTATGGAGTGTAGCCATGTATGGAAGTGAAACATGGACGATAAATAGTTTGGACAAGAAGAGAATAGAAGCTTTCGAAATGTGGTGCTACAGAAGAATGCTGAAGATAAGGTGAGTAGATCACGTAACTAATGAGGAGGTATTGAATAGGATTGGGGAGAAGAGAAGTTTGTGCCACAACTTGACCAGAAGAAGGGATCGGTTGGTAGGACATGTTCTGAGGCATCAAGGGATCACCAATTTAGCATTGGAGGGCAGCGTGGAGGGTAAAAATCGTAGAGGGAGACCAAAAGATGAATACACAAAGCAGATTCAGAAGGATGTAGGTTGCAGTAGGTACTGGGAGATGAAGAAGCTTGCACAGGATAGAGTAGCATGGAGAGCTGCATCAAACCAGTCTCAGGACTGAAGACCACAACAACAACAACAGCAGAATTCCCGGAAGTGCTCAGGTACCTTCAGACGTTGTCAGCTAGGTAAATTATATACATATAGTGAGCAGCAATTGTGCTATAACTCTGCCTTACGGTACGCCCGAAGTACCATTAACGTCTCAAAATTTCTCTCCGATAAGAATGACGTCGTGTGTTGTGTTGGTTAAGAACTCTTCAGTTCAATCACAATATTAGTCGGATACTTGTAACAGTCCAATTACAAATATATTTTTATTCCCCGCTAAAATTTTAATTTCATATACAAGACTAACGGAATGAATATTAAACTGTTTCTGAGTGGTAGGAGGAGGGCGATAAATGGGAATAAATTCTCTCATTAATATTGTTTAATGTTGGGGTGAATGTTGCACGATTAGGATAGTGTATCTAGCACCACACGAAGCTTTATTTTTACGGTGCTTCGCCAGCCGGGGTGGCCGAGTGGTTCTAAGCGCTTCAGTCTGGAACCGCGCGACCGCTACGGTCGCAGGCTCGAATCCTGCCTCGGGAATGGATGTGTGTGTTATCCTTAGGTTATTTACTGGGTGTTTAAAAAATGACCGGTATATTTGAATCAGCAATAAAAACTAAACGCGCAGCGATAGAAATACACTGTTTGTTGCAATATGCTTGGGACAACAGTACATTTTCAGGCAGAAAAACTTTCGAAATTACAGTAGTTACAATTTTCAACAACAGATGGCGCTGCGGTCTGGGAAACTCTATAGTACGATATTTTCCACATATCCACCATGTGTAGCAATAATATGGCGTAGTCTCTGAATGAAATTACCCGAAACCTTTGACAACGTGTCTGGCGGAATGGCTTCACATGCAGATGAGATGTACTGCTTCAGCTGTTCAATTGTTTCTGGATTCTGGCGGTACATCTGGTCTTTCAAGTGTCCCCACAGAAAGAAGTCACAGGGGTTCATGTCTGGCGAATAGGGAGGCCAATCCACGCCGCCTCCTGTATGTTTCGGATAGCCCAAAGCAATCACACGATCATCGAAATATTCATTCAGGAAATTAAAGACGTCGGCCGTGCGATGTGGCCGGGCACCATCTTGCATAAACCACGAGGTGTTCGCAGTGTCGTCAAAGGCAGTTTGTACCGCCACAAATTCACGAAGAATGTCCAGATAGCGTAATGCAGTAATCGTTTCGGATCTGAAAAATGGGCCAATGATTCCTTTGGAAGAAATGGCGGCCCAGACCAGTACTTTTTGAGGATGCAGGGACGATGGGACTGCAACATGGGGCTTTTCGGTTCCCCATATGCGCCAGTTCTGTTTATTGACGAAGCCGTCCAGGTAAAAATAAGCTTCGTCAGTAAACCAAATGCTGCCCACATGCATATCGCCGTCATCAATCCTGTGCACTATATCGTTAGCGAATGTCTCTCGTGCAGCAATGGTAGCGGCGCTGAGGGGTTGCCACGTTTGAATTTTGTATCGATAGAGGTGTAAACTCTGGCGCATGAGACGATACGTGGACGTTGGCGTCATTTGGACCGCAGCTGCAACACGGCGAACGGAAACCCGAGGCCGCTGTTGGATCACCTGCTGCACTAGCTGCGCGTTGCCCTCTGTGGTTGCTGTACGCGGTCGCCCTACCTTTACAGCACGTTCATCCGTCACGTTCCCAGTCCGTTGAAATTTTTCAAACAGATCCTTTATTGTATCGCTTTTCGGTCCTTTGGTTACATTAAACCTCGGTTGAAAACTTCGTCTTGTTGCAACAACACTGTGTTCTAGGCGGTGGAATTCCAACACCAGAAAAATCCTCTGTTCTAAGGAATAAACCATGTTGTCTACAGCACACTTGCACGTTGTGATCAGCACACGCTTGCAGCAGAAAGACGACGTACAGAATGGCGCACCCACAGACTGCGTTGTCTTCTATGTCTTTCACATCACTTGCAGCGCCATCTGTTGTTGAAAATTGTAACTATTGTAATATCGAAAGTTTGTCCGCCTGAAAATGTACTGTTGTCCCAAGCATATTGCAACAAACGGTGTATTTCTATCGCTGCTCGTTTAGTTTTTATTGCCGTTTCAAATATACCGGTCATTTTTGAAACACCCTGTAGGTTTAAGTAGTTCTAAGTGACTGATGACCTCAGCTGTTAAGTCCCATGGTGCTCAGAGCCATTTGAACCATTTTATTATTTTTATTTTTTATTTTTTTTTACGGTGCTTCAGTCTAGTGACTGATTTCAAAATCACGTGAAGCAACGCTCACTAGAGACAGCCGTAAGCAGTTTCCGGCATTCCCTCTAGTTTTTGTACTTGTTAGACAAGAGATTGTGTTTTGTGGCAGCATTTGTAATTATTTCGCATTCTACGTAGCTGAGTGGTCGGAGCGACGGAATGTCATACCGAACGGCCCGGGTTTGATTCCCGGCTGGGTCGGAGATTTTCTCCGCTTAGGGACTGAGTGTTGTGTTGTCCTTATGATCGTCATTTCATCCCCATCGACACGCAAGTCCTCGAAGCGGCGTCAATTCGAAAGACCTGCACCAGGCGAACGGTCTACCCGACGGGAGGCCCTAGTCACACGGCATTTCCATTTTTAGTGCCTTACAGGGAGTCCCATTTCTCCTGACCATCCTAAGTAACTGTTTGTCCAGATGCAAATTACAAAATGATTCAAGCAAATGCGCTGTAGCCGTCAGGGACACATCAATCAGCATGATTGCCTTTGTTGTAGCTTTGTTTATTACAAGGATATGAACAGCAGTATGACTTTTTTAAATGGCACCCTGTATTATTTATTCGGTAATTCATTTCTTCTCGTAAAGACGCATTCAAATCTGTATCACAGTGTGCCATTCACTGAAACATAGCGTTGTTAATTACATAACATAACGTTGACGTTTTCCAGCGCTTAGTGCAGGTACTTGGGGTAATGGAACACATCCACGTGCTGACGTAGACAGAGCACAAATGTAAACATAAGTAAAATGCACACCCGTCATTCCGTCAACCATCGTCAGTTGAAGAGTTGTGTGAGTAGAATGTACACAAACGAAGCGAAGGCAGAAATGCTACTCATCTATGGGGAATGTAAGTTAGCAGAGCAGTAATTGCAATACTGTTTACTATATGCACAGGTACATTTAGTACAGTAGTGTAGTCCTTTTAAATACTGATGCGTAGAGTAGCCATACAGTAAAGGCTGTCCTTCCTACAAACTGCATCGACATAACGTTTCTTTTGTTGTTGTTGTTGCTGCTGTTGTTGTTGAAGGTAGGCGAAATGCTGCGCAGGCAGCGGAACTGTACAAAATGGTTCAAATGGCTCTGAGCACTATGGGACTTAACTTGCCATTCTATATTCATCAAGAGGCAAAGTTAGTTCTCTTTGCTGATGATACAAGTATAGTAATCACACCTGACAAACAAGAATTAACTGATGAAATTGTCAATACTGTCTTTCAGAAAATTACTAAGTGGTTCCTTGTAAATGGACTCTCACTGAATTTTGATAAGACACAGTACATACAGTTCCGTACAGGGAATGGTATGACGCCATTAATGAATATAGACCTTAATCAGAAGCATATAGCTAAGGTAGAATATTCCAAATTTTTAGGTGTGTCCATTGATGAGAGATTAAATTGGAAGAAACTCATTGATGATCTGCTGAAACGTTTGAGTTCAGCTACTTATGCAATAAGGGTCATTGCAAATTTTGGTGATAAACATCTTAGTAAATTAGCTTACTACGCCTGTTTTCACTCATTGCTTTCATATGGCATCATATTTTGGGGGAATTCATCACTGAGGAATAAAGTATTTATTGCACAAAAGCGTGTAATCAGAATAATAGCTGGAGTCCACCCAAGATCATCCTGCAGACATTTATTTAAGGATCTAGGGATATTCACAGTAGCTTCTCAGTATATATAATCTCTTATGAAATTTGTTATTAACAACCAAACCCAATTCAAAAGTAATAGCAGTGTGCATAACTACAATACTAGGAGAAAGGATGATCTTCACTATTCAAGATTAAATCTAACTTTGGCACAGAAAGGGGTGAATTATACTGGCACTAAAGTCTTTGGTCACTTACCAAATAGTATCAAAAGTCTGGCAGATAACCAACAAGTATTTAAGAAGAAATTAAAAGAATTTCTGAATGACAACTCCTTCTACTCCATAGAGGAATTTTTAGATATAAATTAAGAAAAAAAAGAAAAAAAATATTTAAAAAATAAAAAAATAAATAAAAATAAAAAATAAAGAAAAACAAAAAACACAAAAAAATAAAGTTGTTATATTAACTTAAGTATGTTGTTAAATTAACCTAATTATGTCATGCATTAGAAAATTCGACTCGTTCCACATCATTACGAAATATCGTATTCATGATCCATGGAACTAGTATTAATCTAATCTAATCTAATCTAATCTGAGGTGATCAGTCCCCTAGAACTTAGAACTACTTAAACCTAACTGACCTAAGGACATCACACACATCCATGCCCGAGGCAGGATTCGAACCTGCGACCGTAGCGGTCGCGCGGTTCCAGTCTGAAGCGCCTAGAACTGGGTACGTGCGTTAGCACGCAGCAGCAACACCCTTCAGCGCCTCATTCCACATCGACGGTTCTCGACAGACATGCTGTCCCATACACGTTCTTCATTCTCCGATGGATGTCTACCGGTGTCTGTCCTACGGCAGCCAAGAATAGAGTAACAGCACGTTGGTCCTGTTTGGACGCATTTGGCAATAACGCCGCCATGACTCACGTTTTCGCATGTCAGAAGCACACGCATACCACACTAATTCCTCGCCTACGTATCGGTGCTTATATACTCGGATAGGAGCCGCGATACGTTGCTTATACGCTGCAGTAACGCCATGAGAGATTTTTTATCGCCCGTTATATTTTTAGAACTTATTTATATAGTATGTGGGCAGTTAAGTCGGAGACGCAGCAACCTGAATTTCTCTTTGCCGTGGAAGACGTGGTATTTGCGAAGGAACTAATTTTCTCTGATATATGGTTTGGCTGTCTTTAAAATGTAATTTTGTTTTAGTTTCCCATAGCTCCTATTTCAGAATGTATTTACTTTGTAACTGTTTTTTGCTAATGGTTGTGCTTAATTTGATTTCACTTCTTGATTATTGCTGTGTAATAGGGTAATAATGTAATGATAATTAACCTGACACCCCAGCTGCAAACAGGCGTTGATATACATCATGGGGGACATGTTGAGAATGTGTGCCCCGACCGGGACTCGAACCCGGGATCTCCTCCTTCTTTCGGGAACAGATACTACCTTCATATATAGTTAAATATGACTACCCGGCCATTGACGTTCTTGTGCGAACGCACACACTATGCCCCAACTCGTACGGGACTTGGTAGATTTATCTGCCACGAGTAATGAGTGTGATAGGCAAACATCTGTTTGGCGCACTACGAATGTAGTGGTGCGGACATGTTGGGAATGTGGGTCTCACGGGGAGCGGGCAAGGGATAAGCCCCTGCAGTCGTGGTATCCTCTGTGCCCTCGGTGGCTCAGATGGAAAGAGCGTCTGCCATGTAAGCAGGAGGTCCCAGGTTCGAGTTTCGGTCGGCGCACACATTTTCAACATGTCCCCAATGATGTATATCAACGCCTGTTTGCAGCTAGGGTGTCGATTTGATTATCATTTCATTCTAGGGAGGGTGCACGGTCATCAAAGGTGCGGTATCTGTTCTGTCGGGAACACTTACTACCTTAACATATAGCAATAATGTAACACATACACAATTAACTACAATACCGACAAGATTTCCTCGATTGCAACAGCTTTAAATTTGAAAAGAATATTCGCTTTTAGGATGACCATGTTGTAGTTTGGAACATCTTCGCGCATTTCGGGAAACCTTTATTTTCCAGAACACTTCTCGTAATTTCAGAGAAAGACTGCGATACATAAAAAATGAACGACATAATCAGAAAATTGCAGGCTGGCTTGCTAGAGGTGAAACTCTGAACATTATACAACGGCCTCCCCTACCCCGTAAAGAGACGGTACACAACTGTGTCGAATGCCTTTCGGAAGTCAAGGAACACGGTACGTACTTGGGCGCAAGTACTCACTCCCTACCGCCTTATCATTGTCGTAGGCAACGGTGGCGCTTTGAAAGTGGGGTTGGCAGCAAGTTATAAATTTTTGGGAGGGAGGTTTATAGTAGTACTGTGCGCCTCGCCCGCCACACTTTCCTGCTAGATTCGAATGCTGGTCCAGCGGCTATGTGTGCGTTGGCTCCAATGTGGTCTGTGTCATAATTACCAGTTTTCTGCTACATCAGCAGGTCCTTTGACTTTCCATTTCATGTGACCCATTCTTTCCTTCTTACTGCCGTCTACCACATCATCCAGGACCTGAAATCTCTTCCTCCCTCGCCTCCTGTTTTCTTCCAGATAGCCAGCCGGGGTAGCCGAGCGGTTGTAGGCGCTACAGTCTGGAACCGCGCGACCGCTACGGTCGCAGGTTCGAATCCTGCCTCGGGCATGGATGTGTGTGATGTCCTTAGGTTAGTTAGGTTTAAGTAGTTCTAAGTTCTAGGTGACTGTTGATCTCAGAAGTTAAGTCCCATAGTGCTCAGAGCCATTTGAACCATGTTTTATTTTCCTTCCACATACCCTTCCTAACACTCTAATACCGTTTTTATGAACCCCTCCTTCTTCTTAAAATGTGTCCAATCGAGTTTCTTTTCCTTCTTTTTTTTCCTCCCACTCTTCTCAGTACCTCATTATTTTTTACTCTATTCTATTTCCACTCTCCGTCATGTCCACACTTCAGAAGCCTCCAGGCTTGTTCTATCTCTCTTCCCCAGTCTCCACGTTTCAGTACCGCACCGGAGGACACTCCATACAAAACCTTTTTTATTTAGACTTTTCCTTAAAACTTTCTCCATACTGCTGCAGAATATTCTGCTTTCCTTATAAAATGCTCCTTTCACCGTTACTATTCTGGTTGTATTTTTTTGTGACTCTCTTCACAGTCCGCTTTTGTCCTGTACTTAAAGCTATTCGCGCGTTCTAATACTTTTGGATTCAGCATTATCTTCACCTTTTAGTTTCCTCCCAGTGCAATTACTTCTCTTTCCTTAGTGTTTACTCTCATTCCCTAAATCTTTCCTTTCGCTTCAATGTGCTCTGTGTACCTGGTGCCCAAATGTCGACTTGTTTATGCTAGCTAGAACAACAACTTGACAGGCCGCACCAGTATGTCAGCTACTTGGAGTACACCCGCAAAGTACTGGCGCTCGGTGGGACTGCGGCGAGAGCAGGTGTTCACTCAGAGCAGCCGCGTATGTCGGCTGCAGCCTCAGCCACAGCTAGCCACCTGCCTCGGAGTCGTGGCTCTGCCCCCGCCACGCGGCCTCTCCACCCCCAGACTGACCGCCACTCCACCCCAGCCCGTGTGCCGCCCCCGCAGTCGTAAAACGCAGATCGATAAGTCGCCCTTCCTTCCTGTCTCACTTCCCTCCTTCACCCTCCCCCCCCCCCTTCACCCCCTCCCCCTCAGACAGGTCCCTTTGTCGCGCTGCCCTGCCACCCGGACTCCTTGTCTCCAGACACTGGAGGAATTGTGACGACGACGACGGAAAAACCGCCCTCCAAAGCACCACCGCACACCACCGGCCAAACTGACGCAATGGGACACGTGATTTCTCAGCTGCAGCTCATGCCAGCAAAACGGACTCTGTACATGAAGCAGCCAGTCTCTTAATCAGGACAATGTGACGGAAAGTATCCAGGCACCCCTATGCAACCTCGAATTCACCACTACTTGTCACGTGTCAGTATAAAAGGGCATATGACAAATGTATTCGCAGTTTCAAATATGGACAGCCATCAACCGTATAATGGAAAGACCATAACGAAAAATACATGTCCGAACAACTTTCTGTCGTACTTTTGAACAACACATGCACTGCGGTATCGTACTTATCCGCCGACACCAGGCAAGCGACTTTCAATTAAAATGTCTCCCCTGTACAGTAATACACTACTGGCCATTAAAATTGCTACACCAAGAAGAAATGCAGATGATAAACGGGTATTCATTGGACAAATATATTATACTAGAACTGACATGTGATTACGTTTTCACGCAATTTGGATGCATAGATCCTGAGAGATCAGTACCCAGAACAACCACCTCTGGCCATAATAACGGCCTTGATACTCCTGGGCATTGAGTCAAACAGAGCTTGGATGGCGTGTACAGGTACAGCTGCCCATGCAGCTTCAACACGATACCACAGTTCGTCAAGAGTAGTGACTGGCGTATTGTGACGATCCAGTTGCTGGGCCACCATTGACCAAACGTTTTCAGTTGGTGAGAGATCTGGAGAATGTGCTGGCCGCTTCTGCTAGCCAGTGTGGGAACCTACCGCTCGCTCCTACTCTGTACGTACTGCAGCGCTGATACATTCACTTCGCGTATGTAAAATAGCAAAACTGGAAATAAAGTAAAATGCGCTCTTCTGTGAAAACAAGGAGTACGTTACAATGACCACAGCTAAGCTGAGGCCGGCCGATGTGGCCGAGCGGTTCTAGGCGCTTCAGTCTGGAACCGCGCGACTGCTACGGTCGCAGGTTTCAATCCTGCCTCGGGCATGGATGTGGTTCTAAGTTCTAGGGGACTGATGACCTCAGAAGCTGAGTCCCATAGTGCTCAGAGCCATTTGAACTATTATTGATGTCCGTGGACTGCCATTCCTCCACTGACATTCAGAGGTCTCAGCAGAGCTCAGCCTGTTATAGGAGGATGGGTTGGTCATACCTCATATTGGGTGATGCTTTTGATCAGATAGTGTTTTTTCTGTAGGCGCTGTTGCAATGTTTGTAACCTTGAAGATATGCCAGACGCAACTAGTACAGATAGATCAACCTACATGTACCGGAGACACAATGATACCATGAAAAGTATGGTATGTAACGTAATTCGTCTGTCAAAATCAACAGCAGGCTATCGCCAAACTCAAATTCAACCACAGGTAGCTATCAAAAACATCTCAACAAAATTCACGCCGTAGGTTCAACACACTGCAACTCAGTGTAGATCCAGGATGTCAAGCACATGTCGGGGTTACAGTGGCTGCCCTAAAAACACAAATGTGTCCGACAGGCTGCTTAAGGAGCTGGTTAAAATGAAACAATTGCTTCATTCGAATGTGATGATATCCTTGGCGTCACTGAATATAAACACTTATAAACTGTTTACAAAATACTTCTTAAAAGTTGGCATTAAAATAGAATCGAGGAGATTCTGTGTATTTGTCTTCGTTTAGCCTATACAGAAACTAGTTGTCCACCAAAAATGCAGAGATATTGCGCTCACTTTATGGATTACAGCGCTATCTTTAATGTCAACAAAATTTATGGTGAATTATTTACCATAAAGTGGGAAAGAAAGCCTTCAAGTTTGTATTGCCTGTATTAGTTTACCCAGAAGCCAATAACAAGTAAATACACCAATTGATACATAAATTGAAGCAAACGGAAGGGGACAGAGAAACGAAATGAGACTTCACGGGTTGATGTTATTTCAGCGACCACAAAGTCAAGTCAGACTTCAAAGAGCTTGGCAATATAAAACCTCTCATCAATATCAAAATGCATCCCTTGGCCTGACCGAGCGAGGTGGCGCAGTGGTTAGCACACTGGACTCGCATTCGGGAGGACGACGGTTCAATCCCGTCTCCGGCCATCCTGATTTAGGTTTTCCGTGATTTCCCTAAATCGTTTCAGGTAAATGCCGGGATGGTTCCTTTGAAAGGGCACGGCCGATTTCCTTCCCGATCCTTCCCTAACCCGAGCTTGCGCTCCGTCTCTAATGACCTCGTTGTCGACGGGACGTTAAACACTACCCACCACCACCCTTGGCCTGCAGGTATACATTGATTTGGTTGAAGAGAGTTTCATAAAGCGTTGTATCCTTTCATGAGGCAACTGGTACTTTATATCCTGTATACTAGCACTGGGACATAGTTGATATCTGCGCTGGTTACACACGTCCCATTGGGCACTGAACTGCTCATTTTGCTGGGCACACGAGGTACCTCAACATCATCAGGACGGCTGTGTATGACCTTGTGCGCAATGGTAAGGAGAGGTGGGCTGCACAAGTGGGGCAACTGTCGCCGAAGGAAAGCTGGAAGGAGCCGAAATCATTAGTGAACAAGTTAACACAACAAGGGCCAACGGCCTTGCCACAGTAGTAACACCGGTTCCCGTCAGATCACCGAAGTTAAGCGCTGTAGGGCTGGGCTAGCACTTGGATGGGTGACCATCCGGTCTGCCGAGCGCTGTTGGCAAGTGGGGTGCGCTCAGCCCTTTGAGGCAAACTGAGGAGCTACTTGGTTGAGAAGTAGCGGCTCCGGTCTTGGAAACTAACATACGGCCGGGAGAGTGGTGTGCTGACCGTATGCCCCTCCCTATCGGCATCCAGTGACGCCTATGGGCTGAGGATGACACGGCGGCCGGTCGGTACCGTCGGGCCTTCATGACCTGTTCGGGAGGAGTTTAGTTTTTAATTCAACACAACAAGGAGAAGATTTACTTAGCTTATGTTTCTCCAAAGATATGAAGACTCAGTACAAATGAGGCAACAAGTAATAGAGTTCAGCTGTTACATCAGCAGCAATGATGTAGTTGGAGCAGTGACTAGGCAACTTCTGTGTACTGTCCTATGGCGAAATGTCTCCGAGCTAAGTCGCTGTCACGGGCCATCCTATACTGCAGTGGCAGAGGGTGCTCGAAGTACAGAGCTGCTGGAGCTGTGGGTCAGTGGGTGTGCTCCATCGGGTCCGTCAGATCTCGCACAATCACTATCAGCGTTGGCCTGAAACTTGCTATTCCACTGCCAACGTGATAAGACAGTAGGGTGATGTCGATACACGATATCACAAAGGCAGCCTGTATAAACATATGCCACAAGTGGACGAGTATTGTCCTGTCACATGATAGGTAACACATGAGGATGCAAGATGTCTGTTCAGAATGGTTAAAATGGCTATAAGCAGTATGGGACTCAATATCTGAGGTCATGAGTCCCCTAGACTTAGAACTACTTAGACCTAACTAACCTAACGACATCACACACATCCATGCCCGAGGCAGGTGTCGTACCTGCGACCGTAGCAGCAGCATGGTTCCGGACTGAAGCGCCTAGAACCGCACGGTCACGGCGGGTGGCGCATGATGTCTGTTCAAATGTGTGTGAAATCTTATGGGACTTAACTCCTAAGGTCATCAGTCCCTAAGTTTACACACTACTTAACCTAAATTATCCTAAGGACAAACACACACACCCATGCCCGAGGGAGGACTCGAACCTCCGCCGGGATCAGCCACACAATCCATGACTACAGCGCCGCAGACCGCTCGGCTAATCCCGCGCGGCGCAAGATGTCTGTGCAGTCAAGAGCTCTCTCATCACTACCAACCATGACCTAATGGTTACTCACACCATGATGCCAGAAGTGACACCTCTTCAAACCACTGGAAAAATGGGACCTTTTCCCACATTGCTAGCATGCTTGGCGATGAGGATCATATGATGTAGTGCTGCTGAACACAATGCAACGCCATTCATCAGCAGTCCATGCTTCCTGGTCACAGCAGCAATCAAAATGCAGCCATTTAGGTTGTGGCGTTAACCTGCACATGGGTCGGGAATTCCCCACCCAGGCTTGTGCTGGTCTCTGACCAATGGTACACAATGACACACCATCTGCAGGGAACCCACGTCTTGTTATCAGATGGGAGGCACTGATTTGAAGATCACCCCTTGTGGTGGTCGGATGGGGTCTATCAGTACATTGACGATGAGCATGGAGTCAGATTTCCATGCAGTCCAGCATCAGGTCACTGCGACATCAGATTGCCCCACAATTCTTGATACTGCATGATTCGACCAGCTGGCCAAATGGAGACTCAAACATAACCCTCTATCACACACAATAAACTGCTGGTAACTCTGTCTCGCTGTGTCCTTCGCACTCATCAGTCAATATCTGATGCTGTTCACACCCCTTATATAGCCTCACAGGCCTGCTAACAGTAGTGAAAATCGACAACAGTAACACCCTCTGGTAGCCTTTCTACCTGTCGGATAGAATTGCAACTCTGTTCACTTATATAACATTTGGTGTGTGTGTGTGTGTGTGTGTGTGTGTGTGTGTGTGTGTGTGTGTGTGTGTATGTATGTGTGTGTATGTAGTGACATCCACCCACGTCTTTTGGGTGGTTCAACTTTTGTGAGAGACAATGTATACAGTAGGTTGTATCAGTCGTAATGACTGGCGAGTGCTGATATTTCACTCTCTGGGGGACCCATGGCTACATGATATCAAACAGTAAGAGATTTCTAGAACGTGCTGATTGGGCAACAGTCAACAATCTCTGTATCAAGGTAGCTCAGGACAAAGGCAACATGTGTTCTTCCACTATCATGTTGAATGCCATTATACCAGAGATGTCGACCGGCCTTAACACAGCAGAAATGTAACCCCTACTGTTCAAGAATGTGCTTACCAGAGGTGATCCAGTTGTGTTATGAATTTCTCCACCATACCACCACACGGTTACTGGGCCTGTTTGACGATGACGAATGCAGTCTGCCACCGGTGTTCTCCTTGGATCCTCCAAACGCTCGTACCTCCTTCGTGAGCTGAATGCACAACTGGGATTCATCTGAAAATACGACCTGCAGCCACTTCTCCGTCCTGTGCTGTCACTGACCAGACCACAGTGGACGTTCCTCTTTGCTGCCTTCGCACCACGGAGAGCGCAAACGGTGCCAGACATACTGGCAGTTTCTGCTGTTCTGGACGTCGTCACAGCGACGGTTTTAGTACCTTAACTAGATGCAAAAGACACCATTGGCTGACCGAAGTATGTGCCATGCCTGTTCTTACGTGCTAGTCGCATGGGGCTGCTGGGATCATCTTATTTATTTTCTGCTCGAACAATTCTCTCCAAATTGAGTAGCAGAAGTACTTCTTCTCGAAAAAGCAAAACCCTCACTGTACCACTGCATAATGTAATCTTTTCTCAGAATCATCTTGTGTATCAGGGACCTGACTCAGGACGGATCTTGCTCAACATCTCAGAGAAATTACACTTCTTTCCAAACTGAGAAGCCAGGTAATGTTCCCCCCGATATCATGATTGGTAATTCTTCTACATACTTGCGTGCAGCTCACCATGATTATCACTAACCTCCACCCCACCCTCCCATGTCCCTCACCTTCAACTTCCCCTCCACTACTGTAAGAGTCTTCTCTTTTTTTTAACAGTTATTGTCATTTCAATATTCACCTGTGTCATTATGTAACACCATGTCTTGTGAAGCGTCCCAAGAAAGCTTCATGCCATGAACCGCGCATGGGCGACTGCACGACGCCGAAGACAGAGGAAGACTTCAGTAGAAATTAATCTGTCTGCTACATATATGAAGCAGAGTATATGTATACGGGGTGGTCCATTCATCGTGACCGGGCCAAACGAAAAAACTACAAAGAACGAAAATTGTCTAGCTTGAAGAGTGAAACCAGATGGTGCTATGGTTGGCCCGCTAGATGGCGCTGCCATAGGTCAAACGGATATCATCTGCGTTTTTTTAAAATAGGAAACCCCATTTTTTATTACATATTCGTGTAGTACGTAGAGAAATATGAATGTTTTAGTTGGATCACTTTGTCATAGATGGCGCTGTAATAGTCACAGACATATGGCTCACAATTTTACACCAACAGTTGGTAACAGGTAGCTTTTTTAAATTGAAGTACAGAACGTAGCTACGTTTCAACATTTTATTTCGGTTGTTCCAATGTGATACACGTACCTTTTTGAACTTATCATCCATCATGTTGGAAGTACATCGTCATTCTGTCATGCAGTGAAACATCTTGTAGTAACATCGGTAGAACATTACGTAGGAAATCAGCATACCTTGCACCATTTGGATTGCCAACGATAAAATGGAGGCCAAATATCCTTCCTCCCATAATGCCGCACCACACATTAACCCGCGAAGGTCGCTGATGTTCCACTTGTCGCAGCCATCGTGGATTTTCCGTTGCCCAATAGTGCATATTATGCCGGTTTACGTTACCGCTTTTGGTGAATGACGCTTCGTCGCTAAATAGAACGCGAGCAAAAAATCTGTCATCGTCTCGTAATTTCTCTTGTGCCCAGTGGCACAACTGTACACGACGTTCAAAGTCGTCGCCATGGAATTCCTGCTGCATAGAAATATGGTACGGGTGCAGTCGCTGTTGATGTAGCATTCTCAACACCGAAGTTTCTGAGATTCCCGATTCTCGCGCAATTTGTCTGCTACTGATGTGCAGATTAGCCGCGACAGCAGCTAAATCACCTACTTGGGCATCATCAATTGTTGCAGGTCGTGTTTGACGTTTCACATGTGGCTGAACACTTCCTGTTTCCTTAAATAACGTAACTATCTGTCGAACGGTCCGGACACTTGGATGATGTCGTCCAGGATACCGAGCAGCATACATAGCACACGCCCGTTGGGCATTTTGATCACAACAGCCATACATCAACACGATATCGACCTTTTCCGCAATTGGTAAACGGTCCATTTGAACACGGGTAATGTATCACGAAGCAAATACCGTCCGCACTGGCGAAACGTTACGTGATACCACGTACTTGCACGTTTGTGACTATTACAGCGCCATCTATCACAAAGCGAAAAAAGTTATCGAACTAAAACATTCATATTTCTTTACGTACTACACGAATATGTAATAAAAAATGTGGGTTCCTATTTTAAAAAAACGCAGTTGATATCCGTTCGGTCTATGGCAGCGCCACCTAGCGGGCCAACCATAGCGCCATCAGCATTCCCCCTTCAAGCTAGACGAGTTTCCTTCTTTGTAGTTTTTTCGTTTGACGCTTATTTCGCGAGATATTTGGCCCGGTCACTATCTATGGAGCACCCTGTATAATATATGTATGTTCTTGAACTCGTCCCAAACCCTTGGATCGAAGTCAACCAAGTTTGACAAAGAAGAGCCAGGCTCAACGAGTATCAGCACTGTGGTGTTTATAGCCCCCTGCTAGAAATGCTTTTACTACCCCTGGCGTATAGGCTGCCCTGTATGACAGGTATTTTATATGGGAAGGACTGCTCTTTTCTGCTTCACATAGCGATTGGAATTTATGTCATGGTATTTATCCATATAAGAGGGCTTACTGTACATTTTGTACCGTAAAGTTCTGTCTGGTTTTCTAAATATCTTATACCTGTACATCGAAAACTCAGAATTGGGCCTACTTCCTCTTCTTCACAGTTAACTTTACTTCATAATTAATATCACGCAAAAAGTTTAGAAATTCTGAGTGTTCTTTTTCTGAAGGAGACCTTACAACAAAAATATCATCAACCTAGCGAAACCAAACATTGGTAGACGGGGTTAACATAATCTGTTCACCACAACATCTAGAGGAAGACATCGATCATTCAGTGAGTGCTTTTACCAGAAATGGATGCTCTGACAAAGAAATAAATAGCCCACTACATCCTAAAATATCTCGGGTTTGTATTGAGAAAGAATCAGCTGAGGGGAAAGTTTTCCTCTCATTCATAAACACACTCACAGACTGCATCAGCAGAGTCCTGAGAAGCCACGGTGTGGACTCTGTGATTAATCAGTGCAGAAAGATGCGAGAGGATTTGAGCACTGCAGACAACCTACAGCCGCCGCTTACCACAGAAAGAATGTATATAATCTCTCTCACGTGACGTCAAGTGAGCGTAGGAATTTCAAAAAGAAGCATCCACAACTGACTTAGCGAACACTAGAGCAACTAACGTCTGGGAAGGACGGTTAAATTGGTACTCACACTAGGGATCCACAGATTCGTTTTTCCTGTACTACATACAGTTTATTTATAATTAAACCTTTGCTACCTGTGAGGGCCCCCTTGAAAAACTAATCATCTAACGACAATGAAACTTTGTGAGGACATGAGGAAGAGAAATAACTAATAAACAATTCAAGGAAACACATTTTAATTTCCGCATGAGAAGGTACCATCTGTTAACTGCGTACCATGTTTATGCTCCTGTTTTGACCCGTCAGGTTAGCCGAGAGCCCTGCTTCCTGGACTCGGGTAGGCGCGCCAGCCCCGGATCGTATCGGCCCAGCGGAATAACGGCGAGGGCCAGTGTGCCGGCCAGCCTAGATGTATAGTTTTTAGGCGGTTTTCCACATCCCACAAGGTGAATACTGGGCTGGTCCCCACGTCCTGCCTCAATTACACGACTCGCAGCCATTTGGAACACATTAGCACTCTTTCATGATGTACACTTGACGCAGACAGCTGGGGTACACTGATTCCATTCTGGTGGGGGGTACAGGGTGGCGGCAGGAAGGGCATCCGGCCACCCCTTCACATTAACCATGCCAAATCCATTGTAACCATGCCGACCCTGCGAAAACTGTGGGACAAGGCACTAGTGAAAGAAGAAGACGAAATTTACGCTCCAGTTTACAAACATTGATCAATAGGACGACCATGTGCATCCACGACAGCCGGGAAACATACTGCAAATACCATTTCACAGTACTGTTCACAGCACTTTTCGAACGGTAGACCATGGAGTGTTAAGCTTTCGAGTCACAGCTCATGCACTGCCTGAAGATCACACGCTGCGTTCAGCATTCTCAGCCATGGCAAAAAAGTAACTTCTTCAACAACTTGAGGCGCGGTTGCCAGTCGCCCCATCCCAGGAACAATTCCCAAACTGCCAGTTAATTCGATCTTTCGAGTCATGTTCTTCAACCCTGCTGTGGAAAGAGGACATCTCTGTATTCCCTCGATACGTCGATACCTGCAAAGAGCAGCAGCCGTGTTGTTGTTTTTATAAAACAGCTTTACGAGTGAAGCCCTGCTCACTTTGTCCAGACCCATGTTGCCTGTCTTTAACTGTAAAGCGCATTGAAGCTTGTGTTTCAATCCTACGTCGCCGCACCAGTGCTGGCACCTAGTGGCAAGTCTCAAAAAATGTTCAAATGTGTGTGAAATCTTATGGGACTTAACTGCTAAGGTCATCAGTCCCTAAGCTTACACACTGCTTAACCTAAGTTATCCTAACGACAAACACAGACACCCATGCCCGAGGGAGGACTCGAACCTCCTCCGGGGCCAGCCGCACAGCCCACGACTGCAGTACCCTTAGACAGCGGCAAGTCTACTAGCAATGCACATCTTGCAGCGCACAGCCTAAACATCATTCCTGTGATGCTTCATACCCATCATACGGTAAATAATTTTCCTTCTAAAATGGCCGAAGTAGCTAATGGTTCCAAAAAATTGTTCAAATGGCTCTGAGCACTATGGGACTAAACAGCTATGGTCATCAGTCGCCTAGAACTTAGAACTACTTAAACCTAACTAACCTAAGGACATCACACAACACCCAGTCATCACGAGGCAGAGAAAATCAGCTAATGGTTAATTAACCTATAGAGAGAGTGTAGTTTTATCAAGATCGAACCATTACTGTATTAGGATGTGCAAAGGGGCCACAAACTTCCAAAACACAAAAACACCTTCAACAGAAAAGATGAAGGATCGAAATCAGACAAGCTGTAGGCCTTAGTGCTGAATGGAACAAACTACGACTGCTCTTCCCCTGTAGATGCTCCGTAACGTAACGTCGACGCGACTCCGCGGTCTTAAGATGGCGCGATGACGTCACCAACTGACCTTTGTGTGGATGCATACGTACAAACAGTGCGTCTTGCTGAGCTTGTTTGGATCTGTAACTGCTTTCTGAATCATTACTACCTCACACTGGAAGAGGAAACGTTGGGCAGATAAACACATCGACGGCCCGTAATGTAGGTAGATTGATTTCACTTTTGGCGTGTAAGCGACGTCAGCGCTGTAACTACGGTGGAAATTCGAACTAACAGCTGTAAACAACGGATGTGCATTTCGCCAGTGAGATGTGAGCATTACTGTTACCAGATTTTTTTTTTTTTTTTTTACCCTGTGACGGACAAATTTTCAGTTGGGCAAAAAATCGGTATTTCATTTTTTCAACCAGGACAAATGAAACACAGAATTATTTTTTGTGACTTATTGGCCTTTTTTATACAGGGTGATTCAAAAAGAATACCACAACTTTAAAAATGTGTATTTAATGAAAGAAACATAATATAACCTTCTGTTATACATCATTACAAAGAGTATTTAAAAAGGTTTTTTTTCACTCAAAAACAAGTTCAGAGATGTTCAATATGTCCCCCTCCAGACACTCGAGCAATATCAACCTGATACTCCAACTCGTTCCACACTCTCTGTAGCATATCAGGCGTAACAGTTTGGATAGCTGCTGTTATTTCTCGTTTCAAATCATCAATGGTGGCTGGGAGAGGTGGCCGAAACACCATATCCTTAACATACCCCCATAAGAAAAATCGCGGGGGGTAAGATCAGGGCTTCTTGGAGGCCAGTGATGAAGTGCTCTGTCACGGGCTGCTCGGCCGTCCAGAACTTTTCCCTTTGCACAAACACCCATTCTCTGTAAACTGTTTATACCAACGTTTAATACACCACGTATCAGGAGGTTTAACACCATACTTCGTTCGAAATGCACGCTGAACAACTGTCGTCGATTCACTTCTGCCGTACTCAATAACACAAAAAGCTTTCTGTTGGGCGGTCGCCATCTTAGCATGAAATGACGCTGGCGCCTAGTCAACAGCGCCTCAAGCGAACAAATGTACAACTAAATGAAACTTTATAGCTCCCTTAATTCGCCGACAGATAGTGCTTAGCTCTGCCTTTTGTCGTTGCAGAGTTTTAAATTCCTAAAGTTGTGGTATTCTTTTTGAATCACCCTGTACTTTAATGAAGAATGTATAAGTATTAGCATGCTTTTGTTTGCTTTTACTTACTTGAAACATCATTGCACTTATTATCTTAGTTGAAAGTGGTCTGTAATTCACTTTTTATCAAGTATGGGATCCATTTACTTCGTACATCAGTCCATTTTAATGTCAGTTGTGGAAAAAACCTTTCCACAAACTAATTGAAACTACGGATACTAAAGACGAAGATAAAACGTGAAAATGTTAGTGATTTCGTTCGTGGAAAATCCTTCCGTGATTTTGCTCATTTTTCAATCGCACCTTCATTTGCCATAAAAAGACTGTGCCATGTCCAGACTTCTTTTAACTACTTGAAATTCGTATAAGGAGTACACATTCAGCTGAGCAATCGTTAAAAATTTCGCGGCTTTTTGCAAATTGTAATTGTAATACGGGAGACGGGCATTGTTGTCTTGAGAAACGGCACCACGGTACTGTTACATGAGAGGCGACACGTGAGGTCGCAGGGTGTCCCAGAAGTACGACTGTGCTGTCGCAGTTTCCAAAATAAGTAGTAGCCGCGGAATGGAAATGAGCATACGGCATTGTGGGCCTGGAGTCCCCCACTCGGGGAAGTTCGGCTGCCGAGGACAAGTACAGGGTGATTCAAAAATGACCGGTATATTTGAAACGGCAATAAAAACTAAACGAGCAGCGATAGAAATACACCGTTTGTTGCAATATGCTTGGGACAACAGTACATTTTCAGGCGGATAAACTTTCGAAGTTACAGTAGTTACAATTTTCAACAACAGATGGCGCTGCGGTCTGGAAAACTCTATAGTACGATATTTTCCACATATCCACCATGCGTAGCAATAATATGGCGTAGTCTCTGAATGAAATTACCCGAAACCTTTGACAACGTGTCTGGCGGAATGGCTTCACATGCAGATGAGATGTACTTCTTCAGCTGTTCAATTGTTTCTGGATTCTGGCGGTACACCTGGTCTTTCAAGTGTCCCCACAGAAAGAAGTCACAGGGGTTCATGTCTGGCGAATAGGGAGGCCAATCCACGCCGCCTCCTGTATGTTTCGGATAGCCCAAAGCAATCACACGATCATCGAAATATTCATTCAGGAAATTAAAGACGTCGGCCGTGCGATGTGGCCGGGCACCATCTTGTATAAACCACGAGGTGTTCGCAGTGTCGTCTAAGGCAGTTTGTACCGCCACAAATTCACGAAGAATGTCCAGATAGCGTGATGCAGTAATCGTTTCGGATCTGAAAAATGGGCCAATGATTCCTTTGGAAGAAATGGCGGCCCAGACCAGTACTTTTTGAGGATGCAGGGACGATGGGACTGCAACATGGGGCTTTTCGGTTCCCCATATGCGCCAGTTCTGTTTATTGACGAAGCCATCCAGGTAAAAATCAGCTTCGTCAGTAAACCAAATGCTGCCCACATGCATATCGCCGTCATCAATCCTGTGCACTATATCGTTAGCGAATGTCTCTCGTGCAGCAATGGTAGCGGCGCTGAGGGGTTGCCGCGCTTGAATTTTGTACGGATAGAGGTGTAAACTCTGGCGCGTGAGACGATACGTGGACGTTGGCGTCATTTGGACCGCAGCTGCAACACGGCGAACGGAAACCCGAGGCCGCTGTCGGATCACCTGCTGCTCTAGCTGCGCGTTGCCCTCTGTGGTTGCCGTACGCGGTCGCTCTACCTTTCCAGCACGTTCATCCGTCACGTTCCCAGTCCGTTGAAATTTTTCAAACAGATCCTTTATTGTATCGCTTTTCGGTCCTTTGGTTACATTAAACCTCCGTTGAAAACTTCGTCTTGTTGCAACAACACTGTGTTCTAGGCGGTGGAATTCCAACACCAGAAAAATCCTCTGTTCTAAGGAATAAACCATGTTGTCTACAGCACACTTGCACGTTGTGAACAGCACACGCTTACAGCAGAAAGACGACGTACAGAATGGCGCACCCACAGACTGCGTTGTCTTCTATATCGTTCACATCACTTGCAGCGCCATCTGTTGTTGAAAATTGTAACTACTGTAATTTCGAAAGTTTGTCTGCCTGAAAATGTACTGTTGTCCCAAGCATATTGCAACAAACGGTGTATTTCTATCGCTGCTCGTTTAGTTTTTATTGCCGTTTCAAATATACCGGTCATTTTTGAAACACCCTGTACTTACTGCATTCAACGCCACATTGGGCGACCTGAGCGTCGGGGATGGAGGTGAAATGATGATGAGGACAACACAACACCCAGTCCCTGAGCGGTGAAAATCTTTTGCCCCACCCCAGAATCGAACCCAGGCCCCTTGTCGTGGCATTCCGCCGCGTTGACCACTCAGCTAATGGGGGCGGGCAGTAGTAGCCGTGACCTGAGGGAACACCTCAGCAGTAACACGGACGCGCCTTTCCGAAACATCGGAAGAATGTCACGTCTCCCCAGGTCGCCGCCATATTCACCGACGATAGTCATGTCACTATCGCAGAAGCCAGGTTTGTCGCAGAACACAACGAGACTCCATTCATCAACATTATACACCCATGAGCCAAGAGATTATGACCACCTGTTTAGTAGCGTGATGTTCCACTTTTCAAATACAGTACAGCAGAGATTCTGCTTGGCATGGATTCTATAAATCCTTGAAACGACACCAGAAGTGTGCGGCACCAGATGTCTGCAGACAGGTGAAAGGGTCCTGTAGCCCCTTTTCATTACCATTTCTCTTTCTTTTCCTCGTTTCTCTATTCTCTTTACTCTCATAGTGGTGTGATTGTATGAATGTGGTTGTGTGTCACGTTGCTAGACGGTGGCGTAGTCTGCTGCAGAAAGTCTGCGATAGTCGTACAGATTCAGCAGCAGTTGCACAGAATAGCCAACTCTCGTAGTGGTCAAGTCGGCAAAGAGGTTTCCGCTACTTGTGAGAAATCCACCTGCGTTAGGTTGGTGGCGGAAATGGCATCTTGGGGTTTTCCGGTCAACGCGGAGCTTGGAAGAGGCTGGAGAAGCGGGAGGCAGTCTGCCGCCGGTACGGGAAGCGTCCACAGCTGTGCTCCAGTCGAAGAAGGGTGAGTTAGACTGACCGTGTGGCGCGTTGTTACTTGGCGAGGGGAGAGCTGTTAGCCTTTGGTCTCGCTTTTCAAATCTGGAAGATTGCTTTGCCTTGTCGCAGCAAGGAATGCAAAACTTTGGCAGATTTTTCTTTTAGCAAATTTCTGTAGCAGACTTGGATCCGCCGGAAGAGCGCCACACAAAGGTGTCGATAAGAAGTGAGCACTCGCTTCTGTATGAATGTCTGTTTGCCTTCAGCTGTGCCTGTATAAGCTTTCAACTTCCTAAATATTTAGAGCCTTGCCTTCTCGTAAATTTTCCTTACTTTCCGTGTCTTTCGTCCGTGGGGAGCCAACCACGTGGTAGAACATTATAGTTGTTGGGCTACCGGCATCACTAACTGTCCGATCGCATGTTTGTTTTAGATAATGTTAACATGATTGTGTGATGTGATATTGTTGGAATTTGGCACTATACCTAGAAATTGTACCTCCACAAACCAAGTGTTATCAGGAATCGTGTACGTGCCTCACATCCTTAGTTTAGGAATAAATGATTTTATCTACAATTTTTCTCTTGTGTTCCGAGATTACGTTTTTGCGCCTAAGCCACTCACCTCGTAGCTTTCCCGTTAGCACATCCAATGCGTTTCCTATGCACAGGTCCAGTGATTAGTCTCCTCTTGTATTTTATAACAAATGCTTTCGATTAAGTCATATTTTCAGGTGTGTTACTGGGAGCTGATCTTATGCAGTGTTCATGCATTTTCTATTTTATTTTAAATGTTTGATTGTCGTGAACAGCGCACAGGCAATACTATTAATTACATCGTATCCGCTGTGAGCTACCTCACAACGTATGCATTTTTGTGAGTTTTTGGTCTGTGATCAAATTAATTTATTTTCCGACTCGACCAAATCTTTGACTAGTTGTATGGTTTGAGTCGGTGGCGACCCTATTCTTCTCACGTTGATTTCATAAGCAATAAGTATTTCCATTCCCAATAATAAGGAATAACCCGTAGTAACGTGGTTGGTTACACAGGTTGTAACGCCGGAAATGCATATCCTCCTATTTCCATCTATTGTACTATTATTTTTTTTCTTGTTTTGTTACCTCAAGATATGACATTTCTGTCTCTTTATATATTGTAATTGCTTTACTGTTTGGATATATATATATTTATGCACTTATGTCGATGTATAATTGGTTTGTTTCGTAAATATTATTTGTATTTTTACGCTGGGTCTTGCCTAGGGAAAACTGCTATCGAACAATTACATCGATAGGTCGTGTGAAGAATCAAAGTGTGTAGGATCTTTGGTAGGGTGAACTCTGCCGCGTGGAGCGCGGGCAGTAGGAGTCTGGCGGGAGTAGCGAGTGGAGCAGGTGTGTTGTGTGACGCTCCCGCGAGTTGCCGCGCTTTCGGGGTTTGGCAGCATGTAATTGCGCTCGACTCGCGATGATAGTTTCTGACATGGTGTCGCGGACGGGAAGCATTAGCTGGCGCACATCAAGAGCCCGTTTCGCCTGGTGACCGTGTCGAGAAGAAGGCGCGCCAACATCCAGCTTCTGCAACAGCGACGGCCGACAATGAGTGACTGTCGCCACCTCCTCGATCGACGGCTTCAAACCTTCAATCAACCAACAAGGAAGACTAAAAGCACGTAAAGTTTCAGAACTGTACGGCAGACCTCAGCTTTTCAAACTGTACCATTTTCGTCACTATAATTACAGCAACTTAGCATGAACTTTTGTTGCTCATTGTCCCAATTGCATTACCAAGCAGAGTCCCTTCCTTTTCCGAAATGAACCCGAGTGTCGTTGAAATTCAAACGCCAGCATTAAAGTAATATAGCTAACTCGTTTTCACTGCTTTAATTTCAAAGTTCAATTATGGCATTAATAGCTGGCTACAATATTCAGATTACACAAGCACGAATTAAGAGTGCGAGCTTTGTTACCGTATTTTAGCTTACCTGTGACTGCAGCTCAGCTTGGTACGTACTAAATTTTACTATTGTTAATTGTTCAGAATCATTTAATTCAAGTTCAAAGTTAAATCTCTTCTTTCTAAATTGCGTAGATTCAAGTAGTTTTTGAAATGATTGTTGAGGTAGTCCAAGACTAACTGTATGTTACTGAATTTCGATGTGCTTCAGAAAGAAAGCTCACTATTAACTTCAGTCACTAAATTAACTTTCGATTTTCCGGTTATTAATTCTTTTGCTAAATTAAGTCAGAGTGTAGCGAAATTTATTACTTCTGACAAACTTTCAGTTTTCACACTACACGTGTCAACCTTCAGTTGCCACGCTTCTAGTGTTAATTATATGTGTAATAACCTTTCTTTTTCAGTTACTATAGTAATTGTCCTTAGGACTGGCGACCGTGATTTCCCCCAAATCTCAAATATCTAATTACCGCTAGTTAATTGTTAACGTAACGGCCGCACATTTACTTTCTTTATTAACTTTACCCCTTTTCAAAATTAATTTCCACCAGTTTCATTTGCATTTTTCCTTTCATTTAGATGTAACCCTTTCCTCCCTCTTTACCGACAGGTTAACTTCGGTGACGATTGCTTTTCCAAAACTCCCATTAGGTACACGCGGTTTCATTTTTCACTGTCATTAAGGTCGGTAAGTGAGGGGGAGGTTACAAGGTCATGTAATTCCTGCAAATTACAGGATGGTGGTTTACGAGCACAAAGCTGGCGCCCGGTATTTTTTCCAGTGGGTACAGATCAGGCACATTTGCTGGCCAACACATCAATATCAGTTCATTATAATGTTTCCAAAATCACTGTAGCACCATCCTGACGTTGCAACATGGGCAGTTCTCCTGCTAGATGTAGTCATCGCGGCACTTCAAGCATGAAGCGATGGAAGTGGTCCGCAGTAATGTTCACATAGCACTCACCGCTGTCATGACGCCGTCGATGACCACCACAGCCACCATGGAAGCCCAACTCACTGTATCCCATAACATAAGCCTGCCCCCACCAGCCTGCATCTGTGGCGCAGTGCGTGTTTGAAGCATGGTGTGGTGTGTCAGGACCCAACCATCGACGTGGTGCAACAAGAAATGTGATTCATTGGAACAGGCGACACTCAGTGAGATTGTGACCACTGCACGATGTTGCTGGGTCAACACAGGTTCAAATGGCTCTGAGCACTATGGGACATAACTGCTGAGGTTATCAGTCCCCTAGAACTTAGAACTACTTACACCTAACTAACCTAAGGACGTCACACACATCCATGCCCGAGGCAGGATTCGAACCTGCCATCGCAGGAGCAGCGCGGTTCCAGACTTAAGCACGACTGGCGTCAACACAGGAACCCGTAAGGGTCGTGTGATGTGGTGCTCCATGTTCAACAACGGACTTTGAACACTGTGCTCCAAAACATTTGTTCCTGCACCAGCGTTGTACTCTGTTGTCAGATCTGCTACAGATCGCTGCCTGTCCCGGATTACACGGTGGGGGATCCTCCAACCTGTACGCGAGACCTGATCGCCCAGTGCCATACGGCACTTAGTTCACCACCCGTCAACTACTTTCTGTAGGTGCTCACGACAGACGTAAACCCGCAGGCGACCAGTTTCGCCGGTTCAGAGATTCCCGTTTCCAGCCACAGCGCCACAGCAATGTACCCTTTGTCAAAGCCGCTTATATTAGTAGATTTACGCATCTGCATTCCATTTCTTTACTATATTGACTGCCCATTCCTGTCTCTTCCACTCACATTCTTTCCTTACTGCGTCACGTGCCCGCAACACCACCAGCAGGCATTCTCACTCGTGATGGGCAGTGGTCGTAATGTTTTGGCTCATCACCAAGTATTTCCCGGTCATGTCACGACAACACCGCTTCTGTTGTGTTAAAAGAAGCCTGCACATGGGACGGAAATCGATAAGCCTCCTGCTGCTACTCACCGAAAAAATGGTGCGGGATGATAAAAAATATTGCTGGGAGACCACCACTTCTCGGAATGCAGGCTCAGCTATCAAGAGGTTACGAGCTGATAATTTGGACAAGAAGGTGAAAATCCGTTGTGGTGGCCAGACGTAGCCGACCCGAACTTATGCCCTGCTCTCACGTTTCCATACTGAGCCACTGTTACATGTGATTGGATCAGTTGCCCAGTACGTCAATGAGGCCCCTCTGAAGATCTGCCATATGCTGATAACGCTGTCTCACACGAGTACATAGCATCTCCGTGTCCTTCACAGTGATCACTCAACATCTGACGCTGTTCACGCCCCTTATATACTCTATGAGGCCCAGTAACAACACTAAACACGAACAACACTAAACACAAACAACACTAAACACAAACAACACTAAACACAAGCAACACTAAACACAAAGAACACTAAACACAAACAACACTAAAAACGAACAACACTAAACATGAACAACACTAAACATGAACAACACTAAACATGAACAACACTAAACATGAACAACACTAAACACAAACAACACTAAACAAGAACAACACTAAATATGAGCACTAAACACCAACAACACTTATGCACTATGGTACCTGATCTACCTGGCACAGAAATTTTGTCCGGAACCAAATGACTGCTATGGTCGCAGGTTCGAATCCTGCCTCTGGCATGGATGTGTGTGATGCCCTTAGGTTAGTTAGGTTTAAGTAGTTCTAAGTTCTAGGGGATTGATGACCTCAGATGTTAAGTCCTATAGTTCTCAGAGCCATTTGAACCATTTTGAACAGAGATTTTTCAACTTGAATCATTTACATATCAGCCGACTGTATGCATGTGTACCTAGTTACATTGACGTTCGACTGTGTCTTCTGAGTGCTTCACATATTTTTTTTTTTTTTTTTTTTTTTTTTTTTTTTTTTTTTTTTTTTTGTCTGACACTGTAGATGTGTTGTGTTTGTTCGGCTGCCTCTCATTTCAAAAAAAATGGTTCAAATGGCTCTGAGCACTATGGGACTCAACTGCTGAGGTCATTAGTCCCCTAGAACTTAGAACTAGTTAAACCTAACTAACCTAAGAACATCACAAACATCCATGCCCGAGGCAGGATTCGAACCTGCGACCGTAGCGGTCTTGCGGTTCCAGACTGCAGCGCCTTTAACCGCACGGCCATTTCGGCCGGCCCTCTCATTTCCTTTCTTAATCTCCTCGCTAACGAAGTGGAGGAGGAATGTTTGCCTGTATGCCTCTGTACGAGCCCTTGTCTTCCTTGTCCTGTAGTAACAGCCCCCACGCGGGATGAACCCTGGCCGGCCGAAGTGGCCGTGCGGTTAAAGGCGCTGCAGTCTGGAACCGCGAGACCGCTACGGTCGCAGGTTCGAATCGTGCCTCGGGCATGGATGTTTGTGATGTCCTTAGGTTAGTTAGGTTTAACTAGTTCTAAGTTCTAGGGGACTAATTACCTCAGCAGTTGAGTCCCATAGTGCTCAGAGCCATTTTTGATGAACCCTGCGGTCAGTACCGCCGCTGTGCTGCAGCAAACGGCGGTCCTCTGGAGGCTGGACTTTCCCCGGTGAGTCACGTCTGTGCTGAAGCCCAAAACGCTGTCGGCGTATCGCGTGTCGCCGAGGCCCACACCACCTTCCATCTAGCCCCCATGCCCAACCCCCTCCCCTCGCCCGCCCACTCAGACCGCCCCATGTGTGGGAGCGAGACTGTCCATTAGGAGGTCACTTAAGCCCAACGGGTGTCCCCTTCCCCCGCTCTACACGGAATCGCTCTATGACAACACATGAGGTCACCTACACCGCAAAACCCCCTCCGCCGTCAGCGATCGGTCGGCAGGTGAAAGCATCGATGCAAGATTTCTTCATTCTTCATTCGGAAGAATATAATAATCCCAATACCAAAGAAAGCAGGCGTGGACAGATGTGAAAATTACCGAACTATCAGTTTAATAAGTCACAGCTGCAAAATATTAACGCGAATTCTTTACAGACGAATGGAAAAACTGGTAGAAGCGGACCTCGGGGAAGATCAGTTTGGATTCCGTAGAAATGTTGGAACACGTGAAGCAATACTGACCCTACGACTTATCTTAGAAGAAAGATTAAGGAAAGGCATACCTACGTTTCTAGCATTTGTAGACTTAGAGAAAGCTTTTGACAATGTTGACTGGAATAATCTCTTTCAAATTCTGAAGGTGGCAGGGGTAAAATACAGGGAGCGAAAGACTATTTACCATTTGTACAGAAACCAGATGGCAGGGACATGAAAGGGAAGCAGTGGTTGGGAAGGGAGTGAGACAGGGTTGTAGCCTCTCCCCGATGTTATTCAATCTGTATATTGAGCAAGCAGTAAAGGAAACAAAAGAAAAATTCGGAGTAGGTATTAAAATCCATGGAGAAGAAATAAAAACTTTGAGGTTCGCCGATGACATTGTATTTCTGTCAGAGACAGCAAAGGACTTGGAAGAGCAGTTGAACGGAATGGATGGTGTTTTGAAGGGAGGATATAAGATGAGCATCAACAAAAGCAAAACGAGGATAATGGTATGTAGTCGAATTAAGTCGGGTGATGCTGAGGGAATTAGATTAGGAAATGAGGCACTTAAAGTAGTAAAGGAGTTTTGCTATTTGGGGAGCAAAGTAACTGCTGATGGTCGAAGTAGAGACGATATAGAATGTAGACTGGCAATGGCAAGGAAAGCGTTTCTGAAGAAGAGAAATTTGTTAACATCCAGTATAGATTTAAGTGTCAGGAAGTCATTTCTGAAAGTATTTGTATGGAGTGTAGCCATGTATGGAAGTGAAACATGGACGATAAACAGTTTGGACGAGAAGAGAATAGAGGCTTTCGAAATGTGGTGGTACAGAAGAATGCTGAAGATTAGATGGGTAGATTACATAACTAATGAGGAGGTATTGAATAGAATTAGGGAGAAGGGGAGTTTGTGTGCACAACTTGACTAGAAGAAGGGATCGGTTGGTAGGACATGTTCTGAGGCATCAAGGGATCACCAGTTTAGTACTGGAGGGCAGCGTGGAGGGTAAAAATCGTAGAGGGACACCAAGAGATGAATACACTAAGCAGATTCAGCAGGATGTAGGCTGCAGTAAGTAATGGGAGGTGATGAAGCTTGCACAGCATAGAGTAGCATGGAGAGCTGCATCAAACTAGTCTCAGGACTGAAGACCACAACAACAACAACATTCGGAACCCTTCTGTAGCGGTTATTAATCATGGCAAAGAGAATTCAGCCTGTGCCACGCCGCGGGTAACTGAAGGCAGTCCGTTCCTGAAGACGAATCTACTATCCAGTACAGCAACGAGTTTCACTAACAGATCTACGGGGTGGCGATGGGAAGCCCTCTCAGCCCAGCTGTTGCCAATTTATTTATGGAGATCTTCGAACAGCGAGCGCTGCAGACTGCCAGTAAAAAGACAGTTGAATGGTACCGCTATGTTGATGACACATTTGTAGTGTGGACCCATGGTGAAGAAGAGCTGGATGTCTTCTTGGTGCATCTGAAAAGTATTAACCCGAAGATACAGTTTACGATGGAGAAACAGAGCAACGGTCAACTCAATTTCCTGGATGTATCCGTAGTTAAACAGGTGGATGGGACGCTGGGCCTCAAGGTATATAGAAAAAAAAACACTCACACGGATCGATACCTCCACAAGGAATCAAACCATCATCCTACGCAAAAAAGAGGTGTCATGAATACCTTGGTGGACAGAGCCAACAAAATCTGCGAACTAAATCACTTACGGTGAGCCTTCATGAAAAACGGATATACCAGCAAGGAAATTGATGGAGCCCTCCATCAAAGAAGAAAAGAAGCCAGAAGTCCAGAGCAACAACGGCCACCCACTGGAAATGTTTCCTTACCGTTCATTAATAACGTCACGGACCGTATCGGGAAAGTTCTGGCCAAGTATGGGATCGAAACAATCTTCAGACCCACCAACAAGATTAAGGAATATTTGAGAACTGCAAAAAACGCCCGACACTTCCTAGTAACACCTGGGGTATACAAAATTCCATTCAGTTTTGGACAAGTATATACTGGAACAACGAAAAGAAGTGTAAATACCCGCTTAGCCGAACTGTCGCTTAGGACACATCGAAATATCGGCCGTAGCTGAACATGTTTTTCGGGATGGGAACCACGAAATTAAATTTAATGAGACATGCGTTCTTGCACGAACATCACATGATCATGCGCGCATGTATAGAGAAGCAACAGAGATTCACAAACACCATAATAATTTTAATAGAAAAGAGGAATTTTTAAAGTTGGACAAAATATGTATGTCGACGTTGTGCCAGCAGAATGACAATCGATTACTCGTAATCGGGAATGATGACGCCTTCCGAAGATAGGCATACCGTCGGCATCACGTGACGAATGGTGGTGCCCTCTATGCGCTCTATAAATGCGAGAGTACCTGGATCCTCAGTGGCAGTAGCCGGACGACCTCAGAAGATGTCTTCCTCAGATGGAGACGAAATGTCAGGTGGAAATTTTACACATCGACCACGGCCTCTCAGCCCGGAAGTTTCAACTGAAGACGAAACTATTGTCTTGGTTTTCGACGAACACCCACTTCTCGAACCGTGCAAGAACTGAAAACCGCCTCGAGAGAAGAGGGGGACAATGTCCCCAAAGCACTCGTCGCCAGTTTGGTGGACAGCATGAATAACAAGTTCAAAAATGTGCGTTAGTACCCGAGGAGGGCATATTCCATACTGAGACCTTTATGTTGGGAGCCTGACGAGTGTCAAATATGAACGTTATTTATGACTTATCCTGCTTTCCCATGTAGTGAAATCTGTACCATTTTCCGTTACAAATATATCACCCCACCTTTGTTCCGTATCTACTGTGTTTCATGTCGTCCATCGTTGCCTGTGATTATTGCTGTCCATCAGTGTCTCTGTTCAAACAATGGAAAATTCAGGATGGAATGCAACAATATTACGAAAAGGCAGGTTCTACTCAGCATATAGCGGAAATGCTGAATCGCAGACAGGCACAACAATAATACTGTAACAAATAAAGCTTTCGGCCAGTATGGCCTTCGTCAAAAATAGACGACTCACACACACACACACACACACACACACACACACACCCACACACACACACACACACACACACACACAGAGAGAGAGAGAGAGAGAGAGAGAGAGAGAGAGAGAGAGAGAGAGAGAGAGAGACTTTTCCTTAGCAGTTGGCAAGCAGTGTTGATAATGTGTTACCATTTTGTTTTTGAATATAACCTTTATTGTCAATACAATCTGAAAGGAACATATACTACAATGAAGAGCCGTCCAAGGAGATTAGTTCTAACTCAGCACATGCTCAATATGTCCACCATTTCGTTTCCTAACTTCCTTCAAACGAGCACTGAAGTTAGTGATTACCCTACGGCACATGTCTTCCGTAATTTCACTGCAAGATTGAAGAACAAGTCTTCTGAGCTCCATTAAATCACGTGGACGTTTCGGGAAAAAATTTTCCTTTAGGTACCCCAAAGAAAAAAGTCATACGGATTGAGCGGACTATTGGGGGGGCCCATTTTGTCCGTCATTGAAGCGACCTGGAAACCTGAGTGAAATGAACCGCATGTCGAAGTGCTCGTGTAAAAACTCAACACAGTGTTTGCAGTATGTGGCCTTGCTCCATCTTGCATGAACCACTGCGTGTTGAAGGGCAAGGCAGTAGCAAGAAGCTGTGGAATGAAGCTTTTTGCGAAGCATGCTCAAATAATGCTCGCTGTTCACTGTTTCTTCAAAGAAAAAGGGTCAATTAAGTCCGTAACTGGAAATTGCTGCCCACTCTGTAATCCTCGGAGCATAGTGTTGTCGTTCGTGAAGCACTTGTGGGTTTTCAGTGGCCCAAAAGTGTACATTTTGTTTGTTAACCACACCGTCTAAATGAAAATCCGCCTCGTGTGGAAACCAAACGTTGTTGAGAGTTTCTTCCCTATCCTCCGCCCACGGAGCAAACAGTAGTCTTTGCTGCTTGTGTTCTTCAGTGAGCTTCTGTGCACAGGTCATCTTGCATGGGTACATATGGAGGTCACTTTTAAGCATGCGTTGAACGGAGCGTCTGCGTAATCGCAGTTGCACTGCTGCCTTTATACACGATTTCCCGGGACTTCTCTGTACAGCAACTCGTACAGCTTCAATATTCTCCGGCGAACAAACAGGCTTAGGCCGAGGTCGCTTCGCTTCCAATACTGTTCCTTCCTGTACAAATTTATCGTACAACCTGTGGATGGTCTTCTTGCAAGGGACCCATCGTGTGTTAAACTGTTGTCGAAAACGCCTGCAAGTCACAACAAGGCTTTTCGTTTCACGAAAAAGTAAGAGAATTGCCGATCGTTGCTGTGTCGTCAGTCTTCCATTGTCAGCCACTGCTGCTTACTAGTCTCCTAGCGGCAGTATCGAGAATTACACGTCATTTCGTAACTCATTCGTTTTTCCAAGCTCTGCTGGTACTGCTGTAGAGATCCCAGCGGGATATCTAATGTGCGTCGTAAATTGTGAAAGAAACAATTGGTAACACATTTCGTGCGCCACCCTGTATTTTATCGCTGCATTCCAGTAGCCACTGTATACAGGTTTCTCTAAAGACACAGTGTGGTGTCACCGCCAGACACCACACTTGCTAGGTGGTAGCCTTTAAATCGGCCGCGGTCCGTTAGTGTACGTCGGACCCGCGTGTCGCCACTATCAGTGATTGCAGACCGAGCGCCGCCACACGGCAGGTCTAGTGTAGAGAGACTCCCTAGCACTCGCCCCAGTTGTACAGCCGACTTTGCTAGCGATGGTTCACCGGCTACATACGCTCTCATTTGCAGAGACGACAGTTTAGCATAGCCTTCAGCTACGTCATTTGCTACGACCTAGCAAGGCGCCATATGCAGTTACTATTGATATTGATATTGTGAATCATGTACCGTCAAGAGCGACGTTCATCATTAATGGATTAAAGTTAAGTATCAAAGTAATTACGTCCGCTTTCTGAATTCTAATTGCTAGTCATGTTCCAGACCTCACGTCAGTATAGTTCTTCCCTCCTCACACCAGCCTGCGTGAGCTAAAACGCGTGCATTTCGGCCTCCTCTAGCAACACGGTGTTGGCTCTTCTGCCAACAAAACACACAGATATTGTAAAAGTGGATTTTGCCTGTCTTCAGTCTATCTTGTTGACAGGACGAGAAGCAGAAATGATTTCCAAAGGGAAAGGAAATCTGTTTTCAACTCGATAGATTAGCGACAGTCCCCCCCCCCCCCCCCTAGGCTAAATGCAGCGAATGAAATCCCTCAATCAGGCAGATGCCAATTGCAGAATTAGATACCGAGCTCAACCAACCCACTTTTTTTTTACTTTGCTCATGTTTCCTTGGGCCCGCAACGCTTGACGAATATTTTTGCGCACAGAGAGGGTGGGGCGTGAAAAATGTCCCACTTTCCTGGTACAAAAGAGCGCTCTGCATTTCTCCTACTTGCCGAGAAAATGGGAAAAGTAAGATGCGGCACACACACACACACACACACACACACACACACACACACACAAGGGCAAGTCGACAACCTCCACTAATGCATCGCGGGGGAAAAGAAAAACATCCGAAATCTTTTTGCGGTAATTTGTCCCTTTTTACTCCGCCTCCCACCGTGCATCCGTTTTAACATCGAAAGACGGCGAGGAGGCCGAAACGAAACGAGGCTGATGTGGATGGGGAGGGGCGGGTGGAGCAAGGAGATGACAAAGGTGGCGTACGTGTCGTTGGGAGCGCGTTTTGCAGAAATATTTCTTTGTCCTCCGCGACTCCCCCGCCAGCCGTAAATTCCCGAACGCAGTGCAGACAGCGGCTGAACTCAACGCTAGCATGGCCGCAACAGCCCTCTCATACACTCACACACACAGGCGGTCTCTGTAGCGCCACGACAGGTCGAAACACTTAGCTTTTAGCGCTGCGCAGTTAACAGCTGAAGCCTTCCCTAGCCGGCGAGCACATATATTCAAACAAAAGGCGGAGGTCCCGCGAAAGAGTGCTGGAGTGGTTTTCCAGGCAGATTTACAACACCCGCTGAAGAGGCAGCGCTGTTTGTCATTTCTGGAAGGCACTACACTGCTGAAAAACGCGGCCGAGGGGGCAAAACGGTGTTACAAACACACACACGTACATTCCGCCTCCTTTTTTTTTTGGAAGTCACGTTTAGCGAAATACACTGGCGACTTGAGCTTTTCCGCGGTCTAAGTGCCCTCCAGCTCCAGACAGTGTACGGTAAGGACCATGAGGAATTTCGCCCCACAAGAATGAATTGTGTGGACGCTAGCGCCTAAGAGGAGTGCTTTGCATTATCCCGGAAAATGTCATCCGGTTTCCGCATCGCTGCGGAAGTTTGGCAAACGCGCGCTCTCAGATGTTTATGGCGCCACAATCGTCAGATGGTGGCGCCGCTGCGGCCATCTTGCGGAGAACCGTCGTATCTTTAACCCACTCATGCCTGATTTTTTTTTCTTTTTTAAAAAAGAAACGGGAGTGTGACAGAAACCCTGAAAAACTTTGACGGGCAGTCACTTGAGGAAACGCTCCATGTGTCTAATAATCAAATAAAAACAGTCTCGATAGCGTTTTCAGATTTTTACTCGTTAGGAACCGGTTTCGGTCCTTTCCTTAAACCATCTTCAGGCTTTTCCCCGCCAATATGGCTGCTGGGGGCGACAGACGGAGCGAGATCCGTAGAAATAAGGATGTCCCTTCTACGAATCACACTCAGTCTGCCGCCACCAGCAACCATAATGGCGGGGAAAAGCCTTAAGATAGTCTGAGGGAAGGATCGAAACCGGTTGTTAACGAATAAAAATCTGAAAATGCGATCGAGACTGTTTTGTTTGATTTCTAGTATTTTATAGCCGTCGCTGCTTTGCTCCAATTGCAGAATGCCTTCTAAAATTTTAAACTCCATAGATCACACGAGAACCTGCTCAGAATCCTTGAAGAACTGTCTGTCATGGCATAAACTCCGAGTGTTTTTCAAGCCCCTACATATTGTAACACTTCCTGCCACTAATTCGGTTAAAATATTGGTTTAAATTGCGTGTGCTTCAATGTAACTTACGAAGAATGGTGCAGTTTAATATGGTGGGTCAAGAAAAGTAAGTCCTTTTCGACCACATACAGTTATGTTCCTGACATATACTGATTACCATCTTTATCTACGATAGTGATATAGGCCAAAGCAATGAATTAAACTTTCAACCAGACCAGTATTTGAACGCTGGTCCTTTGCTTACCACGCACATGTAGTAGCCATTGCGCCACACTGGCAATATAAATTCCAACTCAAGCCTCAGACCGTTGCTATTGCCCTTCTCAATACACATCTGTATTGCCAAGGCTCTCCAATATTCGAAGAGCACCTTAAGTGCAGTGCCCTTGTGGTGTAATGGCTAGTACATCTGCTTAATAAGCAGGGGGTCTGGGTTCAAAGCCCAGTGCTGATAAAAATTTCAGTTCATTAGTTCGACGTACATCATTGTCGTAGATTGTCTCAGGAACATCAACTGTACGTGTTTAATGTATCACCTACGCCTGACGTACAGGCAGGATCAACCCAATTTTGCCAAGTTGGTATTCCAATAAGGCAAAGCCTCAGCAATACTGATGCGAGATTAGAAGGGAAATGAAAATGGACTTAGGCGTGAATTGGAATTCGTATCAGCGATGGATATATGCAACTGTGGTAGCCATAGTGGAAATTTGTGGTAAGTTCTATGGGCCCAAACTGCTGAGGTCATCGGTCCCTAGGCTTATAGACACTACTTAACCTAACTTAAAGTAACTTGCGCTAAGGACAACACAAACACCCATGCCCAAGGGAGGACTCGAACCTCCGACGGAGGCAGCCGCACGAACTGTGGCAAGGCGCCTCGGACCGCACGGCTACCCCGCGCGGCTCTGTGTTTGGTACTCCAGATAAAAACACCTGTGCATCACATACGTGTATATACTGTCTCCAGTAACTTAATAAATTTTATGACTGAATTTTCAAAAAATGCCGTTCACGTTGGCACGATCTCATGCACTCGTGTTTTGCTAACTCGAAGTGAACTCGCACTGCCGTGGCACGCCCTTTAACTAAGCTCGCACAGTTTTGCCACTCCTGCGAACTAAACCTGTACTGCTTTGGCACTCTCGTAAGTTAAACATGCAGTCCTTTGACACTCCTGTGAATCAAACTTGGTCTAATTTGGCATCTGCCAGAATATATGTATGTTCTTAACAATCGAAACCAGCAGGGATATTATTGGCAGTAATATTTCAGTTTAGTTATAGTTACAAAACTTGGGTACAGAGGTACTGGAACATGACATGGTGGACTTGACAAAATGTAGGTACAGAGTTTCAAGTCAGAATGAAGTAATTTACATTCTTTCAGGTTCAAATTCGGATTTTAAGTGTTTTTAAGAATCTGAAAGAATCAGATTTTAATTGAACACATTCTTATTTTACCTATAATTTTCCTAACAGATGTGGCTCAGTTTCACTGGATTATTATTATCATCATTATTATTACTAATAAGCTTTCACAGAAATTTAGAACAAGCAAAGGCCTTTTACAGTGCTGTCCCATATCACCATCATTATTTAAAATCTATATAGATATTAGCCTTAGAACATGGTCTCGTAAATGTAATAGTATGGGATTAGAAATAAGAGATGGAGTGTACCTACATCATTTATTATTTGCTGATGATCAAGTAGTCGTAGCACAAGATGGGGAGGATGCTAACTATATGTGGAATCAACTAGCAGTAGCATACAAAACTTGGGGTTTGAAGATTAATTACCAAAAGACAGAATACTTTACTAATGATTCAGATGAGCTATACATTGAAGGAAAGAAAGTCAAAAAGATAAACACTTTCTGTTATTTGGGATCCATTTTAGAAATCGAGGGAAAATCAGAGTCAGAAATCAATAAAAGCATTAGTAGGTCATTGGGATGCTTAACTCACTCTTATGGAGCAGGAATGTATTGAGCAGAACTAAAAAATTAATATACAAATCCATATTAGAGAGTGTGGTTCTGTATGGAACGGAGACCTGGACAATTAACATGAAGCACATTAAAAAATTACAAGCTCTAGAGATCGACTTTTGTAGAAGATCGGCAAGATCTCCGGGAAAGAAAAGATAAGGAACACCGAAGTAATAAGGAGAATGGAAATAAAAGAAAGAATATATGACGTAATGTATAGGATGAAATTACAGTGGTACGGGCATGTACGACGAATGGAGGAAACCAGAATACCAAAATTGGTACTGGAATGGGAAGCGGAGGGGAGAAGAAGAAGAGGACGACCTATGACCACCTGGCTCCAAAATATACAGCACACAATGAGGAGAGTGGGCGCAGAGGAAGAGGACACGCAAGATCGAAACACCTGGAGAAATATTTTGAGAGTATAGTTTACGAACGTTTATTGTTTGTATTGTAATTTCCAAGTAAATTATTATGTTGGAGATAAGCCTCTGTAATGAGGAAAAGCTCAAAAATTATAATAATAAATTATTACTTTATGAATCCTATTTGGAATTATAAAAATACTACGAATTTAACAGTTATTATGTCATAAACGAACATATCTTTTGCTTCATTAGGTAACAGTGATGCTAATTACGCTTGCAAACAACGTAATCAATGTGAATAAACATTACTGAAAGATAGATGTGATAGAAAGCACTTATGTATGAAATACATCAGGGATGATTCCTTTAGGCGTCTCTCTCATTTTTCAGTAGGCCACATTATAGTATCTGTCTTGTAAAGATGCTGGTGTACAATATGAGCAGTCAGTCTCCTTCCGCAAATCTAGCTGGAAGACTAATCGATACCGACAAACTCGTGAGTTTTTGCAGAGGGTGTCATGAGGTATATACGGAAGATAGGATGCCCTATTTGGAAAAGTCACCAACGATGCTACAGACCAGTGAACTTGTTGAGCCGAACGTCTTATGAGGCGACGCCCTCAAAAGATGTCGATATAAATTTAGAATTAAGTAGACCACAGAAAATGAAGGGTCACCTGAGGCTACACATCTTTGAAAAGGTTCAGTTTCTTCATCTCCAATGAAGTACGTTTGTAAAAACTTGGTGCTTTCTTTCGGTAAGGGAAGAAGGGAGACGCCCTTTGCTACACTGCACCCTGTACCTCGAACGTTGCTGCGAACACATTTCGTTCTACAACAGATGAGATTCCAAAACGAAGTTATTTAAATATGGTAATGGAATACCAACAGATCACTTTCGAACATTTTTACCTGTCGCCTCCACTGATAGTGGCTTCGATGGTCGACTCGGTTGAGAGATAGGCTCTAGCCCCGGAGTTCCCATGTTCAACCGCGGAGAGCAGCGGCAGTTTTTCCCCATTCCAGTCCCTCCAGGACGGCTCCAGATGCACTCAGCCTGCTGTCAAAACGTGGCCAGGATGCCAGGTCCGTTACCAACCCCATCCACTTGCTGTGGCGCAGAAAGGCCCCGCCCACAATCACGCCAATGCTCAGTCAAGGGTCTGTGCCACAGGTTTCACTCTCAACCCTTTCTCATACCGACGCTTACCTGTAAGGACAGTGATGGTATCTGACACTCACAGTATTTTTATGCAGATAATATAATAATGAGTGATGTATAATCAGATTTGGTTGCAGTTATTCAGGCGTTTCTGAATTATGCTTCCATGTGTCCTGCACCCCCCCGCCCCTTTTTATCTTTAGCCCCACCCATATCAGATGTATGTGGACATTTGCAGATAGTAAGTGATGCATGTACCAAGTGTGGATGAAATATATCGATTGGTTTCGAAGGAGATGTGCAATGCACATGCATGCACGAAATATTTATAAATAAGCCAGCTTTTTACCTACAGCTCCACTCATGTACACCTCTCTTCTTTCAACTCTTGCCAGTTACCTCCCAACATCTTACATCTGCATTCAATACCTGCCCCCCTAACCCTTCTCAGTCCATCTTCTCGTAACCCTCTAAATTCCTCATTGCATCCAGTCCCTCTTCAGCCTGCCTCACACACACACACACACCATCTTCCTCTTCCACCTACCTACTACCCCTTGCCATCTTCCTCATGACTCCTATACTTCCCCCTCCTCCCTCTTTCTCTCTGTAGATCTTCTTCTATCACTTGTCTCTCTCCATTTCCTCTTTCCCCTCTCTCTGTATGCCAGCTTTTTCATTTTTGTGTTAGACATAAGGGATATAAAAATGAGAAAGCTGGCATACTATGCTTACTTTCATTCCATAATGTCGTATGGGATTATTTTTTGGGGTAATTCATCAAGCCAAGCTAAAGTTTTCCAGGCACAAAAACGTGCAGTAAGAGTTATATGTGGTGTGAACTCAAGAACATCCTGCAGAAGCCTGATTAGGGAACTAGGGATACTAACTACTGCTTCCCAATATATTTATTGTTTAATGAAATTTGTCATTAAAAATATATCAGTTTTTCAAACCAACAGCTCAATTCATGGAATCAATACTAGAAATGAGAATAATCTTCACAAGGATTTAAACACTTAGTCTTGTACAAAAAGGTGTGGATTATTCAGGAACACACATTTTCAATAACTTGCCAGCAGCCATAAAAAGCTTAACAACCAATGAAATTCAGTTTAAGAGAAGCCTAAAGGATTTATTGGTGGCCAACTCCTTCACTCCATTGATGAATTTCTCAGTAGAACCAACTGATTTATATATATAAGTGCAATATAACTTCTGCACAATTTCAGTGCAGTAATGTGTTCATTGTAACTAAGTAAGTATGTGTGTGTGTGTGTGTGTGTGTGTGTGTGTGTGTGTGTGTGTGTGTGTAAGTACAATCTAACTTCTGCACCATTTCAGTGCAGTAATGTGTTCATTGTAAATAAGTATTATAGTAGTTGTATTATACGTTTATTACCTTATAAATAAATAAAAAAACTTTTTTATTTTAAATTCAGTGCATTAGTATTTGTAAAATGATCCTTTCATATAGTGTTCATTAAAAAATGACGATCATTCCACTTGAGACCTGTGGAATGGTACATTAGCCTATTTGTTTGAGTTGTAAGTATTTGTCATGTATTGTTGTTTTTCTGACATGTTCTACATCCTGGAGGACCTCCTCACTACAGATCAATTGGAATGAAAGTAAATCTACTCTACTCTACTCTATACATCTCCTCCTCCCCCTCTGTCTATCTAAACCTCCAACCTCTCTCTATCCATTTTCTCCTCTTCTCTATCTTTGTCCATCTGTTCCTCTCCCCTCTTTCTGTCCATCTTTTCCTATCCCCTCTCTTTGTCCATGTCCACTCGTCTGCCCTCTCTTTGTCCATGTCCACTCCTCTCTTTAGTGTTTAGTTATCAAAAAAATTAAATCAGATGGGAACTACACTGATAAGAGTTTTTTAATTACATGCCACGAATTTCAAATGTACGAACCGCCTTTGGAGTCTTTCCTACGTTCCAAATATGTTGATACATACTGAAACACTGAGAAGGGTCGGGAAACGCATACTCAGTTGTTTATGGCGGCGCCACAGTCGCCCGACAGTGGCGCCACAGTGGCCATCTTGCGGCGGACGCCGTATTATTAACGCATCCACGTCCCTCACTTTTTTCCCCCCCTTCCTTCGTCTGCTTGCCCACTAGGCAGCAAAATGGCGGCAAAACACGGCTAAACAGAAGCGCCTCTGCCCGTTCCTACGGTAAGTGCGATATTAGAGCGGGGTGGAAACGCATATCAGGGACGGAATTTATAGCTCGGCGGTGACCCCGGACTTCCGATACGGCGCTGGGGTCCGGTTTTAGACCAGCCAGCGCATAATTGTTGTCGCTGAATTACGCTTCCAGCGCTGACCAGCGTACAGGCAGCGCTACACATCACGGCGGACCAAGACGGAAAGCGGCAAGAACTATCAACCTAGTCCTCGGAAAGGATGCGCTGGCGCAGTGTATAAATCAGACACTGCGCCAACAACTCTTGTATTACTCGTACTGCTTTGACTTGTTTCGCAACTGACCTGGATTCTGCTGTATCATTTTTGCCAACGGAAAGTCTGTCTGTTACTCTTCTACAACCTAGCAGCATCCCCCCCTTTTCCGCCTGTTTCCCGCTGTAAGCAATGACCATCACATACTTAATTAATTTCCTCTTTCATTGTTAAATGTTTGCCGTTATTCTTCCTCAGCTACTATTTCGACACGGTTTATCTTGTAGGCCAGAAAAGCTGTTGCAGAAAATCTGTGCAGTTAACGAGTGTTTGCACAATCATGAAATAAGTCTCATTCTCGTACTTCGTAATATATTCTAAGTTTGCACGTGTAACGTGTGAGTTCTTTGACCAGGTCTGTGTTACAGTGAAAATATTTTGGATGTTGCGAGTTCATAACGTATTATACACTCATGCTCATAAATTAAGGATAATTGCAGAATGTGGTGCCACACAACGTGGCACTACACAAAACTGGCGCTAACAGCATAGGCACATAGGGAACACACACGACACAGATCTGCAAGTCCACGTTATTGATGATAAGTTGAGAAATCCGTCCCGAAACACATGTGCTAGAAAACGACACTGTTTCCTGCCCATGTACCCCGACATCAGTATGGGATATGATCACCATGCACACGTACACAGGCCGCACAACGGGTTGTCATACTCTGGATCAGGTGGTCGAGCAGCTGCTGGGGTGTAGCCTCCCACTCTTGCACCAGTGCCTGTCGGAGCTCCTGAAGTGTCCTAGGGGTTTGAAGACGTGCAGCGATATGTCGAGAGCATCCCAGACGTGATCGATGGGGATTGGGTCTGCAGAACAGGCAGCCCACTCCATTCGCCTGATATCTTCTGTTTCAAGGTACTCGTCCACGATGGCAGCTCGGTGGGGCCGTGCGTTATCATCCATCAAGAGGAAGGTGGGACCCACAGCGCCCCTGAAAAGGCGGACATACTGGTGCAAAATGACGTCCCGATACACCTGACCTGTTACAGTTCCTCTGTCAACGACATGCCAGAGTGTACATGTACCAATCATAATCCCATCCCACACTATCAAACCACGACCTCCATACAGGTCCCTTTCAAGGACATTAAGGGATTGGTATCTGGTTCCTGGTTCACGCCAGATGAAAACCCGACGAGAATCACTGTTCAGACTATACCTGGACTCCTCCGTGAACATAACCTGGGACCACTGTTCCAATGACCATGTACTGTGTTCTTGACACCATGCTCTACGGGCTCTCCTGTGACTGGGGGTCAGTGGAATGCACCTTGCAGGTCTCCGGGCGAATAAACCGTGTCTGTTCAGTCGTCTGTAGACTGTGTGTCTGGAGACAACTGTTCCAGTGGCTGCGGTAAGGTCCCGAGCAAGGCTACCTGCAGTACTCCGTGGCCGTCTACGGGCACTGATGGTGAGATACCGGTCTCCTTGTGGTGTTGTACACTGTGGACGTCCTGTACTGTAGCGCTTGGACACGTTTTCTGCCTCCTGGAATCGTTGCCATAATTTTGAGTTCACACTTTGTGGCACACGGAGGGCGCGTGCTACGACCTGCTGTGTTTGACCAGCCTCCAGTCGCCCTTTTATTCTACCCCTCATAACGACTTCAATATGTGTTCTTAGAGCCATTTTCAACAGACAGTCACCATTAGCACGTGTGAAAACGTCTGCACACTTACTCGCTGCACCGTACTCTGACATGCACCAACACACCTCTGCGTATATGGACTGCTGCCAGCGCCACCGTGCGACGACCGCAGGTCAAATGCACTACGTGGTCATACCCCGAGGTGGTTTAAACCCGCAAACCGCCCGCCAGAGTGTTGTTTCACCATGTACCAGCCTTATCCTTAGCTTATGAGCATGAGTGTAGTTACACGTCCAGTAATATTAATGTCACCACCGACTATGATCAACGGCGACGTCCAATAACCACTCACAGAGGCAGGTGACAGCACTAGCAGTGGAGGGTACATAAAGGGTGTGGGTGGGGGGGGGGGGGGACGTCGAAAGCAGTGCAGTTGTTGCAGTACCACCAAAAGTGAGCGATTTATATGATATCCAGATGAGCATGATCATCGGCTTTCGGCCGAAGTGTGGAAGCATTTCGCAAACGGCTAGGTTTGTAAACAGTTCACGTGCCGCCATGATTACAGTGCAGTGTGTATAGCAAGTTGGCGCAATCGAAAACTGGCCCTGAGGCAAGTGCGGTGCATCACAGGCTGTAGACCAAGGCTTCACAACAAAAGTGCTCGCCGAGCAAGCTGTGAGCAGCAAGGCGCGAGCACGGAGCAGCGCGAGCACGCTACCCCCACTACCGGACCAGAGCGGAGAGTGGGGAAAGTCACGTGGGGCACACAACAGCTGCCGCCAGTCAATGGAAATCCGCGGCCACCTGCAGGGATATCACTCACGAATTATTACTGCGACAAATGAAACAAATAAAGGAGAATGTACACATGCCACATAATTTTATTAGCTTAGTGTATGCCTCTACATTCGCATTAATTTGTGAACTGTTACACAATAAAAGGTGTAACTGAAGTGTGGAATTCTCGGTTATCTTGAACTTTTTGCGCTTTACAATTGCGTCTATGTTCGGAGTAATTGCTCTTGTGCATTTTAGGTGCAGCGTGCAGTTTAAATTTCGATCAGACAATGCGTTTCTCAGGCGCGTCTTGTTACATTTCATTGCAGAGAACAGTTGTTCACAAACATACGTGGAACCGAACATTGATATTATTGTAACCGCCAGTTTGTGCAAACGAGGAAATCTATCCTGAGGGAAGTGTCTGTAGAATTTCAAAATGTTTTTCTTGTTCTGAAATTTGTCTCTGTATTCTCTGTCACACTGCAGGTCAATAATTTCTTGCTGCAGCTCAGGACAAATCTCTTAAATATTAGATGAATATGGAGAGAACAGATCAAAATCACTGTCTAGTGCTGTCACATCTTGAAAGCGCTGATCAACTAAACTACGTGAATAACGTTCACAGTCTTTGTGAACATCTTGCATGGATGATAATTTAGGAAAATAAGCTGGGTTTCCTGTTTCCAGCTGACTCACCCAAAGTGTCAATTTCATTTTAAAAGCTCGTATTCGATCTATGAAATGAGTAATTAGCAGATCTTTACCTTGTTGTAAAATGTCCAAAGCATTCAGATGGCTAGTTAAATCTGCTAAGAACGCGAGATCACATTCAAACGTGCGCGCGCATTTCCCCTCCCTCCCTACTCCGCGACCTTGCACCTGCTCGCGAGTACTCGCGCTCAAAACCGGCCAGTTGTTGAGCCCTGCTGTAGACGGTAGGTATGGACAACAGCTGCGGAGATGTGTGCGGGCGTACGGACGTGCAGCTGTTAACCAAATGACCACCCAGATGAACGAATGGACTGTCAACAGTCGCTTGTCAACAAACGTTAAGCAAACGTTGCTACGTGTGTGCGTCTGCAGCAGGCGCTTGGTTCACGTACCCGTGCTGACAGCAGTCCATCGGCGACGAAGATTGGAATTTTCACTTCCAGTAACGAAATTGGACGTTCAGTGAGTGGCAACAGGCGGCCTTTTCAGATGAATCACGTTTTATGCTCCATCGGACAGGTGGCTGTTGGAGTATAGGGCGCGAAACGCCTGAAAGCAAACACCTTGCTACAGAATGCGAAAGGGTCCAGGCCAAAGGAGGAAGTGTTGTGGTTTGGGGAATGTTTTCGTTGTATTCCCCCGGTGATGTCGTCATTCCGGAGGGCACAATGGATCGACACAAGCACGAATATATCCTCGGGGACCATGTCCACAGCTACATGCAGTTTGTTTTTCCTGCGCACTATGGCATCTACCAACAGGACAATGTGTATGTAGGCTGTTTAGGTTTTGTATGTTGGTAACGCCACGTAGCGCTCTGTATGAAAATCACTGGCCGTGCTGTGTGCAGTCTGAGGCTGGTCGGCATTGTTGAAATATTCTCTATTGTAGTGTCGGGCAGTTGGTTGTGAACAGCGCGTAGCGTTGCGCAGTAGGAGGTGAGCCGCCAGCAGTGGTGGATGTGGGGAGAGAGATGGCGGAGTCTTGAGAGCGGATGATCTGGACGTGTGTCCATCAGAGACACTAAATTTTTAAGACTGGATGTCAATGACTTTTGAACACTATTAATGTTGTGTTGGCCGAAGAGCCAACACCGCGTTACTAGAGGGGTCCGAAATGCACGCGTTTTAGCTCACGAAGGCTGGCGTGAGAAAGGAAGAACTATACTGACGTGAAGTCTGGAACATGATAAGGAATTAGAATTCAGAAAGTGGACGTAGCTAGTTTGATACTTAACTTTAATCCATTAATGATGAACGTCGCTCTTGACGGTACATGAGTCACAATATTATCTGTTCGGGATATATAGTAACTGAATATGGCGGCTTGCTAGGTCGTAGCAAATGACATAGCTGAAGACTATGCTAAACTGTCGTCTCTGCAAATGAGAGCGTATGTAGTCAGTGAACCATCGCTAGCAAAGTCGGCTGTACAACTGGGGCGAGTGCTAGGGAGTCTCTCTAGACCTGCCGTGTGGCGGCGCTCGGTCTGCAATCACTGATAGTGGTGACACGCGGGTCCGACCTGTACTAACGGACCGCGGCCGATTTAAAGGCTACCACCTAGCAAGTGTGGTGTCTGGCGGTGACACCACAATTAAGGTAAATACATTGGTTGTTCTCTATCAAAATCTCTCATTTGTTAACTATGCCTATCAGTAGTTAGTGCCTTCAGTGGCTAGAATCTTTCACTTAGCTAGCAGTATTGGCGCTCGCTGTATTGCAGTAGTTCGAGTAATGAAGATTCTTGTGAGGTAAGTGATTCATGAATGGTATAGGTTATTGTTAGTCAGGGTCATTCTTTTGTACGGATTATTGAAAGTCAGATTGCGTTGCGCTAAAAATATTGTCTTGTCAGTTTAGTGTTGATCAGAATAGGTAAAGAGCGAAATGTCTGAGTACGTTCAGTTCTGCTCAGCTGTTTGAAAATCAAATAACGTGAGAGGTTTATCAGCACAGTAATTCATTAATATTTTTAAGGGGACGTTTCAAATGTAACGCGTCACACAGCTTGCAGTGTACTTATGTGGTTCTAAGAGCACCGGGGTGTGTTTACCATACTTCCGTGGCCTCCAGATCCCCCGCATATCGGCTCAGTCGAGAATCCGTGGAACCACCTTGAGCGGTCTCTTCGCGCCATGAATACTTAACTGAGAAATATAGAGCAGCTGGCTGCGACACTGCAGTCGGCAAGACTCCATATCCCTGTCGTTACCTTCCAAAAACTCATTGACTCTCAATAAGTTTCCTTTAATTTACGTCTATGGTCGCAAACTTTTTGTTAACAGATTACCATAGTGGCTGCAGTACATTAGGACTTTGTTTTTACGAAACAGATCTGATGATGGTCATTGAAGACCGAAACCGGTAATGTGTTAACAAAAAGGTTGTGACCATACACGTAAATTAAAGGGAACTTATTATGTATACGGGTCACTGTTTTTTTCGCGACAATGTCGCAGCTTGTGAAATCATTGACTCTCTTCCTTCACGTCTCGCAGCTGTCCCTGCCACAAAAGGTGCCTATTCAGACCTTTGACTGATGGTCGCATTAATGTGACTGGACAGTGTATTACCATCCAAAGCGCCATTACTGTGTTAAAGGCGTGATATGGCAGTTTGATAATTCCTATGGTGAACAGTTGTGCAGTGTATGTGTGAAAATCGGAACTTGTTTGTAAAAAAAATGTGGCAAATGTACAATTACTGTTTGGATACACCAGCTATTTGAGCCGAAATAATGAATGTGGAAACATAGAAGTGAAAGGGTAATTACCTGAATATGGGCACAAGCTCGAACGCAGTCATGTCTTAAATAAATCACATTCAATTATGAATGGTAGCGGATCTTATTCTACACCCTAGAAACGCTGTTGCTCAAGCTTTGCAACTGCAATTTATCTTTGTACCTATCCTGACATACTGGCATTTTTAGGAATCTGCTTGTCCTGTGTTCACGAAGTTAACGCCCACCTTTTCCTTGCATGACCTGTGTCTCTCCATCCTCTCGGGTTGTAGCTCATGATTTCTTGGGTACTCTGTTCAAAAATGGTTCAAATGGCTCTCAGCACTATGGGACGTAACTTCTCAGGTCATCGGTCCGCTAGAACTTAGAACTACTTAAACCTAACTAACCTATGGACATCACACACATACATGCCCGAGGCAGGATTCGAACCTTCGATCGTAGCGGTCGCGCGGTTCCAGACTGTAGCGGCTAGAACCTCTCGGCCACTCTGGCCGGCTGGGTAGTCTGTTAATTATGAAATGAAAATGAAATGATCATAAGGCATTGATGGTCAGGAGTCACCACCTGGGGAAGTTCGGCCGCTGAGTTCCAAGTCGTTTCAGTCGCCGCGTTGGCCCACTTGCGTGTCGGCGATTGTGAAACAATGATGACGACAACACAACACGCGGTCCCCGAGGAGAGAGAACCTCTGACCCGGTCGCGAATCGAGCCACAGTCCCTGCATTGAGCTATACGCACTGACCACTCAGCTAAGGGGGGTGGCCTATATTCTGTATTGTTCTATTAGATGAACCTACCTCTGTATTCAGTTATTCCCTCATTAACGGCATGTATATTCAAGTCAGTGTGAAGATTTTCATTTTCAACGAAATATGTTTTATCCAACGGCCTTGACGCGGTTGTAACATCGCTTCGCGCCAGATCATCGAAGTTAAGCGCTGTACGGCTTGGCTAGCACTTGGATGGGTCACCAATCCGGATCTGCCGAGAGCTGATGACAAGTGGGTTGCGCTCAGACCTTGTGAGGCAAACTGAGAAGCTACTTGATTGAGAAGTAGCGGCTCCGGTCACCAAAACTGTAAACGGCCGGGACAGTGATGTGCTGACCACAGGCCCCTCCGTATCAGCAGCAGGTGACGCCCGAGACGTCAGGATGACACGGCGGCGGGTCGGTGGCGTTGGGTCTTCAAGGCCTGTTCGAACGGTGTCGGTTTTTGTTTTATCCAATTGTTTTAGACTCCTACAACATTCTACGAAAGAAATAAAAAAAATAATTCCTTAGATAATAACAAATATTTTCTTCCGTGATACATAATGTTTCACAGACATAAAACTAATTCGTCAGTCTACATCATTTATTTACAAATAATGTGACTATTAAATTAAACCAAAAGGTTTAACAAAAACTGTTGCCATTGCTGTCGTGGTCTTCAGTCCGAAGACTAATTTGAAGCAACTATGCATGCTAATCTATCCTGTACAAGCCTCTTCATCTCCGCATACATCCTTCTGAATCTGCTCACTGTATTCATATTTTGGTCTTCCTCTACGATTTTTACACCTTCCCCCTCGCCAAAACGTAATTTTGGATCATTTTTAACGCTTTCCTTTACCTTCACACTCAAATGTATTTATTGTGGGTCATTACATTGTCGTACTTTTGAGAATACATCTGAATCGACACCTAATAGTACTATTATTACTTTATTTAGGCAATATCACAACGTTACGATGTGTGCCTCAGCTGACGAGAAGAAATGTTAATGCTTTGCTTTCTGTTTTTAATTGTACTGGGATTCGTATCCATTACGACAAAGACGCCTTTTGCCGGCCGCTGTGGCTGAGCGGTTCTAGGCCCTTCAGTTCGGAACCGCGCTGCTGCTACGGTCGCAGGTTCGAATCCTGCCTCGGGCATGGGTGAGTGTGATGTCCATAGGTTAGTTAGCTTTAAGTAGTTCTAAGTCTAGGGGACTGATGACCTGAGAAGTTAAGTCCCATAGTGCTCAGAGCCATTTGAACCATTTCTTGAAAGTCGCCTTTCTGCGCTTGTAACTTTGTACGCGACGTGAGTGACGCCTAACGGCCGCCTGGTTGAATTATCTTTTCCAAGAGGTGCCAAATCATGTAATCAGTTTGTAATACGAGTAAATGCGTGTCTTAAATGTGTCAGTAGGTTTATCTCTGCGAAAAAATAACGAAACAAAAAAGGAAGTCATGTACTGTATTCAACATACATTCTTTTGTAAAGCGAAAGTTGCCATGGTAACTAACAGAGAGGACTATTTTAAATGTAAAGGGGGAAGTTTAGTTTCGCGTCACTTGGTTACATCTTCTTTCCTGATTTGCATCTGGAAAGTTTACGTGTTACACTCATACCCATCTTGAGAGATATTGGAGCGAGCGACCTTAGACAGAATTATTGAGAAATAAGCAACAATTCTAGAGGGTAGAAAATTTTGAGCAGGTATTTCGTGCGATGCATCGCAATTGTCTTTAAATGTAAATGTGGCCCATGGAAAATGCTGTGATTTCAATAATTTTATGCGTACAAACTTTGGCACATTTCATGTCTGCTATGAAATACCGTGAATGAATACTTAGGATTTTAATTATCTCTAAAGTGGAAATATTATTATATACGCGCTTATAATTTGTCATGTTAAAGTGATTTTTCTATTTTGTGAAGATTTTTGTCATGATATGGCAGTTGTCACAAATAGCCGCTATTTTACTAGTTTGGCAACTTTCCGATATGACTAACAGTAAAAACAATAATAAGTAACGGTGACAGATTTTCAGATGGAACAATTCTTTAGAGAAAAGTTTCAGTGTATGAGATAGATTCTTCTGCTCAATTTTGCAATAATCGTCATATATAATTTATCACAAGATTACATTTTCTCAGTTTACCGAAAGTTAAGTCACTCTGACTTCATGGCCCAAATTCTACCAAACTTTCTGAGACTGAATATAAAAACAGATTTTCATAAATGAATGGTGAATTCTTTTTCCTATTTATTTACTTCATTTTATAACATTTTCTGTTTAGATCTGCGCCCAAGAAATTTTCACAAATGGTGACTACAGCAAACAGTCCCTTTCCGAAGTCGAATTAATACTACCCAACTCCAACGAGTGTAGATCTATGCGGTGAATACATGAACAATTCGGAATATTCACAGCACAAATAAATTACGATTCATAAGAACCTGAGTGTAAGTGGAACTATGAAAGTGATGTAAATTAGTTCCTCAATATTGTGCATTCCAGTAAAACAAAACATGTTCTTTGCCTTGACCCGACAGTTGTACTAAGTGTATGTTGCAGGACAAAAATGTGTGTAAGAACTGGACAAGTGCGGGCAGGACTCTCGCTCTGAGGGCTCCGGACTAACTTAACTGTGTATATATATAGTTAATCGAAGTTTTTGATGAGTGATGTTCCGAGTATATAAATATATGACATACATGGTTATATCTTTTGACTGCATTTACTTAGACGCTTACATGTTTTACACCGCAGTGGGACCGTAGACTTTAGTACGTGACATTGTAGAGTTTAGTATGTGACATAAATTTCAACATGACAGTTCTACCCGTTCCTGGGAAAAAAGAGGTCTCAACAGATAGACAATAAAGTTCTCCTATAACGATTCCGTTTTTACCGATTGAGATACACAGCCCTACAGCGGAGGAGCGGTAATGTCAATGAAAACCTTTGAATAGGAATAGTAATTGGTTAATACATTTCGTATGCTTCACGTCGAGTGAAACTAAATTTAGTTTTTATTTTGATGTATTATCGGCACATTACTCCTAAGAAAAGACCAGTGCGAGGCAAACACAATATAACTATTTGATTCTGATTTTATCTGTGTCTATGGTGATGCGAAATCTTCGGCCTACGATTTCATGGACAATATTCATAGAAAGGGAAAGGAAGTAAAATTCTGTTCCGCCTCAAGTGAATTTACGTTTGCACGTTTAGCGAGAAAGATCATACGCTTGTGACAATCACTATTATTGCTTCTCTACACTAGGTGTAGCACATGTGATCGTGAGTCATCACACAGTCCCTGTCCCTATTTTTACCCCTTATTCAATCCATTACTTATCCGCTTTACCCATCTAAGGTTCATTATAATTTGTGGCACCATATTTTAAAGCTCATATACTCTCCTTGTCTGAACTGCTTACCACCAACTCTTCACATCTCTAAACTTTTTCTCAATTTTCTCTATAGTACACTACTGAACAGTTAACTGAATGAGTTTGATTGAAAACAAAAGTAGTGTTCAGTAGAAAGGGGCGAATAATAGCTATTCTGAAGTACAAGGCACAGAAACGAGAAATATCGACACGCCAAAGTAATCAGAAATTCGTGTGTCTGGGTTGGGGACAAATGTAAGGATGTAGAGGCTTAGCTCACTAGGGGTAAGATAGATACTGCTACAGGAAAATTAAAGAGAGCTTTGGAGAGAAGAGAACCCCTTGTATGAATATCAAGAGGTCAGATGGAAACCCAGTTCTAAGCAAAGAAGAGAAAGCAGAAAGGTGGAAGGAATATACAGAGGGTCTATACAAGGGCGATGTACTTGAGGACAATATTATGGAAATGGAAGAGGATGTAGATGAAGATGAAATGGGAGATACGATAGTGCGCGAAGAGTTTCACAGAGCACTGAAAGACCTGAGTCAAAACAAGGCCCAGCAGTAGACAACATTCCATTAGAACTACTGACAGCCTCGGGAGAGCCAGCCCTCACAAAACTCTACCATCTGGTGAGCAAGATGTATGAGACAGGCGAAATACCCCCAGACTTCAAGAAGAATATAGTAATTCCAATCCCAAAGAAAGCGGGTGTGAAAATTATCGAACTATCAGTTTAATAAGTCACGGCTGCAAAATACTAACACGAATTCTTTACAGACGAATGGAAAAACTGGTAGGAGCTGACCTTGGGGAAGATCAGTTTGGATTACGTAGAAGTGCTAGAACACGTGAGGCAATACTGACCCTACGACTTACCTTGGAAGATAGATTAAGAAAAGGCAAACCTACGTTTCTAGCATTTGTAGACTTAGAGAAAGCTTTTGACAATGTTGACTGGAATACTCTCTTTCAAATTCTGAAGGTGGCAGGGGTAAAATACGGTGAGTGAAAGGCTATTTACAATTTGTACAGAAACCATATGGCAGTTATAAGAGTCGAGGGACATGAAAGGGAAGCAGTGGTTGCGAAGGGAGTGAGACAGGGTTGTAGCCTATCCCCGATGTTGTTCGATCTGTATATTGAGCAAGCAGTAAAGGAAACAAAAGAAAAATTCGGAGTAGGAATTAAAATCCATGGAGAACAAATAAAAACCTTGAGGTTCGCCGATGACATTGTAATTCTGTCAGAGACAGCAAAGGACCTGGAAGAGCAGCTGGACGGAATTGACAGTGTCTTGAAAGGAAGGTATAAGATGAACATCAAGAAAAGTAAAACGAGGACAATGGAATGTGGTCGAATTAAGTCGGTTGATGCTGCGGGAATTAGATTAGGAAATGAGACACTTAAAGTAGTAAATGAGTTTTCCTATTTGGGGAGCAAAATAACTGATGATGGTTGAAGTAGAGAGGATATAAAATGTAGACTGGCAATGGCAAGGAAAGCGTTTCTGAAGAAGAGAAATTTGTTAACATCGAGTATAGATTTAAGGGTCAGGAAGTCGTTTCTGAAAGTGTTTGTATGGAGTGTAGCCATGTATGGAAGTGGAACATGGACGATAAATAGTTTGGACAAGAAGAGAATAGAGGCTTTCGAAATGTGGTGCTACAGAAGAATGCTGAAGACTAGATGGGTAGGTCACATAACTAATGGGGAGGTATTGAATAGAATTGGGGAGAAGAGGAGTTTGTGGCACAACTTGACTAAAAGAAGGGATCGGTTGGTAGGACTGTTCTGAGACATCGAGGGATCACCAATTTAGTATTGGAGGGCAGCGTGGAGGGTAAAAGTCGTAGAGGGAGACCAAGAGATGAATACACTAAGCAGATTCAGAAGGATGTAGGTTGCAGTAGGTACTGGGAAGTGAAGAAGCTTGCGAGGGATAGAGTAGCATGGAGAGCTGCATCAAACCACTCTCTCGATTGAAGACCACGAAAAAAACAACAACATAAAAATATCCTGGACTCGCATTCGGGAGAACGACGGTTCAATCCCGCGTCCGGCCGTCCAGATTTAGGTTTTCCGTGATTTCCCTAAATCGCTCCAGGCAAATGCCGGGATGGTTCCTTTCAAAGGGCACGGCCGACTTCCTTCCCAATCCTTCCCTAATCCGATGAGACCGATGACCTCGCAGTCTGGTCTCCTTCCCCAAAAAACAACAACAACAACAACAACATAAAAAGATCGATGCCCGAAGCATACGTCAGAGAAATGTCTTGGCGAGAATGCTAGAAAAATATGATCCTACATAAAATCGCTAAGTAAGTCGAAGGTTCCTCATCGAGCCACTGTCTGAAGAGTGCGGTGTGTCAATAGAAGGCTGCAAAAGGAAAGATGAAGCTTCTATTTGGCTTCTAAAACATGATTCACCATCGGAAGATCGTATTGACACACTATCGTTTTATCATCTCACAAAGTCTCCGTGCGGAGAGCGGAGAAACAGGCATCCTAGTCGTCGAGAAGCAACTGAAGGAGTAGAAAACGTATAACGTCGCCAGGTCCAGATGAAATCCCAACTGGTTTTGACAGACAGTACTGCTCGAGATTGGCCTGACCCAAGCGACAGGAAAGTGACTTCCATACGTACAGTGAGGTAACAAAAGCCTTCGGACACCTGGTAATAACGTGACGGACCTCCTTTTTCACGGCATAGTGCAGAAACTCGATTTGGCATGGATTCAACAGGTTGTTGGAAGTCCCCTGGAGAAATACTGAGGCATACTGCCTCTATGGCCCTCCATTATTGAGGAAGTGTTAGGCGGTACAGAATATTATACATGAACTGACCTCTCGATTATGTCCCATAAATGTTAGATGGGATTCATGTTGGGCGATCTGGGTGGACAAATCATTCGCTAGAACTGTCCAGAATCTTCTTCAAACCAATCACGAACAACTGTGGACTAGTGACACGACGCATTGTCAACTGCTTAAAACTACACGAGCTTTCGGCCAAGCACTCCTTGGCCATTATCAAGTGGTCATACCACTTGAAAATGGCCAAGGAGTGCTTGGCCGAAAGCTCGTGTAGTTTTAAGCAGTTGACGCGGTTGGAAACTCGAGAACGTTCTATTCAATGTTATCGCCACGAGACTCTGCATTCATACGACGCATTGTCATCCATAAAAATATCGTAGTTGTTTCGGAACGTGAAGTCCATAAATGGTTGCAAATGGTCCCCAAGCAGCCGAACATAACAGATGACTCAGTATGATCCATGCAAAGAGAACCACACAACAATGGAGCCACCAACAGCTTGTACGTTGCGTTGTTGACAACCTGAGTACATGGTTTCGTGGTGTTTGCGTCACAGACGAACCCTACCATCAGCTCTTACTGACTATAATCGGGATTAATTTGACCAAGCCTCGGTTTTCCAGTCGTCTAGGGTCCAACCGATATGGTCAGAAGCCCGGGAGAGGCGCCGCAATTTATGTCGTGTTATTAGCGAAGGCACCGGCGTCGGTCGTCCGCTGCCACAGCACACAAACGCCAAATTTCTCCTCACTGTCCTAGCGGATGCGGTCGTCATACGTCCCAGATTGATTTCTGAGGCTATTCCACGCAGTGTTGCTTGTCTGTTAGTACTGACAACGCTACGCAAACGCCGCTGCTCTCGGTCGTTAAGTGAAGGCCATCGGCCATTGCGTTGTCCGTGGTGAGAGGCAATGCCTGAACTGTACTATTCTCGGCACTCTCTTGACACTGTGGATCTAGAAATATCGAATTCCCTAACGATTTCCAAAATGGAATGCCCCTTGCGTCTAATTCCAGCTACCAACCCGCCTTCAGAGTCCGTTAATTGTCGTCGTGCGGCCATAATCAGGTTGGAAACCTTTTCACGTGAATAATGTGAGTACAAACGACAGCTCCGCCAATGCACTGCACTTTTATACCTTGTGTACGTGATGCCACCGCCATCTGAATATGCCCATGTTGGTATTTCATGGCTTTCGTCACCTCGGTTTACATAAGGAGGGCAAAAGAATAGACCTGCAAAATTATAGCCCGGTATCCTTAACATAAATAACGTAAATCAGATGATGCTGTGGGGATTAAATTACGAAACGAAGCAGTAGATGAGTTTTGTTATTTGGGTAGCAATATAACTGATGATGGAAGAAGTAGAGGGAATATAAAATGTAGACCGACAATGGCAAGAAAAGCGTTTATGAAAAAGAAAAATTTACAATATTGGAGTGTCTCTGTTGTTAGAAGGAACGATGTGATGTTCGTTCGGACAAGCAAGCATGTGTGAAGAACCACTGCAGCGACTACAGCCGTTGTTAAATACATGAAATGTTTTACAGTTGCGAATGCAACCATCAGCTATGAATAACGACAGTGAAAATTTATCCCGGAGCAGGATCGAGCCCGATTTCCCACTTTACAAGAACGTTCGTCTTACCGTTGGGCTATCCGACCACGACTCATGGTCAGACCCGAACTTACATACGCCATCGTTCCTGTATTGTACACGTTATGTACATTCCTGCACAGGGGATGACATTTTAATTGAAAGACGCTGCCTGGTATCGGCGGATAAATAAATATTTGCTCTTTATATTAACATGAAGACGAAACAGCACTATCATCACCTAACGACCTGTAATCTTTTTTCTCGTCCATTATTTTGATCTTAGTTTCCACCACTGCAGTAATTCAGAAAGCAATGACATGTTCCTTTTCACTCAAAATATGCGGCGAAATATGCCATGTTTAAGGTATGCCATGTTGAAAACTCCGACAAGAATCTAGTGTTTATTTGAAACAAGGGAAGTCTGAATTGTCATATTTGTTTGGCAAATCAAGATTTTCGACAAACACGTCAAAACTTTTATTTTTATTTTATAAAAGTTCTCATCTAACGAACACACAGCGAAATACACTGAAGAGCCAAAGAACATGGTATACATGCCTAATATCGTGTAGGGCCCCAGCGAGCACGCAGAAGTGATGTAACATGATGTGACAAGGACTCGACTAACGTCTGAAGTAGTCTTGGAGGGAATTGACACCAAGAATCCTGCAGGGCCGTCCACAAATCCTTTAGAGTGCAAGCGTGTGGAGGTCTCTTATGAACAGCACGTTGCAAGGCATCTGGAGAGATTGGTGGCCAGCGGAAGTGTTTAAACTCAGAAGAGCGCTCGTGGAGCAACTCTGTAGCAATTCTGGACGTGTTGGGTGTCGCATTGTCCTGCTTAAATTTCCCAAGTCCATCGGAATGCACAATGAACATCAGTGGATGCAGGTGATCAGACAGGATGTTTACGTACGTGTCACCTGTCAGAGTCGTATCTACGCGTATCAGGGGTCCCATATGAATCCAATTGCATTATTTCCACACCATTACAGAGCCTGCACCAGCTTCAACAGTCCCCTGCTGACATGCAAGGACCATGGGTCCTCAAAATGGCTCAAATGGCTCTGAGCACTATGGGACTGAACATCTGAGGTCATCAGTCCCCTAGAACTTAGAACTACTTGAACCTAACTAACCTAAGGACATCACACACGTCCATGCCCGAGGCAGGATTCGAACCTGCGACCGTAGCGGTCGCGCGGTCCCAGACTGTAGCGCCTAGAACCGCTCGGCCACTCCGGCCTGCCCACCATGGATCCATGAGATTGTCTCGATACCCGTACATGCCCATCCGCACGAGGCTCTTCCGACCAGGCAACATGTTTCCAGTCGTCAACAGTCCAATGTCGGTGTTGACGGGCACTGGCGAGGCGTAACGGTTTGTGTCGTGCAGTCAAGGGTACACGAGTGGGCCTTCGGTTCCGAAAGCCCATATCGATTATGTTTTGTTGAATGGTTCGCACGCTGACACTTGTTGATGGCCAAGCATTGAAATCTGCAGCAATTTGCATAAGGGCTGCACTTCTGTCACGTTGAAAGATTCTCTTTAGTCATCGTCGGTCCCGTTCTTGCACGATCTTTTTTCGGCTGCAGCGATGTCGGAGATTTGATGTTTTACCGGATTGCTGATACGAACGGTACACTCGCGAAATGGTCGTACGGCAAAATCCCCACTCCATTGCTACCTCGAAGATTCTGTGTCCCATCGCTCGTGCGCCGACCATAGCCCCACGTTCAGACTCACTCAATTCCTGACAAGCTGGCATTGTGGCAACGGTAACCGACCTTGAAATGGCTCTGAGCATTATGGGACTTAACGTCTGAGGTCATCAGTCCCCTAGAACTTAGAACTAGTTAAACCTAACGAACCTAAGGACATCACACACATCCATGCCCGAGGCAGGATTCGATCCTGCGACCGTAGCGGTCGCGCGGTTCGAGACTGTAGCGCCTAGAACCGCTCGGCCACTCCGGCCGGCTGGTAACCGATCTAACAGCTGCAGCAGATACTTGTTGTGTTATACTGTATAGGCGTATTGCCGACCCAGGGTCGTATACTGCCTGTTTACGTATCTCTTAATTTGAATATGCGTGCCTATAGGAGAGTCTTTGGTGATTCAGTGTAATTTGACAAGCACGTGAAATTTGACAATTTGTTTGAACGTCTATGGGCGGCTTAAGAGCATTTCTTAATACTGAGATGCCTAATGGACCGGCCCTAGAAACGTAAGGATGTGGCTAGCATTGCATCATTGGCTTCCAAGGTTGCCTCTGCGCGAGGTATGAGACATTTTCTTGGTGCTAGTCTGTCTGCTCCACCCTCCCCCTATCCCTTTCTAACAACGTTAGTTGAACTGTGATGCCGCATAGCAAGAGCAGTGAATACACCAATTCCAGACACACTCGGAAAACCATGCGAAGAGTCTGACCATCTTCTCCATCAGGCATGACCAATCTTAGGTGAAAAATTGTACACACACACACACACACACACACACACACACACACAAACACACACACACACAACATACACACACACACACACACACACACACACACACACCCATGCCCATGCCCGAAGGAAGACTCGAACCTCCGCAGGGACCAGGCGCACACTCCATGACTGCAGCGCCTCAGACCGCTCGGCTAATCTCGCGCGGCCATCTTTGGTGACGTGCAGTCCTAATTCACATAGCTACTTAAACTCGTGGGCCCCTGGTTATGTGGTGTGACAGCAGTGCTTCTAGCTTATAAAGTCAAAAAAAAAAAAATGGTTCAAATGGCTCTGAGCACTATGGGACTCAACTGCTGAGGTCATTAGTCCCCTAGAACTTAGAACTAGTTAAACCTAACGAACCTAAGGACATCACACACATCCATGCCCGAGGCAGGATTCGAACCTGCGACCGTAGCGGTCTCGCGGTTCCAGACTGCAGCACCAGAACCGCGCGGCCACTTCGGCCGGCTATAAAGTCAAAACTATGTCGTTTACGACATTAATATTTATGGGATAACATACTGCTGTGAAGAACACTCCTTTCTTGACACGCCAAGCCAACAAATTATGTCTCAGAACACCCATTTTGTAAGTACATTCATTTTATGTTCAGCTCAATTTCAGATGTTAACGTGTATTTATGCATCATGACCCTTGTTACATTTGTAGGGGTCGCTCAATCCCGGGCTAAAAGCTACTACTGCTTCGTCATGATGTATTCCGTGAGGACCTGTTGCCGTTAGATGCCAGTAACACAATATCGGTTACTCTCAGTTTATTTTTCAGTATACATCTCGTAGTTTTAGCCTCAGCGACAACCAGTTGCTGTGTAGGCCGCAGCGGAATGTGTCGTTATCACCGGCAGACTCAAGACTGCTCGAAGATACAGGGTGTTTCAAAAATAACCGGTATATTTGAAACGGCAATAAAAACTAAACGAGCAGCGATAGAAATACACCGTTTGTTGCAATATGCTTGGGACAACAGTACATTTTCAGGCGGACAAACTTTCGAAATTACAGTAGTTACAATTTTCAACAATAGATGGCGCTGCAAGTGGTGTGAAAGATATAGAAGACAACGCAGTCTGTGGGTGCGCCATTCTGTACGTCGTCTTTCTGCTGTAAGCGTGTGCTGTTCACAACGTGCAAGTGTGCTGTAGACAACATGGTTTATTCCTTAGAACAGAGGATTTTTCTGGTGTTGGAATTCCACCGCCTAGAACACAGTGTTGTTGCAACAAGACGAAGTTTTCAACGGAGGTTTAATGTAACCAAAGGACCGAAAAGCGATACAATAAAGGATCGGTTTGAAAAATTTCAACGGACTGGGAACGTGACGGATGAACGTGCTGGAGAGGTAGGGCGACCGCGTACGGCAACCACAGAGGGTAACGCGCAGCTAGTGCAGCAGGTGATCCAACAGCGGCCTCGGGTTTCCGTTCGCCGTGTTGCAGCTGCGGTCCAAATGACGCCAACGTCCACGTATCGTCTCGTGCGCCAGAGTTTACACCTCTATCCGTACAAAATTCAAACGCGGCAACCCCTCAGCGCCGCTACCATTGCTGCACGAGAGACATTCGCCCGGCCGAAGTGGCCGTGCGGTTAAAGGCGCTGCAGTCTGGAACCGCAAGACCGCTACGGTCGTAGGTTCGAATCCTGCCTCGGGCATGGATGTTTGTGATGTCCTTAGGTTAGTTAGGTTTAAGTAGTTCTAAGTTCTAGGGGACTAATGACCTCAGCAGTTGAGTCCCATAGTGCTCAGAGCCCTTTGAACCATTTTTTTGAAGACATTCGCTAACTATATAGTGCACAGGATTGATGACGGCGATATGCATGTGGGCAGCATTTGGTTTACTGACGAAGCTTATTTTTACCTGGACGACTTCGTCAATAAACAGAACTGGCGCATATAGGGAACCGGAAAGCCCCATGTTGCAGCCCCATCGTCCCTGCGTCCTCAAAAAGTACTGGTGTGGGCCGCCATTTCTTCCAAAGGAATCATTGGCCCATTTTTCAGATCCGAAACGATTACTGCATCACGCTATCTGGACATTCTTCGTGAATTTGTGGCGGTACAAACTGCCTTAGACGACACTGCGAACACCTCGTGGTTTATGCAAAATGGTGCCCGGCCACATCGCACGGCCGACGTCTTTAATTTCCTGAATGAATATTTCGATGATCGTGTGATTGCATTGGGCTATCCGAAACATACAGGAGGCGGCGTGGATTGGCCTCCCTATTCGCCAGACATGAACCCCTGTGACTTCTTTCTGTGGGGACACTTGAAAGACCAGGTGTACCGCCAGAATCCAGAAACAATTGAACAGCTGAAGCAGTACATCTCATCTGCATGTGAAGCCATTCCGCCAGACACGTTGTCAAAGGTTTCGGGTAATTTCATTCAGAGACTACGCCATATTATTGCTACGCATGGTGGATATGTGGAAAATATCGTACTATAGAGTTTCCCAGAACGCAGCGCCATCTGTTGTTGAAAATTGTAACTACTGTAATTTCGAAAGTTTGTCTGCCTGAAAATGTACTGTTGTCCCAAGCATATTGCAACAAACGGTGTCTTTCTATCGCTGCTCGTTTAGTTTTTATTGCCGTTTCAAATATACCGGTCATTTTTGAAACACCCTGTAGCTGCGTCAGCAGAAGCATGGGTCGGCGACTCCTGGTCTGGCGGGTTGCCTGCACGCCGATCCGTAGGCGCTTCCCGGGCAGCGGATTGCTACGAAGGACACACGACCACGGTGCGTGTGAAATTGACAGACACGCCGCCCTTGAATTCTCAATGCCTCACTCTGCCCGCATTGTCCCATCAGACGGACCGTGGTGTCTGATGTGAAGTCTGAGGTCAGGTTGTACATTGATCCTGGTGCGCTGGTTAGGTAGGCTGTTGGTTGATTTGGCGAGGGGACCTAACAGCGAGGTCATCGGTCCCATCGGGTTAGGAAAGGGTGGACACGGGTTTGAACCGTCGTCCTTCCGAAAGCGAGTCCAGTGTGCTAACCTCTCGGCCACCTCGCTCGGTCTATATAGGCTGTCTGGTTCGTACGAAGCTGAAGTATCAGAGCTGCTCATCCCCTGAAATGATGGTGGTTCCATGGGCGACCCATCAGAGGCGTCTTTGGTTCTGGACTTCGGCGTCTTTTATCCATGGTTACAGAAATGCTGTCATTGCGGTAGACAGCGAGAGTATGACTGGCACAGTGTGGCAATTCTGGAGCAATCTTACACAACATGTTATAATACAATAAGCAGAGAACCCAGTGTGGACACCATTAATCCTACTGCTTGACTGACTCTAAGCTAGCTGGTCGGGTTATGTCTACTGGACAGAGGAGAAGTTTTGCTGATCAAATTTTTGTCGGGTCTTCAGCCGCATCAAACTGCCAGCTGCGCACAATATTTCCGCGGTCCACCTGGCCACCACCATCAAGTGAAAAAAGTTAAACCACTCTCGCCCGTAACTGATTCAAACCTTGAACGACATAACATTTATATAGAAAGAAGAAATGAGAGCGTTTGCGCTAAGGTATAATGCGCAAACGTTTAATCGTTGCTGCTGCCCCCTGGCGCAAGAATTTGAACTGTTAATACGCCTGGAAAGTACACACAGTCGAGATGCCTTCCACTGAGACATCATTCGTAATCACTGAATTGGTTCCGATTATTACGAGGTGCCAGAGGTCTCTGACCCACATTTTCATCTACATCTACACGGATAGTTTGCAAATCACATTTAAGTGGCTGGCAGAAGGTTCATCGAATCACCTTCACAATTCTCTATTATTTCAATCTCGTATAACGCGCGGAAAGAATGAACACATATACCTTTCCGTGCGAGCTCTGATTTCCCTTATTTTATCGTGGTGATCGTTTCTCCCTATGTAGATCGGTGTCAACAAAATATTTTCGCATTCGGAGGAGAAAGTTTGTGATTGGAATTTCGTGAGAAGATTCCGTCGCAACGAAAAACGCCTTTCTTTTAATGATGTGCAGCCCAAATCCTGTATCATTTATGTGACAATCTCTCCCATATTTCGCGATAATACAAAACGTTCTGCCTTTCTTTGAACGTTTTCGATGTCTCCTTAGTAGGTCTGTTACATCTTCCAAGGGTCCTGTCAATAAAATGCAGTCTTTGGTTAGCCTTCCCCACAACATTTTCTATGTGTTCCTTCCAATTTAAGTTGTTCGTTATTCTAATATCTAGGTATTTACTTAAATTTACGGTCTTTAGATCTGACTGATTTATCGTGTAACCGAAATTTAACGAATTCCTTTTAGCACTCATGTGGATGACGCCACAATTTTGGTTATGTAGGGTCAGCTACCAATTTTCGCACTATTCAGAAATCTTTTCTAAATCGTTTTGCAATTTGTTTTGACCTTCTCATGACTTTATTGGTCGATAAACTACAGCGTCATCTGCAAACAACCTAAGACTGCTGCTACATATTGTCCCCGAAATCGTTTATACAGATACGGAACAGCAAAGGGCCTATAACACTACCTTGGGGAACGCCATGAATCACTTCTGTTTCTCTCGATGACTTTCCGTCAATTACTACGAGCTGTCACCTCTCTGACAGGAAATCACAAATCCAGTTACATAACTGACAAGGGAACCTCCCCATCGCACCCCCCTCAGATTTAGTTATAAGTTGGCACAGTGGATAGGCCTTGAAAAACTGAACACAAAAATGGTTCAAATGGCTCTTTGCACTATAGGACTCAACTTCTGAGGTCATTAGTCCCCTAGAACTTAGAACTAGTTAAACCTAACTAACCTAAGGACATCACAAACATCCATGCCCGAGGCAGGATTCGAACCTGCGACCGTAGCGGTCTTGCGGTTCCAGACTGCAGCGCCTTTAAACGCACGGCCACTTCGGCCGGCAACGGAACACAGATCAATCGAGAAAACGGGAAGAAATTGTGTAGAACTATGAAAAAAAATAAGCAAAATATACAAACTGAGTAGTCCATGCGCATGACAGGCAACATCAAGGACCATCTGAGCTCAGGAGCCCCGTGGTCCCGTTAGCGTGAGCAGCTGTGGAACGGAAGGTCCCTAGTTCAAGTCTTCCATCGAGTGAAAAGTTCAATTTTTTATTTTCAGACAATTATCAAAGTTCAGGCACTCACACATAATCAACTTCGCTCTCCAAAATTCCAGGACATGTTCAGGTTTGCTTGGACATATGTAGGATTTGACGGTCTACACACGGAAAAATTGGAAAACGTTAAAAAAGTATGTTTTGACAGAGCACAGGGAAAACTGTGCGACTGTGAAACTGTTGCATTCTTTTGTTGCAGTTTATGTGACAAACTCTTATGTTTTCATCACTTTTTTGGGAGTGATTATCACATCCACAAGAAAACCTAAATCGGGCAAGGTAGAAGAATCTTTTTACCCATTCGCCAAGTGTACAAGTCAGGTGGGTCGACAACACATTCCTGTCATGTGACGTACATGCCGTCACCAGTGTCGTATAGAATATATCAGACGTGTTTTCCTGTGGAGGAATCGGCTGACCTTGCGATCAAATGTTTTCGGTTCCCATTGGAAAGGTACGTCCTTTCGTCTACTAATCGCACGGTTTTGCGGTGCGGTCGCAAAACACAGACACTAAACTTATTACAGTGAACAGAGACGTCAATGAACGAACGGACAGATCGTAACTTTGCGAAATTAAAGAAAGTAAACTTTTCACTCGAGGGAAGACTTGAACCAAGGACATCCCGTTCCGCAGCTGCTCACGCTAACCACGGGACCACGGCGCTCCTGAGCCGATATTATCCTTGATGTTGCCTATCTTGCGCATGGACTACTAAGTTTGTATATTTTGCTTATTTTTTTCATAGTTCCACACAACTTCTTCCTGTTTTCGCGACTGATCTGTGTTCAGTTTTTCAAGGCCTATCCACTATGTCAACTTATAACTAAATCTGAGGGGGGTGCGATGGGGACGTTCCCTTGTGAGACGATATTCCGTAAACAGGCAATTTCACTACAAGTCGCTTGTGTGGTACAGTGTCAAAAGCCTTCAGGAAATCCATAAATACGAAATCGATCTGAAATTCCTTGTCAATAGCACTCAACACTTCATGCGGAAAAAGAGCTAGTTTGTTTCACAAGAACCATGTTTTCTAAAGCCACGTTGACTGTGTGTCAATAGACAGTTTTCTTCGAGGTAATTCATAATGTTCGAACACAATATATGTTCCAGAATCCTGCTGCATTTCGACGTTAATGATATGGGCCTGTAATTAAGTGGATTACTCCTACTACCTTTTTTGAATATTGGTGTGCCCTGTGCAGCTTCCTACTACCTTTCTTGAATATTGGTGTGACCTGTGCAACTTTCCAGTCTTTGGGTACGGATCTTTCGTTGTGCGAACGGTTGTATGTGATTGTCAAGTATGGAGCTAATGCATCAGCGTACTCTCAAAGGAACCTAATTGGTATACAGTCTGAACGGGTTGGTTTCAGTATCGTAATTGTTCCTTCAAGTCGCAGACAGGCGGCAGTGGTCCTATATAGTGCACTTTAATTAATATTTTTGAGGCAACGGAGGCAGTTCAGTGTATGCCTGTCTTACACGTTTCCACTGAGCTTGCTCGCACTCACAGAAAGTGTCGGTATCGTACTCCAGGTACTCGTATCGAGGTGTTCACGCCTTGTGCTTGGCTTGTGTTGACACATCCTTACGCTGAATCAGTGCTGGGCTTTGAGGACTTAGTAATGGAAAGGGGGAGAGTAGAAAAGATTCTACTCGGTGCATAAATTTTACTTATCACGTTTTACAATAGCTGTCTTAAAATCTTCTGCTACAAAATTCTGGAATGCCGTTAGTACAGAAACAACACGTAATAAATGTTAACATCTGAAGCTGGGGTATCAGGAAATTTAAAATGTCTTCATCGAAAAAAAAAAGTCTATGAAAACACCTGGTTGCAACTAATTCATTATAAATTACCTTCAGTTTGAGCAGTTACGGCTTTCTGTTATTGCAAAGACTGAGAAGAATTATTTACCAATGTAAATACAATTAAGAATACAAAAACAAAATACGGCAATGATACAGGCAAACCACTCTGACAAAGAGTTAGGACTGACTTTGCGATTTTTCGCCCCAGGCAGCTCATTTGAGTGTTTTAAATTTAGTACGTTAATATCCTCAAGCACTATTACCAAGCGTTTTTTAAATATTTATAAAAAATACTTTTGAATATGGAGCACATAGGTATGGGTTGTTCCCACAAATTGAATTAAGCGATCAATTCTTTGTTCATTCTAAAAAGTTTGGAAGTCCAAATCGCTTGAACTTTCCTTACGTCGCGTGTATTACACGGAAGCTAAACTGGAAAAAGCGAACTTTCACTGGTCATGACACACAAACCGGAGGCGGGCCGAACGTCGTCAGAAATATCGGAAAATGTGTCCCGGGCGGAGTAATACGCGATTGCCTTCCACTCTGTCCTTCCCACGAATTTCTCCTACCGGCCGCCGGCTGACCACTCGTGGACTAGATGTTTCTCGTGCATCCAGTGGAGGGCACGTTCAAAATCTGTAGAGCTTAAGTGAAATCTCTGATCGTAAACTCAACCGTAAAATGTATCCAAGATTGCATGCTCGTGCATATATAATTCTAATGATCTTACTGAACGTAAAAAAAAAAAAAAAAAAAAAATCGTGGTCCTGTCTTCGTTTATACGAAACCTGGCATTGTCTGGGTATTCATTTTGTCAGTTTTCTATCGGAATCGAAAACAAAAAGTTAACTGTGTATGTAGTGAAATATCGAAAACCTTTCATTTCCATATATTCGTGAAATCACCTTTGAAACTGTGAGACAGTCGTACAAACATATATACATAACGTACAAATGTATATCAGTATCCAGATTAAGAAACATACACTATGTGATCAAAAGTATCCGGTCACCTGGCTCAAAATGACTTACACGTTGGTGGTGCCTCCATCGGTAATGCTGGAACTGAATATGGTGTTGGCCCACCCTTACCCTTGATGACAGCTTACACTCTCGTTGGCATACGTTCAATTAGGTGCTGGAAGGTTTCTTGGGGAATGGCAGCCTATTCTTCACGGAGTGCTGCACTGAGGAGAGGTATCGATGTCGGTCGGTGAGCCCTGGCGCGAAGTCGGCGTTCCAAAACACCCCAAAGGTGTTCTATAGCATTCAGGTCGGGACTCTGCGGAGGCCAGTCCATTACAGGCATGTTATTGTCGTGTAACCGCTCCGCCACAGGCCGTGCATTATGAACAGGTGTCCGATCGTGTTGAAAGATGCTATCACCATCCTCGAATTGCTCTTCAACAGTGGGAAGTAAGAAGGTGCTTAAAACGTCAATGTAGGCCTGTGCTGTGATAGTGCTACGCAAAACAACAAGCGGTGTGAAAGCCCCCTTCATGCGAAAGACGACCACACCGTAACACCACCGCCTCAGAATTTTACTGTTGGCACTACACACGCTGCCAGATGACGTTCACCGGACATTCGCCGTACCCACACCCTGCCATCGGATCGCCACATTGTGTATCGTGTTTTTCCACTGTTCAATCGTCCAATGTTTACGCTCCTTACACCAAGCGAGGCATCGTTTGGCATTTACCGGCGTGATGTGTGGCTTATGAGCAGCCGCTCGACCATGAAATCCAAGTTTTCTCACCCTCCGCCTAACTATCATAGTACTTGCAGTTGATCCTGATGCAGTTCGTAATTTCTGTGTGATGGTCTGGCTTGATGTCTGCCTATCACGCATTACGATACTCTTCAACTGCCGGCGGTCTCTGTCAGTCAACAGACGAGGTCGGCCTGTACGCTTTTGTGCTGTACGTGTCCCTCCACGCCTTCACTTCTGTATCACATCGGAAACAGTGGAGCTAGGGATGTTTGGGAGGGTTGATATCTCGCGTACAAACGTATGACATAAGTGACACCCAATCGCCTGACCACGTTCGAATTCCGTGAGTTCCGCGGAGCGCCCCATTCTGCTCTCTCACTGAGGCCGCTGATATGGAGTACCTGGTAGCAGGTGACAGCACAGTGCACCTATCATGAAAATCGTATTCCGGCCGCTGTGGCCGAGAGGCTCTAGGCGCTTCAGTCCGGAACCGCGCTGCTGCTGCGGTCGCAGGTTCGAATCCTGCCTCGCGCATGGATGTGCGTGATGTCCTTAGGTTAGTTAGGTTTAAGTAGTTCTAAGTCTAGGGGACTGATGACCTCAGATGTTAAGTCCCATAGTGCTTAGAGCCATTTGAACCATTTGAAAAACGTATGTTTTTGGGGGTGTCCGGATACTTTTGATCGCATAGTGTAATCCCAATGGGTTTCTGTACACTCGCCGCAGTTGTTTTGCGTGCCTACGAGATGATTTTGTAAACGTTTCTATGGCAACGCCTCTGCATCGCTGTATAGAACTATCGTTTTCGCCTGCAGCCGTTTTGCACTTCGCAGATGAAAGGTGATAAAAGCGCTGCCAAGTGTTAGTTTTCTTAAGTTGGCACGACTGTACGAGTATGTTAGTGATAATGAATAAATGTGTAAGACTTCATGCATGATGCGACATTTTTTGTATAAGACGTGATATCTCCTGATTTGTATGTCATATAATGATATAATTTTGTAGCTACACTCAGTGGCGTATGTGGATATTGTCTGCGAAATGTGTCGCGAATAGAGTTCGTAGAAAAGAAGTAATTAACTGAAACACCATGCACGATGCGGCAGTTTTTGACGCTACTCGCTGTTCATGACGTCATATCTTCTGAACTACGTGTGTTACCATGATGTGCTTTCGCAGATGTATTCAGTGGCATATGTGGATAACGCCTGCGATCTTTATTGCAAATACTGTTAGTAGCACGGAAATGGTGAGTTTGGTTTATGGGGCGCTCAACAGCGTTGGTATCCGCGCCCGCACAAATGGCGAATCTACTCACTTTCCAGTCTCGACACTTTCGTGAATGACGATTAAGACAACAGAGACACCTAGTCCTTGGGCGGAGAAATCTCCTACCCGGCCAGGAATCGAACCCGGAACCCCGTGATCCAGACGCAGCAACGCTAACCAGTAGAACACGAGGTGCGGGCGAGTAGGACGGAAGTAACACATTTCAATGTCATGCATGATGCGCAGTTTTTCACATATGACACTGTTTTTGACGTAATATCTCCAGAACTATGATAGGTGGGTGGTCCTTACCCCCACAGCGGTTGTTGCCTCACTGTAAGGAATGTGTCTATCATGTTTGGTTGAAATCGGTCCAGTGGCTTACGAGGAGATGTGGAACACAGACACACACACACACACACACACACACACACACACACACACACACAATATTTATTATTTATTTCGATTATAGCCTTTTAACAGAGCGATTGTACTTAAGTAGTCATGATTTCTTCTTCTTCCTTCGTTCTTCTCAAATTCTCTTCATACGTGCGCTGTGCTCTGTGTTGCGTTCTTCCAACCATTTATTTTCTACTTTCTTCTCGGTGTGTTTTTGTTTCAGTGTATGTTTCTTTATGATGTTCCTGATCTGTTCTCGATTGTTTATATTGTCTTGGGTGATCCCCAGTTCCTTAACGTCTTGTTCTGTTTCAGTGATCCAGTTTGTCTTGTTCTTGCTCGTGTTTGATATGTCAAAGATTTGCCACGTGGGCCTGTCCTTGTTCATCCTGCTGATCTACATCTTCATCCACATCGATACTCTCGAAATCACATTTAAGTGCTTGGCAGAGGGTTCATCGAATCACGTTCACAATTCTGTATTATTCCAAACTCGTATAGCGCGCGGAAAGAATGAAAACTTACATCTTTCAGTAGGAGCTCTGATTTCCCAAATTTTATCTTGGTGATCGTTCCTCCCTATGTAGGTCGGTGCCAACAAAATATTTTCGCATTCGGAGAAGAAAGTTGGTAGTTGGAATTTCGTGAGAAGATTCCGTCTCAACGAAAAACGCCTTTCTTTTAATGATGTCCAGTCCAAAACCTGTATATTTTCTGAGACACTCTCTCCCATATTTCGCAATAATGCAAAACGTGCTGCCTTTCTTTGAACTTTTTCGATGTGTCCATAAAATTTCATCCTTTTCTTTCTGAAGGTGTTCGTTGTTGTTTCTATCTCATTGTAGATTTCTCATGTTGGCCTATTTGTCAAAATTCCGTCACGAAACACTGGCCCATGTATCTTCCACAGAATTTTTGTTTCTTGCTTTTCAGTCTCTCTGATTTTGGTATGACCATGAGTAACTGTTGTCTCTGCAGCGTAGAGTCTTTCTGGTAGAACCACTGCTTTGTAATGCCTTAGTTTTGTATTGACAGAAATCTTTTTTTTTTTTTGTAGTAATTCCAAGCGAGCTTATATGCTTGTTTGTAATTTGCAGATTCTTTCTTGATTGGCTATGGAGTTCAGTCCAGATGGTTAGATTATCTCTCCTAGATATTTGAAGTGCGCAACTCGTGACGCATTCCCGTACGGTGTCCTAATGGGAGACTATCTGCAGGCTTGCTTTTCAAGTCCTGAGCCTTCTCGAGGAAGATTTGTTGGCCAGATTTCGTGGAGCTTCACCGGAGGGTGCACATTTGGCTTCTTCTGTATTGGTGGTTAGAATGACGAAAGCCAGACACTTCACATTGACTCTCTGCTTTCTTATAATCGCGAGTTGAATTCCCTTCATTTCAGATAGACACGCAAAGACACACACACTACATATATATATCTTTAAAAATCGGACCAATATTTTTGTAACAGTTGCTCACAGGGAGTTCAGAAACTAGACTACTGGCCATTAAAATTGCTACACCACGAAGATGACGTGCTACAGACGCGAAATTTAACCGACAGGAAGAAGATGCTGTGATATGCAAACGATTAGCTTTTCAGAGCATTCACACAAGGTTGGCGCCGGTGGCGACACCTACAACGTGCTGACATGAGGAAAGTTTCCAACCGATTTCTCATACACAAACAGCAGTTGACCGGTGTTGCCTGGTGAAACGTTGTTGTGATGCCTCGTGTAAGGAGGAGAAATGCGTACCATCACGTTTCCGACTTTGATACAGGTCGGATTGTAGCCTAGCGCGATTGCGGTTTATCGTATCGCGACACTGCTGCTCGCGTTGGTCGAGATCCAATGACTGGTAGCAGAATATGGAATCGGTGTGTTCAGAATGGTAATACTGAACGCCGTGCTGGATCCCAACGGCCTCGTATCACTAGCAATCGGGATGACAGGCATCTTATCCGCATGGCTGTAACGGATCGTGCAGCCACGTCTCGATCGCTGAGTCAACAGATGAGGACTTTGGCAAGACAACAACCATCTGAAGGACAGTTCGACGACGTTTGCAGCAGCACGGACTATCAGCTCGGAGACCACGGCTGCGGTTACCTTTGACGCTGCATCACAGACAGGAGCGCCTGCAATGGTGTACTCAACGACGAACCTGGGTGCACGAATGGCAAAACGTCATTTTTTCGGATGAATCCAGGTTCTGTTTACACCATCATGATAGTCGCATCCGTGTTTGGCGACATCGCGGTGAACGCACATTGGAAGCGTGTATTCGTCATCGCCATACTGGCGTATCACCCGGCGTGATGGTATGGGGTGCCATTGGTTACACGTCTCGGTCACCTGTTGTTCGCATTGACGGCACTTTGAACAGTGGACGTTACATATCAGATGTGTTACGACCCGTGGCTCTACCCTTCATTCAATCCCTACGAAACCCTACACTTCAGCAGGATAATGCGCGACCGCATGTTGCAGGTCCTGTACGGGCCTTTCTGAATATAGAAAATGTTCGACTGCTGCCCTGGCCAGCACATTCTCCAGATCTCTCACCAGTTGAAAACGTCTGGTTAGTGGTGGCCGAGCAACTGGCTCGTCACAATACGCCAGTCACTACTCTTGATGAACTGTGGTATCGTGTTGAAGCTGAATGGGCAGCTGTACCTGTAGACGCCATCCGAGCTCTGTTTGACTCAATGCCTAGGCGTATCAAGGCCGTTATTACGGCCAGAGGTGGTTGTTCTGGGTACTGATTTCTCAGGATCTATGCACCGAAATGTCGTGAAAATGTAATCACATATCAGTTCTAGCATAATATATTTGTCCAATGAACACCCGTTTATCATTTGCATTTCTTCTTGGTGTAGCAATTTTAATGGCCAGTAGTGTAAGTAACAAGGTGTCCAAACCTAACATCATTGAGGAACAAGAGTGGCGCATTGTCTGAAGACAGTACACCTTCCGGGTTTCTCGCAGTTCTGCAATACGGATGACAGGTGCATCATACTGGTGGAGTGAAATGGCGCAGCATCTGGGAAAGTACTGCAAATTGGAAGTACGCTCGACAGTACGATTCTTGTAGGAAAAACGTCTAAATTCCACACCGATTCACTGTGAAATTCTGCCGGTATACGGAAGAAATGCAATGTTGCATTCAGTCGTAGTGAAATGGTGCGTCCGCGCGGGCTAGCTGCCCGGTCGCCGGCGCCTTGTCACGGTTCGAGTCTTCCCTCGGGCATGGGTGTGTTTGTTATCCTTAGCGTAAGTTAGTTTATGTTAGATTAAGTAGTGCGTAAGCCTAGGGTGGAATGAACTCAGCAGTTTGGTCCCAGAGTCCGTACCATAAATTTCCAGTTTTGAAATGGTGCCAACCATCTGACCAAGGCCGTACAGACCTGGCTGCTGCTGGTCGGGATGGAGAGCTCTTGACATCGACAACAGGAAACACTATTGGGCAACTGAAAATCCACGATGGCTGCGACAAGTGGAACATGAGCGGTTTGGCGGGTTAATGTATGGTGCGGCACTATGGGAGGATGATAATTGGCCCCCATTTTATCGATGGCAGTCTAAATGGTGCAATGTATGCTGATTTCCTACGTAATGTTCTACAGATATTGCTACAAGATGTTTCACTGCATGTCAGAATGGTGATGTACATGATGGATGTCTGGCACATAGCTCGCGTGTGGTTGAAGTGGTATTGAATAGTACACTTCATGACAGGTAGATTGGTCATCGAAGCACCATACCGTGGCCCGCACGTTCACCGGATCTGACGTCCCCGGATTTCTTTCTGTGGGGAAAGTTGAAGGATATTTGCTATCGTGATCCACCGACAACGCTTGACAACATGCGTCAGCGCATTGTCGATGGATGTGCGAACATTACGGAAGGCGAACTACTCGCTGTTGAGAGGAATGTCGTTACACGTATTGCCAAATGCATTGAGGTTGACGGACGTGATTTTGAGCATTTATTGCATTAATGTGGTATTTACAGGTAATCACGCTGTAACAGCATGCGTTCTCAGAAATGATAAGTTCACATAGGTACATGTATCACATTGGAACAACCGAAATAAAATATTCAAACGTACCTACGTTCTGTGTTTTAATTTAAAAAACGTACCTGTTACCCACTGTTCGTATAAAATTGTGAGCCGTATGTTTGTGACTATTACAGCGTCATCTATCACATAGCGAAAAAAGTGGTCCAGCTAAAACATTAATATTTCTTTACGTACTACACGAATATGTAATAAATAATGCGGGTTCCTATGTAAAAAAATGGAGTTGATGTCCATTTGACCAACCATAGCGCCATCTGGTTTCCCCCTTCAAGCCAGACGAGTTTCGTTCTTTGTAGTTTTTTCGTTGGACGGTTATTTCGTGAGATACTTGACCCGGTCACGATCAGTGGACCACCCTGTATACTGATACACAGACGGCGGTAGTACCGGGTACTCACGGTATAAGGGCTGTGCATTGGCGGAGCTGTCATTTGTGCTCAGGTCACTTATGTGAAATGGTTTCCCATGTGGTTATGGCCGCACGACGGGAACTGACAGACTTTGAACGTGGAATGGTAATTGGAACTAGGTGGATGGGATACTGCATTTTGGAAATCGTTAGGGATTTCTGAGTTCCGAGATCCATTGCGTCAAGAGAGTGCCCACAATACCACTGCCTCTCATCACGAACAGTGCAGTGGCCGACTGCCTTCACTTAACGACCGAGAGCACCGGCCTTCGCGTAGTATCTATGTCAGTGCTAACACGTGGACAATTTTGCCTCAAATAACGGCAGAAATCAATGTGGGACGTAAGACGAACGTATCCATCAAGACAGCGCGCCAAAATCAGGCGTTAACGGGCTGTGGCAGCAGACGACTGACGCGAGTATCTTTGCTGATACCACAGCACCTCTCCTGGGCTCGTGACCACATAGGTTACAGACCCTACACTATTGGGGCACCGTGGCCTGCTCACAAGAGCCCCGATTTCAGTTGCTAAGAGCTGATGGTGGGGTTCGAATAAAACGAGGCCCCCACGAAGCCACGGATCCAAGTTATCGACAAGGCACTGTGCAAGCAAGTGGTGAGTTGATAATGGCACCGGCCGGAGTGGCCGAGCGGTTCTAGGCACTTCAGTCTGGAACCGCGCGACCGCTACGGTCGCAGGTTCGAATCCTCCCTCGGGCATGGATGTGTGTGATGTCCTTAGGTTAGTTAGGTTTAAGTAGTTCTAACAACGGGAGGCCGCCAATAGTGAAATTCAGATTCGATTCATACTGCGCATAATAAAAGCTCATGACCAGAGGTGTAATGTGGCAAAGCACCAAGATGCATTTCTCAGCCGTTGTCGAGAAAATCGACAGTTAAAAGAAACCGTTGCGGTGAAATACTCTCTACGATTAATAATTTTCTACAGCGTCGTGGCGCAGCGGTAAGCGCTCTGGTTCATAATCCGAAGGTCGCCGGATAGAATCTCGCGCCATGCAAACTTTTTTTTTAGTATTTGTTTTTTGTAATTTAAATATATATATATATATATATATATATATATATATATATATATATATATATATATATATATATATATATACTGGCGACTTCGAACATCATTATGTTTTCCGCAAACAAAGTTGTATAGTTGTATTTCACAAATGTTATTAATTGTCTTCATAATGTTAACCACGCATAGTTAACGGAAGACGTAGAAACGATATTCCGAAACGAATACGTATGGCGTAAGTCAAACGTTCGAATTAGAATAGAGACCCCACGAACACAAATTTGCTGTGGCAGGTATGAAATATAAACTCCGTTACTCGCTCGTTACACTTGAAGGACAGATGTTGAATGGGCCGAAACGAGCCGCCGCATAACAGCGTAGTTGCCTGCTAACATCGAAAGAAGGTAGATGTGTTCCCTAGCGCAACTTATAACATCGTCGAAAATCAGTGCAGACGGGAGAGCTTTGGTACACCCTGTTAAAAAAAACGGAAAAATGGGGGCGGTACAATTGGAGACCGATCCGCCTTCAGCAACATGTATAAGCAATTCATTAATACTTTATATATATATATATATATATATATATATATATATATATATATATATATATATTTGAATTACGAAAAACTAATAATAAAAACAAATTGCATGGCGCGGGTTCGATCCGCCGACTTTCGGATTACGAACCCGAGCGCTTACCGCTGCGCCACGACGCTGTAGAAAATTATTAATCGTAGAGAGTATTTCACCGCAACGGTTTCTTTTAACTGTCGATTTTCTCGACAACGGCTGAGAAATGCATCTTGGTGCTTTGCCACATTACACCTCTGGCCATGAGCTTTTATTATGCGCAGTATGAATCGAATCTGAATTTCACAATTGGCGGCCTCCCCTTGTAAGTTCTGGGGGACTGATGACCTCAGATGTTAAGCCCCATAGTGCTCAGAGCCATTTGAACCATTTTTGATAATGGCGTGGGCTGTGTATACGTGGAACTGACTGAGTCCTCTGGACGTTCGACTACTTGGAGACCATTTGGAGCCATTCACGAACTCGATGTTCCCAAACGACGATGCAATTTTTGTGGATGGCAGTGCACCATGCCACAGAGCCACAATTGTTCGCGACTGGTTTGAAGAACATTCTAGACAGTTGGAACGAATGATTTGGTCACCCAGATCGCCCGACATATATCCTATCGAACATTTATGAGAAGTAATCGAAAGGTCAGTTCGTGCAAAAATCCTGCACGGCCAACACTTTAGCAATTATGGGCGACTGTAGAGACACCATGGATCAATATTTCTGCTGGAGACTTCCAAGCAGCTGTTGAGTTCATGCCACGTCGGGTTGCTGCAGTACGACAGGCAAAAGGAGGCCCGACACAGTACTCGCAGGTATTCCATGACTTGCCAACTCAGTGAACGATGTGACGAAAAAGTGTACAATGAAGATCGCCGTAGCAGTTTTGTCGTAGGAAAGTTTTCTGTACCAACACATTTTTGACAGTGGCCGCAGTTAGATACAGCGTGGAGAACACTGGCCCGTCTCTTCTGGTTCTTGTAAGAGAGGAGGGGAGGGAGAGAGAAGGGGAGAGCAGACGAGAGGAGAGGGGAGAGGAGAGGAGTGGGGAGGTAGGGTTTAGGGTTCATAAGCGGCCATCCGTCTTCATTACTCTTTATTAGAGCGCCGTGCCGGCCTAATGCCTATTGATTGCCGCTGCGATGTAATACAACAACAGGAGCAGCAGCGGCGGCGGCGGCAGAAGCAAGCTGTCAGCCGGCGTTTCGGAGCCCGAGGCCGCGTCATCATCAGCGTGCCACGGGCTACGCTGCCCCACTCAGCGCGTCGTATTCCGGAGACCGCCACGAAAGCAGCATCCGGTCATAAAAATTATGTCAGCGAATATTTCTGTTACCAGAATGAAATTTTCCATCTGTGGCGGAGTGTGCGCTGATGTGAAACTTCTCCCTGATTGAAACTGTCTACCGGACTGAGAATCCAACTCAGGACCTATGCGCAAATGTCCCGAGTTCGAGTCTCTGCACAGCACACAGTTTTAACCTAACAGGACGTTTCAGTATTTCTGTAGATTCCTACACGACAAGCAGATTCTGATAATGAAGCCCATTGCTCGAATGGCGTCCCTTCAATAAAATATCCTAAATACACTGTTCAGAAACATTAATGTGACCACCCATCAAAAACCTGAATACCCACCTTTCGCAGCGCCGGCCACTGCAAGACGTACAAGACGTGTCAGTGGCGTTCTGGAAGGTACCGACATGCCGACTGCATAGCCGTACCCAACTGCGCTAGCTTTCTCGGTTGGGGATCCATTGCGCGAACAGCCCGATGCAGGTGCTCCGACAGATTCTCTACTGGGTTTCAGTCTGGGAGTTTGGTAACCATGGGAGTGCGGTAAAATGGTCGTAGTGATAAAAAAAATTGCTCTGAGCACTATGGGACTTAACATCTGAGGTCATCAGTCCTCCAGAACTTAGAACTACTTAAACCTAACCAACCTAAGGACATGACACACATCCATGCCCGAGGCAGGATTCGAACCTGCAACCGTAGCGGTCACGCAGTTCCAGACTGAAGCGCCTAGAACCGCTCGGCCACACCGGCCCGCTCCTGGACGGCCACTTGCTGAACGTTGCACATCTACTGACTCGTACACATCTCCGCAGTCATAGTTCACCCCTGTCATCTATTGCCTCGGTCCGTCCCGATAGCTGAGTGGTCAGCGTGACGGATTGCCATCCTACGGTCCCGGGTTCGATTCCCGGCTGAGTCGGAGATTTTCTCCGCTCAGGGACTGTGTGTTGTGTTGTCTTCATCATCATTTCATCCCCATCCGGCGCGCAGGTCGCCCATTGTGACGTCGAATGTAATAAGAGCTGCACCAAGGCGGCCGGACCTGCCCCGTAAGGGGCCTCCCGGCCAATGACGCCAAACGCTCGTTTCCATTTCCATCTATGACCTCGGAGCCAGTTTTGGATAGCGCCGTTGTGGTATGCATAGTCAGCGGCACGAGAATAGTTAACGAACATCGTCGTTTCGGAAATACTCCTACCCTTAGCCTGCAAGCCAACGATCCTGCCCATTCGGACGTCAGACAAATCGCTCCGTTTTGGCGTCACGACGAAGACTACATTATTTTCTGCGTCCCCGACAGTCTTTATATATCCTCCACTGCTAGTGCTGCCACCTGCTGACTATCATTACTGATGTCGAACATAGGGGACGGTCACATTATGTGGATGGAATGTGTAATAACACGACGATTTGTGACTCTTGATACTTGTTTAAGGAGCGTTTGTTGCCTCTGATAAGCAACACATCCACCACATAAAGCATTTACAACTGTTACTCCGCAGCTCGTGGTCTTTCGGCAGCGTTGTCGCTTCCCACGCACGTGGTCCCGGGTTCGATTCCCAGCGGGGTCAGAGATTTTCCCTGCCTCGAGATGACTGGGTGTTGTTGTGTCGTCTTCATCATCATCATTCATCCCCATTACGGTCGGAGGAAGGCAATGGCAAACCACCTCCACTAGGACCTTGCCTAGTACGGCGTTGCGGGTCTCCTGCATCGTCCGCTACCCTCTGTAAAGGAGTATGGGACTTCATCATCACTCAGAATGATTAGAATTCTTAGTAAAGCTTCCTTCGTGGCTGACTGGGCACTGATTTTATATCTTTTTAATCTGTGATCACAGTTGGTAAAAATGTTTTGGCTGATCCCATAACATCTGTAACGTGACGTCAGCACGGAAGGCGTATCATCTACTTCGGTTTATTTGGAGAATTTCAGGGAAGTGTGGTTCGGCTGTAAAGGAGACCCCAAATAGAACGCTAGTGTGATACGTTCTTGAGAACTGTTCGAGTATCTGGGATACCGAACACATCAGGTTACGAGTAAGAGATCGAAGCATTTCAGAGGCGGGCTGCTGAGGTTCGATCAACACGCAAGTGTTACGGACACGCTTCGTGAGCTCAGATTGGAATGCCTGGAGGGAAGGCGACGCTCTTTCCACGACACAGTGTTGAGAAAATTTAGAGAACCGTCATTTGAAGCTGACTGCAGAACGATTCCATTGCCTCCGACGTACATTTCGCGTAAGGACCACAAAGATAAAATGAAAGATACTGTGGCTCATATGGAGGCATATAGACAGTCGTTTGTCCCTCGCTACATTTAGGAGCGGAACATGAAGGGGGAAAGAGGTGAATAATAGTGGTACGTGGTGCCCTCCGCCAGCCACCATACTGTGGCTTGTGAAATGCATATATACGAGGGCCGTTCAGAAAGTAACCTCCGGTTGATTTAAAAAAATACAGCAAGTTAAATAAAAATATTTTAATATATACATCTTACAACTACATCTTTGCACTATTTTTCTACATAGTCTCCATAGCGATTGAGGCACTTATCGTATCTCTTCACAAGCTTTGAAATTCCTTCTGCATAAAAATCACCCGCTTGTGCCTGGAGCCAGCCTGTGACCGCATCTTTGAGCTCTTCGTCGTCATCAAACCGCTGTGCCCCGAGCCATTTCTTCAAATGCATGAAGAGGTGATAATCACTTGGCGCCAGGTCTGGGCTGTAAGGTGGATGGTTGATAACGTCCCACTTGAAGGACTCAAGAAGGGCCGTTGTTCTGCGAGCAGAGTGAGGACGGGCGTTATCGTGCAAAAAAACGATACCGGAAGTCAGCATACCACGGCGTTTGTTCTGTATAGCCCGTCGTAACTTTTTTATTGTTTCACAGTACACGTCTTGATTAATGGTCGTACCACGTTCCATAAATTCAACCAACAACACCCCTTTGGCATCCCAAAACACCGTTGCCATCAGTTTTCTGGCAGAAAAATCTTGCGAGGCTTTTCTTGGTTTGGTAGGCGAATTTGAATGTGCCCACATCTTTGATTGTTCTTTTGTCTCAGGGTTCACGTGCTTAATCCAGGTTTCGTCACCGGTCACGATTTTGTTTAACAATGGTTCTCCTTCGTCCTCATAACGTGACAGAAAGTCTAATGCAGAGGCCATTCTTTGAGTTTTGTGGTGGTCGGTAAGAATTTTGGGCACCCATCGTGCACAGAACTTACGGTAACCCAATCTTGCTGTCACTATCTCGTACAAGAGAGTCTTAGAAGTCTGTGGAAAACCAGTAGACAACTCCGACATTGAGAAACGTCGATTTTCACGAACTTTTGCATCAACTGTCTGAACGAGTTCGTCAGTCACCAATGATGGTCTACCACTCCTCTCTTCATCATGAACGTTTTCTCGTCCACTTTTAAATAAACGTACCCATTCACGGACAACTCCTTCACTCATAACTCTTGGTCCGTACACGGCACAAAGCTCACGATGAATAGCTGCTGCAGAATATCCTTTGGTTGTAAAAAACCTTATGACAGCATTCACTTCACATTTGGCGGGGTTTTCTATTGCAGCACACATTTCAAACTGCCACAAAAACGAAACTAGCGCAGGTACGACGTTCACTCGACCACGGCTTGATGCCGACTGACCTGTTGAGTGCGTGAACGCACAGATGGCGTCGCTACTCCCCCCACAACCGGCACTGTGACCAATCGGAGGTTACTTTCTGAGCCGCCCTCATAGATGTAGATGTACACGAACCGTCCACTTTTATTTTATTTTCCTACTACTGAACAGATTCAACCTTAGACCATTTTCTAAAGCCGGCCGGAGTGGCCGTATGGTTATAGGCGCTGCAGTCTGCAAGTGAGCGACCGCTACGGTCGGGGGTTCGAATCCTGCCTCGGGCTTGGATGTGTGTGATGTCCTTAGGTTAGTTAGGTTTAATTAGTTCTAAGTTCTAGGCGACTGATGACCTCAGAAGTTATGTCGCATAGTGCTCAAAGCCATTTGAACCATTTTCTAAAGTAAGAAAGTGTCGCAGCATTCTCATCAGCATTTTTTCCCCCTTTACCGCTGTCGTCACCTACCTTCCTCCAACTTTCTTGTCGGTTTCATTTGTACTCGACTTCTTGTATTGTCGTTTTGGGATTATTATTATTATTACTTCTTTCTTTTCTCAGACATTATGTCTGGTCAAAAATGGAAAGTGACGCAGACCTTGAGCAAGCGTGACTTCCTTTTAACTGTACGGTATATGTTATATTGCATTTAGGAACTTTCGGGTAATTGAACATGTATCAATAATTACGGATTTCAGTAGTTGTATATATAAGTTTGGATGTAGCTGTATTGCATTGATGTACTGGTGAATATTGTGTGGTATGACTCCTGTAGTTGATAGTATAATTGGTATAATGTCAACTTTATCCTGATGCCACATGTCCTTGACTTCCTCAGCCAGTTGGATGTATTTTTCAATTTTTTCTCCTGTTTTCTTTTGTATATTTGTTGTATTGGGTATGGATATTTCTATTAGTTGTGTTCATTTCTTCTTTTTATTGGTGAGTATGATGTCAGGTTTTTTATGTGGTGTTGTTTTATCTGTTATAATGGTTCTGTTCCAGTATAATTTGTATTCATCATTCTCCAGTACATTTTGTGGTGCATACTTGTATGTGGGAATATGTTGTTTTAAAAGTTTATGTTGTAAGGCAAGCTGTTGATGTATTGTTTTTGCTACATTGTCATGTCTTCTGGGGTATTCTGTATTTGCTAGTGTTGTACACCCGGTTGTGATGTGATCTGCTGTTTCTATTTGTTGTTTGCAAAGTCTGCATTTATGTGTTGTGGTATTGGGATCTTTAATAATATGCTTACTGTAATATCTGGTGTTTATTGTTTGATCCTGTATTGCAATCATGAATCCTTCCGTCTCACTGTATATATCGCCTTTACTTAGCCATGTGTTGGATGCGTCTTGATCGATGTGTGCCGGCCGCGGTGGTCTATCGGTTCTAGGCGCTCAGTCAGGAACTGCGTGACTGCTACGGTCGCAGGTTCGAATCCTGCCTCGGGCATGGATGTGTGTGATGTCCTTAGGTTAGATAGGTTTAAGTAGTTCTAAGTTCTAGGGGACTGATGACCACAGATGTTAAGTCCCATAGTGCTCAGAGTGATTTGAACCATTTTTTTGATCGATGTGTGGTTGTGTTAGATGATACGGGTGCTTTCCATGTAGTGTTTTCTTTTTCCAATTTACTTTCTTCGTATCGGTTGATGTTATGTGATCTAAAGGGTTGTAGAAGTGGTTATGAAATTGCAGTGGCGTAGCCGATGTATTTATATGAGTGATTGCTTTGTGTATTTTGCTAGTTTCTGCTCGTTCTAGAAAGAATTTTCTTAAATTGTCTACCTGTCCATAATGTAGGTTTTTTATGTCGATAAATCCCCTTCCTCCTTCCTTTCTGCTTAATGTGAATCTTTCTGTTGCTGAATGTATGTGATGTATTCTATATTTGTGGCATTATGATCGTGTAAGTGTATTGAGTGCTTCTAGGTCTGTGTTACTCCATTTCACTACTCCAAATGAGTAGGTCAATGTTGGTATAGCATAAGTATTTATAGCTTTTGTCCAGTTTCTTGCTGTCAATTCTGTTTTCAGTATTTTTGTTAGTCTTTGTCTATATTTTTCTTTTAGTTCTTCTTTAATATTTGTATTATTTATTCCTATTTTTTGTCTGTATCCTATTTATAGGCATGTGTTTTTTCCATCGCTTCTATGCAGTCGCTGTGGTTATCCAATATGCAGTCTTCCTGTTTAGTGTGTTTTCCCTTGACTATGCTATTTTTCTTACATTTGTCTGTTCCAAAAGCCGTATTTATATCATTGCTGAATACTTCTGTTATCTTTAGTAATTGGTTGAGTTTTTGATTTATTGCTGCCAGTAGTTTTAGATCATCAAAAAAATGGTTCAAATGGCTCTGAGCACTATGGGACTTAACATCTGAGGTCATCAGTCCCCTGGAACTTAGAACTACTTAAACCTAAGGACATCACACACATCCACGCCCGAGGCAGGATTCGAACCTGCGACCGCAGCGGTCGCGCGGTTCCAGACTGTAGCGCCTAGAACCGCTCGGCCAGTCCGGCCGGCTTTTTAGATCATCCATGTATAGCAAATGTGTGATTTTGTGCGGGTATGTTCCAGTAATATTGTATCCATGATTTGTATTATTTAGCATGTTGGATAGTGGCAGAACCAGAAAGGACTTAATCAGTCTCCTTGGTATATTCCACGCTTAATCTGTATTGGCTGTGATGTGATATTATTTGAATTTATTTGGATATTAAGTGTGGTTTTCCAATTTTTCATTACTATATTTAGGAACTGTATCAATTTAGGATCTACTTTGTATATTTCCAATATTTGTAGTAACCATGAGTGGGGTACACTATCAAAAGCTTTTTGGTAATCAATGTATGCGTAGTGTAGCGACCTTTGTTTAGTTTTAGCTTGATATGTCACCTCTGCATCTATTATCAGTTGCTCTTTACATCCTCGCGCTCCTTTGCAACAGCCTTTTAGTTCTTCATTTATAATTTTGTTCTGTGTTGTATGTGTCATTAATTTCTGTGTAATGACTGAAGTTAATATTTTGTATATTGTTGGTAGGCATGTTATGGTGCGATATTTAGCTGCGTTTGTTGTGTCTGCTTGATCTTTAGGTTTCACATAAGTTATTCCATGTGTAAGTGTATCAGGGAATGTGTATGGGTCTGCAATGTAACTGTTAAACAATTTAGTTAGATGTGAATGTGTTGAGGTGAACTTCTTTAGCCAGAAATGTGCTATTTTATCTTTTCCAGGGGCTTTCCAATTGTGAGTAGAATAAATTGCTTGAGTGACTTCATGTTGCAAAATTATCACTTCAGGCATTTGTGGTATCATCTTGTATGTATCTGTTTCTGCTTGTATCCACCGTGCATGCCTGTTATGTTGTACCGGGTTTGACCAAATGTTGCTCCAGAAGTGTTCCATGTCTGTTATGTTTGGTGGATTGTCTATTTTAATGTGTGTGTTATCTATTGTCTGGTAAAATTTCTTTTGGTTTGTGTTGAATGTTTGGTTTTGTTTCCTTCTATTTTCACTTTTTTTGTATCTTCTAAGTCGTTTGGCCAATGCTTGTAATTTCTGCTTCTTTTCATCTAATTGCTCTATCGCTTCTTGTTGTGAGATTTTACCTAACCTTTTTCGTTTTTTTTCTGACATTTCATTTCCTATAAATTGTGTTAGCTGTCCGATGTCTTTTCTCAGTTTTTCTATTCTGATCTGTAGCCTGTGTTGCCATGCTGGTTTTGTGGGCTTCTTCTGTGTGTTGGTTGGTTCTGATCTCTGCCTAGTGTGTATATTTAGTGTAGTGGTTGCTCCTATATAAACCAGTAGTTGTAACTCTTCCATAGTTGTGTTTTCATTTATTTTGTTGTGTATGATTGTGTTGATAGTTTTTATTGTTGTTTCGACTTGTGGGTTATTTGGCGGTCTATGCAAGAATGGTCTAATGTCTGTATTTGTGTCTTTGTTTTCTATATATGTCAGCAGAAATTTTTCTTCTATATCTAACATGTGTGTCACTTCGTGTTCTATTTGTGCTTGTTCTGGTGGCTGCCTTAAGATTTCGTTTTCCTCTGATTGTTTAATTGATGCGTGTTGTTATTTGTTTGTTTGCTCTGGGATGTTTGAGTCCATTACTGTATTTTCTTCTTCTTCTGACTGCACATTATTTTGTTCCAGTATTTGTTGTACTTGTTGTTTGATGTTTTCTAATTCTGACTGGCGTATCCTGTTATTTTTGATTATTACACGGATCTGATCAGCTAGTCGTTGTTCTGTTAAAAACTTTAATTCTGCGTATCTGATAATAAATGTTGTGTATACTTGTGATCTGTATCCAGTTGTGTGGGTTCCTAGGTTTGTTGCTTGGTAATAACAGAACATGAGGTGTCGATTAACTTCATCTGACCATCTCATCCTCTGTCTTTGTTTTCCTTCTAGACTGGTTGCAGGAAGCATATCCTGCAAAACACCTGTATTTGGATTTAAATCATTTTCCGTGTGGCTAGCAGTGTCATTACCATTGTGGACGGGCATAGGGTTCAAGCGTCGTCCCCGACCATGACGGCGCTTGTCCGAGGCTTCATTAGTTCTGTCCTGAACCAACCAATCACACTAAAAGGGGGGTTAGCCCTATTAGTGGTTTGTTCTTTTCGTCGCCTTTTACGACTGGCAGAACATACCGGAGGCCTATTCTTTTCCCGGGCCTCCATTATTATTATTATTATTATTATTATTATTATGTTTGATCTGTTACCCGAGATTGCTGAAAAGACTGGGCTAAAAATATCCTATGAAAAAACAGAGTATACAGAACACAAACATAATACAGAAAAGTTTATGCAAACGAAGTATGGAAAAATTACAAGAGTTGATAGATTCAAATACCTGGGGGAGTGGATCCAAGCCAATGGACTGGATAACACGACAAATAAAGAAAGAATAAAGAAGTTAGAATTTGCATATAAATTAACACAAAACTGCTAGAGTAAGAAATCAATATCCATACAAGCGAAGATTAGACATGATAATTCAGTTATTAGGGCACAAGAAACATATGGATCAGAGAGTCTAACATTGAATAAGAAAGGCGAATTAAGAGAACTAGAAAAAAGAGAGAGAAAAATACTAACAAAAATTCTAGGTCCTGAGAAAAACAAGGAAAATAGGTGGATTAAAAGGAGAAACGAAGACTTATACGAAAATACAGAAAATATCACAAATACAGTGAGGAAGAGACGGCTAAAATTTTTTGGCCTTTAAAAAAAAAAATGAAGAAACACGGATTACCAAGAAATTTTTAATTACGTTAGTAAGCTGAAAACAACTGTGGGATGGATAGAAGCAGTAAAGAAAGACGCGAACAAAATAGGTGTTACAGAAGAAATAATACGTGACAGGAATCACTTCAGGCTACTGATAGAAAACGCAAACTATGAAGAAGATGAGCCAAAACCTCGGCCCAAGAGAGTGTGGACAGATGAGCAGAGACGAGCAGCTGGAGAGAAAATGAAGAAGTACTGGGAAGAACGGAAGAAAAAGAAACACCATAAGTCATCAGTTGTACGCGGTTCATTGCTGGCCAAATTCATAAATAAAAAAAATTATTATTAAGATCATTACTCGTGCTATCGAAAGCTTTCCTTGTCCTTCCTTTCTATGAGAGAATCATTTTCATCTATCCTCGAGGCTGTATCCTTCAGTGATAAGTAAATCTGCCGTTCTACAGGTAGGAGCGTGGAATGCTAGATCCTGAAATCGGTAACGTACGTTTGACAATGTAACATTACGTGGTGCTAGGAAGAACAGGGTTTCTGATCTGCTGCGTACAGGGATATTTACTCAAAAACAAGTAGGGATAACATAGGAATGGAATGCCGGTGTACTATTATGACTGCACGAGTGCAAAGTAATCACTGGAAGCATTCACTCCCATTAAATATGCAGGAGTATGCGTGCAGAGCAATTTAAAGCGTGATGACCACATAAGACTAATCGCACGCAAGGCAGATGCGAGAATGAGATTCACTGGAAGAATCCTCAGAAAGTGTAGTCCGCCCACAAGGAAAGTAGCTTACAAAAACTCTCGTACGACCAGTACTTCAATATTGCTCGTCAGTCTGAGGTCTTTACAGATAGGATTGATAGAAGAAATCGGAAAGATCCAAAGGAGAGCAGCGCGTTTCGTTACAGGTTCATTTAGTAAGAGCGGAAGCGTCACGCAGATGCTCAGGTAACTCTAGTGGCAGACGATGCAGGAGAGACGTTCTGCATCACGATGTGGTTTGCTGTTAAAGTTCCGAGAGCGTACGTTTCCTGAAGAGCCAACCAACAAAACTCCTTTCTCTAAAGCCCGTCTCACACGGAGCAAGATTCGCAGTAAGTTTCCTTGCTGGCTCGCGCGACGACTACCTTGCGGGCTCCGTCGTCTGCTAGCGGGCTACCTTGCTGCGAACCTTGTAAGATTTCCAGGATAGGTCCGGTGCTATTTTTCTTGTAAGGTTCCTTGCGTGCTACCTGCGTTGGCCAACCATGAGACGTTTCGTTTGTGACGTCAGACGCGGAAAGCTTGGGCGGGAAGCCTTAGTCGCTTTTCTGCTGTTGTGAGGTGCGGTAGGAAGTTCCTATAATTATTAAATAATGGCACCGCAGTGGTCCAAGGAAGCGATTGAAACATTGATATGTTGTTATAGGGAAGAACAGTGCCTGTACGTCATGAAAAGTGCAAACTATTGTTATAAACACTTGCGTGCAGAAGCACTCGAAAGAGTTGCAAGTGCCGTGTGTCTTGTTCGACCATATACGACGAGCAAGGGGTGCTATAGCGAAATGCACAATTTACGTACTCAATTAAAAGTGGAGTATGCCAAAGTGAAATCATCGAAAAGCAGTGGCGTTGGATGAATTGCCTGTCACATCACCGTGTCTTTCTTCTGAATCAGAGGCGAAAACATACAAAGCAGTTCTTCAAATACCAATACATCCATTCGTATAAAATTTGCAAAGGATGTACGATCTTCTATCCTATAAAATAAAGTCGTATATAACAGTCATTATTGATATATTTATACAGTCAAATAGTAATGAAATGGTGATACTTTTCAAACAAAAGTAGGTGTTATGCGAACTAACCTCAACTCTTTATGAAGCATGGAAAAGCACACCTTTTCCAGCGTTTCTCCTCTTAGTCCAGTTTTTCGTCCATTCTTTCTTTCTTCTTCTCTCATTAGCATGCATTTCTGCATCGTTTAGCACCAAAACAGCTAATAACGCCAGTTTGCTCTGAACATCTGTGCCTGAAGCAGCCATCTTCGTTCGATACAACATGCAGCCGATCACAGCGCAACTAGCTGCCGATCTTGCACCGTGGGAGGGCTTCGGCATGGAAGACAGCCGGCTCCTTTCCCTGCAAGCCGGCAGGCATGCATGCCATCTCGCAAACTTGCTCCGTGTGAGACGGGCTTTAGGGATGTCTCGCGAAAATGAGGGAGATTCGAACCTAGACGGAGGGTTAAGAGCAATTGTTCTCCCCGCGAACCATTCACGCTTGGAACATCAGAAGGGCGAAGAGACAATGGTACACAAAGTAACCTTCGGCAAACACCGTAAGGTGGTTTGCGAGTATGGATGTAGAGGCAAACAGATTCCGCCACTCTTGTACTTTGTTACCAAACATGATGCTGACGAATAAGCTGATGAATAAGTTGAAGAACTGTAGTCTTGGACTATGAAAGAACTGAATGAAGAGGACGAAGTGGCAGTTATCTTTGCACCAACAGCCATCCTGACCTGACGCGAGACAACAACAGGTGTAAAGAAGTGAGTAGGAGGAGCAAGTGGCAGAGATGAGAAGAGAAACGAAGCGACTGCGAGGGGAGTTGGAGAGTTCATATTTCGCGGAATGAAGCCATTTGTTTTCAGTGGCTGCCTCGGCGGTGTAGCAGCCCCTACCTGCCTTACTCGCTCACCCCTTCCGCGCCCCGCCTCGCCACCCTTCTAACCTATTCTTCGCCCAGTTTCCGCCTCTTATCTCCGGCATCCCCCGCACTTCTAATTGCCGCTGTAGCGGGCGCTTTGCGTTGCTGGCTTTTTGTAGCGCCGTCTGGAGGCGGAATGGCTTGCTGCGGGCTGCTTTTACAACTCGGCAAATGCGCCGCGTGGAGTGTTCATTAATATTGCGGCGGCGTACGATCCGCCTGTACGGGACGCTAACAAAGTTTGTAGGCGCTTCAGAATTGACACAGGAGGTAAAAACAATACTCACTTTTTTATTTGGCTGACAATTTGTCGAAGACGGAAATTGTCGCTCATTTGCCTTCGTATACCCAGCATCAATTTTAAGGCGTTTTCACGTCAAAGAAATGCTCGGGTGTTATCTGAAGATCATTTGTATCTACTGCTCTGGCGTAACCACAAGCGCCAGAACGAAGAACGGAAGATCAGAGAAGGCGGTGAAATGACGTCGCAGGCCGATGTGGCCGAGCGGTTCTAGGCGCTTCAGTCTGGAACCGCGCGACTGCTACGGTCGCAGGTTCGAATCCTGCCTCGGGCATGGATGTGTGTGATGTCCTTAGGTTAGTTAGGTTTAAGTAGTTCTAAGTTCTAGGGGACTGATGAGCTCAGATGTTAAGTCCCATAGTGCTCAGAGCTATTTGAACCATTTTTTTGAAATGATGTCAGCCAATGGGCGCGGAAAAGGACCGCACCGAGACAGTGATTTCAGGTGTGCCGCAGGGGAGTGTCATAGGACCGTTGCTATTCACAATATACATAAATGACCTTGTGGATGACATCGGAAGTTCACTGAGGCTTTTTGCATCATGACGCTGTGGTGTATCGAGAGGTTGTAACAATGGAAAATTGTACTGAAATGCAGGAGGACCTGCAGCGAATTGACGCATGGTGCAGGGAATGGCAATTGAATCTCAATGTAGACAAGGGTAATGTGCTGCGAATACATAGAAAGATAGATCCTTTATTATTTAGCTACAAAATAGCCCTGCTAGTCAGCAACTGGAAGCAGTTAATTTCATAAATTATCTGGGAGTACGCATCAGGAGTGATTTAAAATAGAATGATCATATAAAGTTTATCGTCAGTAAAGCAGATGCCAGACTGACATTCATTGGAAGAATCCAAAGGAAATGCAATCCAAAAACAAAGGAAGTAGGTTACAGTACGCTTGTTCGCCCACTGCTTGAATACTGCTCAGCAGTGTGGGATGCGTACCAGATAGGGTTGATAGAAGAGAGAGAGAAGATCCAACGGAGAACAGCGCGCTTCGTTACGGGATCATTTTAGTAGTCGCGAAAGCGTTACGGAGATGATAGATAAACTCCAGTGGAAGACTCTGCAGGAGAGACGCTCAGTAGTTCGGTACGGGCTTTTGTTAAAGTTTCGAGAACATACCTTCACCGAGGAGTCAAGCAGTATAATGCTCCCTCCTACGTATATCTCGCGAAGAGACCATGAGGATAAAATCAGAGAGATTAGAGCCCACACAGAGGCATACCGACAATCCATCTTTCCACGAACAATACGAGACTGGAATAGAAGGGAGAACCGATAGAGGTACTGAGGGTACCCTCCGCCACACACCGTCAGGTGGCTTGCGGAGTATGGATGTAGATGTAGATGTAGAGGAGCGCCCTCAAACAGAAGTTAATGTAAGATGCAAGGTGCCGGGGTGGGGAAGAGTTTGTACCTCTTTTTCAGACGAATTTTGCATGAGAGCTGGACATGCTCTCGACCCCCTCCTTACGTACCACATAATTGATTATGTGCGCAACGGTAACGGAAGAAAATGATGGTGGGCCCTGCTAGTCGGTAAAATAAGGAGTGCACACTCACAATAATTTAGTGAAAATCGTGATCTACTCAGAAAAAAAGAGAGAACTTTATCATAATATACAACATTAAATGGGATTCTGCAGGTATCTACGAAATGATAGGCGTATTAAATACTACAATGAGATTTATTGCACATCACAACATAAATGTATATGATTATCGACACAAACAGCGGGTTAAAGGACAGGGTATACTGAAATATTATGAGAATAAGAGTTGGCTCGAGAACAAGGGGCTCCTAGAGTGAAATTTTCACTCTACAGCGGAGTGTGCGCTGATATGAAACTTCCTGGCAGATTAAAACAGTGTTCCGGACCGAGATTCGCACTCGGGACCTTTGCCTTTCGCGGGCAAGTGCTCTACCAACTGAGCTACCCAAGCACGACTCACGCCCCGTCCTCACAGCTTTAATTCCGCCATTACCTCGTCTCCTACCTTCCAAACTTCCAAAACCTGGTAGAGCACTTGCCCGCGAAAGGCAAAGGCCCTGAGTTCGAGTCTCGGTCTGGCACATAGTTTTAATTTGCCAGGAAGTTTCAAGGGGCTCCTACTCTGTGTGATGCAGACGATTGACGATAATGACTGGAGGCCCTAATGCATCAAATATAAGTGTCATGACTATATAGCAGTATCGCAATTAGTAGTGAGAGCTCAAATGGGATCACATGGAGAAACAAGCAAGGTGGGCTTGTAGCCAAGCGAACGCTCGTGCTGCTGAGGGATTCAGTATAAAGCTGATAAGGTCCTGCAACGCCGGAGCCGCAAAATACTGAACCAGTACTGAAATCTACACCACGTCGTCGGTAGGCAGCGTCCTGATGATGTAGGCGCCGACTTCTGCCGTGCAACAACTCTGCGTCAACCCCTGGCCGCGAAGGCTGTCCGACAATTCTAAGTTCTTCCGAAAACGAGCGACCAAGTCGCAAGACCGTCCGACTACGAGGAAGATCAGATCCCGAATCCCCCTCTGCGATGCGATGCAAGATCGAAGCCAACATTGCTCTACTCTCTACTCTTCTCGAAAACCGCTAAACAGCATTCAGTTCTGATTCCAAAATTCCCCCTCACTGTCTCAGAACAGCACTCGCGCCAATAGCGACCGCTCCATGGAGGTAAGAATGAGGGGAGATGGCGCTACGTATCCCAGCCGTACTACGGTCTGAAGCCATGGGGGCGTGGCTCGCTGCCATGACACTCTGACCAAAACATTGCCAGTGTGCTGTAGCGCTGCGTGTATTACAGTCGCTGATTGCACCATACACGCATGTAACGTCATCAGATTGGTTGTTTCAAAGTTTTTGTTTAAAATAAAATCTCGTAAAGGCGAAATTCCGCGTTTCTTATGATTAAAAATAGTTTTTAATGTAATATTACGAATAGCTAGCCTTCAATGTAAACGATACAATTTTGTTAATTCAGTAATAAACGTGTATCACAAACTAAATAATAGAAACTGAAAACTAAGTTAGCTATACCTTCCCTCCAAAGCCCCATAAATACATCTTGTTTGTAATACGTACTGGGACATTTCAGTTACGTTACACTACTGGGAAACAGTATTCATTACCACCAATATTTACTGAAATACGGTACATAGAATGGCAAACCTACACAGTGTCCCGTTTGGGCCTATACTTTACGCCAGTTAATGAAGTGTTAGCTTTTAATTTGGTACATGATGAAGACAAAATGAGTTACTCAACACTTCGATTATCGACGATACGTACGTATTATACTGAAACGTGAACTTGAAAACTAAGAATTTAGTTCTTTGAATTAACATACCTTTTGCAAATGTTTTGGGTGTGTAGGGAAAACTGATGGTACAGCATTTTCTCGGAGCCTTACTGTTGAAAGGGAAGTTCGGTCTATGTCCTCTTCTCGGAAATGCTGAGAATATATAGTGCTCCATTTAGACGCACGCCAATTCTTCCTCCTCACGGCATTCTCCCACAGAGCTTTCCGACTTGCATTTTTAGGAAATCTAAAATCATACAGGAGAAAAACACGCTATAGTACAAGTACCGATGTAGCACACGTTCATTCACAATGAAGTTGTAAAATCACACTTAACGAGACAACTTACACATGAAATGTTATTCCCTTCGATTTCGCATCACAATCAGAACGATTCGTACATCCGAACACCACACAAGTCACCATAATAGCGCAAAATCCTTCCAAAAGCGAGCGACAAGCCTATGCACACAAGCTTACAGCAGCAATGTTTTGGTCTGACTGAGATGGCTACCCTCGGCTTCACATGGCTTCACAGCTGTGACGTCACGGCATCTCCCTCTATTCTTACCCCCATGGACCGTTCCCTCCAATTTCTAGCACGGCTTTATGACGTCAACTAGCCTCAGTTTAAGTTTGTAAGACGTCGTGGTCTCCTGACCTTCATTGCTCACATATTCTGCCCTCACAATTATATTCCGCAGATCAAGACGCTTCATTCGAACCGAAACTCGATAGGATATAGTCAATGTTGTATGAATTCATGTAAACGATATGCAAATAACTAATAAATCGCAAGTGCGCACCGTGGTTGAAATACTCGAGGCTGGCGTACACACACACACATTCCAGACACGACGGTCACAAAAGCTATTAGTTCGGGAGAGGCACCATAGAGCAGACAGCGTTTGACCGAGTGAAAGGGAGAACGACCCCGTGTTCAGCTTAAAAGCAAATTCCGCTACATTGTGTGGGAGCGCCCAGCCTATGCATTCCTTACAAACATAGCATGCAGTTTCAGAGGTTGTCACAGGGAGACAGCAAACTCCAAACGCCGATGCTACAGATTTCCGGATTGGTCACCTTAAACGAAACGTCATTCTCCCGTTTTAGAAGAGCAGTGCTGATTGGCAGACGATATTCCTGACGCCTTGAGCTGAAGGAGTAATGGAAGAGACTGAAAGATATACCCCTTCACGTCTGGCGTGGAGAGGGGCCATTCCGTTGTCGCTCTTGGAGTGAGAACACGTAACGAGAGCGTGCGCGCTCATACGTGTACTCAAAGAGCGAGGAACAAGTCTCTCCTCAGTACTTCACTGGGAGAGCACCTCTGTCAAGAGCGAATCGGAGTGTGACTCTATATTGAGACCTTGCGATTAACCGTTGTTCACTGTGCTGGCCGCCAAACTTATTGTGCGGTGTGAACGGACAGAGTTATAGTTAAACGCCTACCAGCGAATTTTTGAGTGGCTTCATGGTGGACTGGTTATCTGACCGGGGTACAACGCCAATAGTTAGACTAGGGGCGAATAGGAGTCCTTGACTTCATCAAGGCGTACAGAGAGTTTGATTTGCGAAGGTCAATCCAGATAGAACGAGAGTTATCGTATTTATCAGCAGCGAGCGGCGCAGACAGCAGTCGTCGACGCTTACAGTATTGTGCGCTACAGCTCTTGCGAGCCCCATGTTTCCTCCACAACAGTACACTTCACTGCACTTCACATGCGACAGCCTCGAGCGTACCTAGCAACATTCTAACGGATAATTATTCAAGTTGAGTGGGCGAAGCTCGCAGCCATTCTGCTAAGTCAACAACAATCTTAAACTTTGTATAGAAATTTCATTAGCGAATCCTACCCGTAAGAGGTAACTTCACAGTCCAAAAAGAACCCGGAAATAACTTGTTCAGATCATAACTAAAAGTGCCATTGTGCTTTTTCAGAATTTTTGCAAAATAAATAATAATTTTCGTTAGTTTCATGTTTTTCTTACACTAACTAGCACTACTTCAGTATCCCACTAATTATGTAAGAAATTTTGTGAATTTTTGTGTCATTTCCTTACAGCAGACGACACCAAAAGATATTTATTGCTGAAAGTTTTTCAGGCATTTCTCTTTAGAACATTAGGAGCGTCTGTCTGACTTCTGTAGTAGTGTAGGGGTGGAAATTGCATCTCGCAGGAGCCACAGGGTAAAAGGGTACATCTCAGATTAATCGGTTGCGCAGAATGACAGAATAACACCCACACGCTCACAAGTTTACCAATAATTCCTCTGCTATTCAGCTGAGGGCACTTAACTTGCCATTTGACCGGCTATGAAAACAACCTGCCTAGACCACCGGCCATCCGGCTTCAGACAGTCGCACCCAGCAGGGTACGGTCCACAAGTATTCTCAGAATCATGAGGACAATGCAGTCAGTCGGTGCCAGGAATCTTCATTCCGGACGCGCCGGAACGGTAAACACATAAACAGCGGCGACACTCAAGGCGTCTCGCAGGTCGTTTCACCCTGCATACAACAGGCGAAACTCGACCGTCGTCCAGGCACTTAAGCCTACTGTTTGAACCACACAGAATTCAGGGAAGAGCAGCCCCCAACCGGAAACGCAGTGTCCCGCGTCCTCTGATGCACGCCTCGCACGGGTAACCCAAGGAAGTACAACAATATGATAAGGGATTAAGTGAAAAGTTAACCGGCCTTGCCTGGTGAAACGTTGTTGTGATGCCTCGTGCAAGGAGGAGAAATGCGTACCATCACGTTTCCGACTTTCATAAAGGTCGGATAGTAGCCTATCGAGATTGCGGTTTATCGTATCGCGACATTGCTGCTCGCGTTGGTCGAGATCCAATGACTGTTAGCAGAATATGCAATCGGTGGGTTCAGAAGGGTAATACGGAACGCCGTGCTGGATCCCAACGGCCTCGTATCACTAGCAGTCTAGATGACAGGCATCTTATCCACATGGTTGTAACGGATCGTGCAGCCACGTCTCGATCCCTGAGTCAACAGATGGGGACGTTTGGAAGACAACAACCATCTGCACGAACAGTTCGACCACGTTTGCAGCAGCACGGACTGTCAGCTCGGAAACCGTGGCTGCGGTTACCATTGACACTGCATCACAGACAGGAGCGCCTGCGATGGTGTACTCAACGACGAACCTGGGTGCACGAATGGCAAAATATTATCTTTCCGGATGAATCCAGGTTCTGTTTACAGCATCGTGATGGTCGCATCCGTGTTTGGCGACTTCGCGGTGAACGCACATTGGAAGCGAGTATTCGTCATCGCCATGCTGGCGTATCACCCGGCGTGATGGTATGGGGTGCCATTGGTTAAACTTCTCGGTCACCTGTTGTTCGCATTGACGGCACTTTGAACAGTGGACGTTACATTTCAGATGTGTTACGACCCGTGGCTCTACCCATCATTCGATCCCTGCGAAACCCGACATTTTAGCAGGATAATGCACGACCGCATGTTGCAGGTCCTCCACGGGCCTTTCTGGATACAGAAAATGTTCGACTGCTACCCTGGCCAGCACATTCTCCAGGTCTCTCACGATCTGAAAACGTCTGGTCAATGGTGGCCGAGCAACTGGCTCGTCACAATATGCCAGTCACTACTCTTGATGAACTGTGGTATCGCGTTGAAGCTCCATGGGCAGACTGATTTCTCAGGATCTATGCACTCAAATTGCGTGAAAATATAATCACACGTCAGTTCTAGTATAATATATTTGTCCAATGTATACCCGTTTATCATCTGCATTTATTCTTGGTGTAGCAATTTTAATGGCCAGTAGTGTACATTATTGCTCAGCAATTCAAACTTATGTCGTGGGCAGAGGCATCATACATACACTATTTCTCTATCGTTTCACTATCAAATACCACTTCGGAGAAACGAACGCCTAAATGAAGATGGTATCTGTTCCCGAAAGAACAGATACCATTGATGATCGTGCAGCTTCTCTAGAATGAAATGATACTTAAATCGAAACCCTTAGCTGCCGACAGGTGTTGTTGATATACATCAATGGAGAAAGATGAAAATGTGTGCTGCGACCGGGACTCCAACACGGGACCTCCTGCTTACATGGCATACGCTCTATCCATCTGAGCCACGGAGGACACAGAGGATAGTGCGCCTGCAGGGCTTTATCCCTTGCACGCCTCCCGCGAGACCCACATTCCCAAATATCCACAACCTACATTCGTAGTACTCCTAATAGATATTTGCCCATCACTCATTACTCGCACCAGACTAGGCTGACGAGTACCGTAAGAGTTCGGGCAAAGCGTATGCGTTTGCACAGAAGAAGGTCAATGGCCTAGCCTTTAACTATAGGAAGACGAAGAGCCTCTGCCATGTAAACAGGAGATCCCGGGTTCGAGTCCCGGTCGGGACACACATTTTCACCTGTCCCCCTTGGTGTATATCAACAACACCTGTCGGCAGCTAAGGGTTTAGATTTAATTATCAGAACAGCTAAATCTTTCCGTGCGAGCTCTGATTCCCTTATTTTATCGCGATGGTCATTTTTACCTATATAGATGCGAGTCGACAAAATATTTTGGTATTCGGAGGAGAATGTTTTGTTGAAACTTTGTAAATACATCTGGCTCCAACGATAACGGCTTTATTTTAATGATTGCCATCTCAGCTCGTTTATCATGTCCATGACACTGCCCCATTTCGTCTCAACTTCGCGACGTTCTCTGTCAGTTGTATAAGGTAAGTATCCCATTGTGTCAAGCAGTACCTCAGAAAATGACAGTCAAGTGTTCTGCCGATAAGACAGTCTTAGGTTCGCCTTCCACGCAACATGCGAAAATTACCTGTTCAGTTGAACGCTGAGACTGTGTATAACTGAATTTCTGGCTAACAATCTAAAAAACTACATTACATGAATTCCGATATTAGATTCAGGTCTAGAATCGGTGTAGTTGCCCTACTTTTGAAAATGAACTTGTTTATGCAAATTAACTTTTATAATATATATTAATTAATCTGAAATACATTCTCACTCTTTGTAAATGAAACTGCATAAAACAACAATTCACAAGACTGTCTGAATGGTCAACTATTACGCAATTTAGAGGTATCATTATACAAAGAAAACGTATCTGTTGAATTTACTTGAAATTTCACTGATTGAAAACTAGTCCTAATATTCAGTTAAAAATGTTCATTGAGGCCCTGCAACAAATACTAACCTTGCAAGGGATAAATTGACTCTGTTCTGGCTGCACTGCAAAAGATGATCTGAAATAAATCACTATGCAGCAGTTTGCCTTCTTATCCTTTTCTTGTTTTAACTTGATGTTCTAGTGAATTATTTTTTGATTCTCTTTTCAAAATTTTTAATTATTTTTCATGTAAAAGTGCAAGGCGCGGCAATACAAGTTTTCCCGAAGATGTTGCTTTGGACAATTGGGATATGCTTTGTGAAATATCGATAAATGACAAAAGGAAGCGCTTTGAAATTTAATCATTCTAATGGCAAAAATGTAAATTCCAAGTAATGGCAGTGATTACCACTCTCTCTCTCTCCGCGTTGTCATACTCGACATTGCCTGCTTCTACAAAATATTTCTATTACAGAAATTTGTGTTCTTGATACTTGCCTTCCTTTAACTAATCTAAATGGGTAAGGGCTAATTAGAATACTGAATATGTGATTGATAGTTCTCCCTCCTTACCAGCATGTAGATATTACTGGTCACAACGAAATCTTTGCACAGCAGTAATTCCTGAACTCCGCACTTGCAGGTAACAAACTCAAAATAACTTACACTTTTCTGAAAAATCATCCTTTATCCGCAGGCTACACGTCACGAAACATCTGAAATAATGATCTGTGTGCTGCACTTTCTCTATGGAAACGGCTCAGTCCGACACGATCCGTCACACTGTCCCCACGACTCTACAACGACTCGGCCCATTGCTGAAGGTTGCGATTCGACTCGTCTGTTACCTGTTGGCCCGCCCGCCCTTTTTCCAATAATGCAAAATCTGGCAACCACAGACTGCGTATCGGTCATGTGCTCAGCATTCGAAGATATTTAAAATGGCAGTGTGCCGGATAAACAGATAATTTTCATTAGATTTGCATTCAATGATACATTAAATCACTAACAGCGATTTACTATCATTTCATTTAATGTATAAACCTTTCACGTGTTCTGTTGGATGGTTCAGATTTAAATTGTTCCTAATTACTAATACCTAGGTATTTAATTGAATTGACAGCCTTAGATTTGATGTGATGTATCATGTAGCCGAAATGTAACTGATTCGTTTTAGTACTCATATGGAGGACCTCATATTTAACATTGTTTAAAGCGAACTACCATTTTCCGTGCCATGCAGATACTTTGTCTAAATCATTTTGCACTTCGCTTTCATTTTCTGATGGCTTTACGAGAGATTAAACGACAGCATAATGTGCAGACAATCTAAGAGGGCTGCTCAGATTGTCTCTAAAATCGTTTATATAGATTAGGAACAGCAGAGGGTCTATAAGACTTCCTTGCAGATCCTTTAGCTATCAATTCTGCTTCACTCGACGATTTTCCGTCAGTTACTGCGAACTAAGACCTACCTGATAGGAAATCACGAATCTAGTCCCACTACTGAAGCATAGGCAAGAAATTTCCTTGGAAGTCTCTTATGAGGAATGGTATTAAAGGACTTTTAGAAATCTAGAAATACGGTATCAACTTGAGGTCCTCTATCTATAGCACAAATTAAGCCAACATCGTGTGTATAAAGAGCCAGTTACATTTCATAAAAACGATATTTTTTGAATGTAATGAAACGCGTATTTCTTAATCTCTAACAAAGAAGACAAACACCAATTGCAAAATATTTAGCTTTAAAATTTCTTTCGGAATGAATATTTTCATAAAACGTTTCAGCCTCTAGTTCGCCCACTTAAGGGTTGAATTTCCAAAGAGAGTGACATGCGTATGTTTTATCTCTAACAGAGAAGCCAGATACAAATTTTCATAGGAGTAGCTTCAAAAATGCTTATACAATGAAAATACACTCCTGGAAATGGAAAAAAGAACACATTGACACCGGTGTGTCAGACCCACCATACTTGCTCCGGACACTGCGAGAGGGCTGTACAAGCAATGATCACACGCACGGCACAGCGGACACACCAGGAACCGCGGTGTTGGCCGTCGAATGGCGCTAGCTGCGCAGCATTTGTGCACCGCCGCCGTCAGTGTCAGCCAGTTTGCCGTGGCATACGGAGCTCCATCGCAGTCTTTAACACTGGTAGCATGCCGCGTCGGCGTGGACGTGAACCGTATGTGCAGTTGACGGACTTTGAGCGAGGGCGTATAGAGGGCATGCGGGAGGGTGGACGTACCGCCGAATTGCTCAACACGTGGGGCGTGAGGTCTCCACAGTACATCGATGTTGTCGCCAGTGGTCGGTGGAAGGCGCACGTGCCCGTCGACCTGGGACCGGACCGCAGCGACGCACGGATGCACGCCAAGACCGTAGGATCCTACGCAGTGCCGTAGGGGACCGCACCGCCACTTCCCAGCAAATTAGGGACACTGTTGCTCCTGGGGTATCGGCGAGGCATCATGGTGTGGGGAGCGATCTCCTACACTGGCCGTACACCACTGGTGATCGTCGAGGGGACACTGAATAGTGCACGGTACATCCAAACCGTCATCGAACCCATCGTTCTACCATTCCTAGACCGGCAAGGGAACTTGCCGTTCCAACAGGACAATGCACGTCCGCATGTATCCCGTGCCACCCAACGTGCTCTAGAAGGTGTACGTCAACTACCCTGGCCAGCAAGATCTCCGGATCTGTCCCCCATTGAGCATGTTTGGGACTGGATGAAGCGTCGTCTCACGCGGTCTGCACGTCCAGCACGAACGCTGGTCCAACTGAGGCGCCAGGTGGAAATGGCATGGCAAGCCGTTCCACAGGACTTCATCCAGCATCTCTACGATCGTCTCCATGGGAGAATAGCAGCCTGAATCGCTGCGAAAGGTGGATATACACTGTACTAGTGCCGACATTGTGCATGCTCTGTTGCCTGTGTCTATGTGCCTGTGGTTCTGTAAGTGTGATCATGTGATGTATCTGACCCCAGGAATGTGTCAATAAAGTTTCCCCTTCCTGGGACAATGAATTCACGGTGTTCTTATTTCAATTTCCAGGAGTGTATTTCAATAAAAACTTTCATCCTCCCTTTGATTCCCACAGGGGTTGAATTTCCAAAAACGAAGAACCACGTATTTCTTTATTTCTAACTGAGAACTCAAATTTAAATTTTCATAGATTTAGCTTTAAAGATGCCTTAGTAGTAAAATCTCTATATACACTATGTGACCAAAAGTATCATGACACCCCAAAACATACGTTTTTCATATTAGGTGCACTGTGCTGCCACCTATTGCCAGGTACTCCATATCAGCGACTTCAGTAGTCATTAGATATCGTGAGAGAGCAGAATGGGGCTCTCCACGGAACTCACGGGCTTCGAATGTGGTCAGGTGATTGGGTGTCACTTGTGTCATCCGTCTGCACGCCAGATTTCCACTCTCCTAAACATCCCTAAGTCCACTGTTTCCGATGCGATAGTGAAGTGGAAACATGGAGGGACACGTACAGCACAAAAGCGTAGAGGCCGACCTCGTCTGTTGGTTGATAAGAACCGAGCGAGGTGGCGCAGTGGTTAGACACTGGACTCGCATTCGGGAGGACGACGGTTCAATCCCGCGTCCGGCCATCCTGATTTAGGTTTTCCGTGATTTCCCTAAATCACTCCAGACAAATGCCGGGATGGTTCCTCTGAAAGGGCACGGCCGACGTCCTTCCCCATCCTTCCCTAATCCGATGAGACCGATGACCACGCTGTCTGGTCTCCTCCCCCAAACAACCAACCAACCATCACGTCCCATCTTACTGTCAGTGTTTTCCATACGTTCCTTTCCACGCGATTCTGCTGCTGACTGATAAGAAACCCCGATATTTGAAGAGGGTCGTAATGAATAATAGGCAGACATCCATCCAGACCAACACACAGGAATTCCAAACTGCATCGGGATCCACTGCAAGTACTATGAAAGTTAGGCGGGAGGTGAGAAAACTAGGATTTCATGGTCGCGCGGCTGCTCATAAGTCACACATCACGGCGGTAAATGCCAAACGACTACTCGCTTGGTGTAACGAGTGTAAACATTGGGCGATTGCACAGTGGAAAAACATTGTGTGTAGTGACGAATCACGGTACACAATATGGCGATCCGATGGCAAGGTGTGGGTATGCCGAATGCCCGGTGAACGTCATCTGCCTGTGTGTGTAGTGCCAACAGTAAAATTCGGAGGCGGTGATTTTATGGTGTGGTCGTGTTTTTCATGGAGGGGGCTTGCACCCCTTGTTGTTTTTGCGTGGCACCATCACGCACAGGCCTACATTGATGTTTTAAGCACCTTCTTGCTTCCCATTGTTGTATAGCAATTCGGGGATGGCGATTGCATCTTTCAACACGATCGAGCACCTGTTCATAACGCACGGCCTGTGGCTGAGTGGTTACACGACAATAACATCCCTGTAATGGACTGGCCTGCACAGAGTCCTGACCTGAATCCTATAGAACACCTTTGGGATATTCTGGAACGCCGACTTCGTGCCAGGCCTCACCGACCGACATCGATACCTCTCCTCAGTGCAGCACTCCGTGAAGAATGGGCTGCCATTCCCCAAGAAACCTTCCAGCACCTGATTGAACGTATGCTTGCGAGAGTGGAAGCTGCCATCAAGGCTAAGGGTGGGCCAACACCATATTGAATTCCATCATTACCAATGGAAGGCGCCACGAACTTGTAAGTCATTTTCAGCCAGGTATGGGATACTTTAGAGCACATAGTGTGAGTATAAAAGACAACGTCCTGACTTACTGACTGCCTCACCGTCGCCAAGCCAAAACCGCTAAGGATGGAAAGTTGAAGTCTGGACAGGATGTGGATCTCATACTGCAGGCATGGTTTAAGAAGGGATTGCCCGAAATTCCGCTTCTAAGGAGGTGAAATAAGGGATGAAAGGCTTTTTGAAAGAATGTCGCTATTAAGGTAATTTTGAAGCTAGAACTACGAAAACTGGTATTTGTTTCCTCAGTCAGTAAACGAAAACTGGTGTTTCAGCATTTGTGGAAATTCAACCACTAAGGTGGTAAAATTGCGAGGTGCCGGGGCTAGCAGTGTATTTAACACGAAATTCTAGAATCTACACATATAAATGATGCTCTAAGCCCCCCCTATTCTAACTCCGACTTTTGCTGTTGCACAAGGATTAAAAAATGTACGCGACCTGACTGTAATCAACCCTGCAAGTGGAGTAGAAAAGAGTTTGGCACCTGCAATAATTTAATTTGAAAAATAAGTTAAATAAAGGAAGGTTTCATTAACGTAGTGAGAAATGATGGGTTGCTCTACCGATTAACAGAATGAAAGTTCTGTCCAAAATAACAATATGATTTATTAAGACTAAACACAAAATAATAAACAAAAACACATGAAACATTTATAATACATCAAATTGGCTCAAATTGGATACACAAACAAACGCTGTGAAGGTGAAGTTGTCCCTAAACTAGATTGTGAGGATTATGACGAAGTGGTATGTGGAGCCAGTTCCTTGCCACTCAAATCTTAAGAGAGACACACAGCTAACCCAACATTAATTGCTGCTACTCAAGACAGAACAAAGTTAGAAAAAGACGAACACGCGCTCTGCTGAGCTCTGATTATCACCTAGGAAAATCCCTATCTGCCGGTGCTGCGGACATACATTACCAAACTGTCTTCTAAACTGCCAGAACACGATCTGGCGTACTGGAGGCAATGGCTGGTTGCTTCGACGTCCTCGACCGAAAGGCGAGTGCCGACTACCTAGAGCACCCGTACAGGCCGAACACACAACATTCCCGCCCCCACGACAGTGGCCGTGGTTAAACATTCCAATCAGCAACTCGAAAACCGGCGGAAAATTCCACTCCATTGCCGGAGCACTACCATTCCACCAATGGAGATTCTTGGCGCCAATTTCTGCGCTGATTTTGCTACGTCACGGAGCTATGCCCTGAGCCAGCCAATCACAGTTACTATTTTGCAGAAAGCGCGGGAATTTGCCCGCCACAACTGCCTGGGTACACAAGTCATTTCCACGCCTCGCTGGTAGCCCGCCAGAAAGTGTTTTCGCTAAGATTCTGCGAAGTAACGGAACCTCTAGCCCAGCCGCTACTTCAGACCCCTCCGGGCGTGTCTTTTGACAATGTCGGCGTCTGGAAAGCATTCACTCGACTTCCTCACACCCGTCGGCTTGACCCTTTCCAGATCAGGATTTCCCGCCTGTCACTGGACCACCCGGGTGACGAGAGACGCTGCGTGGGAAGTCAGCGTGTGAAGGAATAGCAACTTTTCACCGCATGCAATTAGAGACGAAAATCGTAAGATAGAAATAAGAGAGGGGGCTCATGCCACCTCTCAAAATAGTGAGTGATATTTAAAAAAAAATTGCTGAAGAGCTACTAAAGGATTTTTAAGGCCTCATCTATGACAATTCGTATTTGACTTCTCGGTCACAAATTTAAAAAAAAAATTTTTTTTCGCTAAATTTATGAAAATTCGTATATTACTTTTTCTCGGTTAGATATAAAGAAATATTTGTTAGCGGATAGCCGGCCGGTGTGGCCAAGCGGTTCTAGGCGTTTAAATCTCGAACCGCACGACCGCTATGGTCGCAGGTTCGAATCCTGCCTCGGGCATGGATGTGTGTGATGTCCTTAGGTTGGTTAGGTTTAAGTAGTTCTAAGTTATAGGGGACTGATGACCTCAGAAGTTACGTCCCATAGTGCCCAGAGCCATATAATTAAGCGCATTACTTCTGTTTCCTTTCTTATGTATTGGCGTGACCACAGAAACTTTGCATTGTTTAGGTACGGATCTTTCGTCGAGTGATAGATTGATATGACTGTTAAAAATGAACCTGTTTTCTCATTGTACTCCGAGAGGAACCTAATCGCAATATCATGTGGAGAGGGACCCTTTACATTATTAACTGACTCATGCTGCTTTGCTACACCAAGAGTATCTACTCGTACATCTCAGTGACTCCTGTCAGCAGCTGTTCGCGATTCTAGTGCTGAAACATTTACTGCATCTTCTTTGAAGAAAGCATTTCTGAGAACCGTGTTTAGTTACCTCTGCTCTAGTGGCGCTGTCGTCAGTAACATTATCAACGCTATCGGACAGTGATTGTATTTACGATCTTCCAGCATTCTGGAATAGTTGTGAGTCAGCAACTTCTGTTAATCAGCACTACGAAACGCCACTCACAGTTTCAGATTTCACTTGTTTTATTCACTCGATGACTAGTTTCGGGCCGAGACCCGTTTCAGAATCATCGTAACATAGTCAAAAATGATATCTCCGATAATGGAAAAAACATGCAAAAAATGTGCAAACGAACAGTTACAGCGCATAGAGATGAGCTGCAACTGTAACTTGTAGCCCTTAAAAAAATGACTAATTAACACGGAAAAACGAGTTCCTCATCCTCCGTCTTCATCATTTAGCACTGACGATTCCAAATGCCCCAATACTGAAGTGCCAAAGAAATTGGTATAAGCGTGGGTATTCAAATACAGAGATATGTAAACAGGCAGAATACGACGCTGCGGTCGGCAGCGCAACGCAACGCAGACACAACAAGTGTCTGGCGCAGTTGTTAGATCGGTCACTGCTGCTACACTGGAAGGTTATCAGAATTTAAGTGAATTTGAACGTGGTGTTATAGTCGACGCACGAGCGATGGGACACAGCATCTCCCAGGTAACGATGAAGTGCGGATTTTCCCGTACGACCATTTCTCGAGTATACCGTGAATATCAGGAATCCGGTAAATCGTCAAATCTCCGACGTCGCCGTGGCCAGAATAAGATCCTGCAAGAACCGGACCAACAGCGACTGAAGAGAATCGTTCAACGTGACAGAAGTGCAACCCTTCCGCAAATTGCTGCAGATTTCAATGCAGGGCCAACAAAAAGTGTCAGCGTTCGAACCGTTCAACAAAAAATCATTGATATGGGCTTTCGGAGCCGAAGGCCCGCTCGTGTACCCTTGACGACTGCGCGACACAAAGCTTTAGTCTCGCCTGCGTCCCTCAAATCCGACGTTGGACTGTTGATGACTGGAAACATGTTGCCTGGTCGCACGAGTCTCGTTTCAAATTGTATAGGGCGGATGGACGTGTACAGGTATGGAAACAACCTCCTGAATCCATGGACCCTGCATGTCAGCAGGAGACTATTCAAGCGGGTGGAGGCTCTGCAATGGTGTGGGGCGTGTGCAGTTGGTGTGATATGGGATCCCTGATACGTCTAGATACCACTCTGATAGGTGACACGTACATAAGCATCCTGTCTGATCACCGGCATCCATTCATGTCCATTGTGCATTCCGTTGGACTTGGGAAAATCCAGCAGGACAATGCGACACCCAACACGTCCCGAATTGCTACAGATTGGCTCCAAAAACAGTCTTCCGAGTTTAAACACTTCAGCTGGCTACCAAACTCCCCAGACATGAGCATTATTCAGCATGTCTGGGATGTCTTGCAACGTGCTGTTCAGAAGAGATCTCCACCACCTCGTACTCATATGGATTTATGGACAGCCCTGCAGGATTCACGGTGTCAGTTCCCTCCAGCACTACTTCAGACATTAGTCGTGTCCATACCACGTCGTGTTGAGGCACTTCTGCGTGCTCGCGGGGGCTCTACACTACATTAGGCAGGTGTACCTGTTTCTTTGGCTCTTCAGTATATGATCCCCGATTTCAACATGATTTCTGAGCAGAGATTTTAAAAGCATTGGAATCAATATGAGAATACTGGAGATTTTTTTGTAGTATTCAGCCACTGATCACTTTTCGGGGAAAGCAGCTAGTGATGGACGGTCTAATTTTTCTTCTATTATTCTATTAAATTTAATACAGTATTTAGATTATGTCTATCTCGAAACTGAGTGAGTCAAAATTTTTCAATCTTTGTTGCGTTTCTACGTATATAACAGGAAGTATTGGGAAAATAATATCGAAAATTTGTTGTTTCGGAAAGCGGTCATTTTGAGCAGTTTTAACAGTCGGGTTAAACTGGTGTGAAAAAAGCGATATATCCGAAAACCGGTTGTTTCAACGACAACCGCCACCCCTACTTACTGTGGCGAGACACGGGCCTGTGACTCGGGTAGGCGGTCACCCGCTACCATACAGCAGGAATGTATGTCCCGAGCGTCCAGTCCAACCCCTGTCGCTCAGTCGTGTCGCAGCCTACCTCTGTAGGGCGTCCCTGAGGAAGGGCGACAGCCCTCCGTTCCGCCACCCTCCCGAGAGGTAAACAAAACGGACCAACAGCCGAGCATCGGCAGGGCAGCGCATTACTATGGAAATTACGCGGCACTGCGGAACGAATTAAACTGCGGTCTGGGAGGACAGAACACGACTCTGGAGGGCAGGTGTAGTGCCTGAGGATGCAATAAAGGGCGCAAACCTCCAGCCACGTGTCGGCCGATTTTCCCGGCCTCTGCTCAACAACGACGCTTGACCTGTAATCTCGCGGACACACACACACACACACACACACACACACACACACACACACACACACGTACGTCTGCATACACACTCCACAAAGCATTACGCGTTACGTCACGGAGAACGTTTCCCACTATTATGAAAAAGTTTTACAAATACCCCAACCAGCCACGCAATTTGTTGTCTACTTAACTTTTTTAATTAGCAACCTGTTTCGATGTTAGTCCTCCACATCAGACTACAGTGTCTCTATGCTGTTCATTTTTGGAACACAACCTACGACCATCTTAGAGACAGAAGTGATGACACTTTCTGCAGGACCTGACCATCATTTTGCCGGACAATGCTCAAACACGTGCAGTGCAAGCTGTTACTGATTTGTTTGACCCATGGGGCTGCTATGTGCTATAGCACCTATTGGACTCTCCTGACTTAAGCCCTCGTGAGTTCAACTCGATTTCTAAACTGAAGGGAACACTTCACAGCATTCGCTTCAGAACTGCTACAAATTCGTCGGGCAATAGACCGCGCCGCTCGAACTGTCAACACAACTGGCACTGCTAAGAGTATCCTACGACCTCCACATCGCTGGCAACGGGTTATATACAATTTTGGTGACTACTTTGAAGGTCAGTAAAACTCTGAAACACGTATGTATTCTGTACGAGCTGTAAATATGTAGGTGGAACTATTGAAGATCGAATCCTCGTATATACGAGGGCTATCCACAAAGTACATTACGTTTTGGAATTAAGAATAAAAAAAGTATTGGAAATTTTTTTTATTATATACAGATGAAAGCCCCACTTAAATACTACTTTTCTACATAGTTGCCATTTAAATTAAGGCACTTATCGTAGCGATGGACGAGCTTGGAAACTCCTTCGTCGTAAAATTCGGCCGCCTGCGCCTTCAACCACGTGGTTACCTCTCCTAGAAGCTGTGCGTCGTCATCAAAACGCTGCATAGCCAACCACTTCTCCATTGCTCGGAATAAGTGGAAGTCGCTCGGTGCCAGGTCGGGACTGTACGGCGGATGAGGAAGCAACTCCCACTTAAAAGATTCGAGAACTTCACGAGTGGCATTTGCCGTGTGGGCCCGGGCGTTGTCGTGAATCAGCAAGATCTTTGAGCCCAACTTTCCCCTGCGCTTGTTTTGTGTAGCTCTTCTGAAGTTGTGCAGAGTTTGGAAATACCTTTCAGAGTTTATTGTAGTGCCTCTTTCCAGGAAATCCATAAAAATCACACCTTTTCTGTTCCAAAAGAGAGTCACCATCACCTTCCTTGCCGACATTGTCTGCATGCATTTCTTGGATTTTTGGGGGGAATTTGTGTGACCCCACTGCATTGACTGCCATGACACCAAGATGGTCGCGCCAAACTCTGCACAACCTCAGAAGAGCTATACAAAACAAGCGCAGGGGAAAGTTGGGCTCAAAAATCGGGCCCACACGGCAAATGCCACAAATGGTTGAAGGCGCAGGTGGCCGAATTTTACGACGAAGGAATTTCCAAGCTCGTCCATCGCTACGATAAGTGCCTTAATTTAAATGGCAACTATGTAGAAAAGTAGTATTTAAGTGTGGCTTTCTTCTGTATATAATAAAAAAATTTCCAATACTTTATTTATTTTTAATTCCAAAACGTAATGTACTTTGTGGATAGCCCTCGTATATCATCATTGACGTTAGCCCACCAGACCGTCGCGGGCCGCCAGATACAATTTGTGTCAGTTGTTCTCATACAGTAGATGAGAGCGCACGAGACTGCCCAGTCTTTGGCTCGTGTTTAATCTTTACTGCCGTCCCATGTCAGAATTTTGTAACGCTCCCTTGTTCGGTTTTAGGATAACAAACGAAAAACACGTTAGGGTTTCGCGACAGTGTCTCTGGCGGGCCCCCTCTCTCTGACCATTGATGCAAATTCCGTTACAGGGAAACCTCGTGCAAAGTTATAAAACCAACATTACGGAGCAATTTCAGAAAGCGATGTGGTGGGATCAGTCCCGTTTCACACTGCTTTCAACCTCTGGCCGAGTTTACATCGCAAGAGTGAAACACGGCGTGCGTTCTGTGATGATTAGGATAGATATAATAGAGGTATTCCATGGGACGTATGGGTACTCTCTAACGTCGCATTACTTGCCAAGGATTATGTGACCATTTTGACCGACAAGTCCATCCCATGCTATAGCGTATGTTCACCAATGGTCAGACCGTGCCCTAGACAGCACAGATTCTGCTCACACAGATCTCACCATCCAGGAGTGGTCTTGTGAGCATGAGGATGAATTGTCGCCTGTCCCCTTATCACCACAGTCAACAGTTCTCAGTATTGTAGAATATCTGTTGAATACTTTGCACACAAGGCAACGTGATGATGTTTGGTTTGCGGGCGCTCAATTGCGCAGTCATCAGCGCCCGTACAAAGTGTAAAGTATGTACAGGGTGTTTCAAAAATGACCGGTATATTTGAAACGGCAATAAAAACTAAACGAGCAGCGATAGAAATACACCGTTTGTTGAAATATGCTTGGGACAACAGTACATTTTCAGCCGGACAAACTTTCGAAATTACAGTAGTTACAATTTTCAACAACAGATGGCGCTGCAAGTGATGTGAAAGATATAGAAGACAACGCAGTCTGTGGGTGCGCCATTCTGTACGTCGTCTTTCTGCTGTAAGCGTGTGCTGTTCACAACGTGCAAGTGTGCTGTGGACAACATGGTTTATTCCTTAGAACAGAGGATTTTTCTGGTGTTGGAATTCCACCGCCTAGAACACAGTATTGTTGCAAAAAGACGAAGTTTTCAACGGAGGTTTAATGTAACCAAAGGACCGAAAAGCGATACAATAAAGGATCTGTTTGAAAAATTTCAACGGACTGGGAACGTGACGGATGAACATGCTGGAAAGGTAGGGCGACCGCGTACGGCAACCGCAGAGGGCAACGCGCAGCTAGTGCAGCAGGTGATCCCACAGTGGCCTCGGGTTTCCGTTCGCCGTGTTGCAGCTGCGGTCCAAATGACGCCAACGTCCACGTATCGTCTCGTGCGCCAGAGTTTACACCTCTATCCGTACAAAATTCAAACGCAGCAACCCCTCAGCGCCACTACCATTGCTGCACGAGAGACATTCGCTAACGATATAGTACACAGGATTGATGACGGCGATATGCATGTGGGCAGCATTTGGTTTACTGACGAAGCTTATTTTTACCTGGACGGTTTCGTCAATAAACAGAACTGGCGCATAAGGGGAACCGAAAAGCCCCATGTTGCAGTCCCATCGTCCCTGCATCCTCAAAAAGTACTGGTCTGGGCCGCCATTTCTTCCAAAGGAATCATTGGCCCATTTTTCAGATCCGAAACGATTACTGCATCACGCTATCTGGACATTCTTCGTGAATTTGTGGCGGTACAACCTGCCTTAGACGACACTGCGAACACCTCGTGGTTTATGCAAGATGGTGCCCGGCCACATCGCACGGCCGACGTCTTTAATTTCCTGAATGAATATTTCGATGATCGTGTGATTGCTTTGGGCTATCCTGTATACAGGAGGTGGCGTGGATTGGCCTCCCTATTCGCCAGACATGAACCCCTGTGACTTCTTTCTGTGGGGACACTTGAAAGACCAGGTGTACCGCCAGAATCCAGAAACAATTGAACAGCTGAAGCAGTACATCTCATCTGCATGTGAAGCCATTCCGCCAGACACGTTGTCAAAGGTTTCGGGTAATTTCATTCAGAGACTACGCCATATTATTGCTACGCATGGTGGATATGTGGAAAATATCGTACTATAGAGTTTCCCAGACCGCAGCGCCATCCGTTGTCGAAAATTGTAACTACTGTGATTTCGAAAGTTTGTCTGCCTGAAAATGTACTGTTGTCCCAAGCATATTGCAACAAACGGTGTATTTCTATCGCTGCTCGTTTAGTTTTTATTGCCGTTTCAAATATACCGGTCATTTTTGAAACACCCTGTATGTAGAACTGTAAACGGATCCTAGCCAAGGCTCGAATAATTTACATACGAAGGATAATGGAGATGTAACTCTTGTGCGCAATTTCTGGTTAAGCCACCTCACAAGGACAATTATAAATTTAAAAATTACAGGGTCGCCACCAGCCCAAGCCCTTCCAAACCATTTAAGAAAAGATCGAACTGGAAATTATCAGTTCAATTGAATTAAGAATTTAATTATAAGAATGCAATTTTTTTAAAGACAGTAATAAGACGAACAGCATTGTATGTCGTATATCAATGAGCTTGTTCAATTAAATTGATTTTCCTCCCTTTTCTGTTATGACAAGCAAGCACATTAACTTAAAAAAGAAGAGGGAACAAAAAATTGATTTTAAAACTGGCATCAATGAGAAAGATAAAGGAGGCAGAGTTTATCTTTTAGGTAGCACATTTATTTCATTACTGAATTTGATGCACATCCTATGAATACACATGAGTGGTGCATGAATGAAAAATTTAACTAAATAATTCGCCAAAACATGGCAGAATAGCGCAATTAAAAAAGGAAAAACACATAAAAGGAAAGTGGAACACAATAATTCAGTCATTCCATCTACATTACCACGACAGAAATAGTTCAGAGAGGTACCTATTACCATTATGCTGATGCACTGGCTTGGAAAGGGGGTTATCCGATTCACAAGGTTTGTATAGTAGATATACGACATGGAATCCGCGCCTGCCTCTTACGAACGGCCGAACTTCAGCACTTGGTAAACCTTGATTACGAGTTAACTGTTCACAAATTAGACATTAAACCAGCCAGAAATGTAAGAAATTTTAGTGGTGCAATAGCAGAATGATTTTGCCGCCGCGAAATAAAATTAACTCGGCAAGGCAGAAAACCCTCTCTAGGAGGTACGAACTGTACTCACCAACCGCTAGCTGCACAGTGTCCTTTCTCCACCGAGCTTCGCCTAACTACCGGTGCAACGGAAGCTACCAGAGGGGTAGGCTTCCGCCACCAACCTGAGAGACAAACCAACCTCAGACTAAAAGGTGTAAACCTCTCTGTCCAGGTACTGGGATCCTAAGTTGTCATCCGGTGCTACCCTCCAAACGAAAAGCAAACATCACCTGCTCCTAGCAGACGACAACCAACTCAGCGTACCCCACGAAAGAAACACGAAACCACTCGTAAAAACAGTCATTCAGTCACATTCACGCACACATAGGGCAGGGTGAAGGGAAACACGTAATAGATTTCCTATGGAACACATAAAAATCAATCATAATAGCATTTAATAAGCCTTAGTTTGATTGCTCAGTCTTTCTGGGAGAAATAATAAACTAAACCGCAATCAGGCGGTGGACAGAATAGGATGCACAGAATCCAGTGAGACAAGCGTCTATGAAACCACCCAGCAGAGACGTTTCAAAAGTCCCAGTTTTTACGCAGTCCGAGTTTTACACAATCTACTCTAGCCACTATCACGAATGACGGTGATGAAATGATGAGTACAACACAAACACCCAGTCCCCGGGCTGACGAAATCCACAACCTGGCTGGGAATCGAACCCCAGACCGCATGATCCAGAGGCAGCAACGCTGGCCACTTGACCACGAGCTGCGGACACAAGGCTACACACCTCCACGATCTTCACTTCAGCTTGCTGCTATTTTTCCGGTAAAATGGTGTAAGATTGCCTTGAAAGCTACACAAGACCTGTACCTGAAGCGCTTTTGAAAGCCAACATCTTTCCTACACAGTATTTGCCATGTTAATATGTTGAGATTTTGGTACTTACATATTTTTGTCGAAATTTTGTGCATAAAACGAGTTCTGTTTGGTGAATCAAAGTAACGATTTAGATATATATTTGGTATCGGTTTCTTTTAGATGTATATAGCGTGTACCGGGTTAAGTTTAGATATTATTGTGATAGCGTAATGCGTACACACATCAGCGTGCTGGTTGCTTTTTCTCTGTGTCGAGCAGTCTTCCCACAAACTTGTCACAAACATTATGACCTGATGTTTTCTGCACGGTCGTAACTGCACCACTACAGGGATTACGCCTGTCAGTATACACTAACTGTTTTACGTCTATGCATTTACACTGCAATACCTGACCCGCTGCTCAGGGAAAAATAAGCAGTAATGGCTTTCTCTCGCCACCTGTACTTCGAGGTACTACGGAATCTAAAAACATAGAGTTTCTAATAGTTACTATTATTAGCCTGCAAATGACGTAAATACTCACGCAATGTTGTTCAGTACACTGCGCTCAGTCACCAACGGAAATAACAGCAATTGTATCCGTTACACTATGTACACAGAAGCGCCAAAGAAACTGCTATAGGCATGCGTATTCAAATACGTACAGAGACATGTGAACACGCGAAATGCGGCGCTGCGGTCGGCAACGCCTATATAAGATAACAAGCGCCTGGCGAAGTTACTAGATCACTTACTGCTGCTACAGTGGCAGGTTATCAAGATTTAAGTGAGTTTGAACGTGGTGTTGTAGTCGGCGCATGAACGATGGGACACAGCATCTCCGAGGATGCGACGAAGTGGGGATTTTCCCGTACGACTATTTCACGAGTGTGCCGTGAAAGTCATAAATCTGGTAAAACATCATATCTCCGACATCGCTGCATCCAGAATAAGATCATGCAACAACGGGACCAAAGGCGAATGAAGAGAATCTTTCACCGTGACGGAAGTGCAACCCTTCCGCAAATTGCTTCAGATTTCAGTGTTGGGCCATCAACAGGTGTCAGCGTGTGAACCATTCAACGAAACATGATCGATATGGGGTTTCGGAGCCGAAGGCCCACTCGCTTACCCTTGATGATTGCACAACACAAAGCTTTATGTCTCACCTGGGGGCGTCAACACTGACACTGAACTGTTGATGGCTGGAAACATGTTGCATGGTCGGACGAGTCTCAAGAAAAAACTTAACATCTGAGGTCATCAGTCCCCTAGACTTAGAACTAATTAAACCTAACTAACCTAAGGGCGTCACACACATCCATGCCCGAGGCAGGATTCGAACCTGCGACCGTAGCAGCAGCAGAGTTCGAGATTGAAGCGCCTAGAACCGCTCGGCCACATCGGCCGGCGGACGAGTCTCGTTTAAAATTGTATTGAGCAGATGGACGTGTAAGGGTAATATGACAACCTCATGAATCCATGGACCCTGCATGTCAGCAGGGGACTGTTCAAGCTGGTGGAGAGTCTGTAATGGTGTGGGGCGTGTGCAGTTGGAGTGGTATGGGACCCCTGATACATCTAGTTACAACTCCGACAGGTGACACGTACGTAAGCATCCTGTCTGATCACCTGCATTGATTCACGTCCACTGTGCATTCGGACGGTCTTACGCAATTTCAGCAGGACAATGCGACGCCCCACAGGTCCAGAATTTTTGCAGCGTGGCTCCAGGAACACTATTCCACAGACATGAACATGAAATGGAAATGAGCGTTTGGCGTCATTAGCCGGGAGGCCCCTTACAGGGCAGGTCCGGCCGTCTTGGTGCAGGTCTTACTACATTCGACGCCACATTGGGGGATCTGGTCGCCGGATGGGCATGAAATGATGATGAAGACAACACAACACCCAGTCCCTGAACGGAGAAAATCTCCGACCCAGCCGGGAATCGAACCCGAGCCCATAGGGCGGCAATCCGTCTCACTGACCACTCACCTATTGGGGCGGACAGAGATGAACATTATTGAGCATATCTGGGATGCCTTGCAACGTGCTGTTGAGAAGAGATCTCTACACCCGTGTACTCTTACGGATTTACAGACAGCGCTGGAGGATTCATGGTGCCACTTCCCTCCAGCACTACTTAAGACATTGGTCGACTCCATGCCAAGTCGTGTTGCGGCACTCCTGCGTGCTCGCGGTTGGCCCTACACGATATTAGGCAGGTGTACCAGTTTCTTTGGCTCTTCGCTGTATATGTCAGTACTACGCCTCATTCGTCCTGCTGTGTACAAAGTGCTGTTGGCAGCCAGAGCTATTGTTGGTACGACGCGTCCTCGACCATGGTCTGTACAGTGCTCGCGTGCAGCGTATGCACAGCCGTAATGAAATCATAGACATGATCTGGTTCCGAATGACACGTCCGAGGTTGACCGCGTGTTTACCTTGGCGCAGTCGACCACACAGTGGGTCCCCTGTGGTACGGTACCACAATGTGGAGCACAGACGCCGCCGCGCACTGACCAGCCCCGCCAGAGACGGCGGCGGCATTTCCCGCCGCATCCATCTCCGCCTCCATCTCCCAGCCTCTCCTCTTTTTTGTTTCCCTTACACGGTCTCGCCCCAGACGGAAACCCGAGCCCCAGCGCCGAACCGCGGCCCACAGTGGCCGCCATTCAGCGGCCGGCGCGGGGCAGGTGGTCACCGCGCGTGACGTCACGTCCGGTGCGCCCCCATTGGCCGCCGGACACAAGGTGGGCCTCTCTCCGGCGCCTTGTTTTTCCTCGCGGCTGGGACCCGCGCTGCCGCCGTCTGACTGGGAGCTCTGTCCCCGCTCCGCTCACCTTGACTGCGGCGCGCCGCTCTACCTCCTTGTTGCTCGTCGCCGCAACGCCGTTTTCCCGCCAGCGCCTGTAACGCATCTCGTTCATCGGCGCCGTCTGTCCCCACCCGCAACTTCCTTCCATTTACCTCGACTAAATCTTTTCCAGTGTGTGTAATGGCGGCTTGTGATCTACGACGTCGCAAAACGAAGACTGAACGGTCAGCCACCGCAGTGAAACGTCCACCCAAGTTATACCTAATCACCTAGTTTTAAGCCCATTTAGCGAATCGAAAACCGGGCCGTTAGGTATGACATCCCGTTGCGCTGGCCAGGGCCGGACTGCCAATGTGATTATGAGCACATACTGGTCAATTTACGAGGTAAAACTGGATGTTTCTGTTGTATGATGCAGTAATGAAATTTGTGTGTGAGTAAGCAAGTATTATTTAATAAAAAACAAACATTAAGGATCTCTCCCAAATACGTGAAACATCCGATAAATGGTTAGGACAAGAAGAGAATAGAAGCTTTCGAAATTTGGAACCACAGAAGAATGCTGAAGATTAGATGGCTAGATCACATAACTAATGAGGAGGTATTGAATAGAATTGGGGAGAAGAGGAGTTTGTGGCACAACTTGACTAGAAGGAGGGATCGGTTCTTAGGACAAGTTCTGAGGCACCAAGGAATCACCAATTTAGTATTGGAGGGCAGCGTGGAGGGTAAAAATCGTAGAGGGAGACCAAGAGGTGAATACACTAAACAGATTCAGAAGGATGTAGTTTGCAGTAGGTACTGGGAGATGAAGAGGCTTGCACAGGATATGGAGAGTTGCATCAATCCAGTCTCAAGACTGAAGACCACAACAACATAGGTTGCGTTCACTGTGACACCGACAACAATGCTCAGAAGCCGTCGCCAGAGGTCGCCCACTTCGGCCAACAGCTTGGTCACTGTGCATTTGAACTCTTTCGTCAGTTCTTGGCGGGGACTAGGAGGTTAGCTTAGGCTAGAATCTGTCCTATGTATTAAGCGCACTATATTCTACCCTGCAAGGGTACATCGATAAGAAGACGCCTCTGTGCTTGGAGAACAGTGCTGCAATACGATGTCTGCTATTAAAAAGATGCCGAATACATGTGAATGAGCTGTACCTGTCTCGAAAAAGAACGTGGCGAGCACTGTACACTCTGTCCTCAGTTACTGCAATTACCACACAAATTTCACGAATATATCAGATGGAGGGAAAGTCGTCAAGCCAGAAAAGTTAAAAACGTTACAGCTTTGTGCCGCCACTTCTCCACCACCAACTAGCTCAGAAGGGACTGCAACCTTTGAAACCAACAAGCAGTATCTGACGCTTTTCATACGGGGTGTTCAAAAAGTCTCTCCGCAGTGCCGTGTGATTGTTAGCCGCGCGTGCCCTATGATTGTTCGCCTGCCTGGGTTACTTCCCTTCGAGTGGACTCTCCCAACATTCCTCTGTTTCGTTTATCCCAGCCAGTGTCAGTTCTATCGTTGTCTACCCCGATAGCTGAGTGGTCAGCGTGACGGATTGCTGTCCTACGGGCCGGGGTTCGATTCCCGGCTGGATCGGGGATTTTCTCCGCTCAGGGACTGGGTGTTGTGTTGTCTTCATCATACTTTCATCCCCATCCAGCGCGCAGGTCGCCCAATATGGTGTCCAATGCAATAAGACATGCACCAAGGCGGCCGGACCTGCCCCGTAAGGGCCTCCCGGCCAATCACGCCAAACGCTCATTTCCATTTCCAGTAGTATCGGTGATATGTGTTGTTACGTGTTGACATGAACATTTCAGTTTAGTTCCCTTGTTAGTTTGTTTCGTTTTTGTCACTGTTAAAATGCTAACCATTGAAGAAAGTGTGATTTTAGTCAAACAAGTGTTCAGAGCTGGCGGTAAATACACAGTTTCAGTTCGTCAAACATTTAATTCAGTTTTCCCGGAGACAACACTCCCACATCGCGATACTATGCGAGACTTGATTAACAAATTTCGAAGTACGGGATCAGTGACAGATGCACCGAGAAGTGGCCGTCCTAGCGTTTTGCCTGAGGATAAACTACTCGATATTTCCGATAAAATGTCCACGACTCCGAACAAGTCAGTAAGAAAACTCGCGCAGGAAATCGATGTTAGTGTCGGAATGGCCCACACAGCTGCAAGAAAAAAATTCCATCTTATCCCAAACAAAGTGACAGTCGTGTAACAACTGAAAAATACTGACCATGGCAAGAGACTGCATTATTGTCAACGGTTCAAAAATTTCGTTCAACAAAATGAAAGGGGTATTTTTAATGAAACGTTTCTTGCTGATAAGGCGTGTTTTCATCTATCCAGGTACACGAACTCGCAAAATTCTCGTATGTGGAGTAATGCAAATCCATTGTGTATTGATGAGGACCCACTTCATTCTCTGAAAATAGGAGTTTGGACTGCCATTTCTAGACGTCTGCTTGTGGGTCCCATATTTTTCAACGAAACAATAAGCGCAAAACGACACTGCAGTGATATTCTGTACCCATTCATACGAGAACTTGTGTTAAGTGAAATACTGAACGGTTATTTTCAACAAGATGGTACAATCGCGCATACAGCTCGCGTTTCAGTGCCACTGCTTGCTGATGTTTTTGGTGATCGCATAATTTCACAGCGACTTTGGGCTCCACGATCGCCTGACCTAACACCACCTGACTTTTTCTTCTACGGTGCAGCGAAAGCAACTGTCTATAGAAAACGTCCAGAATCCATCGATGACCTGAGAAAACTGCGATATCCACTTTCACTGCTTCTGTTACAGAAGAGATGTTACAGCTTGTGTTTGGAAACATGATTAGACGAATTGAACTGTGTATTCAACAGCAGGAGGCACACTTTCAACATTTAATCCTAAAATCTGTAAGTAAAAATGAATATTCAATCAATTAAAAACTTGTATTTCACCAAGGTTCATTGAAGTGTATTCACTGCGGCATACTGCACGCGCGGCAAACAATCATACGACACTCAGGAGAGACTTTTTGAACACCCCATTTTGTACGTGTGTATTACAAAGGTATGTAGTTTCTATGATACACCGTATTAAGGATCTCTCCATAAAACGTTATCGCGAGTGCGATTTATTATGTTACAGAGGTAGGATGTGCGACTTCGGTGTATGTTTTGCCAATGAAATTTTGAGCACATAATAAAACGAGGTAAAACTGGATGTTTCTGTTGTATGATGCATTAATGAAATTTGTGTGAGAGTAAGCAAGTATTATTTAATAAAAAACAAACAAACACTGTCCGAGCAGCCTTTGAAGGCCCAACAGTACCGACTGGCCGCCGTGTCATCCTCAGCCCACAGGCGTCACTGGATGCGGATATGGAGGGGCATCTGGTCAGCACACCGCTCTCCCGGCCGTATGTCAGTTTACGAGATCGGAGCCGCTACTTCTTAACCAAGCAGCTCCTCAGTTTGCCTCGCAAGCGCTGAGTGCACCCCGCTTGCCAACAGCGCTCGGCAGACCGGATGGTCACCCATCCAAGTACTAGCCCAGCCCACACAGCGCTTAACTTTGGTGATCTGACGGGAACCGGTGTTACCACTGCGGCAAGGCTGTTGGCTATTATTAAATTAATGGAAAGTAGGTTTGTGGTTTGAGAACAGATCACCTGATTCTAAAAATGGTGAAAATTAATGCAATACTGGCAGTATCTCAACATTATCACATTCTAGTACTGGAATCTTCAATTCTCTTTAAACACTTGCCCACTGGATTTGAGATAGGAGGTAACAAGATTTCTGTGTTATTTCACACTGAGAGTTGCGGTTATCAAATAACTATATTACATTGTATTTGAGAGCACTTGTACTAACAAGGGAACCTCCCCGTCGCACCCCCCTCAGATTTAGTTATAAATTGACACAGTGGATAGGCCTTGAAAAACTGAACACAGATCAATCGAGAAAACAGGAAGAAGTTGTGTGGAACTATGAAAAAAATAAGCAAAATATACAAACTGAGTAGTCCATGTGGAAGATAGGCAACATAAAGGACAATGCTAGCTGGTGAGCGCCGTGGTCTCGTGGTTAGAGTGAGCAGCTGCGAACCGAAAGGTCCTTGGTTCGAGTCCTGCCTGCCTCGAGTGAAAATTTTACTTTCTTTATTTTTGCAAAGTTACGACCTGTCCGTTCATTCATTGACGTCTCTGTTCACTGTAAGTAGTTTAGTGTCTGTTTTGCGACCGCACCGCAAAACCGTGCGATTAGTAGACGAAAGGACGTGCCTCTCCAATAGGAACCGAAACCATTTGATCGCAAGGTCATAGGTCAACCGATTCCTCCACAGGAAAACACGTCTGATGTATTCTGTACGACGCTGGTGACGGCATGTGCGTCACATGACAGGAATAGGTTGTCGACTCACCTAACTTGCACACTTGGCGAATGGGTAAAAAGATTCTTCTACCTTACCCGATTTAGGTTTTCTTGTGGATGTGATAATCATTCCCAAAAAAGTGATGAGTTTGTCACATAAACTGCATCAAATGAATGCAACAGTTTCACAGTCGCACAGTTTTCCCTGTGCTCTATCAAAACATATGTTTTTTACGTTTTCAAATGTTTCCGTGCGTAGACCGTCAAATCCTGTACATGTCCAAGCAAATCTGAACATGTCCTGGAATTTTGGAGAGCGCAGTTGATTATGTGTGAGTGCCTGAACTTTGATAATTATCTGAAAATAAAAAATTAAACTTTTCACTCGGGAGAAGCTTTGAACTTCGGACCTGTTGTTCCGCAGCTGCTCACGCTAACCACGGGACCACGGCGCTCGTAAGGTAACACGCTCCTTGATGTTGCCTATCTTGCACATGGACTACCCAGTTTGTATATTTTGCTTATTTTTTTCATAGTTCCACACAACTTCTTCCTGTTTTCTCGATTGATCTGTGTTCAGTTTTTCAAGGCCTATCCCTGTGCCAACTTATAACTACATCTGAGGGGGGTGCGATGGGGTGGTTCCCTTGTAAGCATCACTCTGAAATTCAGTATAGAATAAATTTAATACCGTATTTTGTAGTATTTAAGGCGCAAGAGTGAAAATATTAGCTTTTAAATTAGTCTTTAGTGCACAGTAGAACATTGAAATTATAATTTTCAGAACACGGTTTGGCCCTAAATATGGAAAGGTGTAATCGGCAGATGTCATACATAAAGGGTCCTTTGCAGTTTTACTTGAGCCAGAACTACATTTTTAACGCATCGAATTTTTTAAAGTACATCGAAATTAGCATTCGTTATCCGAAAGTTTCACGTACGGGTCTTAGGATTTACATACTCTAGATGTTTCATGGCGACCTTGAAAAGGAAGATTACAAACAGTCTGTGTTGTTGTATTTATTTGAATTTTCGCAGACACATGTCAATTAACCGTCAATGACTGACATTCAGCATACAAGACAAACACAAAGTTTAAAACAAGATACTCTGAGCAGCTACAGTACTGACTCGTGGAAACACATCCAGCACATTTGCAAACCCTTTCATGTACAATAGAATCACCGCCCTACTGACATGAAAGCGCCAGTAATAACTTTTAGACAGTTAATGTCCGCCTAGCACTACAGTAACTTTAAGCATAACATACGGAAACGCTCTCACTTGACAAAATCGTTTTTTGAGGTTACTTTCTAAACCTAAAATTTCCGATAAGGTTTTTGCCTACTTGTGGCTTCCACTAGTCCAGTAATTTCAGTTCACTGATTCTGAAATGTATCCCAATTTCTCATCCTCAGCATATCACAAACATCTTGTTTCAATAAACTTCTCTGTTTCTCACAGTCCATATTTCGTGTTGTTTCTACATCTACATCTACATGGATACTCTGCAAATCACATTTAAGTGCCTGGCAGAGGGTTCATCGAACCACCTTCACAATTCTCTATTATTCCAATCTCGTAAAGCGCGCGCAAAGAATGAACACCTATATCTTTCCGTACGAGCTCTGATTTCCCTTATTTTATCGTGGTGATCGTTCCTCCCTATGTAGGTCGGTGTCAGCACAATATTTTGCATTCGGAGGAGAAAGTTGGTGATTGGAATTTCGTGAGAAGATTCCGTCGCAACGAAAAACGCCTTTCTTTTAATGATGTCCAGCCCAAGTCCTGTATCATTTCTGTGACACACTCTCCCATATTTCGCGATAATACAAAACGTCCTGCTCTTCTTTGAAATTTTTTGATGTACTCCGTCAGTCCTATCTGGTAACGATCCCACACCGTGCAGCAGTATTCTAAAAGAGGACGGACAAGCGTAGTGTAGGCAGTCTCCTTAGTAGGTCTGTTACATTTTCTAAGTGTCCTGACAATAAAACGCAGTCTTTGGTTAGCCTTCCCCACAACATTGTCTATGTGTTCCTTCCAATTCAAGTTGTTCGTAATTGTAATACTTAGGCATTTAGTTCAATTTATGGCTTTTAGTTTAGATTGATTTATCGTGTAACCGAAACTTAACGAGTTCCTTTCAACACTTATGTGGATGATCTCACACTTTTCGTTATTTAGGGTCAACTGCCACTTTTCGCACCATTCAGATATCTTTTCTAAATCGTTTTGCAGTTTGTTTTGTTCTTCTAATGACTTTATTAGTCGATAAACAACAGCGTCATCTGCAAACAAGCGAAGGCGACTGCTCAGATTGTCTTCCAAATCGTTTATATAGGTGAGGAACAGCGAAGGGCCTGTAACACGAACTTGGGGAACGCCAGAAATGCCTTCCGTTTTACTCGATGACGTTCCGTCAGTTACTACGAACTGTGACCTCTCTGTCTGACAGGAAATCACAAATACAGTCACGTAACTGAGATGATATTCCATATGCAGGCAATTTCACTAGGAGCCGCTTGTGTGGTACAGTGTCAAAAGCCTTCCGGAAATCCAGAAATATGGAATCGATCTGAAGTCCCTTGTCAATAGCACTCAACACTTCGTGCGAATAAAGAGGTAGTTTGTTTCACAAGAACGATTTTTTCTAAAGCCATGTTGACTGTGTGTCAATAGACCGTTTCCTTCGAGGTAATACATAACCGATATGTGCGAAGAAAATAAACCGATCTGAATTTCACACCATTTGGCGTCCGAAATCTGTACTTTAAGATGACGACACCGGCTACATTGTGACCGCACACGGACTGGTGCACCGGTTTGGAAAAGACTGGCCGTCTTCGGCCGATGTCGGTCGTCGGCGGAATCCATTGTGACCACAGCCTTACACTGGGCGACTCTCTGGTCAAACTTGACAGCGGCCACCATGTGGTTGTTTATTGTGTCGAGTATGGAGTTCCAAATTTCCAAGTTTGATGCACACTGCGCATGCGTCTGCTAGCATCGGAAAGTCACTCTTCCTATAGAAATGGGTTTTGTGCTTTTGTGTCTTCTTAATCTTATTGTGTTGTCTGCTTCGCTTTGTTTATTTATTTATTTATTTAGCCACTTTGGATGTAAGACGGCATTCTGAAAAGTAATGCCTCCGACCTTGTATGTGACATCTGTTAAAAGCTTTTCAAGTAATCATTACAAACATTCTACATCTTTATTCTTCATGTCTACATCTTTATTTCTCAACATCACTCCAGATGGTATACCAATCAGGTTCCTTTCAGAGTATGCAGACACAGTACCGCCTTTCTTAGCAATCATATACAACCGCTCACTTGACGAAAGGTCTGTTCCTGAAGACTGGAAAGTAGCACAGGTCACACCAATATTCAAGAAAGGGAACAGGAGTAACCCATTGAATTACAGACCCATAACACTGACCTCAATTTACAGTAGGATTTTGGAGCATGTACTGTACTCGGACATAATGAATCACCTTGAAGAAAATGACTTATTGATACATAACAAACACGGATTCAGAAAATATCGTTCTTGTGCAACACAGCTGGCTCTTTATTCCCATGAAGTAATGAGTGCTGTCGACAAGGGATCTCAGATCGATTCCATATTCCTAGATTTCCAGAAGGCTTTTGATACCATTCCTCACAATCAACTATTAATCATATTGCGTGCATACGGAGTATCGTCTGAGTTGTGTGACTGGATTCGTAATTTCCTCTCACAGAGGTCACAGTTCGTAGTGATAGACGGTAAATTATTGAGTAGAACGGAAGTGATATCTGGCGTTCCGCAAGGTAGTGTCATACGCCCTCTGCTGTACCTGATTTATATAAATGATCTAGGTGATAATCTGAGCAGCTCCCTTAGATTGTTTGCAGATGATGCTGTAATTTACCGTCTAGTAAAATCATCAGACGATCAATTCCAATTACAAAATGATCTAGAGAGAATTTCTGTATGGGGCGAAAAGTGGAAATTGGCACTTAACAAAGAAAAGTGCGATCCACATGGGTACTAAAAGAAATCCGATAAATTGTCTGTATACGATAAATCGCACAAATCTGAGGACTGTCAATTCGAATAAATACATAGGAATTAGAATTACGAGCAACTTAAATTGGAAAGACCACATAGATAATATTGTGGGGAAGGAGAAACAAAGACTGCGCTTTCTTAGCAGAACACTTAGAAGATGCGACAAACCCACTAAAGAGATAACCCTACATTACACTTGTCCGTCCTCCGCTGGAATATTGCTGCGCGGTGTGGGATCCGTATCAGGTAGGATTGACGGAGGACATCGAAAACGTGCAACGAAGGGCAGCTCTTTTCGTGTTATGGCGCAATACGGGTGAGAGTGTCACTAATATGATACGCGAGTTGGGGTGGCAGTCACTGAAACAAAGGCGGTTTTCTTTGCGGCGAGATCTATTTACGAAATTTCGATCACCAACTTTCTCTTCCGAATGCGAAAATATTTTGTTGACTCCCACCTACGTAGGGAGATATGATCATCGTAGTAAAATAAGAGAAATCGGAGCTCTAACGGAAAGATTTAGGTGTTCCTTTTCCCCACGCGCCATTCGAGAGTGGAATGGTAGAGAAGTAGTATGAAAATGGTTCGATGAACTCTCTGCCAGGCACTTAACTGTGAATTGCAGAGTAACCATGTAGATGTAGATAGTCATCCTGGCCTACGAACACGTTTCTCCCAGCGAGAGACCAGTTTGTTGATACCGTCACTGTAGAACGTTTGACTCTGTTGTCGGAGCTACGACCTCACCTCTGCTCCCACGGTTTCGTCACTATCAAAGAAGGTGTTCTTTAGGTTATCGAATCAGATGAAAATCGATCAGGGCCAAGTAGGGACTGTACGAAGGATGATCGATGGCAGTGAACCCAAGGCGACGGATTAATGTCGATGCTACAACCCCCGAGTATGTTCTGGCGTTGACATACTGAAGGATACGGTGCTCCATGAGTGGATGAACTCTTCCAATTCGAAACTCGATTACTGCACGCTTTTTCTCACGCACCAGCATAGTTACGTCATACACCACCATGTTATAAGCGCTGCACCACGATTCGGGGCCCTGTTCCTATTTTTTTCGGGACGCGTCCACACAGCCACCTCTAGAGCGTAATATCAATGGTGACGATACGAACCACACCAAGTCCCCATACGGAAGGCAGACGGTTGCAACTTGGGCTTGCGCAGCAGGGAAGTCAACCGGGTAATATGCATGACATGATGGAATATCTCAACCGTAATTGACAACAGAATAAAAAATTCGGAGGCATTCCTTTTCAACACGTCCTTCGTATTTGCTTGTTTCGTGACACATTGGGAAGTTCGAACGAGGTCCTCGTAATTTTCCTAGCAGTGTCCTTCTACAAGAGAGATTAAATAACTGAAAGCAGAAAGATACTTACGTTTTAAAGAGAAAATGCCTACACTATGGACAAATAAGAACGTAAAGAAATAGGCGTTTTAATGAAAATTATTTCGACAGTAAAAAGTCAGAATTACGTGACAAGAAAAACTATTTTCGACGTTGTTTGCCACTTAGCAAGTAAAGGAGATTCAAAAATGGTTCAAAAGGCTCTGAGCACTATGGGACTTAACATCTGAGGTCATCAGTCCCCTAGAACTTGGAACTACTTAAACCTAACTAACCTAAGGACATCACACACATCCATGCCCGAAGCAGGATTCGAACCTGCGACCGTAGCGATCGCGCGGTTCCAGACTGTAGCGCCTAGAACCGCTCGGCCACTTCGGCCGGCCAAAGAAGATTCAAAAGATAAAGTAAAAACAGCACTATTTGCTGAGTTCTAGAGGTTGTTTTATGTATTTTCAAGCATCTATTTTCTGGATCAGTTAAATGTAAATGTTTTTAGAGGTTTTGCTATACTTTCAGTTCTATAGAGAATTTATCACACGACCTCTGATAAGAACTTCCATTATGCATTTCACTTTGGCCATTAATAAAGTCATTTATTATTGCTTGTTCATACTTTTTGTTACCACATTTTGATTTTCATAACCTCACTTTCACCGTTCACAACGGACATCTGTCATAACACACCCAGCCGGCCGGAGTGGCCGAACGGTTCTAGGCGCTTCAGTCCGGAACCGCACGACCGCTACGGTCGCAGGTTCGAATCTTGCCTCGGACATGGATGTATGTGATGTCCTTAGGTTAGTTAGCTAGGTTTAAGTAGTTGTAAGTCCTAGGCGACTGATGACCTCAGCTGTTAAGGCCCATAGTGCTCAGAGCCTGAACACATCCAGATTTGGCGCTGACGCGTAAACTAAAATCACCAGTAGCGGCAGGAGAAACTTAGTACAAGAATGAACCGCCAGAGGCACTGCAGTAGACTCACTTGTCTAGAAAGTGAAGCGTATAGAAAGGACTGATGCAAGGCTCTGGGGTATGATCAGCGGTGAGTCCTACGTTTTTTTTATCTGTCATTTAGTATTTCTTTGCGAGAAAAAAAGGCAGAAGAGACAGATAAATGTCAGATATAAAATTTATAGGAAAGTTTTTAATGAAAGCCGGCCGGTGTGGCCGAGCGGTTCTATGCGCTACAGTCTGGAACCGCGCGACCGCTACGGTCGCAGGTTCGCATCCTGCCTCGGGCATGGATGTGTGTGCTGTCCTTAGGTTAGTTAGGTTTAAGTATTTCTAAGTTCTAGGCGACTGATGACTTCAGAAGTTATGTCCCATAGTGCTCAGAGCCATTTGAACCATTTTTTTTTTTTAATGAAAGATTACCAACGATCGCTGATGCCACGATCTCAGAAGAACAATCAGGCTTCAGAAACTGATGTTCTTTTAATATTAATATACAGTATTTATAAATAAGACAATTTATTCAAAAACTTTGGGAATTTAGCTCAGAAACAGACCGAGCATTTATTGATTATGAGAAGCTCTTTGATATGATAAAAAGACCCTGTTGTGGAAAATATTGGAAATGAAAGTTTTCCTAAACGTTTCATTAGTACCACAAAGCGTCTATATGTAAATACAAAAATAGTTACAAGTTCAGATTCGAAAATGCCAGATGAAATTTTAATAAATCAAGAGGTTCTGTAAGGTTTCACTGTATCACTTAGTTTATTTGATTGTATATTGACGACCTAGTTGTGAAGTGGGAAGATGAAATACAGTTAGGAATTAAAATAGGATCTAGTGTACCATAAAATGCTCTGTTATATGCTGATGACCAGATAATTATACAGGAAACAGAATGTAATTTATAAAGGGCAGTATATAGATTAAGACAAAACGTGATATATCAGAACTTAACTATGACTGCTATTAAGACAAAGATAGTCGCACTCAAAGGAAGGAATCCAGTCAGATAAAAAATAATAACAAATAAGAAAAGTTTTGGGACAAATATTCCACTTAATTATCTAGGGGGTGATATTACTTTTAACTATGACGAAGACATTAACAATAAGGTTAATAAACATCAAGCTATCTGCACGACAGTTGGAAAGATATTGGGAACAAAAACAAGTAAGGAACAACAACAAAATTCTATCAAGTTGTGGCTGTATCTACTCTCGTATGTAGTTCCGAATCATCGAGCGTAACGAAAAAAAGAAATGGAATTACGTAAACAGGCATCAGAGTTGAAGTTCAGAAGATATGTAAGAGGCTGTAATAAAATAGATAAAATAAGGAATGAAAAAATAAGATTAGATTCAAAAATTTTGTCAGCTAATGACGAGATAGAAGAGAATAGAATAAATGGAAGGATCATGTTGATAACCTAACAGAAAACAGATTGCTAAAAAATATAATGAATTATCGGCCGACTGGAAAGTGGGAAATAGGTAGAGCTCGTAAGAGATGAATGGATGGGGGATACAGACCGGAAGAGGTGACTACAATATCTAATAGATGGAAGGAGACGATGATGAGACAGATAACATTACTTCGGTATTTCTAAACTCAACTGGGGAAGTGGCAACCAAGCGACTATCAAATTGGTATGTAGAATCTAGGACTCTGGAGACATACCATCGAAATTTCGTAAAAGTATGATCTACATAATCCTGAAGATAGCAAGGGCTGACAGATGAAGCAAGGAGGGCATGAAAAGCAAATTAGCACAGGCAAAAAGAGCAATGCCGGCCAAGAAGACTCTGTTGATATCGAACATACACCCTAATCTCAGGGAGAAATTCCTTGGAGTTTACATTTGTGGTCGGCAGTTGGATGGGTGACCATCGAGGCCGCCATGCGCTGTTGCCATTTTTCGGGGTACACTCAGTCTCGTGATGCCAATTGAGGAGCTACTCGACCGAATAGTAGCGGCTCCAGTCAAAGACAACCATCGTAACGACCGGGAGAGCAGTGTACTGACCACACGTCCCCCCTATCCGCATGCTCAACTGAGGATGACACGGCGGTCGGATGGTCCCGATGGGCCAGTTATGGCTTGACGACGAAGTGCAATGATATGACACATGTTAAGACATCAAGTAATAACTTCCATGGTACTAGAGGGAGCTGTAGAGGGTAAAAACTGTACGGCAAGATATTTCAACACATGCTACGTCTTTACAGACGAATGGAAAAACTGGTAGAAGCCGACCTCGGGGAAGATCAGTTTGGATTCCGTAGAAATGTTGGAACACGTGAGGTAATACTGACCCTACGACTTATCTTAGAGAGTTGATTAAGGAAAGGCAAGCCTACGTTTCTAGCATTTGTAGACTTAGAGAAAGCTTTAGACAATGTTGATTGCAATACTCTCTTTTAAATTCTAAAGGAGGCAGGGGTAAAATACAGGGAGAGAAAGGCTATTTACAATTTGTACAGAAACCAGATGGCACTTATAAGAGTCGAGGGACATGAAAGGGAAGCAGTGGTTGGGGAAAGGAGTGTGACAGGATTGTAGCCTCTCCCCGATGCTATTCAATCTCTATATTGAGCAAGCAGTAAAGGAAACAAAAGAAAAGTTCGGAGTACGTGTTAAAATCCATGTAGAAGAAATAAAAACTTTGAGGTTCGCCGATGGCATTGTAATTCTGTCAGAGGTAGCAAAGGACTTGGAAGAGCAGTTGAACGGAATGGACAGTGTCTTGAAAGGAGGATATAAGATGAACAACAACAAAAGCAAAACGAGGATAATGGAATGTAGTCGAATTAAATCGGGTGATGCTGCGGGAATTAGATTAGGAAATGAGACACTTAAACCAGTAGGCGAGTTTTTCTATTTGGGGAGCAAAATAACAGATGGTTGAAGTAGAGTGGATACAATACAAAATGTAAACTGGCTATGGCAAGAAAAGCACATCTGAAGAAGAGAAATTTGCTAACGTCGAGTATAGATTTAAGTGTCAGGAATTTTTTCTGAAAGTATTTGTACGGAGTGTAGGCATGTATGTAAGTGAAACATGGACGATAAATAGTTTAGACAAGAGGAGAATAAAAGCTTTCGAAATGTGGTGCTACAGAAGAATGCTGAACATTAGATGGGTAGATAACATAAGTAATGAGGAGGTACTGAATAGAATTGGGGAGAAGAGGAATTTGTGGCACAACCTGACTAGACGAAGGGATCGGTTGGTAGGTAAGGCATCAAGGGGTCACCAGTTTAGTATTGGAGGGAAGCGCGGAGGGTAAAAATCATGGAGAGAGAGAGGCCAAGGCATGAATACACTAGGCAGATTCAGAAGGATGTAGGGGCAGTAGTCACTCGGAGGTGAAGAAGCTTGCACAGGATAGAGTGGCATGGAGAGCTGCATTACACCAGTCTCTGGACTGAAGACCACAACAACAACAACAACAACAACGCCCCACTGGGACAAACTTTGGCACTATATCCCTCAGTTGGACATCCAACAACTATGTCAACTAATGCAAAGCCAAATAACTGCTTGCATAAGGGTCAGACGTGGACCAACGTGTTACTATCAGTCGTTGGGTGCGTGATGCTTTTGGACTGGAACACGAAAAGAGCAAAGGGAGGGGGTGACTGTTGCGACAGTGGTACCCTCTGCCACACACCCTAGAAGTAAACACTTCTTCTTTAGCCGCAACCGCCTGAACCCAAACGCCTGCGAACATTCTGTTACAACTTACGCCCTGTACAGTTCACATACCAGAAATGACCGTAATATTGCTGTCCGGTAGCAACGCCAAAGACGCAAGGAGGGAAAACTTTTCGAATCTAATCACCACTGCATCATTTGTCACCAGAGAGGTTCACATCTCTTCTGAAATATTCGTCTCTCGGATCCGCCAGAGAAATGGCGGAATAAAAAACATTACACCATGCAGCGAGGGATAAGTAATTCATTACGGCAGCGGTGAAGAACAGAAAGAAACGCGGACTCTTCCTTTATTAAAGGGAGTGGCGTGGGGGGAGGGGGAAGGGGGGAGTTAGGGAATCAAAACGCAGGGGCAGAGCAGACTAACAAATTCCAGGCGCCAAATGGAGAACGCACTCACAGTGACCGTCGCCGAGTCGATATATTCAAATCGGGAAAAAGTCCGAAGTGTGAGTGGAGAATAACACGGTTCGGGGTCTGATGGGAGGGGGGAGGGGGGTAAGACACAGAAGGGGAGGAAAGAAGGTACTGTGCTGAAGACTATGGCGTCTGGCGTAGTGAGTTTTGTGTCTGCTGGAAGAAATGAGCAGGGGTCTGGAGGGGAGGGGAGAAGACAGAACGGAGATGTAATTCCAGGACCCGGGAGCTAATGAATTCAATCGGATGATCTGCTGGCGGCGTGGGACGGCCGAATGTTTCGGTAATTTATTCAAATCTGTCCTCGCGTCTCTCAAGTCAGGGAGGGCGTTTGCCAGAGAGGCCTGGAGAACTGGAGACCAGGCCCTCGGTGACACAGTACGTGCCCAAAGTCTCGAAGAGCCACAGCGATCGGTCCAGAAAGATGAGCACACAGTGGATCGAAAATGTCCGAATCAGGAGACATCACGCTAGTACCCTACAACACCGGTTCCAGCCTTGATCAGGGCGAGAGAGAGAGTTCAAAAGCCTCTTCATCTACACCACTTCCACTGGAGCTGCTCACTGATGACGTCATCACGCAGAGCTACCAAATTCCAATGTTGATGACTGCCATTTTACCCTGTCGCTTCAAATAGAAGGAAAGAGTGTTGTACCTGGAGAATGGTATACCTAGGAACATGTGATGTATCATAATCGGTGTTTCAACATCCTGGCCTAATTCTAAATCACATGAAAGAACAACCACTAAGAGCGCCGTAAGAAATATTTGACATGTTCTGTTGTGTTTAACTATGGGCATTGAGGCAATCATTCCTCCGGCACACCTGGTTGAAGGACCCGATTAGTAAAACCCCGTGTCCTGCTGTGTGGAGAAAAATCCATAACTGCCTCTGCACATCCCAGTCCGATAGGTATCGTCGACCCTTCGAGGCCTGTTACCAGTCACAGTCCCATGTTCTTTAATTAGCAGACAAAGGCCAGAAACTCAATATGCTGGAAGCCCTGGAAATTAACAAACATGTACCTCACAGTCAAGATCTAATCTTAAATTGACCAGACATAGCTCAATACTTCCTCTCTTGTAAACTTCACATAAATCTCTCAGTTTTTCATTGCTTCCCACACTGCCTGTTCCTCCATTTTCCTGTATTCATTATAGGCGTCTGAGCGTAGCACCCAAGTATTGCACCACAATTAAGAATGAAATTAAAAGTTAAAGTTGCTTTTTCAAACTTTGTCACCATATTCTTTAGTGTAATAATGGTTAAACTGTCAAGTATCAGACTGATTACGTCAATATTTTGCCTAAATACATCGTTTTAAGGAAAACGTAAGTGGCGCTAAATAACAAAGCTAGGAAGCCATAAATCGATCACAATGTGCAGATGTATGTCAAAATGAACTGGTACAAGTCTCAACATGACTAAAGCAATATTTTGGTCTGTATCCACGGTTTTAAGACAAATTTAAGACTGTAAATGTTACACTTAGAACTGTGAAAATTTGTATGACGCTTCAGTTCAACATGAAACTAATAACTACGTGACCTGATTAAGCTACCTTTAATAGTTTTCGAGTTATTTACTGAAAAATAAGTTTGGAACAAAAACATCCTTATTTGTAGTATATTAAGTATTTGTTACATTAATGCTAGAAAGTTTTGATTACAGTACACGATAAAACCTATTGAATAATAGAGCTGTAACAAGTTTCAAGGCATGGATTTAAATAATAACAAATACAAGGTCAGAGGCCATGTTCTACTGCCAGTTCCGTTCCAAAAATTATAGATGGCAGAGTTTAAATGTAGGCGAGCTAAAACTTTTTCTGTTGTTTTAACCAACTTACCTACATGCTTGCAAAAATTACGAAGATTCTAAATTGATTCACAACATTGTTATTAAATATTCTGTGTCCGAGAAAGCGGCCGTTTAAGAGACTGCTACCGTGTGCATAGGGCGGATGACAGCAGGTGTTCCCTTGGCCGTCCGCTGCGCCACACATATAAATACAGCCCGAGAGGCAAGACGAGGCTGCACTTCGCAACCAGACAGCGTAAGATCCGCGTCGGTCAAACGCCGGAGTGCACGCTGCCTCGGATGACGTCAGAGACAGGCTGTTACAAAATGATTATTTACAGTAATAATAGAAAGTCAACTCGCGAGCACTGTACACCGTCCTGGATGGCTTAGATTTCGCAAAAGTTACTGTTAGTGCGCCGCCCGTGAGGTTGACAAGTGGTGACAACTATTTTCCGCGTTTTTGGCGAGCACTTATTGTGACTATCAGTAGTCAGGTCGAAAGACAATTTAGTAGGAACTTGCCGTACAGGTCACCTCTGAAACTGATCATAGTGCTGTTTAGGATAGAGAGATTTAGTGCCAGTATTAACATAATGAATATTACAATGTTGTGCGTGTGAAACTTTACGAAATATATGTACCAATTAGAACTCGAAATCTTCGTTTGTAATCATAGTCCTGATCCTGGTGAGCAAATAGAGAACAGAAACATTTCTTTCAGTGGGCTGGACAAGAAGGTGGACTTGCAGACTGGGAACTACGGTCAGTATGTTCTCCGTCACTTTCTGGCTGACCACAGAAATAGTTGCCAGGCTCTCGTAAAAGACGGCGAACAATATTTACAACAATTCCAATTTCCTGCGTTGACTGATGATTATATTATTATTACTATCAAACTGCCGCCCCACAGGTTTAGCAATACGTAACCTAAACGAAGAAATCCCAGTACGTGTGAGGTGGACTCATGCACCGTGGGTTCCGTAACTATTGTATATACTCGTAGACAGTTCCTCCATCCCAAGAATCGAGCATCTTGAAGGTTTTTGCCTCTTATAGTTATTGATACTGGCAAGATACCGGTCACGGAAATTCCAAGACTTTCGCGTTCATTTCCAAGACTACTTTCGGCTTGTTTTCCCTTACTTGCACTGTGAAACCTTGCTTCTTGCCACACTTCACGATTCTAGGCCAATGGGGATTACCCTGTAGATTGTTATGAATGAATTTCTGAGTACCAAAATACGTGATATAAATGGCCGGTCTTTTGACTGCATTAACTTAGAAACTTAGATGTTTTACACCACCAAGGGACCATAGATCCTATGTGACATAAATCTGAACCTGATACTTCTACCTGTTCCTGAGAAAAATGGCCTCAACAGACGGACAGAGAGACAGTAGTATAATATGAGATAGTAATTTTTTTGTGTGGCTCAATTACAGATTAGTAATTCCTGATTTTTTTCTTAATTGTACGGTGAAACCTTGCTTCTTGCCAAATTCCTTGATTCTAGTACAAGGGAAAGTACAATATAGGTTTCGACGAGTGAGTTTGCGAGTGTAAAAAGTGTGGCATAAACAGCCGCATCTTTTGACTGCATTGACTTAGAATCCAACGTTTCTTCCACCGCCAAGGGATCGTATTTGACAAACTTGATACGTCGGTTCGTTTCTGAGAAAGAAAGGTCTTAATAGAAGGACGAACAGACAGAGTCATAAGAACTTTAAAAAAAATGGTATGATATAACTACAAATTTACAGTTTTCGGATATTTATCTTTTGTTGTACTGCGAAACATAGCTTCTTGCCAAATGTCAGGACTGTAGGTTAGCCCGCCTGCTTAGCTTAGTGGTAACGTGCAGTGCGCCCGGGTTCGATTCCAGGCCGCGTTGGAGATTTTCTCCGCCAGTGGACTGGGTGTTGGGTTGTCATCATCATTATCATCGACGCGCAAGCCGCCCAGACACACAGAGCTGACAAAGGCAACTAGGTTAAGTACCGAAAAAAATAATTTAAAAAATATAAAATAAAATTTAAAAAATGCACAAACAAAAGAGAAGTGTCGATAAAAACTGCCTTAAAAACATAATTATTAGATATACCAAGTAAATGTAACACCTAAGAAGAGTCTTAGCACTTTTGGGGGAACTAGCAACTATAAGAAATACTTATGAAACTGTGCCACCAATAACCCGAAGCATATCTGTATCTGTCTCTTTCTCTATCTACATAATCATCTCCTGCATCTCCACAACCCATCAAATATCAACTCACACTCAGGCTCATCATCATCATCATCTAACTCGCCTTCTACTATACCTAAAAAAAAAGAATAAAAATAAAATCACCATTACAGCAGCTAATAGACATGACAACCTTACCTGATATGTAACACAAAACTTTCCAGTACAAGCCAAGCTCGAAGGCGAAGCCAACACGCTAATACTGCGATTCCAGCAGGAAACCAGGAATTTCCAGCCAACAGACTGCTGCGCGTGCAAGCCGCCCAGGGTGGCGTCACTTGACATAAGACCTGCGACCCAGCGGCCAAACTTCCCCGGACGGGGCCTACGGGTCATTAATGCGACACGATCATTTCATTTTCATTGCAGGTCGAAGGTAAGTGCTCTTTGGGTTCTGATGAGTGAAACTGTGAGTATGACAATGTGACATAGATGGCCGCATCTTTCGCCTGTAGTGACTTAGAAGCTTAAATGTTTTATACAGCAAGTGACATAAATATCAACTTGATGCATTTACCTGTTCTTGAGAAAAATGGGAGTTAAGAGACGGACAGACAGACTGAATGACAATAATTTTTTTCGTGTGATATAATTACAAATTAACAATATTCGGATTTTTTCCTTTACGTGTACTGTGAAACATTTCTGCTTGCTAAATGTCAAGGTTTAAGATAATTACAATGAAATGAATATCCATATCTGCATACAGGCGTTGATATAAGTCAACGGGGACAGTTGAAAATGTGTGCCATGGCCGGGACTCGAACCCGAGATCTGCTGCTTACATGGCAGACGCTCGATCCACTTCTTTTTTTTCCGTGGCTGATCGTTGTATTTGGTCGTTGCGGACGTCACATGACATCCGTTGAAGTTCATTATTGATCATTTCGCACAGTTTTTTATTATAGAGGCCAATCAGCTCTCTGACCGAACACACTGAGCTACCGTGCCGGCGTCGATCTGAGCCACCGAGGACACAGAGGATAGTGCGACTGCAGGGACTTATCTCTGGCACGCCACCCACGAGACCCACATTCCCAACTTAGTGTCTTGCACTATATTCATAGTACCCCTGCCCATTGTACTCAGCCGGCCGGTATGGCCTAGTGGCTCTAGGCGCTTCAGTCTGGAACCACGCGACCGCTACGGTCGCAGGTTCGAATCCTGCCTCGGGAATGGATGTGTGTGACGTCCTTACGTTAGTTAGGTGTAAGTAGTTCTACGTCTATGGGACTGATGACCTTATATGTTAACTCCCATAGTGCACAGAACCATTTGAACCATTTTTGAACCATTATTCTCATTACTCGCGGCTTTTTGCCGTTTACCGTAAGAGTTCTGGCACTGTTTGTGCATCCGCACAGAAGATGGTCAAATGGCCGGTGAACCTTAACTATATATACAGGGTGGTCCATTGATCGTGACCGGGCCAAATATCTCACGAAATATGCGTCAAACGAAAAAACTACAGAGAACGAAACGTGTCTAGCTTGAAGGGGAAAACGAGATGGCGCTGCCATAGGTCAAACGGATATCAACTGCGTTCTTTAAACAGGAACCCCCATTTTTTATTACATATTCCTGTAGTACGCAAAGAAATATGAATGTTTTAGTTGGACCACTTTTTTCACTTTGTGATAGATGGCGCTGTAATAGTCGAAAACATATGGCTCACAATTTTAGACGAACAGTTGGTAACAGGTGGGTTTTTTAAAATTAAAATACAGAACGCAGGTACGTTTGAACATTTTATTTCGGTTGTTGCCGGCCGCGGTGGTCTACCGGTTCTAGGCGCTCAGTCCGGAACCGCGCGACTGCTACGGTCGCAGGTTCGAATCCTGCCTCGGGCATGGATGTGTGTGATGTCCTTAGGTTAGTTAGGTTTAAGTAGTTCTAAGTTCTAAGGGACTGATGACCACAAATGTTAAGTCCCATAGTGCTCAGAGCCATTTGAACCATTTGAACCATTTCGGTTGTTACAATGTGATACATGTCCCATTGTGAACTTATCATTTCTGAGAACGGATGCTGTTACAGCGTGATTACCTGTAAATACCACATTAATGCAATAAATGCTCAAAATGAGGTCCGTCAACTTCAATGCATTAGGCAATACGTGTAATGATATTCCTCTCAACAGTGAGTAGTTCGCCTTCCGTAATGTTCGCACATGGATTGACAATGCGTTGACGCATGTTGTCAGGCGTCGCCGGTGGTTCACGCAATTGGTAAACGGTCCATTTTAACACGGGTAATGTATCACGAAGGAAATACTGTCCGCACTGGCGAAATGTTACGTGATACCACGTATTTATACGTTTGTGACTATTACAGCGCCATCTATCACAAAGCGAAAAAAGTGGTCCAACTAAAACATTCATATTTCTTTACGTACTACACGAATATGTAATAGAAATGGGGGTTCCTATTTAAAGAACGCAGTTGATATCCGTTTGACCTATGGCAGCGGCATCTAGCGGGCCAACCATAGCGCCATCTGGTTTCCCCCTTCAAGCTAGACGAGTTTCGTTCTTTGTAACTTTTTCGTTTGACGCTTATTTCGTGAGAGATTTGGCCCAGGCGCTATCAGTGGACCACCGTGTATATATGTATATGAAGATAATTGCCCTGCAGATTTTGATGAGTGAGTTTGCGAGTATCGAAAATGAAGATAATTGACCTGGAGATTTTGATGAGTGAGTTTGCGAGCATCGAAAAATGTGACGTAAATGACGGTATCTTTTGACTATGTTGACTTAGAAGCTTAAATATTTTACCCCGCAAAGTGACTACAGACGTTAGTACGTGATACAAATTTCAAGTTGATACGTCAATCCGTTCCTGGGGAAGCGGAATCTAAACAGTGCGACAGACAAAGACATACAGGTGGACACGAAACTGATCCTGTAAGGATTCCGGTTTTATCGAGTGAGATACGGAACCCTATAGACAAAAGAAAATTGGATTAAATGGAAGTGACATTTAGAAGGTATGGTTAGAGAATGACTCTCACAAGGGAACCTCCCCATCGCACCCCCATCAGATTTGGTTATAAGTTGGCACAGTGGATAGGCCTCGAAAAACTGAACACAGATCGATCGAGAAAACAGGAAAAAGTTGTGTGGAACTAAGAAAAAATAAGCAAAATATACAAACTGGGTCGTCCATGTGCAATATAGGCAATATTAAGGGCAATGTGAGCCGAGGAGCGCCGTGGTCCCGTGGTTACCGTGAACAGCTGCGAAACTAGAGGTCTTTGGTTCAAATCTTCCCTCGACCGAAAATTTTAACTTTTTATTTTCAATTTATGTGACAAACCATTATGTTTTCATCACTTTTTTTGGAGTGATTATTACATTCACAAGAAAACCTAAATCGGGCAAGGTAGAAGAATCTTTTTACCCATTCGCCAAGTGTACTAGTTAGGTGGGTCGACAACATATTCCTGTCATGTGACGCACATGCCGTCACCAGTGTCGTATAGAATATATCAGACGTGTTTTCCTGTGGAGGAATCGGTTGACCTATGACCTTGCGATCAAATGTTTTCGGTTCCCATTGGAGAGACACGTCCTTTCGTCAACTAATCGCACGGTTTTGCGGTGCTGTCGCAAAACACAGACACTAAACTTATTACAGTGAACAGAGATGTCAATGAACGAACGGACAGATCATAACTTTGCGAAAATAAAGAAAGCAAAATTTTCTGTCGAAGGCAGATTCGAACTAAAGACTTCTCGTTCCCCAGCTGTTCACGCTAACCAGGGGACCACGGCGCTCCTCGGCTCACATTGCCCTTAATATTGCCTATCTTAGGCATGGACGACCCAGTTTGTATATTTTGCTTATTTTTTCATAGTTCCACACAACTTCTTCCTGTTTTCTCGATTGATCTGTGTTCAGTTTTTCAGGGCCTATCCACTGTGCCAACTTATAACTAAATCTGAGGGGGGTGCGATGGGGATCTTCCCTTGTCAGCTATAAATGCACTGGAAAAGGTAATGTAGTAGGGCCATGCAACTGATGGAGTACCGTAACATGCAATTTGCGTAATAGATGAAGTGATGGTGGAGAAGAAGAAGAACAACTTGTATCGGTGCCGTCTAGGCGGAATAGTGGGCAGGGGGAGGAGGAGGAGCAGGAGAGAGGTGGAGGGTACATTTGTCAGCTGTTTTATTGTTGTTGGCTAAGCGGCGGTGCAGTCATCGGGGCGGCCATCACGCCAGCATCTCTCACCTGTTAGTAAAGGCGCGCGTATCTCAGCCGGGGAGCGCTTTGCGCCGCTGACTCGCGGCCACAGGTATGTGTGCCACGCCGTAAATCGCAGCCCTGCTCTGAGTTACTGGGCCGCATTCCGCCCGGCCGCGGCCTGAAGACGGTGACAAAAGACGTTGCGAAACGTCGGCCGCGTTCCGCGAGCTAACACAGCGGCAAGCCGCCCACCGACGACACACCGGCGGCGGGCGGAGGGAGTGCGCGTCTACAGCTGAACTCACCCAAGTGCGTGGCGGAGGGAACCTACCACTGCAATATTACACAACTGGCCATTAAAATTGCTACACCAAGACGAAATGCGGATGATAAACGGGTATTGACTGGAGAAATATATTATACTAGAACTGACATGTGATTAACGCAATTTGGGTGCATAGATCCTGAGAAATCAGTACCCAAAACATCCACCTCTGACCGTAATAACGGCCCTGATACGCCTGGGCATTGAGTCAAACAGAGCTTGGATGGCGTGTACAGGTACTGCTGCCCATGCAGCTTCAACACGATACCACAGTTCATCAAGAGTAGTGACTGGCGTATTGTGACGAGCCAGTTGCTCGGCCACCATTGACCAGACGTTTTCAATTGGTGAGAGATGTGGAGAATGTGCTGGCCAGGGCAGCAGTCGAACATTTTCTGTATCCAGAAAGGCCCGTACAGGACCTGCAACATGCGGTCGTGCATTATCCTGCTGAAATGTAGGGTTTGTGGTGTCACCGCCAGACACCACAATTGCTAGGTGGTAGTTTAAATCGGCCGCGGTCCATGTAGTACATGTCGGACCCGCGTGTCGCCACTGTGATCGCAGACCTAGCGCCACCACCAAGGCAGGTCTCGTGATACGAGAGTGGACTCGACCCCAGTTGTACGAGAACCAAGCTACCGCCCAGTTGTACGCGAACCTAGCTATCGCCCAGTTGTACGAAGCCTTTCTCTCTCATTAGCCGAGAGACATAATAGCCATCAGCTAAGTTAATGGCTACGAACTAGCAAGGAGCCATTTGTAGCAGTGCCTATAGCTTCGAGTATTCAAGAGAGATGTATTCCAAGGAATCAATAAAAGTTAAGTAAAAAGCATCTACATACTTTTCTTCTTATTCATTCATAAGTTCTCATGTTCCAGACTTCACGCCCGCCTGCGTATTGCCGTTCGTGCACTATCGGCCACAGCGTTAGTTTAGCATTCCTTTTCAGCAATCCACAGCACGGTGTCGGTCCAGCTACCGACACTACAATTATTGGCGACGAGGGAAAAGTGACCTTTTTCTGCTTGCTTACATTTATTTCTGATTGCTTACATTTCATTGTGTCATGGCTTCGCCACATTCTCCAGATGTACTGTCCGAATTTTATCGCTTGCAGAATCAGCAGACGCAGGCGTTACTGGATGCCCTTGGACAGCTCGTCCAGGGTCAACGTACCATTCAAACCGATGCGGCCGCCGCCGCTTCTTCGCTACCGCTGCCACTGCACGCTGTTGCACCTCCCTTTCGACCATACGTGGCAGCCGATGAGACCTGGCAAGAGTGGTCTCGTCAGTTCGCCTTTCACATGGCTGCCTACAGAATTCAAGGTAATGAGCGGCAGCCGTTTTTGCTTTCTTGTGTCGGTGTGTCCACATACCGTGTGATAGTGAAATTGTTTCCCCGGCGCGACGTAGCAACTCTGTCCTACGAGGAAATTTTGTCTGCATTAGATGCCTATTTCAAAGAAACAGTTAATGTGGTTGCAAAACGGTATACGTTTTTTCGTACAAAACGTACGGCCGGTCAAACTAATAGGGAGTGGGTAGCAACATTGCAAGGACTTACTAGGGACTGTGCCTTTGAATGTGACTGTGGTCTTTCTTATTCAGATACAATGGTGCGTGATGCAATTGCACAGAACGTTTCTGATGTTCGCATACGGGAGCAAATTTTGAAACTAGTTAATCCCTCCCTTCAACACGTGATAGACATATTGGATAGACAGGACACACTTGACTGTGCTCAGGAATCTTTTGAAACTTCGCCAGCTGTGTGTAACATTAACCGGCCCGCCGGGCGCGCTCGCGCAACGCGGCCCGGTCAACTGCCCTCGCGGCCGTCCGCACAGCTGCCGCCGCGCGCTAAGCCAGGTGTGCCGCGCCAGCCCACAAATGCAGTGAAATCATGCCCGCGGTGTGCTACTAGACATTCGCGTGAACATTGCCCGTCACGCCAAGCTATTTGCTTTTTCTGCAATAAGAAAGGACATGTTCAAAGTGTTTGCCATAAAAAGCTCAGATCAGACAATCACAATCATTCCAGGCCCTTTGCTTCGCGCCGGAATCGAACCAAGGACACTCAGGCTCGTGGACCTTCGCCTATGGACATTCATGTCGTTAATTCCGCTTCGTCCAGTGACACTTTCTCTACCAGTAACAGTGATCGTCCCACAAAAACTGTGCGTCGACGTCGCCGGAAATCACGTCAATTAGCAAGTGATTCTGTACCAGTGTCTGTTCCAATTGCACACAACAGTCGCTCTTGTCGTCAGCAGGACAATAAACTTTTTGTGGACTTAGACTTTGACGGCAAAGTGATACCATTCCAGCTCGATACCGGAGCTGCAGTTTCATTGCTCAATCACGACACGTACAAACAACTGGGCAAACCACCGTTGCGTTCCGCACATGTTAAGCTAACTACATATTCCGGACAGAAAATTCCTGTGTTAGGACAGTGCAGCCTTCTTGCAACATACAAGGGACAAACAAAACTTGTGTCATTTTACGTTCTTCGTTCTTCTTCTGCAGTGAACTTGTTTGGTCTAGATTTATTTAAGTTGTTTAACATGTCTATTGTAAATCAGGTCCTATCAGTGAATCAGACTGTGCCTACAGACAGTGTTTCTCGGCTGTGTGACGAATTTGCAGACATTTTTGCACCGGGCTTAGGTTGCGCTACAAACTATGAAGCACATTTAGAACTGAAGGTAAACGCGCAACCGAAATTTTTCAGGGCGCGCAATGTTCCCCACGCATTGCGTGATGAGGTCGCAAGAACGTTACACGATCTCGAATCACAGGGTGTAATTGAACGTGTGCAAGCTTCTCTCTGGGCCTCACCCTTAGTAATTTTGCCAAAACCTTCCGGAAAATTGAGACTTTGCGTGGACTTCAAGGCCACAGTGAATCCACAGCTAGTGACTGCTACTTTTCCTTTGCCCCGCCCGGAAGATCTTTTTGCTAAACTGTGCCCGGGAAAATATTTTTCAAAGTTGGACCTAGCCGATGCGTACTTGCAAATACCGGTGGACGACGAATCCCAGCGCGTATTGGTGGTTAACACGCATCTTGGATTGTACCGCTTCAAAAGACTGCCATTCGGGTGTGCATCCGCCCCTGCCTTGTTTCAGCAATATTTACAAACTGTTTGTGCGTCGGTCCCTACTGCAGCAAACTATCTGGACGATATAGTGATCTCCGGACAGACAGAAGAAGATCATCTTGCGAATTTACGAACATTATTTCAGGTCTTGCGGCAAAATGGTCTTCGCTTGAGGAAGGACAAATGTGTGTTTTTTGCTCGTGACTTACCATACCTGGGACATGTCATTAATGCCCAAGGCATACATCCAAGTCCAGCGCACCTCCGTGCCATACACGACTTGCCTTCCCCTCAAAATCTGAAACAGCTACAGAGTGTGTTGGGTAAAATTAATTATTACCATAAATATGTGCGCAATGCCTCTTCCATTTCAGCTCCGCTTCATCGCTTACGCCGTAAAGGTGTTCCGTTCGTCTGGACGACGGAATGTGAACGCGCCTTTCGCCAGTTGAAATCGGCGTTGCTTTCTAATACTTGCCTTACGCCTTTCGATCCCCAGAAACCCCTTTTGTTGATGGTAGATGCATCGGATTTCGGGATCGGTGCTGTGCTTGCGCACAAAGTTGGCTCACATGATCGCCCTATTGCCTTTGCGTCCAAATTGCTCTCGTCTGCGCAAAGAAATTATTCACAGATAGAGAAAGAAGCTTTGGCTCTCGTGTTTGGTGTTACTAAGTTCCATGATTTCTTGTATGGTCGTCACTTTACCATCATCACAGACCACAAACCTTTGACGTCGCTTTTTCATCCGACCAAGCCTGTACCTCCACGTACAGCGCAGAAATTCATTCGCTGGTCTATTTTCCTCTCGCAGTACCGCTACGATATCTTGTATCGGTCCACTGCTAAGCACGGAAACGCCGATGCGTTGTCCCGTTTGCCTGTTGCTGAGGATAAAGCATTCGATTCTTCCGAACTTGCTTGCATGTTCATTGATTCGGAAACCGATGAAGTGGTCGAATCGTTTCCGATTGATTTTCGTCGTGTCGCTACAGCCACAGCTGCTGACCCTGTCCTTGCTACTGTTTTACGTTTTGTTGCTACGCAATGGCCTTTGTCAAAGTCTCGGATCGAGGATCCGTTGGTTCGCCGATTTTTTGCTCACAAAGAGAGACTTTTTGTTCGACGTGGTGTTTTGTTGTTGCGTTCTGATAATGATCAGTCCAGAGTCGTGGTCCCACGTTCGTTACAGTCCTCTGTTTTACGGCTTCTTCATAAAGGACATTGGGGTATAGTGTGAACGAAACAACTTGCTCGTCAGCACTGTACTTGGTTCGGAATCGATACTGCGATTACGAATATGTGTTCTTCGTGCCCGGCGTGTGCCGAACAACAGTCCGCACCGCCGCGGAAAGTCTTTGTGTGGCCAAAAGCCACTTCCCCTTGGCAACGCTTGCACATTGATTTTGCTGGTCCATTCTGGAATGCTCGATGGTTGGTTCTGGTCGACGCCTTCAGTAATTTTCCTTTTGTTGTTCGGATGTCTTCCACGACGTCCTCCGCCACCATCCAAGCGTTGTCTGCTATCTTTTGCATTGAAGGTCTTCCGCAGACTATTGTTTCCGACAATGGCCCACAATTCATGTCCGCCGAATTCCAGTCTTTCTGCCAGGCCAATGGTATTCAACATCTGACATCCGCGCCGTTTTCGCCTCAGTCCAACGGTGCCGCTGAACGATTGGTCCGGACTTTCAAGTCACAGATGTTGAAATTGAAAGAGTCGCATTCTCGGGAGGACGCATTGTTGCTCTTTTTGTCTTCGTATCGCTCTCAGCCCCGAGATGGTCGCTCGCCGGCTGAGTTGCTCCACGGTCGTCCTCATCGCACCTTGATGTCTTTGCTGCATCCGCCGCATCAGGTTCCTGCGCAGCGGCAGACTCCTGCTTTTGCTCCAGGCGACGTTGTATTTTATCGCAACTATCGAGGTTCACGGCGTTGGCTCGCAGGGCGCATTCTTCGCTGCCTCGGCCGCGCGATGTATTTGGTTTTGGGGGCCTCTGGTGAGGTGCGTCGGCATCTCAATCAGCTGCGCCTCTGTCGTCGCTCGGGTTCTGCCGCTCCCCGTCTGCTTTCAGCGACGGTGCCGTCCGGTCAGCGCCCTGGGGACCCATCTACTGGCTCGCCTCATCCCCAGGTGTTACCGACGATGCCTTCCATTTTGCCCCATGGCGACGCGCCGCCGCCGCCGCAGCAGCAGCAGCAGCAGCAGCCGCCGCCGCCGCCGGCCGCATTCGACGCTTCGTTGCAGCCGCCAAGCGCCTCCCAGGGTCACGCGCCGCCGATCGCTTTCCGTGACCAGCTGTCCTCCACCATGGAACGCCCGCCCGCTCCGGACCACATGACGTCATCGCGCGTCGGCTACCCCGACGCCATGGACGTCGACCCTTCAGTACCTCCTGTCTCTTTACGGGCGCATACACCGCATGTTGACGTGCACCCTGGACTAGTTTTGCAGGCGTTTCCTAGCTCCCCTCGGACCGGATGGCCGGGTGCGGGTGGCACAGCCTCGCCTGTTGTTAGGCTCCCCACCTCATCGCATACGTCAACATGTGGTCCTCCCCACGGCGGGCGGAAGCCTTATTACACGACCGTTCGCCGATTTGCGGGGGAGGAATGTGGTGTCACCGCCAGACACCACACTTGCTAGGTGGTAGTTTAAATCGGCCGCGGTCCATGTAGTACATGTCGGACCCGCGTGTCGCCACTGTGATCGCAGACCTAGCGCCACCACCAAGGCAGGTCTCGTGATACGGGAGTGGACTCGACCCCAGTTGTACGAGAACCAAGCTACCGCCCAGTTGTACGCGAACCTAGCTATCGCCCAGTTGTACGAAGCCTTTCTCTCTCATTAGCCGAGAGACATAATAGCCATCAGCTAAGTTAATGGCTACGAACTAGCAAGGAGCCATTTGTAGCAGTGCCTATAGCTTCGAGTATTCAAGAGAGATGTATTCCAAGGAATCAATAAAAGTTAAGTAAAAAGCATCTACATACTTTTCTTCTTATTCATTCATAAGTTCTCATGTTCCAGACTTCACGCCCGCCTGCGTATTGCCGTTCGTGCACTATCGGCCACAGCGTTAGTTTAGCATTCCTTTTCAGCAATCCACAGCACGGTGTCGGTCCAGCTACCGACACTACAGGGTTTCACAGGGATAGACTGATGGGTAGAGCCCGGTCGTAACACATCTGAAATGTAACGTCCACTGTTCAAAGTGCCCTCAATCCGAACAAGAGGTGACCGAGACGTGTAACCAATGGCACCCGATACCATCATGCTGGGTGATATGCCAGTATGGCGATGACGAATACACGCTTCCAATGTGCGTTCACCGCGATGTCGGCAAGCACGGATGCGACCATCATGATGCTGTAAACAGGACCTGAATTCATCTGAAAAAAAATAACGTTTTGTCATCCGTGCACCCAGATTCGTCGTTGAGTACACCATCGCATGCGCTCGTGTCTGTGATGAAGCATCAAGGGTAACCGCAGCCATGGTCTCCGAGCTGATAGTCCAATGCTGCTGCAAACGTCGTCGAACTGTTCGTGTAGATGGATTGTTGTCTCGCAAACGTTCCCATCTCTTGACTCAGGGATCGAGACGTGGCTGCACGATCCGTTACAGCTATGCGGATAAGATGCATGTCATCTCGACTGCTAGTGATACGAGGCCGTTGGGATCCAGCACGGCGTTCCGTATTACCCTCCTGAACCCACCGATTGCATATTCTGCTAACAGTCATTGGATCTCGACCAACGCGAGCAGCAATGTCGCGATACGATAAACCGCAATCGCGATAGGCTACAATCCGACCTTTGCCAAAGTCGGAAACGCGATAGTACGCATTTCTCCTCCTTACACGAGGCATCACAACAAAGTTTCACCAGGCAACTCTGGTCAACTGCTATTTGTGTATGAGAAATTGGTTGGAAACTTTCCTCACGTCAGCACGTTGTAGGTGTCACCACCGGTGCCAACCTTGTGTGAATGCTCTGAAAAGCTAATCATTTGGATATCACAGCGTCTTCTTCAAATGGTTCAAATGGCTCTGAGCACTACGGGACTTAACATCTGTGGTCATCAGTCCCCTAGAACTTAGGAATACTTAAACCTAACTAACCTAAGGACATCACACACATCCATGCCCGAAACAGGATTCGAACCTGCGACCGTAGCGGTCACGCGGTTCCAGACTGAAGCGCCTAGAACCGCACGGCCACACCGGCCGGCCAGCATCTTCTTCCTGTCGGTTAAATTTCGCGTATAGCACGTCATCTTCGTGGTGTAGCAATTTCAATGGCCAGTAGTGTACCACGCCCCACATTTTTTTCTCATAACGTGATTATTGTTAAGAGTCAGAATTTGGTGACAATATACGTCAACATGTCTTGCCCATGTCCTATTTCTCTTCGTGGTCTCTATCGCGTTCTATGGCCGTTGGGGAACGTTGTGAAAGATGTAACCGCTCATTAGAGAGTGGTTATACGGAAACGAGTATTAGATTAATTCTGTAACACGAAATGACCTAAGACCCAAAAAACGGTAGTAGCATTACGAAGTAATAGTTAATTAAAATTTTACAAACGCAAAGTAGTATAAAGGGAATCCAAGGAAGACATAACAAAGCTGCGTTTTTTTTGTTTTTTTTTTTGAATGTAATATATAAACCAATGCGCATCATTGTTAGGTCTCTTGAGTTTTTGTTTTCAGCGGTGGCGAGTATGTTCGCAGTTCTTCCGTCGTAGTCGCAATTTTGGCATTAGAAGCCTTATTAAATTGAATTGTTAGAACTGGATTAGACATTGGAGTGGTGGAGAATAGATTATTTTGGGATAAATTCAGAGACGGAGTCAATTAGATGCGATTTGGTGTACGAACATTGATATTCAAGTGAATGGTGGTTGTACATGTTAAACGAAACGCTACGATCGTATACTACGATTGTGAAGACATTTATTGACAATATGGAAACTTTTATGTTGAATTAGGACTCTATTCGCTGTATGGGAAATATTAAAGAGTATTGGGACTGAAAATATTTTGGACCTTATTACACTAGTATGTTGGCCGCACGTTGTCAAGAGAAGTGAAAAATAGTGCCCGTTAAAAGATTCAACTTGTGCTGAACAGACATTGAAAGGATTCGAACCCATAATTAATATCGTGTCGTGAGAATTGAGAAGCTTAGACACTGTAAGGCCCTGAGACATATTAATAATTTATCGGACATTAATGGCAAAGGACGGCTGCATGGGAAAGCATATCTTTGGTGATAGGTACACGAAGGAATGTAGTAATGACTGACTGTTATCATACCGAAACAATGCGCACTAGGATCAACTGTCCTTTATTGACCCCCGGTGCCGTCACTAATTAATTTAAGAAAGAGCGTGTATTCCCTGTTTGTAAAAGCTCTTGTCCTGTAGGCGTAGCCATGTTTTCACTGTATGACTGACACTCTCGTTATCTTCAAAGTGTGTTCCCAGCAGAGAATCTTTAAGCGACCCAAAGAGATGGAAGTCCGAGGGTGCCAGGTCTGGAGTGTAGGGTGGACGAGGCAGTGATGTCCAGCACAATTTGGCGACGTGTTCCCGGGTTCTCCGACTAGTGAGTGGGCATGTATTATCGTGTTGGAGCAAGATTCTTGTCCGATCGAACGCGTCCGAAATGGTTCTTGAGCGTATTCAGAGTCTTCAAGTATGCCTCTGAATTGATGGGACTTCACATCCACGAGAACGACGCCATGAGAATCCAAGAAGACTGTCACCATGCCTTTTTCGGCAGAGGGGGGTTATCTCGAATTTCTTCTTTTGTGGTGGATGAGGATGATGCCACTCCATGGACTACCTTTTTGCATCCGGAGCAAAGTATTGCACCCAGCTTTCGTCCCCCGTAACGATCCGTGACAGAAACGCCCCTCCGTAGGTCCCAAAACGCTCCAACAATTCAGATGAAATGACCTTTCTTTGAATCTTATGGTGAATCTTATAGTCTACTGTGCGCATCCGTGGAACACATCGTGAGCTCCTCTTTGAATATCCGAGAGTCTCAATCATTGCAGACGCACTTCCAATGCTGACCGTCAACTGTGGAGCCAATTGTCGAGTTGTGACGCGCCGTTCGGCACGAATAATGGCATCCGCAAGACTCAGCACGTCTGGAGCAGTGGGTGTGACAGGACGTCCCGAGCGTGGCTGATCATGGAGCTCTGTTTCTGCATCTCCTGAGGCTGTAATTTTCTTTACCCATCTGCCAACTGTTCTCCTATCAACTACCGCCATACACTGCACACAGACGTTTCTGGATGTTCACCACGGTTTCTTTTTCTGCCCACAGGAATTCAATAAAAACACTCTGCTTGTAACGTGAGTCGTATGTAGACGCCACTTTGATGCTGTAGTACGGCTCTGCCATCTGCCACAACGGTTCGAAACTTCACCGTCATAAAGAACAAACATCGGCCGGCCGGAGTGGCCGAGCGGTTCTAGGCGCTACAGTCAGGAACCGCGCGACCGCTATGGTCGCAGGTTCGAATCCTGCCTCGGGCATGGATGTGTCTGATGTCCTTAGGTTAGTTAGGTTAAAGTATTTCTAAGTTCTAGGGGACTTATGACCTCAGAAGTTAAGTTCCATAGTGCTCAGAGCCAATTTGAAAGAACAAACATCAAATGCGAAGCACCAACAAGGACGTTTGTCTTTTTTTTTTTTTTTTCTTTCGAATAACCCATTTGGAGGGTACGATGAATCAACTTTGGCTACTCTTCATTGTATTAGATATCTTCAGTTTCCAAATTTCCTTCATCCTTTTAGAGTGTTGTTCCCTTTCTTCTTGAGTCCACTTTCGTCTAGTTATTTTCTTTCTCTCCTGAAATTCTGCCTTTTGAACTGCCTTTCTGAAATGTGTTCTGTTTTCTATTGTGTCTATTGTAACTCCAGCATTTTCAATGTCCTTTTCAGTCTCTATGAACCATGCTAGCTTGGATTTGTAGCTATTGAGTAATGTGAATATCCGCTTGGTTAGTCTGTTGTTATTCATTCTGAATATATGTCCAAAAAACTGTAGTCTCCTCTTCCTCATTACATCAGTTAGTTTCTCCGTTTTCAGATATAGCTCTCTGTTTGGTCTTAACCTGTATTCAGCATTATCGTTTCTTTTAGCTCCCAGTATTTTCCTTAAAATTCTTCTTTCGACCTTCTCTAGTTTCTCAAGATCTCCATTTCTTGTTAGTTTAAGTGTTTCTGCCGCATAGAGAGGTTCAGGTCTGGCCACTGTTTGGTAGTGTCTTAATTTCGTGTTCCAGGTCATATGAAACACTCTTTCCATTTTGTGCACTCTAGTTTCTATAGCTATCTTTTCTTTGGCATTGTATGTAATCCACTCTCCTAGGTATTTAAAGGAATCTGTTTTGTGTATTGTGTTGTTGTCAACTGCAATATTTTCTGAAGCATCACAGATGTTTGTCATAAACTTTGTTTTTTCATAGGTTTCATAGGTTTATAGGTTTTTTCATAGGACGTTTGTCTATGTATATTAATGCCTTTTTTAAAAGAATGTGGGGCATTATTTAATGAATGACCCTCGTACAACAGGTGCGTTTAGATGAGCCACATTCGATGGCAATAGAATTTCCGTCAACATTTCTGCATACACGATAACGCAGCGATATCGCCCGGCTACATTGATGATGGAGTTGCAAGTAGTTACCGACGTACTGCTGAGGTGTTGCCAGTATTGTACAACAAGGCTGGACAATATTTCTTATTGCTGGGCCACATCTACCGTAACGCAGCCCAGAGGCTAAGAGTCCACTCTGGAATCCCCGAAAAAAATCGTAACAGTCAATATTAATGAGATATGATAGTAAAAATAAAATGAGATTTTCTTCCAGTATAGATCTGTAATACAAATAAAAAAAATGCTCTGAGGATGATGTTCTAATGCTTAGAGGGTTGGATTGTTTTGGGGAAGGAGACTAGACAGCGAGGTCATCGGTCTCATCGGATTAGTGAAGGAAGTCGGCCGTGCCCTTTCAAAGGAACCATCCCGGCATTTGCCTGGAGCGATTTAGGGAAATTACGGAAAACCTAAATCAGGATGGCCGGACGCGGGATTGAACCGTCGTCCTCCCGAATGCGAGTCCAGTGTCCACCTCGCTCGGTGTTCTAATGCTTAGAATCGAGTTTTGCTTTCAGCGAGCCGCTCCTACCGACACTGAGGCTGTACAAGGAATCCCTAACCTGCCTCGTGTTTCGTTTCCTCAAAGTCTTTCGCGAACGTCGTTTGTGGCTATCAGTGCCCAGTTCCGCTATGAAACGCATTGTGATATAATATGCAACCGGGAATGCGAATGCTATGTATGGACGCTGCGAGCGAAGTCAAAAAACTTTCAAGGTAGCTCGTTTCTAGAACTCGTGGAAGTAAATTTTCATGTGAATTGCGGTATTCGAAGAGCCTCTTTCGTTTCAATCCAGTACAGGTTGTGTGTTGCCCGTCCCGCCGTAAATACGCCTGGCGAATGGAGTATTGAAATCGACCTTTTTTAAACGAGAGACAAACAGTGTCTTAGAGCATTATTTTCGGAACAGTACTTCATGTCTGCCGGAATGTAGAGCAAATTTAGTCTCTAAACTGTATCTAGTGTTGAGTAGCGTATTAAAAATTGATTTGACTTATAAAATATCTGTGCTTACGAGTGTGTATTTGTGTGTGTGTGTGTGTGTGTGTGTGTGTGTGTGTGTGTGTGTGTGTGCGTGCCGCGCGCGCGAGGAACAGTCAATTTTATGAGTGCACGTAATTATTTAAAACACTGAACTTTGTAATTTATCGTCCTTCTGTTCTCACTTCTAGCAAATGTACGAGGGCAGTTCAATAAGTAATGCAACACATTTTTTTTCTCGGCCAATTTTGGTTGAAAAAACCGGAAATTTCTTGTGGAATATTTTCAAACATTCCCGCTTCGTCTCGTATAGTTTCATTGACTTCCGACAGGTGGCAGCGCTGTACGGAGCTGTTAAAATGGCGTCTGTAACGGATGTGCGTTGCAAACAATGGGGCAGTGATCGAGTTTCTTTTGGCGGAAAACCAGGGCATCTCAGATATTCATAGGCGCTTGCAGAATGTCTACGGTGATCTGGCAGTGGACAAAAGCACGGTGAGTCGTTGGGCAAAGCGTGTGTCATCATCGCCGCAAGGTCAAGCAAGACTGTCTGATCTCCCGCGTGCGGGCCGGCCGTGCACAGCTGTGACTCCTGCAATGGCGGAGCGTGCGAACACACTCGTTCGAGATGATCGACGGATCACCATCAAACAACTCAGTGCTCAACTTGACATCTCTGTTGGTAGTGCTGTCACAATTGTTCACCAGTTGGGATATTCAAAGGTTTGTTCCCGCTGGGTCCCTCGTTGTCTAACCGAACACCATAAAGAGCAAAGGAGAACCATCTGTGCGGAATTGCTTGCTAGTCATGTGGCTGAGGGTGACAATTTCTTGTCAAAGATTGTTACAGGCGATGAAACATGGGTTCATCACTTCGAACCTGAAACAAAACGGCAATCAATTGAGTGGCGCCACACCCACTCCCCTACCAAGAAAAAGTTTAAAGCCAACCCTCAGCCGGTAAAGTCATGGTTACAGTCTTCTGGGACGCTGAAGGGGTTATTCTGTTCGATGTCCTTCCCCACGGTCAAACGATCGACTTTGAAGTGTATTGTGCTACTCTTCAGAAATTGAACAAACGACTTCAGCGTGTTCGTAGGCACAAAAATCTGAACGAACTTCTCCTTCTTCATGACAACGCAAGACCTCACACAAGTCTTCGCACCCGAGAGGAGCTCACAAAACTTCAGTGGACTGTTCTTCCTCATGCACCCTACAGCCCCGATCTCGCACCGTCGGATTTACATATGTTTGGCCCAATGAAGGACGCAATCCGTGGGAGGCACTACGCGGATGATGAAGAAGTTATTGATGCAGTACGACGTTGTCTCCGACATCGACCAGTGGAATGGTACCGTGCAGGCATACAGGCCCTCATTTCAAGGTGGCGTAAGGCCGTAGCATTGAATGGAGATTACGTTGAAAAATAGTGTTGTGTAGCTAAAAGATTGGGGAATAACCTGGTGTATTTCAATGCTGAATAAAACAACCCCTGTATCAGAAAAAAAAATGTGTTGCATTACTCATTGAACTGCCCTCGTAGTGAGCATGACATTCTTTTTCTGGCCAGGCGAGCTACAGTGTGGACAAGGATATTTTCTGAACATTCATCAAAGTACTCTACAACCTCGTGAAACGGTAAGTATGAAACAGATGACGTTAAGAAGCTCAAACCCGTCGCCTCACATGTAAACTACTGCTTACGGCGAGCACTTTTAACGGTTTTTCTGCAGCCAGTAACGCTCCCCACCTCTGACTTTTTAAAGGATCGAACTCCCATATATAACCAGTTTCAAACGTCTGGTTACTTGAGAAATGAGCCAATGTATAAAATATTTCACGTTATACATGTAAATTGAAAACCATATAGCGTGAAGTCATATGAGGACCACGCTCATGTTGTAAAGTGGCTGAATAAATGAAGGTAAGATTCGCACCTTACATGAGAGCTTTATAAATCACAACAGGAAGGTGAATATGGCACCTAACTTAATTTGGCGGTAATGGGCAAATTTGCCTGGCAGTATGTAATGCAAAAAGGGATGACTTTCAATCAACGGTAATTGACACACCGTTGCTGTAGTGCATGTTTGAGCGGAAGGTGAAACAAGCAGCGAGAGGCGTTTTAGTTTGGAATTTAGAGGGACGACGCAGAGGCAAGGCCGTGCTACAGGGAGTACCACGGAAACCACTCAAAGGGGTGTCCCAGGCGGAAAGTCAACGACCGACCAGGTGACTGAGATGGGGAGAGCGAGTATAGCGGCCCATCTCAGGGTGGACAGGAAAGAAAGCTTTTAGATAACTGCATTTTGGAATTCCAAATGGATAAGAAACAAGACTAGCAACACATTTTCGGTCACATGTCCAGTGAGTGGTACACACGTGAGAGAGTCAATGTATGCATTTAGGCGCCTGGAACGTGCACAGAACGTCCAATTGTCGGAAGCGCGCTAGGAAGGAGAAAAGAGCCAAAGTTTAAACGCAATTTAATGGTAGGGACCTTGCGATTGGTAGACAGTTTCCACAAAATAAGACGAACGCTCCTATTGGTCGAAAAACGCCGTGATGTGAAGAACGAAAGAACCCAGGTGGGGAGACAGTTTGGCAATGAGTATGACAGGACAGAAATTTTCGAGCTCTCTTCTCTGAACTGTTGTCAAGTGCAGAATGGAGCGCATAACGCTCTGTACGACGCAGGGAGGTAATTTGTGTGAACACTGCGTTCACAGTTCCAGCTAGAAATTAGATGTCGGATCGTTGAGCTCCATCTGTGGAGAAACGAACCAGCCAATTACTTAATTGTTCTTGCGAGAACTGAGAGGGCATTATAATACGCACGCTGCACCAACCATGCGCGTGTATATCGGCACACTCTAAGACTTGGGATGAGTACATGTCCTCTCACATACCGTGAAACATAGGGAAAGTTTCTGCTGGAAAATTCAGCAAAGGTGTAATCAGTTTTTTAGGAATTTCAGCAGAAGAGAGCGACCTAGCAGACGACAGCTCATCGCAGCTTAAGTTAAGTACCGCGTGCAGAGGCATAAACTTTGTTGGTTCACCAGCTTGCGTCCACTGTCAACTCGAGCGACCTTGGGTAATCTTTTGCTCAATTTGTCACATAACTAACCATCCATCGTAGACTTGATTGCCATCCTAAAAATAGTACCGAACTTTGAACCGGAATCGGACGATTTTCGTAGTACTGACCAACATCATAATGTAAGTGCAGGAACAAAATTTTAATATTGTCATGTTTAGGATACTTTAACCTTCTGAGAGTTAATATTTAATATTGTTGTGTTTAGGATTATTTCACCTTTTGATGTTGACGAGATGCGTTATTCTGACAACTGTTTCTTTATTGTCACACTGAAAACTGTGTGAAAGCGTATATTTTTGTGCTAATATTGCGACATTAAACATGTGATTTCAAGTTACACAGTTGTGTTCAATCCTAGAATAAGTAAACCAAAAAATACTGCACATAATGTTCAGAACAGCTTGAACGACTAGACAGGACGTTCACATTCACAGGACATGTACATTAGTATGTTCTGCGGAAATGATTAGCGTTTCACTGACCTCGGTTCAGCATGTGTCCTTCTGCCTAGTAGGCACTACGTCCGCCATGGGCCCTGATCAACTTGTTCCATGCTTGATGACATCGAAGCGTATAACGTGCGAATGGAGTCCTGTGGTACAGCCGTGCATGCTGCATTAAGCTGCTTCCACAGTTCATCTGTGGTGGTTGGAGCTGGGTCACAGCACTACACCCATCGTTTCACCCTATGCCACACATTTTCGACTGGCGACAAGTCACGTGATGTAGCGGGTCAGGGCAAAAGACTCACAGCCTGTAACACCAAGAAGGCACGTGTTCGTGCAGCAGCATGTGACCATGCATTGTCTTTTACATCTACATCTACACCCACATCTACATACACTCCTGGAAATGGAAAAAAGAACACATTGACACCGGTGTGTCAGACCCACCATACTTGCTCCGGACACTGCGAGAGGGCTGTACAAGCAATGATCACACGCACGGCACAGCGGACACACCAGGAACCGCGGTGTTGGCCGTCGAATGGCGCTAGCTGCGCAGCATTTGTGCACCGCCGCCGTCAGTGTCAGCCAGTTTGCCGTGGCATACGGAGCTCCATCGCAGTCTTTAACACTGGTAGCATGCCGCGACAGCGTGGACGTGAACCGTATGTGCAGTTGACGGACTTTGAGCGAGGGCGTATAGTGGGCATGCGGGAGGCCGGGTGGACGTACCGCCGAATTGCTCAACACGTGGGGCGTGAGGTCTCCACAGTACATCGATGTTGTCGCCAGTGGTCGGCGGAAGGTGCACGTGCCCGTCGACCTGGGACCGGACCGCAGCGACGCACGGATGCACGCCAAGACCGTAGGATCCTACGCAGTGCCGTAGGGGACCGCACCGCCACTTCCCAGCAAATTAGGGACACTGTTGCTCCTGGGGTATCGGCGAGGACCATTCGCAACCGTCTCCATGAAGCTGGGCTACGGTCTCGCACACCGTTAGGCCGTCTTCCGCTCACGCCCCAACATCGTGCAGCCCGCCTCCAGTGGTGTCGCGACAGGCGTGAATGGAGGGACGAATGGAGACGTGTCGTCTTCAGCGATGAGAGTCGCTTCTGCCTTGGTGCCAATGATGGTCGTATGCGTGTTTGGCGCCGTGCAGGTGAGCGCCACAATCAGGACTGCATACGACCGAGGCACACAGGGCCAACACCCGGCATCATGGTGTGGGGAGCGATCTCCTACACTGGCCGTACACCACTGGTGATCGTCGAGGGGACACTGAATAGTGCACGGTACATCCAAACCGTCATCGAACCCATCGTTCTACCATTCCTAGACCGGCAAGGGAACTTGCTGTTCCAACAGGACAATGCACGTCCGCATGTATCCCGTGCCACCCAACGTGCTCTAGAAGGTGTAAGTCAACTACCCTGGCCAGCAAGATCTCCGGATCTGTCCCCCATTGAGCATGTTTGGGACTGGATGAAGCGTCGTCTCACGCGGTCTGCACGTCCAGCACGAACGCTGGTCCAACTGAGGCGCCAGGTGGAAATGGCATGGCAAGCCGTTCCACAGGACTACATCCAGCATCTCTACGATCGTCTCCATGGGAGAATAGCAGCCTGCATTGCTGCGAAAGGTGGATATACACTGTACTAGTGCCGACATTGTGCATGCTCTGTTGCCTGTGTCTATGTGCCTGTGGTTCTGTCAGTGTGATCATGTGATGTATCTGACCCCAGGAATGTGTCAATAAAGTTTCCCCTTCCTGGGACAATGAATTCACGGTGTTCTTATTTCAATTTCCAGGAGTGTAGTTACTCTGCATTTCACGGTTAAGTGCCTGGCAGAGGGGTCATCGAACCACTTTCAAACTACTTCTCTACCATTCCACTATCGAATGCCACGTGGGAAAAAGGAACACTTACATCTTTCCGTTTCAGCTCCGATTTCTCTTATTTTATTATGATGATCATTTCTCCCTACGCGGGTGAGACTCAACAAAATATTTTTTCGCATTCGAAAGAGATAGCTGGACACTGAAATTTCGTAAATAGTTCTCGGCGCAAAGAAAACCGCCTTTGTTTCAGTGACTGCCACCCCAACTCGCGTATCATACCAGTGACACACTCACCCTTACTGCGCGATAACACGAAACGAGCTGCCCTTCTTTGCACTTTTTCGTTGTCCTCCGTCAATCCTACCTGGTAAGGATCCCACACGGCGCAGCAATATTCCAGCGGAGAACGGACAAGTGTAATGTAGGTTGTCTCTTTAGTGGGTTTGTCGCATCTTCTACGTGTTCTGCCAACAAAGCGCAGTCTTTGTTTCGCCCTACCCACAATATTATTTATGTGGTATTTGCAGCTTAAGTTGATCGTAATTGTAATTCCTAGGTATTTAGATTTGTGCGACTTATCGTATACCCACAATTTATCGGATTTCTCTTAGTACCCATGTGGATGACCTCGCAGTTTTCTTTGTTTAGTGCCAATTGCCAGTTCTCGCACCATACATAAATTCTCTCTAGATCATTTTGTAATTGGAGTTGATGGTCTGATGATTTTACTAGACGGTAAATTACAGCGCCATCTGCAAACAATCTAAGGGGGCTGCTCAGATTATCACCTAGGTCATTTATGTAAATCAGGAACAGCAGAGGGCCTATGACACTACCTTGCGGAACGCCAGAATCACTTCTGTTCTACTCAATAATTTACCGTCTATCACTACGAACTGTGACCTCTCTGAGAGGAAATCACGAATCCAGTCACACAAATGAGACGATACTCCATATGCACGCAATTTGATTAACAGTCGCTTGTGAGGAACGGTATCAAAAGCCTTCTGGAAATCTAGGAATGTGGAATCGATCTGAAATCCCTTGTCGACAGTACTCATTACTTCATGTGTTGCAGAAGAACGATATTTTCTGAATCCGTGTTGCTTATCAATAAGTATCAGTAAGTCATTTTCTTCAAGGTGATTCATACTGTTCGAGTACAGCATATGCTCAAAAATCCTACTGCAAATTGAGGTCAGTGATATGGGTCTGCCGGCCGCGGTGGTCTAGCGGTTCTAGGCGCTCAGTCCGGAACCGCGGGACTGCTACGGTCGCAGGTGCGAATCCTGCCTCGGGCATGGATGTGTGTGATGTCCTTAGGTTAGTTAGGTTTAAGTAGTTCTAAGTTCTAGGGGACTGATGACCACAGATGTTAAGTCCCATAGTGCTCAGAGCCATTTTTGATATGGGTCTGTAATTCAGTGGATTACTCCTATTTCCTTTCTTGAATATTGGTGTGACCTGTGCTACTTTCCAGTCTTAAGAGACAGACCTTTCGTCAAGTGAGCGGTTGTATATGATTGCTAAGAAAGGCGCTATTGTGTCTGCATACTCTGAAAGCAACCTGAAAAATGGCGTATGGAGTGCTATGGATAAAGTGTACGGCTACAGATCGCAGGATGTCATTCACATATGTCACACTGGTCATAGTGGTTGGACACGCACAAATACCACTCTACACTATAAGGCCTCGAGTTGGCGCTATATGTCTTGTGCGAATGCGATCACTGTGATGCCGCTCCCATTATCTGCGACGGACCAAAATGCGGCAATCATTTCCAAGCAAACAGAACCTGGTTTCAAACTTCCTGGCAGATTAAAACTGTGTGCCCGACCGAGACTCGAACTCGGGACCTTTGCCTTTCGCGGGCAAGTGCTCTACCAACTGAGCTACCGAAGCACGACTCACGCCGCGTCCTCACAGCTTTACTTCTGCCAGTACCTCGTCTCCTACCTTCCAAACTTTACAGAAGCTCTCCTGTGAACCTTGCAGAACTAGCACTCCTGAAAGAAAGGATATTGCGGAGACATGGCTTAGCCACAGCCTGGGGGATGTTTCCAGAATGAGATTTTCACTCTGCAGCGGAGTGTGCCCTGATATGAAACTTCCTGGCAGATTAAAACTGTGTGCCCGACCGAGACTCGAACTCGGGACCTTTGCCTTTCGCGGGCAAGTGCTCTACCAACTGAGCTACCGAAGCACGACTCACGCCGCGTCCTCACAGCTTTACTTCTGCCAGTACCTCGTCTCCTACCTTCCAAACTTTACAGAAGCTCTCCTGTGAACCTTGCAGAACTAGCACTCCTGAAAGAAAGGATATTGCGGAGACATGGCTTAGCCACAGCCTGGGGGATGTTTCCAGAATGAGATTTTCACTCTGCAGCGGAGTGTGCCCTGATATGAAACTTCCTGGCAGATTAAAACTGTGTGCCCGACCGAGACTCGAACTCGGGACCTTTGCCTTTCGCGGGCAAGTGCTCTACCAACTGAGCTACCGAAGCACGACTCACGCCCGGTACCCACAGCTTTACTTCTGCCAGTACCTCGTCTCCTACCTTCCAAACTTTACAGAAGCTCTCATTCTAGAACCTGGTTTCGTCCTAAGACACTACCTGATGCCATCCCTGTCCCCAGAGACGTCGTTCCATGCACTGTAGCCGTCTAGCATGTTTCTGCACATTCGCCAAAGGTACGCGGGGAAGTGGACGACACGTGCGTAACCCATACCGTAATAAACGGCGACCGACTGTCACCCCTGACATTGTACGATGCGTTCCACTGTTGCGCCAGAGCCGAGGGGGACGCAGATCTGTTCTACAATTCCACTCCGATGAGGCGTCGAACTTCTCGGAGGGGGGGGGGGGGCATCTGGTGGTGCAACCTGAGGTAAATCGTGATCTTTGAACACAGTACAGGGTTATTACAAATGATTGAAGCGATTTCACAGCTCTACAATAACTTTATCATTTGAGATATTTTCACAATGCTTTGCACACACATACAAAAACTCAAAAAGTTTTTTTAGGCATTCACAAATGTTCGATATGTGCCCCTTTAGTGATTCGGCAGACATCAAGCCGATAATCAAGTTCCTCCCACACTCGGCGCAGCATGTCCCCACCAATGAGTTCGAAAGCATCGTTGATGCGAGCTCGCAGTTCTGGCACGTTTCTTGGTAGAGGAGGTTTAAACACTGAATCTTTCACATAACCCCACAGAAAGAAATCGCATGGGGTTAAGTCGGGAGAGCGTGGAGGCCATGACACGAATTGCTGATCAAGATCTCCACCACGACCGATCCATCGGTTTTCCAATCTCCTGTTTAATAAATGCCGAACATCATGATGGAAGTGCGGTGGAGCACCATCCTGTTGAAAGATGAAGTCGGCGCTGTCGGTCTCCAGTTGTGGCATGAGCCAATTTTCCAGCATGTCCAGATACACGTGTCCTGTAACGTTTTTTTCGCAGTAAAAAAAGGGGCTATAAACTTTAAACCGTGAGATTGCACAAAACACGTTAACTTTTGGTGAATTGCGAATTTGCTGCACGAATGCGTAAGGATTCTCTACCGCCCAGATTCGCACATTGTGTCTGTTCACTTCACCATTAAGAAAAAATGTTGCTTCATCACTGAAAACAAGTTTCGCACTCAACGCATCCTCTTCCATGAGCTGTTGCAACCGCGCCGAAAATTCAAAGTGTTTGACTTTGTCATCGGGTGTCAGGGCTTGTAGCAATTGTAAACGGTAAGGCTTCTGCTTTAGCCTTTTCCGTAAGATTTTCCAAACCGACGGCTGCGGTACGTTTAGCTCCCTGCTTGCTTTATTCGTCTACTTCCGCGGGCTACGCGTGAAACTTGCCCACACGCGTTCAACCGTTTCTTCGCTCACTGCAGGCCGACCCGTTGATTTCGCCTTACAGAGGCATCCAGAAGCTTTAAACTGCGCATACCATCGCCGAATGGAGTTAGCAGTTGGTGGATCTTTGTTGAACTTCGTCCTGAAGTGTCGTTGCACTGTTATGACTGACTGATGTGAGTGCATTTCAAGCACGACATACGCTTTCTCGGCTCCTGTCGCCATTTTGTCTCACTGCGCTCTCAAGCGCTCTGGCGGCAGAAACCTGAAATGCGGATTCAGCCGAACAAAACTTTATGAGTTTTTCCACGTATCTGTAGTATGTCGTGACCATATGTCAATGAATGGAGCTACAGTGAATTTATGAAATCGCTTCAATCATTTGTAATAGCCCTGTATATGTTCCATATATGTTCTGCAACTCAGCGCTCAGTGATATGGACTTATAATACAACGTATTACTCCTATTTCATTCCTAGAGTGTTATATAGCCTATGCAACTTTCCAGTCTTTACGTATGGATCTTTCGTGGAGCGAACGTTTGTATATGTTTGCTACGTATGAGGCTGTTAATATCAGCACACTCTTAAAGGAACCTGACTGATATGAAATCTGAACGGAAAGACTTGGCTCTATTAAGAGATTTAAGCATCTTCCTTTCAGTGAGGATATCTACTTGTAAAGTAGTCTTCTTGATTTGAATTGTGGAACACTCACTTCGTCTTCTTTGTCTTACTGTGTAAAAACTTTAACATAAGGTTATATGTCTTAACGAATATATTATGACAGCGTTTTAAATTCGTAAATTCGGTCAGTAGTTGCATCAGATGCTGAAAATCAAAATTCTGTCGCCTGTGGAAACTGTTAAACAGACAAGTCGTACTGTGCACCGCTTTAGCCGTTTGGGAATTGCTAGGTGCATATTACAACGGTGTGCTGAAAACTAATGCCTCCGAATTTTTTGTGTGAAACTAAAAGCTTTTTTAGTGCAACAAATGTTATTAACATTCTACATCTTTATGCTTCATGTCTACACATTTATTTCTCAACATAGTCACCCCGGCGAAGAACACAAAACGAGAGACAAGTTTGTTGATACCGTCACCGCAGAATGTTTGACTTCGGCGAAGGAGACGTAAGCTCACCTCTGCTTGCACCTCCTCGTCATTATCAAAGTGGAGTCCGCGAAGGTGTTCTTTAAGGGGAGGTTTACTATCTTTGACCCCAGAAAAATCATGTTCTTTGAGAATTTTGTTCTCGGGATGTGTTATAGATATCAATGTCAAATTCGGTCAAAATGTTTATTGATATTTCCTCTACAAACTGGAATTTTGTCGACCGGAAATGTCGAAAAGCAAAGGCGGAAGTGTCGTCTGAATGAAACAAAATTTCGGTGTAGACCTCCACGCGCAGCATGTCACAGGCCAGCCGGCTCGTCTGAAATCAAACTTGAGTCGACGTTAGCGAAGTATATAAGATTGTTTAGGAGTTGTATCTCGCTTAAGTTATTTGGACCATAGGAAACAAAATGGCGGCCATTTGAAGAAATAGGGTTTTTTCATCGATTTGCGACTTCGTCGGCCAAGTAAAAGTATTAAGTTGATGGATCGGAATAAAAGTGGTACAACTCCTAGACAATTTAGTTAGCTTTGTCGGAAACAAAGAATCATGCCAATCGGTTCAGTAGATTTGAAGTTACCATACCGCGGGATAAAGAAAAAGTCATTTCGAGCAAAACGCCTTTGACGTTTTGACTACATATAAATACAATATTATGCAACGCACGTTCAACCTGCTATTCCGGGTCCATAAACTAGTCCTTCCTCTTCCTCACAGATGGCGTTCTGCTCGGTCTGGGCCATCCTGCGCTGCTCCAGAGCCGCTCGTACGGCCGGTGACAAGCGGTTCTCGGCCGCTTGAATCCGGTGGTCGTCCGAATGCTTGGCGAACTGCGTCGAATGGAGTCCCAGGGTGACGTCGATCTTTGTCATGGTCTTCAGAATTGCTGAATACCCTTCGCTGAAGCTGCTCACTGCCAGGGAACTCGGAATCTCCACAGTCTTTGCACCAGAATGCAAATGCTTGGGGGCTAACTTCCAAACACACGCGTTCAAACTTTCTTCTGAATTGTGCATGTTTTCTCCCAAGCACCGGTACAACAAGTCGTCCTCCGAAAGAAAAAAAAAACTGATGAGTGAAAAAGGCCGATTTCAGGCAGCTGCATTTTTTTTTTGTTCAACCGCGAATTTTCGTTCCGTATTCGGAAAAACCGTTTCAGGGGTGGATTCTGAACACTTTTATGGATCCAAAAATTCAGTTTTAAAAACTCGATTTTTGGAACCAAAAGATGGTAAACCTCCCCTTAAGTTTCGGATACACATGAAAATCGGATGAGGCGAAGTCGGGAGTGTACGGAGAGGATGCTCCATGTGTGGACGAACTCTTAGAATTCGTGAAACTCGCTTACAGCACGCCGTTTCTCATGCACCTACATAGTAAAGTTACACTCCGTCATATTACATGCAACAGTTCGGAGCCCTCTATAAGGAGAGGCTGCAGATATGAAGACATGAAGAATAAAGACGTTTATTGTTAGTAACGTTTGTTTTATTTAAAAAGTTGTAAGTGTTTTCACATTTATTTATTTATACGTGTCCAGAACATATCATATTAAATATAATTTATCATACATAGCATATCATACATAGCATATGATAAATAGCATATCATACATAGCATATCATACATATATATTACAAGTACTACAGAGAATATGTGTATATTTATATTCCATGTGCTGTCCGGAATTCGGCTGCACAGACTGCCTTATCATGGGCGATAATCAGATCGTCCATGGACACAGGTTCCGACAGTTTCCTGCAGTTGAGTAGGCGCTGATGGTCTTGAGGTTCACCACACTCACACAGTTCGTCCCCTGAGATGTATCCCCATTTCTCCAGTTCTCAGTCTCTTGAGTACCTTCCATGTCGTGTATGGGAGATTATGACCTGTGGCAAGTTCTTCCTTGCGGTTGTCCCAATATTTCTCTGGTGATGAGCTATGCCAGATTTGTATCCTTTGGTCTGCAGGTGACGTCTGGATAGGTTGCGTTGTCCGGAGAAAACTTTTTCTCGACTTGAGTCTTGGTGTTTGATGTTCGCATCCAAACAGGGGGTGTCTCTGCTCCTGCTTCTTTCTTGCCACTTCAGTTGCTGTTCTCCTTCGGATGTCTGGAAGTGCTACGCCCATGAGGTGGTAGATTTTGTCAACAGGGGTTGCCCGCAAGCAGCCGCTTACAATTTGCCCCGTTTCATTTAGGGAAATATTTACCTGTTTGGCATGGCTGGAGTTCTGCCATACAGGTGCTGCATGTTCAGCAGCGGTGAAGCACAAAGTGAGGGCAGATGTGCGGAGGACCTTTGAGTGTGCTCCCCAGTTGTTGCCGGTCAGTTTCCTAATAATGTTGTTCCTTGCACTGTCTTTCATTTGTGTATCAGTATAGTGGTCCTTGAAGGTGAGGGACCGGGCCAACTTCACTCCGAGGAACTTTGGGGTGTCACAGTGGGTCAGCTGTTGACCTCTCTAGGTTATTCTCCGTTTCCTCCGTGCCTCTCCGTTCCGTAAGTCGAATGCACACTCTTGTGTTTTCGAGGGGTTTGACTTCCAGTAGTTGCTATCGTAGTAGTTAGATAATGCCTCAAGACTTATTGTGAGTTTTTCTTCCCTCTCCTCGAAAGTTCTGGCTGCAAATGGCTCTGAGCACTACGCGACTTAACTTCTGAGGTCATCAGTCGCCTAGAACTTAGAACTAATTAAACCTAACTAACCTAAGGACATCACACACATCCATGCCCGAGGCAGGATTCGAACCTGCGACAGTACGTTCGCGCGGTTCCGGATTGTAGCGCCTAGAACCGCACGGCCACTCCGGCCGGCTCGAAAGTTCTACCTTGCGCGGCAAGTGCTGTGACATCTGCATAAATCAAAGCCCTTGTCACAGGATTAACTGGCTGGTCATTTGTGTAAATATTAAAACATTAAACTTCCTTGGGAGATACCATTTCTCTGTGCCCTCCATCAGCTCCTCTTGTTTTGTAGAGTTACAAAGAAACGTCTGTTTTGTAGCAGGCATCTTATAAAGGCGACACCGGTGATCTGCTCACGTTCATATCCATCCTCTATGTGTTGTGTCAGATTCAAGATCTGTCCACAACACGACCCCCCGGGGTGGAAACCAGATTGTTCTCTGATCAGTGTTTGATCGACTTGGTCCGAGATTCGATTGAGGAACATTAACTGTAAAAAAAAAAAAAAATGGTTCAAATGGCTCTGAGCACTATGGGACTTAACATCTGTGGTCATCAGTCCCCTAGAACTTAGAGCTACTTAAAACTAACTAACCTAAGGACATCACAAACATCCATGCCCTAGGCAGGATTCGAACCTGCGACCGTAGCAACCACGTGGTTCCAGACTGAAGCGCCTAGAACCGCTAGACCTCTGTGTAAAACCTTGTATAGATGACATAAGAGTGATGTGAGCATGTGGGGTTGCTATTCTGTCATTCTGCGCAACGGATTAATCTGAGATGTACCCTTTACCCTGTGGCTCCTGCAAGATGCAATTTCCACCACCACACTACTACAGAAGTCAGACAGACGCTCCTAACGTTCTAAAGAGAAATGCCTGAAAAACTTTCAGCAATAAATATCTTCTGGAGTTGTCCACTGTAAGGAAATGACACAAAAATTTGCAAAACTTCTTACGTAACTAGTGGGATACTTGGGTACTGGGGTAGTGTCAGTTAGTGTAAGAAAAACACGAAACTAACGAAAATTATTATTTATTTTGCAAAAATTCTGAGAAATCACAATGGCACTTTTAGTTATGAACTGAACACGTTATTTCCGGGTTATTTTTGGAATGTGAAGTTACCTCTGAAGGATAGGATTCACTAATGAAATTTCTATACAAAGTTCAAGATTGTTATTGACTTGGCAGAATGGCTCTGAGCCGCACCTACTCAACTTGAATAATTATCCGTTAGAATGTTGCTAGGTATGGTCGAGGCTGTCATGTGTGAAACGCAGTGAAGTGTACTGTTGTGGAGGAAATATGGGACTCACGAGAGCTGTAGTGCACAATACTGTAAGCTGCGATGACTGCTGTCTGCGCCACTCGCTGCTGACAAATAAGATAACTCTCGTTCTATCTGGATTGACCTTCGCCAATCAAACTCTCCCTATGCCCTGATGAAGTCAAGGATTCCTATTCGCCCCTAGTGTAACTATTGGCGTGGTACACCGGTCAGATAACCAGTCCATCGTGAAGCCACTCAAAAATTCGCTCGCAGGTGTTTAACTATAACTCTGTCCGTTCACACCGCACAATAAGTTTGGCGGCCAGCACAGTGAACAATGCTTGATCGCAAGGACTCAATGTAGAGTCGCCATTTGATTCGCTCTCGACAGAGGTGCTTTCCCAGTGAAGTACTGAGGAGAGACTTGTTCCTCACTCTTTGAGTACACGTATGAGTGCGCACACTCTCGTTATGTGTTCTCACTCCAAGAGCGACAACGGAACGGCCCCTCTCCACACCAGACGTGAAGGGGTATATCTTTCGGTCTCTTCTATTACTCCTCCAGCTCAAAGTGTCAGAAATATCGTCTGCCAATCAGCATTGCTCTTCTAAAATGGGAGAATGACGTTTCGTTTAAGGCGACCAATGCTGAAATCTGTAGCATCGGCGTTTGGCGTTTGCTGTCTCCCTGTGAATATCTCTGAAACTGCGTGCTATTTTTGTAAAGAATGCGTAGGCTGGGCGCCCCCACACAATGTAGCGGAATTTGCTTTTAAGCCGAACACGGGGTTGTTCTCCCTTTCACTCAAGCAAACGCTTCCGCTCCACGGGCGTCCGAGGTTGATTCATCCTCTGACGGGATTGGCCTCCTGGCATGCAGTCTGCCTCTCCCAAACTAAAAGCTCCTGTGTCCGTCGTGTGTTGAATGTGTATTTCACTTATTGCACTTGCGAATTATTAGTTATTTGCATATCATTTACATGAATTCATACAACACTGACTTTATCTTATCGAGTTTGGGTTCGAATGAAGCGTTTTGATGTGCGGAATATGGTTGTGAGGGCGGAATATGTAAGCAATGAAGGTCAAGAGACCACGACATCTTACAGTGATATGGGTCGGAAATTTTTGGCATCTGTTGGCTGTTTCCCCAGTATCAGTAGGGCCACAACTTTGGTTTTTCTTTGCAATTTTGAGACACAGGTGTTCATCATATATAGAATCCACTTCTTGGTTGGAAGGGGCCTCCTCGAAGATCTCAACAAAGGGATAAATACGATACGACATTTCATCATCAGTGAACAGGCGTACCCTGGGCAATGCTGGGATAAATCCAGTGGCAGATGCTTCCACCATAACGTTACACCAATTTTCACATAAATACTGGGAGGCACACATTTCCAGCACGCCCTCATAGATTCTGAATACGCACAATAAGTAAAATTGCGGTGTCGCACTTTGAATAACCGGGAGTGTGTCGTCCTGGGACCTGTTCCACCACTGAAACAAGGTCCGGCGTCCCGGAGAATTGCCTCGCTTCCTCAGCAGCGGTCGCGAGAAAAGGGAGTTAAGAGGCTGTGTAACGGGACCTGCGTCGTAGGGCGTTAACGAGATAACGGGAAGGAAGTATAGTAGTGGGGTGGGGGTGGGGGTGGGGGTGGGGCAGAGAGAGAAGAGGTGGGCGGCCGGCTCATCAGGATGCGCGGCAGGCGACGCTAAAACAATTGGCGGCAGCTCGCGACGCCGGCGCCGCCGCCGGTACGGGCTGGGTGCAGCGGCGTCCCGGCGCCTTGTTAGACGGCTAAGCGCCGGCCGCGCGCCCCGCATCGCAACTACTGTGCGGGGGCGGGAATGGTGGGGTGCGTTATCTGATAAACCGGCGAGCGCCCCATTACTCCTGCTGCGTACACAGCACACTGGCTGCACGAACGGGCTCTTCCTCACCACTTGCCAGAGAATGACGTTACTTGTTCGGTCCTTAGACGACAGATACATAACATACACCAGAGATCAGAAACAGAGCGAGTGCGATTCTTGTGTTGCGGGTTGCGCACTTCACAAATCAAGGCGCCACTGTTAGGTAAGAAGTGTGGCTGCGTACACAGCACACCGGCTGCAGGGATGAGCTCTTCCTCACCACTTGCCAGAGAATGACGTTACTTGTTCGGTCCTTAGACGACAGATACATAACATACACCAGAGATCAGAAACAGAGCGAGTGCGATTCTTGTGTTGCGGGTTGCGCACTTCACAAATCAAGGCGCCACTGTTCGGTAAGAAGTGTGGCTGCGTACACAGCACACCGGCTGCAGGGATGAACTCTTCCTCACCGCTTGCCGTAGAATGACGTCACCTGTTCGACCCTTAGACGACAGATAAACAATATACACCAGAGATCAGAAACGGAGCGAGTGCGAGTCAAGTGTTGCGGGTTGCGCACTTCACAAATCAAGGCGCCGCTGTTAGGTAAGAAGTGTACTGGCTGCCCTCCTTCCTACCCACAAGACTGACGAGTCTCAGAGCTGAGGCGCTGCAGTCCTACTAGTCGAATGGAATTTAAAGCCGTCACATGGCACGGAAGTTGGCTCCACGATGTTGTTGTTGTTGTTGTTGTTGTTGTTGTACAGCAACGATGGGGAGAAAATGTCCGACTCCCGAGATCAGATGGCCTCTAACAAAGCTGTGTTTCTTGAGACTGGAGGGAACAAGACGAGAATTCAGTGATCCGGTCTATACGATTGAGAATTTGCTCCATAAGATAAAGAGTGACTTCCAGAAATATATGGTACCGTCCACATTTCAGATGAAAAACACAATCTTGTCCAACACTGACAAATAATACATTTACACTAGTCTTCGAATTTTTTTGATACACATATACACATACAAACATGCACACACATTGAAACTTCCCCTTTGGATGTAAAGAATGACTGTGCTGGTAAAACTTATACGTTACTTTATTTTCAAACTCCAGAATGAAACTGAATGTACCGAGACTGTTTTCTCACCGAGCGAGGTGGCGCAGTGGTTAGCACACTGGACTCGCATTCAGGAGGACGACGGTTCAATCCGGTGTCCGGCCATCCTGATTTAGGTTTTCCGTGATTTCCCTAAATTACTCCAGGCAAATGCCGGGATGGTTCATGTGAAAGAGCACGGCCGACTTCCTTCCCCGTCATTCCTCAATCCGATGAGACCGATGACCTCGCTGTCTGGTCTCCTTCCCCAAACCAACCAACCAACCGTTTTCAAATGGTTCAAATGGCTCTGAGCACTATGGGACTTAACTTCTGTGGTCATCAGTCCCCTAGAACTTAGAACTACTTAAACCTAACTAACCTAAGGACATCACACACATCCATGCCCGAAGCAGGATTCGAACCTGCGACCGTAGCGGTCACGCGGTTCCAGACTGAAGCGCCTTTAACCGCACGGCCACACCGGCCGGCTACCAACCGTTTTCTCTTTACTTATTTCGATCATTTCTAAACTGACACACAATATTTTAGCGCAACGCAATCTGACTTCTAAGAATCCCTACAAAAGAATAGCCCTGACTGACAATAACCTATACCCTTCATGAATCACTTACCTCACAAAAATCTTCGTTACTCGAACTACTGCAATACAGCGAGCGCAAATACCATGAATGTCAGGAATCCGGTAAAACATCAAATCTCCGACATCACTGCTGCCAGATTAAGATCCTGCAAGAATAGGACCAACGACGACTGAAGAGATTCGTTCAACGTGACGGAAGTGCAACCCCTGGGCAAATTGCTACAGATTTCAATGCTGGGCCATTAACAACTGTTAGTGTGGTAAATATTCAACAAAACATCATCGATATGGGCTTTCGGGGCCGAAGGCATACTCGTGTACCCTTAATGACTGCACGACACAAAGCTTTACGCCTCGCCTGGACCCATCAACACCGATATTGGAGTGTTGATGGCTGCATACATGTTGCCTGGTCGCACGAGTCTCGTTTCAAATTGTATCGAGCGGATGGACGTGTACGGATGTGGTGACACCTCATGAAACCATGGACGTTGCATGTCAGCAGGGGAGTGTTCAAACTCGTTGAGGCTCTGTAACGGTGTGGGGCTTGTGAGCTGGAGAGAGATGGGACCCCTGATACACCTAAATACGGCTCTGACAGCTGACACGTATGTAAGCATACTGGTTGATCACCTGCTTCCATTCTTGTCCATTGTTCATTCCGACGGACTTGGGCAATTCCAGTAGGACAATGCGACACCTCACGCCTCCAGAATTGCTACACAGTAGCTCCAGGAACACTCTTCTGAGCTTAAACAGTTCCGCTGGTCACCAAACTCCCCAGACATGAATATTATTGAGCATATCTGGGACGCCTTGCAACGTGCTGAAGAGATCTGCACCCCCTCGTATTCTTACGGATTCATTGACAGCCCGGCAGGATTCATGGGATCAATTCCCTTCAGCACTACTTCAGACATTAATCGAGTCCGTAACACGTCATGTTGTCGCACTTCACGTGCTCGCGGGGGCCCTGCAAGATATTAGGAAGGTGTACCAGTTTCTTTGGCTCTTCGCTGTACATACATGTACAAATATTCATACCATAAGGTACATATTAATTCATATATACGTATGTACTATATATCCGCGCGCGCGCACACACACACACACACACACAATATATATATATATATATATATATATATATATATATATATATATATATATAGGGTGTTACAAAAAGGTACGGCCAAACTTTCAGGAAACATTCCTCACACACAAAGAAAGAAAATATATTATGTGGACATGTGTCCGGAAACGCTTACTTTCCATGTTAGAGCTCATTTTATTACTTCTCTTCAAATCACATTAATCATGGAATGGAAACACACAGCAACAGAACGTACCAGCGTGACTTTAAACACTTTGTTGCAGGAAATGTTCAAAATGTCCTCCGTTAGCGAGGATACATGTATCCACCCTCCGTCGCACGGAATCCCTGATGCGCTGATGCAGCCCTGGAGAATGGCGTATGGTATCACAGCCGTCCACAATACGAGCACGAAGAGTCTCTACATTTGGTACCGGGATTGCGTAGACAAGAGCTTTCAAATACCCCCATAAATGAAAGTCAAGAGGGTTGAGGTCAGGAGAGCGTGGAGGCCATGGAATTGGTCCGCCTCTACCAATCCATCGGTCACCGAATCTGTTGTTGAGAAGCGTACGAACACTTGGACTGAAATGTGCAGGAGCTCCATCGCGCATGAACCACATGTTGTGTCGTACTTGTAAAGGCACATGTTCTAGCAGCACAGGTAGAGTATCCTGTATGAAATCATGATAACGTGCTCCATTGAATGTAGGTGGAAGAACGTGGGGCCCAATCGAGACATCACCAACAATGCCTGCCCAAACGTTCACAGAAAATCTGTGTTGATGACGTGATTGCACAATTGCGTGCGGATTCTCGTCAGCCCACACATGTTGATTGTGAAAATTTACAATTTGATCACGTTGGAATGAAGCCTCATCCGTAAAGAGAACATTTGCACTGAAATGAGGATTGACACATTGTTGGATGAACCATTCGCAGAAGTGTACTCGTGGAGGCTAATCAGCTGCTGATAGTACCTGCACACGCTGTACACGGTACGGAAACAACTGGTTCTCCCGTAGCACTCTCCATACAGTGACGTGGTCAACGTTACCTTGTAGAGCAGCAACTTCTCTGACGCTGACATTAGGGTTATCGTCAACTGCACGAAGAGTTGCCTCGTCCATTGCAGGTGTCCTCGTCGTTCTAGGTCTTCCCCAGTTGCGAGTCATAGGGTGGAATGTTCCGTGCTCCCTAAGACGCCGATCAATTGCTTCGAACGTCTTCCTGTCGGGACACCTGCGTTCTGGAAATCTGTCTCGATACGCATCAAATGGGCATCTGCCAACTTCGCATTTGTAAACATTGCACTGACTGCAAAACCAAGTTCGTGATGAACACTAACCTGTTGATGCTACGTACTGATGTTCAAAAAAATGGTTCTAATGGCTCTGAGCACTATGGGACTCTACTGCTGAGGTCATTAGTCCCCTAGAACTTAGAACTAGTTAAACCTAACTAACCTAAGGACATCATAAACATCCATGCCCGAGGCAGGATTCGAACCTGCGACCGTAGCGGTCTTGCGGTTCCAGACTGCAGCGCCTTTAACCGCACGGCCACTAGCATCAAGCACATCAGTACGTGATGTGCTTGATGCTAATACTGTAGAGCAATGAGTCGCATGTCAACACAAGTACCGAAGTCAACATTACCTTCCTTCAATTGGGCCAACTGGTGGTGAATCGAGGAAGCACAGAACATACTGGCGAAACTAAAATGAGCTCTAGCATGGAAATTAAGCGTTTCCGGACACATGTCCACATAACATCTTTTCTTCATTTGTGTGTGAGGAATGTTTCCTGAAAGTTTGGCCGTACCTTTCGTAACACCCTGTATATATATATATATATATATATATATATATGTGTGTGTGTGTGTGTGTGTGTGTGTGTGTGTGTGTGTACAGTATACATAGTTACATATGGAGGGTGTTCAGAAATTCGCATTACGAATTTCTAGGGCTTGTAGAGGAGAGTGAGTACATAATATTTTGAATAGGAGCCCGTTTTAGTCCTGTGACGGTTTCATTTCAGATGTTTACCTCATCCATTTGTGCTTGAGGAACTGAATTATACGTGACACAGTACAGTTACGAGGTAACAATTCGAAAGAGAACATAACGAAACATTCGTTCAGTATCACGTAAGGACAATTGTTTATATTAACACTTAAGCATTACGTGTTTACATGATCCCAAAACAAAGAAGGACAGAGCATACTGTACGTACAGAACAGTACTGATGCATTACAACAGTGGCTTGGTGTGGCGACACTGTACCTACGATACATGTTACGGCACACCCTTCCATCTCACCTGGTATCTCTTCAGTTCCTAGTGCACTGTGCAGAACTTGGTCCAGCAGATCTTCCTCTGTCTCTACAGGAGTCTCGCAGCAAGGCAGAACTTGTGTAACATCAGGTGAGCATCTCGCATTACTACACGTCATCGTGTCTACTCGGTTACATACCAGGACAAGCAACTCTCATTCCTTTCCCTCAGCAGATGTGGATGTGCCACGCATATCAAGTGAAACCATCGTAGAACGGAAACGGTGTGCTTCGAGATATGGGTTTCTATTCTGAATATTATATACTCACTCCCCCTACAAGTCTAAGAACTTTGTATGTAGAATTTCCGAACACCCTGTATGCACATACACACCCTCACCCATGTTCATATGTGCACATAAGACGAAAATTATTCACTGCTAACCGATTCGTCAGTGTATTGATAATTAATAATCGTCCCTCCCAGCGGCTAATAAAGTAGTGGCAATGCTGCACATGCTTGGTCATACTTGCGAACTCGTCTACTCGCTCTCGTTTCTATACTGGTGTAGTCCTCTTCTGCCCGACAACAGGTTTAGGCGACGAGTTTCCGGTTAAATGGGCAGCGGCATAGACTCGCGAGTGTATGGAGACTCGTTGGCAACCTAAAAGCAAGTATACCGACCCCATTTCTGATCTCTAATTATATGGACCGTGCATAACTCTACCTGCCGTGCTGTAGTTTGAAACAAACATGTATGTTACGTGGCGGAGGGCAGTTTGTGTCATTACGCACTATGTGAAGTGGAACCACCAAGGTTCTCTCACTTGCAACTGAAGAGAAGCGTTGAATTTACAGCTGAAGTATTTTTTTGTATTATTATCGTATTACACGTGTAGTAGTGCAATACGTTATAAAAATGTACGTTACTACCTGGAAGGAAATAATGTGGGCCTAAGATGCAGCAACCTCATGTTGTGGTAGGGGTGATAATTTTGAAAGTGAAGAGGGGAGGAGGGGATAGACCGAGAGAGAGATGGAAGGAGGAGATGAAAACAGACAGGAGGGAGGAGGAAATGGATAGGTAGAGGGGTAAGTAGATGGAGAAAGGGAAGAGGACGAAATGGAGAGAGAGAGAGGGGAGGTGAAGAACGTGGATAAAAACGAAGGAAAGAGGAGGAGGTGGGCAGAGAAAGAGTTGAGGAAGAGATGGACAGATAAAGGTACGAGGAGGAGATGGACAAAGAGAAGGGGAGGAGAAATGGACAGAGAAAGGGGAGGAGGACATCAACAGAGAGGGGCAGGAGATTGACAGAAAGAGAGGAGGAGGAGATAGAAAGAGGGAGAGAAATAGAGAAATAAAGGGGAGGGGACGAGATGGAATTAGGGGTCTGAGGAGATGGGCATAAGGTGGGAGAGGCAGAGGTCGACCGAGGGGGAAAGAGCAGGCGGACAAAAGAGGGAGGAGCAGATGGATAGAGGGAGGATGAGGAGCAGATGGGCAAAGAGGGGAGTAGAGAGAGGGGCAGAAGAAGATGGACTTACAAGGGAACCTCCCCATCGCACCCCTTTCAGACTTAGTTATAAGTTGATACAGTGGATAGTCCTTGAAAAACTGAACATACATCAATCGAGAAAGCAAGAAGAAGTTGTGTGGAACTATGAAAGAAATTAGCAAAATATACAAACTGAGTAGTTCATGCGCAAGATAGGCAACATCAAGGATAGTGCGAGCCCAGGAGCGCCGTGGCCCCGTGGTTAGCGTGAGCAGCTGCGGAACGAGAGGTCCTGGGTTGAAATCTTCCCTCGAGCGAATAGTTTATTTTCGCAAAGTTTATGATCTGTCCGTTTCGTTCATTGACGTCTCTGTTCACTGTAATAAGTTTAGTGTCTGTGTTTTGCGACCGCACCGCAAACCCGTGCGATTTAGTAGACGAAAGGACGTGCCTCTCCAATGGGAACCGAAAAATTTCATCGCAAGGTCATAGGTCAACCGATTCCTCCACAGGAAAACATATCTGATATATTCTATACGACACTGGTGACGGCATGTGCGTCACATGACAGGAATATGTTGTCGACCCACCTAACTGGTACACTTGGCGAATGGGTAAAAAGTTTCTTCTACCTTGCACGATTTAGGTTTTCTTGTGGATGTGATAATCACTCCCAAAAAAGTGATGAAAACATAAGAGATTGTCACATAAACTTCGACAAATGAATGCAACAGTTTCACAGTCACACAGTTTTCCCTGTGCTCTGTCAAAACATATGTTTTTAACGTATTAATATTTTTCCGTTTAGGTGTAGCGTCCCCGTACTACGGCGCAGTAACCTCGCATCGGACGGACGGACGGACAGATAATAATTGTCTGAAAATAAAAAATTAAAATTTTCACTCGAGGGAAGACTCGGACCAAGGACCTGTCATTCCGCAGTTGCTCACGCTAACCACGGGACCACGGCGGTGCTCGGCTCACGTCCTCCTTGATGTTATATATCATGCGCATGGACAACTCAGTTTGTATATTTTGCTTATTTTTTTCATAGTTCTACACAACTTCTTCCTGTTTTCTCGATTGATGTGTGTTCAGTTTTTAAAGGCCTATCCACTGTGCCAACTTATAACTAAATCTGAGGAGGGTGCAATGGGGAGGTTCCCTCGTTAGAATGGGGGATGGAGCAGGTAGACAGAGAGATGGAGTTGGAGGAAATGGAGAGAGAGGGGGGGAGGGGGAAGTAGGCAGTGAGTAGGGGAAGGTGGAGATGGACTAATACACGATTGGAATAAATATATAGCCGCGAAACGGCAGGTGCTCAACTAGTATTCCATAAATGTTCGCACTATTTTTACGAGACAGATCTCTAATCTTCCTTACCTTTCAGTTCGTAGGATTTAGAAGCGAATAAGTACTCTGAAATGGAAGGCTGTTCGTGTGTGGTTCGTGACATCATTTCTCAGCTTCAACCTGTAGATTTATTTACTTAACATCAGAAAAAGGAGTTCGAAAATTTGCTTGTATTTTTAAAACAACTTTACCCGTGGAACGAAATATTACTTCCTTTCGCGTATCTTTCGGCGCAACCAAACGCAGCACAACATTTCACCGTTGTAGTAAACGACTCTTAACTGCAAGATAAACTGGACATTATACCAGAAGTCACCTGCAAATGGATCCACGTTAGTTTCAGTATAACGACGTTACACGCGCTCTTCGTCATGTACGGTTAAAGACCAGCTCAGCGTACGCTAAACTTGCTTACACTGCCCGGGCTTGCAAGCCGTGGGGCTTGAGATTTAGTCGTTTCCTGAAGATCTTCCTAGCAGTCGGTTGTGCTATTCTCAGCTTTCGGCTTGCTCTGTTCGTCGACTTTGCGAACTATGTGCGAAACTCCACCCCACGTGATCAACCGTCTCTTGACTCACTGCAGGCCGACCCGTCGATTTTCCCTTACAGAGGCATCCTGAAGCTTTTCACTGCGTACATCATCGCCGAATGACGTCGGCAGTTGGTGGATCTTTGCTGAACATCACTGTGAAGTGTCGCTGCACTGATATGAATCTGTTACGAGCACGACGTATGTTTTCTCGGCATCTGTCGCCATCTTGCCTAATTGCCCACTGCTGATCTCTCGTGGCAGAAATATGATGTGCAATTGCAAAAACGTTTAGAGGTTTTCTGTAAGAGTGTTGAGCTTTCAGACAATAATCCCGTTAAAGTACTTATAGTGAAATTAAGAAATCCCTTCAGGCTTTTACAAAAACCTTGTAGGACTTCTGTTCGGAACATCTTTTGCAAAGAGTATCCAAAAATACCACTGAATATAGCTGCAAAATTATATCATTGCACGCCACATCTACTGCAGGAGATATTAGGTCATAAATAATGAAATGCTTGAAGAACGAGCTTTCCTTATAACTGCGTTGTTCTATACGTGGGAATTAGATTCGTTAATGATTTCGGGAGAATGCGGCTGGGTTACTTGTGTGAAAGTAGAGCCATAAAGCGAAGTTTAAGTAATGACATTTCTAGAATGATATTTTCACTCTGCAGCGGAGTGTGCGCTGATATGAAACTTCCTGGCAGATTAAAACTGTGTGTCGGACCGAGACTCGAACTCGGGACCTTTGCCTGTAGCGGGCAAGTGCTTTACCATCTGAGCTACCCAAGCACGACTCACGCCCCGTCCTCACAGCTTTACTTCTGTCAGTATCTCGTCTCCTACCTTCCAAACTTTACAGAAGCTCTCCTGCGAACGTTGCAAAACTAGCACTCCTGAAAGAAAGGATAATGCGGAGACATGGCTTAGCATAGCCTGGGGGATGTTTTCAGAAAGAGATTTTCACTCTGCAGCGGAGTGTGCGCTGATATTAAACTTCCTGGTAGATTAAAACTGTGTGCCGGACCGAGACTCGAACTCGGGACCTTTACCTTTTGCGGGCAAGTGCTCTACCATCTGAGCTACCGAAGCACGACTCACGCCCGGTACTCACAGCTTTACTTCCGCCAGTACCTCGTCTCCTACTTTCCTACGACATTTCTGCCTGTCATTAGATGACGATTTTATGACAGGTTACTGCAATTTTTATTTTTAAATACTTGTAATGCGTTTCCTGCCACAGATGAACCTCAAGTGGCCGATGCACAGTGACCAGTTTTCGTCCAAAACACTGGGCGTATTCATTCGCTTTATGGAAAGAGAGTCCGATAAGTGCTTTCCATCTTTCGGCCGGACAGCGATGACGGAATCGTGGCTGACGCACTGCAATATTTCTCAGACGATTTTACAGAGACTGTTCCATAAAAAAATTCATTTTTGCTTTACTTATAGCTTTATATGTCAGGTTCGTCATGATGTGACCATCGTTTCGTTAATGGTAATAGTTATTGTGATGTTTACCTGGAAGTAAGGCACTTCGTGAAATTCGGAAAAGTTTGCAATAAAAAATAGAGGTTGCTATGATTTTTCGTTTGGTGCCCATTGCATAATATGTTGCTGATTATGAAATTTAGGTAACATATTGAACTTTCCTTTGGAGTTGCGTAGAGGTATGTATCTGTCACCAGTCTCAAGAAAATTGATATGAGGTAGCACGCTCGTTTGCGATCGCGTCGCGCCAGCGATAAAGCCAGAGTGAAATATCCATAAAATTTCTCATATTTCAGAAACGGTTTGAGATACTGAAACGAGATTTTCGCAAACCATAGCATGTAAAGAGGAGGTAGGAGAAATGCCATGGGTTTTGGAACAACATTAGTGGGAACCTTACATGTTTTTTGTAGCGAGGATGTGCCACTGACCTTATTTTTCCTCAGTTCCTCAAATAATAAACTCAATGAACCACTGTTTCAGAACTATCTCGCAATTCTGTCTGCACAACATGTTAGTGAAGTGAGAGTGTGTAAACTCCGCTGTGGTCTCCCAAAACAAGCAAATTTTAATATGGAAACCAGAGAAATTTGTAGGTTTTACTCAAAATTCGCTACTCATGACGCTGCTGTAAAAGTTACAAATGGTTAACATACCAAGCGAAAATAAATCGCTGCATTTTCTGCGGAATTCTTTTTAGATACTAACCAAAGCAGAGATCACAGTAGATCTCTTTGAACTGTCACCACGCAAGTGTGGGAGTGGAGGGGCCCCACTTAATATTTACAAAAAATGTTAGTGTAGATTTTAGTTTAGAACGACACTTCCCCTCAAGCACTAGGCATTTCCCCTACAAAGCCTGCACATAACCCCCACCGCTGCCACTATCTCCATGTATGTTCTGCCGTCTGTGCATGTGCAGCCGATGGCATTATGCGCGGACTACACTACTGGCCATTAAAATTGCTACACGACGAAGATCATGTGCTACAGAGGCGAAATTTAACCGACAGAAGAAGATGCTGTGATATGCAAATGATCAGCTTTTCAGGGCATTCACACAAGGTTGGCGCCGGCGGCGACACCTACAACGTGCTGACATGAGCAAAGCTTCCAACCGATTTCTCATACACAAACAGCAGTTGACCGGCGTTGCCTGCTGAAACGTTGTTGTGATGGCTCATGTAAGGAGGAGAAATGCGTATCATCAAGTTTCCGACTTTGATAAAGGTCCGATTGTAGCCCATTGCGATTGCGGTTTATCGTATCGCGACATTGCTGCTCTCGTTGGTCGATATCCAATGACTGTTAGCAGAATATGGAATCGGTGGGTTCAGGTGGGTAATACGGAACGCCGTGCTGGATCCCAACGGCCTCGTATCACTAGCAGTCGAGATGACACGCATCTTATCCGCATGGCTGTAACGGATCGTGCAGCCACGTCTCGATCCCTGAGTCAACAGATGGGAATGTTTGCAACACAACAAACATCTGCACGAACAGTTCGACGACGTTTGCAGCAGCATGGACTATCAGGTCGGAGGACGTGGCTGCGGTTACCCTTGACGCTGCATCACAGACAGGAGCGCCTGCGATGGTGTACTCGACGACGAACCTGGGTGCACGAATGGCAAAACGTCATTTTTCCGGACGAATCCGGGTTCTGTTTACAGCATCACGATGGTCGCATCCATGTTTGGCAACATCGCGGTCAATGCGCATTGGAAGCGTGTGTTCGTCATCCTCATACTGGCGTATCACCCGGCGTGATGGTATGGGGTGCCATTGGTTACACGTCTCGGTCACCTCTTGTTCGCATTGACGGCACGTTGAACAGTGGACGTTACATTTCAGATGTGTTACGACCCGTGGCTCTATCCTTTATTCGGTCCATGCGAAACCCTACATTTCAGCGGGATAATGCTCGCAGGTCCTGTACGGGCCTTTCTGGATACAGAAAATGTTCAACTGCTACCCTGGCCAGCACATTCTCCAGATCTCTCACCAATTGAAAACGTCTGGTCAATGGTGGCCGAGCAACTGGCTCGTCACAATACGCCAGTCACTACTCTTGATGAATTGTGGTATCGTGTTGAAGCTGCATGGGCAGCTGTACATGTCATGCAAGCTCTGACTCAATGCCGAGGCGTATAAAGGCCGTTATTACGGCCAGAGGTGTTTGTTCTGGGTACTGATTTCTCAGGATCTATGCAGCGAAACTGCGTGAAATGTAATCACATGTCAGTTCTAGTATAATATATTTGTGCAATGAATACCCGTTTATCATCTGCATTTCTTCTTGGCGTAGCAATTTTAATGGCCAGTAGAGTATAACCGTTCAGTGGAGAATAACTACTAATATTCATATGGGTGTAACGAACACAACAGAAGAGTAATAGTTCGTACGTGTAGTAGTTCAGCAACTACCATTGTTACTGGTAACCATAAATCGTAAAGACATGATAGCGAGGCACACTGTGTGAAATCGTGAGCCAATCACGAATGCACTTTTGTGAATTCCCATCCGTTTGATAGTGTACTGATTTCTCAGGGCGGCTTAAGACTCCAGACAGTCATTTACGCATAGAAAGACTGGGACTTGTGTTGTTGAAATTCTGCTGTTAGCTAGGCATCCGTAAGATTGGGGTTGGGGGCAGGGTGCAAGAGGGACACTTGCGCCACTACCGCCGCCGCCCTCCCCCCTCTCCCTGGAATCTGCAGTACAAGGTTTTTATTCATTACACAATTCTCATACTCTGCTAGAAATGATTTCTCGTGGTACTGCAAAACGTCTCGTCTAGCCGATTGTAGCATTATTGGTTGATCACAGTGATACAGTAGGATGGGAGTTACCGTCTCCTTAGAATGTGTAACACCATGCACTCGAGTATGGAGCACAGCCTTCTCTCGTTCTCCCATCCATAATAATAACCATGCTGCTGCGGATCAAACAAAGGCGGAGGAAAAAGTCGCTCTTGTGTGCTGTGCCGACTCACTTTATCTACTTCTTCGATGTATTGTTGTCAAGTTGGCTACAAGACGTATTCTAATTGTAGTGGAATCCAATTCTCCATCGCAGTCTTGTTAACATACTAACAACGGCTAAACACAGCGCTTTCTGCAGCATTGTTTCAATTCAGAGAGAGGAGGAGGAGGAGGAGGAGGAGATTAGTGTTTAACGTCCCGTCGACAACGAGGTCATTAGAGACGGAGCGCAAGCTCGGGTGAGGGAAGGATGGGGAAGGAAATCGGCCGTGCCCTTTCAAAGGAACCATCCCGGCATTTGCCTGAAGCGATTTAGGGAAATCACGGAAAACCGAAATCAGGATGGCCGGACGCGGGATTGAACCGTTGTCCTCCAGAATGCGAGTCCAGTGTGCTAACCACTGCGCCACCTCGCTAGGTGTCAATTCAGAGAGACTCATGTCCGGTACCGCATGCACTATGCTGTGCCTCTAATGATCGCTTTTGCAGCAGCTTTGTCGTCTTCATCACGAAATCACATCCAAGAATACTTTGCGCGATTTGAAAGTGCTGGATGTTAAGTGCGGCCTGCGTAAGGACTCTTGGTGAGTTAGTTAACTGTATTATGCTTAACCACAAGGGAATGCTTCTCCCAAGCCCAGGCCCAGATTCTAAATTAGACTAATCCCGTCAACAGCAATCGGCTTAAGCCGGAAACAACGATTTTTCATAATTTTCAGCGCTCATTTGGCCAGGTGGGAGTCAGCGACTGATGGTCTCAATAATAAACAATTCGTCACTTGTCGGCCGAATCCAGTTCTAAGTTATTCACAAAATAGTTCAAATGGCTCTGAGCACTATGGGACTCAACATCGGAGGTCATAAGTCCCCTAGAACTTAGAACTACTTAAACCTAACTAACCTAAGTACATCACACACATACATGCCAGAGGCAGGAATCGAACCTGCGACCATAGCGGTCACGCGGTTACAAACTGAAGCGCCTAGAACCGCACGGCCACACAGGCCGGCGAAGTTATTCACACTTTAGGGGAAACGCACATATGCCTCTAGCATGTACACCACTGGCCATTAAAATTGCTGCAACACGAAGAAATGCAGATGATAAACGGGTATTCATTGGACAAATCTATTACACTACAACTGACATGTGATTACATTTACACGTAATTTGGCTGCATACATCCTAAGAAATCAGTACCCACAGCAACCACCTCTGGCCGTAATAACGGTCTTGATACGCTTGGGCATTGAGTCAAAAAGAGCTTGGATGGCGTGTGCAGATACACCAGCACATGCAGCTTCAACACGATACCACAGTTCATCAAGAGTAGTGACTGGCGTATTGTGACGAGCCAGTTGCTCGGCCACCATTGACCAGACGTTTTCAATTGGTGAGAGATCTGGAGAATGTGCTGGCCAGGGCAGCAGTCGAACATTTTCTGTATCCAGAAAGGTCCATACTGGACCTGCAACATGCGGTCGTGCATTATCCTGCTGAAATGTGGGGTTTCGCAGGGATCGAATGAAGAGTAGAGCCACGGGTCTTAACACATCTGAAATGTAACGTCCACTGTTCAAAGTGGCGTCAATGCGAACAAGAGGTGACCGAGACGTGTAACCAATGGCACCCCATACCACCACGCCGGATAATACGCCAGTATGGCGATGACGAATACACGCTTCCAATGTACGTTCACCGCGATGTCGCCAAACAGGGATGAGACCATTATGATGCTGTAAACAGAACGTGCATTCATCTTAAAAAAATGACGTTTTGCCATTCGTTCACCCAGGTTCGTCGTCGAATACACCATCGCAGGCGCTCCTGTCTGTGATGCAGCGTCAAGGGTAACCGCAGCCACGGTCTCCGAGCTGATAGTCCATGCTGCTGCAAACGTCGTCGAACTGTCCGTCCAGATGGTTGTTGCCTTGGAAACGTCCCCGTCTGTTGACTCAGGGATCGAGACGTGGCTGCACGATCCGTTACAGCCATGCGGATAAGATGCCTGTCATGTCAACTGCTAGTGATACGAGGCCGTTGGGATCCTGCACGGCGTTCCGTATTACCCTCCTGAACCCGCCGATTCCATATTCTGCTAACAGTCATTGGATATCGACCAACGCGAGCAGCAATGTTGTGATACGATAAACCGCAATCGCGATAGGCTACATCCGACCTTTATTAAAGTCGGAAACGTGATGGTACGCATTTCTCCTCCTTGCACGAGGCATCACAACAACGTTTCACCAGGCAACGCCGGTCAACTGCTGTTTGTGTGTGAGAAATCGGTTGGAAACTTTCCTCATGTCAGCACGTCGTAGGTGTCGCCACGGGCGCCAACCTTGTGTGAATGGTCTGAAAAGCTAATCGTTTGCGTATCACAGCATCTTCTTCCTGTCGGTTAAATTTCGGGTCTGTAGCACGTCATCTTCGTGGTATAGCAATTTTAATGGCCAGTAGTGTACAAAGCAATGCAGCGATGAGTTCAGCGAAGCGTAATTGTGAGGCTCAAGGTGGCTGTCGTACTACGCCTGTCGAGGGTTTACCGGTGTTCTCGGGATATGTCTGAAGGATATCGTGGTACGGTACAGGTCAGCGCTGTACTGGTTGGGGCATGGACAGTATGGTCGCGTATTCGAGTCTGACAGGAACTGGGGTTAATCATGGAACTCATTTATGAGCCTGGATGAATGGCAGAGTGACTGGAACACTAGAAGCTCTACAAGGCAGATATACAGTATATTTCCAAGTATGAGGAACAGGCTCAAACTGCGCGACATCGCTCTACTCGAGGTACGGTGCTTCTGTTAACAGATCCCAAATGTCTACATCAAATGGAATGCAGTAACACACCAGTCTGTGAATGTGAGGAGGAAGTTTCCGCTGATAATGTCGGCTTCAGTTGCCCCTCTTTTCAGGTTGAGAGAGATAACATTTAACATGACTGCACATCGAATACTAAAAGGCAACTGCTTAACTTTCAGTCTGTAAGACCAGGTGGACGCTCTGAATATCAGAATAACGTCAACAGATCACAAGAAGCGTTTCCTCCATTATACACAGTGATAAGCCTGCGCGGCTAGCCGCACTGCAGGTCCCCAACACGAATCCGCCCGGCGGATTAGTGTCGAGGTACGATATACTGGCAGGCCTGTGGATGGTTTTTAAGGCGGTTTTCCATCTGCCTCGGCGAATGCGGGCTGGTTCTCCATATTCCGCCTCATTTACACTATGTCGGCGATTGCTGCGCAAACAGTCTCCACATACGCACACACCATAATTACTCTACCGCACATATATTTGGGGTTATACTCGTCTGGTATGAGACGTTCTCAGGGGGGGGGGGGGGGGAGGGGGGTCCACTGGGAGCCGAACCGCACAGTAACCCTGGGTTCGGTGTGGGGTGAGTGGACTGCTGAGGGCTACGGCGAGTCGAAGCCTCTCCGTCGCATCTAGGTCCCTGGTTCAAGACACACACACACACACACACACACATTATATATATATATATATATATATATATATATATATATATATATATATATGGAAGAAAAAAAGAAAGAAATAATGCTATGGCCATCCACTTGGGTATGCTGTAGATATTAAGGATTGCCGAGCCAAGCACTTCATGTGGTGATGTAGAATAGTGTAGCAAAAATAGGTTTAGAGTAGATGTAGTTGGTTGGTAAACTATCGTGTTATTCCGAGTCTGCTAGTAAGGTAGCTAGTAATACAGGGTGGAAGTTATTCACTTGGAAGTTGAGTTAATTTCTTTTCTTTTATTTTTTAAAATCTTATTTTCAATATTCTATTTTATTTCTACTTTAAAATTACCGTTGGTTGCAGTTCAAAAATGGTTCAAATGGCTCTGAGCACTATGAGACTTAACATCTTAGGTCATCAGTCCCCTAGAACTTAGAACTAGTTAAACCTAACTAACCTAAGGACATCGCACACATCCATGCCCGAGGCAGGATTCGAACCTGCAACCGTAGCAGTCGCGCGGTTCCAGACTGCGCGCCTAGAACCGCGAGACCACCGCGGCCGGCTTGGTTGCTGTTAACTTATTACTGTATACAAAATATAAAATATTATATGTCACCAATATTATTGAATATGTATGACGTGTTTAGAGTTTCCAGATAATAGGTCTAAAATTCATCAGAACAGACTGAACTGAACTGACAGTCTGGAGAGTTCTTCAGTATTCCTTTCTGTTTTGTAAAAACATCAAAACATCTGTTTTGTAAAAACATAAAATCATCTGTTTTGTAAAAACATAAAAAAACGCGCATCTTTTCATATTTTCGATTTGATTTCGGGTGACGGAGGCTATATAGGTACCTATCAATTTCGTAAATTGTTTTTCACTGGTTTTGTCAAATCACAGTACTGGTACGGTTCAGTCTGCAATTTTCTACGTGTACCTGTCATCTGGATGTGCACTGAATTGCTATGGAATGTGATTTGATAATTTATAGCTCGGTTAAGCTAAGTGGTTCCTGAGCCAAAGCTGTCAAAAAGTATTACAATTTAGATAATTTCTTTTGTAAGAAAACACTGTGGTATGAGTTTTGGTGACCTTACAGAGCTTATTCCTGATATGAAAAAAGTTATACGAAGTGTAACTGTATCAAAATTGAACGATGCATCAGCACTCTACGAAGAGAAAAACTGTGCCTGTGTTCTACAATGAGTAAAAATAGGTTGTGTGAGCTGTACAAGCTGTGCTCAAAGAACAAAAATGATTGAAAAACTTGATTTCACTAACTTATTCATTGACAAACTTGGTCATTGGTGTCGGCGATAGTTATTCGCCTTCAGATAATATCAGGTGTACTGTTGCATTTTATGTATTTTCATGTCACATGTTGTTCTTCACGGTTATGGTTTTTTTCCTTGACCCGTGTGAGAGAAACAAGTATTTTATTATTATGAACAGATATAACTGAAATTGCATTTTTTAAAAATCAGAATGGTGGTATTTTTGTAACCACAGTTACAGGTAACAGTGTATAAATATTTTTAAAATTTGTTCTCGGCATTTTCACTTTTGATGAAGATTAGTCAAAGGCTCTTCATGAGTAGTTATTTTTGTTTATAGGTAACAGTATTCTCACCTACGATTTTTTCCTACTTCGAAATTTTCACATACAAATTTAACATTTTTGCTGCGGGAATAAAAATATCTTTTGTAAATACTTTACTGCTTCATTTCCTAAGGTATTGGTCAATTTGTTGAATATAAATATGCTAAATTTAATCGTAAGGAATTTACTTTCAGAGGATTAACTTAAAAATGCGTCAGAACCATAATGATTTTAATATGTTGTGATAAAATATGGTTACTTTGAAAGTGGTCACGAAACCATGCTAACATTAAGTATCTAGGTAACCCACCTATTACAAATATCGAGTGAATAATCAGAAGCTCTCTAGGATATAATAATAATAAATCGCAATATCACAGTCTTCCTCCCAGAGCTCCCCCCCCCCTCCCCCCACCTCCCCCTTCCCCGGGAAAATGTCTGCGGTACCAGCAATCGTCACATCTCAGGCTTACATCGGTGAGTCACTAAAATATGTGATCTAGACTGTGTTTTTTACTTAGAAAATGCTTACATAAGTGCACGAATAATACTGAGCATTATTTGGTATCATGTCATACATGAATGTTAGTACACGAGGACTACACATGAGAGGTACTTACGGAAGTTCTCTGGACCTTTATCACTGGTGCAGCGACGCACTCACCTGAAACAAAAGAGGTCTCGGTTTCAGATTAAAGGAAAAGCAACTGCGACAGAACTGCCAGCGTCGGCAGGTAATAGGTGTATTGCTCAAACATTACGATACAGAGAAACATCTGTTAGCAGTACAGTGTTCGCGAATATTCTGCGTTTTAATTTTAAACAAGATTTATGCAGGCATTTACTAATGAGCGGAATTCATCAGTAAGAAATAGTACACAACTAAACATGACACAGGACATTTGACCACAAAACAAGGTATGGTAATATCATTAATGTAAATTGAAAGATCATAAAAGCCAATTCAGTTTTAACAATCACTTCCTAAACACTGAAGAGAAAAAAGGTAGTCTGGCATAAAAATTAAGGCAATACGTTCAAAAGCTAAATTTCCGTAAAAGTTGGCTACATTTAAGTTTTACCAACTGCCCCATGTGAAATTACAAAACTACAGTTCCTCTTCTATTAAATAAAACATCATATGGCTGATGAGAGACAATGTGCACTATGAAATGATAGCTACCATGCAGAGTGTTTTAGTTATATTATGGTAAGCTGAATTAAACACCCGTAATTTGTTGGACATATCAGTCCAGCAGGCAAATTAACTGACATGCCAAACAAGACATCCGCAACAACTGCAACGAGATAGCGCTCATAATATTTTTGCCAATTACACTTATGTTAGTATCCGGACACTCTGGGATGATGATGGCATTGAAACAGAGGATGGCACGCGTAAAGCTGAAATACTAAATACCTTTTCTCAAAGCTGTTGCACAGAAGAAGACCGCACTGCAGTTCTTTCTCTAAATCCTCGCACGAACGAAAAATGGCTGACATCGAAATAAGTTTCCAAGAATAGAAAAGCAACTGAAATCACTCAACAGAGGAAAGCCCACTGGACCTGACGGGATACCAATTCGATTCTACACAGAGTACGCGAAAGAACTTGCCCCCCTTCTAACATCCGTGTACCGCAAGTCTCTAGAGGAACGAAAGGTTCCAAATGATTGGAAAAGAGCACAGGTAGTCCCAGCTTTCAAGAAGGGGCGTCGAGCAGATGCGCAAAACTATATGCCTATATTTCTGACATCGATCTGTTGTAGAATTTTAGAACATGTTTTTTGCTCGCGTATCACGTCATTTCTGGAAACCCAGAATCTACTCTGTAGGAATCAACGTGGATTCCGGAAACAGCGATCGTGTGAAACCCAACTCGCTTTATTTGTTCATGAGACCCAGAAAATATTACATACTAGCTCCCAGGAAGATGCTATTTTTCTTGACTTCAGGAAGGCGTTTGATACAGTTCCGCGATGTCGCCTGATAAACAAAGTAAAAGCCTGCGGCATATCAGACCAGCTGTGTGACAGGATTGAAGAGTTTTTAGCAAACAGAACACAGCATGTTGTTCTCAATGGAGAGACGTCTACAGACGTTAAAGTAGCCTCTGGTGGGCCACAGGGGAGGAGGGGAGGGGGGGGGGCGAGTGTTAGGGGGCCATGCTTTTCGCAATATATATAAATGACCTAGTAGATAGTGTCGGAAGTTCCATGCGACTTTTCGCGGATGATGCTGTAGTATACAGAGAAGTTGCATCATTAGAAAATTATAGCGAAATGCAGAAATATATGCAGCGGATAGGCACTTTGTGCAGCGAGTGGCAACTGACCCTTAAAATAGACAAATGTAATGTATTGCGAATAGATAGAAAGAAGGATCCTTTATTGTACGATTATATGATAGCGGAACAAACACTGGTCGCAGTTACTTCTGTAAAATATCTGGGAGTATGCGTGCGGAACAATTTGAAGTGGAATGATCATATAAAACTAATTGTTGGTAAGGCGGGTACCAGGTTGAGATTCATTGGGAGAGTGCTTAGAAAATGTAGTCCATCAACAAAGGAGGTGGCTTACAAAACACTCGTTCGACCTATACTTGAGTATTGCTCATCAGTGTGGGATCCGTACCAGATCGGTCTGACGGAGGAGATAGAGAAGATCCAAAGAAGAGCGGCGCGTTTCGTCACAGGGTTATTGGGTAAGCGTGATAGCGCTACGGAGATGTTTAGCAAACTCAAGTGACAGACTCTGCAAGAGAGGCGCTCTGCATCGCGGTGTAGCTTGCTCGCCAGGTTTCGAGAAGGTGCGTTTCTGGACGAGGTATCGAATATATTGCTTCCCCCTACTTATACCTCCCGAGGAGATCACGAATGTAAAATTAGAGAGATTAGAGCGCGCACCGAGGCTTTCTGGCAGTCGTTTTTCCCGCGAACCATACGCGACTGGAACAGGAAAGGGAGGTAATGACAGTGGCACGTAAAGTGCCCTCCGCCACACACCGTTGGGTTGCTTGCGGAGTATAAATGTAGATGTATCACCCGTAATTAAGTGTTCCGTATAATTCTTTGACGCTTCGATTCGCGCATCAATTGCTCCACTAGTGTGGCTCTGTAAGAAACGCGAAAAACAAGTAATGTGGGACTGCTTGAGGAGCATGTGTATTACCATAATAAGTTTCACTGCACTATTGTTTCAATCTACTCGTATGGGATACAGAACGTTCTTAAATTTCTTCGCAGCTTCATGCTTTGATAACTTTAAAATTGCACTAGATTATAAAAACTGATTTCCACGTAATAAAATAGCTGGTATTCTTTTATTTCAGGTTCGCAGGTTTGACAAAGAATCAGAACGTACAGGAATAAGTTCAGTGTGTAACCTGATCCGTACGAACCGAGTCAGATACCGAAGTGCAACGAAAGTTTGGGGAAGAGTATGAAAGGGTACCTCCGCTCCATCATCTGTTCAAGCTTGGCACATGTAATTCATGGAGACAGCATCCTCCAAGAACAAGGGGGACGCTGATAGTCTGTTTCGAACGTGGACCAGGTAAAGGCGGTTCTAGGCGCTTCAGTATGGAACCGCGCGACCGCTACGGACGCAGGTTCGAATCCTGCCTCGGGCATGGATGTGTGTCATGTCCTTAGTTTAGTTAGGTTTCAGTAGTTCTAAGTTCTAGGGGACTGATGGCCTCATATGTTAAGTCCCATAGTGCTCAGAGCCATTTGAACCGGGTAAAGGCGGGCGTTTGTAAGTAGTGCGAAGACAATCAGTGCACACAGCGACCAGGGCTGGAAATGCCATGATCTACAGGACATCAAGTCTCCACAAGAGGTCACGTGTTTATGATTGCACTAAAGCGGGGGGACAAAAGTCAGCGTGCGAAGTCTGCAGTGGATATGCTACCCAGGACTGGTATAAACGACGACTTTTTTTAGGGAAGAAGCTGAACCGCAAGAATGTTCATGCATGGATATTATGCTATCCTCGTGTTGCACGAGACTGGGAAGTGTCAGTGCTAAGGTTAATGTGTGCTGCGGTCGTACCCACCATTGCATCCTTGGTCTGTTCTCTTGTAGCGTGTCTACAGTCTACAGCGATGTTATCTCGTCGTGTTAAAACAAGAGTTTGAAGTGCCGCATCTGGATCAGCTGCAGCCTCGCATCATATTCCAACAAGACGGGGCACCACCAAACTGGCCGCTAAATGTCCGTTAGTTTATGGATGGATAGTTTCCGAATAGATCGACTGGACGAGAGGACACGATTCGGCGTACGCCACCACGATCAAAAATGGCTCAAATGGCTCTGAGCACTATGAGACTTAACATCTGGGGTCCCCTAGACTTAGGTTAGTGAGGTTTAACAGTTCTAAGGACATCACACACATCCATGTCCGAGGCAGGATTCGAACCTGCGACCATAGTAGCAGCGCGGTTCCGGATTGAAGCGCCTAGAACCGCTCGGCCACAGCGGCCGGCCGACCACGATCACCTGACATCTGGCCATTAGATAGCATTACGTGATCAAAAGTATCCAAGGCAGCCCTGTGTAATGCAGAACTTACTGCTAGATCACAGAAGAGGAGGACCCAGTGGTGTAAGAGCAGGCTGGGAATACTGTGATGTTGAAACTTCTCTGTAAGAACCGTTTCATGGTAATTTTCTTGACTTACCTTGTTATGGAACCTCTAATTTTCGGTGGGCTTCTTAACTTAATCTGGGAGGAGATTCAGCAGTGGAATACATTATTTCAATCATACTTAACGTTATGATGCAAAAGGTAAAACATGCTTATGTACGCATATCTATTACCCGTTCTCTCCCATGCAACCCGCATCTTTATTTTCTATTGCCTGTATCTTATATTACTATGTTCTTTCGTTTCCCTTCCTTCTTGCACTTGCAACGTGGTTAGCGGTCTAGTGATTTCCGTCTAGTGTGGTGGCACTATGACCAACGTTCAACCGAGGCAATTAGTTTTGTCTCCCCTGCGAAATCAATGGACTGTTGTTTCCAGGTCTCTCGGGTTCCCAGCCGGATGCGATCGTTGAAGTCCCACGATATTTCGGCGAATTACCTTTCCGCCATCATCAGGTAGTTCTGATGGAATGCTCTGTCTGCTCATTGTCGGTGTTATTTATGTCCGTCAGTCAGGCTTCGGCGAAGGGAATCGAAGCCCGACTGACGGACATAAATAACACTGACAATGAGCAGAACCACCTGATGATGGCGGAAAGGTTATTCGCCGAAATATGATGGGACTTCAACGATCGCATCTGGCTGGACACCCGAGAGACCTGGGAACAACACATACGCCGGGAAAGCCTCCAATCACAATGGACTGTTGTTATGCCGTCGGAACACGGGACGAGGCAGCTAACGTCGACGTAACACGGACAGGGTATCCGACGTCGCCAGACACCGAGCCGCCGGCATCAAGCACAAGCTGGTTTACGTGATTTGCCGCTGTCAGCGCTTTCCAGTGCCAGCTGTCGTCTTTATTTAGCTCGCAAACCATACGGTTTTTCCATGAAAATGTACGGGCGTAAAATTGCATAAGTTAGCTCTTTTAAGATGCACGTTACCTCCCTTGTCAATATGCTACTAACGTTGTTCTGTCTGCAGCAGAAACTAATAAAAAAGTCAGCATCTGTGAATATGTAGTAAGACAAAAAAGAAAGATGCATGTCCAGTCATAAAGGACATCAGCTCATAAAAGATCACCAAATCGAACAAAATCGCTCCCGACAGAGTAAGCACTTACATTTCTACGTCTAAGAGGCGTATTCGGAAAGTAAGATCCGATTAGATGCAAAATGGAAACTACTGTGAAAATCCGATGAAACTTTGCACAGGTGTGTTGGGCAGTGTCTTTAATCTGCCAGTCAATCAATTCATGTCGCTTTTGTCAGTTCAGAGAGCGCAGTGAGCACGTTGAGATGCCTTCAACAACAGTGTCTCCCGCCAAGTATGTGCATCTGGTGAGAGATTTCGCCTGAAGCTATGCAGCCAACATAACATAAATGTCATGTGGTTCTTTCTTCAAGGCAATTTTCAGCCGCATTCTGCAGGGGCAATGAAGACGCTCCTGCAGCGTTTTCGACGGGAAGTGTTTGATCACCCACAATACAGCCCTTAATTGGCTCCCTCCGTTGTTCATCTCTGCTCACATGAACCGGTGGCTACGAAGACAACATTCTGACACAAGCAACGAAAGGCAGACCAGCGTAGAGAATTGATGGAAAGCACACGCGGCTGCTTCCTCCGACGAGGGTACTGGAAAATTTGTACAACGCCACTACAAACGTCTTCTAAGTCGGAGCGTCGACTAATTAGAAAGGTAGCTGCAAGGTGTGGCTAACTGTTGCGAATAAAAAATTTTTAATTTTCGCTGCAGCTTTCATTTCGCGACTGATCGGAACTTACTTTCCCAACAGCAGATCTACAGCTACATCTATACTCCGCAAAGCACACTTAGATGCCTTGCAGAGGATTCATCAAACCACCTTCACAATAATTCTCTATTATTCCAGTTTCGAACAGCTTGTGGAAAAAACGAACACCTATATCTTTCCGTGGGAGCTCCGGTTTCCCTTATTTTATTATGAAGATCATTTCTCGCTATGTAGGCCGGCGTCAACAAAATGTTTTTGCATTTGGAGGGGAAAGTTGGTAATTGAAATTTTTTGAGAACACTCCGCCGCGCCACAACGAAAACGTCTTTGTTTTAATGAAATCCACCCCAATTTTCCATATCGGTTTCCTGACCGATTAAAGTACTCTGTAGTGAAGCCACTTAACAAAAAGGGAGAAAGGGATAATGTTGACAATTATAGACATATTTCTATGACATCGGTGTTTGCTAAAGTTATCGAGGAGGTTGTATATACAAGGTTACTGGAGCATTTAAATTCACATAATTTGCTGTCAAATGTACAGTTTGGTTTTAGAAACGGTTCAACAACTGAAAATGCTATATTCTCTCTTCTCTGTGGGGTTTTGGACGGATTAAATAAAAGGGTTTTCTTTGATTTAACGAAGGCTTTTGACTGTGTTGACCACAAAATATTACTGCAGAGGTTGGACCATTATGGAATAAGGGGAGTAGCTTACAATTGGTTCACCTCTTACTTTCAGAACAGAAAGGAGAAGGTTGTTCTCCGCAATATTGGGAGTGGTAGTGATGTTCAGTCCCAATGGGGCACTGTTAAGTGGGGCGTTCCCCAAGGGTCGGTGCTGGGGCCACTGTTGTTTCTTATTTATATAAATGATATGCCTTCTAGTACTACAGGTGATTCAAAAATATTTCTGGTTGTTGATGACACCAGCTTGGTAATGAAGGTTCTTGTGTGTAATATTGAAACAGTATCATATAATGTAGTTCATGAAATAAGTTCGTGGCTTGTGGAAAATAATTTGATGCTAAATCACAGTAAGACTCAGTTTTTACAGTTTCTAACTCACAATTGAAGAAGAAACGATATTTTGATCAGACAGAATGGGCATATTATAAGCGAGACGGAACAGTTCAAGTTCCCAAGCGTTCGGATAGATAGTAAGCTGTTGTGGAAAGCCCATGTCCAGGATCTTGTTCAGAAACTAAATGCTGCTTTATTTACCATTAGGCTCGTTTCACACTGGGACACTTGTGACGGTCACCGGTGACTGTGGTGAACACTCCTGGTTCACCGGTGTCCCACACTGCAGCTGTCGCCAACTGATTAGTTGGTGAAATGGACTCGAGCGAGGAGGAACTGTTGTTAGTACTTGTATTGAGGAGGAGGAGGGGGAGGAGAATGAAGACAAAACGTTCATTACACATACATCCACTGCTACGTGATCGGCTGGAGAAAGGATTACAAAATATTGTAAAACTTTCACTGATAGTTTTAAGTTCATCGTTTCTCTGCCTGTGCTGTTGAAAAGTATATTAAGGGGCTCCGGAACGCCCTATACTTGCAATGTTAAAATAACGCTTATAAATTACATCTTTCCTCACAAAGTATTTGAGGTAGGAAGTTGAACTTTTTACAGATTATTTATTGGAATATGGGCTACAACTTAACACAGGGATTTTACAAAATTTTAGTTCAGTTATTAAAGATGATTTTTTTCATTTGTAATGAAAATTCACAACATTTTTTTGCAATTTTTTATTTATATATTCAAAAATATACAGTTTTTTGGAAAAAGGCTGTGTTAAATTATGCAGAAGGTACTGTGTAACATTTACTGAAAGTTTGAAACAAATATGTTTGGAAGATCCTTAGAAAACATGTAATTAGTATGAGAAAATAAAAGTTTTGGGAATCGAGCGACAAAGATTGGATTAACTTTTTAGTGCATTCCAGGTCCATAGGATGGATTATCTTCATCCTCTGCAAACTCCTCCTCCAGCTTCCTCTTGCTCCTCCTCCTGTTTACTCTTGCTTGTATTTCTAGACTCTTTACAGCCCTGTCTGCAGCCCGAAGGCGTTCCTTGTCTAAAGCAAGCATCGCTCGTACCATGTTAGAACCTATCTTCATTCCCATATTTCTAAATACCTTGCACCTTACAATGTTGCCATCATTGAAAGTCGCAACAACATCATACACACCAAAGTGAAGTGTTTCTATTCCAAGAAATACAGTCTTGGGGATTCTCGACCATATAACACTATTTACACTTTCATTGGGGTTTTGAGTTTTTCCGTGAATACACTTTTTCAACAGTTCAGGTGCTGCTAAGTCTCTGAAAATAGGTTTTATCACCTCCATTATTGCATGAGGCAGACTATGCTTATGAGTGTACACTTCAGCAGTTAGCAATCCTTTGTTATATTTACACCAACTGTCTTCTTCTTTGGGACACAAGCTATGTTGGGGATTTTCATCGGTTGAAGAAGTATGAAAAAAAAGAGTCCAAACAGCCTTCTTCATTTCGTCGACACTTTGTGTGTTTTGCCTAATAGCCATTACATAATAGTTCTGTATTTTGTCAATTACACTGTCAGTTAACCTTCCCTTCCCATCCAACCCTTTACCATCACTGAGTTTTTGTTTTTTGTACGAAGCTTTCAGTCGCCGACGTCTTGTTCCCATTCGCTTCTGTACGTGTCCAATACACTCAAATTTCTGCACTACAACATCATCACCATAGGGCTTCAGTCCTTGAACATGTTTGAAACTTTTAGAATCACCGTCACCAAGGTAATTAACATATAGTACTTTATCACACGCCTCAGAACGCTGGAATATACTGGCAACACCAGCCACTTCCATTCCTCCACTACTGCCACTATAGTTAGCTTTGCAATTATTTTCATGTGTACCTTCATATTTTTGTGGACATCTACAATACTTTGATATTACTGCTACATCTAAAACTTTCCCTGTATGCATACTGGTGGCAGATACTACACCATGAAGAGATGTGTGTCCCCGTTTATGCCAGGTACCATCGAACGCTGCAGTCAAATCTCTGTTACCATTATTTTCCATTACTGCCTCTTCCACAGCGTTCTTCATAGATTCTATAGAGACATCTTCTACTTTAGATCCTATTAATTTATTATAGGTCGTAAACTTGGTGGGGGGATTTGGAAGATTCATGATGCCACAGAAAATTGCACCTGCAGTAGCACCCTTACCAACTGAACGCAAGGAATAAACAAATCTAATGTTGTGTTCGTAGATTTTGCTACCATTTTCTTCAGTTGCAGTTACTGCAACACTGTTCCAAAAGGTGGTCATGTATCAACACTTATCACAATTCAGTTGTATTTCACTAGCAAGTCCTACGTGCTTTATTATGGAGAGTTCCAGACCAACTTCACTACAATGAATACATCTTACACAGTTTGAAAAAATTCCTTTGAGAACCGACATATCAAATATTTCATTCACATCCGATCCGCCCATAAAACATTCATAGTTTTCACTCATTGAACCAAGTTTCTTCTGTGAAGTATTTTCTTTCCCACTTTGACTGCTATGGGCAGGTGTACTTGAGAGGTTAGGTTCACTCACTTGGTTATAGTCTTTATTGTTTACAGTAATAACACATACCTTTGGCTTTCCAACATTTCTCCTTTTCTTAAAAGCCTTCAGAGGATTTCTAATAACTTTACTCTTACTCATTATTATACTTCAACAAAACAGAGACTCAAGAAACAGAATTAATTACGAATATTTTCGAGATAACGACAGAGTAAATAAACATGAAACAATAGACAATCACACCAGCGATATATATTGAACCATCACAGGTTAGCCACAACACATACTTTATCTCACATCACTAAAATGTACCTGATGAACACGGACGTTAATAATAACACCATTTGACAGCAGTTTAACAGCGCCACAGTGGGTCACGCCCATGTAGAACACATTTTAAAAAAAATTTAAAAATAGTTGTAGTCTTCGGAGTTGAATAAATTATATATCTATTAAAAGGTAATAGTCTGGATATTCAGAAAACGCAAAAAAGTAAAAATTGAACTTTACATGATTTTGAGCCTTTCCGGAGCCCCTTAAGGACTCGTCACTGTACTCGGAGGCCGCTGGCGAGCACACAGCTGGTAACTGATCGGACAACCTCGACTGACCTCCAGTGCAGCCTCCAACTGTTCCATGATATGCACGGTCGTGATGCGGATCCCCCGAGTGGTCTAGTGGTTCTAGGCGCGCAGTCCGGAACCGCGCGACTGCTACGGTCGCAGGTTCGAATCCTGCCTTGGGCATGGATGTGTGTGATGTCCTTAGGTTAGTTAGGTTTAACTAGTTCTAAGTTCTAGGGGACTGATGACCACAGAAGTTGAGTCCCATAGTGCTCAGAGCCATTTTTTCGGATCCCCCGTAGCGTAATTTGGTACCGGCGCAAATCCTATTTGGGACGAAGAGGAAGCAGAAGCGTTGTAATATTGTTGGGCATTAATAATGACATTAATCAAATCTGATTTCACTTTCAATCTTGCATGAATGGGTAATTTTTTATAATTCAGGTACTAAAGACTGCATAAACAAGCTATCTTCGTGGGCTTGCTGTGATGAATTGTCTTTTCTGGCGTACTTTTCCTTCAAAATGTTATACAGGACATGTTCTTCTTCAAGACTCTTCTTTTCACGTGGCCTTTTTTGCCGTCGCTCAGCAGTTTTTCCACGTGCCTCCTGCTCTAAATTTTCTCCTTCATCAAACTCATTTCTGTCTTCATCATCATCATTGTCAATACTAGAAGTAGTGTTTTTACGGTCAGTTGTTAGGAATCGCAGCTGATCGAAGTAGATATACTTCTTCCTACCAGTTGCTGCAGAACCAGTCTTTTCTGTTTTTTGCCTTAATAACTCTCTGGTATAACTGGCCCTTAAGCTCTTCCATTTCCTTTGAATGATTGTCCCTGCAACAAACAAAAACCACCATAGTATTGTAATATCTAATATATAAAAATGAATGTTTGTTTGCTTTTGTTCGTATTTTATGCGCAGCCGTACCGTTCATCCGATTGCGATGAAACTTTGTCACTTGCGCGAGAGTTATAGGCATAGTAGAATTATTAACAGTTATTAAAATTACAGTTGCCGGGTGTTTCAGCTGGTTATCTATAATGTCTACGTGTGCGTGCGTGTGTATGCTTGTGTGTAACCTGCATAATTTTGTAGTTTTGCTCAAAATGCTTTATCTTCTTTTTTACAGGTACTTGGGGGCCGAATCATCCATGATGGACTTAAATTTTCAGTACAGAATTGGAGTATCAACTATCTCGTATATTATACGAGACGTTTGCTCTGCCATATGGCGTAAAATGAAGTCAAAATGTTTTCCCGACCTCTCGAAAGATCTATGGCTTGCCTCAGCTGAAGGATTCCATAAGAGGGCCAACTTTCCTCATTGTGTGGGTGCAGTTGACGGGAAGCACATCAGAATTGTAAAACCCACTTCCAGTGGTTCACTCTACTATAATTATAAGAACTATTTTTCCATTCTGTTGTTAGCTGTTTGTGATTCGACATACAAATTCTTATTTATAGACGTTGGAGCATATGGGAAATCGTCCGACTCAACTGTGTTTCTCAATACAGTGTTAAATAATAAACTACAAGATGGTATGCTAGATTTACCTGCACCAAAACAACTGTCATTATCGTTTGAAAGACCTATGCCATTCATGTTAGTAGGAGATGAAGGCTTCGGATTGTCAAAATTCATTTTGCGCCCTTATGGTGGAAAGTATTAAGACATTAAAAAATGTGTGTTCAACTATAGACTGTGCAGAGCTAGAAGGTACATCGAGTGTACTTTTGGAATTCTTGCAAACAAGTGGTGCATTTGCTATCGACCACTGGATGTTAAATTAGATTTGGCAGAATCTATTGTGAAGACATGTTGCCTCCTCCATAACTTTGTGCGTGATCGTGATGGAATACAGTTTGAGGATACGTTAACTATTCAGGGATTGCAGGACATGTCACCTTGCTTGGTTCGTGGAGGAAATATTGCGAACGGTATCAGAGAAGATTTCGCAAACTACTTCATCAGCCCTGAAGGCGAAGTGCCATGGCAGCTGCAAAAAATCTAAGTGCTAGAAATGTTATGTGGACATTAATGTCGTTAGGCCTAAATGTTCATTGGAATTGTATTTGAAATGTGCAGTGTTCAATTATTACCATGTTAACTGTAACAAACCATACTGTTGCGTTCACTGATCTGATTAAAACTTGCAATTAAAATTACAATTATTATGCGCTTTTTTGTATTACAGTTGCGTGAACCTAATTGAACAGAACCCAAGCACGAGCACTGTTCTCATTCGGGTGTCAAAAACTTGTAAGTCAATAGTATTATGGTAAATAAATAAAATTCATTATTATAGTAACAACATATGCGTAAATTATTGTTGTTTCGAATAATATTTTAACTGTATTTTTCGGACCATAAGGCGGAGCGCCTTATTAGACTACGAAAAGACGTACCCTTAATTTTGTTATGAAAATGTTGAAATAAAACTATTTATTTTATTTTACTTTCATTCGTCCTGTAGGGGTGAGTACATGGTTTCTGCGCTCATCCATTTTGTCCATTCTTATCGCATTGAGACTGCATAACAGTACACTTGCTATTGGTAATGCAAAAGAAAAGGGGTGAGGGATAGCATTCTCCTTGTAGGTTATTAACCTCCTAGCCTCGTACAGGGGTAGAAAATATATTTCGCTATTCTTGTGGTCCGAAAAATACGGTATTAAAGTGAAAAAAGAATATAGAACTTGCCAATTTTGTTTCTTTCATCTATGCTCTTTTCATCGAAATCAGGCACAAACTTCGTAATAATTTCTTGCCACGCTTTCATTTTCGTGACTTTGTTACTGTAGTCATCGCTTCTCATATCCCAAATAACGGGACGACTTTCCACGTCACTTGTAAAATCTTCTGTGTTGATGAACTCTAAACTCATGGCTGCACTGTGTGGAGAACCACTGGCCTCAGCAACGGATGCCTGTCTGTTGGCAACTCTGCACTGCTGTGTCTGTGATCGGTGTCCCAGTGTGAACACTCCAATACGAGCTAATGCATGTCCGGCGGTGACCGCAGCGAACACAGTGTCGGTGTCCGTCACATGTGGCGAGGGTAAGTCACTGCTGGGTCACGGTGACTCGGTGATTCAGTGCAGTGTCCCGGTGTGAATGCTCCATTTCAAACGAATGTATCTCTATGAGTGACCGTCACCGGTGGCCCTCACAAGTGTAGATCGCGTAACTAATGAGGAGGTATTGAATAGGATTGGGGAGAAGAGACGTTTGTGGCACAACTTGACTAGAAGAAGGGATCGGTTGGTAGGACATGTTTTGAGGCATCAAGGGATCACAAATTTAGCATTGGAGGGCAGCGTGGAGGGTAAAAATCGTAGAGGGAGACCAAGAGATCAATACACTAAGCAGATTCAGAAGGATGTAGGTTGCAGTAGGTACTGGGAGATGAAGAAGCTTGCACAGGATAGAGTAGCATGGAGAGCTGCATCAAACCAGTCTCAGGACTGAAGATCACAACAACAACAACAACAACATGTCATATGGTATTATTTTTTGGGGCAATTCTTCTGATTCAAAAACGGTATTTTTGGCTCAAAAACGGGCTGTTCGAGCTATTTGTGTTGTAAGTTCGAGAACCTCTTGTCGACCCCTATTCAACAGTCTGGGAATTCTGACGTTGCCCTCACAGCATATATTTTCTTTAATGTCGTTTGTTGTTAGGAATATTAGCTTATTCCCAAGAGTTAGTAGCTTTCACTCAGTTAGTACTAGGCAGAAATCAAATCTGCATGTGGAATGCACTTCCTTGACTCTTGTGCAGAAAGGAGTGCACTATTCTGCTGCATCCATTTTCAATAAGCTTCCACAAGAACTCAAAAATCTTAGCAGTAGCCCAAACGCTTTTGAGTCTAAACTGAAGAGTTTCCTCATGGCTCACTCCTTCTATTCTGTCGAGGAGCTCCTGGGAGAGCTGAAAAATTAAGCAATTTCCAGTGTTACATTGTTGATTTTCTTTATTTAAACTTACGAATTGTCGCCTGAATACGTTTCTTATATTTCATTTTATCTGTTTCTACTATCGTGTTATAATTTCATGTATTGACTCGTTCCATGACCATGGAGACTTCTCCTTAATTTGGTCCCACAGAACAATAAATAAATAAATAAATTAATTAATTAAGCAAGGTAAGTACACTATGTTGTCTCACATATCCCGCTTGTGGCTTACGGTGCCTTTTTGCTTCCTACTGGTTCTATGACTGTAGTCGAACCTTCTACCAACCTAACCTTTGTTTTGTAACGTTGTGCCTCAAGTGACTACGCTAGCCTGCAGTTTCGTGCTTAACGAAGTGATATTTTATGTTATAGTGTTCTATAGGGTTTAATTGCCGAAATGTTATTAATTTACATTTAATTATAACAAATCCTAACAAGAATGACACGAATCTTGAATTTACTGTTGGCTTAGAACGGCTTACTCTCATAACACGTGAGTTATAACACGATAATAACTCAATACGAGAATTCAATAACTACCAATATTACGTTTCCTGTCGTTTTGATACAACAAATCGTACCAGGAACGATTCGATATCGAGACATTTAAGGTGCTGGTACTCAGAAACAGGATATGTTCATGGGGTGTAAGGTATAACGTGAAACCTAGGTAACATGCGCCTCTGCTGAAGGCAACAAATGCAACATAGCTTCTTGCCTTCGGCGGGCCTCAAGTTTTCTATGGGTTCCACTTTAACTGACACGTCACAGAAATATCGCAGAAGTTGTTTTGTGTTTCAAGTGACGAATGGCTCCTTAACTTGGAACCGCAATAAGTGACGTCACAAAGCTTCGGTCACTTCCGTTTACCTGGAAAGCTCTCTGCTCAGCGAGCGCGCTAAGCAACTCTGCTGCTAGGGTTTGGTGAGGGCGCATCGTGGGGTAAGACGCGAGATTGGTAACTTAGAACCATGACGAGGTTGCGTAAGTCCTCAGCGTAACCGGAATAAGCAATCACTTTTTTTTGCATATTTATTTTCGGAAACATTATCTATGAATAATTTAGGTAACTGTAGGATTTTCATCATTTTTTGATTTTTTCAGAGACTTGGTTTGTTCCACTCAAGCTTTGAGATGTGGAAGTATAATGTACTTCAAGAAACTTAGTTATGTTAAAGGGTTTCCTCTACCAATGTTAATACGTGTAAAATTTTGTCTTGTGCGCAGGGTATTACTATTATTATTTTTTTTCCTGTAGTTCAATATTTATTGCATTATTCCTTGCATCCTATTTGTGCGCTCTTTGTCCAACCGCTCTCAAATGTTCGTATTTCGTTTAATGAGTCTTCAGCTCCATCTTTTCCTGTTTCCATGAGTAGTCTATCGTTGCATTGAATTGTCTACGTTTAAACTGCTTTTCTGTGTAAAAGTAAACTTTAATTTTCAGTGTCTCCGAAACCTGCTTTGTTCATATGAACCACGTGTTACTATGAACAAGTCAAATAACTTGCTGGTAAGTCTTTTGAGACAACCACAAAGTATATGACAGTCGAAAAATTGAATATCGTTTATGGCGAATGTCGCCGAACTATTAGAGTAGCGAAATTACAATTATATATTAATACCTTCAGCTGATGACGGGCGTTGAAATATACCAACGGAGACAGGTGAAAATGTGTGCCCCGACCGGCACGCGAACCCGGTACCTCCTGCTTACATGGCAGACGCTCTATCCATCTGAGCCACCGAGGGCACAGAGGATATTGCGACTGCAGGGACTATCTCGAGCACGCCTCCCGCGAGACCCACATTCTCACCTCGTATGACCACACACTACGTTCGTAAGGTCCCACCCCAACACACTCATTACTCGTGAAAGACATTCTTACCAAGTCCCGTATGAGTTCGGGTAATATGTGAGCACCGCACAGAAGAGGAAGGTCATGGCCGGTATTGCCAGAAGTATATACTCATATGGATATGGTATCTGCTCTTTCACACATGTCCGAAAGAACAGACACCATATCCATGTAAGTGTCTTAGAGCAGCGGTGCGTTTGTTGCTGAAGAGTATCCAGATCGTGCCCAGAACTCACAATCTGTCTTCGAAAATGTAACAAAAAAAGTTCTAGAAACTGGAAATGTGGCGAATAAAACACGACCAGGAAAAAGAACAGCAACTGATGACACAAATGAAACTGACGATTTAGCAGCAGAAACACACAACGCAGATCTCACTAAGAGGCATTTTGGAAGTACAAGAGCGGTGACCCAAACCAAGTGTTCTGTGAACACTACATGCCATGGCGTTTCATCCTCTTCCCATTTCGCTGCATCTACAGCATCTATGAAAGATAAAAATACTTGTGAACGTCAGGTTCAAATGGTTCAAATGGCTCTGAGCACTATGGGACTTAACATCTGTGGTCATCAGTCCCCGAGAACTTAGAACTATTTAAATCTAACTAACCTAAGGACATCACACACATCCATGCCCGAGGCAGGATTCGAACCTGCGACCGTAGCAGTCGCGCGGTTCCGGACTGAGCGCCTAGAACCGCTAGACCACCGCGGCCGGCGGAACGTCAGGTAATTCGCCATGTTCTCCGCTATAAATTTGCAAAACCCGCACATCGATATACTTATTGCTTCTGAATGTGTTTAGTTGGCCTGTTTTAGCCGTCTCACCCTGCATATGTAGATGTAGATTACTGTCTTCATAACAAACTCACCTCCGCTTTAGATTTATATAGAAATGTGCTGAGATATCTTACAGGATTGGTAGATGCGTGATTTTTGTAGCAAACAACCTCAAGGTTGAAACATCCTGGCAGATTAAAACCGTGTGCCGGACCGAGACTCGAACTCGGGACCGTTGCCTTTCGCGGGCAAGTGCTCTACCATCTGAGCGACCCAAGCAGATGGGTAGAGCACTTGCCCGCGAAAGGCAAAGGTCCCGAGTTCGAGTCTCGGTCCGGCACACGGTTTTAATCTGCCAGGAAGTTTCATATCAGCGCACACTCAGCTGCAGAGTGAAAAATCTCATTCTGGAAACATCAGGTTTGATTCACGTAGTGCATCAGTACCCCATTCCGCCACCAGGAGCGCCTGCATAGCTCACTGTTAAAATGGCTGCTTTTGCTGGTGCCGAGAGTGCTGGCTGTGTGTTTTAGTTTCATAAAACCAACTCTGCAATAACTGTTCGGCGTAAATTTCAGAAACCAGTACGCTAAAGAAGCTCCAAACAGGCTAACAAGATACTCTTGGCACAAGAACTTTGTTGAGATGGGTTGTTCACTGCGACATGATAAGCCACCAGGTCACCCTTGTGTTGATAATTATGTCTAACAGGCTAACGAGAAATTTTTTCGTGGTCTAAATCAACGCGACGTGCGTCTCACGACGCTGGAATTCCACGAAAGACTGTTTGGCGAGTAGTGCGGAAACACTTGAAACCTTACAGGTTCACAATAGCACAGTACAGTAATGGAGCAGTTTGCTCGTGGAAAATCCCGCACTGAAATGTTACATCGGACAGAGGACAAGGAGAATTTCCAGAACACAACCTTCAGCGATGAGTCGACATTTCATATCAGTTACATAGTGAACACGCACAGGTGCAAAATATGGGGCAGCGAAAATCCACATGCAAACCTGTAACACGTTTGTGACAGCCCCAGTCTCAATGAGTTTTGTGCCTTTAGCAAACTGAAAGTATACAGCACTTTCCTGTTTATGGAGAAAACGGTCACTGGTATTGTTTATCTCTTCATTCGAAAATGGATCAAAGGGCTCTGACCACTATGGGACTTAACTTCTGAGGTCATCAGTCCCCTAGAACGTAGAACTACTTCAACCTAACTAACCTAAGGACATCACACACATCCATGCCCGAGGCAGGATTTGAACCTGCGACCGTAGCGGTCGCGCGGTTCCAGACAGTAGCGCCTAGAACCGCTCGACCACCCCGGCCGGCTCTTCATTCGACTGATCGATGAAGATGACCGAGAAGGGTGGTTTACTAGCAGAAAAACGGTGCACCATCCTATTTCCTGACGGAGGTTCGAGTTTCCTCGCTAATGGTTTCCCAGGTCGGTGGATAGGCCGCGAAGGGCCAATCGCGTGACCACCTCGCTCCCCAGACTTTACACCACTAATTTTTTTTCTGAGATTTAATGAAACCGTGCGTATGCTCCTCCTCTACCAAACAATTTTGCGGACCTGAAAAACTGAATCTGCGCTGCCGTTGCACAAGTTACGCCCACAGTGACTGTGAGGAGAAATTGATTACCGTTGGGATGTTTCCCGCATCACATATGGTAGCTACATCGAACCAAAATGACACTTCACTTGTGTGTGAAACGTGAGACTGTTTGCTACAAAATGACACATCTACTGATTCTGTGCGTTACGTCAATAAATTTTTGTGTCATTCCAAACTTGTAAAAAGCTCTAAGCGAAATGGGACTTAACATCTGAGGTCATCCGTCCCCTAGACTTAGAACTACTTAAACCTAACTAACCTAAGGACATCACACACATCCATGCCCGAGACGGGATTCGAATCTTCGACAGTAGCAGCCGCGTGGTTACGGACTGAAGTGCCTAGAACCGATCGGTTACATCGGCCGGCTCCAAACTTGTAAAGTCCTCTTTGACTTCACGAGTATAACGCTGGATGACCTGCTACTGTTGTTGTTGTGGTCTTCAGTCCTGAGACTGGTTAGATGCAGCTCTCCATGCTACCCTATCCTGTGCAAGCTTCATCTCCCAGCACCTACTGCAGCCTACATCCTTCTGAATCTGCTTAGTCTATTCATCTCTTGGTCTCCCTCTACGATTTTTACCCTCCACGCTGTCCACCCTCAGCATAAACCGACTTAATTCCACTACCTTCCCTTATCCTCGTTTTGCTTTTGTTGATGTTCATCTTATATCCTCCTTTCAAGACACTGTCCATTCCGTTCAACTCCTCTTCCAAGTCTTTTGCTGTCCCTAACAGAATTACAATGTCATCGGCGAACCTCAAAGCTTTTATTTCTTCTCCATGGATTTTAATACCTACTCCGAATATTTCTTTTGTTTCCTTTACTGCTTGCTCAATATACAGATTGACTAACATCGGGGAGAGACTACAACCCTGTCTCACTCCTTTCTCAACCACTGCTTCCCTTTCATGCCCCTCGACTCTTATAACTGCCATCTGCTTTCTGTACAAATTGTAAATAGCCTTTTGCTCCCTGAATTTTACCCCTGCCACCTGCAGAATTTGAAAGATAGTATTCCACTCAACATTGTCAAAAGCTTTCTCTTTGTCTACAAATGCTAGAAACGTAGGTTTGCCTTTCCTTAATCTTTCTTCTAAGATAAGACGTATGGTCAGTATTGCCTCACGTGTTCCAACGTTTCTACGGAATCCAAACTGATTTTCCCCGAGGTCGGCTTCTACCAATTCTTCCATTCGTCTGTAACGAGTTGGTGTTAGTATTTTGCAGCTGTGACTTATATAATTGATATGAAACTTCCTGGCAGATTAAAACTGTGTGCCGGACTGAGACTCGAACTCGGGACCTTTGCCTTTTGCGGACAAGTGCTCTACCAACTCAGCTACTCAAGCACGACTCACGCCCGTCCTCACTGCTTTACTTGGGTAGCTCAGTTGGTAGGGCACTTGCCCGAGAAAGGCAAAGGTCCCGAGCTCGAGTCTCGGTCCGGCACACAGTTTTAATCTGCCAGGAAGTTTCATATCAGCGCACTTTCCGCTGTAGAGTGAAAATCTCATTCTATATAATTGATAGTTCGGTAATTGTCACATCTGCCAACACCTACTTTCTTTGCGATTGGAATTATTATATTCTTCTTGAAGTCTGAGGCTATTTCGCCTGTCTCATACGTCTTGCTCACCAGATGGTAGAGTTTTGTCAGGACTGGCTCTCCCAAGGCTGTCAGTAGTTCTAATGGAATGTTGTCTACTCTCTGGGTCCTTGTTTCGACTCAGGTCTTTCAGTGCTCTGTCAAACTCTTCACACAGTATCGTATCTCCCATTTCATCTTCATCTACATCCTCTTCCATTTCCATAAGCCATATTCCTGCGCGCCGACATTTCCAGCCACGCTAGGTGCTGAGGTGACGTACCTTCCAGCAGAGCTGGTCGGCGCCCCTCAGCGCCCAATCCCCCGCACACACACACACACACGCACACACACACACACAAACCATCCAGTAGGGCCACGTGTCACGTCGGCCACAAAGAGGCCCTGATTGTGATTACACGTATCGCACGCGGCGGGGAATTAGCGCAAGGAAGCGAGCAGTGTCGACAAGTGGCCCAGTAATTGGCTACTGCTGCGTGTGTGTTTACGTGGCCGCCCCTCTGCCTCTAGAATAGCGCGGAAGACACTCGCAAACTGCTTTTAATAACACGGTGGTGCGCCTGCTATCGGGCAGTTGCGGCCTCATTAACAGGCCGGAAAAAGAGAGAAAGAACAGAAATGAGAGGAAAAAGCGGCACGCGGCAGGTAGCGGGCAGTCGCTCCTTCCACCCCCTGCAATCTGCAGCGAATTCAGCCGGCGCCCTACCTTACAATTTTCGCAAGAAAACACGAAATTAGTGCGCGGTGGCCGCGCAACACGAGGGCGGTGTGCAAGTTGAAAAGCGCTGATGTTCCGAAGTTGAGGTGCACTTTTTTTTATTTTTAATCTCACGAAAGTTTTGCTACATGTTTATGAGTAGGGGCTGAAGGTGTGTGTAAGCAGGAGGGAGAGGGACAGAAAGAAGGGGGAGAGAGGGAGAGAGAGAGAGAGAGAGAGAGAGAGAGTCGGAGGGAGAGAGGGAGAGACAGAGAGAGAGCGAGGGAGAGAGGGAGGGGGGGAGAGAGAGAGAGAGAGAGAGAGAGAGAGAGAAAGAGGGAGAGACAGAGAGGGTGGGAGGGAGAGAGAGAGAGAGAGAGAGAGAGAGAGAGAGAGGGAGAGAGAGACGGAGAGAGAGAGAGAGCGACAGAGGGGAGGGAGAGAGAGAGAGAGAGAGAGAGAGAGAGCGAATGAATAGCTAGTGTCTGTTGGGGCTGGGGGGTGGGGAGGGAAAGAAGGTTATCAGTGTGGTTTCCAGGGAGGCTTGTTGGTCACTTCATTAGAAGGGCTTTGCTGCAGCAACAAGTACGTCGTATCTGCTCAAAAAATAACCCAATCTTTTTTTTTTTTTTTTTTTTTTTACATCGTCAAATGCTAAATTAACTAAGGGAGCATCGGAAGCGAGCGTTATAACGCCGTTTCTGTTCCCGTACAACTTGTCTGTCTGTTACACGTGCGAACGAAAGGGGGAGAGTAGACGGCAGCGAAACAAGCAGACCTATCATAATATGAATACGTGAACATCCAAAACTGAAACCGAACGAGGTGGCGCAGTGGTTAGCACACTGGACTCGCATTCGGGAGGACGACGGTTCAATCCCGTCTCCGGCCATCCTGATTTAGGTTTTCCGTGATTTCCCTAAATCGCTTCAGGCAAATGCCGGGATGGTTCCTTTGAAAGGGCACGGCCGATTTCCTTCCCCATCCTTCCCTCACCCGAGCTTACGCTCCGTCTCTAATGACCTCGTTGTCGACGGGACGTTAAACACTAATATCCTCCTCCTCCTCCAAAACTGAAGTAGCGGTTTTTAATATCAGTTTCACAAACGGGCAATGAGACTTCTACATTTCGAAAAGTACTTTGCCATAGATGTGCAACAACAAAAAATGATATGTGTACGTAACCGTTTACACTCCACTACACGCTGTGTACTTGACCCATGTACGGCAGGGCGTGTCTGATGGAAGGTGTAGCCGCACGAGGGCGACATCGTCTTCCCCTCTCCTATTCGTCAAGCACGCGTTCCTCAAAGCGTTTTCCGAGCGTTGTCGCGCATCCCACGCACAAGAGGCAATTAATTTACTTTTGTATCTGATAGATACGTCGCAGCCGGTATGAGTGGCCGAGAGGTTCTAGGCGCTACAGTCTGGAACCTCGCGCCCGCTACGGTCGCAGGTTCGAATCCTGCCTCGGGCATGGACGTGTGTGATGTCCTTAGGTTAGTTTAGTTCTAGTGGACTGATGACCTCAGCAGTTAAGTCCCATAGTGCTCAGAGCGATTTGAACCAACCAGATACGTCGCATATTTTGAAGTAAGTATTTTTAAATGTTTCGTTTTTCATTTTACACTTCAATTTTCTTTTTAGCTAACATTGTAATGCGTTGTCATTATAATTCGTGAAAATGAACTTCTGTACCTGATTAGTAATTATGTATCTCTCCGATACAACTCCTGTATTTATGCTGCTTTGACTATTCCAAATAGTCTGAGAAACTTTAATTCGTCCGAGCTACTTGTACATAATTGGTTTTTCCAAAACGCAGTATTTTTCCTTGTCACGTTCAAAACGGCGACAAAAACAGTACAGTATGATCTCGATAGCCCCGCCAACATCCGAAAAATTCATCAACTTCTATTTGATAGGTCTGACCAGAGTTATGACGAAGAAAGTCTACCTTCATCAGCTTCATCAGCTCCTGAAGGAACATCAAACTTCATTCCAGAGGTTCCAGATGATGAAATAGACTCTGATGCAGGATAAGTGGTTCAAGAGAACTCTGTCACTGAGGAAACTGATTACGACACACCACGTGGTTGTGAAGACGACGAGATCTCTTATGTTTGTCTCAGAAACCAAGGAAGAAAAATATTGCACTCAGTTTCATGGAGAAGAACACCTTATCCCTGTAAGAGGAGACCCAACTCGCTTTATTTGTTCACGAGACCCAGCAAATATTAGATACAGGCTCCCAGGTAGATGCCAGTTTCCTTGACCTTCGGAAGGCGTTCGATACAGTTCCGCACTGTCGCCTGATAAACAAAGTAAGAGTCTACGGAATATCAGACCAGCTGTTTGGCTGGATTGAAGAGTTTTTAGCAAACAGAACACAGCATGTTGTTCTCAATGGAGAGACGTCTACAGACGTTAAAGTAACCTCTGGCGTTCCAAAGGGGAATGCTATGGGACCATTGCTTTTCACAATATACAGGGTGTTACAAAAAGGTACGGCCAAACTTTCAGGAAACATTCCTCACACACAAAGAAAGATAATATGTTATGTGGACATGTGTCCGGAAACGCTTACTTTCCACGTTAGAGCGTGACTTCACTTTGTTACAGGAAATGTTTAAAATGTCCTCCGTTAGCGAGGATACATGCGCCCACCCTCCGTCGCATGGAATCCCTGATGCGCTGATGCAGCCCTGGAGAATGGTGTATTGTATCACAGCCGTCCACAATACGAGCACGAAGAGTCTCTACATTTGGTACCGGGGTTGCGTACACAAGAGCTTTCAAATGCCCCCATAAATGAAAGTCAAGAGTGTTGAGGTCAGGAGAGCGTGGAGTCCATGGAATTGGTCCGCCTCTACCAATCCATCGGTCACCGAATCTGTCGTTGAGAAGCGTACGAACACATCGACTGAAATGTGCAGGAGCTCCATCGTGCATGAACCACATGTTGTGTCGTACTTGTAAAGGCACATGTTCTAGCAGCACAGGTGGAGTATCCTGTATGAAATTATGATAACGTGCTCCATTGAGCGTAGGTGGAAGAACAAACTAAAATGAGCTCTAACATGGAAATTAAGCGTCTCCGGACACATGTCCACATAACATCTTTTCTTTATTTGTGTGTGAGGAATGTTTCATGAAAGTTTGGCCGTACCTGTTGTAACACTCTGTATATAAATGACCTAGTAGATAGTGTCGGAAGTTCCATGTGGCTTTTCGCGGATGATTCTGTAGTATACAGAGAAGTTGCAGCATTAGAAAATTGGAGCGAAATGCAAGAAGATCTGCAGCGGATAGGCACTTGGTGCAGGGAGTGGCAACTGACCCTTAACATAGACAAATGTAATGTATTGCGAATACATAGAAAGAAGGATCCTTCATTGTATGATTATATGATAGCGGAACAAACACTGGTAGCAGTTACTTCTGTAAAATATCTGGGAGTATGCGTGCGGAACGATTTGAAGTGGAATGATCATATAAAATTAATTGTTGGTAAGGCGGGTACCAGGTTGAGATTCATTGGGAGAGTGCTTAGAAAATGTAGTCCATCAACAAAGGAGGTGGCTTACAAAACACTCGTTGGACCTATACTTGAATATTGCTCATCAGTGTGGGCTCCGTACCAGCTCGGGTTGACGGAGGAGATAGAGAAGATCCAAAGAAGAGCGGCGCGTTTCGTCACAGGGTTATTTGGTAACCGTGATAGCGTTACGGAGATGTTTAATAAACTGAAGTGGCAGATTCTGCAAGAGAGGCGCTCTGCATCGCGGTGTAGCTTGCTCGCCAGGTTTCGAGAGGGTGCGTTTCTGGATGAGGTGTCGAATATATTTCTTCTCCCTACTTATACCTCCCGAGGACATCACGAATGTAAAATTAGAGAGATTAGAGCGCGCACGGAGGCTTTCCGGCAGTCGTTCTTCCCGCGAACCATACGCGACTGGAACAGGAAAGGGGCGGTAATGACAGTGGCACGTAAAGTGCCCTCCGCCACACACCGTTGGGTGGCTTGCGGAGTATACATGTGGATGTAGATGTAGATGTAGACGTAATTGCTAAGCTGAAGTGTGTAAGAGTTAGGTTTGTTTGAATTTCCGGTAGTCACTCTGGAGTGTGGCATTGATAATCATGCCGCACCGACTAGTCCAGTCATTCATTAGTATTCAGTTTATTCGATGGGATCTTTTGTGTAACTGAAACTCGACGTGGACGAGCGGTATGGCCACGTGATGTACAGTTTTAAATAGTTTCGTGAGTTATGTATGAATGTGTCGTGCTTTGTGGAATGCTTTTGTTACATTTTATTTAACTTACCGTTCAATTTGTGTTTCATTCCCGCGGCCTTAGTAGCCTGTACTCTGCAGCAGCACGTGCGTTTCTTTGTAAACTATGAGGCTCCAGTTCGATGTAAACACCTCTCGTGTTGGAAGTCAGGCCTCAGTTTTATCACGGAGCAGATGTGCTCACGTTTGACAAATTTATTTACAAAATTACAGACTTGTACGGAATTGACAGTTAAAGCGCGTCGCGCTCTGACCCAGTGAGCTTACATGTGGTGAAGGGAAGCCTTCTTCTAAATTCTGTCTTTCGTCGTGTGAGTGATCAGTGTGAAGGTGGTGTGCGTGATCCTGATAAATCGTAACCAGTAATTTAGCAGACGTGTACATACACGTGTCTGTCGAGTTACTGCGCTGTATTATGTACCGTGTGTCGAGATTCACGCGCCAGCATTGCTAGTAACTATGGCTTAACACCTACGCGTGTGCTACTTTTAATGACGAAATGAGTCTTAATTATCGCTAAATTCGTTGATATTACATCTTACAGCACCATTCCGCTTCCTAGTCAGGATCCTTGTAAAATCAAGTCAATTTGCACCTTCCATTAATATTGTTTGAATGAAATTTACAGGGTGATTCAAAAATAATACCACAACTTTAGGAATTTAAAACTCTGCAGCGACAAAAGGCAGAGCTAAGCACTATCTGTCGGCGAATTAAGGGAGCTATAAAGTTTCATTTAGTTGTACATTTGTTCGCTTGAGGCGCTGTTGACTAGGCGTCAGCGTCAGTTGATGCTAAGATGGCGACCGCTCAACAGAAAGCTTTTTGTGTTATTGAGTACGGCAGAAGTGAATCGACGACAGTTGTTCAGCGTGCATTTCGAACGAGGTATGGTGTTAAACCTCCTGATAGGTGGTGTATTAAACGTTGGTATAAACAGTTTACAGAGAATGGGTGTTTGTGCAAAGGGAAAAGTTCTGGACGGCCAAGCAGCCCGTGACAGAGCACTTCATCACTGGCCTCCAAGAAGCCCTGATCTTACCCCCTGCGATTTTTTCTTATGGGGGTATGTTAAGGATATGGTGTTTCGGCCACCTCTCCCAGCCACCATTGATGATTTGAAACGAGAAATAACAGCAGCTATCCAAACTGTTACGCCTGATATGCTACAGAGAGTGTGGAACGAGTTGGAGTATCGGGTTGATACTGCTCGAGTGTCTGGAGGGGGCCATATTGAACATCTCTGAACTTGTTTTTGAGTAAAAAAAAAACCTTTTTAAATACTCTTTGTAATGATGTATAACAGAAGGTTATATTATGTTTCTTTCATTAAATACACATTTTTAAAGTTGTGGTATTCTTTTTGAATCACCCTGTATAAAGATTATTGTATGACCTACTCCGAATTTTTCTTTTGTTTCCTTTAGTGCTTGCTCAATATACATGTTGAATGACATCGGGGAGAGGAGAAGAAATAAAAACTTTGAGGTTCGCCGATGACATTGTAATTCTGTCAGAGACAACAAAGGACGTGGAGGAGCAGTTGAACGGAATGGACAGCGTCTTGAAAGGAGGATTTAAAATGAACATCAACAAAAGCAAAACGAGGATAATGGAATGTAGTCGAATTAAGTCGGGTGATGTTGGGAGAATTAGATTAGGAAATGAGATACTTAAAGTAGTACAGGAGTTTTGCTATTTGGGGAGCAAAATAACTGATGATGGTCGAAGTAGAGAGGATATAAAATGGAGACTGGCAATGGCAAGGAAAGCGTTTCTGAAGAAGAGAAATCTGTTAACATCGAGTACAGATTTAAGTGTCAGGAAGTCGTTTCTGCAAGTATTTGTATGGAGTGTAGCCATGTATGGAAGTGAAACATGGACGATAAATAGTTTGGACAAGAAGAGAATAGATGCTTTCGAAATGTGGTGCTACAGAAGAATGCTGAAGATTAGATGGGTAGATCACATAACTAATGAGGAGATATTGAACAGAATTGGGGAAAGAGGAGTTTGTGGCACAATTTGACTAGAACAAGGGATCAGTTGATAGGACATCTTCTGTGGCATCAAGGTATCACCAATTTAGTGTTGGAGGGCAGCGTGGAGGGTAAAAATCGTAGAGAGAGACCAAGAGATGAATACACTAAACAGATTCAGAAGGATGTAGGTTGCAGTAGGTACTGGGAGATGAAGAAGCCTGCACGGGATAGAGTAGCATGGAGAGCTGCATCAAACCAGTCTGAGGACTGAAGACCACAACAACAACAACAACAACAACAACAATTGTATAACCAATATATAGATTGGTATTATTATAAAATGATCTGTGAGGTGGCGCCTTTTAATCAGTTTCATTAATTAATCTCTGTATATGAAAGACAATATCTAGACTGACTGACTCAAACCGTTAAGGATAGAGAATTTAAATTTGGAGAAGCCGTGATCTTGTACTGTAGGTGTCGTTTAAGAGGAGATTTTTCGATATTCCAACCCTAATGGGATGAAATAGGAAATGAAGGATTTTTTTAAAATGTCACTATCAAGGCAATTTTAAAGCTAGAGCTACAAAAGTTGGCATTTGCTTTCTCCGTCAGAAATAGTGAAATACGCATTCCAGAATTTACGAATTTAACGCTGTGGGAGTGAAAGACTGCGTGACAGCAGTTTTTGAAAATACATCATTGCTGAAGAACTGCTAAAGTAATTTTCAAGCTAAATCTTTTAACACTAGTATCTGTCTCCTCGGTTACAAATAAAAAAAGAAGTGTTTCGGTGTTTTTGGCAACCGCACCCTCAAGAGGGTGAAATAGGAGGTGAGAACCTTTATGAAAATTAAAATTTCGTTTCTCAGAAATAAAAAAAAAGTGTTCCACTTGTTTTGGAAATTTAACCCCTGTGGTGGTGAAACGGGTGGGGAATTTTTCATTGTGAAAACATTTTTTAAACTGTCTAGGAAAATTTGTATTTGGCTTCTCCGTTAGAAATAAAACAAACACATGTCATTGTTTTTGAAAATTCACCCCTAAGGAGGTGAAATACGGGGTGAAACGTTTTATGAAAATATTTCTTTCCTAAAGCGTTTTTAAAGCTTAATCTTCGGAATCTGGTGTTTGGCTTCTCGGTTACAGATGAAAAAATACGTGTTTCACTATTTTTCGAAATTCAACCTCTCAGCCCAAACAGCTAAGAACAGAAACTTGACGTTTGGAGAGTGTGTAGATCTTACACTGTAGGCATCGTTTAAGAAGAGATTGTCCGAAATTCCATTGCTAAGGGTGTGGAAGATGGGATGAAAGGCTTTTGGAAAGTACGTCGTTATTAATGGAGTTTTGAAGCTAGAACCAGAAAAACTGGTATATGGTTTCTCAGTCAGAAAACAAAAAATAGCTGTTTCAGTATTTTTGGAAATTCGACCACTAAGAGGTAAAAACAGTGGGCGAAAGTTTGTTTGAAAATAAATATTTACTAAAGAACTGCTAAAGGAGTTTTAAGGCTACGTCTGTGACGCTAGTGTTTGACTTTTCTATTAGACATAAGAAAATACGTGTTTCAGTGCTTCTGGAGATTCAACCCTTAAGGGAGTCCGATAGAGGATGAAAATTAAGAAGATATTTCGTTACATTAAAGAAACTATAAAGCCAAATTTATGGAAGTTGTAATTTCAGTTCTGGGTCAGATATGAAGAAGTATTTGTTAGGGGATGAAAGTTGCTATGGAAATACCTCCAGCCGGCCGCTGTGGCCGAGCGGTTCTAGGCGCTTCAGTCTAATACCACGCGACCGCTACGGTTGCAGGTTCGAGTCGTACTTCGGGCATGGATGTGTGTGATGTCCTTAGCTTAGTTAGGTTTAAGTAGTTCTAAGTTCTAGGGGACTGATGACCTGTGATGTTAAGTCCCATAGTGCTCAGAGCCATTTGAACCATTTTTTGAAATACCTCCACAAGAACGCAAAAGGGCGCATAATCGCTGTTTGATCAAAAGTACATTCCGAAAAGACGATGCTTATATGACCTTACTTAGCGTGAAAACCGGAGGTGTTGCAATATGTGAAAAAAATATAAAAATTCGGTTAAACAAGAACAAAAATATCCCTGCACGCCATACAGTCTACTCGAGCGAAACAGCGGGCGCTAAGGAAGTATGTAAATTGATTTGGCCCAGTAATCATAAATTTTGTATTTAGTTCTTGTTCGAGGCAAGTGATCGTAGGCTCTACTTGCACGCTCACTCTTGGGATTTGGAAAAACAGGAAAAAGATATTTTGCAAAGCTGATCTTGCCTATTCCTTATAGTAGTAAAAGATGACAGGTACCAATCAAACAATTACTCACGTGACAGAGACAATGTCATCGGCAAACCTCAGATTTGTTATTTCACCTCCTTAGAATAGGAAACAAAGTCCAGGAAAAAGAAATAGAACAACTGAGTTTTGCCGATGGCATTGTAATTCTATCAGTCACAGCAAAGGACTTGGAACAGCAGTTGAACGGATGGTGTCTTGAGAGTAGGATGTAAGATGAACATCAACAAAAACAAAATAAGGATAAAGGAATGTAGTCGAATTAAATCAGGTGGTGCTGAGGGAATTAGATTAGGAAATGAGAAACTTAAATTAGTAAAGGAGTTTTGCTATTTGGGGAGCAAAATAACTGATGGTACCCGAAGTGGAGAGGATATAGAATCTAGACTGGGAATGGCAAGAACAGAGTTTCTGAAGAAGAGAAATTTGCTAACATCGAGTATAGATTTAAGTGTCAGGCAGTCTTTTCTGAAAGTATTTGTATGAGTATAGCCATGTGTGGAAGTGAAAATGGACGATAAACAGTGTAGACAACAAGGGAATAGTAGCTTTTGAAATGTAGTGCTACAGAAGAATGCTGAAGATTAGATGGGTAGATCACATAACTAATGAGGAGTTATTGAATAGAATTGGGGAGAAGAGGAGTTTGTGACTATACGACGGAATCGGTTGGTAGGACACATTCTGAAGCATCATCAAGGGGTCATCAGTTTAGTACTGGAGGGAAGCATGGGGGGTAAAAATCGTAGAGGGAGACCAAGAGATGAATACACTAAGCAGATTCAGAAGGATGTAGGTTGCAGTACTTACTCGGAGATGAAGAAGCTTGCACGGAATAGAGTAGCATGGAGAACTGCATCAAACCAGTCTCCGGACTGAAGACCACAACAACAACAGTAGTACTAGTCAGGTTTAACTCTTTTGACTGAATTTCAGTGAACTAATTTATGCATAGTTTATTTAATAAATAACATTCTTAGTTTGATGTTGCATGTGTACTTTTCGACTGAGGAAATTGGAAACATTAGTTTTTGTCGTTGAGGTAAATGTGTGCGTCACAGATACGAGGAGTGTACCAGTGCCTGATCGGGCGACGCGTGTAGAGAAGTGTTATGAGAGGTAGAACGGAGGAGACACTGATACCAATTTCTACCCCACATACTGACCTGGCGCTACTGTAGAAATGACACATGAAAGTAACAACGTTTCGTGAAAGCGCATTCTGGGACGTTCATGTTTAACTCCTGCAGATGATTAATTCGCAGTAAGACACGCAAACCGGGCATCTACAATGACACAATTGCTAGGTCGCTGATGTAGTCAGCAGTGGACAACAAAACATCGTAGCAACGAAGCCGTCACAGGCAAAACAGACTGCACATAACGTTGTTTATTGGCGTCGTTTTTGGCTTACTTTTCTTTAAGAGTAAACGGAACTAACTTTGTGGTCATTTGCCGCCGTTACCACAAGTACAGTTTCTGCGCAGACACCGGAAGAGGAGTAATGTTGACAGTTATAACGACAATGCTCCCTTTGTTTTGAAAGACAGATTTAAATGCGCACTCACGTAATTAGATATAGTTTAGATATAGTAATTAGATATAGTTTGATGAATTTCAGATGTAGATTTTTTAATGCAAAGCATTTCGCACCTGAAGTTACTGCACGTGATACAACACTATTCACATTGTGTTGTCAGAACGGAAATATTAATTTGCCACCATTAACACAAAATTCGATTTTCAACGCACTGCATAAAGGACTCACTTCAAACGATAGAATAACTACAGAGAAATCAAAGGATTATTTCAGTACACGCGTAGCCGCAATGCAGCATGTCCTTTTCTCATTCCTGAGGCTAACATTGCAGGCACAGCTCTGCGTTAAGTGTATCACTTCAAGATACTCGACGACATCAGGGTCAATAACTATACAATGTTACACGCAGTTATATTTCATTGATATCGACACAATTCGTCGAATTTCGACCTCAGTCGATACAAGTATGAATAAAAATGCAAATATTCCTTTATTCAGAATCATAAATCTACGAATGTTCTTCATCGACTGCTCTGAAATTCTGACACAACGTTGCATTCGAATACGATCCCTTTTTTTGTACCTACGGGAGCGCCATCTTATTCTCTGACAAACACAGTTGGGAAGTGAAGACCGAAGAGTCAAAAATCTACGAATACGAGCCAGTAAATGCTGGCCACTATTTTGATTGGACCATAGGTGGTATTCTTCCTAATTGTCGGTCAAGCGCACTGAAGATGGCGTAATGTAGCGCCGAAGCGGGGTGCTCAACAAAATAATAACTGAAATTTAGACGGCTGAATGTGTTTTGATTCGACATTTTATACCGAACAGCGGAGATACCACAACCGTCTAAACAAAGATGGACTTAGAGAGACTAAAAGTTACGTGTTCCGTACTGAATTAGCATTTGTATGACATATCATGGTAATGATGCGAGAACGTAGTAATGGTAGTAATATGTTTACAACCAATTTATTGAGATGCTGCATAAATTCGTAGCGGTTTCCCGCATGTTTAATAAAGAAATCAGATACACATAATAGAGACTTTAGTCATCAATTATACACTCCTGGAAATGGAAAAAAGAACACATTGACACCGGTGTGTCAGACCCACCAAACTTGCTCCGGACACTGCGAGAGGGCTGTACAAGCAATGATCACACGCACGGCACAGCGGACACACCAGGAACCGCGGTGTTGGCCGTCGAATGGCGCTAGCTGCGCAGCATTTGTGCACCGCCGCCGTCAGTGTCAGCCAGTTTGCCGTGGCATACGGAGCTCCATCGCAGTCTTTAACACTGGTAGCATGCCGCGACAGCGTGGACGTGAACCGTATGTGCAGTTGACGGACTTTGAGCGAGGGCGTATAGTGGGCATGCGGGAGGCCGGGTGGACGTACCGCCGAATTGCTCAACACGTGGGGCGTGAGGTCTCCACAGTACATCGATGTTGTCGCCAGTGGCCGGCGGAAGGTGCACGTGCCCGTCGACCTGGGACCGGACCGCAGCGACGCACGGATGCACGCCAAGACCGTAGGATCCTACGCAGTGCCGTAGGGGACCGCACCGCCACTTCCCAGCAAATTAGGGACACTGTTGCTCCTGGGGTATCGGCGAGGACCATTCGCAACCGTCTCCATGAAGCTGGGCTACGGTCCCGCACACCGTTAGGCCGTCTTCCGCTCACGCCCCAACATCGTGCAGCCCGCCTCCAGTGGTGTCGCGACAGGCGTGAATGGAGGGACGAATGGAGACGTGTCGTCTTCAGCGATGAGAGTCGCTTCTGCCTTGGTGCCAATGATGGTCGTATGCGTGTTTGGCGCCGTGCAGGTGAGCGCCACAATCAGGACTGCATACGACCGAGGCACACAGGGCCAACACCCGGCATCATGGTGTGGGGAGCGATCTCCTACACTGGCCGTACACCACTGGTGATCGTCGAGGGGACACTGAATAGTGCACGGTGCATCCAAACCGTCATCGAACCCATCGTTCTACCATTCCTAGACCGGCAAGGTAACTTGCTATTCCAACAGGACAATGCACGTCCGCATGTATCCCGTGCCACCCAACGTGCTCTAGAAGGTGTAAGTCAACTACTGTGGCCAGCAAGATCTCCGGATCTGTCCCCTATTGAGCATGTTTGGGACTGGATGAAGCGTCGTCTCACGCGGTCTGCACGTCCAGCACGAACGCTGGTCCAACTGAGGCGCCAGGTGGAAATGGCATGGCAAGCCGTTCCACAGGACTACATCCAGCATCTCTACGATCGTCTCCATGGGAGAATAGCAGCCTGCATTGCTGCGAAAGGTGGATATACACTGTACTAGTGCCGACATTGTGCATGCTCTGTTGCCTGTGTCTATGTGCCTGTGGTTCTGTCAGTGTGATCATGTGATGTATCTGACCCCAGGAATGTGTCAATAAAGTGTCCCCTTCCTGGGACAATGAATTCACGGTGTTCTTATTTCAATTTCCAGGAGTGTATATTCTGCTTCACTGTTTACAACAGTCTGCCATCGCTGAAGCAACTTTTCGATTCTTCGACTGTGAAATCACGTGGTTTTGAGACAAAGAACTCGTCGAGCCGCGTTTGGAGCGCATTTTCATCCGGAAAGTTAGTTCCTTGAAGGTTGTGCGATAGAGAGCGGCCGGCCGCTGTGGCCGAATGGTTATAGGCGCTTCAGTCCGGGTTAGTGTTGTTTAACGTCCCTTCGACAACGAGGTCATTAGAGACGGAGCGCAAGCTCGGGTTAGGGAAGGATGGGGAAGGAAATCGGCCGTGCCCTTTCAAAGGAACCATCCCAGCATTTGCCTGAAACGATTTAGGGAAATCACGGAAAACCTAAATCAGGATGGCTGGAGACGGGATTGAACCGTCGTCCTCCCGAATGCGAGTCCAGTGTGCTAACCACTGCGCCACCTCGCTCGGTCTTCAGTCCGGAACCACGCGGCTGGTACGGTCGCAGGTTCGAATCCTGCCTCGGGCATGGATGTGTGTGATGTCCTTAGGTTAGTTAGGTTTAAGTCTTTCTGAGTTCTAGGGGACTGATGACCTTAGCAGTTAAGTCCCATATTGCTTAGAGCCAACTGAGCCATTTTTGATAGAGAACGGAAAAGATGAAAATCTGGGGGCGCAAGATCAGATGAATAAGATTGATGCGTAATGTCTTCCCAACCCAATTCCTGTACAGTGTTTTTTTGTGACTCTAGCTGTATGCGCGCGGGCGTTGTGTGGAGTAACATCGTTTCAAGCAGTCTTCCTGGTCGTTGTTCTCGGATTGCGTCAGCACGACGTCTCAGTTTTTGACAATAATGTCAACAGCGTTGTTTACATCTCGCGGAAACTATTTGTAGTACACCACACCGCCGCTGTTCCACCGAATGCATAACGTTATCCTTTGTGGATGTGCTGCTTTGTTTAGGCTCAATCATTCCTTTCTTTTCCTAATGTTAGCATAAAGACAGCCCGCCCGGCTAGTCGCGCGGTGTAACACGCTGCTTCCCGAGCGGGAAGGCGTGCCGGTCCCCGGCACGTATCTGCCCGGCGGATTAGTGTCGAGGTCCGGTGTGCCGGCCAGCCTGTGGATGGTTTCTAAGGCGGTTTTCCATCTGCCTCGGCGAATGCGGGCTGGTTCCCCTTATTCCGCCTCCGTTACACTATGACGGCGATTGCTGCGCAAAACACTATTTCCACGTACTAGTACACCGTAATTGCTCTACCACACAAACATTGGGGGTTACTCTCGTGTAGTGTGAGACGTTCCTGGGGCGAGGATGTGGCCGAACAGCACAACAACACTGGGTTCGGTGTGGGGCGGCGGTGTGGTGGGTGGACTGCTGTGACCTGTTGTGGGATTATGAACCACCGAGGTCTACGGCGGGACGAAGCCTCTCCGTCGTTTCAAGGTGCCCGGTTTAATAGATACACATACATATATACGAGGGCAGTTCAATAAGTAATGCAACACTTTTTTTTCTGAAACAGGGGTTGTTTTATTCAGCATTGAAATACACCAGGTTATTCCCCAATCTTTTAGCTACACAACACTATTTTTCAACGTAATCTCCATTCAATGCTACGGCCTTACGCCACCTTGAAATGAGGGCCTGTATGCCTGCACGGTACCATTCCACTGGTCGATGTCGGAAGCCAACGTCGTACTGCATCAATAACTTCTTCATCATCCGCGTAGTGCCTCCCACGGATTGCGTCCTTCATTGGGCCAAACATATGGAAATCCGACGGTGCGAGATCGGGGCTGTAGGGTGCATGAGGAAGAACAGTCCACTGGAGTTTTGTGAGCTCCTCTCGGGTGCGAAGACTTGTGTGAGGTCTTGCGTTTTCATGAAGAAGGAGAAGTTCGTTCAGATTTTTGTGCCTACGAACACGCTGAAGTCGTTTCTTCAATTTCTGAAGAGTAGCACAGTACACTTCAGAGTTGATCGTTTGACCGTGGGGAAGGACATCGAACCGAATAACCCCTTCAGCGTCCCAGAAGACTGTAACCATGACTTTACCGGCTGAGGGTATGGCTTTAAACTTTTTCTTGGTAGGGGAGTGGGTGTGGCGCCACTCCATTGATTGCCGTTTTGTTTCAGGTTCGAAGTGATGAACCCATGTTTCATCGCCTGTAACAATCTTTAAGAAGAAATTGTCACCCTCAGCCACATGACGAGCAAGCAATTCCGCACAGATGGTTCTCCTTTGCTCTTTATGGTGTTCGGTTAGACAACGAGGGACCCAGCGGGAGCAAACCTTTGAATATCCCAACTGGTGAACAATTGTGACAGCACTACCAACAGAGATGTCAAGTTGAGCACTGGGTTGTTTGATGGTGTTCCGTCGATCATCTCGAACGAGTGTGTTCGCACGCTCCGCCATTGCAGGAGTCACAGCTGTGCACGGCCGGCCCGCACGCGGGAGATCAGACAGTCTTGCTTGACCTTGCGGCGATGATGACACACGCTTTGCCCAACGACTCACCGTGCTTTTGTCCACTGCCAGATCACCGTAGACAATCCGCAAGCGCCTATGAATATCTGAGATGCCCTGGTTTTCCGCCTAAAGAAACTCGATCACTGCCCGTTGTTTGTAACGCACATCCGTTACAGACGCCATTTTAACAGCTCCGTACAGCGCTGCCACCTGTCGGAAGTCAATGAAACTATACGAGACGAAGCGGGAATGTTTGAAAATATTCCACAAGAAATTTCCGGTTTTTTCAACCAAAATTGGCCGAGAAAAAAATGTGTTGCATTACTTATTGAACTGCCCTCGTACATACATACAGAGCGTAAAGATATCATTTCTCATAAGCAATATCGATACAGGATAGGAACGGTAGGTGTTGTTCACGAGCCACTTGATAACGAGCAAGTAGAGATGCACATATAGCCACCCGCTCTGATTTTTGTTATTTTGGCTTAGAGCATGCGGTACCCATACACCCGATTTTTGAACCTCCCCCATTGCATGCAAGTGTCGCACAATCGTGGAATGATCACATTTCATCATGTTTGCCAGTTGTCGAGTACACTGTCGTGTATTACTATGGATTTATGCGTGTAAGCGATCTTCGTCTAACCCTCCTGAACGTGGAGTCACTAATGTCGAAATGATACTCCTTAAAACTTGAAAACCATTTTCCTGCCATGGTCTGTCTAGTGGTATTATCCCCATACACGGCGCAAACGCTTCCGGCTGCCTCCGCTGCTGTCGACCCTCTACTGAACTGAAACAGAAGAACACATCGGAAATGTTCCGATTTCTCCACTTTGCGTTCCATTTCCTAGCGTCATAGTGGATAGGAGGAGATGAACAGAGAGAAGACCAGAAGTAGATAGAGAAAGAGGGGGAAGCAGAGATAGACAAAGAGAGGGCGAGACGGATAGAGAGAGGTGGCGAACAACATTAGCACATGGATTATATCCAATTCCCACATATTTAGCAATTGCCTGGTTCGTTAGTAATCGTAATAAAGGTAGGTCCGGAATCGCATGGTATCCCCGGTAGCACGTATTACAACAGAGTACATGAACGTCTTACAACATAGTCCCTGAGAGCCCATACTGCAGACATGCACAGTCAACCATCCAAAATGTAGTACCAGAGCTAGAATACAGACAAACTTTTAAATATCCTCACACAAAACATCCATTGTGGGACCTGGGAGGCCATTGTATTCGCAAGCCAGGACCAACAAACTTGATGAGGGAACGCTATTTGCTCCGGAATGATGATGATATCGAACGAGGAAAGTTTATCACAATGTAATTTACGCCTCTTTTGTGGCGTTTCGAAATAAACGTAGCCTCAGGAATTAACAGTGTTCTAATACTGTCGTAATTGCAATTATGCTTAGTCTGCACTGGGGAAACCCCGAGCTCTTTGTCGCTTGGCGACGCGTGTTAATGTGTTTTGTGAAATGACCGTTTGTGTAAATGGTTAGGTTGAAGCTTTCAGTACGAAACGTAATGGCTATTGAGAAAAAAGACCGTGCATTGCTAGTAAAGTTGTTTAGCAGAAAGGCAGCAATAGCAATAGTGCACTGTGGGAATACCGCCAACACAAGCAGCTGAGAAGGGACCCCGTGTCAATAAATGGGCTAAAGAATATGATGAAGAAATCTGAAGATATTAGATGGTGCAGCAGGGAGAGAGACGCGGCCTATTCCCATGGCATTTGCTGTTGAAGTTGCTGTAGCTATAGCCGACACCCCTGCAGTACCTATCTCAAACTGTGCAGCTAGCGTTCGAGTCGTGTCACGGAAATTGCCTCTGCCTTGGACAATAGTTCAAAAGATTCTGCGGCGCACTTTACACTGGTGTCCCACGATTCAGGATGCGCACCAAATGAGGCCCCATCATAGGCTACAACGCCGTGACTTCGATCTTCGGATTTCGGCACTCATGGAAATGGATGACATGTAGTCGGTGAATATTCCTCGGACGGGCGAGACACATTTTACTCAGCACGGGGCCGTGAATGCACTGAACTGCCGCATATGGGGTTCTACTCCGCCACATGTTGTGCCGGAACAACCACTGCACTCGGTTTATGTGACCGTGTAGTGTGCTTACAGAAGCTGCTCCAATCTCGATCCATTATTCTTCGAGGTCATGAGATCTCGTGCGACTGTAAGGTGTACAGTGACATATGCTCATTGTAAGCACTCTTTGTGCCAGATGTCATTCCACCTTTGAGAGAATGCAACTGTCTCCACGCCACTATTCTCCTGCTAGCTGGGGCGACACCACATGTCTTTTGCCAGGTGAAAGATTTGTTTCGAGATACGTTCGGTAACGACTGCTTCATCTCTAGGCAGTTTCAGGACGTGTGGCCTTCCACATCCCACGACGTAAATTTATGTGACTTGGTTGTGAGGATATCTGAAAGAGCGTTTCTATCAGGGATGAACGAGGAGTCTTCCTGATCTGAAGGATAGCATACGATGGCGCATCAGTCTCATTACACGGAATATTCTGTGAAGAACTGTCGACCATGCCGTGCTACGGATGCAGCACGCTGCTAAGCCGGGAGACCATTTGTAACGCAAGCCGTAACTTCTGACCATATCCTAATAAATGTCGCAGGTGTACCATTATCATCTGTTTGATTGTTCCTTCCCTTGACCTGCACCCACACTACATTCTGACTTCTTACACAGCCATATTTTCACCTGGTGGTGAAAAGTGGAACTTTATATAATTGCATAGGTTTCCGCGGCCAGAGTCAGTCGACATAAAAGTTTTCTAGGTATGGTTCTGCGTCATCTTGCCGGCCGCGGTGGTCTAGCGGTTCTAGGCGCGCAGTCCGGAACCGCGCGACTGATACGGTCGCAGGTTCGAATCCTGCCTCGGGCATGGATGTGTGTAATGTCCTTAGGTTAGATAGGTTTAAGTAGCTCTAAGTTCTAGGGGACTGATGACCACAGTAGTTAAGTCCCATAGTGCTCAGAGCCATTTGAACCATTTTTGCGTCATCTTGAATAAAACTGCTGCTGGAGAAAACCAACGTTTCGGCCACTGTTGCACCGGCCTTCTTCTCGGTCTACTGCTACGTGCTAGCTATGCAGTTTCCTTTATATGTTGTTATTACTGTTCAGTGCACATGCCATTAAAAGGCTATGCACAACGTTTCTAGCCAATGGCTACAGGCATAAGTCGATCCACACAGCCTTGTCGACCAATACAAGTAAGCAAGATACGCAAGAAACAGACGAACTGCAGCCAGCAGTGCGCTTACCTTATGTGAAAAATGTTACTGACCGAATAGGCAAACAGCTTCACAGGGTTGGGGTGCAGCCTGTTGTAAGTAGGCTGTTCATGTTTTCTTATTGGCAACGTTACGTAGCGCTCTGGCTGTGCTGTGTGCAGCCTGTGGCTAGTTTGCATTGTTGTCTGCCATTGTAGTGTTGGGCAACGGCAGCTGGATGTTAACAGGGCGTAGCGTTGCGCAGTTGGAGGTGAGCCGCCAGCAGTGGTGGATGTGGGGAGAGAGATGGCGGAGTTTTGTAATTTGTCATGAACTGCTATATATATTATGACTATTAAGGTAAATACATTGTTTGTTCTCTATTAATATCATACATTTGCTAACTATGCCTATCAGTAGTTAGTGCCTTCCGTAGTTTGAATCTTTTATTTAGCTGGCAGTAGTGGCGCTCGCTGTATTGCAGTAGTTCGAGTAATGAAGATTTTTGTGAGGTAAGTGATTTCTGAAAGGTATAGTTTAATGTTAGTCAGGGCCATTCTTTTGTAGGGATTTTGAAAGTCAGATTGCGTTGCGCTAAAAATATTGTGTGTCAGGTTAAGGACAGTCGTGTATAATTCTTCAAAGGGGACGTTTCACTGTCTTCAATAGTGGTCGCAGGATCCAGGACGTGCTAGGCTCCACTAACGACAAGGTGGATGCATTACACACTGCAGGCATCTACAAGGTCGAATGCAAATGTGGGGAGGCATACATCGGCGAGACTGGCAGGACAACAGCAACGCGCATTCGGGAGCACGAGCGCTATATTCGTCTGGGGCAACACAACAAAACCGCAGCGGCAGAACATCAGCAAGACTGCAGAAAAAAATAAAATAAAAACCAGCGGTGCCTGTGTGTTGGCCAAGCAGCCGGTTATGACGAAACGCAAAATCAGAGAGGCCGTCGAAATATTTAAACACCATAAAAATATGAACAGGCAGGATGGACTCAGACTTGCCCCATCTTGGCTGCCAGCAATCAGAGCCCAACAGACCGCACTGTCAACACGAGGAGCGAGCACTAGCAGCGAGTAACTGCCGACGTCCAGCAGTTGGTAAACAGCAGCCAACTTCTCATTCGAGGGTAGCCACCGATCATGGCACATAATACAATACACAACAGAGTTTACTCTATACCTCCGCAGTAGTAACCTATTGAAATAAAGTTCCCTCTCCTTCTTTCTCAATTGACTAATGAAATGAACTATCTGTTTAAAATTATGACGTAATGGCATCCGCAGTGAACAGTAATAATAAAATAATATAATATAACGTACAATCAGTTCCGCAAGAAAGTGTACGCCATAAGTTTAGATGTAACGTCTGCAGCGACAACTCTGGTAGTAGTCTCGAATATGTAATCAGTACGCTTTTGCACAGTGCATAGATAAAGAGTGTGAGAGTTGAATGTTTTGTTTTGTCGGTTGCAGTTTAAAATGAACGCAAAATAACTGAAGCGTCACTTATTTATATTTATATTTCGATATTTATCAAAAGTGCCTACTTGGCTCGAACGAGGCAAACTGGGTGCTTAAAGAGGCTAATGATTCGGAACATGGCAGCCGCCTCTGTACAGCGTGGAAACAAGACAGTGGGGTGTCCACGGTGGAGTGGCCTACAGTGTCTCCGGATGCAAATCCGATCAGAAGTTTTCTCGTGTATTAAAATGGAGCTTAAAGGAAAGCCAACATATACTTTGAAGCGGCTGTCATATAAAATCAGGACGATATGGAGATCGTTACCGAGACAATATGCAGAAAATCTGGTGGAAAGCATGCCAGAAGCATGCCAAGTTGTAATCGGTAATGGTGGAGATTGGATTAACTATGAGGTAATCCATCAGGTTACCTTCCATTTCGAAGGCTGTTGCACGCAGGGACTGTTATATTGACTTGTAAAGAATAGATTTCAGCTATCAGTCGTCCTTTTGAAATTTAATTGGTAGATCTAGATTTCAGCTAGAAACTAGCCACTCTCAATGCACTATCGGTTTTGATCAATGCATGTAATGTCTGTTGGTCGTGTTTCATCCACAGTTCATTGAATACAACTGTGCAAATGAGTAATAACACGTATTTTCATGTAAACATGTGTGTATAATAGTGTGTTTTATTTCATAGAGATAACGCCGAGCACTTTCGTGACGATCTGGCTGTACCTACGGTGTTTTAGCGTCCTGCGATGTTGCAACCGCTGCTGCAGCATTCGGAACACCGTTTTTTATAACCACCATGTGTGTATACACTGTGTCCCTCCTAAGAGATGTCAGACGAATTTTCTCTAATGTTTCGACAGATATTCACAATTTCGGTTTAGCAACGTGTAGCTGGAGTCATCTCAAAGAAATACTGCTCTTCATATCTTTATGCGACTCCCAGTGCCGACCCAAGGCGTTGGTTTCTTTCCTACTACGAAGAAAATGGTATTTAAAGCGGAATTTTACGTCCCGGTTCGATAGAGTGGTCCAATGTTAGCCCAGCGCGATATTCGTTTTGGCGACACGTGTTAACAGGGACAGCAAAACACGAGGAATAGCCAGAATACTCCAGAAGCGACTGAGCAGCACTGCTGCATGGCAGTAGCAGTCGCTTCTGGAGTATTCTGGCTATTCCTCGTGTTTTACTGTCCCTGTTAACACGTGTCGCCAAAACGAATATCGCGCTGGGCTAACATTGGACCACTCTATCGAACCGGGACGTAAAATTCCGCTTTAAACATCACTTTGTTTTTTAACGGGAAACAAATGGGTGTTTTGCATTGATAATGAGCGTCGCATAAATCATACGATGAGGCAGTATTTGTTTCACGTACACAGTGGAAAAACGGAATTGCGAATATCTGCCGAAACACGAGAGAAAATGTGCCCGGCGTCTCTTACGAGAGAAATGTAGATATATGGTGTTTGACCATAATGGGTATAAATGAAACGGTTGATTAGAGCAAGCTATAAAACATAGATCCAGAAACCAATGGTTTCCCCGATACTAAGCATGCAAAAGTGGAATCATGCCAAAATTACATCTTCCTAATGTCTTGAGGTACATTTATTACGAAACACCGCAAGTGAAGGCGTAAGTTACAAAGTGATAAACTGTCCTCCTTTGATTTGACCATCATTTCGGATAATCGGTCGTTTCTAGCCAATATCACGGGAACCCATATCCTTCGCTTTGAACTGTTGCATTTTTTTTGTTAAGATATTTAAAAGATTTCGTGTCTTCCACCCTTGTTGATTTATTCGATGGACTTCGGGAACACATTATGGCTGGTTTCCCATGCATTAGGAATAAATCTGGGATTTTTTAATGAGTACGGACATTGAAGGGGAAACGTCCTGAACACTGCCTTCGCATGAACGGTGACCATGAGGAACACCTGCTGTAATGTGCTTGTGCTCAAGTGCACCTCAGCAGATTGGACCCCTGAGGACTGTACTATAAGGTGTTTATGGACTCAGTCGTATTGCGCTGTAAGAAATTATGTTTATTAGCATTACTTGCTTGTTTCATTGTTGTCTACTCTCCCGTTTGGTTTGCATCTATAATAATCAAACTTAAAACAGAACTTGGCACACATGCCACTTATAGTCTGGCAATAAGTACTGTGGGGGTGAAAACCACCCATGTGCCATTGCGCTGAGGTGTGCGTGAAAACGGAGTGACAGGGGAGGGGGGCAGAGAGGAGGAGGACGATTATTGGATAAAGACAGTGGGGAGGAGATGATGGACACACGAGGTGCATTCAAGTTCTAAGCCCTCCGATTTTTTTTCTAATTAACTACTCACCCGAAATCGATGAAACTGGCGTTACTTCTCGACGTAATCGCCCTGCAGACGTACACATTTTTCACAACGCTGACGCCATGATTCCATGGCAGCGGCGAAGGCTTCTTTAGGAGTCTGTTTTGACCACTGGAAAATCGCTGCATGGTTGGTGAATGTGCGGCCACGGAGAGTGTCTTTCATTGTTGGAAAAAGCCAAAAGTCACTAGGAGCCAGGTCAGGTAAGTAGGGAGCATGAGGAATCACTTCAAAGTTGTTATCACGAAGAAACTGTTGCGTAACGTTAGCTCGATGTGCGGGTCCGTTGTCTCGGTGAAACAGCGCACGCACAGCCCTTCCCGGACGTTTTTGTTGCAGTGCAGGAAAGAATTTGTTCTTCAAAACATTTTCGTAGGGTGCACCTGTTACCATAATGCCCTTTGGAACGCAATGGGTAAGGATTACGCCCTCGCTGTCCCAGAACATGGACACCATTTTTTCAGCACTCGCAGTTACCCGAAATTTTTTTGGTGGTGGTGAATGTGTGTGCTTCCATTGAGCTGACTGGCGCTTTGGTCTGGATTGAAAAATGGCATCCACGTCTCATCCATTGTCACAACCGACGAAAAGAAAGTCCCATTCATGCTGTGGTTGTGCGTCAACATTGCTTGGCAACATGTCACACGGGCAGCCATGTGGTCGTCCGTCAGCATTCGTGGCACCCACCTGGATGACACTTTTCGCATTTTCAGGTCGTCATGCGGGATTGTGTGCACAGAACCCACAGAAATGCCAACTCTGGAGGCGATCTGTTCAACAGTCATTCGGCGATTCCCCAAAACAATTCTCTCCACTTTCTCGATCATGTCGTCAGACCGGCTTGTGCGAGCCCGAGGTTGTTTCGGTTTGTTGTCACATGATGTTCTGCCTTCATTAAACTGTCACACCCACAAACGCACTTTCGGCACATCCATAACTCCATCAACACATGTCTCCTTCAACCGTCAATGAATTTGAATTGGTTTCACAGCACGCAAATTCAGAAAAAGGAATGATTGCTCGCTGTTCAAGTAAGGACAACGTCGCCATTTTAAGTATTTAAAACAGTTCTCATTCTCGCCGCTGGCAGTAAAATTCCATCTGCCGTACGGTGCTGTCATCTCTGGGACGTATTGACAGTGAACGCGGCCTCATTTTAAAACAATGCGCATGTTTCTACCTCTTTCCAGTCCGGAGAAGAAAAATCGGAGGCCTTAGAACTTGAATACACCTCGTAGAAAGGGAGGAAGAGGAGATGGGCAGAGACAGGGGAAGAAGGAAATGAACACAGAGAGAGGGGAAGAGGAATTAGAGAGTAGGAGGCAGGTGGAATAAAAATAGATACAGAAGGTGTGTCGAGGGAGGCCGAAGACTGACAAGTTGTGAAGAGGCAGTGGAAGAGGGGCGGGGGGGGGGGGGGGGGGGTTATGAGGTGGCACATGGGTGAATTACTGGTTGTGAAGAAGTAAGTGATAAAGGAGAAAAAGAAATCAGGAGGGGAAGCTGGAATAGGCGACATATTAAAATTTCTCCTTATCATTTTGGTGAAACAATTCGTACAAAATTTGGTATACACATGTCTCATCCGCCGGCCGCGGTGGTCTCGGTCGCAGGTTCGAATCCTGCCTCGGGCATGGATGTGTGTGATGTCCTTAGGTTAGTTAGGTTTAGGTAGTTCTAAGTTCTAGGAGACTGATGACCACAGCTGTTAAGTCCCATATTGCTCAGAGCCAGCCATGTCTCATCCAGCAACGTGTTTCGGGGCCAGCGGTAATACTATACGGATGAAAGCAAGTGATAAATTGAAAGTGCTCTCTGGAATCATATGGGGTGTACAACAGTAAACATTCAGATATACGGGGTGTCTTCCCTAAGAGTCGTCAGGGACAATTTTTTCTGGTGCTTCGGCGGATATTTGCAACTGCGTTTTTGCAACGTGTAGCTAGAATCAGCCCAAACAAAGACAGCTCATCACGTCTTTCATGCTACACCCAGTGTTTGTTTTCCGTAACAAACAAAATTATGTTTAAATCGGAATTTTACGTGTACACGCAATGCAGCACTCCCAAATTACTCTAGTTCGATATTCGTTTGGCAGATATCTGCCGAAACACCAGAAAAAAATCCGCCTGTCGACTCTTGGGGGGGAGATCAGATATACGTTTGCAATATACAGGGTTGCTGAAAAATAAGTATACACGCTTCGTGGATGTGATGCAAGCATCAAAATGAGTGTAAAATGTTAAATAATATTTTGTCTCGAATTGCTTTATTTCAGAGCTACGCCTGCAGAGTAGGGATCACGACGCAACAGAAACAATACAAATTTAATTCTTCTCAGAAAGCAACGAAAAAAAAAAAACATCAAAAGTGGTTCTGCAAGTATATTATGAGACGACGCTGATGGGTGTTGTAAGTTCAAATTGCGGTGGGCAGAAGGGCACAAAAAAAGGGACCAAAAGTGCACCTCAACTACGTACTGTACTTTTACATGTTCAAAAATGGCTCTGAGCACTATGGAACTTAACATCTATGGTCATCAGTCCCCTAGAACGTAGAACTACTTAAACGTAACTAACCTAAGGACATCACACAACACCCAGTCATCACGAGGCAGAGAAGATCCCTGACCCCGCCGGGAAGCGATAACGCTACCGCACGACCACGAGCTGCGGACTTTACATGTTCAAAATGCTGTCCATGTAGACGAAGACAGTGACGTGTTCGGCCTCTTTCCTCTCTGCGAATATACACTCCTGGAAATTGAAATAAGAACACCGTGAATTCATTGTCCCAGGAAGGGGAAACTTTATTGACACATTCCTGGGGTCAGATACATCACATGATCACACTGATAGAACCACAGGCACATAGACACAGGCAACAGAGCATGCACAATGTCGGCACTAGTACAGGGTATATCCACCTTTCGCAGCAATGCAGGCTGCTATTCTCCCATGGAGACGATCGTAGAGATGCTGGATGTAGTCCTGTGGAACGGCTTGCCATGCCATTTCCACCTGGCGCCTTAGTTGGACCAGCGTTCGTGCTGGACGTGCAGACCGCGTGAGACGACGCTTCATCCAGTCCCAAACATGCTCAATGGGGGACAGATCCGGAGATCTTGCTGGCCAGGGTAGTTGACTTACACCTTCTAGAGCACGTTGGGTGGCACGGGATACATGCGGACGTGCATTGTCCTGTTGGAACAGCAATTTCCCTTGCCGGTCTAGGAATGGTAGAACGATGGGTTCGATGACGGTTTGGATGTACCGTGCACTATTCAGTGTCCCCTCGACGATCACCAGTGGTGTACGGCGAGTGTAGGAGATCGCTCCCCACACCATGATGCCGGGTGTTGGCCCTGTGTGCCTCGGTCGTATGCAGTCCTGATTGTGGCGCTCACCTGCACGGCGCCAAACACGCATACGACCATCATTGACACCAAGGCAGAAGCGACTCTCATCGCTGAAGACGACACGTCTCCATTCGTCCCTCCATTCACGCCTGTCGCGACACCACTGGAGGCGGGCTGCACGATGTTGGGGCGTGAGCAGAAGACGGCCTAACGGTGTGCGGGACCGTAGCCCAGCTTCATGGAGACGGTTGCGAATGGTCCTCGCCGATACCCCAGGAGCAACAGTGTCCCTAATTTGCTGGGAAGTGGCGGTGCGGTCCCCTACGGCACTGCGTAGGATCCTACGGTCTTGGCGTGCATCCGTGCGTCGCTGCGGTCCGGTCCCAGGTCGACGGGCACGTGCACCTTCCGCCGACCACTGGCGACAACATCGATGTACTGTGGAGACCTCACGCCCCACGTGTTGAGCAATTCGGCGGTACGTCCACCCGGCCTCCCGCATGCCCACTATACGCCCTCGCTCAAAGTCCGTCAACTGCACATACGGTTCACGTCCACGCTGTCGCGGCATGCTACCAGTGTTAAAGACTGCGATGGAGCTCCGTATGCCACGGCAAACTGGCTGACACTGACGGCGGCGGTGCACAAATGCTGCGCAGCTAGCGCCATTCGACGGCCAACACCGCGGTTCCTGGTGTGTCCGCTGTGCCGTGCGTGTGATCATTGCTTGTACAGCCCTCTCGCAGTGTCCGGAGCAAGTATGGTGGGTCTGACACACCGGTGTCAATGTGTTCTTTTTTCCATTTCCAGGAGTGTAGCAAGCTCCGTTGATATCATTCTATACAGTTGCACAGCTATTTTCAGTTCCCTGCTATAGTTGTTCTGCATCCTCAGTTGCAACACCATACACAAGTTGCTTGAGATGCTCCCAAAGGTAGAAGACCAGGGATCTGGAAACCCGGCGGTCCCAGCAGCTCGTCCCGCACGACCTGTCCAGTGATACACTGAGATATTTTCTTGCCCCCCCGACTGAAATGTGTGGGCGCTCCGTCGACAAAGGAACATCAGCCGATATGCAGGCAAACACGACACACGAAAAGCCTGTACTACTGGCCCGTGATTTAATGACTACCACAAACGACGTTATGCTTCATAAATTGGAAATAAAGTAATTTCAGACAAAACACTTTACTCTTATCCTGATTCATACGTTACGCCCACGAGCAGTATACAGTTACTTTAGAATTACCCAACACAGAACACACGCATATGCAGGAAAAGCAACAACCATGAAGCTACCCACAGTTTCTTAGCTTACTCGCAGCATTGCACTGTGATTGTGTGGTGTCACCGCCAGACACCACACTTGCTAGGTGGTAGCTTTAAATCGGCCACGGTCCATTAGTACATGTCGGACCCGCGTGTCGCCACTGTCAGTGATCGCAGACCGAGCGCCACCACACGGACGGTCTCGAGAGACGTACTAACAATCGCCCCAGTTGTACGGACGACGTAGCTGGCGATGCACACTGACGAAGCCTCGCTCATTTGCAGAGCAGATAGTTAGAATAGCCTTCAGCTAAGTCAATGGCTACGACCTAGCAACGCGCCATTAGTAACATTGCATGTATCTACAGAGTCTCACTTGTATCGTCAAGAGCGATGTACAACAATGATGGATTAAAGTTAAGTATTCCAGCAGCTACGTACTTTTCTTTATAGCATTCATTACGTATCCTGTTACAGACCTATCTCTTGCCTGCGTGAGCTAAACGCGTGCCTTTCGGCTTCCTCGCATTGTGTCTAGGCTGTCTTGCCTAGACACAACAGATTGTATCCGTATCTCGAGTGTTGTGTTAAAAAAGAACTCACCTGAGATCGGACGCCGTGGACGATACAGACGCTGCGACGCAGAAGAGACACAAGGACTGCTAAGTAGTCTACGAGACAGTTCTTACATACATCGCTCTCCTTTCTCTGTCATCGATACCCGGTCCTCTCCTGTCTGTAGAATCCGTCCGGCCTGCGGGCTTTCGGAAACGATGACTGTTGCCAAGCAACGTACACTCACGGACGCAACAACAATCAGATGATCAGACAAACGTGAGCGACGCCGTGGACGGGTATGGATGGATCACGGAGACACATTTCGAATTTCTGAAGGTAGGAAGTCAGAACAACAGGGAGCGAAAGATTAATCACAACTTGTACAGAAGCTATATCGTGATTACAAGGCGATTTTTTGATGACACTGTAATTTTGCTAGGGAGAGCAAAGACCTTGGAACAAGAGCTGAACCGGTTAGTGTCTTCAAAAGAGATTCGAGAGGGCGCGCAGATTGGCCGCGCGGTTAGATGCACCACGTCACTGATTGCGCGGTCCCTGTCCGCCCGATAGCTGTGTGGTCAGCGTGACGGATTGCCGCCCTGCGGGGTCGGGTTCGATTACCGGCTGGGTCGGAGATTTTCTCCGCTCAGGGACTGTGTGTTGTGCTGTCTTCGTCATCATTTCATCCCCATCCGTCGCGCAGGTCGCCCAATGTGGCGTCGAGTGTAATAAGACCCGCACCAAGGCGGCCGGACCTGCCCTGCGCCGGCCGTGGTGGCCGAGCGGTTCTAGGCGCTACAGGCTGGAACCGCGCGACCGCTACGGTCGCAGGCTCGAATCCTGCCTCGGGCATGGATGTGTGTGATGTCCTTAGGTTAGTTAGGTTTAAGTAGTTCTAAGTTCTAGGGGACTAATTACCTGAGATGTTAAGTCCCATAGTGCTCAAAGCCATTTGAACCATTTTTGAACCTGCCCTGCAAGGGACCTCCCGGCCAATGATACCAAACGCCCATTTCCATTTTCCATTGCGCGGTCCCTCCCGCCGGAGGCTCGAGTCCTCCCTCGAGCATGGGTGTGTGTGTTGTTCTCAGCATTAGATAGTTTAAGTAGAGTGTAAGTCTAGGGACCGATGACCTCAGCGGTTTGGTCCCATAGGGATTCGCACACATTTGAACATTTTGAGATTCGAGATTGAGATCAAATAAGATTATACGATGCTAATGAGTTGTAGCCGAATTAAAACCTATGACTCTGAAGGTGTTGGATTTGAAAATATAATACTGAAAGTACTAGATAATTATTGCAATTTCGGCAGTAAAATAACCAATGATACGAGCTGCAGACTAGCAACAGCCAACAAAGCATTTCCGAAAAAGAAAAATTTTCAAAATCTAGGAAGCTATTTCCGAAGGTATTTGTCTGGAGTTCAAATAGATCTGAGCACTACGGGACTTAACATCTGAGGTCATCAGTCCCCTAGAGCTTGGAACTACTTAAACCTAACTAACCTAAGGACATCTCACATACCCATGTCCGAAGCAGGATACGGACCTGCGACCGTAGCGGTCACGCAGTTCCAGACTGAAGCGCGTAGAAGCGCACGGCCACAACGGCCGGACTACAATTGGATAAACGAGAGGTTTTGCGAAATCACATAAATCACTTCTAGAAGTGCATGACAATTCTGTAGTCCAGATTCCAGGCGGAGGCGGGTGGGAAGCGCTACCCTCTCCCCCTCCCCCTCCCCCTCCCCCGTCCTCTGCGGACGCCTGTGGATATCAGTATGGGCAGTATTACCCCTCAAAAATCTGACAGGCCATTACTAATTTTCAAATACTGCGCCCATCAACTAGAGAACAATGTTTCTAGTTTCGTATGTCTTATTCCCTTTGAATCCAAGGTGATACATGTCCACAGACATTGATCGTGACTGGGCCAAATATCTCACGAAATAAGCGTCAAACGAAAAAACTACAAAGAACGACACTTGTCTAGCTTGAAGGGGGAAACCAGATGGCGCTGTGGTTGGCCCGCTACATGGCGCTGCCATAAGTCAAACGGATATCAACTGCGTTTTTTTTATTTTTTAAATAGGAACCCCCATTTTTTATTACATATTAGTGTAACACGTAAACAAATATGAATGTTTCCAGAATGAGATTTTCACTCTGCAGCGGAGTGTGCGCTGACATGAAACTTCCTGGCATATTAAAACAGTTTTAATATGCCAGGAAGTTTCATATCAGCGCACACTCCACTGCAGAGTGAAAATCTCATTCTGGAAACATTCCCCAGGCTGTGGCTAAGCCATGTCTCCGCAATATCCTTTCTTTCAGGAATGCTAGTTCTGCAAGTTTCGCAGGAGGGCTTCTGTAAAGTTTGGAAGGTAGGAGGCGAGATACTGGCAGAAGTAAAGCTGTGAGGACCGGGCGTGAATCGTGCTTCGGTAGCTCAGATGGTAGAGCAAAGGCGAAAGGCAAAGGTCCCGAGTTCGAGTCTCGGTCGGGCACACAGTTTTAATATGACAGGATGTTTCAAATATGAATGTTTTAGCTGGACCACTTTTTTCGCTTTGTGATAGATGGCGCTGTAATAGTCACAAACGTGTAAGTACGTGGTATCATGTAACATTCCGCCAGTGCGGACGGTATTTGCTTCGTGATGCATTACCCATGCTAAAATGGACCGTTTACCAATTGCGGAAAAGGTCGATATCGTGTTGTGATCAAAATGCCCAACGGGCGTGTGCTATGTATGCTGCTCGGTATCCTGGACGACATCATCCAAGTGTCCGGATCGTTCGCCGGATAGCTACGTTATTTAAGGAAACGGGAAGTGTTGAGCCACACGTGAAACATCAACCACAATGTGCAACAAATGATGATGCCCAAGTAGATGTCTTAGCTGCTAATCCGCACATCGGTAGCAGACACATTGCGCGAGAATCGGGAATCTCAAAAACGTCGGTGTTGAAAATGCTGCATCGACATCGATTGCACCCGTACTATATTTCTATGCACCAGGAATTGCATGGCGACGACTTTGAACATCGTGAACAGTTCTGCCACTGGGCACAAGAGAAATTACGGGACGATGAAAGATTTTTTCCACGCGTTCTATTTGGCGACGAAGCGTCATTCACCAACAGCGGTAACGTAAACCGGCATAATATGCACTATTGGGCAACGGAAAATCCACGATGGCTGCGACAAGTGGAACATCAGCTACCTTGGCGGGTTAATGTATGATGCGGCATTATGGGAGGAAGGATAATTGGCCCCCATTTTATCGATGGCAATCTAAATTGTGCAATGTATGCTGATTTCCTACGTAATGTTCTAACAATGTTACTACAAGATGTTTTACTGCATGACAGAATGGCGATGTACTTCCAACATATTGGATGTCCGGCACATAGTTCGCGTGCGGTTGAAGCGGTATTGAATAACATATTTCATGACAGGTGGAATCGTCGTTCACCGGATCTGACGTCCCCGGATTTCTTTCTGTGGGGAAAGTTGAAGGATATTTGCCATCGTGATCCACCGACAGCGCCTGACAACATGCGTCAGCGCATTGTCAATGCATGTGCGAACATTACGGAAGGCGAACTACTCGCTGTTACACGTATTGCCAAATGCATTTTGAGCATTTATTGCATTAATGTGGTATTTACAGGTAATCACGCTGTTACAGCATGCGTTCTCAGAAATGTTAAGTTCACAAAGGTACATGTATCACATTGGAACAATCGAAATAAAATGTGCAAACGTACCTACATTCTGTATTTTAATTTAAAAAACCTGTCTATTACCAACTGTTCGTCTGAAATTGTGAGCCATATGTTTGTGACTATTACAGCGCCATCTATCACAAAGCGAAAAAAGTGGTCCACCTAAACATTCATATTTCTTTACGTACTACACGAATATGTAATAAAAATCGAGGGTTCCTATTAAAAAAAAAAAAACCGCAGTTGATATCCGTTTGACCAATGGCAGCGCTATCTAGCGGGCCAACCATAGCGCCATCTGGTTTCCCCCTGGTTTCGTTCTTTGTAGTTTTTTCGTTTGACGGTTATTTCGTGAGAAATTTGGCCCGGTCACGATCAAGGGACCATCCCGTATAGGTGGTGTTACTTTTGTTTTTACCTCAAATAAGAATGCAGGCTTCCTCGGTGAATTCCACTGACCGAGTCCCGCCGCGGTGCTGTGGCAACGTTTCGTCAACTTCGCTACTCGTCATCTTCAGAGGAAGGGTCGGATTCATGTGCAGTTCGTTTATTGTGGGGACTGGGCCGCAGACTCCTAATCCGACGGCCGAACGCTTACGGCAGTCGCTGGCCCTGGGCAGGGAGTCTGTGGTCCCGAGGCTGTAAAGGCACGAACTGGACATGATGCCGAGACTACCTCTGAAGATGGCGAACAGCGAAGTTGTCGAAACCTTGCGACAACACGGCACCAGAACTCGGCCCATAACCAGGGAAGATTTTTTGGCAGTTATTGATAGCAACACAAATTATGTACGGACTTGGGTGAATGAGGAGGAGAACGACCGCAGCATTGTGTTGGAGGAGAAAGACGGCCCCGGCAGAGAGATAGAGACCCGTGTGCGCTTTCTCCCGGGCCGGCCAGTCGTCAGACGTCGCTTTAAGGCGGTCGCCGCCTCGGCCGATATGCAAACCGCACGCGCCGGCCGGCCGCTGATCAATAGGGGATGGCACGCGCGCCGCTGCTCATCTCGCGCCGCCTGGGGGCGGCAGCCGCCCCTCCACCAGTTCCGGCAGCTGCCCGCGGCTCGTCTTGGGGGGCGGCGGCGAGGACAGCGCGCCGGGGGCGGCTGGTGGGGGCGGGCACTCGGGTCGCCTCCCCAGTCGCGCAGACCGCCTTAATTTTATTACGGGGGTGCTCACCCCTACCCCGCCATCTCGCGAGCCGGCGTCTTTTTCTCTCCCTTTTTACTCCCCTTAAAGGGGAAAAGCGACCTTATACGCCCGCCTAGACGCACGTCGACCGAATACTTAACAGCGGTGCGGGCCGGTCGGGACTCGCGATTCCGTCCCAGCAATACAACGGTCTCAACCCAGGCTATACAGGCTGCTGCTGTTACACGTCTCTTAAGATGCGATTAGACGCGGCACATTTACGGAAATGTGTACCGGCAATAGTGGTGACGTCAACATTGGTGCAAAATAGCTGCAACACACGGCAATACAGCGGGATGGCTCAGAAATATTGCTGATTGAGGAGGCTATTTCTAGAAGCAGCCAATGTACAACCTAGTTGTTGCCGGTGTTGTCCAACAAGGGTGGAGAATATTTCGTATGGCAGGGCAGTACCCACTTCTCCTTGTCTGTGTAATGGTGCTCCCTTCTACGAAGGGGACCATCAGACCTTTTAAACACGGGTTTTGATGAATCTCAGGTATGTTGCCGAGGGATTTGTTCTGAGTACCCGGCTAGAGACTTTCCATGAAACGGTCCGTAATTTCCAAAAAATATTGATGTAGAAGTTTTATGCGACAGCCAATGACGGAAACGTTAGTGATATTTCCCACCAAGGGGGCGTAGCGCAATGGATAGTATTCACGGCTTGACGCTGGCGGAATGGCTTCAAAACCTGTCTGTATACTTCCTTTTTCATTCCAGTTTCATCCTACACAATATCATTAAATAGCGTATGTCATGAAAAATAATTCGAAAATAGTCATTTTCGCTGGATCAACGTCAGTAATATATCAATCATTACAGATATTCCCTTATGTTTTCTTACGTATGCAAGAATCATCAGAGAAGTTTGGTCAGACTGTTCAAAAGGAGTTGATGAGTTGACTCGTAAGTTGAAAAAATGTAAACCCGACCTGCTCGAAGTCACGGAAGTTCATGAAAGTGGTGTAAGAAAAGTTTTTTGTCGTTCTTCTGTACGTGGGACAAGAAAAATTTCTTCGTGGGGAGGGCAGACTGATCAGACACTTCATATCTTTGCAAATGATAGAAAATCATCCTCTTGCACTGCAAAAATTTTCCCACCGAAAATGAACTTCCACTTTCCTCTATGTTCATTACTACAGGTAGGTTAAAATTTTCACGCAAACACATCACAATGCTCTCGACTTGCTCCAGACTAACACAGAAATTGCTTCGAGGGAAAGTTCCATACAAATACATTCTTTAATTCTGCATCAGTTTACTGTACCTGCTCTCACAGGAATGATCGTGTACGTGTGGTTTCCATCGACGTTAATCAATGGAAAAAACACATTTCTCAAGCCAAACTTACTGCGTCTTCCGGTACCGTTTCTGAAAAATCCGTGTGCCTGCGAGGCAGTAGCTTTTATTAAATGTGCCTGGTGCACTAAGAATTTGTGTTCGGTTTATATCGCCGTGCAAGCAGATGCATTTACAGACAGTTCTGTGAACTTTGGAAGATTTAGGAGTGTTTGTTGTAGAGAAAACCCCATGTGAAACTATCGGCCTTTGTGAAGAATTTACAGAACATTTTTGGTTCAAATGGTTCAAATTGCTCTGAGCACTATGGGAGTTAACATTGGAGGTCATCAGTCCCCCAGAACTTAGAACTACTTAAACCTAACAAACCTAAGGACATCACACACATCCAAGCCCGAGGCAGGATTCGAACCTGCGACCGTAAACATTTTTGGGCGAGCATCTTCCTTTGAAGAATCCACTGAAAAGGACCGAGTGTGAAACTCATTTCGTAGCAGAGTATTGACTGTATTAATCTCGTAATGTTTCGAGTTGGACTTAATACATTTCTGGCTGTCTTGCGTGTGATATAAGCTGCATGAACTAATAGTAGATGTGCTATCGATGTAAATGTGGGCTTGTTGACACCATAACTAAAAGACAATAAAAAACATTTATATCGGGAAGCGGATATTTTCAATGAAGGAAGGAAGCATCCACTTTTGCCCGTTATTACCAGAGATTTACAGGTTTATTTTGTTACCTGAGTTACGCGGACTCTGCAATTGTAAGTATGGACGATGGTTTTCTTGAACGCTGCTTTAAACATCGTCTGCACAGTACCTACGAAAGCAGAGCAACGGACGGTTAACGAACGCTCTACTGAGGTAGGTGTACATTAATTTGCAGCTTACTTCACACAGGGCTAGCGAACTCTTTTTAACACCGCTACGCCGCACACGGATTCAGGCTAACCAGCCGCGTGACACAGAACATGGTTTATTCATGCATGATATTTTTCGAACAATATATATGAAGACGTAGATTCCGTCTTCCTCGATTTCTGAAAGGCGTTTGACTCTGGACCACACCCTCAATCGCACAGAAGTGTGACTGGCCAATAAATGGGTGACGAAGACAACCGTGTACGTTGTACCAAACGGGGACCATTCGGCACAAACAAAAATAAGATCAGCTGTGCCTCAGGGAAGTGTAAGAGGATATCTGATGTCGTGCCTATACAGGGATGTTTGAGCACTATAGTACATACGAAACAGACAAGTGGAACGCAGTGAAACAAGCAAATAATGCTAATAAACGCACTTCTGGACAAACGACGTGCATCCATGAAAATGTGACATCACAGTTATTTTCCAACGCTATGTCTTTAGCTGGTGTTCGCTATGGTGAAAGGGTGCGTATATGATACATGCATGATGATACACTGGGACAATTTCGTGTCGGCACCACGTAGCACGAATCTTCCAGACATCGAATATATTTTGTGTAGTGTAACACCCCAAGAAACCCCAAAACCCAAATAAGAATGTCATGATAATTTAAAGTAGGGAACAGTGTTATACTGACAGGTACGACAACTTGGACGATAATATAACACCTTAAAGTTTTGATGAACACCAATTTCAATAATTACTGAGTATTTCATGATATAAAGCTAGAAAGAAAGAAAGGTTATTTTTAATTAGCTATCAAACATCTTAGTAATAACTGCAAATCAGTACGACAAAAGTTAAGTCCAAAGTAATACGTAGGTTAGAGATAACATTTATTGTGAAAGAGAGTTGTAAACGTGGCGAAAAGGAAATTCAATGCGTCTACAATGCTCGATCATGGAAATGTTAGTCGCTTCCTAGCTCACTCGCTATCAAGTCGTGAGAGAGAACCGTTTGTTAACGGAACGCTACGACATTGTTTCTATTCAAGAAAAAGTACTATTGCGTGATAGAGATGCGCGGACTTTGTTCTCAGTTATTGTGACTTGAGAACTTGAACTGAAGTGATATTCTGACAGAGTTAATGAACTTTAATTATTGGAGATATTATTGTTGGACTCAACCTTCATCAAAGTGAACAGTTGCAACGAAGAATGGACGTAGTATCGAAGACTGCAATACCTGATTAGCCTGGAGTAGGAAACATTAATACGACCACACGAAGATAATACAAATACGCCGATTGTAACAGTTGTCGTAATTGTCAAGATTACCGAACTGAAAAGAATCGTAATTCATCTGATCCATCGGTGTGCGTGTGGTGTAGTGATTATAAACTAACTGCTATGAAGGAACAATAAAAATTGTTCGTCAGTAATGGAAATCTCACGTGTTAGCTCCATCATTAATTGACTGTATGATAGTTGATGATCAAAATTAATTAACTGTGAACATGTTAATTGAAAGAGTGACTTGATGAACATCGAGCATTGAAAGCAGTGTTTTGCCGAAATAATATCATGACGCACGAAAGCAAGATAGCACTATAGATTATCTCTGGATTTGCGTCGTGCCTTAGTGAAAAATTCAGCCTAGCAACGTAACAACAGCTACTGATACTGACCCGCAAATGAATTTTTCCTCGCTTCAGTGGTGTGAATGATTCACTCAATACCGCAGTAACTAACTAACCGAGCATAGCAAATCATCATAAAACCATAACAGACAATTAAAATCAGCAGTTCGCATCGCTGAGAAGACAGTGCGGACTCGCAAACTGACTTTCCTACATTACGCGAGGAACAATTTTCTTTAGAGATTTTCAGGTGGTGTTCCCCGTTATCCGGCGGGGAACAGCCATCACTGCGCGTCGCGCCTCCATTCCACCGACCGAGCTGTAGCAGTAGCGGCTCAACATCAACAGCGACAACAATAGGGGAGAGGCGACGTCACATCATTCTTGTTGGGGTATTTAAAAGCTTTGGTATATTCCAGGGCTTTTGATAGTGTCGACGAGGTTCAAGGACGCATTTTGGATGGCTCTCAGTGCATTCGGAACACTTCCGGGATTTTTGAACGTGTGCGGGCATCGATGTGGAGATGTGTTGGAGGCCCCCTTCACATGAACGGTAGCCGCGTCTCACACTTATTGAATGTGTTTTCTCTCAAAAACATAACCGCTCTTTGGGTCCTCCGGGACTCTTGTTATGAGGTGTTTATGTACCCACAACTCACTATTTCTGATAGCCGATTTTGTCGAGGTTTATGATACTTGCAGGGCCTGGCCAGAAATCCAAGTGACGGCAGAGGGAGCTCCAGAGGGCCAAGCGATTGGATAAAAAATAGCATTTCTGACGCCTGTCGGTCGAGGTATGAGCCATTTACGTTAGCGAAGTTTCTAGGGAGCGGTTGGCGCAGACAGAATGGCAATCCGACGGTCGTGGGTTCATGTTTCTATGTGGAAACTTCCTTTTATTTTAAAGGCAGTTATAAGAGTCGATGGACATGAAAGGGAACCTGTGGTTAAGAAGGTAGTGATACAGGGTTGCAGCCTATCCCCGGTGTTATTCAATCTGTATATTGAGGTTTGCCGATGACATTGTTATTCTGTCAGAGACAGCAAAGGACCTGGAAGAGCAGCTGAACGGAATGGACAGCGTCTTGAAACGAGGATACAACATGAACATCGACAAAATGCAATGTAGTCGAATTAAATCAGGTGATGCTGACGGAATTAGATTAGGGAATGAGACAATTAAAGTAGTAAATGTGTTTCGTTATTTGGGGAGCAAAATAACTGATGATGGTCGAAGTAGAGAGGATATTAAATGTAGACTGGCAATGGCAAGGAAAGCGTTTCTGAAGAACAGAAATTTGTTAACATCGAGTAAAGATTTAAGTGTCAGGAAATCTTCTCTGAAATTATTTGTATGGGGTGTAGCTTTGTATGGAAGTGAAACATCACAGATATACAGTGTAGACAAGAAGAGAATAGAAGCTTTCGAAATGTGGTGCTACAGAAGAATGCTGAATATTAGATGGGTAGATCACATAACTAATGAGGAGGTATTGAATAGAATTGGGGAGAAGAGGAACTTGTGGCAAAACTTGACTAGAAGAAGGGATCGGTTGGTAGGACATGTTGTGAGACATCGAGGGATCACCAGTAATAGAGGGGACAGTGGAGGGTAAAAATAGTAGAGGGACACTCTAAGCAGATTCAGAAGGATATAATGACGAGGGATGCATAGGATAGAGTAGCACGGAGAGCTGCGTCAAACCAGTCTTTGGACTGAAAACCACAAAAACAACATGTTATTCACACTGCAAAATAATGGTCGATATATTGTACTTGATTTGATGAAATTCTATGTGCATTAGAACAAAATTTCTTCCGTTAATTTTTTCGTGCAAAGCACAATGAAATTCATAAGATTTTTCAAGATGGAGGAGGATTACCATCACGCAGTCCGCCCCGATAGCTGAGTGGTCTGCGTGACGGATTCCCGTCCTTCGGTACCGGGTTCGATTCCCGGCTGGGTCGGGGATTTTCTCCGTTCAGGGACTGCGTGTTGTGTTGCCTTCATCATCACTTCATCCTCATACGGCGCGCAGGTCGCCCAATGTGGTGTCGAGTGTAATAAGACCTGCACCAAGGCGGCCGGACCTGCCCCGCAAGGGGCCTCCCAGACAATGAGACCAAACGCGGAGTTGCATTACCGTCATGCAGCATTTAAGTGATGGCCCGCTCTCTAAAAGTCACTGAGCAACCCTTCCTACATATACGTCATACTCCGCAAACCACATAGTGATTCTCGGTAAGCCTCTGTATCGGTTCTAATTTCTGGAATTTTCTCCTCATCTTCATTACGCGAGACGTATGCGGGGGGACCTAATATGTTGTCCAACTCTTCCCGGGAAATGTTTCTGTGACATTTACATAGTAAATCTCTCCGTGATGCATCGACGCCTCGAGTTTATCGTCAGCTAAAGAATTCGAGCAAAAAGCTTTTTCAGAACTGCTCTTATTTCGCAGAGAGAGAAAAAGAAATCACCTCCTGAGAAGACTGCATCACTGTGTAACGCCAGCTGTCTTCGCCAATATTCGGCACAATGAATCGTTACGCGTGGTTTGCTGGCGAACTGTCCGATCAGAGAGAACCTTGTATGAATGTAAACCAATTTCGTTTTTGTCTGGAAACTCTAAAAAAACATGTAATTGTCAAAATGAGGCGTTTACAAAGTGTTCAAAAGTATGACAAAAATACTGCTTCCCCTGTTCAAAAATGGTTCAAATGGCTCTGAGCACTATGCGACTTAACTTCTGAGGTCATCACTCGCCTAGAACTTAGAACTAATTAAACCTAACTAACCTAAGGACATGACACACATCCATGCCCGAGGCAGGATTCGAACCTGCGACCGCAGCGGTCGCTCGGTTCCAGACTGTAGCGCCCAGAACCGCACGGCCACTCCGGCCGGCTGCTTGCCCTGTCTTTATAATGAATATTACCGCAGCATGTATAAATCAACTGTAATGTAATACACTGGAGGAAACAAATCACAGCACCTAAAAATAATTAATGTAGAGTAATGAATTTTCGGGAATACATTTGTCTAGGTAACATATTTAAATGATTAAAATTACAAGATCACAGGTTACTGTAAGCACGAGATAAGCCATTGCAAATGTGAAATGCTGGAACATTAATAACCTGTGTAACCTGCCGGATGTCAGTATGTGGGCTGGACTTCCATGCCTGTTCCACTTGGTAGGTCAGTAAAGGGACGATTAATGTTGGTTGAGAAGTTGCCGTCCAATGATGTTCCGTATGTCCTCGATTGGAGACAGATGTGGTGACAGAGTGGGCCAAGGCAGCATGTCCATGTCGCCACTCTGTAGAGCATGTTGGGTTACAACTTTGCTATGTGGGCAAGCGTTATCCCGTTGGAATTCACCCCATGGAATGCTGTCCGTGAATGACAGTACAACAGGTTCAATCACCAGACCGACGAACAATTTTGCAGTCAGGGAGCGTGGGATGAACACAACAGTGCTCCTGCTGTCATATGAAACAGCATTCCAGACCATAACTCCGGGTGTAGGTCCAGTGTGTCTAGCATGCAGACAGGTTGTTTGCAGGCCTTCCGCTTGGCTGTTCCAAACCAACATACCGTCATCATTGACACCAAGGCTTCTGCAACTGTGATCAGAAAATATGACAGACCTACAGTCACCTGTCCTATGATCTCTTGCTTTACACCACTCAAGTCGCAAATGGCGGTGGTTTGGGGTCAGTGAAACGCACGCTACAGGATGTCTGGTTCGGAGCTGTCCTTGAACTACGAGGCTAATCCCAAAAGTAAGGTCCCCTATTTTTTTTATAAGTACAGAACTCTGTGTGGCAGTTGGTCACACTGTTATGAAGAGTGCTTCAAGCGCTGTGTGTAAACATCTGCACGCCGCGCTGAGGCGCTCAGTCTTGGTTTGACAGCCGTTGAGAATGGAGCTCCCGTTGGATGTTACCGCCAAGTGCGAATTGCGCGCAGTTATTCGGAATTTGAACGGAAAGGGCACTGCGCCGATTGAAATCCATCGCCAGTTGACGGAAGTGCATGGTGAGTCGTGTACTCATGTCAAAAATGTTCGTAAGTGGTGTAGAGAGTTTGCAGCTGGTAGGACCGAAATTCACGACAAACAAAGGAGCGGGAGAACGTCAGTTTCTGAGGAGACAGTGTTGAAGGTTGAGCAAAGCATGCGCGAAGAGCGGCGGATCACCTGGATGATTTCTGCACGTTGGTTCCTGAGGTTTCCCGAAGCAGCGCTCACAGAATTTTAACGGAAACATTGAACTACCGGAAGTTGTGCGCAAGATGGGTGCCACACTTGCTGACTGAGGACCACATGCGGTAACGAGTTGATGCTTCCCGAGCATTTCTGTACCTTCACCGCCTTGCAGCCGAACAGGACAACTTTCTGGACTCCGTTGTCACGGGCGACGAAACCTGGGCATACCACTTTACACCTGAGACCAAGCAACAATCACGCCAGTGGCGGCATCCTTCTTCACCAAAGCCGCGGAAATTCAAACAAACACAGTCTGCCGGTTAAGTCGTGAGAACCGTTTTCTGGGATCGAAAAGGGGTATCGTTGGTCCCATTGGGACCACAATTAACGCTGACAGGCACTGTGGGACTGAAAAAACTAAAACGGGCAATTCAGAACCGGAGAAGAGGAATGTTGAGCAAGGGCGTACACATTCCCCAACACAACGCTCGCCCACACATCGCTCGGCAAACCGCTGCTCTCCTGCAACAGTTTTCAGTGGAACATAATCACCCACCCAACCTATAGTCCTGACTTGGCGCCCAGTGACTATCACCTTTTCCGTAGGCATTGGGCCGCAAAGCGACTCAGCTCCGACGATGAGGTGGAAGAAGAGATTCATAACTCTCTGAACAGCATGGCAGCGAGCTGGTATGACATGGGCATACAAAAACTGGCACAGCGTCTACAAAAATGCATCGACAGGAATGGTGATTATGTCGAAAAATAGCTAGATGTTCAAGCTGTAATCTGATGTCAACCGTTGCAGAAATAAACAGGTGTATGTACTCATAAAAAAATAGGAGATCTTACTTTTGGGATTACCCTCGTAACCGATTTGTAACAGTTCGTTGTCTCACTGTGGTGCCACCTGCTGCTCAAATTGCTGCTGCAGATGCAGTACGATGTGACAGAGCCAAACGACGAACACGATAATGTTCCCTATCGGTAGTGCTACGTGGCTGTCCGGAGCTCGGTCTTCTCGCGATTGTACATTCCCGTGACCAACCTTCCCAATAGGCATGTACTGTGGCTACATTCCTGCCAAGTCTTTCTGCAGTATCGCAAAAGAAACATCCAGCTCCTCTTAGCCCTACTACACGATCTCGTTCAAACTCAGTGAGCTGTTGACAATGGCGTCTTTGTTGCCTTACAGGCATTCCTAACTAACATCAACTCACTAATCTCAAATAAAACTATCGCTCACTACCGTTACAGCGATTGTTTAAAGCACCCTTCAATTCCATCCCCTTAGTGGCACTACTAGCGCCACTCTTACGTGGCTAACGGCATATTTGAACAGACGTCATCTTTCAGATGTAGAAACTCGCCTACCAAATTTCGTTTGCGTCGCACAACCCCCTTCTTGATGTCGCAAATTTTTCCATCAGTGAAAAAGTGTCTTATCACAAGCTGGCCGCGGTGGCCGAGCGGTTCTAGGCGGTTCTGTCCGGACCCACGCGGCTGCTACGGTCGCAGGTTCGAATCCTGCCTCGGGCATGGATGTCTGTGATGTCCTTAGGTTAGTTAGGTTTAAGTAGTTCTAAGTTCTAGGGGACTGATGACCTCAGATGTTAAGTCCCATAGCGCTCAGAGCCATTTGAACCATTCTTATCACAAACAGGAAGTACTCGTGTAGTACTTAGAATATCCTCCTGGAAATTTATTTGCAAACCTACATTATCTTTTGCCTTTCTTTTATGAAAATACACTCCTGGAAATTGAAATAAGAACACCGTGAATTCATTGTCCCAGGAAGGGGAAACTTTATTGACACATTCCTGGGGTCAGATACATCACATGATCACACTGACAGAACCACAGCACATAGACACAGGCAACAGAGCATGCACAATGTCGGCGCTAGTACAGTGTATATCCACCTTTCGCAGCAATGCAGGCTGCTATTCTCCCATGGAGACGATCGTAGAGATGCTGGATGTAGTCCTGTGGAACGGCTTGCCATGCCATTTCCACCTGGCGCCTCAGTTAGACCAGCGTTCGTGCTGGACGTGCTGACCGCGTGAGACGACGCTTCATCCAGTCCCAAACATGCTCAATGGGGGACAGATCCGGAGATCTTGCTGGCCAGGGTAGTTGACTTACACCTTCTAGAGCACGTTGGGTGGCACGGGATACATGCGGACGTGCATTGTCCTGTTGGAACAGCAAGTTCCCTTGCCGGTCTAGGAATGGTAGAACGATGGGTTCGATGACGGCTTGGATGTACCGTGCACTATTCAGTGTCCCCTCGACGATCACCAGTGGTGTACGGCCAGTGTAGGAGATCGCTCCCCACACCATGATGCCGGGTGTTGGCCCTGTGTGCCTCGGTCGTATGCAGTCCTGATTGTGGCGCTCACCTGCACGGCGCCAAACACGCATACGACCATCATTGGCACCAAGGCAGAAGCGACTCTCATCGCTGAAGACGACACGTCTCCATTCGTCCCTCCATTCACGCCTGTCGCGACACCACTGGAGGCGGGCTGCACGATGTTGGGGCGTGAGCGGAAGACGGCCTAACGGTGTGCGGGACCGTAGCCCAGCTTCATGGAGACGGTTGCGAATGGTCCTCGCCGATACCCCAGGAGCAACAGTGTCCCTAATTTGCTGGGAAGTGGCGGTGCGGTCCCCTACGGCACTGCGTAGGATCCTACGGTCTTGGCGTGCATCCGTGCGTCGCTGCGGTCCGGTCCCAGGTCGACGGGCACGTGCACCTTCCGCCGACCACTGGCGACAACATCGATGTACTGTGGAGACCTCACGCCCCACGTGTTGAGCAATTCGGCGGTACGTCCACCCGGCCTCCCGCATGCCCACTATACACCCTCGCTCAAAGTCCGTCAACTGCACATACGGTTCACGTCCACGCTGTCGCGGCATGCTACCAGTGTTAAAGACTGCGATGGAGCTCCGTATGCCACGGCAAACTGGCTGACACTGACGGAAGCGGTGCACAAATGCTGCGCAGCTAGCGCCATTCGACGGCCAACACCGCGGTTCCTGGTGTGTCCGCTGTGCCGTGCGTGTGATCATTGCTTGTACAGCCCTCTCGCAGTGTCCGGAGCAAGTATGGTGGGTCTGACACACCGGTGTCAATGTGTTCTTTTTTCCATTTCCAGGAGTGTATTAATAAATACAGTATACTTATTATAACGCACAAAATCCATACATTTTCAAAGGACAAAACTACAAAACCGAACTGGTACAAACAGACGGAAAAAGACCTGAGACCTTACATGAGATAAATGAAATCAGAAAAATCACAAACACACGGGGCTTTGAGGAAGAAGAGAGAAAAAATAACCGACATACCCGGTCTGCGCAATAAAAGCTAGCCCATTCGTTGCGTATGAAGGAATACTGGGCGAAAAGGCAGGCCAACAAATGTTGATTACGCGTGGTCCTGAGTGATCCATCCGCGAAGAAGAAGAAGATACTGATATTATTGCAGACAATTAGCAGTCTAACTAGCGTGAAAATTGGAGATACAAAAGTTTCCACACAGAGGTTTGAACCCACAATCCTCGAACTATCGTTGCGTACACTTCCCGTTGCGCCAATCACTGCACATAGATAGATGCCTCAGGCGTCGTCGCCTTATACCCATCATACCTGTTATTTATTTCTAAATGCTTGGCCATCTGCAGCTCCCTGTTCTGTCCTTTTCGTTTCTGGGCGAGTCCTGCATGTACCATAAATCTGGACGAAGTCGCTGGTGACGAGTAGGCACGATTCCCTTGTCAATCGTAATACGAGGTGCGACAATGAAGTAATGAGACTGATGTGAAAAAAATGTTGCTTACCGTTTTAGTCAAGTTTAGTGTTGTCTCTTTCAAATTAGTTCCCTTCTGATTGCACAAACTTTCTCCAGCGCTTCTGCCATTCATGCTAACATTTCTGGAACTCATCTTCTGTAATATCCTCCAAGACCCTCGTCACAGCTTTTTGGACATCTTGTGTTGTTCGAAAATGGTGTCCCTCGACCGCCGTTTTGACTCTTGGAAATAGAAAAAAGTCGCGCGGAGCGATATCTGGTGAATAAGGTGGCTGTGGTAGTACTGAAATTTGTCTTGAGGTTAAAAATCGCTGTACTGACAGAGCAGTATGGGACGGCGCATTATCGTGATGCAGAATCCAGTTATCAGCAATGTTTGCACGGACACAAAGAACTCTTACGAAATCTTTCTAAAATTTTTTTGTAATAATATTGGCTAACTGTCTGTTCAGGAGGCACCCATTCTTTATAAACAATTCTCTTGGAATCAAAGAAGCACACAAGCATTCACTTCGCTTTTGACTTTGACGTGCGAGCTTTTTTTGGTCTGGGTGATCCCTTTGAGCACCATTGCGAACTTTGGCGTTCTGTCTCTCGATCGTACTAAAAAAACCAACCTTATCACCAGTGATAACACGGCTCAGCAATTCTGGATTGATTTCCGTTTGCTGTAACAGATCAGCTGCCATATTTTTCCGTGTTTCTCGCTGTTGTCCTGTGAGATCTTTGGGGACCATTTTTGATAAATCTTTCTCATACCAAGATCTTCAGTTATTATTAGACGAACTGTTTCTCGATTGATGTTCAGTTCTTCTGCAATCGTTTTCACGGGTAATCTTCGATTAGATCGTACGAGTTCACGCACCCTGGCCAAGTTGACATCCGTCCGTGAGGTTGATGGTCGTCCACTGCGGTCTTCATCTTCAGTATTCGTTCTGCCTTCACTAAACATTTCATTCCAACAAAAAACTTGAGTTCTTGGCATAACCTCCTCTCCAAAAGCCTTCTGAAGCTTACTGCAGGTTGTCGTCGCGTTTTCACACAATGTAACGCAAAAAGAAATGGCGTACCGTTGCCCAATATTATGCGGTTCCATTTCCGTGACGAGAGCCAAAAAAAAAAAAAATGGCTCTGAGCACTATTAGACTTAACATCTGTGGTCATCAGTCCCCTAGAACTTAGAACTACCTAAACCTAACTAACCTAAGGACGTCACACACATCCGAGGCAGGATTCGAACCTGCGACCATAGCAGTCCCGCGGTTCCGGACTGCGCGCCTAGAACCACGAGACGAGAGACACAAACATGTGTTAACTTATTACAGCACAACTCACGACTGAGAAGCTGCATCGATGTGCCGCTTGGACTAGAAGCAGTTTATAGAGCAAGGTCAAAGATATTGTGCCTGCGCAAGCCTGCAGGGTTGCCATATCTTGCAAAGAAAATCAGTCTAATTACTTTAATGTCGCACCTCGTACATCGCATTGCAGAAGTCATTGGTTTCTGAGCTGAAACTGTTGGTTTGCTTAGCATTATTTGCTTGTTCCGCTGTCCTCTCATCGGCCCTCTCATTTGTACCTGTGAATAGTCAGACACCCTGTGTACAAAAGACTAATCATAGAGCATCATCAGCGCTATCAGAGTGTTGGCTGACGATTCTATCCTGCATGGCTAAATGTCATTGTTGCAAAATCATAAGGGACTGCAGAAGGACTTGTACAAGATTTGCAGTTGTTATAATAAATGGCTGCTCCATCTGAATGTGGATAAACGTAAAATAATATCTATAGCACACAGAAAGACCACGATTACATAGAATTAGAGGTTCATAGTCTGAGTATGTTACACCTTGTAATTCTCGACCTCCGCCATCGGGTGGGGATTTGTAGTATTCCCCATCAGGGCTGCGCGGGATTAGCCGAGCGGTCTCAGGTGCTGCAGTCATGGACTGTGCGGCTGGTCCTGTCGGAGGTTCGAGTCCTACCTCGGTCATGGGTGGGGGGGACTACATCTACATCTACAATTATACTCCGCAAGCCACCCAACGGTGTGTGGCAGAGGGCACTTTACGTGCCACTGTCATTACCTCCCTTTCCTGTTCCAGTCGCGTATGGTTCGCGGGAAGAACGACTGTCTGAAAGCCTCCGTGCGCGCTCTAATCTCTCTAATTTTCCATTCGTGATCTCCTCGGGAGGTATAAGTAGGGGGAAGCAATATATTCGATACCTCATCCAGAAACGCATCCTCTCGAAACCTGGCGAGCAAGCTACACCGCGATGCAGAGCGCCTCTCTTGCAGAGTCTGCCACTTGAGTTTGCTAAACATCTCCTTAACGCTATCACGGTTACCAAATAACACTGTGACGAAACGCGCCGCTCTTCTTTGGATCTTCTCTATCTCCTCCGTCAACCCGATCTGGTACGGATCCCACACTGATGAGTAATACTCACGTATAGGTCGAACGAGTGTTTTGTAAGCCACCTCCTTTGTTGATGGACTACATTTTCTAAGGACTCTCCCAATGAATCTCAACCTGGTACACGCCTTACCAACAATTAATTTTATATGATCATTCCACTTCAAATCGTTCCGCACGCATACTCCCAGATATTTTACAGAAGTAACTGCTACCAGTGTTTGTTCCGCTATCATATAATCATACAATAAAGGATCCTTCTTTCTATGTATTCGCAATACATTACATTTGTCTATGTTAAGGGTCAGATGCCCTTAGCAGTTAAGTCCCATAAGATTTCAAAAAAAAAAAAAAAAAAAAGAAAGAAACAGGTGCGCACTACACGCCGGAAGCGCTTGTCAGGTAACGGAGTTGTAAGGTGGTCATTTCATTTTGATTTTTGTATATTAATCGATTCGATGCGCACGTCAGAGAGAGAGAGAGCAAGTAATGTTAGTGTTAAACAATCTTCAGTCTTGTGGCACAGAGTTTGCGTCTGAGCAGTCATACATTCTCAGCTGAAGTGTGGTAAGTGATAGGCGAATTCAGTTGTGCTGGGTTGACTTGTGGTTGTATCTGTCAGATGAAGAAAGATTTGTTGTAAAGGAGAGAAAGGATGAATACGATGTATATATTCAAAAGCGAAAGGACTATAAATTTTTAACAATTTTTTTCGTTTTTGAAGAGAAGTAGTTTCAAGTAAGATGGCAAAACTGCGTACCTAATCTGTAGAAATGATTACTGGAGGCTAGTTAACTTGATTCACTTGCTCAGAGCTGAGCAAGTAATGCATTAGCATGTTAATTGATTAAGCTCTCTGATTTTTACAAAAAATTCTCTGTTAACATTGTACCCTCTTTAAACCATTGTTCACTTTGTTAATCATAATATTGTTCAGACCTATGTTATGTGTGAAAATCACGCGAGGTTTTACACTGTCTTTTTGAATCTATGCTTCATTCCAAAATCATTGTCTTGTACTCATAATATCATTTCAGTGTTTAAAGAAGGTTTATCTTTACGCATTACCACATTGCACCATGTGGTACAATAGTTTGAATATTTATTTAGGAATAGAAACATACCTTAGGCGTTGTCTCTTGCTGTTTGCTGTTGTGCTTTCGAGAAATCTGCAACAATGTTGTCAAGACGCGAGGTAAGTGGAATAATTATTATTATTTTATTATTATTATTATTTATTCTATGGCCTTCATTGGACCACTGTAGTCAAAAATACAAAGTTCTAAACAAGTTGTTACACATGGATACAATTTGGTTCGACAATAACTTAATATATTTAGGTAATATAATTATTAGAGGCTATTCTTATATGAAAGGTGTTTTGCTCTTCTGTCTGCCCAATATTTCTTCATTCTTTCAAATATTTTCTTTCTTTCTTCATCTGAGACAACTCTTCCTGTACTCCTTTTATTGATTTTCATTTGTAGTCTGGTTTGCGGGTCTTGCAGTATTCTGGTTTTCTCTGTCTTGTTTTTTAGGTCATCTACTGTAATTTGAAGTTCTTTTATATCTTCCTTAATTTCTGTGATCCATTTAATGTCGCTCTTGATATTCCACAATTTTTGTATTATTTTTTTACTAATTCTGTTTTCTGGAGTTCTCATCAGATGTCCAAAGAATGAGATGCGTTTCTTCCTGATTATGCTCATGATCTTCCTGATTGTGCTCATGACTGGTTCTATTTTCTTATATACTGTTTCATTTGATGCTATTCTCCAATGTCCATTTATTTTATACTGTTTATTTATACATGTCCTAATTATTCTTCTTTCTATTTTTAGTATTCTGTCAATTTCTGCTGTATTAGTTGTTTTGAAGATAGTTTCAGCTGCATACGTTATTTCTGGTTGTGTAACTGTTTTATAGTGTTTTAACTTTGCATCTATAGATAGGCTTTTTTTGTTGTATGTAGTTTTGGTAATGTAATTTGCATAGTTCAGTTTTTTCATTCTATTTTGCCATGATGGCTTCTCATTTAGATTGTATGTTATTATTTCGCCTAAATATTTAAATTTATCAACAATTTTGATTTCCTGTTCTCCTATTGTAATTTTGTTTGCAAGTGGTGGATCAGTTAGCATAATCTCCGTTTTTTCAAATGATATTCTAAGGCCTACTTTCTCTGCTATTTCTTGTAGTGATTTCACTTGTTGCCTGGCTTCTTGAACGGTGTTGGCTAGGAGAGCAAGATCATCAGCGAATCCCAAGCAGTTTAAGCTAGTATCATCTTTTGCACTTCCAATTCTTATCCTCTTTGGATTGTCCTTGTACCATTGTCTCATTATGTATTCCAGTGCACAGTTGAAAAGTAATGGTGATAGGCAGTCACCTTGTCTTAAGCCTGTTTTTATGAGGAATGGTTCCGAAATTTCTCCTCTAAACTTCACTTTTGATTTGGTGTTGGTTAGAGTGAGTTGTATTATTTTAATTAGTTTTGGATGGAGTCCTAGATTTCTTAAAATTTTTAATACTGAAGGTCTGTGGAGACAGTCATATGCCTTCTTAAAATCTACAAATGTTATTGCCAGAGGTTTGTTCCGTTTCTTATAGTATGCCATAATCAAGTTTAAACTAATTATCTGCTCTGCACAGCTTCCCCATGGTCTGAAACCTCCCTGATATTCCCCTAACTCCTGTTCTAATTGATCCTTGATTCTTTCATATAGGATCTTGGACAGAATTTTATATGCGCAATCTAGGAGAGAGATTCCTCTGTAGTTGTCTGGGTTGCTCTTATCTCCCTTTTTGTGTAGTGGGTGGATGATAGCTGTGGTCCAATGTTCGGGAAATTATGATTTGGGCCAGATAACTGTTTTACTCAAGTTGCGCATTTACTATAAAGAAAAGTTGTATTGACACCAGATACAGTGAAGTTCAAATTATGTTCTGTTAAAGGTTAGTATACGACTTTAAGTTGGATAACTGTTTGTGGGTAAGACTTAGAATTTGATAAGACGTAGACGTTTATACAGTGGGAGGTAAAGTTGGGCTAAATTTCTGGTAGAAACAAATGTAGCGGGGACGTTACAGAATACATGTGCTTTGACATGATGGGTTTTTACGTTAGAGGGACCTCCCGACCCCTTGCGATCAGAGTCGAATGTCCTGCCAAAAACGAAGGTACATCAGCTACAGGGTTCTCAAAGAATGCTCGTTCTTGCAGATCCGATACAGAAAACGTTAACGTGTTGGTAACAAACTGCACGAGCGTCCAAGGAAAGGATCCAGAATTAGTATATTATTGAAGGTTGTAATGCCCAGATAGTTATCAGGAACAGAAAGATGGCTGAAACTGTTAAACGAATAGCAACGAAACCAAAGCTCAGATTGGAATATTTATCGTAAGGATATGTTAGTCGCCAGTCATGAGGACGTACGTAGTGCAGTAAAGAATTCGATGATGTATCGGCAGGTTATCACGCATTGCGATTGTGAATTAATATGGGTGAAGTTAAGCATAAGAGTTCAGTGAAAAGTGTTAATCGCATGCTTTTACAGACCGGCTGGGTCGGCAGCTGTAGTGTTGGAGTGCTTTCATCAGAGAACTTGCAGAATATTGTCAGTAATTTTCCTCGCCACGCTGTTGTAATTGGCGAGGACTACAACTTGCCAGGTGTAGATTGAGAGAGTCTTGAAATCAAAACTCGTGCCAGAATCATGGATTCGTGTGCCATTATCCTGGGTCTAACAAGGGAACCTCCCCATCGCATCCCCCTCAGATTTAGTTATAAGTTGGCACAGTGGATAGGCCTTGAAAAACTGAACACAGATCGATCTAGAAAACAGGAAGAAGTTGTGTGGAACTAAGAAAAAATAAGCAAAATATACAAACTGGGTCGTCCATGTGCAATATAGGCAATAATAGAGCAGTGGGAGATGAGGAGAGCCGTGGTCCCGTGGTTAGCGTGAACAGCTGCGGAACTAGAGGTCTTTGGTTCAAATCTTCCCTCGACCGAAAATTTTAACTTTTTATTTTCAGTTAATGTGACAAACCATTATGTTTTCATCACTTTTTTTGGAGTGATTATTACATCCACAAGAAAACCTAAATCGGGCAAGATAGAAGAATCTTTTTACCCATTCGCCAAGTGTACTAGTTAGGTGGGTCGACAACATATTCCTGTCATGTGACACACATGCTGTCACCAGTGTCGTATAGAATATATCAGACGTGTTTTCCTGTGGAGGAATCGGTTGACCTATGACCTTGCGATCAAATGTTTTCGGTTCCCATTGGAGATGCACGTCCTTTTGTCTACTAATCGCACGGTTTTGCGGTGCGGTCGCAAAACACAGACACTAAACTTATTACAGTGAACAGAGACGTCAATGAACGAACGGACAGATCATAACTTTGCGAAAATAAAGGAAGAAAAATTTTCACACGAGGGTAGATTTGAACCTTGCTCCACAGCTGCTCACGCTAACCACGGGACCACGGCGCTCCCCGGCTCACATTGCCCTTAATATTGCCTATCTTAGGCATGGACGACCCAGTCTGTACATTTTGCTTATTTTTTCATAGTTCCACACAACTTCTTCCTGTTTTCTCGATTGATCTGTGTTCAGTTTTTCAAGGCCTATCCACTGTGCCAACTTATAACTAAATCTGAGGGGGGTGCGATGGGGATGTTCCCTTGTAAGTAACGTCTTAGATCTCCTCGGAACAAAAAGACCTGAACTGAAATGATCATCACGATATAATAAGAGAAATCGGGGCTCGCAGAGAAAAATTTAAGTTCTCGTTTTTCCCGCGTGCCGTTCGAGACTGGAACGACAGAGAGACAGCTTTAAGGTTGTTCATTGAACCCTCTGCCAGGCACTTTATTGTGAATAGCAGAGTAAACACAGAGATGTAGATATAGATTTATCGAATCAGTTAACGTGGATCATGACGATGATAAGGCTGTGATAGCAACAATGACTATCGGGTTTACAAGGAATATTAAGGAGGGTAGGAGGATACTTTTTAATCGGATACAAATCTCAGAGGAATGGGAAAGACCCACCGTGGTTTAGTAGCCCTGATAGAAAACTGCTGCGTACAGTTTCATCTCAGATTCATGAGAAGTCAAAAGATAGCTGACAAACAAACGTTGAATGAAGCGAAAATGAGCGTAAAGACAGCAATGAGAGAAGCGTTTATTGACTTTGAATGCACAGTTTTATCAGTCGATCTGACTAATAGCCCTATGAGGGTTTGGTCATCTGTAAATTCAGTAAGCAGCTACACATGACATGTTCAGTCATTCGGTAGCGAACAGAGCCAAGGCAGGAAAAATGAAACTGTCTTCCGAAATTTTTTCACCGCGAAAGATCATATACGGTCCCTCCTTTCACCAGCCTACAAACATTGAAATGGCGGACATTGAGTTAACTGATGGCGGGATAAAAAAGCAACTACAAAGGCTTATTAGTGGGAAGACGTCAGCACGACATGAGGTACTTGTGAGGTTGTACGAAGATTATGCGAAAGAACTTCCAGTTCTGGAATAGTCTGTCGTAGTTCGCTGGAGCAACGACGGCTAGCCAGTGACTGGAAAAAAGCACAGGTCAATTCCGTTTTTAAGAAGGGTCATAGGATAGTTGGACATAATTATAGCCTTTATCGTTTACATCAGTCTATTGCTGGATTATGGAACATGTTTTACGCTCAATAATAATGGCGTTTTTCGAGAACGGAATAAAAATCAACATGTTCTACAGACAGAGATTCTGAGAAGTTCAGCTCGATCTGTTTCTCCATGATATCCCCAGTGCTGTAGACAACGGCGCATTCGTTGGCTTCAGGAAGGCGTTTGATACCTTCCCATACTGTCGTTTAGTGAAAAAAATACGATGTTACCGAGTATCGGACCAGGTTTGCGACTCGATTCAAGACTTACTTGAGGATAGAACTCACGATGTCGCTCTTAACGGTACAAAATAGACAGATGTAAAAGGTAATTTCTGGAGTACCCCAAGGAAGTGTGACTGTTTACAATGTAAATGTACATGTCCGAAGGAACAGATACCATCTTCATATACAAATGGTTCAAATGGCTGTGAGCACTATGGGACTTAACATCTATGGTCATCAGTCCCATAGAACTTAGATCTACTTAAACCTAACTAACCTAAGGACATCACACAACACCCAGTCATCACGAGGCAGAGAAAATCCCTGACCCCGCCGGGAATCTTCATATACAGGGTGATACAAAAAGGTACGGCCAAACTTTCAGGAAACATTCCTCACACACAAATAAAGAAAAGATATGTGGACACGTGTCCGGAAACGTTTGCTTTCCATGTTAGAGCTCATTTTAGTTTCGTCAGTATGTACTGTACTTCCTCGATTCAGCGCCAGTTGGCCTAATTGAAGGAAGGTAATGTTGACTTCGGTGCTTGTGTTGACATGCGACTCATTGCTCTACAGTACTAGCGTCAAGCACATCAGTCCGTAGCATCGACAGGTTAGTGTTCATCACGAACGTGGTTTTGCGGTCAGTGCAATGTTTACAAATGCGGAGTTGGCAGATGCCCATTTGATGTATGGATTAGCACGGGGCAATAGCCGTGGCGCGGTACGTTTGTATCGAGACAGATTTCCAGAACGAAGGTGTCCCGACAGGAAGACGTTCGAAGCAATTGATCGACGTCTTAGGGAGCACGGAATATTCCAGCCTACGACGCGCGACTGGGGAAGACCTAGAACGACGAGGACACCTGCAATGGACGAGGCAATTCTTCGTGCAGTTGACGATAACCCTAATGTCAGCGTCAGAGAAGTTGCTGCTGTACAAGGTAACGTTGACCATGTCACTGTATGAAGAGTGCTACGGGAGAACCAGTTGTTTCCGTACCATGTACAGCGTGTGCAGGCACCATCAGCAGCTGATTGGCCTCCACGGGTACACTTCTGCGAATGGTTCATCCGACAATGTGTCAATCCTCATTTCAGTGCAAATGTTCTCTTTACGGATGAGGCTTCATTCTAACGTGACCAAATTGTAAATTTTCACAATCAACATGTGTGGGCTGACGAGAATCCGCACGCAATTGTGCAATCACGTCATCAACACAGATTTTCTGTGAACGTTTGGGCAGGCATTTTTGGTGATGTCTCGATTGGGCCCCATGTTCTTCCACCTACGCTCAATGGAGCACGTTATTACTATTTCATAAGGGATACTCTACCTGTGCTGCTAGAACATGTGCCTTTACAAGTACGACACAACATGTGGTTCATGCACGACGGAGCTCCTGCACATTTCAGTCGAAGTGTTCGTACGCTTCTCAACAACAGATTCGGTGACCGATGGATTGGTGGAGGCGGACCAGTTCCATGGCCTCTACGCTCTCCTGACCTCAACCCTCTTGACTTTCATTTTTGGGGCATTTGAAACCTCTTGTCTACGCAACCCCGGTACCAAATGTAGAGACTCTTCGTGCTCGTATTGTGGACTGCTGTGATACAATACGCCATTCTCCAGGGCTGCATCAGCGCATCGGGGATTCCATGCGACGGAGGGTGGACGCATGTGTCCTCGCTAACGGAGGACATACTGAACATTTCCTGTAACAAAATGTTTGAAGTCACGCTGGTACGTTCTATTGATGTGTGTTTCCATTCCATGATTAATGTGATTTGAAGGGAAGTAATAAAATGAGCTCTAACATGGAAAGTAAGCGTTTCCGGACACATGTCCACATAACATATTTTCTTTCTTTGTGTGTGAGGAATGTTTCCTGAATGTTTGGCCGTACCTTTTTGTAACACCCTGTATAGTTAAGGCTCACGGGCCATTTGACCATCTCTTTCAGTGCGGATGCACCAACAGTGCCCGAACTCCTACGGGAATCGGCAGTAAAGCCGCGAGTAATGAGTATGATGGGGAGGGGCACTACGAATATACTGCGGAACAATAAGTTGGGAATGTGGGTCTCACGGGAGGCGTACCAGAGATAAGTCCCTGCAGTCGCACTGTTCTCTGTGTCTTCGGTGGTTCAGATGGATAGAGCATCTGCCGTGTAAACAGCAGATTCCGGGTTCGAATCCCGGTCGGTGCACACATTTTCAACGGTCCCCATTGACTTATATCAACGACTTTATGCAGCTAAGGGTATTCATTTCATTATAATATGATTTGGTAGAAAGCGTCAAAGCTGTTTAAGAGTGTTTGCAGACGGTGCGGATGTCTGTAAGAAAGTAGCAACACGAGAAAGTATCGATTTGCAGACTGAGCTACAGACGATCGTTGAATAGTGCAGGCTCTGGTGGTAGACCTTGAACGTAAATAAATATAACATATTGCGCGTACATAGGAAAAGAAATCCACTTCTGTAGAAGTACACTATTGATGACAAATTGCCGGAATTAGTACCGTAAAATATCTAGGAGTAACTATACACGCCGACCTTAAGTGGAATGACCACATAAATCAAATAGTAGAAAAAGCAGATGCCCGACTGAGATCCATGGTAAGAATCTTAAGCAAATGTAACTCATCCTCCAAAGAAGCGGCCTCCCGCCTTCGACAGGTCATAAACCTGGAATCCTCTCCAGGTAGGACTGATAGAAGAAATAGCGAAGATCCAAAGAAGAGCGGCAAGTTTCGTTACGGGATCGTTTAGCCGGCGCTAGAGCCTTACGATGAGGCATAACAAACTCTACTGGCAGGCGCTACGAGAGAGAGGTTATGCTGCACGGAAAGGTTTACTACTGAAATATCGAGTATGTGCTTTCCGGGAAGAGTCGGACAACACATTACTTCCTCCCACATACATTTCTCGAAATGACCACAACGAGAGAATCCGAGATAATGGAGCCAATACAGAGGCTTACCGACAGTCATTCTTCCCACGCAAATTCCCAAGAGGAACGGGGAAGTGGGGGAATAGTTAATGGTGTCAGAAGTACCCTCTTCCATACTCCATTAAGAGGCTTGCGGAATATGATGGAGATGTAGATAGATCTCAGTTATTTCTCTGTAGTTGGTTCAAATGGCTCTAAACACTATGGGACATAACATCTGAGGTCATCAGTCCCCTAGACTTAGAACTACATAAACCTAACTAACCTAAGGACATCACACACATTCATGCCCAAGGCAGGACTCGAACGTGCGACCGCAGCAGCAGCCCGGTTCCAGACTGAAGCACCTAGAACTGCTCGGTCACAGCGGCCGGCTATTCTCTGTAGACATAAATGATCTGGTGGCCACTGGAAAGGCACTTTACGGCTGTTTGCTGATAACTCTGTCATGTACGGGAATTCGATGCTCTTGAGTGACTTTACGGGAATAGAAGATGACGTAAACAGAATTTGTAGTTGGCGTTATGAATGGCACTTAGTTCTAAATCTAGGAATAGGATGAGTCGTGAAAACAGCTTTGTAGCGTTCCAATACAGCACTTGTAATGTGCTGCGTGACACAGTCACATCGATTAAATATGTACACTCAAGCTCATAAGTTAAGGATAATGCTGATACATGGTGAAACAACGCTCTGGTGGACGGTTTGCAGGTTTGAATCACCTCGGGGAATGACCATGCGGTCGTCGCACGGTGGCGCTGGCAGCAGTCCACATACGCAGAGGTTTGTTGGTGCATGTCAGAGTACGGTGCAGCGAGTAAGTGTGCAGACGTTTTCACGCGTGCTAATGGTGACTGTGTGTTCACAATGGCTCAAAGAACGCATATTGATGACGTTATGAGGGGTAGAATACTAGGGCGACTGGAGGCTGGTCAAACACAGCAGGGCGTAGCACGGGCCCTCCGTGTGCCACAGAGTGTGATCTCAAGATTATGGCAACGATTCCAGCAGACAGGAAACGTGTCCAGGCGCTACAGTACGGGACGTCCACAGTGTACAACACCACAAGGAGACCGATATCTGACCATCAGTGACCGCAGACGGCCACGGAGTACTGCAGGTAGCCTTGCTCGGAACCTTACCGCAGCTACTGGAACAGTTGTCTTCGTAACACACAGCCTACAGGCGACTGAACAGATACGGTTTATTCGCCTGGAGACCTGCAAGGTGCATTCCACTGATCCTTGGTCACAGGAGAGCCCGTGAAGCCTGGTGTCAAGAACACAGTACATGGGCATTGGAACACTGGTCCCAGGTTATGTTCACGGATGAGTCCAGCTATAGTCTGAACAGTTATTCCCGCCGAGTTTTCATCTGGCGTGAACCAGGAACCAGATACCAAGCCCTTAATGTCCTCGAAAGGGACCTGTATGGAGGTAGTGTTTTGATAGTGTGGGGTGGGATTATGATTGGTGCACGTACACCCCTACATGTCTGACAGAGGAACTGTAAGAGGTCAGGTGTATCGGGACGTCAGTTTGCACCAATATGTCCGCCTTTTCAGGGGTGCACTGGGTCGCACCTTCAAATGGTTGAAATGGCTCTGAGCGCTATGGGACTTAATATCTGAGGTCATCAGTTCCCTAGAACTTAGAACTACTTAAACCTAACTAACCTAATGACATCACACACATGCATGCCTGAGGCAGGATTGGACCCTGCGACCGTAGCGGTCGCGCGGTTCCAGACTGAAGCACCTGGAACCGCTCGGCCACACCGCCCGGCAGTCCCACCTTCCTCTTGATGGATGATAAAGCGCGGTCCCACCGAGCTGCCATCGTGAAGGAGTGCCTTGAAACAGAAGATATCAGTCGAATGGAGTAGTCTGCCTGTTCTCCAGACCTAAACCTCACCGAGCACGTCTGGGATGCACCTCTTTAAGCCCCTACGACACTTCAGGGGCTCCGACAGGCACTGGTGAAAGAATGGGAGGCTATACCCCAGCAGCTGCTCGGCCACCTGATCCAGAGTATGCCAACCCGTTGTGAGGCCTGTGTACGTGTGCATGGCGATCATATCCCATACTGATGTCGGGGTACATGGGCAGGAAACAGTGGCGTTTTGTAGCACATCTGTTTCTGGACGGTTTTCTCAACTTATCACCAATACCGTGGGCCTACAGATCTGTGTCGTGTGTGTTCCCTATGTGGCTATGCTATTAGCGCCAGTTTTGTGTAGTGCCACGTTGTGTGGCACCACATTCTGCAATTATCCTTAATTTATGAGCATCAGTGTAGGTGTAACGTTGTTTTTATTTATTTATTTATTGTTCCGTGGGACCAAATTAAGCAGAAGTCTCCACGGTCATGGAACGAGTCAATACAAGAAATTATAATACGACAGTAGAAACGGATAAAATGAAATATAAGTAACATATTCAGGCGGCAGTTCGTAAGTTTAAATAAAGAAAATCAACAAGGTAACACTGGAATTTGCTTAATTTTTCAGCTCTTCTAGGAGCTCCTCGACAGAATGAAAGGAGGAAACTCTTCAGTTTAGACTTAAAAGTGTTTGGGCTACTGGTAAGATTTTTGAGTTCTTGTGGTAGCTTATTTAAAATGGATGCAGCAGAATACTGCACTCTTTTCTGCACAAGAGTCAAGGAAGTACATTCCACATGCAGATTTGATTTCTGCCTAATATTAACTGAGTGAAAACTGCTAACTCTTGGGAATAAGCTAATATTGCTAACAACAAACGACATTAAAGAAAATATTTACTGTGAGGGCAATGTCAGAATTCCCAGACTATTGAATAGGGGTCTACAAGAGGTTCTCGAACTTACACCACATATAGCTCGAATAGCCCGTTTTTGAGCCAAAAATACCCTTTTTGAATCAGAAGAATTACCCCAAAAAATAATACCATATGACATAAGCGTATGAAAATATGCGAAGTAGACTACTTTTCGTGTTGAACTGTCACTTATTTCAGATACTCCTCTAATAGTGAATAAAGCAGCATTTAGTTTCTGAACAAGATCCTGAACAAGGGATTTCCACAACAGCTTACTATCTGTCTGAACGCCTAGGAACGTGAACTGTTCCGTCTCGCTTGTAATATGCCCATTCTGTCTGATCAAAATATCGGTTCTTGTTGAATTGTGATTTAGCATCAAATTATTTTCCACAAGCCACGAACTTATTTCATGAACTACATTATTTGATACTGTTTCAATATTAAACACAAGATCCTTCACTACCAAGCTGGTGTCATCAGCAAACAGAAATATTTTTGAATCACCTGTAATACTAGAAGGCATATCATTTATATAAATAAGAAATAGCAGTGGCCCCAGCACCGATCCTTGGGGAACGCCCCACTCAACAGTGCCTCATTGGGACTGAACATCACTACCACTCTCAATATTGAGGAGAATTACCTTCTGCTTTCTGTTCTTAAAGTAAGAGGCGAACCAATTGTAAGCTACTCCCCTTACTCCATAATGATCCAACTTCTGCAGTAATATTTTGTGGTCAACACAGTCAAAAGCCTTCGTTAAATCAAAGAAAACACCTAGCGTTCGCAACCTTTTATTTAATCCGTCCAAAACCTCACAGAGAAAAGAAAATATAGCATTTTCAGTTGTTAAACTATTTCTAAAACCAAACTGTACATTTGACAGCCAATTATGTGAATTTAAATGCTCCAGTAACCTTGTACATACAACCTTCTCGATAACTTTAGCAAACACCGATGGCATAGAAATAGGTCTAAAGTTGTCAACATTATCCCTGTCTCCCTTTTTATAAAGTGGCTTCACTACAGAGTACTTTAATCGGTAAGGAAACCGTCCACTCCTAAAGGAAAAGTTACAGATACGGTTAAGTGCTAGACTAACATACATAGAACAATACTTCAGTATTATGCTAGATACCCCGTCATATCCATGAGAGTTCTTGGTCTTTAGTGACTTAATTATTAACTCAATCTCCCTCTTGCCAGTATCATGGAGGAGCATTTCGGGTAACAGTCTCGGAACACTTTTTACGCCAGCCGGTGTGGCCGTGCGGTTCTAGGCGCTTCTGTCTGGAACCGCGTGACGGCTACGGTCGCAGGCTCGAATCCCGCCTCGGGCATGGATGTGTGTGATGTCCTTAGGTTAGTTAGGTTTAAGTAGTTCTAAGTTCTAGGGGACAGATGACCACAGATGGTAAGTCCCATAGTGCTCAGAGCTAATTGAACCATTTTTGAACACTTTTTTCTACGAGCGCTATATGATTCCTTGTTGGGAGTAGGTTTCTATTTAGTTCAGCTGCTATATTGAGAAAGTGATTATTAAATACTGTACATATATGCGACTTATCAGTTACACGAACATTCCCCCTACGGACTGATTCTATATCCTCGACCTGTCTCTGCAGACCAGCCACTTCCTTTACGACTGACCATATGGTTTTAATTTTATCCTGAGACTTAGCTATTCTATCTGCATACCACATACTTTTTGCCTTCCTAATAATTTTTTAAGCACCTTACAATACTGTTTGTAATTGGCTGCTGCATTTTGATTTTGACTGTTTCTAACGTTTTGATATAATTGCCACTTTGTTCTACAGGATATTCTTATCCCTCTAGTCAGCCACCCAGGCTGCCTGTTTGTGCTAGTACCCTGTTTTGAACGTTTTAACGGAAAGCAACATTCAAAGAGCACGGGAAAAGTCTTGAGTAAAGGTGGTGGTTAGTGTTTAACGTCCCGTCGACAACGAGGTCATTAGAGACGGAGCGCAAGCTCGGGTTAGGGAAGGATTGGGAAGGAAATCGGCCGTGCCCTTTCTAAGGAACCATCCCGGCATTCGCCTGAAACGATTTAGGGAAATCACTGAAAACCTAAATCAGGATGGCCGGAGACGGGATTGAACCGTCGTCCTCCCGAATGCAAGTCCAGTGTGCTAACCACTGCGCCACCTCGCTCGGTGTCTTGAGGAAAGCATTATATTTATCGTCTACTGTACAGCACTATAAACATTTTGCCAGTCTTGTTCCTTGATAAGTTTTACAAAGGTCTCGACAGCAACTGGATCAGCTTTCCTAAAAAGTTGATGACTATATTTAACACGTGTTACAGCACAAAAATCTCTTAGAGTTAAAATTTGTGCTTCATGATCTGAAAGGCCATTCACCTTTTTGCTAGCAGAATGCCCTTCTAGTAATGAGGAATGAACAAAAATGTTGTCTATGGTTGTTCTACTGTTCCCTTGCATTCTCGTTGGAAAGAATACGGTTTGCATAAGATTATATGAATTAAGGAGGTCTACCAGCATCCTCTTCCTTGCACAATCACTTATACAATTAATATTGAAGTCACCACATATAACTAAATTTTTGTATTTCCTATAAAGTGAAGCAAGAACCTCCTCTAGCTTTAGCAAAAATGTTGTGAAATCGGAGTCTGGGGATCTATAAATAACAACAGTTAGAAGTTTAGCTCCACTAAATTTAACCGCACCTGCACAACATTCAAACACCTTTTCAGTGCAGTACTTTGAAACATGAATTGACTCAAATGGGATACCGTTTTTGACATACATGGCTACTCCCCCACACCGCAAAGAGCTCCTAGAAAAGCTGACAGCCAATCTGTATCCTGGTAAAGGAAGCCTCTGAATTATCTCCTTATTTAAGAAGTGTTCAGATATAACAATAATTTCAGAGTCATCATCTATAAGCAGTTCACTAACTTTATCTCTAATACCTTGTATATTTGGATGAAATATACTAATTCCCTTATTAATCGGATACCTAAGCTTTGCCGAAAGTGGTTTCTTTGTTAGAGAGACTTCCCTTAAGCAGGAATACCTATCAGCTGACTTCAATCTAAAAAAGGTGCAGCTCTAACACCCACTACTGCAGGAATTTTCCCATGAGTGATCCCACCAACCCCACCTATGCTGTCTCCTACAAGCTTTGCCAACCTCCCCTTTCCATACCTGTTGAGGTGCAGGCCATGTCTAGTGAAGCCCGTCCTGCTGACAGACTCCACCGACACCACTGAAATGTGACCCATGCTTTCTGTCATCAGCGCACCCCCAAGTCTCATGTTATTACGCCTGACGGCTGTATTAAGATGAGGCAGATCGTGACGCTGAAACAGTTCCACGAAATGCACATTCGTGTTGCCAGTCTGAGTGGCTATCTTTTACAGGTCACCATCTAAAAAGTGGTTCAAATGGCTCTGAGCAGTATGGGACTTAACTGCTGTGGTCATCAGTCCCCTAGAACTTGTAACTAGTTAAACCTAACTAACCTAAGGACATCACACACATCCATGCCCGAGGCAGGATTCGAATCTGCGACCGTAGCGGTCGCGCGGTTCCAGACTGTAGCGCCTAGAAGCGCTCGGCCACTCCGGCCCGCCAGTATTAACCAACAACAAATGAGAATGTAACAAAAGATTAACACAGAAAGAAAATCAAACGTCTAATGACACAGTAACGAAACTGGAAGCTGTTTCCAAAAATTTCTTCTGAAATTATTTCACCAGAAAATACCAAGGACACCGGTTGAAGACTACTGAAGTTCCTAAATAAACCACTATACACAAACAATTAATTAGTACTTAGCTTTCGATGCGCCGCTACAGCTGCAACTGGTCAGCGCGGAATGTAAACACGGGTAAGAGGTTAAGTTGCTCGATACGAAACACTCACAAATATCAGGTCACAACACAAGAAAGGCAGAGGTGAATGAAGAAACCACTAATGAGTCACTTATATAGTAAATATTATCACAAAAACCGTTAAAATATGTATCTGAAACCTAAAAATATATAAAAACTTTGAGAGCGATCTCACACGCAGTCAGGCGCTTATGGCGTCACACCAAAGACATATGTGAAATGGAATGAACACCTCAGGCTGGCAGTCCGGAAGGCGAATGCTCGACATCGTTCCATTGGCAGAATTTTGGGAAAGTGTAGCTTATCTATGAAGGAGACGACGTGTAGAAGTGTAGTGCGAGACATTCGTGAGTACAGCTAGAGTGTCTGGGATCGCCACCGGTCGAGGTACAGGAAGACCTCGAAGAGAATCAGGGGCGTGCTGTTAGGTTTATTACCGGCAGGTTCTACCGGCAAGTCATATAATTACGGAGGTGATTCGTGAATGCAAAAGTGGGTTTCTGGAGGCAATGGGACGCCCTTTTCGAGGAGCATTGTTGCGGAAATTTAGAGAACCCTTGTTCGACGCTGACAGCAGAACGATTTTGCTGCCACGTACGTACATTTCGCGTAAGGAGCGCGAAGATAAGGTGAGAGAAATTAGGGATGGTACAGAAGCGTATTGACAGTCGTTTTTCCTTCGGCCTATTTGCGACTGGAGCAGAAAAGGAAATGAATAGTAGGTAGTGGTACAAAGTACCCGCCGCCATGCACCGTACGGTGGCTTTCAGAGCATGTATGTAGATGCAGATGTAACATGCTACTAAGCAGGAGGTCATAATGATTTGGTGCATCTCTGTAATGTGCTGTTTGGATTCGAAGATGCAGAGTCAACTATTTGCGAACGAAACAAACCATTTTAATAATTTAGTATAAATTGTAACAATAATAACAGTAACAGTCAAACTTGGACTACAGTCCAGGTGATACGTAAAAACGGCAACTAAAATACTAATACCACTGTTTACGTATTTACACCCTCAGCCAAACTCTAAGCTCCTCCATTTGGTTTAGGATTAGAACAATTTCGTCACTAAACTTCATGACCCTGTTAACAGCATTATATTCGATGTTTAAAGTAAATGGAAAGGCAAGTGAACGGTCTGATTCCACATGTACAATAACAGAGTAATTTTATGCTGTAAGACGTGACTTTTACTAGTGTCTGTATGTCCATCTTTTCAGAGATGGTTGCGGGACCTTGGCTGTTCAGTACGGAAATCTTCGCTGTATCAAAATCCTACAGATACCACTCTTTGAATGCTGGCCCCTATTTTGACCAGAACCGAGGTTGGAATTTTCCAACACGTCGGTCAGGGGGCCTGAAGATGGCGTAATACATCGCCGAAGCTGGTAGCCCAATAAAATAACAATTTGGAGATTTTGACGGCTGAGAGGTGTTTGATTTGACATTCTGACTTCTGCTAAGGGACAGTGTCTGCGATTTCGGTCACGATGTCTTCATCATCAGGACCATTCTGCGGAAAACCAACGGTCGCTTCCTGTCCCGGACTAGAGGCTCACAGTCAGCCCCCCCAGGGACGGCTCAAAGCCCCACCCGAGTCCTCCACTGCCGGCTTCGCAGATAAGCCCCTGTACTGCTGCGCCACGCCTTCCTGATCTTATTACGAACTTCCCTCCCTCCAGTAAGACCTCCGCGGCGAGAAAACTGGATATCAGCCCGAGCCGGCGTTTCGCAGACACTCGGCGCCGCCAGATGGTCGCCTCTGATGAGATACTGAACTACTCCAAGCATTCATTTCGTCTCATTTCCGGATTTTACGACAGCGCAATGGAGTGTATTCAATGGGCGAGCGGTAAGCATAGCTTATCCACCATAAACTGAAAACAATACGGTAACTATAGTCTGGGAGACGAGTCTTTGGTATTGACAGCTCAGTAGCGTCTTTCCGTTGCCTAGCGACCGCAGGCAGGCAGCCAATGACGGCCTGACTTTGAGCGGGTAGCAAGGGCCACGTTGCCGCCCTGAAACCCGGTCGCGCGCGCTTATGAAACTTACCAGTGTCTCGCGTGCAGGCGGTGTGGTCGTTCATCATTTGTCTGAAGTTGAATTCGCAGTTTCTTTCGTTTTTGATGTTTTTAGTGTTTCTTTGTTTATGTTTCGTTGTAAACAATGTCTAGTGCGGCGGGTAGTACCAGCCCAACACAAGAAGTGAAACGGAGGAAGAAAAGTGTGCTACACACCCAGGCCCGTGAATTCGTGTGCTCTGTGAGGGATTACTTTGAGAAAGAAAAGGACAAAGGTGGACCCGTAATTCCTGTTGTTCAGGTTGTGAAGAGAACTGCAGCAGCATTGAAAATAAGTAAGAACACTGTTGTAAAGATAGGGAAAGAACAGTATAGTGTAGATTGTGACGAGAGTGGCACAACAAAGCTGCACACACCAGGAAAGAAGCGACCGAGAAATAAGCAGGTGACAGCTTTGGACGATTTTCAGAAAGACGCTATTCGTCGTCATATATACAGCTATTATAAGAGAAGGGAACATCCCACTCTATCTAAATTACTGGTGTCGCTTCAGAAAGACGATCTTTTTAAAGGGAGCAAATTTTCATTGCGTACAGTGTTGAAAGACATAGGCTTCAGCTATTCACTGTTTAACGGACGCAAAATATTAATGGAAAGGACAGATGTAGTTGCATGGCGGTGCAGATTTCTGCGCAGGATCATGGGTGTGGAATTCGAAAGTATAGTGTGGTTAGATGAAACTTGGGTCAATGCCAGCCATTCTTTACGTAGAGGCTGGAATGATGGAACGCCCGAGGGGACAATGGCAGTGCCTGTTGGGAAAGGAGGGCGTATTATTGTCTTACATGCAGGAACATCGAAAGGTTTTGTGCCAAACTGCTTGAAAATGTTTCGGTCAAAAAAGACGGGAGATTACCATGAAGAAATGAACAGTGTAGTATTTCAAGAATGGTTCGAGACATCGCTTATGACGATCTGACAAGTCCATCAGTGATTGTTATGGACAATGCGCCTTATCATTCCGTTGTTCACGATAAGGCACCAACCTTGGCAACAAAAAAAAGACGATATCATTCAGTGATTGAAACGGCGAAAAGTAGATTTCAGAGAAGATTTAAGGAAGGCGGAACTGCTGGAAACTGTGGCGCAAAAGAAACCCCAATTTCCAACATATGTAATTGACGAGATTGCTAAAAGGCACGGGCATGAAATCGTTCGGTTTCCTCCATACCACTGTCACTTCAATGCAATTGAAGGAGTGTGGGCGCAGATAAAAAATTGCATTGCTGCAAACAATAAAAAGTTCACGATCTCTGAAGTGGAAACTCTCCTTCCAGCAGCTATCAATAAAGTGACAAGCGAGACGTGGGCTAAAATTGTAAACAGCACTGCAAGTGCCATCAGATAGGCTGCCAAAACCGAAGGGGTTGTGGAAAAATGCATCGAAAATTTAATTATACATCTGGGAGAGAGCAGTGATAGTTCGAGTAGTGCTGAGGAAGACAATGTCAAATCAGATTCTGACAGTGATGTGAGTGGTGTTTTTCCATTACAGTAACTACAACGTATTCAGGAATGTCAGGAGGGAGTTTGCTATCGATCCACAACCAGATCATCATATTGTGAGTACTTTCTTCAGATTATAACTCTTAATACACTGACCAATTATTCTGTAGCTTGTAGTAGAACAAATTAATAATGCTAATACTTAACAATGGAAACCAAAACTGCTAATGTTCAACAACTTGCGAAAATAGTTTTCATTTCAGTTGTGAAGTTTAACAAATAACATTATTATGTTTCAGCATCTTAGATACTTGTACTAAATAGCTCTTATCAGTTTTCGAGTTAATATATTTCAAGCATCAACTTTAAATAAATTCACGCGTACCAATACGACTTGTATTTTGTCTCGCTTTTATTTCCGCTGCTAGAGAATGCGTGTAGCAGACAGGGCGCCGCGTGCTGTGAGCCACGTTCGGCAACAGCGCCGTCTGCCCGCCGGAACTGTCAGTACCAATCACTCGTCTCACGGACTATAACAGCGACATTTAAAATTTTAGAATATTCCTTACACTGGCTGACAAATGCTATGTTACTCAATATTTTTATAGTAGCGCTACCGATTTTTGATGCGCCTCAGCGTAACTCGTTATTTCGTACTCACTATGAGTCACGATTAAGGCAAGGACTCAAAATGTTCAAATGTGTGAGAATTCCTAAGGGGCCACACTGCTGAGGTCATCGGTCCATAGGCTTACACACTACGTAACCTAACTTTAACTAACTTATGCTAAGAACAACACACACGCCCATGCCCGAGGCAGGATTCGAACCTGCGACCGTCGTGGTTGCGCGGTTCCAGACTAAAGCGCCTAGAACCGCTCGGCCACAGCGGCCGGCAAGGACTGATGTCCTCCGTGTGGTCTGTACATAGACGACTGGTGCTCGACACGCATGAGTACCTTCTGCCCCGCCTCCCACCCCCCGCCCCAGCCGCTATAAATCACAAACGAGCTCCGTGTCTTCGCTTTCAACTCGCCAATGGGTCTTACGACGTCTTGTCCCAACTCGGCGTCTCCGTACGCCCAGAGACTGGACTCACTAGTCTCCGCCGTTGCCCATTTAACTGGAATCCCGTCAGTTCATTCTGTTGTCACGTACAAGGGGACTACATCAGCTCAGAAAGGGGAGTGGGCACACGAGTTTGCAAGTATAGCCCGCAGCTATAACCGGCAAGTATAACCGAGGACTCTAAGCGTAGCTGCTAAATACACAACCATTGGGCCACGATGATTATTATATACCAATATAATGACTGCTCGGTTAGTCATGAAGATTGTTATCTTTAGACGCACAAACTATACAGGGTGAGTCACGAACTATTGCCACCAAGAATAACTCTGAAAGTATGATAGCAGCTGAAAAGCTTGTGGAACAAATGTTGCATGGGACAACAGGGGCCATAATATGACGCTGGTTTTTTGTTGCTAGGTGGCGTCGTGTCAGAGATATGAGGTCAACTTTGTGTTTTTAAATGGGATGCTATAGTTCGGTACTTATTTTCTGATAGCGGCTATTGAGACGAATCCAATGATGTGTAACAGTAAGATCTGTGAAGGTCAACGAAGGTTAAAAAGGTGGCATGATCGTCCATTTACAGAAAGTGTTCGAAGTGATGACCATTGTTACCAATGCAGTGCTGCAGTGTTCAGAGATACGACAGAGAAGCAGTTCGCTGCTCATTTGAATGTACTGCAATCAAGAATGATAAACAGGTTTCTCTTTGGAATGTTAATTCACCATTTTGCTCATCGACTAAATTCGGCGCTGTCGCAAGCCATGGCAAAGATTTAAGAATGCAGAATTTTTTCTCTCACTTCCAATGGTACTGTTACTTTTTTTCCAAGTCAACAAAGATCCTGGATTCTAGATGACAAAGTAAAGAAATCACGGTCCAAAGATAAAAAATTTGTGTACATAGTTCACACTTTCATAAACAGCATGCAATTCTAGCTCTATTATTAGTTGGAAAGGAATCCTGAGGCTACCTGATGATCAGCGAATGCCCCAAAAACGTAATTTCATATTTAAAAATGACAGTTGATTCTATTGTAAATGAAGCTTCTTCGCAGATTAAAACTGTGTACCGGACGGTGACTCGAAATCAGGACTTCTGCCTTTCACAGGCAAGTGATCCACTGTGTGAGCTATCCATGCACGACTCACAGCTTTACTTTCGCCAATATCTCGGTCTTCCATCTTCTAAACTTTACAGAAATTCCCCCGCGGAAGTTGGAACACTAGCAGCCGTGGAAGAAAGAATATTGCGGTAACATGGCTTAGCCACAGCCTGCAAGATGTTTCCAGAATAAAATTTTCGCTTTGCAGCGGAGTATGCGCTGATAAGGAACTTCCTGATAGATTAAAAGAGAGTGAAACTGAAGTTGTGTGGACAGGTCATCAGTCAGTCGGTAGAGCATTTGTCCACAAAAGGCAAAAGACCACGATTTATAGTCTCGGCCCGCCACAAAGTTTTATCTGCCAGATAGTTTCATATTAGCACACACTCCACATTTCATTCTTTTGTAACTACTTACTTAAAGATAGGTGTCTGTAAAATTGGTCATACAGATGGTATAAAAGCCATCTCGTATCAACGACTGTGCAGTGCCAGACCCCTTTTCTACACTCCTCTGCCATTTTTTGCGAGATTTTAGTGTTTCCTGCCATCAGAGAAGACATCTGTAGAGTATCAACGGCTGCGAGCCAATTTACGATACGATTATTACGATTTATTAAGGAAACGCACACATGGTGGGACACAAAACCCTCATTCAAGCTTTAATAGCCTCATTGAAAAGAGATGCCGAAAAAGATCACTTGGCTGATCTACTATTGATAAATTTTCCTCATATGACACTTGTTTGGTGTTCAATGATGGTAACAAATGGTTCAAATGGCTCTGAGCACTATGCGACTTAACTTCTAAGGTCATCAGTCGCCTAGAACTTAGAACTAATTAATTCTAACTAACCTAAGGACATCATACACACCCATGCCCGAGACAGGATACGAACCTGCGACCGTAGCGGTCGCTCGGCTCCAGACTGTAGCGCCTAGAACCACACAGCCGATGGTAACGCTGGAAGATTCAGGACGCTAATGAGATTAGCACTCGAAGCAGACTCACTGAAAATCTACTGAAAAAGATTGATGACGTATGCATAGCCAGTTCCGAAATGTCTCAAGAATATTGGCAAAAGAGCACACCAGAAGCATCAGACTATAAGAAAACATTTACAAGAACACCAAATGGTATGGTTATGGTCAACATTAACGTAATTGTTTCTGGCATAAATGCTGATAAAATATTTTGTTCTGAATTTCCCTCAACTTTCATTTTTCAGTGTATAACGAACATTTTCTGCTTAACCATTGCAGGTGAAATCCACTACAGACTTTATATATACAATAGCACAATTTCCTGTGGTACAAAATTTTTCAGAGTACGTGACTGTCAAATCGACGTAAATTTTTTTGTAAAATAAAAATTTCTGTGTATCATGCACATAAATTTAAAAAGAATGTCACGAGAAATCGAAGACTGATATTAAGAAACTGGTATAGAATTTTTGGTGTCTAATTGCTAACAATAACCCACCGTATTTTGAAAGTGATAAGTAAAATAACCTTTCTGAAAATGTTGCTCATGTGTTAGTATGTTTTCTACAAGTATGCAGCAATGTTCTGATCAAATTATTTGACAAAAAAATTGAAAAAATCAGATAGTAACCTATAACCTAATGACAAATGTGCAAAATTTGTTTCGACTATCTCTCGTACAGCGAAAGTTACATTAGCTTTGATGCCTCATATATTTTCTCATACGTCCCTCATTAAGGAAAACTCCAGTAGGCGCCACCGCGCTAGTCGCCAATGAGTACCACTCAAATTATGTTGTTGTTGTTGTTGTTGTTGTTGTGGTCTTCAATACAACGACTGGTTTGATGCACGTCTCCATAGTACTCTATCTGTCCAAGCTTCATCTCCCAGTACTTCCTGCAACCTACATCCTTCTGATTCTCCTTAGTGTATTCATCACTTGGTCTCCCCCTACGATTTTTACCCTCCACGCTTCCCTCCAGTACTAAATTGGAGATCCCTTGATGCCTCAGAACATGTCCTACCAACCGATCCCTTCTTCTTGTCAGGTTGTGCCACAAAGTTCTGTTCTCCCCAATTCTATTTCATGGCTCCTTTATTACATGATCTACCCATCCAATCTTCAGCATTCTTCTGTAGCACCACATTTCGAATGCTTCTATTTTCTCCTTGTGTTAACTATTTATCGTCCACGTTTCCCTTCCATACATGCCTACGCTCCATGCACGTAATTCCAGTAAAGACGTCATGACACTTAAACGATGTTAACAAATTTCTTTTCTACAGGAACTTTTTCTTGCCATTGCCAGTCTACATTTTATATTCTCCCTACTTCGACCATCATCAGTTATTTTGCTTCCCAAATAGCAAAACTCATTTACTATTTTGAGTGTCTTCTTTCCTAATATAATTGCCTCAGCATCACCTGATTTAATTGAAATTAATGATTCAAATTAAATGGCGCACCAAATACACTACTGGCCATTAAAATTGCTACACCAAGAAGAAATGCAGGTGATGAACGGGTATTCATTGGACAAATATATTACACTGGAACTGACAGCCGGCCGCGGTGGTCTAGCGGTTCTAGGCGCTCAGTCCGGAGCCGCGTGGCTGCTAAGGCCGCAGGTTCGAATCCTGCCTCGGGCATGGATGTGTGTGATGTCCTTACGTTAGTTAGGATTAAGTAGTTCTAAGTTCTAGGGGACTGATGACCACAGATGTTAAGTCCCATAGTGCTCAGAGCCATTTGAACCATTTTTTGGAACTGACATGTTTTTACATTTTCACGCAATTTGGATGCATAGATCATGAGAAATGAGCACCAAGAACAACCACCTGTGGCCGCAATAACGGCCTTTATACGCCTGGCCATTGAGTCAAACAGAGCTTGGATGGCGCGTACAGGTACAGCTGCCCATGCAGCTTCAACACGATACCACAGTTCATCCAGAGTAGTGACTGGCGTATTGTGACGAGCCAGTTGCTCGGCCACCATTGATCAGACGTTTTCAATTGGTGAGAGATCTGGAGAATATGCTGGCCAGGGCAGCAGTCGAACATTTTCTGTATCCAGAAAGGCCCGCACACGACCTGCAACATGCTGTCGTGCACTATCCTGCTGAAATGCAGGGTTCCACAGGGATCGAATGAAAGGTAGAGCCACGGGTCGTAACACATCTTAAATGTAACGTCCACTGTTCAAAGTGCCGTCAATGCGAACAAGAGGTGACCGAGACGTGTAACCAATGACACTCCATACCATCACGCCGGGTGATACGCCAGTATGGCGATGACGAATACACGCTTCCAATGTGCGTTCACCGCGATGTCGCCAAACACGGATGCGACCATCATGATGCTGTAAACAGAACCTGGATTCATCCGAAAAAATGACGTTTTGCCATTCGTGCACCCAGGTTCGTCGTTGAGTACACCATCGCGGGCGCTCTTGTCTGTGATGCAGCGTCAAGGATAACCGCAGCCACGGTCTCCGAGCTGATATTCCATGATGCTGCAAACGTCGTCGAACTGTTCGTGCAGATGGTTGTTGCCTTGCAAACGTCCCCATCTGTTGACTCAGGGATCGAGACGTGGCTGCACGATCCGTTACAGCCATGCGGATAAGATGCCTGTCATCTCGACTGCTAGCGATACGAGGCCGTTGAGATCCAGCACGGCGTTCGGTATTACGCTCTTGAACCCACCGATTCCATATTCCGCTAACAATCATTGGATCTCGACCAACGCGAGCGACAATGTCGCGATACGATAAACCACAATCGCGATAGCCTACAATCTGACCTTTAATAAAGTCGGAAACGTGATGATACGCATTGCTCCTCCTTACACGAGGCATCACAACAACGTTTCACCAGGCAATGCCTGTCAACTGCTGTTTGTGTATGAGAAATCGGTTGGAAACTTTCCTTATGTCAGCACGTTGTAGGTGTCGCCACCGGCGCGAACGTTGTGTGAATGCTCTGAAAAGCTAAATATTTGCATATCACAGCATCTTCTTCCTGTCTGTTAAATTTCGCGTCTGCAGCACGTCATTTTTGTGGTGTAGCAATTTTAATGGCCAAGAGTGTAAGTTTTGTGACTGAACTGAGGATTTCTTTGTAAGTAACTACAGGCGTGACTTAGATAAGTGTGTTTCGATCTTCCCTGTTCCTCTACTATATAAGCGACTTAGTAGACAATATTGATAGCAGTATCAGATTTCTTGACGATGGTGCAGTTATCTGCACCGAAGAACAGTGTTTGAAGAATTTTGGCCACCTGTCCCAGCAGCAAAAGTGTGTTCCAGCTGGGGGATGGGGGTCTGCAGAAGGCACCAGCCTCCAGTTTTTGAGGAACGTCCGCCCAGTGAAAAACGGCACAAGAAGAAGAAGAAGAAGAAGCAGCAACAGAGCAGCTGGCGTGTTGCGAAGAATTAATGCGCGACATTAAATCCTGGCCGAGCAAATTAGGCAGCAGTTGGTGGCGGCGTGGACACGCAGGGGGAAAAAAACTGAAATTTATGGTAATGACGGCCGCTGAGTAGCGGAGGTGTTTGCTGGCCAGTCCTTTAAGGTACCAGCGGCGGGCGGCATCGGTCGCGAGCGCAGGAGTCGGTGCTGACGGCAGGTACTTCCCCTCGTACATCACTTCCAACACTTGTTACACGAAAATGAGCAATGACGGTTCAGCGGTTAAACGTAATTTTAAAACATCCAAGTATTCTTTATTCTCACATGAGCGCAAGTGGAAGAAAATGAGGACGGAGCAAAACATGCACGCGTAGTGGAAATGACTGGCTTGAACGACACCGAAGCGCCGGAGAGGGGTGGGGGGGGAGGGGGGGGGTGGAAGCTTAATGACAACGTGCTTCGCCACTGCTATGTACAGCGTCTGCCGGCCTGAGTGGCTGAGCGGTTCTATTCGCTACCGTCTGGAACCGCGCGACTGCTATGGTCGCAGGTTCGAATCTTGCCTCGGGTGTGGATGTGTGTGATGTTCTTAGGTTAGTTAGGTTTAAGTAGTTCTAAGTTCTAAGGGACTGATGACCTCAGAAGTTCAGTCCCATAGTGCTCAGAACCATGTACAGCGCCTTCACTACCGGTCGGTTTGGAGATGTGTGTGCACTGGAGCATGTGGAACGCTGCAAGTACTTTTACAGTGGGAAACCACGTGGCACTATGGTTGGTCCGCTAGATGGCGCTGCCATAGGTCAAACGGATATCGACTGCATTTTTTTAAAATAGGAACCCCCACTTTTTATTACATATTCGTGTGGTGCATAACGAAATATGAATGTTTTACTTGGACCACTTTTTTCACTTTGTGATAGATGGCGCTGTAATAGTCACAAACGTATAAGTACGTGGTATCACGTAACATTCCACCAGTGCGGACGGTATTTGCTTCGTGATACATTACCCGTGTTAAAATGGACAATTTACCAATTGCGGAAAAGGTCGATATCGTGTTGATGTATGGCTGTTGTGATCAAAATGCCCAACGGGCGTGTGCTATGTATGCTGCTCGGTATCCTGGACGACATCATCCAAGTGTCCGGACCGTTCGCCGGATAGTTACGTTATTTAAGGAAACAGGAAGTGTTCAGCCACATGTGAAACATCTACCACGACCTGCAACAAATGATGATCCCCAAGTAGGTGTTTTAGCTGCTGTCGCGGCTAATCCGCACATCAGTAGCAGACAAATTGCCCGAGAATCAGGAATCTCAAAAACGTCGGTGTTAACAATGACACGTCAACATCGATTGCACTCGTAACATATTTCTATGCACCAGGAATTGCATGGCGACGACTGGGCGCAAGAGAAATTACAGGACGATGACAGATTTTTTGCGACGAAGCGTCATTCACCAACAGCGGTAACGTAAACCGGCATAATATGCACTACTGGGCAACGGAAAATCCACGATGGCTGCGACAAGTGGAACATCAGCGACCTTGGCGGGTTAATGTATGGTGCGGCATTATGGGAGGAACGATAATTGGCCTCCATTCTATGGATGGCAATCTAAATGGGATAATGTATGCTGATTTCCTACGTAATGTTCTACTGATGTTATTACAAGATGTTTCACTGCATGACAGAATGGCGATGTACTTCCAACATGATGGATGTCAGGCACATAGCTCGCGTGCGGTTGAAGCGGTATTGAATAGCATATTTCATGACAGGTGGATTGGTCGTCAAAGCTCCATACCGTGGCCCGCACGTTCACCGGATCTGACGTCCCCGGATTTCTTTCTGTGGGGAAAGTTGAAGGATATTTGCTATCGTGATCCACCGACAACGCCTGACAACACCTGTCAGCGCATTGTCAGTGCATGTGCGAACATTACGGAAGGTGAACTGCTCGCTGTTGATAGGAATGTCGTTACACGTATTGCCAAATGCATTGAGGTTGACGGACATCATTTTGAGCATTTATTGCATTAATGTGGTATTTACAGGTAATCACGCTGTAACAGCATGCATTCTCAGAAATGATAAGTTCAGAAAGGAACATGTATCAGATTGGCAGAACCGAAATAATATGTTCAAACGTATCTACCTTCTGTATTTTAATTTAAAAAACCTACCTGTTACCAGCTGTTCGTCTAAAATTGTGAGCCATGTGTTTGTGACTATTACAGCGCCATCTATCATAGCGCGAAAAACGTGGTTCAGCTAAAACATTCATATTTCTTTACGCACTACACGAATATGTAACAAAAAATGGGGGTTGCTATTTTTAAAAACGTAGTTGATATCCGTTTGATCTATGGCAGCGCCATCTACTGGGCCAACCATAGCGCCATCTGGTTTCCCCCTTCAAGCTAGACGAGTTTCGTTCTTTGTAGCTTTTCCGTTTGGCGCTTATTTCGTGAGATATTTGGCCCAGTTACGATCAATGGACCACTGTGTATACAAGTACAAGGGCTCCACATAAATTAGAAGTAATATAAAGAAATTATTGCCGGCACACAACATGGCCTCACCGCACATTACACACAAACAAAGGTTGTACTAAGAGAGTCTCGTAGCGCAACCTCTTTGGCAGAGATTTGCCCCACTATTATTGAGATGCTATTGAAACTTTACTTTTCCGTGTGACATGCAAAATATTACCAAAATTACAATTTTCTGTATAAAACAAAACGCTTACAATGTGAAGAGCGTGAGGTCATGTCCCTATTCTGGAAGTTTTTTTTATTTTCAACTTTTGCTTTACTTACTTCGTAAACGAACCGAAATGATGCCCAATGTAATGTACGTATTAATATTTTCATAGGAGGCATGAAAAGGAAACTCGGAGATAAACGTGGGATTGCAAATAAATTTCTAAGAAAATATATTGTTTACATTGTCTACGAAGATCCTGCAAACAACTTTCCAAGAAAGTGCTATAATTGCACTGGCCAGTGAAACAGGTAAGTGGCGAATTCTCCTTCGTCGACGTCAACTGAATGTCACGTATAATAATAATAAAAAAAAACACATGCGTGGGCTCTCTTTCTGAGTTGCTAGTACCAACCAAAGTAACCGCACCCTGGACTACCGAGGGTGTAGGTAGTTCTCGTGAAATGACACTATATGAACAAAGTAATCCACTATGCTACAACGCAACTGAATAATATCTCAGTTGGATCAAGGATGCAAATAACGGTGGATGGGTACTCCGCAAACGATGGGGTAATCGTTATACTTCATCAAAATCTGCTAAACTCACAGCAGTCTTACGCAGAAATACACTCCTGGAAATTGAAATAAGAACACCGTGAATTCATTGTCCCAGGAAGGGGAAACTTTATTGACACATTCCTGGGGTCAGATACATCACATGATCACACTGACAGAACCACAGGCACATAGACACAGGCAACAGAGCATGCACAATGTCGGCACTAGTACAGTGTATATCCACCTTTCGCAGCAATGCAGGCTGCTATTCTCCCATGGAGACGATCGTAGAGATGCTGGATGTAGTCCCGAGGAACGGCTTGCCATGCCATTTCCACCTGGCGCCTCAGTTGGACCAGCATTCGTGCTGGACGTGCAGACCGCGTGAGACGACGCTTCATCCAGTCCCAAACATGCTCAATGGGGGACAGATCCGGAGATCTTGCTGGCCAGGGTAGTTGACTTACACCTTCTAGAGCACGTTGGGTGGCACGGGATACATGCGGACGTGCATTGTCCTGTTGGAACAGCAAGTTCCCTTGCCGGTCTAGGAATGGTAGAACGATGGGTTCGATGACGGTTTGGATGTACCGTGCACTATTCAGTGTCCCCTCGACGATCACCAGTGGTGTACGGCCAGTGTAGGAGATCGCTCCCCACACCATGATGCCGGGTGTTGGCCCTGTGTGCCTCGGTCGTATGCAGTCCTGATTGTGGCGCTCACCTGCACGGCGCCAAACACGCATACGACCATCATTGGCACCAAGGCAGAAGCGACTCTCATCGCTGAAGACGACACGTCTCCATTCGTCCCTCCATTCACGCCTGTCGCGACACCACTGGAGGCGGGCTGCACGATGTTGGGGCGTGAGCGGAAGACGGCCTAACGGTGTGCGGGACCGTAGCCCAGCTTCATGGAGACGGTTGCGAATGGTCCTCGCCGATACCCCAGGAGCAACAGTGTCCCTAATTTGCTGGGAAGTGGCGGTGCGGTCCCCTACGGCACTGCGTAGGATCCTACGGTCTTGGCGTGCATCCGTGCGTCGCTGCGGTCCGGTCCCAGGTCGACGGGCACGTGCACCTTCCGCCGACCACTGGCGACAACATCGATGTACTGTGGAGACCTCACGCCCCACGTGTTGAGCAATTCGGCGGTACGTCCACCCGGCCTCCCGCATGCCCACTATACGCCCTCGCTCAAAGTCCGTCAACTGCACATACGGTTCACGTCCACGCTGTCGCGGCATGCTACCAGTGTTAAAGACTGCGATGGAGCTCCGTATGCCACGGCAAACTGGCTGACACTGACGGCGGCGGTGCACAAATGCTGCGCAGCTAGCGCCATTCGACGGCCAACACCGCGGTTCCTGGTGTGTCCGCTGTGCCGTGCGTGTGATCATTGCATGTACAGCCCTCTCGCAGTGTCCGGAGCAAGTATGGTGGGTCTGACACACCGGTGTCAATGTGTTCTTTTTTCCATTTCCAGGAGTGTATTTTGACTGATATGATGAAGCCCTACGAGCAGCACAAAAAAATTCTTCCGTTAACTGAGTCCTGGGGAAGACAAACAAAACAACAATTATAGGACGAGATTTTTCAAGATAAAGAATGACTGTCTTCGTACGGTATTACAGAGATTCCTCCCCCCACCCCCAAATCCCCTCAGCTAGTGCAGCCCAGCGATGTGTATTTTCATTGTCAGAAAAAGAATTCGATCAAAGCTGCATAAACTGCTCTTACGTCATCGAGAGAGAAAAAGAAATCACATAGCGAGGAGACTGCATCAAAATACGTTCCACTGTCCTTGCCGATATCTGGCGAAATGATGCCTTAACGGGTGGTTTGTTGCCGAACTGTGCGCCGAGAGAGAACCTTTTCTGGATGGAACCGACATTTGTTTCTCTACAGAAACTTGAAAGCAACAATGTAATTTTAAAAATACGGCGGTTACAGCGTGTGCACGATACGAAGAAAATTATTGTCCCCAGTACGTGTACGTGTGATTGTTAGTGTCTCCTTATGTTGTACAATCTTTTTTGATAGTAATCATAGTTTAATTTTTAAAGAACGACTTTCTTTAAAACAGAACCCTCCTCCATGTTTCCTAGTAAACTTCTGAATATTTTTTCGCATGTGAATTGCACCTTACGCCACACGATGCCACAGATTGCTTCTGACAAGCAGAAAACACATTTTGTGGTGAATAGTTTTTTCCTCTTTAGCTGCTGCATGTGCTGATTTTTATTTGCTTTTGAGAACGACAGTCCACCAGATTCAAAAGAGCATGTACCGCTTGAGATAAGTTAGTTTTATTTCCGGGCAGACTCTACTTTGCATTCTTGTTAGCAAATAGTACACAGTTAGAATTTTCAGATATCGCGCTTATTAAGCAGAGATATTCACAGTGAGTTGTGTAGGTAATCTCAAGCAGTTATTTTTCTCCTGAGGTGATGAGTATTTTATCTGGTGGACATTTCAAGTCAAACTTCTCACTTCGTGTTACGTAGCTTTCATAAACTACTTCAGTACTGAGTTATAATTACATACTTTTCACTGAGTACACATGTACGTGGATGGTCTCCACGCCACTAAGGGAAAAATAACCTGTGTTTAAACGTCGATTGTAATTTCTAGAAATCCTCGCCATTCTCGAGACTTAGTTTTTGTGCTACCGTATTGTCCGAATATCAGCTGGAAAAGTTGGCAGTTTATATTTGTTAGATATTCTTTCGGATAGTGGGTCAGGAGCACCTTGATTCCTCCCACCCCCCTCCCCCACTCTCTTCCCCCCCCTCACTCCATTCGATACGCTCCTGGTTTCAGCATCATTCGACGAAACTACTGCCCATGTGTTCATTGAGACACACATCTCTGATTGTTGGCCAACTGCGGGGTGTCTTTTGACGGCCTGTAGTAACTATACCTATAAGCAGCCCAGCACAATGGAATGGAGTATCGCGAGAAAATCTGAATTCTTTGTTCATTTTCTTGTTTCCCACATGTCGTAAGAGCCGCTAATGTCTACTCAGTCGCCTTTATTTCTAAAATTCTTTAACCCGAATAGCGAGATAAAGCATATGTATTATCAGCCGACTAAGCAGCATGATGATCCAGAATTCAAGTTGCAGGTAGCCTAAAGAACGAAAATTTGATTTTTCAGTACCTCACATAATTACTGACAGAATTTAAAACGCTATCAAAATCTACTTACTAAGAAAAATATTCTTATGTTAAATATTTAATACAATAAGCCAAGTATTATCCTCCTAAATTGTACATATTCCTTACGGCTGTGTAAATTACGCTCACTACACATCCGCTATTTGAGAACGAGAGCAATTACCGACTTCCAGGAACACTCCACTCATAATTTCAAACCTTTTTCAAACTTTTGCTCGCTGACATGTGCTTTACGTCACATATTTAACACGTCACTCATATGTAAAGTAACCACACGCTGGAAGTTGTTTTCTACATGGCTGTTGCATTCTTTAGAGAATCAGCAGTTTTTGCTATTTCTTGATTTGAAAACGATCAGGTCACATGAAGGAAGTAAGGGAGAAATCCGCAAGTATCAGTCCTTCCAGGATGCAAAGTCACAGGCACCTTCCGGCGCTTTTTGTAATTTTTTTATTTATTTTTTGCCGTTTGTCGTTTATATTAAAATTAACACATGATCTGACTCTGTGTTTGTGCTGAGATTAGATCAAGATTACACAGGGTGTTTCCGTAAGAGCGTGCATAAATGTAACAGGACACAGAACAGCATCAAGTAGGAAACCTGGGGTCGAAGAAGCCAGCTTAAGCAGATATGGAAGTAAACTTGCCTACCGCTTTGTGTAGCATTACTGTTTCCCAGCATATTTACAACTCACATACGTGCAATTTTACACGTACTGTGCAGTTTATCTACACGTACTTTCTTAATTTCCTGCAAGGAAACGAAGAGGAGGAGCCCGATTACTAGGAAGTCATGATGCAGGTTTTGTTCACTTTACTTGTCAATAAGGTGGCTCTGTTGGCCTGTGACAGAACGTGCTGTAAATCAACGACAGACCCATTCATTACTCAGAGCTATTCAGAGACATACAGCACAGCAAGATGGGGCAGTACCGGTACAGTTTCGCAGAACTCACTGACCTGCACTTCGTGTATGGGGAGCCGCGCGGGATTAGTCGAGCGGTCTAGCCGCTGCAGTCATGGACTGTGCGGCTGGTCCTCCCTCGGGCATGGGTGTGTGTGTGTGTTTGTCCTTAGGATAATTTAGGTTAAGTAGTGTGTAAGCTTAGGGACTGGTGACCTTAGCAGTTAAGTCCCATAAGATTTCACACACAGTGTATGGGGATGTGCGTTGCAGTGTTCTAGCTGCTGAAAGGCTGTACAGGAAACGATTTCCTGATAGCCATCATCCGTCACGACGAGTGTTTATTTTTCTCGACGAATACGGGAGACCGGTTCATTGTAAAGAAGAAAGGAAGGTCCTGGCAACATCAGGACCACTCGCACATACCATTTTGAAGAGGAGGTGCTGGAACGTGCTGGAGCGGACCCTACTACTAGGACTCGCCGTACTGCACGTGAAATGCACGCTGCACATACTGGCGTGCGGCGGGTACTCCACGGACAACAATTACAACTGCACAACCCACAACGAGTCCATGCGGTGCTTGTGGCTGACTTTGCACCAAAGGTCGCATTGCGTCAGTGCCTGCTCCAACAATGGCTTGATGGACCAGATTTCCTCCAAATAGTGTTGCTGACTCATGAGGCCTAATTTGATCGTGGTGCATTTCGAACAATAGGAATACCCAGCTGTGGGATGAGAAAACACTCACGCTGTAGTAGAATCACACCATCAAGTACGTTTTGCCGGGAATATCTGGGCCAGCATTGTAGACGACAATCTCATAGGGCCACATTTTTTACCTGGCCAACTGAATGGCGACGATTCAATCCCGTCTCCAGCCATCCTGATTTAGGTTTCCTGTGATTTCCCTAAATCGTTTCAGGCAAATGCCGGGATGGTTCCTCTGAAAGGGCACGGCCGATTTCCTTCCTCATCCTTCCCTAACCCGAGCTTGCGCTCCGTCTCTAATGACCTCGTTGTCGACGGGACGTTAAACAACACTAACCTAACCTAACCAACTGAATGGCCACCTGTACTTGAGGTTCGTCCAAAGAGCGATACCCGAGTTATTGGAGAACGTACCCTTGGCTGCTCTGAGGAGATATGGACACAACATGACAGTGCCCCCCCTCACTTCAGTGTGAATGTCACAACCATATCAATGCTGGATTGGAAGGGGTGGTCCTATTCCATGGCCTGTGAGGTCACCTCACCTGAGTCCCCTTGATAATTTCCGATGGGGATATCTAAAGTCACTTGTGTGTGAGACTCCAGTGGATACGAAGATGGAATTAGTTGCCAGAATTGTAGCTGCCTGTGATGAGATTCGAAACACACCAGCGATGTGTAACAGGTGTGTCAGAATCTTGTTCGCCGATGTCATGCTTGCATTGACATTAATGGCCAGCACATTGTAACACATACAGTACAAATGGTTCGTTCATTGTGTCAGTGAGGGTATTTCCAGTTGACTGTAACTAATGTAGATAACGTACACAGTAATCCGTTTTTATTCCTTGTTCTTGTTGTTGTGTTCTTCAGTCCTGAGACTGGTTTGCTTCAGCTCTCCTTGCTACTCTATCCTGTGCAAGCTTCTTCATCTCCCAGTACTCACTGCAACCTACATCCTTCTGAATCTGCTTGGTGTATTTATCTCTTGGTCTCCCTCTACGATTTTTACCCTCCACGCTGCCCTCCAATACTAAATTGGTGATCCCTTGATGCCTCAGAACATGTCCTACCAACCGATCCCCCCTTCTAGTCAAATTGTGCAACAAACTTGTCTTCTCCCCAATTCTATTCAATACCTCCTCATTAGTTATGTGATCTACCCATCTAATCTTCAGCATTCTTCTGTAGCACCACATATCGAAAGCTTCTATTCTCTTCTTGTCCAAACTATTTATCGTCCACGTTTCACTTCCATACATGGCTACACTCCATGCGAACACTTTCAGAAATGACTTCCTGACATTTAAATCTATACTCGATGTTAACAAATTTCTCTTCTTCAGAATGACTTTCCTTGCCATTATCAGTCTACATTTTATGTCCTCTCTGCTTCGACCATCATCAGTTATTTTGCTCCCCAAGTAGCAAAACTGCTTTACTACTTTAAGTTTCTCACTTCGTAATCTAATTCCCTCAGCATCACCTGACTTAATTCAACTACATTCCACTATCCTCATTTTGCTTCTGTCGATGATAATCTTATATCTTCCTTTCAAGACACTATCCATTTCGTTCCATTCAACTGCTCTTCCAGGTCCTTTGCTGTATCTGATAGAATTACAATGTCATCGTTGAACCTCAAAGTTTTTATTTCTTCTCCATGGATTTTTAATACCTACTCCGAACTTTCCTTTTGTTTCCTTTACTGCTTGCTCAATATACAGATTGAATAGCATCGGGGTGAGGCTACAACCTTGTCTCACTCCCTTCCCAACCACTGCTTCCCTTTGATGCCCCTCAACTCTTGTAACTGCAATCTGGTTTCTGTACAAATTGTAAATAGCCTTTCGCTCCCTGTATTTTACCCCTGCCACCTTCAGAATTTGAAAGAGAGTATTCCAGTCAACATTGTCAAAAGCTTTCTCTAAGTCTACAACTATTAGGAACGTAGGTTTGCCTTTCCTTAATCTAGCTTCTGAAATAAGTCTTAGAGTCAGTATTGCCTCTCGTGTTCCAGTATTTCTACGGAATCCAAACTGATCTTTCCCAAGGTTGGCTTCTACTAGTTTTTCCATTCGTCTGTAAGGAATTTGTGTTAGTATTTTGCTGCTGTGGCTTATTAAACTGATAGTTCGGTAATTTTCACATCTGTCAACACCTGCTTTCTTTGGGATTGGAATTATTATATTCTTCTTGAAGTCTGAGGCCATTTCGCCTGTCTCATACATCTTGCTCACCAGCTGGTAGAGTTTTGTCATGACTGGCTCTCCCATGGCCGTCAGTAGTTCTAATGGAATGTTGTCTACTCCCGGGGCCTTGTTTCGACTCAGGTCTTTCAGTGCTCTGTCAAACTCTTCACGCAGTATCATATCTCCCATTTCATCTTCACCTACATCCTCTTCCATTTCCATAATATTGTCTTCAAGTACATCGCCCTTGTATAGACCCTCTATATTATTCCTATTATCTCCTTAAGCTGGTTTCTACGATCCCCAGGTTCCCTACCTCATATTGTTCAGTGGAGCATCCTCTATGTCCTATTAAATTTTTGCACGCTCTTACGGAACACCTCGTATAAGCGGCGTGAACAGCGTCAGATATTGTGTGACAACTGTGAGGGACACGGACATGCCGTCTACGTGTGTGAGACAGCGTTATCAGCACCTGACAGCGTTCGAAAGGGGTGTGAAATTGGCCGACTGGTCGAAGCGTGAAACATGCAGATTTGCTGGGCATTCAGATCTGACAGTGGCCTGATGTTGGACTGCATGGGAACGTGGGGGCAGACATGTTCGACTTCAAGATTCTAGGCGATCACGTCTGACCACCACAAGGGAGGACTCCCTTACTGGGCACCAAGCACATTATATCTGCACCTGGTATCTGAGGTCAACTGATGGACTCCCCGCAACATTCTGTGTCATAATCATCTTGTGGATGATGCAGTTCTTCTGTGGCATGCCACACCACTGGTCGGAGACTAGCAACAGCCAGACTATGGAATTACCATCCAGAGCATAGGCTTCCATCAAGACAACAAGACAAAGGCTGCATTTGGAGTGATTCCTCGATCGGGAAGAATAAACTCATGAATGGCGTCACGTTGTGTTCAGCGATAAATTACAGTTCTACACTATCCTGTCCGCCACCATAGTTGAGGACAGCGCGCCGGCTTATCATGCCAGGGGGCTCGAGTTAGATTCCCGGCTGCGTTGGAGATTTTCTCCACTCAGGGACTGGGTGTTTGTGTCGTCTTCATCATCATCATTTCATCCTCATCGACGCGCAAGTCGCCGAAGTGGCGTCAGCTCAAAAGACTTGCACCAGGCGACCAGGTCTACCTGCCGGGAGGCCCTCGACACACGGCATTTCATTTTACACAATCCTGGATGACTTTTGTTGCCGATTCTGATTGCGACCTGGGAGGAGATCCAATTCTTCCAGTGCTTTGGGGAGTCACAGCAGTCTTACTTCTGGTGACTTGGTGTGGGGAACTATCGAGCATGACTTCAGGGCATGGCTGATAACGATTGAGTGAACCCTGATAGTACAACAGTATGTCACAGATATCTTCCATCCACATGTGCTACCTTCATGTGGTATTATGCTCCAATTTTTCAACAGGACAATGTTCATCCACACATGGTACGTGTCTCTATGAACTGTCTGCAGGATGCTGAGTGGACATGGTGTGGGGAGCCATCGTGCATGACCTCAGGTCACGGCTGATAACGAGTGAGTGGACCCTGATAGAACAACAGTGTGTCACGGATCTATTGCATCCACATGTGCTGTCCGCAGCTCGTGGTCTAGTGTCTAGCGTTGATGCCTCTGGATTACAGGCTCCCGGGTTCGATTCCCGGCTGGGCTTGGGATTTTCTCTGCCTGGGACTAGGTGTTTGTGTTGTCCTCATCATTTCATCATCATCATCATCATCATCATCATCATCATCATCATCATTCGAGACAGTTGTGTAAAAATTGGACTGTGTCGAAGCTGGAACTTTGTACAGGTGCTGAGGACTGCGCAGTTGAGCGTCCCACAAACAAAGTATCACCTCATCCACGTGTGGTACCTTTGTGTGAGATTGTAGTGCCATTTTTCAACAGGAAAATGCTCGTCCATACACGGTACATGTATCTGTGAACTGTCTGCGTGATGCTGAGTTGACACAGTATGGGGAGCCATCATGCATGAGTTCAGGTCAAGGCTAATAACGACTTAGTGAACCCTGACAGCACAACAGTATGTCGCGGATACATTGCATCCACGTGTGCTACCTTCATGTGGCGGTGTGGTGCCAGTTTTCAACAGCTCAATGCTGGTCCACACATGGTAGATGTCTGTAAGAACTCCATGATGCTGAGCTAATCGCCTGGCCAGAAAGGTGCCCAGATCTGTCCCCATTAGAACATCGGTGGGACCCACTTGGACGTCATGTCAGCCCCATTGCCAGAAACGAGAACATCAAAAAACATTTAAGAAACTTGTGGTCCAGTTTACCTCAGGAAAGGGCACAAGGGCCATACGACACTCTTCCCAACCGAATCAGTCCATGAATCTGGGCCAAGTGGATTCAACGTCATACTGAACAGTGGGCTCAAATTCTGAAGTTCTTTCTAAATTGTATTCGATACTGCATTCACTGTGATGACCACGTATCCACTCAACCCCTGGAGTTGCATTTGGTTTCGTCTTTCCCTTCCGTTTGCTTCACTTTCATATTCGGACAGTGTATTAACTGCATATAACGACGACGCCTGGGACGAGACCATTACTTGGCAGTATTTAATCTACAATAACGAAGACTGGCCACATTGCCTTCTTTTGGACAATTCTATTGAAAACTTCGACGTCAACACGTCAAATGTTCAAATGTGTGTGAATTCCTTGGGGACCAAACTGCTGAGGTCATCGGTCCCTAGACTTAACCTAATTTAAACTAACTTATGCTAAAAACAACACACACACCCATGCCCGAGAAAGGACTCGAACCTCCGGCGGGAGGTGCGGCGCAATGCGTGACATAACGCCTCAAACCGAGCGGCCACTCTGCGTGGCGACGCCAACACTAAGACGTGTCATATTCCTGTACGTACTCGTCTTTTGAAGAGTTTGTAGTGTAACATGATATTCATTAGAACATCATGTTGTACTTTGGTTTCTTACGGCAGCCAATATGCCCGTGTTCTACGTTAACTTGTTGTAGGTAAATGACTGGAAAAACATCCACTGTGCCCACCCTTGTATCTGTTACTGCAGATGGTGCGGACAGCGTTTGGAAATGCTTTGGCCAAAACCCGCAACCAGACACGGAAAAGGCTGTTGGCTGTTGATGGTGAGTGGTGAGTGGTGCCTTGGCGGTACCTGTGGAAAGTGCGGTAAAGTCCTGAGAGCGAGAGGCTCGCCAACATTGTCAAGGGCCCGAACAAATGAACACTGTCTTTGAACTTACTTTGATAGTAGACGTTGCCTGAAACCCTTCGATGTATATTGAGCTATGTAATGGTCATTACTCGTATCATTATCGCAAAATGGATCTGTCGTTTGACTTTAGTTGTTCAAGTGTAGACAAATCATTGAAGGAGTAAACTGATCATTTCAGCTCTGCTAAGTGGTGAAGAGTTTTATTTCAGCACCCCCCTACAGGAAGAAATAGCCCGACCATATCAGGTTCGTACATATTCGTGGAACGAAACAGCTGGATATCCAGAATTTTTAGAGAGGCGGCTGTAATTATTTACAAGAATTAGCAAACAGGTAACGTTGACTGAGTCACAGATATTACGTACACGTATACAACTACCCAGAGCGAACATTTCACCCAAAGCTTTTGAGGTGATTTGCTTTTACACTGCTGGCCGTTAAAATTGCTACACCACGAAGATTACGTGCTACAGACGCGAAATTTAACAGACAGGAAGAAGATGCTGTGATATGCAAATGATTAGCTTTTCAGGGCATTCACACAAGGTTGGCGCCGGTGGCGACACATACAACGTGCTGACATAAGGAAACTTTCCAACCGATTTCTCATACACAAACAGCAGTTGACCGCCGGCATTGCCTGGTGAAACGTTGTTGTGATGCCTCGTGTAAGGAGGAGCAATGCGTATCATCACGTTTCCGACTTTATTAAAGGTCAGATTGTAGGCTATCGCGATTGTGGTTTATCGTACCGCGACATTGCTGCTCGCGTTGGTCGAGATCCAATGACTGTTAGCAGAATACGGAATCGGTGCGTTCAGGAGGGTAATACGGAACGCCGTGCTGAATCCCAACGGCCTCGAATCACTAGCAGTCGAGATGACAGGCATCTTATCCGCATGGCTGTAACGGATCGTGCAGCCACGTTTCTGCACGAACAGTTCGACGACGTTTGCACCAGCATGGACTATCAGCTCGGAGACCGTGGCTGCGGTTACCCTTGACGCTGCATTACATACAGGAGCGCCTGCGATGGTGTACTCGACGACGAACCTGGATGCACGAATGGCAAAACGTCATTTTTTCGGATAAATGCAGATTCTGTTTACAGTGTCATGATGGTCGCATCCGTGTTTGGCGCCATCGCGGTGAACGCACATTGGAAGCGTGTATTCGTCATCGCCGTACTGGCGTATCACCCGGCGTGATGGTATGGGGTGCCATTGGTTACACGTCTCGGTCACCTCCTGTTCGCATTGACGGCACTTTGAACAGTGGACGTTACATTTCAGATGTGTTACTACCCTTCATTCGATCTCTGCGAAACCGTACGTTTCATCAGGATAATGCACGACCGCATGTTGCAGGTCCTGTACGGGCTTTTCTGGATACAGAAAATCCTCGACTGCTGCCCTGGCCAGCACATTCTCCAGATATCTCACCAATTGAAAACGTCTGGTCAATGGTGGCCGAGCAACTGGCTCGTCACAATACGCCAGTCACTACTCTTGATGAACTGTGGTATCGTGTTGAAGTTGCTTGGGCAGCTGTACCTGTACACGCCATCCAACTCTGTTTGACTCAATGCCCAGGCGTATCAAGGCCGTTATTACGGCCAGAGGTGGTTGTTCTGTGTACTGATTTCTCAGGATCTATGCACCCAAATTGCGTGAAAATGTAAACACATGTCTGTTCTAGTATAATACATTTGTCCAATGAATACCCGTTTATCAGCTGCATTTCTTCTCGGTGTAGCAATTTTAATGGCCAGTAATGTATCTACATATATTTCAATCTTCTCAAGCAAATTCATAAGGCTACCTTCCTCAGCGTGGTGCAAGACTTGTACATGGTCTTCAATGATTTTTAAAAGCAAATCACTTCAAAATTTCCTCAATGAAAAACCTAGTTAGGTAATGCAGCCTTTCATCAAAATTTCATTCCCCTTTTTTACAATTTAAAGTAAAAAAAAAAAGTCCACGGTTGTAATATTTATATATATTCATCCATCCCAACCCATTTACTGTGCTGTCAATGTATGCCATTATTTGTCCATAGTTCTAATATTAATTTTTGTACATTTGGCGCTAGTCATTTACTTTTGTGCCAATGTATACCTTAATAATTACGTAATATCACTGCCATACAACTTTATAACTGACTTCTTTCTTTGTTGCTCTTAATTTTACTCGGTTTTCTGTCAATGTAAATAGTAAGTAACGTAACATTAGCGGTTTGTAAATTCCTACTGTCACATACATGTACATAATGCAATATCTCTCAGACTGGAAGTCTTTGGCATTGTTATGGTCGTAATATCGCCACCTTGTACACATACCTCCATGTGATGAAACTTCTTAGTGTGTGAGTGGTGCTTTGCATTATATATAAACACCAAAAAATTGCATTATACAGTTTTCGCTGCTGCAAGACGATGAGCAACCCGCAGTGGAACATAATGGCGCGGATTCTTCATCGTAAGTAACCTAGATGTCTTCCCCATTAATGATAATAATTTGTTTGCATCACTTAAGATCGTTGTGAGACACATTCACAGTTAAAGAGACGTTGTCTCACATCTTGTTTTGGTTGTAGCGCACCACCATCCCAAGGAAGTTCCCTCAGATGGAGAAACAAAAGGTGAAATCTAATGTAAAACGTGAACTAGCCGTCTGAAGGTGAACCTGTGGGTTCGAAACCGGTAACGGCGGTATTGAAATAAATGAATAACATTGTAAAAAGTGGCTGGTTGCTGTGAACTTCTGTGTAAGAGTCAGTCTATACGAAAACAACCCACGCTTTCTACAGTACCTCTGTTAATACAAGAGTTAAAAGGATTAAACGTACAAGAACATTACATATTTCTCTGTGTACTAGCATTTGCTGAAATTAATTTTAGATATCTTTAACTGCTCACGAAAGAAAACGTATTTCGTATCTTACCTACCCTCTGTATGTGTGTCGCAATTGTTGGAATTAGAAAAGTGCCAAATTTATTGCCATCGGCAGTAAGATTGTCAGCGAAGCTTTAAAGCAGAGTGACAAACAATAGCTGTGATTTCCACGAGAATAAATTCGCGGACAGTCACAATAGTTTCCCTCGCGGCGTCCATCGTGTCTAGATGTGTGTCGTAACGCGAGGGTCCTTCATAAAACTCCGTTGATAAATTAGAACCGCGTTAAATCTAAAGATATGGCTGTATACCAAACACCTGTCCCGCCTCACGATGCGTGTTTCATCCAGGAGTGAAAACGCGAATCGCAAGCAGTGTCTCGCCTGATGCAACAAGAAATCCCCACGACCGAAGTAAATTTTAATCAGGCAGTATGTCGCCACTTCTTTTGACGAAAAAAAAAAAACTAAAGATGATGGCGATAAATCTTGAGTGTTCATAATTTTGCGAGAAGATTGCCTTTGAAGTTTTGACATAAGCAAGGGAAGAAAAAGGTTTTTTGCTACAATACGTTTTATTTTTCTTCATAATATTCGCCTTTAAAATTTATACTATTCCGCGTGTGTTAAAACCCATGCTAGACCAACTTTGATGTTGCAACCTCTTTTTATATGACAACGGAGAACAATAATTTTTTTGCGAAAAAAAACAGCCAAAATATTGAAATAATTTGTATGAAAGTAAGAAATAATATAGATTACCAACGTGTGGGTGGCACCCAATGAAATGTTCAGTATTTCATAAAGTGATCTTCGATGCTCTCTCACAATGACAGCAGCAGTGTTGGTGTTTTCTTCCGTAAGAGCAGTAACTGGAGAACCGGGTCCACATTTCTTTGAAACCGATTGTCTCCCCTCGTTAAACATTTGAAACCACCTTCGAGCTGTGCTGTAGGGAAGTACAGACTCTCCATAGGCCTCCTGTAACTCTATATAGGCCTCAGCAGAAGATTTGTTGAGACGAAAGCAGAATTTCAAAGCCGCATAGTGTTCCTCGCGTGTTACCTCCATTGCAGCGGTAGGCGATACTGGACATGTCTCACCTTGCCTGCCTCTCACAGGCGGGAACCAGGAGCCCCAACAATGAAACTACTACGGCGTGTTTGTTCCACATTAAGCTAACAGAACATCATAAGATTAAATTTTAGCGCGAGAAATTATGACCATAAAAAAATTATGATCACTCTTTATAGAACATCCCTCGTACAGGGTGTTTCAAAAATGGCCGGTATATTTGAAACGGCAATAAAAACTAAACGAGCAGCGATAGAAATACACCGTTTGTTGCAATATGCTTGGGACAACAGTACATTTTCAGGCAGACAAACTTTCGAAATTACAGTAGTTATAATTTTCAACAACAGATGGCGCTGCGGTCTGGGAAACTCTATAGTACGATATTTTCCACATATCCGCCATGCGTAACAATAATATGGCGTAGTCTCTGAATGAAATTACCCGAAACCTTTGACAACGTGTCTGGCGGAATAGCTTCACATGCAGATGAGATGTACTGCTTCAGCTGTTCAGTTGTTTCTGGATTCTGGCGGTACACCTGGTCTTTCAAGTGTCCCCACAGAAAGAAGTCACAGGGGTTCATGTCTGGCGAATAGGGAGGCCAATCCACGCCGCCTCCTGTATGTTTCGGATAGCCCAAAGCAATCACACCATCATCGAAATATTCATTCAGGAAATTAAAGACGTCGGCCGTGCGATGTGGCCGGGCACCATCTTGCATAAACCACGAGGTGTTCGCAGTGTCGTCTAAGGCAGTTTGTACCGCCACAAATTCACGAAGAATGTCCAGATAGCGTGATGCAGTAATCGTTTCGGATCTGAAAAATGGGCCAATGATTCCTTTGGAAGAAATGGTGGCCCAGACCAGTACTTTTTGTGGATGCAGGGACGATGGGACTGCAACATGGGGCTTTTCGGTTCCCCATGTGCGCCAGTTCTGTTTATTGACGAAGCCGTCCAGGTAAAAATAAGCTTCGTCAGTAAACCAAATGCTGCCCACATGCATATCGCCGTCATCAATCCTGTGCACTATATCGTTAGCGAATGTCTCTCGTGCAGCAATGGTAGCGGCACTGAGGGGTTGCCGCGTTTGAATTTTGTATGGATAGAGGTGTAAACTCTGGCGCATGAGACGATACGTGGACGTTGGCGTCATTTGGACCGCAGCTGCAACACGGCGAACGGAAACTCGAGGCCGCTGTTGGATCACCTGCTGCACTAGCTGCGCGTTGCCCTCTGTGGTTGCCGTACGCGGTCGCCCTACCTTTCCAGCACGTTCATCCGTCACGTACCCAGTCCATTGAAATTTTTCAAACAGATCCTTTATTGTATCGCTTTTCGGTCCTTTGGTTACACTAAACCTCCGTTGAAAACTTCGTCTTGTTGCAACAACACTGTGTTCTAGGCGGTGGAATTCCAACACCAGAAAAATCCTCTGTTCTAAGGAATAAACCATGTTGTCCACAGCACACTTGCACGTTGTGAACAGCACACACTTACAGGAGAAAGACGACGTACAGAATGGCGCACCCACCCCTATATCTTTCACATCACTTGCAGCGCCATCTGTTGTTTAAAATTGTAACTACTGTAATTTCGAAAGTTTGTCCGCCTGAAAATGTACTGTTGTCCCAAGCATATTGCAACAAACGGTGTATTTCTATCGCTGCTCGTTTAGTTTTTATTGCCGTTTCAAATATACCGGTCATTTTTTTAACACCCTGTATGTACAGCAACTGCGATGCCGATTGTGAATTTGAAGTTCAATTTTTAACTTCGCACGGCCATAGTATCTCATGGCCACACATGAGAATACGGCACGGTGTACACGATACAGTACATAGATGTTCTCTAGTACTCTTTAAAATTTAAGGCTCAAATTATTCCCGTGAAGCGTGAAATACATAAAGAAGAAAAAAATAGGCACTCGCTGGTTGGAGTCTCATATCCGTCACTACTTTTTTTCGATTCTTTCCGTTCAGTTCAAATAACTACGCCATTTAAATAAAAATGTCATATATAAATGTCATTTTTATGTAAAATGCTAGTATTCTTATTTCAGATAACATATAGCTCAGAAATCCAGTTTTCCATCGGAATTGCACGCATAAGGAGGTGAAAGTAGGGGATGGAAGGTTTTTTGAAAATATGTAGGCAACAAAGCTATCTTGAAGCTAGACTTACGAAAATTGCGATTTGGTTTCTCGGTCAGAAATAAAGAAATATGTGTTTCAGCAGTTCTGAACATTTCAACTCCTACTGGGATAAGATAGTGGGTGAAAGTTTATTTGAGAGTAAATTATTAAACAATTGCTGAAGTATTTTTAAAGCTACGTGTATGAAAATTGGTATTTTTTACCCCTGTTGTAAATACAGGATATGTGTTCCCACTGTTTTTGGACATTCAGTCTCTAAGGGGGTGAAATAGGGTTCCAAAATTTTTTAAGGAAATATATCGTTGTACCAAAAATTTTGTAATACTAAGTTTATGAAAACTGGCTTTCCCTTATCGGTGAGATATAAAGAACTATGCGTTATGGAATGAAAATCTCTATGGTAATTATTATTAACAAAAATCTTGCAGTCCAGCTCCCAGAATCGCATTTTTATCAGAATAAATTCCGAAAAGAGCATGCTTCTATCGCATTATTTGGAGTGAAAAGTGTAGAATGTGTTGCAATTTTTGAACAACATAAAAATACGATTAAATAAAAACAAAACAAAAAAGTCTGGTAGCGATGCAGCGGGCGCTAAGCTAGAGCAAATACAAATTCTTAATTATCCATCTCTTATAAAAGATTTTTAATAGAGATTGTTTGAATTTAAAAAAAATAAAAAAAACATTTTTGAGTGATCTGGGAATGCTCAAAATTTCACCGAGGAAGCGCAAAAAATAGACGACTTTCTAACGTAAGATAAATCTTGTATATGTTTGTACGAGTCAGAAAGTAGAAGCAGTTAAATGTTTGGCCGTTCGCAGATGAAACGAAACCAAAAAGATGATTCGTTCGCGAAACACTTCCAAGAAAATGATCTCCCGTTTCTTTGCTCGCATTAAACATGACGCGGCCAACGCTTTAGAGCGGAGAACAGCTAACGTCGAATTGCAGCAATTTGGCTGCCACCAATTATAGATGACATTAGGAACAACCGAGAACATCGCATCACTTGTCAGGACGACAAACCAACTGTCACATAACACATGGAATAATTGATCATTTAACTGAGAAAAAAGCACCAGATTAATGTGTTGTCGCCCGTATTCGCCAGATTTATTACCTAACGACTTATTAGTAGTCAGATGTTTGAGAGGAGCGAAAACAGAACTCCCGTAAATCACTCGATGGACTTTTGTCCGAATATTCACAGCCAAACGGAGTATAAGAAATGGACGACAGGTTAAGTTTTGAAAAAAAAAAAAGGAAGGTGTGTTTAAAGTTTAATAGCTTGAAGGTAACCGTTGTTCTTAAGAGCAACTTACAGAGCGAAAAATGAGTACGGAAAGAGTGATGGAAAAAAAGGGTTGGTGAGAAGAGAAGACAGCTGCACATCATGCAGATTATAAAGGGAAAGGAAGAGGAAATGAAAGGAACACTCGTTGAGACGGTACTGCTCTGGAGTGACTACTTTGTGCGGGAAAACAGAGACGTAAGAGATACAAGATGGTAGACGACATCAAGGGAAGCGGAAACTACGCGGACCTGAAGAGGATGACGCAAAACAGGAGAAGATGCGGAGTCACCACATGAAAACTTGCCTTTGGGCAGGACACTGATAATGATGATGATGATGATGATGATGATGTGGGAAAACTAATACATTTCACGAACAGATGATGCTAACTAAGTAACTGAAGTGACAAAAAAATTCAGTTCCTCAAGGACCTGCAATGTCGCGCATAAAAAGTTGAATTGGAGTGATATTTAACTGTAAAAAAATCTTGAAAACAGAAATAATTTGCAGAAAAAATGGTCAGTACAAATTATTTGTCTAAAAGTAACAAATAAAGTAGATTAGAGATATATTTGAAGCGCATCTGAATGCTGCTCCGATTCAGCCACAGAAAATTAGGTTCCGATATTGAATTTAAAGTTCAGTGTTTAACTTACCAGAAGACCACGTGGCTGAGTATATAAAGGGAAATACGTGGACCGGCTGGCTGAGCCATCAATCGCCCAGACCAAACCGTTACGGACACAAACTTGAGATTTAAAGAAGGTGGTGACCTTATACTGCAGGCACCAAATGAATTTTGAAAATATGTCACTACTTTGAATATACACTACTGCCCATTAAAACTGATACATCAAGAAGAAATGCAGATGATAAACGGGTAGTCATTGGACAAATATATTATACTAGAACTGACATGGGTTTACATTTTCACGCAATTTGGGTGCATAGATCCTGAGAAATCAGTACCCAGAACAACCACCTCTGGTCGTAATAACGGCCTTGATACGCCTGGGCATTGAGTCAAGCAGAGCTTCGATGGCGTGTACAGGTACAGCTGCCCATGCAGCTTCAACACGATACCACAGTTCAGCAATAGTGGTGACTGGCGTATTGTGACGAACCAGTTGGTCAGCCACCATTGACTAGACGTCTTCAATTGGTGAGCGATCTGCAACATGCGGTCGTGCATTATCCTGCTGAAATGTAGGGCTTCGCAGGGATCGAATGAGGGGTAGAGCCACGGGTCGTAACACATCTGAAATGTAACGTCCACTGTTCAAAGTGCCGTCAATGGGAACAAGAGGTGACCGAGACGTGTGCCCAATGGCACCCCATACCATCGCGTCGGGTGATACGCCAGTATGGCGATGACGAATACACGCTTCCAATGTGCGTTCACCGCGATGTCGACAAACACGGACGCGACCATCATGATGCTGTAAACAGAACCTGGATTCATCCGAAATAATGACGTTTTGCCATTCGTGCACCCAGGTTCGTCGTCGAGTACACCATCGCAGGCGCTCCTGTCTGTGATGCAGCGTCAAGTGTAACCGCAGCCATGGTCTCCGAGCTGACAGTCCATGCTGCTGCAAACGTCGTTGAACTGTTGGTCCAGATGGTTGTTGTCTTGCAGACGTCCCCCTCTGTTGACTCAGGGATCGAGACGTGGCTGCACGATCCGTTACAGCCACGCGGATAAGATGCCTGTCATCTCGACTGCTAGTGATTCGAGGCCGTTGGGATCCAGCACGGCGTTCCGTATTACCCTCCTGAAACCACCATTCCATATTCTGCTAACAGTCACTGGATCTTGACCAACGCGAGCAGCAATGTTTATTTATTTATTTATTTATTTATTTATTGTTCCGTGGGACCAAGTTAAGGAGAAGTCTCCATGGTCATGGAACGAGTCAATACATGAAATTATAACACGATATTAGAAACAGATAAAATGAAATATAAAAAAACATATTCAGGTGACAAGTCATAAGTTTAAATGAAGAAAATCAACAATGTAACACTAGAATTTGCTTAATTTTTTAGCTCTTCCAGGAGCTCCTCGACAGAATAGAAGGAGTGAGCCATGAGGAAACTCTTCAGTTTAGACTTAAAAGAGTTTGGGCTACTGCTAAGATTTTTGATTTCTTGTGGTAGCTTATTGAAAATGGATGCAGCAGAATACTGCACTCCTTTCTTCACAAGAGTCAAGGAAGTATATTCCACATGCAGATTTGATTTCTGCCTAGTATTAACTGAGTGAAAGCTGCTAACTCTTGGGAATAGGCTAATACTGCTAACAACAAACGACATTAAAGAAAATGTATACTGTGAGGGCAATGTCAGAATTCCCAGATTTTTGAATAGAGGTCGACAAGACGTTCTCGAACTTACACCACGTATAGCTGGAACAGCCCGTTTTTGAGCCAAAAATACCCTTTTTGAATCAGAAGAATTACCCCAAAAAATAATACCATACGACATAAGCGTATGCAAATATGCGAAGTAGACTACTTTTCGTGCTGAAGTGTCACTTATTTCAGATACTGTTCTAATGGTAAATAAAGCAGCATTTAGCTTCTGAACAAGATCCTGGACATGGGCTTTCCACAACAGCTTACTATCTATCCGAACGCCTAGGATCTTGAACGGTTCCGTCTCGCTTATAATATGCCTATTCTGTCTGATCAAAATATCGGCTCTTGTTGAATTGTGAGTTAGAAACTGTAAAAACTGAGTCTTACTGTGTTTTAGCATCAAATTGTTTTCCACAAGCCACGAACTTATTTCATGAACCACATTATTTGTTACTGTTTCAATATTACGCACAAGATCCTTCACTATCAAGCTGGTGTCATCAGCAAACAGAAATATTTTTGAATCACCTGTAATACTAGAAAGCATATCATTTATATAAATAAGAAACAGCAGTGGCCCCAGCACCGACCCTTGGGGAACATCCCACTTAACAGTGCCCCATTGGGACTGAACATCATTACCACTCTCAATATTGCTCTGCTTTTTGTTCTTAAAGTAAGAGGCGAACCAATTGTAAGTTACTCCCCTTACTCCATAATGGTCCAACTTCCGCAGTAATATTTTGTGGTCAACACAGTCAAAAGCCTTCATTAAATCAAAGAAAACACCTAGCGTTCGCAACCTTTTATTTAATCCGTCCAAAACCTCACAGAGAAAAGAGAATATAGCATTTTCAGTTGTTAAACCATTTCTAAAACCAAACTGAACATTTGACAGCAAATTATGTGAATTTAAATGCTCCAGTAACCTTGTATATACAACCTTCTCGATAACTTTAGCAAACATCGATGGCATAGAAATAGGACTAAAATTGTCAACATTATGAATGTCTCCCTTTTTATAAAGTGGCTTCACTACCGAGTACTTTAATCGGTCTGGAAACCGACCACTCTTAAAGGAAAAGTTACAGATATGGCTGAGAACTGGGCTAACATACATAGAACAATACTTCAGTATTCTGCTAGATACCCTGTCATATCCATGAGAGTTCTTGGTCTTTAGTGATTTAATTATTAACTCAATCTCCCTCTTGTCAGTATCATGGAGGAGCATTTCAGGTAACAGTCTCGGAACACTTTTTTCTAAGAGCGCTATATGATTCACTGTTGGGACTAGGTTTCTATCTAGTTTACCTGCTATATTCAGAAAGTGATTATTAAATACTGGACATATATGCGACTTATCAGTAACACGGACATTCCCACTACGCACTGATTCTATATCCTCGACCTGTCTCTGCAGACCTGCAACTTTCTTTACGACTGACCATATGGTTTTAATTTTATCCTGAGACTTAGCTATTCTATCTGCATACTACATACTTTTTGCCTTCCTAATAACATTTTTAAGCACCTTACAATACTGTTTGTAATGGGCTGCTGCATTTAGATTTTGACTGTTTCTAACGTTTTGATATAATTGCCACTTTGTTCTACAAGATATTCTTATCTCTCTAGTCAGCCATCCAGGCTGCCTGTTTGTGCTAGTACCCTGTTTTAAACGTTCTAACGGAAAGCAGTTTTCAAAGAGCATGAGAAAAGTCTTGAGAAAAGCATTATATTTATCGTCTACTGTATCAGCGCCATAAACATCTTGCCACTCTTGTTCCTTGATAAGTTTTACAAAGGTCTCTACAGCAACTGGATCAGCTTTCCTGAACAGCTGATGACTATATTTAACACGTTTTACAGCAAAAAAATCTTTTAAAGTTAAAATTTGTGCATCATGATCCGAAAGGCCATTCACCTTTTTGCTAACAGAATGCCCTTCTAGTAATGAGGAATGAACAAAAACGTTGTCTATGGTTGTTCTACTGTTTCCTTGCACTCTCGTTGGAAAGAATACGGTTTGCATAAGATTCTATGAATTAAAGAGGTCTACCAGCATCCTCTTCCTTGCACAATCACTTATACAATTAATACTGAAGTCACCACATATAACTAACTTTTTGTATTTCCTATAAAGTGCAGCAAGAACCTCCTCTAGCTTTAACAAAAATGTTGTGAAATCGGAGTCTGGGGATCTATAAATAACAACAGTTAGAAGTTTAGCTCCGTTAAATTTAACCACACCTGCACAACATTCAAACACCTTTTCAGTGCAGTACTTTGAAACATCAATTGACTCAAATGGGATGCCGTTTTTCTCATACGTGGCTACTCCCCCACAGCGCAAAGAGCTCCTCGAAAAGCTGCCAGCCAACCTGTATCCTGGTAAAGGAAGCCTCTGAATTATCTCCTTATTTAAGAAGTGTTCAGATATACCAATCATTTCAGAGTCAACATCTATAAGCAGTTCACTGACTTTATCTCTAATACCTTGTATATTTCGATGAAATATACTAATTTCCTTATTAATCGGATACCTAAGCTTTGTCGGAAGTGGTTTGTTTTTTAGAGAGACTTCCCTTAAGCAGGAATACCTATCAGTTGACTTCAATCTAAAAAAGGTACAGCTCTAACACCCACTACTACAGGAATTTTCCCATGAGTGATCCCACCACCTCCACCTATGCTGTCTCCAACAAGCTTTGCCAACCTCCCCTTTCCATACCTGTTGAGGTGCAGGCCATGTCTAGTGAAGCCCGTCCTTCCGCAGACTCCACCGACACCACTGAAACGTGACCCATGCTTTCTGTCATCAGCGCACCCCCAAGTCGCATGTTATTACGCCTGACGGCTGTATTAAGGTGAGACCGATCGTGACGCTGAAACAGTTCCACGAAATGCACATTCGTGTTGCCAGTCTGAGTGGCTATCTTTTCCAGGTCACCATCTATGTCATACTCCCCATCTCTATCAATACTATTACCAGCCTCGCCCACAATCACTACCTGATCCTCTTTAGTAAAATCCCTACATAACCCCACTATGTTAACAGTCACCTGAGCCAACCCTGCATTAGGCTTCACAATGCTGGTGACCTGGTACTCACTCCCCAGCACATCCTGCAACTGCTGGCCTACACCTCTGCCATGAGAACTACCAAACAGCAGAACCTTCTTCTTCCTCTTCGACTTTGCAACTGTTCTAGGCACAGTAACTACTGAGGTCTGCTGCATACTTCCTACATCTACAGCTACTAGAGATTCCTCTCCACTAGACTCTGACAGTTGGTCATATCTATTGTAAACACCAATAGTAAAGCTATCTGAAAATCTTCTTCTCCTAGCAGATCTCTTGCTAACAGCCAGCTCCCATTCCCCAACCCCCTTCTGCCCTCTCATCGTATCTAGCTCCTCCTGTGCGTTTTTCAACTGCACCTGAAGGGCACAGATCTTACGCTCCTGTTCCTCTATCAACTTACTCTTGCTACATAACCTGCAGTTCCAGGATAGGATCTCACCAGAATGCCCACTGGCTTCCCCACTGCATTCCCCCCAGTGAAAATACTTCGGACAAGTCTCACACCGCAGTCCACTACTCACGAACCTACGGCAAAGCCCACACTTCTCACTCATGGTAAAATTTTACTTTTCTAAGTTCCGCTACTACAATAAGAAGATGTTAAAAACCTGACTACAATAATCACAATCTTACTCTACAAGGGAAGTAACTACTATTATTAACAATATTAATAAACAACAAATGTGAATATAACAAAAGACTAATACAGAAAGAGAATCGCACGTCTAATGACACAGTAACGAAGCTGAAAACAGTTCCCAAAAGATTCTTCTGAAATTATTTCACCAGAAAACACCAAGAACACCGGTTGAAGACTACTAAAGTTCCTAAATAAACCACTATACACAAACAATTAATTAGTACTTAGCTTTCGATGCGCCGCTACAGCTGCAACTGGTCAGCGCGGAATGTAAATGCAGATAAGAGGTTAAGTTGCTCGATACGAAACACTCACAAATATCAGGTCACAACACAAGAAAGGCAGAGGTGACTGAAGAAACCACTAATACGTCACTTATATAGTAAATATTATCACAAAAACCGCAATCGCGATAGGCTACAATCGGACTTTTATCAAAGTCGGAAACGTGATGGTACGCTTTCTCCTCGTTACACGATGTATCACAACAACGTTTCACCAGGCAACGCCGGTCAACCGCTGTTTGTGTATGAGAAATCGGTTGGAAACTTTCCTCATGTTAGCACGTTGTAGGTGTCGCAACCGGCGCCAACCTTGTGTGAATGCTCTGAAAAGCCAGTCATTTGCATATCACAGCGTCTTCTTCCTGTCGGTTAAATTTCGTGTCTGTAGCACGTCATCTTCGTGGTGTAGCAATTTTAATGGCCAGTAGTGTATGTCGATAATACGACAATTTTGAAGCTACAACTACGCTTAATGGTATTTGGTGTATCAGTCAGAAAGAAAGAAAAACATGTCTCAGCATTTTTTTAAAATTTAAATCCCGACTCGTCCACAACGTTAATATATATTTCCGATGTCCGTTTCTACAGATAAACCGTATCACTGAAATACGCTCTAATGAACATGAACGACGAAGCACGAAGTAATTCACCGAATGGGATGAAATGCCAGCCGGAGTGGCAGAGCGGTTCTAGACGCTACAGTCTGGAACCGCGCGACCGCTACGGTCGCAGGTTCGAATCCTGCCTCGGGCATGGATGTGTGTGATGCCCTTAGGTTAGTTAGGTATTGAGTAGTTCTAAGTTCTAGGGGACTTATGACTTCAGATGTTAAGTCCCATAGTCCTGAAAGCCATTTGAACCATTTTTTTTGGGATGAAATCGGTGGCTGTGATGTATATATACACACAAACAAACGATTACAGTTTCAAAAAGAGAAAGAAAAAAAAAGAAAATTAGATAATTTATTCAAGGGTAAGAGGTTCACAAATTGAGCGAGTCAATAAAGCGTTGATCCACCTCTGCCGGCCGCGGTGGTCTCGCGGTTCTAGGCGCGCAGTCCGGAACCGTGCGACCGCTACGGTCGCAGGTTCGAATCCTGCCTCGGGCATGGATGTGTGTGATGTCCTTAGGTTAGTTAGGTTTAAGTAGTTCTAAGTTCTAGGGGACTGATGACCACAGCAGTTGAGTCCCATAGTGCACAGAGCCATTTGAACCATTTGATCCACCTCTGGCCCTTATTCAAGCAGTTATTCCGCTTGGCATTGATTGATGGAGTGTTTTGGTGTCCTCCTGAGGGATATCGTGCCAGATTATGTCCAGTTGACGAGTCAGGTGGTCAAAATATGAAACTAGTTGGAGGGCTCTGTCCATAATGCCCCAAATTGGGGACAGATCCGACGGCTTTGCTGATCAAGATAGTGTGTGGCAAGCACGAAGTAGGAACTCTCGCCGTGTGCGGAAGGGCATTATCTTGCTGAAATCCAAGCTCAGCCGATTGCCATAAAGGCCTACAAAACGGGGGTAGAATATCGTCGACGTACTGCTGTGCTGTTAGAGAGCCGCAGATGACGTTCAAATGGGTCCTGCTATGAAAAGAATGGTTGTCAGGCCATATGGGGGGGGGGGGGGCGACAGACAGGCTAGTACCCCACCACCGTCCAGGGCCTCTCCAAATACTCCTCTGCCTGGAGTAGGATTGTCTTCACTGATGAGTACCGTTTCGAGCCGAGCCACTTTTGCTGGTGATCATGGCTTACATTTCAGCAAGATCACGCCTGCCCGCAAACGGCGCTAGTTCCTACAGCTTGTCTTACCAAATCTCACCTTGGCCAGCAAAACCGCCGGACCTCTCAGTAACTGAGAACGTTAGGACCGTAATGGGCAGGGCTCTCGAACCGTTTCGAGCAACAAGCAAATCAAATATTACGGAAATTTCTTCGGACAGTAATGAGTTATATCGTCTCCAGATACCACACCACGCATTGGGATCTCTTGGTGATGCGTAGTCATTTCTGATAATTATTTTCGAGGGGCGTTAGAAAAGTCCGTCCGAAGTGCGAGAGATGGCACCACCGGCGCGTATCGAGGTCATGTTTAGTTAGTAGCCTCTTTGGAAAGAATGCACACCAAGTTTCAGCCATGTTAGTCTATTTCTTTGTGTTTGGCATTCATTTGAGTCAAGTAAGTCGAGTGGTTGTTAAAAAAAATGGACGAAAATGAATATCGTGTGGTGGTTAAACGTTACTTTATGAAAGGAAAACACCTCAGGGAGACTAAAGAGAAGCTTAATAAACATTATGGTGACTGCACCTTCGATTAGAACAATTTGTAAGTGGTTTCAAAATTTTCGGAGTGGCCATATGGGCACAAGTGAAGCGAAACGTTCTGGTCGCCCTGTGCAGGTTGCGACTCCAGAAATCATTGATAAAATCCATGATATGGTGATGGCTGACAGAAGTGTTAAGGTACGTGAGACTGCTAGTGCTGTGGGCATCTCGAATGAACGGGTACATAATATTTTGCATAAACATTTGGACATGAGAAAGCTATCTGCAAGATGGGTTCCGCGATTGCTCACGCATGGACAAAAACGGAATCGTGTGAAGTGTTGCAAGGATGGTTTGCAGCTGCTCAGGAAAAATCTGCAGGACTATAAGCGTCGTGTCGTCATTGCGTGTGAAACATAGATACATTACCATACTCCTGGCCGAGCGGTTCTAGACGCTACAGTCTGGAACCGCGCGGCCGCTACGGTCGCAGGTTCGAATCCTGCGTCGGGCATGGATGTGTGTGATGTCCTTAGGTTAGTTAGGTTCAAGTAGTTCTATGTTCTAGGGGACTGATGACCTCAGAAGTTAATTCCCATAGCGCTCAGAGGCATATGAACCAATTTGAGCAGTAATGTTGTAGTCTACATTACCAAAGCGCCTGTTCTGCTTCAGGGTTACAATGGTACCTGCAGGTTACCTATGTAAAGACTTGCAGGAGCAAAAAAACACTGTTATTTCAGTGTTTAGCATAATTATTAACCGAATTTAAACATTCAAAAAGCTGTCATGATATACTCATTAAGAGGTTTTATATTACGTTAAAGATTTTTCGGTGGTTTTCCATCACTCATGTGAGTGAATGCTGGGCTCGTTAAGCGATGGAACAATATTAACAACATTACCGAAACGTCTACGTCTATAAACTGTCCACGTGCCGTCCCGATTAAAATATACCGTGAATGGCAAAATGGCGATATCAGAAACCGACCCCGAGGTAATTATGGTGTACCACGGGCCATAGTTCATAGGGTGAACAAGCGGGGTTAGCCGAGCGGTTTGAGGCGCTGCAGTCATGGACTGTGCGGCTGATCCCGGCGGAGATTCGAGTCCTCCTTCGGGCATGGGTGTGTGTGTTTGTCCTTAGGATAATTAAGGTTAAGTAGTGTGTAAGCTTAGGGACTGATGACCTTAGCAGTCAAGTCCCATAAGATTTCACACACATTGAACTTTTTTTTTTGAGGCCAAATAACAATTTAAACAATGGGTTACCAAGGGAGAATCTGCACCAAAAAAGGCGAAGACCAGTGTTTGGGCCGAAAAGTTATGGCGACCGTCTTTTGGGATTTGAAAGGGATAATCCTCATAGACTATCTGGCAGAAGGTAAAACTATTACAGGTGCATATTATTCATCGTTACTGGACCGTTTGAAAACCGAGCTGCAAGAAAAAAGCAGGCGATTGGACCTCAAAAAAAGTCCTTTTACATCACGACAATGCACCACCACACATCTCTGAAGTTGTGGTAGCGAAATTAATGGAAATATAATTCCAACTCGTTTCAAATCCCCTCCATTCTCCAGACTTGGCTCCCTCGGACTACTAGTAGCTATTTTGCACACTTGGACAATTCCTTTTATTTGGAAGGGATCAACAAATTAGAAAGGCGTTGGACGAAGTGTGTAAGTCTAAAAGGAGACTATGTCGCAAAATAGAAAAGGTTTACCCCAAACACGTAAGTAGTTTTTATTTTTGCACAGACTTTTCAAACGCCCCTCGTAACAACACGAAAAAAAAAACGTTCGAAAGTTATGAATTTCTTTACATGATGCCGCCAACCGCAATCTCTTTTTTTTTTTTTTTTTTTTTTTTAATTTGTGTTTGGGAATCAGTGACGTTTCTTGTCGATACCTTGTAGTATTTGCCGGAAACTGCGTCTGAGTGAAATCCCTGATTGGTTTTGTGGAGTTACGCATCTGCTGTGTAGTGCCAAGACGGATGTTTAAACCCCCACAGCACGGAAATATAAAAGCAGACACTTGGCACTAACGTTTGTGCCGAAAACTTAGAAAGTTGGAATTACACTAAAAGACGAGGGCGCTGGGCGAAACGCGATTAAAGCGAGCGCCCGTCCGAACACGGTTCAGTATTCGGCCCAGTCCTGCCGCCCTTTAACTTAACGTCTGCCCACCTCTCCCTGCCGGCAGATATCTTTGCGCCCCCTCAAAGCGACCGGAATGCGCTTTTCAGTCTAAGATGTGGCGAGCGCCGCTGCTCCTTGACTTGCGGTTTGAGATACGGTAGCCCCGCCCACCTACCGCACCACCCTATCCGCTTTTGAAAAGCTTAGCTGGCGAGGGTGCGGTTCACGGAGCTATCGCCGTTGCCGCTGCTGCGGCTGCCGCTGCCTTCGTTTCTTGGGCGAATGCCTGAGAAATTGCCCTTCCGTAGCCACCGGTAAGTTCCAAGGGCAGCAGTTCCCCAGGTGGAAATCCTCTCTCTGCCAGGCCTGGTGGTAGGTCCGTGCCAGGGCGAGAGATTTCTTGCAGGCAGCAGAGTCTGCTATGGCGGTGGTCTTATGGCATTACTACACTAGTGTCCAAAAATTACTCATAATCTAGAGAAGATTGAAAGTATAAAGAGAGAATGTGAGCAATCATCCAATATCGTCGTATATATTTACCTACGAACCCTACTTCTTCGCAGGCTGCTGTGGCCGAGCGGTTCTAGGAGCTTCAGTCTGGAACCGCGCGACCGCTACGGTCGCAGGTTCGAATCCTGCCTCGGGCATGGATGTGTGTGATGTCCTTAGGTTAGTTAGTTTTAAGTAGTTCTTCGTCCACGGGACTGATGACCTTAGATATTAAGTACCATAGAGCCATTTGAACCTACTTGTTCGTTCTGTATACGAAAGGAGCACTCCATGCTATGAACAGCGGCATTACCGGAAGGCAAACACGAACACTACACGAGACCACTCTAGCCTCAGTCTTGGTTGGCCATTCATCGTCAGCATTTTGATGAAGAAAAAAAAAGCACTCCGTCTTCAGGCCACGAGTGGCCCACCGGGATCATCCGACCGCCGTGTCATCCTCAGTGGAGGATGCGGATAGGAGGGGCGTAGGGTCAGCACACCACTCTCCCGGTCGTTATGATAGTATTCTTGACCGAAGCCGCTATTATTCGGTCGAGTAGCTCTGCAATTGGCATCATGAGGCTGAGTGCACCCCGAAAAATGGCCACAGCGCAAGGCGCCCTGGATGGTCACCCATCCAAGTGCCGACCACGCCCGACAGCGCTTAACTTCGGTGATCGCACGGGAACCGGTGTATCCACTGCGGCAAGGCCGTTGCCATCTTGATTAAGTGGGTAACGTAATACCACAAAGACATCATTTGGACCATCTTTTGCAGGGTGGAATACTGGAAGTAGGCCAGACACAGAATGAAGTCTCAGTATCCTTGGATGGACCACAGAGTACATTTCCACGGTTTGGCGGCAATTTCGAGACACAAGAGACGTTCGTCGTAGACCAGTAGAAGGACGAGCACGAATAATAACCCATCAGCAGGACTGATATCTGCCAGACGAAATCGGAGTACACCTGCAAGGTGATTGGTTGCTGTTTTCTGACAAACCGTACATCAGAGACTCACAACAGCAGGACTGTTTGCCAGGCGTCCGGCCGTGTGGATCACACTCACTCCAGCCCACAGGCGGGCCCGTGTACTCTGCAGTTGGCAACATTACATTTGGACCCCGAATAATGGGTGGGATGTGCCTTTTGTAAATGAATACTATTTCAGTTTGTAAAATGATTCTCGTCGCACATTACTCTGGAGAAAACCTGGTAGCCAATAAAAATCCAGGAATGTCGTGGAAAGAAACTGGAGTGATGCTGATGGCATCATGGAGTGGTGAGCCATCATGGCGAATGGCTGTACGGAGCTACACACTCCACTGGTGGTCGGAGGTACACTGTAAACGCTCAGAGGTACACAGATCGGGTACTACTACCAAATGTTCGCCTTTTCAGAGGTGCAGTTGGTCTTTGTGGACGTTAACTCCCGTCTGCATCAAGCTGGTCTGGTAGACGAATTTCTTGAAGGTGGCGATATCTGTCGCATGGACTGGCCAGCGAGGTCCCAAGGTCTGAATCGTTAGGACATGCCTGGGATGCAGTAGGAAGGCGAACTGCATCCTGTCAGCCTCCACCAAAGACACTTGCTCGCTTCCACGCCACTCTTACTGAGGAATGGGAACAAATGCCAAGAGAGCTCTTGTATCCTCCCCTAAAGAGCTGTAACACACCACCTGTCACTTATCTGGCTTTGGTGTGTGTTCACCCCAGCTAATTGACTAACAGATCAACAGAGAGTGCAAAACTGCCGCAATATCGGATAACGCAAAGAAAGTAATAAGGCCTTGTGACTCCTGATTGAACTGCAGTGGCAGTGTTGACATTAATTGATTCAGAATTGATCCCTTTTAATTAAAAGTGGTGCACATTGATGTTATATTCAGCTACTGAACACCAGATGTAAATGTTGAACATAAAATTAATTAAGAAAGTGACTTGGGATTTCAACTATTTGATGGCAAACGGATGCAGTCGATTAGCACAAATTTATTTTAACTCCCGACCTTCAGTCATCACATTACATGACTCTCCTAACAGGCAGCGGGAATAAATTGCGTTAACGTGGAGTAAAGCGTGATAAATCAAAATTAATTCCTATCGACTGACCCAGGTGTAATGCGAAGTGCGAGAAGAATTCTACAATACATGGCCCATGGAACCCTCATGGAAACTTTGCTGGCGGGATCCAACAAATTAATCAGTGGCCGGAGTGAGCGCAATATCACCGAATTCATTGTGGCGGGGCGTCGTCGTCGTGAGGACGTCGGCCGGCCTCGTGGTGCTGCAACACTGCGCTCGTCTATTCACTCCTAGCTATCTTGCTCAGTACATAGCTGAACGAAAACTTTCTATCTCCAAGCTCAATTGTTCCGTTTGCTAAGTCCTAAACTGCAGAGATGCTCACTCTCTCTCAGGCAAGCTGAGGAAAGAACGCCAGCCGGGATGGCCAAGCAGTTCTAGGCGCTTCACTCTGGAACCGTGTGACCGCTACGGTCGCAGGTTCGAATCCTGCCTCGGGCATGGATGTGTGAGATGTCCTTAGGTTAGTTAGGTTTAAGTACACTCCTGGAAATTGAAATAAGAACACCGTGAATTCATTGTCCCAGGAAGGGGAAACTTTATTGACACATTCCTGGGGTCAGATACATCACATGATCACACTGACAGAACCACAGGCACATAGACACAGGCAACAGAGCATGCACAATGTCGGCACTAGTACAGTGTATATCCACCTTTCGCAGCAATGCAGGCTGCTATTCTCCCATGGAGACGATCGTAGAGATGCTGGATGTAGTCCTGTGGAACGGCTTGCCATGCCATTTCCACCTGGCGCCTCAGTTGGACCAGCGTTCGTGCTGGACGTGCAGACCGCGTGAGACGACGCTTCATCCAGTCCCAAACATGCTCAATGGGGGACAGATCCGGAGATCTTGCTGGCCAGGGTAGTTGACTTACACCTTCTAGAGCACGTTGGGTGGCACGGGATACATGCGGACGTGCATTGTCCTGTTGGAACAGCAAGTTCCCTTGCCGGTCTAGGAATGGTAGAACGATGGGTTCGATGACGGTTTGGATGTACCGTGCACTATTCAGTGTCCCCTCGACGATCACCAGTGGTGTACGGCCAGTGTAGGAGATCGCTCCCCACACCATGATGCCGGGTGTTGGCCCTGTGTGCCTCGGTCGTATGCAGTCCTGATTGTGGCGCTCACCTGCACGGCGCCAAACACGCATACGACCATCATTGGCACCAAGGCAGAAGCGACTCTCATCGCTGAAGACGACACGTCTCCATTCGTCCCTCCATTCACGCCTGTCGCGACACCACTGGAGGTGGGCTGCACGATGTTGGGGCGTGAGCGGAAGACGGTGTAACGGTGTGCGGGACCGTAGCCCAGCTTCATGGAGACGGTTGCGAATGGTCCTCGCCTCTACCCCAGGAGCAACAGTGTCCCTAATTTGCTGGGAAGTGGCGGTGCGGTCCCCTACAGCACTGCGTAGGATCCTACGGTCTTGGCGTGCATCCGTGCGTCGCTGCGGTCCGGTCCCAGGTCGACGGGCACGTGCACCTTCCGCCGACCACTGGCGACAACATCGATGTACTGTGGAGATCTCACGCCCCACGTGTTGAGCAATTCTGCGGTACTTCCACCCGGCCTCCCGCATGCCCACTATACGCCCTAGCTCAAAGTCCGTCAACTGCACATACGGTTCACGTCCACGCTGTCGCGGCATGCTACCAGTGTTAAAGACTGCGATGGAGCTCCGTATGCCACGGCAAACTGGCTGACACTGACGGCGGCGGTGCACAAATACTGCGCAGCTAGCGCCATTCGACGGCCAACACCGCGGTTCCTGGTGTGTCCGCTGTGCCGTGCGTGTGATCATTGCTTGTACAGCCCTCTCGCAGTGCCGGGAGCAAGTATGGTGGGTCTGACACACCGGTGTCAATGTGTTCTTTTTTCCATTTCCAGGAGTGTAGTTCTAACTCTAGGGGACTGATGACCTCAGACATTAAGTCTAATAGTGCTCAGAGCCATTTGAACCATTTTTTTGAGAGAACGCCACATCCACACTCTAGGCAAGCTGGCAACAGAAGAAACCTCTACGGAGACTTCTGCCAGTCTGCTCTTCGCCTCCGTTTCCCTTCCAGCAAAATCACTTACGCCAATTGCAGCGCAAGTCGCGTTAATTATGCGTCGCTTCCCAGTGCCGACCAATGCCTGCTCTGGGAAGCAAACAAATTCCCACAAAATTTCCCTTCCTCTCAACTTCTGCTGTTTAGCTCCTCCCAGGACACCCATGAAGGTTAGTATATGCATAAAACTCCCATTTTTCCGAAATTTTGACTCCCAGGAGAGTATTTCAAATTCCTTGGTCCTACGTTTCCATCGGAGGCCAGCGTATTTCATTCTGTCGCTCTTCACTTGATTTACTTCAGATTCTGTGGACCGTGAATTCAGCATGAAGCTGCTATAGTCACGAATGCGCATATTTTGACCTCTGTTGACCGCTCCACTGTAGCATAGCGCGGCCTTACCGCATGATTCACTGAAAACGGGACGACGGACATTTATCAACATGCGTACATGTTCTCCGTCTGTTTCCCGGTACACCAGCATGGGGTACAACACCCCCTCACTGTCACTCATCTTAAGGCAGCTGGAGTCCATGCCCAGTTACTGCTTTCTCAGAGCTTGAGCTGCCCTAAGTTGCCTATTGTCGCTTCCCTTCTTGTGCCGCCACCCGGCCACGGTCAACTCTGAATACTTCCCTGGGATAACCTAGCTTCCAGTAAATCAACGCGTTTCCACAAAGTTTTCACGTTACGTGAATTACTTTAAAACCATCACCCAACATTAATTATTCCAATATGTCCATACTATACCCTCTACAAGATGCATTGTGCCTTGTCAGTCATTTTTGTTCAGCCCTACTGTTTGCTCAACGTGAGTTCGGTGATCTTTAATGACTTCATGTAAGGGCATAGTTCTTGCCATCTTACAGAGCATGTCACATTGCTGCGCAGCATGTACGGCTGTTACGGGTAAACATAACCAATATTAACTGCTTGCCGGCCGAAGTGGCCGTGCGGTTAAAGGCGCTGCAGTCTGGAACCGCAAGCCCGCTACGGTCGCAAGTTCGAATCCTGCCTCGGCCATGGATGTTTGTGATGTCCTTAGGTTAGTTAGGTTTAACTAGTTCTAAGTTCTAGGGGACTACTGACCTCAGCAGTTGAGTCCCATAGTGCTCAGAGCCATTTTTGAACTGCTTGAATTGTTGTGAAAGAGATATCCTTATCGTCGCTATCAGAACATATCTAACATTATGTTTCAGGTGCAGTTATACGCCAAACGTCTTATTATTAATCCGTAGCTTGTTCAGTAATCCTCTCTACATCCTGTTAAGGCAATATCTCATATTTTCGTGATTATGCTTAACTAGTTCAGTAATCCCTCATCTCTCCCTGTTCTTTGAAGAAACGAACTACCAAGTATAAAATTCCTTCAGACGTCTGGTTACTTTACAAATGAATAAATATGTTAAACACATGGTGTCCCACAAAGGAGTTTAGACTGTTCGGACTTTAATAATCTGAACAAAGATAACAAAACTATAAAACTGTGTGGCGGACTATGATTCGAACTCCGAACCTTTGCCTTTCGGGGGCAAGTGCTCTACCATCTGAGTTACCCAAGCACGACTCACGCCCCGTCCTCACAGCTTCAACTCCGCCAGTACCTCCGCCAGTACCTCGCCTCCTTTCTTGTTCACAGAAGCTCTTCTGCGAACTTTGCGGAACTAACTCTCCTGGAAGAAAAGACACTGCGGAGACATGGCTTAGCCACAGCCTGGGGGATGTTTCCATAATGAGATTTTCACTCCGCAGCGGAGTGTGCTCTGATATGAAACTTCCTGGCAGATTAAAACTGTTTCGCAGAAGAGCTTCAGTGAAGTTTGGAAGGTAGGAGACGAGGTACTGGCAGGATTGAAGCTATGAGGACGGGTCGTGAGTCGTGCTTGGGTAGCTCAGATTGTAGAGCACTTGCCTGTGAAAGGCAAAGGTCCCGAGTTCGAGTCTCGGTCCACCACACAGTTTTTAATCTGCCAGGAAGTTTCATATCAGATCACACTCCGCTGGGAACAAAACTATGAATTTTTAAGTCACATATGTCGTCATGACAATACTGATGACGTTTCACTGTCGAAGGTGTTGAAAATGTGTTCGGCAGCAATACAGCGTTTGCAGAGTTACGGAACACATCGACCAACATGTGCTACCACTGACACTGGAACGGATTCACAAGCAGTCAGAATCGCCCGTCTAATGTAATCCACCGAACGCGACTTTGCGGCGTTGATGGTGCTCTTCAGAATTCTCCACGGAAGGAAGTCTAACGGCGTTAGATCGGGAGATCTGGGTGTAACCTCAACGCTCCTGCAAATGTTCCATCCTGGAATTGCCACACATCAGGATATTAATGTGACGGTGCAGCATCTTGTCGAAAAAAAAAGAGACCTTCATGTGTATACAGTTGATGAACAGCTCTTACAATTCGTTCCTGCAACAGGGTAAGGTACTTAACACCTGCCGGCGGCTGTGGCAGAGCGGTTCTAGGCACTTCAGTCCGGAACCGCGCGACTGCTACGGTCGCAGGTTCGAATCCTGCCTCGGGCATGAATGTGTGTGATGTCCTTAGGTTAGTTAGGTTGTAATGTTGTTGCTTTAATTTGTTATGAAAGCGGTGCTGATAGACAATAAAAGCGGTTTAAAAGCTGTGAGCTGTCTGGGGAAGTTAACCTTGCTTTACTGCGCAACTGTTTCACCAGGCATCCAGTCTAGCTTACCAAATTCCCAACCAGACTAACATTAATTATAATTGTTTAATAGTCATACGACAACCGGTGATATATATATATATATATATATATATATATATATATATATATATATATATAAAAGAGAATTTAAATAAAAAGAAATAAATCAGTTTATATTTGGAAATTTATTTTAACATTGATCATTGAAATTTCAGCATATTAAACTTGATTCATAGCTAAACTGGTACCTTATTTAGGATTGTGAAAATGTGAGTTTCTAATCTTACGGAACACATCAAATATGGAGCTAAGATTGGGGGACTGCATACAACACTGCATTCATAAAATAACACACAAAGAACGATGAAACGTATGCAAGAGGAAATTAACCACAACCAACCGATTCAATTTTCACCCAAAGAAGTTACGTTCGTAGCGCAGTCCTGTCCGTCATGAAATTACCACACACTGGTACACTACATTCATACTAACTCTCTCTGAAATCTTCCCAAAAAGAATAGATGAGGGCTACTTTGATGCTTACACCACATGCTCCACGTGGTCAACTTGGTTTACGCAAAGAGTGTAACTCCACAATAATTTTGATAACTAAAATAAATTACATCGAAATTTACTAAAGAAAAACATCGAACTGGTTACTGTCGTCTTATTATTAACCTGATGGGTCAAACAATTGTATAACCACGTGGTACTGGTCTCACAAAGTACACCCCACGTGGGTTGATCATAAAGAAAAGTTGCTATATTGAAAAAAATTGTCAAGACGAGACGTTATAATCTCACGCACATTCGCATTTAAGATTGATGATCTTAGTTAGAGTTACTGATCAACACGTGGTCCCACTTTACTCACAAAGTAGTGACAAAGCAACTACTGGAAGATATTCTGAACTTCACTCGAATCACACTGCGTTGCAATTTAAGATAACATTAGATATTTTAGAGCTAAACCTGAAATAAAGGTGATTAAATTTTCAGTTAGGCTGATCTTAAGAAATCCATTGTCCTACGGACTTAGCAGAGACGCGCTTAGCCAGAGATCTTACCACTTCAGACTGACCTCGGCTCCTACCGAGCGTGCTTCACAGATACAAAACGGAAGTGATCAGAGAGGCAGCTTCCTATACCAACATGACAAGGGACGGACAGGACCATACTAAGAATAGAAACCTCTCTGCTTTTAGAAACCGTAGCTACCGGTTCGACGTTGGTCCTACTGTTCTCTAGCAGTCACACTTGTCTGCTACCATCCAGCATGCAACTACAAATACATTTGCTCATTCATCCTCCCACACAGAAGGGAAGGGGGATGACACTATCTTATCATATACAGTGATGACAGTATCTTATCATATACAGTATATAAAAGAAAGTGGATGTAGGTTCTGTATGAGACTGTGTGACATGAATTACATATAAAGTGTGTTTTAAAGTGTACTAGTGTGACAGATCGTTCTTGTTTATGTGTAAGAGTAACACGTTTCACTGCTCAGTCTCCTCCCAGATAGTCAGAAACACCGCAGTAAATTTAGAAGAGGAATTTATGCCGTAAATGACAACAGATTTAAGAAATTAACATGAAAGGAATCCAACAGAGACCTTTCAAGGTTTAAATAGTTCTAAACATAAACGAAGCCAAGACAGAGTACCTCGTCATTGTCAGACTGTTGATCATGTACAATCACTGCAGGTTGGGGACCAGTCCTACAAGAGAGTGCAAGAATTCAAATACGTAGGGGCACTTTTCACTGAGAACTCGTCATGTGAAGCAGAGATCAATGCCAGAACACAAGCAGGAAACCGATCTTACCACAGCCTAGCACAACTGCTTCGGTCCAGATATCTCTCCAGACGATTCAAGAATCGACTGTACAAAACCCTGATCCAGCCTGTTGTTCTACATGGCTGTGATACATGGAGTATCCGGAAACAGGACTGCCATGAGCTCCCTGTTTTTGAGAGAAAAGTGCTTCGGAAGATCTTCGGTCCGGTTCTGGATGCAGATACAGAGGAATGGAGGATCAGATACAACCAAGAGCTAGAGGAACTACACCAGCAGGTCCCTTCGTCAGGTCACGAACCCTTCCTTCCCTCTCAAATTTGTCGCGTAATTTCGTTGTTGTTGCACGTGACGGGGGCGCAGTATTGAACTCTGCCCACCATCGTGTCTGCACTCCTTTCTTGTTCTCACATTCTACGATAACACTTTAAAATCTACTTTATTTACTCCAATGACAAGTTTCTGACTATTTTGTAATTTACTTGTAGTCATTGGCAGCTGAAACTAACAAGAAAAAAAAGAAATGAATTGCTACACACGCTGCTCATGAAAGTTCCATATAATCACAATTGGATGGGGTTGTCGATAATACATCCTGTGTTATTATAGTTCAAACGATCTAAACCCCTTTGTTGGACACCTTGTATTTGATGTTAACCATCAAATAGGTTTATGGTTGGAGCCATAAAACCCTAATTATCTTGGTTTTGATAGTTTCGAATCATTCAGCCAAATGCTAATGGAGAAGTCAAACCAAAACTGAACACAGAACATTTAGTGAGCGGTAAACTGTTGAAACATCACCTTAGAAATATTTATCAATTACTGTACTGGTTAACCCCTTACATTATTTGATTTTCAAACAGCTGAGCAGAACTGAACGTACTCCGACATTTCTCTCTTTACTTATTCTGATCGACACTAAACTGACACACAATATTTTTAGTGCAACGCAATCTGGATTTCAATAATCCCTACAAAAGTATGGCCCTGACTAACAATAACCTATACTTTTCATGAATCACTTACCTAAGATTCTAACTACTGAAGGCACTAACTACTGATAGGCATAGTTAGCAAATGAAAGATTTTGATAGAAAACAAACAATGTGTTTACCTTAATAATATTGAAAAGTCATCATATATACATATATATATATCAGTTCATGATATCCAGTATTACAAATTTACTCTTTCTGATGGACACACGTCCAGATCGTCCACTCTCAAAACTCCGCCATTTCTCTCCCCACATCCACCACTGCTGCCGGCTCACCTCCAACTGCGCAACGCTACGCGCTGTTCACATTCAGCTGCCCAACACTACAATGGCAGACAACAATGCAAACTAGCCACAGACTGCACACAGCACAGCCAGTGATTTTCATACAGAGCGCTACGTGGCGTTACCAACATAAAAACCTAAACAGCCTACTTACACTGTTTTCCTTTCATAATTTCTTCAGCTAGGTGTGAAATAACACTAAACTAAACTCCGTCCGAACAGGCCTTGGAAGGCCCAACGGTACCGACCAGCCGCCGTGTCATCCTCAGACCACAGGCGTCAGTGAATACGGATATGAAGGAGCATGTGGTCAGCACACTGCTCTCGCATTATAAAATACTAAAAATCAAATACAAATAATCTCGATCACGTTTACAGATTTTTTTATTTGTTAGCAACCAGTTTCGACCATTTCCTCAGACATCTTCAGGCTTTTCACCGCTGCAATACAGACATATTGAGTTTTTGTATAGAGAGATGAAAATACATCGCTCTCTCTACTGAAACGCAGTATTACTGTACTGCAGCGGTCAAAAGCCTGAAGATGGTCTGAGGAAAGGGCCGAAACCGGTTTCTAACGAATAAAAGACCTGAAAACGCGTCGAGACTGTTTTTATTTGATTTTTAGTATGTTATACCGATCGCTGTGCTCCAATCACAGAATGCTTTCTACAATGTTAAGTGCGTAATTATGTTTAAAGTCGCCAGCTGCGCTCAATCTCAAATACTGGATTAGTATAGTCTGGGTAATTTGCGCCCCCAGAGTTAGCTGTCTCAAGAAATATACGCAGTTTCTAATTGGAATACTTGGCTTACCGTGTTAAACCTTTAACGTAAGATTATACCTCTTAAGCGGGGTAGGACGTAAAACAGGCCGACTTGGAGCAGGAGAGGCACCACAGGACATTTTAATTTTCACTGTCTGTACTTTTACACGTAAATTCATAAAACTTTGTCAGCATGACCAGGAAGGATAAAGGATTCACACTCGTAGCAGAGGAAGTTGAAAAACATAACAAAATAATTTTTTTTACATGTGAAATTTCATCATTTTTTTCACTTACTATCGGCTGCATTTGTTCCTATAGGTACACTTTTCATCGTAAGTAAGAGAGATTCTTCGATGAATTTTTCACAGCATACAAACCATACTTACAGGTGTATGAAACACTAGAATTTATTTAATTTATGAAAAATGAATGAGCTGTTACATTTTAAACTTCATATTTAGAAAAAACTCAAATTTTATAGTTAATTATCTCAATTTTTACCACAGTTTTTATAGATTTGGAAAATTCTAAAGTTTCATATATCTGTAGTTTGTATGCTGTGAAAAATTCATCGAAGAATGTCTCTTACTTATGAACAGAAGTGTACCTACAGCAACAAATGCAGCCAATAGTGCAGTATGTGTTCGAAGGTATCCGAACACCCCAAAAACATACATTCTTCATATTAGGAGCATTATGCTGTCACCTACAGCCAGGTACTCCATATCAGCGAGCAGCAGTCATTAGACATCGTGAGAGAGCAGAATGGGGCGCTGCGAGGAACTCACGGACTTCGAAAGTGGTCGGGTGATTGGGTGTCACTTGTGTCATACGTTTGCACGTGAGATTTCCACACTCCTAAACATCGCTAGGTCCACTGTTTCGGATGTGGTAGTGAAGTAGAACCGTGAAGAGACACGTACAGCACAAAAGGGTACATTCCGACCTCGTCTGTAGACTGACAGAGACTGCCGACATTTGGAGAGCATCGAAATGTGTAATAGACAGACATCCATGCAGACCATTACACAGGAATTCCAAACTGCATCAAGATCCACTGCAAGTACTGTGGCAGTTAGGTGGGAGGTGAGAAAACTTGGATTTCGCGTTGTCGAGCGGCTACTCATAAGCCACACATCACGCCAGTAAATGACAAACGACGCCTCGCTTGGTGGAAGAAGTGTAAACATTGGACGATTGAACAGTGGAAAAACGAATCACAGTGCACAGTCTGGCGATCCGATGGCAGGTTGTGGGTATGGGGAATGCCCAGTGAACGTCGTCTGCCAGCGTGTGTAGTGCCAACAGTAAAATTCGGAGGCGGTGGTGTTATGGTGTGGTCGTGTTGTTCATGGAGTGGGCTTGGACCCATTGTTGTTTTGCGTGGCACTATCGCAGCACAGGGCTACATCCATATTTTAAACACCGTCTTGCTTCCCACTGTTGAAGAGCAATTTGGGGATGGCCATTGCATCTTTCAACACGATCGAGCACCTGTTCATAATGGACAGCCTGTGGGGGAGTTGTTATACGATAATAACATCCCTGTAATGGAATGGCCTGCCCAGAGTCCTGACCTGAATCCTACAGTACACCTTTGGGATGTTTTGGAACGCCGACTTCAAGCCAGGCCTCACCGGCCGACATCTACACCTCTCCTCAGTGCAGCAGTCCGTGACGAATGGGCTGCCATTCCCCAAGAAACCTTCCAGCACCTGATTGAACTTATGCCTGTGAGAGTGGAAGCTGTCATCGAGGCTATGGGTGGGCCAACATCATATTGAATTCCAGCATTACCGATGGAGGGCGCCACTAACTTGTAAGTCTTTTCAGCCAGGTGTCCGGATACATTTGATCACATAGTGTAAGTGAAAAAAAAATGATGTAATTTCACACGTAAAAAAATTATTTTCTTATGTTTTTGAAGTTGCACTGCTATGAGTGTGAATCGTGAATCCTTCCTGGCTATGCTGACAAAGTTTTATGAATTTATTTGTAAAAGTATAGAGAGTAGAAATTGAAATGTCCAGTGGTGTCTGCTCTCCTCCAAGTCGGTCCGTTTTACTTCCTATCCACCCTAAGGAAGAGAGACACCACACCCTCTCTTAGGAGAAAGAACGTTCAGAATACCTGTCAGACTCCAGGACCGCCAAGACTGGAACGTGATCTCACTCATGTAGGCCTCGCACCAGTGGCGTGGTGACGTCAAGCGGTCAGTCGCTACAGGCTTCGCTCGATGGTGTATCCCACAGGCCGGAGCCGCAAAGCTTCACGGGCGTGCAGTCGGCGGATACAGAGGGACGCGGAGGTTCATTGTGAGGCGGTGGCGAGTGTCCCCGAGGGAACAGCCAGCAAATCCCAGGGGCCTCACCTTAACTCAGCCGGCAGTCCGGCCTACCCAGTGCCAGCCCTCCTGTAACGCATTACTGCAAGAAACCTGCCGGGGGTGGAAGCTAGGAGGAGGAGGGGGAGAGGACAGGGGTGGCGCGAGGCGCTCCTACCCCCCCCCCCCCCCACCAGCCCCACCCCTACCCCTGCACGCCGTGTCGTGCCACGGCACACAGCAGCGGAAAGCAAGGTACTCTCTGTGTCTAGGCGGCTGCGCGTCCGCCGAGCTAATTCGGTTTAATCTCTTACCTCGCTGTAAACTCGTTTCCGCTAAATAAAGCAGAATTGAAAAAGACAAGGAGGAGCGTCGGCGGCGGTGACGGAAAGAAAGGGGTGCGCAACCCCCCCCCCCCCCCGGTCCCAGTGCAGGCCCGGTAAATGAGCTCCGGGCCCTTATCTCGGCGTGGCTGGGGGATGTCGCAGCAGCCGCTGGAGGAAAAGGGTTGCCGCAGTCTCGGCTGGGCTGCTCCGCTACACTGGGGGCTGCAGGTAACAGCTCCACTGCCGCGACTCTGACAAGGGGAAGGCCTCAGACACGGCCAACCGATTCGGCTCAAATTTGGCAGGTCGCTTGTGTACAACCTAAAACGAAAGGAATCTGAGACATTTTAGGTCAACACCCCCGCGTTATTGAGTAAATCACCCCTAAAAGTTATGACGAGCAATCGACTCAAAATTGGGGGGCATCGATACATAATTGTAAATAGAGCAATTTTCTTCATCAGGTAGTAGAAGTAATCCATCGAACTACAGAGGCCCGCATCTCGTGCTCGTGCAGTAGCGTTCTCGCTTCCCACGCCCGGGTTCCCGGGTTCGATTCCCGGCGGGGTCAGGGATTTTCTCTGCCTCGTGATGGCTGGGTGTTGTGTGCTGTCCTTAGGTTAGTTAGGTTTAAGTAGTTCTAAGTTCTAGGGGACTGATGACCATAGATGTTAAGTCCCATAGTGCTCAGAGCCATTTGAACCATTTTTTGAACTACAGACCTATATCATTGACGTCGGTTTCCAGTAGGGTTTTGGAGCATATACTGTATTCAAACATTATGAATCACCTCGAAGGGAACGATCTATTGATACTTAATCAGCATGGTTTCAGAAAAAATCGTTCTTGGGCAACACGAAGTAATGGCCGCTATCGACAGAGGATCTCAAGTTGATTCCGTATTTCTAGATTTACGGAAAGCTTTTGACACCGTTCCGCACAAGCGACTTCTAATCAAGCTTCGGGCCTACGGGGTATCGTCTCAGTTGTGCGACTGGATTCGTGATTTCCTGTCAGGAAGGTCGCAGTTCGTAGTAATAGACGGCAAATCATCGAGTAAAACTGAAGTGATATCAGGTGTTCCCCAGGGAAGCGTCCTGGGACCTCTGCTGTTCCTGATCTATATAAATGACCTGGGTGACAATCTGAGCAGTTCTCTTAGGTTGTTCGCAGATGATGCTGTAATTTACCGTCTACTAAGGTCATCCGAAGACCAGTATTAGTTGGTCGGACGACGGCGGACGATGGGGGAGGCAGAAATTAAGCCAACTCAAGTGGGATACAATCGAGCAGCCCCCCTCCCCCCCCCCCCCTTTCCCGATAGTGCTGATCTCTCCCCACGCGGTTATCATTCGTTCGATCTCTTAAAAAAGGCCTTGAAGGATCGGCGATTTCTGTCGGACGACCATGTGCAACAGGCAGTTATGGACTACTTCATGCACCAGGACACAGCGATATACCAAACTGGTATTTCTAACCGGGTGCGAAGGTGGGATGATTGCGTTAATGTTCACTTCCATTTTGTCTGATAGGCATACCGATTCTCGTCTGTACGACTTTCGAACGGAAACTTTTCGATCGCCCCTTATATTTGACTTAAAGCAAGTATGCGAAAAATGTTTCGTAAAGGTCTGAAATGATATTCAGAGTTCGTTGGAAGTCGTCAAGTGCTCTCATTATGAAACCCTGGATGACTACACTCTGTGTAATTTGCCCTTCGATTTAAGCAGAAGCTAGTTTTTCACGCAGCTCAAAGTTTACGACGCCATAACTCCTGATATACCTGTCATACAACTATACAGGGTGATCCATTGATCGTGACCGGGACAAATACCTCACGCAATAAGCGTCAAACGAAAAAACTACGAAGACCGAAACTTGTTTAGCTTGAAGGGGGAAAGCAGATGACGCTATGGTTGGCCCGCTAGATGGCGCTGCCATAGGTCAAACGGATATCAACTACGTTTTTTTAAAATAGGAACCCCCGTTTTTATTACATATTCGTGTAGTACGTAAACAAATATGAATGTTTTAGTTGGCCCACTTTTTTCGCTTTCTGATATATAGCGCTGTAATAGTCACAAACATATGGCTCACAATTTTAGCCGAACAGTTGGTAACACGTACGTTTTTTAAACTAAAATACAGAACGGAGGTACGTTTGAACATTTTATTTCGGTTGTTCCAATGTGATACATGTGCCTTCGTGAACTTATCATTTCTGAGAACTCATGCTGTTACAGCGTGATTACCTGTAAATACCACATTAATGCAATAAATGCTCAAAATGATGTCCGTCAACCTCAATGCATTTGGCAGTACGTGTAACGACATTCCTCTCAACAGCAAGTAGTTCGCCTTCCGTAACGTTCGTACATGCATTGATAATGCGCTGACGCATGTTGTCAGGCGTTGTCGGTGGATCACGATAGCAAATATCCTTCAACTTTCCCCACAACAAGAAAGCCGGGGACTTCAGATCCGGTGAACGTGCGGGCCACGGTATGGTGCTTCGACGACCAATCCACCTGTCATGAAATATGCTATTCAATACAGCTTCAACCGCACGCGAGCTATGTGCCGACATCCATCATGTTGGAAGTACATCGCCATTCTGTCATGCTGTGAAACATCTTGTAGTAACATCGGTAGAACATTACGTAGGAAATCAGCATACACTGCACCATTTAGATTGCCATCGATAAAATGTGGGCCTATTATCTTTCCTCCCATAATGCCGCACCATACATTAACCCGATAAGGTCGCTGATGTTCCACTTGTCGCAGCCATCGTGGATTTTCCGTTGCCCAATAAGCTTATATTATGCCGGTTTACGTTATCGCTGTTGGTGAATGACGCTTCGTCGCTAAATAGAACGCTTGCAAAAAATCTGTCATCGTCCCGTAATTTCTCTTGTGCCCAGTGGCAGAACTGTACACGACGTTCAAAGTCGTTGCCATGCAATTCCTGGTGCATAGAAATATGGTACGGGTGCAATCGATGTTGAGGTAGCATTCTCAACGTCGACGCTTTTGAGATTCCCGATTCTCGCGCAATTTGTCTGCTACTGATGTGCGGATTAGCCGCGACTGCAGCTAAAACATCTACTTGGGCTCATCATTTGTTGCAGGTCGTGGTTGTCGTTTCACACGTGGCTAAACACTTCCTGTTTCCTTAAATAACGTAACTATCCGGCGAACGGTCCAGACACTTGGATGATGTTGTCCAGGATACCGAGCAGCATACATAGCACACGCCCGTTGAGCATTTTGATCAGAATAGCCATACACCAACACGATATCGACCTTTTCCGCAATTGGTAAACGGTCCATTTCAACACGGGTAATGTATCACGAAGCAAATACCGTTCGCACTGGCGGAATGTTACGTGATACCACGTAGTTAAACGTGTATGACTATTAGAGCGCCATCTATTACAAAGCGAAAAAAGTGGTCCAAGTAAAACATTCATATTTAGTTATGCACCACACGAGTATGTAATAAAAAGTGGGGGTTCCTATTTAAAAGCCGGCCGAAGTGGCCGTGCGGTTAAAGGCGCTGCAGTCTGGAACCGCAAGACCGCTACGGTCGCAGGTTCGAATCCTGCCTCGGGCATAGATGTTTGTGATGTCCTTAGGTTAGTTAGGTTTAACTAGTTCTAAGTTCTAGGGGACTAATGACCTCAGCAGTTGAGTCCCATAGTGCTCAGAGCCATTTGAACCTATTTAAAAAAAACGCAGTCTACAGCCGTTTGACCGATGGTAGCGCGATCTAGTAGGCCAACCATAGCGCCATTTGATTTCCCGCTTCAAGCTAGACGAGTTTCGTTCTTTGTAGTTTTTTCGTTTGATGCTTATTTCGTGAGATATTTGGTCCGGTCACTATCAATGGGCCACCTTGTATAATTTTGCAGCTGCATTGAGCGGTGTATGCGGACACTGTCTGCAAAATTTGTTGTGAATAAGGTCAGTTGTAAAGAGGTATTAAATTACAACGTCATGCATGACGCGGCAGTTTTAATGCATGAACAGTGAAGATGCAAATAAGCGATAAATTATTTTTCTTCAGTCATTTTGTAGGACGTGTCAGCACGTATCGTAAACGTTAAAATTACGTTTAGAGATGCTTGCAGATCGCTAGTGCTCTCTTTCTCAAATACTGAATGTTTTTAGTGTGGGTAAGTTGGGCGCCACAACTTAACGCTGCCTCGAGACGTATGCACAGTTTCTGACTTTAGAGGGCTACTTATAATCATTTTTTAATATTGTTCCATCGCTTAACGAGCCCACCATTCACTTAAATGAGTGATGGAAAACCACCGAAAAATCTTTAATATAAGATCAAGCCTCTTCATGAGTAGATCATGACACCTTTTGAATTTTTAAACTCGGTCAATAATTATGCTTAACACTGAAAATCAGTGTTTTTTTGCTCTTTCAAGTCTTTTCACAGGTAACGTGCAACTACCACTGTAGCCCTGAACCAGAACAGCCGCCTTGGTAATATAGACTACAACATTACTGCTCAAATTGGTTCAAATACCTCTGAGCGCTATGGGACTCAACTTCTGAGGTCATCAGTCCCGTAGAACATAGAACTACTTAAACCTAACCAACCTAAGGGCACCACACACATCCATGCCCAACGCAGGATTCGAACCTGCGACCGTAGCGGCCGCGCGGTTCCAGACTGTAGCGCCTAGAACCGCTCGGCCACCCTGGCCGGCTAACATTACTGCCGATCATCTTGAACACTTCAAGCCCTGCAGTACAAGGTAATTACAGTTTCCACGAAACATTCAAAGAAACTGATACAGGTAAAAATGGAAACGCCGTGTGGCTAGGGCCTCCCGTCGTGTTGACCGTTCACCTGCTGCAAGGCTTTCGAGCTGAAGCCACTTCGGCGACTTGCGTGTCGGTGGGGATGGAATGATGATGATACGGACAACACAACACCCAGTACCTGAGCGGAGAAAATCTCCGACCCAGCCGGGAATCGAACCCGGGCCGTTAGGTATGAGATTCCGTCGCGCTGACCATTCAGCTACCAGGGGCGGAGAATATTGTAACAAATGATGCAATATCGTACCTTTGTTGTTTACAATTTTTATTAATGTTGTATGACGCTACCCATCGTTACACGAGACACATGTAGTCATGACTGCAGCTGCTTTTACTTTAAATTTTATAACACAGTTTTAGCTTGTTGAATTAAAGAAACAGCAGTATTTCAAACTGCAGCTGCAAAAAACTGCTTCTACTTCGAATAATAGATCATATTTATACAATAAGTTGTGATCTGTAGGGTGCAGCCGCGCGGAGTGGCCGCGCGGTTTGAGCCGCCTTGTCACGGACTGCGTGGTCCCTCCCGCCGGAGGTTCGAGTCCTCCCTCGGGCATGAGTGGGTGTGTGTGTCTGTGTGTTGTTCTTAGCGTAAGTTAGTGTAAGTGGTGTGTAAGACTAGGGACCGATGACCTCAGCAGTTTGGTCCCTTAGGATTTCACACACTGTAAGTAGGCTGTTTATGTTTTCTCTATGTAAGTAGGTTGTTTATGTTTTCTCTATGTAAGTAGGCTGTTTATGTTTTCTCTATGTAAGTAGGCTATTTATGTTTTCTCTATGTAAGTAGGCTGTTTATGTTTTCTCTATGTAAGTAGGCTGTTTATGTTTCCTTATTGGCAACGTTACGTAGCGCTCAATATGAAAATCACTGGCTGTGCTGTGTGCAGTCTGTGGCTAGTTTGCATTGTTGTCTGCCATTGTAGTGCTGGGCAGCGGCAGCTGGATGTGAACAGCGCGTAGCGTTGCGCAGTTGGAGGTGAGCCGCCAGCAGTGGTGGATGTGGGGGAGAGAGATGGCGGAGTTTTGTAATTTGTCATGAACTGCTACATTTATATATGATCATATCAAGGTAAATACATTGTTCGTTCTCTATTAATATCTTTCATTTGCTAACTATCCCTATCAGTAGTTAGTGCCTTCCGTAGTTTGAATCTTTTATTTAGCTGGCAGTAGTGGCACTCGCTGTATTGCAGTAGCTTGAGCAGCGAAGATTTTTGTGAGGTAAGTGATTTGTGAAAGGTGTAGTTTAATGCTAGTCAGGGCCATTCTTTTGTAGGGAATTTTGAAAGTCAGATTGCGTTGCGCTAAAAATATTGTGTGTCAGGTTAAGCACAGTCATGTATAATTGTTCAAAAGGGGACGTTTCAACACATTTGAAAGCTTGTAAAATGCACGTCAGTGTCAGGAAATTGTCAGGAACGATGAAGGTATCCGGACATCCAGTTATACCAACACTCTGTTACGTACTCTTCAAAATCTACACGGTCGAGTCACGGTAACGTGACCACCGCCTATGTTCACCGTCAAAGTGCGACAGTCACTCACAGACGGCAGGTGGCAGCACTAGCAGTGGAGGATATATATTCTCTGCCTCGTGATGGCTGGGTGTTGTGTGCTGTCCTTAGGTTAGTTAGGTTTAAGTAGTTCTAAGTTCTAGGGGACTGATGACCATAGATGTTAAGTCCCATAGTGCTCAGAGGCATTTGAACCATTTGAGGATATATAAAGCGTGTCAGGAGGGGGGGGGAGGGGGGGGGGGATGGACGCGGAAACACTGCAGTCGTTGACGTAATGCGAAAACAGAGCGATTTATCTTACCTCCAGAAGGGCATGATCATTGGCTCCACCGAGCGAGGTGGCGCAATGGTTAGCACACTGGACTCGCATTCGGAAGGAGGACGGTTCAATCCCGGGTCCGGCCATCCTGATTTAGGTTTCCCGTCATTTCCCTATATCGAAAGGGCACGGCCGACTTCCTTCCCCATCCTTCCCTAATCTGATGAGACCGATGACCTCGCAGTTAGGTCTCTTCCCCCCAAATCAACCCAACCATCATTGGCTCCCGCAGCAAGGGTGGAAGCATTTCCGAAACGTGTAAGTCTGTAGACTGTCCACATGCCGCCGTGGTTAGAATATACCGTGAATGGCAAAATGGCGATATTCGAAACCGGCGCCGAGGTAATTATGGTGCACCACAGGCCATAGTTGATAGGGTGAACGACGGCTGTGGAGTTGTGCACGGGCGATTAGAATTGCTGCTACTGAACAACTGACCACCCAGACGGATTGATCGATTGCTAACAGTGTCTCCTCAGTGTTCGTTGAGCTAGCGCGACCGCATATGGACCTCCGCAACAGGTGCTCGGTTCATGCACCCATGCTGACTGGTGCTCATTGGCGATGAGGGATGGAACTTACACTCCAGTACCGCGATGGGACGTGCACTGCGTGGCGAAAGGTGGCCTTTTGAGATCATTCATGTTTCATGCTCCACCGGACGGATGGCCGTTGGTGTGTACGGCATGAAACGTTTGAAGGCAAACACCGTGCAACAACCGTCGGACGGGTTCAGGCCACAGGAGGGAGTGTTATGGTCTGGAGAAAATTTTGTGGCATTCCTTGGGTGATCTGGCCATTCTGGAAGGCACACTGGATCGACATTAGTATGTATCTAACCTTGGGGACCATGTCCACCCCTACATGCAGTTTGTTTTTCCTCGGCACGATGGCATCTACCAACAGGACAATGCAAAATGTCACACACCCCATCGTGTACCTGTGTGATTCTCAGAGCACCAGGATGAGTTTACCATGCATTGTGTACTGATTCGGGGACCTAGAAACAATGGAGGTGCTTCGTTCCGATGTATCCGTGGTTGACAACTGCACAACAGGCCATAGCAGTCCATCCACCCCACTGCCGCCCAACACCGAACCCAGGGTTATTGTGCGGTTCGGCCCTCAGTGGACACTCCCTCTCCCGCCAAGGAACGTCTCATACCAGACGAGTGTAACCCCAAATGTTTCTGTGGTGGAGTAATTATGGTGCACGTGGAGACAGTGTTTGTGCAGCACTTTCCGACATAGTGTAACTGAGGTGGAATAAGGGAAATTTGAAAATTTCTGATAAGGTCTTATGAGACCAAACTGGAGAGGTCATCGGTCCCTAAGCCTGCACACTACTTAATCTAACTTCGACTAACTTATGCTATGGACAACACACACACTCATACCAGAGGGAGGCCTCGAACCTCCGACAGGGCCGGAACCGCACGGACCGTTGTAAGTAGGCTATTTAGTTTTTCTTATTGGTAACACCACGTAGCGCTCTGTATGAAAATCACTGGCTGTGCTGTGTGCAGTCTGTGGGTAGTTTGCATTGTTGTCTGCCATTGTAGTGTTGGGCAGTTGGCTGTTAACAGTGCATAGCGTTGCGCAGTTGGAGGTGAGCCGCCAGCTGTGGTGGATGCGGGCAAGTGAGATGGCGGATTTTTGAGAATAGATAATCTGGAGGTGTGTCCATCAGAAACAGTACATTTGTAAGAATGGATGTCATGAGCTGCTATATATATTATGACTATTAAGGTAAATACATTGTTTGTTCTCTATTAAAATCTTTCATTTGCTAACTATGCCTATCAGTAGTTAGTGCCTTCCGTAGTTTGAAGCTTTTATTTAGCTGGCAGTAGTGGTGCTCCGTGTATTCCAGTAGTTCGAGTAACGAAGATTTTTGTGAGGTCACTGATTTGTGAAATGTATAGCGTAATTTAGTCTGCGCCATTTTCTTGTAAGAATTACTGAAGGTCAGATTGTGTTACGCAAAAAACATATTGTGTGTCAGTTTAAGCACAGTCATGTATAATTTTTCTAAGGGGGACGTTTTACGTGGCGACCCTGCCAGGATACCACACTGGAATCTTCTGATTTTTTCTTGTAGTTTGTGTAATTAGTGCAGCCTTTGTTTATTGCTAGCACGTAATTGTAGAGAGAATTTCCTTTGTAGTTGTAGTTTTTCATCCTTGTACAGTAAAACACTTGTGGCATGCATGTAGATTTGCACCAAGTATTTCGCAGCTGTGCTTGCAATTTTGCAATTAACAAGATATTACTTTCAATGCTATGTTATTGTGTTTTCTTATTTTGCTCTTCAAATTGTGGTTTTCTGTGTTGTAAAGTGAAATGGTCCAAATGGCTCTGAGCACTATGGGACTCAACTGCTGAGGTCATGAGTCCCCTAGAACTTAGAACTAGTTAAACCTAACTATCTGAAGGACATCACAAACATCCATACCTGAGGCAGGATTCGAACCTGTGACCGTAGCGGTCTTGCGGTTCCGGACTGCAGTGCCTTCAACCGCACGGCCACTTCGGCCGGCTGTCATGTGAAATATTGTGATAATAATGGCGTGTGAAAAACGTAATACTAGGCTCCAAAGTAAACTGAGAAATGACAGTGAAGACGAAAGCAGTGTGTTAGCGCTGCCGAGTAATGAATTAACTAATGTTCAAAGTAGTTCAAATGGCTCTGAGCACTATGGGACTTAACAGCTGTAGTCATCAGTCCCCTAGAACTTAGAACTACTTAAACCTAACTAACCTAAGGACATCACACACATCCATGCCCGAGGCAGGATTCGAACCGGCGACCGTAGCAAATGTTCAAAGTAGTAATTTGGTAATTGTGCATAGGGAAATGGAGCGGACTGCAAATAATGGTGTAGGCAGTGAAACAATTAGTGAACAGGGAAGCATTATCGATCGATCGGTCGTCAACAGCTCGCCTCAGGAATCCGAAATGACAGGACACAATCTTGCAAATACTGTAGATTCGGGTTTTGCGTCCTCACCGTTTTCTCAAATAAGTCAAGGCACATTTTCTGCTTGTCAAAATCTGAATGTTGCCGGTGCAAATGCACTGCCGAAAAGCATAGAGGAACAGATTCAAGACACTAATACATTATTATTGCAATTAATGCAACAAATGAAACAAAATCAGAGACAAACACAGCAACAGTTAGACACAATGGAACAAAAGCTTCAAAAGTTAGACTCAGTGGAACATACGCTTGAACAAACACGTGAAGATTTAACTACTGAGTTACATAAAATCGAATCGAAATGTCAAAAAGTCTGTAATGACGTAAAAACACAAATTTGTAAGTATTTCCAACCTATATTTTCGCGGCATGAAAATACATTACAGAATCACGAAGCAGCCATAAAAGAACTGCAAACTATTGTTCATGAAAATCATGAGACCTTGCAAGCTAAAATTGACTCAGTTGCATTTACCGATTCGGTTACACAACTTGCAAAAACTCAGGAAAACTTAAAGGACACAGTAGATAAGATTTCAACACAAATGGACACTCTGAAATTTGGTTCAGAAAAACACACTGAGGAAATAAGTACACTATCGGAGAAAGTAGCCGCACTTTCGGATCAGTTCACTAACTTATCTGCAAAGGTTGATGGTGATCTGAATGACACAAGACCTGTAGCCATCATCACTGACACAGAAGAGTATGAACAAATTAAGAAATTCAAACAAAATCAGAATCAAATTAATACGTAACACAAAAGAGAAATTCGGGAAGTACAAGATCAGTTGGCACAAGTAATACAAAAATTACATATTTCAGAGGACACTTGCGCTCCAACACGGGAAGAGGGACTTAGAAATACGGAAAAGCCACAAAATAATAACACAGGGCATTTTGGAAATTATGAAAGAAATTGGCAAGGTGTACCGAATTTTGAGATGGAACCGCCCACACGACAGTCATGGACTGTGCGGCTGGTCCCGGCGGAGGTTCGAGTCCTCCCTCGGGCATGCGTGGGTGTGTTGGTCCTTAGGATAATTTAGGTCAAGTAGTGTGTAAGCTTAGGGACTGATGACCTTAGCAATTTAGTCCCAAAAGATTTCACACACATCTGAACATTTTTGACCCTCTTCCTGCACATCTCGCGAAGGTTCGCGCTGCACAAGCTGGTTATTTATGTTTTTGACAGACGGCCACATTAATGCGACTGTACAGTGATGATGATGTCCCATACTCCGAAGAGCGTAGGGGACGATGTGGGAGACCCACGCCACTGCACCAGTCAAGGTCCTAGTGGAAAGGGTTTGCCATTGCCTTCCTCCGACCGTAATGGGGTGAATGATGATAATAGCGACCCAACACCCAGTCATCTCGAGGCCGGAAAAATTCCTGCCCCCGCCTGGAATCGAACCTTTTTTTTGTAACCATATATATTTTTTTTTTTTTTTGAGGGGGTAGACATTGCAGGACAGGCATAACAGTTTATATTTGGCATCGATGCATTGATTTTGAGTTTATGTTTGTGTATGTGATGCACTTGTGATGCCACAGGCACATTGTGTATTCTGGTTTGATCTCTTCCTCTAGTTACACTGTTAAGTGGGACAGTATGAGGAAAACGTCACCATGATAGGTGGAGCAGAAGTGGAAGAAACCGAGCGAGGTGGCGCAGTGGTTAGCACACTGGACTCGCATTCGGGAGGACGACGGTTCAATCCCGTCTCCGGCCATCCTGATTTAGGTTTTCCGTGATTTCCCTAAATCGTTTCAGGCAAATGCCGGGATGGTTCCTTTGAAAGGGCACGGCCGATTTCCTTCCCAATCCTTCCATAACCCGAGCTTGCGCTCCGTCTCTAATGACCTCGTTGTCGACGGGACGTTAAGCACTAACCACCACCACCAAGTGGAAGAAACTTTTTTTACATATACTACAGAATATACCTAAATTGAAGAAGAGAGAAAATTTTGTCATATTACATAAGAGAAGCAGAAAGGATAGTGTGAGTAATCAATAGAATTTTACAGGCACAAGGTAAAGGAAATCATTTAAAAAAAATCTAATAATAATAATAATAATAATGAGTAGTTGGCACTTTCCACTAAGTAATGCTTGTTTCCTATTCAGTATAGTACAAATAATGGAAGAAAAGTTAATTAAAAAGAAACTGGTAGTACTACTGTGCATACTTTTGACACTGTTTTGGCTGCGAGCATGACAGATGTTTGAACCCGGGACGCCGTGCGCGGGAAGCGAGAACGTTGCCGCAAGACCACGAGCTGCGGACCTGTACAATGTAAATCCGTATGTATTTCATATTTCTTTTACTATTCGTTTATGGAGGGTGCGGCGGAAACAGTGACCTGTTTCATATTGGGCACCATTGTCGACTACAGCCGGCATTTCGCACAGTTGATGGTCATAAATCTCCAGCTAACCGTGCTGTCCACGTATCCGTTGCCCTGTCGCTATTGCTGAATCCGATGTGATCTCATCATGTCTACCGATTGGATGATGATGATGATGATGATATGATCATGATGAGCCTTGACACTAATCCGCCAGCCGGCACGCGTTCCCACTCGGGAAGCAGCGCGTTATTAGACCGCTTGGCTAGACGGGCGGGGGGACTGAGCTTACAAAAAAAAAAAAAAAAAAAAAAAAAAAAAAAAAAAAAGAAATGGGTCTGAGTACTATGGGACTTAACATCTGTGGTCATCGGTCCCCTTGAACTTAGAACTACTTAAACCTAACTAACCTATGGACATCACACACATCCATGCTCGAGGCAGGATTCGAACCTGCGACGTAGCGGTCGCGCGGTTCTGGACTGAAGCGCCTAGAACCGCATGGCCACTCCGGCTGGCGGATTGAGTTTACCATAGTCCTGTGATCATCAGCAATTCAGAGGCGGGCTGCTAGATTTGTTACTGGTAGGTTTGATCATCACGCGAGTGTTACGGAAATGCTTCAGGAACCCGGGTGGGAGTCTCTGGAGGAAAGGAGGCGTTCTTTTCGTGAATCGCTACTGAGGAAATTTAGAGAACCAGCATTTAAGGCTGACTGCAGTACAATTTTACTGCCGCCAACTTAAATTTCGCGGAAAGACCACAGAAATAAGATGAGAGAGATTAAGGCTCGTACAGAGGCATATAGGCAGTCATTTTTCCCTCGTTCTGTTTGGGAGTGGAACAGGGAGAGAAGACGCTAGTTGTGGTACGACGTACCCTCCGCCACGCACCGTATGGTGGATTGCGGAGTATGTATGTAGATATAGAATCGAGCCATGGATTCTCAACAGAGAAACGTACCGAAGCTGGCCACGGCGCTGGAGCCAGCATGTCTTCACATCGCTCCCAGTACCTTCCAGAACCTCACTGACCCTCTTCCTGCACATCTCGCAACGCTTCGCGCTGTACAAGCTGGTTATTCATGCTTTGGTTGAGACGGTAAAAAAAAAAGTGGTTCAATTGGCTCTGAACACTATGGGACTTAACATCTGTGGTCGTCAGTCTCCTAGAACTTAGAACTACTTAAACCTAACTAACCTAAGGACAGCACACAACACCCATGCCCGAGGCAGGATTCGAACCTGCGACCGTAGCGGTCTACATCTACATCTACATCTACATTTATACTCCGCAAGCCACCCAACGGTGTCTGGCGGAGGGCACTCTTTTTTTTTTTAATCTTTATTCAGTTCATTGCTTTATACATATTAACCCACTACCTGACTACATTAGTGGGTCCTAATAGTGATACAAAGAAATGCAGCTATCTATTCTACACTACAGGTGACTTTATTATTATTCTTATTACTCTAATCTTACCGCTATGTGGTTCTAAGCTACTTAATCTACAAGGAAACTACATGCTACCTGCAGCGTTACAGGTGTGCCAGTGCTACTATAAACCTGATGGATGTTGGCCAGGCCCACTGAGCTAATCCCAGTGGGCATGCCCCTGGCACTAGACTGGCCCTCAACTTGGTATCGCTGCAGTCTATTCTAAGGTGTTATCCTATCTTCTACATCTAATCTAAATTACATACGTCATACTTGGTGCGTGTTCCAGTCCAGTGTTTATGTACCCCCCTCCCTCCTAGTCCAGGGCAAGGCGGATTCCAGCCGTGAAGCGGCTGGCCAAGTCCCTACCCGGCGGTACAGGATGGGTGCACGAAGTCTAAGTCGGTGAAAAGTTTTTGCCTTTCACGATTGTCCCTTAAAAAGTTCTTAAGGACTTTTTTCGATATTTCGTCTGTGAGTTTATTTAAGGTGTTAAAAGTGTTGTCGTGCCTTAGTTAGTGGTACGTGTCATTGTTTGGTAGCTGTTGTCTTAGGTCATGGGCTACGTCATCGAAGAGGTGGCACTCGTACACCACATGTTCTGGGGTGCCTTGCACAGCACCACAGTCACACGCGGGTGTAGCCTGCTTCCCAAACCGACATCGATATGTTGGGTATGGTCCATGTCCAGCAAGAAAGTGCAGCATTCCTCTTGTAGGCGTGAAAAATGTAAGTTTTATCCGTTCCTCTATGTCCGGTAGCAGATCATAGGTTCTCCGTCCCGTATCCTCGTTGCTACACTGTTCCTGCCACAGTTCGATCCCTCTCTTTTTGATGGCGTACTTATCCCCAGCATAAACCCCAAGTATCTCCCTAATTCTGTCTCCGTTCTCCTTCTTCGCCCAGTACCAGGCGGCCTGCTCACGAATTTTTATGTCCAGTGGACAGATCCCCATTAGCACTAAAAGCGCTCCCCCAGGTGTTGTCCTGTAGGCCCCTGCTGAGCGTAGAAGCATGTTCCGCTGCACTCTTCTTACGGCCATGGCAGGCATGACCCTCGTGAGTCTGTGTGCCCAGACCCCTGACCCGTATCCTACTATTGAGGTCAAGATACTATTATGGTATAATTTGATTAAGTTGGGTGGAAGGTGAAATCGTTTGTGACCAATTTCAATGAGATTGTTTAGTAAGACCAAGGATTTTTGAGATACGATATCAATGTGTGATGCAAAGTTCCACCTCTCATCGATGATTACACCTAGGTATCGGGCCTCGCGGCGCCGAAGAACTGGCGTGCCATTAATTCTTACAGTAGGGTTTCTGACCAGTTGGCCTTTGAGAAGTAGGTATGTAGATTTACTGGTTTTATGACACCATGATGTAAGTACAGTTATGGCTCTCTCCACTTTGGGCTCTAAGTCCTCGCGGCTTCGGCCGCCGACCAGCAGGAGGAGGTCGTCTGCGTATGCTATGACCTCTAGCACATCGTCACAGTTCTTCAGGTGTTCCAGTAATGGCTCCATGTTGATGTCCCAAAAGAGAGGTCCCAAGACAGAGCCCTGAGGACATCCTTTGGTCACAGTCTTCCTGACTATGCCGCTAGGGGCCGATAGCCAGACCTCCCTGTCTGCACAATAGCTCCTCAGACAGCCATGTAGTAGCCCTGGGCAGTTCTTTTCCCGCAAGCAGGAAAAGAGTGAGGGCCACCACAGGTTGTCGAAGGCGCCACTGATGTCCACCATGATGCCGACGACATACTTGTGCGGGGTGGAGCCACAGACCTCGGCGGCCAGGGCGATTACGTCAGACGCAGAACGCCCAGACCGAAAACCGAATTGCCTGTCACTCATCCCGCACAGCATGCGGTGTTCTGTCAGTCTGTTTGCCAGTAGCCTCTCAAAAAGTTTGCCCAGTATGTCTAACAAGCAGATGGGTCTGTATGACTTAATTTCGGTAGGATCTTTGTCTGGACCCTTTTTGATGATAATTATATTTGCTTTTTTCCATATTGATGGGAATTTCCCGAGTCTCAGGCACTCGTTGTATAACTTAGTGAGAGGAGCTACGAGCTGGGGGGGCAAGGAATTGCACCACCTCCGCAGTAATGCCGTCCGGGCCAGGAGCTTTTCCCCTTTTGAGGGCCTTGATCTGGGCAGCAACCTCCTCCTCAGAGAAGGGGTAAGTTCTGATATTATTGTCATAATCCCTTAGGTCTTCTCTCCTTATTCTTTTCTGTTCTTCTGTATCATTTTCCTCCACATCGTCAGGTAACAGGACCCGAAGGAGAGCCTCAGCAGTTTCCTGCCATGTGCCCGTCATCCGGTCCCCGTCCCTGACGGTGGATAGCACCATGGGTGATCTTATTTTGTCCCGTATCAGTTTGTACGGGACTCCACAAGGGTCTGTAGCCAATTGGCTTTTCACGTAATTTTCCCAGCTTCTGAACCTTACTGCCCTAAGCTCCTGCTGAAATTGATCCTTGCTTTCTCTATATATCTGCAGCCATCTTTGTTTTTCTCCCCAGACGACACTCCGCTGGTAGTACCTCCTCGCCCTCCTTACAGCCTGGCGCACTTGTCCTAATTCGACCGACCATGGTGTGGGGGTGGCCGCAACGGCTCTCCTCCTGGTTGGTACAGCAGCTCGCACCGCCCTGGTGATCGCCTGTACCAGTTCTTCGCCGCCCTCCAGTAATGTCGGGATGTTGCACTCTTCCACGAGACGGTCCCAGTTGGTCTTGTTGTAATTGAGCTGCAGCTCCCACCCCATGTCCCAGTGGCACTCCCTTTCCGCAATAGTGAATGTGATTAAGTTATGATCACTGGTGGTTGCTCTGTCCCACACTTTCCAGTTGTCGACTTTTGTGATGAGGTTTGGTGTTACTAGCGTAACATCAATGATTGTGCCTTCTCCCCCGCCGCCAGAATAGGTGGGGGGTTCCCTTATTGGTTGGCAACCACCAGTTGCAATGCCATGATTGTCTCTTCAGCCACTAGCCCCTGATCGTCGTGTGTGCCACTGAACCATAGGGGGGACTTTGCATTTATATCTGCCGTCACGAGCATCCTGCGTCCCCACAATGCCGTGGCAACTTGTGTGAGTGTCTCCAAGAATTCGTCTATTTCCCTTCCATATTGGAAGTATATGTTGGAGATGTATAACACTCCTGTAGGTGTTTGCAGTTCCACGACATTGCAGTGTTCGCCAGAAAACTGCGCAAGGACTGTGGCTCTAAATGATCTGTTGATAATTACCACTGCAGCTTTTGGCTCTATGTCAGAGTGTATTACTTGCCAGTTGGCAGCCATGAATGGGATCCGCCCCGCTTGGGAGTACGGTTCCTGCAAACAGAGTACATCTAGACCCTTCTCTTCCACCACCTTCCGAAGTTCCTGCAAGACTAGTTTACTATTGTGGGTGTTTATCTGACCCACGTTTAGTTGGCTCACGTGGGAAGTACAGGGTGTTTCAAAAATGACCGGTATATTTGAAACGGCAATACAAACTAAACGAGCAGCGATAGAAATACACCGTTTGTTGCAATATGCTTGGGACAACAGTACATTTTCAGGCAGACAAACTTTCGAAATTACAGTAGTTACAATTGTCAACAACAGATGGCGCTGCGGTCTGGGAAACTCTATAGTACGATATTTTCCACATATCCACCATGCGTAGCAATAATATGGCGTAGTCTCTGAATTAAATTTCCCGAAACCTTTGACAACGTGTCTGGCGGAATGGCTTCACATGCAGATGAGATGTACTGCTTCAGCTGTTCAATTGTTTCTGGATTCTGGCGGTACACCTGGTCTTTCAAGTGTCCCCACAGAAAGAAGTCACAGGGGTTCATGTCTGGCGAATAGGGAGGCCAATCCACGCCGCCTCGTGTATTTTTCGGATAGCCCAAAGCAGTCACACGATCATCGAAATATTCATTCAGGAAATTAAAGACGTCGGCCGTGCGATGTGGCCGGGCACCATCTTGCATAAACCACGAGGTGTTCGCAGTGTCGTCTAAGGCAGTTTGTACCGCCACAAATTCACGAAGAATGTCCAGATAGCGTGACGCAGTAATCGTTTCGGATCTGAAAAATGGGCCAATGATTCCTTTGGAAGAAATGGCGGCCCAGACCAGTACTTTTTGAGGATGCAGGGACGATGGGACTGCAACAAGGGGGTTTTCGGTTCCCCATATGCGCCAGTTCTGTTTATTGACGAAGCCGTCCAGGTAAAAATAAGCTTCATCAGTAAACCAAATGCTGCCCACATGCATATCGCCGTCATCAATCCTGTGCACTATATCGTTAGCGAATGTCTCTCGTGCAGGAATGGTAGCGGCGCTGAGGGGTTGCCGCGTTTGAATTTTGTACGGATAGAGGTGTAAACTCTGACGCGTGAGACGATACGTGGACGTTGGCGTCATTTGGACCGCAGCTGCAACACGGCGAACGGAAACCCGAGGCCGCTGTTGGATCACCTGCTGCACTAGCTGTGCGTTGCCCTCTGTGGTTGCCGTACGCGGTCGCCCTACCTTTCCAGCACGTTCATCCGTCACGTTCCCAGTCCGTTGAAATTTTTCAAACAGATCCTTTATTGTATCGCTTTTCGGTCCTTTGGTTACATTAAACCTCCGTTGAAAACTTTGTCTTGTTGCAACAACACTGTGTTCTAGGCGGTGGAATTCCAACACCAGAAAAATCCTCTGTTCTAAGGAATAAACCATGTTGTCTACAGCACACTTGCACGCTGTGAACAGCACATGCTTACAGCAGAAAGACGACGTACAGAATGGCGCACCCACAGACTGCATTGTCTTCTATATCTTTCACATCACTTGCAGCGCCATCTGTTGTTGAAAATTGTAACTACTGTAATTTCAAAAGTTTGTCTGCCTGAAAATGTACTGTTGTCCCAAGCATATTGCAACAAACGGTGTATTTCTATCACTGCTCGTTTAGTTTTTATTGCCGTTTCAAATATACCGGTCATTTTTGAAACACCCTGTAGGTATGAATGTGTGATTCTGGCCAGTTTTTGGACCAGTCGTGGGCTACTCTGCCATTTGTTATTACTGATTGATAGTATAATTCAACTATGTCGAATTTTTCATTTCTTCTTTCGAAAACCTTTTTGACTAGATCTCACAGGGCTCCGAAGTCGGTGGGGAGATTCATTGTCTTGAGCTGGATTCTGTCCACAGCCTCCATTACTGGAAAGGTGACATCTCTGCCATACTCGTGGCCGACACGTACCACATGTCTCAGTGCGGTAGTGAGGATTGCCGGCTCCTCTAGTCTTGATAGTTGCAGTGCATACTCCAGGTTGTGGTATATTCGTTGGGGATCAATGCCCAGTCCTCTCTGGGATGGTGAGTCAGAGGATGGATTTGAGCTGCTCACTTCATTACATTGGACATGTTCGGTGGTTACTAATTCTTTGCAGTGAGATTGTGAACTCCCAAGTACAGGATGCCTGCGTGGTCGAGAATGCTCTTGGTTCGACCTAGGTCCCCAGCAGGGAGGAGAGAGAGCATCTTCTTCACATGGGTCAGTTTGTATGCAGACGTCTTTCATTGTTATCGTCAGAGATCGCGATTGCGTGATTTTTTGAACAAATTCTTTGGATTTGTTCGCCCTCAGAGCGTCCCTCAGCCTCTTGCTTGGGGATTTCCTTTTTGGCTTCCTGAGTTCAGGTATGGCCTCAGCCATAGTCAATTCGAGAAATTAATCTTTGTTCTAGCATCCTGTACGTTGGGCAGTTCCTACCAGTGGTGTTACAGGGTTTTATTCCCCTTTTTGTGCATGGAATGCAGTTTGCGTTCTTATTGCAATTTTTTCTTGTGTGGTTCTCTGCCCACACCTGGAGCAGGCCGGCTTCCTATCACAGTGTTTATGGACATGGTCCAGATCGCCACAGTTGTGGCATCGGGGGACTACTAGGTAGTCTCTAACATTGATTGCATGGAATCCTATCTAAATTTTCCCCATAGCGGTAAGTTTACGCCACATCTTGCCGGAGACCTCGGCGACGTGATGGACAACATCCCGTTCCCGAGGTCCCGTTTTGAAACGCAGTTTGAATTCATTTTTAAACGTTTCCCACTCGATGTCTTCAAAGTTTTGGTTGTACATTGTTTCATATATGTCACTTTCTGTTAAGGGCTCAGGTACATCATACAATATCACCAGAGGATTTCTTTTCTTGGGTGGTTCACATTTGATAGCCTTGTTTAGTTTAGAGTTGTTGAGTATTTTGTCCCTGTCTTCCTCGGTGGCAATATCTACAACTACTACATTTTTTTTTGTGGCTTTCACCTTGTTGATTTTGATTTTGTCTCATTTTGTCTCTTGCCGGGTCGATTGTTGTTGTTAAGATCTCTTGCACCTTTTTGATAGTCTGCCCAGGCAGGGGTCTTAAAAAGACTGCCGTGTCTGGTTTCTTAGAGATCCTAGCAATTGTTTCCTTTGTTGTTTGAGCCTTCGTGGCGCCTTGCGCCCCCACTCCGGCCCATGTCTTGACTGGCTGTTGTCTTAGTCTGGCATTTTCTATTTCCAGCTCCTCGAGACGCCCCTCAAGCTTCGCATTTGCAATAGCCCAAGCAGCGAGCTCATTCTTTATTGCCAAAACCGCAGCCTGGCTTATTTTCCCATTCTTTATACTTGAGTCTAAAATTTGGCTGATACGACAGTGTCTGTCGTACACATTTTCGTCGTCATGTCCCACTTCCTCCTGCGAGGTAGGGACGGTAGACATACTCGCCCTTGAAGTCGCACTCGAATCACTCGTCTCTTGTTCGGCCATGTTGACTGACGAGTGAAAAAAGGTTGGGAGCCCGTCTCTTGGGCCGGACCTCTGGCATGGGGGCGGGGGAGGGGGGACTGTTGCGGAGGGCACTTTTTTTTTTTTAAAAAAAAAAAATTCTTTATTAACAAGAATATTAATTATACATATTTAGCCAACCTCCTGATATGATTAGTGGGCCGTAATTGTTACATGAATCTGAAGAATATTTTTGCAGCTAATATTACAATTTGTGTTAGTGCGCTACATTTAAGTTCCTAAGCTAGTGTTGAATTCCTACAGTGACTATGGACACTTTAATTTTCTACAATTTGTGTTAGTGAACTACTACTTGTTAAGTTCCTGATCTAGTGTTAATTTCCTACGGTAGCAATGGACAGTTAATTTAACCTACTTCTAAACTAAGAATGACTACTAACTGCAGCGTCACAGGTGTGCCAGTAAGTACAAACCTACTTGGAAAGGCCTGGCTCCCCGAGCTAACCCCGAGGAGCGTGCCCCTGGCACTGGGCCGGCCAAGGTTAGTAATCGCTGCAGTTTCCTATGTTAGTATTCTAATCTACGTCCTACTCTACTAACTTAACCTACGTCATAATTGGTGCATTGTCATAGTTGGTGTGATTGATCCCATCCCCCTAATCCCGTACGTGACGGTTTCCAACTGATGCAGTCGGCCATTCCACGCACAGGCGGTATGGGATTGGGATCAGGTCTTAATCGGTTGGTTGGTTGAAAATTTGATATTTACTCTTGATCCCTGAGGTACTCTATTAGAACTTTCCGTGATACCTCTTCTGCCAGAGCATTCAAGGTCTGAAAAGTGTCTTCCTGTCTTAGAAGGTCGTATGTCTCGTTGTGTGGAAGTCTATCTCTGTATGTTGTCGCCACGTCGTTGAAGAGAGGGCACTCGAAAACCACATGTTCGGGAGTTCCTTCCGCTGCGCCACAGTCGCACTCGGGGGTTGCCCTTTTCCCAAACCGACATAAGTATGTCGGATAGGGTCCACGACCAGTGAGAGGCACTTTACGTGCCACGGTCATTACCTCCCTTTTCTGTTCCAGTCGCGTATGGTTCGCGGGAAGAACGACTGTCTGTAAGCCTCGGTACACGCGGTTCCAGACTGAAGCGCCTACAACCGCTCGGCCACTCCGGCCGGCCATCAAGAGTAGTGTCTGGCGTATTGTGACGAGCCAGTTGCTCGGCCACCATTGACCAGACGTTTTCAGCTGGTGAGAAATCTGGAGAATGTCCTGGCCAGGGCAGCAGTCGAACATTTTCTGTATCCAGAAAGGCCAGTACAGGACCTGCAACATGCGGCCGGCCATGTGATCTCGTCTTGTCTAATGATTGGATGATGATGATATGATTAAGACGGGGTATCAGTCTGAGCACATGACAGCTGGGTCAGATGAGCACTGTAGCGTATACTGTGGAGGAGGAGAACAACCGCTCGCCACATGTCAGTACGTCACAGTGTCGGGAGCGGCGTATTCCGGCTGGCCTATCGACCTCCCTCCTGCTCGCCTTTCATCGGGCTGAGAGTTCGCCGGTGAGTTTCCCTGGGAGTTTGGCGAGGGGCGTTCCTTCCTTCTGCCAGACAGACTGATGGGCAGCAGTCGGGGCGGGATCAGCGCAACCCCTTAACGGCGCGGCCAGGACTCCATTAACTAATGGCCCGCGACCAGAGGAAGGAAGCAGGCGCGTAGCGGCGAGGCGACTAATGCCGGGTGTTACACTGTAAGGCAGAACGGAACACTTTGACGGTACAGGGACACTTTAACGGCCCAGCAGCTGGCGATTGTCTCCTCCCAGACGCTACAGACCGTTGACAGCTCTTCTCAAGTTTGCTCTCTCTCTCTCTCTCTCTCTCTCTCTCTCTCTCTCTCTCTCTCTCTCTCTGATCTTCTTCTCATACATTGTCTGACCTACAGTTCTCATTCCACCGCAGAAAGGAGAATTTCGCTTCGAGCTCGACATCTGCCGACAGTTCCTCACTTCAAGCTGCAACAACATGAAGTCGGTATGCAACAAATGTCAAACTAGAGTGAAGTACACTGCAGGGTATAACAAAGAGATAAGGAATCAGGAGGCTCTCCGCATAATCGGCCAAGAAACAAACATGTGTTGAACACTGAGAAGATAAAGAACAGGATGGGAGGACACGTGTAAAGCGGAAGTTTACTGTCTTTGGCCCGAAAAAAGCATGTTCTTTGAGAATTTTCTTCTCGGGATGTGTTATAGATATTGTAAATAGGCTGTTTAGGTTTTTACAATGGTAACGCCACGTAGCGCTCTGTATGAAAATCACCGGCTGTGCTGTGTGCAGTCTGTGGCTGGGTGGCATTGTTGGAATAGTCGCTATTGTAGTATTGGGCAGTAGGATGTGAACAGCGCGTAGCGTTGTGCAGTTGGAGGTGAGCCGCCAGCAGTGGTGGAAGTGGGGAGAGAGATGGCGGAGTTTTGAGAGCGGATGATCTGGACGTGTGTCCATCAGAAAGAGTAAATTTGTAAGACTGGAGACGGCCGGTGTGTCCGTGCGGTTCTAGACGCTTCAGTCTGGAACCGCGTGACTGCTACGGTCGCCTGCCTCGGGCATGGGTGTGTGTGATGTCCTTAGGTTAGTTAGGTTTAAGTAGTTCTAAGTTCTAGGGGACTGATGACCTCAGATGTTGAGTCCCATAGTGCTCAGAGCCATTTGAACCATTTTTTTGTAAGACTGGATGTTATGAACCGATTTATATATATACACTCCTGGAAATGGAAAAAAGAACACATTGACACCGGTGTGTCAGACCCACCATACTTGCTCGGGACACTGCGAGAGGGCTGTACAAGCAATGATCACACGCACGGCACAGCGGACACACCAGGAACCGCGGTGTTGGCCGTCGAATGGCGCTAGCTGCGCAGCATTTGTGCACCGCCGCCGTCAGTGTCAGCCAGTTGGCCGTGGCATACGGAGCTTCATCGCAGTCTTTAACACTGGTAGCATGCCGCGACAGCGTGGACGTGAACCGTATGTGCAGTTGACGGACTTTGAGCGAGGGCGTATAGTGGGCATGCGGGAGGCCGGGTGGACGTACCGCCGAATTGCTCAACACGTGGGGCGTGAGGTCTCCACAGTACATCGATGTTGTCGCCAGTGGTCGGCGGAAGGTGCACGTGCCCGTCGACCTGGGACCGGACCGCAGCGACGCACGGATGAACGCCAAGACCGTAGGATCCTACGCAGTGCCGTAGGGGACCGCACCGCCACTTCCCAGCAAATTAGGGACACTGTTGCTCCTGGGGTATCGGCGAGGACCAATTGCAACCGTCTCCATGAAGCTGGGATACGGTCCCGCACACCGTTAGGCCGTCTTCCGCTCACGCCCCAACATCGTGCAGCCCGCCTCCAGTGGTGTCGCGACAGGCGTGAATGGAGGGACGAATGGAGACGTGTCGTCTTCAGCGATGAGAGTCGCTTCTGCCTTGGTGCCAATGATGGTCGTATGTGTGTTTGGCGCCGTGCAGGTGAGCGCCACAATCAGGACTGCATACGACCGAGGCACACAGCGCCAACACACGGCATCATGGTGTGGGGAGCGATCTCCTACACTGGCCGTACACCACTGGTGATCGTCGAGGGGACACTGAATAGTGCACGGTACATCCAAACCGTCATCGAACCCATCGTTCTACCATTCCTAGACCGGCAAGGGAACTTGCTGTTCCAACAGGACAATGCACGTCCGCATGTATCCCGTGCCACCCAACGTGCTCTAGAAGGTGTAAGTCAACTACCCTGGCCAGCAAGCTCTCCAGATCTGTCCCCCATTGAGCATGTTTGGGACTGGATGAAGCGTCGTCTCACGCGGTCTGCACGTCCAGCACGAACGCTGGTCCAACTGAGGCGCCAGGTGGAAATGGCATGGCAAGCCGTTCCACAGGACTACATCCAGCATCTCTACGATCGTCTCCATGGGAGAATAGCAGCCTGCATTGCTGCGAAAGGTGGATATACACTGTACTAGTGCCGACATTGTGCATGCTCTGTTGCCTGTGTCTATGTGCCTGTGGTTCTGTCAGTGTGATCATGTGATGTATCTGACCCCAGGAATGTGTCAATAAAGTTTCCCCTTCCTGGGACAATGAATTCACGGTGTTCTTATTTCAATTTCCAGGAGTGTATATATATATATATATATATATATATATATATATATATATATATATAGACACACACATGTGTGTCTATATATATATATATAGACACACACATGTGTGTGTGTGTGTGCGTGTGTGTGTCACTTTTTAACACTATTAAGATAAATACATTTTTTGTTCTCTGTCAAAATCTTTCATTTGCTAACTATACCTACCAGTAGTTAGTGACTTCAGTACTTAGAATCTTTTACTTAGCTATCAGTTTTGGCGGCCGCTGTATTGCAGTAGTTCGAGTAACGAAGATTTTTGTGAGGTAAGTGCTTCATGAAGGGTATAGGTTATCGTTAGTCAGGGCCATTCTTTTGAAGGGATTATTGAAATTCAGACTGCGTTGCGCTAAAAAAAAATTGTGTGTCACTTTAGTGATGATCAGAGTAAGTAAAGAGAGAAATGTCTGTGCACGTTCAGTTTTGCTCAGCTGTTTGGAAATCAAATAACGTAACAGGGCTAAAGGGGTTCTGAGCACTATGGGACTCAACTGCTGAAGTCATTAGTCCCCTAGAACTTAGAACTAGTTAAACCTAACTAACCTAAGGACATCACAAACATCCATGCCAGAGGCAGGATTCGAACCTGCGACCGTAGCGGTCTTGCGGTTCCAGACTGCAGCGCCTTTAACCGCACGGCCACTTCGGCCGTCAACGTAACAGGTTTTTCAGCGCAGTACAATATAAATTTTTCTAAGGGGACGTTCCAATATCAATGTGAAATTTGGTCAAAGTCTTTAATGGTATTTCCTTTACAAACTGCAATTGTTTCGACCGGAAATGTCGAAGAGTAAAGGCTGAAATGCCGTCGGAACGAAACAAAATTTCGGTGTAGACCTCCACGCTCGGTATGTCACAGGTCCGCCGGATCGTCTGAAATCAAAATTGAGTCGACGTTAGCGAAGTATATAAGCTTCTTTATGAGTTGTACCTTCCTTAAGTTACTTGGAGCATAGAAAACAAAATGGCGGCCATTTGAAAAAAAACAGGGTTTTTTCCATCGATTTTTTCGACTTTGTCGGCCATGTAAAAATATTTATAGTTGATTGATCGGAATAAAAGTGGTACAACTCCTAGACAATTTAGTTAGCTTTGTCGGAAACAAAGAATCACGCCAATCTGTTCAGTAGATTTGAAGTTATCATACCGCGGGATAAAGAAAAAGTCATTTCGAGAAAAACGCGTTTGAAGTTTTCGCTACATATAAATGCAATATTATGCAACGCACGTTCAATCTGCTATTCCGGGTCCATAAACTAGTCCTGCCTCTTCCTCACAGAGGGCGTTCTGCTCGATGTGGGCCATCCTGCGCTGCTCCAGAGCCGCTCGTACGGCCGGTGACAAGCGGTTTTCGGCCGCTTGAATCAGGTGGTCGTCCGAATGCTTGGCGAACTGCGTCGAATAGAGTCCCAGGGTGACGTCCATCGTTGTCGTGGTCTTCAGAATTGCTGAATACCCTTCATTGAAACTGCTCACTGCCAGGAAAGTCGCAGTCTCCACAGTCTTCGCATCAGAATGCAAATGCTTGGGGGATAACTTCATTTGAATTTTGTGTGTTTCCTGCCAAGCACCGGTACAATAACTCGTCCTCCGAAACAAAAAAACTGGTGCGTGAAAAGGACCGATTGCAGGCAGGTGTATTTTTTGTTCAGTCGTGAATAACAAACATTTCCGTTCCGTATTCGGAAAAACCGTTTCAGGGGTGGATTCTAAACACTTTTATGGATCCAAAAATGCAATTTAAGAAAAAAATCGATTTTTTAAAACCAAAAGATAGTAAACCTTCCCTTAAGATATCAGGGAATAATTTCTGAGGTACTGGAGGGAGCCATAGAGGTCAACTACTGTAAGGAAAGACAGAGACTGAAATACATCCAGCAAATTATTGTGAACGTAAGGTGGAAGCGGTACTCCGAGATGAAAAGGTCGGCACAGGAGAGAAATTCGCGGGACGGTGCGTCAAAACATTCAGAAGACTCATAATCCCTCCAACTCTCCCCCCCCCCCTCCGAACAAAACAAAAAAAGAGAGAAATTGTCCCTTGGAAAGATAACCTAGCACTTTGTCGCTAATTGGGAGGTGTCAGTATAGCGTCAGTAACAAATTGCGTTCCTCAAGGATGAGTGATAGGGCCGTTCCTATTTTCGTTACATACAAGGTGTCCTCAACTAAGTACGTTGAGTTAAAGAAGTAATAGCATCCAGCGAATATTTAGCTTCTTTTATTGCCTCTTCACGCGCATTACGTTACATGTGCCACATGTACTACCAATGTGCTCCGAGGACATTATTCTTACTCGGAAGCAATCACGTGTGTGGTTCCTCAAGGTTTAGTCTTAGGTCCGATTTTGTGCCGCATATATGTTAACGATCTTCCGTCTACTATACAACAAGGAGAATTAGTCCTTTTAAGAAGATGGCACTAGAATTGTAGCCAATCCAGCATACATACAGCAGCAGAAAACAATGTCCCTGAAAGTATCACTGATTGGTTTTCTTTTTGAATGGTCTTGCCCTCAATTTTAGAAAGACACAACATATTCACTTCTGAACACCTACAGGTACAACACCAATCTTAATTGTAGCATATAGTGAGGAAATAATAAACACGGTGGAAGCTTCAAAAATCCTTAGGCATCCATATTTATGAATACTGAGACTGTAGAAAGCACGTTTTGGTACTCCTGAAACGGTTTAGTTCAGTCATATTTGCACTTATAATCACTGCTAATCTTAGGGAGAGAGAATTCAATAAGCTTGCATATTTTGGATATTTTTATTCAGTAAGGACATATCGAATAATGTTCTGGGGAAACTCATCTTTAAGAAAGAAAGTCATTGCTCAAAAACCTGCTGCAAGAACATGTGGTGCTCATCTACGTTTATCTTGTAGACACGTGTTTAAGGAGTTGGGCATTCTGACCACTGCTTCACAGTATATCTATTCCCTGATGATGTTTGTTGGGAATAATCCACTACAGTTAAAAAGCAACAATGATGCACATAATTACAATACAAGAAGAAAAACTGACATTGAACACTCCACATTAAGGTTGTCTTTAGCAGAAAAAGGGATGCAAAATACTGCAACAAAAATTTTTCCATCACTTGCCAGGTGCTATAAAATGTCCGATAGAGCGCTAAGTAAAATCTGAAAACAAACTGAGAAAGTTTCTCCTTGGCAGCTCCTTCTGTTTCATAGAAGGGTTTTTATTACTGTAATGCTTAAAAAGTGGTGAGTAGGAAGTACTACATCACATATGTATCTTTAAAAAATAATAATAATATTATTAAAATGTTCAGACTGTAGCCATATTTACAAATTAATTTGCGACGTGAATGTTAAATGACTAATACCACATCACTACGACTAACCGTGCAACAAGTAAGCGTGGGACATGAAATTAAGTAACTGACTAACTACACTGACGGAAGAAAACCTCAACACCAATAAGGAGTTGTGAGATATAAACGGAAGTTGATAGATGTGTTTCTACCATTCAACTTTTGCAACAGTCGCATAAGAGTTGTGCCAATAGCGCAACTATGAGGATGCAAAACAGGTTTGCTTTAAATATTCGCTGTAACGTTTGTGAGCGTGAGTTACCTTTGAGATTGGACATGGTGAGTTTAAGTTAGTCAAGAAAGCCATTATCAAGAGCTCACTAAGTTTGAACGAGGTCTTACAACAGGGCTACGAGAAGCTGGATGTTCCTTCTGCGGCCGGCCGGAGTGGCCGAGCGGTTCTAGGCGCTACAGTCTGGAACCGAGAGGTTCGAATCCTGCCTCGGGCATGTGTGATGTCCTCAGGTTAGTTAGGTTTAAGTAGTTCTAACTTCTATGGGACTGATGACCTCAGAAGTTAAGTCCCATAGTGCTCAGAGCCATTTGAACCATTTTTGTTTCTTCTGGGATATTGCTGAAAGACTTGGCAGGAATGTAGCCACTGTACATGACCGCTGGCAGCGGTGCTCACCAGAATGTACGGTCGCAAGAAGACCGGGCTGTGGACAGCCACGTGGCACTACAGAGAGGGAAGGCCATCGTGTTCGGCGTATGGCTCTGGCGCATCGTACTACATATGCAGCAGTGATTCGAGCGGCAGGTGGCACCACAGTAACACAGCGAACTGTTACAAGTCTGTTACTTCAAGGCCAGCTCCGAGCCAAACGCCCTGTGGTGTGCACTCCACTGACCCCGAACCACCGCCATTTGCGACTTCAGTGGTGCGAAGCGAGAGGGGCTCATTGGAGGGCAGGGTGGAGGTCTGCTGTGTTTCCTGATGAAAGGTGGTTCTGCCTCGGCAGCAGAGATCGTCGTGTGTTGGTTACAAAGTGGCCAGTCGAGGGCTTACAAACAACCTGTCTATGTCCTAGACACACTGGACCTATACCTTGAGGTATGGTCTTGAGTGCGATTTCGTATGACAGCAGGTTGTCCAACTCACCCTTACTGCAAAGTTGTACGTTAGTCTGGAGATTCGACCTGTCGTGCTGTCATTCATGAACAGAATTTCCAGGGGTGTTTTCCAACAGGATAACGCTCGCACACGTACCGCTGTTGTAAATCGACATACTCTACAGTGCGCCGACATCTTGTCTCGGCCTGATCGATCACCGGATCTGCCTCCAATGGAGCATGTAGGGACATCATTGGAGGACGACTCCAGCGCTCCCTGTATTGACCGACCAAGAGCAACAAGCATGGAACTCCATCCGGCACCTTTACAACACAATGCACACACGTCTGCAAGCTTACACTGAACAGAATGAAATTTTCACTCTGCACCGGAGTGTACGCTGATACGAAATTTCCTATCAGATTAAAACTGTGTGCAGAACCGAGATTCGGACTCGGGACCTTTGCGTTTCGAGGGCAAGTGCCCTACCATCTGAGCTATCCAAGCACGACTCACGCCCGGTCCTCAAAGCTTCAATTTCGCCAGTACCTCGTCTCCTACCTTCCAAACTTCGCAGAAGCTCTCCTGCAGACCTTTCAGAACTAGCACTCCTGAAAGAAAGCATATAGCAGAGACATGGCTTAGCCACAGCCTGGGGGATGTTTACAGAATGAAATTTTCACTCTGCAGCGGAGTGTGCGCTGGTTTGAAACTTCCTGGCAAGTGTTGCAAGGTCTGCAGGAGAGCTTTTGTGAGGATTTAATCTGCCAGGAAGTTTCTTAGAGTGAACAGTCTGGTAGTTACACTGGTTATTAATGTACCGGCATTTCACATTTGCAATGACTTATCTCGCGTTGATCACTTAGGCAAATGGGAATTGGAAATGAGCGTTTCGCGTCATTGGCCGGGAGGCCCCTTACGGGGCAGGTCCGGCCGCCTTGGTGCAGGTCTTACTACATTCGACGCCACATTGGGCGACCTGCGCGCCGGATGGGGATGAAATGATGATGAAGACAGCACAACACCCAGTCCCTGAGCGGAGAAAATCTCCGACCCAGCCGGCAATCGAACCCGGGCCCGTAGGACGGAAATTCGTCACGCTGACCACTCAGCTATCGGGACGGACCGAGGCAATAGATGATCACTTAGGTGTATCATCTAGATAAATGTATTTTTTTCTGTCGGGCTGTGTGTTGAGGTGCAGCTGTCAATGTTTTCGCCAGGTACAGTTCATTAGTACAAGCGTGCCAGCCCTCACAAGGGAATCTCCCCATCGCACCCCCCCCCCCCCTTAGATTTAATTATAAGTTGGCACAATGGATAGGCCTTGAAAAGCTGAACACAGATCAATCTAGAAAACAGGAAGAAGTTGTGTGGAACTATGAAAAAAATAAGCAAAATATACAAACTGAATAGTCCATGCGTAACATAGGCAACATCAAGGAGAGTGAGAACGAAGGAGTGCAGTGGTCTCGGGGTTAGCGTGAGCAGCTGCGGAGCGAGAGGTCCTTGGTTCTTTTCGTTCCTCGAGTGAAAAGTTTAATTTTTTATTTGCAGTTTATGTGACAAAGTCTTATGTTTTCATCACTTTTTTGGGAATGATTATCACATCCACAAGAAAGGCAAGGTAGAAGAATCTTTTTACCCATTCGCCAAGTGTACAAGTTAAGAGGGTCGACAACATATTCCTGTGATGTGACGCACATGCCGTCACCAGTGTCGTATAGAATATATCAGACGTGTTTTCCTGTGGAGGAATCGGTTGACCTACGACCTTGCGATCAAATGATTTCGGTTCCCATTGGAGAGACACGTCCTTTCGCCTAGTAATCTCACGGTTTTGCGGTGCGGTCGCAAACCAGACACTAAACTTATTACAGTGAACAGAGACGTCAATGAACGAACGGACAGATCATAACTTTGCGGAAATAAAGAAAGTAAAATTTTCACCCGAGGGAAGACTTGAACCAAGGACCCCACGTTCCGCAGCTGCTCACGCTAACCACGGGATCACGGCGCTCGTGAGCTCACACTCTACTTGATTTTGCCTATCTTGCAAATGGACTACTCAGTTTGTATATTTTGCTCATTTTTTTCATAGTTCCACACAACTTCTTCCTGTTTTCTCGATTTTTCAAGGCCTATCCACTGTGCCAACTTATAACTAAATCTGAGGGGGGTGCAATGGGGAGGTTCCCTTGTCAGTAATATGCAAGCGGCCACGCGGCGTGCCTCAGACGCCTTGCCTGCCCGCCAACTACGTGCCCTGCGTGGCTATGTGTCTTACCGCTACTGCAGTGCTGAAGATTCCGCGCCGCGCGGCAGCGAAACGACTGTGCGGCCGAAACTTGGTGCGGCGCCGATATGAAGTTGTCAGGGCGGAATGGCCCCTGCTCCGCTCTACCTGCTGGCTGCTGCGGGAGACGGGGCCGTGATAGCGCCGGTGGGCGGCGCCGCCCCCACCCTAACACACAGCAGGGCGGGCCGGGAGCACAGTACTGCGGGGTAAGGGTAAGGGCGCGGGCGGTTAGCTGGCCCGCTCTTAATTGAAATCCTCGCCGCTCCCCCATCCCCTGGCGCCCTGGCGCGCTCTTACGACGCTACACCGCCGTGGCCGCTCTTTGCTCCCCGTTGCTGCTGCTGTCTTCCTCTCCCGCTCTCTTCCCCTCCCTCCGCCCCCCACAAGTTGTGTCTGGAAGCCAAACTGCGGCCCGCATGGCCACCGCAGTGTCTCGCGGCTTGCTGCTCGCTTCTCCACCACTCTGCCCTACAGTCGCTGCCGCAACACAACAGACCGCCTCAGGGAGCGTAGACCTCTCGCAGGGTACCAGATTTCAGACTTCTTGACACTGCCAACAATTAGGAATATACTGACTAGTAAAAGGAAGAGCAAGAAACAAACTGGGAAAAAATGGTTCAAATGGCTCTGAGCACTATGGGACTTACCTTCCGAGGTCATCAGGCCCCTAGAACTTAGAACTACTTAAACCTAAGGACATCACACACATCCATGCCCGAGGGAGGATTCGAACCTGCGACCGTAGCAGTCGCGCGGTTCCGGACTGAAGCGCTGCCAACCGCTCTCCCACCGTGGCCGGAAAACAAACTGAAACTTCACGAATTGGGAGGCTACGCAATGTTGCTGCAGTCATTAGAAAACAGACAACTTTACGAAGAACTTTGCAGTAAGGCCCATATAGAAGTACGACGTTACGCCCCTTCCGCGCTGGAGGCATGCACTGATACATTTGGGAATGGGTCATGAAGTTGTATTGTCCTCTACCCACGCAAGCTGGCCTGCAACTGTTGTGACTGGACCCTTGTAACCTGAGTATTAGCACTGGAACAGAGATGACGTCCAAAGTGGTCCTACACGCGTTGTGTTGGGAACAGGTATGGGGCTCTTGCTGGTCACAGGAGTACTTGCACACCATGCAGACAGTTCATAGAGGCATGTGGCATCAGTGGACGAGCATTGTCCTCCTGAAAAATGGAACCACGATATCCTCATGCAAAATGCAACACGTGGCAACGCAGGTCTTTATGATGTACAGTTGTGCCATCGGAGTTCCGTCAGTCGCTATCATCCATGACTAGAAGTTGTAAGCGGTACGTAGGCCCTTGCTATAACTTTGCCCTCGGCACAGGTCGATAGGGCGAACAATCGATTGTGACGTGTTGCGAGAGCGAGTGTCGAGATGCGCCAGTGTGGTTGGCGGGAATGGTGTGTGTGGAGGCCATTATTGGAATGAAGGGTTTTTAACCGAGAAAGGTGTCACCATCGCCGTGGTTAGACCCCTAAATAATAAATAAATACCGGGAAAGTGATGAAGTATCTTTATAAAAGTGATCAGTGACATTTCTAGTGCCGGTATTTGGTTTCGCGTCTACCGCGCCGGCCTAACATCGGATTGCAGTGTTGGATGCTGCGATGGATTAGCGTGTGGCGATAGTGGCAAATGAAGAAAGCCTGTGCTGAGATTAGCCGTAAATAGATATGTATGACGAAGGCAGTGGTTGTCTCCTTTTTGTGTTTTGAGAAGAATATAAGTTCGTAATTAGTAAAACTGTGTTGGTGTTCCTTATTACCATACATTCAGTATTATAGTATTGAACAGAACGAACTGGAAAGTAACAACTTTCGTAACAGTCAATTCCGATAATCAGCACCATTAGGTTCACGGTCATGTTAATAATAAATATTGGGCTGCTATTCGATCAGATCAGGTCGGGATAAAAACGGAGGTGTTACAAAGTCATATCCGATAGCTCCAGCTCCCCGACACTGTTGTGTCTCTGCAAAAATTGGATGAATGGTAGCCCTCTAGAGTTACTGCCACACTCGCTGACAATGGTCATCCAGAGTAATCCACAACCACGATTCGTCTGTGAACACAATGCGAGGCCATTCGTCAGCAAACCATGATTCCCGTCACGACGCCGCTCGAAATACAGACATTTGTGATGGGTTGCTAACGGAGCCTATGAATGGTAAATTAGTTCTCTAGACTAGCTGCTTCCAGTTTCCCACCAATGACACAGGATGTTGCATGGATGGAGTCGATCACTTGTTCTAGAATGGCAGGCTCAGAGATGAAGGGCTTACGTTGTGCTTGGTGCACAATACGATGATCATCCTTTGTCATAGTTAGATGTGGTCGATCGGAAGCTTGAAGGTAAGTATGCCTACCCTCACATTCCCGTGCAGTCCAACATGGGGCCACTGTCGCATCCGAATGCGCCATAAATCAGGATATTGCGAGGTTTGACCACTCGGCCTTCCGCCCGCGGTAGCTGAGTGGTTAGCGCGACAGAATGTCAATCCTAAGGGCCCGGGTTCGATTCCCGGCTGGGTCGGAGATTTTCTCCGCTCAGGGATTGGGTGTTGTGTTGTCCTCATCATCATCATCATCATCATCATCATCATTTCATCCCCATCGACGAGCAAGTCTTCGAAGTGCACCCGTCGAACGGTCTACCTGACGGGAGGTCCTAGTCACAAGACTACCAGTCGGCCAAATGGCGACCCGCCATGAGGCCTCTTCTAAACTCTGACAGGTGCTTATAACGCTGTCTCACACGAGTGCGCGGCATCTCCGCATCGTTCGCAGTGATTGCTCAACATCTGACGCTGTTGACGCATCATATATACACCCTGCCAGCCCAGGTAACAACGCTAAACACAAACAGCTCTCATGCACTTTGGTGGCCTTTCTACTCGTCACAGACAATTGGAACTCCAAATATTTACAACCCTCTGATGGTGTATATGTGTACGAAGTCACATTGATATCCGATCATGTATTCTGGAATATATTGCTTTTTGACAGGCAGAGTATAATGAGCATCAACTTGAAAAATGGTCGAGTACATTCAAGTTCCCACATGGGTTTCTGAAAGCGTAGATGGTGGTAATCGAGAAAGAATACGGTGCGCCAACTCATCGTTTCAGGAACACCCAGCCACGTGCCGTCCACTGTTGTCTCATTACCGCCACGCCGCTGCTGTCTGCACAGTGTTTTTGATCTCCCCTCTCCCTCACCCACTCTCGCCCATGGACTGTGACTTCTTTTGTCGCAGTAGTCAGGCCACTCCGTTGATTTGCGCTGAAGCCAGTCGAAAACTTTTTATTAGCAGCCCAAAGTTGGCACTTTAGATGAAGACAATAGTACTTCTGATTCCAGTTGCACTGGGGTACTAAATTTTTTCGTAATAAACTGGTGTCCAAAATTTAGAACAACAAACCGAAATTTTACAAGGTTGCGTTTATTTTGTCACAAAACAGTAGAAACAGGTGATAGTGAAGTAGAATACAGAACGTAAACAACTGTAAGACGCGTAACGGTAGACAAAAATATTGTTCGTTTCTTTTTACACACACAGTCAAGCAACTAGTTAGTGCGCTCAGTATGGGGTGTGACCACCTCTGGCAGCGATACAGACCTGACAACGACGGGGTATGCTGTGAGTGACGCCATCAGTCTCATGTTTCGGCAATAACGACCATTCTTCCTGCAGAGCTGCTCGAAAGTTTTGGAGAGCGGCTGGTGGATGCTGACGTGATGCAGCGCGTCTCCCCAGCGCATCCCAGACGTGCTCTGTGAGATTTAGAATCGGGAGAGCGAGCAGGCCACGCCATGCGTGCCACACCTCTCGTTGTCAAGAAAACAACAACCACCTGTGCTCTATGAGGTCGAGCATTATCGTCCAGCAATACGAAGTCTGGGACCACAGCAGCACGCAACAACCGCACATGAGATCCCAAGATCTCCCTCACGATACCTGACAGCAGTTAAACCTTGCCGATTTAACCGTACAGTATTATGAAGAGGTGTTCGAGTGGCCAAAATAATCGCTAATCACACCATTAGGGATCCTCCTCAATATCGATCTCTTTCCGCAACGTTTGGATGCCGAAATTGTGTTTCACGTCCCCTCCAGATACGAATCCGTCGATAATCACTCTCCAGACCAAATCGGGACTCATTTGTGAAAAGGACATCGGCCCACTTTTCGAACGTCCAGGTGGCATCCGGGATTCTACACCAGGCGGGTGTAAAATGAATGTGCCCAACGGAAAATAATAAACGCTTAAATCAAGATTTGGCCCTGTCTGACTACCCCCTGAAGCAGATCTTAGAATCTCTTAACGGACTTTGACATATAAATTACGATCTAAACATAAATGAATGATGAAGGCAACTAATCCTACTAAATGATAAACGTTGTACCTGCTTATATATTTATTGTCGATTAAAAAAAAACCTTTACATTACGAAGTTTACATTTCCTAAGTAAAATTACTGATCAGTTGCCCAACTCTGCCCCTTATTATGACTGCGCAGTCTAATATCAATAACGCGAAATGACTGACATCATCCACGTACCAAACACTGCAAGACCCTACTTTCAGAGATGATCTACGGTGGTGTGGAACCTCAGTGGAAATAAACTAACGTGATCACAGCTGTTTAGCGTTTATAGCCCTAATAAGCCGAGGCAATTTGCGATATCACCGTATGTACTGCGTCCCGTGCGTCGAAGTGATGGTTTTCGTACTCGTCTGAGACGATGAAAGAACTCCAACCACAAATAAACTTTTTCAAACACTAGGACGGCAGAAGGCGGTCCTCTGACTAATACAGTCTAATACTGTCTTCTCCTCTCTGTGTTCTACAGAAGAGAAACGCCAACTCCCAGCCAGAAGGACGGAGTTCAGATAACGTCTCAACATAAGTATAGGCAGAAGAAGTGCTCTCAATTACTGAACGCTGCGTACTAAACGACGACTTCCAACCCGGAGGTGAAGTCCAGAATCGTATAGGTTCGCAACACTGCAGTGCCTGACTGTTGTAACTATAAACTCTCCTGAGAGCAAAGACAGCAAGTCCGTCTGTACCAACAAAGCTGATACCGAGCGACCGTCACACACGGCCGCTCACAGCGGAAGACCTCGTCTCTCCACCGCTGGCTTCCCAGCAAGGCACGGCTCCCCACCCTCGTAATTCCGAAAACGAATCATATTCCCGAAACCACGGAATATTCTTCCTCTCTACAGAGTCTTCCGTACGCCGACCAACCATACCATACCATACCAACCATACCAACCATACCTTGTCTTTTGTCGTCGAGCGCGGAAAGTTTGCGAGGAAAAACCTATACTCGTACAGTGGTACGCTTCTGAGTAAAAATCCTTGGAAATAACCCAGCCTGCGTGGTTTCCGAGATGCCGGTTCTTCGTTCCTCTCACCTTCGTCGGAAGTATTACCCGGTTATCCTTCCGGCCCCTACTACAATAGCGGCCGGCCGTCACCCTATTGTACTCCAGAACTCAGACGCCACGACGTCTGTCTAGCTACTTCCTGTGTTTAAGAAGGACCAACACCTGTGCGGGTCTTCCACCCAGAGCTTTAGTTCTGCCTGCCGTTTCATCTCCACTGGCGTTCCAACCTCTACTAGTATAGGCAATCATTCATTAGGCAGTTTTTATAATAAAGCCACTCCGTCACCTTTCATGCAATAAGCGTTAACAATTATTTACAAGACGTATGTGACAATGTCAGTCTCCTTTATATATTCATATATACCATGTACAACCTCTCACATGATGCCTAATTGTGTTTGTAGATCACGTCAAAGTATGTGGATGAGTTCTTGTAAGGTGCGAAATTATAGCCATGTTATAGCATGTTGACGGCTCCACTCTACACGTTCCCTATTGTGAAGACGCGTCAGAGGTACACATACAGAAGGTCTCTGACAAAGGCCAATCTGCGGAAGCCTCGTATGCACCGGTTGCCTCGCCACAACACGTCCAGTGGATGCTGCGACGTCAGATGCCACTTGCTGCGCAGTACTAAGGCGGTACCGTCGTGCCCTTACAGCCAAATAACGGTCATCTCTTTCTGATATCACACGTAGTCGGCCTTGCCCTGGTCTTCGGGATACAGTTTCGGTCCATACAGACTGTCGCTACATTCGACAAACAACACAACGACTCACGTTAAGCCTTCAGGCCACGTCAGTTTGCGAGTGCCCTGCCCCCATGCTTCTCACCGCAGAGAGGCTCGTAGGCGTCTTCTTTGTGCCGTACTCGCAACAGTGTGGAACTACGCTGCCGCTATGGTCGCAGGTTCGAATCCTGCCTCGGGCATGGATGTGTGTGATGTCCTTAGGTTAGTTAGGTTTAAGTAGTTCTAAGTTCTAGGGGACTGATGACCTCAAGTCCCATAGTGCTCAGAGCCATTTGAACCATTTTGTGCCATACTGCACCATCTCTGACTGTATATACATCGACTGTGGATGTGGGACTACCTGCCAAACGCTATCCCGTTGGATTGGTGCCCTGACGTCATCGTTGGCATGGTTGTCCGTTGACCGAAATGCCACCTTCCGTGCAGAACACGGTTGTGGAGACATCTGTTGACAGTTTCTACGATTACACCCTGAATTAGACACACGACGGTGCAGCATGGTTGGTTGCTGGAATTTTGGACAGCACTGTATATTCTCTGGCTCCTAATTCTCTGACATCGACTGTGTGTGACATACACTATGTGATCAAAAGTATCCGGACACCCGAAAAAACATATGTTTTACATATTAGGTGCATTGTGCTGCCACCTACTGCCACGTACTCCATATCAGCGACCTCAGCAGTCATTAGGCATCTAGAGAGAGCAGAATGGGGCGCTCCGCGGAACTCACGGACTTCGAACGTGGTCAGGTGAGTGGGTGTCACATGTGTCACATATGTAATACGTCTGTATGCGAAATTTCCACGCTCCTAAACGTCCCTAGAGCCACTGTTTCGATGTGATAGTCAAGTGGAAAGTGAAGGGACACGTACAGCACAAAAGAATACTGGCTGACCTCGTCTGTTGACTGACAGAGACCGCCGACAGTTGAAGGAGGTCGTAATGTGTAATAGCCAGACATCTATCTAGACCACCACACAGGAATTCCAAACTGCATCAGGATCCACTTACTATAACAGTTAGGCAGGAGGTGAGAAAACTTGGATTTGATGGTGGAGCGGCTGCTTATAAGCCACACATCATGCCAGTAAATGCCAAACGACGCCTCACTTGGTGCAAGGAGCGTAAACATTGGACGATTGAACAGTGAAAAAACGTTGTGTGGAGTGACAAATCACGGTAGACAATGTCGGGATACGATGGCAGTGTGTTTATGGCGCCGGCTGGAGTGGCCGTGCGGTTAAAAGCGCTTCAGTCTGAAAGCACGTGACCGCTACGGTCGCAGGTTCGAATCCTGCCTCGGGCATGGATGTGTGTGATGTCCTTAGGTTAGTTAGGTCTAATTAGTTCTAAGTTCTAGGCGACTGATGTCCTCAGAAGTTAAGTCGCATAGTGCTCAGACCCATTTGAACCATTTTGTGTTTATGGCGAATGCCCGGTGACCGTAATCTGCCATCGTGTGTTATGTCAACTGAAAATACGGAGGCGATGGTGTTCTGCTGTGGTCGTGTTTCTCATGGAGATGTCTTGGATCCGTTGTTGCTGAGCGTGGCACTATCACATCACAGGCCTACATTGATGTTTTAAGCACCTTCTTGCTTCTCACTGTTGAAGAGCAATTCGGAGATGGCGATTGCAATTTTGAACACGATCGAGCACCTGTTCATAACGCACGGCCTGTGGCGAAATGGTTACATGACAATAACATGGACTGGCATGCATGGAGCCCTGACCTGAATCCTGTATAACACCTTTGGGATGTTTCGGAACGGCGACTTCGTTTTACGTCTCATCGACCGATACCTCTCCTCATGCAGCACCCCGTGAAGAATGGTCTGCAATTTCCCAAGAAACCTTCCAGCACCTGATTAAACGTATGCCTGCGACAGCGGAAGCTGTCATCAAGGCTAAGGGTGGGCCAACACCATATTCAAGTCCAGCATTACCGATGAGAGCGCCACGAACTTGCAAGTCATTTTCAGCCAGGTTGTAAGAGGTCCGAGCAGATGTAATTTCGATGTATTGCTCATGCGCTGCCTGCGATATGCAAGGTCTCTGACCAGAGAGCAGTGTTGACTGCAGTAGGAACTGTGTAGCTGTAGCAGTAAGTTGTTGCTGGTCTGGAGTCTGCTCTGGTCTGGTCTGGTGTATCGTGTTGGCTGGCCCGGTCGCGGTGGAGCGATGCCGGAGCCTGAGTATTATTGTATAAGGTAAAAAAGCAGCCTCGCGCATATGTAGTAATGTTATCTCAAGTCGCATTTAAACGTTTTAAAACTCTCGTAATAATAATCTTCCTCATAAAAAGTAACTTTTAACAACCATTCATTTCAATTTAAAGAATTTACTAATTTCTCCAATCCATGATCATCCCGATTATTGCAATAGAAAAATCAGTTGCTTCCTTTTATAAATGACAGATAGGTCGGCCAGCATTGCACAGAGCTGTGCCGGAAAAATTTATTATAAGAGCAGATATATCCGGCGACTTCATTGAGGTAAGAATGTTTCCTTTGTTTTATTCAGAATGATCTTTCAGGGCCATGACGCAGCACTGCTGTCGTCCATAATTTACCAGGTTAAATTCACAGTGAATTATTGAAAAGTCATAAGTGAGCGACAATTTAATTGAGAGGTTAGTTGGTTGGTTGGTTGGTTGTTTTGGGGAAGGAGACCAGACAGCGTGGTCATCCGTCTCATCGAATTAGGGAAGGAAGGGGAAGGAAGTCGGCCGTGCCCTTTCAGAGGAACCATCCGGGCATTTGCCTGGAGTGATTTAGGGAAATCATGGAAAACCTAAATCAGGATGGCCGGACGCGGGATTGAACCGTCGTCCTCCCGAATTCGAGTCCAGTGTCTAACCACTGCGCCACCTCGCTCGGTTAGAGGCTAGTTACATTGTTTTATTACCAGGTTACTGAATTTATTTTTTTATTGGGACGTTACACTGAATGTGAACGACATAATTATAATTTTTTACTGTTGAGAGAATTAGGAATTTTTCTGTTATTAGGTCACGCTAAATTTGAATGAATTTTGAGCTTAGATTAAATCAGAAAGAATTTTGTGTGGAGGTTAATGTGAAAAGAATTTTGTAGGGAGGTTATAAATGTAAAAAGAATTTTGTGTCGAGGTTACACTGTGAAAGAATTTTGTTTTGAGGTTACACTAAATTAGAATCATATTCATATTATTTATTTTATATTTTGTGGGGAGGTTACAAGGAGTCTGGACACTTTTGATCACGTAGTGTATGTAGGTTTGGGTCGGTTCGGGGTGTGTGCACGGACATGTGAAGTGGTTAAAGAGAGAGGTCGAGATAAGTGGGAAATCCGGGTTCGAGTCGTAGTGCGTCACAAATTTTCTCATGTCACTGTATGTATGTAGTAGATCTATACGTAATACATCTGGTGTCAAGGAATTAGGAGTCAGCGAATAAATTTGGAGTGATTTCGGCGTGTGTTGTTGTGCTAATTGCGCGCGCCGCTCCCACTCTGTGTACAGTGTGTGTGTGTGTGTGTGTGTGTGTGTGTGTGTGTGTGGTAGCCTACGGAGAGCTCTCTCTGGCCGGCCTCTGCTGTGCTGCCAGTGATGGGGAGTTGTCCGCCGGCGCCTCCGCCACTGCTGTGGTTTCATTCGGCCCCGCCTCCCACGCTTTGCTCCGCTGCGGTCTGCGCGTTGTCGGCGTTCGCCGGACGCCGCCCGGCGCCAGATGTCGGACAAACTCTCCGCCGCACACCCCACACGGCCCCAACCACTGGCCGCGCCTCCCCCACATTACGCTACAGGGCCCCGTGTGGCTAAACCTACTGTTCTGTTAGTAGCTACGCCCCGCACAAACACGCACACACCTACACTATATAGATGTTATCCCGGTAGCAGAGCCGAAAGGCGTACCCTAGTACCGGCCGCAGCTGAAAATTACGCAAACACTTCGGACAGTAGGATTAGCGCCACATTCCACGGCTTGAGCGCATCTTACAGCTCTTACTTGTTGCTGAATGCACGCACCTCTTTCCTAACCCTCTAAGTACCACTGGAGTCAATATGACCCCATAAGCACACTGGACACTCAGGGTGACAATTATTGAACTATATGGAAAAAAAAGTAAATTAGCTACCAACTACAGCGTGCCCACACATTATTAAACATGTAAACGTTAAGACGTGTTTATTTGTATTATCTATTGTCAAACCACAACTTATGAAAGATGTTTATATTTTATCAATAGGATTAAGTAGGAATAATTAATATTTGTCACGTTGGAAATAATAGTGGTAGCAGGCAATGTCTGCGCCAAAGTATTATTGACAAGAGAGACCGCACATTGACGTAATTTTAAAAAGGGCGGGAGAGACCGCGTATGGATACATTTTAAGAAAAGAACGGGAAAGACAGCGTATTGATACATTTTGTAATGGTAGCAGGGATTGTCTGCACCAGAAAGCATTGTTGGCAGGAGAGACCGCACTTTAGCATCGTAGGAAGTCAGTAGTAAGCGAGATGTGAAGCGAGTCGGTAGCAGGTCTGAAGCGAGAGGTTGAGAGGAGCGGTGTGCCTGCCAGCCACCAGCTATGATTTACAAGAGATTATAAACGGATGTACAGAGACATCAACTAACTATTATCATAAGAGGAACTAATATTATTGAATTATTTTATTTGAGATACTCAAGACTACTGAAGGTATGTTTGCGCAATGCTAGTTGTAAGATTATTGTTAAAAGTAAGTCCCATTCGAACGTTTGGAATATCATTTCATTCAGAATATAATTAACTTTTACCAGCAATATTTCATTTCTAATTATAATCCATCCCAAAAACCATCAACGTAAAACTTTGCAAAATTTTATTATTGTCAAGAGAAAGTTTAACTATGAATTACGAAACTTCAGTCAAATTAATTAAAGAATAACGTCAGCTTTGCTATTAAAGAATAACGTCAGCTTTGGTAATAAATACAGCCACTTATTATGAAAGCCCGTCAGCAGCTAATAGAGTATAGTAAAACAGAGTAAGTATATTCATGTCATTCTATGTTTCGTCGAAAGAATCAGAACATCACTTTTAATAAGCAGCAATTAAATTTGTATGCGAAGATAGAGAAAGAGAATTAATTTCATAGGGACAATTTCATTTTTATTATTAAGCAAGAGGTAGAAATCCTAAGGGAAGGCTTCATAGGTTACTGTAGAAGGGAAGGTTGAGTAACAAAAGAGATATAGAGGAGACGGGAAGGTTTCAACGTCACTACTGATATTCGGATTTAGGTTCTGGCAAGTTCGGTATGCCTGCCATCACTGACGATGATTTGGTGCAGGCGAATAGCGAAATTCTTCATGACCCTCTGAAGTGTCAGAACATTGATGCTGTCGATGACGTCCTGAATGGCTGTTTTCAGATCTGCAGTGATTTTGGAGTTATTGCTGTACACCTTCTCTCTAATACAGATCCACAGAAAGGAGCCGCATGTGTTCAGGTCCGGAGAATATGGCGACCAATTGAGGCCCATGCCAGTGGCCTCTGGATACCCCAGAGCCAGAAAGCGGTTCCCAAAGTGCCCCTCCACGACATCAAGCACTCTCCTGTTCCGATGGGGTTGAGCTCAGTCTTGCATGAACCACATCTTTTCGAAATCTGGGTCACTTTAGATGTTGCTGTTGTTGTTGTGGTCTTCAGTCCTGAGACTGGTTTGATGCAGCTCTCCATGCTACTCTATCCTGTGCAAGCTTCTTCATCTCCCAGTACCTACTGCAACCTACATCCTTCTGAATCTGCTTAGTGTATTCATCTCTTGGTCTCCCTCTACAATTTTTACCCTCCACGCTGCCCTCCAATACTAAATTGGTGATCCCTTGATGCCTCAAAACATCTCCTACCAACCGATCCCTTCTTCTAGTCAAGTTGTGCCACAAAACTTCTCTTCTCCCCAAACCTATTCAATACCTCCTCATTAGTTGTACGATCTACCCATCTAATCTTCAGCATTCTTCTGTAGCACTACATTTCGAAAGCTTCTATTCTCTTCTTGTCAAAACTAGTTATCGTCCATGTTTCACTTCCATACATGGCTACACTCCATACAAACACTTTCAGAAACGACTTCCTCACACTTAAATCTATACTCGATGTTGCAAACTTCTTATCTTCAGAAACGCTTTCCTTGCCAAGTCTACATTTTATATCCCCTCTACTTCGACCATCATCAGTTATTTTGCTCCTCAAATAGCAAAACTCATCTATTACTTTAAGTGTCTCATTTCCTAATCTAATTCCCTCAGCATCACCCGACTTAATTCGACTACATTCCATTATCCTCGTTTTGCTTTTGTTGATGTTCATGTTATATCCTCCTTTCAAGACACTGTCCATTCCGTTCAACTGCTCTTCCAAGTCCTTTGCTGTCTCTGACAGAATTACAATGTCATCCGCGAACCTCAAACTTATATTTCTTCTCCATGGATTTTAATACCTACTCCCAATTTTTCTTTTGTTTCCTTTACTGATTGCTCAATAAACAGATTGAATAGCATCGGGGAGAGGCTACAACCCTGTGTCACTCCCTTCCCAACCACTGCTTCCCTTTCATGTCCCTCAACTCTTATAACTGCCGTCTGGTTTCTGTACAAATTGTAAATAGCCTTTCGCTCCCTGTATGTTACCCCTGCCACCTTCAGAATTTATAGCTTTGCCTTTCCTTAATCTAGCTTCTAAGATAAGTCGTAGGGTCAGTATTGCCTCACGTGTTCCTATATTTCTACGGAAACCAAACTGATCTTCACGGCGGTCGGCTTCCAGCAGTTTTTCCATTCGATTGTAAAGAATTCGCGTATTTTGCATCTGTGACTTATTAAACTGATAGTTCGGTAATTTTCACATCTGTCAACACCTGCTTTCTTTGGAATTGGAATTATTATATTCTTCTTGAAGTCTGAGGGTATTTCGCCTGTCTCATACATCTTGCTCACCAGATTGTTGAGTGTTGTCAGGACCGGATCTCCCAAGGTTGTCGGTAGTTCTAATGGAATGGTGTTTACTCCTGAGGCCTTGTTTCGACTCAGTTCTTTCAGTGCTCTGTCAAACTCTTCACACAGTATCGTATCTCCCATTTCATCTTCATCTACATCCTCTTCCATTTCCATAATATTGTCCTCAAGTACATCACACTTGTATAGACCCTGTATGTACTCCTTCTACCTTTCTGCTTTCCCCTCTTTGCTTAGAAGTGGGTTTCCATCTGAGCTCTTGATATTCATACAAGTGGTTCTCTTGTCTCCAAAGGTCTCTTTAATTTTCCTGTAGGCAGTATCTATCTTACCCCTAGTGAGACAAGCCCCTGCATCCTTACATTTGTCCTCTAGCCATCCCTGCTTAGCCATTTTGCACTTCCTGTCGATCTCATTTTTGAGACGTTTGTATTCCTTTTTGCCTGCTTCATTTACTGCATTTTTATATTTTCTCCTTTCATCAATTAAATTCAATATTTCTTCTTTTAGCCAAGGATTTCTACTAGCCCTCGTCTTTTTATCTATTTGATCCTCTGCGGCCTTCACTACTTCATCCCTCAAAGCTACCCAATCTTCTTCTACTGTATTTCTCCCCCCTCCCCCCCCCCCCATTCCTGTCAATTGTTCCCTTATGCTGTCCCCGAAATTCTGTAGAACCTCTGGTTTAGTCAGTTTATTGGATAATCTCCTTAAATTCCCACCTTTTTTCTTCAGTTTTAATCTACAGTTCATAACCAACAGATTGTGGTCAGAGTCCACATCTGCCCCTTCACTATCTGAATAATTTCTTTTATCTACCTGAATAATTTCTTTTATCACTTTAGATAATGAGAATCAAATCACATTCCAAAATCTTCACTTACCGTTCGGTAGTCACCGTCCCATTGAGGAATATCGCACCGATTATTCCGTGACTGGAGATTGCACGCCACACAGTCACCTGTTGAGGTGAAAAGACTTCTCGATCGCGAATTCTAAGTCCCCCCAAATGCGCCAACTTTGCTTATTAAGGAACCTTTCTAAATGAAAGTGGGCTTCGTCGCTAAACCAAACCATATTCACATCAAAGTCCTCTTCGTCCGTTCAGTGGACAATAGTGTTGGCGAAACAACCGTTGTTCCCTGGCTTAATGGCTGACGAGTTTGGATTTTGTATGGGAAGAGATGCAAGTCTTCAGCAACAATTTGGCGTACCCACCTGTTGTGCAGCTCGTCTCATCGATTTACTGGGGCTGGTTTGAAACACAGCGTAGTTTTCAGGCGGTTTCACTCTTCTTGGACTACCGACGTTGTCAAAACTGTGATCACGAACATTACCCGTTCTCTCAAACTTGCGAATCAAATTCTTGATTGTCAGCATACTTGGACCGGTTGTATCCAGCTGTAACTACGTCGCAAACTTCCCTTGAGCCGCAGTTGCGCTATTATTGCTCGCATAGCAGCCTTCACAGTCGCTATACATTCAGGCACGCTGTACCGTGACGTTTTCAGGAGCAAGTGGGCGCGGGATTAGCCGAGCGGTCTTCAGCCGCTGCAGTCATGAACTGTGCGGCTGGTTCCGGCGGAGGTTCGAGTCCTCCCTCGGGCATGGGTGTGTGTGTTTGTCCTTAGGATAATTAAGGTTAAGTAGTGTGTAACCTTAGGGACTGATGACCTTAGCAGTTAAGTCCCATAAGAATTAACAAACTTTTTTTTTTTTTCATGATCAAGTGGCTGACAACAAGGTGCGTGAGCATGCGCCTACCAATTCCCATGATGCCCCGCGGCCAGCAGTGCAGTTTGAATGTTCTAACGCAAACCGTTCAGATGTTATGACGATATTATTTCAAATCATTCAGTAATCGTCACCCTGTATTTATCCCCCTTATTTTTTAAACCTACTGTTTTCAAAACATTTGCTTTTCTCCTCCTGAGTTAACTGTATCCAGTGAAATTTCGGTCTGTTTTATTGTTACAACACATTAAAATTTTTTATGACTATCAGCCAGCTGGACTGCTGTTTAAACGAATTTTATTTCATAAACCACGCACATTGAGCCCATTTCGGCATAATGCCGTCCTCAGGTGCTTTGTAAATACATACATAAGTGTCGGTCTTAATGTAATGGTCTGTAACTGTGATTCGAAAGTTTAAAATGCATACGTTTGGTGTTTTACTTTGCATATAATATCGTTGTTTCCATTTCCTATCTTTTTTGTTTTTTAGAATTATCAGTTTCTCCTTAGATGTACGCTAGAAACGTATATCTCAGTTTAGTCGGTTTTTATATGTTCTTGGATGACAGTGGATCAGCGATATTACACGTTTACATAGTTACCAGTACAAATAAGTGGTGTGTGGAAATTCGGTTGCTTTTTATTATCTTTATTGGTTTGGTTCTAATTATGTTTTGCCTGGAATTTGTATTAGCTTTATTTGAGATATTTATGTCATATTCTCATTTTTTCGTAATAATTTTATTATTGTCTACGATTAGTGATGTTTTCTTGGTGTTATGTCTTTGTTTCATACTCTTCATGTAGTTATCACTTTTACTATGGATATGTGTTATTAAGTGTCTCTGATTTATTACTTTACCCATTTTCTTGCTTTATTACGCGAATAAAGTTTTCTGTGACTTTTTTTGTGCTTTAGGTCAGTTTGTTCGTCCAGTAAATTTGTGGGGTTGCTGTATGCATACGAATGTACCTCCATTTCCTCAAGAATGTTCATGAAAGCGTAATATCGAGGAGTTTTAGTACTTCATTCTCGGGTTTTACGTTGTGTTTTTCTGTTTGTAGATGTAGAAAAAATGTTGGCGGGTTCTTTTCACTTTCTCTGGTGTGCTCTTTATATCTAATGTCGAGGTTTCTACCAGTTTGTCCTATATAAAATGTTTGGCATATTGTTACATGAAATTTTGTAAACGCAGGGGTTGTGTATGGGAATTTTCTAGCTACCTTTATGGATTTTGTGTTTGAGGCTGTTTGTGATTTGATATGCAAAGGTGATGTCGGTTTTGTTGAATAATTTGTTAATTTTGTTTGAGATGTTTGCTAGATAAGTTGTGGTTGTGTATGTTATTTTCTTCTCTTTCGTTTTTTATGTTTAGTGTTATTTCTTTATGTATACTGTGCCTTTCTGGTTTTTCCTTCCGAATTGCTTCGTCTTCTAGTGGCAAACTTATTAATCTGTTAAGCATTGTGCGAAATGAATCCGGTTTTTGGGTTTTGCATGACATGAGTGTGCATTGATACTGCAGTCTGTTGCGCTAGGTTTTCTGTAAATTTCGAAGCAATGTTTGTTGTTAGTGTTCTTATAGTTAAGTCGAGGAAGTTAATTGTTTTGTTAGTTTCATGTTCTATGTTAAATTTCATTTTCCATGGGAACTGATTCAGTACTTTATATATTTCGTCTATGTCAGTAAGATTACCTCGTATAGTCATTAAACTGCCGTCTACGTATTTGTAGTAGCATATGATTTTTTCATTAGTTGCGTTTCTTGTTTCGAAGGATTTTCTTCCAAGCTGTTACGGAATATATTAACATCAGTTCCAGCAATGCTACATCCGATCGCGACTACATCTTTTTGTCCCATCTTTTTTCCCCAAGGAACAAAAGCACACTAAAATTTATTCGTGGTGTTTTTTGCACTGAAGAGCACTCAGGTCGTTCTGACCCCAGTCTAATTTCCTTTTTGTTTCTTGGATGTAACACAGAAAAAAAATGTTCCTGAAATGATTTGTCATGACATGACACGATATATTGTAGGTATGATGAAAATACACTGAGATGTGTTTACATAAGATCCAACAATGGCAACTTAGGTTAGCCGGAACCGGTCATCAATAACAAAATTATAATTAACGACTTTACGTGTTGAAATTTCCACTTCTGTATTACACATTTAAAAAATGATTGATGACTATTACTTTGAACAGGTGTAATCCATGTTTTTATGTTAGTTCATTAAAGTACTGTCGATATAAACAGTGTAAATTACTTAGTATCCTTATGACCCCAGTGGTACTCAGCGACACAAAACAAAGTCCTGTCAGTAGGAGTAACTACTGCACGGCATAACACTGCCATTGAGTCACGACATTCATCTGTATGAACAAACTCTCTGAATAACGTGTTGTAGATACAATACAGAGAGGGAATACTGACATTTTTTGTCCCCATAGTCACCGTGTTTGAAGTCTTTCTGTCAAACACAAGATGTACATATCGCCTAGTGGCGTTTTATACACGAGTTATCAATAAAGAATTAATTTTTATGTCCCCATTCAACGCCACAAATCCAACTTTTTGATTTCACAGAGAATGGAAGATGAATTGATTAAACTAGTATAAATGGAAATGTCGTGTGGCTAGGGCCTCCCGTCGGGTAGACCGTTCGCCTGGTGCAGGTCTTTCGATTTGACGCCACTTCGGCGACCTGCGTGTCGATGGGGATGAAATGATGATGATTAGGACAACACAATACCCAGTCCCTGAGCAGAGAAAATTTCCGACCCAGCCGGGAATCGAACCCGGGCCCTTAGGATTGACAGTCTGTCACGCTGACCACTCAGCTACGGGGGCGGACATTAAACTGGTCACAGTGCATTCCTAGGAGTTTGGCTCTAGTGTTCACGTGTGGTAAAGATGCTGTCTTCCTTCTACCAAGTAGTAAGTCAAAACCTTACACAGGGTGCGAAATTTATTAGTATATACACAACACCAACAGGCATCGACTATGTATTTGCGCAGTTGTCACCTAACTTTGGTAGACAATCAGAAAAGTAAAGCACTGGGAAATTGATGACTTAACTTCAACATGAAATAACTCACTAACTGCCCTCTGTCACTTCTGTTGTGACCGTAGAAATTTTTAATTTGTATTCTTACTTTTGTGACCATAATAAGAGGCCAGGCTCCATACGCAAACAGCCAGCCGACATTAAGAAATAGTCCACTACGACGGAGGGACAAGATAAGCGGCGGAGGCTGCCAAGAATGGCTTGTTGATCAAATAACTTAGTGTTTGACTTCCTGCCAGAGGAAGCAGCATGAATCAAACTTGCACAGTGGAAGACGCAAACACCAGGACGATAATACAGCAAGGGAGAGAGTCAGTCACGTGTGGAAAAGACTCGTTTGGAGCCAAATTAAGTTGTGTGCAGCTAGAAACGAAAGTGTCGTGTAGAACCATAGGCATTCTTGTGCAATCCGATGACTTAGAAATGAAAGGGACGTGTAAGACAAATTAACTCGAGTGCACCCAAGTCCATGAGAAACGAAATAAAAGGCCAGGCGGCGGAATAGCTAGAGGCAGAGACTCAGATGCAGATTCAGAGCCAGTGCCGGCAGTTTGGAGATTCCGCAGTGAGATACCAGCGGGGCCGAGTAGGCCCATAGCAGCCGATACAGCTGATAAAGACTTCAGCTACGAGAAGACTGTGATAGATTCTGGTGGACACTCAGGAACTGCAGGTCAAGTAGGGTTTTTAGAGTTTCGTTTGAATAGTGTTGAACAGAGGCTGTCTTTGTCTCAATTACTTAGAGAGATTCCAGTGCTAACCAAGAACAAGTGATCGCTTTCTACTTGTTTCTTATATGTATCGGCAATTAGCTTTGAAGTAGCAAGTCCGAATAAATAGACTGAATCTTACTAAGGGGTTTATGGTTCAACGCCTCACATAACTATATGTGAGAAAAAACTTGATAGAAACTAACCAATCTTTTCTGCCTATTGCAATTCTGTAACCTTTTTTCAGGAAACTTACTTGCTTCAAACCAAGGAGATTCTCTCCCTCTCATCTCCGACATAAAGGTTGACAGCAATTTATAACCAACCCATCGTCGTTAACGTCCCGATTGCGCTACGCAGTTCGCACTTACTTCATTCTGGTATAGTGAGGCTGTGCCGGGACGCGACGCTTCTCAAAAATCAGTTACTATAAGGTATTCCGAATTGAGGCGGTTGAAAGCAAAGTGCTATAAGTGACGAAATCACGATTCTGAGAAAATGGGCTTCTAAGTCTGCATAAAATTGAAAACTATGTTAATTGGCTACATTTTCTACAACAATCATCATACACAGTTGTCATTAACCAAGTAATACATACAGTAAGAGTTAGTTGGATTCAGAAGGTTATGCTCAACAAAGTTTTTATAAATAATCTAGTTGCCACACCTCTGCTTCCAAGGATGTCGTACACACCTTTGAATCCCATTAATATCAGGTTTGGAATGAACCACAACAGTTTACTGCAACATTTTGTCCCATTCTCATATATTACATTTAGCTGGCGTAAGCTGCCATTAGCACACCATTCAGCACAGAGGTTGTGCGAAGATCGACTGAGGCCAAAAACAGACTCACAGGAAACGCACCACCAACGCCTTCTCGCCGCGGGTCTGTTCGAGTCTGTCGCAGTCTGTCGCACCGACTAAGTTCCAGTGTCATCAGTCGCAGCCAGTGAGAATCGCAGTAGCAGTCAGCTCCGACAGTAACTCAAGCGACAGGCAGCACATAGCAACCATAATAGCATACATAGCGCAATTTGTACTTCACCAGCGGTGAGACTAACGTGGACTATACAAAAGAGCTCGTATGACGACGAACATCTGAAGTTAGGTAAACTTTCCATTCTCATAAATAAAGAACACAGTTAATCTATTCGTGCAGTTTGTGTTATAGAAGGAGGATCCCAGCCACCAAACAACATCCTCTCTTTGCTTCCCATGGTACAGCTCTATAGAGACAACGAGACGACATTAAAACATTAATGCAACCACGTTACTTTTATTGGTTAAATATACACTACTGGCCATTAAAATTGCTACACCACGGAGATGACGTGCTACAGACGCGAAATTTAACCGACAGGAACAAGATGCTGTGATATCCAAATGATTAGCTTTTCAGAGCATTCACACAAGGCTGGCGCCGGTGGCGACACCTACAACGTGCTGACATGAGGAAAGTTTCCAACTGATTTCTCATACACAAACAGCAGTTGACCGGCGTTGCCTGGTGAAACGTTGTTGTGATGCCTCGTGTAAGGAGGAGAAATGCGTACCATTACGTTTTCGACTTTGATAAAGGTCGGATTTTAGCCTCTCGCGATTGCTGTTTATCGTATCGCGACATCTCTGCTCACGTTGGTCGAGATCCAATGACTGTTAGCAGAATATGCAATCGGTGGGTTTAGGAGGGTAATACGGAACGCCGTGCTGGATCCCAACGGCTTCGTATCACTAGCAGTCGAGATGACAGGCATCTTATCCGCATGGCTGTAACAGATCGTACAGCCACGTCTCGATCCCTGAGTCAACAGATGGGGACGTTTGCAACAAAACATCCATCTGCAGGAACAGTTCGACGACGTTTGCAGCAGCATGGACTATCAGCTCGGGGACCTTGGCTGCGATTACCCTTGACGCTGCATCACAGACAGGAACGCCTGCGATGGTGTACTAGACAAAGAACCTGGATGCACGAATGGCAAAACGTCGTTTTTTCGGATGAATCCAGGTTCTGTTTACAGCATCATGATGGTCGCATTTGTGTTTGGCGACATCGCGGTGAACGAACATTGGAAGCGTGTATACGTCATCGCCATATTCGCGTTATCACCCGCCGTGATGTATGGGTTGCCATTGGTTACACGTCTCGGTCACCTCTTGTTCGCATTGACGGCACTTTCAACAGTGGACGGTACATTTCAGCAGGATAATGCACGACCGCATGTTCCAGGTCCTGTACGGGTCTTTCTGCATACAGAAAATGTTCGACTGCTGCCCTGGCCAGCACATTCTCCAGGTCTCTCACCAACTGAAAACGTCTGGTCAATGATGGCCGAGCAAATGGCTCGTCACAATACGCCAGTCACTACTCCTGATGAACTGTGGTATCGTGTTGAAGCTGAATGGGCAGTTGTACCTGTACACGCCATCCAAGTGCTCAGAGCCATTTGAATTTTGGTTTGCTCGATTTAAAAATGGCGACATATCGACTGACGACAGACTTCGTTCTGGACGTCCGTCGGCTGCCCGAATCGACGAAACTATTGAAACAATTGCCGAGCTTTTGCACACAAATCGTCGACAGACGATTGATCAACTTCCAGAGGTTAATGAGTTATTTTCAAGCTCGGTTCGGCGGATTTTAACGGAAGATTTGGGAATGAAAAGGGCTGCTGCCAAGTTCTTTCCTCGGGTTCTGACTGACAATCAAATGTAATGTCTAGTTCAAACATGTCGTGCTTTGAAACAACAGCTTGAAACTGATCCAGATTTTCTGCCAAAGGTCATTACCGATGATGAGTCATGGTGGTATGGTTACGACCGAGAAACAACGCAGCAATCAAGTCAAGACGTCATTGTCACCCTGTCCAAAAAGTGTCGTCAGGTCAGATCAGACATGAAAACAATGCTGATTTGCTTTTTTCGATGTCAAAAGGGTAGTTCATTGAGAGTTTGTTTCCCCAGACCAGACCGTCAATCACACCTTGTATTTGGAAGTTTTAATAAGATTGCGAAACACTGTTCGTCAAAAAAGGCCCGATTTGTAGCAGATAGGAGAGTGGTTCTTCCACCACGACAACGCACCTGCACACACAGACATCTCTGTTAGACAGCTTTTGGCTAGAAATGGCGTGGTTGCCCTGCCACATGCACCTTCCTCGCCTGCCCTGTCCGTGCGACTTTTTCTTACTTCCACGCATGAAAAGGGGCATGAAAGAACATGGAATTTGCAACAATGAAGAAGTCAAGAAATAAACGAGGGAGGAGCTGTCAGCCATTTTGAAAGATGACTACAAAAAATGTTTCGAACAGTGGAAGGACCCGTGGGACAAACGTATGAGTTGTAATGGAGAGTGTTTTGAAGGGGACAAGGTTTTTCGTAAACAATTTGAAAATATGTAGCTTTTAAAATATAATTCCTTTTCTTCGGTACCCCTCCATCCAAATATGCCGTCTTCTGCCCGGCCACGTGCTTCGCTCGTTTTTCACTGGTTCCCCTTTACTGCAAGGTTGAGTCAAATGAAAACCTTAAAGTTGTTATAACAAATCGACATTTCGCGCCGTTATCTTGTAAGTTGGTAAGCGTGTTACAAACAGCTTGCAGAATGGCCTGTAGGTGGCAGCATAGTGCAGATGCACACATACCGTCGCAGTATCAGTATAAAGATTGCCTCCCCACTTGCGACTTGCACCGGGAAAGAACAGCGTTCTGTTGTTCGGTTTTTGCGTAGTGAAGGTGTGAAACCTATTGAAATTCATCGACGAATGAAGGTTCAGTCCGGTGATGCATGTTTGTCACAGCAACAAGGCTACGAATGGAGTAGGAAGTTCGCAAATGGTGTGACTTCAGTGGAAGATGCTCCTCGTCCAGGTCAGGCACAATGAGTTCTGACTCCACAGAACATTGCAGCAGTTGAAGCCGTAGTGAAGGAAAACCGCCGAGTGACACTGAATGACATTGCGGCATGTTTACAGATTAGTCATGGGTCAGCACACCACATTGTGCATGATGTGCTCCAGTTTCACAAAGTGTCTGCAAGATGGGTACCACGGCAGCTGACTCCTGAAATGAGAGAACGACGTGTTGATGCTTGCGAAGAACTTCTTCGGTGCTTTGAACGAGAAGGTGATGGCTTCCTTGCAAGAATCGTTACTGGGGACGAAACCTGGGTTCACTTCCACCAACCGGAAACGAAGAGAGCGAGTAAGGAATGGCGCCATTCCTAATCATCAAAACCAGAGATGTTTCGAACAGAACCATCAGCAGGGGAGGTTATGCTGACTCTCTTTTGGTACGAAAAAGGCGTCATTTTGGAGCATTACATGCCTAGAGTGACCACTGTCGCCAGTGCATCTTACACAGATCTCCTAATAAAATCATCTGCGGCCTGCAATCAAATCAAAGCGACATGGATTGCTGTCAGCAGGTGTCCTTTTGCAACATGACAATGCGAGGCCCCACACTGCCCGTACAACAGTTGCAACAATCACAGACCTGCATTTTGAGTGTCTTCCTCATACACCATAGTCATCAGACCTTGCCCCAAGTGATTTCTGTACGTTCGGACCACTCAAAGACGCAATGGGAGGAAAGAAGTTCCGTTCTGATGAAGAGGTACGCCACGCGGTGCATGAGTGGTTGCTCGGACTACCAAAAGAATTTTTTTCTAAATGAACTTATGTACTTTGTAAGCGCTGGAGGACTTGCTTTGAGCGTGAAGGAGATTATGTTGAAAAGTGATACAGCTTTGTACCACTTCTGTACAATAAATAATATTTTAAAAATATTTAAGGTTTTCATTTCACTCACCCTCGTACATGTGTCAAAGGGAGTCGCGCTTTCAGAGCTCAATAGCTCAGAGCGTCTGCGATGTAAGAACGCACGAGTGAAACTGGAGACTCAGCTATAAACAATGCTAAGAGATACTCAATGAGAGAAACAGAATTATTGCATGCAAAGCATGATTCGTAGAGTGCCTTAATCTGATTAGTTGAGAGTTCAACGATAAACCGAGAAATGGCAGCTGCACCACTAATTTCATATTCTCACTAATGACAGTTTTATAGGATGTGTCATGTAAACAGTGACAAGTGGTAAAAGCTCGGACTACGAAGCGCGTTCAGTAAGTAATGCAACACATTTTTTTTCTCGGCCAGTGTCTGTTAAAAATGACGAAATTTTTGTGGAACACTGCGGAATATCCCGCTTCGACCCCTGCAGTTTCATGAAATTCCAGTAGGTGGCAGCACTCTACATAGCTTCCAAAATGGTGTCTGTAACGGAGGTGCTTTCCAAGCAGGGAGCTATCACTGAGTTTCCTTTCAAGGAAAACCAGAGCATCGCAGATATTCACAGGCGCTCGCAGAACGTCTACGGAGACGTGCCAGTGAAAAAAAGCACGATGAGTCGGCGGGCAAGGCGTCTATCATCACCGCAACAAAGTTGTGTAGACGTATCCGATATCCAGCGTGCCGGCCGGCCGCACACAGCTGTGACTGCTGCAATGTTGGAACGTGCGGACACTCTCTTTCGAGGTGATCGATGGATCGCAATGAAACATCCCGCTGCACAACTTGACGTCTGTGTTGGCAGTGCAGACACACTCGTCCAACATTTGGGGTACTCAATGGAATGTGCCCGCTGGGTTCGTAACAGCCTAACAGAAGACCATAAAATGCAACGAAGGACCACACCTGCAAATTTCTTTTAGAGTTACGAGGCTGATCGTTACAATATTTTGTCGAACATCATCACAGGCGATGAAAATGGGTTTATTACTTCGAACCTCTAACAACCCCTCCACAACAAAGGTCAAAAATTAATTATGATTGTAGTGTTGCTCACGCTTCTAAATATTGCATTTCCGGGCAACAAGAAAGTTATATTACGTGGCAGGTGTCATTAGAGCACAGTTAATAAAGCCATTTCTTGAAATAATGGATAAACTAGGCACTCATCTTTTCGTGTTTCCCACGCTGGTCTCGTTGTGAACTCATGGCTCAATCGTCGAAAATCTAGGTAGTGATGATTCCAAGCTCGGATGCAAAGAGGCCTAGATGGTATTCTGCGATATTCAATAGTTTTATAGATGTGTTTCATAAACCGTTCTTGAAGATTAAACTTTTGTAAGTTAGGACAATGGTGATGTAAAAAAGTAATCAGCACTCCGAAAATAAGTTACACTTCTTTTTTATTACTTTTGCTGCAATATCACGTAACTCGTTCCAAAACATCACTTCACAATATAAAACATACTTGAAAATATCTTCCTCACTGTTAAAGTTCACATTTCATAAACTGACTACAGTTTGCGTCTTTTTAACGTGACGACCAAAGCTTGACTCTCTAATAACTGCTTACGCGCCCAAACATCAGAGTTACAAGTACATCAAAGATCATAGGGACAAAAGAAAGAATACACATAAGAATAATATCATTGCAATATATACATATCGATGTATCGAAGTACCTCTACATTAATGAAATCAAATCTGAATGTTGTCACAGAAATATGTTAACTATTTTTCAGAAACACAGTACAATATTGCTGGTATCGAGAGCTTGAGGTGAGGTGCCGTAATGGTTACGTAATTCAAGTACCTTTACAAACCGGAAACAAAACGGCAATACATGGAGTGGCGACACACGACCTCTCCTTCGAAGAAAAAGTTGAAAATCGCAAACTCAGCCCGGTAAAGTCATAGCGACGGTCTTCTAGGAGTCTGAAGGGGCTACTCTGCTTGATTTCCACCCGAATTGTGCAACGATCAACTCTGAAGTGCATTGCGCTACCTGAGGAAACTGAAGTAACGACTTCAGCGTGTTCGTTACCACAATAATGCAAACGAACTTCTCCTTCTCCATGACAACGCAAGGCCTCACACAAGTATGCGCTCCTTCCGAGTTTCATCTGTTTGGCCCAATGAAGTGTGCACTCCGCGGGAAACAGTATGTGGAAGATGGGGAGGTTATTGATGCAGCGAGAAGTTGGTCCCTCCCAGTAAGGTGAACGCAGATTATTTTGAAAAATGTGGTTTTGTAGCCAAAAGAGTGGGGAACAATATGGTGTATAGCAATCCTGAATAAAACCAACCTGCTTTCAGCAAAAAACGTGTTGCGTCGGTTATCGGCCGTCCCTCGAAGTAACATTTGCGGCGTTAGTACCAGGAAAACGGTTTTCAGGGACGGTTTACACAAATCTGAGAAGAATGATGTGAATAACTACAACACGGATAAAAATCCTGAATGAAATTAGAATCATATATTAGTACCTTCAGCTGCTGACGGGCGTTGATGTATATCAACGGGGACAGGTGAAAATGTGTGCCCCGACCGGGACTCGAACCCGGGATCTCCTACTTACGTGGCAGACGCTCTATCCATCGGAGCCACCGATGGCACAGAGAATTGTGCGACTGCAGGGACTTATCCCTTGCACGCCTCCCGCGAGACCCACGTTCTCGCCTTATATGTCTACAAACTACATTCGTAGTGTTCCTACCCAACACACTAATTACTCGTGGAAGACATTCTTCCCAAGTCCCTTAAGAGTTCGGGTAATGTGTGTGCATCCGCACAGAAGAAGAAGGTCATGGTCTATATTGCCAGAGCTATATACTTATATGGATATGGGGTCTGTTCTTCCGGACATATCTGAAAGAACGGACACCATATCCATATAAAAATCCTGAAAATGTTTCTGACACCAACTGCGCTTCGGAAGTCGCTTCTAATCACGTAAACGTGAATAATTACTTAAGCAGGTAGACAATGTTGTGTCCCTTACCATGTTTACGTGAATTCACGTGACACTGTAATGGCAGGAATGTTGAGACAGTCCTTCACGTTGTTTAGGTACTGCAATAAGGGGACAAAATTAGTATTACATCGTGCTGAAGGTTGCTGTACTACATTATCGCAAAAATTGGTGATGCCAATCTCATTGTTATAAACCGCAACAGTTTCCAGTTTTTAATTTTGTATTTTCGAGAGGTTTTACAGTAATGTTTCGTTAACTCGCCCAGCAATTGATCAGTGGTAAGGCAATGATAAACAATGTTAAGTGGACCCAGTTGACAAGTAAATTACGTTAAGTGCGCAATGACGAACTTTTAAGACTAAAATTTTGAACAGAAATTACCATTTTCAAAAACATGTCGTTACTCTATAAATATTTAAGAACAATGACTGAGGTAACTTGTAAATTACAGATTGAAGCAATCAGTCGTCCTTGATTAAATTTTATTATGCAGATCTAGATTTCAGGTAGAGGCTAGCCAGTCTCAATACACTATCATTTTCGCTCAAAGCATGTAAGTCCCTGTTGATCGGGCTTCATCCACAGTTCATTGAATACTAGGTAGTGGATGAGGCCTGATCAACAGAGATTTACATGCTACGAGCGAAAATAGTAGTGCATTGAGAATGGCTAGCCTCTAGCTGAAATCTAGATCTGCGTAACAAAATTTATTCAAGGATGACAGTCGCTGAGTGCAACCGCTTTCCATATGGAAGGTAACCTGATGAGTGACTTACGTCTACCAGAATAAAGAAATCACAATTGATGTCTTTGAAACATTTTAATTATGAGGATTTGTTGAAACTTTACTACGCTGTTTCTCGAAACAATCAACTTCTCCTTTACTGCTGTTTACAGCTGAGGTCTTCAATTCAGTGTTGAAAATTGTGTATCTGACAGACAGGTTTGACATTAACGTCGAGGACTGTACGACAGAAACTGTGAACGTCTTAGAAGTTGGCATTTCTTTGCGTTGTTCTTAATATTGAAGATATTGCCTTATAACAACACATTTATCCATGCCGTCAATGTTGCGTACACTTTGCTTCTACTTCTTTGGAGGTAGATACTTGAATCGCACTTCGCTCAAGACCGCGACACTCCTTCCAAAATTTTGACCACCATCGAATTATCATTTTTACTGCGCGTCACAACAGCTCTTCCAACATAACTATTGCTCCTTTCTTCCCCTCATCGGCAAAAAATGTTATGACGCTGAAAGTTGGCAGTTACACTGTAACATTCAATAGTTAATTTGATATTTTTAAGCTTCAATTATTATCTACATCTACGTGATTACCCTGCTATTCACAACAGAGTGCCTGGCAGAGGGTTCAATGAACCACGTTAAAGCTGTCTCTCTACCGTTCCACTCTCGAACTGCATGCGGGAAAAACGAGCACTTAAATTTTTCTGTGCGAGCCCTGATTTCTCTTATTTTATCGTGATGATCATTTCTCCGTATGTAGGTGGGTGCCAACAGAATGTTTTCGAAATCGGAGGAGAAAACTGGTGATTGAAATTTCATGAGAAGATCCCGTCGCAACGAAAAACGCCTTTGTTCTAATGATTGCCACTGCAATTCACGTATCATGTCTGTGACACTATCTCCCCTATTTCGCGATAGTAAAAAACGAGCTGCCCTTCTTTGAACTTTTTCGATGTCATCCGTCAGTCCCACCTGATGCGGATCCCACACCGCACAGCAATACTCCAGAATAGGGCGGACAAGAGTAGTGTAAGCAAGCTCTTTGGTAGACCTGTTGCACCTTCTAAGTGTTCTGCTAATGAATCGCAGTCTTTGGTTTGCTCTACCCACAATATTATCTATTTTCGGGTACTGCTTAGTACGTGCTTACAGCGAAAATACAAACCTGTACCTAGTATTGATTACGAACACCTGACGTACCTCTGGGGAAGTCTGCAAGGTATCAGGGAAGTCTTCAAGTTCCATGTCAGCCGATCAGCGAGGAACAGAATGGGGACAACGAGTGTGAGTATCGCCATGACAATGTGTCCTGTCACACACTGAGGTGATAAACGTCATGGGACATATGCACATACACAGATGGCGATGAAGTCGCGGAAACAAGGTACAGAAGTGCACTTCACTGGCGGAGTTGTCATTTGCACTCGAGTGACTTATGTAAAATGGTTTCCGACATGATTATGGCGCACATCGGGAATTATGAGACTTTGTACGCGGGATAGGTAGTTGGGGCTAGACGCATGGGATATTTCATTTCGGAAATCGTCAGAGAATCCAGTATTGCGAAATCCACAGTGTCAAGAGAGTGCAGAGAATACCAAATTTCAGGCATTACCTCTCATCACACACAACGCACTGACTGACCTCCTTCACTTGAAGACCGAGTGCAGCGCCGTTTACTTAGAGTTGTCACTGTTAACAGACAAGTAACACTGTGTGAAAGAACCGACCGCAGAAATCAGTTTTGGCTGTACGACGAACCTATCTCTCAGGGCAGTGTTGTGAAGTTTGACGTTAACGGGCTATGCCAGCGAACGACCGACGCGATTGCGTTTTTTAACGGCATGACATCGCGTGCAGCGCATTTCCTGCACTCGTGGCCACAGCATTTGGAACCCAGACTACTGGAAAATCTTCATCTCGAGAGACAAGTCCCAGTTTCAGTAGGTATGGGCTGATGGTGCAGTTTGAGTATGGTGTAGACACCGCGAAGCCATGGACCCAACTTGACAACAAGGCATTGTCCAAAATGGTGGTGACTCCATAATGGTGTGGACTCTGTTCACATGGAATGGACTCGATCTTGTCGTCGAACTGAACCGATCATTGACTGGAAATGGTTATTATGGGATACTTGGAGACCATCTGCAGCAATGTATGGACTTCATGTTACCAAACAAGAATGGAATTTTTGTTGTTGTTGTTGTTGTGGTCTTCAGTCCAGAGACTGGTTTGATGCACCTCTCCATGCTACCCTATCCTGTGCAAGCTTCTTCATCTCCCAGTACCTACTACAACCTACATCCTTCTGAATCTCCTTAATGTATTCATCTCTTGGTCTCCCTCTACGATTTTTACCCTCCACGCTGCCCTCCAGTGATCCCTTGATGCCTCAGAACATTTCCTACCAACTGATCCCTTCTTCTTGTCAAGTTGTGCCACAAACTTTTCTCCCCAATCCTATTCAATACCTCCTCATTAGTTATGTGATCTACCCATCTAATCTTCAGCATTCTTCTGTAGCACCACATTCCTAAAGCTCCTATTCTCTTCTTGTTCAAACTATTTATCGTCCATGTTTCACTTCCATACATGACTACACTCCATTCAAATACTTTCAGAAACGACTTCCTGTCACTTAAATCTATACTCGATGTTAACAAATTTCTCTTCTTCAGAAACGATTTCCTTGCCATTGCCAGTCTACATTTTATATCCTCTCTACTTCGACCATCATCAGTTATTTTACTCCCCAAATAGCAAAACTCCTTTACTCCTTTAAGTGTCTCATTTCCTAATCTAATTCCCTCAGCATCACCCGACTTAATTCGACTACATTCCATTATTCTCGTTTTGCTTTTGTTGATGTTCATCTTATATCCTCCTTTCAAGACACTGTCCATTCCGTTCAACTGCTCTTCCAGGTCCTTTGCTGTCTCTGACAGAATTACAATGTCATCGGCGAACCTCAAAGTTTTTATTTCTTCTCCATGGATTTTAATGCCTACTCCGAATTTTTCTTTTGTTTCCTTTACTGCTTGCTCAATATACAGATTGAATAACATCGGGGAGAGGAGAATTTTTATGGATGACAATTCATCTTCGTCACTGGGCCAAAATAATTCGCACCTGATCTGAAGAACATTCTGGTCTATTCGAGCGAATGGTTTAGGCACTAAGATCACCAGCCAAGAATCCCACCGAACGTTTATGGGAGATAATAGAGAGTTAGCCGGCCGGAGTGGCCGAGCGGTTCTAGGCGCTTCAGTCTGGAAACGCGTGACCGCTGCGGTCGCAGGTTCGAATCCTGCCTCGGGCATGGATGTGTGTGATGTCCTTAGTTTAGTTTGGTTTAAGTAGTTCTAAGTTCTAGGGGACTGATGACCTCAGATGTTAAGTCCCATAGTGCCCAGAGCCATTTGAACCAAATAGAGAGTTCACTTCGTGCACAAAATCCTGCACCGGCAACAGTTATGCAATTATGGACTGCTATACAGATAGCATTTCTCAGTATTTCTGCAGGAGACTCCCAACGACTTGTTGAGTCCATGCCACGTCGAGTTTCTGCACTGTGCCGAGCAAAAGGAGGTCCGACACGGTATTACGAGGAATCTCAAGACTTCTGCGACCTCAGTGTAAAGCAGCATCTGTGAGGCTATGGTGTGTGGAGAATAACAGAGTTGACCAGAAGCTGATGGAACAGTTTTGGGAAGAATTAGAAAGTCGACATTTCTCCAGACCCCAGTGTCCAACATCACTACCTTGTTCGGTTTCGTCTCTTGAATAAAAAATGAGCTGCCATTCCTCCACAGATATTGAGCCACCTCACCGAATGTCTCCTCTCGGGAGTTCAAGCCATCATGAAGCCGAAGAGTGGACACACGCCACATTGATGTGCACTAATACATGTCCGGATACTTTTGATCAGATAGTATCTTTCGAAACGTGGTGCTACAGAAGAATGCTATAGATTAGATAGGTAGATCGCATAACTAATAAGGAGGTATTGAATAGAATTGGGGAGAAGAGGAGTTCGTGGCACAACTTGACAAGAAGTAAGAACCGGCTGGTAGGACATATTCTGAGGCATCGAGGGATCACAAATTTAGCATTGGAAGGCAGCGTGGAGGGTAAAAATCGTAGAGGGAGACCAGGAGACGAATACACTAAACAGATTCAGAAGGATGTAGGTTGCAGTAGGCACTGGGAGATGATGAAGCTTGCACAGGAGAGAGCAGCATGCATCAAACCAGTCTCAGGACTGAAGACCACAACAACAACACAACAGTATCTCCCTATAAGAAACGAGAGTAGTTCTTGCTAGTTAGCAGCTGCGAATAGAATTTGAGGAAGGGCAGATGGCACTTGTGCTCTATGCACCCTGTACAACACCCCGTCCCGTGGCCCGTCCAGAACAGACGCTGTGTAGAGGCAGTGGCGTTTCGGCAGGGCCGGGTCGTTGCGTCCTCATGAGACCGGTCTCCTAGGGGAGGCGGCGGCGCCGTGTAGCCGCGCTGATTACACCTGTAGCGGCACGGCGCAGGGACGCCGCTAATTAAGTCCCGGCCGCGGTCCGCTGGCTGGCCGGATTAGCTGGACGCCGGCCAGGGGTTCGAGACCCGCCATGTGTCTCTGTCCGTCCCAGGAGGGCGGCAAAAACGGCGAGGGCCGGGCTGCGGGCATCACAGCAGGCATCACCACGTCACACACTCCAGGAACATCGACTTGCGAGCTCTGATGGACACTGAATGTTGCACAGAAAAGAAAGTAGATGCGAATGTGGACCGAGGAAGTGGAGTCTGTATCACGAGGAAGATTCAGTAATTAAATAGATAAATTGATCAACAAAGTTGTTCCAAATGACTGAAGCGATTTCAAGACGCAAAATAACAGCAATACCAAAAATCAGTTAACGTAGACCAATGAAATTTCGAAAATACATTTGTCTAGCTAACATATTTAAGTGATTGACATTGCAAGACCACAGGTTAACGTAAACACGAGTAAGCCGTAGCAAATGTGAAACGTTAGTAATTTACACTGCTGGCCATTAAAATTGCTACACCACGATGATGAAGTGCTATAGACGCGTAATTTAACCGACAGGAAGAAGATGCCGAGATATGCAAATGATTAGCTTTTCAGAGCAGTCACACAACGTTGGCGCCGGTGGCGACACCTACAACGTGCTGACACGAGGAAAGTTTCGAAACGATTTCTCATACACAAACAGTAGTTGACCTGCGTTGCCTGGTGAAACGGTGTTGTGATGCCTCGTGTAAGGAGGAGAAATGCGTACCATCACGTTTCCGACATTGATAAAGGTCAGATTGTAGCCTATCGCGATTGCTGTTTATCGTTTCGCGACATTGCTGCTCGCGTTGGTCGAGATCCAACGACTGTTAGCAGAATATGGAATCGGTGGGTTCAGGAGGATAATACGGAGCGCCGTGCTGGACCCCAACGGCCTCGTATCACTAGCAGTCGAGATGACAGGCATCTTATCCGCATGGCTGTAACGGATCGTGCAGCCACGTCTCGATCCCTGAGTCAACAGATGGGGACGATTGCAAGACAACAACCATCTGCACGAACAGTTCGACGACGCTTGCAGCAGCAGGGACTATCAGCTCGGCGACCACAGCTGCGGTTACCCTTGACGCTGCATCACAGACAGGAGCGCCTACTATGGTGTACTTAAAGACGAACCTGGGTGCACGAATGGCAAAACGTCATTTTTTGGGATGAATCCAGGTTCTGTTTACAGCATCATGATGATCGCATCCGTGTTTGGCAACATCGTGGTGGACGCACATTGGAAGCGTGTATTCGTCATCGCCATACTGGCGTATCACCCGCCGTGATGGAATGGGGTGCCATTGGTTACACGCCTCAGTCACCTCTTGTTCGCACTGACGGCACTTCGAACAGTGGATGTTACATTTCAGATGTGTTACGACCCGTGGCTCTACCCTTTCTTTCGATCCTTGCGAAACCCTACAATTCAGCAGGATAATGCACGACCGCATGTTGCAGGCCCTGTATCGGTTTTTCTGGATACAAAAATTGTTCGACTGCTGCCCTGGCCAGCACATTCTCCAGATCTCTCGCCAATTGAAAATGTGGTGGCCGAGCAACTGGCTCGCCACAATACGCCAGTCACTACTCTCGATGAACTGCGGTACCGTGTTGAAGCTACATGGGCAGCTGTAGCTGTACACGCCATCCAAGCTCTGTTTGACTCAATGCCCAGGAGTATCAAGGCCGTTATTATGGCCAGAGGTGGTTGTTCTGGGTACTGATTTCTCAGGATCTATGCACACAAATTGTGTGAAAATGTAATCAGATGTTAGTATTTGTCCAATGAATACCCGTTTATCATCTGCATTTCTTCTTGGTGTGGCAATTTTAATGGCCAGTAGTGTAATAACCGATATAACAGCGAGAACATTGATTTCAAGTATGCAAACGTGCATGCATGGTGTTGTATGGAGCAGGAATGTCAGTTTGTGGAATTAAGTTTCATGTCATTTTCACATGGTCAGTCAACACAGCGGAGGGTAAAGCTGTTTGAAGATGACTCTGGAGTTGTCGTCCGATTATGTCCCATATGTCCTCGATTGGAGACAGATCTTGTGATCGAGCAACATGTTGACACTCTGTAGAGCAAGAAGGGTTACAAAAGCAGTATGTGAGCGAGCGTTATCCTGTTGGAAAGCATCCTCTGGAATGCTCTTCATGAGTGGCAGCACAACAGGGTGAATCACCAGACTGATGTACAAATTTGCAGTCGGCGTGCAGGGCGGGATAACTTCGAGAGGGCTCTTGCTGTGATATGAATTCACACCCGAGACCATAACTCCAGGTATAGATCCAATGTGCCTAGCAAGCAGACCAATTGGTTGCAGGCCTTCAACTGGCCTCCTTATTACCAACACACAGCCGTCACTGTCACCGAGGCAGAACCAGCTTTCACCAGAAAACACAGCAGACCTCCAGCCTGCCTGAGCCGTGGCTGGCCCGTGTTATGCTTTGCATTAAACCTTGGTTGCTATTCTGTGATTAGTCTCCCGCGGTTATCGCGATTATGCTGTTATCCTCTCTCTCCTCAAGTGGCGGCAGCAGCAGCGTGTATCAATATTCGCACCCTTGTACTATCTTTGGCCTCGTGCTTATAGTTTCTGGCTGTGCCGTGTGTGGACAGTTGGTTGGTTGGTGTGGAGCAGGGAGGAAGTCTCCGTGGCGCGTGTCTGGCCGGGGCAGCTGGCGGCATCCACGCGCGGTAGAGTGTGAGGTGCTGTTCCCATTGCTACGAGGTCCGTGGCTCACCGATCCCTATCACGAAAGTTTAGTCGTTACTTAATCTACCAGCCAGCCGCAACTGTTCACATTGTGTCGTTTGAATTTTGTTGTGGGCTGTTGGGACATTCTCGTGAGCAACAACGTGTGTTTTCAAGTTGGCGAAATTCTAGCCGCCCTCCTGTGGAGTTTAACTTCACTTGATTTGATTTGAACTAAAGTGCACCAGCGGAATCTTCTGCCTTGTGGCCGTTAACGTTCCGGTTACCTGCGCTGGCCGTTGACGTAAATTCAGGCAGTGTATTTTCTTCGTCGTGTTGTGTCTGTCCAGCACGGCGTGTAGTTTGACAGCTGAAAGTGTAATTCGTTGTGGGCGCCGACACCTTCTGCGTTGTTCCACTGAACTCCCTTCTGTGTGCCGGTCGGGTGGAGTGGAAGCTATCTTGTCGCCTGGTCCGTTGACTGTCTGTCGGTTGGGTTGCCGTCGGATTGAGACTTCTTGGGCCGACTGCCTGTCTCAACTAAGTGAGCACTAATGTTGAATTCCAGGCCGACCCTTGGAAACTTCTGAGCGCCGTTTGATGTGCTGGCTTTTCTTATTTGTCCTTGTTGTTTGTTTATGTATGGCTTCTAGCTGATTTTAAATTAAAGTTGTTTTGCTCTTAAGGCGTGAGATTGTTTCGGCCTTCAGCCTAATTTAGAGAAATGCTTTAAGATTAGGCCTTCTGCCTTTTAAAATTCTTTTCTCTGCCTCGTGATGACTGGGTGTTGTGTGATGTCCTTAGGTTAGTTAGGTTTAAGTAGTTCTAAGTTCTAGGGGACTGATGACCATAGATGTTAAGTCCCATAGCGCTCAGAGCCATTTGAACCATTTTTTCCAATGTCATAGGGAACTAATGCTCACGACCGTCGCAACGTGTATTTAAAGCAAACATGATTTTCATTCTAATAGTTGCGATACTAAGACCCCTCATAAGCGACTGGCGCGAAATTTCATTAGACATCATCTTTCAGATGTAGAAGGATGCCTAACAACTTTCATTTATGTCGCTCAATTCCTTCTTCGTACTGCGATTTTTTCCCCGAAATTGTATATTATGTGCCATACTGTCACAGAGCTTTGTATGTCCACGGAAAACTCGAAAAAATTATTTTTATACTCTTATATCACAAGTGCCCCATATGCACATCCCCACTGATTGTGCAGATATTAAGTTGTCAATCAAGTTCTTCCCACGTTCGGTGCAGCCTATCCCTATCAATATCTTCAAAACCACTGTTGATGCGAGGTCGCAGTTCTGGTATGTTCGTCGTCGGAGGAGTCGTACACACAAAGAAATCGCATTGGGTTAGGTCAGGAGAGTGTGGAGGTCATGGCATGAATTGCTGATCATCAGTACTACGACGACCGAGACATTGGTTTCTCAGTTGTCTGTTTGAGAATTCACAAGCTTTTTGATGGAAGTGGGGTGGAGCACCATCTTGTTGATGGTCTCCAGTTGTGGCGTGAGCCAATTTTCCAGCATGTTCAGATACACGTTTCCTGTAACGGTCTTTTTGCGGAAGAAAAAGAACTGTAACCTTTAAGCTGTGAGACTGCACAGAACACATCAACCTTTGGTGAATCTCGAATGGACTTCACGATAGTGAGGGATTCTCTGTCACCTAAATTCGAACATTGCGCCTGTTAACTCTGACATTCACAAAAAAAATGTTGATTCGTCACTGAAGAGGGTTTCTCACAAAACCCATCCGCTTCCGTGAGTTGTTGCAACTGCGCCGAAAATTCAAAGCATCTGACTTTATCAGCTGGAGGCAAGACCTGTAACAGTTGCAAGCGGTAAGGTTACAACTTCAGTCATTTCCGTAAGATATTGCAAACAATCGGTTCTGGTAGAATACCACGGCCAGTAGCTGTGCAGTCAGCAGGGCGTGCCTGGGGAGAGCAACAGCGGTGGGGGTTGGGGGCAGACGCTGTAGGGGAAATGCCGAGCGCTGGAGGGTAAGTGCTGTTGTAAACTGAAGCCGACGCTCAGAGTTTTTGGAAATATTAAGTAGCGCCCCTCCATGTCCACACTTGTATGGTGACCATTCAAAAATATCTGTCGCCTCTGCTTTAGTTTTTGTTGTTGTTGTGGTCTTCAGTCCTGAGACTGGTTTGATGCAGTTCTCCATGCTACTCTATCCTGTGCAAGCTTCTTCATCTCCCAGTACGTACTGCAACCTACATCCTTCTGAATCTGCTTTGTGTATTGATCTCTTGGTCTCCCTCTACGATTTTTACCCTCCACGCTGCCCTACAATGCTAAATTTGTGATCCCTTGATGCCTCAAAACATGTCCTACCAACCGATCCCTTCTTCTAGTCAAGTTGTGCCACAATCTTCTCTTCTCCCCAATCCTGTTCAATACCTCCTCATTAGTTACGTGATCTACCAACCTTATCTTCAGCATTCTTCTGTAGCACCACATTTCGAAAGCTTCTATTCTCTTCTTGTCCAAACTAGTTATCGTCCATGTTTCACTTCCATACATGCCTACACTCCATACAAATACTTTCAGAAACGACTTCCTGACACTTAAATCTATACTCGATGTTAACAAATTTCTCTTCTTCAGAAACGATTTCCTTGCCATTGCCAGTCTATATTTTATATCCTCTCTACTTCGACCATCATCAGTTATTTTACTCCCTAAATAGCAAAACTCCTTTACTACTTCAAGTGTCTCATTTCCTAATCTAATCCCCTCAGCATCACCCGATTTAATTTGACTACATTCTATTATCCTCATTTTGCTTCTGTTGATGTTCATCTTATATCCTCCTTTCAAGACACTGTCCATTCCGTTCAACTGCTCTTCCAAGCCCTTTGCTGTCTCTGACAGAATTACAATGTCATCGGCGAACCTCAAACTTTTTATTTCTTCTCCATGAATTTTAATACCTACTCCGAATTTTTCTTTTATTTCCTTTACTGCTTGCTCAATATACAGATTGAATAACATCGGGGAAAGGCTACAACCCTGTCTCACTCCTTTCCCTACCACTGCATCCCTTTCATACCCCTCGACTCTTATAACTGCCATCTGGTTTCTGTACAAATTTTAAATAGCCTTTCGCTCCCTGTATTTTACACCTGCCACCTTCAGAATTTGAAAGAGAGTATTCCAGTTAACGTTGTCAAAAGCTTTCTCTAAGTCTACAAATGCTAGAAACGTAGGTTTGCCTTTTCTTAATCTTTCTTCTAAGATAAGTCGTAAGGTTAGTATTGCCTCACGTGTTCCAACATTTCTACGGAATCCAAACTGATCTTCCTCGAGGTCCGCTTCTACCAGTTTTTCCATTCGTCTGTAAAGAATTCGCGTTAGTATTTTGCAGCTGTGACTTATTAAACTGATAGTTCGGTAATTTTCACATCTGTCAACACCTGCTTTCTTTGGGATTGGAATTATTATATTCTTCTAGAAGTCTGTGGGTATTTCGCCTTAGTTAGTGTCCAAAAATAATTTCGCTGAAAATGCAGCAGTTTATTTTCGCTTGAATTGTACTTTCATAGAAGAGTCATGAGTGGCGAATTTGGAGTAAAACCTGCTCATTTCTGTTGATGTCAAGTCAAAATTTGCTTCTTTTCCAAAACATAGCAGAGTTTACACAGTCTCACCTCACTAACATGTCCGCACCGATAGCTCAGTGGTCGGCGTGACAGATTTCCGTCCTACCGGCCCGGGTTCGATTCTCGCTGGGTCCGAGATTTTCTCCGCTCAGGGACTGGGTGTTGTGTTGTCTTCATCATCATTTCATCCCCATCCAGCGTGCAGGTCACCCAATGTGGCGCTGAATATAGTAAGACCTGCACCAAGGAGGCCGGACCTGCCCCACAAGGGGCTCCCAGCTAATGACGCCAAACGCTCATTTCCATTTACCTCAATAACATGTTGTGCAGACGCATCTGCAGGAGAGTCCTGAAACGGTGGTTTATTAAGTCTATTGAGTGATGAACTGAGAAAAAGTAATATCAGTAGTGTATGAAAAAACATATTCTCAGTACAAAACAAACAGGTAATGTCCTTACTTATACTCTTTCAAAACCCATAGCATTTCTCGTTTCACCAGCTATCGATGGCCCTAAAACTAACAGTCCTTCATCGGAAAAGTCTGCAGTTAGTTGAATAACATGGTACCTAACGACGTTTTGTATGTCAAAGCACTCTCCTCTTTGCGTGCAACCATTTTCCAATCTCTCATTTCGATATCTCAAACCGTTTATGAAATATTAGAAATGTTGTGAATATTTCGCTCTGACTTTATCGCTGGAGCGGCGCAATCACAAATGAGCTTGTTACATCATATCAATTTTCTCGAGACTGGCGACAGATAGAAACCTCCAACCAGGTCTAAAGAAAAATTCCATATGTTAGCTAAATTTTATACGCAGCAACTTATTAAGTAATCATAGCGACCGCTATTTTTCATTGCAAACTTTTTCGAATTTCGCGCAGACTGTTACTTCCACGTGAATATCACAATAACTATGACCTTTAACGAAGTGATGGCACATCGAAGTGAATCTGAAATATAAAGCTACAAGTGAAGCAGAAATGAATTTTTTTTTACCGAATAGTTTCTCTAAAATCGTTGGAGAAAGGTGGCAGAGTTAGCGCCTCGATTCTGTCGTCGCTGGAAGATGTCAGCCACATCCCGGCCTGCCCTTCTGAACAAACGAATGCACTCCTCCACCGCTCAGGACGAAAACATGTCACTGCGCGTTGTCCACCGTATCCTGCGCGGAATCTACTTTCACGACTTCGGGTTGCCAGCACTGCGATGAACTGAACACAGGTGGCGGTTCAAAGGTTTTGTTTATAATCTCAATACTGCATTTAACGATGGCATGTCTGCTTGAAGCTCGTATATTAGTTGAACGACATTCAGAGAAGCGTTCTTTTTCCTTCTGAAGTCGAAAACTCCGCTAAATTCTATCACTGATTTTACGGTATGATGAAAGTTGTAGGAACCGTAGATATTTTCATAAGTGTGCACCACAGTCCAAAAACGACCGTACCAAAGTGCCTGATGAGCAGCGCTCTGGCTGGCCAGCTGAAGTGCCAACTCTTCTCTTGCAAAGCGCATTGACGACATTACTCGTGAATACTGACGTGTTGCAGTGGAACGCACAACAAAAACTGTTGGATCAAGTGTTAACACAGTTCACAACGTTACCAGCAACAAGCTCAAATGCAAGACAAACGCAAGGTGCACCCTGAAATACACTCCTGGAAATGAAAAAAAGAACACATTGACACCGGTGTGTCAGACCCACCATACTTGCTCCGGACACTGCGAGAGGGCTGTACAAGCAATGATCACACGCACGGCACAGCGGACACACCAGGAACCGCGGTGTTGGCCGTCGAATGGCGCTAGCTGCGCAGCATTTGTGCACCGCCGCCGTCAGTGTCAGCCAGTTTGCCGTGGCATACGGAGCTCCATCGCAGTCTTTAACACTGGTAGCATGCCGCGACAGCGTGGACGTGAACCGTATGTGCAGTTGACGGACTTTGAGCGAGGGCGTATAGTGGGCATGCGGGAGGCCGGGTGGACGTACAGCCGAATTGCTCAACACGTGGGGCGTGAGGTCTCCACAGTACATCGATGTTGTCACCAGTGGTCGGCGGAAGGTGCACGTGCCCGTCGACCTGGGACCGGACCGCAGCGACGCACGGATGCACGCCAAGACCGTAGGATCCTACGCAGTGCCGTAGGGGACCGCACCGCCACTTCCCAGCAAATTAGGGACACTGTTGCTCCTGGGGTATCGGCGAGGACCATTCGCAACCGTCTCCATGAAGCTGGGCTACGGTCCCGCACACCGTTAGGCCGTCTTCCGCTCACGCCCCAAAATCGTGCAGCCCGCCTTCAGTGGTGTCGCGACAGGCAATGCACGTCCGCATGTATCCCGTGCCACCCAACGTGCTCTAGAAGGTGTAAGTCAACTACCCTGGCCAGCAAGATCTCCGGATCTGTCCCCCATTGAGCATGTTTGGGACTGGATGAAGCGTCGTCTCACGCGGTCTGCACGTCCAGCACGACCGCTGGTCCAACTGAGACGCCAGGTGGAAATGGCATGGCAAGCCGTTCCACAGGACTACATCCAGCATCTCTACGATCGTCTCCATGGGAGAATAGCAGCCTGCATTGCTGCGAAAGGTGGATATACACTGTACTAGTGCCGACATTGTGCATGCTCTGTTGCCTGTGTCTATGTGCCTGTGGTTCTGTCAGTGTGATCATGTGATGTATCTGACCCCAGGAATGTGTCAATAAAGTTTCCCCTTCCTGGGACAATGAATTCACGGTGTTCTTATTTCAATTTCCAGGAGTGTAGTTAACGAAGCAAGTCGAGAAAACTGGACCCAAAACTGTGTACAGATTTGAAAGGAAAGCTGACACTTTTCCAAACAAGATTTTAACGTGTGATGAAACTCGGATTCAGTGTTTTGAACAAGAGTCCGAAACAATGGAGTGGGAGCGCACCAGCTCACATGTTGGAAGGAAATTCAAACCGCGAGCAGCCTGTCTTTCGGGACGCCCAAGGTGTCGTTTTTTGTGATTATTTGGAAGATCAGCGTACAGTAAACTGAGCCTAGTAATTGCGAATCTCAAAGAAAAGTCGTGATATTGCTTTACAACAACGTTCGCCCTCATACCGCCCAGTTGACACAAGAAACCACAGAAGAAATGAGCTGAGAGTCACTACCTCAATCCTTTCACAGTCCAGATTTGGCTCCCTCGGATTTTCATTCGTTCAGTCCACTCAAGAAGGCATTATGCGGAACAAAGTCCGGCAACAACAAGGACGTCACAGAATCTGTGGAAAAATTGCTCAAGTAACAAGACAAAGACTTCTTTGCATCAGGTATATAGAAACTAGCTCATGGTTGAGACAGGGTTATTAATATCGGTGGGAATTACGTTGAGATGTAGCAAATGGCTCTGAGCACTATGGGACTTAAAATCTGAGGTCATCAGTCCACTAGACTTAGAACTACTTAAATCTAACTAACCTAAGCATATCACACACATGTCCATCTCCGAGGCAGGATTCGAACCTGCGACCGTAGCGGCTAAAGGAATCACCAGGTCCCAGTTGCGAGAGGGGAAAAAGTTTTATATTCATTATTTGCGTACACAGGGTGGTCAGAGACTGTCTGAAAAGCTTGAAGGGTGTTGCAGAGAAGGTTGTACTGAGAAATAATTGTTAAGCAAGAGATTGGATACGTTGCACCATTTCCGAGTTAATTAGCAATGAAGTTGGTCACTCAGGTCGTTGCGCGATCATATTCAAGCGGCCCGCCAAATATAGTTTTAACGATCATCCTTTGGCTCAGGTCGGATCATTACCACCGTCCCACGTCCAGTTTTTGTATCGCTGTCTTTTTCGAATTTAGGAAACCGCGGCACCGTCTCTGGCTGTCTACCCTTTATGAGCGGCGATCAAATTAAAACGAGACAGATGGAAAAAAGTAGGTAAACTGTTTATTATTTCGAGAGGAATCGCCGTAACTGCTATTACATTTATTCCAGTGTGAGACAAGACGGCCAATACCTTCGTCGAAACATTTTTACGGCTCACTACGGAAACACGATCGTGCACAAAAGTGAGCTGCTTCGTCCGAAGCAAATCGACATCCATGAATGTCTTTAGAATGAAATGAATACCCCTAGCTGCTTACAGGCGTTGATATAAGTCAACAGGGACACTTGAAAATGTGTGCCCCGACCGGGAGTCGAACCCGGGATCTCCTGCTTACATGTCAGACGCTCTATCGATCTTTTTTACCGAGGCGGACGTCACAAGACATCCGTTCAAGTTGATCGTTGATTCCTTGACTCAGTTTTTTTTTATTATCATTGTTACAGAGAGCACGCAGCCCTCTGACCGAACACGCAAAAGCTATCGCGCCGGCACCATCTGAGGCACAGAGGATAGCGCGACTGTAGGGGTTTATCTCTGGCACGCCCCCCGTGAGACCCACATTCCCAAATTATTGTCCCGACTGTATTCATAGTGTCCCTGCCCATTATACTCATTACTCACGGCTTTTTGCCGATTCCCGTAAGAGTTCGGGCACTGTTCGTGTATCCGCACAGAAGAAGATACAAGATGGTCAAATGGCCGGTGAGCCATATATACGGGGTGAGTCGCCTAACATTACCGCTGGATATATTTCGCAAACCACATCAAATACTGACGAATCGATTCCACAGACCGAACGTGAGGAGAGGGGCTAGTGTAATTGGTTAATACAAACCATAAAAAAATGCACGGAAGTATGTTCTTTAACACAAACCTACGTTTTTTTTAAATGGAACCCCGTCAGTTTTGTTAGCACATCTGAACATATAAACAAATACGTAATCATTGCCGTTTGTTGCATTGTAAAATGTTAACTACATCTGGAGATATTGTAACCTAAAGTTGACGCTTGAGTACCACTCCTCCGCTGTTCGATCGTGTGTGTCGGAGAGCACCGAATTACGTAGGAATCCAAAGGGAACAGTGATGGACCTTAGGTACAGAAGAGACTGGAACAGCACATTACGTCCACATGCTAACACCTTTTTATTGGTCTTTTTCACTGACGTACATGTACATTACCATGAGGGGTGAGGTACACGTACACGCGTGGTTTCCGTTTTCAATTACGGAGTGGAATAGAGTGTGTCCCGACATGTCAGGCCAATAGATGTTCAATGTGGCGGCCATCATTTGTTGCACACAATTGCAATCTCTGGCGTAATGAATGTCGTACACGCCGCAGTACATCTGGTGTAAAGTCGCCGCAGGCTGCCACAATACGTTGTTTCATATCCTCTGGGGTTGTAGGCACATCACGGTACACATTCTCCTTTAACGTACCCCACAGAAAGAAGTCCAGAGGTGTAAGATCAGGAGAACGGGCTGGCCAATTTATGCGTCCTCCACGTCCTATGAATCATCCTGTCAAGGGTCAGCCTAGTGTTAATTGCGGAATGTGCAGGTGCACCATCATGCTGATACCACATACGTCGACGCGTTTCCAACGTTGGCAGATCATTCTGTAGAAACGCGATGTATGTTGCAGCTGTTTGGGCCCCTGCAATGAAGTGAGGACCAATGAGGTGGTCGCCAATGATTCCGCACCATACATTTACAGTCCACGGTCGCTGTCGCTCTACCTGTCTGAGCCAGCGAGGATTGTCCACGGACCAGTAATGCATGTTCCGTAGATTCACTGCACCGTGGTTTGTGAAACCCGCTTCATCGATAAACAGGTAGAACTGCAACGCATTCTCTGTTAATGCCCACTGACAGAATTGAATAGTTAAAGTCATCACCATGTAATTGCTGATGTAGCGACACATGAAACGGGTGAAAGCGGTGACGATGCAGTATGCGCATGACACTACTTTGACTCAGTCCACCGGCTCTCGCAATGTCCCGTGTACTCATGTGTGGGTTCATAGCAACAGCAGCTAACACACCAACTGCACCCGCTTTTCCTGTGACGGGCCTGTTACGGACCAGTTTGCGTGCTACGACCACACCTGTTGCATACAGTTGGCGGTAGATGTTTTGCAATGTGCGGCACGTTGGATGCTCTCTGTCCGGGTACCGTTCTGCATACACCCTGCAGGCTTCAGCTGCATTTCGTCGACACTCGCCATAGATGAGTATCATCTCCGCCTTTTCAGAGTTCGAATACACCATGGTCACAGTTCCTACAACACTACACTATCACAGACGTCTGGTAACACGGTGTACTACAGTTGGTCTGCGTGCGGAGACGAATGCAAAATAACAATAGCAGCAAGCGCTACATGCGGACACTGCGACAGCTAGACCAAACCCAACAGTGCACTACAGCCTCACTCGTAAACGCGGTCGTCATCGTAAACATGTCCCTGCAGATGCTGCTCGCCGACCGTGGCCCGTGTTTGTTACAACACGCAACTGAACGTCGGAGGTTTCAAGCGCCAACTTTGGGTTACAATATCTCCAGATGTAATTAACATTTTACAATGCAACAAAAGGCACTGATTACGTATTTGTTTATATGTTCAGATGTGATAACAAAACTAACGTGGTTCCATTTAAAAAAAACATAGGTTTGTGTTAAAAAACATACTTCCGTGCATTTTTGTATGGTTTGTATTAAACAATTACACTAGCCCCTCTCCTCACGTTCGGTCTGTGGAATCGGTTCGTCAGTATTTGATGTGGTTTACGAAATATATCCAGCGGTAACGTTAGGTGACTCACCATATATATATATATATATATATATATATATATATATATATATATATATATATATATATATACCTAACTAACTGACCTAAGGACATCACAGACATCCATGCCCAAGGCAAGATTCGAACCTGCGACGGTAGCAGCCGCGTGGTTCCGGACTGAAGCGCCTAGAGCCGCTCGGGCACCGCGGCCGGCTCCATGGATGTCGATGTGAAAGTTCCCTCAGAGCATAATGGAGCCGCCGCCAGCATGTCTTCGTCCCGCAGAACAGGTGTGAACGAGCTGTTCCCCTGGAAGACGACGGATTCGCGCCCTCCCATCGCCATGATGAAGAAGGTATCCGGATTCATCAGGCCGTACAACACTCTGCCACTGCGCCAACGTCCAGTGCCGATGATCACATGTCCATATTAGTCGTAATTGCCGATGTGGTGTTAACAATGGAACATGCATGGATCGTCTGCTGTGGAGTTCCAACATTAGGAGTGTTCGGTGCAGTGTGTTTCAGAGACGCTAGTACTCTGCCCGGCATTAAAGTCTCGTGTTGGTTACCCCACAGTTAGGCGACTGCTCTGTTTTACCAGTCTGCCGAACCTACGACGTCTGACATCTATAATGACGGGAGGGGGAGGGGGGGGGGGGCGGGTGGTCAACCTCATGACGTCTGGGCACGACCGCGTGTTGAAGATACTCACGACCTGCACTCATCGAACACGCGAAAAGTCACGTAGTTTTCGAAATGCCGAGTCTCTAGGCCATCGCAGTTCTGCCCTAGTCAAACTCAGATAGACCGCGCGCCTTCCGCATTCTACACCCGGAGAGCACGCTCACTGATGCTACATGCACCGTATGTGTGTCTGACTAGCAGTCATTCGTCTCCAAGTATCGCCTGGACGGGTTTATATCGGTAGTTGGACGATGGCTCAATGTTCTGTCTGATCAGTGAACGAGGTGCATTCAAGTTCTAAGGCCTCTGATTTTTTTTCTGCGGACTGGAAAGAGATAGAAACATGCGCATTGTTTTAAAATGAGGCCGCGTTCATTGTCAATATGTCCCAGGGATGGCAGCACCATACGGCAGATGGAATTTTACCGCCAGCGGCGAGAATGAGAACTGTTTTAAATACTTAAAATGGCGACGTTTTCCTTACTTGAACAGCGTGCAATCATTCGTTTTCTGAATTTGCGTGGTGTGAAAGCAATTGAAATTCATCGACAGTTGAAGGAGACATGTGGTGCTTGAGTTATGGATGTGTCAAAAGTGCGTTCGTGGGTGTGACAGTTTAATGAAGGCAGAACATCGTGTGACAACAAACCGAAACAACCTCGGGCTCGCACAAGCCGGTCTGACGACACGATCGAGAAAGTGGAGAGAATTGTTTTGGGGGATCGCCGAATGACTGTTGAACAGATCGCCTCCTGAGTTGGCATTTCTGTGGGTTCTGTGCACCCAATCCTGCATGACGACCTGAAAATGCGAAAAGTGTCATCCAGGTGGGTGCCACGAATGCTGACGGACGACCACATGGCTGCCCGTTTGGCATGTTGCCAAGCAATGTTGATGCGCAACGACAGTATGAATGGGACTTTCTTTTCGTCGGTTGTGACAATGGATGAGACGTGGATGCCATTTTTCAATCCAGAAACAAAGCGCCAGTCAGCTCAATGGAAGCACACAGATTCACCGCCACCAAAAAAATTTCGGGTAACCGCCAGTGCTGAAAAAATGATGGTGTCCATGTTCTGGGACAGCGAAGGCGTAATCCTTACCCATTGCGTTCCATAGGGCACTACGGTAACAGGTGCATCCTACGAAAATGTTTTGAAGAACAAATTCCTTCCTGCACTGCAACAAAAACGTCCGGGAAGGGCTGCGTGTGTGCTGTTTCACCAAGACAACGCACCCGCACATCGAGCTAACGTTACGCAACAGTTTCTTCGTGATAACAACTTTGAAGTGATTCCTCATGCTCCCTACTCACCTGACCTGGCTCCTAGTGACTTTTGGCTTTTTCCAACAACGAAAGACACTCTCCGTGGCCGCACATTCACCAGCCGTGCTGCTATGCCTCAGCGATTTTCCAGTTGTCAAAACAGACTCCTAAAGAAGCCTTCGCCGCTGCCATGGAATAATGGCGTCAGCGTTGTGAAAAATGTGTACGTCTGCAGGGCGATTACGTCGAGAAGTAACACCAGTTTCATCGATTTCGGGTGAGTAGTTAATTAGAAAAAAAATCGGAGGCCGTAGAACTTGAATGCACCTCGTATATCTGTGTCCGTCCGCGGTAGTTGAGTGGTCAGAGCGACAGAATGTCAATCCTAGGGGCCCGGGTTCGATTCCCGGATGGGTTGGAGATTTTTCTCCGCTCAGGAACTGGGTGCTGTGTTGTCCTAATCATCATCATTTCATCCCCATCGACGCGCAAGTCGCCGAAGTGGCGTCAAACCGACAGACTTGCACCCGGAGAACGGCCTACCCGACGGGAGGCCCTGGTCACGCGACAATTAACATTTGGTGTATATCCGTAAAGTCTGTACAAGTATGAAAGTGAAAACACTCCTTCCTGGTGACTGAGCGGTGAAAATATTGTTGTAACTGACGTAATCGTCAGAAACTTGCGTCAGTCAGTTGTGACACGGTAACTGAAACCTCTCAATAATCGAGTGACCAATCGCTTGTGAAAGGCACTCAGCTGTCTCATCACAACAAAACATCTCCCACTTGGAAGAGACAGGTTAAACTGTCCACTATGTATACAATTATGGCGACTAAATTAAATAGCAGAAAGTAAACATAGGTACACCTCAGTAGTCAAATCAACAGTGAAATAATAGAGGGGTGTCTCAAAGGGTACGCTAGATTTCAGTGTGTTGTTGCACACAAACTAATTAATATATTCATACTGTGTTCGGATTATGTAGCAAACTCACCAAGTTTTGTTTGTGTGTATTCCACGTTGTCGTAAGGGAAGTATAACAATCACGCGGCTGCTACGGTCGCAGGTTCGAATCCTGCCGCGGACATGGATGTGTCTGATGTCCTTAGGTTAGTTAGGTTTAAGTAGTTCTAAGTCTAGGGGACTGATGACCCCAGATGCTAGAGCCATTCGAACCATTTGAAGTATAACAACAACGGTTCAAGAAAAGCCTGAGTGTGTGGAATCATTTATTCAGATCAGATGGGACAATCTGCTTCAAAGGAGCTTCCAAACAAGGTGTAGGTAGCACCCAGCCTCGGCGACGTCGAAACGCCGGAGGTACAGGAATTTTATGCCAGACACGAAGGGTTGATGTGAAGCATCGTACTGGACGACCTGGAACAAGTGAAACTGACAGGGAACCGATGCGGTTGGCTTTTCAACGTTCACCGCTGAAGTCTGTTCCGAGGACGTAACAGGATCTGCAAGTCCCGAGGTCGACACCACACGGGGTCTTTCGGAAATGCTTACAGATGTATCCTTACCGACTGCAAGTGTTGCACGCACTGAAACCGGACGACAAGCTACACCGTATGCAGTTCGCCGTGGGCTTTTTTCACCGTTTAGGGAAGGATGGAAATTTTGTAAACGGCCTATCATTTAAGGTTTATAATTTATATAAAAAACAGCTACCAGCCACATGTATGGTTTAAAAAGGTTTATTCTCTTCAGACCATGAGAACTAATCTAAGGACATGACACACATCCATGCCCGAGGCAGGACTCGAGCCTGCGACCGTAGCAGCAGCGCGGTTCTGGAATGAAGCGCCTAGAACCGCTCGGCCACAGCGGCCGGCAATCAAGCGCAATGTTCGCGTCTGGGACAAGAGCAAACACATACTGTGACGGAACAGGTACCTGACTGCCGTTTTTTCTTCCGGCCGGGGTGGCAGACGCGTGATCAGAGAGGATGAAGACATTGCACTCCTGCCACCGTTTTTAATGCAGCATTTTCTGCCATTTTATCTGAGCACCACGACTATGTAGCTGTTTTTACGGATGGATCGAAACAAGGGGATTCCGTTGGTTGCTCAGTTGTTTTTCCGGATCGTGTCCTCAGGGTCCGACTGCCTCAGACTTTTACTGTCTTTGATGCAGAATTGTCTGCGATCTTGCGGGCACTGGAGCAGATGAGGCTTTCTTCCTCTCCTAAATTTCTTGTCTGTTCCGATTCAATCACAAGGGGAGGGCCAATTGTGAAATTCAGATTCGATTCATACTGCGCATAACAAAAGCTCATGGCCAGAGGTGTAATGTGGGAAGGCACCAAGATGCACTTCTCAGCCGTTGTCGAGAAAATCGACAGTTAAAAGAAACCGTTGCGGTGAAATACTCTCTACGATTTATAGTTTTCTAGAGCGTCCTGGCGCAGCGGTGAGCGCTCGGGTTCGTAATCTGAAGGTCGCCTGATCGAATCCCGCGCCATGCAACTTTTTTTATTATTAGTTTTTTGTAATTCAAATATATATATATATATATATATATATATATATATGAATTGCTTATGCATGTTGGTGAAGGCGGATCGCTCTCCAATTGTACCGCCTCCATTTTTCCGTTTGTTTAACAGGGTGTACCAAAGCTCTCCCGTCCGCACTGATTTTCGACAATGTTATAAGTTGCGCTAGGGACCGCATCTACCTTCTTTCGAAGTTAGCAGGCAACTACGCTGTTATGCGGCGGCTCATTTCGGCCCATTCAACATCTGTCATTCAAGTGTAACGAGCGAGTAACGGAGTTTATAATTCATACCTGCCACAGCAAATTTGTGTTCGTGGGGTTTCTATTCTAATTCGAACGTTTGACTTACGGTATACGTGTTCGTTTCGGAATATCGTTTCTACGTCTTCCGTTAACTATACGTAGTTAACATTATGAAGACAATTAATAACATTTGTGAAATACAACTTTGTTTGCGGAAAACATAATGATGTTCGAAGTCGCCAGTTTTTCCACGACAAACGACTTTGAACAACTTATTATATGCATAATTGTTGCAACTGATGGCCGAGAATTATATATATATATATATATATATATATATATATATATATATATATATATATATATATGAATTACAAAAAAAAAATACTAAAAAAAAAAAAGTTTGCATGGCGCGAGATTCGAACCGGCGACTCTCGGATTACGAACCCGAGCGCTTACCGCTGCGCCACGACGCTCTGGAAAATTATTAATCGTAGAGAGTATTTCATCGCAACGGTTTCTTTTAACTGTCGATTTTCTCGACAATGGCTGAGAAGTGCATCTTGGTGCTTTGCCACATTACACCTCTGGCCATGAGCTTTTATTATGCGCAGTATGAATCGAATCTGAATTTCACAATTGGCGGCCTCCCCTTGTCAGTGCCCTTCACTCATTGCAACGTTTGTATCCGGCAGACAAAATAGTCCAGACCGTCCAGGATGCCCTCCTCCGACCACAGCGACTGGAGAAGGTTGTAGCTGTCTGCTGGGTTCCGGGGCATGTTGGCATTGCTGGGAATGAAAGGGCAGATCTCGCAGCCAAGGAGGCGTGCCTCGCCCCACAAGTATCTCAGTGTGCTAGCCTCTTGCACGCACTCATCTCGCTGTTGAGCTCACGAGTCATGCGTCGGTGGGAGGGTGAGTGGCTGGAAGTGACTGACAATAAGCTCCGTATAGTCAAGCCCACAACGCGTGTGTGGTGTACTTCCTTTCAGCCCCATCGACGGGACGAGGTTCTCCTCACTCGGCTTCGGATAGGCCACAGCCCTATGACGCATGGCTTCGTGCTCCGGCGGGAGGACCCTCCAATTTGTGGTGCTTGCGGCGTCCAGGTCACTGTGCGCCACGTTTTATTGGATTGCGTTTTATTTTCTGACCAGCGGGCCGCGGCTGACTTGCCGGCGGACCTGCCATCTCTTTTAGGCAACACTCGGACCAATGTGGTTAAAGTTTTAAAGTTCTGTGCCATGTCAAATGTTTTTACAAAGATTTTACGGAGAGGATTTTAACTTGCTCACTGTGTGACAAGCTCGCCCATATTTTATTTAAGTGGCCAGCCAATGACAATTTCCTGTGACGTTCTTGTTGCTATGTTTCCCCTTTCCTTAGGTTTTACTTTCTTGTGCAGCATTTTCCCTCTTTTCCTGATTTCTTTGAGTGAGTGCTTCAGTTTTATTAGGTCTGTCCACATTCGTTCCTTTTAATGTGTGTCAGGACGCTGATGACCTCGATGTTGAGCGCCCATAAGCCCCAACACACACACACACACACACACACACACACACACACACACACACACACACACGTGACTGCCGGCAAGTGGATTTATGGTGTTTTTTGATGGTTGATCGCTTGTGGGACAATTTTTTTCAGGAAAAAATAACAGTTACATTGATATGCTGGAGCTTTCTGCCTTATCCCAACTGGCTGACGGTCAAGATACGATAGTTTTTCAAAAAGATGCTGCACCGTCACATTAGGCTGAGACTGCGAGACGTTGTAGAGCAGGTGTTTCCAGATCGATGGATTGGCAGAGGTTATGAAATTCCCTGGCCTTCTAGGTCGCCTGACATTATACAGAAGGACTTCTTTCTATGGGAATATGTCAAAGACAGAGTCTACCAAATGCCTTTCATCCACACCCGCAATTTAAAGAAACGACTCGTTGCCACAGCTGAAGAGGATGTGTAGCACAAAGTGTGGACAGAGCTTGAATATGGACTGGATGCTGTGTGTGGCAACAGAGCGGAAATGTTGAAACTGAGTGAGTGGCATAAGAACTTCGTCAGATAGTGTGTGATATAAGCCAAACATGGTGTGACTCTTAACTATAGTCTGATTAAAATTACTTGGGTTGACACTACACGCATTCTTCCAATCAGAGCGCTCAGCGTCACGCCCTAACCGTTCGCCACAACAATTGGCCAGTTCATTTCCAGTTCCTTGTCTGGCTTTCATTGTTGACGTGTTTGTATCCTAAATCATGGGCCCGGTAATTTTCTTTAGTATTTCAGTACATATGACGTGCACACCAAAAACAACCCACGTGTACACAACGACGCTAATGAAACAGATCCGTTTCATACGCAGCACTAAGCAGACACTATAGGATACTTCTGCATAAGAAGCGACGCAGCGTCACGTATGCAGTTATCATAATCACAGAGATTCGCTTACATTAGATAAGCTTCTAATGACATTGCGTGACGGCAAATTTTTTGACGGCCGCGATTCACCATTGCGAGTGCGTCACCACAGTTATAAAGATAACCACTTATCCCCGTGTTGTGGCTCAGCACAATGGTCAGCATATAACTCTGACGCACGGGAAGTTGTAGTTTCAAATCTCGTGAAAAGGTGCGAAAATTTTTCTAAATCTGATCAAAAGAGTTAGATTAATATCTTTATTCTGTTAATTGACATAAATATAATTTCTCATGCTTTGCCGCATAATTTTCATCGTCATGACTTTTTTTATTTGCTGTTCTTTTTCTCACTATCAGTCTTTTTTCGTCTGGAATGTGTTTATGACGTCTGTAATCTGCAACCAAGCACCAATCAGAAACTACTCATCAGTTGGTAAAGCGGAAGCTCATGTATCCACTGTGAGGATAGGTTCAGGTAACCAATGATAGCGAGAAATTGCGGATTGCTCTTAGCGTTGTAACTGATTTTTTTTCTGTCGTAGTGATTAGCTTTAAAAGGGGGCAACCACATTAAGAAGCTGACTGATAATGATTTTTTTAAGATTTTTTTGGGTGAGCGGAATTAATTAGACTATAATTAAATTTTTCCATCATTTATTTCATATTTAGAACAGTTTCTGTGAGTTTTTTGAATAATTTCAGCCAATAATAACAAAGTTGCGCTGTGTTGTCCGCTGAAGGTTGCGAGTATAGTTCTCCAATTGCGTGCAGTGTAGCCATTCAGATTTTCATCTGAAATCAAAAAGGTTTCGATTTTGCGTTAATAACTTGTTTCCTAAGAATATGAACCTCAATGCAGGTGAAAATAACTAAAATTAAAAATTTTACAGGCGTTGGAACAATTTACTTCAATTTTCACATTTTTTCTCTAATTATGCAGAGAAAATACCCTTAAAATCATGATATCATCTCACAAGTTGGTTCATATAATTCGTAATTTTATAAAGAATCATACTATCAATTTCATAATGATCGGTTACATACTTTTTGAGTCTGTCTGCACGGAAATGTAAAAAGAGTCATTTTCAGATAAAGACGTTTAAAAATTAATTCTCGGAAAGTAGAAATTAAAGGATATTAACAATAATGTAAGATGCTTACCGATTAATCGGCGATTCCAGCACCATATAGTAATCCTCCTCCTTCTTCATAGGCTTCGTTTTGCGCTTCCAGCAATGCTTTCCGAGCTTTCCGACCTTCCTTCGATTCCTATGAACTACGCCGATTACATCGGCTCACGCGCTGGTTATTCATTTGTTCGGCATAATTGAAGCTTTGCGTGCCTACTACCATTCTTGCCTTGTTCATGCCCGAGCTAATTACCAAATAGTGGAATTAAAACTTTGATTCGCATTTTGTGTGTGGCCACCTAGACACCTCTCCAGTAATTCATACGTATCTGCGCTCGAGTACGTGCGTGATTTACACTCGGTTCTCTGCTCATAAAATCTAAAAGAATTCGAATTTAGTTTCGAAATTTTGACAGCGTATTCTTTGATAGTTAAGCTAACGATTTATGCAATAAAAAAAATCGGATTTTTCGAACCTTCTAATGTGGTTTCCCCCCTTAATTGGCGCGTCAAAGCGATCGTGATTTTTGTTCTGCCGCAGTCTGTTGGCCCCGTTTTCTCGGATAAATTGCCCATCACGAGGTAGTGGTTAGTTTAGTATACGAGTTTCCCGGCCGGTGTGGCCATGCGGTTCTAGGCGCTTCAGTCCGGAACCACGCGACCGCTACGGTCGCAGGTTTGAATCCTGCCTCGGGCATGCATCTGCGTCATCTCCTTAGGTTACTTAGGTTTTAGCAGTAGTTCTAAGTTCTAGGGGAGTGATGACCTCAGACGTTAAGTCCCAAAGTCCTCAGAGCCGTTTGAACCATTTTTTTATACGAGTTTAAATTCAGGTGCACAATACGCGACTGCCGCTCTTCAGTCATTGATGACTTACGATCAGCTGTGGACATAGCATCTCGCATTTCCAACATAGCCGGCCGGAATGGCCAAGCGGTTCTAGGCGCTACAGTCTCGAACAGCGCGACCGCTACGGTCGCAGGTTCGAATCCTGCCTCGGGCATGGATGTGTGTCATGTCCTTAGGTTAGTTAGGTTTAAGTAGTTCTAAGTTCTAGGGGACTGATGACCAAAGAAGTTAAGTCCCATACTGCTCAGAGCCATCTGAACCATTTCCAACATAACCAGTGGCGACTGCCTCCAACATTGCTCCGCATTACACATTAACAGCATTTGTGAAGTGACCCGCCGTGTTTCTGTGTCGCCTATACCGAGCGGTAGCCGGCAGCCGATGCGGCAACACTGTAGCGGCAGGCGTCAACTATCAAGTAATTTTAACCGGACTATATTTTGTATGCTACAGCATGGAGCGCGATACATTGCTTATTTTGAAATTCACGTTGTGGCGGTACTGTTGGTCGAGTAGAGGGGAGAGTGGGCTTGGTTTATAGGGACTGATGGGAGGTTTGTATTCGATAGTTGTTCAGTTGCGATACTGCTGTGGACACCTGAGGAGCGTTCATTTTGTGTTGAAGTGTATTTCTTGAATTCCCACTCGATCATTGGTGTGCAGCCTGCCTTTCGTGTGTGATTTGCAGTACCCCAACGCGGACGTGTTCCTGGACGCCAATCAATTTTAAATCGGGTAAATGGATTCAGAACAGCAGGGGATGTGTCATCTGTACGAAGAGGTCCTGATAGAAGCGTTACAACTACACTAAATGTCGAACGAGTTACAACAGCAGTACGGCAATCTCCCAAACGCTCATCTCGGAGACACGAACTGGCTCTTGGCATTTCAAGACGTTCTCTCCATCGGATTCTTCATACCAAACTGAATTTTCACCCGTATAAAATGTGCGTGGTCCAGCAATTGTCAGTACGGGATAATGTTTCACGAAGAACATCTTGTGAAGACATGCTTGCAACCACACCCGTGACGCAAATGTGTTCTTTTCTGATGAGGCATAGTTTCATCCCAGTAGGTGTGTAAACAAACAGAATATACTTACTGGAGCGACACGAACCCCAGTCAAATTCCCCAGAGACCCTGCACTCAGAGCGCATCACAGTATGTTGCGCCATATCGCGAGTAGGCATCATTGGAAATCGTGGTGCTTTAACTGTGAATTTGCATCGTCACTCAACTATGCTGCAAGAGTTTTTCCAGCCGGCTTTCGGGACAATGAAACCACTGCACACAGAGTGAACGTTACCACGAATTTTTTGAGGCAAACGTTTCCTGGAAGGCTTATCTCTCGGATGGGAGATCTCAACTGGCCCGCACGATCACCAGAATTAGCCCAACGAGATGTGTTTCCTTCGGGGTAACCTGAAGTCAACGGTGTATTGCAAGCGTATCAACAGTCTGGAAGACCTACAGAATAATATTGAGGCTGAACCTGCAAGAATACCAAAAGACATGCTTGGAAGAGTGCATAAGAATTTTATAAAACGACTGCAGCAGCGTGTGGACTGTGAAGGTTGACGCTTGCCAGATATATTTTTTAAATCATATAATTAGAAAGTAACATTATTGTCCAGTACGTGGCTGGCAACCATGGGGCCCCGAGCTGAGTCCTGCCATTACTTCCGCTTACTTATGCCAGGCTCCTCACTTTCATCTTTCCTGTCTGGCCACCCTCGGTCAGCTCTTGTTCTTTACCGATCTTGACGCTATTAGGTTTCGAGGGCTAGGGGTCTTTCTTTTCCCAATCCTATACTTCCTCTGGTACCGGGAAGCAGCTGGCACCAGTATCGAACTGATGCACAGAGCAAATGATGCTTAAGATGGATCAAGATCGAAGACTCATGGGCGAAACCAACCATAGTCTGGTTCTTCGGCCATGATACTGCGACGCGGAAAGAAAATGGAAAGACTACCACATTATTATATTTCCTGAACGTTGGAAGACGGAGGAAAGGATGCGGAAACTTCAAAGTAGTGTAAGACGTGTAATTTCTATTGTCTGTTGTCAAATCACAATTTATGAAAGATGTTTATATTTTGTTAATAGGATTAAGCAGGAATAATTAATATTTGTCATGTTGGAAATAGTTGTGGTAACAGGGAATGTCTGCACCAAAGTATTGTTGACAAGAGGGGCCGCGTATGGATACATTTTAAGAAAAGAGCGGGAAAGACCGCGCATTGATACATTTCGTAATGGTAGCAGGGATTGTCTGCACCAGAAAGCATTGTTGGCAGGAGAGACCGCACTTAAGCGTTCGTAGGAAGTCAGTAGTAAAAGAGAAGTGAAGCGAGTCGGTAGCAGGTCTGAAGCTAGAGGTTGAGAGGAGCGGTGTGTCTGCCAGCCACCAGCTGTGATTTACAAGAGATTATAAACGGATGTACAGAGAAATCAGCTAACTATTATCATAAGATGAACTAATATTACTGAATTCACTTTTTTGAGAAACTCAAGATTACTGAAGGTATGTTTGCGCATTGCTAGTTGTAAGATTATTGTAAAAAGAAAGTCCCATTTGAACGTTTATAAAATCGTTTCATTCAGAATATAATTAACTTTTGGCAGCAATATTCCATTTCAAATTATAATCCAGCCCAAAAACCATCAACCTAAAACTTTGCAAAATATTATTGTTGCCAAGAAAAAGTTTAACTATGAATTACGTAACTTCAGTCAAATTAATTAAAGAATAACGTCAGGTTTGCTATTAAAGAATAACGTCAGCTTTGGTAATAAATACAGCCACTTATTATGACAGTCCACCAGCAGCTAATAGAATATAGTAAAACAGAGTAAGTATATTCATGTCGCAGTTCGATGTAGCAGTCAGATGGCGATCCAGTAAGAGTAAAAAAACGTAAGGAACAGTTTTGGGTTATTGCAGATAACGACTGAGGGCCACGACGACGACACATTCTATGTTTCGTCGAAATAATCATAAAATCACTTTTAATAAGCAGCAATTAAATTTGTATGCGAAGATTGAGAAAGAGAATAAATTTCAAAGGGAATATTTCATTTGTTATTATTAAGCAAGAGATAGAAATCCTAAGGGAAGGTTACATAGTTTATTGTAAAAGGGAAGGTTGCATAACGAAAGAGATATAGAGGAGACGGTTATTTCGTAATAACAAAAGAGGTATAGAGGAGACGGGAAGGTTTCAGTAGGAGGACGTCTCATCAACACCATCAAGTATGCAGACGACCTGGTAGTGCTCGCCAAAAATCAGAGACAGCTGCAACACATGATGAACAATTTGGTGGAAACGGGGAGAAAATACGGCATGGGAATCAAAAGTCATGCGCATATCAAAACGTGAGAAACACTTCAAGATAACTGTTGACAATCGGGAACTGGAAAATGTGAATCAGTTCAAGTACCTGGGAAGTTTTATCACAAAGGATGCCCACTGCACCGATGAAATCCGAGCAAGAATCGCCATGGCCAAATCTGCTTTCAACAAGAAGAGGCCTCTACTGACCGGCAAGTTGAGTTTGGCATTGAGGAAAAAAACTAATGAAGTGCTACATTTGGAGCATTGCACTGTATGGAGCAGAGACACGGACAATGAGAAAGAAGGAGAAAAAATACTCAGAGAGCTTTGAAATGTGGTGCTGGAGGAGAATGGAAAAGATCAAGTGGACAGATCGCATAAAAAATGACGATGTACTGCGAAGAGTAGGAGAGAAGGGAAGTATTCTGCGTACAATTCTTCAGAGAAAGGCCAACTGGATTGGACATGTACTTAGACACGAGGGACTCATACATGATGTCATCGAAGGGAAACGCAGAGGAAACGCAGGAAGAAGAAGAATCCAACATATGGACGACATGAGAGAAGGGAGGAGATACAACAGACTGAAGGGAGAAGCTGAAGACAGGGAACAGTGGAATCAGAAATTCTCCGTACAAAGACATGTACAGTCGTGGACAAAACGAGCGAGACCTCTCGCCTTTTCGTTATACTGATCCCCACAACTTTAAAGTGTGCTACACAGCATAACAGGCAGTGCTACCAACATATTATGCACATCCGAACTTCGTCAGACTGTTTTCAATCATGTGTATGACTATGCTGATTAGTGTGTTAAACACAACACGCAAATATAAGATGTAAATGAAAGAAGAAACGATAGTTAGTATGAACTGTACTAATAAAAATGAATTTCAGTTTATCGAGACAACCTAACTGTTTTAGTAGGACGAAGTACCCAGATCGTTACGAATTAGCAAAATATTATGCGTATTCGGCTCCGAAACGGTCTGTGTCAACGTTCAGACCAGTCATACTGGATTACCGTTGCTGACCTACCATGAAAATGTGCAAATTTAGCAATGCATGAAGATTCATAAGGAAATTCAGTCAAAAATCATTCAGTGCCACAAGTAAGTCAATTCAGTTATTGACAGAAGCGGAAAAAGTAATCAACAGGAGTATGAAATTCTACAAGATCTTCATCTTTACATCCACAGGACACAGGTACAGAATAAATGTAGCAATAAAACGTATTGGGGACGCGAGAATTTCTTAAAATTGCTTTACTGCCAGTCTACCTGCCTCCATCGAGATTAGAATCGAAAACAAACCAGATCTCCCTTGCAGTAGCAAACACCTTTAACTACGCTAGCAGACAGCCCAGGCAAACAGCCCTCTATTATTACCCCAGACTTGAATAAGCCAGCAATTTCGCAATGAAAATGGCAAAATGATCTGCAGTTTCCGTTACACAGAGCTTTCTGGACTCAAAAACAAGAATATGCTACCTTTATGTCACCGCTTATGTGACAATCATTCGGGATGTTTATCGAAATAACAAAATACTGTTATCAGCGAGTAAATTTAGTAGGATAATTCTGCACCCTCCCAGGAAATAAACGGCAACATAGCTGCCAAACGTATTCTACAAAGTTTCGAATTCTCCATTAGACTCGCCACAGCCAGAAAACGTTCATTAGCCGAAGTGTTTCTTAAGCTAGCTGGCAGTGGGAACGCTCGCACTTCTAAAACGCGGTGGCATTAATACTGGGATCAGAATTACCATGTGTATAGGCAAATGGATTTTATTTGCATTCCTGTAAACGTAATTTGGATCGAAAACATAGCTACGAGTAATATGCTGATGTATCGACTGCAGCTAGAACATTTCCAATGAAGAGTAGGGGGGGGGGGGTATTTATGCGGCCCCCATCTTGAGTAACTGTCGTAGCTATTTTCGTTGTTCGGATTTCGTCACCTAAATCGGTAAAAATGGAACCGTACTAGTCTCACTTTCTTGACCGTCTATCTGTCTACCCAGTCCTTAAAATCCGTTTTGCTAATTCGTAACGATCTGGGGTACTTTGTCTTACTAAAACAGTTATTGTGGTGTGCGTACTGTAAGACCTTCGGTACACACACCATCAGATTATTTGACTCGTCGCTCTAGCGAAGTAGGCGAGTGTCACCAATATGTCTCGTGGTCTTATTGTGGCGTGTTTATCTTCTGCCGTTAGGTCAGACGATAGAAATGCCACTTGCACGCTTAGAGTAGAAGATTGACAGTGTCCAACTTCAAACAGAACTTGATTAATTTTCACACACATTTATTAAAATAATAACAAGCATAAAAATAACTTAACTTGGTTCTGGATGCTATTTACAATTGACAATCTGAAGTTCCGTTGGTCTTGGTACGTTAATCTTATTCTCACATATCCCTGATACTTGACAAAGTGTCTATTCATTTATCTTCATGGCTATGTACAGGAATATGATAATCTTATTAGGCACAGACTCAAACTTCGCTGCAGACTGATGCAGACTGACTAATCGGAGGTCTGTACACTCGTTATAATACCTCGAGCGTTCTGGTATCAGTGCGCGAGTGTGATCCACGAGGAGAAAAGGTTCTACGTTAGCAGCAATCTCATTGGCTGTGTTACATATTAATACGCGGATCTGCAGTAGCAGAATTTGGTCCGTCTCTAAGGCAGCGCCATCTCGTAGTGCGGAGACGGACGAGCGCTGCGCCTGCGCTGTTGTGCTTATCGGGGCGCGATCTAGTGGGAAAGTTGTGTATGCGCTGGCTACGCGGAATTATGTACAGAACAGTTATGTTATCTCAATAAGCTGAAATTTATTTTTATTAGTACAGTTCATACTAATTAGCGTTTATTCTTTCATTTACATCTTATATTTACATGTTGTGTTTAACACACTAATCAGCATAGCCATACACATGATTGAAAACAGTCTGAGAAAATTCTGATAGATTGTCAATTTCATGCCTGTGCATGTTGGTAGCACTTCGTCACCTTGCCTGTTATACTGTGTAGCAGACTTTAAAGCTGTGGGGATCAGCACAACGAAAAGGCGAGGGGTCTCGCTCGTTTTTCCACGACTGTACCTGCCATTAGGCAGAATAATTCATAATAACAAACGATAAAAATAAAAAATCTAAGTTTCTAAATGTTCATTATGTTTTTATTTCATCCCCAAATCAGCAGTTTACCGCGCTCCACCCTCCGTAACATACCAAAGCTGTACCGTACATTTTCAGACATCCTGAAATATTACTGTATCTCATTGCTACCTATCAGAACCAGTCCTAATTGTCCAATTGTAAAGTGACCTGTTTCCAAATTACATACAAAAATAACCTCTCTTTCAATATACATATAATTCGAAAACGATGCTTTGCTGATTAACATTGTTCTTGAGTGAGAAACTTAATATAAATGTGAAATTAATACTGTAACTAATCGAAATAAAATGTAGCACATGGTCAGGATATACCAGTAAACCTATCAGTATAAAATTACTACAGCAAATTAAGTAGAACATATAAATAAAGCATGTTAATTGAATTTCCATTATATGTTAACACTAAAATACAGGCACTAGTTGATTTGCTATAAACAAATTTAGAAATGTAATTGTTACCTGTAACATAATTAGCCAGAAAATGTTATATTAATTCGTAACTAAGATGAAAATAGGTTCACTTGTTCAGCACTGAGATCGTAAAGTTTTAGCAATGTGTAGCTCATATTCAGTTTAACTTTTAATTGTGATTTTACATAAAATTGTAATTTTCATTGTTTTTAATTGTTAACAAAAGTATAAATAGAGGTCACGCGGGCGCCTTGGGGCACTCGGTTTTTGGCTAGGGTTGCGAGCAGATGTATTGTAGGCTGATTGTTGTGAACTCTGTGTCGTTTGATGTCAACTTTGGGTACACGTGATGTAACCGGTACAGTTCACCAGGCTCGGACACCAGACTCCTGGAAATATATTGGTATTAAAACTTTGGAATTTATTTGGGAGTCTTCCGCAATCCTTCTCATAGGCTGCACAGCGACGAGACATGAATCCAGGAATTTTACAAAACACCGAAAACTAAACAACTCTCAATGTTGGTAGAATTGACGTGAAAACAACAGCGCATCGACTGGGCATTTCACTCAAAACATTTGCAACGCAGAGGTGGGAAAATATAAACATCTCAATCCCGCGCTGTAGGAAAAGCATGCTACAGTTGTCTGCAGACAGTGAGCAATGGCACACGGCAAGTGTGCCCACACTGTGTCGGCCAGTTGAAGAGAGCAGCTCCACCACTACAGGCGTGTCGTCCTGCCACATAGGACGCCGGTCCCCGGATGCAGATTGGCGCTCCCGGAAGGGCCAGGGGCAGCCAGCCCTTCTGCTCGGCCCTTCCGGACGGGACAGCCCTTCAGCCCCCGGCGGCGCGGCGCCCTCGGCAGCTGGTCCCCGCAGCAGGCGTACATAATTCAGGGACGCGGCCGCTCATGCATCTTACATGCCGGCTCCGTCTGCTCTGCTCTGCCACTGTGTCAGCAAATCAGCACCCTGCCCTCACTCCCTCCGCCTGCTGACGCCCAGGTGCCGCTACCTCGCGTCCGAGACACCCAGCGACCAACTCTCTCTCTCTCTCTCTCTCTCTCTCTCTCTCCCTGACCCTCCCCCTCTCTGCTGTTTTATCGAAAATGCGATGCTGAGCCCCGTGTCTTCTAAGATAGAGGACGCAGCCTACAAACAAGTGTGCCGAGTTGCCTACACTTCAGGCGCCACCTACGATACAGCACTCACGGTAAGTGCTACACTACGCATCAGCCTTATGTAACACAGCTGCACTGAAGAGCCAACGACACTGGTACACCTCCCTAATATCGTGTAGGGCCCCCGCGAGCACGACGTGACATGCCTCTGAGCACTATGGGACGTAACTTCTGAGGTCATCAGTCCCCTAGAACTTAGAACTACTTAAACCTAACTAACCTAAGGACATCACACACACCCATGCCCGAGGCAGGATTCGAACCTGCGACCGTAGCGGTCGCGCGGTTCCAGACTGTAGCGCCTAGAACCGCTCGGCAACCCCGGCCGGCTGATGTGACATGGACTCGACTAATGTCTGAAGCTGTGCTGGAGGGAGTTGACACCATGAATCCTGCACGGCTGTCCATAAATACGTAACTGCACGAGGTGCTGTAGATCTCTTCTGAACGACACGTTGCTAGGCATCCCAGGTATGCTCAATAATGTTCGTGTCTGGGGAGTTTGGTGGCCAGCGCAAGTGTTTAAACTCCTGAGACTGTTCCTGGAGCCACTCTGTAGCAATTCTGGACGTGTGGGGAGCCGCATTGACCTGCTGGAATTGCCCAAGTCGTCTGAATGCACTATGGACATGAATGGATCCTGGTGATAAGACACGGTGCTTAATCAGAAGAATGTTCCTGGAGCCACTATGTATCATTCTTAATTCATGTATCATTCATAATTCTGGACGTGTGGCGTGTCGCTTTGTCCTGGTGGAATTGCCGAAGTCCGTCGGAATGCACAATGGACGTGAATGGATGCAAGTGGTCAGACAGGATGCATACCTACGTATCACCTGTCAGAGTCGTATCTAGACATATCAGGGATCCCATATCACTCCAACTGCACGCGCCGCACTCCAGTACAGAGCCTGCACCAGCTTGAGCAGCCCACTGATGACATGCAGGGTCCATGGATTCACCAGGTTATCTCCATACCCGTACACGTCCATGCGCTCGATACAATTTGAAACGAGTCTCGACCGACCAGGCAAAATGTTTCCAGTCATCAACAGTCCAATGTCGGTGTTGACGGGCCCAGGCCAGGCGTAAAGCTTTGTGTCGCGCAGTCATCAAGGGTACACGAATGGGTCGTCGGCTCCGAAAGCCCATATCGATGATGTTTCAAAAATCATTCAAATCGCTGTGAGCACTATGGGACTTAACTTCTGAGGTTATCAGTCCCCTGTAACTTAGAACTACTTAAACCTAACTAACCTAAGGACCGTAGGGGTCGCGCGGTTCCAGACTGTAGCGCCTAGAACCGTTCGGCCACCCTGGCCGGCCAATGTTGTTTCGCTGAATGATTCGCACGCTGACACTTGTTGAAAGCCCAGCATTGAAACCTGCAGCAATTTGCGGAAGGGTTGCACTTCTGTCACGCTGAACGATTCTCTTCAGTCGTCATTGGTCCGGTTCTTGTAGGATCTTTTTACGGCGGCAGCGATGTCGGAGATTTAATGTTTTACCGGATTGCTGATAATCACGGTACGCTCGTGAAATGGTCGTACGGGAAAATCCCCACTTCATCGCTACCTCGGAGATGCTGTATCCCATCGCTTGTGCACAGACTGTAACACCACGTTCAAACTCACTTAAATCTTGATAACCTGCCGCTGCAGCTGCAGTAACCGATCTCACAACTGCGCCAGACACTTGTTGTCTAATATAGGCGTTGCGGACCGGAGCGCCGTATTATGCCTGTTTACGTATCTCTGTATTTGAATACGCTTGCCTATACCAGTTTCTTTGGCACTTCAGTAAATGTTGCCACAGTCCATCTTCATACGACAGTTATGTATTTTTTAAGATTTACTTTAATAAATTAGAGTAAACTGTTGCTGATCTATGTTGCCAATATTTGGCACAATTGATACCTAATTGCAATTAGTTGATGGGGGTGTACAAATGCTGTGTGCAGGCCAGCCACGTCATAACACCCAGTACTTTCGGTGGGCGGGGGTTCTCTTCCTGCCACATATTTATGTGTGACACCAAGTGCATTTGGTGAATACCACAGTGAGGTCATGGCTTTGTAAAGATACAAATTCCACAGAAACGACAGTGACATGTCTCAGTGATTCGGTCACTGAACTAAATTGTTTTTAAAAGATCTTCACTACTGTAACTACACTCCTGGAAATGGAAAAAAGAACACATTGACACCGGTGTGTCAGACCCACCATACTTGCTCCGGACACTGCGAGAGGGCTGTACAAGCAATGATCACACGCACGGCACAGCGGACACACCAGGAACCGCGGTGTTGGCCGTCGAATGGCGCTAGCTGCGCAGCATTTGTGCACCGCCGCCGTCAGTGTCAGCCAGTTTGCCGTGGCATACGGAGCTCCATCGCAGTCTTTAACACTGGTAGCATGCCGCGACAGCGTGGACGTGAACCGTATGTGCAGTTGACGGACTTTGAGCGAGGGCGTATAGTGGGCATGCGGGAGGCCGGGTGGACGTACCGCCGAATTGCTCAACACGTGGGGCGTGAGGTCTCCACAGTACATCGATGTTGTCGCCAGTGGTCGGCGGAAGGTGCACGTGCCCGTCGACCTGGGACCGGACCGCAGCGACGCACGGATGCACGCCAAGACCGTAGGATCCTACGCAGTGCCGTAGGGGACCGCACCGCCACTTCCCAGCAAATTAGGGACACTGTTGCTCCTGGGGTATCGGCGAGGACCATTCGCAACCGTCTCCATGAAGCTGGGCTACGGTCCCGCACACCGTTAGGCCGTCTTCCGCTCACGCCCCAACATCGTGCAGCCCGCCTCCAGTGGTGTCGCGACAGGCGTGAATGGAGGGACGAATGGAGACGTGTCGTCTTCAGCGATGAGAGTCGCTTCTGCCTTGGTGCCAATGATGGTCGTATGCGTGTTTGGCGCCGTGCAGGTGAGCGCCACAATCAGGACTGCATACGACCGAGGCACACAGGGCCAACACCCGGCATCATGGTGTGGGGAGCGATCTCCTACACTGGCCGTACACCACTGGTGATCGTCGAGGGGACACTGAATAGTGCACAGTACATCCAAACCGTCATCGAACCCATCGTTCCACCATTCCTAGACCGGCAAGGGAACTTGCTGTTCCAACAGGACAATGCACGTCCGCATGTATCCCGTGCCACCCAACGTGCTCTAGAAGGTGTAAGTCAACTACCCTGGCCAGCAAGATCTCCGGATCTGTCCCCCATTGAGCATGTTTGGGACTGGATGAAGCGTCGTCTCACGCGGTATGCACGTCCAGCACGAACGCTGGTCCAACTGAGGCGCCAGGTGGAAATGGCATGGCAAGCCGTTCCACAGGACTACATCCAGCATCTCTACGATCGTCTCCATGGGAGAATAGCAGCCTGCATTGCTGCGAAAGGTGGATATACACTGTACTAGTGCCGACATTGTGCATGCTCTGTTGCCTGTGTCTATGTGCCTGTGGTTCTGTCAGTGTGATCATGTGATGTATCTGACCCCAGGAATGTGTCAATAAAGTTTCCCCTTCCTGCGACAATGAATTCACGGTGTTCTTATTTCAATTTCCAGGAGTGTATTTTGCAAGACTGCAAATTGATGCCACAAGTTAGCATTTTTTTTCTTTGTTTTTCAAATACTAGCATTGCCATGTGACAATATTGTGGAGGTTTATAGATTGTGAAACGAAGATACGATCTTCTTTCCTGAACGTAGCAGACCAACTACACACATTATATGGACTTTCTAGCATACCCCTACGACAGTAAATATGGGAAATATAACCTATCATACGAAAAGTTTTGGTGACAGCATTAACAAAAAATAGAGGAAGTTGAGATGGTTGTTTTAATGCTTCTACATAGTCTGCTCCTACATACCTGAGAGTACAACTCACGGAAACTTTATACAGCTGGGCGGAAGTGACACGCCGGCCGGGATGGCGGAGCGGTTCTAGGCGCTACAGTCTGGGACCGCGTGACCGCTACGGTCGCAGGTTCGAATCCTGCCTCGGGCATGTATGTGTGTGATGTCCTTAGGTTAGTTATGTTTAAGTAGTTCTAAGTTCTAGGCGACTGATGACCTCAGCTGTAAGTCCCATAGTGCTCAGAGCCATTTGAACCATTTTTTGAAACTGTCACATAGGTCCTCCTTTCGGACGCTGTTCGGCTCGCGCGTCGCACTGGCTCGAATGTCTGTTACGTTGCCAAAGCGTTGATTCTCCGTCTGAATTTCTGCGCTTTATTGTTTTGTGGTAGTTCCGGACCGGTAACAACCAAGTCTCGTCACCCGTGATGATTTGTTTCAGAAAAGAATTCTGCGCGATTTGCCTTCGAATGAAATCGAGGCAGGCGTTCGCACTTCGTTGTTATTATTCGGGAGGCAAGGTGAGCGGGAGAGACTTTGCACACACACTTCTCTTCTTCTCAACTAACTGGACAACGTTTTGAAAACTTGATTTAAAGTTGTTGATCCACTGCGATTTGTGATAACAGTGTTGACACACTACGGGCGCACGTCCATTACCGGACACTGCCTGCTCACAATGACTGGTGGAACGCACACCTGTTGAAACTTCCTGGCAGATCAAAACAGTGTGCCGGACCGAGACTCGAACTCGGGACCTTTGCCTTTCGCGGGCAAGTGCTCTACCAACTGAGCTACCCAAGCACGACTCACGACCCGTCCTCACAGCTTTAATTCCGCCAGTACTGTGAGGACGGGTCGTGAGTCGTACTTGGGTAGCTCAGTTGGTAGAGCACTTGCCCGCGAAAGGCAAAGGTCCCGAGTTCGAGTCTCGGTCCGACACACTGTTTTAATCTGCCACGAAGTTTCATAACAGCACACACTCCGCTGCAGAGTGAAAATCTCATTCTGCACACTTGTTGTTTACAATTGTCAGTTCAGCTGTTACCACAGATACTGACTGACATTGCTCATACGCCTGGCATAAAATCACACTCGAAACTTTTTGGACGGACGGTGCGTATCACTTATCATGCAAATGAGTTCTGCGATTTGTATATGGTTCTCGCAACGGGCCAGAAATTTCTTCATAATTTACTTCGCAACAATAAACAACCAAACTGGCTGCTCGACACAACAGTAACCACACAATAGGTACCGCACTGCTGTAGAACCTACGCGCTGTTACTGTTGTTACTTCAGGCAGTAGTTGGACACAAAGCATTGACAGCCTGAAGTAATACAATTTCTGTCATTTCAGGATTAAGGTAAAGGGGGAATATTGACGCAGAGGCGTCCTGCTAGATTTGTGACATGTAGTGACTGTTACGGAAATGCTGCGTGAACTCTAAATGGGCATCTCTGGAGGGGAGAAGAGGTTCCTTTTGCGAAACAGCATTCAGAAACCTTTTGGAGCTCGTCTTTGCGGTTGGCTCCAGAATGATACTACCTGCCACCAACATACATTCCGGGTTCGATTCCCGGCGGGGTCAGGGATTTTCTCTGCCTCGTGATGACTGGGTGTTGTGTGGTGTCCTTAGGTTAGTTAGGTTTAAGCAGTTCTAAGTTCTAGGGGACTGATGACCATAGATGTTAAGCCCCATAGTGCTCAGAGCCATCTGAACCAACATACATTGCGTGTAAGGACGACGAAGTCTAGATAAGATAAATCAAGGCTCGTATGGAAGCGAATAGACAGTCGCTTTTTTCTCGCTCTGTTTGCGTGTGGAATAGGCAGAGAAGCGTCTACGACTGCTACAGGATACTTTCCGCCTTGCGCCATATAGTCGCTTGCAGAATGTGTATTCAGATGTACACAGCCTGATGAAAGCTATCTGGACACCCATATCTAACGTGTTAAGGTTAGATGCCATTAGAGACGGAACTGCCCGTATAAAAGGAGGCGGGGAGTACTGTATTGTCAGAAGAGAAGCTCTAGTAGCACAGTGAGTCACTTTGAATAGTGACTAGTCACTGGGAGACACCCGAGTGACAAACAGATCAGGCCATTTCAACCATTCTAAAGCTGCCCAATTTTAGTGTTGATGATCTGCCTGTAGGTGAGAACACGAAGGAAGAAGCACAGCTAAACGAAGGCAACGAAGACCTCATGCACTGACGGACGGGGACCGTAGAGCATTGCGGAGGCTGGTTGTAAAGACTCCCTTGAAATAAGCGGTAGGAATCACTCGCAAGTGTCCGACCGCTATCAGAAGTCCAGTTAGCACATTGACTCTGCATAGAGAGCTAAAAATAATGGCGTACAGTGGTCCATCAGATCCTCATAAGCCCCAAATTCCTGTAGTCAGCGCTAGGGGACGTTCCAGGTGGTCCAAAGGGCGACGCCACTGGCGGGTGGATGACTGGAAACAAGTTTTTTTTAGTGATGAATCACCATAGCCCCGTGGCAATCCGACGGCAACATTCTGGTTTGGGAAGTGCTTGGGGAACTTCAGCTGGCTTCATACGTAGTGCCAACAAGGGAGTACAGAAGAGGAGATGTTACGGTATCGGGGTCTTTCTCGTGGTCATGGCGCCGTCTTCTCGTTCCATTAAAAAAGCACGCTAGATGCGGAATGATATGAAGACATTTTACACCACTGTGTGCAGAAGAGGAAAATTTTGGAGACGGTGACTGTATTAGTATTGTGTATCAGCATCTGTGACGCGATGGTTTGTGGACAATAGCATTGTTGAAATTGACTGGTCTGCCTCAGAGTCCCGACCTGAATCACTTAGAACGTAGACTTCGCTCTGAACACCAACGTCCAACATCACTACCATCTTTTGAGAAAGAATAGTCTGCCATTTCTCCGCAGACACACATACACGCATGGGACTGAAAGTGTTTGCAGTGGAGTTCCAGCCGTCATAAAGATGATGCTGAAGTTTAATTATTTATTTCAAGTTTCTGCTACCAGTCACTTTTTATTTTATGCTTAATCTAACATAATGCAACGCGTTTCGAACATGTTTTGTTCATCTTCAAGCGTTTGTACATACATACACACATCGAGAAATGTTACTTAAAAATGAACAGTCTTAAACTAGATTAATCTAGAACACTTTCTTTTTTTACTGTAGCTGCTGGTGTGGCATTTGGGGGGCAAGAAGCTCAAAAAATGGTTCAAATGGCTCTGAGCGCTATGGGACTTAACTTCTCAGGTCATCAGTCCCCTAGAACTTAGAACTACTTAAACCTAGCTAACCTAAGGACATCACACACATCCATGTCCGAGGCAGGATTCGAACCTGCGACCGTAGCGGTCGCGCGGTTCCAGACTGTAGCGCCTAGAACCACTCGGCCACTCCGGCCTAATGTTCAAATCTTATTTGACTTAACTGCTAAGGTCATCAGTCCCTAAGCTTACACACTACTTAACCTAAATTACCCTACGGACAAACACACACACCCATGCCCGAGGGAGGACTTGAACCTCCGCCGGGGAAGGAGGGGGCAGTGTATATCTAGAAATCGAAGTCAGTAATGTCTTCTGCTGATTTCTTCTATGTTGTCGACTATGTATATCACAGCCTGTATCGGATGCAGATAGATTTGCATGAGTTGTGTGTTACGAAAATAGTGTGAAAGGCTTTTATATGGTAGTTGATCACTTACAGTTACATCCTCTTGCTGCTTCACTTGCGTCACTGGTGTAATGGCGGAGCTGTTGATTGACATTTCACTATTGCACATCATATTTTGTCACTGATTGCCACTGCACAAATTGCTCCGATGTTATACATAGTGAACAACAAAGAAGAAAACCAGCAGAAGACATCACTGACATCGATTTCTAGATATACACTGCTCCCCTCATTCCCCCCAAATGTCACACCAGCAGCTACAGTAAAAAACAAGAAGTGTTCTAGATTAATCTAGTTTAAGACTGTTTATTTTTAAGTAACATTTCTCGATGTATGTATGTATGTACAAACGCTTGAAGATGAACAAAACATGTTCGAAACGCGTTGCATTACGTTAGATTAAGCACAAAATAAAAAGTGACTGGTAGCAGAATCTTGAAATAAATAATTTTCCCACACAGTCACGGTTTACAAACATAGCCATTATGGCTGAAAATAATAATTCTGATGTTTGGTACGTGGGTCGCTCAACTGCGCGCTCATCAGCGCCCATACAAAGTCCCAATTTCCAGCCACAGTCACGGATGATGATGATGATGATGATGATGATGAAATGATGGGGAGAACACAAACAGCCAGCCCCCGGGCAAAGAAGATCGCCAATCCGGCCGGGAATCGAGCCCTTAAAATGTTTGTCATGGGGGATGCCTCGTCAGAGAGGTCCACCGCATGAACGTCTAGGGAAGTGACTCCAGTGGTGGTTTCCCGTTGCCTTCCACTTTTATTACACTCGAGTCAAAAACATACAAATTTACAGTAGCCATACACATCTATATATATATATATATATATATATATATATATATATATATAAATCGTATTTATATTACATGTTCCCAGTACTTTGCAACCTCCAAGGCGCTTGGAGTGGTTTGCAGGAGATCAATCTTCGTGCAGGATGTAGGGCACAAAAGGCACTGGAGCACGTGGCTTGTGGCTTGTTCTTGTCCACAAACACAGGACGTATCTTCTGTTATGAAGCCCCATCTCTTCAGGTTGTCTCTGGATCGCCCAACTCCTGATCGTAATCTGTGTAAAGATTTCCACACCAGCCAGCTCTCGTTGTGTCCAGGTGGTAGTTCTTCAGCTTCTGGCGTCTGCAGCTGAGGCGTCGACTGCTTCCATAACTCCAGCCTTGACTTCTCTGGTGAAATGGCGAGCTTCTCGGGTGTTCTCAGGAAGCTCTTTCGCGATCTCAGCCGTTGCTGTGGATGGGCTCTGTCCTGTTCCACTTTCAGTCTCTCCTTGTTGGCTGCCACTGTTCTGCTTACCCATGGTGGTGATATTCCAGCCAGGCAGTAGAGCTTATCATTCGGGGTAGGTCTTAAGCAACCTAAGCTCAACTTGCAGGTTTCCTTGAGAGCAATGCCTACTTGTCTGGCAAGAGATGACCTGCACCAGACTGGAGAAGCATATTCAGCAGTAGAAAAGCACAGTGCCATTGCAGAACAGCGAATAGTTTCTGGATGTGATCCCCACTGTGTCCCCGCTAGTTTGCGAATTAGGTTGTTTCGAACGGAGATTTTCATTTTGGTGTTCTTGCAGTGAGTTTTGAATGACAGAGATCTACCGAGAGTGACTCCCAAGTATTTAGGTGCGTGATGATGCTGGAGTTGGATTCCTGACCATGCAATATGTAGCTCACGATTAGCTTCCCCGTTCCTTAAATGAAAGACACACACTTGTGTCTTCGAAGGGTTTGGTCTGAGTTAGTTCCGATTGTAGTAGCTTGACAGTGTTCTAAGTGCTGTTGTCAGGTTTCTTCCCCCTCTTTCAAAGCATGAGCTCTGGCTTCCACTGATGATGATGAAATGATAGCGAGGACAACACAACACCCGATCACTGAGAGGAGAAAATGTCCCTCCCAGCCGGGAATCGATCCCTGGCCCCTTGGCGTGACAGACCACTGCGCTGGTCACTCAGCTATCGGAATCGAGCCCAGGACCCCGTAATCCAGAGGCAGAAACGCTACCCAGTAGACCACAAGCTGCAGACCCATCATAAAGAGGAAGAGTGAACACACCCCATATTAATATCCACTAATACGTGTCCGGCCACATTTGATCAAACAGTGCAGATGTAAAACTTCCTGGCAGATTAAAACTGTGTGCCGGACCGAGACTCGAACTCGGGACCTTTGCCTTTCGCGGGCAAGTGCTCTACCAACTGAGCTACCCAAGCACGACCCACGCCCCGTCCTCACAGCTTTACTTCTGCCAGTACATCTACATGATTACTCTGCAATTCACATTTAAGTGCTTGGCAGAGGGTTCATCGAACCACAATCATACTATCTCTCTACCACTCCACTCCCGAACAGCGCGCGGGAAAAACCAACACCTAAACCTTTCTGTTCGAGCTCTGATTTCTCTTATTTTACCTCGTCTCTTACCTTCCAAACCTTACAGAAGCTTTCCTGCGAACCTTACAGAGCTAGCACTCCTGAAAGAAAGGATATTGTGGAGACATGGCTTAGCCACAGCCTGGGGGATGTTTCTAGAATGAAATTTTCACTCTACAGGCGTAGGTCGTGCTTGCGTAGCTCAGTTGGTAGAGCACTTGCCCGCGAAAGGCAAACGTCCCAAGTTCGAGACTCGGTGCGGCACACAGTTTTAATCTTCCAGGAAGTATATCAGCGCACATTCCGCTGAAGAGTGAAAATTTCATTCTAGTGCAGATGTAGACAGTACGGTGAGGCTGGCCACGCTGGGCTTGTTTTCACCCGCTAGCTCTGTACAGCAGACGGAGCCACTAGGGTGTCTGTTTTCTGGTCTCGCAACGGCAGATTCCCGTCACGTAGCCAGTGGGGCACTTCCCTTAACCTCCCCTCCCCCCCTCCCACTCTCCCCCTCTACCTGGGCCGGCGGCGCTTAACGAATTTTCCACCTTTCCTCCCCCGTTGCCTCCTCACTTCCTCGCAGACAGTTATTTCTGGCCGTTGTGTGCGGTGTGTGTAGACAGTTGCGCAGCAGACAGGGGAAACACAGAGCGGTGGAGGGGTGGGAGGCGGGCGCTTGTTCCGGTCGCTCCTTATTACGTTTCGGCCCGGCTCGCATCGCCGTCGTCAGGTTGCAGCTACAGCAATTTCCGCGCGCGGAAGCGGAGCGCAGGGCCGCGCTGCGAAAATCCTGCCGGGCGACGCGCGGAGCAGGGCTTTCGCTACAGGGAGGTTTGTCGTCTGTCAACACTGCATCCGTCAGTCGTGCATCACACAGTTGACAGCATTGTTAAAAGTCCACGTATCAACCAAAAATTTCCTGACTGCGTGTTAGCCCATCTTTGAAACGCAGGACAGCAACGATTTTGCGTGGCATGGTTTCGGTAAGTCCTTGCTAGGTTTCCAGAGATACGTGGCCCCAAATGTCTGCACACAGATAACGCAGTTCCCGTACATTACGGGCCGGGGGTTTGTGGACATGGAGGTAGTGCCTGAAAGTGTCCCAGATGTATTACTACCGGTTCAGATCAGGTGAATATTGTGATCACTTTTGAGTTCCTCAAACCCTCGCAACACGATTGTAGTCTTGTGTCGCAGACAGTTATCCTCCTGGAAAATGACATCGCCATTGGTGGAGATATCAAGCAGGAAAGGATGAACGTGGTCCGCAATAACGTTCACGTAGTCCACGGCTGTCATGCTGAATTTGATTCCTACAGCAGTTCCTATGGAACCGCCGATTAATATTCTGCGTACCATAAAACTGCTCCCACTGGCCTTATATGTCACATATCGTGTTATGACGACGACGAAGCAGTCGTCGGCAATGTTGACTGGTGGCCAATGACGGTTGTACAGCATTCTTCTTGGCTGCATACATATTATTATAAATAGATAGCTATTGAGGCCTCACTTAGGCCATATGTTACTAAGCGCCTTGTTAGAGGTTGCTACCTATCAGCTGAAGGCTATCCTACTTTACTACTTGCCGTCCCCAGCAAGAGTGGACGAGAGCTTGCTAGATACTTGTCACAAGCCGCGGAGCGGCGCTAGTCTCGACTCGTGGGTCCAGCGATACTAGTACGGACCGCGGTCGATAACTGCAACCCCTAACAAGTGTGGTATCGAACGTTGATACGACACATCGCACGTTTCAGGCATACGTTCGCATGAATGACTGCGTACGTTGGCCCGAGCGTCGACCTGCACTAACAAGAAGAGAGAATCATCCGACCAGGCGAAGCGTTTATACCGCTCCATAGTCCAGTCTAGATGATGCCACACCAACTACTACCATAACTGACGGATGCGGTTGAGTGTATATGGCGACATATAGGGGATTGTCTTCTCAACGGTGCGCTCTGAAATACTTGTTTTTTCGCCAGCATTGCATTCTTTCGCTGCTGTTCCAGACTTCTACTGTGTGTACAGTTAGTCGTATGTGCATTTTACCATCAGTGACGCACCTGTCCTCAACAATCCTATAAATACGTAGTGGCTGGACATTATTTCCACTGGCCATTGCACAGATTAAGGTACAGAAGAACTACTGGCTACATCAGTATCCTCTTCGGATACAATGACCAAGGAAGCTGTGAAAATACACTGAAGAGCCAAAAAACTGGTACACCTGCCTAACATCGTATAAGGCCCCCGCGACCATGCAGGACTGCCGCAATGCGACGTGGCATGGACTCGACTAATGTCTGAGGGAAGTGCCGGAGGGAACTGACGCCATCAAACCTGCAGGGCTGTCCATAAATCCGTAACAGTACGAGGGCTTGGACATCTGTTTTGAAAAACACGTTGCAAGGCATTCCAGATATGCTCAATAAGGTTCATGTCTTCGGAGTTTGGTGCCCATCGGAAGTATTTAAACTCAGAAGAGTGTTCCTGCAGCCACTCTGTGAGAATTCTAGAGGTGTCGCATTGTCCTGCTGGGATTGCCAAAGTCCGTCGGAATGCACAATGGACGTGTATGGACGCAGCTGATCAGATATGATGCTTACGTACGTGTCACCTGTCAGAGTCGTTTGTAGTCGTATCATGGGTCCCATATCACTCCAACTGCACACGCCCCACACCATTATAGAGCCTCCACCAGCCCGATCAGTCCCCTACTGACATCCAGGGTCCAGGGATTCATGTCGTTTTTTCCATACCCCTATACGTCCATCCACTCGATACAATTTGAAACGAGACTCGTCCGACTAGGGAACATGTTTCTAGACATCAACAGCCCAATATCTGTGTTGACGTGCCGAGGCGAGGCTTAAAGCTTTGCGTCGTGTAGTCATCAAGGGTACACGAGTGGACCTTCGGCTCCAAAAACCCATAGCAGTGATGTTTCGTTGAATTGTACGCACGCTGACTCTTTTTGTCGCCCAGCATTATAATCTTGAGCAATTTACGGAAGGACTGCACTTCTGTCACGTTGAACGGTTCTCTTGAGTCGTCGCTGGCAGAGTTCTTGCAGGATGTTTTTACGCCCGCAGCGATGTCCGAGATTTGATGATTTATCTGATTCTTGATATTCACAGTAACTCTTGAAATGGTTATACGGAAAAATCTCCACTTCATCGCTACGTCGGAGATGCTGTGTCGCATCGCTCGTGCGCCGACTATAACACCTCGTTCAAACTCACTTAAATGTTGATAACCTGCCATCGTAGCAGCAGTAACCGATCTAACAAGTGCACCAGATACCTATTTACGTATCTCTGAATAAGCATGCCTATACCAGTTTCTTCGGCGCTTAGCAGACAACATGCTGAATCGCGACTAGGGTTTGCAGGTCCACAAATCGTGTCGACTACTCATTTCACGTCTACACCCTAAGAGCAATTATCGTTCTGAGTCTTCACTGGTTACCATTACAAGAACTGGCACCCATCTTAATAATCAACCACATAATTTGTAAGCACTGTTGACTTGCTGACTCTTCACTTGCTTAGTTCTACTCTTACAGGCATGATATTTTATCTACGACTGACGCTCTACTTGCCCAGTGTATTTTGTCTCTGAAGCACGCGCGTTTGGTCCATGTTACTGTGTCGACTGATCCTAATTCGACGGCGACTAACCTTGAAGAAAGCTGCAACGTCATCAGCCGAAACATGGGAAGAAGAAGTAATTCCACCTAAGATGCACTCCCCACAAATGATGGAATGTTATCATCACTGTGAAAACTTCAAGAGGTGGATCACAGGTTTGACCGACTAACAGAAGAGCATCAGGGAAACGTTGGAAAGCTTGAACTGGTAGACCCTTGAAGATGGACAACTATTCCACAAAAGCCTACTTACAAAGTGTCAAGTACCAGTGCCAAATGACTGATCTTGGGGTATTCTTCACGTCCCAAGCGTGAAACGTGGCGGTGGCTCGGTGAGAATTTTGATAATCATATGGTGGTTTCCCATTGTCTCTGCGAGGTCACATTATTGTCATCGGTCGTGCGACCATTTTCGCTGATCAGCTCCATTTGCTGGTACAGTATCCGTTGCCCATTGCTGCATTCCAAGACGACGGTGTCCCTGTTCACACAGCTGGCATCGATCAGGACTGGTTTTGCGAACACCTGGAAGAATTATGGCATCTGTCCTGGCCGCCACAGTCGCCAGATCTCAATATTTTTGAGTCTTTGTGGTCTACTTTTTTAGAGCGAGGTGTGTAATCGCTAACCACCTCGATCGCCGCTACCCCAACTTGCCAGTATTGTGCAGGAAGAATAATACAAGATTCCCCTGAAAACCATACAGAATCTCTGCTTTACGATTCCGAGATGACTGGAAACCATTCTGAATGTCAACCTAATTAGGCAAGCTAGTGCATTGTTCCATGTTTTTGTCCACCCCCTGTAGATGCAGATAATGCGAAACGTGTAAAAAGTCAACAGTAGCCAAGGTGCACAGCTGTTCACCGCGCGGCGAAAATGTAATGGCACTTTCCTCGAGTGTGCAGACTTCTGTCTAATAATTACAGTGAAATAAAGCTAAGCAGTAAGAAATTACAAGTAATTAACAAGAGGCGCAGTCGCTGCGTGCTGCCCCACTCCCTGTCATACTGTAGCCGCTGTGAGGTTGACACGGTACGGCACGCGGTGCGTGCACTACACGTGAGCGTGTGGGCACACACGTGGGAGGGGACGGCGCGCAATGTGTGTGTGTGTGTGTGTGTGTGTGTGTGTGTGTGCGCGGCGCCAGGCGTCCCGGCGCCGGCAGTAAAGCTGAGCTGCAGCAGCGCCGGCGGCGGCGGCGGCGGTCCCACGGGGCCGCACGGTGGCAGGGGGGATTCCCCGAGAGCCTGATGATGAGCGCTGATGGCCGAACCGCCGCTTCCCCTCTGCGGCCGCCCTGCGCTTGCTTTGCGCTGCCCGCGGTATGCTCAACAGCGGTCCGCCTCACCCGCATCACTTCTCACTATTCTCCCACTCTGTCGTCTTTCGCCTATGAACTAACGCCCCCTTCAGTAACCTACTGACAACAAGAAGCAACAACACTGTTGCACATCTCGACGTTTCTGCGGCGTTATAATCGACCCATTAACCCATTACACTTTGGCAGTGGAGCAGCTAAAATTCCATTTCTTCTTCTTTAAATATTTCGACTGTACACCAGCCCACAATCTTCAGAGCATCTACATCTACATCTACATTTATACTCCGCAAGCCACCCAACGGTGTGTGGCGGAGGGCACTTTACGTGCCACTGTCATTACCTCCCTTTCCTGTTCCAGTCGCGTATGGTTCGCGGGAAGAACGACTGTCTGAAAGCCTCCGTGCGCGCTCGAATCTCTCTAATTTTACATTCATGATCTCCTCGGGAGGTATACGTAGGGGGAAGCAATATATTCGATACCTCATCCAGAAACGCACCCTCTCGAAACTTGGACAGCAAGCTACACCGCGATGCAGAGCGCCTCTCTTGCAGAGTCTGCCACTTGAGTTTATTAAACATCTCCGTAACGCTATCACGGTTACCAAATAACCCTGTGACGAAACGCGCCGCTCTTCTTTCAATCTTCTCTATCTCCTCCGTCAAACCGATCTGGTACGGATCCCACACTGATGAGCAATACTCAAGTATAGGTCGAACGAGTGTTTTGTAAGCCACCTCCTTTGTTGATGGACTACATTTTCTAAGCACTCTCCCAATGAATCTCAACCTGGTACCCGCCTTACCAACAATTAATTTTATATGATCATTCCACTTCAAATCGTTCCGCACGCATACTCCCAGATATTTTACAGAAGTAAATGCTACCAGTGTTTGTTCCGCTATCATATAATCGTACAATAAAGGATCCTTCTTTCTATGTATTCGCAATACATTACATTTGTCTATGTTAAGGGACAGTTGCCACTCCCTGCACCAAGTGCCTATCCGCTGCAGATCTTCCTGCATTTCGCTACAATTTTCTAATGCTGCAACTTCTCTGTATACTACAGCATCATCCGCGAAAAGCCGCATAGAACTTCCGACACTATCTACTAGGTCATTTATATATATTGTGAAAAGCAATGGTCCCATAACACTCCCCTGTGGCACGCCAGAGGTTACTTTAACGTCTGTAGACGTCTCTCCATTGATAACAACATGCTGTGTTCTATTTGCTAAAAACTCTTCAATCCAGCCACACAGCTGGTCTGATATTCCGTAGGCTCTTACTTTGTTTACCAGGCGACAGTGCGGAACTGTATCGAACGCCTTCCGGAAGTCAAGAAAAATGGCATCTACCTGGGAGCCTGTATCTAATATTTTCTGGGTCTCATGAACAAATAAGGCGAGTTGGGTCTCACACGATCGCTGTTTCCGGAATCCATGTTGATTCCTACATAGTAGATTCTGGGTTTCCAAAAACGACATGATACTCGAGCAAAAAACATGTTCTAAAATTCTACAACAGATCGACGTCAGAGATATAGGTCTATAGTTTTGCGCATCTGCTCGACGACCCTTCTTGAAGACTGGGACTATCTGTGCTCTTTTCCAATCATTTGGAACCCTCCGTTCCTCTAGAGACTTCCGGTACGCGGCTGTTAGAAGGGGGGCAAGTTCTTTCGCGTACTCTGTGTAGAATCGAATTGGTATCCCGTCAGGTCCAGTGGACTTTCCTCTATTGAGTGATTCCAGTTGCTTTTCTATTCCTTGGACACTTATTTCGATGTCAGCCATTTTTTCGTTTGTGCGAGGATTTAGAGAAGGAACTGCAGTGCGGTCTTCCTCTGTGAAACAGCTTTGGAAAAAGGTGTTTAGTATTTCAGCTTTACGCGTGTCATCCTCTGTTTCAATGCCATCATCATCCCGTAGTGTCTGGATATGCTGTTTCGAGCCACTTACTAATTCAACGTAAGACCAGAACTTCCACAGCCTGAAGCGGTAGTGCACTACAATAGGAGAGAGTGCTGTACGCTGAAATGCTTTTCATTCTTTCGCCTGTTAGAGTTTTATATACTCTCGTATTCGATTTTCAAATAATGGCTTTCGCTATTTATGTGTTAAAGTGTTCTTCTAAAATAAAAATAAATTGCTCTGGAATGCTTATGATGTCATATTCAAATGGTTCAAATGGCTCTGAGCGCTATGCGACTTAACTTCTAAGGTCATCAGTCCCCTAGAACTTAGAACTACTTAAACCTAATTAACCTAAGGACATCACACACAGCCATTCCCTAGGCAGGATTCGAACCTGCTACCGTAGCGGTCGAGCGATTCCAGACTGTAGCGCCTAGAACCGCTCGGCCTCTCCGGCCAGCATGATGTCATCTCCTGAACTAGGTGTCGTAATGTTATATAATTAAACATATACCTTCGGTGATGTGGATACCGCCTGTAAAATGTGTTGCGAATAGAATTAGTAGTAAATAAATTATAAATTAAAACATCATGACAAATGCTGAAAGTTTAAGCAAGAACAGAAAAAAATGTAGTAAGCGACAACTTTTTCTTTTCTTTTCATCATTTTGTGGAGAATGTCAGTGAGAAAAATTTTGATAAAGGTTGGAAATTATGTTTAAAAAAATTAGTTCCAGTTTTCGGGATTCAGACATCTAAGAATCGGTGGAAATGCGTCTTGCCGATAATCTTATAAATCGTGACAACGCCTTAACAACTGAATAAAAACTGGAATCCTATAATTGAAATTATCTAGTCATAGTGGAATCGACGGGGTCATTCGATATTCAGTAAATAAATGTCGTGTGACTAGCGCCTCCCGTCGGGTAGACCGTTCGCCTGGTGCAAGTCTTTCGATTTGACGCCACTTCGGCGACTTGCGCGTCGATGGGGATGAAATGGTGATGATAAGTGATGTGTTGGCAAATGTGCCAACACCTTGTAGATAGAGGAGGCCGAAATCTAACGCTATCTAATGCAGACGGGCGTGAATTCTGGAACAGGATAAGTAGTGAATGTTAATAAGAAAAGTATGCTGCTTCTCGAATACTTATCTTTTATTCTTTGATGTCAATACAGCATTCTTGATGAGACATTTCATATGATAACTATCAAACTATGTAAGGCTAATGGCGCCTTGCTAGGTCGTAGCCATGGACTTAGCTGAAGGCTATTCTAACTGTCTCTCGGCAAATGAGAGAAAGGCTTCGTCAGTATAGTCGCTAGCAATGTCGTCGTACAACTGGGGCGAGTGCTCGTCCGTATCTCGCGACCTGCCTTGTGGTGGCGCTCGGTCTGCGATCACACAGTGGCGACACGCGGGTCCGACATGTACTAATGGACCGCGGCCGATTTAAGCTACCACCTAGCAAGTGTGGTGTCTGGCGGTGACACCACAATAAGGACAACACAACACCCAGTCCCTGAGCGGATAAAATCTACGCCCCAGCCGGGAATCGAACCGGGGCCCTTGGGATTGACATTCTGTCGCGCTGACCACACAGCTACTAAGTGATTAGATCATCTCTCACTTCCACCACCAAGGGCAGCAGACACAACTCAGCCGCTCCTCGCATGTCATCACCAGACACATGCGCCAAAAGACGCCACCACCTGTCGCATGCGCGAGATTCAGCAAAAATACCGTGAATGCACCTGCGCTTCCAACCCTCCCCCTCATATCCATTAGCCTTCGTACTCTATGGTGCAGTGTTTTCCGTGAGTGTTCAGTGTTGTGCGTCCCCTTTTTAAAGTGTTGCAAACAGAAACCAGACTGTCACCGTGTTTTTTAATTTTGTCTGTCTATTTATTATGTGTTTTATTAAGCATCATTGACCCCTTTGATTTTTTTATGTTTTCTTCACAACTTTTTCACCATGTACCAGTTTTGAACAGTCACCGTTTTATCACCTCTTTTTATTGTTATATCTCCTCCTTACGTATTTTAACGTTATCTGTAGGCTGCAGAGCCGTGTATTACGCTGCTGCCAGCCCGCCCCAGACCCCCCCCCCTCGGGGGGGGGGGGCGTGGGGGGAGGGGGTGATCGAAATACAATAAAGAAAAAAAACTGGAATCTTCAGTAGTTGTCTGCTCTCCTGAAAACGACCGTATGTCTCTATACCAAAATATCGTGACAGAATGTCGACAATATCAGGCTGCACACTCGAAAATTATTAGGAGAAGAAATACACTGGAAAAATTTCAGTAGTTACATGCTTAACGGTTGTTGGAGTGCTCTCATTCTGCACTACTGGAGGAGTGTATTCAGACTACTTGCGCGAAGTGAGCTCCAATACCTCAAAAAATTTACCAGTTCCTAACTCCAACTCTCGTCTTACTGTGTTAAACCGCCGGCCGGTGTGGCCGAGTGGTTCTTGGTGCTTCAGCCTGGAACCGCGCGACCGCTGCGGTCACACGTTCGAATCCTGCCTCGGGCATGGAGGTGTGTGATGTCCTTAGGTTAGGTTAGGTTTAAGTAGTTCTAAGTTCAAGGGGACTGATGACCTCAGCAGTTAATTCCCATAGTGCTCAGAGCCATTTAAACCATTTTTTTGTTGTTGTGTTATACCTTTAACATCAAGGTAATACTCTTAATGACTAGATAACGACAACATTTTAAATTTTTAAATTCGATCGGCAATCACACTAAAACTCAATTTTGTCTCTGTAAGCCATCAAACAGCCAACCTGCGACTGAAATAATGAACCATGAACCGAATTCGTCGGTTACTCATCGTAGCTCAGGTGGTCCGTAGTCGGTCCTATGGGTCGAGGTTTGTAGTACTGCGGGTTTTCGGTCACCTAAATGTAGTCCACCCTCCACGGAATAAGCAGTACAGACAGAGCTACGTCATTCACCGTTTAGTAGCTCAGGTGGTCCGTAGTCGGTACTATGGGTCGAGGTTTGTAGTACTGCGGGTTTTCGATCACCTAAATGTAGCCCACCCTCCACGGAATAAGCAGTACAGACAGAGCTACGTCATTCACCGTTTACTTTTTGGGATGATCTAGAACCTGTCTCCCTAAGACGCTAGAAAAGTTTTCCAACAGCTTACCAGGTAGCACTCTGTCACGTTGGTATCTTTAAACGTGGAGGGCAAGTTCTCGTAGGCTGCTTGTCAATCTGCTGAACCGCAGCAACAGAAATCACCCCGGTCGGGCACCGGTTTTTCAGTCTGTGTCTTAGTTATCCTCCCCCTCCTAATGGTGTGGACAGCCGCATGAAGCGGCGCCTTGCTCGGATTCCTCGTCAAGCTGTAGGTCGTCCCCTTTTCCCGGTTGTGTAACGGGGCCAGGTTAGGGACAGGCGAGACGCCCAAGAGGGGTCCAGTAGAAAGACTTGCACCAGGCCACTCAGACACGAACAAACATGCCAAATTTAAACAGACGCATAATCCCCACTATTAGCGGTCTTTTACAGAAGCTCGAAATTTAGCGCGGACTTCAGTGCGAGATGCTTATAACAGTTTCCACAACGAAACTTTCTCTCGGAAACTGACAGAAAATCCAAAGAGATTCTGGTCCTATGTGAAGTATGTTAGCGGCAAGAAACAATCAATGCCTTATCTGCACGTTAGCAATGGAGATACTATCGAAGACAGTGCTGCAAAAGCAGAGTTACTAAACACAGCCCACCGAAATGTCTTCACAAAAGAAGACGAAGTAAATATTCCAGAATTCGAATCCAGAACAGCTGCCAACGTGAGTAACGTAGAAGTAAATATCCTCGGAGTAATGAAGGAACTTAAATCACTTAATAAAAGCAAGTCTTCTGGTCCAGACTGTATATCAATTAGGTTCCTTTGCGAGTATCCTGATGCATTAGCTCCATACTTAACAATAATATACAACCGTTCGCTCGACGAAAGATCCGTACCCAAATACTCGAAAGTTGCGCAGGTCACACCAATATTCAAGAAAGGTAGTAGGAGTAATCCACTAAATTACAGGCCCATATCGTTAAAGTCGATATGCAGCCGGATTCAGGAACATATATTGTGTTCCATCATTATGAATCACCTCGAAGAAAATGGTCTATTGACACACAATCAACATAGGTTTAGAAAACATCGTTCCTGTGAAACACAACTAGCTCTTTATTGACATGAAGTGTTGAGTGCTATTGACAAGGAATTTCAGATCGATTCCATATTTCTGGATTTCCGGAAGGCTTTTGACACTGTACCACACAAGCGGCTCGTAGTGAAATTGGGTGCTTATAGAATATCGTCTCAGTTATGTGACTGGGTCTGTGATTTCCTGTCAGAGAGGTCACAGTTAGTAGTAATTGACGGAAAGTCATCGAGTAAAACGGAAGTGATTTCTGGCGTTACCCAAGGTAGTGTTATAGGCCCTTTGCTGTTCCTTATCTATATAAACGATTTGGGATACAATCTGAGCAGCCGTCTTTGGTTGTTTGCAGATGACGCTGTCGTTTATCGACTAATGAAGTTATCAGAAGATCAAAACAGACTGCAAAATGATTTAGAAAAGAAATCTGAATGGTGCGAAAAGTGACAGTTGACCCCAAATAACGAAAAGTGTGAGGTCATCCACATGAGTGCCAAAAGGAACTCGTTAAACTTCGGTTACACGATAAATCAGTCTAATCTAAAAGCCGTGAATTCAACTAAATACCTAGGTATTACAATTACGAACAACTTAAATTGGAAGGAACACACAGGAAATGTTGTGGAAAGGCTAAAGAGAGACTGCGTTTTATTGGCAGGACACTTAGAAAATGTAACAGACCTACTAAGGAGACTGCCTACACTACGCTTGTCCGTCCTCTTTTAGAATACTGCTGCGCGGTGTGGGATCCTTACCAGATAGGACTGACGGAGTACATCAAAAAATTTCAAAGAAGAGCAGGACGTTTTGTATTATCGCGAAATATGGGAGAGTGTGTCACAGAAATGATACAGGATTTGGGTTGGACATCATTAAAAGAAAGGAGACTTTCGTTGCGACGGAATCTTCTCACTAAAGTACAGTCACCAACTTTCTCCTCTGAATGGGAAGATATTTTGTTGACACCGACCTACATTGGGAGGAACGATCGCCGCGATAAAATAAGGGAAATCAGAGCTCGTACGGAAAGATATATGTGTTCGTTCTTTCGGCGCGCTTTACGAGATTGGAGTAACAGACTTGTGAAGGTGGTTCGGTGAACCCTTTGCGAGGCACTTAAATGTGATTTTCAGAGTATCCACGTAGATGTAGCTGTACTAGTTATTATTTGACTACGCAGCATCACTCGCCGAAGAGCAGTCTTCTATTGCTAACAAGGAGTGGAAAAGAAACAAGAATATGCACTGAACAGTTCTTACGAACAAACAGCACGATACCAACAACCACTACAGTGGACCTTCTTGAGTATGTAGGCAAGACATAGCGACACACAGCCAGAGTTGCTAGTAATTTGATGTCTAATAACATACAGTAACTCGGATGAAATTACGGAACAACTCCGACTCCGGGACCGTGGCCAGCAAGCGCTAGGTTTCTCCGTTGAGGATCCCTGACGGGAACAGCCACATATAGGCTGTTCTACACATTCTCGATTGGATTTATATTCCGTTATTTTGGGGGCCAAGGAAGGACGGCAAACTCATCTTGGTGCTCTTACAACCACGCACGCACACTGCGCACTGTGTGACATGTTGCATTGTCCTGCTGGTAGATGCCATCAAAATGTGTGTGTGAAATCTTATGGGACTTAACTGCTAAGGTCATCAGCCCATAAGCTTACACAGTACTTATCCTAAGGGCAAACACACACACCCATGCCCGAGGGAGGACTCAAACCTCCGCCGGGACCAGTCGCACACAGTCCATGACTGCAGCGCCTGAGGCCGCTCGGCTAATCCCGCGCGGCGGTAGATGCCATCGTGATGACTAAAAGCAAACTGCATGTAGGGGTGGACATGGTCCGCAAGGATAGATGCGTGCTTGTGTGATGGACTTTCCCCTTCAAGAATGACGAGATCACCCGAGGAATGCCACGAAATATTCTCCAGACATAATGCTCTCTTCTCCGACCTGGAAGCTTCCAACCGTTGCTGCAGGGTGTTCGTTTCCAGACACTGTCGCGCGGTGTAAAAATGGTTCAAATGGCTCTGAGCACTATGGGACTTAACTGCTGAGGTCATCAGTCCCCTAGAACTTAGAACTACTTAAACCTAACTAACCTAAGGACATCACACACATCCATGCCCGAGGCAGGATTCGAACCTGCGACCGTAGCGGTCGCGCGGTTCCAGACTGTAGCGCCTAGAACCGCTCGGCCACATCGGCCGGCTCGCGCGGTGTAGCCGCGCGCTCTGGGGGACCTTGAAGCGGTTCGCGCGGCTCTCCTCGTCGGAGGTTCGAGTCCTCCCTCGGGCATGGGTGTGTGTGTGTGTGTGTGTGTGTGTGTGTGTGTGTGTGTGTGTGTGTGTGTGTGTGTGTGTGTGTGTAAGTTAAATTAAGTAGTGACTAAGCCTAGGGACCTATCATCTCAGCAGGTTGGTCACATAGGAACTTATCACAAATTTCCAAATTGTCAGACACTTCACGTGGTACACGCCAACAGGAGTCAGTGTGATGGAGCACAAAATGTCATTCATATGAAAAGGCCATCTGTCACCAGCCAGCGAACTTCCATTTGTGGTATTGGCGTGCAGATCCCAGAATTCGTCGTCGATCAACAGCAGTGAGCGTGCGTGCATGGGCCAGGCGCCTGCCGTGGGGGTCCACATGCAGCGACGTTCGCTGAACGGCCGTCGAGGCGACATTTTCATACTACTCCTCTACCATTCCACTCTCGAATAGCGCGTGGGAAACAAGAACACCTAAATCTTTCCGTTCGAGCTCTGATTTCTCTTATTTTACTATGACGATCATTTCTCCCTACGTAGGTGGGTATCAACAAAATATTTTGATATTCGGAAGAGAAAGTTGGTGATTGAAATTTCGTAAATACACTCCTGGAAATGGAAAAAAGAACACATTGAGACCGATGTGTCAGACCCACCATACTTGCTCCGGACACTGCGAGAGGGCTGTACAAGCAATGATCACACGCACGGCACAGCGGACACACCAGGAACCGCGGTGTTGGCCGTCGAATGGCGCTAGCTGCGCAGCATTTGTGCACCGCCGCTGTCAGTGTCAGCCAGTTTGCCGTGGCATACGGAGCTCCATCGCAGTCTTTAACACTGGTAGCATGCCGCGACAGCGTGGACGTGAACCGTATGTGCAGTTGACGGACTTTGAGCGAGGGCGTATAGTGGGCATGCGGGAGGCCGGGTGGACGTACCGCCGAATTGCTCAACACGTGGGGCGTGAGGTCTCCATAGTACATCGATGTTGTCGCCAGTGGTCGGCGGAAGGTGCACGTGCCCGTCGACCTGGGACCGGACCGCAGCGACGCACGGATGCACGCCAAGACCGTAGGATCCTACGCAGTGCCGTAGGGGACCGCACCGCCACTTCCCAGCAAATTAGGGACACTGTTGCTCCTGGGGTATCGGCGAGGACCATTCGCAACCGTCTCCATGAAGCTGGGCTACGGTCCCGCACACCGTTAGGCCGTCTTCCGCTCACGCCCCAACATCGTGCAGCCCGCCTCCAGTGGTGTCGCGACAGGCGTGAATGGAGGGACGAATGGAGACGTGTCGTCTTCAGCGATGAGAGTCGCTTCTGCCTTGGTGCCAATGATGGTCGTATGCGTGTTTGGCGCCGTGCAGGTGAGCGCCACAATCAGGACTGCATACGACCGAGGCACACAGGGCCAACACCCGGCATCATGGTGTGGGGAGCGATCTCCTACACTGGCCGTACACCACTGGTGATCGTCGAGGGGACACTGAATAGTGCACGGTACATCCAAACCGTCATCGAACCCATCGTTCTACCATTCCTAGACCGGCAAGGGAACTTGCTGTTCCAACAGGATAATGCACGTCCGCATGTATCCCGTGCCACCCAACGTGCTCTAGAAGGTGTAAGTCAACTACCCTGGCCAGCAAGATCTCCGGATCTGTCCCCCATTGAGCATGTTTGGGACTGGATGAAGCGTCGTCTCACGCGGTCTGCACGTCCAGCACGAACGCTGGTCCAACTGAGGCGCCAGGTGGAAATGGCATGGCAAGCCGTTCCACAGGACTACATCCAGCATCTCTACGATCGTCTCCATAGGAGAATATCAGCCTGCATTGCTGCGAAAGGTGGATATACACTGTACTAGTGCCGACATTGTGCATGCTCTGTTGCCTGTGTCTATGTGCCTGTGGTTCTGTCAGTGTGATCATGTGATGTATCTGACCCCAGGAATGTGTCAATAAAGTTTCCCCTTCCTGGGACAATGAATTCACGGTGTTCTTATTTCAATTTCCAGGAGTGTATATCTCGCCGCAAAGAAAACCGCCTCTGTTTCAGTGTCCGCAACACCAACTCGCGTATCAATCAGTGACACTCCCACCCCTGTTAACCGTAACACGAGACGAGCTGCCCTTCTTTGCACTTTTTCGATGTCCTCCGTCAATCCTACCTGGTAAGGATCCCACGCCGCACAGCAATATTCCAGCAGAGGACGGACAAATGTAATGTAGGCTGTCTCTTTAGTGTTCTTCTAAGTGTTCCTCCAGCAAAGAGCAGTCTTTGCTTCGCCTTCCCTCAATATTATCTATGTGGTCTTTCCAAATTATGTTGCTCGTAATTCTTAGCTATTTAGTCGAATTGACAGGCCTTAGATTTGTGCGATTTATCGAATACCGGTACCCAAAAATTATCGGATTACTTTTAGTACCCATGTGGATGACCTCGCACTTTTCTTTGTTTAGTGCCAATTGGCACTTTTCGCACCATTCAGAAATTCTCTCTAGATCATTTTGTAATTCGAACTGATCGTCTGATGATTTTACTAGACGCTAAATTACAGCGTCATCTGCAAACAATCTATTGTGGCTGCCCAGATTATCACCTAGATCATTTATATAAATCAGGTACAGCAGAGGGCGTATGACACTACTTTGCAGAACGCCAGATATCACTTCTGTTGTATTCGATGATTTACCGTCTATCACTACGAACTCTGACTTCTCTGAGAGGAAATCACGAATCCAGTCACAGAACTGAGACGACACTCCACATGCAGATTAATCTACCACGAGTAATAGAGTATGATGGGCAAACATCTATTAGGCGAATGTAGTGTTGTGGACATGTTGGGAATGTGGACCTCACGGGGAGCGTGCAAGGGATACGTCCCTGCAGACGCACTATCCGCTGCGCCCGCGGTGGCTCAGATGGATAGAGCGTCTGCCATGTAAGCAGGAGATCCCGGGTTCGAGTCCCGGTCGGGGCACACATTTTCAACATGTCCCCAATGAAGTGCATCAACGCCTGTTTGCAGCTAGGGTGTCTATTTAATTATCATTTCATTTCTAGCAAAGCTGCATGGTCATCCACGGTAACTGTTCTTTCGGGAACAGATACTGCCGTCATACATACACTATTCTAGTTTGTGGTTATTATTCATCAACTCTCCAAGTTTGTCTCCCCTGCAGGTGGCAGGTCTGCTTCAACTGGAGACGGTACCAGTGCTGTTTTTTGTTTTTTTGTTTTTTTTTTTTTTTCCTCTGTTCCCTCAGTTCAGTCCAGGGATGCGCGCAGTGCAGTGCAGAGATTGTCTTTTCTGATGAGGGTGCTTTTCACGACAGTGGAAAGTTAGTCTTCATAACTGCAGAATTTGGGGGGCAGAGCACCCACATGAAGTTATTCATCATCAACGTGGCTCACCCATAGTTAATGTGGGATGCGGTTTGATGGAAGATCGTGTGATTGGTCCTTTCATTTTTCTAGGAAAAGCAATGAACGGTGACGTTTATTGTGACATGTTGACGGAGTACGTCTCTCCCCAAATGGACGATATTAAGGTGGAAAAGGGGCTTGTGTCTTTCCAACAAGACGGCGCCCCAGCTCATTACAGTAGCCGCGTGCGTCCGGGTTTTTACACTTGCTTTCCAGTTAGGACGTTAGGTGGATAGGCAGGGCTGGCCCAATACCTTGGCCAGCACGAAGCCCAGACTTAACCACACCGGACTTTTTCTTTCGGGGCCACAAAAAAATGTTGTGTACAGTGAAAAGATCAGAGATATCAATCATTTACGAGAAATAATCGTCGCGGCGGTTGGGACAGCTACACCTGAAATACTTGCGAATATGTGGCGAGAAGTGCGCAGGGCAACAAACGGATCCCACATTGACGTCTAGTAACATTAAAGAAAATTTCAAGGACTCCTCTTTCATGATATGTACTCAATGACGTAATTCTTCGTTAATTTCCCCATTAAATTTGAATCGGTTATTATGAAGAGGTCATAAGTCCATAAAACATGATTTTGAGATATTCAAAGAAAACTGTATTGTGCTTCAATGGTAGAAGACATGAAGTGCTTGGACTTTTATACTCTGGTGTACCAGGAAACCATTAAATCTACACTTCAAATCATCGATTTTTATTTTCGCATTCTTCAAATTATTTTTTTTATCTTGGACTCATGACCTCTCTGAACCAAATTAATATAAATAATAGTACATCTATAGAATTTTGAGAATTTATTAATAGACCAAATTACAAATAGTAGTTTAACCTAATCATCATTACAGATACGCATTGTTGCAACATTTTCTGTCGCTTTCATATAATATTAATCAATATAAAAAGTTTTGTGCTCCTCTGGCATGTATTGTTCCAGTTTTTTATATCGTTTATCTTAACTTTGTTTATAGGACATTTCACTCCGTAAGCTAAGATTGTTGGGAGCCTGATATTTGCTAGGGGTTTTAAAAGTCTGAAAGAGTTGTGAGTCAGTCCATCAATGAATGATTGGGCTACTAATACCCTTGGGTTGTGGCTCTCATACTCGAATAAATTGTACTGTGGAACAGTGACGCTGACGTTCATTGAACTGTCTTCTCCCATTTGTTTCTAAACTCTGGGCATTGCATTTAAAAAGATCTGGCCACCAGTCCTTATAGTTCTTAACAATGTTGTTATCCTCAAAGTCCTTTTTATTGGCAGAATGAAGAATAAGTTCAATATATTCTGTCGCAGTGCAAACTATCAGTTTGTCGTAACTCTCTTCTTACACCCCCAAAACACCCTATCACAAGGTAGGAAAGTTTGCCCGCAGATAGGTTGTTGTTCTGGTTGTGGTCTTCAGTCCTGGGACTGGTTTGATACAGCTCTCCAAGCTACTCTATCCTGTGCAAGTACGTACTGCAACCCACATCCTTCTGTATCAGTTTCGTGTATTCATCACTTGGTCTCCCTATACGATTTTTACCCTTCACGCTGCCCTCCAATACTAAATTGGTGATCCCTTGATACCTCAGAACATGTCCTACCAACTGATCCATTCTTCTAGTCAAGTTGTGCCACAAAACTTCTCTTCTCCCCAATCCTATTCAATACCTCCTCATTAGTTACGTGATCTACTCATCTAATCTTCAGCATTCTTCTGTAGCACCACATTTCCAAAGCTTCCATTCTCTTCTTGTCCAAACTAGTTATCGTCCACGTTTCACTTTCATACATGGCTACACTCCACACAAATACTTTCAGAAACGACTTCCTGACACTTAAATCTATACTCGATGTTAACAAATTTCTCTTCTTCAGAAACGATTTCCTTGCCATTGCCAGTCTACATTTTATATCCTCTCTACTTCGACCATCATCAGTTCTTTTGCTCCCCAAATAGCGAAACTCCTTTACTACTTTATGTGTCTCATTTCCTCATCTAATTCCCTCAGCATCAGCCGACTTAATTCAACTACATTCCATTATCCTCATTTTGCTTTTGTTGATGTTCATCTTATATCCTCCTTTCAAGACACTATCCATTCCGTTCAACTGCTCTTCCAAGTCCTTTGCTGTCTCTGACAGAATTACAGTGTCATCGGCGAACCTCAAAGTTTTTAGTTCATCTCCATGGATTTTAATACCTACTCCGAATTTTTCTTTTGCTTCCTTTACTGCTTGCTCAGTATACAGATTGAACAACATCGGGGAGAGGCTACAACCCTGTCTCACTCCCTTCCTAACGACTGCTTCCCTTTCATACCGCTCGACTCTTATAACTGCCATCTGGTTTCTGTACAAATTGTAAATAGCCTTTGGCTCCCTGTATTTTACCCCTGCCACCTTCAGAATTGAAAGAGAGTATTCCAGTCAACATTATCAAAAGCTTTCTCTAAGTCTACAAATGCTAGAAACCTAGGTTTGCCTTTTCTTAATCTTTCTTCTAAGATTAGTCGTAAGGTCAGTATTGCTTCACGTGTTCCAACATTTCTACGGAATCCAAACTGATCTACTCCGAGGTCGGTTTCTACAAGTTTTTTCATTCGTCTGTAAATAATTCGAGTTAGTATTTTGCATCCGTGACTTGTCAAACTGATAGTTCGGTAATTTTCGCATCTGCCAACACCTGCTTTCTTTGGGATTGGTATTATTATATTCTTCTTGAAGTCTGAGGGTATTTCGCCTGTCCCATACATCTTGCTCACCAGATGGTAGAGTTTTGTCAGGACTGGCTCTCCCGAGGATTTCAGTAGTTCTAATAGAATGTTGTCTACTCCCGGGGCCTTGTTTCGACTCAGGTCCTTCAGTGCTCTGTCAAACTCTTCACGCAGTATCGTATCTCCCATTTCATCTTCATCTACATCCTCTTCCATTTCCATAATATTGTCCTCAAGTACATCGCCCTTGTATAGACCCTCTATATACTCCTTCCACTTTTCTGCTTTCCCTTCTTTGCTTAGAACTGGGTTCCCATTTGAGTTCTTGATATTCATGAAAGTGGTTCTCTTTTCTCCAAAGGTCTCTTTAATTTTCCTGTAGGCAGTATCTATCTTACCCCTACTGAGAGAAGCCTCTACATCCTTACATTCGCCCTCTAGCCATCCCTGCTTAGCCATTTTGCACTTCCTGTCAGTCTCATTTTTGAGACGTTTGTATCCCTTTTGCCTGCTTCATTTACTGCATTTTTATATTTTCTCCTTTCATCAATTAAAATCAATATTTCTTCTGTTACCCAAGGAGTTCTACTAGCCCTCGTCTTTTTACCTACTTGATCCTCTGCTACCTTCACTACTTCATCCCTCAGAGCTACCCATTCTTCTTCTACTGTACTTCTTTCCCCCACTGCTGTCATTTGTTCCCTTATGCTCTCCCTGAAACTCTGTACAACCTCTGGTTTTGTCAGCTTATCCAGGTCCCATCTCCTTAAATTCCCTCCTTTTTGCAGTTTCTTCAATTTTAATCTGCAGTTCATAACCAACAGATTGTAGTCAGAGTCCACATCTGCCTCTGGAAATGTCTTACAATTTAAACCTGGTTCCTAAATCTCTGTCTTACCATTATATTATCTGTCTGATACCTTTTAATATATCCGGGATTCTTCCATGTATACAACCTTCTTTTATGATTCTTGAACCAACTGTTAGCTATGATTAACTTATGCTCTGTGCAAAATTCTAACAGACGGCTTCCTCTTTCATTTCTTAGCCCCAATCCATATTCACCTACTATGTTTCCTTCTCTCCCTTTTCCTACTGACGAATTCCAGTCACCCATGACTATTAAATTTTCGTCTCCCTTCACTATCTGAGTAATTTCTTTTATCTCATCATACATTTCATCTATTTCTTCATCATCTGCAGAGCTAGTTGGCATATAAACTTGTACTACTGTAGTAGGCGTGGGCTTCGTGTCTATCTTGGCCACAATAAGGCGTTCACTATGCTGTTTGTAGTAGTTTACCTGCATTCCTATTTTCGTATTCATTATTAAACCGACTCCTGCATTACGCCTATTTGATTTTGTATTTATAAACCTGTATTCACCTGACCAGAAGTCTTGTTCCTCCTGCCACCGAACTTCGCTAATTCCCACTATATCTAACTTTAACCTATCCATTTCTCTTTTTAAATTTTCTAACCTACCTGCTCGATTAAGGGATCTAACATTCCACGCTCCGATCCGTAGAACGCCAGTTTTCTTTCTCCTGATAACGTCGTCTTCCTGAGTAGTCCCCGCCCGGAGATCCGAATGGGGGACTATTTGACCTCCGGAATATTTTACCCAAGAGGACGCCATCATCATTTAATCATACAGTAAAGCTGCATGCCCTCGGAAAAAATTACGGCTGTAGTTTCCCCTTGCTTTCAGCCGTTCGCAGTACCAGCACAGCAAAGGCCTTTTTGGTTAGTGTTACAAGGCCAGATCAGTCAATCATCCAGACTGTTGCCCCTGCAACTACTGAAAAGGCTGCTGCCCCTCTTCAGGAACCACATGTTTGTCTGGCCTCTCAACAGATACCCCCCCGTTGTGGTTGCACCTACGGTACGGCCATCTGTATCGCTGAGGCACGCAAGCCTCCCCACCAACGGCAAGGTCCATGGTTCTTGGAGGGGGGGGGGGGGGGGCGCATAGGAAAGCATTGAAAAAATGTTTCAAACATATCAGTTGCAAGAATGTTTTGTCCTTTGTAGTTAATGTACGCTTCTCCTCGTAATCTAGCCTTCTTTATTATGATGTGTTTGTATTTATCATAATGTCGCATGCCTTTTGTCTGGTTATGGCTGTTACCTTATTCATTTGAGTCCATGCTCTCTTTTCTTATTAAATTGCCGCTACTAATGAATGATTAGACAACAACCACACAAGATTTTTCTTACGATGTGGTGCCAACAATAGATCAAGAAATCGTTACTGGTAAAGTTTCATTATTGTTAATGTAGGGACATAAACTGTGGGGCACTTCCAGTGATTTAAAAAATATTACATAAAATTAATGTGAAGCTGTAGTATGAAAACTTCTTGAGTCCTGGACTCACGACATTTTCATACCAACTAAAAATTTTGGGTACGATTTTCTTGGCTTTAAAGGCAGAAACTCATGACGTTCTCAACACAGATACATGCGTCTACAGATGGAGAATGCAGAAGTACTGAAACCTGAATTTGTGAAAAATTGGACTCACGACCTTTTCATAGTAACTGATTTATTTATTCTTAAAGCTAGGGATGACAGACTAAACGCCGAAATACTGAATGTCTTTTTCCAAAGCTGTTTCACAGAGGAAGACTGCACTGTAGTTCCTTCTCTAGATTGTCGCACAGATAACAGAATGGTAGATATCGAAATAGATGGCAGAGAGATAGAAAAACAATTAAAATCGCTCAAAAGAGGAAAGGCCGCTGGACCTGATGGGATACCAGTTAGATTTTACACAGAGTACGCGAAGGACCTTGCCCCTCTTCTTGCAGCGGTGTACCGTAGGTCTCTAGAAGAGCGTTCCAAAGGATTGGAAAACGGCACAGGTCATCCCCGTTTTCAAGAAGGGACGTCGAACAGATGTGCAGAACTATAGACCTATATCTCTAACGTCGATCAGTTGCAGAATTTTGGAACACGTATTATGTTCGAGTATAATAATTTTTCTGGAGACTAAAAATCTACTCTGTTGGAATCAGCATGGGTTTTGAAAACGACGATCGTGTGAAACCCAGCTCACACTATTCGTCCACAAGACTCAGAGGGCCATAGACATGGGTTCCCAGGTAAATGCCGTGTTTCTTGACTTCCACCAGCAATTGATACAGTTCCCTACAGTCGTTTAATGAAGAAAGTAAGAGCATATGGACTATCAGACCAATTGTAAGATTGGATTTAAGAGTTGCTAGATAACAGAATGCAGGATGTCGTTCTCAATGGAGAGAAGTCTTCCGAAGTAAAAGCTATTTCAGGTGTGCTGCAGGGGAGTGTCGTAGGACCGTTGCTATTCAAAATATATATAAATGACCTTGTGGATGACATCGGAAGTTCACTGAGGTTTTTTGCGGATGATGCTGTGGTATATAGAGGTTGTAACAATGGAAAATTGTACCCAAATGCAGGAGGATCTGCAACGAATTGACGCATGGAGCAGGGAATGGCAATTGAATCTCAATGTAGACAAGTGTAATGTGCCGCGAATACATAGAAAGAAAGATCTCTTATCATTTAGCTACAATATAGCAGTTCAGCAACTGGAAGCAGTTAATTCCATAAATTACCTGGGAGTAGTCATTAGGAGGGATTTAAAATGGAATGACCGTATAAAATTAATAGTCGGTAAAGCAGATGTCAGACTGAGATTCATTGGAAGAATCCTAAGGAAATGCAATCCGAAAACAAAGGAAGTAGGTTACAGTACGCTTGTTCGCCCACTGCTTGAATACTGCTCAGCAGTGTGGGATCCATACCAGATAGGGTTGATAGAAGAGATAGAGAAGATCCAACGGAGAGCAGCGCGCTTCGTTACAGGATCATTTAGGAATAGCGAAAGCGTTACGGAGATGATAGATAAACTCCAGTGGAAGATTCTGCAGGAGAGACGCTCAGTAGCTCGGTACGGGCTTTTGTTGAAATTTAGAGAACATACCTTCACCGAGGAGGCAAGCAGTATATTGTTCCCTCCTACGTATATCTCGCGAAGGGACCATGAGGATAAAATCAGAGAGATTAGAGCCCACACAGAAGCATACCGACAATCTTTATTTCCACGTACAATACGAGACTGTAATGGAAGGCAGAACCGACAGAGGTACTCAAGGTACCCTCCGCCACACACCGTCAGGTGGCTTGCGGAGTATGCATGTAGATGTAGATGTAGATGTAGGGTGTTCTTTTTCAAACACCCTGTATTCTGAAATGGTGCCCGTTCAGTCAGTGTTCAGATTCACCCGAGCTTACCTTAATAGGTTCCCGGATCCGTGTGATCTGATACCGTATGTACGAGGTACTCTCCTCTATAGACTGTACGATGTTCTGACGTTTGAACAGATGCAGACGTCGAGAATGAGATTTTCACTCTGTAGCGGAGTGTGCGCTGATATGAAACTTCCTGTCAGATTAAAACTGTGTGCCGGACCGAGACTCGAACTCGGGACCTTTGCCTTTCGCGGGCAAGTGCTCTACCAACTGAGCTACCCAAGCACGAGTCACGCCCCTTCCTCACAGCTTTACTTGCGCCAATACCTCGTCTCCTACCTTCCAAACTTCACAGAAACACTCCTGCGAACCTTGCAGAACTAGCACTCCTGGAAGAAAGGTTATGGCGGAGACATGGCAGGGTGAAATTCTCATTCTGGAAACATCCCCTAGGCTGTGGCTAAGCCATGTCTCCGCAATATCCTTTCTTCCAGGAGTGCTAGTTCTGCAAGGTTCGCAGGAGAGCTTCTGTGAAGTTTGGAAGGTAGGAGACGAGGTACTGGCAGAAGTAAAGCTGTTAGGACGGGGCGTGAGTCGTGCTTGGGTAGCTCAGTTGCTAGAGCACTTGCCCGCGAAAGGCAAAGGCCCGAGTTCGAGTCTCGGTCCGGCAGAGTTTTAATCTGCAATGAAGTTTCAGATGCAGACGTGTACATCACGAAAGCGAGTTCGACAGGCGGCCAAACCCTCTCTCACCACCCTCGAACCTGTAGCTATGTCAAGAGTGTTGGCGGCAGTTTGCGGATCGCGATGTGTTTTTCCGCACAGCCCAACTGCGCAGAGAACGCGACCAGTTCGACAAGTGGGAGAGCCACGCTCCTCGCCACGCGCTCTCGAGGACTTGTACGGCGTGGAGCGCCCTCCAAACTTTCCGATGGGTTCGGTGGGAGGGGGCGGGAAAAGAGGAAAATCCCGGTTCCCCTGCCACAACATACGGAAACACGCCGCGGCGGCGGCACGCGTGCTCTCGCTGCCTCTACTGCTTACCTCCATCCCCTGCCGCCCCGCCTCGTGTTTTCCTCGACTCTCCTGGCTCGCGAGCTTCGACCACCGCCTCGCGGCATCGCGGAAGCCGCCTACCAGCTGCCAGCTAACAGCTACCTGCTGCAGCTGGATGGAGTGGTTGGCAGCGGCCCTCAAGAGCGGTTGCCACTCTTTGAAGTTGTACTTTGAAGTCTGCACGCCGTTCGGGAGGGGGGGGGGGGGGGGGATCTGTATCTGTACCTCCCTCGCTGCTCTCAAACTGACCGCGATAGAACTCGAGAAAAAACGCTTCCGCCTTTTGTTTGACTTCTCCTGTGGCGCAGCTGCCAAATGTGAGGTAGTCGACTGTGCAACACGCAACATCAAAACAAACAGCGGAATATCCTCATGGCCAGCAGGGAAGGGTAGCATCTCTTGAGAGCGACAACTAATAACCATACCAATATCGATAACTGTAAATACGAGGTGCGACAATAAAGTAATGAGACTGATGCGAAAAAAATATTGCTTACCGTTTTAGTCAAGTTTAGTGTTGTCTCCTTTCGAAGTAGTTCCCTTCTGATTGCACACACTTTTCCAGAGGTTCTGCCATTGATGGTAACGTATCTTCTGTAATATCCTCCAAGACTCCCGTCACAGCTTTTTGGACATCTTGTGTTGTTTGACTCTTGGAATTAGAAAAAAGTCGCACGGAGCGATATCTGGTGAATAAGGTGGCTATGGTAGTACTGAAATTTGTTTTGAGGTTAAAAATTGCTGTACTGACAGAGCAGTATGGGATCGCGCATTATCGTAATGCAGAACCCAATTATCAGCAATATTGGCTCGGACACGAAGAACTCTTTTACGAAGTCTTTCTAAAATTTCTTTGTGGTCATATTGGTTAACTGTTTGTCCAGGAAGCACCCACTCTGTATGAACAATTCCCTTGGAATCAAAGAAGCACACAAGCATGCTTTTCACTTTTGACTTTGACATGCGAGCTTTTTTTGGTCTGTGTGGTCCCTTTGAGCACCACTGCGAACTTTGGCGCTTTGTCTCTGGATCGTACTGAAAAAACCAACTTTCATCACCAGTGATAACACAGCTCAACAATTCTGGATTGATTTCCGGTTGCTCTAACAGATCGGCTGCCACATTTTTCCGTGTTTCTCACTGTTGTGGTGTGAGAATTTTGCGCAAATCTCTCTCATACCAAGATCTTCAATTATTATTAGACGAACCGTTTATCGACTGATGTTCAGTTCTTCTGCAATCATTTTCACGGATAAACTTGGATCAGATCGTACGATTTCACGCACCCTGGCCAAGTTGACATCCGTCCGTGAGGTTGATAGTCGTCCACTGCGGTCTTCATTTTCAACATTCGTTCTGCCTTCAATACACATTTTATGCCAAAGAAAAACTTGACCTCTTGACATAATCTCTCCAAAAGCCTTCTGAAGCTTACCGTAAGTTGTCGTAGCGTTTCCACCCATTCTAACGCAAAAAGAAATTGCATACCGTTGCGCAATATTATGCGGTTCCATTTCCGTGACGAGAGACACAAACACGTGTTAACTTATTACAGGACATTGAACGACTGAGCAGTTGCATCGATGTGCCGCTTGACCTAGAAGCAGCTTATAGACCAAGGTCAAAGAAATTATGCCTACGCAAGCCTGCAGGGGTGCCACATCTTGCAGAGCATATCAGTCTCATTACTTTATTCTCGCACCTCCTCCATTGGCCAACACAGTTAAAGCATCAGTTTTTCGTAGCCCCGTAAGAGTCGTCCCATTGTGACACATTTAAAATTTGGCCAGGTTCCTCTACATTCTACAACCTTCCTCCCTCTGCAAAGTGCTAAAGCGTGGCGCCCCGCGATGTCATCCTCAGGCATGGCGACACTTCAAACAGCTAAGTGTCCATAGTAGGACTGTTGAGATTTTTAAAAATATCGCGAATGCGATATATCGATACTTAAAAAATTATCATTATCCGCCCTCGATATATCGCAAAAAAATGTGATTCATCGCTGGAAAAAAATAGTGTACCAGGCAAAAGAAGAAGAAAAAGAACATTCGGCTGCACACTGTAAATATACTGCCAGTTTTAGAGTTGTATATTGAAGTATCGATTTAATATTAGATATTCTGCACGTCAGAAAGTGAAAGGAACCTGCGACCACTGTAGTTACTCTATTTTATTTATCTTATTTTTACTGTTGGATATAGGCTTAGCTTTTTGTCAAAAGAAACCCAAAACCATGACTGGATGTTGTGTGATGTCCTTAGGTTAGTTAGGTTTAAGTAGTTCTAAGTTCTAGGGGACTGATGACCATAGATGTTAAGTCCCATAGTGCTCAGAGCCATTTGAACCAAACCAAAACCATGTTCTGAAATAGTGTTTTGTTTCTCCACTACACAGTACCACAAGTTCCTCCAAAAAATTGTAACACAACACGTACGCAAATTTCATACTAACAGATGTAAACCACCTGATGGAGGTTTAAGCCTTTGAAACGCGTCGTGGAGATAAATAAACAGTGAGCGGTAACAGTAAACTTGTTTGATTAACTTCTCATGGTTGGGATTCACAGTCTCATAATATTTCTTAAAAGACATTACAGTCGCCGTTGACTGTATAAAATATCTATTGTTACGATTTCAATTAAGGCCTTATGGCCATTTTCAAGTAAGACAGCAAAAGTTACATTCTGTCATGTCAGATGGTTTTATATTCTGACAGAATGTAACTTTTGCTGTCTTACTTGAAAATGGCCATAAGGCCTTAATTGCAATCGTAATAATAAATATTTTATACAGTCAACGGCGACTATGATGTCTTTTAAGAAAAAAAAAGTAAACTTGTTGTTGTCAGTAATAGTCACGATAAAGCGTAACCTAAAATGCGCGCATTTAAAGTTAATTCTGTACATCAACAGGCTGGCAGCCTGCGTATGCCCCTTAGAGCAGCAACTGGAAGCAAAACGGCGCACGTTAACGCATGCCGATAACCACTTAACTAACAACGGTAACTGCATGTAAGTGGCACAATAGAAGCCACCCGATGGGTCCATTGTTCGGTTTCGTCACATATGGGATTTGTCTGGAACGCTTCATACCGACTTCCCCTGATTTCTCATTTCTGCAAACGCCAGCGCCAAAATTCGCGTGGTGATGTTAAACGTTGCGGTTTCTGTTGGTAGTGCCGATTACGCCAGCGTTCCCCATCACACATCTCCGTATACTGCAAAAACCAGTCTTGTCAATTAGATTTTTGTTAATCGTTTTCAGCGACCGTTCTTTGAAGAATTTCGATGTGAAGAAATAGCACACTAGTCGCGTGAAAAATTGTTTTTAAGGTAACTGGTGTGCTATTTCTTCATATCAGAAATATTCTTACTCCATTCATTCACACCCCATTCCCCACTGCAATCTGACTACTTCTTCGTGCCACATATACTTGCTCCACACGGTCAAGGAGAAAGACTGGACGTGATGAAATCTAAAAAAAAAGTAGTAAGACTCCTTTCGCACAGTGAAAGTAAAAATTATGCTCTATTACAGTGACAAAGGAACTATTTCAAATATTTACCGAAAACTGCGACAAAAATGTAACATAAAATAAAAATATTGGCAGAATGAAATTTTCGCTCTGCAGCGGAGTGTGCGCTGAAATGAAACTTCTTGACAGATTACAACTGTGTGCCGGACCGAGACTCGAACTCGGGATCTTTGCCTTTTGCGGGCAAGTGCTCTACCAACTCAGCTACCCAAGCACGACTCACGGCCCGTCCTCACAGCCTTACTTCTACCAGTACCTCGTCTCCTACCTTCCAAACTTCACAGAAGCTCTTCTGCAAACCTTGCAGAACTAGCACTCCTGGAAGAAAGGAGTTTGCAAAGGTTTGCAGAAGAGATTCTGTGAAGTTTGGAAGGTAGGAGACGAGGTACTGGCAGAATTGAAGCTGTGAGGACGGGTCGTGTGTCGTGCTCGGGTAGCTGAGTTGGTGGCAGTCTGCGTTCGGCAGGGCAGCAGTGCGCACGGCGCTCGGCCGTCCACGCCGCTGCGCGCGCGGAGTGTTTTTGTTTACTTCCTCGTCACCGCTCTTCTCAGTCGCACAAGCTGTAATGGCCAACTCTTACAGGAAGAACACTCTTAAGTTCACCTTCTCAAATGAATACGCACGACCCAAAGCACTGGCCGTCGAACGCTTCCTACTCGAAGACGTGAAGATCCCCCGTGACGAGCTCATCGGCATACACCTATCGATCATTACCAGCGTCGTTTATGTTAAGATGACTTCCGGCGCTGCCTGCAACGAGATCATTCAAAGGACGCGACATGGACTAAAATTTCGGCACTCCGACGGAAACGTCGGGCCTGTGGATGTCGACCATGCAGGACTTGGCCTTCGGACGATCCGTGTATTCGAACTGCCTTTCGAGGTGAATGAAGATGAAGTCATCGCGGCGCTAAGCCCGTTCGGAAAAGTCCAGAGCCACGTTGCCGAGACATGGGCACAGTTTACGGCGTATCCGGTGCTTAATGGTGTGAGACAAGCCCGAATCGATCTCAAACGGCACGTTCCATCGTACATTTCTATCGGCGGCTGCCGTGCGGTGGTCATTTACGACGGACAACCTCGAACATGTTCCGGTTGTGGCAAAGAAGGCCACGCCTGTAATGAATGCCTGCAACGCCGCATCACACAACTAAGGCCCGACGATACGAACACTGACACAACCACGACCACCCTTCCAGTCACCCATGCGGCGACACTGCACGTCCAGCCCACACAAGACGCCGTTCATGAGCGTCTCTCTGGTCCGATACACCCGGAGGCGTCACAGCACCTTGACACCGGCGATGCCGCCCGTGAACATGTCCAACAGCCGGACACACCCACGCTAGAAGATCACAAGGATACCAATGAGAGTGCTCTGGAGAATGACGACCGCATCATAGCACCTGCGGCTTTTGTACCGGAACGACGTGAATCTCTTCCTTCCTCAGACACCGAAACTCATTGCCGAAAGCAGAAGTCGCCCAAACGACGAAAAAAACGCCGCAAGACATCAGAATCGACCATTGAGCCCCCTCCGCAGGACGAAGAGATGGCACATCACTCTGACGGAGAACACGATAACACTTTCTCCTCTGCCACGGAGACGCGTCATCCACAAGACGGTGAACCGTCCAACAGAGATCGTGCGCAAGCCCCGCGCCCAGAAGCCATGGAACATAGCACGCCTGTTGTCACCGACGCAATTGAGCCGACTCGGCCAGCGCTGCCACCTCTCGCCGATGTCAAACCTGTCGGACATTTTTCATGGGCGGATGACATGGATTTCCCACCTCCATCTGATGCGGAAATGACATCTGTTCCTCCGTTAGACCGACACTAAAATGGGGGAAGTTTCTACGGCGACTCCTGCGACTTCTATGGACTTCCAGCATCCACCACAACAATCTTCACCAGCTACGAACCTATCGGCAGCACGGATCTCCCATCAGGCGTACCGAATAGCTACTATCAATACTAATAATATCGGCTCCCATGCTGAACTTCAACTGCTCCGTGACACGCTAAGAGCAGCGGACATCGACATCGCCCTGTTACAAGAACTGAGGACAGCGACTTGGACTGGGTGTTATGGATATGAGACGTACGACGCCCCTGCAGCTATGGAACACACAGGCGCAGCCATCCTCCTCCGAGAAGGGATTGCAGTTTCCGATGTCGCATACCTCCCAACAGCGCGAGGGGTGGCCTTAACAGTTGAAGGACTCAAAATCATAAATCTCTACGCCCCATCGGGCACTGATAAACGGAGGGATCGCTCCCAGTACTACGCAGAAGATATCACGCCTTTATTCCTCGGCCGATACGATCATCTCATCGTAGGTGGAGATTTCAACTGTGTTCTCGAGCGCACAGACCAATACCCCCATTTCACCACATGTCCGGAACTTCGCTTCCTCGTCCGCCGCCTTCGTCTCCTCGACACTTGGCGATTGGTACACGGCGACCGCCCGGGGTATACACACATCACGAGCCACTCCTCCAGCCGACTTGACGGAATATACATCTCTAACGCTCTAAAATCAGTTCTTCTCGACGCGGAACGTTGGCCGTCTGCCTTTTCGGATCATGACATCTACATCTGTACCATGAACCTACGTCGTCAATCTATATGGCGCAGTGCAGAACCTTGGAAACTCGATGTCGCGCTACTGCGAGACCCTGAATGTCGACAACAGGTCACCGACACGTGGCACACCTGTGTTCAACGCATTATGCGTTACGGGACCACACTGCAGTGGTGGTTGCTGTGCGCCAAACCGGCCATCCGACGCACATTGACACACTATGGCAGAGCCAAAGCCAGGTGGAATCACCATACAACTGATTTCTACTATAGCGCTCTACGTGAACTCATGGATCAACCTCCATCCCCGGATCGTCTAAAAGAAGCTCAACGCATCAAGGCAAAGATTTTAACCTTGACCAGATGCCGTCTAGAGGGAGCTATTGTACGCGCACGCAGCCAAGATAGGATTAACGGTGAAGAACCTTCTATGCATCATATTATTCAAAATGTTCGTCGACGCCGACAGGCTTTAATGACAACTTTAGACTTACCTGATGGACGACGGCTGACTTCGCAAGCTACCATTGCGGATGCATTCACAACGCAGTATAGACTTTTCTATCTGGAAGTACCTGCCGGTGCAGAGGCCATTGCTGAGGTTGCCCAGGAGACACTTGGTACTCTAAACGCAGCGGCTGCAGCCCTCCTGACTTCTGAAGTGACCACCGACGAACTCCAAGGCGCTGTGGCCCAGGGTCTCTGAATCGATCTCTCGGCCCGGATGGTTTACCTCTCGAATTTTACAGAACCTTCCAAGATTTGATGATGCCACGATGGAGGGACATGTACTGGGAACTTTTGTCCGGCGCGGCGAACCCGCCACCAATGTTCATGGAAGGCTTACTTGTACCAGTCCCGAAACCCGCAGGAGGAACAGTTATCGGCCGATCACGTTACTCAATTCCGACTTCAAGATTTTCACACGCCTTCTAGCAGTGCGACTCAAACATGTCTTACGAGACATTGTTTCCCACGAACAAACAACTTTAGGCGGCGATCGTAATATACAGACAGCCCTCAGTGAATATCGAGATGTGATCGCTGTGGCAACACACTCGCGACTGCCAGGCGCTTTAATCTCCATCGACTTCAAACAAGCGTTTGACCGCGTCAATCATGCATTCCTCAACGCAGTGATGGACCGAATGGCAATTCCCCCGACGTTCACGCAAGTGATTATGCGGCTCCTTCGTGGAGCAACGTCCAGACTTCTCGTCAACGGCAGACTTACAGAACCTATACGGATTGAACGCTCAGTACGGCAGGGTTGCCCTTTGTCGACGGTGCTTTATGCCATTGCGATGGAACCACTCATTTGCGGATTACGGCGACGTTTGACAGGTATTCCACTCCGGGATCGTATGTTCCGCTGCCGAGCTTACGCGGACGACTTGGCCCTCGTCGTACGTCCAGCGGCCGACGTACAAGCTGCGATGCAGTGGATTACCCGTTACAGTGCAGGGGCAGGGAGCGCTATGAACGTGGCAAAATCATGCGCCATGAAGATCGGCCGCGGCCTTCCCGCAGACAGCGTAGACCCATTTCAACTGGTGGACACCCTTCGTTGTCTCGGGTTGGTGTACACGCGAGACATTCGCCGCACCTCGGCGATCAATTTTCGGGCGCTGCTGCAACGCATCCGGGCCAACATACAAAATCACATACTACGCCCGCTGACTATGTGCCAGAGAGTCACCTTCGACAATACCCATCTGGCAGCCCGGATACCCCATATAGCGCAGATTCTGCTCATCACTGCGACAATGGCGGCCAGATTACAGGCGGCTTTCTGCTATTTCATTTGTTCTGGACACATCTTCAAAGTCCAGTATGGAGCTCTCACCTTACCGAAGCGGGATGGTGCCCTCGATCTGGTTAATGTGAGAGCCAGGACTACGGCACTTTACACCAATACTATGCTCCGGTTATGGAAAAGCCACCATGCTAGTTTTACTGGAATGTTGACCACCGAGCTCGCACCTGTTTCGAGACGCCCACCGACGTCTTTGGCGCACATCCCACCTCCGATGTCACATATCGGCCGTTTCTTTTTGGAGTACAGCTACATATGCACCGAGCTCCCCACGACCAGGAAGACGACCACCCGCGACATCTACCGCCTTCTCCGAAAGTCTCCACCCCGCAACCCCGTCGAAACACGTCACCCCCAGGTTTCATGGCCTACAGTTTGGAAAACGATCCACCAACCATATCACACCACTGACACCACCTCTATGTGGTACCTTCTCGTCAACGGCAAGTATACTACAAGACAGAAACTGCATCGCATCGCACTGGTGGACTCACCCCTGTGCCTCAAGTGCAATGTCGAAGATACAGATTTACATCGTTTTGAGTGTGGGCCAGCAGCAGCTGTCTGGACCCTCGTACAGAAGATTGTGGCTTTCTACCTCCGAGTACCACCACATCACGTTTCTCCTACCATGATGATATATCCCGACACGACCCACTTTCCATCGGCTAAGTGGCACGCCATCACATGGATCAGTGGCATGGCTGTCAACTTCCTCTTCCGGGACGACATCGTCGATCCGGCGGACTTTTGGACACGCCTCCAAGTACATCACCACACCCTTCGCCGGCATCGACACTATCGGGCCACTTTCGCGAACTATTTACAGAGTATTTTCACCAACCCGCCTCAAAGCTGGAATCTCAACGAACCGTGCCAGCCAAGACTGGACGACCCTACGTTCCCCTTCAATGGTCAATGATAGAATGCATTTTGTTCTGATGGCGCGCCAAAGTGGAGCATGGCGCGGAAAGTATTCCAATTTTATTTCACTTCTCTTTTCTCCTCCTCTTCTAAGTTTTTTTTCTCCTTACACATGTTTATCCCTTTCACACATAGCTCTCTATCTGCAGCTTTTTTGTTTTTCTTTCTCCTGTGCTCCCCAAAAAAAAAAAAAATGGTTGTTGCTAATGGGGAGACTGTAAAAAAAAAAAAAAAAACGGATTGTAGAGCACTTGCTCGCGAAAGGCAAAGGTTAAAAAAAAAAAAAAGTTGGTAGAGCACTTGCCCGCGAAGGCAAAGGTCCCGAGTTCGAGTCTCGGTCCGGCACACAGTTCTAATCTGCCAGGAAGTTTCAAAAATATTGGCACTCGATATTATTACCATTTTAATTTCGATTTATCGATATGTCGGGATAATTAATTCGCCGATATCTACTCATGTCTTTTACAAAAAAAATAGCGATATAACGATATTTTATCGACAGCCCTAGCCAATATATGCGAAAAAAACTAACGTTCCAAAGGTTATGTGAGGGATAACGTGGATTACGGAAGTCACATGGCACCAAATTTTAATGCAGTTCTGCCTAATGGTGCCATGGACGTACCAGAGGATGGAAAGGTCTCTTGCCCACGTTTAACCCCTTCTTTTGATGCCTCTGCGATGGAGGCGACGCCCAATGTTTAAATCATGCTGTTTTCTTATGGGTAGTCAAGGAAAACACACCGCAGCTCCTCGGGGAGTGGCATAAAGGGCATCGTGGAAACACACCTCCCCTTGGGCCTTTGATCCCCACAGATTTCGCAGTCGAAAACCACTGTTGGCAGTGCAATCAGAAACTGGACGATATTATTGAGATTCTTCAGGTTTTTCGCGGCGCAAAGACTGCTCCATTAAGTTTCGGGAATGCAGCCGCATGTATTCTGAGAATACATACGACTGCATTCCCGAAACTTAATGGAGCATTATTGAGATTCTTTGACACGGCTGACATCTTCCGGATGCTCCAACGCTCGTGTGGGGACACCATGGGCCAACAACCCCATTCAACGGGATTTAATTTCTTTGGAGAGCAGTGCGACAGCATATTTTTCTCTGGTGTACAGGGTGGAACCACTGTGAACCGTTCAAAAGCATTACAAGAAATTTGAACGTGATCCGAATTAGAAAACGGTACTTATGCTTTTTTCAGCCCTTCTGTTTCACTGATTCCTGCGCCGTGATCACAGAGGGGTGTGACAATGAATAAAATGGAAAATGCTTCCTCTAAGACTACCCAGTTATATTGCACCCACGATGCTATCCACCCAGCTTTGTTGAGCACTAAAAAAGTTACTCGAACAAAGACAAGTTGAGAGACTGCAGGGCACTCTCACTTCTGATTTGGTGTAGAGAATACGATCTACAGCGATTTGACTTCATACATTGCGATGAAATGGTGGGCAACAGTTTATGGTCTTGTTTGTATGCTCTACGGAAATAAATACGGTAAGCTTTACCTGCGTTCAAAGGAACAGGGTGCCGACTTAAACGACTGCAGTAAAAGGAGGGCGTTGGTGGGGCGACAAAGCGCGTTTTTTTCTGGAGAACGATGAAGAGACATTTCCAGACGGCCCCGTGCCACGGTCATATTGTGCAGAAACACATTAAGCTTGGCGCCACGGACAGGGGCAGACGTCCAGGTATACGGTCTAGCACCGAAAAGTCGCCGACAGTGCTTTGTAGTAGGCCTTGTTGAGCAAGCTGCCAAAAGAAATACTATAAACGTTCTGCAGATGTTCATGGGACAGGAAAACTGGCGCCCAGACATGCAGACTCTGTTTCAAAACATATTTTGTCAATGCTAGTTTATGGCCGTTCTTTGCAAACTTTGAAATGGATGCAACAGGGGAGATAACAAGCTGTTTATGGAGGGCTGTGCTTGCACCCTGTATTGTGTCAGCAAAAAACACGTCAAATGTGTGGGAAAGAGGCTGTAAAGCTGAATTTTTTTCCATTTTGTGCCAATTAACTTTAAAGTCTCTGATTGGTCAAATCGGTTTGCAGTGCAAAGGCCATTCTCCAAGCTTGTAATGCTGGGCTCCAGCTCGTGATTGGCTTGTGTTGAAGTGGGGGAAGTCAAAAAAGAAAAATGTGCTTTTGGAACCGAGATGAGGTGGAAACGGGGATAAAGGAAGAAAGATCACTCTAGTACAAGTCTCTTGTACTGCCACATTACTAGTAAAGAACTGCAAGTCTCTACCTAAACGGTGAGACTTGTGTCCTTTGCTAGGGTGTGACTTAGAGCCTGAGGTAGTCACCTTCTGTACCGTCAGAGGTACTGCTTACATCATCATGGTCACAACGAGTGACGCGTGCGTGTACTTATGTGTCTTGAATCGGCCGTCTAAACATTTGACGTATTCCGACACGCACAGTCATGGCACGGAGTCAAATTGGTTTGGCAGACCAGCAAACGGGTCCACCTGCACAGTGGAATCCGTCGGGGTTACAGAGACTCATACAGATGTACCTGCGTTCGGAATTAACCGCGAGACCGTGTACTTGATTTTTCGGGAACGCGCATTTAACAGCAGATTGCCGCCGTCCATGACTTCAGTCGCCGAACGCATTATAATGTGCTGCCTTGGCCAGCAGGATGGTAAAGCATTCGCTGCTGCAAAGTAGGGCTATAATATCTATTTCTCAGCACCCTGTTCTTTCGAACCATATTTTTACTTTTTTTTTGTTTGGTATAATATAGATGCTTGGTGGTGGCGTAGTTTGATGCCATGATGTGGATTCAAGTGTGTGAAGTGGGATAGAGCGAGCAGTGTCCTGGATAGCGTCGTGTGTCGATCCCCAGCAGATCACTTTGTCCACCATAGATCCCATTTTAGTAAGGCTTTTGTTAAATAAATATTTTTTGTGCGATGTTTCTTTAATAATTTTGTTGTCTTGTCTCGTTTAAGTTCAATAAATCGATTGTGAATTAGACTACAACTTCTCCCTGAGTTCTGATTAACAGTTCCTTCGCCATTTTATGGCAGCTTACAAGGGGAGGCCGCCAATTGTGAAATTCAGATTCGATTCACACTGCGCATAACAAAAGCTCATGGCCAGAGGTGTAATGTGGCAAAGCACCAAGATGCACTTCTCAGCCGTTGTCGAGAAAATCGACATTTAAAAGAAACCGTTGCAGTGAAATACTCTCTACGATTAATAATTTTCTACAGCGTCGTGGCGCAGCGCTAAGCGCTCGGGGTCGTAATCCGAAGGTCGCCGGATCGAATCTCGCGCCATGCAACTTTTTTTAATTATTAGTTTTTTGTAATTCATATATATATATATATATATATATATATATATATATATATATATATATATCAACTATTAATGATTTGCTTATGCATGTTGGTGAAGGCGGATCGCTCTCCAATTGTACCGCCTCCATGTTTCCGTTTGTTTAACAGGGTGTACCAAAGCTCTCCCGTCCGCACTGATTTTCGACGATGTTATAAGTTGCGCTAGGGACCGCATCTACCTTCTTTCGAAGTTAGCAGGCAACTACGCTATTATGCGGCGGCTCGTTTCGGCCCAATCAACGTCTGTTCTTCAAGTGTAACGAGCGAGTAACGGAGTTTATATTTCATACCTGCCACAGCAAATTTGTGTTCGTGGGGTCTCTATTCTAATTCGAACGTTTGACTTACGGTATACATGTTCGTTTCGGAACATCGTTTCTACGTCTTCCGTTAACTATACGTGGTTAACATTATGAAGACAATTAATAATATTTGTGAAATACAACTTTGTTTGCGGAAAACATAATGATGTTCGAAGTCGCCAGTTTTTCCACGACAAACGACTTTCAAAAACTTATTATATGCATAATTGTTTCAACTGATTGCCGGGAATTATATATATATATATATACATACATTAGAATTACAAAAAACAAATACTAAAAAAAAAAAGGGTGCATGGCGCGAGATTCGATCCGGCGACCTTCGGATTACGAACCCGAGCGCTTACCGCTGCGCCACGACGCTTTGGAAACTTATTAATCGTAAAGAGTATTTCACCGCAACGGTTTCTTTTAACTCGATTTTCTCGACAACGGCTGAGAAGTGCATCTTGGTGCTTTGCCACATTACACCTCTGGCCATGAGCTTTTATTATGCGCAGTATGAATCGAATCTGAATTTCACAATTGGCGGCCTCCCCTTGTTAGATCAGAAACGTAAGGAGTAGCTTTTTCATTTGGTGTCCACTGCGTGGATCTTTTACTTCATTAACAATAATCTTCTTTCAAAGTGCGAGAATCTGGTTCGCAAACTCAGCCCTCTGCTGCACAGCTTCTGCACGTAGCAACGTACCGGTAGCTTTCGAGTTTGAATGGGAGCATGTAGAGGTACTATCTGGGTGTTGGAACGCTTCAAACCAGCAGTCGGCTGCAGTTCTTCAGAAGTATTTGCTCGGATTTTCCTGATTACTTTTAGACACCGGGGTAACATTTTCAGGAGTAACAATAGTGTGCCTGGGGCCAACATTCTCCGACTCAGAAAGGTGCGTTAGGTGAAAGGGAGGCGAAAAAGACTAAGAAGATACAGGGAGACGGGTGGCTGAAAGGAGTGAAGGACTGCGTGGACAAGACAGGAGAAGACAAAGTGGAGATTCAGAGATTGCGTGAAGACACAAGACGACGGAGAGAGATACACGTTCCCAACAGACCCGACCAGCAAGTGGAAACTGTGCAAGACGATAATGAGAAAAAGGAGGGAAACCACATCTTTACTTTCAAATAACAGCACTTAACCATTTTTCGCTTGCAGTGGCGCCTATTTTGCAAAACACTAGAAGAACAAAGATCAGTTACTACCCCTCACTTCGACAAAATGAGTTATTCAGGAACTGATATGAATATTCAGTAGTTACATATTACAGTGGACATTAATACAGAATAGTGATTAAGATGGAAGATGAAGTACGTGCGCTTGGCAACTGGACTAAGTGTCGGAGAAATGATCGACTAGCCACAGGGGTAATGCACTTACCTTCTCCTGAAACTAGTGCCGACGGCATTGTAAGGGAAAGTGAATTGCTAACCGGCGGCTATATACCTCCTGAAGATTATTAGCTTTCTCAGATGAATACTCTACATTTGTAATAGTGAGGTAGACGATTCTGGACTCATCATCTACAGGGTGCCCGTGGAGGAATGGTCAGTATTCAGGAACAGGACATGAACTGTTGTTCGAAGGATAGAAGTCTAGCAAACATGAAATCTGAAGTGCGTACCTTAAGAGGTATCAGCAGTTCTCCATCTTCGATCCTGTGAAACAAACCCCTTCTATTGCAAGCTCTTTGCTTTCCATACACTGAGAGATACTAGTATGGACCAAAACAAGAAAAAAATATCCACTGAACATGGGCTCTTCAGTACATACCTGAAGAGCTGTAAGTGGTTGTTTATGTTCCTTTATTTGACACACACATCTTCTACTGAAGAAGTGCTCATTGTTGTGTGTGAAATCTGCTAAGGTATCAGTCCCTAATCTTACACACTGCTTAATCCAAATTATCCTATGGACAAACACACACACCCATGCCCGAGGGAGGACTAGGAACCACCGCGGGACTAGCTGCACAGTCCAAGACTGCAGCGCCTCAGACCGTTCGGCTAATCCCGCGCGACTAAGTGCTCATAGTTTTTAAGATTTTAATTTTATGGTCCATGTTTACCACACATTTTTGTTTTGTTTTGGTGCTTACTACGTCCTCCCAAAATACCGAAAGCAAAGAAATTGTAGCAGAGGACATTTATTTCACAGTTTCGGTGATGATGTATACATTTTAGAGCTCATGCTTATTACATTAAAATGGCTCTAAGCACTATGGGATTTAACTTCTGAGGTCATCAGTCCCCTAGAACTTAGAACTTCTTAAACCTAACTAACCTAAGAACATCACACACGTCCATACCCGAGGCAGGATTCGAACCTGCGACCGTAGCGGTCGCGCGGTGCCAGACTGAAGCGCCTAGAACCGCTCGGCCACTCCGGCCGGCAGAATTTTTTCTGTGTATCCGTTTGACTTTATGGGCACTGCAACCCTACCGCACCAAACGCACTAACTGTGTGTCAGCAAGTTGAGCTATTTATTCGTGTCAGGCGCAAATACATACAATACATTGTAATTACGATTAAAAACAGAAGGGAGAAGGAACTTTTAAGCAACACAACATGTTGCAAAATCAGTCACGTTCACAGTCACATGTAGAATAACTTATTTTATGCTTGATGCAGGGCATAGTTCACAGACCAGTAGTGTTCCATGACGTGTTCTTTTGCGCAATCACAGTTGGTGAAATCCACAGGGAAGTGCCATTTCTGGAGGTTATTCAAAAAAATTGTTCAAATGGCTCTGAGCACTATGGGACTTAACTTCTGAGGTCATCAGTCCCCTACAACTTACAACTACTTAAACCTAACTAACCTAAGGACAACACACACATCCATGCCCGAGGCAGGATTCGAACCTGCGACCGTAGCGGTCGCGCGGTTCCAGACTGTAGCGCCTAGAACCGCTCGGCCACTTCGGCCGGCTCTAGAGGTTATTCCCAGATCTTCCAACTCCAGATCGAAGACAGCTGAGCGACCTCCACACGATCGAATTCTGTTCGTGACCAGGTGGGAAGGGTTTCAATCCGAGGAATCCACAGTGGTTTTTTCCTTGCTGTAGCTGCTGCTATTTTCAACAGTGCAGTTGTCTTGACGAAACTTCTTCTGGACCTCAACCTTGCAGCTGCTGTAATGTGCCCAAATAATGGATGGTTTTCCTGATTAATCCTGACACAGACTCCGAGCATTGGCAGCTGCTTCACAACAAATATCTGGTGGTTTATCATGTGACATAGCTGCAATTTAACAAGGTTCAGACTTTTTACTTCGTTTGTACTGTGAAACCTTGCTTCCTGTCGGCGAATTTCATGATTCCAGATCAACGAGAAGTATCCTATAGGTTGTAATGATTCAGTTTGCGACTATCAAACTAAGTGACATAAATAGCTGTGTCTGTTGACTGCACTGCCTTACAAAGTTAAAATTTTAACACCGCCAAGGGGCCGTGGAGTTTAGTATCTGACATAAATCTGAACTTGAAACGTCAGTCTGTTTCAGAGAAAAAGGGCCTTAACAGACAGACAGGTAAAAATGACAAAAATATTTTTTCGTGTTATATAATTATAAATTAACAATTTTCATATTTTTTACTTTACTTGTACTCTGAAACCTTTCTTCTTGCCAAATTTCATGATTCTAGGCGAACGTAAGGGAACCTAGGGGTTCTGATGAGTGAGTTTTCGAGTGTCAAAATATGTGACATAAATGGCCATATCTTTGGATTGAAGTGACTTACAAACTTAATATTTTTACACCTCCAAGGTACCATAGACTGATTCGAGACTGAGTGATTTGGCGTGCGTTCAGTTCAACATAAGAAACGATTGTTTTTCCAGAATGTTCTACGAGCTATTAGTTCGAATTGAAGATAACAGTGACATCTGATTTGTGCACTGCCAACAATTTTAGGCAAACTTTATTCGTTTATGCCTAGAAAAATTCGAGGATTGAAATACATACTAATAGAATATATTTTATAGAATTCAACATTATCAAAATATAACACATGTAAAGGTTTGTATATATCTAGCGTCTGCAGCATAATAAATTGTTTTAGAAGAAACTGAATGTGGTTCTGAAACATAGTGATGGTTCTTAATTTGGTGAACAACAAAGTTTGACTTGCGATTACGAAAATTAAATTTGGGAAATAAGGAAGTCCACGTGCCATTAGTAATAAATGATTTGGAAAACATGAAAATAAATTACAGTTCTCATAGTCACAAATTCTCTTGACCATGTCTTTTTGTATGAGATCTATACAGTAGACATGTTTTGTAATATAACACTTTCTCATAATATTTCGGAAAATTGTGTTATTGTATTATAAACGAAGTTGGAAGAAAGAGTATAATTTCGTAAGTACTTTGGAGTAGACCGTACTTATTTAAAGATCATGAATGTCATAGTTTACAATTGAAATCATAATAAACATTGCCGAAAACGAGGCGGAATCGCACATTTCGGTAAACTTAAGTTGGTACTGTAAGTTTCGATTGTTTTAGAAACCTCTAAATCTTCGTTTCTGTTATAATCTTACATTTTAATTCATAACAGTTCAGTCAATTTTCACGAAACATTTGTAAATTATATGCACAAAATTTATTGTGCATCGGTCTATGTATTCGTGGAAAACGTATCAGAATCTCTACAGTAGATCCTGATACCAGCGGAAACATACAGACAAAAACGGTTACGAGGGTCTTAATTTGTGTATGTATACATCGACGATACAAAAAGAAGATAGATTAGAATCATCCACCGTCCATATGTTTCCAGTACTAAATGTGTGGGATTTTGTTTCAGGAAGTGTCCAATCCAATCATAAAACCAGTCTGATACCCGCAAGTCGGAACCTGACGGCAGTGAGGAACTGTGTAGACATCCCTCTGGCAGTCAACGAAGAGTGGTGCCAGTTACTCTTACATCTCCCCTAACTACTGTCTCATGCTACTTTCTCATAACAAACAGGCTCAATTCTGCACACATGTAAGGGCAGCCAAGCGAAAACGAGACATACGGGAAATAGTAAGTAAACCGTTCATTATTTGAAAGGCAATAGCCGTAACTGTTGACACAGTTATCCCATTGTGATACAAGACGGCCAATGTCTTCATGGGAAAATGTTGACTGTTGCCTACGTAGCCTTGGTTGTACCCAGGGGTGCACCTCTTCGTCCCAGCCGGCCGTTGTGGCCGAGCGGTTCTAGGCGCCTCAGTTTGGAAGTGCACTGCTGCTACGGTCGCAGGCTCGAATCCTGCCTCGGGCATGGATGTGTGTGATGTCCTTAGGCTAGTTAGGTTTAAGCAGTTCTAAGTTCTAGGGGACTGATGACCTCAGATGTTATGTCCCAAAGTGCTCAGGGCCATTTGAACCATCTACGTCCCAAGCAAATGGACAGGTACGAAAGTCTTTCTTCAGGGCTCCAAAAATATGTAAATCGCATGGTCATAGACTGGGACTGTAAAGACGAGGTGAAAGGGCTTCCCATTGAAATTTGTGCAGCGTACTGGAAACAATGTTGGTAGCACGACCGCCTACCCACAGCCTGCGTACAGTCCGGATAACAACCCATGCGATATCCATATTTTTTTGGATCTCTGAAGAAAGACATCTGTGGGCGTCAGTTTCCTTCGGACGAATCGGCGCACGCCTGGGTGCAATCATGGTTACTTAGCAAACCGTAAACATGTTTTCCTTGAAGGTTTTGACACCACCGAGGACTTCAACAGTTTGCAACTGATGAAGCAGTGCGAGCAGAGGTGAGGCTGCGACTCTGTCAACAAAGTCTGACATCCTACAGTGACGGTGTCAACAAACTTGTCTCTTGTTGGAGAACTGTGTTCATCGCCAGGGTGACAATATTGAGAAATAAAAATGTAGGCGTAAGGAATAGAGATGTAGAATGTTAATATCGTTCGTTTCACTTAAATGCTCAGAGTTTCTATATATAAAAAGAAATCGGAGGTATTGCTTTCAGCACGCCCCCGTATAAACGCTTGCGCGTTTACTCTATGAAATAATGAAAAGTTTACTTACTTTTTTTTATCTGTATCTTTTTCATTTACTGATACAAACGTGGGTCATCTTGTAACACCGCAAATGCAGGATGCATGGCACCTGCTGCCGATATATATATATTTTTTTAATTGTATGTAAATATTTGTAATTTAAATGCTTTCTTTTAATAAGTAAGGACATTGCTTCACTGTATGTGTACATTTAGGTAGAAGTCTGTTGACGTTTCATTGTATTTATCTGTGCTTTACTGTAAAACTTATAAGCTCTGGGAAAAAGCCAAAGGAGTTGTTATTTGCATCGACTAGCAACGATAATAGCAGTGCTTGTGCGTCGTAAAATCTTTGGGTAGGGGGTTGTTGCGCAGAGCGCGCGGAGAGGGGGAGAGACGGGATCTAGCGCTTGTAGTGTGCGGAAGAGTGGTGTTAACGCTCTCGCAGTAGAGAGTACCATTTCGGCGGCATCATGTACGCGCTCCGGCCACATGACAAGTAGCAGGAGGAAGGACAGTGGACGGGCGGAAGAGGCTGTATTAATTACGATTGCCCGTTCCCGTAATTAGCCGTGGCTCCACAAGTTGCCACCGTCTTCAACAACAGCAGCAGTTCCAGCAACACAGTTTCGTCGTCGTCTCTGAGTTTCGTCGTATGCACAGCACTGATGTAAGACTGCTCATTGGTAGAAAGTATTAACGGCTAACCCAGCAGCACAAGTGACTGTGATTTGATTAATGAAATTCATTTAAATTATAATCAGTTAAATTCAGGGCGATTGTGTCCTCATTGCCCCAAGACATTGTTACCAAGCACGGTCCTTGTTCTCTTTTTTCCTTATATGCTAACCGAAGTTTGAGAATCTATCACTGGAAAAAATCCAAATCTAAAGAAAATGCACAAATTAAGAGTACGGAAGTTTTATTTATTTTACATATAGCTTGGAGCACATGGCTGTTTGGTTTGGTACCTATTCTAGTACCGAGCGAGGTGGCGCAGTGGTTAGACACAGGACTCGCATTCGGGAGGACGACGGTTCAATCCCGCGTCCGGCCATCCTGATTTAGGTTTTCCGTGATTTCCCTAAATCACTCCAGGCAAATGCCGGGATGGTTCCTCTGAAAGGGCACGGCCGACTTCCTTCCACATCCTTCCCTAAACCGATGAGACCGATGACCACGCAGTCTGGTCTCCTTGCCCAAACAACCAACCAACCTATTCTAGTATTTAATTCTGTGCAAGTCAGTAACAACGGCTCAGTTGTTCAGACAATAATATGAAATCCAATTTGAAAATTAAGTAACTGCAAAGTAAAAAGTGCGTGCCTTTCTCTAAATTTCTTTGCTCACGTTATGATGAGGCCTCTGAAAGTCATTGTTCACGTAACGAAGTTCAATACTAACATACAGTTTAAGTGGATATTTTCAAATCATTACTCGATTGCCTTTTTCAAAATTTAATGTCAAATTTAACGTAAACGTGACTTATCAGTTTTCTTTATCATTACATACTCACTTAAAATTAGTGTCAAAAAACGTGACAACCTTCAGTTACCACGTCAGTGTTTAATAATAAATGTTTTTCTTTCCCATCATCTTGTACAGGATTTTGGATGTAAATCGCCCTAGTGGGCTGGCGACCGTAATTATTTCCTTTTCGTTCATTAGTGTAACTTTTGGATTCATGATCAGTGGTACCCCTTTTCTGGCCAGAGTTGTTCGTGAGTTAATGGACAAAATAACTTTCATTTTTCCAAATTGTAGCCCTGTTTGGTTTAATTACTTTTTTTAAATTTTAGTAGCCTTTTCTATCACAAAGATCGGTTGTACTCGTTACCCCTATTTATCGATATTACTTCTTTAGGGAAGATAGCCTTATCCAATTAGTAAAATTCCATTAGGTATACACGCGATCCACGGTCATATTTTATACCGCAAGCAGGATAGGCCGATTAGTAAGGGGGAGGTTACAATCCGAACAGGTCCTCTTTCTCAGGAAAAATATTTTTAGTACCGTGGCAAAAATGAGTTCAACGCGGCCTTCTAGTATGCTTAAGAACCTCAACACCAGCAAGCAATACATAACAATAGTTTACAAAAGTAAGGCGACACTCACCAATGCCTACAACAGATGTTGAAACATCGCAGCATCCTTACCTGTAACAGAAGAAATGAAAGCATTAATTCTAATGAATCAACATAGTCCTCCTCGATAAAGAGGAACAATGTACTTACTAAAGAGAGATTAGCAAATTTTTTGTTGAAACTATACGTGCCAGTCTCCAGTGGAGGACACTGTCTGAAAATCTGAATCAAAGAGGGATAAAATACGGCAAGCGAAAGATTATCTACAACTTGTACAGAAACGAGGCTGCAGCTACAATAGTCAAAGAAGATTGAACGGGCAGGGGAGGCTTTTTTCAATTTGTACGTACAGCAAGCAGTATACAAAATTAAGTACCAGTCCGACAAGATAACTAGTGTTTAGAGAGAAAAAAATAAGAATTTGGAACGTTTGGAGACGATTAGGAAGGGTTAGGGCATCAAGGTAAATGAAATGTGTAGTTATTTTAAATTGCGGGTAACCGCAGCCAAATTTCCACATTTTGAGTAAAACGATCCGCTCTGGCCGTAAAAAACGTTTGTTGCAAGTTGTGACCGGTTTCGCGTCACGTGAAGATGTAGCATCAGGGGAGAGAGTTTCTATTTAAGAACTTGTAAGGTGGCTATAATTTCGCACCTTACAAGCACTCATCCACATACTTTGGCGTGAGCTACAACCACAATTAGCTATCATTTGATAGGTCGTACATCGTATATATATATGAATATTTAAAGGAGACTGACATTGTCACATACGCCTTCTAAACAATTGTTAACGCTTATTGCATGAAAGGTGACGGACTTTCTTTACTATGAGAACGGCGTAATGAATGATCGCCTATACTAGCAGAGGTTGGAACGTCAGTGGAGATGAAACGGCAGGCGTAACTCAAGCTCTGGGTGGAAGGCCCGCACTTGTGTTGGTCCTGCTTAAACACAGGAAGTAGCTAGACGGACGTCGTGGCACCTGAGATCTGGAGCACAATAGGGTGATGGGCGGCCGCTACTGTAGCAGGACCAGAAAGATAATGGAGAACTCTGCAAATCTTGGACGCAGGTGAGAGGAACGAAGAAGCAGCACCTCGGAAACCACGCAGGCTGCGTTATTTCCCAGGATTTTACTCAGAAGCGTACCATTGTACGAGTATAGGTTTTTTCCTCGCAAACTTTTCTCGCTGGACGAGAAAAGCCTAAAATATGGTTGGTCGGCATTCGGAAAAATCTGCAGAGAGGGAGAGTATTCCGTGGTTTCGGGAATATGATTCGTTTTCGGAATTACGAGGATGGGGAGCCGAGCCTTGCTGGGAAGCCAGTGGTGGAGAGACGATGTCTTACGTTGTGAGCGCCCGTGTGTGACGGTCGCTCGATATCAGCTTTGTTGGTACAGATGAACTTGCTGTTCTTGCTCTCAGGAGAGTTTATAGTTAGATCAATTAGGCACTGTACTGCTGCAAACCTCCGGGTTGGAAGTCGTCGTTGAGTACGCGGCGTTCAGTAATTGGCAGCACTTCTTCTGCCTATACTAACCTTGAAACGCTATCTGAACTCCGTCCTTGTGGCTGGGAGTTCGCGTTTCTCGTCTGTAGAACACAGAGAGGAGAAGACAGTATTAGAGTATATTAGTCACAGGACCGCCTTCAGCCGTCCTAGTGTTTCAAAGAGTTTATTTGTGGCTGGAGTTCTTCCATCGTCGCGGACGAGTACGAGAACGATCAATTCGATGCAGCGGACGCAGTACATACGGTGATATCGCAAATTGCTCCGGCTTATTAGGGCTGAACAGCTGTGATCACATTAGTTTATTTCCACTGAGGTTCCACACCACCGTAGTTCGTCTTTGAAAGTAGTGTCTTGTAGTGCTTGGTACGTAGATGATGTCAGTCATTTCGCGTTATTGATATTAGACTGCGCTGTCACAATAAGGGACAGAGTTGGGCAACTGATTAATAATTTTAGTTAGGTAATACAGGCAATTACACCTAAAGGGTTGATTTTAATCTATAATAAATATATACTGAACAACAACGTTTACCATTTAGTAGTATTACACTATTGGCCATTAAAATTGCTACACCAAGAAGAAATACAGATGATCAACGGGTATTCATTGGACAAATATACTAGAACTGACACGTCATTACATTTTCACGCAGTTTGGGTGCATAGATCCTGAGAAATCAGTACCCAGAACAACCACCTCTGGCCGTAATAACGGCCTCGATACGCCTGGGCATTGAGTCAAACAGAGCTCGGATGGCGTGTGCAGGTACAGCTGCCCATGCAGCTTCAACACAATACCACAGTTCATCAAGAGTAGTGACTGGCGTATTGTGACGAGCCAGTTGCTCGGTCACCATTGACCAGACGTCTTCAATTGGTCAGAGATCTGAGGAATGTACTGACCAGGGCAGCAGACGAACATTTTCTGTATTCAAAAAGGCCCGTACCTGCAACATGCGGTCGTGCATTATCCTGCTGAAATGTAGGGTTTCGCAGGGATCGAATGAACGGTAGAGCCAAGGGTCGTAACACATCTGAAATGTAGCGTCCACTGTTCAAAATGCCGTCAGTGCGAACAAGAGGTAGCCGGCCGCGGTGGCCGTGCGGTTCTAGGCGCTGCAGTACGGAACCGCGGGACTGCTACGTTCGCAGGTTCGAATCCTGCCTCGGGCATGGATGTGTGTGATGTCCTTAGGTTAGTTAGGTTTAAGTAGTTCTACGTTCTAGGGGACTGATGACCTAAGATGTTTAGTCCCATAGTGCTCAAAGCCATTTGAACCATTTGAACAAAAGTTGACCGAGACGTGTAATCAGTAGCACCCCATACCATCACGCCGGGTGATACGCCAGTAAGGCGATGACGAATACACGCTTCCAATGTCCGTTCACCGCGATGTCGCCAAACACGGATACGACCATCACGATGCTGTAAACAGAACCTGGATTCATCCGAAAAAATGACGTTTTGCCATTCGTGTCCCCAGGTTCGTCGTCGAGTACACCATCGCAGGAGCTCCTGTCTGTGATGCAGCGTCAAGGGTAACCGCAGCCATGGTCTCCGAGCTGATAGTCCGTGCTGCTGCAAACGACGTCGAACTGTTCGTGCAGATGGTTGTTGTCTGGCAAACGTCCCCATCTGTTGACTCAGGGATCGAGACGTGGCTGCACGATCCGTTAGAGCCATGCGGATAAGATGCCTGTCATCTCGACTGCTAGTGATACGAGGCCGTTGGGATCCAGCACGGCGTTCCGTATTACCCTCCTGAACGCACAGATTCCGTATTCTGCTAACAGTCATTGGATCTCGACCAACGCGAGCAGCAATGTCGCGATACGATAACCGGCAATCGCGATAGGCTACAATCCGACGTTTATCAAAGTCGGAAAGATGATGGTACGCATTTCTCGTCCTTACACGAGGCATCACAATGAGGTTTCACCAGGCAACGCCGGTCAGCTGCTGTTTGTGTATGATAAATCGATTGGAATCTGTCCTCACGTCAACAGGTTGCAGGTGTCGCCACCGACGCCAACCTTGTGTGAATGCTCTGAAAAGCTAAGCATTTGCATATCACAGCATCTTCTTCCTGTCGGTTACGTTTCGCGTCTGTAGCACGTCATCTTCGTGGTGTAGCAATTTTAATGGCCAGTAGTGTAGTTGCCTACATCATCCATTTATGTTTAGATAGTAATTTATGTGTTAAAAAGAGCATTAAGAGATCGTAAGATCTGCTTCAGAGCGTAGTCAGACAGGGCCAAATGATCATTTTAGCGTTTATTATTTTGCATTGCGCACATTCATTTTTACACCCGCCTGGAGTAGTCATCTTGGTAACTCATATCGGAACGGTAACTGCCTTAGAGCCACGCCCCAATATTCACTTCCAGTTATAAAAACAAGAGCACTACAAACGGTAGTCCATAGTTAAAATGAATGGGACGTCAAAGAGCGTTGCCACGAGCAGGAAGGCCATCTCTGGCGAGTATGGCGGCTGCTTGGAGAGTTGAGCCATTCTTAGTGTTTGGGAGAGACACGGCAGTGCTACGCTCGGTGGCATTCAGTGGACAGCAGTGACCGGGTGAAGTCTGACGTGGGGGGAACGCGAAGGCAGGCATGCTGGTCGCCAAGGTTCCAGTCACCCACGTCTGAGCACCACGAGGGAGGATCGTCATGTCGTCCATCGAGCAGATCGCGACTCCTTCACATCTGCGCCACCGATCTGTGAACAAGTAATGCATTCACGGCAATCTTCAGTGTCATCCTGCACCATTTGTCAGAGATTAGCACTAGTCAGACTTGAGAATCACCGTCTCATGAGTAGGGTGTCATTATCGCCACAGCAGTCCGCCCTGGTAGCTGAGTGGTCAGCGCGACGGAATGTCATACCTCACGGCCCGGGTTCGAGTCCCGACTGGGTCGGAGATTTGCTCCCCTCACGGACTGGGTGTTGTGTCGTCCTTATCATCATTATTTCATCCCCATCGACACGCAAGTCGCCGAAGTCGCGTCAGCTCGAAAGGCTTGCAACAGGCCCTAGCCACACGGCGTTTCCATCGCCACAGCACAGGTGGCTACATTGGGAGTGCTGCCGCGAATGGGAAGCATTGACTGCTGACGAAGAGTTCAGTAATCATTCGCGGTTCGGCACTACCGTAGGTCACCATTATCGGGTACTACGGCTGCGACTTGGGGACCATAGGTCCCATTGTTCCAATGATTCAGAGAGGCAGAGCAGTGTTACTGTTGGAGTCATGGTGTGGGGAGCCATTGGGTATGACTTCACGCCACTACTGGCTGTGACTGAGGGAACTCTGACGGCTCGATGGTACGTCACAGACATCCTGCAGCTTCATCTGTTACCTCTCATGCGACAGCATCGTGGTGCCATTTTTCAACAGGACAATGCTCGTACACACATGCCTCGTTTCTGTATGAACTGACTGTGTGATGTTGCACCACTCCCGTGGCCAGCAAGATCGGCAGATCTGTCTCCAATGGAACATGTGTGGGCCCTGCTCAGACGTCAGTTCCGACCCGTTGCCAGTATCTGGGACCGCAGGAACAACAGTTGTGGACCAGTTTGTTTGAGGAGAGGGTACAACGGCTGTGTGACAACCCTCCCAGTCGAAACCAAACGAGGTCAGAGAGTGTGCAATGTTATACTGACAAGTGGGCTCATCCTCCCAATTTCTTTGTAAATTCGACTCGACTTTGCAATCACTGAAACAGCATCAAATAGCCTCTCAATCGGTAAAGTGGCATGTCGTTTCTTCTTCCCCTTCTGAGTCCTTCACTTTTTATGACTGGCTAATTTGGGGAAGGGGAGCAAACAGCGAGGTCATCGGTCCCGTCGGTTTAGGGAAGGTTGGGAAAGGAAATCGGCCGTGCCCTTTCAAAGGAACCATCCTGGCATTTGCCTGAAGCGGTTTGGGGAAATCACGGAAAACCTTAATCGGGATGGTCGGACGCGGGTTTGAACCGTCGTCCTCCCGAATACGAGTCCACTGTGTTAACCGCTGCGCCACCTCGCTCGGCCACTTTTTATGTCAGGCAGTATACAGACATTCAAGACACAGGACATTCCTTCGATAACACAAGGGATAATGTAATAATACTCCACAAACGAAGCAATGACCACAAACGAAATGGGGATGAAGAAATGGAAAGTTTCATTCACAATAGAAAACACGGTCAGAAGATAACAAATGAAAAAGCTGAGACAGTTACAATAAGCTCCTTTAAGAGCTTCGCAGATGTACTAAATGACGAACTATTCCTCTTTCCACTTCCTGAGTGATCTTAATAAAAGATAATTCCTTAAAGCACTGTGGAGAAACAATAAGAAGTAGATTATACTGACGTTAAGTCTGGAGGCTTTTTACATATTTTGTTTATTAGTAAGTTTTATGTGTGTTTTTTCTGTCGTATATTTGCAATATTAATACTTTTGCAAATTTCTCGTAAAGAATGAAACAATTTTATAATTGTTATTTACTTCTACGATCGACAATGTAAGTGAGTAATGAATTGCCGCAGTTGTAAGGCACTATATCTTTAGATCGTGTCGATCTTTTGTTAGTTTTTGTTATTGGTTCGTGTTTTGTGAGAGAAAAATTAAGTAAACAAATGAGTATTTGTGACCAACAACAGGGTTCTGTGCACTGGAACAGTTTGAAAGTAACTCTGTCACCGCTTAAAATTTATAGTCTTGGTGCCGTAGTTCGCTAACAAGTGCCTGTTACATGTTTTTGTAGCAAAATGAAGAAAACAACACACGGCTGGCTGCATCGAGCTAGGAAATATTTAACACTATATCATGTTCCACCTGAAGATGACAGTCGTAACTATCGAAACGCGTCGTGAGAAGAAATAAAAACAGTGAATGACAGAACTTTTACTGTCATGAACAGTCGCAGTTCCTTGCAACAGTTCAACGTGGACACGCTGATGAAGCTCATTCGCGACAGCTGACGGAACCTCAGTAGTTCGAACAGCATAATGACGCAGTCACACAACCAGACAGAAGAGTTTTACTGGTGACTGCGAGCTGCCCCCTGCTCCAGCTTGGCGCTCGTCGCCACGGAGGACCCCTTGAAGACAAGACTCCTCGACCTTTCTTCCGCCCTGAGCGCAGCACACTATGTAGGCTACCAGACTGCCGCTGCCGCCCTCTTCGCCACAGAAAAGAACCTGGCCCGCCGGGCAGCAGCGCCCAGTTCAAACATTTGCTCCGCTACTTTGGCCGCAAAGTCGCCCGCTAATGCCGCGCACAGTAGTGGTGGGTGGCGGAGGGGGGAGGGTAAGGAGGGAGGGAGGGAGGGAGGCGACTCACCGTGCCTCCGGCTCTAACCAGATACCCAGCTCCCTCGCACTCCTCCACACACTCACTACCACTTGCAGCAGAGATATTCTTCCAGACAGACACTAATATTATCTTGGAACTCTTCCATTTGGTCTGTGTTTGCATAGAAAACTTTTGCACTTTGTTTCTGATCCAGAATCACAAACGAACAGCATCAGAAACAAAGTGCAAAAGTTTTGTTTTTCTGTGTATAAAAGCAGCCACATACCATCCAATGAAGCCGCTCACATGGTTGCAGATGACATGATGTTCGCTAAGTAAAAAGGCGGCAACAGAAAAAAAGAGAACAGAAAATGTCGCAAACAGCGCCAATAATTCCTTAAAAAATGCTGTGACATACAATAAATAAGATTAAAAAACACCACTGATGATGGCGATATTTGTCGCCGAAACTAGTTTGGGATAATAAATAAATAAACGAATAACAAGGTGTATTGCATCAAGGCGGACTCAATTTCTAATATTACTGTTCTTCCAGAGAGGTTTATTGCCTGTTATTTCCGGACATAGGGGAAACGATATTACGTGGCAGTGAACTACCCTTCCGTTTTCTAAACTGCATGTAGCTTTAGGTCATATGACACCGCAGGCTGAGAACGGCGTAGATGTCCTCCGATTCTTTTTTTCTCGTCAGTGATACGACCAGGTGACCGTTCGTATGACCTTTCCCTGTTCGAGGTAACCTTATGTACCTACCTGTACTCATACTAGAGTGAAGGCTGTCTCCGCGAACTTCAGTGATGAAATCTTCTCAGGTTATGATCCGAATCGTGGCGTCTTGTGGTCGCAACGTTTCAACGGGTTACCTATTCGTCGTCTTCAGATGAAATTGTGATGTTTCTCCTATCCTCCGGTTTTTACGTCCTCCAGGAGCAGGTCTTTCATCAACAGACTGTTCTGCGGAAACGCGAATGCTTCACGACGCTATTACCGACTCAGGAGCGAAACCCCACGAAAAAGGAAGTTTAAATAAAATCATGGTAATTATGCAGATTACAATAATCGTTAAAAATCTAGAGTGCGTAGTCAGAAAAGTCGTAACTAACATTACACAGAATTTAAGAAAAGTTAAAAAGTAATCCCCCTGCTATTCAGTGAACGGCCTACCCTTCTTCGTAATGGTATCAAATCGTACATAAAACAGAACTGCTCAACTTGAACTTCCACAACACTTACATGATAACAGAGTCACTTCACTAACTGCAGTCTATTAATCACAACTCACACAAATTGTAACTGCAACACAACGCTACACACTGAGCTGAAAAAAGTGTTGAATGTATTCTAATATCGTGTCGGACCTCCCTTTGCCCGCCGTAGCGCAGAAACTCGACGTGGCGTGGACTCCACAAGTCACTGGAAGTCGGCTGCAGAAATTCTGAGCCGTGCTGTCTTCATAACCACCCGTTATTGCGAAAGTGTTACCGGTGCAGGGTTTCGTGCACGAACTCACCTCTAGATTATGTCCCATAAATGTTAGATTATATTCACGTCAGGTGATTCGGGTGCCCAAATCTACATCTACATCTAAATTTATACTCCGCAAGCCACCCAACGGTGTGTGGCGGTGGGCACTTTACGTGCCACTGTCATTACCTCCCTTTCCTGTTCCAGTCACGTATGGTTCGCGGGAACAACGACTGCCGGAAAGCCTCCGTGCGCGCTCGAATCTCTCTAATTTTACATTCGTGATCTCCTCAGGAGGTATAACTAGGGGGAAGCAATATATTCGATACCTCATCCAGAAACGCACCCTCTCGAAACCTGGACAGCGAGCTACACCGCGATGCTTGCAGAGTCTGCCACTCGACTTTGCTAAACATCTCCGTAACGCTATCACGGTTACCAAATAACCCTGTGACGAAACGCGCCGCTCTTCTTCGGATCTCCTCTATCTCCTCTGCCAACCCGACCTGCTACGGATGCCACACTGATGAGCAATACTCAAGTATAGGTCGAACGAGTGTTTTCTAAGCCACCTCCTTTGTTGATGGACTACATTTTCTAAGGACTCTCCCAATGAATCTCAACCTGGTACCCGCCTTACCAACAATTTATTTTATATGATCATTCCACTTCAAATCGTTCCGCACGCATACTCCCAGATTTTTTACAGAAGTAACTGCTACCAGTGTTCGTTCCGCTATATATAATCATACAATAAAGGATCCTTCTTTCTATGTATTCGCAATGCATTACATTTGTCTATGTTAAGGGTCAGTTGCCACTCCCTGCACCAAGTGCCTATCCGCTGCAGATCTTCCTGCAATTCGCTGCAATTTTCTAATGCTGCAACTTCTCTGTATACTATAGTATCACCCGCGAAAAGCCCCATGGAATTTCCGACACTATCTACTAGGTCATTTATATATATATTGTGAAAAGCAATGGTCCCATAACACTCCCCTGTGGAACGCCAGAGGTTACTTTAACGTCTGTAGACGTCTCTCCATTGATAACAACATGTTGTGTTCTGTTTGCTAAAAACTCTTCAATCCAGCCACACAGCTGGTCTGATATTCCGTAGGCTCTTACTTTGTCTATCAGGCGACAGTGCGGAACTGTATCGAACGCCTTCCGGAAGTCAAGAAAAATAGCATCTACCTGGGAGCCTGTATCTAATATTTTCTGGGTCTCATGAACAAATAAAGCGAATTGGGTCTCACACGATCGCTGTTTCCGGAATCCATGTTGATTCCTACAGAGTAGATTCTGAATTTCCAGAAATGACATAATACGCGAGCAAAAAACATGTTATAAAATTCTACAACAGATCGACGTCAGAGATACAGGTCTATAGTTTTGCGCATCTGCTCGACAACCCTTTCTTAAGGCTGGGACTACCTGTGCTCTTTTCCAATCATTTGAAACCTTCCGTTGCTCTAGAGACTTACGGTACACGGCTGTTAGAAGGGGGGGCAAGTCCTTTCGCGTACTCTGTGTAGAATCGAATTGGTATCCCGTCAGGTCCAGTGGACTTTCCTCTGTTGAGTGATTTCAGTTGCTTTTCTATTCCTTGGACACTTATTTCGATGTTAGCCATCGCTCGAACTATGCAGAATCGCGGACAATTGTGGCCTTGTGACATGAAATTTTTGTTTGAGAACCTGAAGTCCCTGAATGCCTGCAAATGGTCTCCATGTAGCCGAACATGAACATTTCCAGTCATTGATCGCTTCATTTGGGCCAGAGGACCCAGTCCATTCCGTTTAAACACACCACACCAGCGCACCAGCTTGCAAGGTGCCTTGCTGACAACTTGGTTCCATGGCTTCGTGAGATCTGCGCCACTCTCGAACCCCACCATTGTTGTTGTTGTTGTGGTCTTCAGTCCTGAGACTGGTTTGATGCAGCTCTCCATGCTACTCTATACTGTGCAAGCTTCTTCATCTCCCAGTACCTACTGCAACCTACATCCTTCTGTATCTGCTAAGTGTATTCATCTCTTGGTCTCCCTCTACGATTTTTACCCTCCACGCTGCCCTCCAACACTAAATTGGTGATACCTTGATGCCACAGAAGATGTCCTATCAACTGATCCCTTGTTCTAGCCAAATTGTGCCACAAACTACTCTTTTCCCCAATTCTGTTCAATACCTCCTCATTAGTTATGTGATCTACCCATCTAATCTTCAGCATTCTTCTGTAGCACCACATTTCGAAAGCTTCTATTCTCTTCTTGTCCAAACTGGTTATCGTCCATGTTTCACTTCCATACATGGCTACACTCCATACAAGTACTTTCAGAAACGACTTCCTGACACTTAAATCTATACTCGATGTTAACAAATTTCTCTTCTTCAGAAACGATTTCCTTGCCATTGCCAGTCTACATTTTATATCCTCTCTACTTCGACCATCATCAGTTATTTTACTCCCTAAATAGCAAAACTCCTTTACTACTTTAAGTGTCTCATTTCCTAATCTAATTCCCTCAGCATCACCCGAGTTAATCCGACTACATTCCATTATCCTCGTTTTGCTTTTGTTGATGTTCATCTTACATCCTCCTTTCAAGACACTGTCCATTCCGTTCAACTGCTCTTCCAAGTCCTTTGCTGTCTCTGACAGAATTACAATGTCATCGGCGAACCTCAAAGTTTTTATTTCTTCTCCATGAATTTTAATACCTACTCCGAATTTTTCTTTTGTTTCCTTTACTGCTTGCTCAATATACAGATTGAATAACATCGGGGAGAGGCTACAACCCTGTCTCAGTCCTTTGCCAACCACTGCTTCCCTTTCATGCCCCTCGACTCTTATAACTGCCATCTGGTTTCTGTACAAATTGTGAATAGCCTTTCGCTCCCTGTATTTTACCCCTGTCACCTTCAGAATTTGAAAGAGAGTATTCCAGTTAACATTGTCAAAAGCTTTCTCTAAGTCTACAAATGCTAGAAACGTAGGTTTGCCTTTTCTTAATCTTTCTTCTAAGGTAAGTCGTAAGGTTAGTATTGCCTCACGTGTTCCAACATTTCTACGGAATCCAAACTGATCTTCCCCGAGGTCCGCTTCTACCAGTTTTTCCATTCGTCTGTAAAGAATTCGCGTTAGTATTTTACAGCTGTGACTTATTAAACTGATAGTTCGGTAATTTTCACATCTGTCAACACGCACTTTCTTTGGGATTGGAATTATTGTATTCTTCTTTAAGTCTGAGGGTATTTCGCCTGTCTCATACATCTTGATCACCAGATGGTAGAGTTTTGTCAGCACTGGCTCTCCCAAGGCCGTCAGTAGTTCTAATGGAATGTTGTCTACTCCCGGGGCCTTGTTTCGACTCAGGTCTTTCAGTGCTCTGTCAAACTCTTCACGCAATATCGTATCTGCCATTTCATCTTCATCTACATCCATTTCCATAGTATTGTCCTCAAGTACATCGCCTTGTATAAACCCTCTATATACTCGTTCCACCTTTCTGCCTTCCCTTAGGCTAGAACTGGGTTGCCATCTGAGTTCTTGATATTCATACAAGTGGTTCTCTTCTCTCCAAAGGTTTCTCTAATTTTGCTGTAGGCAGTATCTATCTTACCCCGAGTGAGACAAGCCTCTACATCCTTACATTTGTCCTCCAGCCATCCCTGATTAGCCATTTTGCACTTCCTGTCGATCTCATTTTTGAGACGTTTGTATTCCTTTTCGCCTGCTTCATTTACTGCATTTTTATATTTTCTCCTTTCATCAATTAAATTCAATATTTCCCCACCATGAGGCCTTAAAAACTGAAACTTGGACTCATACGGCTAGGCAACTGTTTTCCACTCGTCTAGGGTCCAACCGATGCGATCAAGAGCCCAGAAGAGGCGCTGCAGGCGACGTCGTGCAGTTAACGAAGATACTCTGTTTCGCTCGTCAGCTGCCATAGCCTATTAAAGCCAGATTTCGCCGCACTGTCCTAAAGGGTAATTTGGTTTACGTCCCACATTGATTTCCGCGGTTGTTACTGTATGTGCAGTGTTACTTCTATGTTAGCACTGACGACTCTCGGTAGTTAAGTGAAGGCCGTCGGCTACTCCTTTGTCCTTGGCGAGAGGTAACGCCTTACATTTGGTGTTCGCGGCACATTCTTGTCACTGTGGATCTCGGAATATTGAATTCCCTAACGATTTCCGAAACTGAATGTCCCATGCGTCTAGCTCCAACTACCATTGGACTTTCTAAGTCTGTTAATTTCCGTAGTGGGGCCGTAATCGCGTCGGAAACCTTTTCTCTTGAATCACCTGAGTACAAATGTCAGCTGCGCCAATGCACTGACCTTTTATACCCTGTGTACACGATACTACCGCCATATGAATATGTGTATATCGCTGTCCCATGATTGTTGTCAAAAAAATGGTTCAAATGGCTCTGAGCACTATGCGACTTAACATCTGACGTCATCAGTCCCCTAGAACTTAGAACTACTTAAACCTAACCAACCTAAGGGCATCACACACATCCATGCCCGAGGCAACATTCGAACCTGCGACCGTAGCACTCACGCAGTTCCGGACTGAAGCGCCTAGAACCGCTTGGCCACACCGGCCGGCGATTTTTGTCACTTCAGATGTGCATTCTGCAACTCAATATACAAGGTGCGACAATAAAGTAATTAGATTGATTTTCTTTGCAAGACTGGCAACCCTGCAGGCTTGCGTAGGCACAATATCTTTGACCTTGGTCTAGAAGCTGCTTCTAGTCCAAGCGGCACATCGATGCAACTGTTCAGTCGTGAGTTGTGCTGTAATAAGTTAACACGCGTTTGTGTCTCTCGTCACGGAAATGCAATCGCGTAATATTGAGCCACGGTATGCCATTTCTTTTTGCGTTAAATTGGGTGAAACCGCGACGAGAACTTACGGTAATTTTCAGAAGGCTTTTGGAGAGGAGGTTATGTCAAGTGCTCAAGTTTTTCGTTGGCATAAAATGTTTAGTAAAGGCAGAACGAATGTTGAAGATGAAGACCGCAGCGGACGACCATCAAGCTCATGGACGGATGTCAACTTGGCGAAGGTGCGTGAACTCGTACGATGTGATCGAAGATTATCCGTGAAAATGATTGTAGAAGAACTGAACATGAATTGAGAAACGGTTCGTGTAATAATAACTGAAGATCTTGTTATGAGACAGATTTGTGCAAAAATGGTCCCTAAAACTCTCACACCACAACAGCAAGAAACACGGAAGAATGTGGCAGCCGATCTGTCAGAGAAAACGGAAATAAATCCAGAATTGTTGAGCCGTGTTATCACTGGTGATGAAAGTTGGTTTTCTCAGTAAGATCCAGAGACAAAACGCCGAAGTCCGCAATGCTGCTCAAAGGGATCACCCAGACCAAAATAAAAAATAACTCACGTGTCAAAGTCAAAAGTGAAATGCATGCTTGTGTGCTTCTCTGATTCTAAGGGAATTGTTCATACAGAGTGGGTACCGCCTGGACAAACAGTTAACAAATATTACTACAAAGCAATTTTAGACAGATTTCGTAAAAGGGTTCTTCGTGTCCGTGCCAACACTGCTGATAGTTGGATTCTGCGCCATCCCATACTGCTCTGTCAGTACAGCAATTTTTAACCTCAAAACAAATTTCAGTACTACCACAGCCACCTTATCTACAAGATATCGCTCCGTGCGACTTTTTTTCTAATTCCAAGAGTCAAACAGCACAAGATGTCCAAAAAGCTGTGACGACGGACTTGGAGTATATTACAGAAGATGAGTTCCAGAAATGTTACAGCAATGGCAGAAGCGCTGGAAAAAGTGTGTGCAATCAGAAGGGAACTACTTTGAAGGAGACAACACGAAACTTGACTAAAACGGTAAGCAACATTTTTTTTTTCACATCAGTCTCATTACTTTATTGTCACACCTCGTATACATAGCGCCAATCGTATTCCTAAGTATCATATTGTCATGCAAATTGTTCAAAGGCAATATCAATAATATCTGGCTAGTCGCTGAATAGTTTTCAGTACAGCAGATAATACAATCTACCTCGTTTTAATCTGTAACCGCCCTGTAGAGGCATCTTTGACACCCACCGCATTTTTGCCCTTGCCATCGGCTCTCCGCTATTGGTGGCAGAGTTGCAGGCCGCAAGACTGACAGCGTTACGCAGTGACACGTATCGTAAACACAGAATTTGCCCCGTTTTTTGACAGTGGTTTCACCTTCAGCTGTCTGTTTAGCAAACAAGGAGCAGATCTCGTGTTGGCTTACGAAATAAACCACCACTGTCGTAATAATCGGTCCCTTAAAAAGTGTCTGCTTCATGCCCAGTTTGTTCCTCTATAGCTGCTGGACCGCAGATGTTCTCGGCGCCAACAAGCCCGATACTTGCTTTCTATCAGCATGCAGTGACAGGTGCTCACCATCATCAATCGCGCTGTGACGTACTCTGACACTCCACTGCTTTTCTCTTTCGTCAGAGTTCAGCAGAAACAATCTTTGAGTGCGTTAACTGTATAGAATAAATGACTGGGGTAAGGAGTAGACCCTTCTTCTATGACAGACCACAACGGTGTTTAAGATGTAAGCCGGCCTGTGTGGCCGAACGGTTCTAGGCGCTTCAGTCTGGAACCGCGCGACCGCTACGGTCGCAGGTTCGAATCCTGCCTCGGGCGTGGATGTCTGTGATGTCCTTAGATTAGTTAGGTTTAAGTAGTTCTAGGGGACTGATGACCACAGATGTTAAGTCCCATAGTGCTCAGAGCCTTTTGAACCATTTTTTAAAGATGTAAACAAATAGGTTTTAACGCTAATTTTTTCACAGAAATACACGAATTTTCACAGTTTGCAACGTTACAATTTAGGACAGTTGTCAAGATAACGCATCTCATACTGAGTAAGTGAAATAACTCTAACACAACAATAGCAAATTTTAACCAGAAGTTGCTTTACAACATTATTCTTACAACTACGTCATGAAGTTGGCCAATACTACGATAAATTATCCGGTTCCGGTTCTAAGTTCGGCACTATTTAGGATGACAATCAAGCCTACGGAGGAGGGTTAGTTTTGTGACAAGCTGAGCGAAAGATTACCCAAGGTTGCTCGGCTTTACAGTGGTCACAAGCTGGTGAACCAACAAGTTACGCCTCTGCTCGCCGTATTTACCTTAGGTGCCATGAACTGTCGTTTGTATGGCTGCTCTCGTCCTCAAATTCCTGTAAAAGCTAATCAAAACCTTTGCTGATTTTTTCAGCAGAAACTCTCCTATGTTTCTCGTCAGGTGAGAATATATGCACTCATCCTTGATCTTGGAATATGGCGATATGCACGTGCATGGCTGCAGCAGCAAGCATGTTACACTACTGGACATTAAAATTGCTACACCATGAAGATGACGTGCTACAGACGCGAAATTTAACAGACAGCAAGAAGATGCTGTGATATGCAAATCATTAGCTTCTCACAGCATTCACACAAGGTTGGCGCCGGTGGCGACACCTTCAACGTGCTGACGTGAGGAAAGTTTCCAACCGATTTCTCACACACAAACAGCAGTTGACCGGCGTTGCCTGGTGAAACGTTATTGTGATGCCTCGTGTAAGGAGGAGAAATGCGTACCATGACGTTTCCGTCTATGATAAAGGTCGGATTGTAGCCTATCGCGATTGCGGTTTACCGTATCGCGACATTGCTGCTCGCGTTGGTCGACATCCAATGACTGTTAGCAGAATATAGAATCGGTGGGTGCAGGAGGGTAATACGGAACGCCGTGCTGGATCCCAACGGCCTAGTATCACTAGCAGTCGAAATGACAGGCATCTTATCCGCATGGCTGTAACGGATCGTGCACCCACGTCTCGATCCCTGAGTCAACAGATGGGGACGTTTGCAAGACAACCATCTGCACGAACAGTTCGACGACGTTTCCAGCAGCACGGACTATCAACTCGGAAACCGTGGCTGCGGTTACCCTTGACGCTGCATCACAGACAGGAGCGCCTGCGATGGTGTACTCAACGACGAACCTGGGTGTACGAATGCCGAAACGTCATTTTTTCGGATGAATCCAGCTTCTGCTTTTAGCATCATGATGGTCGCATCCATGTTTGGCGACATCGCGGTGAACGCACATTGGAAGCGTGTATTCGTCATCGCCATACTGGCGTATTACCCGGCGTGATGGTACAGGGTGCCATTGGTTACACGTCTTGGTCACCTCTTGCTCGCATTGACGGCACTTTGAACAGTGGACTTTACATTGCAGATGTTTTATGACCCGTGACTCTACCCTTCATTCGATCCCTACGAAACCCTACATTTCAGCAGGATAATGCACGACCGTATGTTGCAGGTCCTGTACGGGCCTTTCTGGATACAGAAAATGTTCGACTGCTGCCCTGGCCAGCACATTCTCCACATCTCTCACCAATTGAAAACGCCTGGTCAATGGTGGCCGAGCAACTGGCTCGTCACAGTACGCCAGTCACTACTCTCGATGAACTGTGGTATCGTGTTGAAGCTGCACGGGCAGCTGTACCTGTACACGCCATCCAAGCTCTGTTTGACTCAATGCCCAGGCGTATCAAAGCCGTTATTACGGCCAGAGGTGGTTGTTCTGGATACTGATATCTCAGGATCTATGCACCCAAATTGCGTGAAAATGTAATCACATGTCAGTTGTAGTACAATATATTTGTCCAATGAATACGCGTTTGTCATCTGCATTTCTTCTTGATGTAGCAGTTTTAATGGCCAGTAGTGTACAACGTCCTCTCAGCTCTCGCAAGAACAATTAACTAAGTGGCTGTTTCGTTTCGTGGAGCTCAACGCTAATATCTAGCTGAGTGTCTGCCGCAGTTAACGTAGTGTTGACTCAGATTTCTCTTCTGTGTCAGAGTTTTATGCACCCCATTGTGCATTGACGCCAGTTCAGAGAAGAGTGTCCACTGAAATTTCGGTCTTCTCTTTCTCGTAGCGAAACTGTCCCTCACCTGGGTCCTTTCGTGTTCCTCGTCACGGCTTGTTCCGACCAATAGGAGCGTTCCTCTTATTTTGTGGAAACTCTCTCTCTGCCAATCACAAAGGCCCTACCACTAAATTGGGTCGAAATCCCGGCACTTCACTCCTTCCTAGTTCGTTCCCGCCAATCGGACATTTTGTGCCTGCTCCAGACGCCTAAAAGTTACATGCGTCCAGCATGAGGGTACCACACGCTGTTCACGTGATCAACTGTGTCACCGGTTTGTTCGTATCCATTTGGAAATTCCGAAACGCAGACTCCCTTCCATGCTACTCTAGTGGCCCGCTACTTGCATTCCTGCACGAGTAACCTAGTGCCCTCTCTGTGACTCGCGCCATGGGACGCCCCCTAAGAGCTTTCCATTGTACTGGTCATGGTGCGCCCTTCGTGCTTGTTCGTGCCTGCTCCCAAACAAAACGTTTCCTCCCGCTGCTTCTTCCACAGCTTGCTCAATGACATGCAGTATATAGGATCAGTGTGTTAATACCGTCTGTTGAGTGTCATCCGTCTGCATTACATACTTATAGGCAAATGTGCTCATTTTCTCCGAAGTAAGTTAGGTGTCATGTTCACCGTCCCATTACGATGCATAAAAACTCTCGTGTAAGGCGCGAAATTGACAGTCATTTAATCTGCCACCTTACAGTGCAACTGATGTGACTGCACCAATCGCACTCGCCACCCACCCTGAAGCAAAGGTAGAACCAGCACAGTGCCGTAACCTCTGCGAAATAGCAAGTTTTGTGCAGCGCAGCGGCCAGGTCGCCCCAGTTAAGCAGACCGCGATGTTTACTTCCGCACAAATGCAGGGACTCCAGTCAGGACCGAACCAACACCTGTGGTCGCTTCCCGCTACAAAAGATACACTGTAACAACTTCACATAACTTCACTCGCACTGCTAATCACGTATTCCGTCCCACACGGCGTTGTCCGGTATCGAAATGCACGAGTGCTCTGCCACAGAAACCACCTTCAGGCTCTCTTGGCTGCGCGGTCACACCCCGCGTAGAGAATGTCTATGAGCGCTCTGCAAATCTCTCTACGGCCCCACCCCGTCCCCTATCAGAGAGGCAAACCTCGCGCGTAAGGAAATTATCGCTGCCATCGACCACAGAATATCTCAGTAGATGAGCTACACTTTTTTAGAATTCTCCCAGTAAGTCGATCATCAGCCCTCGCTGCGACCATTCGACCTCACTGATACCGAACTTAGGTGTTCATATCGCTTTGCATCGTTACGCACGGATACTTAATCGACATGGCTGTGTCAAGCAGCATACCAGTAATATTGCATTTGTACATTACAGGATTGTTTTTCCTACTCATTTGCATTAACTCATTTTTTTCAATCATCACACCTAGTAGAAATTCTGTTCAAGTCATCCTGTATTCTACATTCAACCAACCACACCATTTCCGCACACTACATCTACATCTACATCTACATGACTACTCTGCAATTCACATTTAAGTGCTAGGCAGAGGGTTCGTCGAACCACAATCATACTATCTCTCTACCATTCCACTCCCGAACAGCGCGCGGGAAAAACGAACACCTAAACCTTTCTGTTCGAGCTCTGATTTCTCTTATTTTATTTTGATCATCATTCCTACCTATGTAGGTTGGGCTCAACAAAATATTTTCGCATTCGGAAGAGAAAGTTGGTGACTGAAATTTCGTAAATAGATCTCGCCGCCACGAAAAACCTCTTTGCTTTAATGACTTCCATCACAACTCGCGTATCATATCTGCCACACTCTCTCCCCTATTACGCGATAATACAAAACGAGCTGCCCTTTTTTCCACCCTTTCGATGTCCTCCGTCAATCCCACCTGGTAAGGATCCCACACCGCGCAGCAATATTCTAACAGAGGACGAACTAGTGTAGTGTAAGCTGTCTCTTTAGTGGACTTGTTGCAGCTTCTAAGTGTCCTGCCAATGAAACGCAACCTTTGGCTCGCCTTCCCCGCAATATTATCTATGTGGTCTTTCCAACTGTAGTTGTTCATAATTTTAACACCCAGGTACTTAGTTGAATTGACAGCCTTGAGAATTGTACTATTTATCGAGTAATCGAATTCCAACGGATTTCGTTTGGAACTCGTGTGGATCGCCTCACACTTTTCGTTATTTAGCGTCAACTGCCACCTGCCACACCATACAGCAATCTTTTCTAAATCGCTTTGCAACTGATACTGGTCTTCGGATGACCTTACTAGAAGGTAAATTACAGCATCATCTGCGAACAACCTAAGAGAACTGCTCAGATTGTCACCCAGGTCATTTATATGGATCAGGAACAGCAGAGGTCCCAGGACGCTTCCCTGGGGAACACCTGATATCACTTCAGCTTTACTCGATGATTTGCCGTCTATTACTACGAACTGCCACCTTCTTGACAGGAAATCACGAATCCACTCGCAACAACACAGCTTGATTAGAAGTCTCTTGTGAGGAACGGTGTCAAAAGCTTTCCGGAAATCTTGAAATACGGAATCAACTTGAGATCCCCTGTCGAAAGCGGCCATTACTTCGTGCGAATAAAGAGCTAGCTGCGTTGCACAAGAACGATGTTTTCTGAAACCATGCTGATTACGTATCAATATCGTTCCCTTCGAGCTGATTCATAATGTTTGAATACAGTATATGCTCCAAAACCCTACTTCAAACCGACGTCAATGAAATAGGTCTGTAGTTAGATGGATTACTCCTACTACCCTTCTTAAACACTGGTGCGACCTGCGCAATTTTCCAATCTGTAGGTACAGATCTATCGGTGAGCGAGCGGTTGTATATGAGTGCTAATTAGGGAGCTATTGTATCAGCGTAATCTGAAAGGAACCTAATCGGTATGCAATCTGGACCTGAAGACTTGCCCGTATCAAGCGATTTGAGGTGCTTCGCAACCCCTACACTACACTACAGTGAAACGTCTCTGTGGAGTCGTTTCAAAAGACGCTTCTCTCACTGGATTCTGTGCATCGTATTCTGCCCACCGCCTGATTGCGGTTAAGACTGAGCAATGAAACTAAAGCGTATTAAATGCTATTATGTTTGATTTTTTTTATGTTCCATAGGAAATCACGATCCGTATTTATTACGTCTTTCCCTTTGCCCTATCCTATGTGTGAGTGAATGTGACTGAATGAGTGTTTTTACTAGTGGTTTCGGGTTTCTTTTGTGGGGGACGCTGAGTTGGTTGTCGCCTCCTAGGAGCAGATGATGTTTGCTTCTCGATTGGAGGGTAGCACAGGATGACCGACTTGGGATCCCAGTTCCTGGACAGAGAGGTTCACCCATTTTAGTCTGAGGTTGGTATGTCTGTCAGGTTGGTGGAGGAAGCCTACCCCTCTGGCAGCTTCCGTTGCACCGATAGTTAGGCGAAGTCTGGTACAGAAAGGACACTGCAGCTAGCGGTTGGTGAGTACAGTTCGTAGCTCCTGGAGACGGTTTCTGCTGATAGGAAGTAGGTCGAATTAGAATTTCCCTATGTTAAACTCATGGAATATTTAAGTACTTCAGCTTAACTGAAGCGTGTGTAGTTATGTATTTTCGGAATGTGGCATAATTATTTCGTTAAAAAAATCGGGGAAGACGGTGGTTGAAATTAAAAGTGCGGAAGTTGCTTTGTTCCTTTCGGACATCATGGTGTGGAATTTCTAGCAGTGAATATGTTTAGGAAAAGCTAGTCAGCCTAACTTCGGGTGAACGTGAGAATAATAGTGTTTTCGAGCGAGTGTGATCTCTATTGTTCTTTTTTCTATTTTTTTGGTGGAAGATGCTATTGTCTCTTTTATTCGTCTCGTACCTCGTGTTTGGTGACCGATGATCCTTCTGGTCTACTACTATACTGCAGTAGGTTTTCATATTACCAGTTTAATTGTTTCGTGTATTATAATTTCAGTAAAATACGAGTTTTTCGTGCGCATACGGTTTGTTTCTGAACGGACCACATGTAAGTTGAAACGGTTGCGGGGGTCTCTGCCTTGCCGAGTTAATTTTATTTCGTCGTGGCAAAGTCATTCTGGTATTGCTCCATTAAAATTTGTTACATTTGTGCTTGGTTTAATCTCTAATTTCTGAACATTTAACTCGTAATCAAGTTTACCATGTGCTGCCGTTTACCATGTGCCGCCGTTCGTAAGCGGCAGGGACGGTTTCTACATCCTATACCTACTCTACTCTACAAAACCTTGCGAATCGGATAAACCTCTTTCATAGCTAGTGCATGAGCATAATAGTGATAGGTATCTCTCTGAACTATTTCTATCGTGGGTACGTAGATGGAATGACTGAATTATTGTATTCCACTTCCCTTTTGCGTGTTTTTTCCTTTTTAATTGCGCCATTCTGCCATTTTTTGGCGATTTATTTAGTTAAATTTTTTATTCAGGCACCAGTCATGTGTACTCATAGGATGTGCATCAAATTCATTCATGAAATAAATGTGCTATGTAAAAGATAAAATCTGCGTCCTTTATCTTTTTCATTGGTGCCACTTTTCAAATTAATATTCTATTCCCTGATTTTTTAAAATGTTAGTCAGCTTGCTTGTGATGAAGAAAACTAGGGAAAACAATCAAAATGAAGAGGTGTACTGTCTCAAAATTAAGGAATTCGCATTTAATTAAACAAGGTCATTGATGTACGACATGCAATGCTGTTCATCTTGTTAGTTTCTTTGAAAAATTTGTATTCTTATAATTAAATTGCTAATTTAATTAGACTGATTATTTCCAGTTCGGTCTTTTCTTAATTGTTAGGAACGGCTTGGGCTTGTGGCGAACCAGTAATTTTTAAATTTATAATTGTTCTTGTGTGGTGGCTTGACCGTCACCACGCACAAGGGTTACATCTCCAGTAGTCCTGGTATGTGACGTATGTCGAGCCTTGGCTAGGATCCGTTTACAGTTCTACATACATATCTTACAACAGTGTCATCAGCAAACAGTCGTAGATTGCTGTTACCAAATCCATCAGATCGTTTATACGTAAGAGCGGACCCATGACGCTTCCCTGGGACGCTCTTGAGCGTACCCTCGTCTGGTGAACACTCGCCGTCGAGAACAACGAGCTGCATTCTATTACTCAAGAACTCTTCTACCCTTTACATATCTGAGAACCTAATCCGTCTCCGCAGACCTTCGTTAAAAGTCTTGATTGAGACAGCGTGTCAAATGCTTTCCTTAAATCTAGGGATATGGAACCTGTCTGTTGCGCTTCATCCATCATTCGCAGGTTCTCTACGAAATTAGGGCAAGCAGAACTTCCCACGAAATCCGTGTTGATTTGTGAATGTAGGCAGTCTTTATAGACGATTTGTTGTATCTACTAGTGTTCTGCCAGTAAAACGCAGTTTCTGGTACGCTAACCCGACAAAATTAACTACGCGATCGTCTCAATTTAAGTTATTCGTAACTGTCCTCGCTAGGTATTAAGCTGAATTGACAGCCTTTACATTTGTGTGATTTATTGTGTAACCTAAACTTAACGGATTTATTTTACCACTCACGTGGATGACATCACGCTTTTTATTGTCCAGAGTCAGTTGGCACTTCTGGAACCACGCAGATCTCTTGTCTTAATCACTTGAAAGTTGGTTTTGATCATCTGAGAATTCTAGTACACTTTAAATGATAACTCATCTGCAAACACTGTAAGAGGGCTTCTCAGATTGTCTACTAAATCGTTTTTATAGATTAGAAATAGCAGAGGGCCTATAACACTTCTGTTTTATTCGATGACGTTCCGTCAGTTATTCCGTCAGTTACTAGGAACTTTCTGACACGAAATCACGAATCCTGTCGCTCTACATCTACATCTACATACATACATACTCCGCAAACATACGGTGCGTGGCGGAGGGTACCTCGTACCACAACTAGCATCTTCTCTCCCTGTTCTACTCCCAAACAGAACGAGGGAAAAATGACTGCCTATATGCCTCTGTACGAGCCCTAATCTCTCTTCTCTTATCTTTGTGGTTTTTCCGCGAAATGTAAGTTGATGGCAGTAAAATTGTACTGCAGTCAGCCTCAAATGCTGGTTCTCTAAATTTCCTCAGTAGTGATTCACGAAAAGAACGTCTGCTTTCCTCTAGAGGCTGCCACCCGAGTTCCTGAAGCATTTCCGTAACACTCGCGTGATGATCAAACCTACCAGTAACAAATCTAGCAGCCCGCCTCTGAATTGCTTCCATGTCCTCCCTCAATCCGACCTGATTGGGATCCCAAACGCTCGAGCAGTACTCAAGAATAGGTCGTATTAGTGTTTTATAAGTGATCTCCTTTACAGATGAACCACATCTTCCCATAATTCTACCAATGAACCGAAGACGACTATCCGCCTTCCCCCACAACTGTCATTACATGCTTGTCCCACTTCATATAGCTCTGCAATGTTACACCCAAATATTTAATCGACGTGACTGTGTCAAGCGTAACACTACTAATGGAGTATTCAAACATTACAGGATTCTTTCTCCTATTCATCTGCATTAATTTACATTTATCTGTCTTTAGAGTTAGCTGCCATTCTTTACACCAATGAGAAATGCGGTCCAAGTCACCTTGTATCCTCCTACAGTCACTCAACGACGACGTGCCCTACGACACAGAACAGTAAGGAGTAGTAAACTGGAAACTTCAGTTAAGACTCATTCGCATTGCCACAGGCAATATCAAGGCAGCAATCGGGCCTCTTGGGGGTCCACGTTCCTGTTCGACACCCACTCGCCTCCGTGTCCTGGAACCAGAGAGATCAACCAACCACACGGCTACCGACACCAAGTACATCACCGATGTTCATCAAGGGTCAGCGTAGAAACCGGAGTTGGACTGAGCGAGACCATTATCCGCGCTGGGCAGTGGCTGCCCCTGCCAACCGGCAACCAGCCGCGGCCTCTAGGTCTCCAACACCGTCGCTTGGGCGTGCAGAAGCTGAGCTGACTGAACAGACGTCAGCGAGAATTCAACACGCAGCTGAATGAAGCGCCAGCCCAGGCTGGTGCGGGAGAGTAACGAATAGTGAACACAGGCTGTAAATAATTGAAATTTAATAATGTTTTACTATAAAACTAACTAAACTAAGCGCCGTGCAAGCAGGCCTCGAAAAGCCCAACGGTACTGACCAACCGCCGTGTCATCCTCAGCCGATAGGCGTCACTCGATACGGATATGGAGGGGCATGTGGTCAGCAAACCGCTCTCCCGACCGTATGTCAGTTTACGAGACCGGAGCCGCTACTTCTCGATAAAGCAGCTCCTCAGTTTGCCTCACAAAGGCTGAGTGCCCGCAGTTTGCCAACAACACTCGGCAGATATGAACGGTCACCCATCCAAGTGCTAGCCAAAACCGACAGTGCTTAACTTCGATGATCTGACGGGAGCCTGTGTTACCACTGCGCAAGGCCGTTGGCAATGTTTTACTATAGTCCGACTCAAATTACCTGACTTGATTTTATCAAGGAAGCAAAAACAACAGTGGTCAAGCCCGTTGCTCCCGGCACCGAAACAGAGTTTATTGTGCGGTATCGCTCCCTGTGTCTCTATCAAAGCCAACCAATGCCCTTGGACAGTGCAAGGAGATCCTTTACAAGTGCTTTGATAGACACAGTTTCTTCAGGTCTGGCTAATCTGAATATTCTGTGTCTTTTAATCTCCAATGCCTCGCACACCAAGATCAAATGTGATGCGGTTTCTTCGCCCACACCACATATCCTACATTTGGGGTCTTCTTCTATTGACCCCACTGTATGTAGGTGTTTTTTGCAATTCCCATGACTTGTCAATACAACCATGAGTTTCATTTCTCTCCTGTTCACGCCCAGGATTGTGAGACTTCTCTTAGAACGTGGTTTCGGCATCGATACCTCGCCATGTTTTTGCTTTTGGACCGAAGCCCAATATTCTACATGCTGTCTCCTTGTCCAGTGTCATAGTTTCATTTTGATCATCGCCTTCGTGATTGTCAGGACAGGTTCTGGTCCAATAAATGGTGTCACCGGCCCCATCCTGGCCAACCTATCGGCTTGCTGAGTGACCAGGGACCCACAATAGGTTTGCCCTATTGCTTTCTGCCAGATCCACAAGGACTTTGTGGCATCCTGCCGCGATCTTTGATCTTGTTGCAGTGGCTGCCAGTGCTTTCTGGGGTGCTTGGCTGTCTGAATAAATGAAAGTGCTACGACCTCTGTAGCACCTCCGCAAGTTCTCCTCCACACACACCCTGATAGCAGATATTTCTGCTTGAAACACAGTGGCCATCTTCCCTGGAGAGATTACACTCTCCAGTCTTGGCTACACTTCATATACCGTGCCCCAATAGCTTGGTCTGTTTTCGAACCGTCCGTGAGCCAGATTATGTCCCCAGTACGGTGTAGAAATTTGTTCTCCCAGAGCTCTCTATTTCCAATTACTATAATGAAAGGCTTGTTGAAGCAGCTGGGAGCTATTATACAGGGTGAAGCGAAATTCGCGCACTCGGGCTTCGCAGCGCGACTCCTCACATGCCAGCGATAAAAAAATGTCTCGTGCAAAATTTCGTCTGTGGAGTGCATCTGGAAGAAAAAGGACGTTAAAGATTGGCAGTCTGGCAACACTGTAACCACATGTATGGTAACTAGCTTTGTCAGCGGATGTTAGTTGTGCTGCACAATTGCTGCACAGGATAGAGTTTTGGACTAGCATGCAGGAGGTCGTGGGTTCGATCCTGGGTTGGGGTGCATTTTTTTTTTATTTTCTAATTTCATTCTGACTTTTCATACTATAATATACGTCGTTTCTTAAGTCACATGTATCCTAAATTTACAACATTTTGTAACTCTGAACGTAACAAATACGTGGTTAGACAAATAAGAAATAGACAGTTGAAGCAAATGACCCGTCATAGGACAGAATAACTACAAAAACAATATCAGTTTCGAGATGCTAAAGATGCACCTGTTCCATGTAACGTGCACTACTCCTCTGACAGATGTTTCCACAGTCCCATCGATAGAATAATAAAAATAATGCATTGAAATACATACTAAATAGCTTGGGGTTGCCAGACTCAGTGATGAAAGGCATGGTGATAACACACACAAATAGTAACCTAGTTTGGACATTATTGGCAAATTATTGGCAATTCTATTGGTAACGTAAGGCCCTAACGAAATGTATGGACCTGAACGAGGCAAGAATAATAGTTGCTACCAATCTCTGGGACCATTGGAGGAGGATACAAAGAAAACATGTTTCGCATCTAGTGGATGAGGTAACTGTGAAATTCCATGACACGAAAAGGGCTTCTTTGAAAGCTGACCAATCTTCCATTTCTACGATTGTAGTATGTAAGTGCAAGAGTTTTCTAGAGGACCCACTGCAATGGTTCAAATGGCTCTGAGCACTATGGGACTTAACATCTGTGGTCACCAGTCCCCTACAACTTAGAACTACTTAAACCTAACTAACCTAAGGACATCACACACATCCATGCCCGAGGCAGGATTCGAACCTGCGACCGTAGCAGTCGCGCGGTTCCGGACTGAGCGCCTAGAACCGCTAGACCAACGCGGCCGGCCCCACTGCAATCGCTGTTGACGATTAAGATGCCAGATACCATACCACCTGGACCACATTTGCCAAATAAAAAACATAAGTCTCAACCCAAAATCGAACCATCGACCTGTTGCATGGTAACCCTAACCTGTAGCCACTGCACCAACTGTACAGCACAAGATCAGTGTGCTAGGAGAGGTAGTTACCGTAAATGTGGTTACAGTGTTGCCATATTGCCACTCTTTAACGTCCTTTTTCTGCTTTGTATACTCGTCGGACGAAATTTTGAGACAGATATTTTATTTCCCGCTGACATGTGAGGAGTTGCGCTGCGAAGCCCGAGTGCGTGAATTTCGCTTCACCCTGTATAGTCGGCCGGTATTTAACTGATAGCCGCGTCTGCCACTAGCCACTACAGTGTTGCCACATCGACTGCCGACTAGTGCCCGGTTATAGATGACGCACAAACGCGACGGGTCACTTTACAAATGCCGTTAACGTGTAACGCGGAGCAATATTGGAAGCCGCAAGGTTTAACGAGATGCTTATTTTACGTGACCAATGAGTGAACTGCAGCAGACGATGTATTTTGTAGCCCTGAAGTTAAACTCATATTCTAAGGTCACCACAACCTCGTGAGAGGCAATGTAGGCCGGCCGGTGTGGCCGAGCGGTTCTAGGCGCTACAGTCTGGAACCACGCGACCGCTACGGTCGCAGGTTCGAATCCTGCCTCGGGCATAGATGTGTGTGATGTCCTTATGTTAGTTAGGTTTAAGTAGTTCTAAGTTCTAGGGCACTGATGACCTCAGAAGTTGAGTCCCATAGTGCTCAGAGCCCTTTGAACCATTTTTTGCAATGTATTCAAGAAAACGGCGATCAGCTACCTGCGGCGGAATTAAAATGAAGGTCGATTTGTTCAAAGATCTGATTAATGCAACCTTCAAAAAATGGTTCAAATGGCTCTGAGCACTATGGGACTTAACGTCTGTGGTCATCAGTCCCCTAGAACTTCGAACTACTTAAACCTAACTAACCTAAGGACATCACACACATCCATGCCCAAAGCAGGATTAGAAGGTGTGCCCGTAGCAGCAGCACGGTCCAGACGGAGGCGACTAGAACTGCTCGGCCACAGCGGCCGGCGTTCGCTTTGTCTTCGGCGGTTAAAGTTAACCTCTAAGAGCAAACCCAAGACAGAAAAATTCACTTTAAGCGCTAAAAACAAACTGTAATTTCTCGATGTCACTGACTACCCGACATTACCCCATACTGCCCACTAGAGCTATCGCGTTTCCAACTGATGATCAGTCCTGGATGGCACCTGGTTTGCAGAATATAGGGAAGACAGGCAGTTCCAACCGAAAAACGAATGATAGGAAGAAATATAAGAGCAAATAAAAGAGTAAGTGCGATGATGAAAATTGCACGACGAAGTAACAGAAATAACAAAAAATAACATTTAGACCAATTAGTTGAATAAAAATAACAATCGAAGTTCTTTAATTACATTTAGAAATTAAAAAAAAATCGCTTAGTCCGACGAGAATCGAATCTACGCTCTATTACGCATCATACCTATATGCTAACCACTGTGCTATTTCAAAACACTGTTCTCAGATGCCATATTTAAACTGTATTCACCCGGTCGCAACGATGAACTGTAGTCTACAAGAATTTGACTTCACACAATGTCACGTGGAGCATATCTAAAGTAAGCCGATCTCTGTGATTATGATAATTGTATACAGGGTGTCCCAAAAAGAATGACCCGATTTTAACTTGTAATAACATTGAGACAAATGTCACTAAGTAACTGAAACAGCGCTAGATGTAATCGGCACGGTCTAGGGCTTCATAAAAAAATCCGCTAGGTGTCGCTACGAGCGCTGAGCTGGAGCGTGCAGCCAGTCTCGCGCAATATGGCGCAACAGAGGGCGTATTATGTTATCGAATTTAGTCGCAGTGCAGCGGGCGTTTCATATTCCATTTCGTGCTAAACCACCATCACCGAAGAACATTCGACGGTTGTATAAACAGTTTGAAGAAACAGGGTGCCTCTGTAAAAGCAAAAGTCCTGGCCGGCCTCACGTTCCTGAACAAACAGTGGAACAAATCCGACGAGCATTTAAGCGGAGCACGCGTCGTGCTAGCCGAATCCTTCCAAAACCCAGGCGATCACTGTAGGCAAGACCACCCCTTCCATCCGCCTCCTTGATTTCTATCTCACCGTCTATGGCCGTCCCATCGCCCTCACTCCCACCCTTAAGTACCTTGGCGTCACCCTCGACCGTCGCCTCTCCTGGACTCCCCATCTCCAGACAATCCAAGCCAAGGCACGTTCCTGCCTCCGTCTCCTCAAGCTCCTTTCCGGCCGCACGTGGGGTCTGGACCCCTCCACCATCCTCCACACCTATAAATCCCTCATCCGCCCTATCCCTTGTTATGCCCATCCGGCTTAGATCTCCGCCCCCCCCCCTACCTTTTATAAATCCCTCCAAATCCTGGAACGCCATGCTCTCCGCCTCGCCTATCGCATCCGTCTCCCCTCCCCCACACGGATCCTGTATGATCTCATCCCCTTCCCCCACCTCCTCCTTTTCCTTGAAAGGATACGGATCCTGTACACCTCCCGTAAACTTGATCCTCCTCACCCGCTCGTCTCCCCGATCCTCTCCCGCCCCCGCCCGCTGCCGCGCCTGTATTCCCACGTTCCGCCCGGTCTCCATCTCTCCACCCTCCTTACCCTCTCCCAAGGTGGCTTCCGCCAGCTCCCTCTCCCTGATGATGCCCTCCTCCCCTCCATCTACCCCTCCTACCAACTTTGATCCTCCCGCCCTCCTCCTGTACTTACTCGTCTGGGCACCCTCCCTCCCTACTCTCCCTTTTCCCTCCCTCCTCCTTTTCTCCCCCCTCGTCCCCCGGGCCTCCCCTCCCCTGTCCCTCTCCTCCTGTCCCCGTCTCCTAAGCCGTGGCATCCTCTTTTCCTCCCCTCTCCCCCTCCTCACCACTGTTCCCCTCTTGGCAGGTCCCCGGACTTGCACACGCTCAGTGGACATTCGCGCGCCGGAGATCGCCGCCATCAGCGTATCGTGTGTGCCGTCATGTTTCGTGTTCAGTTTCGCCGTCACGCTCCATTGTTCACCAGTGCCATCGTCTTCTTCAGTGTTTGTGCGTCGGGTCTACAGTTCGTAGTGTGGATTGTCATCAAGTGTGAACGGATTCTTGTGCTTTTATGTTCTTGTGTCTCCTGTTTTTTCCCGCCGTTTTTCTAAGTGATGCTTCTTCTTTCTTTTATCTCCTTGTACTCTCTTCGGCCAGCCTACCTGATTGTTCAGGTGTCAAAATAACAATAAAGTAAAAAAAAAAAAAAGTGCTAGCCGAGAACTTGCGTTACCGCGCATGGACAGTAAGGCGTCTGTTACGGCGTCGTTCAGTCCTCAAACCGCACCGATTACAACTGGTATAAGCTCTTCGAGATACTGACAAAGTGAAACGAGTGGACTTTAGCAATGTTATTCGAGAGGACGTGGAAGATGGCACTTTTATGTCACGGTTGATATTCAGTGATGAGGGAGCTTCCCATATTTGTGGTAAGGTTCACCGTCATAATGTGTGTATAAGGGGGATCGAAACTCCTCGTGAAACAATTGAACACTAACGTTATCCACCAAAAGTGAATCTTTTTCGCGCTGTTTCGCAAAGCAAGGTTTAAGGCCCCTACTTTTTTGAGGGAGAAACCGTAACAGGACAATCGTATCTTGCAATGCTACGGAACTGGTTATTCCCACAACTTGACTCTGACAATTTCTTCTACCGGGAAGATGGAGCACCACCACACTGGCACAACAACGTGCGCAGTTTCCTCAATGCCAACGTGCCTCAACGATGGATAGGGCGTACAGGACCGCGAGACCAGGCTTTACACTCTTGGCCTCCTAGGTCCTCTGACTTAACACCATGTGATTACTTCTTGTGGGGATACGTTAAACAATGTGTTTACGTTCCTCCCTTACCTCGGGACATTGATGGACTAAAACCCCGAATATCAGCTGCTGTAAATGGGTTCAAATGGGTCTGAGCACTATGGGACTTAACTTCTAAGGTCATCAGTCCCCTAGAACTTAGAACTACTTAAACCTAACTAACCTAAGGACATCACACAACACCCAGCCATCACGAGGCAGAGAAAATCCCTGACCCCGCCGGGAATCGAACCCGGGAACCCGGGCGCGGGTAGCGAGAACGCTACCGCACGACCACGAGCTGCGGGCTCAGCTGCTGTAGCTTCAGTGACAGAAGACACCTTACGCTCAGTTTGGGATGAATTCGGCCATCGGCTGTATGCCGTCCGTGCAGCCAATGGAGGACATACTGAACATTTGTGATGGATTTTTAAAAACTTCTGTCTTTTCTGAGTAATTTAGTATGCAATTTCTTGGTATTAAGGTGGTGGTATCCCAGCATTTGCCTGGAGCGATTTAGGGGTATCACGGAAAACCTAAATCAGGATGGCCGGACGCGGGATTGAACCGTCCTCCTCCCGAATTCGAGTCCAGTGTCTAACCACTGCGCCACCTCGCTCGGTGTGTTGGTGTTAAGCCCTTCTTCCTAATAAATAATTCTATTTAAAATCGTGTCATTCTTTTTGGGGCACCCTGTATATAGTAATGATCGCGTCGAGTGCGGAGATATCCAATAGTTTTTGGTTACTGTTGTGTATGAAATGTATGTATTGCATTAGCATTAGCATTGTTGTGTGTGTGTGTGTGTGTGTGTGTGTGTGTGTGTGTGTGTGTGCGAACGCGCGGGCGCTCGTTGTTTTAGATGTGGTTATGATATATGATGAAATACGATGTGATTCGGAATCCATATACGTCAAGAAAGAAAGCCAGGCAAGGAATTGGAAGTGAACCGCCCAATTGTGTCAGTTTGGCAACGGCGAACGTTTCGGGCTTGACGTTGAGCGCTCTGATTGGAGGAAACCAGTTCCAACGCGTGAGGTGTCAGTTATCAAGTAATTTAAGACGGACTATAGCGTCAAAGACGCTTCACAGGCTCCCAGTAGCCATCCTGACCTCACACAGGTATGTCTCGGATCGGTCCCCCTGCACATGGTACTCCATTGTCACGCAATCTGACCAGAAGTCGCTCGTGAGGAACGACAACAGAAACGTTCTGGAAATGTAGGAGGTAGATTGTACACTTGCGATGTTGGCCGTGTGTAGCTGTGACGTCTGATGTATTCCGCCTGGAGGAGGCGAACGCTGCCCGCTCTACGGCTGAGACGCTGTTGTTACGCGCAGAAGCAGCTACTGTGCTGTAAGTGCCCGGTGCTAATGGCCGGCCGCGCCTCCAGTTTGCGTTCGGCGGCGCCTGCTGGGACACACCTCACCCCCTCCCGTCATTACGGGGAGAGGCGCTCTGCCGCCCCCACCCCACCCCTCCCTCCACCCCGGCGCCGCCCCCACAACGGGGTTAATGGCGCGTTAAACGCGCTGCGCCGCCCCAACTCCGGCGAGATCAGACGCGGCGGCCTAACCGTGCCCGGCGTGCTAACAGCACCCCCCACCACGCACCCACTACCCAGCAGCCGACGGAAACTGCTTACAGCACCTACAAGTGTTCAGTACAGTACCTCGCGATCCAACTTGAAACCTGTCTGCTGCTAGACACCTACCATGACGTGCCCTTACTCACGTAAAGTACGTAACAAAAAGGTCTGGCCAAAGTTTCGAGAAACATTCCTCACACGGAGGAAGGAAAAGAGCCCCAGAAAGGTTTCATTTCCACGTCAGAACTCATTTTCTACTTCTGTTCACTATCAGATTAATCATGGTTCAAAATGGTTCAAATGGCTCTGAGCACTATGGGACTTAACAACTGTGGTCATCAGTCCCCTAGAACTCAGAACTACTTAAACCTAACTAACCTAAGGACATCACACACATCCATGCCCGAGGCAGGATTCGAACCTGCGTCCGTAGCAGTCGCGCGGTTCCTGACTGAGCGCCTAGAACCGCTAGACCACCGCGGCCGGCGATTAATCGTGGGAAATACACAGAAGCAGCACGTGTAACCGTTACATGAAAAGTCTTCTTAGGTAATTTCCAACAATGTTTGCCATCGAAGCCGCATGGTCCAAACGATAGATATCGAACGTGCGATTCTAAATCGATCACGCGACTGTGGTGGCTGGCGTTGTGATCAATTATTTGTGATCGTCATTTTTATCTGTTTTCCGCCGTTCCCTTGGTTGCTCTAAGTTACACGCCTCCGCGAATTAATGGGACGCGGCCGGAGTGGCCGAGCGGTTCTAGGCGCTACAGCCTGGAACCGCGCTGCTGCTACGGTCGCAGGTTCGAATCCTGCCTCGGGCATGGATGTGTGTTATGTCCTTAGGTTAGTTAGGTTTAAGTAGTTCTAGGGGACTGATGACATCAGAAATTAAGTCCCATAGTGCTCAGAGCCATTTCAACCATTTTGAATTAATGGCAAAAAGGGAATTGTTCCCGTAGCGTACACATCACATGGACTTTCACATGATGACAACACCGACAACGAGTAACGTAAGTCGTCTACTTTGTAATTACAAGTATTTTTGTAACGCTCTTCTTTTGTCGTTGCTGTAGTGACCACCACATACAGATAACACCCGCCACCAGAGTCGCGTGATCGATTTAGGATCGCTCGTTCGATATGTATCGTTTGGACCCCGCGACTTCGAGAGGCAATCATTCTTGGAAATTACCTCTTCTTACATCAGATGTTGAAACTACCCAGTAAATGTTCAGACCACGCAGTAAGCTGTAATTCACAGGTTTATCGCCAGTGTTTGTTCTTTCAATTCAGCGAAGGTAATGTAGGCATCTGACCCACTCTGGCGGCCCTTCTTCCTGTCAGAGAGAAAAACCCCGCGGTAATGTGTACGTGTGTGAAGTTACAAGATATCCACCCATGTCTTATAGATATCCCACTGTATGTGTCATGCAGTGTAGGTTCTTTATTAGCTTTGCATCAGATCACCTTCCCATCTTCATACTACGCCAAGTTCTCAAAGTCTATCAGTCAGTTAACGGAACGATGACGAAAACTGTAGGTTCAACACTAACATTATACTATTTTACATGAAATATACGAAACACCTACAGTCCACCCATCAACGTGCTAGTGGTATCTTGGCATTACAGTCCTCAGGAACCAAACGATATGTGTACGAAGTTTGGCTGAATTCATTTTGTTTTCTATAGGGCCGGCCGTGGTGGCCGACCGGTTCTAGGCGCTTCAGCCCGGAACCGCGCTGCTGCTACGGTCGCAGGTTCGAATCCTGCCTCGGGCATGGATGTGTGTGATGTCCTTAGGTTAGTTAGGTTTAAGTAGGTCTAAGTTCTAGGGGACTGATGACCTCAGATGTTAAGTCCCATAGTGCTCAGAGCCATTTGAACCATTTTTCTCTAGGCTGTTCAGAGTACTGCTTAGAAGTCGCTACTTTCCCAATCGTGGAAAGAATGGAGGTGCTAGGGGATATGACTGGAAAGGTAATTTTCAAGTGGAACTATGTTATAGATGTAGATAGACTGGTTTAAATTACTCTAGTCGTTCCAGAGCACTGTTGAACCCCCCCCCCCCCCCCCCCCACACTCACAGACGCTTCATATAGGGTGTTTTACTGTTCCTATTACAGGCTTCAAGCGTTCGTTCAGGGAACATAGCGCCCCCATCGAGGACATCTTGGGAATGACTTCCTTCAGGATAACGACATCGCTCGACCAGAGTGGCCGGCATGTTCTCCAGACATGAACCCTATCGAACATGCCTAAGATAGATGTTCGTGGACGACCACTCTGAGGGATCTACGCCGACTCGCAGTTGAGGAGTGGAACAATCTGGACCGACCAATACAGGCATGCATCAATGCAAGAGGACGTGCTACTGGGTATTAGTGGTACCGGTGTGTACAGCAGTCTGGACCACCACCTCTGAAGGTGAATAATTATAATCTTCCTAGTGTTTAATACGTTAAAACATGGACCTTATATACAAGAGCTTTGCAAAAACTGCTCGAAAGTAACGTGCTCCTAAAATAGCGTAAAACCTCTCTAATTTAATTTATGAGCATAACATTGAGTCATAGGAGAAACGACATGCATGGCATAATTTCCTACTAAAAATCATCCATAAAGTAAGTTAAATGCTTCTAGTATATCTGCAGATATGACTTGTTCCTAAATCAAAGTCACAACTGTCACTATTGTATCGAGTGCATAATACTTCCGTTTTAGATACGTGAAAATGGCCTAAGGCCGAAATTGTACAATCGTGAATGAAATAAAGAGAATGACAGCTGAAGGCGTCACGAAATCATTCAAAAAATTCATCGCAGCTGCAGTTGCATCTATAATAAGTGTTACGATCGGATCACTTCCAAGTCTCCTGGTTCACGATACGCACACGGCGGGGACAATGAGCTCTGATCTCTGTCCTCTACAGATGTGTGTATCGTTTGCTGTAGTGAGAACTCACCTCTGAACTGCCAATGTCGCAGTCTCCTTAGCTGCTCTTCTCCTTTCTCTGAAATCGCCGCTGGTTGGCCCCCGCTGCGCAGAGCGCGTCGCGCAGGGAGCTGATGCAGACGAAGACTGTTGCCCGGCAACGTGCGTCCACGGACGAGACAACAATCAAGCTGTCTGGCAAACGCGGGCGCTGGCGTAAACACGCAGGCGTGCAACTGCTTTGTGTAGAGGCTCTCTCCGCTGTCACGCAGTACCAGACGGTAGGCCAAGGGGAGTCTGGCGGAAGATCTCCCCTGTTATAACACACCAGTAGCACCCTCCTCCCCTCTGCACAAGCATCCGCTTCTGTAACGAAACGAACTCCCATACACAGGATAGCGCAAATGAAAGTAACCCGGGGAACAGAGTTTCAGGGTACAAAGAAACACAGCAGAGGAAAGGGAATACAGCACTAACCTGACTATAGCAATTATTGAAAGTGACCACCACTCATATCTTGGCCCTTTCGGGCCCTGGTCAGCAACTTGCTAAAGGCGGATCGAAGCTGGGCTGCTGCAGTTTCATTCGAAATTTTCTGCTGCAGTCCTTGAAGACTACAAGGGTTGTTGCGATATATATTAGACTTATGGGCTCACCCCACAGGATAATCGTGTTGTGGTTTATGCAGATTAACGCAGCTAAATGACAAGTAACAACTATTTAAGGGACCAAATAAACTTTTGCTTTATTCGTACAACACATATTAATACATTTGGCTATGCAAATATATTACGTTGCCCATCATCAAACACGAAACATGTACAGGGTGATTCAAAAAGAATACCACACCTTTAAAAATGTGTATTTAATGAAAGAAACATAATATAACCTTCTGTTATACATCATTACAAAGAGTATTTAAAAAGGTTTTTTTTCACTCAAAAACAAGTTCAGAGATGTTCAATATGGCCCCCTCCAGACACACGACCAATATCAACCCGATACTCCAAATCGTTCCACACTCTCTGTAGCATATCAGGCGTAACAGTTTGGATAGCTGCTGTTATTTCTCGTTTCAAATCATCAATGGTGGCTGGGAGAGGTGGCCGAAACACCATATCCTTAACATACCCCCATAAGAAAAAATCGCAGGGGGTAATATCACGGCTTCTTGGAGGCCAGTGATGAAGTGCTCTGCCTGGCGGCCGATCCATCGCCTCGGGTAGTGGTGGCGCTCCATCCTGCTGAAATATGAATTGTTGTGCTTCTTGTTCGACCTGAGGAAACAGCCAATTCTCTAACATCTCCAGATACTGTAGTCCAGTTACAGTAGCGCCTTCGAAGAAAAAGGGACCAAAAACTTTATTGGCTGAAATGGCACACAAAACGTTCACCTTAGGCGAGTCACGTTCATACTGAGTTGTTTCCCGCGTGTTCTCAGTGCCCCATATACAGACATTGTGACGGTTGACTTTCCCGTTAGTGTGGAAAGTTGCTTCATCACTAAACACAATCTTTGAAACGAAAGATTCATCTGTTCCCATTTGAGCAAGGATAAAATCACAGAAATCGATTCTTTTAATGTTATCAGCTGCAGACAGTGCTTGAACCAATTTCAGACGATAAGGTTTCATAACTAACCTTTTTCGTAGGACTCTCCATACAGTTCATTGTGGAATTTGCAGCTCTCTGCTAGCTCTGCGAGTCGATTTTCCTGGGCTGCGAACAAATGCTTGCTGGATGCGTGCTACATTTTCATCACTCGTTCTCGGCCGTCCAGAACTGTTCCCTTTGCACAAACACCCATTCTCTGTAAACTGTTTATACCAACGTTTAATACACCACCTATCAGGAGGTTTAACACCATACTTCGTTCGAAATGCACGCTGAACAACTGTCGTCGATTCACTTCTGCCGTACTCAATAACACAAAAAGCTTTCTGTTGAGCGGTCGCCATCTTAGCATCAACTGACGCTGACGCCTAGTCAAAAGCGCCTCAAGCGAACAAATGTACAACTAAATGAAACTTTATAGCTCCCTTAATTCGCCGACAGATAGTGCTTAGCTCTGCCTTATGTCGTCGCAGAGTTTTAAATTCCTAAAGATGTGGTATTCTTTTTGAATCACCCTGTATATTCCGCAGAGCCTAATGCACTCTGCACATGCTGGGTGGCCAGCTAGGGACGCGACGAAACTGACCTCTGCTGCCAGCTCTGTAAGGCGTGAAGATTGTGTAAATGTGCTCCAAGGTTCGGCCAGCTTTATGGACAACTGTTACGTACTGTTGGAAAAAGAACCGTTGGGCATTTCCTCCTCCGTTAAAGCTGCCACAAATTCACGCCCATTAGTATTGTGAGGAATCCACTTGTACGTGGAGCCCGATTTTGTAATATAATTCATGAAAAATGACCTGAAACGATTTTTTTAAACAAAATCTTTACTTCAAACCATAATAATTATACAATGTTCACCCACTTCCTTATCTGATTAGTGGGTGATAATAATTATACAACTGATATAATTAAGTTGCAGATAATTAGAATTTTCAAGTGAGCTACAGTTGGAATTACAAACAATGGGCATTTAATATCAAATACCTACGACTTATATCTATTACTTATAACTAGTTCCTATCGCATGCAGCGTCACCTGTGTGCCAGTAAGATATAAAGCTACTTTTAATCTGCCTTGCTCATGGAGCTAAACCCGAAGAGCATGCCCCTGGCAATGGGCAGGCCAAGATGTTGATTGGCTGCAGTTCCCTAGCATAATTTTCCTAAACTAAGTCCTACAAACTGACTTATCCTACGTCATATCCGGTGCATGTCCTTATCGGTAGCATTGAACCCCACTACCCCTAATCCTGCACGTGGCAGATTCCAACTATGATGGAAAGTCGGGCAGTCCACGCACAGGCGGTGTGGGAATAGGGTTCCGGACGCAATCGGTGTTGGTTGTCTCAGTTGTTATTTAGTTCATGTCCCTCAGGTATTCTGTTAAAACTTTCCGTGATACCTCGTTGGCCAATGTGTTTAGCAGTTGGAAGGTGTCTTCACGTCCGAGCAATTGGTGTGTGTCATGGTTCGGAAGTCTGTCTCGAAGTGTAGTCGCAACATCATTGAAGAAGGGGTACTTGTAAAGCACATGGTCGGGAGTACCCTCTGACACGCCACAGACACATGCGGGCGTAGCCCTCTTCCCAAACCGACATTAGTATGTCGGGTAGGGTCCATGGCCAGTGAGAAAATGGATCAGTCCTCGTGTTGGCTCAAAATACACTCCTGGAAATTGAAATAAGAACACAGTGAATTCATTGTCCCAGGAAGGGGAAACTTTATTGACACATTCCTGGGGTCAGATACATCACATGATCACACTGACAGATCCACAGGCACATAGACACAGGCAACAGAGCATGCACAATGTCGGCACTAGTACAGTGTATATCCACCTTTCGCAGCAATGCAGGCTGCTATTCTCCCATGGAGACGATCGTAGAGATGCTGGATGTAGTCCTGTGCAACGGCTTGCCATGCCATTTCCACCTGGCGCCTCAGTTGGACCAGCGTTCGTGCTGGACGTGCAGACCGCGTGAGACGACGCTTCATCCAGTCCCAAACATGCTCAATGGGGGACAGATCCGGAGATCTTGCTGGCCAGGGTAGTTGACTTACACCTTCTAGAGCACGTTGGGTGGCACGGGATACATGCGGACGTGCATTGTCCTGTTGGAACAGCAAGTTCCCTTGCCAGTCTAGGAATGGTAGAACGATGGGTTCGATGACGGTTTGGATGTACCGTGCACTATTCATTGTCCCCTCGACGATCACCAGTGGTGTACGGCCAGTGTAGGCGATCGCTCCCCACACCATGATGCCGGGTGTTGGCCCTGTGTGCCTCGGTCGTATGCAGTCCTGATTGTGGCGCTCACCTGCACGGCGCCAAACACGCATACGACCATCATTGGCACCAAGGCAGAAGCGACTCTCATCGCTGAAGACGACACGTCTCCATTCGTCCCTCCATTCACGCCTGTCGCGACACCACTGGAGGCGGGCTGCACGATGTTGGGGCGTGAGCGGAAGACGGCCTAACGGTGTGCGGGACTGTAGCCCAGCTTCATGGAGACGGTTGCGAATGGTCCTCGCCGATACCCCAGGAGCAACAGTGTCCCTAATTTGCTGGGAAGTGGCGGTGCGGTCCCCTACGGCACTGCGTAGGATCCTACGGTCTTGGCGTGCATCCGTGCGTCGCTGCGGTCCGGTTCCAGGTCGACGGGCACGTGTACCTTCCGCCGACCACTGGCGACAACATCGATGTACTGTGGAGACCTCACGCCCCACGTGTTGAGCAATTCGGCGGTACGTCCACCCGGCCTCCCGCATGCCCACTATACGCCCTCGCTCAAAGTCCGTCAACTGCACATACGGTTCACGTCCACGCTGTCGCGGCATGCTACCAGTGTTAAAGACTGCGATGGAGCTCCGTATGCCACGGCAAACTGGCTGACACTGACGGCGGCGGTGCACAAATGCTGCGCAGCTAGCGCCATTCGACGGCCAACACCGCGGTTCCTGGTGTGTCCGCTGTGCCGTGCGTGTGATCATTGCTTGTACAGCCCTCTCGCAGTGTCCGGAGCAAGTATGGTGGGTCTGACACACCGGTGTCAATGTGTTCTTTTTTCCATTTCCAGGAGTGTATTTCATGTCCAAGCGCTCCCTCACATCTGGTATGAACTGGAAAGTTCTACGTCCAGTTTCTTCAAAAATGGTTCAAATGGCTCTGAGCACTATGGGACTTAACTTCTAAGGTCATCAGTCCCCTAGAACTCAGAACTACTTAAACCTAACTAACCTAAGGACAGCACACACATCCATGCCTGAGGCAGGATTCGAACCTGCGACCGTAGCGGTCGCGCGGTTCCAGACTGTAGCGCCTTTAACCGCTTGGCCACCACGGCCGGTCCAGTTTCTTCTACCTCCCAAGACTCCTGCCAAAGTTCCTCCCCTCTTTTCCATATTTCCGTTTTGTCCTCCACCCTTACACCCATGATGTCTACAATGACATGATGTCTACCTGAAACGATTGTCATATGTACGGGAGATTATATCTTTGACACCACTTAACCAAAGATGTTGTCCGAGTGACAGAATAGATTGTAAGTAAGGGCGCGCGGAGTGCAGTAGCAGTTGCCGCTGCACTCTGTTATAGGTAGGATGTAAGGCTTAAAACTAGTGGCTAGCTATGAGAATTTAGATATCAGTCTATGGACGCAGCATAATACAGTTTTTTATAAAATCAAGTGATGAATTATATCATTTGTACTCACACGGACCGAGTAAATGTTAGGACGTAGTTATTTCTATAAAACTGTAAAATGTTTTATTAATTTGTGAGGCTGTAAGATTGTCAGGAACTGAAGTTGAAAAATGGTTATAATGGCTCTGAGCACTATGGGACTTAACATCTGAGGTGATGGGTCCTCTAGAACTTAGAACTACTTAAACCTAACTAACCTTAGGACATCACACACATCCATGCCCGAGGCAGGATTCAAACCTGCGACCGTAGCAGCAACGCGGTTTCGGACTGAAGCGCGTAGAACCGCTCGGCCACACCGGCTGGCTGAACTGAATTGATACTGATGGTTAAAAAATGCTGAGCATTGCCCATGGCATTTATAGAAGAGTAATGAATTTATACTGTAACTGAAAGGTAAAGCAACCGGAACAAATTGGCAAGGTAATGAAATTTTGTACATTTAGTGTTCAGTATGCAGCAACGTAATGTGGATTTTGCTAATTTGACAGTGCTGATCCTTGAATGTAGGAACCAAGTATTTTCCATCAGGTCGATTAGGTATACCTGATTTGTAATATTTTGTGTGTTTTGTAATCCTGATACAGAGAAGTTAAATTTTGGAATCTATTTTGTCAAACGATGTCAGACTTTTTCTCATGTAACATTCCAAGTGTTTTTAATTACGGCAGTAAGTGAGAACTGTAGAACAGTTGAGAAGTTCACTGATTTTGAAGTAAACGTTAAATGCTTATATCAGATTTTGTGAAGCAGAAACTTTATTTTGAATACAATTTTCAAACTGAAGCATTTGGTCTTACGATATCCCCTTACGAGTACCTCATCCTCTTCCACGTCGTGTTTATTTGAACCCAATGAATATTTTTTTAAGAAATCATTCTTCAGTCAGAGTAAGAAAAATATTAATGTGCGAGAATCAGAAAGGTATTAATGTGGTAACAGCTTCAACACGGGCAGCATTGCACAGTGCAGAACCAATATCCACTATTTTCACTGAACATTTGCGAAGTTATTCATTTATCAACCAGTCAATGTAATTTTCATAATCAAATCAGTCCCTCTGAAATTCACCCAAGTCAAGTGCAGAGCGATATAAGTGGGACAAGCATGTAATGGCAATTGTGGGGAAGGCGGATAGTCGTCTTCGGTTCATTGGTAGAATTTTGGGAAGATGTGGTTCATCTGTAAAGGAGACCGCTTATGAAACACTAATACGACCTATTCTTGAGTACTGCTCGAGCGTTTGGGATCCCTATCAGGTCGGATTGAGGGAGGACATAGAATCAAGTCTGAGGCGGGCTGCTAGATTTGTTACTGATAGATTTGATCATCACGCGAGTCTTAAGGAAATGCTTCAGGAACTCGGGTGGGAGTCTCTAGAGAAAAGGAGGCGTTCTTTTCGTGAGGAAATTTAGAGAACCAGCATTTGAGGCTGACTGCAGTACAATTTTACTGCCGCCAACTTACATTTCGCGGAAATACCACAAAGATATTATAAGAGAGATTAGGGCTTGCACAGAGGCATATAGGCGGTCATTTTTCCCTTGTTCTGTTTGGGAGTGGAACAGGGAGAGAAGATGCTAGTTGTAGTACGAGGTACCCTCCGCCACGCACCGTATGGTGGATTGCGGAGTATGTATGTATGTAGATGTAGATATTATTTGTATGAAGCTATTTTACGGCCGAAATTGCACTTCACTGTGCCAAGGTTTAATATTTTGTATGCCTACTGTGGAGAGAACAGAATACCAAGATTACATCCGTTGCGACCCTAGAGTTAAGGAACATTTATTTCATTGTTTATTTGCAAAAGGAATTTTATCAGTTTATTGCACAGGGTCATGGAAATCGGTGCTCACGAGAGTGGGTGAATTTCAGAGGGATTGATTTGATTATGAAAATTGCGCATTGGTTTTGCAGATTAAGTCATTTGCTCAACAAAACTTCACACAATAAATTTGCATGACACGACCATTACGCATTTCCTATTCATTTGCAAACAAAAACACAAAACCTTATTAAAGAACGTTAAACTGTTTTAAAGGACGTTACATCATCAACTCGTCTGAACCACTTTTATTTGTTCCACCCTGTATAAAACTTTTTCAAATTTCTGCCTGTTTTACAAATGAGCTGATATGTTACACATACCGACATCGTACATTCCGACAAGGGTCACGCAACATTTTACTTCGTCCATCATACGTCTGGCAAAATGACAACAACAAGAAAAATTTGACACACTATCTCATATGGAGACTAGCTGAGAGTCCTCCTTCCAGCGCAGCGTTTAGGAAATTAACGGAAAAATGATAGCAGTACCACAAGTACCCTCTGCGACACACCGAAAACTGACTTCGGCGGTGTGTACACATTTCCATACTTGGGCCAGGTGTAGATCCAGTTGGCTCAGTCACCCTATAGTCGACAACCAGTGCAGAAGTATGTAAACGAACAAAGTGATTAAACCACATTTACGATATAGTGAACTGTGTACATTACTGTTCGGAGTCAAAATACGATGGCAGTTCAATAAGTAATGCAACACATTTTTTTTCTGAAACAGGGGTTGTTTTATTCAGCATTGAAATACACCAGGTTATTCCACAATCTTTTAGCTACACAACACTATTTTTCAACGTAATCTCCATTCAATGCTACGGCCTTACGCCACCTTGAAATGAGGGTCTGTATGCCTGCACGGTACCATTCCACTGGTCGATGTCGGAGCCAACGCCGTACTGCATCAATAACTTCTTCATCACCCGCGTAGTGCCTCCCACGGATTGCGTCCTTCATTGGGCCAAACATATGGAAATCCGACGGTGCGAGATCGGGGCTGTAGGGTGCATGAGGAAGAACAGTCCACTGAAGTTTTGTGAGCTCCTCTCGGGTGCGAAGACTTGTGTGAGGTCTTGCGTTGTCATGAAGAAGGAGAAGTTTGTTCAGGTTTTTGTGCCTACGAACACGCTGAAGTCGTTTCTTCAATTTCTGAAGAGTAGCACAATACACTTCAGAGTTGATCGTTTGACCATGGGGAAGGACATCGAACAGAGTAACCCCTTCAGCGTCCCAGAAGACTGTAACCATGACTTTACCGGCTGAGGGTATGGCTTTAAACTTTTTCTTGGTAGGGGAGTGGGTGTGGCGCCACTTCATTGATTGCCGTTTTGTTTCAGGTTCGAAGTGATGAACCCATGTTTCATCGCCTGTAACAATCTTTGACAAGAAATTGTCACCCTCAGCCACATGACGAGCAAGCAATTCCGCACAGATGGTTCTCCTTTGCTCTTTATGGTGTTCGGTTAGACAACGAGGGACCCAGCGGGAACAAACCTTTGAATATCCCAATTGGTGAACAATTGTGACAGCACTACCAACAGAGATGTCAAGTTGAGAACTGAGTTGTTTGATGGTGATCCGTCGATCATCTCGAACGAGTGTGTTCGCACGCTCCGCCACTGCAGGAGTCACAGCTGTGCACGGCCGGCCCGCACGCGGGAGATCAGACAGTCTTGCTTGACCTTGCGGCGATGGTGACACACGCTTTGCCCAACGACTCACCGTGCTTTTGTCCACTGCCAGATCAGCGTAGACATTCTGCAAGCGCCTATGAATATCTGAGATGCCCTGGTTTTCCGCCAAAAGAAACTCGATCACTGCCCGTTGTTTGCAACGCACATCCGTTACAGACGCCATTTTAACAGCTCCGTACAGCGCTGCCACCTGTCGGAAGTCAATGAAACTATACGAGACGAAGCGGGAATGTTTGAAAATATTCCACAAGAAATTTCCGGTTTTTTCAACCAAAATTGGCCGAGAAAAAAAATGTGTTGCATTACTTATTGAACTGCCCTGGTATTCTGCCTCAAGTACTCATGCCGCTGGCATAACTGACACGGTGGTAACGCATCTCTTTACGAATAAATACGTCCAGAGAGCTTAATATATTTCATTATATATTACGACGTTCCGACTACTGCCACCACCAGGTAATAACTTAAAAGCCATAAAACAAAATTACATTATCGAAAGTATCTTCTAAGATGGCTTGAGCCATGCTGGTGACACTTCCAGTGAGGTGTTTCAATGTCTGTGTGGGAATGGCAGCCCATTGTTGCTCAACAGCCGAAAAGACGGCAGGCAGTCGTGTTGAACGATGGGATGTTGAGCTGAGCAAACAGATCGCAAAAGATGTTTCGTTAGGTTAAGATCGAGACTTTAGGCACGCCAGTCCATTTCAGGAATATTTCCCACAAACAATTTTCTCACTGACGCTATTTGGAGACACGATGATTCATGCAGTCATCGTCTCCAAACTCATTCCTCTACTGTACGCAGCACACAATGGTGTCAGTATGTTCATATCGTTCAACTTTTAGAATTTTCTTAAGCGAAAGAAGGGGGTATACGAGTAGTCTTCGAATAAGATGGGTATATCTCTGAGCTAAGCTCTTCTTGTAGTGGTTGTTGTTGTTGAGGCCAGGCAGTCGAGAGTTGTCAGATAGCGGGGCAGTATGGAGACGGGAGGCATTGTCGACTTGTATTATGAGTAACTACAGTTGTGCGTACTGTTCTCAGGTTGATGTTAAAAGTGTGTACCTCCATGAAGTGAAATAATTAGTTACAGTAGAGAAAAATGCGTATCAGAAATTATTTCGTGTTTCCAAAAGACGGAAAAAGAATTCTTACGTCATCGCCTCTTAGCCAAAATAAGAGGTACAAGGTACTGTCATACCTGATCAGCAAAACTTATAACAATGGAGAACAGTTCTGTATTAAAAAAAATTCTGTAGGAAGCACATTTAATTACGCTGCAATTGGGAACTAAATTATGGTACTGTAGGATTGTATCCACAGGTACGACAATTTCCAGATCAACTCATTTAAATATAGTTGTATACTCTCATTTATATAATCAAATAGCATCACTTTACTACTTATTTTTTATAACTAATTACATTTTTTATTAGATCCTGTGCTACACTGCACGCCGAACTTTGTTCAACACCTTCTACATTCTGATCCGCTGGCGAGGAAAGTCTATACGCCATGTTAAACAAAAAAAGCATCTAAACGACCTAGAAGGTTTTATTCGCTTAATCTGTCATTGATTACACGCTCATGTTTATTTACATTACTAGCTTCATACGCCAAGGACACACAGCGGACTGCGAACACAAGTGAGTCAGCCGGGTCGTGGCGAACTGGGACGCCAGATGGATCGCAGTGGAAGGGTGGTCGGCGGCCGGGGGATGATGACCCGTCTGTTGCCTGGAAGTTCTGCAGCGTCACCCGGCGCGAATTCTCTCGGAGCGGAGAACAGGGGATGAAGCTGGACTCAGTGGGACCTCCCAGGTACGTCTCATTGAGGAAATTCCGGCAAAACAACATGTCCGTGAGTCAACGGGTTTCTTCAATGACGGTGCAACAGTGAGCCGTCGAATAAAAGGGGTGAGGACGCCGTCTTTCCCTGACCACGAAAATTTATTTCTATCGATCTACGTTACATACAGCCAATCAGTTTGTTGCAAATAGTAGCTTAACTCTTAAAGCTTTTTATGTATACACTTCTACGGTGGTGGGGTGAAGAGAAATGCTCCGATTTCTTTATCTGAAAACTCTTTTCTATCAAAACAATCGTCATTAATATTCTACCTCTTTATTATTCATGTCTACATTGTAAGACGTGTATATTTCTATTGTCTATTGTCAAATCACCATTTATGAAAGATGTTTATATTTTATTAATAGGATTAAGTAGGAATAATTAATATTTGTCATGTCGGAAATAATTGTGGTAGCAGGGAATGTCTGCACCAAAGTATTGTTGACAAAACAGACCGCAAATTGATAGAATTGTAGTAAAAATGACGGGAGAGACAGCGTATGGATAGATTTTAAGAGAAGAGAGGGAAAGACCGCGCATTGATACATTTTGTAATGGTAGCAGGGATTGTCTGCACCAGAAAGCATTGTTGGCAGGAGAGACCGCACTTAAGCGTTCGTAGGAAGTCAGTAGTAAGCGAGAAGTGAAGCGAGTCGGTAGCAGGTCTGAAGCGAGAGGTTGAGAGGAGCGGTGTGCCTGCCAGCCACCAGCTATGATTTACAAGAGATTATAAACGGATGTACAGAGACATCAGCTAACTACTATCATAAGAGGAACTAATATTATTGTATTATTTTATTTGAGACACTCAAGACTACTGAAGGTATGTTTGTGCAATGCTAGTTGTAAGATTATTGTAAAAAGTAAGTCCCATTTGAACGTTTGTAAAATCATTTCAATCAGAATATAATTAATTTTTACCAGCAATATTGCATTTCTAATTATTATCCATCCCAAAAACCATCAACGTAAAACTTTGCAAAATTTTGTTGTTGTCAAGTGAAAAACTATCAATTACGTAACTTCAGTCATATTAATTAAAGAATAACGTCAGCTTTGCTATTAAAGAATAACGTCAGCTTTGGTAATAAATACAGCCACTTATTATGACAGCCCACCAGCAGCTAATAGAGTATAGTAAAACAGAGTAAGTATATTCATGTCGCAGTTCGATGTAGCTTAACAAGAAGAAGGGACCGGTTGGTAGGACATGTTCTGAGGCATCAAGGGATCACCAATTTAGTATTGGAGGGATGCGTGGAGGGTAAAAATCGTGGAGGGAGACCAAGAGATGAATACACTAAGCAGATTCAGAAGGATGTAGGTTGCAGTAAGTACTGGGAGATGAAGAAGCTTGCACAGTATAGAGTAGCATGGAGAGCTGCATCAAACCAGTCTCAGGACTGAAGATCACAACAACAAACAACAACAACATGCTACAATTCGGAGTGTTCTACCGGCAAAGGACCGCAAATACGAGAATGTACGCTTGAAGCATAAAGACGTAGAATGTTGATAACGTTTGTTTTATTTAAAAAGCCTTAACAGTTTTCGCATAAAATGTCGAAGACACTACCTGTCAGCATCTCCTCGTACGCATGTACATCTACAGCGTCGGATTACTTCTCTCTCTCTCTCTCTCTCTCTCTCTCTCTCTCTCTCTCTCTCTCTGTCTCTCTCTCTCTCTCTCGTTACAGCTGTAGTAATTTACGAGTCCTGCTGCCACAATGGCGTCTATTTAGGAGAAAGCGCGATGTGTTTTGTACTTTCATGAAACACGGTCGCCTGCAAAAGTTAACTGGCAGTCCTGAAGCGCCTATGGTCTAAATTTGCCGTATGTGAAGAACATAAAACGATGGTGTGGAACCTTCAAAGAGACTGGCAGTGTTGACGACAAGGCAAGAAACGGTAGACCTGGGGCGTGAAAACAATAAATACACGCCTACGTTCACGTCTGTGTGACGTCAGCGATGTAGTGCTAACGGTCGGCAGGCATAGTCGCATATTTTTTTCGAAGGTTTCGTCAAACTTCTTTGACCAAACAGCTCTGCTGGAGCTATTACACGACCGTAAATTTTTTCGTCACAGTCGTTCGGGAAAGAATTCCGAACAGTTAACAACAGCATGTGTTGGCGGCGAGTGCGCTGCTTGAAAAGAAAGAGAAATGGAAACGATAGTGGTTGAAACCGTGGACAGCGAGGGGAGAAGCTCGAAGTGTTCAGCAGAATTAGCTGCGAAAACTACAGCGCGAGGACGTAAAGAAGAACAAAAATTATTTGAGAATGGGCGAACAAAGGTTGCAGTTTGCCTTCATGAAAGTGGACCCTCATATTTGCTTTCACGATACTCATTTAAGACATGCCAGTTCTTAATTTCCTTCTTCATAATCGATGTTTTTGGAAAGTCTACAGCTGTGTCATTCATGACTTAAATAATGAAACACTGCACTAATTGAGTATTTTTTGTGCTTAGTATGGTGATTTTCGACAATTTGTCATCATGAAAAGGAAATATTCACATAGGCATTTTTCGTGGTGTTTGTATGTCTGTTATTTCGCCTTCCTTGCCTTATAGTTATGTTTTATGGTTTACTGCAATCTGACACATTTCTTTTGTCCCATTTTCCGAAACAGCACATAAAATATCTATGAAAATCTTTGTACTTGAAATTGAGAATAAATTCTTTCAAGCCATCTTGCATAAATACACAACTATTTAAGTCATGATCTCTTTTTCTGCTAAAGGTCCTCTGATGGCTAAATTAAGATTTATAGTAACAGGCGAAAGCTATTTCAACTTCCAATATAGTGCTCGAATCCCATGTACTATTTTATGCATTGTTCCAGTAACACGTGAACCAATATATAAATCACCTAATGACGAAATTATGAAGATTAAGTACGGTGCAAATAAATACAATTATTTCTCTTACGTATACAGTGAACACACTCGGCTTTTCACACTCCCATCTCCTTCCACACCCTTACTTTTTTACGTGTAAGCTTCACGTCATCCACAGTGCAGCATTTTCGAATGCAGCTAATTGCTGGAGCTGTTTCTTCGTAAGATTCCAGAAGCTTAGTACGGTTTTTGTAGTCAGCGTGCTTTGAGGTAGGATGAATTTCGTATTCTTGACACTTTCCAATAATCACTGTGGTGGTAGTCACGTGACAAACATACTTCGTTATTTTATAGCTTGTTGTTGTTGTTGTTGTTTTGGTCTTCAGTCCTGAGACTGGTTTGATGCAGCTCTCCAAGCTTCTTCATCTCCCAGTACCTACCGCAACCTACATCCTTCTGTATCTGCTTAGTGTATTCATCTCTTGGTCTCCCTCTACGATTTTTACCCTCCACGCTGCCCTCCAGTACTAAATTGGTGATCCCTTGATGCCTCAGAAATTGTCCTAAGAACCGATCCCTCCTTCTAGTCAAGTTGTGCCACAAACTCCTCTTCTCCCAAATTTTATTCAATACCTCCTCATTAGTTATGAGATCTACCCATCTAATCTTCAGCACTCTTCTGCAGCACCACATTTCGAAAGCTTCTATTCTCTTCTTGTCGAAACTAGTTATCGTCCATGCTTCACTTCAATACATGGCTACACTCCATACAAATACTTTCAGAAACTACTTCCTGACACTTAAATCTATACTCGATGTTAACAAATTTCTATTCTTCAGAAACGCTTTCCTTGCCATTGCTAGTCTACATTTTATATCCTCTCTACTTCGACCATCATCAGTTATTTTTCTCCCCAAATAGTAAAACTCCTTTACTACTTTAAGCGTCTCATTTCCTAATCTAATTCCCTCAGCATCACCCGAGTTAATCCGACTACATTCCATTATCCTCGTTTTGCTTTTGTTGATGTTCATATTATACCCTCCTTTCAAGACACTGTCCATTCCGTTCAACTGCTCTTCCAAGTCCTTTGCTGTCTCTGACAGAATTAAAATGTCATCGGCGAACCTCAAAGCTTTTAATTCTTCTCCATGGATTTTAATATCTACTCCAAACTTTTCTTTTGTTTCCTTTACTGCTTGCTCAATATACAGATTGAATAACATCGGGGAGAGGCTACAACCCTGTCTCACTCCCGTCCCAACCACTGCTACCCTCTCATGCCCCTTCACACTTATAACTGCCATCTGGTTTCTGTACAAATTGTAAATAGCCTTTCGCTCCCTGTATTTTACCCCTGCCACCTTCAGATTTTGAAAGAGAGTATTCCAATTAATATTGTCAAAAGCTTTCTCTAAGTATACAAATGCTAGAAACGTAGGTTTGCCTTTCCTTGATCTTTCTTCTAAGATAAGTCGTAAGGTCAGTATTGCCTCACGTGTTCCAGTGTTTCTATGGAATCCAAACTGATCTTCCCCGAGGTCGGCTTCTACCACTTTTTCCATTCGTCTGTAAAGAATTTGCGTTAGTATTTTGCAGTTGTCACTTATTAAACTGATAGTTCGGTAATTTTCACATCTGTCAGCACCTGCTTTCTTTGGGATTGGAATTATTATATTCTTCTTGAAGTCTGAGGGTATTTCGCCTGTCTCGTACATCTTGCTCACCAGATGGTAGAGTTTTGTCAGGACTGGCTCTCCCAAGGCTGTCAGTGGTTCTAATGCAATGTTGCCTACTCCCGGGGCCTTGTTTCGACTTAGGTCTTTCAGTGCTCTGTCAAACTCTTCACGCAGTATCATATCTCCCATTTCATCTTCATCTACATCCACTTCCATTTCCGTAATATCGCCCCTGTATTGACCCTCTATATACGCCTTCCACCTTTCTGCTTTCCCTTTCTTGCTTTGAACTGGGTTTCTATCTGAGCTCTTGATATTCATACAAGTGGTCCTCTTTTCTCCAAAGGTCTCTAATTTTCCTGTAGGCAGTATCTATCTTACTCCTCATGAGATAAGCCTCTACATCCTTACATTTGTCCTCTAGCCATCCCTGCTTAGCCATTTTGCTCTTCCTGTCGATCTCACTTTTGAGACGTTCGTATTCCTGTTTGCCTGTCTCACTACCTGCATTTTTGTATTTACTCCTTTCATCAATTACATTCAGTATCTCTTCTGTTACCCAAGGATTTCTACTAGCCGTCGTCTTTTTACCTACTTGATCCTCTGCTGCCTTCACTATTTCATTCCTCAAGTCTACCCATTCTTCTTCTACTGTATTTCTTTCCCCCATTCCTGTCAATTGTTCCCTTATGCTCTCCTTGAAACTCTGTGCAACCTCTGGTTCTTTCAGTTTATCCAGGTCCCATCTCCTTAAATTCCCACCTTTTTGCAGTTTCTTCAGTTTTAATCTACAGTTCATAACCAATAGATTGTGGTCAGAGTCCACATCTGCCCTTGGAAATGTCTTACAATTAAAAACCTGGTTCCTAAATCTCTGTCTTACCATTATATAATCTATCTGAAACCTTTTAGTATCTCCGGGGTTCTTCCATATATACAACCTTCTTTCATGATTCTTGAACCAAGTGTTAGCTGTGATTGATTTATGCTCTGTGCAAAATTCTACCAGGCGGTTTCCTCTTTCATTTCTTAGCCCCAATCCATATTCACCTACTACGCTTCCTTCTCTTCTTTTTCCTACTGTCGAATTCCAGTCAACCATGACTATTAAATTTTCGTCTCCCTTAACTACCTGAATAATTTCTTTTATCTCATCATACATTTCATCAATTTCTCTATCATCTGCAGAGCTAGTTGGCATATAAACTTGTACTACTGTAGTAGGCATGGGCTTTGTGTCTATCTTGGCCACAATTATGCGTTAACTATGCTTTTTGTAGTAGCCTATCCCCATTCCTATTTTTTTATCATTATTAAACCGATTCCTGCATTACCCCTATTTGATTTTGTATTTATAACTCTATATTCACCTGACCAAAAGTCTTGTTTCTCCTGCCACCGAACTTCACTAATTCCCACTATATCTAACTTTAACCTATCCATTTCCCTTTTTAAATTTTCTAATCTACCTGCCCGATTAAGGGATCTGACATTCCACGCTCCGATCCGTAGAACGCCAGTATTCTTTCTCCTGATAACGACGTCCTCCTGAGTAGTCCCCGCCCGGAGATCCGAATGGGGGACTATTTTACCTCCGGAATATTTTACCCAAGAGGACGCCATCATCATTTAATCATACTTACTTTAAGGGTGAGTAGTGGAAATGTATTTGCTCATTAAGGACCAGGTGAGAACTCTTTGACTGGTGTTTATTAATGGCCAGAATTTCGAGTAATTTTAGCTTTCTGTCTTAGTTCCTATATGGGAAACATCACATTTCACATCATATGAATAATATTCATTCAGAGTGTGCTCAGCGAAAATGGAATCTTTGTTTTCAGCCTCCAACTCCTTTGATTCTCAGTCTAGTAGTTACAGCCTCTAACAATACCACCACTTGCAAAGTAGGTTAGAAATCAGATTAATAATGTTGCTCACGCAGCATATGTTCGCTTTATCGGGCAACAACAAAGTTATTGACTGTGGATGGTATCGTCAGAATGGAAATAATGAAGTCACTGTAAGAAAGTCATTAATTTTGGCGATTATCTTGAATCGATTCCCATGTAGATTTCGTCGAAGTTGTTATGGCTCATCTTGTTGATTCTAGGGTGATTCCACTTTGACTGCTAGAAGGTCCAGATCTGTATTTTAGCAATATTTGAAGACCTAACAAATGCGTTTTTCAGGAAATTGTTAATGATTAAACAATCGCAGATCAGAACAATGGTATGGTAGAAATAATTTTTGACTTGGTGTTCACGATCCACATTTTTATTAAACTTCTCGTAAATTCACATATACACTCCTGGAAATGGAAAAAAGAACACATTGACACCGGTGTGTCAGACCCACCATACTTGCTCCGGACACTGCGAGAAGGCTGTACAAGCAATGATCACACGCACGGCACAGCGGACACACCAGGAACCGTGGTGTTGGCCGTCGAATGGCGCTAGCTGCGCAGCATTTGTGCACCGCCGCCGTCAGTGTCAGCCAGTTTGCCGTGGCATACGGAGCTCCATCGCAGTCTTTAACACTGGTAGCATGCCGCGACAGCGTGGACGTGAACCGTATGTGCAGTTGACGGACTTTGAGCGAGGGCGTATAGTGGGCATGCGGGAGGCCGGGTGGACGTACCGCCGAATTGCTCAACACGTGGGGCGTGAGGTCTCCACAGTACATCGATGTTGTCGCCAGTGGTCGGCGGAAGGTGCACGTGCCCGTCGACCTGGGACCGGACCGCAGCGACGCACGGATGCACGCCAAGACCGTAGGATCCTACGCAGTGCCGTAGGGGACCGCACCGCCACTTCCCACCAAATTAGGGACACTGTTGCTCCTGGGGTATCGGCGAGGACCATTCGCAACCGTCTCCATGAAGCTGGGCTACGGTCCCGCACACCGTTAGGCCGTCTTCCGCTCACGCCACAACATCGTGCAGCCCGCCTCCAGTGGTGTCGCGACAGGCGTGAATGGAGGGACGAATGGAGGCGTGTCGTCTTCAGCGATGAGAGTCGCTTCTGCCTTGGTGCCAATGATGGTCGTATGCGTGTTTGGCGCCGTGCAGGTGAGCGCCACAATCAGGACTGCATACGACCGAGGCACACAGGGCCAACACCCGGCATCATGGTGTGGGGAGCGATCTCCTACACTGGCCGTACACCACTGGTGATCGTCGAGGGGACACTGAATAGTGCACGGAACATCCAAACCGTCATCGAACCCATCGTTCTACCATTCCCAGACCGGCAAGGGAACTTGCTGTTCCAACAGGACAATGCACGTCCGCATGTATCCCGTGCCACCCAACGTGCTCTAGAAGGTGTAAGTCAACTACCCTGGCCAGCAAGATCTCCGGATCTGTCCCCCATTGAGCATGTTTGGGACTGGATGAAGCGTCGTCTCACGCGGTCTGCACGTCCAGCACGAACGCTGGTCCAACTGAGGCGCCAGGTGGAAATGGCATGGCAAGCCGTTCCACAGGACTACATCCAGCATCTCTACGATCGTCTCCATGGGAGAATAGCAGCCTGCATTGCTGCGAAAGGTGGATATACACTGTACTAGTGCCGACATTGTGCATGCTCTGTTGCCTGTGTCTGTGTGCCTGTGGTTCTGTCAGTGTGATCATGTGATGTATCTGACCCCAGGAATGTGTCAATAAAGTTTCCCCTTCCTGGGACGATGAATTCACGGTGTTCTTATTTCAATTTCCAGGAGTGTACTTCTTCTTAATTGTCACTTCATCAAGAAAACAGTTTTGTATCAATCTTCATATATTTAATTTCCACTTTAACCAAACACAAGACTTGACTGTTCTTTTAGAAAGCGAAGTAACAACTTAACTTCTGCAAAGTGAAACTAAGACTGCTCTGTGCGCATTCGCGCCAAAATCATTACAATTAAGTCAAAGATTATGACAGTCTCACAGAAAGGAATACACACAAGAACCATATCACTGCAACATATCGATACATCGGAGTACCTATACATTAATAAAACCAAATGTGAATATTGTCACAAAAATATGTCTGTTACTTCGCAGAAAAATAGTACGATATTACTGGTATCGAGAACTGGGGTTGGAGTGCCGTAATGGTCACGTAAATAAAGAACCATTACAAGCCCTACCTGATTGACCTACATATAATTTGCCACACAGATTGCAGGAAATCCTATAAATTTCGCTCTGTTCTGAAGATGGAATCTTATCTTTACTGATGAACAGAAAGTGGGCAACAGCATTCCTAGTGTGAAAAGGTGGAGTGTATTTCCTGGGTTTTAGTTTACTGACAAGAACGAGTGAAGTTCTACCCACATATAGCATGGGGGCCGATTTGTTACCAGTGTGGTTTGGTGCTGCCTGCGGCGGATGAAGAAGTGCTGTTATCCTCTGACTCAAGTTCGAGAATTCAGACTGAGAGTCTGATAACAAACAAACGATAATGTTTTGTGGTGTAATTACAAATTAACAGTTTCAGATCTTTTCCTTTGCTTGTAGCGTGAAACCTTACTTCCTGTCAAATTTCACGATCCTGTATTAACATTAACTACCCTATGGTGTTTTGATGAGTGAGTTTGCGAGTATCACAGTATGTAGCGTAAATGAACGTGTCTTTTGATAGCATTGACTTAGAAGCAAACGTTAATTCACCCAGAGACCATAGACTTCAGTATCTGACATACACTTCAGCTTGATACGTTTACCTGTTCCGAAGAAAAAGGGATCTATCTTAACAGACGGACGGACAGACATACAGTCTGATAACAAATTACAAAGACTTTTTTTCGTGTTATGTAATTACTGATTAACATTTCTCGGATTTTTTCCGTTGGTTGTGCTGTTACACCATGCTTCTTGCCATCTTTCATGGTTCTGGGTCAACAGGAAATACCCTGTAGGTTTTGATGAGTGACATCTTTATCTTTTGAAATCCTGTCTTCCTCTGTTGCGTGTAATATTGCGGTATATTAGATAGATTAAACAGGATCCCACTCAACAAGACAAGCTATGAAAAAGAAATGAGTACAATCATACAACAACGAGTATGACGCACATGTAATACACAGGCTCAATCAAAACATAAAAATACAAATACAAAACAAACACAAGAATTCCAGTATACAAGATAACTCACAAGCTGCAGACTTACAAACACAGTCAACCAACACACACAATGAAAACATCACACAGAAAAGAACCAGATAATATACTATGACTTACACACATAAATTAGCACACAGAGTTGCCAACATACTAAAGAGATAGGATTTTCACATAGCAAATAAGACTGAGCAAACCCTCCAATCGCGCCTAAGTCAACCAACTATCAAGAGGGATAAATTCCAGGGATCAGGAATATAAAAACTTAAATATCAAAGTTGTGATGCAGTATACAAAGGCATGACATGCACGAATTTTAAAACATGGTACAAACCATTCCACATGTGCACAATATTTAAAACACCATAACCACCACCCTACAAACAAGGAACAGGAAAAGAAAATAATGAGAGTAAACAACCATGACAAATACCTTATACAAATGCAAGAAAAATTCCACATTCAGAAAGCCATCGCTGAAAACAAACATGTGATAAATGAGCAAACACACATCAGTACAGGCTCCCTACTACACTTAAAGAAATGATAAGATAAAAAATTGTCCGTTTCACACAAGCAGCCACAAAAAGCTCACCAGAATAAATATTGTTTCACACAAACACACACTATATATATATATATATATATATATATATATATATATATATAAGAAGTTAAAGAAATAATGAAGTCACTCAAGAATCGTAGAGCACCAGGAGAAGATGGCATCATCGCGGAAATCTGGAAGTTGCAAGACCCAGAACTCACCAAAGACATCCACAGGATCTTGGAAGACATCTGGAAGACCATGAAAATTCCTGGCGACTGGAAAACTGCCCTGATACACCCACTACACAAAAAAGGTGACGAGACTGACCCGAACAACTTCAGAGGAATATCCCTACTACCGGTCACATACAAGATCCTCTCTAAAGCTTTACTGAACAGACTAGAATGCCAAACCGACCACTTGATTGGGGAATACTAAGCAGGCTTCCGTAAAGGGTGGTCTTGTGCGGAACAAATTTGGAACCTGAAAATGATTTTACAACACAAACAGAACCTGATCATTACCTTTGTTGACTTCAAAAAGGCGTACGACTCTATCGACCGGAAAACTCTCTTCAATATTCTAGCAGAATACAAAGTAGACAACAAAACACGGGCTATCATAGAGCAAACTTTAACCAACACGACCTTCAAAGTAAAGTTTTGTGGGGAACTATCAGAGCCCTTTGAAATTCGCACAGGTGTCCGACAAGGCGATGGCTTCTCACCTCTCCTTTTCAATCTGGTGTTAGATAAGGTCATAAAAGAATGGGAAACATCACAACAGGGGATAACCTTAGGAAACCTACAGATTACATGCCTGGCTTTTGCAGACGATTTGGCGATTGTCACGAAAGGTATAAAGGAAACAAAAGACGCTATTGAAAAACTGCACGAAATCGCTTCCAAAACTGGACTACAGATCTCTTACGAAAAGACACAGTTTATGAGCACAAAGAAACTCTCATCTCTGAACACAAAGTATGGCACGATTTACAAAACGGCAAACTTCAAATACCTCGGTGAAACACTACAAATGAGTGGACATAACAGAGACTCAAGCGAAGAAAGAAAGACTAAACTGGACAAGGCATACAAAGTAGTGTGGAATCATTACAACAAGAAGTCTATCTCACAAAAAGCCAAATTACGCCTCTACGACACGGTGGTGCTCCCCGAGGCACTATATGCAGCAGAGACCACACTAATCCTAGGGCATACACGTATCAGACAAATAGAAAAAGTAGAACGGAAAATACTTAGGAAAATATTTGGCGCAACTAACAACAATGGAATATGGATCAAGAAACCTACAGAGGAACTATACAAACATACGGAGACAATCACAGAAAAGATTAGAAAACGCAGACTACAATTCTATGGACACCTATACAGAATGCCATCACACAGGCTGACCAAACAGATCTTTGACTGGGTAACCACTAGAAACAACAAATGGGTGGCAGAGGTAGAAAACGACCTGAACCAGCTCAACATAACAGCAGACACAATAAACGACAGAATAAAGTTCAGAAACATCATTAAGAAAAGTAAACTACATGAGATACAATGCGACAAACGAACAGGCATAAAATGGACCGAAGAACGCAAGCAAGATCACAGCCAGAAGATGAAAGAAATATGGGCAACCAAAAAGGCAATCAAGATGAAGCCGAAGACACAAAGCCGACAAGAAGCATGGACAGAGGACCGGAAACAGAAACACAGCGAGCGAATGAGGGAAGTTTGGGCAGCAAAAGGAACTGGCCATGTAGTTTAGTCCAAATGCGCTCTTTAAGGGCAAAACACCAATAATAATAATAATAATATATATATATATATATATATATTATATATACTCGGGACGGACCAAAACTATCACATCCTCGAGGATAAGTACCCGGAGTAAAAACCGGCGAAACGAAGAAAACTAACACAAAAGCCCAGACACGTCTGTGTGGTAACCACCGGTACTCTGGCCAGCGTCTGTCACCAATGGTGCGGCTGATACGAGCTCCAGGAACTGAAAATCCCTGGTTCTACCAAACTGGCGCAAGCCAGACGAATTACAAGCATAATGGCAAGTACACCTAAAAACAACATTACCCCAGGTGGACGATCCACCCGTCGCGAGACGGCAACCAGGCACTCGGATTCTGGGGGACCTGGAGATGTACTAAAGGGGGAGTCGGAGCGCTCTGGCAAACTACCCAAGAAAACACACACACACTTTGGCACCTTCAACATACAGACACCAATACAAACGGGAAAATTACACAATCTAACAACGGAACTCACCAGTCAAAAGATCTCGGTCCTAGCGCTACAAGAAACAAGATACACGGATTCAGACACAATAGACTACGGAAACTACAGATTCTTCATGAGTGGAACCAACAGGAAAATCGGCAAAGGAGGAGCACTCCTCGGCATGGCCTTCGCAGTAAACAAAAACATCCTAGACTCAGTAAAAGAAGTCAACGCGATCAACAACAGGCTCATGACCATGCGAATCAAACACGCCAACAAGAACTACACCCTCATCAACGTACATGCCCCCACGAACGCAGACAACAAGGACAAACCAGAAGAAACAGACAAATTCTGGGACAAACTCGAAACCACCCTGGCAAAAATACCCCAAGACAACGCGAAAATTCTACTAGGCGATTTCAACGCACAAATCGGCAGAGAAAAATGCTACAGAAAATCAGTAGGAAATTTCCCTGCACACAATTTCACCAACAAAAACGGCACCAGACTGATCGAACTCTGCCAGCAAAACAACCTCAAAATCATGTCAACCTCCCTGATGAAAAAGCCCAGGAAACAAAAGACGTGGCGATCACCAGTCCACTCACTAGGCGAATTCCAGATAGATCACGTGGCACTCTCCTATGACAACCAGAAAGAAATCCACGACGTCCAAGTGAGAAAAGGCGCCAACATAGATTCGGACCACTACCTAACAAGAATCAAAATCAAACTCACACCAAGAAGACAACACAAAAAGAAATTGACCTCACCGAAATTTGATACAAGAAAGATCAGAGAATCGAACATCACAGAACACTGGGAAAAACAAGAGGCGAAAGATTGGACCAGCTTTAAACAAAAAATTGTGAACACAGCCAAAGAACTGATCCCGCTGACTAGAAAACCCAGGCACCCTTGGTGGAACCCTACCTGCGAAATCGCCCTACAAAATCGAAGAACAGCTTTCACAAACTACAACAGCAACAAAACACAAGAAACACAGGACAACTTCTATGAAATTCGAAGACAAACATCGAAAACAATAAGACAAGAGAAACGCAAATACATAAACGATCAGCTAAACTCCATCGAAGAAGACTTCAGAAATTTCAACACACGGGATTTCTACAGGACGTTCGCCAACCAAGTCAAAGGATACTCACCACAGAAACTCTGCTTCAGAAAAGAAGACGGAAAACTGGCACTTACCAACAAAGAAAACTGTGAAGAGCTCGCGAAGTACTTTTCAAAATTACTAAATTGCCCGGAACCTAACTCAACCTTCGAACCCCGAGAACCGGCCAACGCACCGGAAGACTCACCAAAACCAACAAAAGAAGAAATCCTCCACTGCATAAAGAAACTGAAAAACAACAAGGCAGCCGGTGAAGACGGAATAACGGCAGAACTGCTGAAGAACCTAGGACCAAACTCGCTAAACGAAACCACACAAATCATACAGAACACCTGGACAACCGAAATCATACCTGACGACTGGAAGACCGCACTCATTCACCCGCTACACAAGAAAGGCGACAGGACAGACACAAACAATTATAGAGGAATTTCCCTGCTACCGGTCATCTACAAAATTCTATCAACCTGCCTTCTCACCAGAACGCAAGGACAACTGGAACCCGCCATTTCGGAATACCAAGCGGGTTTCAGACCCAACAGTGCCTGTCCCGAACAAATCTTCAACCTGAAATTGATCATAAAATCCCACATGACAAGCCCCAAAAAAATCATCTGCACTTTCGTCGACTTCAAAAAGGCTTACGACTCGATCGACAGAAAGTCCCTCATCCAAATCCGCAGAGAAAAAGGCCTAGACCAAAAGACCCGAAGACTAATCGAACAGACACTAACCAATACAAAATCCAAAGTCAAATTCATAGGCGAAATCTCGGACCCCTTTGAAATCCACACTGGTCTAAGACAAGGGGATGGACTATCCCCGCTATTGTTCAACATCGTCCTGGACAAAGTAATGAGCGAATGGGAAGCTGAAGTCAGGAGACAAAACACCTGGAGACCAGTCACATTAGGAAGGAAAAGACTGGAAATCCCTTACCTAGAATTCGCAGATGACCTAGCGATACTGACCTATGACCCAACATCAGCAAAAACACACATCGAAATCCTGAAAGAATGCGCCGAGAAAGTCGGCCTACAAATCTCTTTTGAAAAAACGCAAGTTCTAACAAGAGAAGGCGACGACATCACAACCAAGTACGGCAAAATTAAAGGGGTCACACACTTCAGATACCTAGGCGAAATCATCGAACCGACCGGAACAGAGAAACTGGCTTACGAAGACAGACAACAGAATACACGGAAATCACTAGGCATGGTACGAAACGTCTACAACAAACAATGCATTTCCAGAAACACCAAGATCAGACACTATAACACAGTGATCAAACCCGCCGTACTGTATGCCAGCGAAACACTAGCACTCAACAGGAAAATCAAAATTGAAGAAATCAAAAAAGAAGAACGCAAAATCATGAGGAAAATTTTAGGAGGAAGACCCACACCAGATGGCTACAGACTACAGAAGAACTCAACAGTAGAAGCATGTTCGAACATCGAGAACGATATGAGAAAAAGGCGCCTTAAATTCTACGGACATTTAGATAGACTTCCTGAAACAAGACTCACCAAGAAAATTCTAGAACACATCAAGACACTTAAAGTCTCGACACCCTGGATGGAAGGAGTCCGAAAAGACCTACAAGCAATTGGCACCACAAACACCACAGACAGAAGCACCTTCCGAAAACACATAGACAATTGGGAAGTAAAGTCAGAAGCGCTAAAACAGCGGACCAAACAAGAATGGTCTGAGGAGAGAAAAGAGGCCCTCTCCAAGAGAATGAAGGAGTACTGGAAGGACAAGAAGAACAAGCCTTCAAAGTCATAAGCTTAACGATTTCCTTTTAGGGAAAATTCGCCAACAATAATATATATATATATATATATATATATATATATATATATATATATATATATATATATATATAATAACACAGATACTTCAAAATGTCTCTATTCAGTTCCTAGTGCTGTGAAATGTGGAAAAACCCATGTGGGAATTATAAGAAGAGGAACGGCACCGAAAATGGAACAGGAACGTAATATGTAGAAAATCGTCCACGGAACCTGTAAGTAGAATTTAATATATTGCAACATAATAGCAAAAACCAGCCAGCAGAACTGTTTGTAACCTATAGGTACATTGCCCAAAATGTAAACTAAATAGTAAAAATATGTACATATTTCAGGCCACTGAAGATGCCTTGGAGAGAATAAAGCCGAATCGCGTATGGCGTTCACTTACAGTCAGACGGTCCAAAAGTAAAAATATCAATATACCATAAGTTTAATAAGTGAGTTTATGAATATCAAAATATGTGACATAATTGGCCGTGTCTTTTGATTGCATTGACTTAGAAGCTATAATTTTTGCTCTGTCAAGATACTATAGGTCCTAATACGTGAAATAAATTTCACCTTCATATGTCTACCGGCTCCCGAGGAAAACGGTTTCGAACAGTTGGAGCTAGACAGATAGGAAGGCAGACGGGCAAAAAAGTGATAATATAAAGGACCCATTTTTACGGTCTGAACTATGGAAACGCAGATAGACAGGCAGACGGACAAAAAAGTACACTACTGGCCATTAAAATACAACACCACGAAGATGACGTGCTACAGACCCGAAATTTAACCGACAGGAAGACGATGCTGTGATATGCAAATCATTAGCCGGCCGTGGTGGCCAAGCGGTTAAAGGCGCTCCTGTCTGGAACCGCGCGGCCGCTACGGTCGCAGGTTCGAATCCTGCCTCGGGCATGGATGTGTGTGATGTCCATAGGTTAGTTAGGTTTAAGTAGTTCTAAGTTCTAGGGGACTGATGACCTTAGAAGTTAAGTCCCATAGCGCTCAGAGCCATTTTTTTGCAAATCATTAGCTTTTCAGACCGTTCACGCAAGGTTGGCGCCGGTGGCGACACCTACAGCGTGCTGGGTGGACGAAAGTTTCCAACCGATTTCTCATACGCAAACAGCACTTGACCGGCATTGCCTGGTGAAACGTTGTTGTGATGCCTCGTGTAAGGAGGAGAAATGTGTACCGTCACGTTTCTGACTTTGATAAAGATCAGATTGTAGCCTATCGCGATTGCGGTTTATCGTATTGCGACATTACTGCTCGCGTTGGTCGAGATCCAATGACTGTTAGCAGAATATGGAATCGGTGGGTGCAGGAGGGTAATACGGAACGCCGTGCTGGATCCCAATGGCCTCGTATCACTAGCAGTCGAGATGACAGGCATCTTATCCGCACGGCTGTAACGGATCGTGCAGCCACCTCTCGATCCCTGAGTCAAGAGATGGGGTTGTTTGCAAGACGACAACCACCTGCACGAACAGTGCGACGACGTATGAAGCAGCATGGACTATCAGCTCAGAGACCATGGCTGCGGTTACCCTTGACGCTGCATCACAGACAGGAGTGCCGAACCTGGGTGCATGAATGGCAAAACGTCATTTTTTCGGATGAATCCAGGTTCTGTTTACAGCATCATGATGGTCGCATCCGTGTTTGGCGACATTGCCGTGAATGCACATTGGAAGCGTGTATTCGTCAACGCCATACTGGCGTATCACCCGGCGTGATGGTATGGGGTGCCATTGGTTACACGTCTCGGTCACCTCTTGTTCGCATTGACGGCACTTTGAACAGTGGACGTTACGTTTCAGATGTGTTACGACCCGTGGCTCTACCCTTCATTCGATCCCTGCGAAACCCTACATTTCAGCAGGATAATGCACGACCGCATGTTGCAGCTCCTGTACGGGCTTTTCTGGATACAGAAAATGTTCGACTGCTGCCCTGGCCAGCACATTCTCCAGATCTCTCACCAATTGAAAGCGTCTGGCCAATGGTCGCCGAGCAACTGGCTCGTCACAGTACGCCAGTCACTACTCTTGATGAACTGTGGTATCGTGTTGAAGCTGCATGGGCAGCTGTACCTGTACACGCAATCCAAGCTCTGTTTGACTCAATGCCCAGGCGTATCAAGGCTGTTATTACGGCCAGAGGTGGTTGTTCTGGGTACTGATTTCTCAGGATCTATGCACCCAAATTGCGTGAAAATATAATCACATGTCAGTTCTAGTATAATATATTTGTCCAATATCCTTTTATCATCTGTATTTCTTGGTGTAGCAATTTTAATGTCCAGTAGTGTAATACTACAACGGTTCTATTTTTACTGTCTGAATTGGGGAACCGCAAAAATTATTATTATTATGAGCAGTCCTAGTATAATCCGCCACAGACTGTAATGCGCTTTTCGGAGAACGGATATAGATGCCACACCTCGTTACGTCATCGCCTCCTGCACGTGTAAATTCTCATGGATAACTACACATTGTCTTGAGCACGCCGCTCCCACCGCCTCGCGAACCTTAGCCGAGTCCTGGCGTGTGATTTACGCCTTTCAGCCATCCCTTGGGCCCTTCAGTCCTTCCCTCGACCGATATCACCCCTCCTCCCTTTCTCCTCCCACCCCTCCTCTCCCTACCTTCATACACGGCTACACCGCGGCGCAAAACTTACCTGCATTTCCTGCCGCCATATATAACCGCCTTCATTTCCCGCCGTTGGCGGCCGAAGAGCATCGCACGCGAGTTCCGCGAGCGAGCAGAGAGAATCTTGCAAACGCCCCGCAAAACTTGTATAATATTATTTTTTATCTCTGCCCCTCTAACTCTCTCTCTCTCTCTCTTCATTCCATATCCACACAGGTTGCCCCCTCCCCCCGCTACCTCTTACAATCTCCTACTCCAGATGACGACGCTACGAAAGGGAAATTGGAGGGGTAAGCGAGGCGCGGTTTCGAGTTTCGGCAAGTGGTGGCAGGAAGGCGGCAGAATGCGACCATTTTTCACCGAGCGGCGCCGCAGCTGTCTGTAGGCGGCGCGGCACCCCGCCACTGTCTGCTGCAGACGCAGACCGGCGAACCAGCAGGACCAGCACTGCGCGAAGCGTCGGCAGGTGGCGAACGGTCCCCACATGTACCCGCAGAAAAAAATCCTCACTTATCATTACCTCCCCTGTGACTATTTTCACTCTTCACTGGTATACAGGGTGAAAAGTATTTAAACCGAGAAACTCTGGGAGGTTGTAGGGTTGGGTTGTTTTGGGGAAGAAGACCAGACAGCGAGGTCATCGGTCTCATCGGATGAGGGAAGGATGGGGAAGGAAGACGGCCGTGCCCTTTCAGAGGAACCATCCCGGCATTTGCCTGGAGTGATTTAGGGAAATCACGGAGAACCTAGATCAGGATGGCCGGACGCGGGATTGAACCGTCGTGCTCCCGAATGCGCCACCTCGCACGGTGGAGATTGTAGGGGACATCAAAATAAATATTTTTCCCTAAAGTCATTTTTTCCTACGAGGGTTATTTAAACCGTTGGAGGCCGTATTACGCTCTTCAGTTGATAGAGGCCGTATTACGATCTTCCGTAGTTAGAGGGCGTATTACGCTTTTCAGTTGTAGGCAACTGCTGTCCACCAGTGCAGTAGTGCATTGTCTCTGTTTACTAATGGAGCGATACACCTGGAGTGAGTACACTGATATGGTTGGTGCGTACTACGTAGCGCACCACAGCGGACGAGCTGCACAGCGGGTTTATCAACAACAATATCCTAATCGCCGTATCCCGCATCATACGACATTTGCTGCTGTGTACCAACGTCTGCGTGAGACCGGGTCATTTAGCAGGTTACCTGGACAGCGACTCCGTCGCACAGTAAGAACGCTGCAATTTGAGGAAGCTGTCTTGCAGCATGTGGAGCGGGATCCTTCGATCATCACTCGTGCAGTGGTGCGTCACATGGGGACGAATCAGACGAATGTTAAGAACAGTCCTTCGAGAGTAACTGTTACGTTCATTTCACTTACAGCGTGTCCAAAACCTGGAACCAGTTCATTATCCACCCAGAGCACAGTTTTCGCAGTGGTATCTGGAATAGTGTGAAATGCTTCCTGCATTTTCCATCCTCTGTGTTGTTTACCGATGAAGCAACGTTCCAGGGTGATGGAGTCTTCAACATGCACAATTCGCATGTTTGAAGTGAGGATAACCCACATGCCACGGTTACTAGCGCTCATCAAGTGCGGTTCTTCGTTAATGTGTGGGTCGGTGTTGTTGGAGACTGTTTAATTAGTATCTGCTACCTGGTTGTTGTCACTTGGTCATAAAAAAATGGAAAAGTGTTTGTTGGTTTAATTAATTTGCCGCCAGAGAAATCTTCCTCTACCGGTTTAAATACTCCTCATAGGAAAAAATGACATTAGGGAAAAATATTTGTTTTGATGACTCCTACAACCTCCCAGAGTTTGTCGGTTTAAGGGGCTCCGGAAAGGCTCAAAATCATGAAAAGTTCAATTTTTAGTTTTTTGCAGACTATTACCTTTTAATAGATATATAATTTATTCAATTCCGAAGACTGCAACTATTTTTAAATTTTTTTTGAAATGTGTTCTACATGGGCGTGACCCACTGTGGCGCTGTTAAACTGCTGTCAAATGGTGTTATTATTAACGTCCGTGTTCATCAGGTACATTTTAGTGATGTGAGATAAAGTATGTGCTGTGGCTAACCTGTGATGGTTCAATATATATCGCTGGTGTGATTGTCGATTGTTTCATGTTTATTTACTCTGTCGTTATCTCGAAAATATTCGTAATTAATTCTGTTTCTTGAGTCTCTGTTTTGTTGAAGTATAATAATGAGTAAAAGTAAAGTTATTAGAAATCCACTGAAGGCTTTTAAGAAAAGGAGAAATGTTGGAAAGCCAAAGGTATGTGTTATTACTGTAAACAATAAAGACGATAACCAAGTGAGTGAACCTAACCTCTCAAGTACACCTGCCCATAGCAGTCAAAGTGGGGAAGAAAATACTTCACAGAAGAAGCTTGGTTCAATGAGTGAAAACTATGAATGTTTTATGGGCGAATCGGATGTGAATGAAATGTTTGATATGTCGGTTCTCAAAGGAATTTTTTCAAACCGTGTAAGATGTATTCATTGTAGTGAAGTTGGTCTGGAACTCTCCATAATAAAGCACGTAGGACTTGCTAGTGAAATACAACTGAAATGTGATAAGTGTTCATACATGACCACCTTTTGGAACAGTGTTGCAGTAACTGCAACTGAAGAAAATGGTAGCAAAATCTACGAACACAACAACGAGCGATGCTTGCTTTAGACAAGGAACGCCTTCGGGCTGCAGACAGGGCTGTAAAGAGTCTAGAAATACAAGCAAGAGTAAAGAGGAGGAGGAACAAGAGGAAGCTGGAGGAGGAGTTTGCAGAGGATGAAGATAATCCATTCTATGGACCTGGAATGCACTAAAAAGTTAATCCAATCTTTGTCGCTCGATTCCCAAAACTTTTATTTTCTCATACTAATTACATGTTTTCTAAGGATCTTCCAAACATATTTGTTTCAAACTTTCAGTAAATGTTACACAGTACCATATGCATAATTTAACACAGCCTTTTTCCAAAAAACTGTATATTTTTGAATATATAAATAAAAAATTGCAAAAAAATGTTGTGAATTTTCATTACAATTGAAAAAATCATCTTTAATAACTGAACTAAAATTTTGTAAAATCCCTGTGTTAAGTTGTAGCCCATATTCCAATAAATAATCTGTAAAAAGTTCAGCTTCCTACCTCAAATACTTTGTCAGGAAAGATGTAATTTATAAGCGTTATTTTAACATTGCAAGTATAGGGCGTTCCGGAGCCCCTTAAATACTTTTCACCCTGTATAAGCTGTATACGGGGTCAGGCACCTAATACAGACCACTCCAAATATAGACCGAATCTTTTAAATCCACACATATTATAAAAACGAATTTATGTGTGTGCGTGTGTGTTTTCCCCATCTTCTCCTAACCACTGGATCGGTTTCAACCAGACTCGGTACACAAACATTGATGAGCCAAAACATTATTGGAATCTGTGATTCTTCAGTATCTCCCGGCGTATTTCTTGCTCGAACTGTCCACGGGTATACTGTCGGTCCATAGTGTCCAACGGGCGCAATATTTCGGCGATCAGACATGTCACCATCGTCAGGTGCGCTGACGAACTGAGCTCCTGAGGTTTGTTGTTTTTTATTTTTTTAGCACTTCTCATTCCCGCCTCTGAAGGAGGGCGGCCTGTTTCAGGGCATGCTGGCGTCCCTGTTCAGCCGTAGAGTTTTTACATACTTATTTTTATTTGACACAATTTATGTTTCCTGCAAGTGCGTTGTTATATATGGGTGACAATTTCGTTACAGCAGGTTTTTTTTTTTTTGCAAAAAACAAAAACAAATATAATAACATAACAGATTTTAAGTACAAAAAAGAAGAAAAGGTATGAAATACACAATGTACGTAACGGTAAAAGAGAAAAGACATATAGAATACAAAAACATGTTAACATTATAGGAACTAATTGGGTAATTAAGTTAAATATATGTAACGTATATATGTATGTGTATTTGGTTGATAGTGTGGTGTGTGAGAAGTTGGAGCGTAGCTGGTTTTACATTTTTTTGTAATTATATATAAATAAATATATATATTACAGTATACATTTATAGGTGGTGATGTGTTTCTTCCTTATGTGTTTCCATTTTGGTACGTTTTTGGTTGTTGATTTATCCTGAGAGAGGGCGTGCGGAGTTTAGTGTTGTTTAGATTGTTTGTGTTTCTCGTGGTGGTTTGTGTGTGGCAGATGTGGGTGTGTTTGTGGTTAATCATTTACTCTTTATTCAAGGTGAGTTGGTGTTGTTGTGTTGCAGGATTGGGATGAGGTCAGGGAATCTTTTGGCTGTGTTTTGGGCTATTGTGTGAGATCGGTGTAATTGCCTCGTCCGCTCTAGTCGCCAGTTCGTTTCCTTTGCTGGCCGTCTTTTTGCATAGACGCAATGCTGGTTCCGATGCCCTGCTGAGGTTGTAGCCGGAATCTCGGTTGATGAGTCCGAATTTCGATAGCCTCTCTAACGACGCTGTCCCAGTATATAGATGTCTGTGCCAAGACTGTGCCATGTTGGTAGTCCATTTCGTGATTTTCGGACAAACAGTGCTCTGCGACCACCGACAAGTTGGAGTACCCAAGTCGAGTGTGCCACTATCTTCGATGGTGCGCACCGTCTGTCCTATATAAGTCATCTCACACTGACGCGGAATCTGGTATATGCCGGCCTTCCGCAAACCGAGATCGTCTTTGACACTTCCCAATAATGCTCGCGTTTCATTTGGTGGGCAAAAGACAGTTCCAACTCGGTGTTTCCTCAATATTCGTCCTATTTTCCCCGATAGTGCCCCAGTATACAGTATATAGGCAGTGGCAATCTCTTTCCCCGTGACTTCTTCCGTCACCACACGTTGTTGGGTTGGGTTGTTTTTGGGGAGGAGACCAGACAGCAAGGTCATCGGTCTCATCGGATTAGGAAAGGAAGTGGGCCGTGCCCCTTCGATGGAACTATCCTGAAGCGCTTTAGGGAAATCACGGGAAACCTAAATCAGGACGGCCGGACACGGGATTGAACCGTCGTTCTTCCGAATACGAGTCCAGTGTACTAGCCACTGCGCCACCTCGCTCGGTCCACACGCTGTAGTGTAGACGTGGGGCGGCGAGCGCGTCTGATCTGCCATTCCGAGTACCCGTTTTTCCGGACTACAGTTTTGAGGTGTTCCAATTCTTGGGGCAGACTCTCTGCGTCAAATATGGTGCGCGCCCTGTGCACCAGTGTGTTTAGCACCCCATTCCTTTGCGCCGGGTGATGGTAGCTATCCGCTTGCAAATACAGGTCATGTGCAGAGAACATCAGAGGCACACTCCACTTGGGTACCCCAACAAGTCGGCGGTCTCAGAGCACTGTTTGTCCAAAAATCACGAAATGGACTGCCAACATACCAGGGTCCTGGCACAGACATCTAAATACTGGGACAGTGTCGTTAGAGAGGCTGTCGAAATTCGTACCAGGGACGGATTCATCAACCGAGACTGCGGCTACAACATCAGCAGGGCTCGGGAACCAGCACTGAGTCTAACTAAAAAGACGCTCGGCAAAAGGAGAAGAACGGGAGACCAGGGCGGACGACCCTCAGGGGCTCAGTTCGTCAGCACACCTGACAATGGCGACATGTCTCATCGCCAAAATATTGTGCGCTTTGGACACTATGGACCGGCAGTACACCCGTGGACTCTTCGAGGATTATAACAATCTGCTTAACAGCTTGTTTCTCCGTCTTTGCAACGAAATACATCACTGATTCAGCGTTATCAGGGATCCACGAGTTTGTTGGTAGGTTTCTCCAGGCGCGTGGCATTAGATGTCTACGCACAGGTCATCTAATTCGCTGGTTTGCGTACGCGGTTATGGCACACGATAGCGACCAAGATGGTTTCCATAGGATGTATTGTTGTTGTTGTGGTCTTGAGTCCTGAGACTGGTTTGATGCAGCACTCCATGCTACTCTATCCTGTGCAAGATTCTTCATCTCCCAGTACTTACTGCAACCTACATCCTTCTGAATCTGCTTAGTGTATTCATCTCTTGGTCTCCCTCTACGATTTTTACCCTCTACGCTGCCCTCCAATGCTAAATTTGTGATCCTCTGATGCCGCAGAACATGTCCTACCAACCGGTCCCTTCTTCTTGTCAAGTTGTGCCACCAACTCATCTTCTCCCCAGTTCCATTCAATACCTCCTCATTAGTTACGTGATCTACCCATCTAATCTTCAGCATTCTTCTGTAGCATCCCATTTCGAAAGTTTCTATTCTCTTCTTGTCCAAACTATTTATTGTCCACGTTTCACTTCCATACATGGCTACACTCCATACAAATACTTTCAGAAACGACTTCCTGACACTTAAATCTATACTCGATGTTAACAAATTTCTCTTCGTCAGAAACGCTTTTCTTGCCATTGCCAGTCTACATTTTATATCCTCTCTACTTCGACCATCATCAGTTAATTTGCTCCCCGAATAGCAAAACTCCTTTACTACTTTAAGTGTCGCATTTCCAAATCTAATTCCCTCAGCATCACGCGACTTAATTCGACTACATTCCATTATCCTCGTTTTGATTTTGTTGATGTTCATCTTATATTCTCCTTTCAAGACACTGTCCATTCCGTTCAACTGCTCTTCCAAGTCCTTTGCTGTCTCTGACAGAATTACAATGTCATCGGCAAACCTCAGAGATTTTATTTCTCCTCCATGGATTTTAATACCTACTCCGAACTTCCATTTTGTTTCCTTTCCTGCTCAATATACAGATTGAATAACATCGGGGAGAGGCTACAACCCCGTCTCACTCCCTTCCGAACCACTGCTTCCCTTTCCCATAGGAAATGTTCATCAGGCGAATTTGGTAGTGAGAGCTCGCACCATAATGCTCCTCAAACCACTCTAGCACGGCTCTGGCTCCCAGACACGAACTACTATACTGCTGAAAAATGACATCGCCGTCGGGGAAGACATCAAGCGTGAAGGGATGCAAGTAGTTCGTAGCTGTTAGCGTGTCTTCGATTACTACCACAGGTCCCATTCAAGCGCAGGAGAATGTCTCCTATAGTGTAATATCGCTCCCACCAGCCAGCGTCCGTGGCGCACTGCACGTTTCCAGCCGCGGCTCACCTCGATGACGGCGTCTGTCGAGACGAGCATCGACCTGGTGCACCAAAAACGTGTTTCGCCTGAACAGCCGACACGTTTCCATTGATCGACGGTCGAATCCCGATGGGCCCGAGTCCACAGCAATCGTAACCGAGGATGTCGTTGGGTCAACATGTGAACACGTAGGGATCGTCTGTTGCGGAGCTCCATGTTCAACAATGTACGATGTGTCGGAAGTTCCATGCGGCTTTTCGCGGATGATGCTGTAGTACACAGAGAAGTTGCAGCATCAGAAAACTGTAGCGAAATGCAGGAAGATCTGCAGCGGATAGGCACTTGGTGCAGTGAGTGACAACTGACCCTTAACATAGACAAATGTAATGTATTGCGAATAGATACAAAGAAGGATCCTTTATTGTACGATTATATGATAGCGGAACAAACACTGGTAGCAGTTACTTCTGTAAAATATCTGGGAGTATGCGTGCGGAACAATTTGAAGTGGAATGATCATATAAAATTAATTGTTGGTAAGGCGGGTGCCAGGTTGAGATTCATTGGGAGAGTCCTTAGAAAATGTAGTCCATCAACAAAGGAGGTGGTTTACAAAACACTCGATCGACGTATACTTGAGTATTGCTCATCAGTGTGGGATTCGTAGCTGGTCGGGTTGACAGAGGAGATAGAGAAGGTCCAAAGAAGAGCGGCGCGCTTCGTCACAGGGTTATGTGGTAAGCGTGATAGCGTTACGGAGATGTTTAGCAAACTCGAGTGGCAGACTCTCCAAGAGAGGCGCTCTGCATCGTGGTGTAGCTTGCTGTCCAGGTTTCGAGAGGGTGCGTTTCTGGATGAGGTAGCTAATATATTGCTGCCCCCTACTTATACATCCCGAGGAGATCACGAATGCAAAATTAGAGAGATTCGAGCGCGCACGGAGGCTTTCCGGCAGTCGTTCTTCCCGCGAACCCTACGCGACTGGAACAGGAAAGGGAGGTAATGACAGTGGCACGTAAAGTGCCCTCCGCCACACACCGTTCGGTGGCTTGCGGAGTATAAATGTGGATGTAGATGAAGATGTAGACCGGCGTACTCCGAAAGACTTGTGCGTGCACCAGCATTGTCCTCTTTCGTCAGAAATGCCGCACATCACCTTCTAACCTATTTTACAGAGCAGCCAAGCCTCCAAACCCCACGTCCTGTGAAAAGTTGTGGACGTCCAACTACCTAGCGCCCAGTGGTAGTTTCACTGTCCTTCTACATCTTTCCGTAGATGCTCACGACAGTAGCACGTGAACATTCGACCAGCTTTGCCGTTTTCGAGATACTCGTTCACAGGCTCTGCGTAAAAATAATCTGCCCTTTGTCAAAGTCGCTTATCTCAATGGATTCCTCCATTTGCAGCGAATATCTTCGCTAGGCCGATCGCGTCCCCCCCCCCCCCCCCCCCCCGTGTCTGCTCCGCTTACATGCTGTTGTTACCGCGTCACCTGCCCACAACGCCACCAAGAGCCATCCAAGCGTCGTGGCGGGCAGTGGTCGTAATGCTTTGGCTGGTCAGCGTATGTAGACATGAAGAATAAAGGGGCAGAATGTCAATAACCGTTATTTTATTTAAAAAGAGTTCTCACATAAAAACGTCGGTGCATTTATCTTCAACGTGCCACCATGGAAGTGTGTACATAAAAAGCTTTAAGAGTAAAGCTGCTCTTTCCAACAAAGTGCATGGCTGTATCTAGCGCAGAGGGATAGAAATACACTACTGGCCATTAAAATTGCTACACCACGAAGTTGACGTGCTACAGACGCGAAATTTAACCAACAGGAAGAAGATGCTGTGTTGTGGAAATGATTAGCTTTTCAGACCATTCACACAAGGTTGGCACCGGTGGCGACACCTACAACGTGCTGACGTGAGGAAAGTTTCCAACCGATTTCTCATACACAAACAGCAGTTGACCGGTGTTGCCTGGTGAAACGTTGTTGTGTTTGCCTCGTGTAAGGAGGAGAAATGCGTACCATCACGTTTCCGACTTTGATAAAGGTCGGATTGAAGCCTATCGCGATTGCGGTTTATCGTATCGCGACATTGCTGTTCGCGTTGGTCGAGATCCAATGACTGTTAGCAGAATATGGAATCGGTGAGTTCAGGAGGGTAATGCGGAGCGCCGTGCTGGATACCAATGGCCTCGTATTACTACCAGTCGGGATGACAGACATCTTATCCGCACGGCTGTAAAGGATCGTGCAGCCACGTCTCGACCCCTGAGTCAACAGATGGGGACGTTTGCAAGACAACAACCATCTGCACGAACAGTTCGACGACGTTTGCAGCAGCATGGACGATCAGCTCGGAGACCGTGGCTGCGGTTACCCTTGACGCTGAATCACAGACAGGAGCGCCTGCGATGGTGTACTGAACGACGAACCTGGGTGCACGAATGGCAAAACGTCATTTTTTCGGATGAATCCAGGTTCTGTTTACAGCATCATGATGGTCGCATCCCTGTTTGGCGACATCACGGTGAACGCACAATGGAAGCGTGTATTCGTCATCGCCATACTGGCGTATCACGCGGCGTGATGGTATGGGGTGCCATTGATTACACGTCTCTGTCACCTCCTGTTCGCATTGAGGGCACTTTGAACAGTGGACGTTACATTTAGATGTGTTACGACCCGTGGCTCTAACCTTCATCCGATCGCTGCGAAACCCTACATTTCAGCAGGATAATGCACGACCGCATGTTGCAGGTCGTGTCCGGGCCTCTCTGGATACAGTAAAATGTTCGACTGCTGTCCTGGCCAGCACATTCTCCAGATGTCTCACCAATTGAAATCGTCTGGTCAATAGTGGCCGAGCAACTGGCTCGTCACAATACGCCAGTCACTACTCTTGATGAACTGTGGTATGGTGTTGAAGCTGCATTGGGCAGCTGTACCTGTACACGCCATCCGAGCTCTGTTTGAAAATGGCTCTGAGCACTATGGGACTTAACATCTGTGGTCATCAGTCCCCTAGAACTTAGAACTACTTAAACCTAACTAACCTAAGGACATCACACACACCCATGTCCGAGGCAGGATTCGAACCTGCGACCGTAGCAGTCGCGCGGTTCCGGACTGAGCGCCTAGAACCGCTAGACCACCGCGGCCGGCGCTCTGTTTGACTCAATGCCCAGGCGTACCAAGGCCATTATTACGGCCAGAGGTGGTTGTTCTGGGTACTGATTTCTCAGGATCTATGCAACCAAATTGCGTTAAAATTTAATCACATGTCAGTTCGAGTATAATATATTTGTCCAATGAAAACCCGTTATTCATCTGCATTTCTTCTTGGAGGAGCAGTTTTAATGGCCAGTAGTGAAAATTTTCGTAATCAGTTAAAGACGGTACCCTCACACTGTATATTCGACGGCTCACTGTTGTACCGCCACTGAAGAAACCCGCTGAGTCACCGACACGTTGTGTTGCGGGCATTTCCTCAGTCAGACGTACCTGGGAGGTCCCTCTGAGTCCAGCATCATCCCCTGTTCTGTCATGCAAGAATAACTGTTGCGATAAGAACCGTCTATCTATCATAGTTCAAGAGATATGATGGCACAAACATTGCGATGTGTGAAAAACTGTCTCATCATGCACGACCTTTAAATGTATTACTTCTGTCCTACTATCGATATTCGCAATAAATTTCTCAGTCAGAATCCACGTATTTCGCTAAATGTACCTACGAAAAGTACGAGGGTGAGTCAAATGAAAACCTTAAATATCTCTTTAAATATTATTTATTGTACAGAAGTGGTACAAAGCTGTATCAGTTTTCAAGATAATCTCCCCTACGCTCAATGCAAGTCCTCCAGCGCTTACAAGGCGCATAAATTCCTTTAGAAAAAAATTCTCATGTTAGTCCGCGCAACCATTCGTGCACCGCGTGGCGTACCTCTTCATCAGAACGGAACTTCTTTCCTCCCATTGCGTCTTTGAGTGGTCCAAACATGTGGAAATCACTTGGGGGAAAGTCTGGTCAGTATGGTGGATGAGGAAGACACTCGAAATGCAGGTCTGTGATTGTTGCAACTGTTGTACGGGCAGTGTGGGGCCTCGCATTGTCATGTTGCAAAAGGACACCTGCTGACAGCAATCCACATCGCTCTGATTTGATTGCAGGCCGCAGATGATTTTTTAGGAGGTCTGTATATGATGCACTGGTGACAGTGGTCCCTCTAGGCATGTAATGCTCCAAAATGGCGCCTTTTTCAACCCAAAGGAGAGCCAGCATAACCTTCCCTGCTGATGGTTCTGTTCGGAACTTCTTTGGTTTTGGTGATGAGGATTGGCGCCATTCCTTGCTTGCTCTCTTCTTTTCCGGTTGGTGGAAGTGAACCCAGGTTTCGTCCCCAGTAACGATTCTTGCAGGGAAACCATCACTTTCTCGTACAAAGTGCCGAAGAAGTTCTTCACAAGCATCAACACGCCGTTCTCTCATTTCAGGAGTCAGCTGCCGTGGCTCCCATCTTGCAGACACTTTGTGAAACTGGAGCACATCATACACAATGTGGTGTGCTGGCCCGTGACTAATCTGTAAACATGCTGCAGTGTCATTCAGTGTCACTCGGCGGCTTTCCTTCATTATGGTTTCAACTGCTGCAATGTTCTATGGAGTCACAACTCGTTGTGCCTGACCTGGACGAGGAGCATCTTCCACTGAAGTCACACCATTTGCAAACTTTCTACTCCATTCGTAGACTTGCTGCTGTGACAAACATGCATCACCGTATTGAACCTTCATTCGTCGATGAATTTCAATAGGTTTCACACTTTCACTACGCAAAAACCGAATATCAGAGCGCCGTTCTTCCCTGGTGCAAGTCGCAAGTGGGGGCGGCCATCTTTATACACATACTGCGACGGCATGTGTGTATTTGCACTATGCTGCCACCTACAGGCCATTCTGCACGCTGTCTGTAGTATGCTTACAAGCTGAAAGGATAACGGAGCGAAATTTCGATTTGTTATTACAAATTAAAGTTTTTCATTTGACTCACCCTCGAATATTATGATACCACACATAGTTTAGGAGGTATGATCTTATAAACACTGGGATGCGTGAAAAACTGGCGCGTCATGTCTGATGTTTAAATTTATTACTTCGTTGCTACTAACCTTACTTGCAACGCAAATGACACACAGCATTCACATATGCGACTGAATATACCTGCAAAATTAAATCATTGTACGATTCATAGTACAGGATATACGGCGTCATCAATATTAAGCTACATGAATAGATACATGTGAAATATAGATATTAATATGTGATAAATCTGTGAAGCCCCCCCCCCCCCCCCATGAACCATGGACCCTGCCGTTGGTGGGGAGGCTTGCGTGCCTCAGCGATACAGATGGCCGTACCGAAGGTGCAACCACAACGGAGGGGTATCTGTTGAGAGGCCACACAAACGTGTGGTTCATGAAGAGGGGCAGCAGCCCTTTCAGTAGTTGCAGGGGCAACAGTCTGGATGATTGACTGATCTGGCCTTGTAACACTAACCAAAACAGCCTTGCTGTGCTGGTACTGCGAACGGCTGAAAGCAAGGGGAAACTACGGCCGTAATTTTTCCCGAGGGAATGCAGCTTTACTGTGTGATTAAATGATGATGGCGTCCTCTTGGGTAAAATATTCCGGAGGTAAAATATCCCCCCATTCGGATCTCCGGGCTGGGACTACTCAAGAGGATGTCGTTATCAGGAAAAAGAAAACTGGCGTTCTACGGATCGAATCGTGGAATATCAGATCCCTTAATCGGGCAGGTAGGTTAGAAAATTTAAAAAGGGAAATGGATAGGTTAAAGTTAGATATAGTGAGAATTAGTGAAGTTCGGTGGCAGGAGGAACAAGACTTTTGGTCAGGTGAATACAGGGTTATAAATACAAAATCAAATAGGGGTAATGCAGAAGTAGGTTTAATAATGAATACGAAAATAGGAATGCGGGTAAGCTACTACAAACAGCATAGTGAACGCATTATTGTGGCAAAGATAGACATGAAGCCCACGCCTACTACAGTAGTACAAGTTTATATGCCAACTAGCTCTGCAGATGACGAGGACATTGAAGAAATGTATGATGAAATTTTATTCAGATAGTGAAGGGTGACAAAAATTTAATAGTCATGGGTGACTGGAATTCGGTAGTAGGAAAAGGGAGAGAAGGAAAAGTAGTAGGTGAATATGGATTGAGGCTAAGAAATGAAAGAGGAAGCCGCCTGGTACAATTTTGCACAGAGTATAAGTTAATCGTAGCTAACAGTTGGTTCAAGAATCATAAAAGAAGGTTGTATACATGGAAGAATCCTGGAGATACTAGTATGTATCAGATATATTATATAATGGTAAGACAAAGATTTAGGAACCAGGTTTTCAATTGTAAGACATTTCCAGGAGCCGATGTGGACTCTGACCACAATCCATTGGTTATGATCCGTAGATTAAAACTGAAGAAACTGCAAAAAGGTGGGAATTTAAGGAGATGGGACCTGGATAAACTGACTAAACCAGAGGTTGTACAGAGTTTCAGGGAAGGCATAAAGGAACAATTGACAGGAATGGGGGAAAGAAATACATAGAAAGACGAATGGATAGCTCTGAGGGATGAAGTAGTGAAGTCAGCAGAGGATCAAGTAGGTAAAAAGACGGGGGCTAGTGGAAATCCTTGGGTAACAGAAGAAATATTGAATTTAATTGATGAAAAGAGAAAATATAAAAATGCAGTAAATGAAGCAGGCAAAAAGGAATACAAACGTCTCAAAAATTATATCGACAGGAAGTGCAAAATGGCTAAGCTGGGATGGCTAGAGGACAAATGTAAGGATGTAGAGGCTTATCTCACTAGGGGTAAGATAGATACTGCCTACAGCAAAATCAAAGAGACCTTTGGAAAAAAGAGAGCCACTTGTACGAATATCAATAGCTCAGATGGAAACCCACTTCTAAGCAAAGAAGGGAAAGCAGAAAGGTGGAAGGAGTATATAGAGGGTCTATAAAAGGGTGATGTACTTGAGGACAATATTATGGAAATGGAAGAGGATGTAGATGAAATGGGAGATACGATACTGCGTGAAGAGTTTGACAGAGCACTGAAAGACCTGAGTCGAAACAAGGCCCCCGGAGTAGACAACATTCCATTAGAACTACTGACGGCCTTGGGAGAGCCAGTCCTGACAAAACTCTACCATCTGGTGAGCAAGATGTATGAGACAGGCGAAATACCCTCAGACTTCAAGAAGAATATAATAATTCCAATCCCAAAGAAAGCAGGTGTTGACAGATGTGAAAATTACCGAAATATCAGTTTAATAAGTCACAGCTGCAAAATACTAACGCGAATTCTTTACAGGCGAATGGAAAAACTAGTAGAAGCCGACCTCGGGGAAGATCAGTTTGGATTCCGTAGAAATATTGGAACACGTGAGGCAATACTGACCCTACGACTTATCTTTGAAGCTAGATTAAGGAAGGGCAAACCTACGTTTCTAGCATTTGTAGACTTAGAGAAAGCTTTTGACAATGTTGACTGGAATACTCTCTTTCAAATTCTGAAGGTGGCAGGGGTAAAATACAGGGAGCGAAAGTCTATTTACAATTTGTACAGAAACCAGATGGCAGTTATAAGAGTCGAGGGACATGAAAGGGAAGCAGTGGTTGGGAAGGGAGTGAGACAGGGTTGTAGTCTCTCCCCGATGTTATTCAATCTGTATATTGAGCAAGCAGTGAAGGAAACAAAAGAAAAATTCGGAGTAGGTATTAAAATCCATGGAGAAGAAATAAAAACTTTGAGGTTCGCCGATGACATTGTAATTCTGTTAGAGACAGCAAAGGTCTTGTAAGAGCAGTTGAACGGAATGGACAGTGCCTTGAAAGGAGGATATAAGATGAACATCAACAAAAGCAAAACGAGGATAATGGAATGTAGTCGAATTAAGTCGGGAGATGCTGCGGGAATTAGATTAGGAAATGAGAGACTTAAAGTAGTAAATGAGTTTTGCTATTTGAGGAGCAAAATAACTGATGACGTCGAAGTAGAGAGGATATAAAATGTAGACTGGCAATGGCAAGGAAAGCGTTTCTGAAGAAGATGAATTTGTTAACATCGACTATAGATTTAAGTGTCAGGAAGTACTTGTATGGAGTGTAGCCATGTATGGAAGTGAAACATGGGCGATAAACAGTTTGGACAAGAAGAGAATAGAAGCTTTCGAATTTTGGTGCTACAGAAGAGATCTGAAGATTAGATGGGTAGATCACATAACTAATGAGGAAGTATTGAATAGGATTGGGGAGAAGAGAAGTTTGTGACACAACTTGACTAGAAGAAGGGATCGGTTGGTAGGACATGTTCTGAGGCATCAAGGAATCATCAATTTAGTACTGGAGGGCAGCGTGGAGGGTAAAAATCGTAGAGGGAGGCCAAGAGATGAATACACTAAGCAGATTCAGAAGGATGTAGGTTGCAGTAGGTACTGGGAGATGAAGAAGCTTGCACGGGATAGAGTAACATGGAGAGCTGCATCGAACCAGTCTCAGGACTGAAGACCACAACAACAACAACAACAACAAATGTGTTAAGCAGAAAATGTGGCTTACCAGACAAATGATCTCGTAAAAAGCTCCTCCAGAGCTCCTGGATCGATTTAAACCAAATTTTAGTACACATATTACTCACTATCTGAGAGGAAATACTGCAGATGTAAGAACCAGCCATCTCTTATTGGTGCAATGGTGATAATTTGGAGAGAGAAGGGGAGGAGTACATGAACAAGAAAAGAGGGGGAAGGAGGATATTGATAGAGAGAGGGGGAGAGGTCAGACAGAGCAGAGGGGAAATGGACAGACGAAGGGAAGTGGAGGAGATTAACAGAAAGGGAAGAGAAGAAATGGACAGAGACTGGGAGATGAAGAGATGGGCAGAGAGAGAAGGAAAGAGGAGATAAACAGCAAGAAGGCGTAGAAGTACATGGATAGGGAGATAGGTGCAGCAAAGATGGACAGCGAGGGGGGGCGGGAGGAGGAGACAGAGAGGGGGGGAAGAGATAATGAACAAAGAGAGAGGGGAGGAGTGCATGGACAGAGGGTTAGCATGAGATGGACTGACGGGAAGGAGAAGTTTGACAGTGAGAAGAGGTGGAGGAAATGGACAGAAAAAGGGGAGAAGATGGACAGAGAGAGAGGGGTGATGAGGAGTGAGAGAGAGAGAGAGTGAGAGTGAGTGAGAGGGAGAGAGAGAGAGAGAGAGAGAGAGAGAGAGAGAGAGGAGGGAGAATGAGATGAAGAGTGGGAGGAGATAGGAGGAGACAGAAGGGAGAGGGGAAGGTGGAAAGGGAGTAAGTAAGGGAAGAGGAAATGGACAGAAAGAGGGGCAAGAGGAGTTGGACAAAGAGGGAGGCAGGAATGGATGGACTTAGAGGGGCAGTGGATAGATGGAGTGAGTGGGAACAAGGAGATGGACAGAGGGGCAGAGAAGATTGACGGAGAGAAGGGGAGGAGCAGATGGACAGAGAGGAATACATTGACAGTGGGAGAGGAGGAAATGGACATAGTGGTGTTGGACGAGATGGATAGAGAGGAGGAAAGGAGGAGATGTAGTACTAGAAGACTGGAATAAATACACACCCAGGCAGTGCATACGCAGTTGCTTTCACGTCATGGAAAAGCTTCACTAGTATTTCTAATACGTGTTGCTCGCGTTTTAGACCGAACTGGGGAACGCAACTCTTTTGAAAGTCGCAAGCAGTAAATAAATAAAACGGCCCGCGTACAGCAGGTCGTTAATCACTCTCGCCTTCCGCACGCGTTGCGTCCGCTCATCCTAGCCAACCCTACCCTGTCCTGTCCTACCTACCGTATGCTGGGGACGGCAAAGCAGTCGCTTTATTGGCGATCAGCGGCGCAGAAAAGGGATTACGGCGCTACTCCCGCGTTTGCGGCTGATTTATCGATCGCACCCCTGGGTGGGGTGCCCGCGCGCACCCTCCCGTCCCAACTGCTCGCGGGGGAGGGGGCGTGGGTGTCCTAAATCGCAATCTAGCGCGGCTACCTGCGGCCGGGGGGTTGTTTAGGGGCGGTTGTCAGCGGCGGGTGGGCCGCGCAGCCTGTACCGCCCCCACACCGGACAGCGGTGGACGGGGGTAGTAATGAGCCCCGCTAACCGCGCCGCGGGGGCGTGCGCCCTTTTTATCGGCGGATTTGCACGCGCCGCTTGCCGCGACGAGCGCTGCGGCGCGTGGCGGAGGGCGGTTGCGACGTCCCGTGTCGCGGCCGGCTCAGTAGCGCGGGGCTTATACCTGCTCCGTACCCTGGCGCGGCGCTAACGTTTATTTTTAGTGATTCTTCACACCGGATGAACTTGTTCGCGTGTCCCGTCGGTGGGCGTATCTGGACACTGTGGGAGACCAGCGGCGGTGCAGGGTGGGGTGTTTTCATGTCCTGCGTGCGGAGAGCGGGGGTTGGGGGAAATTCGGATTATAGCAGAGTGCGCAGCTCTCCATGTTGGGCGATTCGCAGCTAATACGGTGCAGAGGGACTGGCGTATGTCCACGCAGAGGATCGACTATTAAAATGTGAGCGCCTAAGACAACAATTACAACAGCTACCTGTTGAAACGTCTCTGTGAAGTCGTTTCATGAGACGCTTGTCGAATTCGGTACAATTTATTCACTTTACTACCTGATTTCAGCTCAATTTATGAATGAGCCGTGGCGGCTCATATCGATAGTGCCACTCTGGTGGTTTATCTTTCCTGCCACGGTCAGGGCGGTAAGCAGCGCCCTCTGGGGCCTACGCGAGGAGAAAGCAAGCAGCGGGCGTCCTGTTATTTGTGTGAAGGAGTAACGATTTTTGCATTGGATATCCCAGTGGTTCCCGAGAGTTGCGGTGGCTGCTTTTGGAGAAGAGAATTGGTTTGTACATGGAATGATGATATTTTGTCGATTGCGGCAACAACTTCCTGTGTGGGGAGATCCTCTGAGGGACTTGTATTGTACTGTTGCAGTGCAGTCCATCTGAAACGTGCTGCTTAAAACTTGGGACTGCAGCTCTCTGATGTTATATATTACTGTTTAATCTTAAATGTCTTGGATGTAATATGGTTGTTGAGGATTATGTAGTTAATTTTGATCGCCGGTTTCTTAAAGGAAGTATTTCGTTTTAAAATATGTGCTCGGTCAGAGCCTATTTAAATATGATTTTAACTTATCATTCAATATTTCTAGTCTTGCTTTCTTAAAATGCTTTCAGTTAAATGATTGCTATTTGCCTGTTTAAATGTTTCAGTGACTTAAAGGAAAAGAACATTATTTTGTAATTTTGTAATGATTGTTGCTTTTGGGTAATACCTGACTTGTGTGTTCAATAAATGAGTGTCTAGTCAATAGTGATGGACTCTTCTATTGCTAGCCTACCCCTTCCACTCCACAGCCTATTAAGCTGCTTTGTGTCGAAATTGTGTTCAGAACAACCCTCTGACCTGACACCTCAATGAACTCTTCCAGAAAGACTGAGCACTCAAATAAGGCCTATTTAATACAATACGTGTGTTTTAATGTGGGGTTTCGGTTTTGTTTTGTAGGAAACGCTGAGTTGGTCACTGTCTGCTGGGAGCAGACGACGTTGCTTCTCGTTTGAAGGAGAGCACAGGATGACCAACTTAGGTTTCCAATACCTGAACAGAGTTTACCCACCTTAGTCGAAGGCTGTTTTTGTGTGTGAGGTTGGTGACGGAGGGCTATCCCTCTGGAGGAGCTAGGTAATCTCGAAAGAGAAAGCGGCACTCTTCGGTGAACGCTTGGTGAGTACGGATCGTAGCTCTTAAGGGGGGTTTCAGCTGATAGGAAGCAGGTTTAGTTAGAACTTCGTTATGTTTAACTGTTGAAATACTTAAGAACTTCAGTTTAACTGAAACGTGTGAAGCGAGCTATTTTTCAGAATGTGCCATAATTATATTGGTTTAAATAGGCGATTTTTGGGTGTTCGAGTTAAAAGCATGGAAGTTACTTTGTTCATTTTGAACAACGATGAAGTAGAATGTCAAACGGTAAATCGGATTAGGAAGAGCTGGTTAGGATCACCTCAACCGTACGTGAGTGTAATAGTGTGTCGAAGTGAATATGATTTTTAATGATTTTAATCTTATATTTAGTGGAAGTTGCTTTTGTCTTTGTTTGTCGATTCTGTGCCATGTGTTTGGTAAACAATGACCCTTCTGGTCCACCACGGCACCGCAATGGGCTTTATTTTAACAGTTTGCTCGTTTAATGAGCTGTAATTTCTGCAAGAATATCGTTCCTTCGTGCGCTTTCTACAAAGCAGCACAACAGTTTGATTCGGAATGTACCACGTGCTCTAGTTCGGCCGTTTGCAAGCATGTTGAATAATTATCGCACAGCTTCGTGCATTGGTTAGTCATGCTCGTTTGTAATGAACGCATTCGTTCCACTTATACTACTGATTCATCTGTCGTACTCGTCCCTTAGGTGTTCTTGCGACAGAGTTACGTGTTGTTACGGCAGACTTACGCGAAGTTGTGAACTGTAGTACAGCTGACGCTATACCTCTGTCTTACACTCTACGAAAGTCTCCGCCTAACACAAACCCGAGTGCTAAGCAATTCTCTCTCGCCTGTTGTGTGTAACCAAGCCAGAGCCCCTGCGTGACGACACATTCCGATACACACGCAACCCTCTTACCTAATCTGCTGCCTCTGGCTCTCGGCATAGGCAACGAAACTTTGACAATATTCCACGTTTCCAACTCTTTACTGTGCCGCGATACTACAAAACAAAAGGTCAGAGCGGAGACGTACGTGTGAGGTCTGAGGTGGATTAATGACGTCACAGTGGCACCAAATTTCACCACTGTTGTGCCCAACGACATCGTGGACGTGGGACGTGATGGTTGGGTCTTCACACGCAGGAGTCTGCGATGGAGGTCACAACCGCGACTTCCAACATTGATATCACGTGATTTTCTTATGGGTGGTCGAGGAAAACGTTTAGGACATATCACCTCCCAGACTCGACACGGAAAGCCCTCGGGAACTGGCGTAAAGATCGTCAGTGAACCGACCCGTTCCCTTGGCGCGTTGAGTTCCACGTATTTAGTGGTCGGAAACAACAGTCCCAGTGCGATAGGCAACAGTTTGAGGTTTTTGACAACCTTACTACATCTACATCTAGATAGATACTCTGCAGACTACCGTACGGTCGATGGCGGAGGGTACCCTGTACCACTACTATCCATTGTCCGCCCCCGGTAACTGAGTGGTAGGCGCGACAGAATGTCAGTCCTAAGGGCTCGGGTTCGATTCCCGGCTGGGTCCGAGATTCTCTCCGCTCAAGGATTGGGTATTGTGTTGTCTAATCATCATCACTTCACCCCCATCGACGCGCAAGTCGCCCAAGTGGCGTCAAATCGAAAGACTTGCACCCAGTGAACGGTCTACCCGACGGGAGGCCCTAGTCACACGACATTTACATTTTTTTTACGATCCATATTTTTTCCTGTTCCACTCGCAAGTAGAGCGATGGAAAAACGACTACCTATATGCCTCCATGCGAGCTCTAATTTCTCCCATCTTATCTTCGTGGTCCTTACGTGAAATGTATGCTGGCGGCAGTAGACGCACTCGGCAGTCTGCTTCATATGCCGCTTCTCTAAATTTTCTCAATAGTGTTACTCCAAACGAACGTTGCGTTCCTTCCAGGGATTCCTATTTGAGTTCCCAAAGCATCTCGGTAACCCTTAGGTTGTGTTCGAACCTGCCAGCAACACATCTAGCAAACTGCCTGTGAATTGTTTCGAGGTCCTCCTTCAGTCCGACCTGGTACGGATCCCAAACACTCGAGCAGTGCTCAAGAATAGGTCGCACCATCGTGCTATACGCGGTCTCCTTCACAGGTGAACCAATCTTTCCCAAAATTGTCCCAACAAACCGAAGTCGACCGTTCGCCTTCCCTACCACAGTTCTCACATGCTTGTTTCACTCTATATCGCTTTCCAACGTTACGCCCAGATATTTGAAATGACTGTCAAGCAGTACACTAGTAATGCTGTACCCGAACAGTACAGGTTTGTTCTTCCTACCCATGCGCATTAACTTACATTTTCCCACATTTAGAGCTAGCTGCCATTCATTACACCAATAAAAAATTTTGTCTAAGTCATTCTCGTGGCCGGCCGGGGTGGCCGAGCGGTTCTAGACGCTACAGTCTGGAACCGCGCGACCGCTGCGGTCGCAGGTTCCAATCCTGCCTCGGGCATGGATGTGTGTGATGTCCTTATGTTAGTTAGGTTTAAGTAGCTCTAAGTTCTAGGGGACTCATGACCTCAGAAGTTAAGTCCCATAGTGCTCAGAGCCTATCTCCCTACAGTCACTCTACTTTGACGCCTCACCATTCACCACAGCAGCATCAGCAAACAACAGCAGACTGCTGCCCATGCCGTCCGCCAAATGACTGCTGACACCCCAACGATTCAGGCCTTCTCTAAGGACATCGAGGGCCTGCAACAGCGCTGGACACGACTGGATCCCTTTGCAGTGTACCGCGACAGAAATTTTTGCTCTGGTATAGAGGGTGGAACCAATAGGGACCATTCAAAATGTTTCGACGAAAGTTTAACACGATAGTAAGTGGCAAATGGTGCTTATACTTTTGTTTGTGCCCCTGTTTCGCGCGCTTCTGTTGCTTGAGCACGGGTGAGTGGGACATTGACGCATACGTGAATGAAACGGCGAAAAGACAATCTAGTCCCCCCCCCCGCCCTCTCAGTTCGACAGCACTCGCGGTGTCACCCGCACACCCATGTTGACCACATTAAAAATGTACCTGCACAGAGACGGATGGTCACTGATAGGCGCCCGCGTGACAGGCAACCCTTCCGACACCCCTCAGATATCGCATGTGGCGAGCAGGCGCTATTCTTCAGAGTAGCTCCACTCTGACATGTCGAAATTTATTTATTTATTTATTACCTGTTTCCACCCACCTGTCGCTGTGACTCAGTACATCAGATGTTGAAGTTTGGACACGTGTACGCAAAATGGGTAGTCTATAGTGACAGGTATAGTTCACTTAATCCAGCATTTGTGATCATCCTGAAACATTAGGTCGTAAAGTCTGATGTCTTTGTGAGAAGACTGTTCGACACAGAGAAAAACCGACTGATGCACTGATGTGCGTACATATTAATGTATGGTTAAATGGAAACGAAAGAAAAGAGAAAACGTATGTTTTTAATATTTAAGGGAATTCAATAAACGTCTTGATCTCCTTCTCCCCCCTGTTTCAATACATCACCTCCTGCCCCCTTTCTCTGTCCATCTTCTCTTCCTCTCTTCTCTCTCGATCGCTTCCTACCCTTTCCCCCCGCCCTCTCCCTGTACATCACCTACTCCACCCTTCCTATGACCATCTTTTCGTCCCCCTCTCTCCATCTCCTCCATTCCACTTTTTATGTCCATTTCCTCCCATCCTTCTGTCCATCTCCTCTCTCTGACTTAGTTTATTGTTTTGTAAATTTATATTAGTCTAAGCATAAGCCGATAAGCCATAATACAACTTTACTGCTGGCTAATAACGTTTATACATGTTGCCACGGACATAAGTGCAAATATATATATCTGCTGATTGAGGACTGTTTACCGAACAGCAATATATCAGTATTTTCTTCAACTGCAGACAAATAATTATAGCCATTGTAAGTGTCATGTTTTTAGGTTGGTTAGTACCTCCAAGTACATGTGGCAAGAACAAGCCATTAATGCTCTTTTTTTTCTCGTGGGCAGCACATCAGATGTTGAAGTTTGGACACGTGTACGCAAAATGGGTAGTCTATAGTGACAGGTATAGTTCACTTAATCCAGCATTTGTGATCATCCTGAAACATTAGGTCGTTAAGTCTGATGTCTTTGTGAGAAGACTGTTCGACACAGAGAAAAACCGACCGATGCACTGATGTGCGTACATATTAATGTACCACATATAAAAATATCTGCACTTGTACCCTTACGCCCTGCATATTACATTTTTATTCATATATTACATCTACGTAACAGATAGGTAGTATAAAAACATGTGGGCATACAAATGCAACGTTGATTCAAAACTTCGAAGTAATCAGTGAAGAGCTTTCGGAGATATATTATTTTGGACAAACGAACATTTACACTTTTATTTATATACATTGGCCTTTGGTTTCACGATCATACAGCCAACGGCAGCTAATGTGTACCTATAACTACTATCAAATATGGTTCAAATGGCTCTGAGCACTATGGGACTTAATATCTGTGGTCATCAGTCCCCTAGAACTTAGAACTACTTAAACCTAACTAACCTAAGGACATCACACAACACTGGGACTTAACATCTGAGGTCATCAGTCCCCTAGAACTCAGAACTACTTAAACCTATCTAACCTAAGGACATCACACACATCCATGCCCGAGGCAGGATTCGAACCTGCGACCGTAGCAGTCCCGCGGTTCCGGACTGAGCGCCTACAACCGCTAGACCACCGCGGCCGGCAACTACTATCAGTTTTGACTATTATCTATTTACAAATTTGAACCCATTTATAGCAAAAGAGGTATAATTTTTATGAAAATGATAGTTGTAGCATGAGCGGCAAAGAAATGGTGTGGGATCCGATGGTTGTCCTTCAAGCTACATGAAGCTGTTTTCGTCGTCAAATGAAATCTTCACTTGTGGGACGACTGTGTATTGCGAGGAAAAGCCAGAGGCTTATTCTAGTCCTATGTCCATTATTATGATAATGTGGTAAATGAATTAAAAATGTAGTGCAGGCTTTTGTACTCAGAGGATAGTGGACCTAGTAACATGTTTTTGGTCGGTTCTTCAATCTAGTGACTGATAGAATCAATGAAGCAATGTGCACTAGAGACTGCCATAAGCATTTACTGGCATTTTCTACAGTTTTTTTTTTTTTGTTATAAGACATACTGGTTGTGTATATATATCAACAGTGTTCGCTTTCAGCTGCCACTGCTATATCATCAGTTATTTGTATTCTGTCGATTTTCCGTCCTTTATACATAGTAATAGTCCTTTATGCTGTGTCGTCCGAACAAGACACAGCCAGGGAAAAAGCACCACAGGCGCGAAGATGCGAGCTGGTGGCAGTGATAGAGACTCGCCACTAGCGCGAGTTCCACAAACTCCGGGGAAGGGACGATGAGCTCTTACGTGACGACCGCGCGACCGCTACGGTCGCAGGTTCGAATCCTGGCTCGGGCATGGATATGTGTGATGTCCTTAGGTTAGTTAGGTTTAGGTAGTTCTAAGTTTAGGGGACCGACGACCTCAGAAGTTGTCCCATACTGCTCAGAGCCATTTTTTTCTTACGTCACGTCCAATCACATACCAGATGTGTTCAATTGGGTTCAGATCTGGCGAGTTGGTGGGCCAGCACATCAACTAGAACTCGCCACTTTGTTCCTCCAACCACTCCATCACACTCCTGGCCTTATGATATGGCGCATTATCTTGCTGAAAAATGCCACTGCCGTAGCGAAACTTGATTGTCATGAATGGGTGCACGCGGTCTGCAAGCAGTGGACGATACCCCTAGGTCCTAGAGCGTCATGGTGCCTTGCACGAATTCGACTGGATCCGTGGATGCTCACGTGAATGTTCCCCAGAGCATACTGGCGCCGCCGTCAGCTTGTCCCCGTCCCACAGTACAGGTGTCAAGGAGCTGTTCCCCTGTACAGTGTCCTCTGTGAAATTGTAGCGAGAAGGAAGCGACTCTGCCTTACTTCTCTGGTTTCTGTATCACTAACCCGGCGTCTTGCTGCTTCCGTAGTACCTCGCCGGACATTAGTAGCGGTCAGGCGCCAGGTTCAATGTAGGTGATCCTGCTGAAGTGCAGTGTTTCGGGATGCCAGTTGTTAAATATCAACAACGTTTTGTACTATACTCGTTTTAATGAAGACTACTTTGAAACACACGTCACAGAATTTCCAATATGGCGGCTCTTGTCTTGCCGTCATGTTCAACCCGTTACAACACGTTCACACATTTCTGACTTTCCATACTCGTGATATACATTGCCCACGACACGTGGCGTTCACTGATAACTAACCTCCACTTCATATCTTGTTTAACAGCTCGCGACCTTTCTTTCAGAGCCGCCCCGGTTACTCGACCGTGCATTTTGAGTGGCGCCTCGCTACTAACTCGACCTGTCTTCCCAAAGAACAAGTGAGACCCCACCTTTCTTCCTCAGCCAATAGGGACACTTCACTCGTCACCTAACGCATATATACATATATACACAGGGTGTTACAAAAAGGTACGGCCAAACTTTCAGGAAACATTCCTCACACACAAAGAAAGAAAAGATGTTACGTGGACATGTGACCGGAAACGCTTAATTTCCATGTTAGAGCTCATTTTAGTTTCGTCAGTATGTACTGTACTCCCTCGATTCACCGCCGTGATTTCATACGGGATACTCTACCTGTGCTGCTAGAACATGTGCGTTTACAAGTACGACACAACATGTGGTTCATGCACGATGGAGCTCCTGCACATTTCAGTCGAAGTGTTCGTACGCTTCTCAACAACACATTCGGTGACCGATGGATTGGTAGAGGCGGACCAATTCCGTGGCCTCCACGCTCTCCTGACCTCAACCCTCTTCACTTTCATTTATGGGGGCATTTGAAAGCTCTTGTCTACGCAACCTCGGTACCAAATGTAGAGAGTCTTCGTGCTCGTATTGTGGACGGCTGTGATACAATACGCCATTCTCCAGGGCTGCATCAGCGCACCCGGGATTCCATGTGTCGGAGGGTGGATGGATGTATCCTCGCTAACGGAGGACATCTTGAACATTTCCCGTAACAAAGTGTTTGAAGTCACGCTGGTACGTTCTGCTGCTGTGTGTTTCCATTCCATGATTAATGTGATTTGAAGAGAAGTAATAAAATGAGCTCTAACATAGAAAGTAAGCGTTTGCGGACACATGTCCACATAACATATTTTCTCTCTTTGTGTGTGAAGAATGTTTGAGGAAAGTTTGGCCGTACCTTTTTGTAACACCCTATATATATCAAAACTTTTAGCCAATGGGCTTTTAGATCGCTGTTGCCAGGGGGATCTGACGTCACGTTTGCGGACATTGTGACGGAAGTTTGTCTCGGAACACTGTCTCAGATTGTAAGATCCTACTCCCGAATAGTCGGATCTTGTCCCTACTAAGATCGCACAACACTGCCTCTTATGATGTCCTCGTTAATGCCCCTTGTTGATGCACAACTGTCAGATGGGCATGTAGCCTGGCTGCTACTGAGCATTGCGGATCGCATAAATGGGTATAATAATTAGCATAAACAGGTGAAGGAAGTGCACGGATGCATTACACCTGGAAGAACATGGATTCACGCCCTCCCATCGGCATGGTGAAGAACGTATCGTGATCTATCAGAACGTGCAACGCTCTGCCACTGTGCCAACGTCCAGTGCCGAAGGTCACGTGCTAATCTCAGTCGTAGTTCCCGTGGTGTTAACATTGGCACGTACATGGGTTGTTGGCAGCGGAGGTCCACCGTTAGGAATGTTCGGTGCGCTGTTTGTTCAGACACACCTGTACTGTCCAAAGCATTAAAGTCGGATGGTAGCTCCGCCACAGTTACATCTGTAACGACAGGTGGCCGCCCAGCTGCACGATGTCTGGACGTCGTTTCTCCTTGGTCTCTCCACGTGTTGGAGACGCTCATCACAGCACTCTGAAAGGTCTCCGTTACACTCCTTTCATGCTATTTTCCTCGGTTTATTGTTGTTTACGTCATACAAAAAATGGTTCAAAAGGCTCTGAGCACTATGGGACTAAACATCTGTGGTCATCAGTCCCCTAGAACTTACAACTACTTAAACCTAACTAACCTAAGGACATCACACACATCCATGCCCGAGGCAGGATTCGAACCTGCGACCGTAGCCGTCACGCGGTTCCAGACAGTAGCGCCTAGAACCGCACGGCCACACCGGCAGGCTGACGTCATACATTTGCACCTCTAAATTTACTGTGCTATTTCACAATTATCTGGGAGGAGACTGAGGAGTGGAATATGTTACATTCAGATATAAACAAGAACAACGTGCCATACAACACTTCCAAACATATTTTTCTATGTAAATCCTAGAAAACCCACATCGGCCTTCTTCACGGAGTGTATATGATGTCTGAAGATACTGTCATCTCCTGGTATGAATGGATGAATGAGAGAGAGTATTTGTAGCTGCTTCCTCGGTGGTAGCAGAGAAGTTCTTTCTGTAGGACCAGCGTCTGAGTAGGCAGATACGATTTCTAAGGCAAAGAGGTTTGTCTCCCTGGTGTGGTTCTGTCCGTCCCTTGTGAAGTTGGTACAGGAAGCTGCCTCTCTGGACACTTCCTATTGCATCTTTGGGACACCCTTGTACGGGGCCCCCGCTTTTTCTTTTTTAAATCCATTTTGTTCGTGATTGTTCGTTGAATTTGTCCGGGGCGGACGTCCGATCACACTAGTTTAGGTTCTATTTTTTTTTTTTTTTTTTTTTTGTTACAGAGGGTAGCTAACCCTGCTGACCGAACACGGCGAGCTACCGTGCCGGCAAAGTGGTAACATCTCCGGGTAAGCGCGTGTTTGGTGAGTCCGAAGGACAATGAAATTCTTAAATTTTCAGCCTAACTGAAATATGAATTACTTTTCTTACAGATCTACATCGAAAATGTTTTATAGACTATTTTAAATCGGGATGCAGTGCGATTTCAGTGTTGGCTTGGGAGTGTATTGCGATAGTTACTTTGTTTCCATTTCAATAAAGGAAAGTGGAAGCACGTTGTCATGAGGTGTACTTCTAATTAAGATCATCGCTCTTTAGGTGTGAATGTGCATGTAATTGTAAGGTTTCCTCTCGTTGAAATTTTTCGAATTAATAATTTCTCTTTGTGTTCAACCCACGTGGTGTGTGCTTTGTAGTAGCAGTACCACGTGCTCATAAAATTGTTTGAGCCACCAGGTCAATACTATGCCGTTATTAACGCAGTTCGGAAGTTGCTTTCGTAACTAATATGTTTGGATTTGGTTTCGTCATTAAAATCGTTGTGGAATCATAGATTTTCTGTAAATGTACTTGTGCACGGGGAACATGTGCTGTAGTAACAAAACTAGCCCTCAGCTACTCTTTTGCATAATATTTCGCGTATTCAGACTTAATTAATCGTTATCGCCAGTTTTCCTATTTCAGAATTTCTAGAAATATTTTTATAGGGCATTTGCTAAGATTGTGGATATATCGAACCATGTCATCTCTGTCTAAACGTCCAATACCAGTCTGTGGTTATCCATTGGGAACACGACTGCGCTAGGAGCGGAATTTCCTTGCCTTAAATAGAATGGACTGGCGACGGTGCAGTTCCTTTCTTGCCTACCCTTGAACTATCTTTGTGTGGGTGTTTGAATGCAATATCCCATCCTGTTTCCTATTCTTTCTGTTTCCTATTCTTTGAAAATCGCATTTTTGACAATTGAGCCCCTCTCACTAACAATTTTCTTAATTAATTCGCAACAGTAAATAAGGCACCAGCTTTGAGTCAGTCTTAGCATGTGTTATACGTTTTATTGAACACTGATGAATTTTAAAATATCAGAGTTTAAACTTACTTCTCTTCAATCTTCTGTTTATTTAAAATAATAATAAAATTTAAAAAATGAGCTGATAGTGTGGGTGACTATTCCTTAGATTTAAAAATTTATAACAGTTGTAAAAAATTTGACAGTCACCCACGGATACTTTACACCCTATGTTCGGAAGGTGTTTTAAAAACACTAGGCTCATTATAGTTCCTCGAACAGCTGACAAGTCGAGGAGTTTCCAAAATGCTCGTGGTGCCGAGCCTCCAGGCCATCGTAATCTGCCCCTGGTCAAACACAGACAGATCGCACAACTTTCGCAATCTACTTGCGGACAGCACATTCACTGATACTACACGTGGCCGTGCGTGTGTCTGACTAGCAGTCATTCCTGGGTAGGTGATGCTGCTATCGCCTGGGCGGGTTCATATCGACAGTCGGTCGGTGACCATAATGTTTTGGCTGATCAGTGTATAGGCCGACGGCCTTGCCACAGTGGTAACGCCGGTTCCCGTCAGATCACCGAAGTTAAGCGCTGTCGGGCTGGGCTAGCACTTGGATGGGTGACCATCCGGTCTGCCGAGCGCTGTTGGCAAGCGGGGTGCACTCAACCCTTGCGAGGCAAACTGAGGAGCTACTTGATCGAGAAGTAGCGGCTCCGGTCTCGGAAACTGACATACGGCCGTGAGAGCGGTGTGCTGACCACATGCCCCTCCATATCCGCATCCAGTGACGCCTCTGGGCTGAGGATGACCCGGCGGCTGGTCGGTACCGTTGTTCCTTCATGGCCTATTCGGGAGGAGTTTAGATCAGTGTATAGCGCCACAATAAACTCCGAAGCACAACATTTTTACTTTGAATCTGCTTTCCTAATCCGTTTACACAAAAACAGAATCGTTTAGCAGTGTATCTATACATGTCAGGCGCTTATTGGAGCTGCAGTAGCGACGTTGCCGAAAAGCTGTGCCAGTTTCGGGGTTCACTATCTTGAACTCTTTTTGCAGTACTGTTGTATCATTTGCGATGTCTACGGTACGGAAAATCATATTCGCAAAGAACACGCAGCATTTCCACTGAAAAAAAAAAGGTTCAAATGCCTCAGAGCACTATGCGACTCAAGTTCTTAGGCCATCAGTCCCCTAGAACTCAGAACTATTTAAACCTAACTAACCTAAGGACATCACACACATCCATGCCCGAGGCAGGATTCGAATATGTGACCGTAGCGCCTAGAACCGCTCGGCCACCCTGGGCGGCAACTGCAATTTTTGGTTGATTAGTAATAGAAGAATTTTGTCCACATTCAGTGGAATTAGAAAGAACCTGCGGACTCGAATTAAATTCGGACGCGATCTGAAATGGCGCACCTATTTCAGTTTTGGAGCGACGAAAGCTAAGTTCGATGCACCACTGAACTTAAGCGCTACAAACACGTGTCGTAGTGATACCGTAACACAAAGTGTGGTTTTTTTCTTTTCCGCGGCAGAGAAAACACGTCTGGGAGTCGAGCGTCACTCCGTGATTCTGTGATTATACGGTGCAGGACGCGGGCTTAACGGCGCAGGAAATTGTGAGTAAGTGAGCCGCGGCGCATCTCCAAAGGGAAGAGGAGAGGAGAGATGGAAACAGAACGCAAGCGTGGGAAGGCGTGGCGACGCGACGCGCCGCACGGTTTGCGGCGGCGACGACCGGGAAAATGGCTCATTCCAGCGTCCGAGGGCGTTGGGAGGGGGTGTGACGTCACAGGCGATGCGGCCGACCCGTTCACTGCCAAGGGCGCTCCGAGAGCGGCAGCGTTCTGGCCAGGTGAGATACACGGAGACGCGGAGAGGGTGCGAAGGAGGGTTGGGGAGGCCGGGGAGAAAAGTTACAGGGTACGAAAGTAACGTCCCTCCCATACCTTCGCATGCAGCTCCGAAACTCACGTGATTCAAACAATGCATTCCCTCCATGTTTCCCAACTGCCTACCAATTGTTGGTCAGTATTGGAGAGTAGGGATGGGCAAACTGAAACACGTAACTGTTTCGAAACAAATGAAACAGTACAATGTAATGTTTCGAAACAGTGAAACAGTTTGTGTTTTGTAATCTAATAAACCTACACATTTTATGATCTTGAATGTCTACTCTATAAGTATGTCCATATAAACACAAATGAGGTGCGAGAGCGCTGATCATATCACAGAAAGCATGAAACTATCACTTAGGCGACTTGGCAGTTTCGTATTTCTTGCAGCAAATGTGCTGCTTTCGTGTCGTGTGACTTTCATACTTTTCAATCGGCTGAGGACAGCCATAGCTGAAGACAGAAGAACCACCACGAACGGAACTGGAGGTGGGAGCAAACTGCAGAAACAACGGATATGCTACTGGGATTCCCACATTCCGTTACTATGGGTAATATACCCATCCTGCTAATTTCCATGCACACAAAGGGAATCATTGTGGATAATAGGCACAGTGACTATATACTCACAAATAACGCCAAGTAATTCCAATAAATAACAAAATATAACAGAAAATTTTTTTATCTGTTATAAGAAAGTGGATGTCTTGCGGGACACTGCCCATGGGCATTGTCTTTCAGTGATACGTCAGATTGCTTGCAATTATCCCTACATCAAATTTATGTATATGTCTAATAACTGTCACTTTACGCCTTTTTTTATTCAGAATGTTGTAGGCTTATTTGCGTTTCTTAACGTGATTACTGTACATGAACAGAGAAGGGTATGTTATAAAAAAGTGTAATGATTTTCACATATTTATTATTTTGAATGTTAATAGTATGCGTTGTTTTATTGTTTGGTTAGTGTTTATAAAGCAGATGTTACGCCATTTCGTAGTAGGACAGTCAGCTAGAAACGAAGCTTTATTTTCGGATATCTTAAGCTTCATGCTATTGCTTGTCAAAAAGATTTCGGCACTCTTGAAAGAGTTTCATGAAGTGGTACGTTGTGTTTCAGTGCCTGTGCCGAGTCCGAATTTCGTCCGACACAACAACGTAATGAAACATCACTGTTTCGATACAATTAGTCCGTTCCAAGCACAGGTGGACTGAAACAGCCTTATTTTGAAACAACCATACAGTTTCCGTGTCTGGCTCGAGATCGAATCTGGTCCGGTTATCCGAGACAGGGGCGGAACGAAACACCACTGTTTCGAAACAGTGAACCACATCCGTTCCGAAACACTGAAACCGTGGCCCAGTCTATTGGAGAGTCTCTGTTGGGTGTGGCGTAGTAAAACGTTTTTTCATTGTCTCACGTAAGTTTTCTCAGTTTTCTTAGTTTTGTGATAACGGTGGCATTACGCGGTAAATGTAAGTCTACTGTAATAATTTAACTATGTGAAACTTTCAGTTTTATGCCACCAATATCAACTTTTTCATGACTTGTATAGATTGTGTCTAAAATATCAAACAGAAAAGCATGGTCGGGGACAAAAGAAACATTACTCCCGGGGACGGAAGTAACAGTGTTTCTTTCATTCCTGAAGAAGTATTATTAGCTGCAGGTCCCCCGTTTTGTTGTTAGCGAAAAATGAATAAGGTATGATACTGTTACGAGTAGTAGTGTCTTGCTGAACAAACTCGTTATTACTGGACAGACACGTTAATTACTTAGTTATTTCGTTACAGGGAATTATGCCACGAACACGGGTTAAGACGACTACAAAAGGACTAAATCCTACCACACTACTGGCCATTAAAATTGCTACACCAACAAGAAATACAGATGATAAACGGGTATTCATTGGACAAATATATTACACTAGAATTGACATGTGGTTACATTTTCACGCAATTTGGGTGCATAGATCCTAATACGCCTGGACATTGAGTCAAACATAGCTTGGATAGCGTGTACAGGTACAGCTGCCCATGCAGCTTCAACACGATACCACAGTTCATCAAGAGTAATGACTGGCGTATTGTGACGAGCCAGTTGCTCGGCCACCATTGACCAGACGTTTTCAATTGGTGAGAGATCTGCAGAATGTGCTGGCCAGGGCAGCAGTCGAACACTTTCTGTATCCAGAGAGGTCCGTACTGGACCTGCAACATGCGGTCGTGCATTATCCTGCTGAAATGTAGGGTTTCGCAGGGATCGAATGAAGGGTAGAGCCACGCGTTGCAGCACATCTGAAATGTAACGTCCACTGTTCAAAGTGCCGTCAGTGCGAACAAGAGTTAACGAGACGTGTAACCAATTGCACCCCATACCATCACGCCGGGTGATACGCCAGTAGGGCGATGACAAATACACGTTTCCAAAGTGCTTTCACCGCGATGTCGCCAAACACGGATGCCAACATCATGATGCTGTAAACAGAACCTGGATTCATCCGAAAAAATTACGTTTTGCCATTCGTGCACCCAGGTTCGGCGATGACCGTAGCAGGCGCTCCTGTCTGTGATGCAGCTTCAAGGGTAACCGCAGCCATGGTCTCCGAGCTGATAGTCCATGCTGCTGCAAACGACGTCGAACTGTTCGTGCAGATGGTTGTTGTTTTGCAAACGTCCCCATCTGTTGACTCAGGGATCGAGACGTAGCTGCACGATCCGTTACCGCCATAAGATGCCTGTCATTTCGACTGCTAGTGATACGAGGCCGTTGGGATGCCGCATGGCGTTCCGTATTACCTCCTGAACCCACCGATTCCATATTCTGCTAACAGTCATTGGACCTCGGCCAACGCGAGCAGCAATGTCGCGATACGATAAATCGCAATCGCGATAGGCTACAATCCGACCTTTATCAAAGTCTGAAACGTGTTGGTACGTATTTCTCCTCCTTAGCCGGCCGGAGTGGCCGTGCGGTTCTAGGCGATACAGTCTGGAACCGAGCGACCGCTACGGTCGCAGGTTCGAATCCTGCCTAGGGCATGGATGTGTGTGCTGTCCTTAGGTTAGTTAGGTTTGAGTAGTTCTAAGTTCTAGGGGACTAATGACCTCAGATGTTAAGTCCCATAGTGCTCAGAGCCATTTGAACCATTTTCTCCTCCTTACACGAGGCATCACAACAACGTTTCAGCAGGCAACGCCGGTCAACTGCCGTTTGTGTACGAGAAATCGGTTGGAAACTTTCCTCATGTCAGCACGTTGTAGGTGTCGCCACCGGCGCCAACCTTGTGTAAATGCTCTGAAAAGCTAATCATTTGCCTGTCACAGCATCTTCTTCCTGTCGGTTAAATTTCCCGTCTGTAGCACGTCACCTTCGTGGTGTAGCAATTTGAATGGTCAGTAGTGTATGTTTGTCCACCAGCAGACGCCACTGTTTACATTTTCAGTTCCTGCTTCAGGCACGTCTCGAAATGGTATGAAACTCATGTCATCACGTCGACTGAACGAGGCCCTTTTGTCACTGTCGCTATTGCCATCAACGCTCAGGGAAACAGTACACCACCTATCTTTGTATTCCCTCGCTTGAGGTGTCACGAGAATTTTATTAGAGGCGGTCCTATTGGTTGCAATGGAGCAGGAAATGCGAGTGGCTGGATGCAAGACGAAGGATTTTTGTTATTCTTGCACCATTTCGTAAAATCTGCTAAATCAACTCCTGAGCACAAATGTTTACTGCGTCTCGACAATCACTAATCTCATATATCCATCAGAAGCCTGAATTTTTGCAAAAGCAAGGAGATTGTTATGCTGGCATTCCCACCGCACTGTATACACAGGATGCAGCCTCTAGAACGTTCAGTTTATGGTCCATTTAAACAGATCGTGAATGCTTTTGCTGACAACTGGATCAAGAATCATCTGGGAAAGACCATGTCAATTTATGACATCCCTTCAATTGTAAGGGAAGCACTTCCACTTGCTGTAACTCGCAAAAATATTGCAGCAGGGTTTCACTGCACAGGCGTAGCACCATTTAATAGGAATGTGTTCAGTGAAATCGATTTTGCACCATCTTCTGTCACTGATCGCCCAGCACAAGCTTCCAATTGTGAAAAGCAAACTTTGTCCTTAGCAGAATCATCAGCGATTTCTAGTGGCCCATCTGAAATTGGGAGGACATCTAATCCTGATCCAGTAGCAAATATGCGAGAAAACACTTTTCGAATGTCACAGCCTGTGATGCAGGACCTAGTGGTTTACAATCATCTTCTTCAGTTCGCGCAGCCTTTTCACCCGAAGGAGTTCGTCCGTTAGCAAAAGCAGGTCCGGGGCAATAAACAAGAAAAGGAAGAAAAAGGAGAAAGTCTGCAATTTTGACCGACACTCCAGAGAAACTGGCTATAGAAGAAGAGCTGAAGGCCCGTCCCCAGGCGAAAGAAGCGGAAAAAAACTAGATTTAAAAAGCAGCTGGCCAAAAGTGCGAAAGCAGAAAAAACCTGAAGAATCATCATCAGAAGAGAATGATAGCTACTGCCTTGTATGTGTCGAGCCTTTCCGCTACAGTCATCCCAAAGAGAAGTGGATTCACTGTTGGGAATGTAAGAGTTGATCTCATGTTATTGTACCAAGTGGGGGGAGGGGGGGGGGGGGTATTTACGTGTGCCACAATTGTGAATCTGAATAGGAGTACGACATGCATTACTTTTCTTTTTTATTGACTCAATGAACATTTACTCAAAAAGCCTGAATTCGTTCAGTGCTATTTGCTATTTCAATTGGTATAATAATTTTAAACGAATGAGAATTGAAGTTTATTGATGTTTAATTAATGTTTTGTAAATGGTAATGTACTTTAAGTTACTGTATATGTCCTTTAGGTAATAAAATGTGCCTTAACATATCTACATCTACATATACATACATACTCTGCAATCCACTACACGGTGCGTGGCGGAGGGTACCTCGTACGACAACTAGCATCTTCTCTCCCTGTTCCACTCCAAAACAGAACGAGGGAAAAATGACTGCCTATGTGCCTCTGTACGAGCCCTAATCTCTGTTATCTTTGTGGACTTTCCGCGAAATATAAGTTGGCGGCAGTAAAATTGTACTGCAGTCAGCCTTAAATGCTCGTTCTCTAAATTTCCTCAATAGCGATTCACGAAAAGAACGCCTCCTTTCCTCCGGAGACTCCCACCCGAGTTCCTGAAGCATTTCCGTAACACTCGCGTGATGATCAAACTTACCAGTACCAAATCTAGCAGCTCGCCTCTGAATTGCTTCTATGTCCTCCCTCAATCCGACCTGATAGGGATCCCAAACGCTCGAGCGTTACTTTCGTAACCTACCTGTATTACTTTCGTCCCCAGTAATGGGGACAAAAGTAACAGGTACACTGAAGCCTTAAAATTAGTTTTACAAATGCCAAACATATGTAATTTTGTGGAAACTAAATTCATTTGTGTTAGGAAAGCTTCAGAGAGCACACACATTAGTTCCTTTTGTTTCAAACGTTTATAGGGAGGTAAAAAAAAGATGCAATATGTAAAATGTTACTTTTGTCCCCGGTCTACTCTACTTTATTTATTGAGGTTCGAAATTCCGCCTGCTGTGGAAAAAAAGCACTGTCCGGTCCCAAGTGTCCGGACACCTTGCGTAATGCGGAATTGACGTCTAGACGTTAGAATCCGTGCAGAATAGTGTAACCGGTAGATGCGGAGTTGTCAGGGCTTGCGTGGGGAAAGCGGCAGTGGTGGGGGCTGTGGGTAGGCACTGTAGGGGAAATGCCGAGTGCTGGAGGGGAAGTGCCAAGAGCCGCTCTAAACTGAAGTCTGCACTGACATTCTTTATAAATGTTAAGTGGAGCCCCTTCCCACCCACACTTGCGTGGTGACCATTCAAAAAGATCTACTATCACATCTGCCTTGGTTGGCATCTAAAAAGAATTACACCGAAAATGCAACAAAAGCAGCGATTTATTGTCGCCTCACTTTTTAAGGGGGGTAGGACGTCAAACGGGCCGACTTGGAGCAAGAGAGGCATCACAGGACATTTTATTTCCTACTGTCTATACTTTTACAAATAAATTCATAAAACTTTGTCAGCATTACCAGGAAGGATTCAGGATTCACACTCATAAAATAATTTTTTTTTTTTTTACATATGAAATTTCATCATATTTTCACTTACTGTTGGCTGCATTTGTTGCTATAGGTACATTTTTCTTCACAAGTAGGAGATTCTTTGATGAATTTTGCACAGCATACAAACCATACTTACAGGTGTATGAAACTCTAGAATTTTCCAAATCTATTAAAAACTGTGGTAAAAATGTAGATAATTAACTACAAAATTTGATTTTTTTCTAAACATAAAGTTTAAAACGTAACAGCTCATTCATTTTTTCATAAATTAAATAGATTCTAGAGTTTCAGACACCTGTAAGTATGGTTTGTATGCTGTGCAAAATTCATCAGACAGTGTCTCTAACTTATGAAGAAAAGTGTACCTACAGCAACAAATGCAGCCAATACTAAGTGAAAAAATGATGAAATTTCACATGTAAAAAAAACTATTTTGTTATGTTTTTGAACTTCCGCTGCTACGAGTGTGAATCCTGAATCCTTCCTGGTCATGCTGACAAAGGTTTTTGAATTTATTTGTAAAAGTATAGACAGTGGAAATTAAAATGTCCTGTGGTGCCTCTCCTGCTCCAAGTCGGCCCGTTTGACGTCCAACCCCCCTTAACAATTTATAATTTTCAGAGAAGTGTCGTGATTGGTGAATTTTCACTTAAACCTGCATTTCTCTTGTTGCCATCTTAAAATTTGCTACTTTTGACAAAACACAATGGAGTTTACACAATATCACCTGACTAACATGTTGTCCAGGCGCAATTGCTAGAGAATTCTGAACCTGTGGTTTATTAAGTTTATTAAGCGAGGAACAGAGGGAAAGTAAGGTCAGCAGTTTACGAGAAAGCACATCCTTGGGACAAATTAAACATGTAATGTCTTCAGTTACATTGTTCCTAAACCCAAACATATCTCGTTTCACCAACTATCGATGGTCCCTAAAAATTTCATTTTTTTCATTGAGGAAGTTTGTAATTAGCGGAATAAGACGTCAGATGATGTCGTTTTGCATAACCACATCGCAAAACGTTCTCCTCCTTTCGTGCTATCATGTGCCAAAATGTCGTTTCCACATCACAAACCGTTTATGAAATATGAGGAATGTTGTGGATATTTCACTCTGGCTTCATGGCTGGCGCAGAGCGATCGAAAACGAGTGTGCCATGTCAGATCAGTTTTCTCTTCACTGGTGACAGATATCTCCACCCAATTCTGAAGAAGTAGTGTTACAGTACGAGAGCATTCTACTTGTTTACGATGTGGTCCTCTTATTGAACTTCAGAAAAAGGGAGAATATGAACACATTATATGGTATCACGTACTCACATTGTGTAGAGTAGAGGAACAGTTCGAACAAGATGATTGTGTGAATTGGCAGAGCAATGCACTCTGTCATAAAGCAGCATCTCTGAGCAATACTTTACGCAGAATACAATTCTTCAAATGGACTGGCCTGTTCAGTGTTCCAACGTGAACCCAATGGAACATCTTTGGGATGAGTCAGAACGTCGACTCGTCTCCAGACCCCAGCGTCCAATATCAGTGCCTTCTCTTGGTTTGGGTTCTTAAGGAAGAATGGGCTGCCATTCGGACACCTCATTGACAGTGTCCCCACCAAGAACTGAAGCAGTCATAAAAGCGAAGGGTGGACACGCCCCTTATTAACGTCCACTAATCAATGTCCAAATATTTTTCATCAGATAGTGTATGCGAGGCTGAACGTTTCATGTTTTTACCGGGGACCACTAAATGGCGCTATTGAGGTCTGACAGCATTACAGTTTTAAAATTCGTCGCCTTCTATTTTTAGAACAGAAGCATGTCAGAAACTGTCCGAATAGTTCGTACACGGTGACTGCTTCAGGAGTCAATGTAGTTGGAAAGTGTTTTGTAGAGGGGGTTCAACAACGAAGCATTGAATCGAAACGCTCAAGTTTTGGTAATGACAAATAAACCGAGGAACTTCAGTCACTGTGAAGTAATGGGTACGTCAGAACAGAGTAGCACCGTTCTGACATCCGGTCAGATCTCCACATCGAATTTATCTTATCGTGCCGTTTCCATTTGGGCCTGACAGTGCAAAATGCTGTCATTGAAGGTTACACCCCACACAGATCCAGTGGCTGTAGAGGCCTGCTCCATACCCCATATACCAATGATACCAACCAGTTTATCCATTCATTTTACGTGACTTCAGTTCCCAAACGAGGTTTCGTTTTGTAACAGCAATAAACATTGCCCAAGGTCAGAGAAAAGAAGAACAGCTCAGACAGCGGGTTGGAGAAAATGGACAATGAGGGGAGGAGTAGATGGATAGAAGGAGGAGAGGAGGAGATCCGCAGAAAGAGGGGGAGGGAGGAGGTGCACAGAGAGAGGAGAGGAGATCCGCAGGAAGAGGGGGAGGGAGGAGATGCACAGAGAGAGAGGGGAAGAGGACATGAACAAAGAGAGGGGGAACAAGTAGATGGACATGGGGAGGGGGAAGGAGTAGATGCACAGGGAGAGGGGGAACGAGTAGATAGACAGGGAGAGGGGAAAGGAGTAGATAGACACGGAGAGGGGGAAGGAGTAGATAGACAGGGAGAGGGGGAAGGAGTAGATAGACAGGGAGAGGGGGAAGGAGTAGATAGACAGGGAGAGGGGGAAGGAGTAGATAGACAGGAAGAGGGGGAAGGAGTAGATAGATAGGGAGAGGGGGAAGGAGTAGGTAGACAAGGAAAGGGGAAAGGAGTAGATAGACAGGGAAAGGGGGAAGTAGTAGATAGACAGGGAGAGGGGAAAGGAGTAGATAGAGAGGGAGAGGGGAAAGGATTAGATAGACAAGGAGAGGGAGAAGGAGTAGATAGACAGGGAGAGGGGGAAGGAGTAGATAGACAGGGAGAGGGGGAAGGAGTAGATGGACAGGAAGAGGGGGAAGGAGTAGAAAGACAGGAAGAGGGGGAAGGAGTAGATAGACAGGTAGAGGGGGAAGGAGTAGATAGACAGGGAGAGGGGGAAGGAGTAGATAGACAGGGAGAGGGGGAAGGAGTAGATAGATAGGGAGAGGGGAAGGAGTAGATAGACAGGGAAAGGAGTAGATAGACAGGGAAAGGAGTAGATAGACAGGGAAATGAGTAGATAGACAGGGAAAGGGGGAAGTAGTAGATAGACAGGGAGAGGGGAAAGGAGTAGATAGACAGGGAGAGGGGGAAGGAGTATATAGACAGGAAGAGGGGGAAGGAGTAGATAGACAGGGAGAGGGGAAGGAGTAGATGCACAGGGAGAGGGGGAAGGAGTAGATGCACAGGGAGAGGGGGAAGGAGTAGATGCACAGGGAGAGGGGGAAGGAGTAGATGCACAGGGAGAGCGGGAAGGAGTAGATGCACAGAGAGAGGAGTATAAGCATATTACGACATATATCCAATTCCAGTCCATATGTAGCAATTGTGCAGTACTGCCAGGTTCGCTAGTCTGTGTGTCTTTCCTACCTGCAGAATGACCATAAAATGACGACTATAGGGCGAAAGAAAGAGAACACCGCACACAGACAATACTAACGGAAGTTCCCGCATCACCTGAAAACGTGAATCAGTTCCCGTAACGCGTTGATACGCGATTCGCGTTAGTCAATGCGAGGATAAAAACGAAATGAAGACAGATACCGTCTCGCTACGAAAACTGTGGAGAAACTCTCATCCTGTCTCTGGCACGCACCGCTGCCGAAACTGCAGGAGTAATTTGTAGCGGCCGTGTCAGGGCGTGGATGCTGGCGCGTTGTCGCCGGTATCCATCACGGCGGCGCACGTCTCTGCCGCGTGTTTGTCGTGCGGTCGGACAATACAAACAAACACACGAGGGCGCGAACGCTCGTCGCCGCACCGTCTTCACGGGCGCGCCGAGATGGAACATGGAAACAATATTTTTTTTTTTGTTCTGCTATTTTGTTGTTCCTGTTAGTTGCCTCTGGAAATAGCAACACGGGACGCAGCGCTGCGGCAGGTTCTCCGCGCGGCGGGTCCGGCGTTCCCGCAGTTATTCTTAGCCGCGGCGGAATGAGGCGACTCGGCGCCCTGGAAATAATAGAGGCGCGGCCGGGAGATGAATAGGATCGAATGAAGCGAGACGGTCGCGGCAACAGATTGGGCGCCGAGCGAGAGATTTGTGGCCGCGTCGGCGTGGGCGGCGTGCCGCGCCTCGCGAGGTATTTACGCGCCTCCTCGAGATTAACGGGCTGCGACGGCCAGATGTCGGCACGCGGCCCCCGCTCGCTCACCGGTTTCGACAGACGCCGCGCGACGTTTCGACACGAGACTGTCACCTTCAGCGGCGCCACATTTATGTTTTATAGTAACTGCGAGAAAGGATCAGAAAAATGGGAATTTTTTTCCCACAAGCATAATATGGACACAAAGTACAGCAGTGAGATGGAAAGAGGTAGAAAAGTTTGAGAACATTTCGGAAAACCAAACATGGCCTGTGAAGGAAAAGAGTGAGTCAAATAAAATGGATAGAAAATTGGGAAAATATTTGAAATATATGAGATGGATGACGAAAAAATTGGGTGGCATAAGGGAAAGGAGTGGAAAACTTGGGAAACTTTTCAGAATCGAGAGAAGGGCAGCTGAGGAATGGGGTGATTTAAGAGAACAGGTTAGAAAAATGGGAAAACTTTTCAAAAGTATAAAACAGACAATGAAGGAATGGTATGACATTATTGGAATGTGTAGGAAAGTGAGTGAACTTATTGGAATCCAAAGAAGGGCAATGAAGAAAAGCGATGAGTTAAATGAAAGAGGTAGAAAATTGGGAGAACTTTGCAAAAGTATGAGATCGATAACTAAGAAATTGGCTGAGATACGTTAAAGATGTGGAAGAGTGGCAGAACTTTTGAGAACTGTGAAGTGAATAAAGTATGCGAAAGTGTGAGATAGGTTTTCGAAAGCGTAATTTGGATAATGAAAAAACTGGATCAGTTAAATTAATGTGGTAGGAAAGAGTGGGAGAATTTTTCAGAAGTATGAGAAGGATAGTGAAAGTATTTGTCAAAATAGTGGAAAACTGGGTTTCAAACTCATGAGACTAACGAGTAATTAATAGACTGATATAATGAACAGGATAGAAACGTGGGTGAATTTTTGAAAAGTTACAGATGGACAGCGGAGAAATGAGAAAAATTAGTCAAAGGAGTGGAAAACAAAACGTTTGAGAATCATAAGCTGGATAACTAAGTAATAAGCCCACGTAAGTAAAGGGGACAGAAAAATTGATTCAAAAAATGAACAACGAGGAGTGCAATGAGTTACACGAAAAACAGGCAAATTTTTCAAAAGCTTATTATGGTCATGAAAGTACTGAATGACGTTAGTGAAAGGAGAAGAAGAATTTTTCACAAGCATCAGACCAGTAACTACGGAGGGATTGACGTAAATTTGAGGGGTACAGAAATAAAACAACTTTTCAAAAGCATTAGTAAGCATGGTTATTAGAATGTACTGCAATTAAATGTGAGTTGCTGAGGGAATTAGATTGTTCAAATGGCTCTGAGCACTATAGGACTTAACTTCTGAGGTCATCAGTCCCCTAGAACTTAGAACTACTTAAACCTAACTAACCTAAGGACATCACATATATCCATGCCTGAGGCAGGATTCGAACCTGCGATCGTAGCGGTCGCGCAGTTCCAGACTGTAGCGCCTAGAACCGCTCGGCCACAGCGGCCGGCGAGGGAATTAGAGTAGGAAGCGCGAGACAAAAAGTAATATATGAGTTACGCTATTCTGACAGCAGAATAACTGACTATGTTTGAAGTGGACACGATAAAGTGCTGACTAGCAATGCCAAAAAAAAGAAAGCGTTTTCAAAAATAGAAATGTTTTAAAAGTGAATACGAATTCTGGTATTATGAAGTCTTTGTCTTGTGGATATCTGTCAAGAGTGCAGTTTTGTACATAAATGAAATTTGGACACTAACCAGTTTAGACAAGAAAATGGTAGAAGCTTTTGAAATGTGACGCTACAGGAGAATAGTGAATGTCAGATGGGTACATGAGATAATTAATAGAGAGGTACTGCATCGATTTAGGCGGAAAAGAACTTCATGGCACAATTCGACTAAAAGACGAGATCAGTTGACAGGACACAACCCAGGGCACCAAGGAATAATCGATTTGGTTATTGTCTAAAAAGGAGAGCCCAGGTCACGCTCCCATGGTGCTTTGCGATGGTAAGCATTTGGTCCTTTATATGACTATAGCAGACAGTGTTTGCTTACAGTTCTTGTCAAGACAGTAAATTTCTGGTGACAAGAACTTCGAAATGATACGATATGCTCCATGGAAATGTACCGTCAGATCGGCAAAAGGAATAAGGCTACTCAGAATTCCCACAGAAAACAATAGGAAAGGAAACTGGTTCCAAAACAGTAGAAGAGACAAGCGAAACCAACTATATACTTCAACTTCCGCGAGCTAAGTTATTAATTCATAATTACAGCAGTGACGTGTTTTTCTCCAGGGTAAAACCGCATACGATTTGCATAAGCTTCACTTCGAAGACCCGAAGTTCGAGATGAATAGACCCGACGGAAGGAAGCTGTTAAAATGGAATGCAGATCAATAAAAATTTGCACTAGTATTTCCTATCCCTCATTATTTGAAACACAGTATAAAGTGAAACAGTTTGAAGCAAAATCTGGAATTAATGGAGGGTACTAATAATAACTGGGAACAGCAAACTGTTGACAGTTTCTGGTTAATAATATATCCAGTGAATGGTACCTTTACGCAAAACAAAATCCTTAGGTCATTGCATTGGCACTATTCTTTGTTCTGCTTTCCCTAAACGCCTTTATGTTGAGCTTCAATTTAGTACGCTATCCTCCTCCGTCTTCCGGTCATTCAGTTACAGTCGTGTGAGTTAGAAAAAGTGTTAGAGAGCTATTATTGTGACCAGCATGTTTCCACTCTTCCCATTAGAGGTGCACATATTTGTGAAAAGGAATCAGTAAGATGTGTTACGTTCCTACTGACTTCCAAGATTTTTATAAGACGAAGCTCGCATACGACTGTGAAATACGCACTGCTCACTCTCATGATTACAAAGGTACAAATGTCGTAAGAGTCTTAAGTTACACTCGAAGTTCATTTTTAATTAATATCTCTGACTAATGCATGTAAACATTCCGTATTCATAAACGTGAACACAAATTTGTCATCATAAAAGCTGCACTAGCGATGTGACCGTGTAACGTCGCGAGTCAATCCACAATGGTGTTTTAATGCAGTAAGGGCCGGTAGCTTTGGAGCCGGTGGCGGTGACAGCCTCTTGTACCTCGGCGTGACCCTCTCGCACCTGTCGCTAGAACGGCCGTGGGAAGTGTTACTTGTGCGTCAGAATACGAGGGCAGTTCAATAAGTAATGCAACACATCTTTTTTCTGAAACAGGAGTTGTTTTATTCAGCATTGAAAGACACCAGGTTATTCCCCAATCTTTTAGCTACACAACACTATTTTTCAACGTAATCTCCATTCAATGCTACGGCCTTACGCCACCTTGAAATGAGGGCCTGTATGCCTGCACGGTACCATTCCACTGGTCGATGTCGGAGCCAACGTCGTACTGCATCAATAACTTCATCATCATCCGCGTAGTGCCTCCCACGGATTGCGTCCTTCATTGGGCCAAATATATGGAAATCCGACGGTGCGAGATCGGGGCTGTAGGGTGCATCAGGAAGAACAGTCCACTGAAGTTTTGTGAGCTCCTCTCGGGTGCGAAGACTTGTGTGAGGTCTTGCGTTGTCATGAAGAAGGAGAAGTTCGTTCAGATTTATGTGCCTACGAACACGCTGAAGTCGTTTCTTCAATTTCTGAACAGTAGCACAATACACTTCAGAGTTGATCGTTTGACCATGGGGAAGGACATCGAACAGAATAGCCCCTTCAGCGTCCCAGAAGACTGTAACCATGACTTTACCGGCTGAGGGTATGGCTTTAAACTTTTTCTTGGTAGGGGAGTGGGTGTGGCGCCACTCCATTGATTGCCGTTTTGTTTCAGGTTCGAAGTGATGAACCCATGTTTCATCGCCTGTAACAATCTTTGACAAGAAATTGTCACCCTCAGCCACATGACGAGCAAGCAATTCCGCACATATGGTTCTCCTTTGCTCTTTATGTTGTTCGGTTAGACAACGAGGGACCCAGCGGGAACAAACCTTTGAATATCCCAACTGGTGAACAATTGTGACAGCACTACCAACAGAGATGTCAAGTTGAGCACTGAGTTGTTTGATGGTGATCCGTCGATCATCTCGAACGAGTGTGTTCGCACGCTCCGCCATTGCAGGAGTCACAGCTGTGCACGGCCGGCCCGCACGCGGGAGATCAGACAGTCTTGCTTGACCTTGCGGCGATGATGACACACGCTTTGCCCAACGACTCACCGTGCTTTTGTCCACTGCCAGATCACCGTAGAAATTCTGCAAGCGTCTATGAATATCTGAGATGCCCTGGTTTTCCGCCAAAAGAAACTCGATCACTGCCCGTTGTTTGCCACGCACATCCGTTACAGACGCCATTTGAACAGCTCCGTACAGCGCTGCCACCTGTCGGAAGTCAATGAAACTATACGAGTCGAAGCGGGAATGTTTGAAAATATTCCACAAGAAAATTCCGGTTTTTTCAACCAAAATTGTGTTGCATTACTTATTGAACTGCCCTCGTATTTCAGCCCCTAACAAGAAAACCTCCCCATCGCACCCCCCTTAGATTTAGTTATAATTTAGCACAGTGGATAGGCCTTGAAAAACTGAACACTGATCAATCGAGAAAACAGGAAGAAGTTGTGTGGAACTATGAAAAAGATAAGCAAAATATACAAACTGAGTGGTCCATACGAACGATAAGCAACAACAAGGAGGCCGTAAACTCAAGAGCGCCGTGGTCCCGTGGTTAGCGTGAGCAGCTGCGGAACGAGAAGTACTTGGTTGAAGTCTTCCCTCGAGTGAAACATTTTAATTTTTCATTTTCAGACAATCCGTCCGATGCGAGGTAACTGCGCCGTAGTATGGGGACGCTACACCTAAACAAACATCGAAACACGCGACGTCAGTCGACTACAGCGCGCAGTACTCCTGCTAACGAGGCTCCCTGGCTGGCAGTTGACTGTTCGCTACTTTGGACGAGAGTGCATTAAATACGTGAGATGTATTCCGTGGGCAATATGTTTTCGGTTCCCATTGGAGAGGCACGTCCTTTCGTCTACTAATCACACGGTTTTGCGGCGCGGTCGCAAAACATAGACACTTAACTTATTACAGTGAATAGAGACGTCAATGAACGAACGGACAGATCATAACTTTGCGAAAAAGAAGAATGTAAACTTTTCACTCGAGGGAAGACTTGAACCAAGGGCCTCTTGCTCCGCAGCTGCTCACGCTAACCACGGGACCACGGCGCTCCTGGCCTTAGATTATCCTTGATGTTGCCTATCTTGCGTGTGGACTACTCAGTTTGTATATTTTGCTTATTTTTTTCATAGTTCCATACAACTTCTTCGTTTCCAGAATGAGATTTTCACTCTGCAGCGGAGTGTGCGCTGATATGAAACTTCCTGGCAGATTAAAACTGTGTGCCCGACCGAGACTCGAACTCGGGACCTTTGCCTTTCGCGGGCAAGTGCTCTACCAACTGAGCTACCGAAGCACGACTCACGCCCGGTACCCACAGCTTTACTTCTGCCAGTACCTCGTCTCCTACCTTCCAAACTTTACAGAAGCTCTCCTGCGAACCTTGCAGAACTAGCACTCCTGAAAGAAAGGATATTGCGGAGGACATGGCTTAGCCACAGCCTGGGGGATGTTTCCAGAATGAGATTTTCACTCTGCAGCGGAGTGTGCGCTGATATGAAACTTCCTGGCAGATTAAAACTGTGTGCCCGACCGAGACTCGAACTCGGGACCTTTGCCTTTCGCGGGCAAGTGCTCTACCAACTGAGCTACCGAAGCACGACTCACGCCCGGTAGTTTGGAAGGTAGGAGACGAGGTACTGGCAGAAGTAAAGCTGTGGGTACCGGGCGTGAGTCGTGCTTCGGTAGCTCAGTTGGTAGAGCACTTGCCCGCGAAAGGCAAAGGTCCCGAGTTCGAGTCTCGGTAGAGCACACAGTTTTAATCTGCCAGGAAGTTTAAACTTCTTCGTGTTTTCTCGATTGATCTGCGTTCAGTTTTTCAAGGCCTATCCACTGTGCCAACTTATAACTAAATCTGAGGGGGATGCGATGGGGAGGTTCTCTTGTAAGAATTGAAATAAACGAAACTAAATATTATTCAAATATGATAAAAGTTAATATGTAGCCTTTTGTTATTAAAAAGAAGCTGGTTGCAAAATCTCAGCTTTCTGACTGACCCCAGTAAAAATTAGAGAAAATTACCTAAAATACCAAAAACCGACACTTAGGGAATTAAATTCAGTTAGGAACTATAATAGTTTATCTTTTGGTATTATTTGAAAACATAAAGAGAACTCTCAGTGTGCAGAATTAATTAACTGAGATTTTCATATTGAAACGTTAATTTTCATATTCGTAATATAAAATTCAGACAAAGTTATTAGTTGTGTCTTATGTCGTTGTGGGAGTAAATGAGAGTGAGTGAGAGTGTGTATGTGGGACATGCGTTAAATTTCAGGATTAATTTTGTGTAATGCATTACGCAAGGATAGCGTGGGAAACATGTTTGTACCCACGTTGCTGATGACGTATGTCCAAGCGTACTTGTTTTTGTAAGAAGGCAGACAGAATAGTTATTTTTAGAGTAACGTTTTCCTGAAGTTATGTCAAGACTAATTTTCGTTTAGTTTCAATTAATAAACATTATAGTAATAATTTGCTTGTCGAAGTGACACCAATGAATCTGATGTAGTGAGTGGCTCAGAACCGTTTAGGCGCGAATATGATCTTGAAAGATTGTTCTGATTGGCTGTTCATTTGATCAACCAATCAGAGTGAAGTCTTTCCCGCGCTCTGTTGTTGTTGCTGTTGTTGTTGTCCTCAGTTCTGAGACTGGTTTGATGCAGCTCTCCATGCTACTCTATCCTGTGCAAGCTGCTTCATCTCCCAGTGCTCAATCAAGTAGTATATGCACTGTGACCAGCAGCATTGAGAGGGTCGCTCGCTAGCTTTGAACGCAGACGGTCATGTTACTATTGCCAGTAAAAATAATGTGTAAGATGAAGAATTACTTAGTGTTTGAGTTATTGGTGAGCTAAGTCGGTAGCAGTTGTTGGTGAGGACTGCTTGGCGAAATTTCAGAGGTTTTGAGTAAATCTGTTGGACAGATATTCGCGTGTGAAATATTGGCCTCCACAGTATCCGCGTGGCATGTTTCAGTATTTAACTACTGAGCATTTTTGGCGAGCAGTTTCATTTTTAGAAATTCACAAGAAGGACCGAAAGTAATAACTCATATTAGAGAAAACGTTGTATAATTTGAGTCGGGTTTGGACAGATTTCTGGCTGCTGTGCGTGTGAAATGTGTGTATGAATCGAGAACTGGAAGGAAATAGGTTATAGTTTGAATGTGGACTGAATAGTACCTTTTCTTCGGTTATCAAGGAGTATATAAACATTCTGTGGAAATTTCGGACATTATTTTCCAGAAGCCAATCCATTTTATTACTTCCCGATGAAACTGGATGACAGTATATCTACAGAACTTTCTTCCATAAATAGAGTTGCGCGGCCTCTGTACTTGTAGATATTAGGTGGTGTTTTTCATGAACGCTGCTTTTACATCATCTTGTAAGTATCTACGTTGCCGAGTGAAGGGACATTGAGCAGACGGCGTTCTGAGGTAGGTGAATTTTAATTTGCAGCCTGCACAGTGACGACGACCAAGACACGCGAGAAATTAAACTCCGACCCGCCGTAACCGTACTTACATTCAGTTATCCCGGTGGTGTACTATTTAGCAAACACGACACTCACATTTTGATGGTGTGGATTTTGTCGAGCAATTTTTTATGTGAACTGAGGAGGTTTGCGATTTTTCTCTAACTAAATTACAAAATCGGCTTGGTATGATGGCCGTAATTTATTTGTAAACATAGCAATGAAATTTCTCGTTCGTTAGTACCCACAAAGCGATACACAGTGCCAAAAGTAAGAATATTCCTTGTTAACGACCTTACACCGAGTCTTATGCTTTGATCGCGACGTGAAGGCTCCGTAAGGAATGCTTAATGTCCCGTCCCCTCTATAGACACGTTCGATTTGGTAATGAAGGGAAGAGTGAGTGTGTGTGTGTGTGTGTGTGTGTGTGTGTGTGTGTGTGTGTGTGTGTGTACGGTGGGATTGTAGAGGGAGACGAAACGAAGTCTTTGCTACAGTAAGCGCAGATTCCAGCGTATATGTGTTGGAGCACTCATGGACAGAAGAGATTTTCGCAGCATAGATTAGCGCTGAGACCTGCATCAAACCAGTCCTCGGACTAAACGAAAAACGGACTTGACAGAGTCTCACTGTGTTTGAGTAAAACGAGGGGAAAATGTGTCCGTGGAAAAATAATGATTTCCGGGCCCATTCTTAACCACGTAATGTAATTAAATTCATCCCTACTTGCATGAGATTCTAGGGTGATTAATTAAAAACCTAAGAAGATGGACAGAGGTTAGAAGAAAAAATGAAAAAGGTTAAAAGGAGTTTTATAGATGTGTTATGATGATGATGATGATGATGATGATGATGGTGTTTGGTTTGTGGTGCGCTCAACTGCGCAGTCATCAGCGCCCGTAAAAACTCCGAGTTTTTACACAGCCCAATTTTTGTACACAGTCCAATCCAGCCACTGTCACGAATAATGATGATGATGAAATGATGAGGACCACACAAACGCCCAGTCCCCGTGATCCAGAGGCAGCATCGCTAGCCACTAGACCAGGAGCTGCGGACATAGATGTGTTATGGAATCACGATTCCATATTGCATGCAATACCTTTATTGCTACGTTTTCGACAAGCGTGTAAGATTGAAATGGTGATACAATTCCATGTGTTACTTTGTAGTCATGATGTTCGTTTTCGATTAGCTGAGCAGTTTTCTTTTTACGTGTTGAGCGTATAAGGCAACTTTTATGCCAAATGTATCTGGCTATGAGTTTGGTTACATAATCGAATGAAGATTTTGTTTCCGTGGGGATCCACAGACTCTAAGTGCTTGATAAAAGAATACACTGACCGTTGTAGGCTGTTTGTGCTTCATTAAAATTGTGCTGTCAGCTAATTTCGGCTGTGAGCCATTATCAAGCTCATCTGCTATGTCCTGTATTTCATATCGTGCTCATCACATTCCTTTTGTATCACATCCATAAAAGCAGAAGTAGTATTCCATCGGAACATACCCTGTATGCTTCAGCACGTTGTGTATTATCGAGAAATAGGAGAGAGAGCGTCGCTGAGATGATACAGGATTTTGGGGTGGGCATCATCGAAAGAAGGCAACGGCCTTGCCGCAGTGAGAACACCGGTTCCCGTGAGATCACCGAAGTTGAGCGCTGTCGGGCGTGTCCGGCACTTGGATGGGTGACCATCCAGGCCGTCACGCGTTGTTGCCATTTGTCGGGGTGCACTCAGCCTCGTGATGCCAATTGAGGAGCTACTCGACCGAATAGCAGCGGTTTCGGTCAAAGAAAACCATTATAACGACCGGGAGAGCGGTGTGCTGACCCCACGCCCCTCCTATTCGCATCCTCATCAGAGGATGACATGGCGGTCGGATGGTCCCAGTAGGCCACTCGTGGCCTGAAGACGGAGTAGTATAGTATGTATCATCGAAAGAAAGGCGTTCGTTCGTTGTGGCGGGATCTCCTCACGGAATTTTATCATCAACTTTCTTCTCCGAATGCGAAAATATTTTGTTGACGCGTACCTACATAAGGAGAAACAATCATCACCTTAATAAAATAAGGAAAAAAAAAATTCGAAATTTGTGGTAAGTTCCTATGGGACCAAATTGCTAAGGCCATCGGGGCCCCAGTCTTACACACTACTTAACCGAACTTAAACTAACTTACGCTAAGGACACTTTTTTTCCACATGCCGCCCTGATTTTACGACCCACCACCTGATTGCTCAAGATGGGTCTTTATTGACCACTTGGCCGGATCGGTATATGGGCGCTGATATGGCTGAACCTCCACACACCAGTTCCCGCATCCGATCTCACCGTTGCCCGTGTCCCGCCACGTGGAGGCGAATCATAGTTGATCGTGTTTTGTTTTTGTCCATTTTATTTTGTTTTCTTTTACTTGGTTATCTTTGTTTGCTATTTGTATTTCTTTTCTTTTCTTTATGGCAGCTTTCCCAAACCGTTTAACAAAAATTTACGCGAAATTTGAATTTTGAAAAATAAATACGAAAATATAGTTTAGAATGGAGAAGAGGAGAGGAGATAGGAAAGGAAGAATGTTATAGTCCCTCCACCCTGGGGAACTGAGGATGAAAGCCTTGGAATTAGTCGTCAAGCCATTGATCCTCAGTCTCTAAATGCTTACCTGTAACTAAGTTGATCTATGCTAATCTATAATTACTATGCTGATTACTAAAGCTGTTACTAAGATAATTACGCTATAGACAGGTTTAAATTGCCGTGTTTGCCTGTGGCAATTGCGACGGTGCCCCGACACTGTTTATATCCATTCATGTTGAGCTTTAGTTATGTGTAATCTATTGTGATATCTGTACATTTTCTCGCTTCCCGCGCCCGGGTTCCCGGGTTCGATTCCCGGCAGGGTCAGGGATTTTCTCTGCCTCGTGATGACTGGGTGTTGTGTGCTGTCCTTAGGCTATTTAAGTTTAAGTAGTTCTAAGTTCTAGGGGACTGATGACGATAGATGTTAAGTCCCATAGTGCTCAGAGCCATTTGAACCACTTTTGATATCTGTACATTACGTTTAGACTAACGCCTTTCTGTCGGTCTTCTTTCTGTCTCGGTTTTCATCCTCCATACTATGGCGTCTATGTAGGTGCTGCAACTAGATTTGTCGTCTGTACGGTCTCTCGCGCCTGTACTCTTTATGGCATTCATCTGAGATTTTTTTCTGTCAGTACGTTTAGTTCGTCCCATAATTATGGTGTTCTGATTGCATCGTATATGTGTCGTTCAGTTTGTAAGTGTTTTATTCCTGGAGTGTACCTGTGTTGTCTGTATTTCCCGCAGAACAGGACTGTGTGTTCGGGGGTTTCCATACCTACGCATGTGCGTGTAGATGTGTCTCTCAGACTCACGCGGTTCAAGTGCGTGGGATAAGGTCCGTGCCCAGTCAAGAAATGCAAGATATGCGCTAAGGACTACATACACACCCATGCCCGAGGGAGGACTCGAACTTCCGATGGCGGGAGAGCCGCACGAACCTTGGCAAGACGTCTAAGACTGCGGGGCAATAAAATAAGCGAAATCAGACCTCGCACGGAAAGAGACAGGTGTTCGTTTTTTACACGCGCTGTTCGACCGTGGAATAACAGAACTATTGTGAAGGTGCTTCGATGAACGCTCTGCCAGGCACTTAACTGTCATTTGCAGAGTAGGCAAGCAGATTAAAGAGTAGCTGTAGATTTCACTCTGCCAATCGTTTGTGTTCGACTACTCTAATACAACGGACGATGAAACAGTACCCGTTTGACGGTGATGCTGCAGCGTATACGAAACGTAGTGCGACAACGCTGCAGGTATATAAGCACCGACATGCCTGCAAGGGGAAAGCGATGCATTTGTGTATTTCCGACGCGCGTGAGGTAAATGTGGAGACGTGAACTGGCTCTTCGAAGTGAACCTTATGTAAATGGTATGCGGTTTTACCCTGAAGAAAAATAGGATGTCACAGCTGCAATTATAAGTTGGAACGTATACAAAATGCATCCAAACAGAACCAACGTGCTGTTACTCTTTTCCTGGCTGCCAAAAGACAAACACCGGTAGACATCCATTGGAGAATGATGATGATTTTTGGTTTGTAGGTCGCTCAACTGAGCGGTCATCAGCGCCCATAAAAAGTCCCAATTGTTTTACACAATCCGATCTATCCAACGTCACGAATGATGATGATGATGATAAAATGACAAGGACAACACAAACACCCTGTCCTCAGGCAGAGAAAATCCCCAACCCGGCCGGTAATCGAATCCGAGACCCAGTAATCCAGGGGCAGTAACGCTAGCCACTAGACCACGAGCTAGACTGAAGGATGTTTATGGAGTCGAAAGCCCCAGCTGTGGAATGGTGCACAACAAGGGTTGCCGCTGCTTCATGATAACGCACGTTCCCATATCGCAAATGTAAAGCAGAAGTTAAGACAACAGAAGCGGGAGACACCTGAAACCGCCCTATAGTCCTTTTGATCTTTCCCCATGCGATTATCACGCCTACGGTCGCTTAAAGAAGGCCTCTAATAGTCAACGATTTCTGTCGGTCGAAGGTATTCAGCAGGCAATTACGAATTTCTTCATGCAGCAGGACACGATGTTCTACCAAACCAGTATTTTCAATTCGATGCGTCCATGGGATGATTGTCTCAATCGTCACGGCGATTTTCTCTGCCTGACGTGCCGACTGTCGGCTGTACAGCCTTGGAACGGAAACTCTTCGATCAAACCTTATAATAGTACCAATATTACGCTACTGGCCATTAAAATTGCTACATCAAGAAGAATTGCAGATGATAAACGAGTATTCATTGGACAAATATATTATACTAGAACTGACATGTGATTACATTTTCGCACAATTTGGGTGCATAGATCCTGAGAAATCAGTACCCAGAACAACCACCTCTGGTCGTAATAACGGCCTTGATACGCCTGGGCATTGAGTCAAACAGAGCTTGGATGGCGTGCACAGGTACAGCTGGTCATGCAGCTTCAACACGATACCACAGCTCATCAACAGTAGTGACTGGCGTATTGTGACGAGACAGTTGCTCGGCCACCATTGACCAGACGTTTTCAACTGGTGAGAGATCTGGAGGATGTGCTGGCCAGGGCACCAGTCGAACATTTTCTGTATCCAGAGAAGCCCTTACAGGGCCTGCAGCATGTGGTCGTGCATTATCCTGCTGAAATGTAGGGTTTGGCAGGGATCGAATGAAGGGTAGAGTCACGAGCCGTAACACATCTGAAATGGAACACCCACTGTTCAAAGTGCCGTCAATGCGAACAAGAGGTGACCGAGAAGTGTAACCAATGGAAGCCCGTACCATCACGCCGGGTGATAACATCTGTGGTCATCAGTCCCCTAGAACTTAGAACTACTTAAACCTAACTAACCCAAGGACATCACACACATCCATGCCTGAGGCAGGATTCGAACCTGCGACCATATCAGCACCGCGGTTCCGGACTGAAGGGCCTAGAACCGCTCGGCCAGTATGGCGATGACGAATACACGCTTCCAATGTGCGTTCACAAACACGCTTCCAATGTGCGTTCACAGCGATGCCGCCAAACACCGATGCGACGATCATGATGCTGTAAACAGAACCTGGATTCAATCGAACAAATGACGTTTTGCCATTCATGCACCCAGGTTCGTCGTTGAGTACACCATCGCCGGCGCTCCTGTCTGTGATGCAGCGTCAAAGCTAACCGCAGCCACGGTCTCGGAGCTGATATTCCATGCTGCTGCAAACGTCGTCGAACTGTTCGTGCAGATGGTTGTTGTCTTGGAAACGTCCCCATTTGTTGACTCAGGGATCGAGACGTAGCTGCACGATCCGCTACAGCCATGCGGATAAGATGCCTGTCATCTCGACTGCTAGTGATACGAGGCCGTTGGGATCCAGCACGGCATTCCGTATTACCCTCCTGAACCCACCGATTCCATATTCTGCTAACAGCCATTGGATCTCGACCAACGCGAGCAGCAATGTCGCGATATGATAAACCGCAATCGCGATAGGCTACAATCCGACGTTCACACGAGGCATCACAAGAACGTTTCACCAGGCAACGCCGGTCAACTGCTGTTTGTGTATGAGAAATCGGTTGGAAACTTTCCTCACGTCAGCACGTTGTAGCTGTCGTCACCGGCGCAAACCTTGTGTGAATGCTCTGAAACGCTAATCATTTGCATATCACAGCATCTTCTTCCTGTTGGTTAAATTTCGCGTCTGGAGCACGTCATCTTCGTGGTGTAGCAATATTAATGGCCAGTAGTGTATTTAATTGATGCCACTGTGTCAAGCGAAACACTACTAATGCTGGATTCGAACATCACGCGATTATATTTCTTGGTCATCGGCAATAACTAACATGTTTCTACATTAATAGCAAGCTGCCATTCATGATACCAACCAGTAGTGAAACAATGATAACAATACTGTGCGCGGCACTATAGTTACTGTTGTGACGTGTTGTCAGTTGGTTTGTCTGTTTTGAAGTGAGGAATGAAGCAATTTCTTGTCTATTGCAGAACATATCAGCAACTTGTAGAACACATTGTCGTGAGATATTTAGCATTTGTAACTTGTATGCCTCAGTTTCACAGTCATCGATGTAAGGTACAAAGAACGACGTATAGAACTACGCATAGCGAATGGACTATGTGAAGAATGTGTAGTCTCTAGCACACAGTGTCACGTGTTAGTGGTAATAATTAAGGAAAAAGTAATTTTTGATAACTGAGACAGTCATTAGTAAGAGTCTTATAAATTGTGATATTAATGTGATCCTTTAAAAATAATTTACTCATTATGACATTCACAGTCGAACGCTTTTGGTTCCTAACTGTAAAAAAATTCCATTGCACTACTTAAAGGTAATTTGCTTCAGGTTGCGGAGCATTCCTACAGAGATTTGAATTTCCCGCTTACCGAAAAACCGTCGAAGATTATGACGAGGGTAAGCCACTTTATGGAGATTTGTTAATAATGGAGCTCCTACTTGTTGCGTGCTTTCATATAATATAAAGAAAGGCGGGGGTGAATAGCCCAGAGGCGCAGAAAAAATTGTTCAAATGGCTCTGAGCACTATGGCACTTAACATCTGAGGTCATCAGTCCCCTAGAACTTAGAACTACTTAAACCTAACTAACCTAAGGACATCACACACATCCATGCCTGAGGCAGGATTCGAACCTGCGACCGTATCAGCACCGCGGTTCCGGACTGAAGGCCCTAGAACTGCTCGGCCACAGCGGCCGGCGAGTCGCAGAAGTGGCCATCGCATTTGTCTGCCCACAAAAGTGCTGCTGCCTACCGGGAAGTCGTCCCACCAGGTTAAATGTACTCCATCATTGTTGTCACTGACTCTGACACAGAAAGATTGTTGTGTTATTTTTTAGCAAAAAGTTTCCTGGTTTTCAGTCTTCTGATGAAAGGTAAGTGTATTTATGTTATTCTTGTTACCTCACTTACACATAGAGTAATGTTTTTTACAATATCGATGTTTCAACAATGTGACTTGTCTTATACGCTGGAGAGTGTAACACCTACAGCGCCTCTCGGTGTTGAAAAAACACAATTAGTTCCCAAATTAGCTCCCATGTCCTTAAAATGTGAATTCGCAAAATGGCCCATGTCCCTCCACAAGTAGTAATTACGAAAAATAAATAAAAAATAAATAGAGGGAAATATCTAGTATAGAAAGCAAAAGAAAAGGAAAATTTAATTATAAATTTTAGAAACATGGGAAGGGGGAAAAACAGTAGAAAATATCAAAATATTAGTTAATCCAATACGTAATAAAATCAATATTATAGTCATAGAACGTAGGTCTGGGACATCAAAGATAGCGTTTATTAAAGTGTAAATAGCCATACGTTGTAATTACGATACTCCAGTCTCTATTCTGCACTAGTTCAGAAGTTATTTAGGACGTACAGCTTTAGAGAACAACAATTGGGGCTTTATTAAACGGGGATCAAGAATAGATCGTGACGAGATTGTTTTTGAGGATTGTCAATTCAAGACTTTAATTTGGACATTTATCAGATTAGATAAATGGGAAGGTGAATAGTAATCTCTTTGGCTTTAACGTCAATTCGTGTGAATATTTAAACGCTTTACTGAAGTGAGAATTTTAACCGGATTCGGGCTTTGAATTGTGATAGTGGGAAACTTTAACTTCACGCGACTAGTGATAGTTGATAATGACAGTTTGCGGATATTAAATACAAGTAACTTATTTACCGAAAGTGACAGGATATTATCTAACATCTCTGATGCTAGCGGCAATCCTACTGAGACATCTAATTAAATAACTTTTTTGAATGAGAGCGTATGAGTGAACCTATTTAATAATAATTCTTGTCAATAAACTGACGTTGTTAATTTGAAACATAACGCAAGTCTTGAACATTAATTTAACTTAGATTAATAAACGTTAAGGTTACGTGATCTATGCCAAGAACAAACTAGCGATTCGTAACTAAAACAATTGAACGAAAGGTTAAAGTATCGTCGTCTGTAAACATTGGTAGTAAAGCTACTAAATATTTTTTCTCTCAGAGTTAGGAAGACTATACGTGTAGTGTCCCACGTTTAACATTGGGTTTTAAAAGTAATCAAACTCATACTTAGCCGGGGCAATGTTAAATAAAAGTGAAACCCTTCAATGACAGTCGACGTGTAAAGAAATAAAATCAAACTTCCACCTATTAGACGAGAAAGCGAAAAGAGAAAAAGGGCTGCTACAAGAAAAAAAGAAACTGGTACACCTGCCCAATATCGTGTAGGATCCCAGCGAGCACACAGAAGTGCCGCAGCGCCACCGTGGTTTGGACTCGACTAATCTCTGAAGTGGTTCTGGAGAGAGTTGACATAACGAATCCTGCATGACTGTCAATAAATCCGTAACAGTACGAGTGGGTGGAGATTTCTTGTGAACAGCACGTCGCAAGGCATCCCAGATATGCTCCACAATGTTCATGTCTGGGGAGTTCGGTGGTCAGTGGAAGTGTTTAAACCCAGAAGAGTGTTCTTGGAGACACTATGTAGCTATTCTAGACGTATGGAGTGTCGCATTGTCCTGCTGGAATTGCCTAAGTCCGTCGGAATTCACAATGGACGTGAATGGATGCAGGTGGTCAGACAGGATGCATACGCACGTGTCACCTGTCAGAGTCGTATTTAGACGTATCAGGGGTCCGCATAGCACACCAACTGCACACGCTCCACACCATTACAGAGCCTTCACCAGCTTGAACAGTCCTCTGCTGATATGCAGGGTCGATGGATTCCTGGGATTGTCTCCATACCCGTACACGTCCATCCGCTCGATACAATTTGAAACGAAACGAGTCCGACCAGGTAACAAGTTTCCAGTCATCAACAGTCCAATGTCGGTCTTGACGGACCCAGAGGAGGCGTAAAGCTTTGTGTCGTGCAGTCATCAAGGGTACACGAGTGGTCCTTCGGCTTCGAAAACCCATACAAATGGTATTTCGTTGAATGGTTCGCGCCGGCCGAAGTGGCCGTGCGGTTAAAGGCGCTGCAGTCTGAAACCGCAAGACCGCTACGGTCGCAGGTTCGAATCCTGCCTCGGGCATGGATGTTTGTGATGTCCTTAGGTTAGTTAGGTTTAACTAGTTCTAAGTTCTAGGGGACTAATGACCTCAGCAGTTGAGTCCCATAGTGCTCAGAGCCATTTGAACCATTTTTGAATGGTTCGCACACTGACACTAGTTAATGAGCTAGCATTGAAATGCGCATCAATTTGCGGAAGGGTTGCACTTCTGTCACGTTGAACGATTCTCTTCAGTCGTCGTTGGTCCCATTCTTGCAGGAACTTTTTCCGGTCGCAGAAATGTCGGAGATTTGAAGTATTGCCGCATTCTTGATATTCACAGTACACTCGAGAAATGATCGGATGGGAAAATCCCCATTTCATCGCTACCTCGGAGATGCTGTATCCCATCGCTCGTGCGCCGACAACACCACCTCGTTCAAACTCACTTCTATCTTGATAACCTGCCATTGTAACAGCTGCTCCAGACACTTGATGCTTTATAATAGGCGTTTCCGAGAACAGTGACGTCTTCTGCCTGTTTAAACATCTCAGTAATTGAATACACACGCCTGTACCAGTTTCTTGGGCGCTTCTGTGTATTTGAGGTTACTTAATGTAAAGACAACCTGCAGCCTGAATTGCTTTACATACGAAATCCGATCATTCTTGCTGTACGCTGCATCGTATTTTCTCGCAGTGCACTGCGTATTTAACACGGCTTCCCGTCTCCCAACTTCGCTTTTCTGCAGCGATATCTGTGCCCGGTTCCATCATAACAGCAAAATTAACAGGTAACAAAGGGTTGATTGAGGTTCAAAGTGGAGTTTTGTTTGTATGCAATCTTAACTGCGAACTAAACATGAGTATTTTTACATCCACTGTACGCTTTGCGTTTCACCCCACCTTCGAAAACTTTGCGTTGTGAACTCTTTTACGGGATAAATCACACAAGCAGGAAACAAGCAACAAAGGCTATGCATAATTTACCTACAAAACCGTGAAATCAAAAGATTGTAATTTCTTTGATCATTGGCAAAATTTTAAGGAATTCATGAAACAAATGAAAAATCAAAATTAAAGACGACCGCGTCTTTATAAAGACAAATTGAATGTTATTCGTGTGTGGATTAAAATTACCCTGCCGAAAGAGTTCCACAAAATGATTTCGAAGAAAAATAAATGTTCTACATTAAGATGGTCCAACTGTTAAATATATTACACAGATCGTTGTTACTCTTTTATTAGACTTATTGAAATGACTAGTTATTAAATATCTTTTTGTTTTCCATCCCAGAAGAGTATATAATTGTTCATTTTGTTTCATGAAAAACGTTTGGCTTCATCCGCACTCCATTCGCAAATGGTGCAACGTTTGTCGTTAAGACGTATTTGGATTTTTCACGTCACCGTCATTTTGCGAGATATAGTCCACCCGGGTGGAAGTCACAGGTTGCGTAATCCTTTCCTAAGCCTAGGCTGCGGACGTCTTTTACGAAAAACCATTTATCTCGCAGTTGCAACTAAGACTTGCAGATATAAATTGTTCCTAGAGTTACAATGTGTCCTTGGGTACTAATTAGGTTTTTCTCCTGACGCTGTATAGGCGAAGGAACTGGCTCCATGCGATGAAAGAATGTAATAGAGAGTAGCGTAATACATTTGATTGTATTTAATTACATTTTTCTCCTGACGTTGTTGTATGTATAGGTATAAAAATTACAATAAAAAATGACAGTTGCGTTTTTTCCTATATTGTAATTTTTATGTATAGGTATAAAAATTACAATAAAGGAAAAAACACAAGTGTCATTTTTTTTTACATAGGTACTCCGGCTACGAGGGTACAATATTTGTCTTTTCTATTTGTAGTAATCCTACCTAGAACGTGATTTTAGTTCAGACGTTTGATAAACCTGATACTTGAAAAAAAAACTGAAGGCTTTCCAGCTATCCGTGCAGCTTACGTGTGTTGCCGGCTGTGGCTATCGTGTTTCTTTGGCGCTTCACCCGTATTCCGCATACTTCACCCGTACTCAATTCGCAAACGGTGCAACGTTTGTCGTTAAGACTTCTCTTGGATTTTTCACGTCAGTGTCATTTTGCGTGATATAGTCTAACCGGGTGGAAGTCACAGGTTGCGAAATCCTTTCCTAGGCTTGGGCTGCGAGCGTCTTTTATGGAAAGCCATTTATCTCGCAGTTGAAAGAAAGACTTGCGGTTGTAAAGTATTCCCAGAGTTTTAAAGCGCCGATCGTATGTTGGAGGTTGGATCCCTATAAGAAGCACACTGCGGTCGGAGCTGCCCGTTATGCTATGTAGCGAGTCGCGTTTCGTGCTCGTGGTCGTGGTTGTGGTCGTATTCGTTTGTTCTTGGTTGTTCCAGCGTTGATATTTATGCGGTGAATGCGTCGAACAGTATTCAATGTGTATTCGACAGAGCAGCGAGACGGCCAACGGCCTTTGAAATACAGGAATGGAAATTTGGTGACCTGAAAGTACCGGTAAATGACGTCGACACCTTTCAACTGGATTTTGTCTTATTCTCGTTATTCGTGAAATTTCTCGACCAAGAGAAATACGAGAAGTATGGCCTGGCACTCGCGGGCGAACATCCGATCCGCTACTTCGACGGAACAGTGCATATAGTGCCATCTGGCTTTGGGATACGGACTGTGCTGGTATTTAACGTACCCCCTGAGGGCCCCAATGAAGTAATCGGCCGTGTCCTGTCGCGGTATGGCAAGGTGCTTAGCATCACGAATGAAAAATGGGGCAGTGCCTACCGTTTCCAGGGCAACAGCGGAGTCCGTAGTGTTCGTATGGATCTCCGCCAGCACATACCGTCACACTTAAATATTGCCAGTACAAGGGCACTGGTTACCTATATAGGGCAACCACAGACATGCTCCCTCTGTCAATCTACGGAGGATCTACGCGTGGAATGCCCGCGCAGGCGCCCTGTGCAACTGCCGCGGGAACGCACTGAAGGTGACAACTTTGTGCCTCTTCTCAGCGGCGGGTGCTGCCCACCGAACCGCTGAGAGAACTGACGAATCGACCCCGGGTCCGTCAGGAGAGGTGAAACCGGTACCTAGTGCATCTGTTGACAGCCCTATTGAGATTGTCCCGGACCAGACGCCCGTAGCGCCTGCTGTGGCCAGTGATGTTGTCACTGCAGAACAGATGGAGGTAGTTCCTCCTACCCCACCCCCACCGGCAGATGACGCTAACAAGGGGAGGCCGCCAATTGTGAAATTCAGATTCGATTCATACTGCGCATAATAAAAGCTCATGGCCAGAGGTATAATGTGGCAAAGCACCAAGATGCACTTCTCAGCCGTTGTAGAGAAAATCGACAGTTAAAAGAAACCGTTGCGGTGAAATACTCTCTACGATTACTAATTTTCTACACCGTCGTGGTGCAACGGTAAGCGGTCAGATTCGTAATCCAAAGGTCGCCGGATCGATTCTCGCGCCAAGCTACTTTTTTTAAGTATTTGTTTTTTGTAATTCAAATATATATATATATATATATATGTACTGGCGACTTCGAACATCATTATGTTTTCCGCAAACAAAGTTGTATTTCACAAATGTTATTAATTATCTTCGTAATGTTAACCACGTATAGTTAACGGAAGACGTAGAAACGATGTTCCGAAACGAATACGTATAGCGTAAGTCAAACGTTCGAATTAGAATAGAGACCCCACGAACACAAACTTGCTATGGCAGGTATGAAATATAAACTCCGTTAATCGCTCGTTACACTTGAAGGACAGATGTTGAATGGGCGGAAACGAGCCGCCGCATAACTAGCGTAGTTGCCTGCTAACTTCGAAAGAAGGTAGATGCGGTCCCTAGCGCAACTTATAACATCGTCGAAAATCAGTGCGGACGGGAGAGCTTTGGTACACCCTGTTAAACAAACGGAAAAATGGAGGCGGTACAATTGGAGAGCGATCCGCCTTCACCAACATGCATAAGAAATTCATTAATAGTTTATATATATATATATATATATATATATATATATATATATATAAATTACAAAAAACTAATAATAAAAAGAATTGCACGGCGCGAGATTCGAACCGGCGACCTTCGAATTACGAACCCGAGCGCTTACCGCTGCGCTACGGCGCTGTTGAAAATTATTAATCGTAGAGAGTATTTCACCGCAACGGTTTCTTTTAACTGTCGATTTTCTCGACAACGGCTGAGAAGTGCATCTTGGTGCTTTGCCACATCACACCTCTGGCCATGAGCTTTTATTATGCGCAGTATGAATCGAATCTGAATTTCACAATTGGCGGCCTCCCCTTGTAAGTCCCCCCCGGCGTCGTCACAGGCGCAAGAAAGCGAGCCAAGAACAGCAAGCGGAGGAGGAGGGCGTCATACGTCCTCCTCCTGAAAGCAGCAGTGAGGCTGAATCTCCGGCCTCCTCAGTCACACGCTCTGTTTCCGCTGACCGCTCGGACGGTATGCGGAAAACTGCTCGCCAATTAGAGGCGCTTATTAGTTCATCACGAGATCGGGGAGCAGTCCCCGCAAAACGTAAAAATGAACAGGGTAGCGAACGGCCGCTGCAGCGCACTCGCACCCTCTCACATACCGCTGCGACTGGGCCGTCTGCACCGCCTGGTTCGGACTATCCCGCCGATGGGGGAGGACTGAACTGGGCTGACGACGAACACGACGAAATGCGTGATTGAGTGGGCTCGTTCCCACATGAGCTGCCTGGTATTTGTCTTTAACATCCGGGGTGATGTAGCAGGGTTACAGTTTCGATATTTACACACCTGCTTACATACGACCATGACCTTATCTGACGTTACTTTCTCTGTGTTGCTTTCTCATGCCTGCAATTGACCGTCAGCCGGGAGCCCTCTCCCTATTAACAGTAAATATCAACTCCATCTCCAACCCAGTAAAACTACGCTCTCTGAAGGACTTTCTGCGCCTTGGTGCATTTGATGTGGTTTTCCTCCAGGAGGTTTGTGCCCCCTTTCTCTCTGACCTGGTTGGTTATGAGGCACTATATAACATCGACCCTGACGCCAGGCGGGGCACTGCTTTGCTATACAGATCAGAGTTAACTCCATCCAATGTTACAAAACTACCCAATGGTCGCGTTCTTGCGTGTATCATTCGGGATGTACTTTTTATTAACGTCTATGCTCCTTCAGGAGCTAATCACAGGCATGACAGAACAACACTTTTTACGTCAGACATCACCCCTTTCTTGACAGCTCGTCGTCTTATCGTGTTTGGCGGAGATTTTAACTGTGTGGTAGCCGACGCTGATCAGGTCCCAACGCCCATGAGGTGTGAAGCACTCGCTTCACTCCCCCAGGCGGCTGACCTTAATGATACGTGGCGCCACTTTCATCCCGCCTACACACAATTTACTCACATCTACCCCACTGGAGCAAGCCGTATTGACCGTGTTTGTGTCTCTGCTGATTTGCTTCCTGCCCTTTGTGCCGTCCAAGTCATTCCTGTGGCCTTTAGTGACCACTGTGCGTACTATTGCTCCTTGCATATCACGGGCCCAACCCCGGTTCCTCGGGGCACCTATTGGAAGATGAATACACTTCATCTCCCAACGCCCGAACTACGCACTCTTGTCACGAAAACATGGCGGGATGCTACTGCATCGAAGTACCCTACCACTGTAGTTTGGTGGCTCCGCTGTGCGAAGCCGCGGTTGCGACGTGTTATCCAGCAACATAGTCGCGAAGTCGCACACTGGAAGCGTAGCACATTAGACTTCTATCAACAATGTCTAAACGATGCGCTAACCCTTCCTGCTGACAGGTGTGACCAGCTACGCATGCGCCTCAACAAAATTAAAGCGACAATCCTTCGCTTCTCACGGGAGACGGCCGAGGGGATGGTGGTGCGGTGCCGCTCCACATCCCTGATTGAGGGCGAGAGGCCATCCAGCCATCACCTTGACTCTGAAAGGAATCATGCAAAGAAGAACACCATTCTACGCCTTAAAACAGACGATGGTGCGCGCCTCACAGACCATCGTGAAGTTCTCAAACACCTAACAGACCATTATACGCACCTCTTCCAGGACGTTGCGGTAGACGCCGCCGCCCAACGAGCACTTATCGGTGGGGTCCCAACTTCACTGGATCGTCGAGACCGCGACTGTTTAACCGAGCCACTCACACTCGCTGACCTCACATCTGTCCTCCGTGCCTGTCCGGGACAAAAATCACCTGGCCCCGACGGTCTCCCTTATGAATTCTACCAACAATTTCCAGAGGTTCCAGAGGTTGCCCCTCAGTCTGCAAGATCCGGGCAGTCGCAGAGGGTGGGCTTACTGGTAGTTGGGAGCTCCAACGTCAGGCGCGTAATGGGGCCCCTTAGGGAAATGGCAGCAAGAGAGGGGAAGAAAACCAATGTGCACTCCGTGTGCATACCGGGGGGAGTCATTCCAGATGTGGAAAGGGTCCTTCCGGATGCCATGAAGGGTACAGGGTGCACCCATCTGCAGGTGGTCGCTCATGTCGGCACCAATGATGTGTGTCGCTATGGATCGGAGGAAATCCTCTCTGGCTTCCGGCGGCTATCTGATTTGGTGAAGACTGCCAGTCTCGCTAGCGGGATGAAAGCAGAGCTCACCATCTGCAGCATCGTCGACAGGACTGACTGCGGACCTTTGGTACAGAGCCGAGTGGAGGGTCTGAATCAGAGGCTGAGACGGTTCTGCGACCGTGTGGGCTGCAGATTCCTCGACTTGCGCCATAGGGTGGTGGGGTTTCGGGTTCCGCTGGATAGGTCAGGAGTCCACTACACGCAACAAGCGGCTACACGGGTAGCAGGGGTTGTGTGGCGTGGGCTGGGCGGTTTTTTAGGTTAGATGGCCTTGGGCAAGTACAGAAAGAGCAACAGCCTCAACGGGTGCGGGGCAAAGTCAGGACATGCGGGGACCAAGCAGCAATCGGTATTGTAATTGTCAACTGTCGAAGCTGCGTTGGTAAAGTACCGGAACTTCAAGCGCTGATAAAAAGCACCGAAGCTGAAATCGTTATAGGTACAGAAAGCTGGCTTAAGCCAGAGATAAATTCTGCCGAAATTTTTACAAAGGTACGGACGGTGTTTAGAAAGGATAGATTGCATGCAACCGGTGGTGGAGTGTTCATCGCTGTTAGTAGTAGTTTATCCTGTAGTGAAGTAGAAGTGGATAGTTCCTGTGAAATATTATGGGTGGAGGTTACACTCAACAACCGAACTAGGTTAATAATTGGCTCCTTTTACCGACCTCCCGACTCAGCAGCAGTAGTGGCAGACCAACTGAGACAAAATTTGGAATACATTTCACATAAATTTTCTCAGCATGTTATAGTCTTAGGTGGAGATTTCAATTTACCAGATATAGACTGGGACACTCAGATGTTTAGGACGGGTGGTAGGGACAGAGCATCGAGTGACATTATACTGAGTGCACTATCCGAAAATTACCTCGAGCAATTAAACAGAGAACCGACTCGTGGAGATAACATATTGGACCTACTGATAACAAACAGACCCGAACTTTTCGAATCTGTATGTACAGAACAGGGAATCAGTGATCATAAGGCCGTTGCAGCATCCCTGAATATGGAAGTTAATAGGAATATAAAAAAAGGGAGGAAGGTTTATCTGTTTAGCAAGAGTAATAGAAGGCAGATTTCAGACTACCTAACAGATCAAAACGAAAATTTCTGTTCCGACACTGACAATGTTGAGTGTTTATGGAAAAAGTTCAAGGCAATCGTAAAATGCGTTTTAGACAGGTACGTGCCGAGTAAAACGGTGAGGGACGGGAAAAACCCACCGTGGTACAACAACAAAGTTAGGAAACTACTGCGAAAGCAAAGAGAGCTCCACTCCAAGTTTAAACGCAGCCAAAACCTCTCAGACAAACAGAAGCTAAACGATGTCAAAGTTAGCGTAAGGAGGGCTATGCGTGAAGCGTTCATTGAATTCGAAAGTAAAATTCTATGTACCGACTTGACAGAAAATCCTAGGAAGTTCTGGTCTTACGTTAAATCAGTAAGTGGCTCGAAACAGCATATCCGGACACTCCGGGATGATGATGGCATTGAAACAGAGGATGACACGCGTAAAGCTGAAATACTAAACACCTTTTTCCAAAGCTGTTTCACAGAGGAAGACCGCACTGCAGTTCCTTCTCTAAATCCTCGCACAAACGAAAAAATGGCTGACATCGAAATAAGTGTCCAAGGAATAGAAAAGCAACTGGAATCACTCAATAGAGGAAAGTCCACTGGACCTGACGGGATACCAATTCGATTCTACACAGAGTACGCGAAAGAACTTGCCCCCCTTCTAACAGCCGTGTACCGCAAGTCTCTAGAGGAACGGAGGGTTCCAAATGATTGGAAAAGAGCACAGATAGTCCCAGTCTTCAAGAAGGGTCGTCGAGCAGATGCGCAAAACTATAGACCTATATCTCTGACGTCGATCTGTTGTAGAATTTTAGAACATGTTTTTTGCTCGCGTATCATGTCATTTCTGGAAACCCAGAATCTACTATGTAGGAATCAACATGGATTCCGGAAACAGCGATCGTGTGAGACCCAACTCGCCTTATTTGTTCATGAGACCCAGAACATATTAGATACAGGCTCCCAGGTAGATGCTATTTTTCTTGACTTCCGGAAGGCGTTCGATACAGTTCCGCACTGTCGCCTGATAAGCAAAGTAAGAGCCTACGGAATATCAGACCAGCTGTGTGGCTGGATTGAGGAGTTTTTGGCAAACAGAACACAGCATGTTGTTATCAATGGAGAGACGTCTACAGACGTTAAAGTAACCTCTGGCGTGCCACAGGGGAGTGTTATGGGACCATTGCTTTTCACAATATATATAAATGACTTAGTGGATAGTGTCGGAAGTTCCATGCGGCTTTTCGCGGATGATGCTGTAGTATACAGAGAAGTTGCTGCATTAGAAAATTGTAGCGAAATACAGGAAGATCTGCAGCGGATAGGCACTTGGTGCAGGGAGTGGCAACTGACCCTTAACATAGACAAATGTAATGTATTGCGAATACATAGAAAGAAGGATCCTTTATTGTATGATTATATGATAGCGGAACAAACACTGGTAGCAGTTACTTCTGTAAAATATCTGGGAGTATGCGTACGGAACGATTTGAAGTGGAATGATCATATAAAACTAATTGTTGGTAAGGCGGGTACCAGGTTGAGATTCATTGGGAGAGTGCTTAGAAAATGTAGTCCATCAACAAAGGAGGTGGCTTACAAAACACTCGTTCGACCTATACTTGAGTATTGCTCATCAGTGTGGGATCCGTACCAGGTCGGGTTGACGGAGGAGATAGAGAAGATCCAAAAGAAGAGCGGCGGGTTTCGTCACTGGGTTATTTGGTAACCGTGATAGCGTTACGGAGATGTTTAATAAACTCAAGTGGCAGACTCTGCAAGAGAGGCGCTCTGCATCGCGGTGTAGCTTGCTCGCCAGGTTTCGAGAGGGTGCGTTTCTGGATGAGGTATCGAATATATTGCTTCCCCCTACTTATACTTCCCGAGGAGATCACGAATGTAAAATTAGAGAGATTAGAGCGCGCACGGAGGCTTTCAGACAGTCGTTCTTCCCGCGAACCATACGCGACTGTAACAGGAAAGGGAGGTAATGACAGTGGCACGTAAAGTGCCCTCCGCCACACACCGTTGGGTGGCTTGCGGAGTATCAATGTAGATGTAGATGTAGAACAATTTTGGGACCTGTTAGGAGATTGCTTCTGCAAAATGTGCGAGGAGATTTTTGCTGGTTGCGAACTACCCGCCGAATTTCTAGCTGGACGTATGGCCCTTATTCCAAAGGTCACAGGTCACTGTCGAGCCAAAGACCTGCGTCCTATCACCGTTCTTAACGCTTATTTTAATGAATAAGGTACTTTGCCCCACTCAATCATGTGGCGTTTCGAATCGAACCATCTTCACCGCCGCTCCTATATACCGTGATGCTGTCTTACTCACCGCCGACACTCGAACCCCGGCTGCAATTCTTGCCCTAGGTTTCGCCGGTGCCTTTGACAGGGTCTCCCACCCTTACCTGCTGGCCGTTATGTCGCGGATGGGTTTTGGGGTGCGCTTCATAAGAATCATCCGGCACTTCTTGGATGGAACAAATTCCACAATCGTTGTGAACGGCTGCCGATCACGACCAACTCCCATCAGACGATCAGTTCGACACGGGTGTCCCTTGTCAATGTATTTGTTCGCTTTAGCGCTGGACCCCATGCTGCGTGACATCGGACGGATGGTCGATGGTGTCGCTCTCCCAGGCGTAACCTTCCGCAGTGCGGCATACGCGGATGATGTCGGTGTGTTCGTCGCAAACGCTAGGGACATCGATTCAGTTCGCCGAGTTCTCAACGTTTATGAACGAGCATCCGGTGCCATGTTAAATTCCAACAAAACGGTGCTGATCCCGCTAGGACCACGATCATTGACTATCGAACGCCCATGGTACCGAGTTGTGGGGGAACGACGTATCTTGGGCCTTGAGGTGACTGCCTGCCCGCAGCGCATGTTAACACTCACGTGGAGGCGGCTTCTCACGCGCATCAGAGGACTATGTGTGAGTCACGCTGATCGACGACTAGACCTCCATCAACGAATCCAACTGATTAATACTTACATCCTATCACGGGCATGGTATGTAGCACAACTCCTTACGCTACCGAAACAAACCGGCAGAGCCATCTCACGAACAGTATATTGGCTCTTGTGGCGGCATGCACTGTTCAAAGTTGATGTACAGACTTGTACACAGCCAAAGGTCGATGGTGGCCTTGGACTGACTGACTTTCCCCGCAAATGTGCGGCCCTCCTGGTTCACCGTATCGCCACTTTGCGTGAAACTGAACCGGGTGGGACAACAGCGGTTCTTTTCGACCGTTATCGCCCACAATCGGGGCGTGCACCAGTATGTTTGACACATATTCCGTTCCGGATGACGACAGTTAAGGATTATTACCTCAATCAAAGTTACGTCCTAACAGTGGCCACTGACAAGGCACGCACGTCGAAGCGCCTTTACCAGGCACTTCGAGGCCAGCCCACACCACATAAATTAGAGGACAGACGACCGTCGGTCATCTGGCACCAAGCTTGGGCTAATATCAACAACCCAGCCCTTCCCACGGAAGTTTCAGCGCTATGGTATCGTGTCGTAAACAATTTAATACCCACTAATCATCGCCTGGCGGCCATCCGCCTACGGCCCTCGGCTGATTGCGGCCGATGTGGTGACGTAGACACCAGACAGCATCGTCTCCTACGCCGTCACGTCACAGAAGTGTGGGACCTTGCACGTGTGCTATTAGCGCTGATCGGTGGGACGACACCAGACAATGTGTCAACCGACTGGTTCCTTACCCCTGATATTCAGACCAACCCCCGACCACGACGTAACGCAATGGTGTGCCTCTTGGGCCACACCACTTTCACGGTCTATGACCTTTCCCTCACCGATGCTGTCTCTTTCATGGACTACCTGTGGAGCCAGCATCGCCTGGCGGAATCTGACCGGAAATATACCACTACCTTTGCAAGATTTCTGAAAGTTGCAATGGTTCATGGTTATCAAAAGGTGTTCCGGGTTGACTAAGGCACCTCGTCCAGGAGTTGCCTGAGTTTATCCCTGGATCTACGTCACTCGGACTTTCAAACTACCCTTGACTTGCCTATACCCAAGATTTGACATTGGCCTACTGGGCATCACTAGAGTAGACTGTTCTGTGATGCTGATGATATGGCAATTGGTAACATGGGAATTGTGTGAACCTTTGCATGGGGCTTAATTAAATATATGATTGAAAATGATTTTCTTTTTAGTAGCTGTATGTCCGATTACGCAGTGTCTCGTAATCGGTTGGCCCTGACTAGTATTATTACGCTATCTGACTGCAACAGACAATATAAGAAAATTTTCGTAAACACAGTTAATTAATTAAGTCCCCAGCAACTATAAAACCTACAAATCCAAGCACAAATGTAACTGTTCTGTATGTGGGAGTGTGACTCAACGTCCACATGTGGCACGGTTCTTTTCCAACAAGACAAGAATTTTTAAATACCAACTATGCTGACGTGACAAAAGAAATTTAGAAAAACTATAATTACGCAAGAAAACCAGAATTCACTCTAATACAAGAACACAAGCCAGATGCTTTGTTGACTGAACCTGTAGTGACGCATTATTTCAGACACACAATTAATAAAAGAATATTGTAGTTTTTACCTTCATATATATTGACGAAATGCACACAATAACATCTGCTATCTCTCCCATCAAATAACTGCATAAAACATGGAACAACACTCTTTACTACAACATCTTACTCCGACTTCACGACAAGCAGTGCCCACTAGCACATCTCGGCACGAACTCTTAACACACACTGTCCTCTACGAGCTCTCTACTAGCACTGACCTCCACGAACTCTCAACAAGCACTGACTGCCATGAACTCTCGACAACCACTGTGGAGGCGGCTTAATAGTACTCTTTGGCGCACTCTCTGGCGCAGTGGCACAGTGTAGCCACCTTTCATATGCCCCTCCTCCACAGGCCAGAATTTGATGGTATTTTTGCCAGCATTGGTGGTGAAAATACCACCAAATTCGTCCACAAAAATACAGACAAAAAAATAAAAGATAATATTAATACCTAAATATCACATAATTAGTTAAAAATTTTGGCTTTGCACTGACCTTTTACTAACCTAATATATGAAATACAGTAAGCAATACAACTTCTTTTCATACATGTGACTTTACATAATAGTTTACACAATATACAAAAAATCAGTTTATACAAATGTTCACATAAAATGCTTTCAATGATTAGTTTATACAAAAAAAGACACCAACAGGTAACATCTTTTCAGTAAAAGCAGTCCATCAGTGGCACCTAGTAAAGTTTAGCAGGTACACCCAGCAACAAGTCACATTAGTTCAGTAGAAGCAATCCATCAGAGGTACCCAGCAATGTTGAGTAGGTGCAGACAGCAACAAGTGACTTCATTTCAGTAGAAACAGTTCATCAGTTGCACCCATCAATGTTGAGCAGGTGCAGACACCAGCAAGCAACATCATTTCAGCAGAAACAGTCCATCAGTTGCACCCAGCAATGTTGAGTAGGTGCAGACAGCAAGAAGTGACATCATTTCAGTAGGAGCAGTCCATCAGTTGCACCCAGCAATGTTGAGCAGGTGCACCCAGCAACAAGTGACATTATTTCAGTAGAAGCAGTTCCATCTGTGGCACCCAGTAAAGTTCAAGAGGTACACACAGCAACAAGTCGTATTAGTTCAGTAGAAGCAATCCATCAGTTGCACCCAGCAATGTTAAGCAGGTGCAGACACCAACAAGTGACACCATTTCAGTAGAACCAGTCCATCAGTTGCACCCAGCAATGTTGAGAGCAGGTGCAGACACCAACAAGTGACACCATTTCCGTAGAAGCAGTCCATCAGTTGCACCCAGCAATGTTAAGCAGGTGCAGACACCAACAAGTGACACCATTTCAGTAGAAGCAGTCCATTAGTGGCATCAGCAATGTTGATCAGGTGCACACAGCAACAGGGGACATTTTTTTCAGTAGAAGCAGTCCATCAGTGGCACCCAGCAATATTGAGTAGGTGCAGACAGCAAAAAGTCACATCTCTCAGCAGAAGCAGTTCCAAAAAATTCACTAGCACTGATCACACTATTTATCAGAGTTTATGAGCAGAAATTAAACATGTCCTAGTGGCACCAATCATGTAGAAAAGGTACAAATAACAGTCCATAATTTTTTTTACAATCACTGATCACACAGTTCATCAGCAGAAATTAAACACGACCAAATGTCACACATCATGTTGAAAAGTGCAGGTAACAGTTCAGAATATTTATCTTCACTAATCAGACAGTTCAGGCATGAACAATAGTTTGAATGCACATACAAATGCTTTTACAGTAACATATAAATCATAACAAACACACAAATGATATCAGATAATTGTCCTATTAACTATTACAATACACAAATACCAGTAAACCTATAATATTTATGGGTGTCAGTGCAAGCCACTTACCAACAAATAAAATAATATTTAGGAGATAGGTGGTTAGGATTAGTAAAGGAAAACACACAGAACACACTCACTCATCTCTCATCCACATTAGTGCTACTGTGTAATTGAATAATGTTAACTGTGTAAATGCAATTCTGTCAAAATTTGATGTTCATCATGTGTATCAACTAGTAGTGGCAGCAATGTATAACAGTCAATAATAGTTAAGTCAACGTCATAGTCATCATGTCAAGACCAATGTTTGCCAAGCCAGATCAAAATGTACTGTTGTTGAACAACTGTCAGTGAGCGAAGATATGCAATTACTTCCTCTCTCCAAAAAAAAGTATATACTGCTTAGTGATTTACCAAAGTGTGTGTATAGACTATCTTCCTTCTATTTTAGTGTTCTAGTCTGCTCTCTTCATCCTCCTTGTTCCATAAGACCAACAAAAAAAATATGCTCCTCACTTACTTTACCTCTTATACACCAAAACTCCAATAATCATCAGCTTCACACAATCTCAATAATACCTCAATAATACCTCTTCAATACGTCTTATCATCAATATCATTTACCTTACCTCTTGTCCACAAAAACTCCAATAATCATCAACTTCATATAATCTCTATACCTCAATAATACGTCATCAATATCATTTACCTTACCTCTTGTCCACAAAAACTCCAATAATCATCAACTTCATATAATCTCTATACCTCAATAATACGTCGATAAATATAAACCTCAGCACCAATATCATTTCACTTCCAACACAACTCTTTCCTCTAGTCAGTCTCCTCGAACAAGTACAGATAAAATCCTAGTGCAAACCTCATCATCCCATACAATCCGAAGACACACTGTCAACACACAACCTCTGTGTAATCCATCTGACCCAAATTTTCTACTCATTATAAATTATAAGATACATTTTGGTTCCTTGTCCATCATTAAATAAAAGAAATGCATACCTGACCTCTAACAGACTTAGTTCGAATAACTCTCAGTAATTAAGTACGATTACGGAGTGTGAATGATCATAATATTTCACAGTGTGTACACCACTTCAAGAATTATGGCAGAAGCAAACATGTGGAGTATTTTTTGTGTCAAGTGTCCCTTCCTATTTCAATTGCTCACGAAAAATGCAGTGTAATAACTGTTAATGGTCTAAACCTAGTATTGGTCTGTCATGTCGTTAGCTTCCTTCCTATTAGCATAAATTTATACAGCTTCCATAAAACTTTAGCTCATGTGACTTCAATGACTTTCTTGTACTAATGTCGTTCGTCGAATTATAGCAGTTAATTTTCTTATCTTAAAAATATAAGGCACTGAGCGTAAGCAAAACAAGCAATAGCAAGTAAATATACCAGTAGAGAACACAATGTCAACAAGTGGATGCAGCTCAAATCCTACAACGAGGCTCTCCCAAGTGAACAATCTATAATTAATCCAATAGTGTGACCTAAACTCTATGTTTATACACAGTATATCAGCATTTCTATACATCAAATTAAAGAGCAGTTATGGCAACAAAACAGAAATGTGTAAATATGTAATCCATACGCATAGCAGTAAACATATATCTTACGTAATAAACAAGTCATTAGCATCATATCAGCATAAGCAAATAAATGTTCATATGTCATCTTAATAAGTAAACATGGAGGCCCAAGCAGATAAATCACAAAGTATAACTTACATACATATCAGCACAACTAATCAGGTGACAATTATAATTTAAATAAATAAGCACAGCAGGCACATAATTAAAAAATATGACATCAGTGAAATAGCAGTGCAGCCAAGCGATGCATAATATATACAAGTCACAACCCAGTTCATTAATAATCATTGTCAAAATCAGTTAACGTACGCAAGCACGTCGCTTCACACGTAAATTCATAGAACATGAAATTTAGCACAAAGTATGAATCACGTAATCGCGAGCAGCAAATTACGTCTAAAGTACGTACCTAAGTGGAAATTTGTTACCTGAAAATAAACTCAATTAATAGTTACCTTTTTTTTTTTAGTTAATTAGTTTCTTCTTCGAAATTACATTCTTCCTGAAAATTTCTCGATAGCAAGTCGTCTTAACGTCGGAGACACACAGAATTTACCTGAAGTTCTCAAATATTTTACACAACCGTATCCTGGAAAATACTGAATGTTAATAACACAATTCAACAAGTCCTTATAGCTTTATACTGAATTTAATCGGAGAAATTAGACTGTGTGTTTGTTTACGGCTGTCAGTGCATTCGCACTGAGCGCTCGATCAGCTGTGGGCGCGTGACGTAGGAAGCTATTGTTCGCGGTCAACGACTGCCTTGTGCGGCGCGCAGACTTGACTGTTGCTTTGAGTATGTGCCGCCGCCAAAACACAGCGCGGTATCCTTGTACTCTCTGCGTGTTTACATCTAGCTGTTGGTTTCTCACAAGTATGTCATTCCACAAAAATTTTAACGTTTGATATATGATGTATTCCTTTAGAGCGTCGAGATTTAAGAGTTTCTACTTCAACAGTGTTATCATGAATAATTTTGCGAATTCTGTATGGACCGTTATAAAGCAGAAAAAATTTGCGACACAAGCCTTTTCCTTTGTACGACAAACGATGAGACTTAATTAACACTTTTTGACCAACTGACAAAATTTTTAAACGAACAGGACGCTTAGCTGATTTCTCTCTTCTAGCAGCCGCAGATGCAATATTTTGCAGAGCCATGTTCACAACTTCAGAATGCCGCAGTTTCCGTGAAGGCGGGAAGGAACGATTTCAGATATGCGATTTGTCGGTGCTTTGTTTTTTAATATCATTAGAGGCGGTAAAGAAGTTGAGTCATTAGGAAGTTCATTCAGAATGTTTTGAAAAATATGAAGATACTGATCCCAAGTTCTGTGATTCTGATGACAATAAAGACGGCACAATTTATTGATTTCCTTCATCCATCTCTCTGAAGCGTTAGATTGAGGGTGAAAAAGTGAAATGAAGATTGGTTTAATTTTACGACGCTGTAGAGTACGAAGCCAAATTTTAGAACGAAACTGTGATCCATTATCTGATATAACCTTGTCAACATGACCAACTTCTTTAAGAAAATGTTTGATGAAAGCGTTAGATACTGAACGAGCTGTTGCTTTGCGTAACGGTGTAAAACACACATATTTTGATGTCAGTTCCACTGCTACGAAAATGTACGCAAAACCATTAGTAGAACGAACCACTGGACCAAACAAATCGACTGCAGCCATCTCCTTTAATTTCGCTGGAATGATGGGAAACAACGGTGCTCTGTGAGAAATCGTTGGAGGCTTAGCCATTTGACATAATTTACATTTGGCAAGAACAGATCGAATACGTTTTTCCATATTACTGAAGTAGCAATTTTCTCGTAATTTATGAAAGCATTTTCGGGGACCAAAGTGTGCATAACTGAGATGCGTATACCAAATCAATTTATTGACCCACTCATCAGGAATACAAACTAACCAAACGGAGTTGTCGACCGATTTTCGTTTAAAAAGAATGTCATTGCGAACTAAATAATGCTGTCTAATCGCTACGCTTTCCTTTCTCCTCCACTTCTCCTTAATGTCCTTCCAGACAGGATCCTTATTTTGCTCCTTAGCGATGTCCTGGAGCGAAGACGAAATAAAGTTCTCAAACGCAACACCTTGAATATACATCAAACAATAATTGTTTTCCTTGCAGTCCTCTTCAGCACTTTGTTTCAAACCCATAGGTGCACGAGATAAAGCATCGGCAACAATATTTGAAGAACCCTGTATGTAAACAATACTAAAGTCAAATTCTTGTAGGTACAACGCCCATCGTGACAATCTGCCATGAGTTAATTTTGTCGACATAAGAAATTCCAGAGCTCGATGATCGGTGTAAACCTTAGTATGTCTGCCAAACAAAAATGTGCGAAATTTTGTGAAAGCCCAAACAACAGCCAAAGCTTCAAGTTCCGTAATCGAATAATTCTTCTCTGATTTAGAGAGAACACGACTTCCAAATGCAATAGTTTTCTGGACTACAACGCCGTTTTCTTCTATCTCTTGAAATAAGTGTGCACCTAGGCCTTTGTATGATGAGTCCGTCGTCAAACAAAAATCTTTAGATAAATCCGGATGTGAAAGAAGTGGAGCAGCAACTAAAGCATCACGAAGCTGTTCAAATTCTGACTGAGCTTCCTCATCCCAACACCAATTAGATTTCTTTCCGGATAGTTCACACAAACGAGGTGTGGCCAAATCGTCCAATTTAACAAAGCGTCTAAGAAAATTACAGACACCAAGGAAACTACGAACATCACGTTTTGTAGTAGGAACAGCATAATTACGAATAGCGTCTAATTTCTCTGGATCAGGAAGAATACCTTCTGTAGAAATAATGTGACCGAGAAATTTCACCTGAGAACGACCAAATTCAGATTTTTCTAAGTTCACTGTGATGCCAACTCTTGCAAAAATACGTAATAATGAGTCCAAAATTTTGTTATGCTCACTCCAAGAACGTTTAGCAATAAGAATGTCGTCAACATAAGAAGTAATGTTGTCACGAAGATAAACAGGTAACATTTCATTTAAGCTACGAATGAATGCTGCTGAAGATACAGTAAGTCCAAACGGTAATTTCCGAAATTGGTAACAGTTACCGAAGGCTAAAAAGGCGGTGTATTTTCTACAATCAGGGTGGAGTTCTATTTGCCAAAAACTTGCGCGCATATCAATCGTGGATAAAACTTTAATTCCATGAAAATGTTGAAGAAGTTCATCTAAATTTTGTGGGCGGTCAGTTTCAGGAATGATGATGTTATTTATCTGTCTGGAATCCAGAACCAAACGAATTGACCCATCCTTTTTAAGAACAACGTGTAATGGGCTAGTATAAGGACTGACTGCAGGCTCAATAATGCCCTGATCTAACATGTACTGAAGTTCATTCTTAACCTTGTCTCTGTAAGCCAAAGGTATAGCGTACGTTTTTCCGCGAAATGGTGTGTGTTCTTTTACTTTAAATAAATATTGTAAGCCTTGTATAGTTCCTGTGTGATGACTAAACACTGTAGCATGTGAAGTCAAAATGTGGTGCAGCTCTTCTCTTGCAACGTCATCTGGCACTTCAGCTTTCTTAACCTTTCCGTTAATTAATTCTTCGCTATTAATTATATCATCCATCGCGTCTCTGTATCTGTTGTCATTATCATGAATAAACACATTGTCGTCATAATGCTCAACGAAAACATCAGAAGTAAGAAACCTTAAACATTTTGTATCTGACTCAGATCTTGTTAAACACTCGAAAAATTTTAAACTTTTCGGCATTCCGGCAACAGTCAAATTCACACTTCCTTCTTTAAAGTTCAAAATTGCCTTATGTGCGTTAAGAAACTCCATACCTAATATAATTTGTGTACTGAGTAATGGAACAATAATAAAATTAGCAGAAAATTCGTATTCTTGACAAATGAAATTTAAATTGGTCTGTTGTTTGACCTCCACACTTTTTCCAGAAATCGCACCTCGAATTGTAGTTTTAGAAATAGGTAACACAGGACAGGCAATAGTTCTTTCACATATACGAAAAACTGATTCACTAATGACATTCAATGGGCTCCCAGAATCTAAAACTGCAGTGAACTTATTCTTACCCACACATACTTCAATAACAGGATGTAAAAATGCGTCTACATTATTTTCCTTTTCATCTAACAAAATGTCTCTCATGTCTTCCAGGCGTACGTAGTGTAAAGTCGTAGTGTCATTACTTTCTGAACCGTCTATATTGCTGCCAGAAGCCGATGCTGCAAGTCATTGTCGATTGTTTGCGTCACGTCTTTGAGTATTCGCGTCATTTCGCGGATCAATTTCTACTATTTGTACTTGTCTCTCTGAATTTCTGTCACGTGGAGGATGCCAATTAGGTCCTTCCGGTCTGTTAGATGCAAATTCTTGGCTGTGTCTGTTATTAAAATTTCTGTTTTCCTGTCTGTCTGCATAACTACTTCTTGTGTAATTTCGACTGTCATTTCTGAAATTATTGTTGTATCTACTACCCTGGTTATTTCTGTAGTAAGAATTTCTATGACTGTATGAATAATTTCTGTCCTGATGATACCGATTACTGTTTCCGTATGATTGATCATTCCGGTACGAATTACCGCTATTGTCTGTGTAATTTCTGTTAGAACGTCTGTTATTATCATAAGGCTGGTATCTGTTGTCCTGTCTGTTACGTCTGTCATTCTCAAAATTACCGCTATAACGTCCGTTCCGACCACTATCACTTTTCTCTGAAAATCTATTGTAATTACTGTTACAGAAAAAGTTACAAGAGGTCCCGTCATCGTTGTCATACTCAAGTTCTTGCAACAAAGTCTTAAAAGTCTCAATGTCGTCTTTACATCTTCCGGCCAAAGCAATTTGTCTTATGGATTGTGGCAGCTTAGTTAAACAAATGCGAATTAATTCAGTCGGGCTATAAGGGTTGGACAGGAACTGATTCTTTCGAATCATATCTTCAAAGTACTCTGCCGGCGTGCGGAACTCAGACTGTTTAAAATTACGCTGCATAATCAGACTATGTTTGACTCTGTCTTGTGTGTTTTCGGACCAATATGCCGATAGAAATGCATGATAAAAATCATTTAGATTATTACAATCTCTAATGAGTGCACGCATCCGCGTCGCTGGTTCGTTTTCTAAATATCCACACATAAATTCCAGTTTGTGACTTAGTGGCCAATTTGGTGGAAGTGCGTACATAAATTGATCTAACCATGCACATGGATGTATGTCATTCTTAGAATTGCGGAAGATCTTAAATTTCCGGACAGTCAAAAAGTGTTTATAGTCAAAGTTTTCGCCCCGTGGCGACAAAGACCTACCGCGTCTGTCCCAGTCCGAATGTCGATTATTGTCAAGTTCGCGCGCCTGGCGCTCTCTTGTTGCTTCTCGTAAATGAAATAAATTACTTTCTTCATACCCCTCTGCTATCTGTGATTCTAAGTTCCTTCTACTGTCCTCTCCTACTATTTCGCCTTCAATTTGTTTGACTTGCTTCCGTAATGCCTCAAATTCCTTTTTCACGCGTTCATTAAATTTTCCCTGATTTTCAACATGCTTATTTATGTTCTGATACTCTTCGGTTTCTGCAAATGGTAATGGAGCTGTATCATCCGAATCTCTGTCCCCATGTAAACTAAGATTTGTCAGTTTATCTGAAATTTCCTCAACTCTTTCCGATAAGTCACCTAATTGTTCTTTCTGTTTATTTACGTCTTCTGCAAGTGTCGCGACTCGGGTTTCAGTATTGTCACATTTAGTAGTTAAGTGTTCACACTGTTGCGTTAAGTTATTTATTCTGTCATTTGGTACGGATTCCTCGATTCTTTCAATTATTTCTTCCTTGTCTTGTGCACGTTGTAAATTTAACTCTGAAAATTTCTGTACTATCACGCGATCTCTTTCTTCCTGTTCTCTATCCTGTTCCCTTTGTCTGATTTCTACTGCAATTAATCTATTATTGTGAGAATTCAGAATCGGTTGTACTTCCTCTCTGATTTCTTTCTTTAATTCATCTTTCATATTTTTGAAACATGTCCCTATTCGTGAATCTAACCGTGTTTCCAAAGTTCCCATCTCTTTTTTTAATTCAGATCCTAACCGAGTTTCCATTGTTCTCATATCAGTTTTAATAGTTCCTATTTGTGTTTCCATATCTGTTTTTAATTCAGATCGTAACTGTGATCCCACATTTAATATAGCACTCATCAACTGCTCCATAGTAACTGTTCCAAAATTCTTTTCGCCCCTCACATTTCCCACAAAACCAGCTTCCTTCTGCATGGCTGTAAAGCTATCTGTGTTCGATACTATTCCAGAATCTTCTATCGTTACTCTCGTATTCTGTGAATTTTCTGATTGAGAAAAACCTTGAACTGGTTCCGGACTGTCTTCCCGACTTATTAAATTGTTTTCCACTTCATTATCCATCATACTGTTTTCCTCTGTTGGCGAGTTCGCCATGTTAACAATTTCGTTATTCTCACTATTCATCATTTTTGCCTTTTTCATAGACCGCGTAATCATTTACAAAACATAAAAAATTCGTCACTGTTCGAAAATCCCACACAATGACTCCTTATCTCCAACAATACTATTCACACGAGATGTTTCCTTCAAACACGATCAATCGAACAATTGAAATAATTGCACTAAATTGTCAAACCCGTTGACAAGACAACAAATTTAATTCTGAGAAAAAAAAAATACCATTAGAAGAATGCCAATTACCAAATCTACACATGCAATATAACCTACAATTACTAAACTACAAATTACTACAACAATACTACAGTCTACAATTTTCACAATCAGAAGAATCCAAGGGACGGTCCGAAGCAGCGGTCGCCACGTGCATGGGGGCTTAATTAAATATATGATTGAAAATGATTTTCTTTTTAGTAGCTGTATGTCCGATTACGCAGTGTCTCGTAATCGGTTGGCCGTGACTAGTATTATTACGCTATCTGACTGCAACAGACAATATAAGAAAATTTTCGTAAACACAGTTAATTAATTAAGTCCCCAGCAACTATAAAACCTACAAATCCAAGCACAAATGTAACTGTTCTGTATGTGGGAGTGTGACTCAACGTCCACATGTGGCACGGTTCTTTTCCAACAAGACAAGAATTTTTAAATACCAACTATACTGACGTGACAAAAGAAATTTAGAAAAACTATAATTACGCAAGAAAACCAGAATTCACTCTAATACAAGAACACAAGCCAGATGCTTTGTTGACTGAACCTGTAGTGACGCATTATTTCAGACACACAATTAATAAAAGAATATTGTAGTTTTTACCTTCATATATATTGACGAAATGCACACAATAACATCTGCTATCTCTCCCATCAAATAACTGCATAAAACATGGAACAACACTCTTTACTACAACATCTTACTCCGACTTCACGACAAGCAGTGCCCACTAGCACATCTCGGCACGAACTCTTAACACACACTGTCCTCTACGAGCTCTCTACTAGCACTGACCTCCACGAACTCTCAACAAGCACTGACTGCCATGAACTCTCGACAACCACTGTGGAGGCGGCTTAATAGTACTCTTTGGCGCACTCTCTGGCGCAGTGGCACAGTGTAGCCACCTTTCACCTTGTATGAAAAATTATTGGAAAATTAGAAAACACGTAATCGATCTTAGAGGACTATTACTTCGTTAATTCTATGGGCGATGGGATTATCTCGCCAGTTTCGTTTTCATTTGTGTGTGCTGCCGTCCCTGTTTTTAATTTTGCCTTCATTTCTGTCTTTATTTATTTCTTCCTTTTAAGTTTCTAAACTCATCACTTGCTTCACACCTGCAGAGAGAGGTGTATTTCTGAGTAGTGTGTCGTCGCCCCCTGAGGCATAGCAGAGTATGCCTCCGCTTTTATTTTCGGTTTATGGCAGTAAGTCTTGCTACTAACAGCACACTGCTTTAAGTGCTGTGTCGACACTAGAGGATGGCGGCATTTTTGAAGAGGAAAACGTAGGGCTATAGGGAAGGAAGGAGGCCCATAAAAAAAATAAAAATAAAAATAAAAAAAATAAATAAAAAAAAGTGTTTTCTAATACGAGTGCATTTCCGTGTCGTATCGTTGCAGTTTTTGCACCACGTAACAGTGTTGGTATACCTAATATTTCGGCGTTGGTTTCTTAGTAAATATTCCCCAGGATAGTTGGGAAGTTTTTGGTGTGCGTAGTCCTCTCGTACCGGGCCCCTGGCTGTGTCAGGCGGATCCGTGTCCACTGTCGAGAAGTTGGCGGAGGAGCCTTCACGACCCTCCGACTCTTCCACCGCTGCCCTTCGGGGAGAACGGCGTCGGAAACGCCGCACTTCGCGGCCTCCCGTAGCGTGTATAGGCCGGTTCCCACTAGGGCTGCCGCGCGTCAAAACCGCGCGTCAGCGGCGTGGTTGCCACGGAAACGGCGTCAGCGGCGCGGCGCGGCGGGCTCTGCGTCGCTGTTTGACCATGTCGAACCGCTTCCGCTGCCGCGTGACGCGCCCCAGGTGCGCGCCGCCAATCACAGAACGCGCTGAGCGTGACGTCAGGTACGCAACCCCGGGCCACAAGAACTTTCGCCGAACCGCTGGCGCGGACGCGGCGGCAGCTATGAAATACTTATCATCCGATTCCAAGGAAACTATTCGGTAGAAAAATTTGATTCTTGGGCATGTTACAGCCTGATATCTTCTCTCGATAAAGGGCCGAATTTCTTTTCGATATTCGTCGTGGTTACTTGCTGTATCGCATTTACGTAAACCTTTACACGAAATTTTAATGAGTGTGGAGAGGTAAAAACGCATTGCGTGGACTTTGCGTACAGTTCATTTTAGGTAATACATTATTGCGTATGAAATTTAGTCAACATATCGAAATTGCTTTTAAAGCTGAGAGCAGAACGATAGCTATCACCGTTCTCGAGATATTGAATGATATGTCAGCGGACGGGCTGTGCGGTGAGCGCGCGCGGGTCGCCCGCGACGGGACCGATACTTCGTCCTGCTCGTTGTAAACCATGTGGTTGTATCAACCGCAAATTTCGTAAACGGTTCAAGAAATCTAAAAGTGTTTTTTTGCAAACGATAACTTGTAAAAAGTCATGTATTTCGTCGCATGATAAATATCCAAAATCTGTTTATCTACCGAGATGTGAAAGAAACTACAGTTTTTCAGAAGGGATAGATGATTTTTTTTAAACAGCATTTAATAGCGTGTGGAATGAGAAGTTAAACAGAAACTAATTTGCTGGTATGTCATAAGATGTAATTTGCTAAGTATCTACAGCTATTGATTATTTCCTTTGGTAAGTAACAAACGTTTTTTTTCTTTATCGAGTGTACTTTATTGGTTCAAGAGGCGTTTCGCCTTTTACTTTAAGGCATTTTCGGTGGAATCTAGAATGATTCAGTTTTGTTTTAAATGCATAACTGATTACTTACAGTGAATCGAGTTTTTGGCGGACATATACGTTTCCCCTCACCTGGTCACATGCTGGAGGTTGAACTGAAACTTAGATTATGGAACATAAGCACATTTTCATGTTCGCTCTTTTTTCTTCTGTCACTAGCTGTAGACATTTTACCAAAAACACTGATTTGAAGTCGTAACTACAGTGTGTTCACCTCATGTCCCTTCCTCTTTGGTTTGTTTATGTACTGTAAGTAGGCTGTTTAGGTTTTTTTATTGGTAACGCCACCTCTGTATGAAAATCACTGGCTGTGCTGTGTGCAGTCTGTGGCTGCTTTGCATTGTTGTAATACTCGCCATTGTAGTGTTAGGCAGCTGGCTGTGAACAGCGCGTAGCGTTGCGCAGTTGGAGGTGAGCCGCCAGCAGTGGTGGATGTGGGGAGAGAGATGGCGGAGTTTTGAAATTTGTCATGAACTGCTATATTTATATATGATGATATCAAGGTAAATACATTGTTTGTTCTCTATTAATATCTTTCATTTGCTAACTATCCCTATCAGTAGTTAGTGCCTTCCATAGTTTGAATCTTTTATTTAGCTGGCAGTAGTGGCGCTCGCTGTATTGCAGTAGCTTGAGCAGCGAAGATTTTTGTGAGGTAAGTGATTTGTGAAAGGTATAGTTTAATGTTAGTCAGGGCCATTTTTTTGTAGGGAATTTTGAAAGTCAGATTGCGTTGCGCTAACAAAATATTGTGTGTCAGTTAAAGGACAGTCTTGTATAATTGTTTAAAGGGGACGTTTCATATGTCGACCCTTAGCCGAGGATACCTCACTGGCATCTTCTGATTTTTTCTTGTAGTTTGTGTAATTAGTGTAGCTTTTGTTTATTGCTAGCGCGTGATTGTAGAGAAAATCTCCTTTGTAGTTGCAGTCTTTCATTGTTGTACAGTAAAACAGTTGTGGCATGCATGTAGATTTGCACCAAGTATTTCGCAGCTACAATTAACTAGATATTATTTTCAGTGTTATGTTAATGTGTTCTCTTATTTTTGCTCTTCAAATTGTGCTTTTCTGTGTTATCGTGAAATATTGTGACAATAATGGCGTGTGAAAAACGTAATACTAGGCTCCAAAGTAAATTGAGAAATGACAGTGAAGACGAAAGCAGTGTGTTAGCGCCGCAGAGTAATGAATTAACTAATGTTCAAAGTAGTAATTTGGTAATTGTGCATAGGGAAATGTAGCGGGCGGCAAACAATGGTGTAGACAGTGAAACAATTAGAGAACAGGGAAGCATTATCGATCGATCGGTCGGCAACAGCTCGCCTCAGGAATCCGAAATGACAGGAAACAATCTCGCAAATACTGTAGATTCAGGTTTTGGATCCTCACCGTTTTCTCAAATAAGTCAAGACACATTTTCTGCTTGTCAAAATGTGAATGTTTCCGGTGCAAATTCACTGCCGAAAAGCACTGAGGAACATGTTCCAGACACCAGTGCATTGTTATTACAATTAATACAGCTATTGGGACAAACACAGCAAAAGCTTCAAAAGTTAGACACAATGGAACAAAATCTTCAAAAGTTAGACACCACACTTGAACAAACACGTGAAGATTTAACTACTGACTTACATAACATTGAATCGAAATGTCAAAAAGTCTGTAATGACGTAAAAACACAAATTTGTGAGCATTTTCAACCTATTTTTTCGCGGCATGAAAATGCATTACAGAATCACGAAGCAGCCATAAAAGAACTGCAAACCATCGTTCATGAAAATCATGAGACCTTGTGGGCTAAAACTGACTCTGTTGCATCTACCGATTCGGTTACGCAACTTGCAAAAACTCAGGAAAACTTAAAGGACACAGTAGATTCGATTTCAACACAAATGGACACTCTGAAACTTGGTTCAGAAAAACACACTGAGGAAATGTGTTCACTATCGGAGAAAGTAGCCGAACTTTCGGATCAGGTCACTAACTTATCTACAAAGGTAGATGATGATCTGAATGACACAAGACATGTAGCCTTCACTGACACAGAAGAGTATGAACAAATTAGAAAATTCAAACAGAATCAAAATCAAATCAATACACAGTACAAAAGAGAAATCCGGGAAGTACAAGATCAGCTGACACAGGTAATACAAGAATTACGTATTTCAGAGGATACTCGCGCCCCAATATGGGAAGAGGGACATAGAAATACGGAACAGCCACAAAATAATAACACAGGGCATTTCGGAAGTTATGAAAGAAATTGGCAATGTGCACCGAATTTTGATATGGAACTGCCGACACGACCTAACAATGACCGATATGCGACTTGCCGACATGATGATTTTGACTATAAGCTGTTCATTACTACACATAAATTCAAAACATTTAAGAATTCTGGCAACGACATTCATCCACAAGCATGGCTCCATCAATTCTCGCATTGTTTTCCTCCCAACTGGTCGTCGGAACACAGATTAGAATTTATATGTGGCTACTTGGAGAATGAACCAGCTGTAAGAATGCGATCGGTAATTCACGATTGCCACAGTGAAGGAGAGTTTTACCATGCCTTCCTCTCACCATATTGGTCTCAAGCCACACAAGACCGAGTAAAACATAGCATCATAATGATGAAACGTTTCGAACAATCTGAATTTTCCAGCCTTATGAAATATTTTGAAGACATGTTGCATAAGAATCAGTATCTTTCAAACCCATACAGCCCCTCAGAACTCATCCGCATTTGCTTAATCAAACTGCCTGAACATTTACGACATATTATTTTGGCAGGACGTTGCAAAGACGACATTGAAGCATTTCAGGGACTCCTACAAGAATTAGAAATTGACACAAACAGTCGCGGGATGCGAAAACAGGAAAACAATCACTACAGGTCACATCCGTCACAATTCCGTGACGACAGAAACAATAACTGGCCATGACAAGCCTATTCTTACAACGCAAATCGTGACCAAAACAGACACCATCCATATGACAACCACTGGCAGAGTAATAATAGTTACAGAGAAAGATCGCATTTCCGTAGTAATGAATATGACAGAGATTACCTTAGAAACAGACAATATGGGAACCAGAATAATTATTATCAAGGGAGACAGAATAATTTCAGACACAACAGTTCAGCGCGCAGTTACGATTCAGGGAGAAATTCTCCACCACGTGACCGACACGAAAGAAACTGTGTAAACTACCGACAAAACGACAGACCTGAATTCCATCAGAACTGGCGAGCTTTAAACAGAGCTGGGCTCTCTCGGCAAGGCGAATTTGTGGAAGTTAGGCCTCCTAATCCCAGTAATGACGCGCGGCAACAAAGAGACAGACAATGACTCGCACCGCAGGCATACACGTGCGCCGGCTGGCTCCGAGAAAAATAACATTATATCTGGTACTGCTAATGAGATTTTAATGCAACATTTTGGTTTACTTGAATATACATTCTGAATTAAAGTACTTTATGAGAGATACCAGATGAGACAGTGGTTAGTTTATGTGACAGCTACACGATTATATCACGACGTTACTAATGAGTGACAATTTATAATATTGCTTTTGTGGTGTATCTGTTTTATATCTGCACAGTTTTTCTGAATTATTCTGGAAAGTAAAACAGGTTTTAGTAGTAACTTTTGTAGTATAGCTACAATGAGACTGCCTTTTCTGTAGCACAACAATACGTTACAGCACAGTACTTTCCTCATCACGGCAAAAAGCGTAATAACTAAGACATTTATACGCAATGCATTTCACTTTTGTGTATTATGAGGTAAGTACATTGACTTCTGCAGAACTTAGCTTTCGGAGGACGATAACTACGACACTTCCACACAGATTATGTTGCAACAAGACGCACATTTAGCGCTACAGTACACGTATTTGAGTGATTAATTTTGTACTTAAAACATTTATTTTTAAAGATTTTTGAATTACAAAGAAAGTTTTCCGTGATACATTTCATTCCATTGCTGTAATCTGTAACACCTGAGGGTATAATTACATTAATCCTCAGGGGGGTACACGCTTACTTTGTGTACCATGTGTTTGGCAACCACAAGGAACCCTAGCTAATATGGTATTTGCTTATACAACTTTACACATCGGTACCATATTTCTCTAACACATAAATTACACAGCTATCTGATCATTTAACTGAGAGATAAACATTTTTTTACTACATCAGTGACACATGTTTACACAATTACACAGTTGGATAACTTCACACTTATGAAATTGTATTTTGTCTGTACTTTGTGAAATGCTCATATTTTTCGGAACCATTGTGATACTATGAGAGCTTTGAATGATGTATTTGGCATGGGATCATGATTTTTAAAGTACGTTTGAGGCAGGTGACACTTTTGACATGAGCAGAGAATTTTTTTAGGTTTTGACATTAATGCAGAAAGCTACGACCTTTTTAGATTTGACTGAGGTGTAAAGATGTTATTTTTACGACGACGATGTGTATTATGCTGTTGAGATATGTTTATGATCAATAAGCTGATGTTATATGAGGAATCTGATTATGCTATGTAGTTATTATGTGTTGATGAATACGAATATGTATATGTGTAATAAGGTAAGGAATAATGAATAGTGGGTAGGGACTCTTGATTTGTGGAAAAGGATGTTGGAAACCAAGAATCGTACTTTAAGAGTTATGAAATGTGTGTAAATGCGTGAATGTATCACAATGCCGGCAAAAATTTTTTGGACACTGTTATATCAATAGCATTTTGTTTCTACACATTTGCAACGCAAATTCTTGACCTGTGAAATATTTTTATATGAGATTGTCACTGTAGCGGAAACTGCTGTCGTAAATATTTCCGTAAGAAAGTTAAGTGACCACCTGCACGTAATGCGTAATGCGTCGCGGGCACCCACCTGGGCGACAGCCGCCCGAAAAAAAAGCCATTAGCCTTTCAGCGGCACAGGTAGAATAAAAGAAAGGGGAGGCCATTGTCCTCGCTATTGACATTTCCTTGTTGAAAGCATACTGTGGAGCTCGTAATTTATGATATTTACTGAAATGCCTAATGAAATGACGAGAAATATTTTTACATCTGCACACCTGATTACGACAAGTGTCTTTCTACGAGAGTTGAGAGAATTTCTACTAATTTATGAAATGTCACATGACTATTGAATGATATTTTTATGCTTTGCTTTTCGTAGTTGCTTATTTCACTTGATATCTGGTTTCCAGCTGTGTTGCAGCATTGCTTTTATAAAATAAAATGCATTTGCTAATGTGAACACTTTCTGTCAACAGATCTATTAAATAATAATTTTGTAATCCACATTCTTTAAAAAAGGAGCACTTGGAAAGGAAAGAACAATAAGAAGGCACTAGTAACAGTAACTGGACACATAATTTTCTTTTCAAGTACATGGTAATATTTTTTTTACAATAAGTTGTTGTGGTGCACCACTTTAATTTACATAGACATTAAGATGTGAATATACACTTCTCTTATCTGCATTGTTGCTTTTACTGTAATATCTTTTCTGCTTGAGCTTTGTCATGTATAGATATAAGTTTTATATTTTTTATATTTGCTGCTGCTGTTTGCCAGGCATAGAGCTACTGAATTTTAAATTGTGTTACTCTGTTAAGCTAGTTTTACTACTGACTTATTTTTCTTGTTACTGCACATTGGCTCATATTAGTTGTAATGTTGCATTGCTTGGTAATTTATATTTACTGTAGCTTGCTTTGCAATTTTCCATTTTTTTGCATTGCTGTTTGTGTTAATTTGTTATGTGCTGCTGCATTGCCTCGTCCCTTAGTTTAGCATCTGAGCTCAGTAGATTTAAGTTAGCTTAAGCGGAGTAGACTATATAAGAAACTAACTATTATAAATTTATAAGAAATGCATTGAGAAGCTACCAGAAAATGGTCTGGCCAAATAAAAAGGATACTGTACAGTGAAGAAAAAGTATTATTGACAGAGGATGTGAACAGAATACAGAAAGCAGGGAGAAAAACTATTTTTGACAGAGGATGTGAACAAAATACAGAAGGCAGGCTTAGATAGGACTTTTGGGAATAATGATGAATGAAGGGAGATCTCCAAGAAGCAAAGAAAGTTTTGTTTGCAAAATACTGCAATGAAACAAACCCTGTCCTTTCCTTTTGTGTTATCCCACTATGTGTTTGGGTACCCTTGTGTATATATGTTCTTCCTGTCTTTATATGTTTACCTCATAAGACTTATGTTGTAGAATTTTTCTCATACTCAGCTACATGAACTATGATGAGGAATACTGTTATCCTCAAATATAATTTGCATTAATAATGTGTTATTTACTTTGTAAAGATGTTTAGACATTATTTATTCTGTTTTGTGTTAATGCTCATGTTTGAAGTTGATGTTTCGAAAGTTATTCTGATCTTTTATGTATGTACTTATGTCACTATTTTTGTAACACTGATGTATATGTTTATTTCTATTCTTTTGTAAGGCCCCTATTACTACAAACGTTATCTGTATTATTATGTTCTTTAATGATGTATTTTGTAACTTTGTTATTGTAATTTTATGTTATCAAATTGTAATTGTTACCAGTTCTTCAAATTAAGTAACATTTCACTGCACACGTTTCTGTTGGTCATAGTACATGGACAATATGTGAGAAGTAGGGACTGATAGTGTTTGCACGTGTGTTAATGATTCAGAAAGGGACTGGATAACAGCATTGCTGGATCTAAGGACAATTCCAGAAACTTTGTGAGTGCACAAGTGGTGGTTTATGGACTTGCTATATTGTCCGCAAGACTCTTCGATGGTGATTGTGCACCTGCACATTTGCAACAGATGGCTGCTGGCCGTCTCTACAAGGACTACAGTGGGTCTGCACCTTTGATGACCCACCAATACCATTATTTCTACAAGGACTACAGTGGGTCTACACCTTTGCTGACTCACCAGTATCATAATCTCTACCAGGACTACAGTGGGTCTGCTCTGTGATGACCTACCTACCAATAATCTTCAAAATTTCTACTGACTCTGCTGTGGGTTTGCTCTGTTGTGGCCCATTACCTGTATGCATGTCAAGAGTCAGCATTGTCTTTCCATTGGAAGGACAACACTACTTCTTCAAGACAGCATGGAAATCCACTACTTCTGTGTGCATTTTCTTTTACTGCTCAGACTTTGAGAAAAACACTGCAATTTTACTGTGACGAATGATGAGGACTGTCTTTATGGACTGTGAGAGAATTTTAGCTTTTGACCAACATTGTATCAATAAGTGTGTGCATTTGATTTCTTTGTTACTGTAATTATGAAAAATTTTTTCAAATCTGTATTGGCCACTGCCCAATCCAATTTGTAAAATTTTTTGTGGGGAGCATGGGGGCTATGTAAGTAGGCTGTTTAGGTTTTTTTATTGGTAACGCCACCTCTGTATGAAAATCACTGGCTGTGCTGTGTGCAGTCTGTGGCTGCTTTGCATTGTTGTAATACTCGCCATTGTAGTGTTAGGCAGCTGGCTGTGAACAGCGCGTAGCGTTGCGCAGTTGGAGGTGAGCCGCCAGCAGTGGTGGATGTGGGGAGAGAGATGGCGGAGTTTTGAAATTTGTCATGAACTGCTATATTTATATATGATGATATCAAGGTAAATACATTGTTTGTTCTCTATTAATATCTTTCATTTGCTAACTATCCCTATCAGTAGTTAGTGCCTTCCATAGTTTGAATCTTTTATTTAGCTGGCAGTAGTGGCGCTTGCTGTATTGCAGTAGCTTGAGCAGCGAAGATTTTTGTGAGGTAAGTGATTTGTGAAAGGTATAGTTTAATGTTAGTCAGGGCCATTCTTTTGTAGGGAATTTTGAAAGTCAGATTGCGTTGCGCTAACAAAATATTGTGTGTCAGTTAAAGGACAGTCTTGTATAATTGTTTAAAGGGGACGTTTCAGTACATGTTGCCAACCTAAAGAATTATATGCTGAAGTTGTTTGTTTATTTCTGTTCTCCCTATATCTGTATATGTGTGGGGCTAGCCAGTGATAGTTATAGAAAGTTGAAAGTGAATGCAGTAGTTGTCAGACAGTGGTTGAAAGGTTTAGTGTTCAGCTGATTTCAGTTTTGGTTTAAATTTGGAGGAGTGCATGCAAGACTAAATTCACTGCTTACATTAACAGATAAAATAGTAGAATAGCATTTGAACAAATGATTATTATCAGAATACTATCACCCAACCCCTTTGTCCTCACTCTTTGACGCCTCATAATATGTCCTGTCAACTTACCCCTCTTGTAGTCAAAGTTGTGCCGTAATTTCCTCTTCCTACTCTATTTAATTCCGTACCTCTTCTTTAGTTACACGATCCTCATATCTAGTCTTCAGCATTCTTATTGATCACCACGTTTTGAAAGCGTCCATTGTCTTCTCGACAGAACTGTTCATCGCCCACGTTTCACTTACAAGGCTGCACTCCACACAAATACCTTCGTAAAATAGTACCCAATCATTACAATTTATATTCCATGTGAACAAATTTTCTTTTTCAGAACGCTTTTCTTGCTATTCACAGTCTTCATTTTATATTCTCTACTTCTGCCTTCTCAATTACTCCTTCCCTTTCAAGTCATTGAAGTCTTAGAAATGCAGTTTGGTTTCTGTACAAGTTGTAGATAATCTTGTGTCCCTGTGTTTTATCGATGACATCTCCAGAGCTTCAAAAAATGTTTTAATTAAGATTGTCAAAACCTTTCTCTAAACATGCAAATGCTATAAACACAGTTTCGCTGTTCTTCAGTGTGTCTACTTAGTTAAGTGGTAGGATCAGTATTGCCTTGCGTGTTCAGACATTTCACAGGAATCTAACATTGTACTTATGTTAGTTTGTACAACCCCTCCCCCTCTCCTGTCTACATATTCCTTCCACTATCTAGCCTTCTCTTAGTTCTGGCTTGCCAAATGAGTTCTTGACAGTTGCTTCTCCTTTGAGCAAAGATTTCTTTGTTCTTTCTCATTTTCATTCCCTTATGTTTTCCAAGTGCAAAATCACGTTGCAATTTTGGACTTCCTGTCAATGTCATGTTTAGACATTTCTATTTCCAATGGCCTACTTTATTTGATGCATTTTTATATTTTTCCCTCTTGTCAGATTTAATGTTTCACGTTTTATCTAACGATTTCTACTGTACCTTCTTCCCATGCTCATACTCTGCTGCATTCACCACTACTTCTCTCAAAGATATCCATTCGTATTCTAGCGGATTCCTTCCTCTGTTTCAGTCAGTCGTTGCATTACGCTAACTTTAAGATTATCGAAAAACTGTGGGTCTTGACTTATTCAAGTTCCATTTCCTTAATTTGCTACCGTTTACTGTCTCTTTAGTTGTAAACTGCAGCTCGTAACTAATAAAGTATTGTAGGTTTGCGTCTGCACCGGGAAATGTCTTATAATTTAAAATCTGGTTTCGAAAACTTTGTTCCAAATATGTATTATTCTTTCATGATTCTTAAGCAATGTGCTAGATAGTGAAGGATGATGAACGGTAGTCATGAAATCTGTTTATGGTGAAATGAGAAAACATGCATAATGGAATATGTGAAAGAGTACATTGTACAGAAAATGAAAAATTGGTATGTCTTCACCCAACTTCGTCTTTCCTCCATGTAGGTGTAAGATATAGTTTTTCAAACGCACCGGGAGTTTCAGTGGGTCCTGACCCGTACCTCAGTAGCTGCCCGTCATTGGCTACCGCTAGCGCCTGCCGCTTCCAGATGGGAACGCCAATTCCGCGAGCCGCCGCGTCAAAGCGGAAAACGCTTGCCGCTGCCGTTGCCGCACGACGCGCTGCCGCGCTCTAGTGGGAACCGGCCTTATTGCTCCGCCCACCTCGCAACGGGCGAAGGATCGCTTGAATCGCGCCAACCGCCACAAATCGCCGGTGGATACCACAGGCCTTGAAACCGATCACCGTGAAGACTGTCCACCCTCCCGTGTCAGGGTCCGTTCATCCGTGTCGTCGTCGTCGTCCGACGATTCACCTCACCGCCTAGTAATTGATCTTTCTCGTAGTGAGGCGGCGAACACATCGGCTCTGTCTGACCACCACCCGGCTGTACCTGCACCTCTTTCTACGCCGTCCCGCCACCGTGGGGAGTCTTCTGGACACCCTGACCCAGTCGGAAAGTCCTCTGGCCGTCGCTCCAGACGCCCCTCCGCCCACGCGGGCTGTGGTGGCAGCGGATCGTGTTCCGATACCCCCCTGCTGGGGGACGCCGCACCGGATGGTCCTGTGGATGAGGAAATGGCTCATGCTCCCGACCCTCCTTCTCAAGAGATCCCGTCAAGCCCTCTGAAGAAAGAGAAGATACCCCCCATTGTGGAACATAATGTCACTAATTGCACGAAACTGAACACCGAGCTCCAGCGGCTCATTGTCGGCCAATTGAGAGCTGTTTACCAAAAAGATCATGTGAAATACCTGCTTGACAGTGGGACGACTACCTTACCATTCTCGATTTCGTAAAATCAAAGGCGATGCCTTACTTTGCCCACCAGACGTCGGGTAATCGCCGCACCAAAATCGTCATCAAGGACTCGCCACCAGAGAATACGGCAGAGGAGGTCAAGAAGGAACTGCATCGACTCGATTTCGAAGATCCTTTGGTCCACCAGTATAGCAAGAGGAATCCTGAGACCAGGGCATTGATCCCATGCCCTACCCACGTCGTCTCCCTTTCCCGGAGGGAGGACATAGAGCGGATTTACCAAATCCGGTATCTTCTGTACACGAAAGTCCGGATTGAATCTTACGAGGGCCGCAACGGGCCAGCCATCTGTCGCAAATGCCAACGTTTACGACATACTGGGAATTACTGCTCCCTGCCGTTGCGGTGTGTTAAGCGTGCTGGCCCACATTTAGTGGAGAACTGCACACTCCCTGCTTTGGAGAAACCTACCTGTGCCAGATGTTTGGAAGAAACGCACGATCCCCACCACATGGCATCCTGGAGGGGGTGCCCTGTTTACCAGAGGGCACTGAAGTCTTCTTGTCCGCCCAAACAGAAATCAAGAACAAATAGACCCTCCCCACCGCAATGGGACATGACCAACTATCCTGTTTTGCTGGGTCAGCCCGGTGCACTGTCCTCAGTAGCCACTCTGGTACCAGCCACTCAGGCACCAGATGGTTCGGTGGCTCCTGGCCCCCTTCCTGCCCAGACTCCCACGACATCCTTTGCTGCTGCAGCCAGGTCTCCTCCTCATTGTCTGTCTTCCGTGATGGCTCCCACTGCTCACCAACTACAGGAGCCAGCTGCAGCTCCCTCCAGTCCATCTGTGGCTCTATCCCAGCCCTCTGCCCCTACCCCCACTCTGCCTACTATTACACCTGCACCTGCCCGCCGTAGGGGCAAGCAGACCACACAGGACCCTCCCCCAGTGGTGGAGACTGATGCGTACTTTCAGGCGGACATGCGTGAAATCCTCCAGGTCGTCTCCTTTTTCACGAAACCCCACATCTGGTCTGTTATTCGTGACACTGCACAAAAATTCCGTCGTCCGGAGGTCATCGCCCTAGTGGAAGGCCTTAGTCAAATATTCTTGTAATGGCGAATGGACCTCCACACTGCCACCAGCCCCCTCGGGATCTTGTCACCCGCATTTTTAATGCCAGTGCCATAAAACGGATGAAGACGGAATTGAACACCTTCCTCCATGACCATCGTGTGGATGTTTTACTGGTCACAGAAACACACCTCAAAGCGGCAGACGATTTCCGCCTTCGCAACATGGTGTGTTACCGCTCTGACTGCCTCGACCGCCGTGGAGGAGGCACAGCTGTATTCCTCAACAAAGCTCTTGTCCATACCCAAGAGACTCTGCAGCCAATGGAACACATAGAGGCCATAGCGGTTACCATCTCCACACGCCTTGGTGCCATTACCTTTGCAGCAGCGTATTTGAGCCCAAACAAGCCACTGCTGGAAGCAGACCTCCGCACATTGTCATCCTTCGACAGGCTCATCATTGGGGCGGATCTCAATGCCAAGCACCCAGCTTGGCATTCTCGCGTCTCTAACCCCAAAGGCCGGCTGCTCCTTGTCCTGGAGGATACTTTGGCACTATCAGTCTATGGCCCCCACGAACCTACCCATATCCCAGTCCGTACTAACTGCCAGCCACACGTTCTGGATGTGGCCATCTTCAAAAACATCACCGCTCAGTTTTCACTGGAAGTTCTCCACGAACTGGCCTCTGACCATGAGCCAGTACTCTTGCACCTCACCAATCCTGCCCTTTCATTTGATGTTCGTTCCACTGTGACCCTCACCAATTGGGACAAGTTTGCCAGGGTACTTAATAACACCACTCGACACGACCTCGATTTGACACCGGCCAATATAGTCCGTGCTGTGGATTACCTTACCGTCAAAATACAGAAAGCATTTAAACTCTCCACCTCCACTGCACCTCGGAATTTAACACCCCTGGACGACTTGCCCCCTCTGTTTTTCGAGAGCTGAAGGTTCAAAAGAACCGCTACCACCGGAGGTGGAAGCAGTTTCGTGACCCCCAGGACAAACGTCAAATGAGACGCCTCCAACGCGAATTCAGCCAACGGCTCGCCGAATGGAGGTCTGAACAGTGGGAGCACAGGATGTCCACTTTCCTGCTCCACCAAAATTCTGACTGGGCTGTCATTCGCACCCTGCGGCGTTCTAAGCCAGCGATTGCCCATCCTATTCGCACAGCAGCGGGCTTGTCATATGATACCCTGCAAACTGTGGAAACGCTGGCAGATGCGTTCGAGGCCCAAAACCGCCCTCTGGTTCAGGACCTTTCTCCGAGCGAACTACAGGAAGAACATGAAGTCCTGACAGCTGTCGATGCTTTCTGCAACCACCCACCCCAGTCTGCTCCCCTTCTTACGTCCATGGCAGAAATTCAGCGCATCCTTCGACGGAAACGTGGCCGGTCGGCCCCTGGATTGGACGGAATTTTAAATGAACATCTTTGCCACCTTCCCCGCACACCACTCATCTTGTTCACCAAGATTTTAAACTGTTGTCTCACGTCTGGCCTTTTCCCCCCTCAGTGGAAACAAGCCGAGCTGATTGCGATCCCCAAGAGGTTCAAGGACCCTACAGTCCCCACCAACAACAGACCCATCAGCCTCCTAAACACTATGGCGACTGTCCTTGAATCTGTGATCCTTCACCGACTTTCCCAACCTCTTGTGGCAGCTGGGACGATCCGTCCTGAACAGTTTGGACTCACTTCGCACCTCTCTGCTGAACTTCAGGTCCTACGGATCACTGAACACATCAGCAAAGGCTTCAACACTGCCAAGTCGACAGCTGCCGTTTTTCTGGACTTGCAAAACGCCTGCGACAAGATCTGGCAAGACAACCTCGTACACAAGATGCTGACACAGACCCCTACACCGGATATTTATGTCAAGATCGTGGATGACTTCCTCCGTGGTAGGACTTTCCTAGTGGCTCAATGGGGAATGCGTTCTGGCATTCGCCAGTTGTCGGCAGGCACTCCGCAGGGATCGGTGCTATCTCCCATCCTATTTAATATCTATGTCAATGATATGCCGGTCATCCCCGAGTGCCACCTTGCACAATACGCTGACGACACAGCGCTATACACCACTGGCCGCATTACTGACGCCGTCGTCGCCCGCCTCCAGCGACAGGTGGACGCCACTATCACCTAGTGCCGGACAAACAAAAAAAGCTCTCAATGCCGCCAAAACTACGGCACCGTGCCGCTAACGAAGCGATTGCCTTTGGTGACATCTTTTGCAATAACGACTGCGCGAATCGACGGTATCTCGTAAGGAAAGAAAGAGCAGCAGCTGCCGCCGAGCCCAGGCGCCGTGCCTAACACGCAGAAGGTTCCCAGTTCGATTGCGAGCGGAAACCCGTTTTCTTCGCACTCAGCAAGACACTTGCTACGATCTCTTCTGTGACCATTTAAATCAACTTCAAACGTTCCACCAGCAGGGTGCACATGGCTCAAATGTAACATGAAACTGTTTCAGAACTGGTTGTCGGATTTTAGCGCTGACTTGGAGGCCTGGAAATGCGCGAAACAGCCGCCGCCATGCGATTTGTTACTACACCGTGTACAAAACGCAAGGGCTCGTCCGGGATTTGAACCCGGGCCCTCCTGCACCCGAAGCAGAAATCATACCCCTAGACCAACGAGCCTGTCCCTTCCGAAAACGCAAAGCTTGTGAATGACGCCACCTTTAATGGTCTCACCATGTAGGGCTGCAGCTCACCCAGCGTTCTCCCTGTCTGTCGCGGTTGGATTGTTTTCATCGACGTCTTTTACTATAGAAACTTCACGAATCGGAGGGAGCTCGTAGCCGATGGCCTTGCTAACACAAAAGAAAAACTGTTGCTATTACGAGTCTCCGGGTGGTACACGAAATGAACCGTCGTTTCCGTGGTGTAGCGGTTATCACGTCTGCTTTACACGCAGAGGGTCCCCGGTTCGATCCCGGGTGGGAACACAACAATTTTAATCTATATTTCGGACTTCATTTCCGAGATGACCTCACGTCCGCGTATGCAGAGACAAGCAATGTCGTATGCTAGACAGATAGGGCGTCATTTTACTGTCAAATACTGTTGCTCTCTTATTGCACCGGTATTTGCTAACTGAGAACGCCCCTAGCTCCATTATGGCTGCCAACATTTATAATCGTGTTCTTCAGGGCTACTTCAAGTGCGCTTGCTACTGGCTTTCCTGAGCTCACCCTACTCGCCTTGTCACAGCTCTGTCAAAGTGTGATGCTGACTAATAATGAGAAACTCTTAGCCGCGCTCAATCTTACATGCCACTCCTTGATTGTTGCCGTCGCTAGTAAGATGAGGGTAGACTGTCGCACAATTAAGCTGAATCTCCACTCACGGTGCACATATTCCGCAAAGACAACCTTGTTTTCCGTTGCATGCAAAATTACCGTCTGCGTTTCTACCGAATTCCACCTACGTACTTTACTGGTGCCGCATTCTCGTTATATCCACGTGCTATAACAGGCGTCTACTGTTCATTGAGGAGCTGCAACCGGGGCTGAGTTCCACCTACTCTTCAGCACGGTCAAAATGGCAGGGCTCGTCCGGGATTTGAACCCGCGACCTCCTGCACCCAAAGCAGGAATCATACCCCTAGAACAACGAGCCACGTGTCTGGAGCAGTCAAGTTAATCCCAAGTAGTGGACCTCATAGGGAACACAAACTTTGACGTGAATTCGCAAGATAAACGCTTTCTGCAGGCAGCACTCACCACTGATGAGAAGAATATTAAAGGCAACGAATAAAAAGCGAAATAACTTCATCGAACACTGCTTTTGAACAGCCGGCAGTGCCTCAGTTTCGGTATGTGGTTTCTCAGGGTTAAGAGAAGGCGAATGCACTAAACAAAAGAACATCGGGAAACCAAGCACCAACTCATAACGAAAAGATTGCACAATATACTGCAAGCAGTTGTCGGCAGGCACTCCGCAAGGATCGGTGCTATCTCCCATGCTATTTAATATGTATGTCAATGATATGCCGGTCATCCCCGAGTGCCACCTTGCACAATACGCTGACGACACAGCGCTATACACCACTGGCCGCATTACTGACGCCGTCGTCGCCCGCCTCCAGCGACAGGTGGACGCCACCATCACCTGGTGCCGGACAAACAAAAAAGCTCTCAATGCCGCCAAAACTACGGCAGTCTACTTCACGAAACGGCGCCCAGTCCTCAGCCGCAACATTTCGATTGCAGGTGTACAGGTGCCCTGGTCCCCGACAACCACCTATCTTGGGGTCCAGATGGACCACAAGTTGCTCTTCCACTGCCATGCGGAGTATGTCACCAACAAGGGACAAAAGCTAACCAGAGCTTTGTACCCGCTCTTCCGCAGTAGGGACCTTAACCTGCATACCAAGCTCCGCATTTACCGAAGTTATCCTGCCTGCCATAACGTATGGATCTGCTGCATGGGCCACGATTAATGTCACCAGGATGCGGACGTTGCAGCGGCTGCAGAACAAGGTGCTCAGGTGGAGCCTGCACGCCCCGCCACTCCACGAGGAAGCGGATATCGCCCCCCTACAGACGACCATACGCAACAACGCGCGGCGGCTCTATGAGAAACTGGATGCCTTGCGGGAGAGTCCAGGGGTTACGCCACGTTGGGACCACACTTCCACGCCGCTGGCATCGACATCCGGTTCCTCTAACCATCCTACAGGAATCGGATTCCGACCGTGGTTAACGATAGGCCTGGCACGCCCACCACCGACGCATCCTTTGGCGGGACTAACCCCCATTCTACGTCCAATACTTCCCCATCCTACCTGCCCACGTTAGGCTAAATTTTTCTGCCTGACTCATGTAGTCCTGTCACCGTCAGAGGGTGGTACGGGACTCCAAGTCCCACCGCCACACCTTGCATGGGGGCTTAATTAAAAAGAAAGGACTAATATTAATGAATAAATGCAATAATTCAAGTATCTGTGTGACCGCTTACGAAGTCTCGTAGCCGGTTGGCCCTGACTAGTATTAGCACGCAATCTGACTGCGTAAAATAAAAATAAAGAACAAGGAATTTCCATTAACACAATTGATTAATTAAGTCCCCTGCAACTATAAATGCTACGAAGCAACAAAGCACAAGTGTAACTGATCTGTGTGGTAGTGTGACTCAACGTACATGTATCTGGCTCGGTTCTCTCTCAATACGACAAAATGTTTTAAACACCATTTACAGTAAACTAATTGAAAAACCAGAAATACTATAATTGCACCTAGAAACCAGAATTACAAGTCTAATAAATAAACACGAGCCAGATGCTTTGTTGACTGTACCTGTGAGCAAGAGGGATTGCCATTAAAGAAAACTGTAATACCTTTTTACCTCATTATATATTGACGAAAATATTCCACTACACCAGCATTATAAATCAAAAGCCCATCTCCTTTCTCAAATATATTCTGACAATTGCAACTTCTTCCATCTATAGATTACAACAACCGAACAGCGTCTACTCTCTCGCCCAACAGAACAACAACTGCCCTCGACACCCTCTGAACTACTACTGCACCAGTGGAGGCGGCGGAATAATAATCTTTGGCGCAATCTCTGGCGCTCTGACTCAGTGTAGCCACCTTTCAACCTCCAAAGTGTATTGCAGAGACGCAGTGTCACTGCCCTGTCGATAAATTTACTGCCTCAGGCACACAGACAGCAAAAGAGCGGTGATGCTGTACTGTAACATATCACAAAAAATGGGTTCAAATTCAATTCTTATCCTGTTGTCGTTGTGTTGGCAAAGTAACTAGCTCTGTTGAGGCAATCCACATCTGCATCTACATTTATACTCCGCAAGCCACCCAACGGTGTGTGGTGGAGGGCACTTTACGTGCCACTGTCGTTACCTCCCTTTCCTGTTCCAGTCGCGTATGGTTCGCGGGAAGAACGACTGCCGGGAAGCCTCCGTGCGCGCTCGAATCTCTCTAATTTTACATTCGTGATCTCCTCTGGAGGTATAAGTAGGAGGAAGCAATATATTCGATACCTCATCCAGAAACGCACCCTCTCGAAACCTGGACAGGAAGCTACACCGCGATGCAGAGCGCCTCTCTTGCAGAGTCTTCCACTTGAGTTTGCTAAACATCTCCGTAACGCTATCACGGTTACCAAATAACCCTGTGACGAAACGCGCCGCTCTTCTTTGGATCTTCTCCATCTCCCCCGTCAACCCGACCTGTTACGGATCCCACACTGATGAGCAATACTCAAGTATAGGTCGAACGAGTGTTTTGTAAGCCACCTCCTTTGTTGATGGACTACATTTTCTAAGGACTCTCCAAATGAATCTGAACCTGGCACCCGCCTTACCAACAATTAATTTAGGTCATTTATATATCTTGTGAAAAGCAATTGTCCCATAACACTCCCCTGTGTCATGCCAGAGGTTACTTTAACGTCTGTAGATGTCCCTCCATTGAGAACAACATCCTGTGTTCTGTTTGCTAAAAACTCTTCAATCCAGTCACACAGCTGGTCTGATATTCCGTAGGCTCTTACTTTGTTTATCAGGCGACAGTGCGGAACTGTATCGAACGCCTTCCGGAAGTCAAGGAAAATAGCATCTACCTGTGAGCCTGTATCTAATATTTTCTGGATCTCATGAACAAATAAAGCGAGTTGGGTCTCACACGATCGCTGTTTCCGGAATCCATGTTGATTCCTACAGAGTAGAGTCTGGGTTTCCAGAAATGACATGATACGCTAGCAAAAAACACGTTCTAAAATTGTACAACAGATAGACGTCAGTGATATAGGTCTATAGTTTTGCGCATCTGCTCGACGACCCTTCTTGAAGACTGGGACTACCTGTGCTCTTTTCCAATCATTTGGAACCTTCCGTTCCTCTAGAGACTTGCGGTACACGGCTTTTAGAAGGGGGGCAAGTTCTTTCGCATACTCTGCGTAGAATCGAATTGGTATCCCGTGAGGCAATATGCGATGAATGAATTTATCAGAGAGTAGAGCAAACCGCACGCTCCTTCAGCTGAAAATTTATGTATAAAACGATTTTGAAAGTCACATTACTTTACAGAAAATCTTGGAATTAAAGTATGCAAGTGGCAAATAGTTTAGGGAAGGTTTGAATTATGCTCAAAAATTTGTTTGGAGTCACGAGGACCACATGAAATACTGGACGAATGTAGATTGGGTAAAGCTAGTTTCTGACACATCTCACTGTTTATGACCTGCATATCCTGAACTACACCTGCGGAATAAATATGTACTTTTAGAGGCTTGTATCTCATTCAAGGCATGGTCTAACATTAATATAGAACACCCACGTCTCTTTAGGGAGTTTGTACTTTTAGTGAGATTCGAAGAAGGCGTGGTTATCCGCGCCGAAACGTAGGTCAACATCCGGTTTCTGTGGATTCTTTATAATCATTATTTGAATCAAAATCATCGAACGGCATACAGTGGACAAGGCAACTGGCGAAGTACATGCAGAGGGCGTTCTAGCGTTGGCGCGTAACGACCCTGCTGTTTCGTTGCGACGTATCGCCTCGAAATGTGATGTAAGTCAGAGAAGTGTTCTACGCATTTTGCACCGGCATAGATTTCACCCGTTTCAACTCTCGTTACATCAAGCACTCTCCGGTGTGGATTTCGAACGGCGCCAGGTATTTTGCCGGTTTGCTCTGCAGCGCCTACAAGATAATCCAACGTTTTTCCAACGGGTGCTTTTTACTGATGAAGCGACCTTCTTCAACCACGGTAATGTGACTTTGCATAATATGCATTACTAGCCGATAAGAGAACCCTCATTGGCTTCGACTGCAACCGTTGAGAGCTAACGTGTGGTGCGGCATCGTCGGAAATGTCATTGTGGGGCCGTACGTCATTCCGGGTATTCCAAATTTCAATAACTACGCACAGTTCCTGCAAAACGTTCTGCCCATTTTGCTGGAAGAGGTACCACTAACTACGCGTCAGTGCATGTGGTTCCAACATGACGGCTGTCCTGCTCACTCTTCCCGTGTGGCTACAGAACTGTAAATGAAAAGTTCCCAGATTTTTGGACAGGACGACGTGCTGAAGTGAAGTGGCCAGCCCGGTCTCCTGATTTGACCCTGCTTGATTTGTTTCTGTGGGGAGCAATCAAACAAAGTGTATGCTCAAATACCAACTAATCCAGACGATATGAAGAAACTTATCATCGAAGCCTGCGCTGATATCTCACGTGACACCCTCGCAGCCGTTCACAAATCATTCGGGTCGACTACAAATGTGCATTGCAGCAGATGGGAAGCACGATCACGTAACGCTAAAATTTAACATAGGGTTCCATTTAAAAAAAAACTAAAGGTGGCCTCATATCTCTGTAATAAAAAATAGCACAAACATGAAATGTGATGTATTGAAGTAGCCACTGTCCCTGCAATTCACTGTCCAAACGCCATCTTTTTATCTATTATGGTTGGGGAGATACAGGGGCGTTATGACTTAGCTGCCTCACCCTTTTTATACTATCCCCCACATGGCATATAGCGTCATCGGATCAATATCGATGTCTTTGCAAGTGTACTAATTATTTTTCCGGCAGTGTATGAACTTCCGATAGCTGGCGGCACTATACGTAGGCATCACAATGGTGTCTGTAACAGAGGTGCATTCCAAGTAGAGAAATGTTACTGACAAGGGAACCTCCCCATCGCACCCCCCTCAGATTTAGTTATAAGTTGGCACAGTGGAAAGGCCTTGAAAAACTGAACACAGATCAATCGAGAAAACAGGAAGAATTTGTGTGGAACTGTGAAAAAATAAGCAAAATATACGAAGTGAGTAGTCCATCCACAGCATAGGCAACATCAAGGATATTGTGAGCTCAGGAGCGTCGTGGTCCCGTGGTTAGCGTGAGCAGCTGCGGAATGGGAGGTCCATGGTTCAAGTCTTCCCTCATGTGAAAATTTTAATTTCTTTACTTTCGCAAAGTTATGATCTGTCCGTTCATTCATTGATGTCTCTGTTCACTGTAATAAGTTTAGTGTCTGTGTTTTGCGACCGCACCGCAAAACCGTGCGATTAGTAGACGAAAGGACGTGCCTCTCCAATGGGAACCGAAAACATTTGATCGCAAGGTCATAGGTCAACCGATTCCTCCACAGGAAAACACGTCTGATATATTCTATACGACACTGGTGACGGCATGTGCTCCACATGACAGGAATATGTTGTCGACCCACCTAACTTGTACACTTGGCGAATTGGTAAAAAGATTCTTCTACCTTTCCCGGTTTAGGTTTTCTTGTGGATGTGATAATCACTCCCAAAAAAGTGATGAAAACATAAGAGTTTGTCACATAAACTGCAACAAATGAATGCAACGGTTTCACAGTCGCACAGTTTTCCCTGTGCTCTGTCAAAACATATGTTTTTAACGTTTTCAAATTTTTCCGTGTGTAGACCGCCAAATGCTGCATGTGTCCAAGCAAATCTGAACATGTCCTGGAATTTTGGAGAGCGAAGTTGATTATGTGTGAGTGCCTGAACTTTGATAATTGTCTGAAAGCAAAATATTAAACTTTTCACTCGAGGGTGGACTTGAACCAAAGACCTCCCGTTCCGCAGGTGCTCACGCTAACCGCGGGACCACGGCGCTCCTGAGCTCGCAATATCCTTGATGTTGCCTATGCTGCGCATGGACTACTCACTTCGTATATTTTGCTTATTTTTTCACAGTTCCACACAATTTCTTCCTGTTTTCTCGATTGATCTGTGTTCAGTTTTTCAAGGCCTATCCACTGTGTCAACTTATAACTAAATCTGAGGGGGGTGCGATGGGGAGGTTCCCTTGTGAGTTTTTCACGGAGCATCACACATAGTCATAGGTCCTTGCAGAATATCTACGGAAACCTGGCAGTGAACAAAAGCACGGTGAGTCGTAGATCAGGGCGCCTGTCATCACCGCAACCAGGTCGCTCAAACGTTTCGGATTTCCCGCGTGCCGGCCAGCTGCTCACAGCTGACACTCCAGCAATCTCTGAACGTGCGGTTACTCTTATTTATTTAGTCGTTCGGTATATACGAATGCAATCACTCTTACATTAATTACAATATACTTAGACAGCAATGGTAACAATACGCTTTACAGTTGCTCTTATAATACTATGCAACATTAGAAATACTCTCGAGCCACTTTAAGGCCCAGTCGCTGAGCCTGTCTATGTCTTTCAAATCACCATCATATCCATACATTTCACACACCAGTAAACGGTCCATTGTTTGGATTTCACCACACTCACATTCAGAGCTATCTGACAGGCCCCATTTCTTCACTAGTTGCTTGCATCTGCCGACACCTGTTCTTAGGCTGTTGATAGTTGTCCACAGTTCCCTTTCAGGTGCGGCAAATGTGTCATTACGGTCAGAAATGCTGTGGCCAGCGTTCCACAGGGCTCCGTTCTTGGCCCCATATTATAGTCACTATGCACCAATGACGTGCCAAAACTGGCAGGTGATGAAAGAGCGTTGTATGCCGTCGACACAGCGGTCTATAAGAGCGGTAGCAGGCTCATGAAGTTACAAGAACACTTAGACGAGATCACGAATTGGTGCAACATCTGGAAGATAAAGATAAATCCAGAAAAGAGTGTAGCAGTAATTTTCGCATGCAAAATAGGCCATTTCCCCACTTCACCCAAAACCGACAGATTTCTTTGACTGCCAGGATTGGAGTGACTGGGTAATGCATCTTAGCCTTCGGATGCAGAGACACTTAACTTTAGCCAAAGCAGTTACATAGATCCAGAAGTAGAAAAATTGCTGTCTATAACCACCTTTCGCCATCCGTCACAGGTGGGAGTCTACAGATATCGACAAAAAGCTACGACTATATAAAGCTGTCATCCTTATGACGACGCTATATTGGTCAGAAGTATGGTCCATGGCAGCAGACTGTCATCTGAACAAATTACAACCCTTGCAGAATAGGATCTGCCGCATCGCTGCAAACGCAGACCAGCACGCACTGTACTGGTGTCTAAATGTTCTGTTTTTTATGGCAACTATCCTGAAGGGAGAAAATTACACTGAAAAGTACTGCAGTGAAATACACTCCTGGAAATTGAAATAAGAAGACCGTGAATTCATTGTCCCAGGAAGGGGAAACTTTATTGACACATTCCTGGGGTCAGATACATCACATGATCACACTGACAGAACCACAGGCACATAGACACAGGCAACAGAGCATGCACAATGTCGGCACTAGTACAGTGTATATCCACCTTTCGCAGCAATGCAGGCTGCTATTCTCCCATGGAGACGATCGTAGAGATGCTGGATGTAGTCCTGTGGAACGGCTTGCCATGCCATTTCCACCTGGCGCCTCAGTTGGACCAGCGTTCGTGCTGGACGTGCAGACCGCGTGAGACGACGCTTCATCCAGTCCCAAACATGCTCAATGGGGGACAGATCCGGAGATCTTGCTGGCCAGGGTAGTTGACTTACACCTTCTAGAGCACGTTGGGTGGCACGGGATACATGCGGACGTGCATTGTCCTGTTGGAACAGCAAGTTCCCTTGCCGGTCTAGGAATGGTAGAACGATTGGTTCGATGACGGTTTGGATGTACCGTACACTATTCTGTGTCCCCTCGACGATCACCAGTGGTGTACGGCCAGTGTAGGAGATCGCTCCCCACACCATGATGCTGGGTGTTGGCCCTGTGTGCCTCGGTCGTATGCAGTCCTGATTGTGGCGCTCACCTGCACGGCGCCAAACACGCATACGACCATCATTGGCACCAAGGCAGAAGCGACTCTCATCGCTGAAGACGACACGTCTCCATTCGTCCCTCCATTCACGCCTGTCGTGACACCACTGGAGACGGGCTGCACGATGTTGGGGTGTGAGCGGAAGACGGCATAACGGTGTGCGGGACCGTAGCCCAGCTTCATGGAGACGGTTGCGAATGGTCCTCGCCGATACCCCAGGAGCAACAGTGTCCCTAATTTGCTGGGAAGTGGCGGTGCGGTCCCCTACGGCACTGCGTAGGATCCTACGGTCTTGGCGTGCATCCGTGCGTCGCTGCGGTCCGGTCCCAGGTCGACGGGCACGTGCACCTTCCGCCGACAACTGGCGACAACATCGATGTACTGTGGAGGCCTCACGCCCCACGTGTTGAGCAATTCGGCGGTACGTCCACCCGGCCTCCCGCATGCCCACTATAGGCCCTCGCTCAAAGTCCGTCAGCTGCACATACGGTTCACGTCCACGCTGTCGCGGCATGCTACCAGTGTTAAAGACTGCGATGGAGCTCCGTATGCCACGGCAAACTGGCTGACACTGACGGCGGCGGTGCACAAATGCTGCGCAGCTAGCGCCATTCGACGGCCAACACCGCGGTTCCTGGTGTGTCCGATGTGCCGTGAGTGTGATCATTGCTTGTACAGCCCTCTCGCAGTGTCCGGACCAAATATGGTGGGTCTGACACACCGGTGTCAATGTGTTCTTTTTTCCATTTCCAGGAGTGTATATACTACAGAAAAATAATAGAATACCAGTTACAACTGGGGACAATATACTGAAATCTGCTCTGATTCTTTAATTAAAATAACGTTTGTTTTAAATAACGGCGCACAGCCTTCCTACGGATGCGGCCCTTAGGCGTCTCACAATGTTACATGCAAAATGTTTACACTATCTGTCGAAAAACTAAAAGATTCTTCTTAGTTTAAGCACTGCCGCTGGCCATCAAATTCCCCAGACATAAACATTTTTGAGCATATTTGGGATGCCTTGCAACGTGCTGTTCAGAAGAGATCTCTATCCCGTCATACTCTTACGGATTTACGGACAGCCCTGCAGGATTCATGGTGTCAGTTCCCTCCAACCCTACTTCAGCCATTAGTCGACTCGATGTCACATCGAACTTCTGCGAGCTAGCGGGGGCGCTCCACAATATCAGGCACGTGTACCAGTTTCTTTGGCTCTTCAGTGTATAACTATTCGTAGGTGCCGCGTGGCAAAATATTGTTCTGTCTTCGTAAGGAAACGTAAATTATTTATTACTTTTACTGCACGGAAAACCGGCCCCGAGTACAGTCTGCTCGCCAATTACGGACGATGTGTTGCCCATTACGAGCAGATACAACAAACAGACAAACATGTAACAAATAGGCAGTGAAGAAATAACAAGCTAATGCAAGCAACAATTGCGAAACGATCGATGACGACGTGTAGAGAGCTGGAGAAGAGAACATGAAAATCTCACGTGTCGCGCATGGGCTATAGCTCATGTAGTCTTGTAAACCTGTTGGTGGCTGTTTCCCAACTTAATAGACCACAAGTGTCATGTTTAAAATTCTTCGTTTCGACTTCCATTACATAACTATGCTACGTTGTAAACAATAATCGTTTACACCCTATACATACTTCACGTTGTCTCTGAGTTCGTAGGCGAACTAGATTTTACGGAAGCATAAAATAAAATGTGGTTTTCACATCATACTTGCGTCACACGCTTAGTAAAAATGAGTTTTTTATGTTGCATTATTAAAGTTCATGCAGCAATAATAATAATAATAATAATCTACCTCGTGGAGGCCCGGGAAAAGAATAGGCCTCCGGTATGTTCTGCCAGTCGTAAAAGGCGACGAAAAGAACAAACCACTAATAGGGATAACGCCCCTATTAGTGTGATTAGTTGGTTCAGGACAGAACTAATGAAGCCTCGGACAAGCGCTGTCATGGTAGGGGACGACGGTTGAACCCTATGCCCGCCCACAATGGTAACGACACTGCTAGCCAACTGGAAAATGATTTAAATCCAAATAGAGTTGTTTTGCAGGTTATGCTTCCTGCAACCACCCTAGAAGGAAAACAAAGACAGAGGATGAGATGGTCAGATGAAGTTAATCGAAACCTCATGTTCTGTTATTACCAAGCAACAAACCTAGGAACCAACACAACTGGATACAGATCACAAGTATACACAACATTTATTACCAGATACCCAGAATTAAAATTTTTAACAGAATAACGACTAGCTGATCAGATCCGTGTAATAATCAAAAATAACAGGATACTCCAGTCAGAATTAGAAAACATCAAACAACAAGTACAACAAATACTGGAACAAAATAATGTGCAATCAGAAGAAGAAGAAGAAAACACAGTAATGGTCTCAAACATCCCAGAGCAAACAAACAAAGAACAACACGCATCAATTAAACAATCAGAGGAAAACAAAATCTTAAGACAGCCACCAGAACAAGCACAAATAGAACACGAAGTGACACACATGTTAGATATAGAAGAAAAATTTCAGCTGACATATATAGAATACAAAGACACAAATACAGACATTAGACCATTCTTGCATAGACCACCAAATAACCCACAAGTTGAAACAACAATAACAACTATCAGCACAATCATACACAACAAAATAAATGAAAATATAACTATGGAAGAGTTACAACTACTGGTTTATATAGGTGCACTTACTACACTAAATATACACACTTGGCAGAGATCAGAACCAACCAACACACAGAAGAAACCCACAAAACCAGCATGGCAACCCAGGCTACAGATCAGAATAGAAAAACTGAGAAAAGACATCGGACAGCTAACACAATTTATAAGAAATGAAATGTCAGAAAAAAAAACGTAAAAGATTAGGTAAAATCTCACAACAAGAAGCGATAGAGCAATTAGATGAAAAGAAGGAGAAATTACAAGCATTGGCCAAACGACTTAGAAGATAGAAAAAAGTTAAAATAGAAGGAAACAAAACCAAACATTCAACACAAACCAAAAGAAATTTTACCAGACAATAGATAACACACACATTAAAATAGACAATCCACCAAACGTAACAGACATGGAACACTTCTGGAGCAACATATGGTCAAACCCGCTACAACATAACAGGCATGCACGGTGGATACAAGCAGAAACAGACACATACAAGATGATACCACAAATGCCTGAAGTGATAATCTTGAAACATGAAGTCACCCAAGCAATTAATTCTACTCACAATTGGAAAGCCCCTGGAAAAGATAAAATAGCAAATTTCTGGCTAAAGAAGTTCACCTCAACACATTCACATCTAACTAAATTAGTTAACAGTTACATTGCAGACCCATACACATTCCCTGATACACTTACACATGGAATAACTTATCTGAAACCTAAAGATCCAGCAGACACAGCAAACCCAGCTAAATATCGCCCCATAACATGCCTACCAACAATATACAAAATATTAACTTCAGTCATTACACAGAAATTAATGACACATACAACATAGAACTGTTGCAAAGGAGCACGAGGATGTAAAGAGCAACTGATAATAGATGCAGAGGTGACATATCAAGCTAAAACTAAACAAAGGTCACTACACTACGCATACATTGATTACCAAAAAGCTTTTGATAGTGTACCCCACTCATGGTTACTACAAATATTCGAAATATACAAAGTAGATCCCAAATTGATACAGTTCCTAAACATAGTAATGAAAAATTGGAAAACCACACTTAATATCCAAACAAATTCAAATAATATCACATCACAGACAATACAGATTAAGCGTGGAATATACCAAAGAGACTCATTAAGTCCTTTCTGGTTCTGCCTTGCTCTGAACCCACTATCCAACATGCTAAATAATACAAATTATGGATACAATATTACTGGAACATACCCACACAAAATCACACATTTGCTATACATGGATGATCTAAAACTACTGGCAGCAACAAATCAACAACTCAACCAATTACAAAAGATAACAGAAGTATTCAGCAATGATATAAATATGGCTTTTGGAACAGACAAATGTAAGAAAAATAGCATAGTCAAGGGAAAACACACTAAACAAGAAGATGTGTATAAACATCTAGGATACAGACAAAAAATAGGAATAGGTAATACAAATATTTAAGAATAACTAAAAGAAAAACATAGACAAAGATTAACAAAAACACTGAAAACAGAATTGACGGCAAGAAACAAGACAAAGGCTATAAATACTTATACTATACCAATATTGACCTACTCATTTGGAGTAGTGAAATGGAGTAACACAGACCTAGAAGCACTCAATACACTTACACAATCACAATGCCACAAATATAGAATACATCACATACATTCAGCAACAGAAAGATTCACATTAAGCAGAAGGAAGGAGGAAGGGGATTTATCGACATAAAAAACCTACATTATGGACAGGTAGACAATTTAAGAAAATTCTTTCTAGAACGAGCAGAAACTAGCAAAATACACAAAGCAATCACTCAAATAAATACATCGGCTACACCACTGCAATTTCATAACCACTTCTACAACCCTTTAGATCACATAACATCAACAGATACGAAGAAAATAAATTGGAAAAAGAAAACACTTCATGGCAAGCACCCGTATCATCTAACACAGCCACACATCGATCAAGACGCATCCAACACATGGCTAAGAAAAGGCAATATATACAGTGAGACGGAAGGATTCATGATTGCAATACAGGATCAAACAATAAACACCAGATATTACAGCAAGCATATTATTAAAGATCCCAATACCACAACAGATAAATGCAGACTTTGCAAACAACAAATAGAGACAGTAGATCACATCACAAGCGGATGTACAATACTAGCAAATACAGAATACCCCAGAAGACATGACAATGTAGCAAAAATTATACATCAACAGCTTGCCTTACAACATAAACTTATAAAACAACACGTTCCCACATACAAGTATGCACCACAAAATGTACTGGAGAATGATGAATTCAAATTATACTGGAACAGAACCATTATAACAGATAAAACACCACCACATAGCAAACCTGACATCATACTCACCAATAAAAAGAAGAAATTAACACAACTAATCGAAATATCCATACCCAATGCAACAAATATACAAAAGAAAACAAGAGAAAAAATTGAAAACTGGCTGAGGAAGTCAAGGACATGTGGCATCAGGATAAAGTTGACATTATACCTATTATACTATCAACTACAGGAGTCATTCCACACAATATCCACCAGTACATCAACGCAATACAGCTACATCCAAACTTATATATACAACTACAGACATCTGTAATTATTGATACATGTTCAATTACCCGAAAGTTCCTAAATGCAATGTAACATATACCGTACAGTTAAAAGGAAGTCACGCTTGATCAAGGTCTGCGTCACTTTCCATTTTTGACCAGACATAACGTCTGAGAAAAGAAAGAATAATAATAATAATAATAATTAAGTTCGCAGTAATAATGTTTTTGGTTTGGAAGTTCCCTCTGATCAAATGTTTCTGAGATAATAAGTAAATACGATTTTATGGCAATCTATGTCTTTTCAAATGGGGAGGCACCGCTTTTCCTATTGAGCCAAAATGACCCAAACCCACTTTTTTTTTTTTTCTAAGAAACCAAACTAGCAGGTAATGCAAATTGGAAACAACCAAACTTAAAAATAATTAGAGCGTTCCTAAATGTAATGTTTTGTATATGAAAGATACACGAAAATCTTGTTATATGAATTTTCTAACACTAAAAATTAAGCAAATTATTGAAAGTTAGTTGCTAAATCAAGTCGATGAAACCAAAAAATATATGAACAACAAAAAAAACTTGCCTTGTTATAAGTATGTCTTCTGCTGTTCATCGATATAATGAAGTGAGTGTTACCTGAAAAGACGTACCTTTTACATACAACGTAATTTTTATGCAACTTACGTAACTATAAAATATTTTTTGATTACCGGTCGTGGACGCTGAATAGCCAGAACCAAGTGCAAGAACAGTTTGGAACACATGTAAAATAGGCGATCGCAGTGAACGAAACGAACAACTGGATACTGAACAAACTAGGAGCGGTCGGCGGTGGAACTGAGACAGGTGGTCATGCGAAGGACGACGAGTGCGGCCGAGGGAGACCGAGACTGAGACGAGCACGCGACCCAGGCTGGAACGAGAACTGCCGAAGTGACCGCCGCGTCCGAAGTGAACTAGTGAACTATGCACCGATCGTTCATCGTTCCCAGGAACTATAAGTAGACCGCCGCGACCAAAGTGAACTATGAACCGATCGTTCCTTGGAATTCGTTTCTCGGTCTTTTCGTTCATCTTGGTGAACCGGTCCCTTGCACCCGTTCGTTCGCGAACTACCCATCTGTAGTAGCCTACGCAAGACTGCCCGTAGTTAGCACGGCTGCTGTAGCGAACTGCCGCCCCTGCTGGAGTAGGCGTCCTTGCTGGGCCACCGTCATCGCGAAATTTAACCGACAGGAAGAAGATACAGTGACATGCAAATCGTTAGCTTCTCACAGCTTTCACACAAGGTTGGCGCCGGTAGCGACACCTACAACGCGCTGACATGAGGGAAGTTTCTAACCGATTTCTCACACACAAACAAGCAGTTGACCGGCGTTGCCTGGTGAAGCGTTCTTGTGATGCCTCGTGTAAGGAGGAGAAATGCGTACCATCACGTTTCCGACTTTGGCAAAGGTCGGATTGTAGCCTATCGCGATTGCGGTTTATCGTATCGCGACATTGCTGCTCGCGTTGGTCGAGATCCAATGACTGTTAGCAGAATATGGAAACGGTGGGTTCAGGAGGGTAATACGGAACGCCGTGCTGGATCCAACGGCTTAGTATCACTAGCAGTCGAGATGACAGGCATCTTATCCGCACGGCTGTAACGGATCGTGCAGCCACGTCTCGATCCCTGAGTCAACAGATGGGGACGTTTGCAAGACAACCACCACCTGCACGAACAGTTCGACGACGTTTGCAGCAGCATGGACTACCAGCTCGGAGACCGTGGCTGCGGTTACCCTTGACGCTGCATCACAGGCAGCAGCGATGGTATACTCAACGACGAACCTGGGTGCACGAATGGCGAAACGTCATTTTTTTCAGATGAATCCAGGTTCTGTTTACAGCATCATGATGGTCGCATCCGTGTTTGGCGACATCGCGGTGATCGCAAATTGGAAGCGTGTATTCGTCATCGCCATACTGGCGTATCACCCGGCGCTTTGGTATGGGGTGTCATTGGTTACACGTCTCGGTCACCTCTAGTTCGCATTAACGGCACTTTGAATAGTGGACGTTACATTTCAGATGTGTTACGACCCGTGGCTCTATCCTCCATTCGATCCCTGCGAAACCCTACATGTCAGCAGGATAATGCACGACCGCATGTTGCAGGTCCTGTACGGGCCTTTCTGCATACAGAAAATGTTCGACTGCTGCCCTGGCCAGCACATTCTCCAGATCTCTCACCAATTGAAAACGTCTGGTCAATGGTGGCCGAGCAACTGGCTCGTCACAATACGCCATTCACTACTCTTGATGAACTGTGGTGTCGTGTTGAAGCTGCACGGGCAGCTGTACCTGTACACGCCATCCAAGCTCTGTTTGACTCAATGCCCAGGCGTATCAAGGCCGTTATTACGGCCAGAGGTGGTCGTTCTGGGTACTGATTTCTCAGGATCTATGCACCCAAATTGCGTGAAAATGTAATCACATGTCAGTTCTAGTATGATACATTTGTCCAATGAATACCCGTTTATCATCTGAATTTCTTTTTGGTGTAGCAATTTTAATTGCTAATAGTGTAATACTACTAAATGGTAATCGTTGTTGTTCAGTATATACACTCCTGGAAATGGAAAAAAGAACACATTGACACCGGTGTGTCTATCCCGTTACCTGATCCTGGGGTATGGCTGTGTAATAGCGGCAGGGAGAAATTGTCGTAGCGGTGTAATGCACAAGAAGCCGTTTCACAATTTCGGCCGACTCACAAATTCGGCTTCCACAGCAGTAGCGACGAGGCCTTTACAAAACTGGCGACGAGGCTTTACAATAGGCATGGTAGTAATAACTTCAACAATTTCTGGCGCAATTGGCCGTCGGCCTCTCCCCGGAGCAATTCCCAAATAGCCAGCCAGTTAATTCCAACTGCAGAATCAAGTTGTTGAAGCCTGGTACAGAAAAATGATCTCTCCGAGTTCCTTTAATGCGTCTATACTCGCAATGGCAAAAGAGGCGTTTTATAAGAAAAGGAGAATCTTCTGCAGCGGTCTGGACAGAGAACTCAGAAAGAGACTCATAAAATGTCTTGTATGGAGTGTTCTTCTATATGGCGCTGAAACATGGACTATGAGGAAAAAAGACAGAAAATGACTGGAGGCTTTTGAGATCTGGATATGGTGGAGGATGGAAAGAATAAGTTGGATGGACGGAGTAAAAAATGAAGAGGTACTGAGAAGAGTGGGAGAGAAAAGACAGTTATTAGATGTAATAAAGAGAAGAAAAAGAAACTGGATTGGGCATATATTAAGAAAGAATGACGGACTGATAAAAACAGTTTTAGAAAGTTATGTAGAAGGGAAAATGAAGCGAGGAAGGAAGAGATTCCAGATACTGGATGACATGAAGGACGGTACAACATACAGCAGCCTTAAGAAGGAAGCAATGGATCGCAGAATATAGAGAGGCAAAGGACCTGCGAATATAGCAGATAACTGATGATGATGACTCGCCAAGACCAGCAGTTTAGACAAAATAACTTTACGTGTAAGCCCTGCTCACCTTATACAGAACCATGGTGATTGATCGCAATTGTAATGCTCAAGGGTGCTTATATTTAAACACTACGTCACCCTAACAGTACCGTCTCAAGTAGCGAAACTTTAGCTACAACCACCGTGTACTGTACAGTGGAGTGAGTAACCGGTTGGTGTTCTTAACGTCGGTGAACCAACAAGCAATAGTGCTATTCTCCTTGTGTCATAGTGCGTCGTTTGCTAACTGTAGCTGCTGTTAGAGGTGTCTTTGCTGTCAACACTTTTCTGTTGCGATTCACGAAATCAGTGTAAATTTTAAACTTTTTTGGAAGGTGACTGTCAGCAGCCGTTGAGTAATGTATATAAGACGCACATTTGAAACATCAGCTACTTTTATTTTAAACCCAAATACCAACCTGTTTCAGTCTTGGACCAACTTCAAAGAGAAGGGTTAAAATTGTTTAAGCGACCGTATTACATTAGTTATTATTAAAAATGCGTAGTGTATGCCATGAATGTCATTATATGACACGTGTCGTGTACATTAGTCAAAAGTAATGAAATGAATGACTCTAAAGAAGTAGCGTAGCACTATTTAATAATTAAACGTAGGTGCGTTATTTTCATCGGATTGAAAATTTGACACACTTTAAGAGAAGAAGTTGCGCTGTTCTTCGACGTGATTGGCACGGTTAAATTGTAAATCAAAAATCGTTACATACATAATAATTACAAATTGCACCATTCTGCCCCGGCCTAGTGCAGCAGCAGTGGTTACATGATACAAATAGAAGACAGCCTCTGGTGGAACGTTTATTTATGAACAACTCGTTTCGCGCTCTTAACTGAAAAACGTTAAAAAGTAATTATTACATAAAAGTTTTGATTTGCGAATCTGCCAAACAGTTAAGTGTGTAATATCTCTTTATATTCGATGAATTATTCTGATACAATTCTACCCTTGAATGACGTTTGCTAATTTTCTATCTTCACACTCGCAGAATCCATGCGCAAAATAGTTTCATACAATAGCTATGCCATGAGCGCATAAGTATTCTTTGTAGTACTCTCTCTGGTGGTTGTTAGAAAAAGGCTTCCGAGATTGTCTTCGTGCCGATTAGCTTGAGCTTTGTTTTGAAGAACTGTAATCTGAATATTGAGATTTATGACAAAAGGTAACTGATACGAAATTGTACGATTAAAAGGGTATTATATATATATATATATATATATATATATATATATATATATATATATATATATTGCTCCTTCATACAAAAGGTGTGTAACAATTTACATTATTTGACATTTGAAAATTAATGATATTCATCGATATATTGCGTAGTTGTTAATCAGAAGGGAACTTTCGAAAGACTGGATACGAATCTGCATTTAATAATCCAAGAGCTCCATTACTTCTTCGGAAGGTTAAACTTCATCAAATCCAAATATCCGCTTGATCTGAGGTTTCCCGACTGATTATACAACGCTCCCAAAAATACGAGGCGTTTTATTTGTACAGATTAGCAGACTGCCGCAAAGCACGAGCCTGCAGAGAAGAAGAATCATCGCCTGATTTCATTCTGACAAGTAAAATTTCTGAATCATTTTGAGTGACTGAGTTATGACTGTTTCCTATTATGAGTGACTGATTGTTCGAACGAATTGAGAACTACATAATTACATAGATAGGAGCAAAAATTACAAGTGGCAGAATAAGATAACGGTACGAGGATCTATACATGCCTTAAAAAGGTAGTGGAGGCCGCATTAGTCAGAATTAAAAGCTATGGTGGCAATTACCTTAGTCAATATTAAAACTACAGTAAAACGTTTGAAGCGGGAACGCAATCGTCAAACTGAACGTAAAAATGCTGAAACGATAACAAAAGCGACTATGCAGGTACGAAAAGCCCAGTATTCAGTACAAGGAAAGGAAGTGAAATCTCCAAGCACCAGTAGCAGATGGTGTAGACAGGCCGGTGTTCACAGGCATCTGTCTCACTAATTAACGACTATTGTAGGCGATGAAATGTGTAGTGAGGCGCCGAAAACGCGGAGTGAACTGAGGTAAAAGCGGAGGTTGGCGGGAAGAGCCGAGAGGCAGCGCTAGTACTGAGGGCAAGATAAATTGTACGACTTATATAAGCTAATAAAACTGAAGTAATGAAATTCACAACAGGAGGTGCTATAAAATCGAGAAGTGAAGAGGGTAGGACGTCAAACGGGCCGACTTGGAGCAGGAGAGGCACCACAGGACATTTTAATTTCCACTGTCTATACTTTTACAAATAAACTCATAAAACTTTGAAAGCATGATCAGGAAAGATTCAGGATTCGTAGTCATAGAAGTAGAAGCTCAAAAACGTAACACCACACATTTTTTTACATGTGAAATTTCATCATTTTTTCACTTACTACTGGCTGCATTTGTTGCTACACGTACACTTTTCTTCCTAAGTAAGAGAGATTCTTTGATGAATTTTGCACAGCATACAAACTATAGTTACATGTGTATGAATCTCTAGAGTTTATTTAATTTGTGAAAAAATGAATGATCTGTTACATTTTAAACTTCATGTTTAGAAAAAACTCAAATTTTATAGTTAATTATCTCAGTTTTTACCACAGATTTTAATAAATTTGGAAAATTGTGGGGTTTCACACACCTGTAAGTACTGCTTGCATGCTGTGCAAAATTCATCGAAGAATCTCTCTTACTTAGGAAGAAAAGTGTACCCAGAGAAACAAATGCAGCCAGTAGTAAGTGAAAAATTTATGAAATTTCACATGTAAGAAAAGGTATTTTGCTACGTTTTTGATCTTCCACTGCTATGAATGTGAGTCCTCAATGTTTCCTGGTCATGCTGACAAAGTGTTATGAATTTATTTGTAAAAGTATAGAGAGTAGAAATTAAAATGTCCTGTGGTGCCTCTCCTGCTCCAAGTCGGCCCGTTTGACGTCCTACCCCCCCCCCCCCCCTTAAGTAGTGCGGCTTTAAAAACTTCTCCCATTTCATAAGCAAGGCATGAAAAATAACGGGAATCATAAAACTTGAGTGACAGTGAGACTAACGATTGCTAAGATGTAAATGACAACAGAATGACAATTGAAACGGTAATTGGCAAATTAGTAATTAAATGTGCAAATCTTCCAACAATTGAACAAAAAGAAATAGGATAAACGAAGCAAGGGAAAATTACGAAACAAAGGAGGAGAAAGGAGAGAAGGTTGTGAAATGGAGGAGAGACAGTAGAGGAAGTAAGAGGGGGAAGAAGGGGCGGCAAAGAGGCGGTGGGAATATAACGTGGGTAGGGGATGGGGGTGGGAAAATAATAGGGGGTGGCTTAGATTGAAAAAATCAGTTTAGGGAACAAATGTATGTGTACACGAGAACACAGTGGTGGGGGGGGGGGCCAAGCACGTGTAAGACGCATACAATAAATCTGGAACTAAATCAATCAAATTTCGGCAGAGCTTACATCATGGTGTCCTGGTGGATGTATTTGCTTAGGTAGTGGGAACTGTTTTTAAGGCCTCACTACTTAACTTCTCGATTTTATAGCACTGCCTGTTGTGCAATTCATTACTTCAATTTTATCAGATTATACAGGGTGGAGCACAAGAAAGGTCTGTTTTTTGAACCGCTAGTACACGGCGACCAGAGGGGGTATTGACCTTAAATGGATGTTGGCAGACTGCCCATACAATGCAGTTTCAGTCGCTACGGAGCGTTGGAGCGTACAGCATCGTGTGTTCGTTGTGGAGCACTACAGGGTTATTACAAATGATTGAAGCGATTTCACAGCTCTACAATAACTTTATTATTTGAGATATTTTCACAATGCATTGCACACACATACAAAAACTCAAAAAGTTTTTTTAGGCATTCACAAATATTCGATATGTGCCCGTTTAGTGATTCGGCAGACATCAAGCCGATAATCAAGTTCCTCCCACACTCGGCGCAGCATGTCCCCATCAATGAGTTCGAAAGCATCGCTGATGCGAGCTCGCAGTTCTGGCACGTTTCTTGGTAGAGGAGGTTTAAATGCTGAATCTTTCACATAACCCCACAGAAAGAAATCGCATGGGGTTAAGTCGGGAGAGCGTGGAGGCCATGACACGAATTGCTGATCATGATCTCCACCAATGATGGAAGTGCGGTGGAGCACCATCCTGTTGAAAGGTGAAGTCGGCGCTGTCGGTCTCCAGTTGTGGCATGAGCCAATTTTCCAGCATGTCCAGATACACGTGTCCTGTAACGTTTTTTCCGCAGAAGAAAAAGGGGCCGTAAACTTTAAACCGTGAGCTTGCACAAAACACGTTAACTTTTGGTGAATTGCGAATTTGCTGCACGAATGCGTGAGGATTCTCTACCGCCCAGATTCGCACATTGTGTCTGTTCAATTCACCATTAAGAAAAAATGTTTCTTCATCACTGGAAACAAGTTTCGCACTGAACGCATCCTCTTCCATGAGCTGTTGCAACCGCGCCGAAAATTCAAAGCGTTCGTCATCGGGTGTCAGGGCTTGTAGCAATTGTAAACGGTAAGGCTTCTGCTTTAGCCTTTTCCGTAAGATTTTCCAAACTGTCGGGTGTGGTACGTTTAGCTCCCTGCTTGCTTTATTCGTCGACTTCCGCGGGCCTTGCGTGAAACTCGCCCGCACGCGTTCAACCGTTTCTTCGCTCACTGCAGGCCGACCCGTTGATTTCCCCTTACAGAGGCATCCAGAAGCTTTAAACTGCGCATACCATCGCCGAATTGAGTTAGTAGTTGGTGGATCTTTGTTGAACTTCGTTCTGAAGTGTCGTTGCACTGTTATGACTGACTGATGTGAGTGCATTTCAAGCACGACATACGCTTTCTCGGCTCCTGTCGCCATTTTGTCTCACTGCGCTCTCGAGCGCTCTGGCGGCAGAAACCTGAAGTGCGGCTTCAGCCGAACAAAACTTTATGAGTTTTTCTACGTATCTGTAGTGTGTCGTGACCATATGTCAATGAATGGAGCTACAGTGAATTTATGAAATCGCTTCAATCATTTGTAATAGCCCTGTAGTTTAGAAACAATGATTCCGTAGTCACCGTGCAACGTCTTTTCCGTCGAGGTGCAGTGTCTGATCGAAATACTGTACTTAAAATGGTTCAAATGGCTCTGAGCTCTATGGAACTTAACTTCTGAGGGCATCAGTCCCCTAGAACTTAGAACTACTGAAACCTAACTAACCGAAGGACATCACACACATCTATGCCCGAGGCAGAAATACTGTACTCCGATGGGCTGCAGCGTTTAGAAGTACTGGATCTGTGATGAAAAAGAAACCACCTGATCTTCCCCGTTCAGTTCGCACTCCGGAAAATGTAGACCGAGTGAGAACGGCAGTTCTTGCTAGTCCGAAACGATCGGCTAGACGACAGACAGGCTGCAGCGATGGGTACGTCACGACGTCCGCTTCACCGCGTCTTGCATGGTGATCTTAAATTTGACCCGTACAAGGTAACCATCGTCCAGCGCTTAGTGAAGGGGACTTTTTGCGGCGCAGAGAGTTTTCTCGCGTAATCGACGAAATTTTTACGGAAGGTGTAGATGCTACAGTCTTCATGAGTGATGAAGCACGTTATCATGTAGACGGTCACGTCAATGTTCAAAATTGTCGGTCTTGGGCGCCGGAGAACTCACATGAATTACATTAAAGACCTCTCCGCAGTTTAAAAGTAACGGTGTGGCGATGCATTTCAAATATGGGGATTGTTGGACCCTACTTTTTTTGAAGGGGAAGGAACTGCAGTTACTGTAACGTCAGCGCGCTGCGTTAAAATGTTAAACAACTTTCTTCGTCCAGAACTTGAAAGGCGTCAAGTGAAACTGAGAGAAATATGGTTTCAGAAGGATGGTGCCACAGCTCACAGGGCGAGAGCATCCGTGGAAGTGGTGCGACAAATGTTCCCATGCCGTGTTATTTCGAGACATGGTGATGTTTACTGGCCCGCTGGCCCGATTCGTCGATATGCGACTTCTTTTTGTAGCTATATTTGAAATCAAAAGTCTACATTAATAAGCCTCGCACAAGCGATGACCTGAAGAATTCTATTCGCCAGGAAATTGAAGCCGTGCCAAATGAAATGTTGGAGACAGCCAAGCGTAACTTTCCGTACAGGATCCAAATTTCCATCCAGCAAGAATGACGTCATCTCCAAGACATTATTTTTCGAACCTAATTTAAGTTTGTATATTTCAAAACTGCATTAAAAAATCTACTACATAATGTTTGTTTGCCGGCCGGTGTGGCGGTTCTAGGCGCTTCAGTCTGGAACCGCGCGACTCCTCCGGTCGCAGGTTCGAATCCTGCCTCGGGCATGGATGTGTGTTGTCCTTAGGTTAGTTAGGTTTAAATAGTTCTAAGTTCTAAGGGACTGATGACCTCAGATGTTAAGTCCCATAGTCCTCAGAGCCATTTGGAGTCGTCGAGTTGCTTCGGTGGGTGGTGTTCATGTTAACTAAATATTCCAGTGTACTAAAAACCATTTGGAATTGTTCCAATAGCTTATCACTGAATTTGGTGTCGTCACTTGATAACTTGACGGCAGTTGAGGAAGTGTAACGACGCACACCAAACAGACACGAAGCATGGCTAAACACGTAGCAAGAAGTGTAACTAAGTAGTGCGTAAGTGTGTTTGGCGTTCGAAGCTGTGCTGAAATATTTTTGCCATTCTATCTGTTATGTCATTATTTTAGTCTGGCCTTTAAAAATGCGCCGAGATTATTCTTGCTATTCTTTTATGCCATTATTTAAGTGATGGTATTAAGGGATTGGCTAACCAAATTTTAAGAGCCGTGACTGCCCAAGTAAGTCACGGAGGTTAATTCTGTTGGTTTCATTAGTGGAGTATACCATTGAAAGATATTGATAACTAGTTATGCAGCTAGGACTGTGTATCCCATGCCTCAGAATATTGTCCGCCGCTGATGTGTTTTGTGTTGCAGATAATTGGCAGTGGTTGACACGAGCAAACCGGGATCGGACTATCACGGTGGCAGAGAGATATTTAAGGCCCTCCCCCTCCCCCCTCCTCCCCACGTCTCAGGTTATGTTGTTACTGTCCTGTAATTCCATCCTTTCGCTGGAGAGTTATGGTTTCTGAAGCTCAATCGAAGAGCAAAGTAGAGTACCTTTTTATTTCCTTTCCCGTCCCGTGGATTTCTTGTATTGGTTACAATCTTTTGCTGTGCTCGCGTCCATCACTAATTCTCATGTAGATTGGAAGCAGCCCCTGTTAAGGTTTTCTTGGGAAGATTTTCTCATTATAGTCGGATACTGAAATCATACGAACCTGGTATATGCAAGTAGTATTGTTCTAATTAATCTGAAGTTGGCCGAGTAAAATTTAAAAATTTTGGGGCTTGTTGAGCTCAGAAACTTGATGTGAGTTAGTTATGTTAGTTATATTTTATGAATCAGGATTTTATGAACATTGTATTAGTTAATGAAAAGTTGGTCGAGTAAACCTTAAAATTGTGGTGTTTGTTGAACTCAGAAATTTTAACTGGGATAGTAATGTTAGTCATATTCTACGAGCATGGATTTATGAATATTCTTTTTCAATTATGAAAAGTTGGCCAAGGAAGCCTTAAAAATTACTGTCTGTTGAACACTGGGTTGGTTATGTCAGCCATATTTACTCTAATAACGGTTTTATGAAAAGTGTTTCATTTACTGAAAAGTTGCCCGAGTAAACCTTAAAAATATTGGTGTTTCTGGAACTCGCAACTTTTATCTGAGCCACTTAAGTCAGTCATATTTTACGAAGGATACTTTTATGAACGTTGTTTTTAAATTATGTAAAGTTGGCCAAAGAAGCCTTAAAACATTGCTGTCTGTTGAATTCCGAACTTGGATGTGATAAAAAGATAGATAAAAGAGTTTCCATGTAAATGATGAAGTAGGTCTGATTTATTTGTCAGTCATACTAAATTAATTGATTATGGGTCGTCGTTGAAAGAAAACCATATGTGGAAGATATCTTAAACGATTTTTGTGTTCTATAAGACAAGGTTTGTTGTGTAATTATGGCTACTGTGAATGTATTATGTCCAATGCATTTCTAATGAAGTGTGTGGGAACTCCAACTGATTTCGATTGTAGTTTCGGTGTGTCCTTAGGGACCACACTCCAGCCTTCTCTCACTGGCAGCCTGACAAAGATGCATCACCCACTCGGCCTCGTGTTTTGAGGGGAAAAAATACACACTAGGAAGATACCAGCCACGGAAATCGCGCGAAAATGTAGACCCTGACTTTGAAAGTACGCAGTTGTGACCATCGGAAAGCACAGATTCTAAACTCATAAGGGGAGGCCACAACGTTTGGATCACAGATTTACTTCCAAATTTGGAGACCTTTAGTAGGCCGTTAAAAGAATATCATCTGCCAGTGGTAAGGTGGACTATTCTGGCATTTCCGAGAAAATCGCGAGAGAAGTTTTACGCGTCTTTTTTGTAAGTGATGTAGCCTACCTGTGCATAGGTACTGGACGTTAGAACGTTAGAGTTCATGGTGGCCAAGAGGTGCCGGCGCGGTAGCTCAGTGTGCTCGGTCGGTGGGTTCACTAAAAATGGAAATGAACTCCCATGCTTCTTTATACAGCGTAGGAGAACGATGCGGGAGACCCGCACCGCCTTACTAGGCAAGGTCCTAATGGAGGTGGTTTGCCGTTGCCTTCCTCCGATCGTAAGGGGAATGAATGATGATGATGAAGACGACACAACAACACCCAGTCATCTCGAGGCAGGAAAAATCCCTGACCCCGCCGCGAATCGAACCCGGGACCCCGTGCTCTGGAAACGAGAACGCTACCGCTGTAATAAAAATAAAAAAAAAACTGAGTGAGTAGATCAACGATGAACTTCAACAGGTGTCATGAAACATCCACTCCGAACAAATGGAACGAACAATAATGAAAAAAAAAGTGATTAGCATTCGAGCTTCGTAAGACACACGTGCCTGTGGCGACGGTCGATCCCCGCTCCATTGTATATTCTTGCTACATTAGCCACGTCTCGCCGCTAGGCAGGTTAACTGCCAAACGGGGCCTGCCTCTGTGTCTGCAGCTCGAAGCGTCGAGGGTGTAAAGTACGAGGGTAATCCCAAAAGTAAGGTGTCCTATTTGTTTTATAACTACAGAACTCTGTTTGTGTGGCAGTTGGTCACACTGATATGAAGAGTGCTTCACGCGCTGTGTGTAAACCTGCGCACGCCGCGCTGAGGCTGTCTTGGCTTGACAGCCATTGAGGATGGGGCTCCCGTTGGATGTCACCGCCAAGTGCGAATTGCGCGCAGTTATTCGGTTTTTGAACGCAAAGGGCACTGCGCCGATTGAAATCAATCGCCAATTGACGGAAGTGTATGGTGGTGAGTCGTGCACGGACATCAAAAAATGTTCGTAAGTGGTGTAGAGAGTTCGCAACTGGTAGGACCGAAATTCACTGCGAACAAAGGAGCAGCAGACCGTCACTTCCTGAGGAGACAGTGTTAAAGGTTGAGCAAAGCATGCGTGAAGATCGGCGGATCACCATGGATCATCTCTGCACAATGGTTCCTGTGGTTTCCCAAAGCACCGCTCACAGAATTTTAACGGAGACATTGAACTACCGGAAGGTGTGCGCAAGATGGGTGCCACGCATGCTGACTGAGGACCACATGCGGCAACGAGTTGATGCTTCCCTCGCATTTCTTCACCGCCTCGCACCCGAACAGGACAACTTTCTGGACTCGAATTGTCGCGGGGGACGAAACCTGGGCATACCACTTTACACCTGAGACCAAGCAACAATCACGCCAGTGGCGGCATCCTTCTTCGCCAAAGCCGCGGAACTTCAAACAAACAAAGTCTGCCGGTGAAGTCATGACAGCCGTTTTTTGAGATCGGAAAGGGGTATTGTTGGTCGACTTGATGCCCACTGGGACCACAATTAACGCTGACAGGTACTGTGAGACTCTGAAAAAAACTCAAACGGAGAAGAGGAATATTGAGCAAGGGCGTACACATTCTCCATGGCAACGCTCGTCCACTCATCGCTCGACAAACCGTTGCTCTCCTGCAACAGTTTCAGTGAAACATAATCACCCACCCTATAGTCCTCGAGGCGAAAGAAGAGGTTCATAACTTTCTCAACAGCATGGCGGCGAGCTGGTATGACATGGGCATACAAAAACTGCCACAGCGTCTACAAAATTGCATCGACAGAAATGGTGATGATGTCGAAAAATAGCTAAATGTTCAAGCTGTAAACTGATTAAACCACTGTAGAAATAAACACATCTATGTACTTATAAAAAAATAGGAGACCTTAGTTTTGGGATTACCCTCGTAGTTCCGGGTACCTCACAGATTTCGCAAAGTATGACAGGCATACATTTGCAGGAAAACTCTATCTGTTTCTCCATTTATTTATCGATAGTTATAAATATGTTTGTTCTCATAATTAAATTTAATTAAGAATAGTAAGTAGTCAAATAACACGAAATTCACTACAATTTGATGCAAATACACGTGGCTTTTTAAAAATAATATTACCCCTCATATGTCATATAAATTAAATAATATGACCAGTGATGAAAAAATTTAGATTAGAACTTAAGTTTGAGCGGGAGTCGCAACGTAGTCCCAAACACTTTCATCTTAAGTAGCTCGAAAGCTGATCACTTGGCCACCCTGATCTCTAACATGCGGACCTACGCACAGATACATCTGTTACATTGAAGACGCGTAGAAATTCTCTTGCGATTTTATCGAAATTGCCGGAGCAGCACACCTTACTAGGTGCACATCATGTTGTTTTGAATGGCCTACTACAACTGTACAAGTCTGAAGTAAATCTGTGATCCTAACGTCATGAGTCTCCCCTTGTTTGGAAACCATGTCCGAAAGAACAGAAACCATTGATGACCTGCAGCCGTCTAGAACGAAATTAGAATGATATTAATACCTTCAGCTGTTAATGGGCGTTGATATATATCAACGAGGACAGGTGAAAGAGTGTCCCCCGACCGGGCCCCGAACCCGGGATCTCCTGCTTACGTGGCAGACGCTCTATCCATCTGAGCCACCGAGGGCACAGAGGATAGCGCGACTGCAGGGACTATCTCGCGCACGCCTCCCGCGAGACCCACATTCCCACCTCGTGTGTCCACACACTACATTCGTAGTGTCCCACCCCAACACACTCATTACCCGTGGAAGACATTCTTACCAAGCCCCGTAAGAGATCGCGTAATATGTGTTCATCCGCACAGAAGGAGGAGGTCATGGCCGGTATTGCCAGAACTATACTTCCGTGCGGATGCACACATATTCCCCGAACTCTTACGGGACTTGGAAAGAATGTCTTCCACGAGAAATGAGTGTGTTGGGGTGGGACCTTACGAATGTAGTGTGTGGACGTATAAGGTGAGAATGTGGGTCTCGCGGGAGGCGTGCGCGAGATAGTCCCTGCAGTCGCGCTATTCTCTGTGCCCTCGGTGGCTCAGATGGCTAGACCGTCTGCCACGTAAGCAGATCCCGGAGTCGGGACACACATTTTTACTTGTCCCCGTTGATGTATGTCAACGCCCATTAACAGCTGAAGGTATTAATATATAATTCTAATTTCGACATCAACCTGGTAATGGTGGCGGCTATCGTTGGAACAACCGGTTTTCCGTTATATCTTTTTTTGTTTGTTTTTTTTTTTTTTTTCGCACCAGTTTAACGTGACTGTCAAAACCGCTCGGAATAAGCGGTTTCTGAAACAAACGATTTTCGGTTTCTTCTTTCTGTTATTTCCCGAAATAACATTAGAAATCGAAAGAAGACTGAAAAATTTTAACTCTTTTATTTTCAAGAAACATAGAATCAAAATAATTAAATAGGCAAATAAAAGAAAACATCGTCCGTCCACTGTTCGCTGCTATTTCTGGAAAGTTTTAAGTGCTTAAATGCTAGGGAAAAAAAAATCACCAATATTCTCGTACTGGTTCCAATTTTTGGAAATTCTACTCATTAATTATGTTGTAATCATGGATATTATCAGTTTTTGCGGATTAAGTATAATCACTGCTAAAGTGTGAAAACTGAGGCTGAAGGTGTCTATTTTTCGTGATAATTCGCCCGTAAAAACAGATAAAGCCGTATTATGTACACACCGTCAGCAGATTAGCTACTTTCTATTTTTATAGTGCGTTATTAAAGTGTAGTTGTTGAGTTTTTAATTTATTAGTGCCATCATAATCTCTTTGCTACTTCGTTATTTCACAAAAATAGCAGATAAATCTTTAATCTCTTAAAGAAAATGAAGCATTGGACTTCAAATGGTTCAAATGGCTCTAAGCACTATAGGACTTAACATCTGACGTCATCAGTCCGCTAGACTTAGAACTACTTAAACCTAACCAACCTAAGGACATCACACACATCCATGCCAGAGGCAGGATTCGAACCTGCGACAGTAGCAGCCGCGGGGTTCCGAACTGAAGCGCCTAGAACCGCTCGACCACAGCGGCCGGCCATTGGACTTCACTGCTACATCACTTCATAGAATATACAGGGGTATTACAAATGATTGAAGCGATTTCGTAAATTCACTGCAGCTCCATTCATTGACATATGGTCACGACACACTACAGATACCTAGAAAAACTCAAAGTTTTCTTCGGCTGAAGCCGCACTTCAGGTTTCTGCCGCCAGAGCGCTCGAGAGCGCAGTGAGACAAAATGGCGACAGGGGCCGAGAAAGCGTATGTCGTGCTTGCAATGCACTCACATCAGTCAGTCATAACAGTGCAACGACACTTCAGGACGAAGTTCAACAAAGATCCACCAACTGCTAACTCCATTCGACGATGGTATGCGCAGTTTAAAGCTTCTGGATGCCTCTGTAAGGGGAAATCAACGGGTCGGCCTGCAGTGAGCGAAGAAACGGTTGAACGCGTGCGGGCAAGTTTCACGCATAGCCCGCGGGAGTCGACGAATAAAGCAAGCAGGGAGCTGAACGTACCACAGCCGACGGTTTGGAAAATCTTACGGAAAAGGCTAAAGCAGAAGCCTTACCGTTTACAATTGCTACAAGCCCTGACACCCGATGACAAAGTCAAATGCTTTGAATTTTCGGCGCGGTTGCAACAGCTCATGGAAGAGGATGCGTTCAGTGCGAAACTTGTTTTCAGTGATGAAGCAACATTTTTTCTTAATGGTGAAGTGAACAGACACAATGTGCGAATCTGGGCGGTAGAGAATCCTCACGCATTCGTGCAGCAAATTCGCAATTCACCAAAAGTTAACGTGTTTTGTGCAAGCTCACGGTTTAAAGTTTACGGCCCCTTTTTCTTCTGCGGAAAAGACGTTACAGGACACGTGTATCTGGACATGCTGGAAAATTGTCTCATGCCACAACTAGAGACCGGCAGCGCCGACTTCATCTTTCAACAGGATGGTGCTCCACCGCAGTTCCATCATGATGTTCGGCATTTCTTAAACAGGAGATTGGAAAAACGATGGATCGGTCGTGGTGGAGATCATGATCAGCAATTCATGTCATGGCCTCCACGCTCTCCCGACTTAACCCCATGCGATTTCTTTCTGTGGGGTTATGTGAAAGATTCAGTGTTTAAACCTCCTCTACCAAGAAACGTGCCAGAACTGCGAGCTCGCATCAAAGATGCTTTCGAACTCATTGATGGGGACATGCTGCGCCGAGTGTGGGAGGAACTTGATTATCGGCTTGATGTCTGCCGAATCACTAAAGGGGCACATATCGAACATTTGTGAATGCCTAAAAAACTTTTTGAGTTTTTGTATGTGTGTGCAAAGCATTGTGAAAATATCTCAAATAATAAAGTTATTGTAGAGCTGTGAAATCGCTTCAATCATTTGTAACAACCCTGCATTTGCAGACTAGCGTTGGTGCCATTCTGCAGTACAACAGATGTCTGGCGGAGACAGCGAGAAACTGCCGTATAGACATTGTCTCAGGAATACTATAACCAATTCTTACGCCGTGTGTTTGTTGCTCGTTTCTGTCGCAATTGTTAATAAATGGCACTGATCGCTTTTCCCATTTGCTGAATTAACACAATATTTCAAAATAACGCAAATATTAGTACGTATAACAACTACATCTTATTAATTAAAGGTTTATTTGAAGACGAAAAATTGCATTGTCGCTACGGCTAGTTGATATTTGTTGTTTTTACTCGCTTATTAGCAAAAAATAAAAAGCACCTGCTACAACCGTGACCAAACAAATACTGGTTATTCAGAACCAAAATACCGGTATCGGTTTTAACCAGTCAGTTTTTCCCGTCCCTCTGTCCCGTTCATCGGGCAGTTGCTATGAGAACGTCCTGGCTTCTGGCTGTTCAACACGTTTGGATCGCACCGGAAGCTCTGTAGGGCTGGCATCGCCTGATCCCCCGTACAACGCTCAGAAGTTGTGCCCCTGCTACGGCAGTGGGATGTAAACCTCTATTGCCCCTCTAACTACCTGCTATAAACTGATTACACCACAACCGTGCTACACAGCGGGACGTGGTGACAAGGAGGGGGGGGGGGGAAGGGGGGCAGCAATATTCTTTCGCGCACAAATTCCCGCATTGCCAAACAATTCAAGTGCGAACGTATGCTGCCGGTTTGGAGTTTCTTTTTTTGTTTTTCATTCCGCCGCACTTGGAACAAATAAAAGCGACACACACACACACACACACACACACACACACACACTCATATTCGGCCACACACGCAGACAGCCTTTTTTTCCGGACGACACCCCGGCGCTCATCATGCACCGTGCTTACGCGCCGTCGTGCTATCTGCGTCCCCACCGCCAAATATTTAGTCAGCAAATACGCGACCCGGCCACCGACCGACCGAGCGCGTTCGCGAAACCGCGGGCTGTATACGGTACGCTGCCGGAGCCGATATGTTGTGTTGGCATATTGGTGTGCCAGGAATCAGTGGAATCGCGAAAATGGGCGGGGGGCGGAAGGGGGGGAGTGCTGTGACGTCACCACCCTGGAGGGGAGCGCAGAGGGGGGGGGGGGGGAGAGAGCGAAGGGAGGGGAGGAAGTGCGGTGAGAGCTGCGATCGCGAAGCGAGGCCGCTATAACGCACCGTCAGCGGCTGATAAATCGCGTGCACTCCGCAGCGGTTGTCCCCGAATAAAAGTGTGTATAAAAAAGGCCGGCAGGGAATCGGCAGCAGTAGCAGCAGCGGCGCTGTTTTATTTTTTACAATTTTTTTTATTTTTTCGCTCCTTCCCTTTTCCGCTCCCGCAGCACAGCGGCGCTGACAGATGCTGCGTAGGCAGCGGCTGCGGCGGCGGCGGCCGATTTACGCGGCGGTCATTAGCGCGTCGACGGCGGCGTCTCTAGCGACGACGCGGCGGCTCCCGGGCAATGGAGCGTGGAAGCCAGATCGCGTGCAGTGAGCAAGAGGAAGCGGCGCGCACGCACTATTGGCGCGAGGTGCCGACATGGCGCGGCTGCGATGTGCGATGGGGCCGGGGATAAGCCAACGCTGGAAGGCGGAGGTTTCGTTTCGGAGAAAAAAACAAGGACAAGGCCTAAAAACTAGAACTACGCAGCAATTAATGTACAGGATTGGACAAAAAGTATGTGAACACTGCGAGAAGTTAATGCCTGACCACAAATGCAAATCTTGGCCCATCCTGTTGGTTGCGCTGTCGCATTTGACTACGAACGGCGCGTGTGCAGTGTGCTGAAACGCACTGTGTGATCAGAAGTACCCAGACACCCCAAAAACATAGTTTTTCATGTTAGGTGCATTGTGCTTCCGCCTACTCCCAGGCTCTCCATGTCAGCGACCTCAGTAGTCATTAGGCATGGTGAGAGAGCAGAATGGGGCGCTCCGCGGAACTCACGCACTTCCAACTTGATCACGTGAGTGGGTGTCACATGTATCATACGTCTGTACGCGAGATTTACACAATCCTAAATATCCCTAGGTCCACTATTCCTTATGTGATAGTGAAGTGGAAACATAAACGGACACGTACAGCCCAAAAGCGTAGAGGCCGACCTCGTCTGTTGACTGACAGAGACCGCCGACAGTGGAAGAGGGTCCTAATGTGTCATAGGCAGACATCTATCCAGACCATCACACAGGAATTTCAAACTGCATCAAGATCCACTGCAAGGACTGTGACAGTTAGGCGGGAGGTCAGAAACATCACAAGCTCTCTTAAGGCGACGACTGACATTTCGTTTCCTCCCGTCATCTACGTCTGTCTACGTCTACATGGATACTCTGCAAGTCACCCTTAAGTGGCTGGCAGAGGGTTCATCGAACCACCTTCACAATAATCCTCTATCACATCTACATCTACATGACTACTCTGCAGTTCACATTTAAGTGCTTGGCAGAGGGTTCGTCGAACCACAATCATACTAACTCTCTACCATTCCACTCCCGGACAGCGCGCGGGAAGAACGAACACCTAAACCTTTCTGTTCGAGCTCTGATTTCTCTTATTTTATTTTTATGATCATTCCTACCTATGTAGGTTGGGCTCAACAAAATATTTTCGCATTCGGAAGAGAAAGTTGGTGACCGAAATTTCGTAAATAGATCTCGGCGCGACGAAAAACGTCTGTGCTTCAATGACTTCCATCCCAACTCGCGTATCATATCTGCCACACTTTCTCCCCTATTACGTGATAATACAAAACGAGCTGCCCTTTTTTTTTGCACCCTTTCGATGTCCTCCGTCAATCCCACCTGGTAAGGATCCCACACCGCGCAGCAATATTCCAACAGAGGACGAACGAGTGTAGTGTAAGCTGCCTCTTTAGTGAACTTGTTGCATCTTCTAAGTGTCCTGCCAATGAAACGCAACCTTTGGCTCGCCTTCCCCACAATATTATCTATGTGGTCTTTCCAACTGAAGTTGTTCGTAATTTTAACACCCAGGTACTTATTTGAATTGACAGCCTTGAGAATTGTACTATTTATCGAGTAATCGATTTCCAACGGATTTCTTTTGGAACTCGTGTGGATCACCTCACACTTTTCGTTATTTAGCGTCGACTGCCACCTGCCACACCGTACAGCAATCTTTTCTAAATCGCTTTGCAACTGATACTGGACTTCGGATGACCTTACCAGACGGTAAATTACAGCATCATCTGCGAACAACCTAAGAGAACTGCTCAGATTGTCACCCAGGTCACTTATATCGATCAGGAACACCAGAGGTCCCAGGACGCTTCCCTGGGGAACACCTGATATCACTTCAGTTTTACTCGATGATTTGCCGTCTATTACTAAGAACTGCGACCTTCCAGACAGGAAATCACGAATCCAGTCGCACAACTGAGACGATACCCCATAGGCCTGCAGCTTGATGAGGAACGGTGTCAAAAGCTTTCCGGAAATCCAGAAATATGGAATCAACCTGAGATCCCCTGTCGATAGCGGCCATTACTTCGTGCGAATAAAGAGCTAGCTGTATTGCACAAGAACGATGTTTTCTGAAACCATGCTAGTTACGTATCAATAGATCGTTCCCTTCGGGGTGAATCATAATGTTTCAATACAGTATATGCTCCAAAACCCTACTGCAAACCGACGTCAATGATATAGATCTGTAGTTCCATGGATTACTCCTACTACCCTTCTTAAACACTGGTGTGAGCTGCGCAATTTTCCAATCTGTAGGTACAGATCTATTGGTGAGCGAGCGTTTGTATATGATTGCTAAGTAGGGAGCTATTGTATCAGCGTAATCTGAAAGGAACCTAATCGGTATACAATCTGGACCTGAAGACTTGCCCGTATCAACCGATTTGAGTTGCTTCGCAACCCCTAAGGTATCTACTACTAAGAAACTCAGGCTAGCAGCTGTTCGTGTTTCAAATTCTGGAATATTCCATTCGTCTTCCCTGGTGAAGGAATTTCGGAAAACTGCGTTCAATAACTCCGCTTTAGTCGTCGGTAACAGTACCATCGGCACTGCGCAGCGAAGCTATTGACTGCGTCTTGCCGCTTGTGTACTTTACATACGACCAGAATTTCTTTGGATTTTCTACCAAATTTCGAGACAATGTTTCGTTGTGGAACATATTAAAGGCATCTCGCATTGAAGTCCGTGCCAAATTTCGCGCGTCTTCGGGATTTCGCGTTCTTCTGAACTTCGCATGCTTTTTCCGTTGCCTCTGCAACAGCGTTCGGACCTGTTTTGTGTACCATGGGGGATCAGTTCCATCTCTTACCAATTTATGAGGTATGAATCTCTCAATTGCTGTTGCTACTATATCTTTGAATTTGAACCACATCTCGTCTACATTTGCATAGTTAGTTCGGAAGGAATGGAGATTCTCTCTTCGGAAGGCTTCTAGTGACACTTTATCCGCTTTTTTAAATAAAATTATTTTGCGTTTGTTTCTGGTGGATTTGGAAGAAACGGTATTGAGCCTAGATACAACGACCGTGTGATCACTGATCCCTGTATCAGTCATGATGCTCTCTATCAGCTCTGGATTGTTTGTGGCTAAGAGGTCAAGTGTGTTTTCGGAACCATTTACAATTCGCGTGGGTTCGTGGACTAACTGCCCGAAAGAATTTTCGGAGAAAGCATTTAGGACAATCTCGGAAGATGATTTCTGCCTACCACCGGTTTTGAACAAGTATTTTTGCCTACATATCGAGGGAAGGTTGAAGTCCCCACCAACTATAACCGTATGAGTGTGGTATTTATTTGTTACGAGACTCAAATTTTCTCTGAACTGTTCAGCAACTATATCATCGGAGTCTGGGGGTCGGTAGAAGGAGCCAATTATTAACTTAGTTCGGCTGTGAAGTATAACCTCCACCCATACCAATTGGCACGGAGTATCTACTTCGACTTCACTACAAGATAAACCACTACTGACAGACACAAACACTCCACCACCAATTCTGCCTAATCTATCTTTCCTGAACACCGTCTGAGACTTCGTAAAAATTTCTGCAGAACTTATTTCAGGCTTTAGCCAGCTTTCTGTACCTATAACGATTTCAGCTTCTGTGCTTTCTATTAGCGCTTGTAGCTCAGGGACTTTCCCAGCACAACTACAACAATTTACAACTACAATTCCGACTGTTCCTTGATCCAAGCACGTCCTGTATTTGCCATGCACCCTTTGAGATTGCAGCCCACCCCGTACTTTCCCGAGGCCTTCTAACCTAAAAAAACCGCCCAGTCCACGCCACACAGCCTCCGCTACCCGTGTAGCCGCCAGCTGAGTGTAGTGAACTCCTGACCTATTCAGCGGAACCCGAAACCCCACCACCCTATGGCGCAAGTCAAGGAATCTGCAGCCAACACGGTCTCAAAACCGTCTGAGCCTCTTATTCAGACCCTCCACCCGGCTCTGCACCAAAGGTCCGCAGTCGGTTCTGTCAACGATGCTGCAGATGGTGAGCTCTGCCTTCATCTCGTAAGCAAGACCGGCAGCCTTCACCAAATCAGATAGCCGCTGGAATCCAGAGAGAATTTCCTCAGATCCAAAGCGACACACGTCATTAGTGCCGACATGTGCCACCACCTGCAGCTGGCTGCACTATCCAACAGCGCGCGGAAAAAATGAACACTTACATATTTCCATGCGAGCTCTGATTTCCCTTCTTGTATTACGATGATAGTTTCTCCCTATATAGGTCGGCGTCAACAAAATATTTTCGCATTCGGAGGAGAAAGTTGGTGATTGAAATTTCGTGAGAAGATTCCGCCGCAACGAGAAACGTCTTTGTTTAATGACGTCCACCTCAAATCCTGTATCATGTCCGTGACACTCTCCCTCCTGTTTCTCAAGAGTACAAATGTGCTGCTCTTCTTTGAACTTTCTGGATGTACTCCGTCAATCTTATCTGGTAAAGATTCCACACCGCACAACAGTACTCAAAAGAAGACGGACAAGCGTATTGTAGACAGTCTCTTCAATAGATCTGTTGTATTTTCTAAGTGTTCTGCCAATAAAATACAATCTTTGGTTTGTCTTCCCCACGACATTTTCTGTGTGTTTTTTTCCGATTTAAGTTGTTGGCAACTGTACTCCTCGGTATTTAGTTGAATGTATGGGGTTTAGGTTTAATTGATTTGTCGTGTAGCCGATGTTTAACGGATTCCTTTCAGCACTCATGTGGATGACCTCACATTTTTCATTATTTAGCGTCAATTGCCAATTTTTGCACCATACAGATATCTTTTCCAGATCGTTTTGCAATCTGTTTTGACCTTCTGATGACCTTACTAGACGATAAACAACATCCTCTGCAGCTGCTCAGATTGTCCATTAAATCGTCTCCTAAATCGTTTATATAGATAAGGAACAGCAGACGGCGTATAACTCTATCTTGGAGAACCCCAGAAATCACTCCCGTTTGACTCGTGGCTTTTCACCAGTTACTACGAACTGTAACTTCTTTGAAAGGCAATCACAAATCCATTCGCATAACTGAGACAATATTCTATAAGCTCACGATTTGATTGCTATCCACTCGTAAGGTGCAGTGTCAAAGGCCCTCTGGAAATCTTGAAATATGGGATCAATCAGAAATCCCTCGTCAATAGTACTCAACTCTTGGTGTGAGCTAGTTGTGCTTCACAAGAATGAAGTCTGTTAAACCCGTGTTGAGTTTGTGTCAATAGACGGTTCTCTTCGAGCTAGTTCATGAGGTTCGAACCCCACAGATGTTCCAAAATGCTGTTGCATATCGACGTTAACGATATGAGCCAGTAATTTAATGGACTGCTACTTTTGCCTTTCTTGAATATTGGTGTGACCTGTGCAACTTTCCAGTTTTTGGGTATGGAAATGTCGTCGAGAGAGCGGTTGTATATGGTTGTCAAGTATGATGCTACAGCATCGGCATGATTTAAGCTGCTTCACCACTCCCCTTCTGGGAGCTTGAATTTTGGTTGTCAGTTTGTGTAACTTAGAACGTTGAGTGTAAGTGCTACTGTGGGGTGAATACTAGGGGTGGGAGACAAAAACATGGCGTATAGCATCAAACGAGTAGGAGAACCGATGACAGAAGAAGGGTGTGTGTGTGCGTGTGTGCGTTTTTGCGTGGCCACGGCCCGCGCTGTGTCTGCAAGATGAGACTGGAAGCACAACGGGTGCTTTGGAGTTCACGCAGCGAGCGGTGGGCTCGACTTCCATCCCACAACAGGAATCCGCGAGTCAACAACAGACCCTCCGAATCCTTTACAAGGAGCCTGCCCCACAAGCCTGGAACCACGGGGTCACTCCTGAGAGACAAGGACGCCCGGAATCGTAGGAAACGTACTTCCCTTGTTCTCCTACAAACATTGTGTGCCCTTGTACGAGGATTGGAACTTTAATAGTGGCAACTATTTATTTACAGCTCGTACAAAATAGATACATGTTTCGAAGGTTTACTCACCTTCAAAGTAGTCACCAGCATTGTGTATAACCCGTTGCCAGCTATGTAGAAGTCGTAGAACACTCTTAGCAGTGCCAGTTGTGTCGCCAGTTCGAGCTGCGCAGTCCATTGCCCGACGAATTTGTAGCAGTTCTGAAGCGAATGCCGTGAAGCGTTTCCTTCTGTTTAGAAATCGAGTTGAACTCACGAGGGCTTAAATCAGGGTACTGCAGTAGGTGGTATAGCACTTAGCAGCCGCATCAGTCAAACAAATCAGTAACAGCTTGCACTGTACGTGCTTGAGCATTATCCTGCAAAATGATGGTCAGGTCCTGCAGAAAGTGTCATCACTTCTGTCTCTATGATGTTCATTTTTGGAACACAACCTACGACCAGGCAACCTGTCTGTAGAAGACCACCATTGTGGAATGCTGCACCAACTTCCAATCAGGTCGACGAAAAACGCTAGTCACTCTGGGAGACTGGCCTCATCCGTTACAGACGACAGCTTAACTGGGAGACGCTCCAACACCCGTCCTACGGTGCCGATCTCTCCCCATGCGATTATCACGCCTTAAAAAAGCCCTTGATGGGTCGACAATTCCCGTCGAACCAGGATGCTTTTATCAGACGGGCCTCTTCAACCTGGTCCTTCGGTGGGATGATTGCGTCAGCTCTCACGGCGGTTTGTGCGATTCGTCTACCAATTCTGGACAGTACGGCGTTTGAACGGAAACTTTTTGACCGCACCACACACAAATCGCTATTTGAGATAGGAACATAGTAAAAAGTTTTTGTTTTAGCCCGCACCAGCCATTCGAAAGTCTGTCTTATTGTAGCTATGTTACAGTATATTAAGCATGGTATGAACAGCGAAGGAGAGCTGGCACCCAGGCAAACTGAGCGAATCGGTTAATTCCTTTTGCAAAATATATTACAAGCTGTACAACTTTGCTTCCGCCGTTTGCCGATAGGTGGCGACGACGGTAAGTATCGGTCGAAAGAAACAGATCGCAGACGTCAGGCAGTTAGCATGGACCTCGGTCAACATAACCTCATTCAAACATTACTCAATTTGTGTCTGCATCATAAAGTTGTTCTCGATTGAAAATGTCAGCTTACGAGCCCAATTCTCGTCATTTGCGGGACGTGTTACTGTTTTGTTTCAATATGAAGAAAACAGCGGATGAGTCTCATCGAATGCTCTCAAGTACGTATGGTAAGAACGCTATCAGTGAAAGAACGTATCGTGAGTGGTTTCAACGCTTCATGAACGGTGATTTTTAACGTCGTAGACTCGCATAGTGGTGGAAGAGAGAATGTTTTCGAAGATGCAGAAATGGCGACATTGTTGAGTGAAGAGTCGCGTCAAACTCAAGAATTGGCACGATTAGTTGGGGTGACAATGCCAGCCATTTCAAAACGTCTCAAGTCTATGGGCATGATTCAGAAAGAAGAAACTTGGGTCCCGTGTGAGCTGAAACCAAGAGACGTTGAACAGCGTTTGTGTGTTTGCAAACAGTTGCTTCAGAGGCAAAAACGGAAGGGATTTCTGCATCGCATTGCGACCGGGGACTAAAAATGGGTTCATTACGATAACCCTAAACGCAAAAAATCATGGGTGATATCCTGGCCATGCTTTCACGTCGACGACCAAACCAAATATTCACAGCTCCAAGATCATGTTCTGCATTTGGTGAGACCAGTTCGGCGTCGTGTACTACGAGGTGTTAAAACCAAGTGAAACAATCACAGGTGCTCGTTATCGAACGCAGTTAATACATTTGAGCAGAGCATTAAGAGACAAACGGCCGCAGTACAGCGAGAGGCACGATAAAGAGATTTTGCAGCACGACAACGCTCGACCCCACGTTGCAAAAGAGGTCTATATGTACTTGCAGACGTTTAAATGGGAAGTCCTACCCCACCCGCCGTATTCTCCAGACATTGCTCCCTCTGACTATCACCTGTTTAGATAAATGGCGCATGGCCTGGCTGACCAACACTTCCGATCTCATGAAGAAGTCACAAATTGGATCGATTCGTGGGTCGCTTGAAAAGATGAACAATTTTTTCGACGCGGGATTCGTACACCGCCAGAAAGATGGGAGAAAGTAGTGGCCAGCGATGGAAAATACTTTGAATGATGCATGTGTAACCAATTTGTTTGATTAAAGCGTCAAATGTTGGGGACAAAACGGCGGAAGGAAAGTTGTACGCCTTTTAATTGAGCATGTGCAACGTTCCGATTTTACGTGCAAATATGTACGAAAACACTTTTTTTCTGGTAGTCTTTTGAAGCGCGGCGCTCCTGTTGTTTGAATTGTACGAATTGGTTCAAACTTTGCGCTAAGGTAGGTACATAGATAAAGTCGAAGCGAATTTTTTTTATCCACTTACCTTCATCCACTGTCGATATACGTCGATTTGAGGTCTACGTTAAATGGAGAAATTCTAACGTGAATCTAATGCGTCGAAACGGTTTAAAGTGATTCAGAACCACTAAAAAAAAATGTAGTCTTACGACAAATTTGAAAACTCGCTTCCAGAAATCTAGCTCATTTCGGATTTTACGTGCAAAAAGCACGTTTTTGTGAGTTTTTTTACGCGTACCACTTCTATGATTCACACTTGTGCAAATCAGTTAACATTTTGTAAGAAGGTAGACAAATACATGTACTTAGTGATCGTCCTGTTGTTCTTTGAAGGCTGTATCCGCTACCAAGATACATCGAACACGCTTCGGAAGACAATAAAGAAACCTTTACCGAATCAGTCACCAAAAAGCTATGGCAGTCTAAATTCAAAAGTAAGGTACAGTAAAAGTTGGGAAATAAAATGAAAAATTCTCCTATCATGGCACAAAAAACGGTAGAAGGAGCTTCTTTCTTTCTTTTTTTAGTGTTCAGCCCTGAGGTCGGTTTGCAGCAGAGCGCCGTTCCTCTCTTCTGTCTGCCTTCCTCTTCATTTCCACGTATGTGTTACTTCCAACGTCATTCATGATCTGTTGCATGTATGGTATCATGGTCACCCTCGCCGATTCCTTCCCTCAGTAGCTCCTTCTGCTATTGTTCCAACGATGTTGCTGTGTCGTAGGATGTGCCCTACAAGTTTGTCTCTTCTTGTTTGGATGTGCCTCCACAGAGATCTGATTTCCTGTACTCTTCTAAGCATCTCTTCATTTGTTACTTTGTCTCTGCAGCTGATCTTCAACGCCCTTCTATAGCACCACATCTGCAGGGCCTCTAGCCGTCTTCTCTCTTCTCTTCCAATTGTCCAAGTTTCACATCCATATAGGGCCACACTCCAAACGAAACCTTTCATGATACGTTTCCTTATTTTCATACTGATGTTGTTGCTGGTGAGTAAGTTCCTTCTCCGATTACATGGAATTTTGGCCTTTTGTATTCTGGTCGCAATTTCTTTCCGGCTTCTACCATCTCTTGTGATTTTGCTTCCCAGGTACGTAAATTCCTCTATCACTTCCAGCTCGTCTCTTTCAATTCTCATTCTCAGAGGTTCATATTCTGCTCCTGTACTGCACACCACCACTTTAGTCTTTTTCTTGTTTATTCTCATTCCATACTGATTGCATAGAATTTTTTCCATTGTTCTGAGGACTTCCATTAGATTTTCTTTTGTCTCCCTGACTATAGCAATATCATCTGCATAACGTAGGATGTCTATCTTCTGCCCATTAATTCTGATCCCCACCACAGTAGTTTGTTGAACTTGGTCTATAGCTTCCTGGATGTAAGCACTGAATATAAGAGGAGAGAACACATCCTTGCCTTACCCCGTTTCTGATATTTGCTTCTTGTTCCTGGTGACAGTTCCTAATCACTGCCGCCTCATTCTTATAGAAACTGAGTATCACACGGATGTATTTGTACTTTATTCCACTTTTCCTCAGCACTCTGAACATCTCTTGCCAGATAATGTTATCAGATGCCTTTTCCATGTCTACAAAGGCAAGAGGGAGCTTACAGGCTTTAAACGCCGAGGTTATCAGCAGAAAAGAAGGGTGTAAGAGTCCTGGGCAAAGTTAGGGATGTAAAAGACCTTTTCAACTTAACTCGTAGGTTCAAAGACGTTTAAATCAAAACATATTGATATATTCGCGCCGTTTTAACGACTTAACCCTACTTCTCCAAGCACATGGTGCTCTGTTAGTTGCATGAATCCAGCACACCTTTCTCTTGCAATTTATAGACTAAAGTCCTTGATCGTGCGCCCCAAACCCAGAAGATTCGCCAACCATAGTAAACAATATACAAAATACACTCCTGGAAATTGAAATAAGAACACCGTGAATTCATTGTCCCAGGAAGGGGAAACTTTATTGACACATTCCTGGGGTCAGATACATCACATGATCACACTGACAGAACCACAGGCACATAGACACAGGCAACAGAGCATGCACAATGTCGGCACTAGTACAGTGTATATCCACCTTTCGCAGCAATGCAGGCTGCTATTCTCCCATGGAGACGATCGTAGAGATGCTGGATGTAGTCCTGTGGAACGGCTTGCCATGCCATTTCCACCTGGCGCCTCAGTTGGACCAGCGTTCGTGCTGGACGTGCAGACCGCGTGAGACGACGCTTCATCCAGTCCCAAACATGCTCAATGGGGGACAGATCCGGAGATCTTGCTGGCCAGGGTAGTTGACTTACACCTTCTAGAGTACGTTGGGTGGCACGGGATACATGCGGACGTGCATTGTCCTGTTGGAACAGCAAGTTCCCTTGCCGGTCTAGGAATGGTAGAACGATGGGTTCGATGACGGTTTGGATGTACCGTGCACTATTCAGTGTCTCCTCGACGATCACCAGTGGTGTACGGCCAGTGTAGGAGATCGCTCCCCACACCATGATGCCGGGTGTTGGCCCTGTGTGCCTCGGTCGTATGCAGTCCTGATTGTGGCGCTCACCTGCACGGCGCCAAACACGCATACGACCATCATTGGCACCAAGGCAGAAGCGACTCTCATCGCTGAAGACGACACGTCTCCATTCGTCCCTCCATTCACGCCTGTCGCGACACCACTGGAGGCGGGCTGCACGATGTTGGGGCGTGAGCGGAAGACGGCCTAACGGTGTGCGGGACCGTAGCCCAGCTTCATGGAGACGGTTGCGAATGGTCCTCGCCGATACCCCAGGAGCAACAGTGTCCCTAATTTGCTGGGAAGTGGCGGTGCGGTCCCCTACGGCACTGCGTAGGATCCTACGGACTTGGCGTGCATCCGTGCGTCGCTGCGGTCCGGTCCCAGGTCGACGGGCACGTGCACCTTCCGCCGACCACTGGCGACAACATCGATGTACTGTGGAGACCTCACGCCCCACGTGTTGAGCAATTCGGCGGTACGTCCACCCGGCCTCCCGCATGCCCACTATACGCCCTCGCTCAAAGTCCGTCAACTGCACATACGGTTCACGTCCACGCTGTCGCGGCATGCTACCAGTGTTAAAGACTGCGATGGAGCTCCGTATGCCACGGCAAACTGGCTGACACTGACGGCGGCGGTGCACAAATGCTGCGCAGCTAGCGCCATTCGACGGCCAACACCGCGGTTCCTGGTGTGCCCGCTGTGCCGTGCGTGTGATCATTGCTTGTACAGCCCTCTCGCAGTGTCCGGAGCAAGTATGGTGGGTCTGACACACCGGTGTCAATGTGTTCTTTTTTCCATTTCCAGGAGTGTAGTTCAAATGGCTCTGAGCACAATGGGACTTGACATTTGAGGTCATCAGTCCTCAGACATAGAACTAATTAAACGCATCTAACCTAAGGACATCACACGCATCCATGCCCGGGGCAGGATTCGAACCTGCGACCGTAGCATCAGCGCGGTTCCGGACTGACGCGCCTAGAACCCCTCGGCCACCACGGACGGCAAGCAATATACAAGCAGTAACAAGAATGTATGACAAAATTGCAGGACACATTCCTTACACGTAGACGAAGAAATTACGTTATGTGAACATGGGTCTAGAAACGCTTTGTTTTCACGTTACAACTCATTTTCTCCAGCACAAACAGAGCGCACCAACATAGCACACGCAACTCTTTCGCACAGGAGATGTCCAATACGCCCTTCGTGGGCATTGATACGTGCATCAACCCGCGGTCGTAGTAAATCTCGGATGTGCTCATGTACACCTGGAGTACTGCGTATGGTTTCGCGGCCTTCCATAATATGCCCACCTACACTCTGAACATCTTGTACTGGAGTTCGATACTCAAGAGCTTTCAAATGCCCTCAATACATAAGAGCCCAGTGGGTTTACGTCCAGAGAGCGTCCAGGACAGGCAATTGGTCCACTTCTACCTATACATCTGTCCGCCCCCGGTAGCTGAGTGGTCAGCGCGACAGAAAGTCATACCTAACGGCCCGGGTTCGATTCCCGGCTGGGTAGGAGATTTTCTCTGCTCAGGGACTGGGTGTTGTGTTGTCCTAATCATCATCATTTCATCCCCATCGACGCGCAAGTCGCCGAAGTGGCGTCAAATCGGAAGACTTGCGCTAGGCGAACGGTCTGCCCGACGGAAGGCCCTAGTCACACGACCTATCCATCTGTCACGGAATCTGTTATTTGGAAGCCGATGGACAGGACAGTAACACTAAAATGAGGAGGTGTTCCATCGTACAGGAAGTACATGTTTTCGTCGCACAGCTAGAGGCACATCTGCTAACAGATCTAGCAGAACGTTCTCTACGACATTATGATAACTTTGTCCGTTGAGGCAGGGTGAAAGAAAATGAGGTCCTACCAAACAGTCACCAACAATGCCGTCCCAAACACTGACAGAAAATCTTTGTCGATGACTTGCTTCAACAGTTGCATGAGAATCTGTTCATACATACCTATTGTGAAAATTTACAATCTAGTCTCGTAGAAACGACGCCTCGTTTGTGAATACTACTGTTGTACTAAAATTAGGGTTGACACTTTGTCGAATAAACCATTCGCCGAAGAGAACCCGTGCAGGAAAATCAGCTGCTGACAGTGCGTGCACACGCTGTAGACGGTACGGATACAGCTGGTCCTCGTGTAACACTCTCCACCAGCCACGTGTTCAACACTCGGTGTTGGAGCTACACGTCTTGTACTGACACTAAGGTCGTCGTCAACGGCATGAAGAATTACCGCCTTGCTTTACAGTGTCCTCGGCCTTGTACGCCGGCCGCTTCTGGTCGTGAGAATCAGGCTTAAGTGCAACCACATTCCCAGAGTCGATGACCAACGGATTCAAATGTTTTCCTGTCGGGGCACCTTCGTCCTGGAAATCTCTCCCGGTACAAACATTGAGCGCGAGCGGCATTGCCGTCAGCTAATACAACATGAAATAGGCGTCTTGTTGTGGACTGGCAAGACAGCCAATCCACAGTGACGAGTAACCGAAAGGCACGCGTTTAAACTCACGCAGGCTGGCGTGAGGTCTGAAACAGGATACGTAATGAATGCTATAAAGAAAAGTACGTAGTTGCTGGAATACTTAACTTTAATCCACAATTGGTGAACATTGGTCTTGTTGATACAGTATATGCGTCATTAGATACATAGCAAAGGATAATTGGCGCCTTGCTAGGTCGTAGCAATTGACGTAGCTGAAGGCTATGCTAACTATCGTCTCGGCAATTGAGAGCGTAATTGTCAGTGTAGCTTCGCTAGCAAAGTCGGCTGTACAACTGGGGCGAGTGCCAGGACGTCTCTCTAGACCTGCCGTGTGGTGGCGCTCGGTCTGCAATCACTGACAGTGGCGACACGCGGGTCCGACGTATACTAACGGACCGCGGCCGATTTAAAGGCTACCACCTAGCAAGAGTGGTGTCTGGCGGTGACACGACACGTCTGCCATCTCTGCAGTTATGAACACTGCCATTGGACGAGCCAGGTCTGTGATTAACTCTACGTAGTAACTCGTGTGTTCGCAACCGTCGTACTCATCGCTGGAACAGCTGGTGTTACATGTAAGTAAGCAATGACGCACGCCGCGTGGCAACAGGGACGTGTAAAACAAAACACTGGCGGTGGACAACGTAACCAGACGTCACCAAGAGTGCATGTTCAACATGATTCTAACGTTCTGTTCATGTATGGTTCAAATGGCTCTGAGCACTATGGGACTTAACATCTGTCGTCATCAGTCCCCTAGAACTTAGAACTACTTAAACCTAACTAACCTAAGGACATCACACACACCCATGCCCGAGGCAGGATTCGAACCTGCGACCGTAGCGGTCGCCCGGTTCCAGGCTGTAGCGACTAGAACCGCCCGGCCACCGCGGCCGGCGCTCTGTTTGACTCAATGCCCAGGCGTACCAAGGCCGTTATTACGGCCAGAGGTGGTTGTTCTGGGTACTGATTTCTCAGGATCTATGCACCCAAATTGCGTTAAAATTTAATCACATGTCAGTTCGAGTAAAATATATTTGTCCAATGAAAACCCGTTATTCATCTGCATTTCTTCTTGAAGGAGCAGCTTTAATGGCCAGTAGTGAAAACTTTCGTAATCAGTTAGAGACGGTACCCTCACCCTGTATATTCGACGGCTCACTGTTGTACCGCAAGAAACCCGCTGAGTCACCGACAGGCTGTGTTGCGGGCATTCCTCAGTCAGACGTACCTGGGAGATCCCTCTGAGTCCATCATCATCCCCTGTTCTGCCGAGCGAAGTCGGCTGATCATTTTATACCTTACTGTCATGCAAGAATAACTGTTGCGATAAGAACCATCCATCTATCACAGTTCAGGCGATACGATGCCATGAACATTGCGATGTGTGAAAAACTGTCTCATCATGAACGACCTTTAGATGTATTACTTCTGTGCTACTATCGATATTTGCAATAAATTTCTCAGGCAGAATCCACGTATTTCGCTAAATGCACCTACGAAAAGTACGAGGGTGAGTCAAATGAAAATCTTAAATATCTCTTTAAATATTATTTATTGTGCAGAAGTAGTACAAAGCTCTATCAGTTTTCAACATAATCTCCCCCACGCTCAATGCAAGTCCTCCGGCGCTTACAGAGTGCATAAATTCCTTTAAAAAAAATTCTTTTGTTAGTCCGCGCAACCACTCATGCACCGCGTGGCGTACCTCTTCATCAGAACAGAACTTCTTTCCTCCCATTGCGTCTTAGAGTGGTCCAAACATATGGAAATCACTTGGGACAAAGTCTGGTGTGCATGGTGGATGAGGAAGACACTCAAAATGCAGGTCTGTGATTGTTGCAACTGTTGTACGTGCAGTGTGGGACCTCGCATTGTCATGTTGCAAAAGGACACCTGCTGACAGCAATCCACGTCGCTTTGATTTGATTGCAGGCCGCAGATGATTTTTTAGGAGACCTGTGTATGATGCACTGGTGACAGTGGTCCCTCTAGGCATGTAATGCTCCAAAATGACGCCTTTTTCAACCCAAAGGAGAGCCAGCATAACCTTCCCTGCTGATGGTTCTGTTCGGAACTTCTTTGGTTCTGCTGACGAGGAATGGCACCATTCCTTGCTCGCTCTCTTCGTTTCTGGTTAGTGGAAGTGAACCCAGGTTTGGCCCCTAGTAACGATTCTTGCAAGGAGGCCATCACTTTCTCGTTCAAAGCGCCGAAGAAGTCCTTCACAAGCATCAACACGTCGTTCTCTCATTTCAGGAGTCAGCTGCCGTGGCACCCATTTTGCAGACACTCTGTGAAACTGGAGCACATCATGCACAATGTGGTGTGCTGACCCGTGACTAATCTGTAAACATGCTGCAGTGTGATTCAGTGTCACTCGGCGGTTTTCCTTCACTATGGCTTCAACTGCTGCAATGTTCTATGGAGTCACAGCCGCGCGGGATTAGCCGAGCGGTTTGAGGCACTGCAGTCACGGACTGTGCGGTTGGTCCCGGCGGAGGTTCGAGTCCTCCCTCGGGCATGGGTGTGTGTGTTTGTCCTTAGGATAATTTAGGTTAAGTAGTGTGTAAGCTCAGGAACTGATGACCTTAGCAGTTAAATCCCATAACATTTCACACACATTTGAACAATTTGTGGAGTCACAACTCGTTGTGCCTGACCTGGACGAGGAGCATCTTCCACTGAAGTCACACCATTTGCAAACTTCCTACTCCATTCGTAGACTTGCTGCTGTGATAAACATGAATCACCGTACTGAACCTTCATTCGTCGATGAATTTTAATAGGTTTCAAACCTCTACTACGCAAAAACCGAACAACAGAACGCTGTTCTTTCCTGGTGCAAGTCGCAAGTGGGGAGGCAATCTTTATACCGATACTGCGACGGTATGTGTGCATCTGCACTATGCTGCCACCTACAGGCCATTCTGCAAGCTGTTTGCAGAACGCTTACCAACTTAGAGGACAACGGCGCGAAATTTCGATTTGTTATTACAAATTTAAGGTTTTCATTTCACTCACCCTCGTAGTTACAAAAGTTTTTCTGGGGAGATAAAATTTCTGGAAATGGATTTTTGGGGGTGGGGGATGACATGGTGTGTCGCGTTACTTTAGTTGACACGCTGTACTACATTCACATCGGTACCAGTACCAATAAATAAAGAAGGACGAATGTGTCAAGATATTTTGATTCTAATGTCTTTGAAGCTGCCAGGTAACTTGAGAAGCTAGAGCCCTTCTTTTGCATCACAACCTCGGCCCAGGACACTTCCACCCTATTTTGTGCAGTGATAGGAGCATTTCCAGTCTGGCGTATCTGCGAATGAGTGTCGACCCGTCTATCATTACAACGTTCAGCTAACTGAACAGTGACCACCGGTGAACAGCTCTACACAATACTTTTTTTTTTTTTTTAGGGGTAGCCCTCCTGTCCTGGAGTGAACTCTCACGGCGAATTACCGGCCGTCAGCCCACATTGATGCACGGTTATTTCAGGGGTGGCCCGTCGTTAAATGAGGCAATCCGTTACAGCGCCGCGTCGCGGTCGCTCGCTCGCCGCTCATAATTTTTCCGCTGCTGTATGCCTGCCGGTTTATTGTGCTCTGTTGGCTTCCGTAATTTACCGTCACGGCTCTCAGGACCCACCCGTGCGGTTGGTTAACACTGAGAGGGCCGCTGCCACCTTTTGTCATAAACGCGCTGCCACTGGCTCCCGTATACACCCGGAAACAGGAAGAGGCCACGTATTCTGCAACAGGTAATCTAGACTGCATCTGGCGCGGGACAGAGAAAAGTTAATACGGGGTAGTCTCTCCGCAGTGCCGTATGGTGTTAGCCGCGCGTGCCGTATGCCGCAGTGAATATACCGAAATGAAATTCTGTCAAATACAAGTTATTAATTTATTCATTTTTACTCACACATTTTCACATTAAATGTTTAAAGCGTCCCGCCTGTTGTTTAATACACAACTCAATTCGTCTAATCATATTTCCAAACACAAGCTGCAACATTTGTTCTGCAACAGAAGCAGTGAAAGTGCATATTGCAGCTTTCAATACATAGACGGATTTTGGACGGTTTTTATAGACAGTTGCTTCCGCTGCACCCCAGACGAAAAAGTCAGGTGGTGTTAGGTCAGGCTATCGTGGAGGCCAAAGTCCCTGTGAAATTATGCGATCACCAAAAACATCAGCAAGCAGTGACATTGAAACGCGAGCTGAATGCGCGGTTGTACCATCTTGTTGAAAATAACCGTTCAGTATCTCACATAACACAAGTTCTCCTATGAATGGGTACAGAATATCACTGCAGTATCGTTGTGCGTTTATTGTTTCGTTGAAAAATATAGGTACCACAATCCGACACCTATAAATTGGCATCCAAACTCCTATTTTCACAGAATGAAGTTGTTTCTCTTGAATACACAAGGGATTTGCAGTACTCCACATACGAGAATTTTGCGAGTTCATGTACCCGGATAAATGAATCCACGCCTCATCATCAGTGAATAACGTTTCATTAAGAATATCCCATTTTGTTGAACGTAATTTTTGAACCATTGACAATAGTGCTGTCTCTTGCCATGATCGGTATTTTCAGTTCTTGCACGACTGTCACTTTGTATGGGAAAAGTTCTAATTTTTTCCTTACAACTGTCTGGGCCGTCCCGACACTAACATCGATTTCCTGGGCGAGTTTTCTTACTGACTTGTTAGGACTCGTGGACATTTTATCGGAAATATCGAGTAGTTTATCCTCAGACAAAACGCCAGGACGACCACTTCTCGGTGCATCTGTCACTGAACCCGTACTTCGAAATTTGTTAAGCAAATCTCGCACACTATCGCGATATGGGAGTGTCGACTCCGGGAAAACTGAATTAAATGTTTGACGAACTGAAACTGTGTATTTACTGCCGGCTTTGAATACTTGTTCGACTAAAAACACACGTTTTTCAATGGTTAGCGTTTTAACAGTGACAAAAACGAAACAAACAAACAAAGGAACTAAACTTAAACGTTCACGTCAACACAAAACGACACACATCAACGATACTACTGATGCTGGCTGAGATAAACGAGACAGTGGGATGTTGGGAGAGTCTACTTGAAGGGAAGTGAAATACTGAACGGTTATTTTCAGCAAGATGGTTCAACCGCGCATACAGCTCGCGTTTCAATGTCACTGCTTGCTGATGTTTTTGGTGATCGCATAATTTCACAGGGAGTTTGGCCTCCACGATAGCCTGACCTAACACCACCTGACTTTTTCGTCTGGGGTGCAGCGAAAGCAACTCTATAAAAACCGTCCAAAATCCGTCTATGAATTGAAAGCTGCAATACCCACTTTCACTGCTTCTGTTACAGAAGAAATGTTGCAGCTTGTGTTTGGAAACATGATTACATGAAGTGAATTCTGTATCAACAACAGGGGGGACTCTTTAGACATTTAATGTGAAAATGTGTAAGTAAAAATGAGTATTCAATAAATTAATAACTCGCATTTCACTGAGTTTCATTTCGGTATATTCACTGGGGCATACGGCATGCGCGGCTAATAGTCATACGGCACTGCAGAGAGACTTTTTGAACACCCCGTATGAAACAGACTGAGGTGACAAAAGTCGTTGGATAGCGATGTGCAGATGTACAAATGCAGCTAGTATCGCGTACACAAGGTATCAAAAGGAAGTGCACTGGCGGGGCTGTCATGTATACTCAGGTGGTTCACGTGAAAAGGCTTCCGACGTGACTAAAGCCACAGGACCAGAATTAAGAGGTTTTGAACGCCGAATAGTTAGTGGAGCTAGAACGCATGGGACATTGAAACGTCTCTGTTGGATTCCTTTCATGTTAATTTCTTAAATCTGTTCTCATTTACGGCATAAATTCCACTTCTGAATTTACTGCGGTGTTTCTGACTCCATCTGGGAGGAGACTGAGTAGTGAAACATGTTACTTTTACACATAAACAAGAACGATCTGTCACACTACTACACTTTAAAACACAGTTTATATGTAATTCATGTCACACAGTCTCATACGGAACCTACATCCGCTTTCTTTTATATACTGTATATCATAAGATACTGTCATCCCCCTTCCCTTCTGTGTGAGAGGATGAATGAGCAAATGTATTTCTAGTTGCATGCTTGATGGTAGCAGACAAGCCTGTCTGCTAGAAAACAGTAGGACCAACGTCGGAACAGGTAGCTACGTTTTGTAAAAGCAGAGAGGTTTCTATTCTTAGTATGGTCCTGTCCGTCCCTTTTCATGTTGGTATAGGAAGCTGCCTCTCTGGCCACTTCCGTTTGTATCTTTTAAGCACCCTCAGTAGGGCCCCACGCCTGTCTGTCCGCGGCGAGCGTCTGAAGTGGTAAGATCTCCGGCTAAGCGCGTGTCTGCTAAGTCCGTAGGACAATAGATTTCTTAAGTTCAGCCTAACTGAAAATTTTATCTCCTTTATTTCAGGTTTAGCTCTAAAATATCTAATGTTATCTTAAATTGCAACGCAGTGTATTTCGAGTGTGAAGTTCAGAATATCTTCCAGTAGTTGCTTTGTCACTGCTTTGTGAGTAAAGTGGAACCACATGTTGATCAGTAGCTCTAACTAAGATCATCAATCTTAAATGCGAATGTGCGTGAGATTATAACGTCTCGTCTTGACAATATTTTTCAATATAGCAACTTTTCTTTATGTTCAACCCACGTGGGGTGTACTTTATGAGACCAGTACCACGCACTTATACATTTGTTTGACCCATCAGGTTAATAGTAAGACGATAGTAACTAGTTCGAGGTTTTTCTTTTGTAAATTGCGTTTCGATGTAATTTATTTTAATTATCAAAATTATTGTGGAGTTACACTCTTTGTGTAAACCAAGCTGACCACGTGAAGCATGTGGTGTAATCATCAAAGTAGCCCTCAGCTATTCTTTTCGAGAAGATTTCAGAGAGAGTTAGTATGAATTTAGTATACCAGTGTGTGGTAATTACATGACGGACAGGATTGCTCTACGAACGTAATTTCTTTGGGTGAAAATTGAATCGGTTGGTTGTGGTTAATTTCCTCTTGCATATGTTTCAACGTTCTTCGTGTGTTATTTTATGAATGCAGTATTGTATGCAGTCCCCCAATCTTGGCTCCATATTTGATGTGTCCTGTAAGATTACCAACTCACATTTTCACAATCCTAAATAAGGCACCAGTTTAGTTATGGATCAAGTTTGATATGCTGAAATTTCAATGGAACAATGATCAAATTTAAAATAAATGTCCAAATATAAACTGATTTATTTCTTTTTATTTAAATTGTCTTTATATATATATCACCGGTTATCGTAAGATGAGTACTAAAAGATTATAATTAATGTTAGTCTGGTTGGGAATTTGGTAAGATAGACTGGATACCTGATGAAACAGTTGCGCAGTTATGCAAGGTTAACTTCCTCAGATAGCTCACAGCTTTTAACCCACTTTTATGGTCTTGAATATCAGCACCGCCTTCAGAACAAATTAATGCAACAACATTACAACATTCCATTTTGGAAATCGTTTGCGAATTCAATATTCCAAGATTCATAGTCCCAAGCGTGTACCGAGGACAGCTAATTTCAGGCATTACCTCTCATTGCAGGCCGGCCTGTGTGGCCGAGCGGTTCTAGGTGCTTCAGTCCGGAACCGCGCTGCTGCTACAGTCGTAGGTTCGAATCCTGCCTCGGGCATGGATGTGTGTGATGTCCTTAGGTTAGTTAGGTTTAAGTAGTTCTAAGTTCTAGGGGACTGATGGCCTCAGATGTTTAGTCCCATAGTGTTCATGAGCCATTTGAACCACACAGGAACCTCTCACTGCGGACAACGCAGTGGCCGATGTCTTCCACCTAACGAACGAGAGCAGCGGCGTTTGCGTAGAGTTGTCGGCGGTAACAGACAAGCAACGCTGCATGACATAACCGCAGAAATCAATGTGGGACGTATGACGAACGTTTTCGTTCGTATACGGCGAAATTTGGCCTCTCCTGAGCTCGTAACCGTATCGGTTGGACCCTAGACGGCTGGAAAACCGTGGTCTGCTCAGCTGAGTCCCAATTTCAGCAGGTAAGAGCTGATGGTAGGGTTCACCTGTGCCGCAGACCCTGCAAAGCAGTGGACCCAGGTTCCAAACAAGGTACTGTGCAAGCTGGTGGAGGCTCCATAATGGTGTCGGCTGTATTTACTGTAATGAACTGGCTCCTATGGACGAACTGAACCGGTCATTGACTGGGAACAGCTATGTCTGACTACATGGAACCGTTTGCAGCCATTCATGGATTTCATGTTCCCAAAGAGTGTGCCCTGTCATCGGGCCACAGTTGTTCGGGAATGACTTGAAGAACCTTCAGAACAATTTTAGGCGAATGATTTGGCCACCAAGATTGCCCAAGATGAATCCCATCGAACATCTGTGGAACATGATCGGGAGGTCAATTTGTGCACAAAATCCTGCACTGGCAACAGTTTCGCAATTATAGACGGCTATGGAGACAACATGGCTCAATATTTTTTGCAGCAAACTTCCAACGACTTGTTCGGTCCATGCCATGTCGAGTTGCCGCACTACACTGGGGAAAAGAAGATCCGACACGATATTGGGAGGTGTCCCATGACTTACCACATTAGAGCAGAGCTCTCCTGTCACCATGCCACACAGTGTCGTCATCGTCCCCCCGCCCCCGCCCCCCCTCTCCCCAGTCACAAATACATCACCTTACTGCTGTCAACAACGCTTCCCGTGATGCCTCAGTCATAGCCCAGTACAAGACGACAGCTGTGCACAGGAAGGTGGGAGCAGTGAGGTTAGGTCTGCTGAACTGTGAAACTGCGACATGCAGTTGGTTTAAAACATACCAAAGAACTTTGATCCTAAAACAGCTTCAAATGTAAGACAGACATGCATAACCCATAAGAGACGTAAAGGTAAGCAGTTAACTGAAACCCTGTATTTATACACTGCTGGCCACCGTAAATGCAACACCCTGAAGGAAGCATCCGAATCAAGTGAAATTTACACCATGGGTTTGCAGCGATGAGATATGCAACTGATTAGAATTTCAGCGCAGACGCACATCACGCGCGCCTGTGGTGCCACCTCATAGCGCCATTTAAGGCTTGGCGATTTCGACGAGTGTACGTTCGGCACGTGTGTTTACCTTGTGGTTGTTTCACAAGACGATCAGTTATGCCTCGTAGACAACAGCGAACATCGTTTGATCAAGTATCCGAGTTCGACAGAGGAAGGATAGTGGCTTACCGAGATTGTGGATTATCATACAGAGAAATCGCTAGTCGTGTTGGACGAAACCAAACAACTGTAATGCGGATATGTGACCGTTGGATGCAGGAGGGTACAACGGACCGACGTGGTCGATCGCATTCACCTCGGTGCACCACTGCACGTGCTGATAGGCAAATTGTGCGCATGGCAGTGACGGATCGCTCAGTGACATCCCGAACCGTAGCACAGCACATTGCGTCTGTAACGCATCATCCAGTGTCTGCGCGTACCATTCGACGCCGTTTACAGCAGAGTGGTCTGTCCGCAAGACGTCCATTGCTTCGTCTACCATTGACGCAGAACCACAGACGTCTCCGTCGCCAATGGTGTGATGACAGACGGATGTGGACGGCAGAATGGAATGACGTTGTCTTTACTGACGAGGCACGCTTCTGTCTGCAGCACCACGATGGTCGGATTCGAGTGTGGAGACACCGTGGAGAGAGGATGCTGGACAGCTGCATTATGCACCGCCACACTGGTCTTGCACCGGGTATTATGGTATGGGGCGGTATTGGATATTACTCTCGCACGCCTCTAGTACGCATTGCCGGTACTTTAAATAGCCGGCGCTACATATCCGAGGTGCTGGTGCCAGTTGTCCTTCCTTACCTTCAGGGCTCGGCCACAGCCATACTTCAACAGGATAATGCGCGACCACACGTGGTACGCATTGTCCAAAGGTTCTTCGTCAATAACCAGATTGAAGTGCTTCCCTGGCCGGCTCTCTCTCCGGATCTTTCGCCGATATAAAACATGTGGTCCACGGTTGCTCAACGAGTGACCCTGATTACATCCCCAGCTGCCACACCAGATGATCTTCGGCAACGTGTGGAAGCTGCTTGGGCTGCTGTACCCCAGGAACACATCCAACGTCTCTTTGACTCAATGCCGAGACGTGTGGCAGCGGTGATCTCCAACAATGGCAGCTACTCTGGCTACTGATTCTGGCAAGAACCACATGTCACAGACGTCTGTAAACGTAATCATTTGATACTTGGTCAACATGTTATCTACAAAGTAAATTTTGTTGTTCTACCTCTTGCCTTTCTTGGTGTTGCATTTACGGTGGCCAGCAGTGTAAATAACATAAATGTCAAAGTACAGTGTTCCCATTATCCAGACTGTATCTCATCTTGAAATGTAAGTGACAGATACAGAGGTGGGGGCACAAGGGGGGGGGAGGGGGGAATTTCCATGACTGCACTAGTAGGCATCAATGTTATAAAAGCACTTGTACTAATCTAACAAGATCCATGTGATGAAGTAAAGGACCCAAGTAATTATATCTTTTGAATGTGATTTAACTAACACAAGCATTTCTTTTGGACAATATCAACTGCACCACATGTCTTTAACATCTGTTTATATATAACACAGAGTGTACGTGTGTATGCCTATGATCTCCTCCCAAACACCTGCATTAATTTCAACCAATTTGACACAGAAACAGCAGGCCTCAAAAGCATAGGCACTGTGGGATTTATAACCACCTAGCTCCAATATGAGCAGAGATATGGGCAAAAAGTATGTTTTCCAATCCCAGGTGTGTAGGCTGCCCTGCTTGACAGGCATGTTGTGGACGAAGACTATCAGCCTACCAAATCAACCTACATTGCAGGGCAGCCTACATCTCAGGGGCAGGAAAAGGTTTTCCAGGCCCTGATATGTAGGCTGCCCTGCATGACAGACATGTCGCATTGGAGTAGTATCAGCTTGCTTTGCCGACCTTCTTTCCATGATGACCTGTACATCAGGGGGAAATAAATCATTTTCAAGTCCCTGATGTGTAGCCTGTCTTGCACAATGGGTCTGTCGTGGAAGAAGTGTTGGCCTGCTTCATTGAATGCATGGGTTACAAATGCCTACGAGTTTGACTGGGGACAGGTTGAGATGGATAGAGGGGGGGATGGACAGAGTGAGAACGATGAGGAAATGGACAGAGACAGGAAGGAGTGGAAGATTCGTGGGGCAGGTGGAAGGTATAGACGGGTAGTGTGAAGATGGAAAAGGAAGAGGGGAAGGTGGAGGTGGAGGTGGAGGTGGAGATGGAAGTAGAAACAGAGAAGGGAGGAGCATACAGTTAGTGCAAAGGGGGAAGATATGGTCAGAGAAGGGCAGTGCAAGAATAGAGAAAGAGAGATGGAGGACAAGATAGAGTGGGGAGAAGTAGATAGACAGATAGAAGTGGGATGATGAGGTGGACAGAGGAAGGGTGGACACAGAGAGAGGGAAGAGGAGCTGTTTCTAGTATATGTGTCCAACACATACAGCTGCAAAGCCATGGGGAAATGACTAGTATAGTAATAAAGGTTCGTCATCACATGATTTATTTTAAAATAAATCAAGTACAGTATAGCAGGCTGTGAAATCACAACGAGACATATGGAGAAAGTGTTTGTCATTTCAGAATTATTGGCCATAACTATTAGTATATGTAAGCCATCGTGAGACAAGATGATGAATGCCTTCAACTGCAGAACGCATTCTCTAGAAAATTATTTCGAGCGGTTGTTTCATGAGCCAGCGCGGATAGTAAAAGTTGTGAAAACACACTTGACCTCTTAGCAACAAATAATCCTGAGTTAATAACCAGCATCAAAACGGACACAGGCATTGGTGAACATAGGGTTGTCGTAGCGAGGCTGAATGTTGTAACTTCCAAATCCTCCAAAAATAAAACAAAAAAGCAGATAGACTAAAATTCACTTCACGCCTTCCTGAGGGACAATCTGCACTCCTTCCAAATTAACAATATAAGTGTAGACCAGATGTGGCTTGAATTCAAAGAAATAGTTTCGGAATTGAGAGATTTATACCAAATAAATTAACAAACGACGGAGCTGATCCTGCTTGGTACACAAAACGGGTCAGAACACTGTTGCAAAAACAACGAAAAAAACATGCCAAATTCAAACAGACGCAAAACCCCCAAGATTGGCGATTTTTTACAGAATCTCGAAATTACGCGCGAGCGTCAGCGCGAGATGCTCACAACAGTTTCCACAACGAAACTTTGTCTCCAAACCTGGCAGAAAATCCAAAGAGATTCTGGTCGTATGTGAAGTATGTTAGCGGTAAGAAACAATCAATGCCTTCTCTGCGCGATAGCAATGGAGTTACTATCGAAGACAGTCCTGCTAAAGCAGAGTTACTAAACACAGCTTTCAGAAACGCCTTCACAAAAGAAGACGAAGTAAATATTTCAGATTTCGAATCGAGAACAGCAGCCAACATGAGTAACGTAGAAGTAAATATCATCGGAGTAGTGAAGCAACTTAAATCACTTAATAATAGCAAGTCTTCTGGTCCAGACCGTATACCAACTAGATTCCTTTCAGAGTATGCTGGTGCAATAGCTCCATACTTAACACTCATATACAACCGCTCGATCGACGAAAGATCCGCACCCAAAGACTGGAAAGTTGCACAGGTCACAGCGATATTCAAGAAAGTTATTATGAGTAATTCACTAAGGACCATATCATTAACGTCAATATGCAGCAGGATTATGGAACATATATTGTGTTCGAAAATTATGAATTACCTCTAAGAAAACGATCTATTGAAACACAGTCCACATGGATTTAGAAAACATCGCTCTTGTTAAATACAACTAGCTCTTTACTCGCACTAAGTGTTGAGTGCTATTGATAAGGGATTTCAGATCGATTCCGTATTTCTGGATTTCCGGAAGGCTTTTGCCACTGTACCACACAAGCTGCTTGTAGTGAAATTGTGCGCTTATGGAATACCGTCTCAGTTATGTGACTGGATCTGTGATTTCCTGTCAGAGGGGTCACAGTTCGTAGTAACTGATGGAAAGTCATGGAGTGAAACAGAAGTGGCCGGCCGGTGTGGCCATGCGGTTCTAGGCGCTTCAGTCTGGCACCGCCTGACCGCTATGGTCGCAGGTTCGAATGCTGCCTCGGGCATGGATGTGTGTGATGTCCTTAGGTTAGTTAGGTTTAAGTAGTTCTCTAAGTTCTAGGGGACTGATGACCTCAGATGTTAAGTCCCATAGTGCTCAGAGCCAAACGGAAGTGATTTCTGGCGTTCCCCAAGGTAGTGTTATAGGTTCTTTGCTGTTCCTTATCTGTATAAACGATTTGGGAGACAATCTAAGTTGTCGTCTTAGGTTGTTTTCAGATGAAGCTGTCTTTTATCGACTAATAGTGTCATGAGAAGATCAAAACAAATTGCAAAACAATTTAGAAGAGATATCTGAATGGTACGAAGATTAGCAGTTGACCGTAAATAAACGAAAAGTATGAAGGCATCCACTTGAAAGCTAAAAGGAATCCGTTAAATTTTGCTTACACGATAAATCGGTCACAATGATGAACAACTGATGTTTGACGGAACACACAGAAAATGTTGTGGGGAAGGGTAACAAAAGACTGCGTTTTATAGGCAGGACACTTTAAAAATGTTACAGACGTACTAAGGAGACTGCCTACACTACGCTTGTCCGTCCTCTTTGCCGGCTGGAGTGGCCGTGCGGTTCTGGGCGCTACAGTCTCGAACCGAGCGACCGCTACGGTCGCACGTTCGAATCCTGCCCCGGGCATGGATGTGTGTGATGTCCTTAGGTTAGTTCGGTTTAATTAGTTCTAAGTTCTAGGCGACTGATGACCTCAGAAGTTAAGTCGCATAGTGCTCAGGGCCTTTTTTGAACCGTCCTCATTCAGAATACTGTTGCACGGTGTGGTATCCGTACCAGATAGGACTGACTGAGCTCATCGACGAAGTTCAAACAAAGGCAGCACGTATTGTATTATCGCGAAATATGGGAGAGTGTGTCACAGAAATATTACAGCATTTGGGCTGGACATCATTAGAAGAAAGGCGTCTTTCGTTGCGACGGAATCTTCTCAGGAAATTCCAATCACCAACTTTCTCCTCCGACTGCGAAAATATTTTGTTGACACCGAACTACATAGGGAGAAATGATCACCACGATAAAATAAGGGAAATCAGAGCTCGTATGGAAAGATATAGGTGTTCGTTCTTTCCGCGCGCTATACGAGATTCGAATAAAAGAGAATTGTGAAGGTGGTGCAATAAACCCTTTGCCAGCCAGTTAAATGTGATTTGAAGAGTATCAATGCTGATGTAGATGCAGATGTAGATGTAGATCTTCATGGAAAAATGTTTGCGATTGCCTGTGAAACATTGATTGCACTCGGCCGTGCACCGCTTCATCTCAAGCAAATCGACGGCCACGAATTTCTTTCTATGGGGCTCCGAAATACGCAGATCGCATGAGGAGAGAGTGGAAGTGTGTGGAGTGTATTTAATAGCCTCATAATGAATCTTCAGCAGTGCAATCGAAACAACAGGCACGCTAGCTCTGGGATGTCATAATGACGTTTTCCTTTGACTACAATGGCCCGCTGATCATTGAGTTCCTTGGAACACAGGATCACATTAATGCACAGCGGTAAAGGGACACTTTGGAAATACGTACGAGCGCCATCGGGTCCAAACGCCCAGAAATGTTGACGGACGGGATCCTTCTGTTAAAGGGAATGACTGGCCACATGTTGCCAAGGTTGTTTCACCTACGATGCATAAATTTCGCTGGTGAACCCTTGCTTATTCAGTCCCAATCTCTCCCTATGCGATTTCCATGTTTTTGGAGCCCTGAAGAAAGACAATCGTGACAGTCGATTGGCCTCAGGCGAAGAGCTTCACGCCTCAGTACAATCATGGCTCCTTATTCAACCACAAATATTTTCTCATGAAGGCATTCACAGCCTTGTCTGATAGTGGGATAAATGTACTACCACCTATGCTTATTACTTTTGAAATGATAGCTAGTCCACTAACATATTTTTTATTTGTCTCGTCTTCATTTGACAATTCCTTATAATTAAAAACAAAAGAGGGAACTAATTATCTAAATAAAAGTTTATATTTCTCTCACACTGTCTATTTAATTGGTGATGTCTACTTAGTATGTTACAAAAATTGTCAAAATTTTATTAAAGTTGTTATACAGTGACTTTCATTATTTAGTTATCAGTCTCCTGATTGTAATACTGCGGTTACTTTTATTAAAAAAATTTGTAAATGAATCCATACTACTATATAATGACAGTTCGCAATTTAACATTGTTATCAAAAATGTCGAAAAGTACTTGACCGATTTACTTCGAATTTTAACACTATACTTTAACAAACGTTCGGGTAGACATGGGTTACACTTTTTTAATGTGTATGGCATACAAATATACTTTCTCTCTATAAACGGGAAGGATTGTTGGTAAAAATCTCGACAAACGTTTACACGATAACGTAGTAAACCTTGTATTGGACATAGGCTACAATTCTTTTTAATATATGTGGTATACAAATATATATTTAAAACTGTATAGTGCTATTTAAAGACAAGTCGATGTTTAACGTTGTTACCAAAAATCTCGAGACGTTTTTGACCGACTTACTTCAAAATTTTACGTAATATTCTAATAAACATCCACGTGGACCTGAAGATATATATTTATAAATAATAATGTACAGGTTTTCCGTTGAAACTGAGTACGAGTAAGACAGTACTGTGCTGTGGAAATGTGTAGTTTCGTTTCTAACTACGATAGCAGCACATTTAAAGCATAATACAAATTTTTCCTCCATACAGTTTCGTTCACGTGGTTCAAATGGCTCTAAGCCCTATGGGACTTAACATCTGAGGTCATCAGTCCCCTGGACTTCGAACTACTTAAACCTAACTAACCTAATGACATCACGCAGATCCATGCCCAAGACAGGATTCGAACCTGTGACCGTAGCAGCAGCGCGGTTCCGGACTGAAGCGCCTAGAACCGCTCGGTCACAGGGCCCGGCATACAGTTTCGTCGTCCGTTTACATAACTAAAAACAACAAAAATGTTTGCACAACTATGTGCTGTTTTGTATTCTTCATCACGGTCGATTTTAAAAGAAAACACGAAAGTGGTGTGTATGGCTGGAATACTGCTACGGAATCTTGAAAGGTCCGAAACTTTGTAATCCTATCCGTTTGCAGGTTGAAACTATGCAAAACACTATTTTTCAAACTACTGTCCTCACAGATAGAGCGCCGGGAGAGTCCGCTCGTGTCCTGGATACCAGATATCCCAACCAATTTACTCATTTTTTTTAAACGACTTGAATTCCCAATCAAGTTATTGTAGGCTATTAACAATGAACTAAGCCCAAGGTCAGCCAGAGGGGGAAGAGGATGATGGAAGGAGAGAGAGGTGGAGGGGGAGAAGGAGATCAGGATGTATATCCATTTCCTATACAAACTTAGCAATTGGAAAGCAATGCCAGGTTTGCTAATACATAGTAATTAAGATACTTGCAAAGTATGCATAGCATGAAAGTTATATAAAATTTCTACACAGATGAAAATTATTTTTATTAGCCTCGACATACCCCAACTGATTTCCTTTTCTCCATTTTTAAATTTTTTCCAAAAAAAATTAATGAAAAGTCGTTAATGATGAAAACTTTCGCTATCTAGAATATTCTTTTATAAAAGTGAGTAATTCTTAGGGTCTAAAACTCATCGTTTTGTCCGACTTAATGTGACTGTTATTACAAAAGTATTGCAATTAAAATTTCTGATTTGAGACAGTATAATATTTTGAGAATGTAGTTCCTTTTCGGTTTGTGTACACTTCCAATATACAAGGTGCGACAATAAAGTAATGTGATTGATTTTCTTTGCAAGATGCGGCAACCCTGCAGGCTTGCGTAGGCACAACATCTTTTACCTTGGTCTGTAAGCTGCTTCTAGCGCAAGTGGCACATCGATGCAACTGCTCAGTCATGAGTTGTGCTGTGTTTGTGTCTCTCGTCACGGAAATGGAACCGCATAATATTGCGCAACGGTATGCCATTTCTTTTTGCGTTAAATTGGGTGAAAACGCGACGGCACCTTACGGCAAGCTTCAGAAGGCTTTCGGAGGAGATATTATGTCAAGAACTCAAGTCTTTCGTTGGCATAAAATGTTTAGTGAATGCAGAATGAATGTTGAAGATGAAGACTGCAGAGGGCGACCATCGACCTCATGGACGGATGTCAACTTGGCCAGGGTGCGTGAACTCGTACGATCTGATCGAAGTTTATCCGTGAAATTGATTGCAGAAGAACTGAACATCAATCGAGAAACGGTTCAACTAATAACTGAAGATCTTGGTATGAGAAAGATTTGTGCAAAAATGGTCCCCAAAAATCTCACACCACAACAACGAGAAACACGGGAAAATGTGGCAACCGATCTGTTAGAGCAAACGGAAAATCAATTTAAAATTGTTGAGCCGTGTTATCATCACTGGTGATGAAAGTTGTTTTTTTCAGTACGATCTAGAGACAAAACGCCAAAGCTCAAATGGTGCTCAAAGGGATCAGCCAGACCAAAAAAAAAGCTCGCATGTCAAAGTCAAAAGTGAAAAGCATGCTTGTGTACTTCTTTAACTGCAAGGGAATTGTTCATAAAGAGTGGGTGCCTCCTGGACAAGCAGTTAACCAATATTACTAGAAAGAAATTTTAGAAAGACTTCCTAAAAGAGGTCTTTGTGTCCGTGCCAGCATTGCTGATAACTGGATTCTGCATCACGGTAATGCACCATCCCATACTGCTCTGTCAGTACAGCAATTTTTAACCTCAAAACAAATTTCAGTGCTACCACAGCCACCTTATTCACCAGACATCGCTCCGAGCGATTTTTTCTGTTTCCAAGAGTCAAAGCGGCGGTCAAGGGACACCATTTTCAAACAACACAAGATGTCCAAAAAGCTGCGACGAGGGTCTTGTAGGATATTACAGAAGTTGAGTTCCAGGAATGTTACCGTCAATGGCAGAAGCGCTGGAAAAAGTGTGTGCAATCAGAAGAGAACCACTTTGAAGGAGACAACACTAAACTTTGAAGCAAACCAAGCGCTGTATCATGTGTGAGATACAGAGGCGGGCGAGTGCGCCAAGACTTACCCAGTTCACTGCTATATTTTTTAGTAGCGCCTCGTCACCTTAACGCGTCTCCATGTAGCGCCACAATTTAGTATGAAATTAAAAATCAAAATTTATGTTTAAAACTTTGTTAAATTATAGTTTAGTGTAATAATCTTCCAAATACCAAGTGTTGATGTTCTAAACCTAACAGCTTACGGAAAAATGCCGTTTTAAGAGAAAAATCAGATGCGCTAAATAATGGACTTAGAAACTTGAAAATTTGTTTTATGCTTTAGTACGCCCCAAAAATAATAACAGAGAGTCCACGTTAATGAACCTCTTATAGCTTTTGAGTAATTAAATAAAAACTAATTTTGTAACTAAAATGTACCTAAGTGTTGTAGATTAAGTACTTGAAATTCTAATGATAGAGAATTTTGGTTAAACCTGATGATCAAATATATCAAATAATAGAGATACACCAAGTTTAAGACTTGTAACATAAATAGCAACTGATATAAGTCTTAGCAAAGGTATGGTTCAGAGGTAACAATCTACCGTTAGTTCCACTAAATAAATTGTATTAAGCAAAGTTTACATTCTAGCGAGCTGAAACTTTCTACGTGCTTTCAAACTGCTTATCTGCAAATTAAGAAGTTTCTGAAGCAATTGGTAACTATATTATTGAAGATTGTGCGCCCGAGATAGCGGTCGTTTGTAGACTGCCGCCATATGCAAATAGAGACAACAGATGTTTTCTCCGCAGTCTGCACCGCCACCTTATAAATACAGCCCCTGAAGCAGTAGGAAGGTTCACTTCGCTCTCAGACACTGTGAGGTCCACGCCAGTTAAACGTGTGGTCGCGCTCTGCCTCGAATGACGTCAGAGCCGAGCTGTGACAAGCGCAGTGAAAACGGATAGTGAACTGGCGAGGACTGTACACCGTCCTGCATCGTTTAGAATTCGGTAAAATAACTGTTAGTGTGCCGTCCGTGTTAAATTCAATTCCGTGTGGCAAGTGGTGAATTTACTTCCATTTTTATGGCGAGCATTAATTTTTGAACATTTATTGCTAACTTTCAATTGAGTGAAATTAGTCAGAGCGAAAAACAATCTGGTAGGAAGCTACCGTAGAGGTCGCCTCTGAACTGCTAAAGGTGCTGCTAGATTAGAAAGACTTGTTTTCAATTGAACATAACGCAATTTTAAGTGTTTACAGACGAATGGAAAAACTGATAGAAGCCGACCTCGGGGAAGATCAGTTTGCATTCCGTAGAAATGTTGGAACACGTGAGGCAATACTGACCCTACGACTTATCTTAGAAGAAAGATTAAGGAAAGGCAAACCTACGTTTCTAGCATTTGTAGACTTAGAGAAAGCTTTTGACAATGTTAACTGGAATACTCTCTTTCAAATTCTGAAGGTGGCAGGGGTAAAATACAGGGAGCGAAAGGCTATTTACAATTTGTACAGAAACCAGATGGCAGTTATAAGAGTCGAGGGGTATGAAAGGGAAACAGTGGTTGGGAAGGGAGTGAGACAGGGTTGTAGCCTCTCCCCGATGTTATTCAATCTGTATATTGAGCAAGCAATAAAGGAAACAAAAGAAAAATTCGGAGTAGGTATTAAAATCCATGGAGAAGAAATAAAAACTTTGAGGTTCGCCAATGACGTTGTAATTCTGTCAGAGACAGCAAAGGACTTGGAAGAGCAGTTTAACGGAATGGACAGTGTCTTGAAAGAAGGGTATAAGATAAACATCAACAAAAGCAAAACTAGGATAATGGAATGTAGTCGAATTAAGTCGGGTGATGCTGAGGAAATTAGATTAGGGAATGAGACACTTAAAGTAGTAAAGGAGTTTTGCTATTTGGGGAGCAAAATAACAGATGATGGTCGAAGTAGAGGAGATATAAAATGTAGATTGGGAATGGCAAGGAAAGCGTTTCTGAAGAAGAGAAATTTGTTAACATCGAGTACAGATTTAAATGTCAGGAAGTCGTTTATGAAAGTATTTGTAAGGAGTGTAGCCATGTATGGAAGTGAAACGTGGACGATAACTAGCTTCGACAAGAAGAGAATAGAAGCTTTCGAAATGTGGTGCTACAGAAGAATGCTGAAGATTAGATGGGTAGATCACATAACTAATGAGGAGGCATTGAATAGAATTGAGGAGAAGAGGAGCTTGTGGCACAACTTGATTAGAAGAAGCGATCACACAGTTGGTAGGACATGTTTTGAGGCATCGAGGGATCACTAATTTAGTATTGGAGGGCAGCGTGGAGTGTAAAAATCGTAGAGGGAGACTAAGAGATGAATACACTAAGCAAATTCAGAAGGATGTAGGCGGCAGTAGGTACTGGGAGATGAAGAAGCTTACACAGGATAGAGTAGCATGGAGAGCTGCATCAAACCAGTCTCAGGACTGAAGACAACAACAACAACAACAAGTGTTGTTTGTGAGAAACTTTAATTAAATCAAATCTTGATTGGAACTTTAAACTTTTACTGAAGTCACAGTCCTGATCCCGCAAAGAAATAGGAAATAGACACTTTTCTTTCAGTGGGGTGGACCGGAATGTGGCCGTGCAGACTGGAAACTAAGGTCAGTATGTTTCCCTTCGCTTTCTGGCTGACCACCAAATTAGTTGCCAGGCTCACGTGATTAAAGACGGCATCACAACTTTAAACCAGTGAATTAACTTACTCGCCGCTCCACAGCTTGACTAAAACTGTAAGCAACATTTTTTTACATCAGTCTCATTACTTTATTGTCGCACCTCATACGATGCTGCGCAGTGCCGATGGTACTGTTACCGATGACTGTGCCGCTAAAGCGGAGTTATTGAACGCAGTTTTCCGAAATTCCTTCACCAGGGAAGACGAATGGAATATTCCAGAATTTGAAACACGAACAGCTGCTAGCATGAGTTTGTTAGAAGTAGATACCTTAGGGGTGCGAAGCAACTCAAATCGCTTGATACGTTCAAGTCTTCAGGTCTAGATTGTATACCGATTAGGTTCCTTTCAGATTACGCTGATACAATAGCTCCCTACTTAGCAATCATATACAACCGCTCGCTCACCGATAGATCTGTACCTGCAGACTGGAAAATTGCGCAGGTCGCACCAGTGTTTTAGCACGGTAATAGGAGTAATCCATCGAACTACAGACCTATATCACTGACGTTGGTTTGCAGTAGGGTTTTGGAGCATATACTGTATTCAATCATTATGAATCTATTGATACGCAATCAGCATAGTTTCAGAAAACATCGTTCTTGTGCAACGCAGCTAGCTCTTTATTCGCACGAAGTAATGGCCGCTATCGACAAGGGATCTCAGGTTGATTCCGTATTTCTAGATTTCCGGAAAGCTTTTGACACTGATCCTCACAAGCGACTTCTAATCAAGATGCGGGCCTACGGGGTATCGTCTCAGTTGTGCGACTGGATTCGTGATTTCCTGTCAGGAAGGTCGCAATTCGTAGTAACAGACGGCAAATCATCGAGTAAAACTGAAGTGATATCAGGTGTTCCCCAGGGAAGCGTCCTGGGACCTATGCTGTTCCTGATCTGTATAAATGACCTGGGTGACAATCTGAGCAGTTCTCTTAGGTTGTTCGCAGATGATGCTGTAATTTACCGTCTGGTAAGGTCATCCGAAGTCCAGTATCAGTTGCAAAGCGATTTAGAAAAGATTGATGTACGGTGTGGCAGGTGGCAGTCGACGCTAAATAACGAAAAGTGTGAGGTGATCCACACGAGTTCCAAAAGAAATCCGTTGGAATTCGATTACTCGATAAATAGTACAATTCTCAAGGCTGTCAATTCAAATAAGTACCTGGGTGTTAAAATTACGAACAACTTCAGTTGGAAAGACCACATAGATAATATTGTGGGGAAGGCGAGCCAAAGGTTGCGTTTCATTGGCAGGACACTTAGAAGATGCGACAAGTTCACTAAAGAGGCAGCTTACACTACACTTGTTCGTCCTCTGTTGGAATATTGCTGCGCGGTGTGGGATCCTTACCAGGTGGTATTGACGGAGGACATCGAAAGGGTGCAAAAAAAAAGGGCAGCTCGTTTTGTATTATCACGTAATAGGGGAGAGAGTGTGGCAGATATGATACGCGAGTTGGGATGGAAGTCATTGAAGCACAGACGTTTTTCGTCGCGCCGAGATCTATTTACGAAATTTCAGTCACCAACTTTCTCTTCCGAATGCGAAAATATTTTGTTGAGCCCAACCTACATAGGTAGGAATGATCATCAAAGTAGAATAAGAGGAATCAGAGCTCGAACAGAAAGGTTTAGGTTTTCGTTTTTCCCGCGCGCTGTTCGGGAGTGGAATGGTAGAGAGATAGTATGATTGTGGTTCGATGAACCCTCTGCCAAGCATTTAAATGTGAATTGCAGAGTAATCGTGTAGATGTAGATGACCGGAACTCGATCGACACGAAGGTCAGGTTCGCTGACTGTCCTCGGCCGGTCGCTGCTGGACGGAGGCACGATAGGCCACGGCCTCCCCTCCCCCCGGTGACGTCACGCGGCCTACCTGCTCTGCGCCGCGGCACTGGCCTCTTCTCTGCGGACCCTGTGGGCGCCGTTCCAAGAGCACCTGGCGGCCGGCGGCAGGTTTCGGGAAGACAATGGCGGCGGAGTTACACGGGCAGGTGCGCGCCCGGCCAGCCGCGTCTTCTCAGCAACGACAGAGCGGCGCCTGGCGCTCCACCAGCGGCGGTCGCCAGGTCACGGCGGGGCTGACGGAACTGTGCACCTGTCTCACTCGCCGGTGACCTCTTGTCGCACTATGGGAGTTTTGGAGAACAAACAACTGCTAAGCACTGACGAAATCTTCTAGCGATGTTAGCCGAGTCATACGTCGTGTTGTCGCGAAGTTTCGGCGACTTTCCAAGTCGTCATCTTCGAGTGAAGTGTTGGGGTCGTATAAAACTGGCGTCGTGCTGTCGCAACGTTTCGACGAGTTCCCTACTCGTCGTCTTCAGGTAAAGTGTCGGATTCGTTGTGGTATTGTGTTGTGGGAACGTTTCGTCGAATTTCCTACTAGTCATCTTCAGGCCAAGTGTCACGTTCATATTAATCCAACGCCTCACCTGAAAATCACGAGTAGTAAACTGGTCGAAACACTGCGACAACACGACGCGTGTATCATAAATGTACCCGCCATATCACATGACTATGACGAGTAGGAAACTCGTTGAAACGTTATGACAGTACGACACCAGGATCATACATACCCGTCATTTGACCTGATTATGACAAGTAGGCAACTCGTCGAAACGTTACAACACGACGCCATATCCACGCGAACCCAAAACTTTACCCGAAGATGACGATTGGGAAACTTCTGAAACTGTTACGACAGCACGACACCAGGATCGTATGCTCCCAACACCCCACCTGACAATGACGAGAAGGAAACTCGTAGAAACGTTGAGACAACACGACCCAGTTCATAACCCGATAAGATTTCTTCAATGAAATTAGCCGAGAGACCCTGTATTCCCATATAACTGCTGTGCAAAAATCAACGTGGTTTCCACAAACACCGGTCATTCGAGTATATGCTTTGTAGATTCGTGAGACCGAGAAGGCAGTAGTTGGTAGATCGCAGGTGCAGCTGTGTTACTCGGCTTCTAGACAGCCTCCGATACAGGTTCATCAAATCTTCAAACCACATTCCTGCACTGGTTTTATACGGATCCGAAGACATAACATTCATTTGAATCAATAACTAGATTACTGAGCATTAAGCAGTTATCTTTACTAGAGTATGAGGCTTCCTATTTTCTTGTTACCTAGCACGTGTAATATATATTTCCACATACAGTTTATTTATTTATTTATTTCAAGTCGCAAGATTAAGGCCATCTCTTACACCTAACCAGGAGTCCCACAAAACCTACGCTGTACATATCACATAAGCCTGCTATAATAAATTTATAAAAATAAAAATTACCAGAAATGTAACTGAACAAATTGAATTCTTTGTTCTTATTTCGTCCGTCTCAGTTGCACTGGTATAAAATTCATCTGTAGGGCTTACTGCCTTTCAGCTTGACACACACATTTTCAAACCACGCACCTTGCTATTAACAATAAGTATTTGTACAACATAATGCCAAAAGGCACAGCGAAGTATACAGTGGACAACAGGTACCCTCTTTCATTTAGCCTGTGTGTCCCTTCTACATCTACATGGATACTCTGCAAATCACATTTTAAGTGCCTGGCAGAGGGTTCATCGAACCACCTTCACAATTCTGTATTATTCCAATCTCGTATAGCGCCCGGAAACAATTAACGCCTATATCATTCCGTTCGAACTCTGATTTCCCGTATTTTATCGTGGTGATCGTTCCTCGCTATGTACATCGGTGTCAACAAAATATTTTCACATTCGGAGGAGAAAGTTGTTGATTGGAATTTCGTGAGAAGATTCCGTCGCAACGAAAAACGCCTTTCTTTTAATGATTTCCAGCCCAAATCCTGTATCATTTCTGTGACACTGTCTCCCATATTTCGCGATAATACAAAACGTGCTGCCTTTCTTTAGACTTTTTCGATGTACTCCGTCAGTCCTGTCTGGTAAGGATCCCACAACGCGCAACAGTATTGTAAAAGAGGACGGACAAGCGTAGTGTAGGCAGTCTCCTTAGTAAAAATGGTTCAAATGGCTCTGAGCACTATGGGACTTAACTTCTGAGGCCATCAGTCCCATAGAACTTAGAACTACTTAAACCTAACTAACCTAAGGACATCACACACATCCATGCCCGAGGCAGGATTCGAACCTGCGACCGTAGCTGTCGCACGGTTCCAGACTGAAGCGCCTAGAACCGCTCTGCCACCCCGGCCGGCTTGAATGAATAATTACGGTTAATAGCAAGGCGTGTGTTTTGAAAATGGGTGTGTCAGCCTGAAAGGCAGAGCTGATGCGGCGATATATATGCAATTTCGTCAGTACTGTATATTTGCGAACCTATCATCCTGTGGCACCATGCCCCGAATAGGCAAAAAACACAGACACGTGGCACCATGCCCCGAATAGGCAAAAAACACAGACACGTTTTATATTTCTATATGGTAAATAAACAATGATGAGAAGTTAAAGTAGATTGGTTTTTGATTATGAGGTCGTGGAGGAAGGGATGGACGAAGAAGGGAAAGATGGACGTGATAACACACAGGTAAGTAATATAAGGAAGGGGAAGGTGGCGTGGCTCACAGAGGAGGGACCACGGCTGGGGGAAGGTAGGAGCGTTGGCTTTGCTTTTGGACAGAGGGGAAGCGCTGTGAAGATGACAGCAGGAATTTTTTCAACTTTTTCCTTGAAGTAGCAGGTCTTCGAAATGCGCGTAGAGTTCAGGGCAGGTCGTTGCCGGGGCGGACAGCAACGACAGCAAAGGAGTTTACCAGTGTTTCTGTATCATGAATCTGCACAGCTTTGATGTTAGATAGGTGAGATCTTGTGTTAATATTATGATTGCAGGAAAGGTGTTTAACCGCTGGGGCAAGGTACTGGGATGGTCGTGTGCTGACGAATCAGTGGAGTGGACACAGCATGTGGTACTCCTGCAACATGTCTGGACCCAAACAACTACCTTATCTGGGTGTATGAAGCACTGACTCGGTCATATCGACGAATTTTGCGACGTAACGCACAGAAGCATTCATACTATCATGAACCATCTTCCCGTAAGCCGGGATTCTGCGTGTCTTGGATGCGTCATGTCAGCGGTGGGTTTGCGCGGATTTGCGGCACCGGACGTCTACCCACAGGTCAAGTCGTCTGCCGGTTTGTGAACAAGCAGCTGGCGTCTGACAGAGTCCGAGATGTATTCCACTGGATTCAGATGAGACGAATCTGGTGGCCAAGGCAGCAGCCCGAGTTCGTTATCACCATCCTCTTCATCACTGAGCTACGATTCTGATCCTGTGACATGGACAGTTTCCCTACTGGACCGTGCCACAGCAGTCGGGGAAGAAATCAAGGACAGCATACAGGAAAGTCAAGACAACCTTTGGTGACATTAAAAGCAACGGTGGTAACATTAAGAGTGCAACGGGAATTCCACTGTTAAATGCAGAGGAGAGAGCAGATAGGTGGAAAGAATACATTGGAAGTCTCTATGAGGGTGAAGATTTGTCTGATGTGATAGAAGAAGAAACAGGAGTCGATTTAGAAGAGATAGAGGATCCAGTATTAGAATCGGAATTTAAAAGAGCTTTGGAGGACTTACGGTCGAATAAGGCGGAAGGGATAGATAACATTCCATCAGAATTTCTAAAATCATTGGGGGAAGTGGCAACAAAACGACTATTCACCTTGGTGTGTAGAATATATGAGTTTGGCGACATACCATCTGACTTTCGGAAAAGCATCATCCACACAATTCCGAAGACGGCAAGAGCTGACAAGTGCGAGAATTATCGCACAATCAGCTTAACAGCTCATGCATCGAAACTGCTTACAAGAATAATACACAGAATGGAAAAGAAAATTGAGAATGCGCTAGGTGACGATCAGTTTGGCTTTAGGAAAAGTAAAGGGACGAGAGAGGCAATTCTGACGATACGGGTTACGGCTAATAATGGAAGCAAGGCTAAGGAAAAATCAAGACACTTTCATAGGATTTGTCGACCCGGAAAAAGCGTTCGACAATATAAAATGGTGCAAGCTGTTCGAGATTCTGAAAAAAGTAGGGGTAAGCTATAGGGAGAGACGGGTCATATACAATATGTACAACAAACAAGAGGGAATAATAAGAGTGGACGATCAAGAACGAAGTGCTCGTATTAAGAAGGGTGTAAGACAAGGCTGTAGGCTTTCACCCCTACTCTTCAATCTGTACATCGAGGAAGCACTGATGGAAATAAAAGAAAGGTTCAGGAGTGGAATTAAAATACAAGGTGAAAGGATATCAATAATACGATTCGCTGATGACATTGCTATCCCGAGTGAAAGTGAAGAAGAATTAAATTATCTGCTGAGCGGAATGAACAGTCTAATGAGTACACAGTATGGTTTGAGAGTAAATCGGAGAAAGACGAAGGTAATGGGAAGTAGTAGAAATGATAACAGCTAGAAACTTAACATCAGGATTGATGGTCACGAAGTCAATGAAGTTAAGGAATTCTGCTACCTAGGCAGTAAAATAACCAATGACGGACGGAGCAAGGAGGACATCAAAAGCAGACTCGCTATTGCAAACAAGGCATTTCTGGCCAAGAGAAGTCTACTAATATCAAATACCGGCCTTAATTTGAGGAAGAAATTTCTGAGGATGTACGTCTGGAGTACAGCATTGTATGGTAGTGAAACATGGACTGTGGGAAAACCGGAACAGAAGAGAATCGAAGCATTTGAGATGTGGTGCTATAGACGAATGTTGAAAATTAGGTGGACTGATAAGCTAAGGAATGAGGAGTTTCTACGCAGAATCGGAGAGGAAAGGAATATGTGGAAAACACTGATAAGGAGAAGGGACAGGATGATAGGACATCTGCTGAGACATGAGGGAATGACTTCCATGGTACTAGAGGGAGCTGTAGAGGACAAAAACTGTAGAGGAAGACAGAGATTGGAATACGTCAAGCAAATAATTGAGGACGTAGGTTGCAAGTGCTACTCTGAGATGAAGAGGTTAGCACAGGAAAGGAATTCGTGGCGGGCCGCATCAAACCAGTCAGTTGACTGATGACCAAAAAAAAAAAAAGTCCACAGCTGTCAAACTGCCTTCGATGCGTATAAGTCAGTGTGCGATTTGCAGGGGGGATGGGGGGGGGGGGGGATGTCCACCCCTCTGCGTCAGACCATCCCCTCCTCTGGCTTTAGTTTATGCATCCCAACCTGGGATGTTTATTTCCCATGCACTGGAGTAAAACTCATATAATTTAAATTTGTGGAGCCGAACACTGAAAGTTTTTAATACAGCCTTACTATTAATACTATTAATATGTTTGCTTATTAATTTTGAAAAAGTGTTATGTAGCAGTTAAGCATTTCAAAACATTAAGAACTAAAGCACCATTCTCATGTTGTCATTGTTGCTTTCGTCTAAGGTGCGTCATCCGTTTACTTGCGAGCTTGCGAGGGAAGTAGTGTGGCAGTCATACCCCAGCAGTCGTACCGCAGAGTTGGGTGATCTGGGGGCTGAAATTCCCACCCCGGGCCCTGGCACAGGGTGGTGACCGGCCCGGTACCTGTGCGAACATTTACCGTTAGGCCACCATTTGGCAACGGTATGGCGCAGACTAACGCGCCGGGGACGAAAGCACACATTACTAAATAACGCACCATCGTGTGCTTCTAGTTCCTGGGATACTATTTCGTGGACCTTCTTTAAATACTCTTCTCTTCCACCATCGTTTTCTTTTCCTTTGGTTTTCATTTCCGTCGTTAGCTGCATGTGCAAGAACCAAGTAGGCCGGCGCTGCGATACTTTATCATCATTTATACTGCAAGACCGACACACGTGTGGCACAAATTCTGTTGCTTTGATATAAATTAACCTGCCGCATGCAACATACGCCGCAAGGTGTTGCCTTTTGTAGCATGCTACAAGACGACGCACGCCGCATTTCCATAGCATGCCAGAGTGTTGCAAGACGTCGCCCCAGCGTAAACGAGGCTTTAGAGCCAGGTCTGTATTGTATGGTGGATGTGATGTGTTGCGTACGGAACTAAAACCAGCAATCAGAGCCAAGCGTCGTGGAAAACTGAAGAGGTGTCACCCTGCAGCAAGATAACGCTCGCCCACATTCTGCCAAACGGGCAGCCGACGCAATAAAGGAGTTGAGATTCGAGGTGTTGGAACAGCCACCATACAGTACAGACCTGGCTCCAAGTGATTTTCACATGTTTGGACCCTTAACGGAAGCACTACAGGGAAGAAGATTTGAAAGTGATGAAGACCTCACTGATGCGGTGCAAAATTGGTTGCAGATGCAACCGAAAAACGTATTTTCTGATGAAATAAATAAAAAAAACTGGTAAAAGGTCGGGAAAACTACATTAAGTCCAGGGAGATTACGTAGAAAAATAACGCATGTTTCAGTTTTCTATCATCAGAATAAGTACAGCTTTTCACAAATGTGCCTTTACTTTTTGAATTCCCGTCGTATACCTGTATGTAGATGATTTTGTAAATAAGCTTTACCTATAATGAACTTTTAAAGATATAACAAGGGATGGCTTTTCTGATAGTGCATACGCGTGCATAGTGAGTTTCGGCATTAACATCTATCTATAAATAACTGTTTAACCATGGGTAACGCCGCGGTCCAAGCTAGTAACATATGTAATTATACTAACCCCCTAAGAAATCCCCCCCCCCCCCCCACTGGTAAAAGCACAAATAGCACACTGGTATGAGCCGAGGTGGATGTCCCAGACAGCATAATACTGATCCCCATGCTCTACGTCCGTGGCGTAGTTTGTGTTTCGAGCTGCCATCCGCCTAGATAACGGGGTATCCCAATATGACCATCCAGGTTTAGAATGTCTCAGGGAACCCGTCTAAAAGGGGGCAGGTAGTACACAGTGAGCTAGTTGCAGAAACGATCGGTATTGTAGTTGTAGCTGTGTTGGGAAAGAACCAGAGCTCCAACCCCTAATTGTCCGCAGCTCGTGGTCGTGAGGTAGCGTTCTCGCCTCCCACGCCCGGGTTCCCGGGTTCGATTCCCGGCGGGGTCAGGGATTTTCTCTGCCTTGTGATGACTGGGTGTTGTGTGATGTCCTTAGGTTAGTTAGGTTTAAGTAGTTCTAAGTTCTAGGGGACTGATGACCATAGATGTTAAGTCCCATAGTGCTCAGAGCCATCTGAACCATTTTGAACCGGCGGGGTCAGGGATTTTCTCTGCCTCGTAATGACTGGGTGTTGTGTGATCTTCATCATCATTTCATCTTCATTGACTCGCAAGTCGCCGAAGTGGCGTCAACTAAAAAGGACTTGCAATACGGCGGCCAAACTTCCCCACGTGGGGCCTGCCGTCCAACAATGCCATACGATCATCTCATTTCATAGAAAGCACTGGATCTCAAATAGTTACAGGTACTGAAAGCTGGCTACAGCCAGAAATAAGTTCAGCCTAATTTCTTTCAAACGATCTAACAATGTTCAGAAAGGGTAGATTAAATACAGTTGTTGGTGGAATATTTATTGCTGACAGAAGTAGATTGCCTTGTAGTGAAATTGAAGTAGATAGTTCCTGCGAAATAGTATGGGTATAGGTTATATCTGACAATCGGTCTGAACTATTAATTGGATCGTTTTACCGAACACCCGAATCAGAAGATATAGTTGCTGAACAGTTGAAAGAAAACTTGTCTCATTTCAAGTATGCACGCCACTCACAATTATATTCGGTGGTGATTTCAATGTATCCTCAATATGCTGGAAAAATTATACGTTTGAAGTAGGCGGCAGGCATAAAACGTCATACGAAATAGTACTGAATACTTTCTCAGAAAGCTATTTTGCACAATTAGTTCAAAAATGGTTCAAATGGCTCTGAGCACTAAGGGACTTAACATCTATGGTTATCAGTCCCCTAGAACTTAGAACTACTTAAACCTAAATAACCTAAGGACATCACACAACACCCAGTCATCAGGAGGCAGAGAAAATCCCTGACCCCACCGGGAATCGAACCCGCGAACCCGATCGTGGGAAGCGAGAACGCTACCGCACGACCACGAGCTGCGGACTGCACAATTAGTTCATGAGCCCACTCTAAGCGTAAATGGTTGCGAAAGCCTACTTGAACTCTTAGAAACACATAATGCTGGACAAATAGTGAGTATAGTGAAGAATACAGAGGGATTAGCGACCACAAGGTAGATGCTGCTAGGCTGAATACCGTAACACCTACAACCATCAAAAAGAAATGCATAGTATATCTATTTAAAGAAAGCTGACAAAAATGCTCTTAACGCCTTTTTAAGAGACAGTCTTCACTCCTTCCGATCTGATCATGTAAGCGCAGAAAAGTTGTGGAATGATTCAAAGAGATAGTATAGACAGCAATTGAGAGATATATACCACATAAATTAAGAAGTGATGGTACTGATCCCTCATGGTACACAAATTGGGTCAGATCGCTGTTGCAGAAGCAGCGAGAAAAGCAGGCGAAATTTAAAAGAACGCAAAATCCCAAAGACTGGCAAAGTTTCGCAGGAGGTCGAAATATAGTGCGTACTTCAATGCGAGATGATTTCAGTATTTTCCACAACAAAATTCTGTCTCGAAATCTGGCAGAAAACCCAAAGAGATTGTGGTCATACATAAAGCACACCAGAGGCAAGACGCAATCAATACCTTCACTGCGCGATAACAACGGTGAAGTCACTGATGACAGTGCCACTAAAGCAGAGTTATTAAACACGGCGTTCCGAAAGTCGTTCACCAAAGAAGACGAAGTAAATATTCCTCAATTCCAGTCAAGAACAACTGCCAAGATGAGAAACATAGAAGTAGATATCCCCGGTGTAACGAATCAGCTTGAATCACAAAGCCGAGGTATCCGGTCCAGATTGTATGCCAGTCAGGCTCCCCTCAGAGTATGCTGATACAGTAGCTCCATATTCAGCAATTATATACAACCGCTCGCTCACAGAAAGATCCGCACCTAAAGGCTGGAAAGTTGCTGATGTCACACAAATACCTTGCCGGCCGTTGTGGCCGAGCGGTTCTAGGTGATTTAGTCTGGAACCGGGCGATCGCTACGGTCGCAGGTTCGAATCCTGTCTCGGGCTTGGATGTCCTTAGGTTAGTTAGATTTAATTAGTTCTACGTTCTAGGGGAGAGATGACCTCAGATGTGAAGTCCCATAGTGCTCAGAGCCATTTGAACCATTTGAATACAAATACCCAAAAAGGGAAGCAGGAGTAATCTGCTGAATTACAGGCCCATATCACTTACGTCGATCTGATGTCCAACACCTTGTTGCCTACACGTTGTTTCACCCTCGTTCAACCACTGGCCATATATCCTCACGACATTAGCATGCGAACAGTTGACCAGCTTCGTCATTTCCCTCAAGTTCGCTCCCAGGTGTCGGGCCATGACAATCTGCCATTTGTCAAAGTTGTTTATGTCAGTGGGTTTCCTCACTTGCGGCCCGTACCGCCGCTACAATGACTGCCTATTCGTCCTGCTCTTCTTATACACAGATCAGCTGTAACATTATGAGCCCCTTCCTAATAACCGATACGTCCACCTTTGTCACGGGCAACAGCGGTGACCCTTCGTGGCTTAAAAGCAATGAGGTATTGGTAGGTCGCTGGAGGGAGTTGGCAATACATCTGCACTCACAAGTCACCTAATTCCTGGAAATTGCAGGGAGGGAGGGTGGGAGGGAGGGGGGTGACCTCTGGTGCCACATTCAATCACATCCCAGATGAGTTGAAAGGATTGAGGTCTGGCGAGTTGGGGGGTCCAACACACCAATTGGAACTCTCCACTGCGTTCCTTGCCTTGTGACATGGCGCATTATCTTGCTGAAAAATGCCGCTGCTGTCGGGTGTGGTGTCACCGCCAGACCCCACACTTGCTAGGTGGTAGCTTAAATCGGCCGCGGTCCATTTAGTACATGTCGGACCCGCGTGTCGCCACTGTGTGATCGCAGACCTAGCGCCACCACAAGGCAGGTCTCGAGAGACGATATAGCACTCGCCCCAGTTGTACGAGGAGATTGCTAGCGACCATACGGACGAAGCCTTCCTCTCATTTGCCGAGAGCCAGTTAGAATAGCCTTCTGCTAAGTCCATGGCTACGACCTAGCAAGGCGCCATTAGCCTTACATAGTTTGAGAGATAGTATAAATGTCTCAAGAAGAATGCTGTAGTCATCAACTAATAAAGTTAAGTATAAAGCAGCTACGTACTTTTCTTGCTACCATTCAATAGTTATCCTGTTCCAGAATTGACGCCCGTCGGCGTGAGTGTGTACGCGTGCCTTTCTATCGGCTACCCGTCACTGTGGACTGGCTGCCTTGTCAGTCCACTTCAGTCGGGAACGTGATCGTAATGAAGGGATGTACGCGGTTTGCAACCAGTGTACGGTACTCTTTGGCCGTCACGGTTCCTCGCACGAACTCCACTGGATCCACGGATGCCCACGTCATCGTTCACCATGGAATGGAGCCGCTGCCAGTTTGTCTCCGTCCCGCAGTACAGATGTCAAGGAGCTATTCACCTGGAAGACGATGGATTCGCGTCTTCCCATCGGCATGATGAAGAAGGTATCGAGATTCATCAGACATTGCAACGCTCTGGCACTGAGGCAACGTCCAGTGACAATGGTCACGTGCCCATCTCAGGGGGCCGGACGCTGTGGCCGAGATGTACTAGGCGCTTCAGTCCGGAACCACGCGGCTGCTACGGTCGCAGGTTCGAATCCTGCCTCGGGCATTGATGTGTGTCCTGTCCTTAGGCTAGCTAGGTTTATGTAGTTCTAAGTCTAGGGGACATGACCAGAGATCTTAAGTCCCATAGTGCTTAGAGCCATTTGAACCATCTCAGCCATAGTTGCCGATGTCGTGGTGTTAACATTGACACATGCGTGGGTCGTCGGCTGTGCAGCCCCATCGTTAGGAGCGGTCTGTGCACTGTGTGTTGGGACACACATGTACTCCGCCCAGCTTTGAAGTCTGATGTTAGTTCCGCCACAGTTGGTCGCCTGTCCTGTTTTACCAATCTGCCCAGCCTACGACGTCCGGCATCTGTAATGGGGGGGGGGGGGGGGGGTGGCCGACCGGCCCCACCACCTCTGGACGTGGTTTAGTCAGATGATGAAGACAGTTAGCACAGCACTCCTTGAACACCCGACACGTCGTGCAATTTCGGAAATGCTCTTGCCCAGCCTCCAGGCCATCAAAATCTACCCTCGGTGAAACTCAGATAGATCGCGCGTCTTCCCCATCCTACACACAGACAGCACACCGTGCCTGTGTCTGCCTAGCAGTCATTACTCACAGGTGACGCTGCTGTCGTCTGAACGGGTTTATATCGATAGTAGGTCAGTGATCGTGACGTTCTGGTTGATTTGTGTACACAATCTTGCCTGCACCCTGTACCTTTTGCGGCAACAGAGGCTTTTAATCTTTAGCTGGGCAGTGCGTGGGGCGGCAGATGGAATTTAATTGTTAATATATAATATGTAGAATGTTATGTAGAAAAGATGCATTTCCCGGCCGATGCACCATATGTGGGGCGGCGGGTGGAATTTATTGTTTATATATAAATAGAATGTTATGTAGAAAAGATGCATTTCCCGGCCGATGCACCATATGTGGGGCGGCGGGTGGAATTTAATTGCTAATATATAATATGTAGAATGTTATGTAGAACAGATGCATTTCCCGGCCGATGCACCATATGTTGGGCGGCGCGTGGAATTAATTGTTGTTAAATGTTCCTATTATTTATGCAGTCTTTTGCCGTTCTCAACACTGGCTCTCTAACTACAGTATTGGCAACCAGAAAGTGATTAGCAAAACGTGAAGCCTGTAATTAGAATTCCTAGTGCCCACTTCATCTGAGAAATACATTTATAGCTACAGCTCATAGCTCTGAGGAATTAGGAGATTGTCTGGGATTCATAATATAAAAAAAAAAACGATTCTCTAAAAATGTTCACTATATTCTGAAAGTCACAGACCAAAAAGAATCCACACAATCCAACTACCAGAGCAGTTCAGAGTCTAATGCGCTGATGCAACTATAACTGTCCAAATTAAATGTTTAAGTGAATGCTCGCCATAATTTGATGATAATGTTCATCAAACGCCACGCTAAATAATGGTAGAATGTCTGTCCCGCGGCGGTACGTGAAAATACGACATACGCAAACTGAAGATAGATTATTAAAGTCATCCCAGAATTAACACTTCGCAACTATAACTGTTCAAATTAAATATTTAAGTGAATGCTCGCCATAATTTGATGATAATGTTCATCAAACGCCACGCTAAATAATGGTAGAATGTCTGTCCTGCGGTGGCACGTGAAAATACGACATACGCAAACTGAAGATAGATCATTAAAGTCATCCCAGAATTAACACTTCACTCGAAAACGATTTCATGGTTACGCGTATCCCGAGTAACTTATTACGGCATCCGAGGCTGTTTATAGTGATGATACCGACGCGACTCCCGGCACAGGTGGTGGGCTATTCAGCGTCTGGAGAGAACTGCGGCCTTCTTTTCTCGCGCCGCGTTCTTATATATAAAGCCGCGGTGCGGACGGCTAAGGGAACGCCTGATCATTTCCGCTCTCCCGACCAGCCAATGGGCTAGTAATGCACCACTTTAAGTTATCGAAGAAATCATTGCTTCCTTTGCTGATGGCCGATGAAGCTCTCAATTTAAATGTGCAATCAGCACACAGGTAAGTAATCATAATAAAAGTCTGACGTGGCTAAGTGAAATATTTTGGGCGAGACAATTAATTTAATTACACTACGCGCAGTAGACGAGCTCTGAACTTGCTCTTTTGAGATACGCTATAGCTATAGTTTTATAGTTGGTCTGTCGAAACTTCTCACATCTTTATGATTATAACGGATCTCCCTTCTACTTAAATTTAAACATCCTAGCCTTATTTATTAGCCTACTTAATCTATCTTGCTTCCTTAATTTCTAAGACAAAAAGCAGAAAATCATGAATTTCAACAATAATTTTAATTTGTGAGATCCAGAATACTGTTTCTACTAAATTATTATGCAAAAGGAATCTAAATACAAATTTTTAAGTTTCTAGCTCTTTTCTGTTGCGCCAATGATTTTTACAGAAAAACGTCCAAATTTCGAAAATGGTTAAAGTTATTGAACTGACATTCAACACATATTGATTTAGTATTACTCCTGACATGCTAGAAACGTTTCAGGTTATTTACTTGATTTTTAAAGTATTGCGCAACATTTATGACGTCAGAGCTAATCACAGCGCACTGACTGGCACACAATGGAAAGACTGATGTGAATTTTATACGGCGTGAGTATGCTGCTTCCCTACAAGTGGTCATAATGTTCAGACTCACCAATGTATTTGTACATACGCGACGCAGTAGATCACAGCCTCCTAAAGCTGAGGTCCTCGCATCAGTCTGATTCACTAGGACTGCCATCATTTACTTCAGTTCAGAGATGACAAAATATTCCTTTGGGTGCTATTTCAGGCATACGGTCAGTAACGCTTTAATGTTTTACATCGTCTGCGAAATCGTTCGGTTCTTTTGCGATTTACATTACTATGTGACGCATACATCATCTTTAGTAGTAGTGTTAGTATGAAGTGGTGGTAAAGTGTCATGCTGCTGGTTCTGGGATGAGCACAGAAAATGTCACATTTTAAAAATTACCAAGCAATGGACATATGTTTTGCGGTAAGTGGAATTCGTTGTGTCGTTAGAAGAAGGGTAGTCACTCTGTCACACACCTTCCACGATGCTACTCGAGGCGGGTGTAAAATGAATGTGCGCAACGGAGAATAACAAACGCTAAAATGAAGAACTGGCACTCTCTGACTACCCTCTGAAGCAGATCTTAGGATCTCTTAATGGACTTCAAGATATAAATTACAACCTAAAAATAAATGAATGATTAAGACAACTAATACTACTAAATGACAAACGTTGTTCCTACTTACATATTTATTGTAGATTTAAAAAAAACCTTTACATTACAAAGTTTACATTTACTAAGTAAAATTACTAATCAATAGCCCAACTCTTCCCCATATTATGGCTGCGCGGTCTAATATCAATGACGCGAAATGACTGATATCATCTACGTACCAAACACTAGAAGACACTACTTTGAGAGATGATCTACGGTGGTGTGGCACCTCAGTGGAAATAAACTAACGTGATCACAGCTGTTTAGTTTTTGCAGCCCTGATAAGCCGAAGCAATTTGCGATGTCACCGTATGTTCTGCATCCAGTGCGTCGAAGTGATGGTTCTCGTACCAGTCTGCGACGATGGAAGAACTCCAGCCACAAATAAACTCTTTCAAACACTAGGACGGCAGAAAGCAGTCCTCTGACGAATAGCCGGCCGCGGTAGTCTAGCGGTTCTAGGCGCTCAGTCCGGAAGCGTGCGACTGCTACGGTCGCAGGTTCGAATCCTGCCCCGGGCATGGATGTGTGTGATGTCCTTAGGTTAGTTAGGTTTAAGTAGTTCTAAGTTCTAGGGGACTGATGACCATAGATGTTAAGTCCCATAGTGCTCAGAGCCATTTCTGACTGATATCCTCTAATACTGTCTTCTCCTCTCTCTGTTCTACAGAGAAGAAACGCCAACTCGCAGCCACAAGGACGGAGTTCGGATAACGTCTCAACGTAAGTATACGCAGAGGAAGTGCTCTCAATTACTGAACGCTGCGTACTCAACGACGACTTCCAACCTGGAGGTGAAGTCCAGGATCGTATACATTCGGAACAGTACAGTGCCTAACTGTTCCAACTATAAACTCTCCTGAGAGCAAAGACAGCAAGTCCGTCTGTACCAAAAAAAGCTGATACTGAGAGACCGTCACACACCGCTGGCTTCCCAGCGAGGCTCGGCTCCCCACCCTCGTAATTCCGAAAACGAATCATATTCCCGAGCCACGGAATATTCTCCGTCTCTACAGATTCTTCCGAACGCCGACCAGCCATATTTTAGTCTTTTGTCGCCCTGTGCTGAAAATTTGGAAGGAACCTATACTCATACAATGGTATGCTTCTGAGTAAAAATCGTTAGATATAACCCAGCCTGAGTGGTTTCTGAGATGCCGCTTCTTCGTTTCTCTCACCTGCGTCCAAGATTTCCGTAGTTTCCGAAGTATAATCCTTTTGGTTAGGCTACAAGACCGGCCGGTTGTGACTCTATTGTGCTCCGGCACTCATGTGCTACGACGTCCGACTTGCTACTTCCTGTGTTTAAGCAGGACCAACACACCTGTGTGGGCCTTCCACCCAAGCTTGAGTTCCGCCTGCCGTTTCATCTCCACTGTCGCTCCAACTTCTACTAGTGTGATAATAAAGACACTCCGTCACCTTTCGTGTAATAAGCGTTAACAATTATTTAGAAGGTGTATGTGACAATGTCAGTCTCCTCTATATATTCATATATACGATGTACAACCTATCACATGATACCTAATTGTGTTTGTAGGTCACGGTAAAGTATGTGGATGGGTACTTGTAAGGTGCGAAAATATATCCACCTTACAGCCTGAAGAACGTTTTCTGCCATCGTGTGTGATAACAACTATGAAGTACACAGCAAATGATGGTATTTTGTGGGGGTCTTTTTCGTGGTTAGAATGTGGTTCCCTTATTGACCTTAAGAAAACGCTAAATGCGAATGGTTACGAACATATTTTACCGTAGATCGCTTGTATTAGTGTGACAATCCACCCTGAGATTTATAGCAGCATTTGTGAGGTAATGTTTTGTGATCAACAAGATTCCCAAAAATGGACCGGCCTACCCAGAGTCCCGGCATGAACAGAAACAGAACACCTATGGGGGACTTTGTTACAGACCCCAGCGTCCGACACAATAACGTCGTCTGGTTTCAGCTCTTGAGGAGGAATGGACTGCCATTCCTCCTGTAATGGGACACCCTTTTCTAACATAAACCTATTTCTATAGTAGTAGCCGATACCAGGATTAACCCCGAATTTGGAATAGATGAACATTCTCGGCAATTTCACTGAAAGAATTTTCATTTGATTTTCTATACAATGTATTATATTTCAGATTGAAATGTACAAAAAAATTAATTTGTTGGTACTCTGCATGTACAGTTAAAATTGCCCTTCTTTTAAAAATATTTGAAATTATGAAATTTCAGGTGTACTTAAAATTAATATTATTAATTGCACAATCTAAGCACTAATTATTAAATTTATTTCTGAAATGATTTGTAACATAATTTATATCTTGGTGATGATTCTTCTTTTCTCAAGAAAGTTTGTAAAGTCTTTTGTTTTGTAAGCTCTTTGGAATATTGTGAGTACCGCAGAATGTAGGAAGTAGTGGGGATGCCTCTGATGAAATCTTACGTGCTATTGATTGTGTCACTAATACTGTATATTAAGCGCAAATTGTAAAGACGGTGTGACATTTAATAATGTGACAAAGAATAAAGTTCAAGAAATATACACCCAAATCTTCATCAGTTATTTATTCATCAGAAACACACAACGTTAAATCAAAATTTCAGCCGCAAGAATGTACCCCTACACGCAATAACTGGAGCCAAGAACAAGAGATAATGAAGATAAGTAAAAAGCATTTTTTTTGTATGTCTTTTGCCTCTCGAAGCTCCTGAAAATAATGAAGAGACTAAGAGAAATTTAATAGTTACGTGTGGGAGGGTAAGATTACACTCCACAGAATTGAGACACCTCATTGAAAGTGTCCCAAGCAGAGTTAAGTCTGTCACAGACGCGAATGCTGAGCAAACCCCATGCTAATGTATACTGCAAGTAGGCTGTTTAGGTTTTTATGTTGTTAACGCCACGCAGCGCTCTGTATGAAAATCACTGACTGTGCTGTGTGCAGTCTGTGGCTGGATAGCATTGTTGGAATATTCGCTATTTTAGTGTTAGGTGGTTAGATGTGAACAGCGCGTGGCGTTGCGCAGTTGGAGGTGAGCCGCCAGCAGTGGTGGATGTGGAGAGAGAGATGGCAGAATTTTGAGAGCGGACGATCTGGACGTGTGTCCATCAGAAAGAGTAAATTTGTAAGACTGGATGTCATGAAGTGATATATATATATATATATATATATATATATATATATATATAATGACTTTTGAACACTATTAAGGTAAATACATTGTTTGTTCTCTATCAAAATCTTTCATTTGCTAACTATGCCTATCAGTAGTTAGTGTCTTCCGTAGTTTGAAGCTTTTATTTAGCTGGCAGTATTGGCGCTCGGTGTATTGCAGTAGTGCGAGTAACGAAGATTTTTGTGAGGTAAGTGATTCATGAAAGGTATAGGTTAATGTTAGTCAGGGCCATTCTTATGTAGGGATTATTGAAAGTCAGGTTGCGTTGCGCTAAAAAATATTGTTCAAAATGGTTCAAATGGCTCTGAGCACTGTGGGACTCAACTGCTGAGGTCATTAGTCCCCTAGAACTTAGAACTAGTTAAACCTAACTAACCTAAGGACATCACAAACATCCATGCCCGAGGCAGGATTCGAACCTGCGACCGTAGCGGTCTTGCGGTTCCAGACTGCAGCGCCTTTAACCACACGGCCACTTCGGCCGGCTAAAAAATATTATGTGTCAGTTTAGTGTTGATCAGAATAAGTAAAGAGAGAATTGTCTGAGTACGTTCAGTTCTGCTCACCTGTTTGAAAATCAAATAACGTAAGAGGTTTATCAGCAAAGTAATTCATTAATTTTTCTAAGGGGAAGTTTCAATACCAATAGGTGTCCAGGTGCGAGGGCTTTCTTCAACAATTCGTTATTCAACATAATTAGAATTACGCACATGAAAGAATAGTGTTTTATTTACACACCCTACCTTTCCACGTAATCTGCATCCCGTTCTATGGGCTGCCTCCAGCGCAAAACAAGGGCGTGTATGCTCCGTCGGTACCAAGCCTTGTCCTGTTGGCAGAGCCAGTGCTTCACTGCGTGAATCACCTCCTCATCGTCCTCAAAATGTCTTCCACGAATGACGTCCTTTAGTGGCCCAAACGAATGGAAGTCCGAGGGGGCTAGGTCAGGGGTGTAGGGTGGATGGGGTAACACCGTCCAACCCTGTCTTGCGATGTGTTCAGCAGTCCTCAGACTTGAGTGGGGCCTCGCGTTATCGTGTTGCAGCAAAACATCTCCTGGGGTTGCTGTGGCGCTGAAGTCGCGCGGAAGAGCGTCTTGAGTTTTGTTAACATGTCGACATATGCTTCTGAATTAATGGTACCGCCTCTTGGCATCACATCAATAAGAATCACAGCTTCGCAATCCCAGAACACGGTGATCATGACCTCGCCGGCGGAAGCAGTTGCTTTGAATATTTTCTTCTGTGGAGAGTGGAACTGGCGTCATGCTATCAGGTGCATTCAAGTTCTAAGGGCTCCGATTTGTTATCTCCTGACTGGAAAGAGATAGAAACATGCGCATTGTTTTAAAATGAGGCCGCGTTCATTGTCAATACGTCCCAGAGATGGCAGCACCGTACGGCAGATGGACTTTCACCGCCAGCGGCGAGAATGAGAACTGTTTTCAATACTTAAAATGGCGACGTTTTCCTTACTTGAACAGCGTGCAATCATTCGTTTTCTGAATTTGCGTGGTGTGAAACCAATTGAAATTCATCGACAGTTGAAGGAGACATGTGGTGATGGAGTTATGGATGTGTCGAAAGTGCGTTCGTGGGTGCGACAGTTTAATGAAGGCAGAACATCGTGTGACAACAAACCAAAACAACCTCGGGTTCGCACAAGCCGGTCTGACGACACGATCGAGAAAGTAGAGAGAATTGTTTTGGGGTATCGCCGAATGACTGGTGAACAGATCGCCCCCAGAGTTGGCATTTCTGTGGGTTCTGTGCACACAATCCTGCATGACGACCTGAAAATGCGAAAATTGTCATCCAGGTGGGTGCCACGAATGCTGACGGACGACCACACGGCTGCCCGTGTGGCATGTTGCCAAGCAATGTTGACGCGCAACGAGAGCATGAATGGGACTTTCGTCGATTGTGACAATGGATGAGACGTGGATGCCATTTTTCAATCCAGAAACAAAGCGCCAGTCAGCTCAATGGAAGCACACAGATTCACCGCCACCAAAAAAATTTCGGGTAATCGCAGTGCTGAAAAAATGATGGTGTCCATGTTCTGGGACAGCGAGGGCGTAATCCTTACCCATTGCGTTCCAAAGGGCACTACGGTAACAGGTGCATCCTACGAAAATGTTTTGAAGAACAATTTCCTTCCTGCGCTGCAACAGAAACGTCCGGGAAGGGCTGCCCGTGTGCTGTTTCACCAAGACAACGTACCCACACATCGAGCTAACGTTACGCAACAGTTTCTTCTTGGTAACAACTCTGAAGTGATTCCTCATGCTCCCTACTCACCTGACCTGGATCCTAGTGACTTTGAGCTTTTTCCAACAATGAAAGACACTCTCCATGGCCGCACATTCACCAGCCGTGCTGCTATTGCCTCAGCGATTTTCCAGTGGTCAAAACAGACTCCTAAAGAAGCCTTCGCCGCTGCCGTGAAATCATGGCGTCAGCATTGTGTAAACTGTGTACGTCTGCAGGGCGATTACGTCGAGAAGTAATGGCAGTTTCATCGATTTCGGGTGAGCAGTTAACTAGAAAAAAAATCGGAGGCCTTAGATCTTGAATGCGCCTCGTATAGACTTCTTTCGGGCTGAAAATTTCTCAGGTTTCATCTCCCGCCACAATCCGGGAGAAGAAGGCGCCCCCCCCCCCCCCCCCCCCCCCAGCACGTTGCAGCAAGTCAAGACAAATCATCTTTTCTGGGCATTTTGTGATCAACCGTTAGACACCGCGGGACCTGTCTTGCACGCACTTCTGAATATCCCAGCGTGCAGATAACTGCATCCACACTTCCTTTGCTGATTGACAGATGAAGCGCCAACTGCCGAGTCGTAATGTGCCTCTCCTCTCGAACGCCAACACCAGCTCGCTGCAACGTGTCAGGAGTGACAGCCGTGGACGGTCTCCCCGATTGCTGCAAATGGTGGAGCTCCGCCGAACCACCATCTGATGACCTCACCCTCCGTGGCCAGCGACCAACTGTACTTCTGTCGACAGCACATGCTCCATACACTATGCACAAGCGTTTGTGAATATTCCCCGCAGTTTATTTCTCTGCAGTGAGAAATTCAATAACGGCACGTTACATGTAACGTACATCACCGACAGACGCCATTTTTGGAACTGTCCTGAAGCTACGCTACCTGTCGGAAGTGACGGAAACTTGGCGCGCTCACTCAGGAGAATTCAGATAATACATTACCGGCCATTAAAATTGCTACACCAAGAAGAAATACAGATGATAAACGGGTACTCATTGGACAAATATACTAGAACTGACACGTCATTACATTTTCACGCAGTTTGGGTGCATAGATCCTGAGAAATCAGTACCCAGAACAACCACCTCTGGCCGTAATAACGGCCTTGATACGCCTGGGCGTTGACTCAAACAGAGCTTGGATGGCGTGTACAGGTACAGCTGCCCATGCAGCTTCGACACGATACTACAGTTCATCAAGAGTAGTGACTGGTGTATTGTGACGAGCCAGTTGCTCGGTCACCATTGACCAGACGTTTTCAATTGGTGAGAGATCTGGAGAATGTGCTCGCCAGGCCAGCAGCAGAACATTTTCTGTATCCAGAAAGGCCCGTACATGACCTGCAACATGAGGTCGTGCATTATCCTGCTGAAATGTAAGGTTTCACAGGAATCGAATGAAGGTAGAGCCACGGGTCGCAACACATCTGAAATGTAGCGTCCACTGTTCAAATTGCCGTCAATACGAACAAGAGGTGACCGAGACGTGTAACCAATGGCACCCCATACCATCACGCCGGGTGATACGCCAGTATGGCGATGACGAATACACGCTTCCAATGTGCGTTTACCGCCATGTCGCCTAACACGGATGCGACCATCATGATGCTGTAAACAGAACCTGGATTCATCCGAAAAAATGACGTTTTGCGATTCGTGCACCCAGGTTCGTCGTCGAGTACACCATCGCAGGCGCTCCTGTCTGTGATGCAGCGTCAAGGGTAACCGCAGCCACGGTCTCCGAGCTGATAGTCCGTGCTGCTGCAAACGTCGTCGAACTGTTCGTGCAGATAGTTGTTGTCGTGCTAACGTCCCCATCTGTTGACTCGGGGATCGAGACATGGCTGCACGATCCGTTACAGCCATGCGGATAAGATGCCTGTCTTCTCGACTGCTAGTGATACGAGGCCGTTGGGATCCAGCACGGCGTTCCGTATTACCCTCCTGAACCCACCGATTCCATATTCTGATAACAGTCATTGGATCTCGACCAACGCGAGCAGCAATGTCGCGATACGATAAACCGCAATCGTGATAGGCTACAATCCGATCTTTATCAAAGTCGGAAACGTGATGGAATGCATTTCTCCTCCTTACACGAGGCATCACAACAACGTTTCACCAGGCAACGCTGGTCAACTGCTGTTTGTGTATGAGAAATCAGTTGGAAACTTTCCTCACGTCAGCACGTGGTAGGTGTCGCCACCGGCGCCAACCTTGTGTGAATGCTCTGAAAAGCTAATCATCTGCATATCACAGCATCTTCTTCCTGTCGGTTAAATTTCGTGTCTGTAGCACGTCATCTTCTTGGTGTAGCAATTTTAATGGGCAGTAGTGTACATACGTAACGTTTCGCAATCGTAGCACTGTTTTCGACTGATGAGAAAAATGCTGTGCATAGTTTTGACGAGATAGTGTGTACGAGTGTCTTATAGCCCATGTCAGAAGAAAGGGAAGAATCGTATGTCACCTCTACCTTCGCTGAAGTGGTCCTTTGCACGTGAGGCAGCAGGATGAGTGACTCAATCACAGAACTAGAAAAGACGAGTGACTGTGGGAGACGGAGAGAGAGAGAGAGAGAGAGAGAGAGAGAGAGAGAGAGAGAGAAGAGAAGAGAAGAGAAGAGAGAGAGGCTACCTAGCTGACGTCAGCCAGTATGAGCTCGACGCTGGCCTCTGGTTTCCGATATGTCCCGACAAGGGTCGTTTATAACAACAGCAGGCAAAGGACAGGGCAAGAAACCCTCCTCCGCCAAATTCCGCAATTTCCTCCGCTCCCCTCTCCTCTCCTCTCCTCGGGCGAAGCGGCGCTGCTGACCGCCGAATCTCGCAGGGGGCTGGGCGACCGGAACTGTATTCCACGCACGGATACACGAAAAATGTATTTCTCTGGCTGCCCTCGGCCGGTGGCCCGGTCCGGCTGCCTCTCGCTCTCCCCCTTCACCACCACCGCCCGCACCGCGCTCTCCGCCCCCTGCCTCCACAACTTCTTCAGCTCTCGCACTCACTCACCGCTTCCCCTGCCTCTCCCGGCCGCTACCTGACTGACCGCCTAGCCTCGCCTCCCCTGCGGAAAATCGCTTTCTCCTCCCACGCCTCCCCCTCCCCCTGACCCCTCCGTGCGCGGAAGACTGCGTGCTCCGGAAGGTGATGGATTGCCGCCGGACTGCCGCATTGACACCGACCGCCTCCCGCAGAGATGACTTCCCAACAAGTACGGCACTGCGTGCTCCCAGCCACCACCACCAGAGGGAGATGTCACCGCCGGTGGACCCAGCTGCGTCCAAACGCCACTTGCTCACCTCCTGGTCACACGGCCTTAGTGTGCAATTTGCAGCGGGGATGGGGGGGGGGGGATTTCCTCCCCCCCCCCCCCCCTCTGCATCAGACCATCCCCTCCACTGGTTTTAGTTTATGCATCCCAACCTGGGATGTTTATTTCCCACGCACTGGAGTAAAACTTTACATATAATTTAAATTTGTGGAGCCGAACACTGAAAGTTTTTAATAAGTCTTACTATTAATTCTACTAATATGTTTCAGTTATCTATCATCAGAATAAGTACTACTTTTTGAATTCCCCTCGTATATCTCTACCTGTATGTAGATGATTTTGTAAATAAGCTTTACCTATAATGTGCTTTTAAAGATATAAAAAGGGATGGCTTATCTGATAGTGCATACGCGTCAATAGTGAGTTTCGGCATTAACATCTATTCATAAATAGTTGTTTAACCATGCGTAACGCCACAGTCCAAGCTAGTAACATGTATCATTCTACTAACCCCTAAGACTCCCCCCCCCCCACACCACCACTGGTAAAAGCACAAATCTCACCCCGCACGGCCTGCAGACTGATCCTGTGCCAGCACTGCCACAGAAAACGAACTTTATAGGAGCTAGTTTTGCAATGTAAAATTTGTAATGACCACACTTAATATTGCAATTATTACCTGTTACTAGGCCATAACTGGCATCGGTCTCTTATAATACGAGGCGTATTTTTTAAGTAAGTACTGTTTTGAAATTAAAAAAGACGTGCTACGATATATCAATAATTTTATTTTTACATGAAAGCCTGTACATTAATCTATTTTCCTATGTAATTTCAGTCAATATTGAAGCACTGCATGCATTCTTGCATGAACATCATCAGCTTTGATGGAAACCCAGTTCTAAGCAAAGAAGGGAAAGCAGAAAGGTGGAAGGAGTATATAGAGGGTCTATACAAGGGCGATGTACTTGAGGACAATATTATGGAAATGGAAGAGGATGTAGATGAAGTTGAAATGGGAGATACGATACTGCGTGAAGAGTTTGACAGAGCACTGAAAGACCTGAGTCGAAACAAGGCGCCCGGAGTAGACAACATTCCATTACAACTAATGACAGCCTTGGGAGAGCCAGCCCTGACAAAATTCTACCATCTGGTGAGCAAGATGTACGAGACAGGCGAAATACCCTCAGACTTCAAGAAGAATATAATAATTCCAGTCCCGAAAAAAGCAGGTGTTGACATATGTGAAAATTACTGAACTATCAGTTTAATAACTCACGGCTGCAAAATACCAACGCGAATTCTTTACAGACGAATGGAAAAACTGGTAGAAGCCGATCTCGGTGAAGATCAGTTTGGATTCCGTAGTTATACTGGAACACATGAGGAAATACTGACCATACGACTTATCTTAGAATATAGATTAAGGAAAGGCAAACCTACGTTTCTAGCATTTGTAGACTTAGAGGAAGCTTTTGACAATGTTGACTGGAATACTCTCTTTCAAATTCTAAAGGTGGCAGGGGTAAAATACAAGGAGCGAAAGGCTATTTACAATTTGTACAGAAACCAGATGGCAGTTATAAGAGTCGAGGGACATGAAAGGGAAGCAGTGGTTGGGAAGGGAGTGAGACAGGGTTGTAGCCTCTCCCCGATCTTATTCAATCTGTATATTGAGCAAGCAGTAAGGGAAGCAAAAGAAAAATTCGGAGTAGGTATTAAAGTCCATGGAGAAGAAATAAAAACGTTGAGGTTGGCCGATGACATTGTAATTCTGTAAGAGACAGCAAAGGACTTGGAAGAGCAGTTGAACGGAATGGACAGTGTCTTGAAAGGAGGATATAAGATGAACATCAACAAAAGCAAAACGAGAATAATGGAATGTAGTCGAATTAAGCCGGGTGATGCTGAGGGAATTAGATTAGGACATGAGACACTTAAAGTAGTAAAGCAGTTTTGCTATTTGGGGAGCAAAATAACTGATGATGGTCGAAGTAGAGAGGATATAAAATGTAGACTGGCAATGACAAGAAAGCGTTTCTGAAGAAGAAAAATTTGTTAATATCGAGTATAGATTTAAATGTCATGAAGTCGTTTCTGAAAGTATTTGTATGGAGTGTAGCCATGCATGGAAGTGAAACGTGGACGATAAATAGTTTGGACAAGAAGAGAATAGAAGCTTTCGAAATGTGGTGCTACAGAATGCTGAAGATTAGATGGGTAGATCACATAACTAATGAGGAGGTATTGAATAGAATTGGGGAGAAGAGGGGCTTGTGGTACAACTTGACTAGAAGAAGGGATCGGTTGGTAGGACATGTTCTGAGACATCGAGGGATCACCAATTTAGCATTGGAGGGCAGCGTGGAGGGTAAAATTCGTAGAGGGAGACCAAGAGATGAATACACTAAGCAGATTCAGAAGGATGTAGGCTGCAATAGGTACTGGGAGATGAGGAAGCTTGTAAAGGATAGAGTAGCATGGAGAGCTGCATCAAACCAGTCTCAGGACTGAAGACCACAACAACAACAACAGTGAAGCACTTGTCATAACGTTGTACCAGTTTTTGAATACCAACCTCATAGAAGTATGCCGCCTGACTTGTTGACCACTGCATCACCACTATTTTGACTTCGTCATCGTCTCGAAAACGCTGACCGCCCAGGAATTTCTTTAAGTGCAGGACAGATGGTAGTCACTGGGCGCAAGATCGGGGCTGTACCGAGGTCAGATTCACCCAGAAAAGTGAAATTTAAGCAAACAATTTCTGCCCGGAAAATCATGTGCATAGTTTTTTTGGGACAGAAAAGGAGTATTGCTTGTGGAATTTCTGCCTCGTAATGAGACAATCAATGCAGCAGCTTACTGTAAGACATTGCACAATCTACGCCGTTCAATTCAGAACAGAAGACGTGGCAAGTTGAGCGAGGGCATCGTTTTGCTGCAAGACAATTCCCGTCCGCATGTGGCGAATCAGATCAAAGATCTCACCACATCTTTTCGATGGGAACCTCTAGATCATCCTCCGTACAGCCCCGATCTTGCGCCCAGTGACTACCATCTGTTCCTGCACTTGAAGAAACACATGGGCGGTCAGCGTCTTCAAGACATTGACGAAGGTGACACAGTGGTTAACAAGTCAGGCGGCAGACTTCTATGAGGAGGGTATTCAAAAACTGGTACAACGTTATCACAAGTGCCTCAATATTGATGGAAATTATGTAGGAAAGTAGATTAAGGTACAGGTTTTCATGTAAAAATAAAATTATTGAGATATCTTAGCACGTCTCTCTTTAATTTCAAAACGGTACTTACTTAAAAAAAACGCCTCGTACGAGGGGCTTTCAGTAAGTAATGCAATACATTTTCCTCTCTGAAACCCGATTGGTTTTATTCAGGATTCCAATAAATCACATTATTTGCCACTTTTTTGGCTACAAAACGTCATTTTTCAATATAATCTCCGTTCTCTGCGATTCCCCTGCGCCACCTTACCGGCACTTATGCCCGTATGTTACCACTATACCGGTCGATGTTTGAGCCGACGTCTCGCTGCATCGATAATAACCTCCCAGTCATCGACGTACTGCTTCCTGCGGAGTGCATCTTTCATTGGGCCTTTATTCCAGAAGGTAAGAGAGCCAGGTTGTAGGGTGGATGAGAAGAATATCCAGTGAAGATTTGTGAGCTCTTCTCAGGCATTACATGGAGAAGCAGACGTTCGCATGCATTTTCGTGTCAAGGAACATGCTGAAGTCGTTTCCTCAGTTTGCTGTGGGCAGCACAGTGGACTTCAGAGCTGATAGTTGCAGCGCGAGGGAGAACATCAAACAGAATAACCCCTTCAGAGTTTCAGAACACCGTCGCCATGACTTTGCCGGCCGAGGGTGTGGCTTTGAGAGCAGAGTTACTAAACACAGCCTTCCGAAATGCCTTCACAAAAGAAGACGAAGAAAATATTCCAGAATTCGAATCGAGAACAGTTGCCAACATGAGTAACGTAGAAGTAAATATCCTCGGAGTAGTGAAGCAATTCAAATCACTTAACAAAAGCAAGTCTTCTGGTCCAGACTGTATACCAATTAGCTTCCTTTCGGATTATGCTGATGCATTAGCTCCATACTTAACAATCGCATACAACCGTTCGCTCGACGAAAGATCTGTACTCAAAGACTGAAAAGTTGCACAGGTCACACAAATATTGAAGAAAGGTAGTAAGGGTAATCCACTAAATTACAGGCCCCTATTGTTAACGTCGATATGCAGGATTTTAAACATATATTGTGTTCGAACATTATAAATTACCTCGAACGAAACGGTCTATTGACACACAGTCAACATGGGTTTAGAAAATATCGTTCCTGTGAAACACAAGTAGCTCTTTATTCCCTTGAACAGTTGAGTGCTATTGACAAGGGATTGCAGATCGATTCCGTATTTCTGGATTTCCCGAACGCTTTTGACACTGTACCACACAAGCGGCTTGTAGTAAAATTGCGTGCTTATGGAATATCGTCTCAGTTATGCGACTGGATTTGTGATTTCCTGTCAGAGACGTCACAGTTCGTAGTAATTGACGGAAAGTCATCGAGTAAAACAGAAGTGATTTCTGGCGTTCCCCAAGGTAGTGTTGTAGGCCCTTTGCTGTTCCTTATCTGTATATACACGATTTGGGAGACAATCTGTGCACCCGTCTTCGGTTGTTTGCAGATGACGCTGTCGTTTATCGACTAATGAAGTTTTCAGAAGATCAAAACAAACTACTAAACGATTTAGAAAAGAAATCTGAATGGTGCGAATAGTGGCAGTTGACCCTAAATAACGAAAAGTGTGAGGTCATCCACATGAGTGCTAAAAGGAACTCAAACTTCGGTTACACGATAAATCAGTCTAATCTAAAAGTCGTAAATTCAACTAAATACCTAGGTATTACAATTACGAACAGCTTAATTTGGAAAAAACACATAGAAAATATTGTGGGGAAGGGTAACCAAAGACTACGTTCTATTGTCAGAACACTTAGAAAATGTAACAGACCTACTAAGGAGACTGCCTACACTATGCTTCTCCGTCCTCTTTTAGAATACTGCTGCGCTGTGTGGGATCCTTACCAGATAGGGCTGACGGAGTACATCGAAAAAGTTCAAACAACGGCAGCACGTTTTGTATTATCGCGAAATATGGGAGAGAGTGTCACAGAAATGATACAGGATTTGGGCTGGAAATCGTTAAAAGAAATCAGTTTTTCGTTGCGACGGAATCCTCTCACGAAATTCCAATCACCAACTTTCTCCTCCGAATGCGAAAATATTTTGTTGACACCGACCTACATTGGGAGGAACGATCACCACGACAAAATAAGGGAAATCAGAGCTCGTACGGAAAGATATATGTGTTCATTCTTTCTGCACGCTGTACGTGATTGGAATAATAGAGAATTGTGAAGGTAGTTCGATGAACCCTCTGCCAGGCACTTAAATGTGATTTGCAGAGTATCTATGTAGACGTAGATGTAGAGAGGTGGTGCGGTGCCACTCCGTGGATTGCTGTTTTGTTTCGGCTTCGCAGCGATCAATAGGTATTTCCTCGCCTGTGACGATGTTCGACAGTAAACTGTCACACTCGTAACGTGCAAGCAATTGCGGACAGATGGTCCTTCGTTGTTCTTTATTGTCTTCTCTGAGGCGGCGAGGAATCCACCAGGCGCACTCCCTTGAGTACCCCAGCTTGCGGACGAGTGTGTCAGCGCAACCAACAGAGACGTCCAGTTCAGCAGGGACGTGTTTCATTGTGATCAGTGGATCACCTCGAATGAGAGTGTCCGCACGTTCCAACATTGCAGGAGTGACTGCAGCGTGCGGCCAGCCGGCGTGTGGGAGATCTGACAGAGTTGCGCCACCTCGTTGTGATGATGACAGGCGCTTGACAACGACTTACCGTGCTTTTGTTCGCTGCCAGGTGTCTGTAGTCATTACGCAATCGGCCGCTGCAGAATAACGTCGTCCGCCAAGTCATAACGCGCCAGAAAGTGCATACTCAGTGATCGTGACAGACGGTCATTGAAGAGCATTGTAAAGAAAAACACAGTGGCGTCGGGTGCGGAGATCCCTGTAGAACTGAGTGTCGATTTCGCGAACCTTGCCAGTACCAATGCAACACGAAAGGAGCTCCGTAAGCAGGGAACTGTAGGACAAGCTCGAATTGCAAAGAAACTCGTATCACTGATACAAATGCCCTAATGCCGTAAGAGGAGGACGTGATGCCAAAGCCATGAAAGCGCGACTATGGAATTATCAACGAAAGTCACTTGGACGGATCAGACTTGTTCCACACTTTAATAACTTTGTGATATATTTATAGCTATTTCTGTAAAATTTATCCCCATCCCCTTCTTCAATTGCTTCATGGCGTTTACAATGCTCGTTATTCATAGAAAACAGTTTTATGGTCATAGAACTACAGAAGATCTTATGTACGTTATTTCAGGTGTGCCAAATCTAACCATTCCCTTCCCAGCCTACAGCAATCTCTACAATTTTTAATTTCTTTATTTTCCAATTGTCTTATGTACAATCAGAGCTTCTCGTCATGATATAGTTATACCTATTTCTCTAAGACTTTTCTTTGATTCATAGAGAAAAAAGAAAGAAAGAAAATTGATACATGTAAGATAACTAAAAAGGGAACAATTTATGTAAGGTAGCAGAGTTGCCAGCTTAGCATTAGCATTAACACTGCACTGGTTTCCACAACACAGTTTCTTGGATGGTGATTTAAATTGATGCAGAAAGTTAAGGCGTTTCATTTACGTAAGGTATTCTGGAATGGTTGCCGTATATTACTAATGGAATTCGTGTATGGGGTTCCAAGATTACGCCTCTCAAATTGTTTCAATCTCTTGTACATACATGCATTTGCTCCCATAGGCGGAAATAGCAACGCATTGACGCCACGTGTTCAAATGGTTCAAATGGCTCTGAGCACTATGGGACTCAACTGCTGAGGTCATTAGTCCCCTAGAACTTAGAACTAGTTAAACCTAACTAACCTAAGGACATCACAAACATCCATGCCCGAGGCAGGATTCGAACCTGCGACCGTAGCGGTCTTGCGGTTCCAGACTGCAGCGCCTTTAACCGCACGGTACCACGTGTTCCTCATAAGTGAATGCTACGTGCTTCATCTGGTATTTCAAGACATTTTTAGATTCATATAAAAATGATATTATGAACTTTCACTGATGCTAGAAATTTATATGCCGTAAGTTGAAAAAAAAAAACTGTTTGTGAACTGACAGTCGGCCCCAGCGCCAATCAGCGCGTTTTTTCAATGTGTTGATTTAGACCACTCAAAATGTCTGTTACAAAAAGCTATTTCTTTACAAAACAGTGTGTAAGGTGATTCCCATGTTTACTGATGAAATTGTATTATACTATTTAAGGATGATAATTGTGGGTGTAAAGAATTGTTATGTTGTATGAGACAGGCGAAACACCCTCATATTTCAAGAAGAATAATTCCAATCCCAAAGTAAGCATGTGTTGACAGGTGTGAAAATTACCGAACTATCAGTTTAATAAGTCATGGCTGCAAAATTCTAACGCGAATTCTTTACAGACGAATGGAAAAACTGGTAGAAGTCGAACACGTGAGGCAATACTGATCCTACGACTTATCTTAGAAGCTAGATTAAGGAATGGCAAACCTACGTTTCTAGCATTTGTAGGCTTAGAGAAAGCTTTTGACAATGTTGAGTGGAATACTCTCTTACAAATTCTGAAGGTGGCAGGGGTAAAATAAAGGGAGCGAAAGGCTATTTACAATTTGTACAGAAACCAGATGGCACTTATAGGAGTCGAGGGACATGAAAGGGAAGCAGTGGTTGGGAACGGAGTGAGACGGGGTTGTAGCCTATCCCCGACGTTATACAATCTTCATATTGAGTAAGCAGTAAAGGAAACAAAAGAAAAATTCGGAGTAGGAATTACAATCCATGGAGAAGAAATAAAAACTTTGAGGTTTGCCGATGACATTGTAATTCTGTCAGAGACAGCGAAGAACCTGGAAGCGCAGTTGAATAGAATGAACAGTGTGTTGAAAGGAGGATATAAGATGAACATCAACAAAAGCAAAACGAGGATAATGGAATGTGGTCGAATTAAATCAGGTGATGCTGGGGCAATTAGATTAGGAAATGAGACACATAAAGTAGTAACGGAATTTTGCTATTTGGGGAGCAAAATAACTGATAATAGTCGGAGTAGAGAGGATATAAAATTTATACTGGCAATGGGAAGGAAAGCGTGTCTGAAGAAGAGAAATTTGTTAACATCGAGTATAGATTTAAGTGTCAGGAAGTCGTTTCTGAAAGTATTTGTGTGGAGTGTAGCCATGTATGGAAGTGAAACATGGACGATAAATAGTTTGGACAAGAAGAGAATAGAAGCTTTCGAAATGTGGTGCTACAGAAGAATGCTGAAGATCAGATGGGTAGATCACATAACTAATGAGGAGGTACTGAATAGAGTTGGGGAGAAGAGAAGTTTGTGGCACAACTTGACTAGAAGAAGGGATCGGTTGGTAGGACGTGTTCTGAGGCATCAAGGGATCACCAATTTAGTACTGGAGGGCAGCGTGGAGGGTAAAAATCGTAGAGGGAGACCAAGAGATGAATACACTAAGCAGATCCAGAAGGATGTAGGTTGCAGTAGGTACTGGGAGATGAAGAAGCTTGCACAGGCTAGAGTAGCATGGAGAGCTGCATCAAACCAGTCTCTGGACTGAAGACCACAACAACAACGTTTCCCAACTTTACTATTTTTTTTTAGTGTATGTCTCTTAATGTCTTGTCTTAAAAGATGTTATTTGTGACAAAGGCCAGCGTATTACCATTTGATGCTAAAGATGGTAGCAGATCTCTCTAGAGGCTTCTTGTCTAAGGCGATAGGAAATTATCTGCAACAGAGAGGCATTAAATGAAAGATTGCTTGGAACAGACGGGGAAGAATGAGACTGGGAAGGCGGTTGACATTAAAAATGGAAGATGTTAGCAACAGATTAAGGAAGAGGAGACTGAGGAGCATACTGTCCATACCTGTCGTAAGGCAAGTGAACCAGAAAAGAGGACCACGCACGACTGCATTAGGAAGTGGCAGTGGTGAGTGAGGTGTGCTTTGCACCCTCTGCCACACACCGTACGGAGTGCAGACGTAGAGGTAGGGGCAGACCACTGTGCCTACACACTCAGCTATCACCCCTGGATGAAACGAGCCGCTACCTTCTCTTACTCGCCGCGCCCTGCTGGGTGGCTGAGCGGACGGCGGTTTCTTGCGGGGGCGATGCGATGCCCCCAGCACTGGGCGTGGCAGCTGGACGCCGGCCAGATTCGATATATCGCATCTCTACAGGGCCCCTCCCTCCCTCCCTCCCACGTCCCTCCCCTCCCTTCCTCTCCCCTTTTCCTTTCCCTTCACCCTTCCTCCTCACCCCTGCGATTTCTCTCTCTGCGAATGTGATGCTCCCGACGGTTCGAGGGGTCTCTACACCGTAAGACCAGACCCGCGTCTCGTAGTAGCGACAACGTGTATCGCAGCCGCTGAAGTCCTTCGCAGAGGTGCTGGCCATGCACAATAACGTTCCATCCACGTGCCGGACTTAATACTTAAAAATTTCCGAGCCAATGTCAATCGTAACAAATGTCTACGATGTAGCCTTTCAGAAATCGCTCATTCATTTCATTACCGTGTTTTGTACAAAAGCCGGCCGCGGTAGCCGAGCGGTTCTAGGCGCTCCAGCTGGAACCACGCTGCTGCTAGGTCGCAGGTTCGAATCCTGGCTCGGGCATGGATGGCTGTGATGTCCTTAGGTTTAAGTAGTTCTAAGTCTATGGGACTGATGACCTCAGATGTTGAGTCCCATAGTGCTCAGAGCCATTTGAACCATTTTGTACAAAAATTTTTACAAGAAAACCGTTAAATCACATCAGTTCCATCGTTGACGCAGCTTTACCCACTGAATTGCTGGATTCCGCAGCAATTTCCTCACGCTACACTGTTTTTTTTTAAATTTCGAACAGATTAAAACTGTGCGCCGGACCGAGACTCGGGAACTTTGCATTTTGCGGAAAGTGCTCTACCGCCTGAGCTATCCATGCACGACTCACGATCTATCGTTACAGCTTTCATTCCGCAGCACCCCGTCTCCTATCCTCCAAAGTTCCGTTGCAGAGTGAAAATTTCATTCAGGCAACATCGCACAGGCTGTGGCTAAGCCAAGTGTCCGGAATATCTTTTCTTGGAGGAGTGCTAGTCCTGCATGTTTCGCAGGAAAACTTCTGTGAAGTTTGGAATGAAGTAGATGAGTACCTGCCGGGAGTAAAGCTGTGGGGCCAGGTCTTCAGTCGAGCTTGGGTAGTTTAGACGGTAGAGCACTTGCCAGAGAGTCTCAGATGCCACGCAGTTTTAATCTGCCACGAAGTTCCGTATCAGCACATACTCCGCTGCAGAGTGAAAATTTCATTCTCCGGGATTAGATAAGTAGAGCTAATCAGTTTCGGATACCTCAATGTATGGCTTTTTTAGATTTCAGAAAGCCGTTTGATTCATGTAGTACTAGTTCTGCAAGATCTGCAGAAGAGCTTCTGTGAAGTTTGGAAGGTAGGAGACGAGGTACTGGCGGAATTAAAGCTGTGAGGATGGGTCGTGAGTCGTGCTTGGATAGCTCATATCAGCGCACACTCCGCTGCGGAGTGAAAATTCAATTCTGGAAGCCGTTTCAAAAAATGGTTCAAATGGCTCTGAGCACTATGGGACTTAACATCTGAGGTCATCAGTCCCCTAGAACTTAGAACCACTTAAACCTAACTAACCTAAGGACATCACGCACATCCATGCCCGAGGCAGGATTCGAACCTGCGACCGTATCGGTCTGGCGGTTCCAGACTGAAGCGCCTAGAACCGCTCGGCCACTGCGGGAAGCCGTTTGATTCACTTAGTCGAGCAAGCCTTAGCTGAACAAGGGGTACAGGTGGTCTATAATTAAGTCCTGTACTGCTTATAAGAAGCTTCTACAGCCTATATCACTGTCAGCAAACCGACTCAACAGTTTCCAAATAACAGTGCAGTGAAACAAGGCGATCCCATCTGTCCCTACCTGTTCTCTGCCGTCCGGGAAATGGTAATATCAACATTCAGCTGGATAGAAAATGGAATTACAATCAACGAGAACAGACTTAACATCCTGAGATAAGCAGATGACTTTGTGCTATTGCCAAATTATTTTCAAGAATACAGGCGATGGTATCGAATCTCGCTTCGGAATGTCAGGCAGTGGGACTGAACGTAAACCTTTCGAAGAGAGAAGTTACGTGTGATAAATGAAGCACGCTAGGAAACGCAGAACTCAAAACACGCTACTAGATACTGGAACCTACCACCAGTGCGGGAGTTGGGGGGAAACTCGGATTATAGCAGAGAGCGCAGCTCTCCATGGCCTGCGATTCGCAGCTAATACGGAGCAGAGGGACGTGCGTATGTCCACAAACAGGATCGACTATTAAAATGTGAGCGCCTGAGAGAAAAATTAAAACAGCTACCTGTTGAAACGTCTCTGTGAAGTCGTTTCATAAGATACTTGTCGAATTCGGTACAACTTGTTCACTTTACTACCTGATTTTAGCTCAATTCATGATCTCTTCCAGAAAGACTGAGCACTCAAATAACGCCTATTGAATGATACGTGTGTTTTAATGTGGGTTTCGGTTTTGTTTTGTGGGAAACGCTGAGTTGGTCATCGTCTGCTGGGAGCAGACGATGTTGCTTCTCGTTCGAAGGAGAGCACAGGATGACCAACTTAGGTTCCCAATACCTGAACAGAGAGGTTTACCCATCTTAGTCGAAGGCTGTTTTCGTGTGTGAGGTTGGTGACGGAGGGCTACCCCTCTGGTAGCTTCCGCTGCACGGGGAGCTAGGTAACCTCGAAAGAGAAAGCGGCACTCTTCGGTGAACGCTTGGTGAGTACGGATCGTAGCTCTTAAGGGGGGTTTCAGGTGATAGGAAGCAGGTTGAGTTAGGACTCCGTTATGTTTAACTGGTGAAATACTTCAGAACTTCAGTTTAACTGAAACGTGTGAAGCGAGCTATTTTTCAGAATGTGCCATAATTATATTGCTTCAAATACGCGATTTTTGGGTGTTTGAGTTAAAAGTGTAGAAGTTACTTAGTTCATTTTCAACAACGATGAAGTAGACTTTCAAACGGTAAATCTGATTAGGAAAAGCTGGTTAGGATCACTTCAACCGTACGTGAGTGTAATACTGTGTCGAAGCGAATATGATTTTTAATGATTTTTAGTCTTATATTTTGTGGAAGTTGCTTTTGTCTTTGTGTGTCCATTTTGTGCCAAGTGTTTAGTAATCAATGACCCTTCTGGTCCACCATGGAACCGTAATAGGCTTTATTTCAACAGTCTGCTTGCTTAATGAGCTGTAATTTCTGCAAGAATATCTGCTCTTTCGTGCGGTTTCTACAGAGCAGCACAACAGTTCGATTCGGAATGCACCACGTGCTCTAGTTCGGCCGTTTGCAAGCATGTTGAACAATTATCGCACAGCCTCGTGCATTGGTTAAACCTCTGTCCACAATAGTGCATGCGTAGAATCATAATGCGAATCTCACTGAGATATTTTTTATGGTATTAATGCAAAGTAGATGATAGTCTCATTGTCTCCCACCCCCGTTTTCTGTGTTTCTTCTTGCTGTAGTTAAATTGTGCTTTGTTACATTCTCACGTAATTCTTACTTAAATATTTTTAGTCTGGCGCCAATTATGTGTAGTTAGGATGTGCAACCAAATACTTAGATACAATAAATAATCTACGTGAAAGATAAATTCTCTGGTGTTGATCTTACACACTTACGCCGATTTCCAATCCTGAATTAATAAAGCTGCTTCATGCACGACATGGAGTGCTATTTATCTGACTACTTAAAGAAATTTGCATACTTGTAATTAAACTAATAATTTTCCAGCTCCGTTTTTTTTTTTTTTTCTTAATTGTTAGGAATGGCTTGGGCTGGTGGCGACCCTGAATTTCTGAATTTTTATCATTAGTTGTGTGAGAGAAGCAGCTAGAAATGCGAGATAACGTATATGGCTCGATGAGAAACGCCGTAAAGATGGTAATTCGTTACACCTTTCAGAAATCGCCGACTCATTTCATTTCCTGTTTTGTACAAAGTTTTTACAACAAAATCGCTAAATCTCATCAGTGTCATAGTTGACGCAGCTTTACCCACTGAACCGGCTGGATTCCGCAGCAGTTTCTGTACGCCACACCGTCTTTTTGTTGAATCTTCCTAACAGATTAAAACTGTGCGCCGAACCGGGACCCGAACTCGGGAACTTTGAATTTCGCGGGAAGTGCTCTACCACGTGAGCTATCCAAGCACGACTCACGACCTGTCGTCCCAGCTTTGTACCTTGTCTCCCACCTTCCAAAATTCCGCTGCAGAGTAAAACATTTCATTCACGCAATATAGCAAAGTCTCTGGCTAAGCCATGTCTCCGAAATACCTTCTCTTCCAGGAATGCTTGTCCAACAAGTTTCGCACGAGAGTTTCTGTGAAGATTGGAAGGTAGGAGATGAGGATCTGGCGAAAGTGAAGCTGCGAGGACAGGTCCAGAGTATTGCTTGGGTAGCTAAGTCGACAGAGCTCTTGCCAGCGAAAGGCAAAGGTCCCGAATTCGAGTCTCAAACGACACACGGTTTTAATCTGCCAGGAAGTTTCATACCAGCACACACTCCGCTGCGGAACGGAAATTCCATTCTGGCGTAGTTTTGTTCTCCGGGATTAGATGTGTAGAGCTAACGCATAACGGATGCCAGATACCTCAGTTTATAGCTTTTGTAGATTTTACAAAGGCGTATTCATCTTTTGAATCAGTAGCTCGTTTTCGTGCTTGCAGTTATTAATGGCTATAGGTTTCGCCTTTTATACGAAAACACTGTTTTTTCTTCTTGCCCAAACATGTTTCGGGCACCTCTGTGCTGTCATCGCTGGCGTTTGTTTACTGAAAACGGTAAAAAGTGAACATATTTTAGGTTGTAACTGACTTAACAAAGTGAAACTTGTTGAAAAAGACATGATTTTGATGTGGCAAAAATTATCGTATACAGGGTGGTCCATTGATCGTGACCGGGTCAAAAATCTCACGAAATAAGAGCCGAACGAAATAACTACGAAGAACGAAACTTGTCTAGCTTGAAGCGGGAAAGAAGATGGCGCTGTGGTTGGCCCGTTGCCGTAGGTCAAACGAATACAACTGCGATTTTGCAAATAGGTACCCGCAGTTTTTAATTACATATTCGTGCAGTACGTAAAGAAATATGAATGTTTTAGTTGGACCACTTGTTTCGCTTTGTGATAGATGGCGCTGTAATAGTCACAAACGTATAAGTACGTGGTATCACGTAACATTCCGCCAGTGCGGACGGTATTTACTTCGTGATACATTACCCGTGTTAAAGTGGACCGTTTACCAACTGCGGAAAAGGTCGATATCGTGTTGATGTATGGCTATTGTGATCAAAATGCGCAACGGGCGTGTGCTATGTGTGCTGCTCGGTATCCTGGACGACATCATCCAAGTGTCCGGACCGTTCGCCGGATAGTTACGTTATTTAAGGAAACAGGAAGTGTTCAGCCACATGTGAAACGTGAACCACGACCTGTAACAAATGATGATGCCCAAGTAGGTGTTTCAGCTGCTGTCGCGGCTAATCCGCACCTCAGTAGCAGACAAATTGCGTGAGAATCGGGAATCTGAAAAACGTCCGTGTTGGGAATGCTACATCAGCATCGATTGCACCCGTACCATATTTCTGTGCACCAGGAATTACATGGCGACGACTTTGAACGTCGTGTACAGTTCCTCCACTGGGCACAAGAGAAATTACGGGACGATGACAGATTTTTTGCACGCGTTCCATTTAGCGACGAAGCGTCATTCACCAACAGCGGTAACGTAAACCGTCATAATATGCACTGTTGGGCAACGGAAAATACACGATGGCTGCGAGAAGTGGAACATCAGCGACCTTGGCGGGTTAATGTATTGTGCGGCATTATGGGAGGAAGGATAATTGGCCCTATTTTATCGATGGCAATCTAAATCGTGCAATGTATGCTGATTTCCTACGTAATGTTCTACCGATGTTACTACAAGATGTTACACTGCATGATAGAATGGCGATGTACTTCCAACATGATGGATGTCCGGCACATAACTCGCGTGCGGTTGAAGCGGTATTGAACAGCATATTGCATGACAGGTGGATTGGTCGTCGAAGCACCATACCGTGGCCCGCACGTTCACCGGATCTGACGTCTCCGGATTTCTTTCTGTGGGGAAAGTTGAAGGATATTTGCTATCGTGATCCACCGACAACGCCCGACAACATGTGTCAGCGCATTGTCAATGCATGTGCGAACATTACGGAAGGCGAACTACTCGCTGTTGAGAGGAATGTCGTTACACGTATTGCCAAATGCATTGAGGTTGACGGACATCATTTTGAGCATTTATTGCACTAATGTGGTATTTACAGGTAATCACGCTGTAACAGCATGCGTTCTCAGAAATGATAAGTTGACGAAAGGTACATGTATCACATTGGAATAACCGAAATAAAATGTTCAAACGTAGCTATGTTCTGTATTTTAATTTAAAAAACCTACCGGTTACCAGCTGTTCGTCTAAAATTGTGAGCCATATGTGCGTGACTATTAGAGTGCCATGTATCAGAAAGCGAAAAAAGTGGTCCAACTAAAACATTCATATTTCTTTACGTACGACACGAATATGTAACAAAAAATGGGGGGTTCCTATTTTTTTAAAAAACGCAGTTGATATGTGCTTGACCAATGGCAGCGCCATCTAGGGGACCAACCATAGCGCCATCTGGTTTCCCTCTTGAAGCTAGACTAGTTTCGTTCTTTTTAGTTTTTTCGTCTGACGCTTATTTCATGAGATATTTGCCCCGGTCACGATCAATGGACCACCCTGTATACCACATCTATAAGCTTGACAATGGAACCTGTCAGTTAGCCCGAAGCGTACATGCGTGGTGCGAAGAGCACCTGGACGAATTTACCGTACTCCTTTGGCCATCAAACTCCGCGGAGTTAAACCCAGTCCGGAATCCACTGTTCGCGCCCTGGATCCTCAACCAACAAACCTAGCGCAGCTGCCCACAGCACTGGAGTCGGCGTGGCTCAACATACCTTCCAGAACCTTGTCAACTCTCTTTCTGCACGCCTGGTGGCGGCCCAAGCTGTGAAAGGTTTTTGACAGGTGGTCACATTAATACGACAGGACAGTGTATTTGTCCGGAGCGTCGCCTCGCATGGAAGTGAAACGCGGCAAACAAGCAGTTCAGACAAGAAGCTTCTGAAGTGTCGCGCTATAGATGATTGCTGAAGATTATAGGGGTTGACTGGGTAACTAATGAGGGGGTACCGAATAGAATCGAGGAGAAGAGAAGTTTAAACCACAGTCAATGAAGCAGGGATCAGCTAATGTGGTCCGCAGCTCGTGGTCTTGCGGTAGCGTTCTCGCTTCCCGCTGATAGGGTCCCGAGTTCGATTCCCGGCGGGATCAGGCATTTTCCATGCCTCGAAATGACTGGGTGTTGTTATGTCGTCACCATCATCATCATCATTCATCCCCAGGCAATGGGCCGGCCGGAGTGGCCGTGCGGTTCTAGGCGCTACAGTCTGGAACCGCGAGACAGCTACGGTCGCAGGTTCGAATCCTGCCTCGGGCATGGATGTGTGTGATGTCCTTAGATTCGTTAGGTTTAAGTAGTTCTAAGTTCTAGGGGACTGATGACCACAGAAGTTGAGTCCCATAGTGCTCAGAGCCATTTGAAGCAACCCAGGCAATGGCAAACCACCTCCGCTAGGACCTTGCCTAGTAAGGCGCTGCGGGTCTCCCGCATCGTCCCCTACGCTCCTCGGAGTACGGGACGTCATCATCATCATCATCATCATCATTAGCTAATCTGGCACATCCTGAGGTATCAGGGAATCGTCAGTTGGCAGTAAGGGCGGGGGAAGGGTGGGGGAGTGTCTGGGGTATAAACTGTAAAGAAAAAAACTAAAATTTGGCAACAGGAAGTAGGAAGAAGGAAGATATAGGTTGCAGCAGCTGGGCATAGATCAAGAGGCTTGCTGAAGCAGAGGGTGTTGACCTTACACTGTACGCATCCTTTAAGAACGGATTTTTCGAAATTCCATCAGTGAGTGGATGAAATAGGGGAAGAAGAGCTTTTTTTTCAAAAATGTCACTATTAAGACAGTTTTGAATCTAGACCTACTAGAATTGGTATTTAGTTTCTCGGTCAGAAGTAAAGAAATACGTGCTTCTTCAGCACTTTTGGAAATTTAACCCTATGAGGCTGAAGAAACCTTTTTTTTAAATATATCATTATTAAACAGATACCAACGTATTTCTTTATGCTACATCTATGAACGTTGCTATTTGACTTGTCATTTACAAATAAAAAAATGTGTGTGTTAGTGTTTTTGGAAATTCAATCCAAATGGCGTAAAATACGAGATGAGATTTTTTTATGAAAATATTTTGTTGTGTAAGCATTTTTAAAGCCGTATTTATGAAAATTTGAATGTGGCTTCGCAGTTAGAAATAAAAAAATGTGTGTTTCACTGTTTTTAGAAATTCAACCCCTATGGCGGTGAAATAGGAGACGAATGTTTTTATCAAAATATATCGTTCTGCAAGCATTTTTTAAGCTAATTCTTTGAAAATTGGTATTTGGCTTATCGGTTGAAATGAAAAAAAAAACAGTTTACTTTTTTTAAATTTAACCGCTAAGGGGGTGAAATAGGACTGATTCACTGACTAATCATTGCCCAGTCGAAACCGCTAAGCATAGAAACTTGAAATTCAGACAGGATGTGGATTTTGCACTGTAGCTAATGTCTGACTGAACTAAAGGGTATTAGTCTAGGAAAAGTTGTGAACCACTGCTTTAGACCGAAAAAGTAATGTCTTTCAACACTTTAGTTTTTGTAGGTACTTCATTGAACCACGAACTAATGTGTCAATGAGACAACTGCTATCGCTTATTTCTAACAATATCTTTTTATATAATTATGAAGTAGTTCTCAGTGCGCCATGAATGAGAGCTACAACACCTTCTCAGAAATGAAAGCTAGCTATGCACACTGAGGGTGACTCGTGTTACAAAACATGCTTGCCCTGCACCTGGTCTCTCCCTAACAATGCTTGTTTCATCTACACCCGGACTTAAAATCAACCAGATATATTATACTTAAGCCTACTGATTATAAATCACTTTACTACTGACTCCTTACTTCTGAACTAGTAGAAACTGGAATATTTCACACTGTCAGTGCTCCATATCTGACCACTGGCAACAATAATAAACCCCATGGAGGCCTAGGAAAAGAATAGGCCTTCCGTATGTTCTATGTTTATGTTGGTAACGCCACGTAACGCTCTATATGAAAATCACTGTCTGCTGTGTGAAGGCTGTGGCTGGTTTGCGTTGTTGAAGTATATGCTATTGTAGTGTTGGGCAGTTGGATGTGAACAGCGCGTAGCGTTGCGCAGTTGGAGGTGAGCCGCCAGCAGTGGTGGATGTGGGGAGAGAGATGGCGGAGTTTTGAGAGCGGATGATCTGGACGTGTGTCCATCAGAAACAGTATATTTGTAAGAACGGATGTCATGAACTGGTATATATATTATAACTTTTGAACACTATTAAGGTAAATACATTGTTCTCTATCAAAATCTTTCATTTGCTAACTATGCCTATCAGTAGTTAGTGCCTTCAGTAGTTAGAATCTTTTATTTAGCTGGCAGAATTGGCGCTCGCTGTATTGCAATAGTTTGAGTAACAAAGATTTAAATGAGGTAAGTGATTCATGAAAAGTATAGGTTACTGTTAGTCAGGGCCATTGTTTTGTAGGGATTTTTGAAAGTCAGATTGCGTTGCGCTAAAAAATATTGTGTGTCAGTTTAGTGATGATCAGAATAAGTAAAGAGAGAAATGTCTGAGTACGTTCAGTTCTGCTCAGCTGATTTAAGATCAAATAATGTAAGAGGTTTATCAGCACAGTAATTCATAAATTTTTCTAAGGGGACGTTTCAAATGGTAACGACACTGCTAGCCACACGGAAAATGATTTAAATCCAAATAGAGGTGTTTTGCAGGATATGCTTCCTGCAACCACTCTAGAAGGAAAACAAGACAGAGGATGGGATGGTCAGATGAACTTAACCGACACCTCATGTTCCGTTATTACCAAGCAACAAACTTAGGAACCAACACAATTGGATACAGATCACAAGTATACACAAAATTTATTACCAGATACCCAGAATTAAAATTTTTAACAGAACAACGACTAGCTGATCAGATCCGTGTAATAATAAAAAATAACAGGATACCCCAGTCAGAATTAGAAAACATCAAACAAGTACAACAAATACAGGAACAAAATAATGTGCAATCAGAAGAAGAAGAAATTACAGTAATGGACTCAAACATCCCAGAGCAAACAAACAAAGAACACCACGCATCAATTAAACAATCAGAGGAAAACGAAATTTTAAGACAGCCACCAGAACAAGGACAAATTGAACACGAAGTGACACACATGTTAGATATAGAAGAAAAATTCCAGCTAACATATATAGAATACAAAGACACAAGTACAGACATTAGACCATTCTTGCATAGACCACCAAATAACCCACAAGTCGAAACAACAATAACAACTGTCAACACAATCATACACAACAAAATAAATGAAAATACAACTATGAAAGAGTTACAACTACTGGTTTATATACGAGCACTCACTACACTAAATATACACACTAGGCACGGATCAGAACAAACCAACACACAGAAGAAACCCACAAAACCAGCATGGCAACACAGGCTACAGATCAGAATAGATAAACTGAGAAAAGACATCAGACAGCTAACACAATTTATAAGAAATGAAATATCAAACAAAAAACGAAAAAGGTTAGGTAAAATGTCACAAGAAGAAGCGATAGAGCAATTAGATGAAAAGAAGCAGAAATTACAAGCATTGGCCAAACAGCTTAGAAGATACAAAAAAAGTGAAAATAGAAGGAAACAAAACCAACCATTCAACAGAAACCAAAAGAAATTTTATCAGACAATAGATAACACACACATTAAAATAGACAACCCACCAAACATAACAGACATGGAACACTTCTGGAGCAACATATGGTCAAACCCATTGATAATTTTGCAACATGAAGTCATCCAAGCAATTAATTCTACGCACAATTGGAAAGCCCCTGGAAAAGATAAAATAGCAAATTTCTGGCTAAAGAAGTTCACCTCAACACATTCACATCTAACTAAATTATTTAGCAGTTACATTGCAGACCCATACACATTCCCTGATACACTTACACATGGAATAACTTATCTGAAACCTAGAGATCAAGCAGACACAGCAAACCCAGCTAAATATCGCCCCATAACATGCCTACCATCAATATACAAAATATTAACTCCAGTCATTACACAGAAATTAATGACACATACAACACAGAACAAAATTATAAATGAAGAACAAAAAGGCTGTTGCAAAGGAGCACGAGGATGTAAAGAGCAACTGATAATAGATACAGAGGTGACACATCAAGCTAAAACCAAACAAAGGTCGCTACACTATGCATACATTGATTACCGAAAAGCTTTTGATAGTGTACCCCACTCATGGTTACTACAAATATTGGAAATATACAAAGTAGATCCTAAATTGATACAGTTCCTAAACATAGTAATGAAAAATTGGAAAACCACACTTAATATCCAAACAAATTCAAATAATATCACATCACAGCCAATAGAGATTAAGCATGGAATATACCAAGGAGACTCATTAAGTCTACTATCCAACATGCTAAATAATACAAATTATGGATACAATATTACTGGAACATACCAAAACAAAATCACACATTTGCTATACATGGATGATCTGAAACTACTGGCAGCAACAAATCAACAACTCAACCAATTACTAAAGATAACAGAAGTATTCAGCAATGATATAAATATGTCTTTTGGAACAGATAAATGTAAGAAAAATAGCATAGTCAAGGGAAAACACACTAAACAAGAAGATTACGTATTGGATAACCACAGCGACTGCATAGAAGTGATGGAAAAAACAGATGCCTATAAATATCTAGGATGCAGACAAAAAATAGGAAAAGATAATACAAATATTAAAGAAGAACTAAAAGAAAAATATAGACAAAGACTAACAAAAATACTGAAAACAGAATTGACAGCAAGAAACAAGACAAAAGCTATAAATACTTATGCTATACCAATATTGACCTACTCATTTGGAGTAGTGAAATGGAGTAACACAGACCTAGAAGCACTCAATACAGTTACACGATCACAATGCCACAAATATAGAATACATCACATACATTCAGCAACAGAAAGATTCACATTAAGCAGAAAGGAAGGAGGAAGGGGATTTATCGACATAAAAAACCTACATTATGGACAGGTAGACAATTTAAGAAAATTCTTTCTAGAACGAGCAGAAACTAGCAAAATACACAAAGCAATCACTCATATAAATACATCGGCTACACCATTGCAATTTCATAACCACTTCTACAACCCTTTAGATCACATAACATCAACAGATACAAAGAAAGTAAATTGGAAAAAGAAAACACTACATGGCAAGCACCCGTATCATCTAACACCGCCACACATCGATCAAGACGCATCCAACATGTGGCTAAGAAAAAACAATATATACAGTAAGACGGAAGGATTCATGATTGCAATACAGGATGAAACAATAAACATCAGATATTACAGCAAGCATATTATTAAAGATCCAAATACCACAACAGATAAAAGGAGACATTGCAAACAACAAATAGAAACAGTAGATCACATCACAAGTGGATGTACAATACTAGCAAATACAGAATACCCCAGAAGACATGACAATGTAGCAAAAATAATACATCAACAACTTGCCATTCAACATAAACTAATAAAACAACACATTCCCACATACAAGTATGCACCACAAAATGTACTGGAGAATGATGAATACAAATTATACTGGAACAGAACCATTATAACAGATAAAACAACACCTCATAATAAACCTGACATCATACTCACCAATAAAAAGAAGAAATTATCACAACTAATCGAAATATCCATACCCAATACAACAAATATACAGAAGAAAACAGGAGAAAAAATTGAAAAATACATCCAACTGGCTGAGGAAGTAAAGGACAAGTGGCATCAGGATAAAGTTGACTTTATACCAATTATACTATCAACTACAGGAGTCATTCCACACAATATCCACCAGTACATCAACGCAATACAGCTACATCCCAACTTATATATACAACTACAGAAATCTGTAATTATTGATACTGTACAGTTAAAAGAAAGTCATGCTTGATCAAGGTCCGCATCACTTTCCATTTTTAACCAAACATAACGTCTGAGACAGGAAAGAGAAACAATAATAATAATAATACAGCGTAAGCCATACAGTAGTGTAGTGGTCATTATATAGATATTGTTGTGTTATGCTGCCAATTAGTTCATTTATTATTGGGAAGTGTATAATGAATAGGTTTACCAGTTTATTTAATGGAAATGTAGGACACATTGGTAAACAATGTAGGACATTTGCCAAAAATGTAAGACATTATCGCTCAATGAAAAAGATTATGTAAATTTCAAATTTAAATGCTATTTATAATACCCACAGGCATATACAATAATGTTTTTTTTTAATTCTGACACATACAATGTTAAATGTGATAATCAACAGCAGTCAGTTATATTTCTCTGAAGAACTAATCCTGTGCAAAATTTAGCTTGTTTGAAATATAATCAAAAAATTCCAAACAACTGACCTTTTTAAAATTATGCCTTACAAAAACAATACCTTTGACCGAATCAACAGACAATCTATTCCTTTCATCTGTCCACTGTGCTCTTGTTAGTGAAAATAGTCTTTCAACATTAGCATTATGTGCAGAAATGGCAAAAAAATTTCTGAATTAGTTGCAATAGTTCAGAATGGCAGTCTTCATGCTTGCTACCACTAAAATATCTAACCCTCTTACGTCACTGAATTTGCATTTTCGTTTCGGCATTTCAGCTTGTAAAAAAAGCACAAGGTTGAGAGTGGGCGCAGAGCTAAAGGAACTTTATGAAAGAGAAGGTGAGCACTTACGCAACAAAATTTTAACTAGGATTCACTATTATGAGGTAGAATCAGAAATACAAAGCATGTAGTGGAAGCACACCAACTCGCTTGTCAACAAAAATTTCAAAAACCAAGCATCAACAGGAAAAGTTATGTTGATGGTGTTTTGGGATGCTGAAGTTCCAGCTTTTTGTGATTATCTCGAAGAGCAGCGTACAATGAACAGCCAATACCACTCCGATTTGCGTTTAAAAAAGATGAAGCCAGCCATGAGAGAGAGATGTCATGGATCTGAGAGGGGAGTTGTGATTCTCCAACAAGACAACGCACATCCTCATATTGCTCAACTAACCCGTGAAACCGTCGACAAAATGGGCTGGGAAGTTTTGCTTCATCGCCTTTACAGTCCTGATTTAGCACCTAGTGATTTCCATTTGTTTGGTGCACTAAAGGAAGCATTACGTGGGAAGAGGTTCCAGGACAACGAGGACGTGAAAAAGTTGGTGGGAAATTAGTTCAAACATCAAGGTAATGGGTCCTTTGCAGCCAGAATAAAAAAAGCTTGTAGGCCGTTGGAAAAAGTTCATAAATGTTCAAGGGTATTATGTTGAAAAGTAGAAAAAGTATTGTTTTGTAAAAATATACCCTTTTTCTCCAGACCAATTTGTCTCTTTGGTTATTGAATAAGCCTCGTACTAGTTATTCGAAAAAATGTAATTATTGCTAAGTCATTAAATCAGTATTACAGACTTAAGGCAAGCCACTCCGTCATAAGGCCACATGTGGCCCACCGGCACGGTCCGACCGCCGTGTCACTCTCAGCTGAGAATGCGGATGGGAGGGGCTTGTGGTCAGCACACCACTCTACCGATCGTTATGATGGTTTTCTTTGACCGGAGCCGCTACTATTCGGTCGAGTAGCGCCTCCATTGGCATAACGAGGCTGAGTCCACACCGAAAAATGGCAACAGCCCATGGCGGCCCAGATGGTCACCCATCCAAGTGCCAGCCACGCCCGACAGCGCTTAACTTCGGTAATACGACGGAAACCGGTGTATCCACTGCGGCAAGACCGTTGCCGTTACAGACTTAGGAAATAATGATAACGCTAATCATCTTTTGTCAACAATTCAGTACTGTGATCAAAACACAATTGAACCATTTTGTTTTTACCCCTGGATGGAAACCACTGCACTATAGCAATGAGTGGCTTATGAGGAACTGCTCGGCCAGTGCACGCCAGTCTTTGTAACTGTTTGCGCTCAGTGGCTGTGCGAAGCCAGACTTCTGGTAGCGCACTCGGACTCACCGTACTCATTTTATGGTGACGGGTCTGCATGTCGTGGCATCTGGTGAGTAATTCAACAAACTCATATACAGGGCATCCCTATCATAGAGTGTTCGTCAAACAGTTCTCGCATCTTGGACGTGTTGAAATCGCATTGTAGGATCTTGCACAAGAACTGAAGTCCTAGTGCCGAAGCTGCGAATTTGAGAGGTGGCTTGCCTTTACAATGCACACAGTGACTTCCCCCTCTCATATTTCTGTCTTACTCTGAGTAATTCGATTTGGGGAAGAATAGCCGAGTATGGTCATTACAAGGCTAGTATTGAGAACCCATAAGATCTGATTATTTTCCTCTCAAATTGCATGCAGTGAAGAGTTCCTATTTCTTCCCACGGCGCGTCTCTCATCACCTGTGTGGACTGGAAAGACAGGAGTGTTCTGCTGGGGATGAAAGAGTTAAGCCGACGGGTGTGAGGGAGCCGAGTGGATACTGTCCAGACGCCGACATTGTCATATGAGCGGGGGCGACACGCCCACAGCGACCTGAAGAAGCGGTTGGGACTAGAGATTTAGTTACTCTGCAGAAACTTATTGAAAACACTTTCTGGCGGGCTATGAGCGAGGCGTGGGAATGACTTGTGTTCCCAAGCAGTCTTGGCGGGCAAATTTCTACAAATTCATAACTGTGATTGGCTTGACTTGGGGATAGCTCTGTGACATAGCAAAATCGGCGCAGAAATTGGAGCCAGGTATCTCCACTGGTGGAATAGTAGTGCTTCGGCAATAGAGTGGAATTTTCCGCCGGTTTCCGAGTTGCTGAATGGAACGTTTAACCACGGCCACTGTCGTGGGGGCGGCAATGTTCTGTGTTCGGCTTGTACGGGTGCTCTTGAGAGGGTCGGCTCTCGCCTTTCGCTCGGAGTGGGTTACAAGACTGAGCTCTCGCTGCTCTGAACAGCTTGCCTTCCGTTGGCTGTCTAATATACTTTCATTCAATTGTAACTGTTTGACGAAGTTGCTGAAGTTCCGACTTCAACGAAACTTTCCAAGTACAGTTGGCAATTGAGCGTTCTGCGTACAAGCGGCCTATGTTGTCCGTTCTGAGCAGTTTTGGCTAAAGTTGACTGTATCGGAGTTACTGTGTGACTTCGCTTGTTAAAATCAATCACTGTACCGTCAGTGATTGTGTGGCGAGCCTTCTTCGTCTCCCTCAGAGGCGCATTTGTATTGATAGGAAGTCTTTAGTCTGGAACAACCAGACCAGGATAATTTGTTTCGGGATATACTCGCGACATTATCATCACCACGACGGGACGTCGAAGCAACCAGCCTTCGCCTCCGGTACGCCAGATCATGTCCTTAGAGTTAAGAAGACGGCTTGGTAATGTACATCCGCAGAAATGGCAAATCAAGGAATTTTGCTAGGTAATAATGATAGCTCAGCAGAGCGCGCCTGTTCGTCTTTCTCTAACTTTGTTCTGTCTTGGTTGTTCATTGTCTTAGTTATCACTACTGTAGCAGCAATGAATGCTGGGTTGGCTGTGTTTCTCTTAAGATTTGAGTTGCAAGGAATTAGCTCCACATACCACTTGGTCATAAATGTCGCAAGCAAGTTTGTGGACAACTTCATCTTCACAGCATGTATTTGAGTATCCAATTTGACATATTGTAAATTTGTCATGTGTTTTGTTTATTATTTTGAGTTTAGTCATAATAAATCAAATTGTTATTTTGGACAGAACTTTCATTCTGTAGATCGGTAGAGCAACCCTTTCATTTCCCATCAAATTAAGTTCTGTTGTCGTGGTCGTGATCTTCAGTCCTGAGACTGGTTTGATGCAGCTCTCCATGCTATTCTATCCTGTGCAAGCTTCTTCATCTCCCAGTACCTACTGCAACCTACATCCATCTGAATCTGTTTAGAGTATTCATCTCTTGGTCTCCCTCTACGATTTTTACCCTCCACGCTGCCCTCCAATGCTAAATTTGTGATCCCTTGATGCCTCAAAACATGTCCTACCAACCGATCCCTTCTTCTAGTCAAGTTGTGCCACGAACTTCTCTTCTCCCCAATCCTATTCAATACCTCCTCATTAGTTATGTGATCCACCCACCTTATCTTCAGCATTCTTCTGTAGCACCACATTTTGAAAGCTTCTATTCTCTTCTTGTCCGTACTAGTTATCGTCCATGTTTCACTTCCATACATGGCTACACTCCATACAAATAATTTCAGAAACGACTTCCTGACACTTAAATCTATAGTCGATGTTAACAAATTTCTCTTCTTCAGAAACGCTTTCCTTGCCATTGCCAGTCTATATTTTATATCCTCTCTACTTCGACCATCATCAGTTATTTTGCTCCCCAAATAGCAAAACTCATCTACTACTTTAAGTGTCTCATTTCCTAATCTAATTCCCTCAGCATCACCCGATTTAATTTGACTACATTCCATTATCCTCGTTTTGCTTTTGTTGATGTTCATCTTATATCCTCCTTTCAAGACACTGTCCATTCCGTTCAACTGCTCTTCCAAGTCCTTTGCTGTCTCTGACAGAATTACAATGTCATCGGCAAACCTCAAAGTTTTTACTCCTTCTCCATGAATTTTAATACCTACTCTGAATTTTTCTTTTGTTTCCTTTACTGCTTGCTCAATATACAGATTGCATAACATCGGGGAGAGGCTACAACCCTGTCTCACTCCTTTCCCAACCACTGCTTCCCTTTCATGCCCCTCGACTCTTATAACTGCCATTTGGTTTCTGTACAAACTGTAAATAGCCATTCGCTCCCTGTATTTTACCCCTGCCACCTTTAGAATTTGAAAGAGAGTATTCCAGTCAACATTGTCAAAAGCTTTCTCTAAGTCTACAAATGCTAGAAACGTAGGTTTGCCTTTTCTTAATCTTTCTTCTAAGATAAGTCGTAAGGTTAGTATTGCCTCACGTGTTCCAACATTTCTACGGAATCCAAACTGATCTTCCCCGAGGTCCGCTTCCACCAGTTTTTCCATTCGTCTGTAAAGAATTCGCGTTAGTATTTTGCAGCTGTGACTTATTAAACTGATAGTTCGGTAATTTTCACATCTGAATCAAGTTCTATCAAATTAAATTACTGCAGGTGCCAAACTCTTCTCTACTACACTTGCAGAGTCCATTACAGTCAGTTCGCGTTTCTTCTTAATCCATGTGCAACAGCAAAAGTGGGAGTTAGGAAAAGGGGGGGGGGGAGGCTTAGAGCATCATTTCCATATGAAGATTCGAGAAGAATTTAGTGTTAAATACACTGCTAGCCCCGCCCCCTCGCGAATTCTAAACGTACATTGACTAAATGAACAAACTGTATTGAAACAGCAGTAGGCGAATTTGATTACTATGTTTTCCGATCTCTTTATCAGTAGTACAAATAACCAGCGGAAAAATGCTCCTATTGGAGCACAAGAAATGCGAATTTGCTGCTCAAAAAAATTAGTCATAAACAGTCTATATCACAATGCTTGTTTTATTTAAAATGATCGGACTCGGCGTAGTCTTAGGCCATGAACAGTACTGTGAAGAACATAAATCGTGCCAGTTACACAAAGAAGTCAGGGACAAACTTATCGGTACTTATTAAAATAGAGGAGTGGTTGCCTATAAACTGAAGTTGACTATGTCCAGAGCAGTCAGTAGACCTCAGACGCTGAAACTGCTGCCGCTGGCTGGACAGCATTGCACTGTACGGATTTGGTTCAAATGGCTCTGAGCACTATGGGACTTAACATCTATGGTCATCAGTCCCCTAGAACTTAGAACTACTTAAACCTAACTAGCCTAAAGACATCACACAACACCCAGCCATCACGAGGCAGAGAAAATCCCTGACCCTGCCGGGGAATCGAACCCGGGAACCCGGGCGTGGGAAGCGAGAACGCTACCGCACGACCACGAGATGCGGGCACGGATTTGGTGTTGTATGACGTCAAGGTCAGGCAATCAGGGACGATTTACATAATTTTAGATACCAAGTTCAGTCCAGATGAGTCCGCCAATGTTATACGAAATTTCGTATTATTCACACCACAGTGTAGTTTCTGTGTTGTCATCATAAGTGATAATTATTTCACATAAATCCATTTGTTTATTCTATACACACATTCTATTGATTAAATAGCCGATGCTATGGATATATTATACTTGCTAGATAAATTACTTACAGCAGAGGGTACTACAAGAAATAAGAGGAATAATTTTTAAATAATCTTATTACAGCTACTGTTTTTAACAACCTGTTCTGTCCTTCACGCATTACTTTTTTATAATTATTCACTTTCAGATAAACTGTATCTTCAGATGACACCTACTTTATGTAAAGCGTTCCTCATTGGCGGACTTTGACGTCATACAGCACAAACACTCCCTCACCGGATCCATAACAACGCATTGTTGCCTAGTCAACAGCAGCACTACCAGCGACTGAGGTCTACTGATTGTTCTGGTCATCGTCAACTTCAGTTGATAAGTAACGACTCTTCGATTTCAGTAAGTGTAAACTATTTTATTTTAAGTCTCTGACTTCTTTATGTAACTAGCACGACTTCAATCCGTCCCTATGTCTCTGACTTCTTTGTGTAACTGGCACAATTTCAATCCTTCACAGTGCTATTCTGAAGGTGGCCTAGGACTAGGCCGGAACCGGTCATTTTAAATAAAACAACCATTGCAATCTAGACCGCGTTTCACTAATTTTATATAGCTTACAAATCGCTGTTCTCCGAAAATCGTACCAAAAAACTGGAATCTGCTGGTGTTTAAAGGACAGACTGAAAAGTGGGGTACCAGATGCCTCATTCAACCCTTCGAAACACTTTGAAAAATCTTCCCAAAAATTTCGGAATACGAACATGCGCGCGCTTTTTTATGCTCCACTGGCTCCATTACTTTCCTCTGTCACACATCTTGAAAGAACTTCATAGGTGAGTAAAATTTTGATAGTTCAATTACGTGAAATTCAAAAAAAAAGGGAACTAATTTTTTATCTCACACGGACTGTACGTAGTGACGGCGAAAATATACAAACATCAAAAAAAGTTTTGCATCACCCCGGTTCCCAGAACTCCTGAAGATAGACGTTCACTGTGGGTATTGTAACACAGACACAGTCCCTTTGACTGTTCACAGGTTTTACTAAATCCGCCTGAAGACGTAAACAACCATGCATGAGCAGCGTCTATTAGACGCAGGGGGTCTGACATCCTACCAGTTCCAGTCATTTCACCAGGAAGGAGATACACGGCTCGTGTTGTCTGTAGTTCAACCACGCCTAGACTTTTTGCCAGGAAGGTCTCTCGACAAGGGAAGTATCAAGGCGTCTCGGAGTGAACCAAAGCGATGTTGTTCGGACATGGAGGAGATACAGAGAGACAGGAACTGTCGATGACATACATCGCTCAGGCCGCCCAAGGCATACTACCGCTACCTACGGTTTATGGCTCTGAGGAACCCTGACAGCAACGCCACCATGTTGAATAATGCTGTGCGCAATAGGCTGCATGATGCGCAACTTCAGTCCCGACGTCCATGGCGAGGTCCATCTTTGCAACCACGACACCGTGCAGCGCAGTACAGATGGGACCAAGAACATGCCGAATGGGCCACTCAGCATTTGGCATCACGTTATCTTCACCAAAGAGTGTCGCATATGCCTTCAACCAGACAATCGTCAGAGACGTATTTGAAGGCAATCCGCTCAGGCTGAACGCTTTAGACACACTGTCAAACGAGTGCAGCATGGTGGAGGTTCCCTGCTGTTTTGGGGTGGCACTATGTGGGGCCGACGTACGTCAGTGGCTGTACGATACGTGAATGCCATCCTCCCACCGACAGGGGAATCTTATCGGCAGCATGTTGGCGAATCATTCGTCTTCATGGACGTCAATTCGCGCCCCCATGGTGCACATCTTATGAATGGCTTCCTGCAGGATAACGACATCGCTCGACTAGAGCGGCCAGCATGTTCTCCAGACATGAACCCTATCGAACATGCCTGGGGTGGATTGAAAAGGGTTGTTTATGGACGAGATGACCCACTGACCACTCTGGGGGATCTACGCCAAATCGCCTTTGAGGAGTGGGACAATCTGGTCCAACAGTGCCTTGATGAACTTTTGGATAATGTGCTATACAGGCATGTATCAATGCAAGAGGATGTGCGACTGGATATTAGAGGCACCGGTGTGTTCAGCAATCTAGACCACCACCTCTGAAGGTCTCGCTGTATGGTGGTACAACATGCAGTGTGTGCTTTTCATGAGCAATAAAAAGGACGGAAATGATGTTTATGTTGATCTCTATTACAGTTTTCGGTGCAGGTTCCGGAACTCTCGGAACCGAGGTGATGCAAAACTTTTTTTGATGTGTCTAGTAGAAAACCATGTTTTATGGATTTTGTGAGGAACTGCCCATGAACTAATGGTCCTTCCATAAGTTCCGTCAAGCCTACCGCGGACCACATCAAATGCGAAAAGAACCAGCAGATCCGCTGCGTTTGTCAAAGTAGGAGGAAGTGTGTAATATTGGTAGTTTGACCTTGTGCTGTAGGATAGAGGCAGTTCTGTTGGGTATACAAATTGTCCAGGACTATTCAAAATAGTTGACCCCACCTTCCTATCACCAACAGTACTCGAGGTGTGAGTCTTGGAACAACCCCGTTTTTATGTGTGGCGTTTTGCAACAATAACTAGGTAGCGCATCGTGCCATATACATACCGATCATCACGCCACCTTCCCTACACGAAGGCCTTATCAAATCCACCGTAACATAAGTGGCTTAACGAAAATTAGCTGCAGGCACTATTGACAAGAATTTATTTGCATCAGTTCCTAGTGATAATCCCGATGTTTGGGATCCCACACGTGGCTTTGCGACACATTAGGATGAAGCTGGAAGTAGCTTATCCGCAATGGTCAACTCGAGAGTCCAGGTAGTCGGTCGTGGCTGTTTTAACTGCGTTTGTCTCGCCGGTGTAGGAAACTGCTCCGAACCTTTTGCAATGATGGCGAGCACCGTAAGCTTTTTTTTAATGAATCTCGGAATAAAGGTGTCGTAAAACGCGAAACAAGACTAAAATTAGCCGTGCTGTAAAAGCGGGAGAGGTTCTGCCGAGGCAGCTACACACACACACACACACACACACACACGCACGCACGCACGCACACACACACACACACACACACACACACACAGAGAGAGAGAGAGAGAGAGAGAGAGAGAGAGAGAGAGAGAGAGGCCGAGGTAAAGAGAGACGAGCAGAAACAAAATTTCGCCAATACGTAATCAGGCGTAGAGGAACAGCATCTGGCCGCCAAGTGTACATCCGTATACACACACAGGGACAGAGGATGGCCTGTAGCATGGCACCTCTCATTAAAACCTGCTTTGCAGGACTGCCCACGCACACAGACACCCACGCACACACACACTCGCAGACATCACACACGCCTGTGACAGCCCTATGGGACAGGTGAGAAGGGAGGGGTGTGGGCTGGTCGATGTCAGTGTCGTACGCGCGCCTGTCTCGGCAGTGCCTCTGTGTGTGCGTATACACACATTTGTGCGTGCGAACAAACGGGACGAATCCCGCCGCCGCCGCCGCAGTCGCCGCCAATCGCAAATTTTCTCTCCCGCGACCAGAAGAGAGAGACGCCGGTGCCTTTGATCACGGCGTACCCCGCTCACGCACATGACGCACGCACACGGACACACGCACAGCCACAATCAGCGCGCGGCGCGAGTGGTTTTGATGAAACTCCAGCGCGGCGGAAGACGAGCGGGTATAGGAAGGGAAGGACGCGGCGGCGGCGGAAAATAAAAGCGGGTGTATAGGGTTGACGGAGGGGGGGTGTGTGGTGTGGTGGGGGAAGAGGCGGACTAATGAGAGACGGACGCGGCGGCGGCGACATGTGACGCTAACTACGGCTGCAGGCAGGCAAGGGATTATTTTCCGGGTCCTCCAAACGGCGCGGCCACCTGCCAGCCGGTGGCGGTGGTGGGGGGCAGGTGTCGCTGATGAAGGGCGAGCCGAGAGCTCTGCGAAAGCTGGGACACAGCAGAGGCGGCGGGCGGGGGTGTTTCGCGTCTCCCTCCTGCCCACTGCTGCCTGCTGCTCACACTGGACACAAGCAATAAGGTGTCACATCGTCTCAAAAATACTAGAGAGTTAACTGTTAACGTCGCATAGTGCTCATCCAATAGCTTTGGAGGTATAATGAGTACAAGGTTTATTTAATATTAAAAATAAGGTAAGGGGCTGTAACATTATCTCTACCAAATTTCATCTACTTAGGAATTTTTGGTTCTCACAGTTGGTAACAAATGTTTAGCTGCATGCATATTTGTGACATCTGTCCACCGTGCTGTTGAGAGAGTGCCGGCCAGAATGGCCGAGCGGTTCTAGGCGCTACAGTCTGGAACCGCGCGACCGCTTCGGTCGCAGGTTCGAATCCTGCCTCGGGCATGGATGTGTGTGATGTCTTTAGGTTAGGTTTAAGTAGTTCTAAGCTCTAGGGGATTGATGACCTAAGAAGTTAAGTCCCATAGTGCTCAGAGCCAATTTGTTGAGAGTGTATGTTGTGTGGAGATGTGTAGCTTGCATCTATGAGTAAATTATTTATTTTTTTAATCTGAGAAGAGATAGTATAGCAGTCAAACTAACAGCCTGAAATTCCTAATGTGAGGAACGGTTTGTGTCCAAATATTGGGGTGTATTTCAGCCATGTGTTTTAGTTTCTGGTGTGTAATCCTTACACTCAAGGGTTTGGCCTATGTCCCTGTAGCGGCCGATATAATAAATCTGGAGAAGTTCGTAATTTAGTCCCTCTCACAGTTCCCATTTTCGACCCAGGGGCGATATTTAGAACTGTTATTAAACACTGGATTTATTTGGTGTTCATAAAAATTATTTTACTTTTTTGATACGGGTGAAAAGGAGAGAAATGGATTTGCTGTACGAAATATTTAGTTTGTTATCACGAAACATGGTGTTTAGCTTCATAGTCATACAAATTCATATGGTACACATCAGTGGATGCCTGAAAAAACTTTAAAGGCTTGTTCATTCATGACATTCAAGTGATTCACATTGGTGAAACTGCCTGATAATGTTGAAAAGGAATAATATGTTTTAATTAATTGTACTTCAGAGAATTTTTGTGAGGGACAATATTATGAACTACTTCTGTTCAAATGGTTCAAATGGCTCTGAGCGCTATGGCACTTAACATCTGAGGTCATCAGTCCCCTCGAACTTAGAACTACTTGAACCTAACTAACCTAAGGACATCACACACATCCATGCCCAAGGCAGGATTCGAATCTGCGACCGTAGCGGTCGCGCTGTTCCAGACTGAAGCGCCTAGAACCGCTCGGCCACAGCGGCCGTTTTTGCAGTATAAATTTTATGTCAAATACTGGCTTTAGCATGTTACAGCAATTTAACTATAAACTAAACTGGAGCAAAACATATGAATATTTATAACAATTTGTAGACTTTTCCATAACCTTTTGGGAGTTACACAGGTCCTAGCATACTCGGGAGATGAAATTTGGGCCTCTTGCTTTATGGGAAGCGGAAGGTCTTGTCAGATAACACATGCAACGCTCTCGATAAATTTTCTTCCGAGTCAAGATAAATTACAACTGGTGTTCCACAGGGTTCTATTCTGGAACCACTCCTCTTACTGTTATTCATGAATAATCTCCCGTATTACACTCACACCAGAAGTTGCTCTCCTTCTGATCAGCCAAGTATTATAATCAGGCCCAACAGAGGTGAAATATTAAATATTCAAAAGTTTTATTGATTCGTCTTTGGTAAATGCTCAACTACTTGTTCAAATAACTTACAGGAATGCAGCCATGTGATGTCTTTGATAACTGTCACTATTTCGACCAGTGTACACCCTATCCTTTTCATGGCACAAATGCAGAAAGAAATAGCTCTGCAAGAGACACTTATCACTAGCGCCAAGACGACTGACTTCAGGACTTATCGACAATGAATACTAACAACAAAGAGGTGAGGTAGCATTATCTCTGTCTCTCTGGTTTTTTGTTTTTTTCTTTTTATTCCCTTCTTCAGGGAACAGGGCAGTATTCCACGCAGAACTGAAGCAAAAATCTCCATGTCTATTTACGATATCACTGCTTTCTTAATAACAGTGTCTCAAATGGTCCAAATGGCTCTGAGCACTATGGGACTTAACACTTGAGGTCATCAGTCTCCTAGAACTTAGAACTACTGAAACCTAACTAACCTAAGGATATCAGACACATCCATGCCCGAGGCAAGATTCGAACCTGCGACCGTAGCGCTCGCTCGGTTCCAGACTGAAGCGCCTAGAACCGCTCGGCAACAGTGTCTCAACAGCTGAAATTGCACAGCAGCATGTCAGTATTGTTATATTTCAAAGAGCGACCAGTGCCAGGGCCGTGTTCTGTAACGGCAGATTTTCTCTGGTGTTGTAAGCGTGGGTGACGCCTATGCGCTGTACATCAGTCCTCCACAGTCCTGATGGGCTGGCCAATATATGACATAACACAACTGCAAGGAACATTTTTTTTTTATGCTGGGAGAAACTCAAGTTTCCCATGGTCTACCACTCACTTACTGACATTACACGATCTGTCCCAATCACCACGCTTAGATACAAGGCCCTGCTTCAAACGGACTCCGTTCCCTGCTATCTACCACCTGGCGCCCTCTATGCCGAACTGCAGCAAGTCCTCAAGGTTTCCACCTCTCCACCTTTTATTTGGGCAACCTAGTGTTTTTTTTACTGTGAAGAGTAAAGTCTGTCGACTTCAAAGGCCGTCGATGTTTACCTGTCCAAGTTCTAAACGTTCTGCATGGTGTCTGCTTGTTCTACATCGAGTCTCCCTACCACTTTCGCGCAACGACGCTCTGAGCGTGTTTTTTAGGGAATTGACTAGTTTGAATCTGGGACCTGTTGCTGGTAAGGTGACGCCAGACCACACATGACATGTAGAGTTCAGAAGAGTTCAGTGAGACTAGCGATGATATAATCAAATACTTAATGATTTCAGCGTCAGCTCCACTGCACTCCCTGTAAAAGAATCTTAATACTAACTAAATTTAGTGGAAGGGGTTCAAGGCTTTCCTATTTTTAGTTAGCTGGTAAAATAACGTCGAAAAAGCAGTTAAGTTTACCACTGGAAATTTTATTCTACTCACAAAACATCGTTTATAAATTGCACTATTGATAAAAGGAAATGTTTTAATACAGGATGGTAAAAACCGACTGTGTTCAACAAAAATGTGAACGAATATTCCCTGAATGGGTTTCCAAGTTCTACAATGGATCGAAGGATGCCTATGCCATATCACATCTATAATCTAGGTTTAAATTAAGTTTCACAAAAGAGAAAACTATCAAAATGGTCTACAGTGACCTTCAATTATCTTTAATTACTTATCTAACTTGCCGTAAATTACAGTGGCTGATGTGGCTTCTCAATAGCTATATAACAGAAAAATCATTGCGTTTCAGATTTTTACTTCAAGTGGCAAATGTGAACACCATGAGCTTTAATTGACGATCGACACTAGTATTACGTAAAGGGGATGTAACAGATGAGGCTTCTGCAGTTCTGAGTGAAGCCTTATGCGCTCAAAAATGCGGCATCGCGTGCGTTCATTACCTTGTCGGTGTTCGTCAGGGGGCGGCGGCCGGTGCAGCTCCGCTCACCTCACCGTCTCGGAAGCAACTCTCTCCTAACTTCTCCTTACTACAATTTACCGAAGTTGGTTTAAAAAAAAACTATCTGGCTGTGTTTTCATCTGACCAATCAGGGTCTCAATGTTAACCTTAAGCTCCGCCTACAAAAATTCTGTCTATCCAGTGAGAAATGTTATACTTTTCGTGGTGGGGCAATGTTTTTAAAGTTTGCAATGTAACAGAGACGCAAAAAAGTCTCACGCTAAAACTTGCAGCTGGTGTGGTCCATCTTTTAACATGGGCTGGGGGGTGGTCCTAACGTAACAGATACGCGAAAAAGTCTCACGCTAAAAACTTGCGGGTGGTGTGGTCCTAGCAGTTACCTGGCGACGTGGGTGTCCGTCCGTCCCTTATCGTAGGGCCTTCCAGCTTAACACGATTCTGCTCTCGGCTTCTGTTCTCGTTTCTCCCCTCGGAACTGCGTCTGTCTCACTGTGGGAAGGTATGACATGCATTTAGGCATTCTTGTGTTAATCTGTGGTATTCCATTTGCTCACTCGTTACTCGTATTACTTTGGTTAATTTAATGTCACGATTTATTCGAAGCTATGCGACATACTACTGGATTTGCTTATCATGTCAGGGTTTTCATGGAAGGTGTTGGATTTGCCTGACACCTTACAAAGGGACATGACCTGCCCATCAAGATGTCTGGTTCTCATCAGGCCTACAATGGTTGCTGTGCTGTAGGTCCCTTCCAGCTCACTAAAGTACGATCGGTCTGCAGCCTGTATCTTCACACTTCTTTACCGAGCGAGATCGCTGTGACAGTGTTTAGCACACTGAACTCGCATTCAGGAGGGCGACGACTCAAATCCGCGTCCGACGATCCTGATTTAGGTTTTCCGTGATTTCCCTGAGTCGCTCCAGGCAGATGCCGGGATGTCTCCTTTGACAGGGCACGGCCGATTTCCTTTCCCATCCTTGACACAATCCGAGCTTGTGCTCCGTCTCTAATGCCCTCGACGTCGACGGGACATTAAATCCAATCTTCCTTCCTTCACACTGTTTCTGCCTCACACGATGTGTCCTCTGTACATGTTATCCCCAGATATTTAAAATTATGAACCTGTTTTTGGGATTGAGTCTATTACTTTAATTAAAACACAGTTCATTTAAACTCCGTACAAGGGAAGATATATAATCATCAACTACAATACACCTTGGCTCAATGAAATATGTAAAACTAATTGTTCAAAGTTCCTTAGCGTGGAATACTGATCAGAACTTGAATAGGAAAACTATATTACTGATCTTCTCAACGTTTGAGTTCAACAACATTTGCTTTCGTCTAATTGCTCTTTTGATAGTAAAAGATTAAATAATTAGCTTACTTTTCATGCTTCCATTCTTTTATATCATATGGAATAATTTTATGGGGAAATTTCGCACATGCTGACAAAGTAAGATACTCATTCTGCAAAAAACGTGTTGTAAGGAGGGCCATTCGCAAACTTCATGTAGAAAACTTTTTAAAAAATTGGTCGCACTAATAACAGCATTACAATGCATTTACTATTATACGAAGTTATTCTGAAAATCACACATTATCGGAAAACAATACTAAAATACTAATATTCCTACATACAGGACTATCAACAAACACAGCTTCCACCAGACACAACTCAACGTTACTCTTGTACAGAAATAAGTAAAGTGTGCAGTGTTACAAATATTTGACAACGTCCATTGTGAATGAAATGTGCTGGCAGCAAATGAAAGTTCTGAAAATAAATCATTTCAAATTGAAAACTCCTTCCAGTCCGCAGTGTAATTTTGGTAATACTTACGAAATTTTCTTGTAGATTAAAATAAAAACAAAAAATTCCATTATGGAAATAGTTTTTATTTCGCAGAGAGAACGTATCTTATTTCTGACCTACTGACATACTGCACGTATTGTAAAGGATGGCATCTACAGAACGTGCAAAACAACTTAACTAACATGGAGGTAAAAAGTAATGCGAGTTGGTATTACGTCACAAACTTAAAGCCGATGTCCACCATCTTAACCAGACCAAAACATTACGTTCACCGCATTCATACCCCCCACAGTTCACCGCGGTGACACTTCCCTGTCGTATTACTGGAGTAAATACGCATTCAAGAAAAGAAAAACGTCCGAAATTGCCTTCCTGACGCTATGTTATTCATGTAAGCTCTATAATTTCTAGTACACACATCAAAAAAAAGTTTTGCATCACCCTGGTTCCCAGAACTCCTGAAGATAGACGTTGACCGTGGATATTGTATCACAGACACAGTCCCTTTGATTGTTCAGAGTTGTCGCTAAACCCGCCCAAATATGTAAACAACCATGCATGAGCAGCGCCCATTAGACGAAAGGGGTCCGACAGCCGATCAGTTCTAGTCATTCCACCAGGAAGGAGGTACATGCCTCGTGTTGTCTGTAGTTCAACCATACTTGGACGGTCAATACCGCGGTTCGATCGCGTCCGCATTGTCACTATGTGCGAGGAAGGGCTCTCAACAAGGGAAGTGTCCAGGAGTCTCGGAGTGAACCAAAGCGATGTTGTTCGGACACTGAGATGATACAGAGAGACAGGAAATGTCGATGACATGCCTCGCTCAGGCCGCCTGAGGGCTACTACTGCAGTGGATGACCGCTACCTACGGTTTATGGCTCGGAGGAACCCTGACAGCAACGCCACCATGTTGAATAATGATTTTCGTGCAGCCACAGGACATCGTGGCACGACTCAAACTATGCGCCATAGGCTGCATGACGCGCAACACTCCCGACGTCAATGGCGAGGTCCGTCTTTGCAACCTCGACACCATGCAGTGCGGTACAGATGGGCCCAACAACATGCCGAATGGACCACTCAGGATTGGCATCACATTCTCTTCACCGATGAGTGTCGCATATGTCTTCAACCAGACAATCATCGTCGGAGACATCTTTGGAGGCAACCCGGTCAGGCTGAACGCCTTAGACACGCTGTCCAGCGAGTACAGCAAGGTGGAGATTCCCTGATGTTTTGGGGTGGCATTACATGGGCCCGACGTACGCCGCTGGTGATCATGGAAGGCGTCGTAACGGCCGTACGATACGTGAATGTCATCCTCCGACCGATAGTGCAACCTTATCGGCAGAATACTGGCGAGGCATTCGTCTTCATGGGCGACTATTCACGATCCCATCGTGCACATCTTGTGAATGACTTCCTTCAGGATAACGACATCGCTCGACTAGAGTGGCCAGCATGTTCTCCAGACATGAACCCTATCGAACATGCCGGGGATAGATTGAAAAGGGCTGTTTATGGACGACGTGACCCACCAACCACTCTCAGGTCTCTATGCCGAATCGCCGTTGAGGAGTGGGACAATCTGGACCAGCAGTGCCTTGATTTACTTGTGGATAGTATGCCACGCCGAATACAGGAATGCATCAATGCAAGAGGACGTGCTACTGGGTATTAGAGGTACCGGTGTGTTCCGCAATCTGGACCACCACCTCTGAAGGTCTCGCTGTATGGTGGTACAACATGCAATGTGTTGTTTTCATGAGCAAATAAAAGGGCAAAATGATATGTATGTTGATTTCTATTCCAATTTTCTGTACAGGTTCCGCAACTGTCGGAACGTAGGTGATGCATAACGTTTTTTGATGTGTGTATTTAAAACAGTTTCTGCACGCACACGTCAGAAATAATGAAGAAGGATCTTCGTAAACTGTAGTCTTAATTGTTTTGGGCTACTTAAAATGGCAGCACGCCCTATCCACTCTGGGTTCAAAACAATGTACAGCATAAGTTTGTGCTGCCACCTCCCTTCTTTTTTTACCTCCTTGTTAACTGCACAAAGATGATTTCCTTTGAATCTGTGAGTTTTCAGCAGGAAAGTAACATAACACCAATGCTACGCTTGATTTGAGGTTACACAGACTTATACCTTTTGTGTCTCTTAAGTCGAATGATATATGAAAATGACGTGGGGCCGGATTCGTGCGAGAGTGCTGAAAATAAATAAAATCTGGCAGCTGTAGGTGGGGTATAATCGTTTAAATAATAAGTAATAAGTGCTATCGTCAGAGTATGTTAAATTGATACTTTTAGATTTCCAGAATTCTATTGATGCCGTTCCTCACAAGAGACTTCTAATCAGATTGTGTGGCTATGGACCGTCGTCTCTTGTGCTGTCAGAAAGGTTACATCTGCAGTAATTGACGGAAAGGCATCGAGTAAAACATAACTGATAGTTGGCGTTCCCCAAGGAAGTGTTATAGGTCCTCTGCTGTTCCTCATCTACATAAACGACATAGGAGCCACTCTGAGCAGCCTCTTCGATTGATTTCACGTGATGCTGTCATTTACCGTCTTGTCATCAAATGATCAAAACCAATTGCAAAAAGATTTGGGTACGATGCGGTGTGGGATTCGCACACGGGACTGACGAAGGACATGTAGGAGGTGTAACATCCACGAGATAAATTTTAGCTACAGTGCGACGAGAGGACATTATGCCTCAAACTGTTATAAACATTATCTATCCGACATATGAAAAAAAAGTGAAATAAATGTTAATTATTTATATAATATTTTATGATGTGATTGGACATATCGATGTGTATCATACAAAGACAATGATAATTGTAAATTCCTTTTATGATCTGCGTTTGTCTTCCTTTGTTTTTACCTTCTGCTAGTTGGCTTTTGTAGGTTGCGGACGCAAGACGCATATATAACTGAGGTCTTTTAAGAAATTGTAATTATTTGTTAATTATTACTTGAGAATAGAGTTCATTAGTATTATAAATATAAGTGAATAATTATTTGTAACTTTAATTCCTTTCTCAGTAAGCATTATCTGTGTTAATTATTTCTTTCCGCTGCAAGGAAAGCAGCCATTGATGATAGCGATTTGTATTGCCTTTTTTGTCTGTGTTTTCCTTAGAAAATTGTTTCAGGTAACATATGTCAGAGTTGTGCGCGGCTGATATTCGGTGGTTTTAATGATCATTTTGTTGAAGATAACTGTTTCCATCATGATCAATAGTTGTATAGAATCTGTTGAATGAACTGTGATTTAGTGACACTTACACAACTTACAGACAACACTTTTACACAACGTTAACTTCGAGTTCTTTAGCAACTTGACCGAGTCTTTAGCCGGGAGAAAAAATTATTTAGTAATTACTAACTCTAATGAAATAACATTATCATTTTCATTTACAAATTATTTAAATACTAGTTCGCAACTCAAGCGTAAATAATTTCGGTTCCATACATCAGCAAAAAAATTTTGTTATATGGATCGTGCTATGAGCACTGTTTTCAAAGAACCAATCTGATTCGAATTATTTTCATTAAAATGAGTTCGGGACCACTGGTGCACATTTATTTTTACACAATTTTATTACCTTCGGCATTTATGTCTGCAGAGTTGCGTAATTTGAATTTTTCGCTGAGATAATTATTAAGATGGCGGCAGACAATTGATAGAGACTTTATATTGTTAGAGCAAATAAGTATTTGAAATGCTTATTAAACTTTACTTTCGTATTGTGCACTATTTAGACTTCATCAAACAAACATTTGATTTTTTCCTAAGGAAAACACAGACGAAAACGCAATACAAATCGCTATCATCAATGGCTGCTTTCCTTGCAGCGGAAAGATATAATGAACACAGATAATGCTTACTGAGAGAAGAATTACAGTTACAAATAATTATTCACTCATATTTATAATAATAATGAACACTCTTCTCAAGTAATAATTAACAAATAATTACAATTTCTTAACAGACCTCAGTTTGATATGCGTCTTGCGTCCGCAACCTATAAAAGCCAACCAGCAGAAGGTAAAAACAAAGGAAGACAAACGCAGATCATAAAAGGAATTTACTATTATCATTGTCTTTGTATGATACACATCGATATGTCCAATCACATCATAAAATATTATATAAATAATTAACATTTATTTCACTTTTTTTCATATGTCGGATAGATAATGTTTATAACAGTTTGAGGCATAATGTCCTCTCGTCGCACTGTAGCTAAAATTTATCTCGTGGACGTTACAGAGGTTCAGAGGACAGCTCGTTTTGTATTATCGCGAAATAAGGGAGAGAGTGCCATAGACATGACACATGAATAGCGGTGGCAGTCGTTAAAACAAAGACGTTTCTCGTCGCAGTAGAATCTTCTGGTGAAATTTCGATCGTCATCTTTCTCCTCTGATTGCGAAAATATTCTGTCGTTGCCCGCGTGCATAGAAAGAAATTATCATCATGATAAAATAAGAGAAATCACAGTCCGTACAGAAAGATTTAAGTGCTCCTTTTCACGCGCGCTATTCTAGAGTGGAACGGTACAGAAATAGCTAGCAGGCAGTTCGATAAACCTTCCAACAGTCACTTAATTGTAAATTGCAGGGTAATTATATAGATCTGAACGGATTGCTTCCGGAGTTGAAATTCGTAGTAATGTTCTGATATGTTCTACAACCACGACACTGTCAAGTAATGTGTAATAGCAGAGTCTAGACGTAATATAGTACTCACCAATACTACAGGAAATCTTGAATCATCAGAACGCCCTTACCTGTAACAGAAGGACGAAAAAGATTATTTTGTTTTTAAATCGTATAAGCTTCCTCACCCACTCTGCCCTTTGTTTCATGGGGACTAGCGTAAGTTGCAGATTTTAATTAAAGGCAGTCGCAGGTAAATAAGAGAAGCTTAAAAGCTGAGTCTGTGCATCTCACATCCATGGTTTCTATTTTAGTATAGCTTGATTGTAATATATTTTAATTCAGATGGTCACGGTCTAGATTCATTAACTTAGAACGAGAAAATTACATATGTTTATTAAACAAGCGTTTCAATCGTATCAGTTTCTGTTCAAATTCGCACTAGTCATAGTTGTTATATCCCCTCCAATGTGCTTAATGTCGTCTGGATTGTTCCCTATGAAAACCTCGAAAAATTTAATTCAGATATCGTATGTAATATTTACCGTTTCTTATTATTCATTCCCCCTTCGGATCTCCGGGAAGGGACTGCTTTGGGGGAGGTAACCGTGAGAAAGAGATTCAGTAACTTACGAAATGGTAACATACTACATAACAATCCGTGGAATATCACAAATATGAATGGGGATGGGAAAACTAGAAAATTGGTAAAGCGAAATTCAAAGGCTAAATCTATATATAATGGGAGTTAATGAAGTGAAACGGAAAGAAGATAATGAGTTTTGGTCAGATGATAATAGGATAAAATTACAGCAGCACAAAATGTGATAACGGAGGTAGGATACGTTATGAAAAGGAAGATAGGTCAGAAAGTGAGTTACTTTGAACAATTCAGAGGCAGGATTATTCTCATCAGAATACATTTCAAACCAACAGCTTAAGAAGAGGTATAAATGCCGGGGTCGCAAGCGGAAGATGGAGAGATAGAGAAAGTATAGAGTCGCGCAGATAAAAGGAAATATAAAGGAAACGCAATGAAATTACAGAAACGAAACCAGTCATTTACAGTGGAAAAAACAGTGAAAAATACGTTTATAGAAGATGTTCAAAGTGGCTCCCTGCAATATCAATACACAGCTGTGCACGTCTAAGCATATTCAGTTCTGATATCGACATATCGACGGCGGCAACTTCACAGGTGTTGTCTTACAGTCCCTGTGTTGTTATTGTTTGTGAACTTGTTTCATAGACCTTGCTCGAGTAAAAAATCATTTGTTGTTAGATCCGGCGAACATGGTGGCCACAAACGTTTACTGACAGTTCATTCCTCACTGAAGACATCATGGATTCGTTCCAAGGGTACCTTAGACGTATTGCCCCATCTTGCTGGAAGAAGCGGTATTGTCCTTCATATTCAGTGAGACGAGAACAATATGTATCAAAAATTTCCATATATGCACCCGTGTTGAGGACAGTGTCAAAAAATGGTGTGCGTTCCTGTTACACTGCACCAGGCCCAGATTTTATCATCATGGTTGCTGACATGTAATGTTAGGGTTCTCCGTTGCTCAGTACCTCGTGTTCTGTGAACTCACATGACCGGAAAGATGAAACCATGCTTCATCATTCACGATGAAATGAAAAGGGTCTAACAAACCATCGTTAATGTTATTAAAAACACACACATGCAGTAGTCTACACGTTTCTGACTCATTCTACCCGTAATTAATGCACAACTATCACACGAATTTTCAAAATCTATTGGCAGCTTCTCCGGCATACATACGCCTATGGAGGTGTAGACTTCTTTGGGCTGAGAATAATTCTTCGGCGAATGTCTGCAACAACTTCTGGTGTGAAAACTAAAGGCATTCTTTGTCTTTTTACATTTTGCACAGATCCGTATGGGCGACAATTTTTATACAGACTCTATATTGCTCTCTTTGCTTGTACTCCTCTATCAGGATACAGAACCCCGAAAATTTTGCTAGTGTCCTCAATAGAACATATTTTCAAATATGCTTCCGTAATTTCATTTCTTTCTTCTATCGAGAAAGTCATTTTCCAGATCGAAAAGCGAAAAGTTAACTTTAATGATGGAAATAAACTGAAATGCTAACAGAAGAATGCTAGCAGTCGATTATCGGATAAAACTGTCCATTGTTGCAGCTCGTTAGTCTGTTTCAGAAGTAGAAATATTGCACTCGCATTCAAAGGGAAGGCGGGCTACTTTTAACTACGTCACCCATTATATGAAGCCACCGAACGGGCAACTCAGTATGTGAAGGGGGATGATAATCTAATTATCATGGGAGACTGGAACGCCATGGTAGAGGAAAGAAATGTAGACGGTGTTATGGAGGAACATGGGCTCGGTGGTAGGAATGAAAGAGCAGGAAGCTTAGTTGAGTTCTCCAGTAAAGTTCAGCTGTTTAAATGTCTGAAAAATATTTGTATGTCCATCCATGTAATAGGTGTTACAAGGACGTCGGCTCCTAGGTTTGTTGTTGTTGTTGTTGTTGTTGTTGTTGTTGTCTTCAGTCCAGCGACTGGCTTGTTGCAGCTCTCCATGCTACTCTATCCTGTGCAAGCTTCTTCATCTCCCAGTAACTACTGCAACCCACATCCTTCTGAATCTGTTTAGTGTATTCATCTCTTGGTCTCCCTCTACGATTTTTACCCTCTACGCTGCCCTCCAATGCTAAATTTGTGATCTCCTGATGCCTCAGAACATGTCCTGCCAACCGGTCCCTTCTTCTTGTCAAGTTGTGCCACCAACTCATCTTCTCCCCAATTCTATTCAGTACCTCCTCATTAGTTATGTGATCTACCCATCTAATCTTCAGCATTCTTCTGTAGCACCACATTTCGAAAGCTTCTATTCTCTTCTTGTCTAAACTATTTATCGTCCATGTTTCACTTCCATGCATGGCTACAATCCATACAAACACTTTCAGAAACGACTTCTTGACACTTAAATCTATACTCGATGATAAGAAATTTCTCTTCTTCAGAACCGCTTTTCTTGCCATTGCCAGTCTACATTTTATATCCTCTCTCCTTCGACCATCATCAGCTATTTTGCTCCCCAAATAGTAAATCTTATTTACTACTTTAAGTGTCTCATTTCCTAATCTAATTCCCTCAGAATCGCCCGATTTAATTCGACTACATTCCATTATCCTCGTTTTGCTTTTGTTGGTGTTCATCTTACATCCTCCTTTCAAGACACTGTTCATTCTGTTCAAATGCTCTTCCAGGTCCTTTGCTCTCTCTAACAGAATTACGCCGGCCGGTGTGCTCGTGCGGTTCTAGGCGCTTCAGTCTGGAACCGCGTGACCGCTACGTCGCAGGTTCGAATCCTGCCTCGGGCATGGATGTGTGTGATGTCCTTAGGTTAGTTAGGTTTAAGTAGTTCTAAGTTCTAGGGGACTGATGATCACAGATGTTAAGTCCCATAGTGCTCACAGCCATTTGAACCATTTTTTTTGACAGAATTACAATGTCATCGGCGAACCTGAAAGTTTTTATTTCTTCTCCGTGGATTTTAATACCTACTCCGAATTTTTCTTTTTTTTTCATGGCTGCTTGCTCAGTATACATATTGAATAACATCAGGGAGAGGCTACAACCCTGTCTCACTCCCTTCTCAACCACTGCTTCCCTTTCATGCCCCTCGACTCTTATAACTGCCACCTGGTTTCTGTACAAATTGTAAATAGCCTTTCGCTCCCTGTATTTTACCCCTGCCACCTTCAGAATTTGAAAGAGAGTATTCCTGTCAAACTTGTCAAAAGCTTTCACTAAGTCTACAGATGCTAGAAACGTAGGTTTGCCTTTCCTTAATCTTTCTTCTAAGATAAGTCGTAGGGTCAGCATTTCTACGGAATCCAAACTGATCTTCCCCGAGGTCGGCTTGTACCAGTTTTTCCATTCATCCGTAAAGAATTCGCGTTAGTATTTTGCAGCTGTGACTTATTAAACTGATAGTTCGGTAATTTTCACATCTGTCAGCACCTGCTTTCTTTGGGATTGGAATTATTATATTCTTCTTGAAGTCTGAGGGTACTTCGCCTGTCTCATACATATTTCTCACCAGATGGCAGAGTTTTGTCAGGACTGGCTCTCCCAAGGCTGTCAGTAGTTCTAATGGAATGTTGTCTACTCCCGGGGCCTTGTTTCGACTCAGGTCTTTCAGTGCTCTGTCAAACTCTTCACGCAGTATCGTATCTCCCATTAATGTTCATCTACATCCTCTTTCATTTCCATAATATTATCCTGAAGTACATCGCCCTTGTATAGACCTTCTATATACTCCTTCCACCTTTCTGTTTCCCTTCTTTGATTAGAACTGCGTTTCCATCTGAGCTCTTGATATTCATACAGGTGGTTCTCTTTTCTCTTAAGGTCTCTTTAATTTTCCTGTAGGCAGTACCTATCTTACCCCAAGTGATATATGCCTCTACAAATGTAAGGATTTCGAGGCTCCTCATTAGGAAATGTAAATTAGAACTCATGTAGCCGTCTCTTTTGCACTAAACTTATTTACGCAATCAGGCTCGGCGTTCCATTACAGGATCTTCAGGGCCCTTATGCAGTTGAGAGGAATCCACTCTCGTGTGCAGTCAAAACACGAGCCAGCATTAAGTAACTGGTTTCCTTCGATCTCTTTTTTACACACACTCTCACTTCGATCATCAAGCAACGTCGATAGTGGTAGTGGTGGTGGTGGTGGTGGTGGTGGTGGTGGTGGTAAATCCCTACGGGACCTTAGGTCATCGGTCCCTAGGCTTACACTCTACTTAAACTAACCAACGCGATGGGCAACACACACACCCATGCTCGTGGGAGGACTCGAACCCGCGACGGGGGGAGCAGCGCGAACCGTGGCAAGGCGCCAATAGATCGCGCGGCTACCCCACACGGTAACGTAATCCGTCAATCAGAGATGTATGAACACCCCTTATATAATATTGGCTCCTGCTATGACAAGCACGAGAATCCTGCAACAAACATCACTGACATTCTACTTTTTCCTACTTTTAGTATGTTACTGTCAACAAGCACTGTTCCATTTAAAAATGTGTCTGTTTCCACAAAAAAATACTCTTTCTATGTATTATTACAATCTGTTAATTGGCTAAAAATACTAGCCACTGACTGTCAATAGGTTCTGTGAAAACCGCACATCAATTACACTTTCCAATTCCGAAATATTTGCGGTGCTATTTTTAGGTGAAAAAATTCAAATGGCTCTGAGGACTATGGGACTCAACTGGTGTGGTCATCAGTCCCCTAGAACTTAGAACTACTTAAACCTAACTAACCTAAGGACAGCACACACATCCATGCCCGAGGCAGGATTCGAACCTGCGACCGCAGTATTTTTAGGTGATTTAGCCCGTATACTGCTCTGCCCGTAGCTATACATATATGTGAAAGGCTACATGGTTGGTCACATCTTACAGCGTCCCGAGTGAAATAATAAGAAAAGACTTAAAAAACAGTATTTATATTGAAGAGACATTTAAAAATTTAATAATATACATTTTTCTCATGTATCCGAATTATAATAATTTCTCTGTGTAAGTTTCGAAGGCAAAGAAATATAACAAAATGATCTAAAGAGACGACAAGATACACTCTTTCGTTAATTTTTTTAGTCCTCTTCACTTCTTCCTTTGTCTTGGTTGCGTGTAGGCGGACATCTTGCGAGTGTTGGCAAATGTAAGCATATTTGTACCAATTAAGCAGATAATATATTGATTTAATATTATTGTTCACTTTTAATTTGTGAGAGGTGATCCCGATTTCATGTCCGCCTTCCTTTGAATTAACCTGCATTCGAGTAATTTACAGTTCAACAATCGCAGCGGGCGATGCAGCCAACGACGCCAATATGTGGCGATCTTAACTTATAAAATTTAGCGGAAGCGAAAAACTCGCCCGCTATTGACATAATATACTTTTTTCTCCACAGCCGCCCGACGCTGCAGAAAATACTTAGCTTTTAAAATTCTTATTTTCAGTACAACAGCCGAGAGAGCCAGAGCCAGGACTCCGACTACAATACAATGGTTAACGGAGGTAAGAAGAAATACTCTCACGCGTGTGTGGGCCGCAGTTGTAATTAATATCTAAAGATTTTGTTTTTTTGCTTTAAAGTGAGCTGACTAGCCGAGGAAATTAACATGAAAAGCTTATTCCATTGTTCAACTTAATATGCTCATGTTTTAAGATTCAACGAGTCTAACGTTCATTAACGTAACAAATAATTTAAACTGAAGATTCAACTTGTTGAAAAAAGAGAACTTCATAAAAGCATGTAATTGTAAATCAAAATTGAATGAAATATCATTTTGATTAAGGGCCACCACGTAAGTCGGCAACAACCAACATTACCAATAAATAATATAATAATTACGTTTCCACAAAAAAATACTCTTTCTACGTATTATTACAATGTGTTAATTTGCTAAAAATACTAGCCCCTGACTGTCAATACGTTCTGTGAAGCTGGCCATTGTGGCCGTGCGGTTCTAGGCGCTTCAGTCTGGAACCGCGCGACCGATACGGTCGCAGGTTCGAATCCTGCCTCGGGCATGGATGTGTGTGATGTCCTTAGGTTAGTTAGGTTTAAGTAGTTCTAAGTTCTAGGGGACTGATGACCACAGATGTTAAGTCCCATAGTGCTCAGAGCCATTTTTCGTTCTGTGAAAACCGCACATCAATTACACTTTCCATTTGTCACATCTGATCAGCCTCTGTTTTGGAAGGCAAGGGATATTGTAGAAAGTGGTCATTCTGAATTTAATGATGTTGTGTTCAGAGTTGGATGTATCGGTCACAGGCTGTATCGGTATAATTATGGGTGGGAAGCGCTTACAATACTTGTATGGTGAAATGGTGAAATATTCACTGAAAACAGCATTGAAAAGATTTTGTGAGGACAAGCATACGCCAGGGTTGTGGGAGCGCATTTACTGAGTCACCTTGCTTTGCCGAGCCTAGTGTGGGGTCACAATGAGCTAACAGAAAATGAACGTCCTGCACTGAATTACATGGCTACTTCTTGTGGTGAACCAGAATTGTCAGTGGACCATGATTCCAGTGTTCTCATTTAGCAAATCATGAAAAAAAGGATAGGGGAATGACCTGGACATGACACAGTAAGGCACCCATAGCGAAATTATGGTTTCAGTACAGTCCAAACCGATTCATTTAAGCGGATCGAACAGGCGACAGTGTTCGAAAGATGCTTCCCTACTTTGATTCCGGCGGATATCTTTTGTACGCTAAAAGTGGGCACCTATACTTACAGGATATATTGAGACTCGAGGAAAAAATGGAGTCATTTAGAAGTTTGCAAGCAAAGGGCATTTTACCGTCAGTCGAGTAGAAAACTCGCGCCAACTAACGTGACGTTTCCCGTAAGAGTAATGAGTAGATGGGCAATCATCTATTACGAACATTACGTATGTAGATTGTGGACAGTTGGGAATGTGGGTCTCACGGGAAGCGTGCAAGGGATAAGTCTCTGCAGTCGCGCTTTTCATCTGTGTCCTCGGTGGCTCAGATGGATAGTGTGTCTGCCACGTAAGCAGGCGATCCTGTGTTCGAGTCCAGGTCGGAGCACAAATTTTCAGCTGTCCCCATCAAGATATGTCAACAACACCTATCGGCAGCTGAGTGTTTCAATTAATTATCATTTATTTCTAGAGGAGCTGCACGGTCAGAAATGGGATCTGTTCTTTCGAAAACAGTTACTATCTTCATGTATGTTACTGGTTTGTTTGACTAATGAGGCTCCTAAGTGCTATACCACGTACTGCACTCACCTGACTTAACGCCCTCATAAGTTCCACCCGATATCTAGATTGAAAGAAACACTTCACCGCATTCACTTCAGAACTGTTACCAATTTGTTGGGCAACAGTCCGCGCCGCTCGAACTGTCAACACAACTGGTACTGCTAAGAGTATCCTACGACTTCCACATGGCTGGCAACGGGTTATAACAATGCTGGTGACTACTTTGAAGGTAAGTAAAACTTTGAATCATTTATCTATTTTGTACGAGCTTTAAATAAATAGTTGCCACTATTTAAGTTCCAACCCTGGTATATACACTCCTGGAAATTGAAATAAGAACACCGTGAATTCATTGTCCCAGGAAGGGGAAACTTTATTGACACATTCCTGGGGTCAGATACATCACATGATCACACTGACAGAACCACAGGCACATAGACACAGGCAACAGAGCATGCACAATGTCGGCACTAGTACAGTGTATATCCACCTTTCGCAGCAATGCAGGCTGCTATTCTCCCATGGAGACGATCGTAGAGATGCTGGATGTAGTCCTGTGGAACGGCTTGCCATGCCATTTCCACCTGGCGCCTCAGTTGGACCAGCGTTCGTGCTGGACGTGCAGACCGCGTGAGACGACGCTTCATCCAGTCCCAAACATGCTCAATGGGGGACAGATCCGGAGATCTTGCTGGCCAGGGTAGTTGACTTACACCTTCTAGAGCACGTTGGGTGGCACGGGATACATGCGGACGTGCATTGTCCTGATGGAACAGCAAGTTCCCTTGCCGGTCTAGGAATGGTAGAACGATGGGTTCGATGACGGTTTGGATGTACCGTGCACTATTCAGTGTCCCCTCGACGATCACCAGTGGTGTACGGCCAGTGTAGGAGATCGCTCCCCACACCATGATGCCGGGTGTTGGCGCTGTGTGCCTCGGTCGTATGCAGTCCTGATTGTTGCGCTCACCTGCACGGCGCCAAACACGCATACGACCATCATTGGCACCAAGGCAGAAGCGACTCTCATCGCTGAAGACGACACGTCTCCATTCGTCCCTCCATTCACGCCTGTCGCGACACCACTGGTGGCGGGCTGCACGATGTTGGGGCGTGAGCGGAAGACGGCCTAACGGTGTGCGGGACCGTAGCCCAGCTTCATGGAGACAGTTGCGAATGGTCCTCGCCGATACCCCAGGAGCAACAGTGTCCCTAGTTTGCTGGGAAGTGGCGGTGCGGTCCCCTACGGCACTGCGTAGGATCCTACGGTCTTGGCGTGCATCCGTGCGTCGCTGCGGTCCGGTCCCAGGTCGACGGGCACGTGCACCTTCCGCCGACCACTGGCGACAACATCGATGTACTGTGGAGACCTCACGCCCCACGTGTTGAGCAATTCGGCGGTACGTCCACCCGGCCTCCCGCATGCCCACTATACGCCCTCGCTCAAAGTCCGTCAACTGCACATACGGTTCACGTCCACGCTGTCGCGGCATGCTACCAGTGTTAAAGACTGCGATGGAGCTCCGTATGCCACGGCAAACTGGCTGACACTGACGGCGGCGGTGCACAAATGCTGCGCAGCTAGCGCCATTCGACGGCCAACACCGCGGTTCCTGGTGTGTCCGCTGTGCCGTGCGTGTGATCATTGCTTGTACAGCCCTCTCGCAGTGTCCAGAGCAAGTATGGTGGGTCTGACACACCGGTGTCAATGTGTTCTTTTTTCCATTTCCAGGAGTGTATATGAAGAGAGATTAGCACAGAAGATGCGAACTTCCTTGCGAAACAGAAAACAGAAGAAGAACACAGGTGGAGGGGCAAGACAAAAAGGGAGTTCTTATGTAGATTGAACAGGAGAATTTACTCGACAGAGACAAATCTAGGCTGGAAATCAAGAAATATAATGGTTTTGAAGAAGATGAAATAAACAGAAAAATCACTGGCATAAAATGATAAATGGGATGAAAACTGCTAATTGCGAGAAAATTAAAGAGTTTTGAAGGATGGTGAAGGAAAAGAGAAACAAATAGTTATCCTGACGTGGTCGTTGGTTGGCCTGAAACGAAGTGAAAAAAGGAATGAAAACTGTCCATTTGGCGTAGGATTCGAGCTCTGAGGGTACTGTAAAAACTTAATTACGTATTTTTTTGCCTGTTATCGACACTGGTACTGGCAAGATTCCAAGACTTTCAGGAATTTTTCAATTTCAAGTTTAAAGTCGGATAACAAATGAAAAAAGAAATATTTTTCTGTGATGCAATTACAGATTCACAATTATCTATTTTTTTCCTTTACTTGTGCTGTGAAACCTTTCTTCTTGATACATTTCATTATTCGTCCGCAGGTCGTGGTCTTGCGGTCGCCTAATCGCTTTCCGAGCACAGGGTCCTGGGTTCGATTCCCGGCAGGGCGAGGGATTCTCACCTGCCTCGAGATGACTGTGTTTTTGTTATCCTCATTTTTTCATCTTCATTCATGAAAGTGGCGAGATTGGACTGAGCCAAGATTGGAAATTTGTACGGGCGCTGATAACCGTGCAGTTGAACGCCCCACAAACCAAACATCATCGTCATTTCATGATTCTACGTCGACTGTAAGTACCCTGTAGATTCCGAGGAGTGATATTTCGAGTATCAAAATATGTGACACAAACGACCGTATCTTTTCATTGCATAGACTTGAAGCCTCGCTGTTTTCGACCGCCAAGGGACTGAAGACTTTAATGCATGACATAAATTTGAACTTTAAGCGTATACCCATTCCTGAGAAAAAGTGTTTGGGAAGTCGGACAGACAGACAGCAAACGATCCTATACAGGTTCCGTTCTTCGAGGGCTATTCAGAAAGAAGGGAACGTTTTGGCACTAAAAAAAAAACTAAGTACAAGAAATACATTTTATTATATACATCTGAAAGAGTTACTGACACTACTTTTTCACATAGTCACCAAACACAATGAGGCACTTCTCATAGTGGTGGACAAGCTTTGAAAGACCTTCGTCGTAAAATTCTGCTGCCTGAGACTTCAGCCAGTGGGTTACCCCCGCCTGGAGTTCCCCGTCGTCATCAAAGCGCTGCGTTGCAAGCCAGTTCATCATGTTGGGAAACAAATGGAAGTCGCTTGGTGCAAGATAGGTGCTGTTAGGGCGGATGAGGGAAAATTTCCCGTTTGAATTAATTAAGGAGTTCTTTAGTGCGGTTTTCCGTGTAAGCTCGGGCATTTTCGTGCAAAAACAAAATTTTGGACGTCAGTTTCCCTCGGCGTTTGTTTTGAACTGGTCTTCTAAGGCTGTGCAGAGTCTGACAGGTACCGGGCAAAATTTATGGTTGCCCCACGTTCGAGAAAATCAATAAGAAGCACACCTTGCCTATCCCAAAACACTGTCGCCATCAACTTCCTTGCTGACTAGGTTTGCAAACATTTTCTAGGTTGAAACTTCCTGGCAGATTAAAACTGTGTGCCGGACCGAGAATCGATCTCGGGACCTTTGCCTTTCGCGGGCAAGTGCTCCGTTGGTAGAGCACTTGCCTACGAAAGGCAAAGGTCCCGAGTTCGAGTCTCGGTCGGGCATACAGTTTTAATCTGCCAGGAAGTTTCATATCAGCGCACACTCCGCTGCAGAGTCAAAAATATCATTCTGGATTTTCTAGGTTTTTGGGGGGGACCTTGTGTGTCCCCACTCCACAGACTGTAATTTTGTCGCGCAATTGACGTGTTTCACCCAAGTCTCGTCACCGGTTACGATCCGATCCATGTTTGTGGTAGGCCTCCAGAAGTGTCAACGTTGCCCCCATTCGCTGTTCTTTGTGGTGCTCAAAAATGTTCAAACGTGTGTGAAATCTTATGGGACTTCTTAACTGCTAAGGTCATCAGTCCCTAAGCTTACACACTACTTAACCTAAATTATCCTAAGGACAAACACACACACCCGTGCCCGAGGGAGGACTCGAACGTCCGCCAGTATCAGCCGCACAGTCCATGAGTGCAGCGCCCTAGACAGCTCGGCTACTCCCGCGCGGCTCTTTATGGTGCTCTGTAAGCATTTTGTGCATCCATCTTGCACAAAATTTGTGGTAGCCTAGCTTTTGAATGATGAATGACAATTTCAAGCGACAGAGTCCGTGAAACTGGGTGGAGAAGAAAGCGAAACCTCCGTTATTGTGAAGCGACGGTTTTGACGAATCGTTTCATCAACTTTAGCGGCAAGGTCGTCAGTCGCTCGGGCGTCCACTCTTCTCTTCATCATGAACGTCGGTTCGGCCATTTTTAAACCGAATGCACCATTTCCGGACAGAACATTCACTCATTACGTTGTTTCCTTACACTTCGCACAGTTGATGGTAAATTTCTGTAGGTTTTAGGATTTTTACCAACAGAAACCGTATCAGAGACAGCAACAACTGGCGGGATTTTCAATTGCAGCGCATATTTCAAATTCAAATATCGAAAAAACCAGACGTGCAGACACTTTCCCGCTGTCACGCATGACTGCCGACTGAGCTGCCGAGTACACACATTCCAAAATACAGGGTGTTTCAAAAAGGTACGCCCAAACTTTCAGGAAACATTCCTCACACACAAATAAAGAAAAGATGTTATGTGGACATGTGTCCGGAAACGCTTAATTTCCATGTTAGAGCTCATTTTAGTTTCGTCACTATGTACTGTACTTCCTCGATTCACCGACAGTTGGCCCAATTGAAGGAAGGTAATGTTGACTTGCGACTCATTGCTCTGCAGTACATCAGTACGTAGCATCAACAGGTTAGTGTTCATCACGAACGTGGTTTTTCAGTCAGTGCAATGTTTACAAAAGCGGAGTTGGCAGATGCCCATTTGATGTATGGATTAGCACGGGGCAATAGCCGTGGCGCGGTACGTTTGTATCGAGACAGATTTCCAGAACGAAGGTGTCCCGACAGGAAGACGTTCGAAGCAATTGATCGGCGTCGTAGGGAGCACGGAACATTCCAGCCTATGACTCGCGACTGGGGAAGACCTAGAACGACGAGGACACCTGCAATGGACGAGGCAATTCTTCGTGCAGTTGACGATAACCCTAATGTCAGCGTCAGAGAAGTTGCTGCTGTACAAGGTAACGTTGACCACGTCACTGTATGAAGAGTGCTACGGGAGAACCAGTTGTTTCCGTACCATGTACAGCGTGTGGAGGCACTATCAGCAGCTGATTGGCCTCCACGGGTACACTTCTGCGAATGGTTCATCCAACAATGTGTCAATCCTCATTTCAGTGCAAATGTTCTCTTTACGGATGAGGCTTCATTCCAACGTGATCAAATTGTAAATTTTCACAATCAAGATGTGTGGGCTGACGAGAATCCGCACGCAATTGTGCAATCACGTCACCAACACAGATTTTCTGTGAAAGTTTGGGCAGGCATTGTTGGTGATGTCTTGATTGGGCCCCATGTTCTTCCACCTACGCTCAATGGAGCACGTTATAATGATTTCATACGGGATACTCTACCTGTGCTGCTAGAACATGTGCCTTTAAAAGTACGACACAACATGTGATTCATGCACGATGGAGCTCCTGCACATTTCAGTCGAAGTGTTCGTACGCTTCTCAACAACAGATTCGGTGACCGATGGATTGGTAGAGGCGGACCAATTCCAAGACCTCCACGGTCTCCTGACCTCAACCCTATCGACTTTCATTTATGGGGGCATTTGAAAGCTCTTGTCTACGCAACCCCGGTACCAAATGTAGAGACTCTTCGTGCTCGTATTGTGGACGGCTGTGATACAATACGCCATTCTCCAGGGTTGCATCAGCGCATCAGGGATTCCATGCGACGGAGGGTGGATGCATGTATCCTCGCTAACGGAGGACATTTTGAACATTTCCTGCAACAAACCGTTTGAAGTCACGCTGGTACGTTCTGTTGCTGTGTGTTTCCATTCCATGATTAATGTGATTTGAAGAGAAGTAATAAAATGAGCTCTAACATGGAAAGTAAGCGTTTCCGGACACATGTCCGCATAACATATTTTCTTTCTTTGTGTGTGAGGAATGTTTCCTGAAAGTTTGGCCGTACCTTTTTGTAACACCCTGTATACGCGATCGACCGCTACGGTCGCAGGTTCGAATCCTGCCTCGGTCATGGATGTGTGTGGTGTCCTTAGGTTCGTTAGGTTTAAGTAGTTCTAAGTTCTAGGGGACTGATGACCTCAGATGTTGAGTCCCATAGTGCTCAGAACCATTTGAACCATAGGCGATCGATGCACGCCTAGCGGCGTCAAACGGAAACGTTCCCTACTTTCTGTAAAGCCCTTAACTGTATATCGACTATGGGCATCATAACCACAGAAACGAATAATTCTTTCCATTTGTCACATCTGCAGAGGCACAGCCTGCTAGGAGTTCTCCACGGTGTGCAGACATTTGCCACGCCGGACATTTGCCACGCCGGACATTTGCCACGATTTTACCTGCTCCGAAGGGTTGGGTCCCTTGTCTCCCCCTCCCTCCCCCCCCCCCCTCCTCCTCCTCCTCCTGCTCCGCCTCATCGCTTACTGAGCCTTTCCGCTGGTTTACTTAACATAGAACCAGAATCTCTTTGGATTTTCCGCCACATTTCTAGAGAGACTTTCGTTGTGGAAACTATTAAATGCATCCCGCATTGAAATCCGCACCAAATTTCGAGCCTCAGTAAAACTTCGCCAATCTTTGCGCTCATTTAAATTATACGTGCCTTTTTCGCCGCTCCTGCAGCAGCTTTCTGTCATGTTCTGTGTACAATGGGGGATCAGTTCCGTCTCTTATTAATCTATTTGGTATGAATCTCTCGAGTGCTGTTGATACTATTTCTTTGAACTTAGGGTCTTCACTTACCTAGTTTGGAAGGATTGGAGACTGTCTCTTAGACAGATGTCAACCGAATTTTTGGTTGCTTTTATAAATATATTTCGCGTTTAGTTTTGGTGAATTTCTTTGTTACGGAATTGAGACTCGCTACGACTGTGTGTTCACTAATCCCTGTATCCGTCGTGACGCTCAGGATTATTTGTGCCTAAGAGGTCAAGTGCGTTTTCGTAACCATTTACAATTTGAATGGCCTCGTGAAGTAATTGTTCAAAATAATTTTAAGAAAAGCATTTAGAACAATTACGAAAGTTGTTTTCTATCTACAGTACGGTCAGAAGATGTATTTTTGTTAACATACAGAAGGTAGATTGAAGTCACTGCCAACTGTAATTGTATGAGTAGGGTACCTATTTGTGATGAGACTCAAGTTTCCTTTGAACTGTTCAGCAACTGTTTCATCTGAGACCGGGGGTCGGTAAAAGGAGCCAGTTATTAATTTATTCCGGTTGTCGAATATAACCTCTGCGCATACTAAGTCACAGGAACTATCTGCTTCAATGTCGCTTGTGAGCTGGAACACATATTACATTATTTTTCATGAAGTTGTGCTTCTTGTTTCTGTTGTAGTGCAGATCATTACAATTACGGCTTTTCCCTCCAAAAGCTAGGATGCTTTCTCTGTGACCCTGTAAATACCAGAGCTAAACTATATAGAACAACAACGTACATTATAAGCATAGCATTGTGTATTGCTTTATTTCCTTATTTCTAACATTTTAAAATTGTACGTCGACTTTAGATGACATCTCAGTCATACATGTTTTTATATTTAGTGAACGTATTTTGAGTCATGTTTTGAACATTGTCCCGCTACACTTTACTAACTAATGTTTCGCCACAAGGGATACCGCATTTTAGAGATTAAATTAATATGGAGTATGTCGTTCTTCTTTTCAAACATTCACATACCCATTTCTGCTTTCCTTATTGTCTTTTGGGCATGGAGTTGTAGTAATTAAAGTAGGCACAAATGCAGTGATCAAAAAGAAATTAGCGTACATTCGCATTCTGTCTACACCGTTCCTTTCTTGTTGCTCCCATGGCGATGGACTGTTTCTAATCTGTAAGCGTGAAAGGAAGGTACCGTACAGACAGAGGAATCTATATTTATATTTGGCAAAACTAATTACATACTGACATAATCGTCAGTATTGCTTTCGTTTCCCAAAAGTTGTAAATATTTCGATATCGGATAGGAAGCTCTGTATTTCGTCAAGATGTTGAAGAAGAAGGTCCCCTACGTACTGGTTGTACCGAGTAAGATGTGGAGACGGCGGTTTGAAAGCGGGCAGAAGAAGTACGAGGAAGGGCGTCCCTTACCTGAGGGATCGCTACGTGGCGAAGGGGCAAGTGTGGCAAATGTCTGGCGTGGCGAATGTCCGGCATTCGTTCTCCATTGCCGTCTTCTCTGTCGGGCCCTTTTCTGGTTCCGCCCCTGGGGATTCTTCCGGAACGCCCAGTGGTCGTATACCAACTGCGGGGATCACATATGTGAGTCTAAACATGCGCATATCTCGCGGAGCCGGCAACCGTATGCGCGATAAGCGTCTTGTACCGGCTCGAGGAACAACGGCGTGTGCTGGTGTGGCGCCATATCATCTTTTCCACAGCGCTGTCGCCCCCATACTGCCGACGGGGAAACAAAGATGCATCGCGCCGACAGCTGGAAAAGGACGGACCGCTGAAAGGGAGAAGGTGGGGGTTGTGGGGGATGGGGAGAGGGGCGAAGGGAGAACCGAAGTGTGGATTCAGCAGGCCAGGGGATGTTCTGCAAGAGTGGTAAAACTTGCGTTAAAAAATCTTGCCTTTCTCTTCCCCCTCCCTAGGTACTCCACCGTGTTCTTGCCCCGCTCCTTCGTTTTGTTTAAACTCCTGAATGCGTTTTTTATTTAGAGGCGGTACAAACACAGCAGTTGAACGTGTGTGTGCATCTGCGAGTTTGGTCCTTTTCCCCATGGACGAACGAGCGCAGTGGTGTGTGTGTGTGTGTGTGTGTGTGTGTGACGGGGTCGCGGCCTGATCCCTTGAGGAGCGTTACGAGGGAGGAGTGAGACAGGGGGTGGGGGGAGGGGGGTGGGAGTGGAGGGTGGCATAGCTGCAGGGGTCTGCAGGAGATAAACAAAAAGCAGAACTCGGCCGCCTTCATCTGGATTGCTCCCACGGGACCTTGCAGGCTAGGGGCTCTGTTTGCTGTGTCTTTCCGCGAGTCGGTGATTCTGTCGTAAATCTCTTCCAGGCAGGGCGTTCGCTTCTCATTTCCGACTATTCAGCACTCACTTTTAATGTTGGTTTGTTTATCTCACTGATATATACAGGGAACAAATTCAAGGGACTGATCAATAAGAGGATATGGAACAGAAAAGGTCTAATGAACTTATGTCCAGACATGTATGGTTTCCATGCTAGAGACTTTTTATTCACTCATACATAATGGAATGTAGTCAAATTAAGTCGGGTGACGCTAAGGGAGTTACATTAGGAAATGAGACACTTAAAGTAGTAATGGAGTTTTGCTATTTGGGGAGCAAAATAACTGATGATGGTCGAAGTAGAGAGGATATAAAATGTAGACTGGCAATGGCAAGGAAAGCGTTTCTGAAGAAGAGAAATTTGTTAACATCGAGTATAGATTTAAGTGTCAGGAGGTCATTTCTGAAAGTATTTGTATGGAGTGTAGCCATGTATGGAAGTGAAACATGGAGGATAAATAGTTTGGACAAGAAGAGAATACAGGCTTTCGAAATTTGTTGCTACAGAAGAATGCTGAAGATTAGATGGGTACATCACATAACTAATGAGGAAGTATTGAATAGAATTGGGGAGAAGAGAAGTTTGTGGCACAACTTGACTAGAAGAAGGGATCGGTTGGTAGGACATGTTCTGAGGCATCAAGGGATCACCAATTTAGTATTGGAGGGCAGCGTGGAGGGTAAAAATCGTAGAGGGAGACCAAGAGATGAATACACTAAGCAGATTCAAAAGGATGTAGGTTGCAGTAGGTACTGGGACATGAAGAAGCTTGCACAGGATAGAGTAGCATGGAGAGCTGCATCAAACCAGTCTCAGGACTGAAGACCACAACAACAACAACAACAACATACTTCGTTACAGAGACTGCGGTCTAATATGTGGTGTACCATCAAGCCACAGTATGCATGGTTCCCTCCTAGATGGTGGTACTGTTCCTCATACGTCATGCACTAGCGCCCTCTCCTGCTATAGCAATTGTTATATCTGATGCACTTCTCTTGCTGATTCAACTTGTAGTGGCTGTGATACAGAGTTGCACACAATGGCTCCGTATTCGAATCGAGACGAGCGAGGTTGCGCAGTGGCTAACACACTGGACTCACATTCGGGAGGACGACGGTTCAATCTCGCGTCTGGCCATCCTGATTTGGGCTCCAGGCAAATGCCGGGATGGCTCCTTTGAAAGGGCACGGCCGACTTCCTTACCCGCCCTTCCCTAATTCGATGAGGCCGATGTCCTCGCTGTCTGGTCTCCTCCCCCAAACAACCAAACCCCATCGAATCGAGAGCTTGCCGATCTGGTGTTTACTTACAGAAAGGCAATGGGCGATGGGCAGCAAGGTTGTATCAGGAGACCTATCCCCACCGACAGCAACCACAGCATCCAATGTTCGCAACAGTGTTTTGCTCATTGTCTGAGACAGGGTCGTTTCAGGAAGCAGGAAATAATGGAGGACGTAACCGAAATTTTCGGACACCAGACTTGGAGGAAAAAGTGATTAACACTGCGGTGTCAGTACCAGGCAGTTGGCCCGCCAGTACAGGTTAAGTCAGACGATCGTGTGAAGCATTCACTATGACAATGTTTGCTAACCTTATCATATAGAGTGGGTGCAAGAGTTGCTTGAAGCAGCGACAGACTTTCCGCATCGGATTTGTCACTGGTTTCTTCACCAAGCAACCGCGATTTGTGTCATCCATCCTACTCACAGATCAGACCACCTTTACACGGGGTGGTATCTTCAGCTTTCATAACAGTCATCGGTGGGATAGTAAGCAGAAACCCCCCGGTTAGCCGTGCGGTATGATGCACGGCTTTCTGGATTGGGAAGGGGTGCCTGGTCCCTGGCACGGATCCAGCCAGCGGACTTGTGTCGAGGTCCGGTGAGAGCTGGACAGTCTGTGGATGGTTTTTAGGCGGTTTCCCATCTGCTTCGGCGAATGCGCGCTGGTTCCCCTTATTCCGCCTGCGCTACACTATGTTGGCTATTGCTGCCTGCACAAAGAAATTCTCCACGTCACCATTACTCTACCACTCAAACATAGGTGTTACACTCATCTGGTGTGAGATGTTCACTGGGGAGGGGAGGAGGGGGTGCCCACCGGGGCCGAACTGCACAATAACCCCGAAAGAGTGGTTTGGTGTGGGAAATGGTTGGTTGGTGGTTAGTGTTTAACGTCCCGTCGACAACGAGGTCATTAGAGACGGAGCGCAAGCTCGGGTTAGGGAAGGACTGGGAAGGAAGTCAGCCGTGCCCTTTCAGAGGAACAATCCCGGCATTTGCCCGAAACGATTTAGGGAAATCACGGAAAACCTAAATCAGGATGGCTGAAGACGGGACTGAACAATCGTCCTCCCGAATGCGAGTCCAGTGTGCTAACCACTGAGCCACCTCGCTCGGTTGGTGTGGGGAAGCGGGCGGGTGATGTGGACTGTGGTAGTCGTGGCTGCTCGTTGTAGCCGAGCGGTTCTAGGCGCTTCAGTCCGGAACCACGCAGCTGCTACGGTTGCAGGTTCGAATCGTGCCTCGGGCATGGATGTGTGTGGTGTCCTTAGGGTAGTTAGGTTTAAGTAGTTCTAAGTCTAGGGTACTGATGACCTCAGATGTGAAGTCCCATAGCGCTTAGAGCCATTTGAACCATTTTGCGGTAGTCATTGTGCGGTTGCGGACCACTGCGGCTTTGGCGGGGACGGATCCTCTCCGTCGTTTCTAGGCCCCCAGTTACAATACATACAACACTATACAGTGCAGAACCCCCATGGTATGATGGTTGTGGATCATCAGCATTGGCCCAGCCGCCTAACAGGTCGCAACTATCGGCGTTTCTCGCAGGTGACTTTGCCTCCCCTGCTGGAAGGAGTACCACTGGTGATTCGAAGGGTTATGTGGCTGCTACATGATGGTACTTCCACCCAATTCGCCGTTAACGTCCGGGCGCATCTCAATCGTATTTTCCCTGGTCAGTGGATAGGACGAGAGGGTCTAGTTGCATTGCCTGCTCGTTCACCAGATTTCAACCCATGCGATTTCCGGTTATGGGGCCATCTCAGAATGAGCCCATTCCAGATGTGGCGACACTGCAGCAGCGTATTCATGCTGCCTTTGACACTGTTCAGATGCAGCCTGGCCAGTTTGAACGTGTGAGACAGAACATGCTACAGCACATGCATGCATGCATTGAGGCACACGAAGACCATTTTCAACACATACTGCAACCGTCACGGTATGGTACAGCGCGTATTGGACTGCAGTCTCTGTAACAACGTATGATTGAATAAATGGTCTCTAGCATGGAAGCCATGCAGTTCTGGACATGAGCTCATTAATCCTTTCTGTTCCGTACCCTCTCATCCATCAATCCCTAGACTTTGCACACGGTGGAAAATAATTACCCTGTATATTTCCATGATTCCAAATCTAGTCTAATTAACAAAGAATGAACCCACTTATTAGTATGAAGTTCCATCACCGTCTGTCCTGCAATCGGTTGGGAAGGATTTCTTAAGTCTTTGTCACGTCTTCGGAGGAAAGCTGCCCCACATGACTGTTCTAACTGGCCCTTTATATACTGGACACGGACGCGGGGACGAAGGTGACGTCAGAGCTGCTAACACACACACACACATGTTCACTGGGGACAGATCTGGGATCCTGCTGGTCACAGTAGTATCTTAACATCAGGCAGACACAGGTGCCATGTGTGGACAGGCATTGTCCTCTTGGGAAATAGCGCCTTGATACAAGGTAACACACGAGGACGTGGTGCTCATCGAGTTTCCTCCCTCGCTACCAGCCGTCACGTGAGTCAATATCCGATAGCTCCTCACACCATGGGGCCAGGGGTAATGCTGATGTACCTGTCCGTAACATTGGCAGAATGGGGCCTCTTCCTAGTCCTTTCCGTAGCCCTCCGTCAAACTCGGCGACGATGTTCATCCAGGGTAGTTCGTGACCAAAATTCGTTGCTCAACACGGGTGACGGCATTCTACAGCAGTACATGCTTTCCAGACACAATACCACTCCGCCTGCCGGTGTGGCCGAGCGGCTCTAGGCGCTTCAGTCCGGAACCGCGGGACTGCTCCGGTCGCAGGTCCGAATCCTGCCTCGGGCATGGATGTGTGTGATGTCCTTAGGTTAGTTAGGCTTAAATAGTTCTAAGTCTAGGGGACTGATGACCTCAGATGTTAAGTCCCATAGTGCTTAGAGCCATTTGCATTTTGTAAAAGGCGTGCTACGTCTTTTTCAACTGAATACATGTAACATGCATGTTGTAATTCATTATGTGCTAAATGCAAAGTAAATAAACATTATGCAAAGATGTGAAACATAACTGTACTTCTCTTTCAAGAAAATCACGTTACGGTCCAGTTGTACAGCGCATACGTTCACGTTGTGCACATCAGTTTTGCAGAATAAAAGTTCCTTTCAACACCCATACCACGCTAACGAAGCATTTGCGGACCTATGCTCATATAAAATTTTTTGCTCAGAATTACTTGTACTGCCACTGTGTAAAATATTGACCTTTCCTCCCCAAACACTTTGTATATACGAATGACGCACCAGAAACAACACCAATGCAATTTACCTTTGCCGACTATATGGCACAGGCAACCCAACATCAAACGTTGGAGCAAGGAAGTGACTAACAGAAAAACTAGGTATAATGCACAAATACTACGTGAAACACTGCCTCAGACTTGATCCTCAACCAATTATAATTATATATTAATACCTTCAGCTGCTGAAGGGCGTTGATATATATCAACAGCGACAGGTGAAAATGTGTGCCCCGACAAGGACTCGAACCCGGGATCTCCTGCTTACATGGCAGACGCTCTATCCATCGGAGCCACCGATGGCACAGAGTATAGTGCGACTGCAGGGACTTATCCCTTGCACGCCTCCCGCGAGACCCACATTCTCGCCTTATGTGTCTACAAACTACATTCGTAGTGTTCCTACCCAACACACTCATTACCCGTGGAAGACATTCTTACAAGTCCCGTAAGAGTTCGGGTAATACGAGTGCATCCGCACAGAAGGAGGTCATGGCCGGTATTGCCAGAACTATATACTTATATGGATAAGGTGTCTGTTGTTTCGGACATGTGTGAAAGAAAAGACACCATATTCATATAAATATATGATCCTCAACTATCTGAGGTAAGTGCTTTCCATCTTACAAGGGAACCTCCCCATCGCACCCCCCTCAGATTTAGTTATAAATTGACACAGTGGATAGGCCTTGAAAAACTGAACACAGATCAATCGAGGAAACAGGAAGAAGTTGTGTGGAACTATGAAAAAATAAGCAAAATATACAAACTGAGTAGTCCATGTGCCACATAGCCAACGTCAAGGAGCATGTGAGATCAGGAGCGCCGTGGTCCCGTGGTTAGAGTGAGCAGCTGCGGAACGAGAGGTCCCACGTTCAAGACTTGCCCCGAGTGAAAATTTTAATTTTTTATTTTCAGACAATTATCAAAGTTCAGGCACTTACACATAATCAACTTCGCTCTCCAAAATTCCAGGACATGTTCAGATTTGCTTGGACATATGCAGGATTTGACGGACTACACATGGAAAAAATTGAAAAGTTAAACACATATGTTTTGACAGAGCACAGGGAAAAGTGTGCGACTGTGAAACTGTTGCATTCATTTGTTGCAGTTTATGTGACAAACTGTTATATTTTCATCACTTTTTTGGGAGTGATTATCACATCGACAAGGAAACCTAAATCGGGCAAGGTAGAAGAATCTTTTTACCCATTCGCCAAGTGTACAAGTGAGGTGGGTCGACAACATATTCCTGTCATGTGACGCACATGCCGTCACCAGTGTCGTCTAGAATATATCAGACGTGTTTTCCTGTGGAGGAATCGGTTGACCTATAACCTTGCGATCAAATGTTTTCAGTTCCCATTGGTGAGGCACGTCCTTTCATCTACTAATCGCACGGTTTTGCGGTGCGGTCGCAAAACACAGACACTAAACTTATTACAGTGAACAGAGACGTCAATGAACGAACGGACGGATCATAACTTTGCGAAAATAAAATTTCCACTCGAGGGAAGTCTTGAACCGACTATCTCTCGTTCCGCAGTTGCTCACGCTAACCACGGGACCACGGCGCTCCAGCGCTCAAGTAACCCTTGATGTTGCTTATGTGGCCCATGGACTATTCAGTTTGTATATTTTGCTTATTTTTTCATAGTTCCACACAACTTCTTCCTGTTTTCTCGATTGATCTGTGTTCAGTTTATCAAGGCCTATCCACTGTGCCAACTTACAACTAAATCTGAGGGGGGTGCGATGAGGAGGTTCCCTTGTTAGCAACAAGTTGGTTCACAAAAAAACTTGATGGTGACTTTGGCGGAGAAAGTGAACGGCACGACACCTGCCCCCACATACTTAGGAGTTATTCTGGACAGATCATTGACCTATAAGCAACATGCGACAAAAACTGGCCACAAAATGGAAATGAGCGTTTGGCGTCATTGGCCGGGAGGCCCCTTGCGGGAGAGGTCCGGCCGCCTTGGTGCAGGTCTTATTACATTCGACGCCACATTGGGCGACCCGCGCGCCGGGTGGGTATGAAATGATGATGAAGACTAAGACAGCAGCCAGTCCCTCAGCGGAGAAAATCTCCGACCCATTCGTGAATCGAACCCGGGCCCGTAGGACGGCCGTCTGTCACGCTGACTACTCGGCTATCGGGGCGAACACCCTGAAAATTAAGTGTAGGAACAACATTCTCAGCAAACTAGCTGGAACGTCGGGGGCGAGCAAATGGGAACACAATGAGAAGCGCCGCGTTGGCCTTATCCTATTCTGTCGTAGAATTCTGCCTCCCGGTGTGATATAGGAGCCGTCATACCAACAGAGTCGACGTCCAACTAAACGAAGCAATGACGATCGTAACAGGCACACTGAAATCCACTCCCACTTCGTGGCTTCCGACCCTAGCCAATACCGCACCTCTTCCACTCAGCAGAACGGCCACTGCTCAAAAGGAGTGCTTGAAAGTGACCAGCCAGGAAAGGTATCACTCTATTCCAAAAAGACTTTACACCTTCCTCCACCAAATAGTCTTAAGTCTCGTCGCCCTATATGGAGAGACACCGATTTGGAGGACAACTACGACATAATTGCCAAATGCAATGAGGATGTCGCAAACAATAAAGAAATTAGGGACTTGGACGTTATCTCAGAAGCAGCAGACAGGACTCCGGAAATGGGTCCACTCCGTCAAATACAGAGCCGCCTGAACCGGTTTAGAGTAGGCGTCAGTAGATGTCGCGACATGTTGTCCAAATGTGGCAAGGAGAGCTCGCACGAGTGCAGTTGTAGAGCATCGATTGAGACCATGGACCACAGACGAAATGAGTGCCACGGCAGATCATTCCTGGGTGGCATCATGTAACTACACTCTACTTATTCGGCAGCAGTCGTTTGGCTCTCTGATCTGGATATAACTGTTCAGGTTTCTTGATTACTTTATTTTTATGTTTATTTTTCTACTGCACCTGTTCAGACTAGGTATCTTTCACACCCAAATGTGTACATTTTTATCATCTTAACAGAGTATATTGTATAACTAACTGTTCATTTTAATTATCGTATGTTTTATGTAATATCTATGTACTTAACATGCACCTGCTTGGTGCTAGACATCGTTATGTTTTGTGTATTGTAATTTTTTTCTTCTCATACGAAATGTATATACAGGGTGAGTCACTAACTATTGCCACCAAGAATACCTCGGAAAGTATGGTAGGAGCTGAAGAGTTTGAGGGACAAAAGGTGCATTGGACTACGGGGGCCATAATATGACGTCGGTTTTTTGTTGCAAGGTGGGGTCGCTTCAGAGATATGCAGGTCCACTTTTTTTTTAATGGGATGCTATAGTTTGGTACTTATTTTCTGATAGCGGCTATCGAGACGGATCCAATGGTGTGTAATAGTAAGGTCTTTGAAGGTCAACGAAGGTTAAAAAGGTGGCATGAACGTCCATTTACAGAAGGTGTTCTAAGTGCTGACCATTGGTATCAATGCAGTGCTACAATCTTCTTATCATGGATTGAGTGGTCTTCCTTATCACACCGACACTTATCGTAGCGCATGCTCCGACAAATCTCTCTCGCGTATCTTCAGGTGTACTTGGAATGTCTTTATAAACAATGTCTTTTACGAATCCCCATAAGAAAAAAATCCAGAGGCGTCTAGTCTGGCGAACGAGCCGGCCACAACACATCTCCTCCACGTCCAATCCAACGATCTGGGAATTGTCTCTGCAAATCATTTCTGGCCATTAGCGAAAAATTTGCCAGACACCTATCGTGTTGATACCACATTCTGTTCTTTGTTCCTAAAGGTATTTCTTCCAATAACAGACCTAATGTTTCTTGTAGGAATGTAATGTACTTCCTACCATTAAGATTTCTTTCGACGAAATAGAGGCCTGTAACTCTGCCCTCCAGAATCCCACACCGTACATTCACCGACCACAGTTTTTCAAAAAATGGTTCAAATGGCTCTGAGCACTATGGGACTTAACATCTGAGGTCATCAGTCCCCTGGAACTTAGAACTACTTAAACCTAACCAACCTAAGGACATCACACACATCCATGCCCGAGGCAGGATTCGAACCTGCGACCGAAGCGGTCACGCGGTCCCAGACAGTAGCGCCTAGAACCGCTCGGCCACCCCGGCTTACACGGATTTTCAGTTTTCCGATACTGCATGTTATGCAAATTAACATTTCCATAGTTCTTGAATGTAGCCTCGTCATTAAATAAGACCAAATTAATAAATGTGTCATCCCTCTGGATCTGAAGTTCAGACCATCGGCAGAATTCAATGCGACGCATGCAATCCGTACAAGTTAATTCTTGCTGGAGACTGACATGGTAAGGATGATATTTATGGCGATGCAGAACACGAACAACACTACTCGGGCTCATGTCAGATTCCCTTGCGATTTGACGCGAACTAACACAAGGATCACGAACCACAGTAGCAAAAGTACCAATTTCCGTTTCCTCGTTAGTAACTTTCCTTTGCTGCATATGTTTCCGATGCGTTAAAGATCCAGTTGTTCTCAATTTATCATACATATATTTAAACGTACGACGTGTAGGGTGAATACGTTGGGAATATTTTGCAGCGTATAAGTCTCTAGCTCTCACTGAATTTCGTTGGCATTGTCCGTAAATGAGAAGCATGTAGATTTTTTCTTCGAAATACTGCATCATTCACATTCGCTTGATTCGGCGATACTAGTCTTACCGTTCCTATTAGTGTTGGGTTGCGAAACCGTCGAATAGTGTTTACATATCAATGGCACGTTAGATGGATACGCCGTATTCGGCGAATATTTACTACTTGCACGATATACGAGAAAGAATTGTCAGAGCATGTGGTTCGATAAGTGCCGAAGCGATAAGGAATACCACTCAATCCATGATAAGACTAATTACAGTGGTGCATTGATACCAATGGTCATCACTTCGAACACCTTCTGTAAATGGATGTTCATCCCACCTTTTTGACCTTCGTTGACCTTCAAAGACCTTACTGTTACACATCATTGGATTCGTCTCGATAGCGTTATCAAAAAATAAGTACCAAACTATAGCATCCCATTAAAAAAAAAACAAAGCTTGCCTTCATATATCTGACGCGACCCCACCTAGCAACAAAAAATCAACGTCATATTATGGCCCCTGTTGTCCCATGCAACATTTGTCCTACAAACTTTTCAGCTCCTACCATAGTTTCGGAGTTATTCTTGGTGGCAAATAGGTAGTGACCCAACCTGTGTATAAGAGTCGACATTCATGAAAGCGAAGCACTGTTTGAGATGGGAGTGAAACAGGATTATAGCCTATCGTCAATGTTATTCAATGTGTACACTGAGCAAGCAGTAAAGGAAAGAAACGAAAAATTCGGAATAGGAATTCAGGTTCAGGATGAAGCATTAAAAACTTTTAGGTTTGCCGCTGACATAGTAATTCTGCCAGAGACAGCAGAGGTCTCGGGAGAGCAGTTGAATGAAATGGACAGTGTATTGAAAGAAGGATATAAGGTGAATACCAACAAAAGAGAAGCAAAGATAATGGAATGTAGTCAAATTAAATCAGGTGGTGCTGAGGTAATTAGATTAGAAAACGAGACACTTGCAGCAGTAGATGAGTTTTGCTATTTTGGCAGCAAAATAAATTATGGCAGAACTAGAGAGGATAGAAAAAGTGGACTGGCAATGACAACAAAGCGTTCTGAAGAAGAGAAATTTGTTAACATCGAACATAGATTTAAGTGTTGGAAAGGTTTTTTTTAAAAAAAAAAAAAAAGTACGAGGGTCGTCCACAAAGTAGGTTCTGTTTCTATTTCTATCCGCGGCAGCGCTACGATCGAAGTTCCGAGCACGCGCGGCAGTCACTCTGACTCAAGGAGAAGACATTGTAACCTCCCCGCAGAAATTGATAAATGGAAATTGGACCCAAGTGTAACCTCCCCACACAAAAATGTTACATAATAATCAAAAAGGGAGCCAAGCGTAACCTCCTCACTGAAAATGTTAATGAATGAAAATTGACCATGAACCCACAATAATATTAATTAAATAATGAACCATGAACCAAATGTAACCTCTCAACAGAAATAATAATATCTGGTAAATTTTATAAGGGCAGCAGCGCTGACCTTCGGCCCTGTATTCTGAATTAAAAAAAAATAATTCTTACCTCAATAAAAACTGCATCTATATCTGCTCTTAATTATCGACACAGCTTCGTGCAATGCTGGCGTATATTTTTTTTAATTCTTGGGAGCAATGATAATGCATTGGAAATTGAAATGAATGCTTTTCTTTAAAAGAGTTACTTTATATTATAAAAATTATTATTGGGGCATTTTTTAACAAAATTAATTACAATTAACATACATTACTAAATATGCGCAAGGCTGCTTCTTTACCTTCTACAACAATACTCATCCTCCAGAGTCCTGACCAGAGTCGCGAGCAGAGCACACAGCCGACGCATGCCGACTCCCGCAGACTACTACTGTCCACTCGCTACTGTATCCGACCGACTACTACTGTCGACTCGCGCAGACTAGCGCAGACTCGCGACAAGCAACAACTAACAATAAACTACTCTCTGGTCAGAGATTCTGTCATGCTTCGCCCATCGCCGGCGAAGCATACTCCTTACAACATGTACGCCATTTTCGAATCGCTGCTGCCGACGTGTGCTTTGTAGTGCTTCTTTATAATGTCAGTCATAATTTAAAATGCCGCCGCGCGTGAAATCAGAACTTTGATTCGTTTTCTAAATGCAAAGAAAGTTAAACTGAAGGAAATTCATCGACAAATGTGCGAGGTTTACGGACAAAATGCTATGATTGATTCAGTGGTTCAGACTGTTCAATGCAGGACGTTATCAAGTGCACGATGAAGAACGAAGTGGACGCCCGTCTGTGGTTTTTGATGAACTGGTTCACACAATTGAAGAGAAGATTAACCACAACCGTAAGTTCACACTTAGTGCCCTTGCTACGGAAGTTATGTAAATCTTACGATCACTAATTAATGAAATTGTTACTGAAAAACTGAAATTTCGAGAACTTTGCTCACGTTCGGTACCCAAAATTCTTACTGAACAACACATAAAACAACGGATGGGCCCTGCACCTCAGTTTTTGACGCGCTACAATGAACAAGGCGATGACTTTCTTTCTCGGATAGTCACGGGCGATGAAACTTGGGTATCGTACGACACCCCTGAAACAAAACATCAATCAATGAAATGGAGGGACGCTTCATCCCCAACGAAGGTTAAGCCTCGAAAAGTCATGTACACCGTTTTTTGGGACAGAAAAGGCATTTTGCTGGTTGATTTCTTACCACGAGGCCAAACAATCAATGCACATGGTTACTGCGAGACCATCAAGAAACTGCGCAGTGCAGTACAGAACCAGCTCCGTGGACTACTGTCAAAAGGTGTTGTTTCTTTCCACGGTAATGCCCGACCTCACACGGCGAATGTGACCAAACAACTCTTACGGGAACTTCCCTGGGACGCGTTTGATCATCCTCCGTACAGCCCGGACCTCGCTCCTAGCGACTATCATCTCTTCTTACACCTAAAATCTGTCCTTGGTGGTCAACACTTCCATGATGATGACGAGATGAAAGTACATGCTACCACATGGTTGAGTACACAGGCGGCAACCTTCTGTGAAGAAGGCATACAGAAACTTGTACCACGCTATGACAAATGACTACAGAATTTCGGAAGCTAGGTAGAAAAATAGTTTAACTGTTGTAGATTTTGTACAATAAATATTTTTTCTGTATTGTACACGTTTGTTTTATATAACCAGACGGAAATTACTTTGTGGACATACCTCATATTTGTGTGGAGTGTAGCCACGTATGGAAGTGAAACATAGATGATAAACTGTTTCGACAAGAAAAGTACACAACTTTTTGAAATGTGGTGCTACAGAAGATCGCTGAAGGTTAGATTGGTAGATCACATAAATAATGGGGAGGTATTGAATAGAACTGGAGAGAAGAGGAATTTATGGCGCAACTTGGCAAGAAGAAGAGGCCGGTGGTAGGACATGTTCTGAGGCATCAAGGTATCACAAATTTAGCATTGAAGGGCAGCGTGGAGGGTAAAAATCGTAGAGGGAGATCAAGAGATGAATACACTAAGCAGATTCAGAAGGATGTAGGTTGCAGTAGGTACTGGGAGATGAAGAGGCTTGCACAGGATAGTGTAGAATGGAGAGCTGCATCAAACCAGTCTTCGGACTGAAGATTACAAGAACAATAACAATTGTAAATCGACTTTAGTTTGAGTGATTTTTCGACCTCATTTAACAAATGCAATCAGAAATGCTGTTGGCGTAAGTTGTTGTTTCAGTTTGAGGGTTTTTTTCCGTTGCCAAATTATGTATGGAAGGTGTGGTGTTTCAAAAGTCTAATAAGGAAACATCGCATTTCTTTACCGCTTGAGCGACGCCAGGTAAGAAATGTTAATATATATATATATATATATATATATATATATATATATATATATTTATTTATTTGTAGTATGTTAAGTGGAGACTTGTTATTTAAAAAGATTTTGTTTCTTTTCTTTCATGTCGAGCGTGGCAGCAAGATGATCCAGCGGGGACTCCAGACGCGGCGGACGACGAGAGCTAACCACTATTGCATCGTAGTCGACGGCCGGCGGCTGGGAGAACCGTTGAAACATCATGCTGACCATTATTAAAATACGTTTTATGTTTTTTTTATAAAAGGAAAAGGAGTTCAATGCTGAATGTGGAATGATAAAGTTTGTAATTGGATGTCAATTGGTCATCAACTGTTAAATAAACTTCGAGTTGGAAGTTAAAACAGTCAGTTGACTCTGTTGTTGCGACATACATCGTAAATATTACTTATGTGTGAAATTTGCCGATTTTATTCAAATTCAGACTGCTTGAAGAGATCCCGGCAGAATTTTCTCAGGAGTGTGGACGATTTTCAATAATTAACTAGTTTAAAGTTTTGTTAATGAGAAGTCGACACGTATTGATATTTTGAAAATAATCGATACTGTGAACATGCGTTAGTTGTGGAGATGAGTGGGCAACGCTCGCACTTTTGTGTCAGAATCTCTGAGGAGAGTTAGTTTCACTGTTTTGGTTTCTCTCGCGCGTTTCCTGCCCGACTCCAGGCTAGATGGTATATTTCGTATCCTTCCAACTGATTAGCCTCAGCGGATTCGGAGTAATGGAAAGCGTTCCTTTAGTCGTCCGTCTTCTGCCCGGACGTTCGAGCCGACTCAGTTATTTTCGTAGTCCGTCAGTTTCTTATTCTCAGCGGAAGAAGTCGCTAGTGACATGGAGGACCGAATGCATTTCCCACTCAACACAATTTCTTTTTTTTCCTCCGCGCATCGAAATGGGGTTGGCACACTTGTGTCGAGAGCCACTTTTGTGGAGACATTTCTTCGCAGCTTGGAGTTCTTGCTGTCATTATCAGCTTTTCTCAGGCAGCATCTAGCACATTAAGAATTTACTTCTTGTCTGGCAGTGTAGCACATCGTGTTATAGTTTACAATAGGTGTTACTAGAAATTAGTATTAATATATTGTGAGGTGCAATATTTCTGATTTACTTATTCTAGGACTGAAGACAACTGAGTAAGTTGAAGTGACATGTATGATGTCGCAATATTAGCACAAAAATACACGCTTTTACAGAGTTTTCAATGTGACAGCAAAAAACAGTTGTCAGGATAACGCATCTCGTCAACATCAAAAAGTGAAATAATCCTAAACACAACAATATTAAAAATTAAGGCTCAGAAGAAGATGCAGCCAAGGAATTCTGCTACCTAGGCAGCAAAATGACCAATGACGGACGGAGCAAGCAGGACATCAAAAGCAGACTTTCACTGGCAAAAAGGACATTCCTGGCCAAGAGAAGTCTACTAGTATCAAACATAGGCCTTAATCTGAGGAAGAAATTTCTGAGAACATACGTTTGGAGCACAGCATTGTACGGTAGTGAAACGCTGGACATCATTGAAAGAAAGGCGTTTTTCGTTGCAACAGAATCTCATCACGAAATTCCAATCACCACCTTTCTCCTCCGAATGCGAAAATATTTTGTTAACACCGACCTACATAAAGAGGAACGATTACCACGATAAAATAAGGGAAGTCAGAGCTCGTACGGAAAGATATAGGTGTTCATTCTTTCCGCGCGCTATGTTGTTGTTGTTGTTGTGGTCTTCAGTCCTGAGACTGGTTTGATGCAGCTCTCCATGCTACTCTATCCTGTGCAAGCTTCTTCATCTCCCAGTACCTACCGCAGCCTACATCCTTCTGAATCTGCTTAGTGTATTCATCTCTTGGTCTCCCTCTACGATTTTTACCCTCCACGCTGCCCTCCAATACTAAATTGGTGATCCTTCAATGCCTCAGAACATGTCCTACGAACCGATCACTTCTTCTAGTCAAGTTGTGCCAGAAACTTCTCTTCTCCCCAATTCTATTCAATACCTCCTCATTAGTTATGTGATCTACCCATCTAACTTCAGCATTCTTCTGTAGCACCACATTTCGAAAGCTTCTATTCTCTTCTTGTCCAAACTATTTATCGTCCGTGTTTTACTTCCATACATGGCTACACTCCATACAAATACTTTCAGAAACGACTTCCTTACACTTAAATCTATACTCGATGTTAGCAAATTTCTCTTCTTCAGAAACGCTTTCCTTGCCATTGCCAGTCACCATTTTATATCCTCTCTACTTCGACCATCATCAGTTATTTTGCTCCCCAAATAGCAAAACTCCTTTACTACTTTAAGTGTCTCATTTTCTAATCTAATTCCCTCAGCATCACCCGACTTAATTCGACTACATTCCATTATCCTCATTTTGATTTTGTTGATGTTCATCTTATACCCTCCTTTCAAAACACTGTCCATTACGTTCAACTGCTCTTCCAAGTCCTTTGCTGTCTCTGACAGAATTACAATGTCATCGGCGAACCTCAAAGTTTTTATTTCTTCTCCATGGATTTTAATACCTACTCCGAACTTTTCTTTCGTTTCCTTTATTGCTTGCTCAATATACAGACTGAATAACATCGGGGAGAGGCTACAACCCTGTCTCACTCCCTTCCCAACCATTGCTTCCCTTTCATGTCCCTCGACTCTTATAACTGCCATCTGCTTTCTGTATAAATTTTAAATAGCCTTTCGCTCTCTGTATTTTACCCCTGCCACCTTCAGAATTTGAAAGAGAGTATTCCAATCAACATTGTCAAAAACTTTCTCTAAGTCTACAAATGCTAGAAACGTAGGTTTGCCTTTCCTTAATCTTTCTTCTAAAATAAGTCGTAGGGTCAGTGTTGCCTCACGTGTTCCAACATTTCTACGGAATCCAAACTGATCTTCCCCGAGGTCGGCTTCTATCAGTTTTTCTATTCGTCTGTGAAGAATTCGCGCGCTATACGACATTGAAATAATACAGAATTGTGAAGTCGGTTCGATGAACCCTCTACCAGGCACTTAAACGTGATTTGCAGAGTATCCATGTAGATATAGATGAAAACCGGAACAAAGAATCGAAGCCTCTGAGACGTGGTGCAACAGACGAATTTTGAAAATTAGGTGAACCGATAAGGAAAGGAATGAGGAGGTACTCCACAGAGTCTGCGAGGAAGGGAATGTATCGAAAACACTGACAAGGAGAAGGAACAGGATGACAGACATGTGTTAAGGCATCAGGGAATATCTACCATGGAACTAAAGAGAGCTGAAGAGGGAAAACTGTAGAGGAAGACAGATTGAAATTCATCCGGCAAATAATTGAGGATGTAGGTTACAAGTACTCAAGTACTATTTTGAGATGAAGGGGTGGAGAGACAAGGGAGGTACTGATGGTGGTAGACGTCTGACCAGTCAGCAGAGTAATGACTAAAAAAAAAAAAAGTCTGGAAAGAAATGCTACAGGGAGGTATGAACAAGCAACCTGGCAAATGGCTCTGAGCACTATGGGACTTAACTACTGTGGCCATCAGTCCCCTAGAACTTAGAACTACTTAAACCTAACTAACCTAAGGACATCACACACATCCATGCCCGAGGCAGGATTCGAACCTGCGACCGTAGCAGTCGCGCGGCTCCGGAGTGAGCGCCTAGAACCGCTCGGCCACCGCGGCCGGCAACAAGCAACCTCTTGTCGAGGTGGGAGTGATGAAGTGGAAAGAGAGCATGGAAGGTGTAATACCTTTTTATATTCTACTAATTATCCCTGCACAATGCTATGAGTGAATTACGTTTCCTACTTGACTATCTATATACTCGCAGAATAGATGCGCAAAGTAGTACAGTACTATTACTATTCCATGAGCGCATAATTACTCTTTGTAATATTCTCTCTGGTGTGTGTTGGGAGCACTTCTAGGATCTTCTCCGTGCCGAATAGCCGCATTGAATAATTCTAATTTTGCTAGCGAGATTACTGGAAGAAAGAGATTGGAAATATATTGTATGCTAATGAAGTAACTATATACTGAGCATTTGCATCACTGGTGTGTAAGGAATTTCATTATATATGTATTCTCTAGTTGGAAATTCGCACGGAGGTGTCGTTTCGTTGGTTATCAGAAGGGAACTTCCGATGAATTGGAAACGAACCTGCAATTATTAGATCCAAGAGCTTCATTATTTCATCGGATAATTAAACTTTATCAAAGCAAACTTTCCGCTTGATCTGAGGTTTCCCGTCTGACTACACAACGCAAGAAAACCAAGACATTTTATTTACACAGGATTGCAGATCGCTCCGAATCATCGAGACTGCGGACACGGAGAGTCATCGTCAGATTCTGATTATGTAAGATGGCAAGAACTACGCCCCTTACATTAAGTCATTAAAGATCACCTAACTCACGTTGAGCGAACAGTAGGGCTGAACAAAATGACTGACAAGGCACAGTGCATCTTGTAGATGGCATAGTATGGACATATTGGAATAATTAATGTCGGGAGATGGTTTTAAAGTAATTCACACGATATGAAAAACTTTGTGGAAACGCGTCGATTTACTGGAGGCTAGTTTGTCCCAGGGACGTATGCAGAGCTGACTGTGGCCGCCGGGGAGCGGCTAAGGGAAGCGACAATAGGCAGCTTAGGGTTGTCTCAAGCTCTGAGAAAGCGGTAACACGGCGCGGCCTCCAGCTGCCTTAAGATGAGTGACAGTGAGGGGGTGGTTGACCCCAACTCCACGCTGGTGTACCGGGAAGGAGACGGAGAACTTGTACGCCTGTTGGTAAATGACCGTCGTCCCGTTTTCAGTGAAACATGCGAGAAAGCTGCGCAAAGCTATGGTGGAGCGGTCAAGAGAGGTCAAAATATGCGTGTTCGTGACTATAGCAACTTCACGCTGAATTCACGGTCCGCAGAGTCTGAAGCAAATCAGGTGAAGAGCGACAAAATGAAATACGCCGGCCTCCAATGGGAACACAGGACCGAGGAATTTGAAGTACTCTCCTGGGAGTCATAATTCCGGAAAACTTGGTGTTTGTGCAGACGCTAACCTTGATGGGTGGCGTGGGAGGAGCTAAGTAACAGAAGTATAGAGGATGGGAAATTTTGTGGGAATTTGTTAACTTCCCAGAGCAGGCATTGGTTGGCGCAGGGAAGCGACGCATAATTAAAGCGACTTGTGCTGCAATTGGCGTAAGTGATTTTGCTGGAGGGGAAACCGAGGTGAAGAGCGGACTGTGAGAAGTCTCAGTAGTGGTCTTCCATTTCCCGCTTGCCTAGAGTGCGGACATGGCGTTCTTGCCTGAGAAAGAGTGAGAATCTCTGCAGCTTAGGACTTAGCAAAGGGAACGATTGAGTTTGGGGATAGGAAGTTATGTTCAGCTATGTACTGAGCAAGATAGCTAGGAGTTAATAGACGAGCACAGCCTTGCAGCACCACGCGGTCAGCCGACGTCCACACAACGCCGCCGCTCCGCCACGGTGATATTGCGCCCGCTCCGGCCACTGATTAATTTGTTGGATCACGTCGGCAAAGTTTCCACGAGGGTTTCATGGGCCGTGTATTGTAGAATTCCTCTCGCACTTCGCATTACGCCTGGGTCAGTCGATAGGAATTACTTTTGATTTATCGCGCTTTGCTCCACGCAAACGCAGTTTATTACCACTGCCTGTTAGGAGAGTCATGTAATGTGATGATTGAAGGTCCTGAGTTAAAATAAATCTGTGCTAATCGACTGCATCTGTTTTCAATCAAGTAGTTGCAATCCCAAGTCACTTTCTTAACTAATTTTATGTTCAATATTTGTATTTGGTGTTTAATAGCTGAATATAACATCAATGTGCACCCCTTTTTAATGAAAAGGGATCAATTCTGAATCAATTAATGTCAACACTGCCACCGCAGTTCAATCAGGAGACACAGGGCCTTATTACTTTCTTTGTGTTATCCGACATTGCGGCAGTTTTGCACATTCTTTTGATCTGTTAGTAAATTACCTGAGGTAAACACACACCAAAACCAGGTAAGTGACAGGTGGGGTGTTACAATTAAACAAGTAAAGTTTAATTATAACTTTCTTGAGCGACTGTGATGACTGTGATATGGCTGCTTATGAATGAGATCATGAATAAAATAATAATAAGTAACTTTCCTCCTCACCAGCAAGCAGAATAAACACAATATTAATTGAAATTATAGAAGGAAATGGGGGTGGAGGAGATGCACATAGAGACAGGGAGGAGGAGGTGAGAAGAGAAACGGAAGAGAAGGAAGTTGATGGAGAAATTTCAAATGTGTGTGAAATCTTATAGGCCTTAACTGCTAAGGTCATCAGTCCCTAAGCTTACACACTACTTAACCTAAATTATCCTGAGGACAAACACACACACCGATGCCCGAGGGAGGACTCGAACCCCCGCCGGGACCAGCCGCACAGTCCATGCCTGCAGCGCCTCAGACCGCTTGGCTAATCCCGCGCGGCGTCGATGGAGGGGAGGAAATGAACAGAGTAAGTGTTGGTAGCAGGAGATGGACAGAGTGGGAAGGAGAACATAGACAGAGGGGGGGGGGGGACCAGATGGACGGAAAGGATGCTGAGGAGCAGATGGATGGAGTGAGGGGGGAGTAGCTGGTAGACAGGGAGGGGCAAGAGGAGCTGAACAGAGAGTGGGGGATAGAGGAAGCGGACAGAGAGAGAGGGGATAGACAGAGAGAGGGGGGGGGGGAGATGGACTAATAGAATTGGAATAAACACATACGCAGGCAACGCCGGGTACTCTGTTAGCCTTAAAATACATTCGAGGCTCATTTTAAGAAAAGGGGCCGGCATTGTACCAGCAAGGGATATTGTTTTGGGCACAGCCCCGAGTCCTCCCGAAACCAGGTAGGTAAGCAAGTAGCAGTTTCAGTAAGTAGGAAGGGAAGGAAAATGTTGCTTTTGAAAGGTAACACCTGCTGTTTTCAAAAACTGCTGAAAGGTGGTCCAGCGCGATGGACGTGCAACATTAATGACTGCAGAAGTTTTGTTAAAACTATTTCTACTGAGGAGCTGGATGTCGTGGGCTGTCAAAAAGAGCACAATCATGAAGAAATGCCTCGTAGCAAAATTCAGAGGCAAGAAATCATTTCGGACCTAAAGAGAAAAGCCATAGAAGATATTTGTGAGAGACCGCCAAAAATAATTTACCAGAAGTTAAAAGGAGAAGATACGCCAGATATAACTACGAGAGATGTCAGCAATTTTCATAAATATATTTACAAAGCTAGGCGCAAAATTCTGCCAAAACAGCCCACGAATGCTGCAGATGTCCAATGACGTTTTCAACACGCTGAATGTGGAAGCCACAGACGGGACGAAGTGTTTATTGGAAAATAGCACCGAGAAACAAGTGATCATATTTTATGACTCTGCAAACCTTAAAACATTAACGCAGTGTGACTCTATATATATTTATGGTACGTTTAAGTGCTGTCCAAAGTTTTTTGTCAGCTGTTTACAATACATGGGTTAGTTAATGGCAGTTACATTCCAATGGTCTTCTCTTTGTTGAACGACAAGCAAACTTCGTCATATCAGTTTGAATTTCAAAGTTTTCCTTTGCCTGCTTGGAGTATCCATAACGTTTAGAACTGCTACGTGCCTCAAACGGGAGGATTCGGTCCCATCGTTTTTTTACATCTACATACATACTCCGCAATCCACCATACGGTGCGTGGCGGAGGGTACCTCGTACCACAACTAGCATCTTCTCTGCCTGTTGCACTCCCAAACAGAACGAGGGAAAAATGACTGCCTATATGCCTCTGTACGAGACCTAATCTCTCTTATCTTTGTGGTCTTTCCATGAAATATAAGATGGCGGCAGTAAAATTGTACTGCAGTCTGCCTCAAATGCTGGTTCTCTAAATTTCCTCAGTAGCGATTCACGAGAAGAACGCCTCCTTTCCTCCAGAGACTCCCACCCGAGTTCCTGAAGCATTTCCAGTAACACTCGCGTGATGATTAAACCTACCAGTAACAAATCTAGCAGCCCGCCTCTGAATTGCTTCTAAGTCCTCGCTCAATCCGAACTGATAGGGATCCCAAACGCTCGAGCAGTACTCAAGAATAGGTCGTATTAGTGTTTTATAAGCGGTCTCCTTTACAGATGAACCACATCTTCCCAAAATTCTGCCAATGAAACGAAGACGACTATCCGCCTTCCCCACAACTGCCATTACATGCTTGTCCCACTTCATATCGCTCTGCAATGTTACGCCCAAATATTTAGTGGACGTGACTGTGTCAAGCGCTACACTACTAATGGAGTATTCAAACATTACAGGATTTTTTTCCCATTCATGTGCATTAATTTACATTTATCTGTATTAAGAGATAGCTGCCATTCTTTACACCAGTCACAAATCCTGTCCAAGTAATCTTGTATCCACCTACAGTCACTCAACGACGACACCTTCCCGTACACCACAGCATCATCAGCAAACAGCCGCACATTGCTATCCACCCTATCCAAAACATCATTTATGTAGATGTAGTTTTTCAGACCCTTGCGGGCTTGGGAGGATTCGGTACCATTTTTCTAACCGCGGGACGATTCGGCGATGCGCCCATTGTTTTTCTAAATCGGTATGGGTTTTCGCAGGGCATACAGACCTGTGGCAGGCTTCGCATTCAGCTTCCTACAGAGCCGTCAGTGTGCGTGATTTAATAGAATAGCGCACGTCACTAAGAGAAGCAGTCTCCACGTAGTGTAGAGGTAGCGGCAGCGCCTTCATGTACAGTAGTAGGGGATTCTAGGCACGTGGGCCCTCTCGTTAAGGATAGAGACTGTAGCAGGGGAGACACACACAGAGCAAAAACCTCTCCGCCAGCCCAGAGCGGGGCAGGGCGAGGCAGCAAGAAGCCGCAGTGGTCTGCCGGCAGTACACACAGGTGAGCCAACATTCGTGTCACTGGGACTCCTCAGCGCGAGTCCTTCCATACTAACAGAGCGAAAACGTCTCTAACAAAATTTCGTCCCGTGTGTGCTTTCAGTAGTAAACGTAAGAACATCATAAAAAAAGTAATTTGGCAACACTGCAGTCAGGTGTACGACAAGTACAGTATGTCTATCTGTGCTTTGTAATTAGTGCAGCGGGAAGAGTTTCATGTTAGAATACTCGTGCTCGGAAGTTCTATTCCGGGTCTACGTGTTACTTTATTATTTCCTAATGCTGCAAATGCCGTGTGACTAGGGCCTTCCATGGGGTAGACTGTTTGCCGGGTCCAGGTCTTTCAATTTGACGCCACTTCGGCGCGTCGATGGGGATCAAATGATGATGATTAGAACAACACAACACCCAGTCCCTGAGCGTAGAAAATCTCCGACCCAGACGGGAATCGAACCCGGGCCCTTAGGACTGACACTCTGTCGCGCTGACCACTCAGTTACCGCGGGCTAACACATCCTAATACTGATCTGCCTAAAATGCTGTTGCGCATACTGTCTCTCGAATGATATGAATCCTAAACGACAGTCTATAAATGTTCAACACAACAGATATTTATCACAAATCTCAGAAACATTTATGAAGAGTAATACTCACTCAAAAAGAAATTAGTTGTCACAGACGGAAATACGAGGGCTGGAACTTTAATAGTGTCAACTATTTATTTACAGTTCGTACAAGATAGAGACGTGTTTCAAAGTTTTACTGACCTTCAAAGTAGTGCCCAGCATTGTATACAGGGTGTTACAAAAAGGTACGGCCAAACTTTCAAGAAAAAATCCTCACACACAAATAAAGAAAAGATGTTATGTTGACATGTGTCCGGAAACGCTTAATTTCCATGTTAGAGCTCATTTTAGTTTCGTCACTATGTACTGTACTTCCTCGATTCACCGCCACTTGGCCCAATTGAAGGAAGGTAATGTTTACTTCGGTGCTTGTGTTGACATGCGACTCATTTCTCTACAGTACTAGAATCAAGCACATCAGTACGTAGCATCGACAGGTTAGTGTTCATCACGAACGTGGTTTTGCAGTCAGTGCAATGTTTACAAATGCGGACTTGGCAGATGCCCATTTGATGTATGGATTAGCACGGGGCAATAGCCGTGGCGCGGTACGTTTGTATCGAGACAGATTTCCAGAACGAAGGTGTCCCGACAGGAAGACGTTCGAAGCAATTGATCGGCGTCTTAGGGAGCACGGAACATTCCAGCCTATGACTCGCGACTGGGGAAGACCTAGAACGACGAGGACACCTGCAATGGACGAGGCAATTCTTCGTGCAGTTGACGATAACCCTAATGTCAGCGTCAGAGAAGTTGCTGCTGTACAAGGTAACGTTGACCACGTCACTGTATGGAGAGTGCTACGGGAGAACCAGTTGTTTCCGTACCACGTACAGCGTGTGCAGGCAATATCAGCAGCTGATTGGCCTCCACGGGTACACTTATGCGAATGGTTCATCCAACAATGTGTCAATCCTCATTTCAGTGCAAATGTTCTCTTTACGGATGAGGCTTCATTCTAACATGACCAAATTGTAAATTGTCGCAATCAACATGTGTGGGCTGACGAGAATCTGCACGCAAATGTGCAATCACGTCATCAACACAGATTTTCTGTGAACGTTTGGGCAGGCATTGTTGGTGATGTCTTGATTGGGCCCCATATTCTTCCACCTACGCTCAATGGAGCACGTTATCACGATTTCATACGGGATACTCTACCTGTGCTGCTAGAACATGTGCCTTTACAAGTACGACACAACATGTGGTTCATGCACGATGGAGCTCCCGCACATTTCAGTCGAAGTGTTCGTACGCTTCTCGTCAACAGATTCGATGACCGATGGATTGGTAGAGGCGAACCATTTCCGTGGCCTCCACGCTCTTCTGACCTCAGCCCTCTTGACTTTCATTTATGGGGGCATTTGAAACCTCTTGTCTACGCAACCCCGGTACCAAATGTAGAGACTCTTCGTGCTCGTATTGTGGACGGCTGTGATACAATACGACATTCTCCAGGGCTGCATCAGCACATCAGGGATTCCATGCGACGGAGGGTAGATGCATGTATCCTCGCTAACGGAGGACATTTTGAACATTTCCTGTAACAAAGTGTTTGAATTCACGCTGGTACGTTCTGCTGCTGTGTGTTTCCATTCCATGATTAATGTGATTTGAAGAGAAGTAATAAAATGAGCTCCAACATGGAAAGTAAGCGTTACCGGACACATGTCCACATAACACATTTTATTTCTTTGTGTGTGAGGAATGTTTCCTGAAAGTTTGGCCGTACCTTTTTTTAACACCCTGTATAACCCGTTGCCAGCGGTGTGGAAGTCGTAGGACACTCTTAGCAGTGCCAGTTGTGTTGACAGTTCGAGCGGCGCGGTCTATTGCCCGACGAATTTGTAGCAGTTCTGAAGCGAATGTCGTGAAGTGTTTACTTCAATTTAGAAATCGTTTAGAAGACGTGTAATTATTGCAAACAAATTTCGGTTTCATACTTCTACAGCTGTTATTGTTAAGCTGGAACTGATTATTTGAGGGATCAAAAGTATCGAGGCACCCCTTTGTAGCGCGGGCTTGACCACTTGACGTCACAAAAGGCGGATCTGGCAACAAACAGGGTGTTTCCGTAAGAGCGTGCAGAACATGTAATAGGACATAGAGAATGCTCCACTGAACAATTTGAGGTAGGGAACCTGGATATGGAAGTAAACTTGTCTACTGCTTTGTGTAGCGTTACTGTTTTTCAGCTTATTTACAACTAACGTGCGTAGAAGTTTACACGTACTGTGCTGTTTATTTACACGTACATTCTTCATTGCCTGCAAGGAAACAAGGAGGAGAAGCCTGTTTACCAGGAAGTCATGATGCAGGTTTTGTTTACTTGTCTGTAAGGTGGCTCTGCTGTATCGTATTTACGTTGACCAGTGGCAGAACGTGCTATGAATCGACGACAGACCCATTCATTACTCACAAGGGGAAGGCCTCAGACACGGCCAACCGATTCGGCTCAGATTTGGCAGGTCGCTTGTGTACAACCCAAAACGAAGGAATCTAAGATATTTTGGGTCAACATCCCCACGTTTTTGAGAAAATCGACCCTAAAGGTTATGACGAGCAATCGACTCAAAATTTGGCGGGATCGATAGATAATTGTAAGTAGAGCATTTTTTCATCATTTAGATTTTATGAGCATAGAACCGAGTGCACACAAGAAAATTTTTACAGTATATGAAGATTTATCAAGGGATGAATTACTGCAGATATGTTTAGGTGGCCACACACAAAATGCGAATGAAAGTTTTAATTCCACTCTTTGGCGATTGGCTCCTGAACACTTGCACTCTGCACTAAAAGTCGTTAAATTGGCATCGTATTTAGCAGCGGGTTTATTCAATTAAGGAAATTGATCTCTTCCGATGGTCATGAACGAGGCAGGAATTGTGGTAGGCACGCAAAGCTTCAGTTATGCCGAACAAATGGATAACCAGCGCGTGAGCCGGCAGAATCGACGTGGTTTATTGGAATCGAAGGAAGGTCGGAAAGCACTGCTGCAAGCGCAGAACGAAGCCTGCGACGAACAAGAAGGAGGATTACTATATAGTGCTGGAATCGCAGATTAATCGGTAAGCATTTTACATTATTGTTAATTTCCTTGAATTTCTAGTTTCCGAGACTTTATTTTTCAAACGCGTTTATCTCGAAATGACTTCTTCACATTTGCGTGCAGTCTAACTCAAAAAGAACAGAATCGATCATTATGAAAATTGATAGTATGATTCTTTATAAAATTACAAATTATGTGAACCAACTCCCGAGATGATATGAGGATTTTAAGGGTATTTTTCTTTGCATAATTAGAGAGAAAATCGTGAAAATCTACGTAAATTGTTCCAAAGCCTGCGAAATTTTTAATTTTCATTATTTTTACCTGAATTGAGGTTCATATTCTTAGAAAATAAGATATTAATGTGAAATCAAAACCTTTTTGATTTCAGATGAAAGTCGGAATGGCTACACCCCACGCAATTGGAGAACTATACTCACAACCTTCACCGGACATCACAGCGTAACTTTGTTATTTTTGGCTGAAATTATCAAAAAAATAACACAAACTGTTCGAAATATAAATGAAATGATGTCACAATTTCATTAAATTCTAATTAATGCTTACCATCCAAAAAAAATCCCAAAAAATCTGTGTTAAACAGCCTCTTAATTTGGTTTTACCCCTTAAGTAAGCGTTAAATGCGGAAGGATATGGATGCATTGTAGAGCATTATTTAGCGTGCACAGTTGAGGAACAGTTCATAGGTGACAGTTGTTTCTGTCACCATAACAATGCATCCCGTCACAAAGCATCACCTGTGGGGCAGTGGACTGTGCGGAATAACATTCCTGAAATGGACTGACCTGCCAGAACGCCGACCTGAATTCAATTCAACACGTTTGCCATGAGTTAGAACATCGTCGTTGTTCCAGATCCAAGCAACCATAACTACCTTCTCTGGTTCGTTGTTTTGGGGGAAGGGACCAGACAGCAAGCTCATCAGTCCCATCGGATGAGGGAGGGATGGGGAAAGAAGTCGGCCGTGCCCTTTCAAAGGAACCATCCCAGAATTTGCCTGAAGCGATTTAGGGAAATCACGGGAAAGCTAAATCATGCTGGCCGGACGCGGGTTTGCACCGTCGTCCCCCCGAATGCGACTCCGGTGTGCTAACCAATGCGCCATATCGCTCGGTCTACCTTCTCTGGTTTCAGCTCTTGCGGAAGGGTGGGTTGGCATTCCTCCACAGGCATCCAGACACCTCGCTGAAAGTGTCCACAGTAGAGTTCAAGACGTCACAAGGGCGAATGTCCACTAACAGGTCTCTGGGTCCATTTGATCAGACAGTATATATAGTGATCGCTGTGGTGGAGACGTCTAGTCGAAACTTCAGTTACTGAAGAAATGAACGAGGTGACGACACCCAGCAATGAGTAAACCGACTAATGACGGTGACAGTAGCTGCCGCTCTGGAGACACGAGTACCACCTGCTCGCCGACAGGCCTAGTTCCGCAGGTCCAACCTGCGGGAGTCATTCTGAGGAAGTCGCGAGGGGGGGGGGGGGGGCGCGAAATACGAATGAGACAGAGCCGGCCTATAAATAATCTCCCTCCTGAGGACGCAGGTCTGGCAGCGAAACGCGCTGGAAATTGTGCAGAAAAGTCGCCGGTTGGCTTCTTGCGAGGCGGCGAGAAAGAAGAGCCGGGTTTCTTGCCCCACCTCGCTCGCGCCCCCGCAGATTTATGCAGACCGGGCGCTGCAGGCCTTAGGGGCGGTTTAGTAGGCGAACTCGCACACATTCCGGCCGCGCGCCGGCTCCTTATTTATCGCGACGCCTCGACGCGAAGCGGAATTTTTCTTTCTGTTTTCGCCCCGGTGCCAGCCCCCTGCTCACCGTCTTGTCCTTTACAGGAAGAGCAGGCAGAAGACGAGGTGCCGCCACGTTTCTTGCGCGGCTGTTGAATTTTCAGGTTGTAAACATGTGAGGGAAGGCGTCCTTTCCAGGCGAACCGGAGGCGTACGTGAGACCGGGCTGCCTTCTGGAGCCCGACAAAGGGCCGGGCAGACATCTAGGACACGTCTTATTCCCTGCAATTGCCTCGAAAAACGTTAGAGTCACAGTACTACCCGACCACGATACCGGGTGATCAAAAACACAGTATAAATTTGAAAACTGAATAAATCACGGAATAATGTAGATAGAGAGGTACAAGTTGACACACATGCTTGGAATGACATGGGGTTTTATTAGAACAAAAAAGATACAAAAGTTCAAAAAATGTCGGACAGATGGCGCTTCATCTGATCACAATAGCAATAATTAGCATAACAAAGTAAGACAAAGAAAAGATGATTTTCTTTACAGGAAATGCTCACTATATCGTCAACAATAGCTGCAGTCGAGGAATAATGTTGTGAACAGCACTGTAAAGCATGTCCGGAGTTATGGTGAGGCATTGGCGTCGGATGTTGTCTTTCAGCATCCCTAGAGATGTCGCTCGATCACGATACTCTTGCGACTTCAGGTAACCCCAAAGCCAGTAATCGCACGGACTGAGGTCTGGGGACCTGGGAGGCCAAGCATGACGAAAGTGGCGGCTGAGCACACGATCATCACCAAACGACGCGCGCAAGAGATCTTTCACGCGTCTAGCAATATGGGGTGGAGCGCCACCCTGGATAAACATCGTACGTTCCAGCAGGTGTTTATGAGCCAGGCTGGGAATGATGCGATTCTGTAACATATCGGCGGCGTACCTCTCACCCGTCACGGTAGCAGTTACAAAACCAGAATCACGCATTTCCTCGAAGAAATAAGCCCCGATAACGGTACATGTGGTAAATCCAACCCATACCGTGACTTTCTCGTCGTGCAGTGGAGTTTCCAAGACAGTTCTAGGATTTTCGGTAGCCCAAATTCTGTAGCTGTGGGCGTTGACAGACCCTCGGAGCGTGAAATGAACTTCGCCGGTCTACAACACGTTACTCAGCCAATCGTCATCTTCCGCCATCTTTTGCAACGCCCACACCGCAAATGCCCTCCGCTTCACTAAATCGCCAGGTAACAGTTCATGATGCCGATGGATTTTGTACGGATAGCATCGGAGGGTACGCCTAAGTGCCAATCATACAGTAGTGTATGGAATGCCGGTGCGACGTGCGACTGCACGAGCGCTGACTTCCCCGTGCATAGACGAACACGCTTCGTCTCCATTTCTTCCTGAACTGTCTCAGCAGCATTACGCCTTGTGCTCGGTCGGCCACTACGGGGTCTATCGTGTAAATAACCCGTGGCTTCGAACTTCGAAATCATTCTCGCCACAGCTGCATTTGTCAACGGACCTTTACCCGTTCGAATCCCCTTCCTGTGGCGATAGGATCGTAACGCTGAACTAGGACATTCCCCATTCTGATAATACAGCTTCACTAAAAGAGCCTTTTCAGGTAACGTCAACATGCTGCGACTGCTGGCGCATCTGATTCTCTCTCTCATTACAGCTCCTTTTATACACGATTGTCTTGCGCAGTCACTGACGTTTTGCTTCCTGCGCCATCTGTCGAGCATTTTGTGAATTTTGTTGTTTTTTTTCTAATAAAACCCCATGTAATTCCAAGCATGTGTGTCAATTTGTACCTCTCTATCTACATTATTCCGTGGTTTATTAAGTTTTCAAATTTATACTCACTTTTTGATCACCTGGCATTACTGCCCTTGGCTTCCAGTGGCCGTTATCAGAAGTACGCCGTGACGTTACAGTAATGACTGAGAGATACACATGGCACTGTGCATGATTTCAATACAGCTATGCACATACTATGAAGTGGTTCAGGTTAAGCGAGTCCTCATTGAGTGTCTTGATAAAAACTCACGATAATCGACCGAAGGGACCTCACAAGTCTAATAATATTGTAATCGACTAATACGTTAGGCTAGGTTTTTAAGTTTACAGAGGCACAAGAATTGCGTATTGCTCTCATTGCAAAGTCACACAAATTGCAGCCAAAGTAGGGCAACATTCTCGGCCACTACTGCCCGCCAGTGTCTGTGGCAATACATTTCCACGCCAGAAGTGTTTTCACGTGGCATACTATGGCGGAGAAACGGACGAAAGAGAGCCGTAATGTGAGCGACTGCGGCACTCCTGCTATTGCACTCCAAAAGGGGGGAGAAAAGTTAGCATGAGAAGAGGAATTGGGATTCGTGTTTACGTTCTTTTCAGAGTTCCATATCACAGTTGGTGAAAACGCCATAAACTTTTTTTTTTTTTTTTTTGCCAGGAACGGGTTGACGTATCAAGTTGAAATTAATCTCACATGTAGACAACATTCCATTGGAACTACTGATAGATTTGGGAGAGCCAGTCCTGACAAAACTCTTCCATCTGGTGAGTGAGATGTATAAGACAGGCGAAACATCCTCAGGTTTCAAGAAGAATATAATAATTCCAGTCCCAAAGAAACCAGGTATTGACAGGTGTGAAAATTACCGAATTATCAGTTTAATAAGTCACGGTTGCAAAATACTAACACGAATTCCTTACAGACGAATGGAAAAACTGGTAGAGGCCGATCTCCGGTAAGACGAGTTTCGATTCCGTAGAAATGTTGGAACACGTGAGGCAATACTCACCCTACGACTTATCTTAGAAGATATATTACGGAAAGGCAAACCTACGTTTCTAGCATTTGAAGACTTAGAGAAAGCTTTTGACAATGTTGACTGGAATACTCCCGTTCAAATTCTGAAGCTGGCAGGGGTAAAATATAGGGAGGGAAAGGCTATTTACAATTTGTACAGAAACCAGATGGCAGTTATAAGAGTCAAGGGGCATGAAAGGGAAGCAGTGGTTGGGTAGGGAGTGAGACAGGGTTGTAGTCTCTCCCCGATGTTATTCGATCTGTTTATTGAGCAAGCAGTAAAGGAAACAAAAGAAAAATTCGTGGAAGGTATTAAAATCCAAGGAGGAGAAAAAAAACTTTGAGGTTCGCCGATGACATTGTAATTCTTTCAGACACGGCAAAGGACTTGGAAGAGCAGTTGAACGGAATGGACAGTGTCTTAAAAGAAGGGTATAAGATGAACATCAACAAAAGCAAAACGAGGATAATGGAATGTAGTCGAATTAAGTCGGGTGATGCTGAGGGAATTAGATTTGGAAATGAGACACTTAAAGTAGTAGATGAGTTTTGCTATTTGGGGAGCAAAATAACTGATGATGGTCGAAGTAGAGAGGATATAAAATGTAGACTTGGCAAGGAAAGCGTTTCTGAAGATAAGAAGTTTGTCAACATCGAGTATAGATTTAAGTGTCAGGAAGTCGTTTCTGAAAGTATTTGTATGGAGTGTAGCCATGTATGGAAGTGATACATGGACGATAAATAGTTTGGACAAGAAGAGAATAGAAGCTTTCGAAATGTGGTGCTACAGAATGCTGAAGATTAGATGGGTAGATCACGAAACTAATGAGGAGGTACTGAAGAGAACTGGGGAGATGATGAATTTGTGGCACAACTTGACTAGAAGAAGGGTTCGGTTGGTAGGATACATTCTGAGGCATGAAGGGATCACCAATTTAGTGCTGGAGTGCAGCGTGGAGGGTAAATATCGTAGAGGGAGACCAAGAGATGAATATCCTAAGCAGATTCAGGAGGTTGTAAGCTGCAGTAGTTATTCGGAGATGAAGCTTGCACAGGATAGAGTGGCAGGGAGAGCTGCATCAAACCAGTCTCTGGACTGAAGGCAATAACAACAACAACAACAACATCGTAACTTAAGTCTACGGTCTCTTGGCGGTGTAAATACGCGAAGCTTCGAAGTTAATGCAATCAAAGGATCAGCCATTTATGTCATAATTTTTGATACTCGCAGATTCACTCATCTAATATTCATATTTTGGTTCTCCAGCTCATGCCTTTCTTTCAGCGTATGCAGTTAAAAATTATTGGATATAGGTTCCGCCGTTTATGCAAACACGCTGTTTTCTCTTGTTCTCAAATATGTTTCGGCACCTCTGCACCATCATCAGTGGCTTTTGTTTTATTGAAAACTGTAAAAAGTTGTTATGACTCATCACACTTTGTTGTATAAATTGCAACCTAAAATATGTGCACTTTTTACGGTTTTCAATAAAACGAAACCCACTGATGACGGCGCAGAGGCGCTGAAACACGTCTGAGTAACAAGAAAAACCGGTGCGTCTGCATTAAAGGCGAAACCTGTATCCAATAATCACTCATCTAAACTTACAGGATACTTTCCATTGATTTAGAATCGTGACATTTTCCAAGAAGCAAGCTTACACAGTACAAGTAAAGGAAAAAAATCATAAAATTGTTCATTTGTAACTATATCACACGAAAAAATGTTTCTGTTGTCACTTGTTATCTGATCCCAAGCTTAAAAATAAAACGTTCTTGAAAGTCTTGGAACTTTTGGGACCAAAACCTTGCCAGTATCAACGTCGATAACAGGTCAAAGTCGTCGATATTCTCGACTCTCGGGATAGATGACTTGTCTATAGACACAATTATGTCTGTATGCGACCCTCAGAGCACTATCCTACTCACCTCTGGCCAGCTTTTTTAAGTAATCGAACTGCTTCCCAAACATTAGCTTCTAAACTGATGCGTCACGCACAGCAGTGTATGTCCTGCTAAGTGCCCCATGCTGGTCACAAGGTTGGTAAGCTTTTCTTGTGGTAGAGCGTTCCATTCCTGTGTGCGTTACTTGTTCCCACCTCTCGCCACATGAGGGTAGGTCCAACATTGGGAACATGGTCGCTTTGGTGCTTCAGGCGTTACAGCAGGCACCTAATTACCACATACCACACCCAGAAAAAGATACACTAGAGTAGCTTTCAGCATCAAAATTGACATACGCCATCTTTCTCACTTCAACACGTATTTTCTTGAGGCTATCATCTGTCGTTGTTGTTGTTGAGGCCTTCAGTCCTGAGACTGGATTGACACAGCTCTCCATGTTACTCTATCCTGTGCAAGCTTCATCATCTCCCAGTACCTATTGCAACCTACATCCTTCTGAATCTGCTTAGTGTATTCATCTCTTGGTCTCCCTCTACGATTTTTACCCTCAACGCTGCCCTCCAATACTAGATTGGTGATCCCTTGATGCCTCAGAACATGTCCTACGAACCGATCCCTTCTTCTTGTCAAGTTGTGCCACAAACTCCTCTTCTCCCCAATCCTATTCAATACCTCCTCATTAGTTACGTGATCTACCCATCTAATCTTCAGCATTCTTCTGTAGCACCAAATTTCGAAAGATTCTATTCTCTTCTTGTCCATAATATTTATCGTCCATGTTTCACTTCCATACATGGCTACACTCCATACAAATACTTTCAGAAAGGACTTCCTGACACTTAAATCAATATTCGATGTTAAAAAATTTCTCTTCTTCAGACACGCTTTCCTTGCCATTGCCAGTCTACATTTTATATCCTCTCTACTTCGACCATCATCAGTTACTTTGCTCCCCACATAGCAAAACTCCTTTACTACTTTAAGTGTCTCATTTCCTAATCTAATTCCCTCAGCATCACCCGATTTAATTTGACTACATTCCATTACCCTCGTTTTGCTTTTGTCGATGTTCATCTTATACCCTCCTTTCAAGATACTGTCCAGTCCGTTCAACTGCTCTTCCAAGTCCTTTGCTGTCTCTGACAGAATTACAAGGTCATCGGCGAACCTCAAAGTTTTTATTTCTTCTCCATGGATTTTAATACCTACTCCGAACCTTTCTTTTGTTTCCTTTACTGCTTGCTCAATATACAGATTGAATAGCATCGGGGAGAGGCTACAACCCTGTCTCACTCCCTCCCCAACCACTGCTTCCCTTTCATGTCCCTCGACTCTTATAATTGCCATCAGGTTTTTGTACAAATTGTAAATAGCCTTTCGCTCCCTGTATTTTACCCCTGCCACCTTCAGAATTTGAAAGAGAGTATTCCAGTCAACATTGTCAAAAGCTTTCTCTAAGTCTACAAATGCTAGGAATGTAGGTTTGCCTTTTCTTAATCTAGCTTCTAAGATAAGTCGTAAGGTCAGTATTGCCTCACGTGTTCCAACTTTTCTACGGAATCCAAACTGATCTTCCCCGAGGCCAGCTTCTACCAGTTTTTCCATTCGTCTGTAAAGAATTCGCGTAAGTATTTTGCAGCTGTGACTTATTAAACTGATAGTTCGGTAATTTTCACATCTGTCAACACCTGCTTTCTTTCGGATTGGAATTACTACATTCTTCTTGAAGTCTGAGGGAATTTCGCCTGTCTCATACATCTTACTCACCAGATGGTAGAGTTTTGTTGGGCCTGGCTCTCCCAAGGCTGTCAGTAGTTCCAATGGAATGTTGTCTACTCCCGGGGCCTTGTTTCGACTTAGGTCTTTCAGTGCTCTGTCAAACTCTTCAGGCAGTATCATATCTCCCATTTCATCTTCATCTACCTCCTCTTCCATTTCCATAATATTGTCCTCAAGAACATCGCCCCTGTATAGACCCTCTATATACTCCTTCCACCTTTCTGCTTTCCCTTCTTTGCTTAGAACTGGGTTTCCATCTGAGCTCTTGATATTCATGCAAGTGGTTCTCTTTTCTCCAAAGGTCTCCTTAATTTTCCTGTAGGCAGTATCTATCTTACCCCTCTTAAGACAAGCCTCTACATCCTTACATTTGTCCTCTAGCCATCCCTGCTTAGCCATTTTGCACTTCCTGTCGATCTCATTTTTGAGACGTTTGTATTCCTTTTTACCTGCTTCATTTACTGCATTTTTGTATTTTCTCATTTCATCAAGTAAATTCACTATCTCTTCTGTTACCCAAGGATTTCTACTAGCCCTCGTCTTTTTACCTACTTGATCCTCTGCTGCCTTCAGTATTTCATTCCTCAAAGCTACCCATTCTTCTTCTACTGTATTTCTTTCCCCTATTCCTGTCAATTGTTCCCTTATGCTCTACCTGAAACTCTGTACAACCTGTGGTTTAGTCAGTTTATCCAGGTCCCATCTCCTTAAATTCCCACCTTTTTGCAGTTTCTTCAGTTTTAATCTACAGTTCATAACCAATAGATTGTGGTCAGAGTCCACATCTGCCCCTGGAAATGTCTTACAATTTAAAACCTGGTTCCTAAATCTCTGTCTTACCATTATTTAAACTATCTGAAACCTTTTAGAATCTCCAGGGTTCTTCCATGTATACGGCCTTCTTTCATGATTTTTGAAACAAGTGTTAGAGGTGATTAAGTAATGCTCTGTGCAAATTCTACCAGGCGGCTTCCTCTTTCATTTCTTAGCCCCAATCCATATTCAGCTACTACGTTTCCTTCTCTTCCTTTTCCTACTGTCTAATTCCAGTCACCCATGACTATTAAATTTTCGTGTCCCTTCACTAACTGAATAATTTCTTTTATCTCATCATACATTTCCTCAATTTCTTCATCATCTGCAGAGCTAGTCGGCATATAAACTTGTACTACTGTAGTAGGCGTGGGCTTTGTCTCTATCTTGGCCACAATAATGCGTTCACTATGCTGTTTGTAGTAGCTTACCCGCATTCCTATTTTCCTATTCATTATTAAAGCTACTCCTGCATTACCCCTATTTGATTTTGTATTTATGATCCTGTATTCGCCTGACCAAAAGTCTTGTTCCTCCTGCCACCGAACTTCGCTAATTCCCACTATATCTAACTTTAACCTATCCATTTCCCTTTTTAAATTTTCTAACCTACCTGCCCGATTAAGGGATCTGATATTCCACGCTCCGATCCGTAGAACGCCAGTTTTCTTTCTCCTGATAACAACGCCCTCTTGAGTAGTCACCACCCGGAGATCCGAATGGGGGACTATTTTACCGCCGGAATATTTTACCCAAGAGGATGCCATCATCATTTAACCATACAGTAAGTCTGCATGCCCTCGGGAAAAATTACGGCTGTAGTTTCCCCTTGCTTTCAGCCGTTCGCAGTACCAAAACAGCAAGGCCGTTTTGGTTAGTGTTACAGGGCCAGATCAGTCAATCATCCAGACTGTTGCCCCTGCAACTACTGAAAAGGCTGCTGCCCCTCTCCAGGAACCACACGTTTGTCTGCCCTCTCAACAGATACCCATCCGTTGTGGTTACACCTACGGTACGGCTATGAGAACTGGCTGGTCTCTGTAATAAAAAAAACTGACTTATGGATCAGTAACGGACTACAACAGATGTCCTGTGATGTCCGCTACGATGAAATACAACGATCATTACGAACAAAGTGAGGAAAAAATACCGGCCGCTGTGACCGAGCGGTTCTAGGCGCTTCAGTCTGGAACCCCGCGACCGCTACGGTCGCAGGTTCGAATCCTGCCTCGGGTATGCATGTGTGTGGTGTCCTTAGGTTAGTTAGGTTTAAGTAGTACTAAGTTATAGGGGACTGATGACCTCAGAAGTTAAGTCCCATAGTGCTCAGAGCCATTTCAATCATTTTTTTTTTTTCGTCCGCGTTGTGACTTAGCGGATTATTCTTTTACCGCTTTCCCAGTATTCATACAGTGCCTCTTGAAACTCCAAACACACCGGCTACTCTGATCACTTGGAACACTCACCATATGAGCACCAACAATTTGCCCACATTCGGGTTCACTTAGCTCCGACATAACGCACTCACTACTACACAGAACACTGTTATCGCCACGAGGGATACTTGCAATATTTTGGGGACATTGCACGAGTGCCGTTCGTAGTCAGATAGACTGTGTGACCAGAATCATGACACCTGGCTGAAAATGACTAACTCGTCCGTGGCGCCCTACATCGGTAATGCTGGAAGTCAATATGGTGTTGGTCCACCCTCAGCCTTGATGACAGCTTCCAAACTCGCAGGCATACGTTCAGTCAGATGGTATAAGATTTGTGGAATGGCAGCCCATTCATGGAGTGCTGCACTGAGGAGAGGTATCGATGTCGGTCGGTCAGGCCTTGCATGAAGTCGGTTTGCCGGCCAGGGTGGCCGAGCGGCTCTAGGCGCTACAGTCTGAAATCGCGCGACCGCTACGGTGGCAGGTCCGAGTCCCGTCTCGGGCATGGATGTGTGTGATGTCCTTAGGTTAGTTAGGTTTAAGTGGTTCTAAGTTCTAGGGGACTGATGACCTCAGATGTTAAATCCCATAGTACTCAGAGCCATTTGAACCATTTTTGAAGTCGGCGTTCCAAAATATCCCAATGGTGATATATAGGATTCAGGTCAGGACTCCGAGCAGGCGAGTCCATTACAGGGATGTTACTGTCGTGTAACCACTCCGCCACAGGTCGTGCGTTATGAAGAGATACTCGACCGCGTGGAAAGATGCTGTCGCCATCCCCGAACTGCTCTTCAACAGTGGGAAACAAGAAAGCGGTTAAAACATCAATGTAGGCCTGTGCTGCGACAGTGCCACGCAAACCAACAAGAGGTGCAAGCCCCCTCCATGAAAAACACGACCACACCATAACACCACCGCCTCCGAATTTCACTGTTGACACTACACACGCAGGCAAACGACGTTCACCGGGCGTTCGCCATACCCACACCCTGCCATCGGATCGCCACATTGTGTACCGTGATTCGTCACTCCACACAACTTTTTTCCACTGTTCAGTCGCTCAATGTTCACGCTTCTTACACCAAGAGAGGGGTCGTTCGGCATTTACCTGCGTGATGTGTGGCTCACGAACAGCTGCTCGACCATGAAATCCAAGTTTTCTCTCCTCCCTCCTGTCATTGTACTTGCAGAGGATCCTGATGCAGTCTGAAACTCCTGTGTGTTGGTCTGGATAGATGTCTGCCTATTACACATTACGACCCTCTTCAACTGTCGGCGGTCTCTGTCAGTCAACAGACGAGGTCAGCCTGTACGCTTTCTTGGCGTACGTGTCCCTTCACGCTCCCCTTTCACTGTCACATTGTTGAATGTGGAAGGATATAGTTTGTAATTGAATGTCAACTGGTTATCAAGTGTTAAATAAACTTCGAGTTGGATGTTGGAACAGTCAGTTGACTCTGTTGTTACGACATGCATCGTAAATATTACTTATGTGTGAGATTTGCAAGTTTTATTAAAATTCAGACTTCTTGAAGAGGTTCTGGCAGGGTTTGGTCGAGAGTGTGGACGATCTTCAATGGTTGACTGATTTGAAGTTTTATTGGTGAGAGGTCGACACGTATTATTGACATTTTGAAAATAATCGATACTGTGAAGTGTGTTAGGATTCTGTTTTGAAACTTTATCGGCGGTTGTGGTCGGGAGAATCGGTTTTAAAGTGGAATATTTCGTTGAATGAGAACAGGATTGATTCTTTAGTGACATTAATTAATTATTTAAGGAAAAATCAGGAGAATTTCAATTTATTCTGGCAAAGTTATCAAGGAGTGTCAGACCGCACAACGTATATATAGAAACTGTGTGACTGTTGAACTGTCAATTTTTTTTCTTTTTTTTTTACGATAAAACTTGTCTACAACAGGGACTGATGAATTTTGTTGCGTGTATCCTTATCTTCTAGGTTGAATCTGCTACAGCTTAATGTTTTTCTTTATGGATTTTTCAAGTAACTGGGAAAAGAACTTATAATTTGATCTGCGGCGGACCATCGATATTGGGTACACGGTTAGGCTGTTGTGAAGCCTGTTGGTTTGCAGATTGCCTTTCTTTCCTCTGCTGCAGTCATCGTTGCTGAGTTGCTGCAACGGGATCGGCGGTTCAGCGCACAGCACAATGCACCTAACATGAAAAACTTATGTTTTTGGGGATGTCCGGATACTTTTGATCAGATAGTCTACAACAGTGATACCTGCAGACTTGGCAAGCACCCGTGTCTGCGTTCGAGCACGCATTTCTAGCGGCGCCTGCATATTTTTGTGCGACCCCTGTATAACGCAAGGAGCGAAGCAGACTGCAGGCAAAAAAACACAGAGTGAAGTGCACGCCGCCAGTTCGGAGGGGCCGCGAGAGAAATTTGTGATACATAATCGCTTCCTGCGCAGTTCCAGAGCTCTTTCCAGAAAACAAATGTGCGATCTGCATTGGAAGGCTCACGGAGAGGGCCCCAGTGTAAGGCGTAAGGCCCCGAGGGGTGAGGGGGGTGGGGGGGGAGGGGGAGGGGGGGAGTGCTACGCTGTGGCACAGAGCGCCGTTTCCAAAGTGGAGGCAGCCGGACCTGGCGCCGCAAGAGAAAGGGGCGGGAGAGAGGAAGGGAAACAGACAGAGACAGAGACAGAGACAGAGAGAGAGAGAGAGAGAAAGAGAGCATTAAATTATTTTTTTTAAGCTCACCCAGAAGTGCTGCCGCCAGGTGTGTCTGGGGAAAGGTGGCGGGGAGGTTGGGTGGTTTACGGAAGTTTGTAGGACTGCAACGGAGCAACCCGTTCCAAACTGCTGAGGGAACAAAGAGGTTGGAGGAGAGGAGGGGAGGGGAGAGGGGAGAGCAAAAAGGAGGGGGAAAAAAAAAACAGCGGGGAGCGCCAGACGAGAGGAAGAAATTCGGGAGGGATCTGAGGCGATCGGGGGGCAGGTGCGTGCGTGCAGCGCGTGCGTTTGAAATACGGCCCGCGTGCGTTACGCCGCCGTTTTATGACGTCTGTGTTCGCGCAGAGTCCCTGCCCGACCGCAGTTCTCAGTCCAGGCGTGGCAGGGCGGCTCCCCCCACCCCCTCCCCCACCCCCTCCCCAACCACGATCCCTCCACCGCAGAGGAACTGCGGCACTGGGTACCACTTCCGCCTTACAAAATGTCTTTTGCAAGGGCCACACGAATTGCATGTTGCCGACAATATGTCCCGAAAATGCTGTCCGGCAACACTGCTGCCATCCGACTTGCAGCCAAGTATACTGAAACATTACCGGCCACTGTCGCCCGACAATACATTTCTGAGCCAAAAGTGTTTACACGGTGGCCATCGAGACAGGTGGCAAAATTTGGAAATGCGTTGTAATTTCCTGTGGGACCAAACTGCTGAGGTCATCGGTCCCTAGGCTTACACACCTTATGCACACTGTGCACTTCTTAATTTTATACCTAAGTATTTGCAATGTGAGTTGAAGTACACAAAGCATTCGTTACTGTTTCATTTACTTAGCCTAAGGTACAAGCAAATAGCAAAACAGACATGTGAAGTAATGTCTGTATAACTGATGAAAGCTTACAATTACAAACATCTGTTGTATTTTTAAGGAATCTCACATGAAACTGACCACATTACCGTAACACATGTGTTGTGAACAGCAGAATCACTTGGAATGAGAGTGGGCACTTTTAATGTTCAGTGAATTTATTTGTCAACTAAGTTAGCTGTAAGTGTATATTGTTCTTAAATATAATTTCAGCAACATAAAAAAGACAAAGGATGGATTAGGAAATCATGTGCAGACTGGTAATTATATCATGATACTGAGATTATAGAATGAAAGTGGAAATAAGGATTTTATAGATGTGATGAAACACTACTTAAACTAACTTACGCTGAGGACAACACACACAAACACACGGCCCGAGGGAGTAGAGATGGGCAAATTCGTTCATCCTTGGGAACTAGTTCACTGCTTTTTGGGAACCGTTCATTTTTACTCGTTCACAGTTCATTTGTGCTTGGAAAGTGGTTCTTATGAAAAACTGAAAACTAGTAGTGTAGGTGACTGAAGGATGGAGGGCACCAAGAGGGGGCGCTTACCTCTCCCTCTGGAGTATAGAGTTTTTATCCATTACAGAATATTTACACACTTTTAGAAGTAATTTCTGTGATTCTGCAGAACCTCTCGTTTAGCCAACCGTAGCCTTGTGTGGCTGATCGCAGGGAAATAATATAGGGTAGCGCACGGAAAACCGGCCCCGAGTACAGACTGCTCGCCAATTACGGACGATGTGTTGCCCATTACGAGCAGATACAACAAACAGACAAACATGTAACAATTAGGCAGTGAACAAATAACAAGCTAATGCAAGCAACAATTGCGAAACAATCGATGACGATGTGAAGAGAGCTGGAGAAGAGAACATGAAAATCTCACGCGACGCGCATGGGCTATAGCTCATGTAGTCTTGTAAACCTGTTGGTGGCTGTTTCCCAAGTTAATAGACCACAAGCATCTTGTATAAAATTCTTCGTTTCGACTTCCACTACAAAGCTATGCTACGTTGTAAACAATAATCGTTTACACCCTATACATACTTCACGTTGTCTCTGAGTTCGTAGGCGAAGTAGAGACTTTATGGAAGCATAAAATAAAATGTGTTTTTCTCATACTTGCGTCACACGCTTAGTAAAAATAACGTTTCTATGTCGCATTATTAAAGTTAATGCAGCAATAATAATAATTAAGTTCGCAGTAATAAAGTTTTTAGTTTGAAAGCTCCTTCTGAACAAATGTTTTTGAGATAATAAGTAAATACGATTTTATGGCAATCTATGTCTTTTCAAATGGGAAGACACCGCTTTTCCTACTGAGCCAAAATGACCCATAACCCACTTTTTTTCAATGAAACCAAACTAGCAGGTAATGCAAATTGGAAACAACCAAACTTAAAAATAATTAGAGCCTTCCTAAATGTAATGTTTTGTATATGAAAGATACACGAAAATCGTTTTATATGAATTTTCTTACGCTAAAAATTAACCAAATTATTGAAAGTTAGTTGCTAAATCAAGACTATGAATCCAAAAAATATATGAATAACAAAAAATCTTGCCTTGTTATGTCTTCTGCTGTTCATTGATATAATGAAGTGAGCTGATATGCCCTTTTGTTACCTGAAAAGACGTACGTGTTACATACAACGTAATTTTTATGTAACTTACGTAACTATCAAATACTTTTTGATTACCGGTCGTGGACGCTGAATAGCCAGAGCCAAGTGCAAGAACAGTTTGGAACACATGTAAAATAGGCGAGCGCAGTGAACGAAACGAACAACTGGATACTGAACAAACTAGGAGCGGTCGGCGGTGGAACTGAGACAGGTGGTCATGCGAAGGACGACGAGTGCGGCCGAGGGAGACCGAGACTGAGACGAGCACGTGACCCAGGCTGGAACGAGAACTGCCCAAGTGACCGCCGCGACCGAAGTGAACTAGTGAACTATGAACCGATCGTGCCTCGTTCCCGGGAACTATAAGTAGACCGCCGCGACCGAAGTGAACTATGAACCGATGGTACCTTGGAATTCGTTCCTCAGTCCTTTCGTTCATCTTGGTGAACCGTTCCTTTGCACCCGTTCGTTCGCGAACTACCCATCTCTACGAGGGAGCTCTCGAAACTCCGACGGGTGGAGCCACGCGAACCGTGACAAGGCGCCCCAGACCGCGCGGCAAGAGAGAGGTGCCGCTGTGGTTAGCACACAGGACTCGCATTCAGGAGGACGACGGTTCAAACCCGCGGTCCGACCATCCTCAGTTAGGTTTTTCATGCTTTCCCTAAATCGCTTAAGGCAAATGCCGGGATGGTTCCTTTGAAAGGGCACGGCCGACTTCCTGTCAAAAAATGATGGACGAACTCGAGCTAATGGTAGTGACTGCGGCTTTATTGTTTTCACAACACGCAAGGAATCAAGTTAGAAAAGCCGGCCAGTGTGGCCGTGCGGTTCTAGGCGCTTCAGTCTGGAATCGCTTGACCGCTATGGTCGCAGGTTCGAATCCTGCCTCGGGCATGGATGTGTGTGATGTCCTTAGGTTAGTTAGGTTTAATTAGTTCTAAGTTCTAGGCGACTGATGACCTCAAAAGTGCATAGTGCTCAGAGCCATTTGCACCATCAAGTTAGAAAGAACAAGAAAAACCCGCCCTGTCCATGCTTTCTTTTTTAACTAAACGGCTTGGTTCAGAAAAATTAACTAGTGAAATGATACTGAATACTTATCTGTTCCAAAACTTACCAGCCTGTGCGGCCGCGATTTCGAGTATATGGTACAAGCTATTTGTTTGAGAATTGCTAAAACCGATAGAAATATCAAAGATAGCACGCCAGTTACAACCCGACTGGCAGTCACCCTTCACCTAGTGGTGTTTCGTACATAACTTTAATGTACCTCTTTAACGTGCACTATTCGTGATTAGTCGATTTGGTACCAAAATTATGCCATGCTTTCAGACGGACTGAAAGGTTTCATTGAGTGAAGTCTGAAATGCCACTACAACGTTTATATGTTTGTCCACGAGCATACGCCACTGTTTACATTATCAATTCCTGTTTCAGGCACGTCTCGAAATGGTATGAAACTCATGGCATCAAATGCAAATCGTTCAAATGACTGAGCACTATGGTACTTAACATCTGAGGTTATCAGTCCCCTAGAACGTAGAACTAGTTAAACCTAACTAACCTAAGGACATCACACACATCCATGCCCGAGGCAGGCTTCGAACCTGCGACCGTAGCGGTCGCGCGGTTCCAGACTGAAGCGCCTAGAACCGCTCGGCCGCAACGGCCGGCATCAAATTCATACCACGTGGATGAAGTGCCACATTTCCTTCCACTCTTTTTTTTTCTACATTTATACTCCGCAAGCCACCCAACGGTGTGTGGCGGAGGGCACTTTACGTGCCACTGTCATTACCTCCCTTTCCTGTTCCAGTTGCGTATGGTTCGCGGGAAGAACGACTGTCAGAAAGCCTCCGTGCGCGCTCTAATCTCTCTAATTTTACATTCGTGATCTCCTCGGGAGGTATAAGTAGGGGGAAGCAATATATTCGATACCTCAGCCAGAAACGCACCCTCTCGAAACCTGGCGAGCAGTCTACACCGCGATGCAGAGCGCCTCTCTTGCAGAGTCTGCCACTTGAGTTTATTAAACATCTCCGTAACGCTATCACGGTTACCAAATAACCGTGTGACGAAACGCGCCGCTCTTCTTTGGATCTTCTCTATCTCCTCCGTCAACTCGACCTGGTACGGATCCCACACAAATGAGCAATACTCAAGTATAGGTCGAACGAGTGTTTTATAAGCCACCTCCTTTGTTGATGGACTACATTTCCTAAGGATTCTCCCAGTGAATCTCAACCTGGTACCCGCCTTACCAACAATTAATTTTATATGATCATTGCACTTCAAATCGTTCCGCACGCATACTCCCAGATATTTTACAGAAGTAACTGCTACCAGTGTTTGTTCCGCTATCATGTGATCATACAATAAAGGATCCTTCTTTCTATGTATTCGCAATACATTACATTTGTCTATGTTAAGGGTCAGTTGCCACTCCCTGCACCAAATGCCTATCCGCTGCAGATCTTCCTGCATTATGCTACAATTTTCTAAGGCTGCAACTTCTCTGTATACTACAGCATCATCCGCGAAAAGCCGCATGGAATGCAACTGTTTTGCTCGTGTTTGGCACAGGTTGCAAGACTCCGGAATTCTTCGTATGCTTCATCATACGTGATTCCGAACTCGTAGACAACAGCTGGCAAACTTTTTTTTTCTGATTGCCATGTTTCTACAGGCTGCACCAATTTTGACGTGCCGCAGCTCTGGCCATAGACGAATTTCATTTATTAAATTTATAGTCCTCGTTTGTCCACATCTTCATTGCCGTACATAGCAAATTCACAACAACAGACACGTACAAATCATGTGGCTATATATACGCGTGCAAACTTACCAACAAAAACGATACATTATATGTTCTTTCGGACATGTCCGAAAGAACAGATACCATCGGTGACCATGCAGCTCTCTTAGAATGAAACTTTAATTACATCAAGACCTTAAGCTGTCGACAGGCGTTGATATACATCAACGGGGACAGTTGAAAATGTCTGCCCCGACCGCGACTCGAACCCGGGATCACCTGCTTACATGGCAGACGCTCTATCCATCTCAGCCACCGAGGGCACAGAGAATAGTGCGACTTCAAGGACTTATCCCTTGCACGCTCCCCGTGAGACCCACATTCTCAACATTAATGTCCACACACTTCATTCGTAGTGTCCCTGCCCATTACACTCATTACTCGCGGCAGACAATCTTACCGAGTCCCGCAAGAGTTCGGGCAATGCGTGTGCATCCGCACAAAAGAAGGAGGTGAATGGCCGGTTAGCCTTAACTATATGAACTGTCCCCGTTGGTGTATATCAACACCTCTCGACAGCCTGGGGTCTTGATTTAATTATCATTTCGGTACAATTTTGTTTTCGCTCAGACAAATGACTGCAGCGCTGTCGTGTTCAGGGGAACAGTAAACAAAGGTAAGAGGAAGAGGGAATCAGTTACAGACAAGGATAGAAGCAGATACTGTTCTACAATACGAAATATTCTGCACCCCTGCTGGATCACATCGGCAACAACACGTCGGCAACTACCTCCAACAGTTTGCAACGTCAGCGATATTGCCCAGTCACACCGAAAACCCATCTGCTCCAGCCATAATGCAGTAACGCTGACGACAATGCGACTGAAGGCAAATATTGCCATGAAATATGGCCTACCTAAATGCTGAGGCTGCAACCTCGCGGAGTTTCACCCTTTGTTTTGAAAGAACAGTTGTGTTCCACGCAGGTCGTTAACAGCGTGTTCACATCCATAGACTGGACAGTATTCGCTTCTGCGACACACACAGCTACACCTCCGGCGCACCTGGTGCTTTCCGTACTGCCGAAGACGGCGACTTTTACCGATCGGAACTATGGTAGCAGAAATCAGATTGTATCTCCTTTCTCTACTACTACTACTACTACTACTACTGTTGTGTTGGCAGAAGAGCCAACAGCGAGTTACTAGCAGAGGCCGAAATGCACGCGTTCTAGCTCACGCAGGCTGGCGTGAGGAGGGAAGAACTATACTGACGTGAGGTCTGGAACATGGCAAGGAATTAGAATTCAGAAAGCGGGCGTAATTAGTTTGATACTTAACTTTAATCCATTAATGATGAACGTCGCTCTTGACGGTGCATGAGTCACAATATTATCTGTTCAGAAGACATAGTAACTGAATATGGCGCCTTGCTAGGTCGTAGCAAATGACGTAGCTGAAGGCTATGCTAAACTGTCGTCTCTGCAAATGAGAGCGTATGTATACAGTGAACCATCGCTAGCAAAGTCGGCTGTACAACTGGGGCGAGTGCTAGGCAGTCTCTCTAGACTAGACCTGCCGTGTGGCGGCGCTCGGTCTGCAATCACTGATAGTGGCGACACGCGGGTCCGACGTATACTAACGGACCGCAGCCGATTTAAAGGCTACCACATAGCAAGTGTGGTGTCTGGCGGTGACACCATAACTACTGCTACAACATACAGGGCGACAATTATTGAACTATATGGAAAAAAAACGTAAATTAGTTACAAACTACGGCGTGGACACACTTTATTCAACGTGTAAACGTCACAACAGACATTCTAATTTAAGATGCGACACTTTCGATATGCCTGCCATCACTGCGGATGAATAGCAAAATTCTGCATGATCCGCTGAAATGTTGGAACATCGACGCCGTTGATGACCTTCTGAATTGCTGTTCTCAGCTCGTTGTTGTGTTCAGATCCGGAGAATATAGTGGCCAATGGAGGCCCATGCCACTGGCCTCTGGGTACCCCAGAGCCAGAATGCTGTCCCCAAAGTGCTCCTCCAGGTCATCAAACACTCTCCTGCTTCGATGTGGTCGAGGTTCGTCTTGCATGAGCCGCATCCTGTCGAAATCGGAGTCACTTTGGATAATGGGGATGAAATCGTGTCCCAAAACCTTCACGTACCGTTCGGTTGTCACCGTGCCATCAAGGAATGTCGCACCGATTATTCCGTGACTGGACACTACACACCACACAGTAACCAGATGAGGGTGAAGAGACTGCTCGATCGCGAAATGCGGATTCCCAGTCCCCCAAATGCGCCAGTTTTGCTTATCAACGAATCCATCCAAATGAAAGTGGGCTTCGTCACTAAACCAAATAACAATACGCACACTAATTCTCATCATCCCTCGGGACCAACACTGCAGTTTGAAAGTACTAACGCAAACCGTTCAGAAGTTATGATGATTTAATTTCATATATTTCAAAAACTGTCCCCTGTAAGATCAGAAGCTAACTCCAAGGCAACATCTGTAGGCAGCATATTAACTGCTGACCCCACGTTTCCCGACACTTTATCACAACAAATCGTACTAAAGAAGACGCGTTTGGTAGAGACGTTTACTGCGGCGTGCTTTAGTTTCGCTGCGTGCTCAATGTTTTTCGCGTTGCAGTTCCCAACTCGAGAACACTTTTTCTGGTATGTTCAGTCCGGGCCGTTTGTGAGTTCGCATGACAAGAGACTGACGACCGGTGACGTCACGGGTCCTATGCCGTGATTGGCTGACAGAAGCAATCCGAGCAGCTCCCACGTTGATCTAGCTGCGAAAATAATACGCCTTATTTGTTGATTTTGGTATTTATGCTGGCGTATTACAGAAATATGCATTTTAAGTGATACGGCTCACTAAAGATCTGTCCAAAACGCGTCATTTTTTGGTATGGTTTGTTTGCATTAAGGTGGCGGCAAATGTGACGTCGATGGCTAAACATGCTACTGTACTTTGCTCCCTTGAAGTGCTCTTGCCTCAATTTTCACTGCCTTTGTCCTTCATCGAAGTTTAGATCGTGTCTGGGCGCATCAAATTTCTTTACTTAACTTTGAGCTCATGTTCCAAATTTTTATCTAATAAATTGTGCACTGAATTTTTACTGTGCTGTTTTCAGACTCCCGGTATGCTCAGTTTTTCGCAATAAGATGAAACTCACAAATACTATGGTAAATTACGCTCAGAAAAAGAATCTTGCGAGTAACTCACTTTATCCCACGAACACTATCAGCAAACAAGGAAAGTTTTAGCGACTTAAGCTAATGGGACATTTTTCGCGCGTTTATTGCCTCTAATTATTCTCCAAACTCCCGTTAGGTGGTGCATCTTACGTTACAGTATTACACTTTTGTGAAAATTCAGCATGCCTGTTCCAAAGCGGATATTAAACGTATATTAATGACCATCAGAACATAGCAGAGATGTATGAACAATACGATTCGATAGCAAAGACTCGGTCACGATGCTCGTCCTACATCTACATCTACGTAAATACTCCTCAAACCACCATACGGTGGGTGGCGGAGGGTACTCTGTACCACAGTCGGGAACCGCGCGATCGCTACGGTCGCAGGTTCGAATCCTGCCTCGGGCATGGATGTGTGTGATGTCCTTAGGTTAGTTTGGTTAAAGTAATTCTAAGTTCTAGAGGAGTGATGACCTCAGAAGTTCCCATAGTGCTCAGAGCCATTTGAACCATTTCGAACCTTTCGCGTTCCGCTCGTAAATAGGACGAGGGAAAACCGACTGTCTGTATGGCTCCGCATGAGCACTAATTTATGGTATCTTATGTTCGTAGCCATTACGCACAGTGTTTGTTGGCGTCAGTAGAATCGTTCGAAAGTCAGCTTCAAATGCCGGTTCTCCAAATTTTCTCACTAGTGTTCTCTTTCGCTGTAAGCAGCAGACTGTAAAAAAATGATGTTGAGGTTGGTACAACAGACATGTTGTTGTTGTTGTGGTCTTCAGTCCTGAGACTGGTTTGATGCAGCTCTCCATGCTACTCTATCCTGTGCAAGCTTTTTCATCTCCCAGTACCTACTGCAACCTATATCCTTCTGAATCTGCTTAGTGTATTCATCTCTTGGTCTCCCTCTACGATTTTTACCCTCCACGCTGCCCTCCAATACTAAATTGGTGATCCCTTGATGCCTCAGAACATGTCCTACCAACCGATCCCTTCTTCTGGTCAAGTTGTGCCACAAACTTCTCTTCTCCCCAATCCTATTCAATACTTCCTCATTAGTTATGTGATCTATCCATCTAATCTTCAGCATTCTTCTGTAGCACGACATTTCGAAAGCTTCTATTCTCTTCTTGTCCAAACTATTTATCGTCCATGTTTCACTTCCATACATGGCTACACTCCATACAAATACTTTCAGAAATGACTTCCTGACACTTAAATCTATACTCGATGTTAACAAATTTCTCTTCTTCTCAAACGCTTTCCTTGCCATTGCCAGTCTACATTTTATATCCTCTCTACTTCGACCATCATTAGTTATTTTGCTCCCCACTTGGCAAAACTCCTTTACTACTTTAAGTGTCTCATTTCCTAATCTAATTCCCTCAGCATCACCCGACTAAATTCGACTACATTCCAATATCCTCGTTTGCTTTTGTTGATGTTCATCTTATATCCTCCTTTCAAGACACTATCCATTCCGTTCAACTGCTCTTCCAAGTCCTTTGCTGTCTCTGACAGAATTACAATGTCATCGGCGAACCTCAAAGTTTCTATTTCTTCTCCATGAATTTTAACAGACATAGGCTGCACAAACTAAGCCTTCTGGAATCTCATTAAGATTTGTACTCTGCCGAAGTCACGCTGCAAACCTCTGCTGTAACTACACGGAGCTAACCGTCATATCTACATCTACATCGATACTCTGCAAAGCACATTTAAGTGCCTGGCAGAGGGTTCATCGAACTACCTTCACAGTTCTCTATTATTCTAATCTCGTATAGCGCGCGCAAAGAATGAACACCTATATCTTTCTGTACTAGCTCTAAAAATGAACACCTATATCTTTCCGTACGAGCTCTGATTTCCCTTACTTTATGGTGGTGATCGTTCCTCCGTATGTAGGTCGGTGTCAACAAAATATTTTCGCATTCGGAGGAGAAAGTTGGTGATTGGAATTTCGTGAGAAGATTCCATCGCAACGAAAAACGCCTTTCTTAAGCGCTCGTTTTTCCCGTGTGCTGTTCGGGAGTGGAACGGTAGAGAGACAGCTTGAAGGTGGTTCATTGAACCCTCTGCCAGGCACTTTATTGTGAATAGCAGAGTAATCACGTAGATGCAGATGTAGATGTCTTTTAATGATGTCCAGCCCAAAACCTTTATTATTTCTGTGACACTCTCTCCCATATTTCGCGATAGTACAAAACGTGCTGCCTTTCTTTGAACTTTTTCGATGTACTCCGTCAGTCCTATCTGGTAAGGATCCCACAACGCGCAACAGTATTGTAAAAGAGGACGGACAAGAGTAGTATAGGTAGTCTCCTTAGTAGATTTGTTACATTTTTTAAGTGTCTTGCCAATAAAACGCAGTCTTTGGTTAGCCTTCCCCACAACATTTTCTATGTGTTCCTTCCAATTTAAGATGTTCGTAATTGTAATACCTAGGTATTTAGTTGAATTTACAGATTTTAGATTAGACTGATTTATGGTGCAACCGAAGTTTAGCGAGTTCCTTTTAGCTAGCACTCATGTGGATGACCTCGCACTTTTCATTATTTGGGCTGAATTGTCAACTTACGCACCATACAGATATCTTTTCTAAATAGTTTTGCAATTTGTTTTGATCTTCTGATGACTTTATTAACCGATAAACGACAGCGTCATCTCAAAAGAACCTAAGAAGGCTGCTCAGATTGTCTCCCAAATCGTTTATACAGATGAGGAACAGCAAAGGTCCCATAACCTTGGAGAACGCCAGAAACCACTTCTGTTTTTCTCGATGACTTTCCGTTGATTTCTACGAACTGTGACCTCTCTGACAGAATCACAAATCCAGTCACATAACTGAGACAGTATTTCATAAGCACGGAATTTTACTACGAGCCGCTTGTGTGATACAGTGTGAAAAGCCTTCCGGAAATCCAGAAATACGGACTCGATCTGAAATCCCTTCTCAACAGCACTCAGCGCTTCATGTGAATAAAGACCTAGTTGCGTTTCACAGGAATGACGTTTTCTAAACCCATGTTGACTGTTTGTCAATAGACCGTTTCGTTCGAGGTAATTCATAACGTTCGAACACAATATATGTTCTAAAATCCTGCTGCATATCGACGTTAACGATATGGGCCTGCCTGTAATTTAGTGGATTACTCCTATTATCTTTGTTGAATACTGGTGTAACCCGTGCAACTTTTCAGTCTTTGGGTACGGATCTTTCGTCGAGCGGACGGTTGTATATGATTGTTGAGTATGGAGCTAATGCATCAGGATACCTAATTGGTATACAGTCTGGACCAGAAGACTTGTTTTTATTTGTAAAAGTATAGACAGTGGGAATTGAAATGTCCTGTGGTGCCTCTCCTGCTCCAAGTCGGCCCGTTTGACGTCCTATCCCCCCTTAAGCGATTTGAGTTCCTTCACTACACCGAGGTATTTATTTTTACGTTACTCATGTTGGCAGCTGTTCTCGATTCAAAGTCTGGAATATTTACTTTGACTTCTTATGCGACCAGTTACGGCGTTTCACTAGGCCATCTTGTGGCCCCTGAGCAACTTGTCGGAAGAACCCAACCTCATATGCAATCTAAATAGGTGCCAGCATTAAATATCTAATATTTGTAGACTACTACTTATGTAACAACGCGATGCCTTAATTCGTCAGTTGCAGGCTGCTAGACGAACATTTTTTCCTCTGTCCTTGTGCTGAATGTTTGGAGGACTTCTAATCAAGCTGCGGGCCTATGGGGTATCGTCTCAGTTGTGCGACTGGATTCGTGATTTCCTGTCAGGAAGGTCGCAGTTCGTAGTAACAGACGGCAAATCATCGAGTAAAACTGAAGTGATATCAGGCGTTCCCCAGGGAAGCGTCCTGGGACCTCTGCTGTTCCTGATCTATATAAATGACCTGGGTGACAATCTGAGCAGTTCTCTTAGGTTGTTCGCAGATGATGCTGTAATTTACCGTCTAGTAAGGTCATCCGAAGACCAGTATCAGTTGCAAAGCGATTTAGAAAAGATTGCTGTATGGTGTGGCAGGTGGCAGTTGACGCTAAATAACCAAAAGTGTGAGGTGATCCACGTGAGTTTCAAAAGAAATCCGTTGGAATTCGATTACTCGATAAATAGTACAATTCTCAAGGGTGTCAATTCAGCTACGTACCTAGGTGTTAAAATTACGAACAACTTCAGTTGGAAAGACCACATAGATAATATTGTGGGGGAGGCGAGCCAAAGATTGCGTTTCGTTGGCAGGACACTTAGAAGATGCAACAAGTCCACTAGAGAGACAGCTTACACTACACTCGTTCGTCCTCTGTTAGAATATTGCTGCGCGGTGTGGGATCCTTAACAGGTGGGATCGACGGAGGACATCGAAAGGGTGCAAAAAAAGAGCAGCTCGTTTTGTATTATCACGTAATAGGGCAGAGAGTGTGGCAGATATGATACGCGAGTTGGGATGGAAGTCATTAAAGCAAAGACGTTTTTCGTCGCGGCGAGGTCTATTTACGAAATTTTCACTCACCAACTTTTCCGAATGCGAAAATATTTTGTTGAGCCCAACCTACATGGGTAGGAATGATCATCAAAATAAAATAAGAGAAATTAGAGCTCGAACAGAAAGGTTTAGATGTTCGTTTTTCGCGCGCGCTGTTCGGGAGTGGAATGGTAGAGAGATAGTGTTGTGGGTTGGCAGGAGAGCCAACACCGTGTTACTAGAGGAGGCCGAAATGCACGCGTTTTAGCTCACGCTGGCTGGCGTGAGGTCTGGAACAGGACAAGGAAATTAGAATTTAGAAAAACGGACGTAGCTGGTGGAATACTTAACTTTAATCCATTAATGGTGAACGTCGCTCTTGACTGTACATGATTCAGTATCAATAGTAACTGGTAATGGCGCCTTGCTAGGTCGTAGGAAATGACGTAGCTGAAGGCTATGCTAAACTGTCGTCTCTGCAAATGAGAGCGTATGTAGACAGTGAACCATCGCTAGCAAAGTCGGCTGTACAACTGGGGCGAGTGCTAGGGAGTCTGTCTAGACTAGACCTGCCGTATGGCGCCGCTCGGTCTGCAATCACTGATAGTGGCGACACGCGGGTCCGACGTATACTAACGGACCGCGGCCGATTTAAAGGCTACCACCTAGCAAGTGTGGTGTCTGGCGGTGATACCACAGATAGTATGATTGTGTTTCGATGAACCCTCTGCCAAGCACTTAAATGTGAATTGCAGAGTAATCATGTAGATGTAGAAGGAGGGCTTGCGGCGTGTGATGGCTGGCTCGGGAAGCCAGGTCATGATACCGCCTCGCGACACGCGGGACGTGCCCTGCGGCAGGTTGCGCCGGAACGCTCGCGTCGACATTCGAGGAAGGCGGCGACTGACACGGGCAGGTGCCGGGCTGTGGGCGGCGTCATCACAACGTGACCGACACGGCGCGGCGCGGCGCACGCACAGTGGCTGCGACGCACCGCCGCGCCGCCTGCGACGGGCTCACGACGCGCCCGCTGCCGTCGAGCTCTCGGCGACCTCGCGGTTACCCAATTCCCTGATCTAGGCGAGATTTTCCCTTTCTTTTTGGGTGCCGTGCCTGATTGGGCAAAAACGGATCTACTTATACACTGAAGAGCCAAAGAAACTGGCACACCTGCCTAATATCGTGTAGGGCCCCCGAGAGCACGCAGAAGTGCTGCAGCAAGACGTGGCATGGACTCGACTAATGTCTCAAGCAGTGCTGGAGGAAATTGACACAACGAATCCTGCAGGGCTGTCCGTAAATCCGTAAGTGTAGGACAGGGTGGAGACCTCTTCTGAACAGCACGTCGCAAGGCATCCCAGATATGAAATTACAATGAAATGAAGACCCTTAGCTGCTTACAGGCGTTGACATACGCGGACAGAAGAAAATGTGTGCCCCGACCGGGACTCGAACCCGGGATCTCCTGCTTACATGGTAGATACCATCTTAGTATATATATATATATATATATATATATATATATATATATGTATATATTCGCACAGAAGAAGAAGATGGTCAAGTGGCCGGTGAGCCTTAACTATATATATATATATATATATATATATATATATATATATATATATATATAGTTAAGGCTCACCGACCACTTGACCATCTTCTCCTTCTGTGCGAATGCACAAACAGTGCCCGAACTCTTACGGGAATCGGCAACGCGCCGCGAGTAATGAGTATAATGGGCGGGGGCACTACGAATGTAGTGCGGGACAATACGTTCAGAATGTGGGTTTCGCGGGAGGCGTGCCGGAGATAAATCCCTGCAGTCGCGCTGTCCTCTGTGTCCTCGGTGGCTCAGGTGGACGGAGCGTCTGCCATGTCAGCAGGAGATCCCGGGTTCGAGTCATCGTCGGGGCGCACATTTTCATCTGTCCCCGTTGACGTATGTCAAAGCCTGTAAGCAGCTAAGAGTCTTCATTTCATTGTAATTTCATTGTAACGAGCTGCATGGTCACCGATGGTATCTGTTCTTTCGGACATGTCCGAAAGAACAGATACCATCTTAGTATATATCCCAGATATGCTCATGTCTGGGCAGTCTGGTGGTCAGCGGAAGTGCTTAAACGCAGGAGAGAGTTTGTGGAGCAATTCTGAGTGTGTTGGGCGTCGCATTGTCCTGCTGGAATTGCCCAAGTCCGTCGGAATGCACAATGGACATGAGACATGCAGGTGATCGGACAGGATGCTTACGTACCTGTCACCTGTCAGAATGGTGTCTAGACGTATCATGGGTCACACACGCCCAATACCATTCCAGAGCGTTCAAATCCCCTTGCTGGCTTGCAGGATCCATGGATTCACGAGGTTGTCTCCATACCCGTAGATATCCATCCGCTCAATCCAGATACGAGACTCGTCCGACCAGGCAACATGTTTCCAGTCATCAACATGTAAGTAGGCTGTTTAGGTTTTTATGTTGGCAACGTCACCTGGCGCTCTGTATGAAAATCACTGGCTGTGCTGTGTGCAGTCTGTGGCTGGTGGGCGTTGTTGAAATAGTCGCTTTTGTAGTGTTGGGCAGTTGGCTGTTAATAGCGCGTATCGTTGCGCAGTTGGAGGTGAGCCGCCAGCAATGGTGGATGTGGGGAGAGAGAAGGCGGGGTTTTCAGAGCGGATGATCTGGACGTGTGTCCATCAGAGACAGTAAATTTGTAAGACTGGATCTCATGAACTGATATATATATTATGACTTTTGAACACTATTAAGGTAAAAACATTGTTCGTTCTTTATCAAAATCTTTCATTTGCTAACTATGCCTATCGGTAGTTAGTCCCTTCAGTAGTTTGAATCTTTTATTTAGCTGGTTCAAATGGCTCTGAGCACTATGGGACTCAACTGCTGAGGTCATTAGTCCCCTAGAACTTAGAACTAGTTAAACCTAACTAACCTAAGGACATCACAAACATCCATGCCTGAGGCAGGATTCGAACCTGCGACCGTAGCGGTCTTGCGGTTCCAGACTGCAGCGCCTTTAACCGCACGGCCACTTCGGCCGGCTATTTAGCTGGCAGTAGTGGCTCTCGCTGTATTGCAGTAGTTCGAGTAACGAAGATTTTTGGGAGGTAAGTGATTCATGAAAGGTATAGGTTATGGTTAGTCAGGGCCATTCTTTTGTTGGGATTTTTTAAGTCAGACTGCGTTGCGCTAAAAATATTGTGTGTCAGTTTAGTGTTGATCAGAATAAGTTAAGAGAGAAATGTCTGAGTACGTTCAGTTTTCCTCAGCTGTTAGAAAATCAAATAAAGTAAGGGGTTTACCAGCACAGTAATCCACTAACTTTTCTAAGGGGACGTTTCATAAACAGTCCAATGTCGGTGTTGACGGTCCCACGCTAGGCGTAAAGCTTCGTATCGTGCAGTCATCAAGGGTACACGAGTGGGCCTTCGGCTCCGAAAGTCCATATCGATGACGTTCGCATGGTGTCCGCCTCCGTAGCGTAGCGGTAGCGTTATCGCCTACCACGCAGGGGAGCCGGGTTCGATTCCCAGCAGGGGTGTTGTGTGTCCATCATCATTGACGCGCAAGTCGCCGATGTGGCGTCAACTAACAGAACTTGCAACACGGCGGCCGAACTCCCCCGAAGGGGGCCTCCCGGCCAACAATGCCATACGATCATTTCATTTCGCATGCTGACACTTGTATTTAAATCTGCAGCAGTGTGCGGAAAGGTTGCACTTCTGTCACGTTGAACGAGTCGTTCTTGATCCCGTCCTTGCAGGATATTTTTCCGGCAGCAGCGATATCGGAGATTTGATGTTTTACCGGATTCCTGATATTCACAGTACACTCGTGAAATGATCGTACGGGAAAAACCCCTTTTCATCGCTACCTCGGACATACTGTGCGCAGACTATAACAGCACGTTCAAACTTATATCTTGATAACCTGCCATTGTAGCGGCAGTAACCGACCTAGCCGGCCACTGTGGGCGAGCGGTTCTAGCCGCTTCAGTCTGGAACCGCGCAACCACTACGGTCGCAGGTTCGAATCCTGCCTCGGGCATGGATGTGTGTGATGTCCTTAGGTTAGTTAGGTTTAAGTAGTTCTAAGTTCTAGGGGACTGATGACCTCAGATGTTAAGTCCCATAATGCTCAGAGCCATTTGAACCATTTTTTAACCGATCTAACAACTGCGCCAGACACTTGTCTTATATAGGCATTGCCGACCGCAGCGCCCTATTCTGCCTGTTTACATATATCTTTGTCTGAATACACATGCCTCTACCAGTTTCTTTGGCGCTTCGGTGTAGTATCGCTTCGTTGCTCATCTGCCTGACTGTGTCTCTGTCTGTCCGAATGTTAAGACCTTTTCTGAGGCACGTGTAGACGTATCAAGTTCAAATTGATGTCACGTATTAAGGTCTACGTGCCCTTGGCGGTGTAAAAAACTGAAGCTTCTACGTCAATGCAATCAAAAGATACGGACATTTGTGTCGCAAATTTTAATACTCCAAAACTCACTCATGAAAACCTGGAGGGCACTTCCCGTTCGCCTAGATTCATGAAATTCAGCAAAAAGGAAGGTTTCACAACACAAAAAAAATCTGTAGAATGTTAATTTGTAATTAAAAAAAGTATTTCTTTTTTCGTTTGCTATCCGACGTCAAACCTGAAATTGGAACACTCTGTAGTTCTGCGCCGGCCAGGGCGGCCGAGCGGTTCTAGGCGTTCCGGTGGGGTACCGCGCGACCGCTACGGGCGCAGGTTCGAATCCTGCCTCGGGCATGGATGTGTGTGATGTCCTTAGGTCAGCTATGTTTAAGTAGTTCTAAGTTCTAGGGGATTGATGACCTCAGAAGTTAAGACCCATAGTGCTCAGAGCCATTTGAACCATTTTTTTTGTACTTCTTCATTCAGGCTGACTGTCTCGCAATGGTAAAAGTCAAGCATCAAGCGAGGAATGACTTCATTGATGGTATGGCAACTTTCGAAGTTCACCCATCGCCATATACCCAGCAGCGATCACTGCACGTAGGTATGGCATTGCAAGACTAGTCTGCAAATGTTTCTTTCACATACAACTTGAAACACCGGCTCTACGTGCTGCAATCGCTCCTGGGTGTCTGATGATGGATAATTTCCCAAATGCGTCATACGAGCAATAAAGTCATTCACTCCGTTATGTTTGACTTCTACCATAGCGACCCAGTCAAACTGAATGCAAGAGTATTGATTATGGTAACAATGTTCGCCTCCCTCCTGCATGACTTTATGTCCCATTTATATTGAAGGGTATCAATATTAGCCTCTTCACAATGTTCAAATAAAATTTTACATCATTCCATATGTCCTTTGGCATCTCATACTTCCAGTGCATTCAATAAACATCTTATGAGAAATAATCGGCAACTGAGCATGCTCCAGTCAGCCACACCCGTATACATTCGCTGAATTCAAATTTATTCTACGTCTATTTCATATCCATCTATTGATTTATTAAGTATCTGTTCTTCGTATACCTTCCCCACAATTAACTATAATGTATTTATAATACGTTTGTTTGGGTGGCCATCCTCCGCAGCAGCTAAAATCTGTTACTATAGGTTATCTGTCTTGAGCTGACTGCAATTTAATTAAAAAGAATTACACCAGACGCGTTTCGTTTTTATTTGTAAAACAGGCTCCGTGGTTATTCTGCAAACTGGTTACATACGTTTCTACATTTTTGATTGTTTTTAGGTCAAAAATGTTTCTTTACGCATTCTGCCATTTGTTTCTTATTGTTTGTGGAAAGTATTTCTGAACTGAGTTATTGGTTTGGTGGGTTATTTTTATGCCTTGATTTTTAAAAATATTGGATATTCTGTGTGTCTACTTGTGGTTGTATGTCATTTTGTAGGATCTTTTTTTTTTTTTTGTTTCTTTCACACTTTATGTTGTTGCTGCTCTTATATTTCGTGTGTTTGATTGTAAGTGATTTTGTCCTTATGTTGTTGATAGCTGGATGTTTGTTCTTTTCTGTTTCTCGATTTTCTTGTTCAGCTTTAATACTAAGTTTTCTTTGTATCCATTGTTTGTGGCTATTTGTATTGTCCTATTCATTTCTTTTTCGTAATTGTCTGTATCTAATAGCACTTCGTTTAGTCTGTGGTGCATGTATCTAAGTGGTGCTTGCTTTTGAGAACTGGGGTGTTGTGATATCTCATGTATACTTGTCTGTTACTGTCGGTTTTCGGAATATGTCAAATGTGTGTTTATGGTGACATGCAACAAATTTAACTGTCTATTTTGCTCTTTCTCTATTGTAAAGTGTATCTTATCATGAACAGAATTTATGTTTGTGTATAACTTTTCAATTATATTGTTTGCTTCATCTATCAGGCACAAGATACAGGGTGTTTCAAAAATGACCGGTATATTTGAAACGGCAATAAAAACTAAACGAGCAGCGATAGAAATACACCGTTTGTTGCATTATGCTTGGGACAACAGTACATTTTCAGGCAGACAAACTTTCGAAATTACAGTAGTTACAATTTTCAACAACAGATGGCGCTGCTGTCTGGGAAACTGTGTAGTACGATATTTTCCACATATCCACCATGCGTAGCAATAATATGGCGTAGTCTCTGAATGAAATTACCCGAAACCTTTGACAACGTGTCTGGCGGAATGGCTTCACATGCAGATGAGATGTACTGCTTCAGCTGTTCAATTGTTTCTGGATTCTGGCGGTACACCTGGTCTTTCAAGTGTCCCCACAGAAAGAAGTCACAGGGGTTCATGTCTGGCGAATAGGGAGGCCAATCCACGCCGCCTCCTGTATGTTTCGGATAGCCCAAAGCAATCACACGATCATCGAAATATTCTTTCAGGAAATTAAAGACGTCGGCCGTGCGATGTGGCCGGGCACCATCTTGCATAAACCACGAGGTGTTCGCAGTGTCGTCTAAGGCAGTTTGTACCGCTTAAATTCACGAAGAATGTCCAGATAGCGTGATGCAGTAATCGTTTCGGATCTGAAAAATGGGCCAATGATTCCTTTGGAAGAAATGGCGGCCCAGACCAGTACTTTTTGAGGACGCAGGGACGATGGGACTGCAACATGGGGCTTTTCGGTTCCCCATATGCGCCAGTTCTGTTTATTGACGAAGCCGTCCAGGTAAAAATAAGCTTCGTCAGTAAACCAAATGCTGCCCACATGCATATCGCCGTCATCAATCCTGTGCACTATATCGTTAGCGAATGTCTCTCGTGCAGCAATGGTAGCGGCGCTGAGGGGTTGCCGCGTTTGAATTTGGTACGGATAGAGGTGTAAACTCTGGCGCATGAGACGATACATGGACGTTGGCGTCATTTGGACCGCAGCTGCAACACGGCGAACGGAAACCCGAGGCCGCTGTTGGATCACCTGCTGCACTAGCTGCGCGTTGCCCTCTGTGGTTGCCGTACGCGGTCGCCCTACCTTTCCAGCACGTTCATCCGTCACGTTCTCAGTCCGTTGAAATTTTTCAAACAGATCCTTTATTGTATCGCTTTTCGGTCCTTTGGTTACATTAAACCTCCGTTGAAAACTTCGTCTTGTTGCAACAACCCTGTGTTCTAGGCGGTGGAATTCCAACACCAGAAAAATCCTCTGTTGTAAGGAATAAACCATGTTGTCTACAGCACACTTGCACGTTGTGAACAGCACACGCTTACAGCAGAAAGACGACGTACAGAATGGCGCACCCACAGACTGCGTTGTCTTCTATATCTTTCACATCACTTGCAGCGCCATCTGTTGTTGAAAATTGTAACTACTGTAATTTCGAAAGTTTGTCCGCCTGAAAATGTACTGTTGTCCCAAGCATATTGCAACAAACGGTGTATTTCTATCGCTGCTCGTTTAGTTTTTATTGCCGTTTCAAATATACCGGTCATTTTTGAAACACCCTGTATCAGCCATATATCTAATCCAGTTACGACGTTGTACGTATTTGTCACTATTTTCTTAAATAAATAACCAGACCAACTTGGCAAACCACTCTCTCTTGAAAGTGATTGACCACTTAATATAACATTAAACGTACACATAAAACCACAGGTTCCATTTACCACTACCCTCTCCTCCAGATTCTGTCCTACAATCACCGTCCAGGCCCATCTCCGCTCTTGCCGCCCCTCCCCCTGCAGAAACAGAAAAATACGTTTATGAAGGTATTATCTGTTCCCGAAAGAACAGATACCATTGCTGACCGTGCAGCTCCACTAGAATGAAATGATAATTAAATCGACACCCTAGCTGCGAACAGAGTTGATATACATTGTTGGGGACATGTTGAAAATATGTACCCCAACCGGGACTCGAACCCTGGATCTCCTTCATATATAGTTAAATATGGCTACCCAGCCATTGACCTTGTGCGAACGCAACACTATGCCCCAACCCGTACGGGACTTGGTAGATTAATCTGCCACGAGTAATGAGTGTGATGGGAAGACATCTATTAGGCGCACTGCAAATGTAATGGTGTGGACATGTTGGGAATGTGGATCTCACGGGGAGCGTGCAAGGGATAAGTCCCTGCAGGCGCACTATCCTCTGTGCCCTCGGTGGCTCAGATGGATAGAGCGTCTGCCATGTAAGCAGGAGATCGCGGGTTCGAGTCCCGGTCGGGGTACACATTTTCAACATATCCCCAATGATGTATATCAACGCCTGTTCGCAGCTAGGGTGTCGATTTAATTATCATTTCAGAAAAAAATGTCAACCCACCTCACTCCTCTCACGTCTCTCCTACATACAAGACAATTTAGTAACACTCTCTCTCTCAACACGCGCGCACACACACACACACACACACAAAATTGTTTCACAGGTTGGCAACACTCGCAACGTGAACGAAAACAAACGAACAGACATAAACACCGTGGCAGTGCGGAATCAGAAACAGTTGAAGAAAGTGAAGAGTTAATAATGCAGCGCAGGAAATACTACAGAATGGCAAAAACAGTCAAGTGCAAATGTGAAACGAAGTCTTTCGACATCATCCGCTGCTAGCAAGGAGCAGAATGCGTAAAGAAACATTTTTGACATAAAACAATCAAAAATTTTCAAACGTATGTATCCAGTTTGCAGAATAACCACAGAAGCTGTTTTATTAATAAAAACGAGACGCATCTGGTGTAATTCTTTTTAATTAAATTGAAGTTAGCTCGAGACAGATAACCTAGAGTAACAGACTATATATTCATATTGTACCGCTATCCTCCTTTACCATTCCTGCTATCTTAGAATGGCAGTGTCAGTAATGTCTACGTGTATTGAAAAATTTTGTGCATGGCTGCACGTTCAGAGACCGTAAATAGTTACAATTGAAAGAAAAACAGCCCTCGCTCACTATTTTTAACGAATTAACCTGCTTTCAACACTGCTAGGAGTGTCTTCCACAGAATTTAAATCACAGAATGGTCTATATTCTATAACATGGTCACAGAACTATGACTAAAAACGTATGACAGCGCTAAGTACGGTGATTCCGTACTTACACCCTATCATACGTTTTTAGTCATAATTCTGTGACCATGTTATAGAATATAGACCATTCTGTGATTTAAATTCTGAGGAAGACACTCCTAGCAGTATTCAAACCAGGTTAATTTGCTAAAAATAGTGTCCGAGGGCTATTTTTCTTTCAGATGTACGTATATTGAGTTTTCATAATCTCTGGTGGCGGGTATACTTTTTGTCTGCTACAGTGGCAGCTTAGCCAACTTTGGTGTGATTTTAGAAAGTGGCAAAAAGACTTCTTTCCCTTCGAGGCGGAGCGCTGTTGCTATTGTGCTTCAGTTGGCTGTATGCGGTAAGGTTGTTCCCTGACAAGATTCGCTACCTGTGTGCAGCGACTCCGATTAGATCGGGGTGCTGGACACCCGGTCCTGGGATCTTGAAGAGAGGTTTGTTCATGGCAGCTCGTCCGCGGTAGAGTGTACGGCAACTGAGAAACAGTTAGGTTCCAGCCTAGTCAGAGTTTTAACCCATTTCTTTTCTTGCTTCATACCTTTACAATCATATAAAATATTTCATTCGGAAGGAAAGGTGTAGGGTATTTTGTAAACTGTTCGATTTTACTAGTAGTTACTTTGTTCAACCAGAACTTAGAAATGTGGGATTGTGGTGTGCGAACTCTGCTTAGTCTCAATTAGAATTCGTGTTTCCCAGTGCGAATGTGCTAGTGTTTGTGCTTCTTATATTATTTTTCCTTTAGTTGGGTTAGTTTTGTCGGTATTCCGTAATTTCTGCCTGTTGGTGCGTGTGTCTTTGTTTGCTCAATCCCACGTGTTTCGTCGTCGTTTTAGAGAACCTTCACATCTCGGAATCTGTTTCATCCAGCAATATTTTCGCGATAATTTACTTATATGGGTAGTTCCTCCCACGAATTAATCGACTTTTCGGAATTTTTATATTTTTTCCAGGTCTGATTGTGCGGCTAGGGCACGAGACAAAAACGAACGAGCCTTCAGTTCGTTGCTTTTTCGTTCTTATTCTGTATTTGCAGGGTTTACATTATGTTGTCTTCATGTACGTGCTGTGTTTTACAGGCATTCTCTATGTGCTCTGTATTTCGGATTGTAATGCTCGTTCAATTCCGCAGTTCCAATTTTTGTGTATTTTGCATTAAGTCGGTGGCGCAAATCTTTTGCCGACTGTATGTGTTTGAGGTACAGTTGTTCTTCTAGTTCCTTTTTTGTCTACTGAGTGAGGTTGCTATGAATTTGGAGAGCGTGTGTGATTCCTATACCATTAAGTGATTCCCCTTATATGAGACTCTAATGATTTAAAAGCCCATGGGAGAAGGTATGGATTCTTTGTTGCACTCACGTGAATATTTAAAGCAGGTACCAGCAACCGTAATCTTTTTTTATGTAAATGTGTATTATTACGTAAAACAAGTGTTAAATCTAGTTGAAATTAAATTTCATTGTTAATGTTTCATCCTCTGTATCCCAGTCGCTGCATCATAGGATACAGTCTACGGCGGTTTTCCATTTTGCAATTCATGCAGGCCTATTTATTTAATTGCGTGTTAAATAAAATTTCAAATTTGTGAAGTACAGGGTTATTACAAATGATTGAAGCGATTTCACAGCTCTACTATAACTTTATTATTTGAGATATTTTCACAATGCTTTGCACACACATACAAAAACTCAAAAAGTTTTTTTAGGCATTCACAAATGTTCGATATGTGCCCCTTTAGTGATTCGGCAGACATCAAGCCGATAATCAAGTTCCTCCCACACTCGGCGCAGCATGTCCCCATCAATGAGTTCGAAAGCATCGTTGATTCGAACTCGCAGTTCTGGCACGTTTCTTGGTAGAGGAGGTTTAAACACTGAATCTTTCACATAACCCCACAGAAAGAAATCGCATGGGGTTAAGTCGGGAGAGCGTGGAGGCCATGGCATGAATTGCTGATCATGATCTCCACCACGACCGATCCATCGGTTTTCCAATCTCCTGTTTAAGAAATGCCGAACATCATGATGGAAGTGCGGTGGAGCACCATCCTGTTGAAAGATGAAGTCGGCGCTGTCGGTCTCCAGTTGTGGCATGAGCCAATTTTCCAGCATGTCCAGATACACGTGTCCAGTAACGTTTTTTTCGCAGAAGAAAAAGGGGCCGCAAACTTTAAACCGTGAGATTGCACAAAACACGTTAACTTTTGGTGAATTGTGAATTTGCTGCACGAATGCGTGAGGATTCTCTACCGCCCAGATTCGCACATTGTGTCTGTTCACTTCACCATTAAGAAAAAATGTTGCTTCATCACTGAAAACAAGTTTCGCACTGAACGCATCCTCTTCCATCAGCTGTTGCAGCCGCGCCGAAAATTCAAAGCGTTTGACTTTGTCATCGGGTGTCAGGGCTTGTAGCAATTGTAAACGGTAAGGCTTCTGCTTTAGCCTTTTCCGTAAGATTTTCCAAACCGTCGGCTGTGGTACGTTTAGCTCCCTGCTTGCTTTATTCGTCGACTTCCGCGGGCTACGCGTGAAACTTGCCCGCACGCGTTCAACCGTTTCTTCGCTCACTGCAGGCCGACCCGTTGATTTCCCCTTACAGAGGCATCCAGAAGCTTTAAACTGCGCATACCATCGCCGCAGTTGGTGGATCTTTGTTGAACTTCGTCCTGAAGTGTCGTTGCAATGTTATGACTGACTGATGTGAGTGCATTTCAAGCACGACGTACGCTTTCTCGGCTCCTGTCGCCATTTTGTCTCACTGCGCTCTCGAGCGCTCTGGAGGCAGAAACCTGAAGTGCGGCTTCAGCCGAACAAAACTTTTGAGTTTTTCTACGTATCTATAGTGTGTCGTGACCATATGTCAATGAATGGAGCTACAGTGAATTTATGAAATCGCTTCAATCATTTGTAATAGCCCTGTACATTCTCTATGAACAGGTCGATTGCCTGACTGAGAACAGAATTGAGAGCCTTATTCTCCGTGTGGTAAATTAAAATAATTTATCTTTCACGGAATTGTAATGGTTGTAGTTCATGATTTTCACAGATACCCTTGATAACCTATACGGATACCTTTCATACGACGACCCTGTACCCTTCATAATCTGTACAGATACCCTATAATATTACTTAAATTAAAACATTCCCGAAAATCTTTTATTTCTTTGGACCGATATCTTGCCAGTATCAATGTAGATAATAGGCAAAAACGGTGCGCGAAACCTACTCGTACATAACCAACGTTTTCCTATTGAAATCCCAGCTAGGAGTACGACATCTGCACCTAAATCTATGAGATTACTCTGCAGTTCATAATTTAGTGCCTGGCGGAGGGTTCATCGAACCACTCCTGAAGAGCGCGCAGGAAAAACCATTACATTTTTCCGTGTGGACTCAGATTCCTTTTACTTTATCAGAATGATCTATTCTCCCTATGTAGGTAGCGTCAACAAAATATTTTCGCATTGGGAGGAGAAAGCTGGTGACTGGAATTTCGTGAGAAGGCCTCGCCTCAACAAAAAACACCTTCGTTTTAACGGCTGCCAACCCAGTTAGCCTACCATATCGGTGACCCCCTCCCCCCTATATCGCGGAAATATAGAACAAGCTGCCCTCCTTTGAACTTTTTCGATACCGTCCGTCAATCCTATGTGTTAAGGACTCCATACCGTACAGCAGGCCCCCAGGGGCTCAGCATTCATTTGCTGAGTACGGGCTTGGCGACCCCGGGGTCCTGAGCTGGGGACTGGTCAGCGCCGCCAGTCTCCTGTCGCCGTAACCCACGGACATGCTTCAGCGACCACCGCATGGCGCAGCGGTGGAATCTTGTGTGCTGTGGGGAATGGTAATCTTGGCTTGACCGCCTGGATTGCGAGGAAGGTAAACCTCTATAAAAAACCCTCAATCTTACGGTGTGGTGCGCGCCTATAAGATGCATGGCTGTTGGGGTGGAACAGTCGCAAGCGGGCAACCTCTGGGGCACCTGCCGCGCCCCAGTTGTGTAAGGCTTACCTAGGCACGCGGGGCTCTGTCTAGGTGGACTTCTAGTTCCCTAGCTGCTCGTGGGACCGAGATGGAACCCTCGAACTTTTATTCTTCTCCTGCCAGCGGAAAGGGTGGACCGCTGGTGGGTTCTAACACCCAATCCAACAAGAGGGCTCGTGTAGCCAGTCCTCCTGATTCAGGTAGTAGTAACAGAACGCATGCTCCTTCGCAGAATGTGTTTTTCATAATTAAAAGAAAAGATGGGAGTTTTGAAAAAGTTTCGCCATTTTATATACAGAAGGGCTTAGAAGGTATTGCTGGTACATTAAAATCTGTAAAGCGCTTGCGAAATGGCACCTTGTTGGTTGAAACATCTAGCTTCCAGCAAGTCCAGAACCTTCAGAAGGCACAATTTCTTGGTGAGTTTGCGATAGAGACTGAATTTCACAACACCTTGAACTACAGCAAGGGTGTTGTGACTTGCAGAGATCTCGTTGACATTCCCCAAGACGAACTGAAGGCTGAATGGTCCCGGGAAGGAATTGTCGACGTGCAACACATTATGAAACGGGTGGATGGTGCTCTCATAAAGACTGACTCATTTATCCTTACATTTAACACCACCAAATTGCCAGAGCATGTGAAGGCAGGTTTCCTACGTCTCAGTGTACGGGCTTATTATCCCAACCCCATGCGGTGTTTTAAATGCCAACACTTTGAACACACTACTCTCGGCTGTAGAGGGGAAGCCACTTGCGGGAATTATGGTAAAGCCGCCCATGAGGGAGTTGGTTGCTCCTCTCCTCCCAAGTGTGTCAACTGCTCTGGGGATCACCCCGTGTGGAGTAGGGAATGCAGAGTTTTCCTTGAGGAACGGAAGATCCAGGAACTAAAAACTACAAAACGCATCCCGTATGGTGAGGCGAAGAAAATCTACAAGTCCATGCAGCCGCCCACGTTCGCTACTTCCTTTTCTTCCGTTCTCAAACAACCAGTCTTGAAAACCGATGCCGCTACACAAACGGAGGTTGCTACTGTCAGCACTAGCACCTGCGCTTGTCAATGTACGTGTGCTGCTGCCGTTCCTGTGAAGCCTGCTGCTCCCCCCCCCCGGCCTTCTGACCAGGCCGTGGTAGCTGACATCATGGAACTTCCTGCCCCTTCCCGGGTCCAGTCTTGTGCACTGCCCAGCGCTGCTACACCCCCTACTGCTTCTGAGGTTTTGGCTCCAATGCTACCTCAGGCCAGAACATCGAAGCCAAAGACAAAGGTGAAGACTCGCCCACTATGCAGTTATACAGTCTCCTGATGTGGATGTCATTCTCTCTGACGTCTCTCTCGACTCCTCTTCTGAGGCGATGGAGGTTGACGTCAGACTGGGGCAATCATCTCGCCCCAAAACTGAGCCTCCACCTGTTGTGGGCTCTCCTCCCCAACAGAAAGTGAGAATGAAGGTACTCTCACCCTGATAGATGGCTCCCATTATACAGTGGAACATGAATGGATTCCGGGCACATGTGGAGGAACTGAACCTCCTAGCACGGCAACGCCCCCTGTGCTTGTGTTTACAGGAAACGCATTTAAAACCATCTGATGCTCCTGTACTAAGGGGCTATACGTCATATCGCAAAGATCACCTGACTGGAGAAAGGGCCAAAGGTGGAGTCGCTGTGTTTGTCAATAATGACCACCACTCCTCTGCCCTCCCCCTGGATACTGACCTGCAAGCAGTTGCAGTTGAAATTCATTCACCTCGGAGGCTTACCGTTTGCTCCCTTTATTTACCCCCTCTGGATGCAATGACCTTAGACGCTCTCACAGATCTTATCGACCAACTCCCCCGCCCATTTCTTCTCCTGGGAGACTTCAATGCCCATCATGTCCTGTGGGGCTCCACTTCTCTTTGCGCTCGAGGTCGAATTTTGGAGAGCCTCCTAACATCTCAAGTGTTGTGCATCCTCAACACAGGTACTCTGACTCATTTCTCTACTGCTACAGGGTCATTCTCAGCCATTGACCTATCTTTCTGCTCTCCAACCCTCACCGACTCTGTTCACCGGGAGGTCATTGACGACCTTCATTCCAGCGATCACTTCCCTATCCGCATTCATCTCCTGGATGGTGTATTGCTGGAGCCGCGGCCACCATCGTGGATGATTGGCAGGGCTAACTGGCCACTGTTCACTCGGTTGGCTGTCTTTGACCGCCACAATAACGTACAGGAATGGGTGGATCACATCATGCTGCTGACCTGTCCATACCACAGTCTTCTGGCACTCCTAAGCGGCGCCTTGTGCCTTGGTGGACGGAAGAGTGCCGTTCAGCCATCCGGGACAGGCGTGCGGCTCTTCGCAGATTTAAATGCCGCCCAACAGAGGTCAATCTTACCGCCTTTCGAATCGCGAGAGCCAGGGCACGGCGTGTCATTAAAGAGAGCAAGAAAAGGTCATGACAGGAGTTCCTGGACTCCATCAACCGTTCCACTTGTTCCACAAGAGTATGGGAAGCCATCCGGAGGATTTCCGGTAAACATAGCCGTTTACCAATAGCTGCTGTCCTGAACCAGAGATGCCTCCAAACGACACCCAGAGCCATTGCTCAGACGCTGGCAGAGCATTTTGCACAAAGTACTGCCACTGCAAATCAGGATCCAGCGTTTCGCCGCTACCGTGCGACTGTCGAAAGAGCGACCTTGGACTTTCGGTCGAACAGTTCTGAGGCCTACAATTCCCCTTTCTCCATGTGGGAACTTGAATCGGCACTTACTGAGATTTCTGACACTGCACCAGGTTACGACCGCATCCGGTACTCCATGCTTCGACATCTGCCAGCGGCGTCAAAGGAAATCCTCCTCGAATGTTTTGATCTCATATGGCAGACAGGAGTGTTCGCCACCTCGTGGAGGGAGGCAATTCTCATCCCTCTCCTCAAACCAGGAAAGGACCGCACATGTCCCGGTAGTTATCGTAGTATCGCCTTGACAAGCTGTGCCTGAAAGACCCTGGAACGGATGGTTAACCGGCGTCTGTTAGAGACCAGACAGCTCCTTAGCCGCTTTCAGTGTGGATTCCGAAAATTTCGGTCCACGGTCGACAACCTGACCCTCCTAGAGGCGGCTATTCAGCATGCTTTCCTCCGTCAGCATCACTGTATCGGTATCTTCTTTGATATCAGTAAGGCATATGATACTACTTGGAGACACTGTATTCTTGCACAAATGCATCAATGGGGCTTTCGTGGCCTCCTCCCGATTTTCATTCGGTCTTTCCTGTCTCAGCGGTTTTTTCGGACCCGCGTTGGTAACACACTGTCTGATCGCTTTGAGCAAGAGAACGGTGTCCCCCAGGGCAGTGTTTTAAGCGTTACCGTCTTTGCCATAGCCATCAACAGTATAACGTCTACAGTGAGGAGTCCAGTACAGTGCTCCTTATTTGTGGACGACTTTGCTGTTTTCTGTTCCTCCTCCAGTGTTGCAACCGTGAGCCGTCAGTTGCAGCTAACAGTGCGGCGGTTAGAGGAGTGGGCTGCGAAGGCGGGTTTTCGGTTTTCTGCCGATAAATGTGTTTGTGTTCATTTTAATCGTTCTCGTCATCTTTTTACTTTGCCCGCCTTGCATATGGGGGATACTGTCCTACATTTTAGAGACACAGTGCGGTTTCTGGGCCTAATTTTTGACTCCAGGTTGTCATGGCTGCCGCACCTACGCGACTTGAAAGCCAGAACGCTGAAGGCACTGAACATCCTCAAGTGCCTCAGCCACAGGTCTTGGGGCGCGGACAGGGCGCGTCTCCTACAGTTTTATGGAGCTTTTGTGCGTTCACGGCTGGACTATGGGTGCACAGTATATGGGTCAGCGAGGCCGTCTCATTTGCGGATCCTTGACGCTGTTCACCATGCTGGGATCCGACTGGCCACGGGTGCTTATCGGACCAGTCCCGTACCCAGCCTCTGTGCTGAGTCTGGCGAACCGCCACTTACCATCCGGCGGCAGCTCCTGCTGGTAAGTTTCTTGCAGCTCCCAGATCGCCTGCTCACCATCTTGTTGCCCATCCACCTCTGGACCGCCTTTTTTGCCGCCGTCCCCGGGCTACGTTGCCGTTTGGGATCCGTGTGCAACGTGTACTAGAGTCCCTCGGTGTGGAGTCTGTACAACCCCAAATCCAAGGTTTTAACCGCCTGCCACCCTGGTTACTGAAGAGGCCCGGAGTGATTTTAGATTTATTGCAGTATAAGAGAGATTGCACTCCTGCCACCGTTTTTAATGCAGCATTTTCTGCCATTTTATCTGAGCACCACGACTATGTAGCTGTTTTTACGGATGGGTCGGAACAAGAGGATTCTGTTGGTTGCTCAGTTGTTTTTCCATATCGTGTCCTCAAGGTCCGACTGCCTCAGACTTTTACTGTCTTTGATGCAGAATTGTTTACGATCTTGCGGGCACTGGAGCACATGAGACATTCTTCCTCTCCTAAATTTCTTGTCTGTTCCGATTCACTCAGTGCCCTTCACTGATTGCAACGTTTGTATCCGGCAGACAAATTTGTCCAGACCATCCAGGATGCCCTCCTCCGACTACAGCGACTGGGGAAGGTTGTAGCTTTCTGCTGGGTTCCGGGGCATGTCGGCATTGCTGGGAATGAAAGGGCAGATCTCGCAGCCAAGGACGCGTGTCTCGCCCCACAAGTATCTCAGTGCGCTATCCCCTTGCACGCACTCACCTCGCTGTTGAGCTCACGGGTCATGCGTCGGTGGGAGGGTGAGTGGCTGGAAGTGACTGACAATAAGCTCCGTATAGTCGAGCCCACAACGCGTGTGTGGTGTACTTCCTTTCAGCCCCATCGACGGGACGAGGTTCTCCTCACTCGGCTTCGGATAGGCCACAGCCCTATGACGCACGGCTTCCTGCTCCGGCGAGAGGACCCTCCAATGTGTGGTGCTTGCGGCGTCCAGGACACTGTGCGCCACGTTTCATTGGATTGCGTTTTATTTTCTGACCAGCGGGCCGCGGCTGACTTGCCAGCGGACCTGCCATCTCTTTTAGGCAACACTCGGACGAATGTGGTTAAAGTTTTAAAGTTCTGTGCCATGTCAAATGTTTTTACAAAGATTTTAGGGAGAGGATTTTAATTTTCTCAGTGTGTGACAAGCTCGCCCATGTTTTATGTAAGTGGCCAGCCAATAACAATTTCCTGTGACATTCTTGTTGCTATGTTTCTCCTTTCCGTAGGTTTTACTTTCTTATGTAGCATTTTCCTTCTTCTCCTGCTTTGTTTGAGTGTGTGCTTTAGTTTTCTTAGGCCTGTCCACATTCGTTCCTTTTAATGTGTGTCAGGGCGCTGATGACCTCGATGTTGAGCGCCCATAAGCCCCAACACACCACCGTACAGCAATGCTCTAGCAGAGGACGCACAAGCGTAGTGTAGGAGTCTCTTTAGTTGAGCTGTTGCATTTTCTAAGTGCTCTGATAATAAAATACAGTCTCTGGTTTGCTTCCCCACAACGTTTTCTATGTGTTCTTTCCAATTTAAGTTATTATTAATTGTAATCCCGAAGTACTTAAATGACTCGACAGCGTTTAAATTTATGTGGTTTATCGTGAAACCGAACTTGAGCCGATTTGTTTCAGTACTTGTATGGATGAATTCGCACTTTTCATCGTTTAGAGTCAACTGTCACCTTTCGCACCATACAGGTATCGTGTCTAACTCGTTTTGCAATTGGTTTTGATTTTTAATGACTTTACAAGAGGCTAAATGACAGCATCATTTGCCAACAATTGAAGAGGACTGTTCAAATTATCCCCCGTGTCGTTTATGAAGACCAGGAACAGCAGAGGCCCTACAACACTTTCCTAGGGAACGCCAGCTATCACTTCTGTTTTACTAGACGACTTATTACAAATTGTGACATTTCTAACAGCAAATGTGAGGAACAGTGTCAAAAGCATTCTGTAAATTTACAAATAATATTGAATCAATTTGACTTGCCCTGTCGACAGCACTCAGTCCTTAGTGCGAATAAAAAGCTAGTTGTGTCTCACAAGAACCATATTTTCTGAATCCGTGCTGACTGTCTCAATAGACCGGTACCTTCGACGTCGCAGACGGTACAAGACTGTTGTCCATCATGGAGATGTTCACTATTGAAATTCCGAGAGAGCAGTTTCCGGGCCGGGAAGTGTCTGACAACTCATTATTTCTCCCCCCCCCCCCCCCCCCCCCCCCTCAGGATTAGCGAAATAACCACAGTTATCCCAACGGAGCAGATATCGATAGATATGATGTATGTGTACAGACAAACAAATGATTACAATTTGAGAAAAAAATCGGATGATTTATTCAAGAGAAAGAACTTTATGAATTGAGCAAGTCAATAATGCGTGGCTCCACCTCTGACCCTTACGCTAGCAGTTATTCACCTTGTTATTGATTACTGCTGAGGGATATTGTGCCAATTCTGTCAAACTGGAGCGTTAGATCGTCAAAATCGCAATTGGAGGGCCCAGCCCACAATACTCCAAAGTTCACAATTGCTAAGAGATTCAGCGACCTTCGTCGCCAAGGTAGGGTCTGCCAAACACGAAGACAAGCAGTGGAAACACCCGCTCAGTGCGGGCGGGCATTATCTTGCTGAAATGTAAGCCTAGGACGGCGTGCCATGAAGTACAACAAAATGAGCAGCACAATATCGCTACAGCCGTTATGAAATCAATGCCTTCTCTGTGCGACAACAATGGAGATACTACCGAAGACAGGGCTACCAAAGCAGAGTTACTGAACACAGCCTTCCGAAAAGCCTTCGCAAAAGAAGAAGTAAATACTCCAGGTTTCGAATCGAGATTAAGTGGCAACATGAGTAACGTAGAAGTAAATACACTCGGAATAGTGAAACAACTTACATCACTTAATAAAAGCAAGTCTTCTGGCGCAGACTGCATACCAACTAGATTCCTTTCGAAGTATGCTGATGCATTAGCTCCGTACTTAACAATCATATACAACTGTTCGCTCGACGAAAAATCCGTACCCAAAGAGTGGAAAGTTGCACAGGTCACACCAATATTCAAGAAAGATAGTAGGAGTAATCTACTAAATTACAGGCCCATATCGTTAACGTTGACATGTAGCAGGATTTTGGAACGTATATTGTGTCCCAACATTATAAATTACAGTTAAGAAAACTGTCTATTGACACACAGTCAACATGGGTTTAGAAAACATCGTTCCTGTGAAACACAACTAGCTCTTTATTCACATGAAGTGTTGAGTGCTATTGACAAGGGGTTTCAGATCGATTCCGTATTTCTGGATTTCCGGAAGGCTTTTGACACTCTACCACACAAGCGGCTCATAGTGAAATTGCGCCCTTATGGAATATCGTCTCAGTTATGTGACTGGATCTGTGATTTCCTGTCAGACAGCACAGTTCGTAGTAACTGACGGAAAGTCATCGAGAAAACAGAAGTGATTTCTGCCGTTCCGCAAGGTAGTGTTATAGGCCGTTTGATGTTCCTCATCTATATAAACGATGTGGGAGACAGTGTGAGTCGTCGTCTTCGGTTGTTTGCAGATGACGCTGCCGTTTATCGAGTAATAAAGTCATCAGAAGGTAAAAACGAACTGGAAAACGATTTGGAACAGTTATCTGAATGGTACAAAACGTGGCAGTTAATCCTAAATAACTAAAAGTGTGAGGTCATCTTCAAGAGTGCTAAAAGGAACTCAAACTTCGGTTGCACGATAAATCAGTCTAATGTAAAAATCGTAAATTCAGCTAAATACCTAGGTATTACAACTACGAACAACTTAAATTGGAAGGAACACATACAAAATGTTGTGAGGAAGGCTAACCAAAGACTGCGTTTTATTAGCAGGACACTTAGAAAATGTTACAGATCTGTTAAGGAGACTGCCTACACTACGCTCGTCCGTCCTCTTTTAGAATACTGCTGCGCGGTGTGGGATCCTTGCCAGATAGGACTGACGGTGTACATCGAAAAAGTTGAAAGGAGGGCAGCACGTTTTGTATTATCGGAAAATGTGGGAGAGAGTGTCACAGAAATAATACAGGATTTGGGCTGGACATAATTAAAAGAAAGGCGTTTTTCGTTGCGACGGAATCTTCTCACGAAATTACAGTCACCAACTATCTCCTCCGAATGCGATAATATTTTGTTGACACCGACCTACATATGAGAAACGATCACCACGATAAAATAAGGGAAATCAGAGCTCGTACGGAAAGATATAGGGGTTCGTTCTGTCCGCGCGCTATACGAGATTGGAATAATACAGAATTGTGAAGGTGGGCCAATGAACCTTCTGGCAGGCCCTTAAATGTTATTTGCAGAGTATGCATGTAGATGTAGATGTACATTAAATGAATTAATGCTTGACAACATTGGAAGTTTAGGTCTGGCCGTGAATGTAAGGCGACCGCTCGCGATAAGTGGCAAATCCAGGTTCGAGTCTCGGTCCGGCACAATTTTCATTGTTGTCATTCCATTCTACAGTTGTTTGCCGTCCATATTCGCAGCTGCGAATTCATTTAGCGGATAACCGAAGGGGTGCTGCTACGAAGTGGAATTGAACCCGAGAGCATCACTATTGGTTGTCGGGTCGTATGGCAGGGTAATACACCAACCTGATTGTCGCCCGACATACGGACCCGCAAACAGGGTGGTCTGGGGTGAAAGAGTCATGTATTCCCCTTTCATTATCATTTTTTTGGCTTTTCAGTGATACAGAACTCTGTGGCATGCGTGAGTGAATGAATGAATGTGGGTGTTTCATTTTTGCTATACGGCGGTTTAGTCTGCCTCAGAGAATCAGCGGTAGTCGCACAAAATGGCCAACCCTTGTAGTTTTCAGATAGGCAAAGAGGTTTGCTCCACTTCTATGAAAGTTACCAGTGTTAGGTTGGTAGCGGAAGCCTCATCTCTGGGTTTTACTGGCCACAGGGTCGCATGGGAGACGTTGGAGTGTGGGAGAGAGGTCAGACTGCTTCCAAGCGCGGCGTGGGTCTGTAGCCGAAGTCTCTTCGAAGTAGGGTGAGTTGACTTAAGCGCGTGGCGCGTTGTCTCATAGCGAGAGAATAGCTGTTAGTTTTTGGCCTCGCGTTTCAACTTATAAGGATTGGTTTGCTGGATCCCCGTAAGGTATTCAAGGCTTTTGCAGACTTTCAGTTTGACTCCTAATGCAGACTTGACTCTGATCCGTAAGAAGAACGCAGCGCAAAGGTCTTGCCCACGTTGAAGCGCCCTCGGTTCAGTGTGAATGTTTGTGTGCCTGTAGCTGCGTATGTATGCATTCTAATCTTTTTGGAATCTTGGTAATTTTTGCACCTTTGTCAATTTTTTTGTCTCTTTACTGTATGTCCGTTGGAAACGATCCACGTGGGTTAATATTACAGTTTGTTGGACCTCTACCATCATCTTTCGTCTATTCAAATGTGTCCTCTGTAAAATGTTAATTGTTCGCGACTGCGTGGTTTCATGTTACTAAAATTTGTCTCCGCCAACCATGTGGGCACACGAGTATGTTGTGAAACGTATAGCGTTTCACAAGCAATTGTACTTAGTTACCAGGCAACAGTAATTGTATAGATGCCTTGCATCAATGTTTTACGGAATAAATAATTTTACCTCCAATCTTATCCTGTGCACCGATGTTACGTCTCTGTTGCCTACGCCATTTACTGTGTAGTTTCCTTGTTAGCCCGTTCATGGCGTTTCCATGCGCACAGGTCCAATAATTAGTGTTCCGTTTTTATTTAAAACAAATGCTTTACAATACTTCTCGTTTTCAGGGATGTTGCTGCAAGCTGCTCTCATGCGCAGTGTTCACGCACTCTTTACTTCATTTTAATATTTGTTTCACGTGAACAATGCCTGGATCATATTAATAATTACATCCCATTCTTTATGAATGACTTTATAATGAATGTTCTTTTGTGAGTTTTTCTTATGAATAAATTCAGTAATTTTCCGACTCAGCCGAACCTCTCATTTGTCGTGTGGCTAGAGTTGGTGGCGACCCAATCTTTGACGTTGACTTCAATGTCAGATAGCATTTTATTATTCAAAGTGCGCTTCACGCAGCTTACACGTAGCTTACATTTATTCACGCTACTTACAGGGGAGCCATCTTTATAGCAGGACCTTTTTCGTTGTCATCCGCGGCGCTCTTACATCAAAGCGGTACGTCAACGATACTATACTGCCCGTTTTATTGTTCTTGATGGCAAGTCTTCCTAAGCTTACATTTCAGCAAGATAATGCCCGCCCGCACAAAACGAGAGTTCCTTCTGGTTGTCTTCCTGCTTGCCAAACTCTACCTTGACCAGCAAGGTCGCCGGATCTCTCCCCAATCGAGAACGTTCAGAGCATTATGGGCCGGGCACTCCAACCAGCTTGCGATTTTGACGATCTAACGCATCAATTGGACAGAATTTGGCGTGAGATCCCTCCAAAGCACATCCAACAACTTTAGCAATGAATGCCAAGCCGAATAACAGCTTGCGTAACGGCCAAGGGTGGACCAACACATTACTGAGTTGCTCAATTCGTGAAGTTCTTACTCTTTAATAAATCATCCAGTTTTTTCTGAAACAGGAATCTTTTGTTTGTCTGTACACGCTAATCACATCTACCGATTTCCGCACCATTGGGACAATTCCTTCCTGGTGCGTCGTTTTGTAATTCTTACTTTTGTTCTTAGAGTTTAACTCGAGAAGGTAGAGCTAATAAGAAGGTTTCTCGTCAGTCACTGGTCCCACGCGCCAATCGGGAATGGAAGAGGGAAGTGGCTGTACCGAAAATGTCCTCTGCCACACACCGTCAGGTAGCTTGAGCAGTATAGAAGTACAGGCGTTGGACGAAAACACGGAAACAGCATGTTTGAACATAAATGCAATCGCTAGCCAAACCTGCAGTTTGCGCTGTCGTGTATCACCCAGAACGGCACCTTCACAGTGCCTTCAATACGTTGCAAATGTCACTCGTGTTCAGATCAGTGTTCTGCGTACTTGTGAATGCATTATATCAGAGGTAAGTCACTTCGAACGTGGCAAAATTGTGGTCAGCGCTTCCATAAGCAAAGTAATCGAACTGTTTGGTATTTCAAAAGGCAGCGTGTTGAAAATTTTACCGCATCACGCAACTGGGAAAAATATCACAGCGCCGATGACAGTGTGTGTTGAGTGACCCTGCCAGATGATCACTGAAGATGATTTCGATAAAAAAAAGAGGGTATCGGCTACAAAAGTCATTGCAGAACCGAGTGTCGCCCTTGCGAACCCTTTTATGAGGCTCCATTAGGTGAAAATTCCAGGGCGAGCTGGAATTCGAAAACCACTCAGCAATTATGCAAATTCCAGTAACAGGAAAACGTGGTGCGGAGCCACTGTAAGGTGGCTATAATTTCGCACCTTACAAGAACTCATCCACATACTTTGCCATGATCTACAAACAGAATTAGGTGTCATGTGATAGGTTGTACATCGTATATATGAATATATAGAGGAGACTGACATTGTCACATACACCTTCTAAATAATTGTTAACGCTTATTGCATGAAAGGTGACGGAGTGTCTTTCTTATCATACTAGTAGAGGTTGGAGCGACAGTGGAAAAGAAACAGCAGGCAGAACTCAAGCCCTGGGTGGAAGGCCCACACAGGTGTGTCGGTCCTGCTTAAACGCAGGAAGTACCTAGACGGACGTTGGGACAGCTGAGCGCTGGGGCACAGTAGAGTCGCGACCGGCTGGTTGTGTAGCCGAACGGGAAGGATTATACTTCGGAAACTACGAAAATCTTGGACGCAGGTGAGAGGAACGAAGAAGCGGCACCTGAGAAACCACGTAGGTCTGGTTATTTCCAAGGATATTTACTCAGAAGCATACCATTGTATGAGTATAGGTTCTTCCTCCCAAACTTTCCGCACTGGGCGACTAAAGACTAAAATATGGCTGGTCGGAGTTCGGAAGAATCTGTAGAGAGGGAGAATATTCGGCTTCGGTAATATGATTCGTTTCCGGAATTACGAGGGTGGGGAGCCGAGCCTTGCTGGACTTTGGAGAGATGGGGGTCTTCCGTTGTGAGAGCCCGTGTGTGACGGTCGCTCGATATCAGCTTTGTTGGTACGGACGGACTTGCTGTCTCAGCTCTCAGGAGAGTTTGTAGTTAGAACAGTCAGGGACTGTACTGTTGCGAACCTATACAATTCTGGACTTCACCTCCGGGCTGGAAGTCGTCGTTTAGTACGCAGCGTTCGGTAACTGAGAGCACTTCCTCTGCCTATACTTACGTTGAGACGTTACCTGAACTCTGTCCTTGTGGCTGGGAGTTCGCGTTTCTCGTCTGTAGAACACGGAGAGGAGAAGACAGTAATAATTAGTCAGAGGATCGGATTCTGCCGTCCTAGTGCTTGAAAGAGTTTATTTGTAGCTGGAGTTCTTCCAGCGTCGCAGACGAATACGAGAACCATCACTTCGACGCAGCGGACGCAGTACATTGGTGATATCGCAAATTGCTTCGGTTTATTAGGGCTATAAAAGCTAAACAGCTGTGATCACGTTAGTTTATTTCCACTGAGGTTCCACACCACCGTAGATCATGTTTGAAAGAAGTGCCTTCTAGTGTTTGGTACGTAGATGATGTCAGTCATTTCGCGTTATTGATATTAGACCGCGCAGTCATAATAAGGGACATAGTAGGGGCAATTAACCAGTAATTGACTTAGGAAACGTAAACTTTGTAATACAAAGATTTTTTTTTAAATCTACTACAAATATATAAACAGGAACAACGTATATCATTTAGCAGGATTAGGGCCTTCATCATTCATTTATGTTTAGATTGTAATTTATAGAATTAAGAGATCCTAAGATCTGCTTCAGGGGTCCCAGCAGAGGTCCCAGTCCTCCCTCGGGCATGGGTGTGTGTGTTTGTCCTTAAGATAATTTAGGTTAAGTAATGTGTAAGCTTTGGGAATGATGACCTTAGAAGTTAAGTCCCACAAGATTTCACACACATTACCCTGCGAAGTCACATTACTGCCAAAGACTGGTGACCATTTTGGCTTAACAGGTCCATCCCATGGTACAATGTTTTTCCACCAGTGCTGATGCTGTGTTCCAAGGCGACAAGCATCCTGTTCACACAGCACGCATCTCCCAGGGCTGATTTTGCGAGCAAGAGGGTGAATTCTCACATCTCCTCTGCCTATAGCAGTGACCCCGCCTGAATAGTATTGAGCCACTGTGATGTACTTTGAAGAGAAGAGAGCGTGATCGTTACTGGCCTCCATCGTCGTTACCTGAACTCGCCACTAATTTCCAGGAAGAATGGGATAAGATTCCCATAAACGCCATGCAGGTGCTTATATACCGGGTGATCTAAACGTCAGTATAAATTTGAAAACTGAATAAATCACGGAATAATGTAGATAGAGAGGTACAAATTGACATACATGCTTGGAATAACATGCGGTTTTATTAGAACCAAAAATAAAAAATACAAAAGTTCAAAAAATGTCCAACAGATGGCGCTTCATCTGATCAGAATAGCAATAATTGGCATAACAAAGTAAGACAAAGCAAAGATGACATTCTTTACAGGAAATGCTCAATATGTCCACCATCATTCCTCAACAATAGCTGTAGTCGAGGAATAATGTTGTGAGCAGCACCGTAAAGCATGTCCAGAATTATGGTGAGGCATTGGCGTCGGATGTTGTCTTTCAGCATCCCTAGAGATGTCGGTCGATCACGATACACTTGAGACTTCAGGTAACTCCAAAGCCAATAATCGCACGAACTCAGGTCTGGGGACCTGGGAGGCGAAGCATGACGAAAGTGGCGGCTGAGCACACGATCATCACCAAACGACGCGCGCAAGAGATCTTTCACGCGTCTAGCAATATGGGGTGGAGCGCCATCCTGCATAAACATCGTACGTTCCAGCAGGTGTTTATCAGCCAGGTTAGGGATGATGCGATTCTGTAACATATCGGCGTACCTCTCACCCGTCACGGTAGCCGTTACGAAACCAGAATCACGCATTTCCTCGAAGGGAAAAGGCCCGATAACGGTAGATCTGGTAAATCCAACCCATACCGTGACTTTCTCGTCGTGCAATGGAGTTTCCACGACAGTTCTAGGATTTTCGGTAGCCCAAATTCTGCAGTTGTGGGCGTTGACAGACCCTCGGAGCGTGAAATGAGCTTCGCCGGTCCACAACACGTTACTCAACCAATCGTCATCTTCCGCCATCTTTCGAAACGCCCACACCGCAAATGCCCTCCGCTTCACTAAATCGCCAGGTAACAGTTCACGATGCCGATGGATTTTGTACGGATAGCATCGGAGGGTACGCCTAAGTGCCAACCAAACAGTAGTGTATGGAATGCGGGTGCGACGTGCGACTGCACGAGCGCTGACTTCTCCGTACATAGACGAACCCGCTACAGTCTCCATTTCTTCCTGAACTGTCTCAGCAGCATTACGTCTTGTGCTCGGTCGGCCACTACGGGGTCTATCGTGGGGTCTATCGTCTAAACAACCCGTGGCTTCGAACTTCGAAATCATTCTCACCACAGCTGCATTTGTCAACGGACCTTTACCCGTTCGAATCCCCTTCCTGTGGCGATAGGATCGTAACGCTGAACTAGGACATTCCCCATTCTGATAATACAGCTTCACTAAAAGCGCCTTTTCAGGTAATGTCAACATGCTGCGACTGCTGGCGCATCTGATTCTCTCTCTCATTACAGCTCCTGTTATACACGATTGTCATGCGCAGTCACTGACGTTTTGCTGTCCAGCGCCATCTGTCGGGCATTTTGTGAACTTTATTTTGTTCTAATATAACCCCATGTCATTTCAAGCATGTGTGTCAATTTTTACCTCTCTATCTACATTGTTCCGTGGTTTATTGAGTGTGGTGTGCATACTGTAAGACCTATGGTAGACACACCATCAGATTATTTGACTTGTCGCTCTAACGAAGTAGGCGAGTGTCAGCAATATGTCTCGTGGTCTTATCGTGGCGTGTTTATCTTCTGCCGTTAGGTCAGACGATAGAAATGTCACTTTCACGCTTAGAGTAGCAGATTGACGGTGACCAACTTTAAACAGAACTTGATTAATTCTCACCCACATTTATTAAAATAATAAGAAGCATAGACATTACGTAACTTGATTCTGGATGCTGTTTACAATTGACAATCTGAAGTTCCTTTGGTCTTGGTACGTTAATCTTATTCTCTCATATATCTGATACTTGACAAAGTGTCTATTCATTTATCTTCATGGCTATGTACAGGAATATGGTAACCTTATTAGGTGCAGACTGAAACTTGACTACAGACTAATGCAGACAAATGCAGACTAATGCAGACTGACTGATCGGAGGTCTGTACACTCGTTATAATACCTCACACATTCAGGTATCACTGCGCGAGTGCGATCCGCGAGGAGAAAAGGTTCTACGTTAGCAGCAATCTCATTGGCTGCGTTACATATTAATACGCGGATCGGCGGAAGCAGAGTTTGGTCCGTCTCTAAGGCAGCGCCATCTCGTAGTGCGGAGACGGACGAGCGCTGCGCCTGCGCTGTTGTGCTTAGTGGGGCGCCCTCTAGTGGGAAAGTTGTGTACGCGCTGACTACGCAGACTATGTACACAACATTAAGTTTTCAAATTTATACTGACTTTTTGATCACCCGGTATTTTTGTCCTCTCCCAGTAGATGTAGAATAGGATCCTGCCTAGCAAAACAATGGGCGAGGGGGGCAGGGAGTTAAAACCAAGATTACGATAAATGACTGCTTCCTTCACCAGTCGGAAGCTCGAGTAATTGCGCTACATGTGTGCAGGTGCCCTTAGATTGCTCGGCAACCCACGTCCACCACGGCATCAAATAAATTTGTAAGTAAATACGTGAATAAGCTTGGCATCCCCAGACAGAGGAGGCACAGCCCCACCCCGTCCACCTTACCCCGCTAGCCACCCACCCCCTTGAGGTTCGGACTCGCCTCTCCCCCGTGGCTTCTTCCGATCGCCTGTCCTCTGCCCTGCTACCCCACCCCATCGGCCGGCCTTTGTCCGCCTCAGCGACCGGGCCTCCCCCCCCTGACGGCTCACTCGTCTGCAGACGCCGCCGCAGGCGCGGTCGATAGGCTGGCGGGATTCCCCGACCCACATCACGTCACAATCACACTCCGCTCTACTTCTGCGACCGACTGGTGGAACTGGTTCAATTCGCGCCGCCGCGCCGTCTCCTCGCTAGAACTGTGCTGCGTCTTCTCACCTCCTCTCTTAAAGGTCCGTGCAAGCGGCCCATGTTTTACGACATTGCTTAAATTTTTCCATGAAAAAATTGGCAATCGCAGGGCTCAACGGGTTACCCATGGCAACACCATCCACTTGCTCATAAAACTCCTCACCTAGTCAGTTTCAGTGGGATGAGGAGTTTTATGAACAAGTGGATGGTGTTGCCATGGGTAACCCGTTGAGCCCTGCGATTGCCAATATTTTCATGGAAAAATTTGAACAATTAGCATTGAATAAAGCAAATAAGAAACCATGTTGTTGGTATCGTTATGCCGGCCGGAGTGGTCGAGCGGTTCTAGGCGCTGCAGTCTGGAACAGCGCGACCGGTACGGTCGTAGGTTCGAATCCTGCCTCGGGCGTGGATGTGTGTGATGTCCTTAGGTTAGTTAGGTTTAAGTAGTTCTAAGTTCCAGGGAACTGATGACCTCAGATGTTAAGTCCCATAGTGCTCAGAGCCATTTTTTTGGTATCGTTATGTAGACGACCCATTCGTGGTTTGGACACACGGTAAAAAAGCCTTAGACGAATTTTTGATTATCTTAATAGCATAAACCCTAAAATTCAGTTTACCATTGAAGTGGAAAAAGACCAGGCTATTTCGTTTCTCGATGTGTTAGTCATGAGACAGACCGGTGAAGTCTAAAACATAAAGTGTTTCGGAAGAGCACACATACTGATAGATACTTACATAAGAACTCCAATCATCACCCACAACAAAAAAGAGGTGTAATCGAAAGTTTAGTGGACAGGGCAAAACGGATTTGTACGCCGGAACATCTGGATACGGAACGGAATCATCTGAAACAGGCCTTCGAAAAGAATGGGTACTCAAACAAAGAAATTAATAGAGTTTTAAGACCTAATTACAGCAGCCAAAGGACAAGGATGGTACACAACAATGGAAGAACACGGTGTCTTTACCTTTTATTAGTAAGGTTACAGATCGAATCGGCAAAAATTTTGCAGAAACAAAGTGAAACCGGTATTCAAACCTACCGGAAAAATAGGACAAGTACTTCGTTCTGTTAAAGATAGAAGGCCACCATTATCATCTAGCGGTGTGTATAAAATTCCGTGTACCTGTGGCAAGGTCTATATTGGTACTACGAAAAGAAGCGTGAATACGAGGGTAAAGGAGCATAAAAGTCTTTGCCGACTGGGTAAAATAGATAAATCGGCCATTGCGGAACATGCACTTCAGTCCGGTGACCATGTAGTTAAGTTTTCTGAAACTACAGTTTTAAGTGCTACCACGAACTATTATCCACGACTGTATAGGGAGGCTATTGAAATTTATAAACATGAATACAATTTTAATAGAAAAGAAGAGGCCTTGAAATTAAGCGAGATATGGACAGTGGCGTTACAGAATCGATAAGTGATTTTTATCTATGACGGACTATTGTCGATAGTTACATTTCATCTTTGACTAGTTTTCTCTCTGCTACTATGTGCAAGCTAGACCACGCCCACTTTCCTCGGTATTTAGGCCGCTCTCCGACGACCAACTCGTCAGTCGGCAGGACTCAACAGGACCAGCCATACCTCTGAGGATGTCCAACATAGTATTGGACGAAACGTTAGGAATAGAAGTATTCCATGGACCACGGCCATATAACCCGGAAGAATTATCAACAACAGTACCATCCGGTCGTGAAAGCCTTCGAAGTCTATGAACACTGCGTAGAAAAAATGTTCTACACAGTGTTCATAGACTTTACCAAAGCCTTTGACCCACTGGAAAGAGATCTCATACTCCTAAGACTGGAAAACACAATGGGAGAAGATAGCGTATGGGCAAGAATAATCAAGTCAATCCTCGAATACAACTTAATCACAGTATCACACAACCTCTCTTTTTCGAACCCCCATTCTGCAATCGAACGGAGTCTTACAGGATGACCCAATGAGCCCTTTGCTGTACATTCTTGCCACTGAAGAAGTACTCCGAATTGGAGAAAATGAAGAAGATGTATATGTATAGGCATACGCTGACGACATAGCCATAGGTTCAACAGATATACAGGAACTCCAGAAAATCATTGAGAAAATAGACAAATCGTGCAGTGAACGCCAACTACACATAAACATAACAAAGACAGAAATGGTGATTTTCAGAAAAGGAGGCAAAACACCCACGAATGCGGAAATCAACATCAGAGGAAAAAAAATAAAAATCTCATCGGAATTTAAATACCTAGGGGTTACATTGCAACCAGCAGCCAATTTTTTCACAAAACACAACAGAACGTGCAGCCCAAGCAATAATAGCAATACAGGACATCAAAAACATCCGCCTACTCACAAGGGGAGGCCGCCAATTGTGAAATTCAGATTCGATTCATACCGCGCATAATAAAAGCTCATGGCCAGAGGTGTAATGTGGCAAAGCATCAAGATGCACTTCTCAGCCGTTGTCGAGAAAATCCACAGTTAAAAGAAACCGTTGCAGTGAAATACTCTCTACGATTTATAATTCTCTACAGTGTCGTGGCGCAGCGGTAAGCGCTCTGGTTCGTAATTAGAAGGTCGCCGGATCGAATCTCACGCTATGCAACCTTTTTTTTTAGTATTTGTTTTTTATAATTCCCGGCAATCAGTTGCAACAATTATGCATATAATAAGTTGTTGAAAGTCGTTTGTCGTGGAAAAACTGGCGACTTCGAACATCATTATGTTTTCCGCAAACATAGTTGTATTTCACAAATGTTATTAATTGTCTTCATAATGTTAGCCACGCATAGTTAACGGAAGACGTAGAAACGATATTCCGAAACGAATGCGAATAGCGTAAGTCAAACGTTCGAATTAGAATAGAGACCCCACGAACACAAATTTGCTGTGGCAGGTATGAAATACAAACTCCGTTACTCGCTCGTTACACTTGAATGACAGATGTTGCATGGGCCGAAACGAGCCGCCGCATAACAGCGTAGTTGCCTGCTAACTTCGAAAGAAGGTAGATGCGGTCCCTAGCGCAACTTATAACATTGTCGAAAATCAGTGCGGACGGGAGAGCTTTGGTACACCCTGTTAAAAAAAACAACTGAAAAATGGAGGCGGTACAATTGGAGAGCGACCCGCCTTCACCAACATGCATAAGCAATTCATTAATACTTTATATATATATATATATTTGAATTACAAAAAACTAATAATAAAAAAAATTGCATGGCGCGAGATTCGATCCGTCGACCTTCGGATTACGAACCGGAGCGCTTACCGCTGCGCCACGACGCTGTGGAAAAATTACTAATCGTCGAGAGTATTTCACCGCAATGGTTTCTTTTAACTGTCGATTTTCTCGACAACGGCTGAGAAGTGCATCTTGGTGCTTTGCCACAGTACACCTCTGGCCATGAGCTTTTATTATGCGCAGTATGAATTGAATCTGCATTTCACAATTGGCGGCCTCCCCTTGTCAGTATAGAAACAGCCACGCAATTATTCAGTGCAAAAATATTGCCAATCCTGGCCTATGTGATGGAGATTACATGGAACCACCTGACAGAAAAAATCTAGAAACACTAGAAAAGGTGAAATCGACTTATCTAAAAGGAGCACTAAGTGTCTCAAAGACAACAAGACCTAGATTAGTACTTGCTAGCGAGAGAGACATTCCTAATTGAAGACATCAAACTTCGATATATGATGCCCCACATCAGGGCTTCCAGAAAGCAACTGAAGATCATGGAGGACAAACGAGAAAAAATATGGCCGGAGTTCTATGGCACCGAAGCAATGACGAACCGCTCATGGACAGCACCAAACTTCAAGCTGCGACATGTCGTAACTAGACTTTCTATTCACGGCTTTCATCATCTAATTTGCAAAAACAAAACTTATCACGACCCAACCACAAAATGTGTATGTAAACTGTGTAACGAAGCCTGTGAACGATATTACATAGAACTGTGTAGTAAAAGAGTGAAATCGATAAATGAATACGCAAAAATGTAAAATGTAAATGCAAATATAAAATGTTAACCAAAGTAACTGTACATGGCTATTTGGTTGAAATTGTATTAAATAAAAATTTCTGAACTATATGAAAAAAAAAACGTAAATTAGTTACAAACTACAGCCCGCACACACCTTATACAACATGTAAATGTCACTACAGATATTCGGATTTAGGTTGTAACATGTTCGATATGTCCGCCGTCATTGGCGATGATGAGACGCAGGCATTTTTTGATTTAACTAAGGCGTTTGATTGTGTTGGTAACAAAATATTGCTCCAGAAGTTGGACCATTACGGAATACGGGGAGTAGCTCAAACTTCGTTCACCTCTTACATTAGCAGCAGGCAGCAAAAGGTCATTACTCACAGTGTTGAGAATGGCTCCGATATGGGGTCTCAATAGGGTACGATCAAGTGCAGGGTGCTCCAGGCATCAGTACTGAGGCCACTCCTGTTCCTTATTTATACACTACTGGCCATTAAAATTGCTACACCAAGAAGAAATGCAGATGATAAACGGGTATTCATTGGACAAATATACTAGAACTGACATGTGATTACATTTTCACGCAATTTGGGCGCATAGAGCCTAAGAAATCAGTACCCACAACAACCACCTCCGGCCTAATAACGGCCTCGATACGCCTGGGCATTGACTCAAACAGAGCTTCGATGGCTGCCCATGCAGCTTCAACACGATACCACAGTTCATCAAGAGTAGTGACTGGCGTATTGTGACGAGCCAGTTGCTCGGCCACCATTGACCAGACGTTTTCAGTTGGTGAGAGATCTGGAGAATGTGCTGGCCAGGGCAGCAGTCGAACATTTTCTGTATCCAGAAAGGCCCGTACAGGACCTGCAACATGCGGTCGTGCATTATCCTGCTGAAATGTAGGGTTTCGCAGGGATCGAATGAAGGGTAGAGCCACGGGTCGTAACACATCTGAAATGTAATGTCCACTGTTCAAAGTACCGTCAGTGCGAACAAGAGGTGACCGAAACGTATAACCAATGGCACCCCATACCATCACGCCGGGTGATACGCCAGTATGGCGATGACGAATACACGCTTCCAATATGCGTTCACCGCGATGTCGCCAAACACGGATGCGACCATCATGATGCTGTAAACAGGACCTGGATTCATCCGAAAAAATGACGTTTTGCCATTCGTGCACCAGGTTCGTCGTCGAGTACACCATCGCAGGCGCTCCTGTGTGTGATGCAGCGTCAAGGGTAATCGCACCCACGGTCTCCGAGCTGATAGTCCACGCTGCTGCAAACGTCGTCGAACTGTTCGTGCAGATGGTTGTCTTGCAAACGTTCCCATCTGTTGACTCAGGGATCGAGACGTGGCTGCACGATCAGTTACAGCCATACGGATAAGATGCCTGTCATCTCGACTGCTAGTGATACGAGGCCGTTGCGATCCAGCACGGCGTTCCGTATTACCCTCCTGAACCCACCGATTCCATATTCTGCTAACTGTCATTGGATCTCGACCAACGCGAGCAGCAATGTCGCGGTACGATAAACCACAATCGCGGTAGGCTACAATCCGACCTTTATCAAAGTCGGAAACGTGATGGTACGCATTTCTCCTCCTTACAAGAGGCATCACAACAACGTTTCACCAGGCAACGCCGGTCAACTGCTGTTTGTGTATGAGAAATTGGTTGGAAACTTTCCTCGTGTCAGCACGTTGTAGGTGTCGCCACCGGCGCCAACCTTGTGTGAATGCTCTGAAAAGCTAATCATTTGCATATCACAGCATGTTTTTCTATCGTTTAAATTTCGCGTCTGTAGCAGGTTATCTTCGTGGTGTAGCAATTTGTATGACCAGTAGTGTATAAATGATATGTCCTCTGGTATTACGGGTAATTCTAAAATATTTCTGTTTGCTGACGACACTAGCTTGGTAGTAAAGGATGTTGTGTGCAACATTGGCTCTGTATCAAATAGTGCAGTTCATGACGTAAGTTCATGGCTTGAAGAAAATAAACTAACGCTAAATCATATTAAGAGGTTTTTACAGTTTCTAACACACAATTCAACAAAACCTGACATTTCACAGAATGGGTATATCATACGTGAAACTGAGCAGTTCAGATTTCCAGGTGTTCAGATAGACAGTAAACTGTCGTGGGAAGCCCACGTTCAGGATCTTGTTCAAAGACTTAATGCTGTCATTTTTAATATTCGAACGGTATCTGAAGTGAGTGCTTGTTTGACACGAAATTTGGTCTACTTTGCTTATTTTCATTCGTTTATGTCGTATGGTATTAAATTTTCGGGTAAATCTTCCCACTCTAAAAGGAAGAAACGGGCGGTTCGGGCAATGAGTGGTGTAAGTTCACAAACCTCTTGTCGACCCCTGTTCGCGAGTCTGGGTATTTTGACATTGGCCTCTGAATATGTATATTCCTTACTGTCAATTTCTTGCTAAAATATTGGCTTATTCGTAAGAATAAGCAGCTTTCACTTGGTTAATACTCAGCAGAAATCAAACCTGCATTTGGATCGGACCTCCTTAACTCTTGTCCAAAAAGGTGTGCTGTATACTGCTGCATCCCTTTTCAATAAGCTACCACTAGAATTCAAAAATCTTAGCAGTAATCCATGCGCTTCCAAATAGAAACTGATGACTTCCCTCATTGGTCACTCCTTCTATTCTGTCGTGGAAAATTAAGCTTATTCTCGTTGTATTGTTGATTGCGTTTACTTAAACTTATGGCTTGACTTTTTTCGGGTTGACAAACATTTTATTTTTATATGTTATTACTTTTATGTTGTAGTTTCATGTACTTACGCGTTCCATGACCTTTGAGATTTGCTCCTCAACTTGCGCCTACGAAACTTGACGTGTAAATCAATAGCGAAATTCTGTGTGACCCGCTAAAGCGTCGGAATATCGATGCTGTCGGTGACCTCCTGAATGGCTGTTTCCAGCTCAGCAATGGTTTTGAGCTTTTTGCTGTACCCCTTGTCTTTAACACAGCCCCAGAAAAAGGAGTCGCATGTTTTCAGATACGGAGAATATCGCGGTCAATCGAGGCCCATTCCAGTGGCTTTTGGGTACCCCAGAGTCAGAATACGATCCCCAAAGTGCGCCTTCAGGATCTCAAACGCTCTCCTGCTTCGACAGGGTCGAGCGCTGCTTTGCATGAACCGCATGGTGTCGAAATCAAGGTTATTTTGGATAATAGGGATGAAATCATCTTCCAAGACCTTGAAGTACCGTTCGGTAGTCACTGAGCCATCAAGGAATATCGGACCGATTATTCCGCGATTGGACATTGCACAGCTTACAGTCACCCGTTGAGGGTGAAGAGACTTCTAGATCGCGAAATGCGGATTCTCGGTTTCCCAAATGCGACAGTTTTGCTTATTGATGAACCCGTCCAAATGAAAGTGGGCTACGACGATTTTATTCCATATAGTTCAGTAACTGTCCCCTTGCAGTTGCGAACGAACTGCCGACGGTGTTGCGGGAGTGGTACAATACGCGTGCACAATATTTCGAATTGCAGGGCAATATGCAGCGAGAGGTGACATGAAGTGGCCACTTTAAAAGAAATAGAATTGTCATCAATTTTACTGACAGTCGTTACTGACAGAAGTTCGTCGCTTACATATTTTGAATCTACGTATCAGAAAGTATCACACTGAATCCCCGCCCGGCTAGCCGCGCCGTCTAACGCGCTGCTTCCCGAGCGGGAAGGCGTGTCGGTCCCCTGCACGAATCCGGCCGGCGGATTAGTGTCGAGGTCTGGTGTGCCGGCCAGCCTGTGGATGGGTTTTTAGGCGGTTTTTCATCTGCCTCGGCAAATGCGGGCTGGTTCCCCTTATTCCGCCTCAGTTACACTATGGTGTCTCCACATACATGAACACCATAATTACTATACCACGCAAACATTTGGGGTTACACTCGTCTGGGGGCAGAACTGAACTCTGGGTTCGGTGTGGTGTGGCGGGGGGACGGGTGGACTGCTGTAGCCTGTTGTGAACCACTGAGGGCTACGGCGGGAAGAAGCCTCTCCATCGTTTCTAGGTTGGGGGGTTGTTTTTGGGGAAGAGACCAGACAGCGAGGTCATCGGTCTCATCGGATTAGGGAAGGACGGGGAGGGAAGTTGGCCGTGCCGTTTCAAAGGAACCATCCTGGCATTTTCCTGGAGCGATTTAGGGAAATCACGGAAAACCTAAATCAGGATGGCCGGACGCGGGATTGAACCGTCGTCCTTCCGAATGCGAGTCCAGTGTGCTAGCCACTGCACCACCTCGCTCGGTCTCGTTTCTAGGTCCCCAGTTCAATACACAAATACACAGTACAGAGTCACATTGAATATTTACAAGTAAAAGCATGTACACTGCCTAGTCACTTTAATGTGGCCTCCTATCAAAAGCCTGAATGCGCACCTTTTCAGTGCGGACGATCAGGAAGAGAGTCAGTGAGGGTTTGGAAGGTGCCGACTGGGATGGGGGGCACGGTGACTCCAGTGCTGGGACGAACCCCAATAGGTATCGCGGTTGAGCACCCATGGTGCGAACAATCCGGTCCAGATAGTCGCACACATTCTCTATTGGGTTTATATTCCCTTAATTTCGCGGCCAGGGAAGTATGGTAAACTCATCCTGGTGCTCTTCAAACCGCGCACGTACACTGCGAGCTGTGCTGCATTGTCCTGCTGGTAGATGCCATCCAGCTGAGAGTAAACAAACTGCAAATAGAGGTGGACGTTGCATGGGGGCTTAATTAATTTTATGAATGCAAATACTTTTTAATTTTGGTAGCTGACTGTCCGGTTACGCAGTCTCGTAACCGGTTGGCCCTGTCTGGTATAGTACGCAATCTGACTGCACAGAATAACAACAAAGAACGAAAGAAAACTCCCGTTAACACAATTAATTAATTAAGTCCCCAGCAACTATAAAACCTACGAAAGAACAAGGCACAAGTTTCGCTGTTCTGTATGTGGAAGTGTGATTCAACGTACACATCTGGCACGGTTCTTCCTCAATAAGACCAGATATTTGAAACACCATTTATACTGAAGTAATTAAAAAAAACCAGAAATACTATAATTGCACATAGAAACCAGAAATGCAGTCTAATACAAGAACACGAGCCAGATACTTTGTTGACTGAACCTGTGACCAAGAGGCATTATTGTTTAAGACATTGAAATAATAAAAAAAAACGGAATTTTTTTTTTACCTTCATATATATTGACGAAAAGCACACTCTGATCATTACAGCATCCCCAATGCAATAACATCTGGTGTCTAGCCCATCAGAACAATACTACAAATTCTGAACAAGTACTCACTACTGCAGCTTCTCAACTACGACTCACCACTGCTACATCTCAACAAGCACTCTCCACCACGACTTCTCGATAAGAACTGCCAGTGGAGGCGGCTGAATAATACTCTTTGGCGCAATCTGTGGCGCTGTGGCTCAGTGTAGCCACCTTTCAACGTTTCCCCAGGGATAGAGACATACGTGTGTTGATCGACTGTGCCTTTCAGACTGACGAGATCATGCAGGGAATGCCACGAAAACATTCCCCCGGACCATAACGCTTCCTCCTCGGGCCTGGACCGTTCAGACGATTGTTACAGGGCCGCACACGTCAATGGCCGCCAACAGACATTTGTCGGGGCATAAAACATCGTTCATTTGAAAAGGCCATCTTTCGCCACCAGTGGACTTAGAGTTGCAGTAGTGGCGTCCAACTTCCATCCAGCCTTCGTCGCCGATAGACAGCAGTCAGCTTGGGTGCGTGGAGCAGGCACCTGCTGTGGACGCCCACACGCAGCAACGTTGGCTGAACGCTAGTTGAGGGGACGCTGTAGTTAGCCCCTCCATTCATCTGGATGGTCAGCTGCTCACGTCTGTTCGCCCGTACACATCTGTGCACCCGTCGTTCCCCCCTATCATCTATGGCCCGTCGTCCGCCACAGTTCCCTCGGCTCTGGATTTGGATAGCGCCATTTTGCCGTACGCGGTATACTCTAACCATGGCGGCACGCAAAGAGTTTACAGACAGCTGTTTCTGAAATGCTTCCACCCTTGGCCCGAAAGCCAATGATCATGTCCCTTTTAGATGTCAGAAAATCGCTCCGTTTCCGCAATGCGACGACGACTGCGTTGTTGTCTGGCGCCGACCCATCCGCCGTCCCCCCCTATCACGCTTATAAACCCTGCCTGCTGACGCTGCCACCTGACGTTTGTGAGTCGTGGTTGTTCCCTCACTCTGTTTGCGAGTGGAACAGGAAAGCAGCTGACTAGTAGTGGTACAGGGTACCCTCCGACATGCGGAGTATTGATGTAGATATAGACTGGAAAAAAGCGCAGGTGATTCCTGTATACAGGGTGATTCACTTAAGACATGCAAATGTTTTAATACGTTATTCTACAAGTAAAACTAAAGAAAAAAATTCATAGAAACGTACGTACGCAAATGTTTAGTTACGGAGTTACGGCTAATAAAAGACTTTGCCCGAAATTTAGCCATCACAAAATTGTACGAGGTTAAAATAAAACACGATTTCCGTTTACACTCCTGGAAATGGAAAAAAGAACACATTGACACCGGTGTGTCAGACCCACCATACTTGCTCCGGACACTGCGAGAGGGCTGTACAAGCAATGATCACACGCACGGCACAGCGGACACACCAGGAACCGCGGTGTTGGCCGTCGAATGGCGCTAGCTGCGCAGCATTTGTGCACCGCCGCCGTCAGTGTCAGCCAGTTTGCCGTGGCATACGGATCTCCATCTCAGTCTTTAACACTGGTAGCATGCCGCGACAGCGTGGACGTGAACTGTATGTGCAGTTGACGGACTTTGAGCGAGGGCGTATAGTGGGCATGCGGGAGGCCGGATGGACGTACCGCCGAATTGCTCAACACGTGGGGCGTGAGGTCTCCACAGTATATCGATGTTGTCGCCAGTGGTCGGCGGAAGGTGCACGTGCCCGTCGACCTGGGACCGGACCGCAGCGACGCACGGATGCACGCCAAGACCGTAGGATCCTACGCAGTGCCGTAGGGGACCGCACCGCCACTTCCCAGCAAATTAGGGACACTGTTGCTCCTGGGGTATCGGCGAGGACCATTCGCAACCGTCTCCATGAAGCTGGGCTACGGTCCCGCACACCGTTAGGCCGTCTTCCGCTCACGCCCCAACATCGTGCAGCCCGCCTCCAGTGGTGTCGCGACAGGCGTGAATGGAGGGACGAATGGAGACGTGTCGTCTTCAGCGATGAGAGTCGCTTCTGCCTTGGTGCCAATGATGGTCGTATGCGTGTTTGGCGCCGTGCAGGTGAGCGCCACAATCAGGACTGCATACGACCGAGGCACACAGGGCCAACACCCGGCAGCATGGTTTGGGGAGCGATCTCCTACACTGGCCGTACACCACTGGTGATCGTCGAGGGGACACTGAATAGTGCACGGTACATCCAAACCGTCATCGAACCCATCGTTCTACCATTCCTAGACCGGCAAGGGAACTTGCTGTTCCAACAGGACGATGCACGTCCGCATGTATCCCGTGCCACCCAACGTGCTCTAGAAGGTGTAAGTCAACTACCCTGGCCAGCAAGATCTCCGGATCTGTCCCCCATTGAGCATGTTTGGGACTGGATGAAGCGTCGTCTCACGCGGTCTGTACGTCCAGCACGAACGCTGGTCCAACTGAGGCGCCAGGTGAAAATGGCATGGCAAGCCGTTCCACAGGACTACATCCAGCATCTCTACGATCGTCTCCATGGGAGAATAGCAGCCTGTATTGCTGCGAAAGGTGGATATACACTGTACTAGTGCCGACATTGTGCATGCTCTGTTGCCTGTGTCTATGTGCCTGTGGTTCTGTCAGTGTGATCATGTGATGTATCTGACCCCAGGAATGTGTCAATAAAGTTTCCCCTTCCTGGGACAATGAATTCACGGTGTTCTTATTTCAATTTCCAGGAGTGTATTTTCTTGTCATTGGCCTGCTGAATCTAATAAAACATGTCCCAGACGTGTATCTGCAGAACTTTTCCAGAACACTGACAGAAACAATAATGATTATACAAGTAAATTTGTTTACTTTCTGTTAAGAATGTAGAAACGTTTATGTCATTGTTGGCAACCGTTAGTGAGTTGTTTCAGTCGTTTCCTAACCTGGAAACGAGTTGGTTTTCTGTATTGTTCAGTGAAAGGACACAATAACAACTGTGTATTTGTGTATTAAAGTAAAACCACATAGTAACTGTTGCAGTTTGTAGATTATTTATGAAACAGGGATGCCTTTCAAATTTAAGACAGAGGAGTACGTCGATATGGGACTTATTTATGGGACATGTTTTGTTAGATTCACCGGACCAATAACAAGAAAATAAATGGAAATCGTGCTTTACTTTAACCTCTTACAGTTTTCCGATATCGGGCTTGATATTAGCGAAGTTGCTAAATTCCAGACAAAATCTTTTAGTAGGCATTACTCAGCAACTAAACATTTGCCGACCTATGTTTATATGAACTTTTTTCTTTAGATTTAATTGTAGAATAACGTGTTAAAATATTTGCATATCTTCGTGAATCACCCTGTGTAAGTGCAGTAAAACAACGTACCCATGAAACTACAGACCAATATGCTCAACATATGTTTGCTGCAGGATTTTTGAATGTATACTCAGTTCGAATATAATTAAGTTGCTTGAGGCGAAAACCTTTCTCTGCACAAACTAGCATGGTTTCATAAAGTATCCCTTATCCGAAACTCAGCTTGTCCTTTTCTCACGTCACATCGTCTGAACCGTGGGTGAAGGACAACAGGCTGATTCCATACTCCAAGATTTCCGAAAAAAGTTTGACACAATGCCCCATTGCAGATGGTTAGCGAACATACGAGCTTGAGGAATAAGTTCCCAGACATGTGAGTGGCTCTTAAGACTTTTTCAGTAACAGAAACCAGTATGTTGTCCTCGACGGCGATTGTTAACCGGAGACTAGGGTTCGGTCAGCGGTGCCTCAGGGAAGTGTGACGGCACCGATGTTGTTCTCTATATACATAAATGATCGGCGGACAGGCAGTTTTCTGATGGCGCGGTGGTTTAGGGGAATGTGTCGTCGTTGAGTGTCTGCAGTAGGATACAAGATGGCTTACAGAATAAGTTAAGTTAATACTCAACTAGAAAGCAGTAGCGGCTGGTAATCATGTGCTAACGCGATATAGCACATCGTAATCTCTTTGACTCCTAGCCAGAAATCGCACAAAAATTACGCCATCTCTCTTCGGACGTGTGTGATACGGAAACAAAACGGGTTAAAGTACGAGGGTTGCCCAGTAAATAATGCCCCATATTTTTTTTCTCCGAAATAAAAAATATTAGAAATGTGACACTTTAGGTGCGAGTTATTTGAAGTTTCCCGCGTGTGTACGCAAAGTTTCAATTTCCTCCGACAGAGAGCGGTGGTGTAGGAATGTTCTAAAATGGCGTCTGCAGGTGACATCCGTCATAAACAACGTGCAGTGATTGAATTTCTCGTAGCAGAGGAAGAAACCGTGGACAATATTCATAAACGCTTGTGCAAAGTCTACGGAACATCTGCAGTCGATAGGAGTACTGTTGGTCGCTGGGCACAGAGGGTGAAAGCATCAGAGGGCGGTGCTGCGGAGCTCCGAGATTTGCCGCGGTCGGGAAGGCCTCCCACGGCTGTCACGCCTGACATGTTGCAGCGGGCTGATGTTCTCATTCGACGGGATCGACGCATTACGACTCGACAGAGGCTTATGTCAAAACATTAGACAAACTTAAGCAGCGCTTCCGGCGCCTTGGGCGTCATGTTAACCCACAGGATGTTTTGATTCAGCATGATAACGCTCGTCCTCACACAAGTTTGAGGACTTGTGAACACATCGCGAAAGTGGGTTGGATAGTGTTACCCCATCCACCCTACAGCCCCGATTTGGCTCCTTCAGACTTTCACTTGTTTGGGCCAATGAAGAATTTCATTCGTGGAAGACGTTTTGCCGATGACGAAGAAGTGATTCACGAAGTGACAACCTGGCTCCGTAGGCAGAGTACAGATTTTTACCGGCAGGGAATACACGCTCTTGTGTCTCGCTGGAAAAAGGCCGTCGAACTTGAAGGAGATTATGTGGAAAAATAAAGCAAGTAGACAAAACATCAGTCTTTCACATATGTAAATTTGATTGTTGTGGAATAAATACTTCTGGAGAAAAAAAATATGGGGCATTATTTACTGGGCAACCCTCGTATTATTTATAGTGCTCTCTCTGCGAAGACTAGAAAGTAATGACGAGCGCTGAAATGGTCAGCCATGCTACGATCGCCTCAGAGAAGGGATAGAGCTGTCCGTTCTCGACTGGATAGGTTCTGATGTGACGTCATCCCTTCTGGCTCTAAGGGTGCTACGTTGCTCAGAGCACTAGGTCAGTATCTTTGTTTGATAGTTGATACCCAACATAGCGAAGTCTGCAGATGAGCCGCTGAAGACGCCCTTTTCTAGCAGATCTTTGGACGAGAGTTAATCACATCTACTCCAAATTTAAATCTAACGGGTGTGGGGGGGGGGGGGGAGGGGCTGGGGTTTCCTTATTTGGCTGAAACTATTTGACTAGAGACAGGTAGATGCCAGAATGAGACGTTCACTCTGCAGCGAAGTGTGCGCTGATATGAAACTTCATGACAGATTAAAACTGTGTGCCGGATCGAGTCTCGAACTCTGTACCTTTGCCTTTCGTGGGTAAGTGCTCTACCACCACTTGGTACAGCACCTGACCGTGAAAGGCAAAGGTCCCTAGTTCGAGTCTCGGTCCGGCACACAGTTTTAATATGCAACGAAGACTCATGCTAGGTAGATGCCTCTTCCTGGAATATTTAGCCTGACTGTGCCGTACGAAAAGGAAAACGCTCTTTAAGCATTTACAAGAAGAGTATGAGGGTTTTTTGACCCACGTTTTGATACCATGCCACAATGGTCAACTGCACTGACTGGCGGTTCTTCGGTTAGTGTTCGATTGTCGCTGCTACGATCTCTTTTTGATTTTATTTTACTTCTCTCAATGTTAAACTATTAATAACAAAATTTAAATATATTTAGACAGTTCAGATTACATATGTAAAATTATTATATTCAGTTTAGTTATGATTAGTACCCACGTACGTCAAAAGGCTGTAGATGATGGTAAAAATGGCGAGTATGCAAGGAAATTTAGTATGAAAGTGTATGAAAACAGTTGGATCAGGTGTGTGATGTTCGCAATGCACTTTTTTGCTTTCCGTGATTGTCATTTGGGAACAGTGATACAGTGATGCGTGGGATCCGAGGGAACGGAAGATCTAGGACATATTAATGTACCAATAAAAATACAATAGGGGAAATTTTAAACATATGAACAGGTTACTTGATTTTACTGCGTTAATATCGCAACAGCATTAAGTTGCGGCCTATCACGACAACAAAGTTTATCGCTTAGTGCATTTTCGCTGTTAATGCAGTAGATCTGTCGCATCGCATATGATGTTTTGATTCATTACTTCTTCACTACCAACTCTATTCGCAATACAATTTCTGCAGACAGTATCCAGATACACCACTGAACGTACCTGCAAAGTTATATTATTGTACGACATGTAGTTCATGACGTATAACGTCATAAACATTTAGATGAATCAAAAGCTAGCTTTTTTTAAAACCGGAGCACAAGTTATCCATACTATACTTATGCAGCGTTTGATAATAAAAGCAAGTACTGACAAGCAGCAAATTTTAAATATGCTGATTTGTACACGACAGTTAGATTCTTAAGAGGATCAGGTCTGTGGTTACTGCTTGATCACTTTTCTTTCATGTGGATTACAACGGATTGGTCTATTCTCTTTTATGCTGCAGTTCCAGTGAATTTTGCGGTATTAACGAAGGCGTGCTGGAAACTAATTCCTCCGATTTTTTTTTTATTCTATTCCCTCAATATCGACTGAGGTATTATTTGTAGCACATATTTCTAGGTCGACTTTTCCCGCCTCGCTGACGCCAAGTTGCAACCCTCTCCCTCTAGACGGCTCGTAATTGTAGCGTGTAACACAATGGTGCGTAACGCAACTACGTCGTTGCCTGAGAAACAGCGTGATGTAATCGAGTTTCGAGTTCGTCCACGTACGGAGCAACCTCTGCTTCAGCATGATGATGCCAAACCACAGATGAGCGGTGCGACACCTGCAACAGTCAGACACCTTGGCCCCGCTGTCATCGATCGTCTCCCATACAGTCTCAACTTGGCCCCATCCGATTTCCACCTGTTGCCTGAACTTAAAAACACCCTTGAGGACTTCACTTTGACAGTGATGAAGCGTTGAAAGCAGAAGTGTGGATGTGCTTCCGCCAACAAAGTCAAACATTCTACGGTGGCGTTATCAGCAAATTGGTCTCTCTGTTGGGAGAAATTTGTTCGTCGCCAGAGTGACAATGTTCAGAAATAGACATGTAGACATGTAGACATGAAGAATAAAGATGTAGAATGTTAATCTTCGAGAATTTTCTCACAAATTCGGAGATATTACTTTTCAGCACGTCCTCTTACAACAGAGCATCGTATGTGCATTGTGGCGGAATGTCTTTCATTAATTGATACCACAGTCCCAACCTCACGACCTTGTCCGGTCTTCTTTGGTGACAGGGTTTTACATCCAACTGTAATTTACGATACCATGTCTTTCTGATGGCAACACTGTGTAAGGTGGCAGAATAAATGAAGGTCAATTTCGCACCTTAAATAAGAGTTTTATACATCATAACTGGAAGGTGAATATGACACCTAACTTACTTCAACGGTTGTTGTTGTTGTTGTTGTTGTGGTCTTCAGTCCTGAGACTGGTTTGATGCAGCTCTCCATGCTACTCTACCCTGTGCAAGCTTTTTCATCTCCCAGTACCTACTGCAACCTACATCCTTCTGAATCTGCTTAGTGTATTCATCTCTTGGTCTCCCTCTACGATTTTTACCCTCCACACTGCCCTCCAATACTAAATTGGTGATCCCTTGATGCCTCAGAACATGTCCTACCAACCGATCCCTTCTTCTGGTCAAGTTGTGCCACAAACTTCTCTTCTCCCCAATCCTATTCAATACTTCCTCATTAGTTATGTGATCTACCCATCTAATCTTCAGCATTCTTCTGTAGCACCACATTTCGAAAGCTTCTATTCTCTTCTTGTCCAAACTATTTATCGTCCGTGTTTCACTTCCATACATGGCTACACTCCATACGAATACTTTCAGAAATGACTTCCTGACACTTAAATCAATACTGGATGTTAACAAATTTCTCTTCTTCAGAAACGCTTTCCTTGCCATTGCCAGCCTACATTTTATATCCTCTCTACTTCGACCATCATCAGTTATTTTGCTCCCCAAATAGCAAAACTCCTTTACTACTTTAAGTGCCTCATTTCCTAATCTAATTCCCTCAGCATCACCCGACTTAATTAGACTACATTCCATTATCCTTGTTTTGCTTTTGGTGATGTTCATCTTATATCCTCCTTTCAAGACACTGTCCATTCCATTCAACTGCTCTTCCAAGTCCTTTGCTGTCTCTGACAGAATTACAATGTCATCGGCGAACCTCAAAGTTTTTATTTCTTCTCCCTGAATTTTAATACCTACTCCGAATTTTTCTTTTGTTTCCTTTACTGCTTGCTCAATATACAGATTGAACAACATCGGGGAGAGGCTACAACCCTGTCTTACTCCCTTCCCAACCACTGCTTCCCTTTCATGTCCCTCGAATCCTATAACTGCCATCTGGTTTCTGTAAAAATTGTAAATAGCCTTTCGCTCCCTGTATTTTACCCCTGCCACCTTTAGAATTTGAAAGAGAGTATTCCAGTCAACATTGTCAAAAGCTTTCTCTAAGCCTACAAATGCTAGAAACGTAGGTTTGCCTTTCCTTAATCTTTCTTCTAAGATAAGTCGTAAGGTCAGTATTGCCTCACGTGTTCCAGTGTTTCTACGGAATCCAAACTGATCTTCCCCGAGGTTGGCTTCTACTAGTTTTTCCATTCGTCTGTAAAGAATTCGTGTTAGTAATTTGCAGCTGTGACTTATTAAGCTGATAGTTCGGTAATTTTCACATCTGTCAACACCTGCTTTCTTTGGGATTGGAATTATTATATTCTTCTTGAAGTCTGAGGGTATTTCGCATGTTTCATACATCTTGCTCACCAGATGGTAGAGTTTTGTCAGGACTGGCTCTCCCACGGCCGTCAGTAGTTCCAATGGAATATTGTCTACTCCGGGGGCCTTGTTTCGACTCAGGTCTTTCAGTGCTCTGTCAAACTCTTCACGCAGTATCATATCTCCCATTTCATCTTCATCTACATCCTCTTCCATTTCCATAATATTGTCCTCAAGTACATCGCCCTTCGACGGTAATAAACAGATTTGCTTGTAAGTATGTAATGCAAAAGGGATGACACTCAATCGACAGTATTAACACATCACTCCTATATAACCCATGTCAATGACCAGAAGTGAAACAAGCAGCGAGAGAAAACGTAATGTGTGGAAGCAGGCACAGGCAGAAGCACAGACCGCACCAATGGCGGCACCATGAAAACCTCTGAGGGGGCGTCCCATGGCGGTTGTCAGCGACCGGACAGGTGATGCATACTGGTAAGTATGGCAAGTAACGGGCCACCAGAAGAAGAGCAGAAAGAAGCCGTAGAAAGTGTTTCGGAATTCCAAATGGGTACGAACAGAACCAGTGACGCAGCTCATCACGTGAACAGCGAGTGGTACACGCGTGATGTACGCATGTAACTTTAAGGCGTCTGGAGTGGGCACAAAACGTCCGATTGGCGGAAACGAACTAGGAAGGAGTAAAGTGCCGAGATTTCGATGGTTTAATGGTAGGGCCCTTGTGCGATTGGCAGACAGAGTTTACACTAAATAAGAGGAGCGCTCCTGTTGGTCGAAAAAAGCCATGACGTGGAGAACAAAAGAACCCAGGTGGGGAGACAGTTCGGCTACAAGAAAGACAAGACCGAAATTTTCGGGGACTCTTCTCTGAACTGGCGTCAAGTGCAGAAGCGTCGTCGAGCTCCTACTGTGGAGAAACGAACCAGCCAGTTAGTTAATTGGTTCAAATGGCTCTGAGCACTATGCGACTTAAACTCTGAGGTCATCAGTCGCCTAGAACTTAGAACTAATTAAACCTAACTAACCTAAGGACATCACACACATCCACGCCCCAGGCAGGATTCGAACCTGCGACCGTAGCGGTCGCGCGGTTCCAGACTGTAGCGCCTAGAACCGCACGGCCACTCCGGCCGGCCAGTTAGTTAACTGTTCTTGCAAGGACTGAAAGGGCATTTCAATGTGCATGCTGCCCCAGCCTTGCGCGTGTGTATCACCATATTCCAAGACAAGGGATGAGTACATGTTTTCTCGCATAACGAGAAACATAGGGAGAGTTTGGAGTTCGGCCCTATACGGATGTGAAACTTGGACAATTGAAAGTGAAGACAGTAGACAGCTAGAGGCCCTGGAGATGTGGTGCTACAGAAGGATGGTGATCAGCTGGAGAGAAAAAGTAACAAATGAAGAGGTGCTTAGAAGAGTACAGGAAACCAGATCTCTGTGGAGGCACATCCAAACAAGAAGAGACAAACTTGTAGGGCATCCTACGACACAACAACATCTTTGGAACAATAGCAGAAGGAGCTATTGAGGGAAGGAATCGGCAGGGGCGACCAAGGATATCATACATGCAACAGATCATGAATGACGTTGGATGTAACACATACGTGGACATGAAGAGGAAAGCAGACAGAAGAGAGGAATGGCGCTCTGCTCCAAACCGACCTCAGGGTTGAACACTAAAAGAAGAAAGAAGAAGAAGGAGGGAGAGTTTCTGATGGAAAAATCAGCAAAGGCTTATTAGTTTTTATAGGCGTTTCAGAGGATGAGAACAGCCATGCAGACAACAGCTCATGACACCTAACGTAAATACCACGTGCAGAGGCGTAAACTTGTTGTTGCGCCAGCTTGCGTCCACTGTAAACCCGCGCGACCATGGTTAACCTTTTGCTCAACTTGTCACTAAACTAACCATCCTCGGTAGACACGATTGTCATCCTAAATAGTACCAAACTTTGAACGGGAATCAGATGATTTATCGCAGTGCTGGCCAATATCATGACATAGTCATAAGAATAATTTTGTAAAGTAACTTCTAGTTAAGATTTACCATTGTTGTGTCTGGTATTATTTCACTTTCTGAGGACGAGATGCGTTCGTTTGACAACTATCGTAACATTGTAAGATTGTAAACTGTATAATTGCGTGTATTTCTGTCATAACACTGCAACATTAAACCAAAAAACTATTCACAGCTTACACAGTTGTTGTTCTGTCCTCAAAATCTTACAACTTCCTGCACATGTGATCTATCCCTTGCTCTTCCAGGCCGGCCGCTGTAGCCGAGAGGTTCTAGGGGCTGGAGTCTGGAACCGCGTGACCGCTACGGTCGCAGGTTCGAATCCTGCCTCGGGCATGGATGTGTGTCATGTCCTTAGGTCAGTTAGGGTTAAGTAGTTCTAAGTTCTAGGGGACTGATGACCTCAGAAGTTAAGTCTCATAGTGCTCAGAGACATTTTTTTTTATCTTCCAGGATATAATTCTGGTAGCTCTTGGCTGCGGTGAGCCAGTCTTATATCGTTGTCTTAATTATCGTCGTAATTTAGTGAACCGTGGAATAAAAATTCTTATGCAGGATAAATATGCATGCTTTCATGTCCAATGTCACTGAAGGTACAATGTCGTATATTGTCTGGTCACCTCGTGGTCTTCTTTAATTTTAATCCTGAAGAAGGTCCGAGCAGATGGGTCGAAATTTGGATAGTATAGAATCAACTGTAGAGGAAAGTGACGCTGCCTAACAGCTTACATGATTTTACCGTAAAAAGTTATGCACAAAACTCTGGTCAGATGCAGAGATGCCAAGTACTAAGAAAGACAGCTGGTAAAGTGCCGGATAGCGCAGGCGGCGGATGGGGGAGGGGAGAGTGGGCGAGGAGGCGGTCGGCAGTGGTAGGATATTTTGATGCACTGCTAAATCAGATATTACTGGAAAACCAACACACATTTGAAACAAAAGTGGTATACTCAAAGAGTGACGAATGCTATCGTGTTGGAAAACACCACCTGGGATGTTGTTTATGAATGGCAGCACAACAGGTCGAATCACCAGACTGGCATACAGTTTTGCTGTCGGGGTGTGTGGGATAGCCACGCGAGTGCTCCTGATGCGGAAGATGTCTTTTACCTGCTAGCGTTTGACTTTGTCACAGGTCTGCACCACATCTCTGAAGTCGAAGTTGGAGGATCATTTTTTGAATGGGACATTCTAGTTGCTCCCTTTGCAGCTAACAGCTCCTGTTTGTTAAAATTACCCTGGTGTCATGCTGATTGTTTTGAAATCATATGGATTTCCTGCACCAACAGAGCGCTTAACAATTCTGTGTTTCATCACCATCTTCCTTTCCCCTCTACTCAACATCTGGTCGGGCTGGGGTGTCAATGGTACTTCGCCACTGTACTCTGTCTTTCCACCATTCTTCTTCCACAATTTGGTTCCACAGCATGTTTCTCCTCCTTACACTCATCTTTATTGTATCAGTCCTTCTTGTTCTCGGTCTTCCTCTTGGCCTCTTGCCCTTATTTTTGAACTCCATCATTCTTCTTGGTATTCTTGGCTCTTCCATCCTCTTCACACGCCCAAACCATTTTAATCTATTCTTTTCAACTTTCTCAGTCAACTTGTCCATTCCAATTTCCTTCCTAACATCTTCATTTTTCATTCTGTCTCTGTTTCATATTAGCACGAAATGCTGTCTTTGTTTTTCTTCACCCAGCTATAAACTTACTACGCCGTACCAGAAGAATAGCCATCATTAGCTTACACAGTGAAGGGTAATTCCTTATTACTGAACCATCAGTGAGTTTTGAAATCTCATACCAAATTCTGTCAGCCCTCTCATCCCTTTCAAAAGAGAATGCACCAGATTGGTAAACATGGCCATGTTTCGAGCATTCGTCCCTAAATTTTTGAACAATTCGTAGTTTATCAACAGTATCACAATACCCGGTACCGTCGCCACACACATTTTGCCGCACCAGAAATCGCTCATTGTTTATTTCAAAATCTTTCCAACATATTTTCTTGATACATGTTTAGTATGCACTAGAAGAGGATTCAGCTTTTAATTTGTTTATGATAAATGCAACAATTGCTAGTTGGTGTGTCACACCTACACATTTTATTCACTAAACAGAGCCTGATTCAAGTTTGTCATCACAAATATTTTGGGGGAGGGTACTACTGCTGTGTTACAGTAGGGGGGCATGTTCCCATCATACTTCCCTTGGTGTGATCTTGAGTACCGTCCCATGATAGACGATGGCTCGCCAGGAACAACCATCATATGACAAGCAACGAGAAGAGCTGCGCAAGATATACCGCTTCATACTTGGTTATACGTTACGATGAGTTAAGTCATACACCATGTATGGTATCTGGTGCCGCCCCTGGTAGCTGAGTGGTCAGCGCGACGGAATGTCACACCTGACGGCCCGGGTTCGATTCCCGGTTGGGTCGGAGATTTTCTCCGCTCAGGGTCTGGGTGTTGTGTTGTCCTTGTCATCATCATTTCATCCCTATCGACACGCAAGTCGCCGAAGTAGCGTCAACTCGAAAGGCTTGCACCAGGCGAACGGTCTACCCGACGGGAAGCCCTAGCCACAGGGCACTATGGTATTTGGTGTAATCAGAATTCTACGGAATCCTACGAGGTGCCGAAAAGAACAAGTACACCAATTTCAGAAGTCACAAGTACACCAACTGTTTACGAAAATTGTGAAAAGAAATCTTGTTGAAAATACGAGTTGTAAACAATTCTTTTCTCTCGTGCATCCTTTTGAGCACTTTACACGCTTAAACTTGTAAATCAACAAAAAAATCGAAAAAAATTCGTAATTTTTACCGTGTCATTCGTAAAGTCGTAGTTATTGGAGGAAATATGTAATTATTACGATTGATTCGTAATAGTTGGCAGCTCTGCACATGTAAGATAGTGCCTGGAGACCCTACTACGATCAGATCAACTAAATAATTAAACAAAACACTGCAGGCATACTTCCTTCAACACGATCACGATCTAACCAGCATATTGTCACTTTTGGCCTCCACATAGACGAGAAGTTAATTAGACTGTAACCACTGCTAGTTTCATTAGTGATCCCCCCCATCACGAGTAATTAACGATGGCATCCCGCCTCTCCAACAAAGAGAAATCGACCGCATTTACATTATTATCAAAAGTTTACCTAGTAACGTCCCTCCAGAACCAGTAGACGCATGGAATAAGAATCCCGTAACACACTGTACAGACAGCTGACTGAAATTTTAATGCCGGCTCTCAAAGTTTAACACACAGCGCGATTAGTTGAGAGCCAGGGAGGTGAGGAAGCTCCACATTAGACCCTTGCTCCGCAACATCTAGCAGTCTGAGTGTGGTTTTTAGGAGGTTTTCCACTCTACTTTCAGGCCAGATTCTCATTCAAAATTGCCGAAAATTCGATATTTATTCCATTTTTTGAGAGGTATATGTGTCTTAAGATGATGGGACCAAAATGTTTTCTAATCCGTGCGTTACAATACTTCACAAACTGATTTATATGAAAAAGCTGTCGAACAACCAGTGCAGGCTGCCGAACGCAGCATATCCAGGTCAGCCAGATCGGCTTTTATCCCCAAGAAGACCAAGGGAATTGCTCTCCAGGAACAATTCGAGTTAGACAAAGGTTTGATATACGGTCCTGGAATTTCAGACTAAACGTAAGTAACGTAAACACTTCTTTTTGGTCAAAACTGGTGAAAACATAATTTTAAGTCCTCCGTATTGAATTAGACATTTAGAATATTGAAGATCTAACTTCAGATTTGTGGTTCAAAATGGTTCAAATGGCTCTGAGCACTATGGGACTTAACTTCTGAGGTCATCAGTCCCCTAGAACTCAGAACTACTTAAACCTGTCTAACCTAAGGACATCACACACATCCATGCCCGAGGCAGGATTCGAACCTGCGACCGTAGCAGTCGCGCGGTTCCAGACTGTAGCGCCTAGAACCGCTCGGCCACCCCGGCCGGCTCAGGTTTGTGTTCAGAGACATTAAAAACATATACTAACATGCAGTTTTTATGCAAATTGAACTAATTCCTTAAACTTCATGCAGATGTTTCTCGAGAAACGATTTTTCAAAACTGCGTGCACCATAAAATAAAAAAATTGAACCTCTTAAATTCTTCTTTTGACCACCAGAAAGTAAACACTTTTCTTGGGAGCTTATACCTGTAATACATGAAATTTGTTCATATTAACTGTTTTTAAAGCCATAAAGAATGAAAAAACAGAAGTCGGATTCAAAGTTCGAGGTAGCACCATATCGTTAAATTCAAGGTTATTTCATTGTGTGGTTAGGTATAAGCTCCCATAAATTTAATTTAGTACCGACTGATGTTATCCATTTCTGGTTTCAGATAACTCCTGAGGTGCTACACCGCACATAGCCTGCGCACTACAGACTCGCAGGCCCTTCATCAAACGGTAATTACAGGCTCCAATTTTTTGTAGCGAAAATCCAAACTAAAGTTCAAAGTATAACCAATCAGAATCTCGAAACAGATCCTTTGTAGGTCTTTTCATTGTCTCTAAAAAATTTCGAAAGTTTGCCTTTTTTTTTGAGCAAATGCTGGACTGGTCTCCTACCTCCGCGTCAGAAAATAAGACACACATAGTTGAGATACGATAGTTTACAGTGAAATGTTTACACGATTCACGGATCGACGGTGCACAGAACTCCCCACCGTCAGGTTCAGTGAACACTGCCGAGAAGAAGGGCATCCAGGCGCAGAGTGAAAACAAGGATACATTTGGCATATTTCGAGAAACAGTGGTTCCGATGGTACGGCATAAACGCTAGCGATCAGAAAACTGATGGAACAGTATGCCGATATAATGTAACTACCGAATAGCAACGCTTGCTACAGCTCTGCTCCGTTAAGGTAGTTGGCTTTCTCAAAGCACTGTGTACCGTCTCCTGGAAAGCCTTCTAAAAACCGTAGTAAAATGTCGCGATAACCACAAGGGAACTGTGTCTGTAACTAACAGAAACTATGCGTGTTTATGTATGTTAATGTGGTATCAGTGATGAAATATTATTCTGGAACGAGGAAACTCTTCACCTTTGTTTGTTTTGAACATAAAATATTAATAATAAATACTGTATATATCTGCGTAACAAATATTATCAATACATCAGGTCAAGGAATTTATATGTAACTGTAAGATAAAGACTTCGATGAATAAAATCATGTTTGGTGTCAGCTCTTAGACCAACTGGACACTTTTGTATGGGGTTCTTTCTGAATTCACGATTTTGTTAATTGTACGTAAGTTGTTTTCACTATGTATGTTTATGGGTTGATCACGTAACTCATGAGGGGGTACTGAATAGAGCTGGGGAGAAGAGGAATTTGTGGCACAAGTTGACCGGAAGAAGGGATCGGTTGGTAGGAAATGTTCTGAGGCATCAAGGGATCACCAATTTAGTACTGGAGGGCAGCGTGGAGGGTAAAAATCGTAGAGGGAGACCAAGAGATGAATACACTAAGCAGATACAGAAGGATGTAGGTTGCAGTAGTTGCTGGGAGATGAGGAAGCTTGCACAGGGTAGAGTAGCATGAAGAGCTGCAACAAACCAGTCTCTAGACTGAAGACCACAACAACAACATGTATAAAAAGTATATTTCCTTTCGTTTCATACCTCTCGCTCTATGTAAATATAATTAATTAGAAATAATTAATTATGGCTAGGATTCAAGTTTTGTCATTGGCCATCTGCCAGTCTTTTGTCGTAATGGCACACTACCAGCTCCTACGTGAAATTCAATTAATCACACGATTTTCGGTGTTCACCCACAACATAACAAGAAAAAAATACTTTAAATATTTTGCTATTAGGGAAAAAAATATTTTTTGCAGAAAGCTTTTCATTAAATATACACGACAAACCCAAAAATAACAAATAATAATACGAGGCTCAGGCTTCATTATGAGTAAATTGCTGACTGGTAAAGATCTTTGTTTCACTCCGTAAAATATTCAAATCATATTTAACAGAATAAAAGGTCAGTGTTCAACAAAGAATTTACATAACATTGAAGATAACAGTGCAGCTACCTAGGTGATTCCATCGTGTCTCTCTCTGTAACAATATTTATTTATCTGGCATTGACTACTACAGTCTTAAACAAACCAAGCGCAATTTTGAGCTAGCCGTGCTTCTCATCAACAGAAGTTAATTGTTACAACCCAACCTAGTACCTTTGCTGATTATTATTTGCCTATGTGGCAAGATTGATATTTCGCCCGATACTACGAGCGTGAGAAATTACGTGACGCCACGACATACAAGTAATTTCCAAGAATGATTGCCTATCGAAGTCGCGGTGTCCAAACGATACATATCGAACGTGCGATCGTACATCGATCATGCAACTCTGGTGGCGGGAGTTATGAGTAAGTTTACCGTGGTCACTAGAGCAATGACAAAATAAGAGCGTTATAAAAATACTTGCAACTGGAAAGGTGACGTTTCACCTTACTTGTCGTCGGTGTTGTCGTCATGTTAAAGTCCATTTCGGTGGTCTGGATGGATAATTTGAAAGAGTCGAACCATGTATTCTTCCTGATACTCGTTCGTTTTCCGCACTGTTTGCAATGAAATTTTAACGGTATTTCATCATCGAAACTGTTCTTACAAAGTTTTACACACTTCGCACCACCACAGTCTACACAGTCCCTTCTTCCCTCGTCTGGTAGTACTCCTTATTCGCGACAAAAAGTCAAACAATTTTCTACCCTGGATAAACATGGAATTGGATTTTTCCAAGTGAGAGAATCCACCGAAGAAACACCAAGAACACAAGACATCCCACTCACTAACGACATAAATCGTCTGGGTTTCCCTAGCAACTCACTAATAATTCGCGGACGTATGAAATTTGGAGCAACTACGGGAACAACGGGAAACAGATAAAAATTACGATCACAAATAATTGATCACAGCGCCCGCATGATCGATTTACCATCGCACGTTCGATATGTATCCTTTGGACCCAGCGACTTCGATAGACAATCATTCTTGGAAATTACCCTTCACCCGGAATTACGAGCGTGAGAAATTATTTGGCGTCACGACTTATAAATATTTTCATACACGATTCCAAAAGTAACGAACCGATGTCTTATATATGGAGGGAGAGAGAGAGAGAGAGAGAGAGAGAGAGAGAGAGAGAGAGAGGCTACATAACTGTTGTCGGACAACGCAGCCGTTTATTTTTGCTCCAGTAAAAACTCACGTGTGAACTGTCAGTGTCGAAGCCTCCTAAGAAGCACGGCCGCTGCTGCTCTTCTTCTTCTTCTTCTTCTTCTTCTTCCTCTGAAATCGCAACTGGTTAGGACCCGCTGAGCAGGGTCCGTGTAGCAGGGAGCCTGGCGCAGACGACTACCGTTGCCCAGCAACGTACATCCGCGGACAAGACAACAATCACTGACTCTGGCAAATACGATCGCCGCTATAAACGCGTTGGCGTGCGGCTGCGTAGCCCATAAGACCCTATGGCTACAATTGCGTACATTAACTTTTATTGCGCATTACCTCCAACAAACATATTTTTCGCAATGGAAAGCTGTGGTAGGCATTTGTGAATGTTCAACCTTTTCATCATGCGCAAATACCGCCAGGAGTTGGACTCATGATCACTAGAGTATACGGATGCGCTTGGTTCTCTATTTTTCACTGTATAATTGAATATTGTTGTTATTTTGCTTGGTAAATACTGAATGATCAGTTTACTACACTCATGCTCATAAACTAAGGATAATGCTGATACAAGGTGAAACAACGCTCTGGTGGGCGGTTTGCGAGTTTAAATCACCTCCGGGTATGACCATGCGGTGCCTATGACCTGCAGCCGTCGCACGTTGGCGCTGGCAGCAGTCCACAAACGCAGAGGAATGTTGGTGCATGTCGGAGTACGGTGCAGCGAGTAAGTGTGCAGACGTTTTCAGACGTGCTAATGGTGACTGTGTGTTGGAAATGACTCAAAGAACACATATTGATGTTATGAGGAGTAGAATACCAGGACGACTGGACGCTGGTCAAACACAGCAGGTCGTAGCACGGGCCCTCCGTGTGACTAAAACCATATCTCGGAGGGATTGCAGGCACATACCAGAGCGGATTTACCCCTGGACGTTCAGCCACCGACCACATCTTCACATTGAGACATATAATGGAGAAGTTTTATGAATTCGATAAAGACCTGTACCTTACACTCACTGAATTCCGGCAGGCATACGGCAGCATATCTGGAAGATACTGCGGGAGTTCAGCATACCAGCGAAGAACATTAGACTGATTGCAGCTTGTTACAACGGATCAAGTTGCCAAGTACGCTTTGCAAGTGAATTGTCGGCACCCTTCACAGTTAACAACGGGTTAAGACAGGGCTATCCTTTCTCACCAGTTCTGTTGAACATAATAGGGTGATCGAGACGGTGGGAAGTGACACGATTCTAGGTTCAAATGGGTCTGAGCACTATGGGACTTAACATCTGAGGTGGCCAGTACCCTAGAACTACTTATACCTAACTAACCTAAGGACATCACACACATCCATGCCCGAGGCAGTATTCGAACCTGCGACCGTAGCGGTTCCGGACTGAAGCGCCTAGAACCGCTCGGCCACCTCGGGCGGCACACGATTCTAGCATCTGCAAATGAGTGGTGATTGCGCGCGAAAGTCTGAATGAGATTACAGCAGATACCTAGCGATTTATGTCAGAATCGAGCAAACTGGGGTTACTGATTAACCCTGAGGAAACAACGTATATGGTAGTCTCTCGTCGACAAAATATGGGCAGCATCAGTGTAGACGGTCATAATTCTGAAAGAGTTGAAAAATTCGAGTATCTAGGATCAATATTGTATAATACGGTGGACTACAGCTTAAACTACCTTCAAGTGTATACCAGGAAAGTAAATATAGCTATATAATGTCACTAGTGCGACCGGTTGAATTGTAAGGTTGTGAGACATGGGCAAGTACACAGACGATGGAAGAGCGCATTCGTGCGTTTGAGAGGAAGGGTTTAAGGAAAAATTATGTCCCGGTACACAATGCAGCAACTGCAAGACGGGAAAAAAGGCATGATGAAGAACTGTATTGACGGTTTAAGAAAGCTGATATTGGGAGAGTGATTACAAGAAGAAGGCTACAATGCGTAGGACATGGCCTAGGAGCAGAGGGTGCTCTCCCTGACAGAGTTCGTCTTCAACAGCCAACTGATAGACGTCCAAGAGGTCGTCAGCGAACGAGGGGAAGGGATAGGACCTCAGTGACCCTGGAAGAAGCAGATCCAACAGATATCCGGGTCAGAAGTACAGGGTGATTCAAAAAGAATACCACAACTTTAGGAATTTAAAACTCTGCAACGACAAAAGGCAGAGCTAAGCACTATCTGTCGGCGAATTAAGGGAGCTATAAAGTTTCATTTAGTTGTACATTTGTTCGCTTGAGGCGCTGTTGACTAGGCGTCAGCGTCAGTTGATGCTAAGATGGCGACCGCTCAACAGAAAGCTTTTTGTGTTATTGAGTACGGCAGAAGTGAATCGACGACAGTTGTTCAGCGTGCATTTCGAACGAAGTATGGTGTTAAACCTCCTGATAGGTGGTGTGTTAAACGTTGGTATAAACAGTTTACAGAGAATGGGTGTTTGTGCAAAGGGAAAAGTTCTGGACGGCCGAGAACGAGTGATGAAAATGTAGCACGCATCCAGCAAGCATTTGTTCGCAGCCCAGGAAAATCGACTCGCAGAGCTAGCAGAGAGCTGCAAATTCCACAGTTTCAGCAGGATGGAGCGCCACCACATTGGCACTTATCTGTCCGTAACTACCTGAACGTCAACTACCCGAGGCGATGGATCGGCCGCCAGGCAGCCCGTGACAGAGCACTTCATCACTGGCCTCCAAGAAGCCCTGATCTTACCCCCTGCGATTTTTTCTTATGGCGGTATGTTAAGGATATAGTGTTTCGGCCACCTCTCCCAGCCACCATTGATGATTTGAAACGAGAAATAACAGCAGCTATCCAAACTGTTACGCCTGATATGCTACAGAGAGTGTGGAACGAGTTGGAGTATCGGGTTGATATTGCTCGTGTGTCTGGAGGGGGCCATATTGAACATCTCTGAACTTGTTTTTGAGTGAAAAAAAAACCTTTTTAAATACTCTTTGTAATGATGTATAACAGAAGGTTATATTATGTTTCTTTCATTAAATACACATTTTTAAAGTTGTGGTATTCTTTTTGAATCACCCTGTAAATCGGCAAACATTTGTAATAAATTTCTGTGATGTTACAACTATTGGAACTGATGTGTTAGTCATTTCATTATTTGAGTATGTGTCTTCTATTTATATATTTTGTGTTCCGCCATGGATCCAAATGGCCTGTTTATGTGATGAGGAGGAGGATGACAATGAGAGAATATTCCGTAGTAAGTTATTTTAATCCATAAAATGAAGCCAAATGTACAAAGCATGTTTTGAAAATGGAAACATTTTTGTATAGATCTTGCATCTAAAGTAATTTAAAAAATCGCATAACGAAAAATTTTACTTCCCACAGAAAAAATTCGCGTCTGAAGGGTTAGGCTCAATGGTATGTCCGTCATTATCCAGTACGAGACGTTACTCAAAGCTCACAGCAAGGGCACTTTGCTGGAAGCTCTCCCATACTGTAACACAGCAGTAGTGGTTCAAGTGGCTCTGAGCACTATGGGACTTAACTTCTGAGGTCATCAGTCCACTAGAACTTAGAACTACTTAAACCTAACTAACCTAAGCACATCACACACATCCATGCCCGAGGCAGGATTCGAACCTGCGACCGCAGCGGTCGCACGGTTCCAGACTGTAGCGCCTAGAACCGCTCGGCCACACCGGGCGGCACACAGCAGTAGTACCCTCCCCCACAAACACACACGATTTTTTTAAACGATCTAACTCCCGTGTACAAAACAGATTCGGATGTCGGATTATTACACAAATGAGTTGACGTGTTAAATACATCGACAGTGTACGATCCAAGAAGTGTCGTGGAAAGTTTTACATCTTTCCTCATACGTATCGCGAAAAGACCTTGACGTTGTTTGTAGAAAATATCTACTAATCCCCTTGTACAGCCCTTCGAAGCCTGTAAAAAAATTGTGAAACGTCATGTATACCACGCGGAAGCCACCTTACGGTATGTGGTGGAGTGTACTTCTAGCACGAATATCACTTCCCTCCTTCCCCGTTGCATTCTCAGTGGTGCTTGGGGAAAAGGAGCGTCGATAAACCTTTGTATGAACTCCAAATTTGTTGTGGTGATCAGTTCCTAAGTCGTTTGGGGGAGGAAGTAATAAGCTGCCTGACTTCTTGGAATGCACGCTCTCGCAGTTTCAACAGTCACACCGTCCGCGATCCCCACTGCCCCTCTTGCAGCGTCTGCCAATGGAGTTTATTGAGCATATCCTTAATGCTTGCGCGCTGACTAAACAACCCCGTAACGAAGCGCGACGATACGTCTCTGGAAACGGTCCCACACTGACGAACAGCTCTCAGGAACCGGTCGAACAAGTGTTTCGTAAGCCACTATAGCGAAAGCTTAATTATGAGCATCCTGTAGATTCCAACAGAAGTTTAGAATCTCAGTGCTATCAATGTCTGGTTCCAGCCGGGTTTCTGTCCCTAGTACTACCTGGGCGCCGTTACCGTTTATAAACGGGGCTTGTTGCGGGACCTTTCCATAACCTCTCCTGCAGTTAGTTATAATTTAATATTATTTCAACATACACTACTGGCCATTAAAATTGCTGCACCAAGAAGAAGTGCAGATGATAAACAGGTATTCATTGGACAAATATATTATACTAGAACTGACATTAAATTTTCATGCAATTTGGGTGCATAGATCCTGAGAAATCAGTACCCACAACAACCACCTCTGGCCGTAATGACGGCCTTGATACGCCTGGGCATTGAGTCAAACAGAGCTTGGATGGCGTGTACAGGTACAGCTGCCCGTGCAGCTTCAACACGATACCACAGTTCAAGAGTAGTGACTGGCGTACTGTGACGAGCCAGTTGCTCGGCCACCATTGACCAGGCCAGGGCAGCAGTCGAACATTTTCTGTATCCAGAAAGGCCCGTACAGGACCTGCAACATGCGTTCGTGCATTATCCTGCTGAAATGTAGGGTTTCGCATGGATCGAATGAAGGGTAGAGCATCGGGTCGTAACGTATCTGAAATGTAACGACCACTGTTCCAAGTGCTGTCAGTGCGAACAAGAGGTGACCGAGACGTGTAACCAGGGGCACCCCATAACTTCACGCGGGGTGATACGCCAGTATGGTGATGACAAATACAAGCTTCCAATGTGCGTTCACCGCGATGTCGCCAAACACGGATGCGACCATCATGATGCTGTAAACAGAACCTGGATTCATCCGAAAAAATGACGTTTTGCCATTCGTGCACCTAGGTTCGTCGTCGAGTACAGCATCGCAGGCGCTCCTGTCTGTGATGCAGCGTCAAGGGTAACCTCAGCCACGGTCTCCGAGCTCATAGTCCCTGCTGCAAACGTCGTCGAACTGTTCGCGCAGATGGCTGTTGTCTCGCAAACGTCTCCATCTACTGACTCAGGAATCGAGTCGTGGCTGCACGATCCGTTACAGCCGCGCGGATAAGATGCCTGTCATCTCGACTGCTAGTGATAAGAGGGCGTTGGGATCCAGCACGGCGTACCGTATTGCCCTCCTGAACCCACCGATTCCATATTCTGCTAACAGTCATTGGATCTCGACCGACGCGAGCAGCAGTGTCGCGATACGATAGACCGCAATCGCGATAGGCTACAGTCCGACCTTTATCGAAGTCGGAAGCGTCATGGTACGCATTTCTCCTCCTTACACGAGGCATCACAACAACGTTTCACCAGGCAACGCAGGTCAACTCCTGTTTGCGTACGAGAAATCGGTTGGAAACTTTCCTCATGTCAGCACGTTGTAGGTGTCGCCACCGGCGCCAACCTTGTGTGAATGCTCTGAAAAGCTAATCATTTGCATATCACAGCATCTTCTTCCTGTCGATTAAATTCCGCGTCTGCAGCACGTCATCTTCGTCGTGTAGCAATTTTAATGGCCAGTAGCGTAATTTAATATTATTTCAACATATTCTTTCTGAGAAATGCTATGACGAATGGAGCCCTGTCTGCCATCAGAATGCATCTTATCGGACCTGTGGGGGGATTTCTTTATCTCAAACAAAACCCATGTGCACGCCACACGTACTAAGCTACCCTAGTAATCGGGAAAAATATCTTCATCAAAAACTTAGTAACGGATTTATACTCCCTTTAGACAAGTTGTACAACTTTTAGTATTTGCCACTGCCCACAACTGCAAAAACAAAACAATAAAGTCTGACCCACTGCTAAAAACAACGCGATCCGAACAACAGCAGACCTGCGTTGCCAAAGTCGCGTTCCTGTTTGTGCAGCGCGGTGGAAATATTTTGGTTGCTAGCCGCAATATTTTAGTAGCTCCGGCGGGACAAAAAAATAATGTTGGCATTCAGCACTTTGGTTTATTCAGGAAATGTTCTGCGTGTTTGCAAATAGCGGACAGACTAATTTGCCAGGCATGTGTCTGGTGTCGCGAGAAAATATCGAGCGAAGTATGTTGACAAACAACTTTTCCAACAACAAGAATGCGAGTTATTAGAGTAGCTTTATCTATTAGTTTGCTTTGGCCGCGAACTGCATTAAATCCGTCAGATGTGTGTATCTGTGGCGCGCACGCCCGTATCTCTCGGCGCGTGTGTGTATGTGCGTCCCCGTGCGTGCGTGTGTGTGTGTGTGTGTGTGTGTGTGGTCGTCTCACTGAAGAATCGAATGCGTCTGCAGTGGGATTGCTGTTTTCTGTGAGTCGAATTGCTTCATCTCCATTGTGATGGAGAAACGGCGATTTTCTTAGCGATAAAAAGCGGAGAAGTTACCGGACTGTGGTATAGAGAAAAACGTAGCAAAGAAAGTAATGGAAGACGGGAAATACTGACCTTGCTTTAAACGTACCGTTCGGCGTATGTTGCGATAGCAAATGGTTCAAATGGCTCTAAGCACTATGGGACTTAACATCTGAGGTCATCAGTCCCCTAGAACTTAGAACTACTTAAACCTAACTAGCCTAAGGACATCACACACATCCATGCCCGAGGCAGGATTCGAACATGCGACCGTAGCGGTCGCGCGGTACCAGACTGAAGCGCCTAGAACCGCTCGGCCATTTCGGCCGGCGTTGCGATAACAGAGACAACTACTAATAATTAAGTTTATCCATTACGGTCGCTCGGAGTGGCCGAGCGGTTCTAGGCGCTACAGTCTGGAACCGCCCGACCGCTACGGCCGCAGATTTGAATTCTGCCTCGGGCAAGGATGTGTGTGATGTCCTTGGGTTAGTTAGGTTTAAGTAGTTCTAAGTTCTAGGGGACTGATGACCTCAGAAGTTAAGTCCCATAGTGCTCAGAGCCATTTGAACCATTTTTATCCATTCCGGATGTTTTAGAACCCTTATTCAATGAAAATACAGAAAACTGCAACCAATCACTTCTTTTGAAATAGTTATTTATTATTCCAAGAACCGGTTTTCGAACATTTCAGAGTCATCTTCAAGTGTTTTTCCGGAAGTTACATATCGTTTCAAAAATAACGCTGGGTGCTGGCTTGCGACAATATGGGTATCTTTTTTTTTTTTTTTTTTTTTTATTTGTTAGTATCCATCTGACTGCTTCCATTGTGATGGTCACTTTGCACATAAACTGTGAAGCGAAACTTTGCCAGCATCCAGCATGTGTTATACAACTGTAACGGTTGTATAGCACGTGTATCACAGTGTATAGCGAACTTTTATGCATACATATTGTGTAAAAGTGTTTGATGTGGTGCCAAGTGACCATCACAATGGAAGTAGACAGATGGATACAAACAAGAAACAAAAAATGCTCATATTGTTGCAAGCCAGCGACATGTTTGAAACAGGTATGTAACTTCTGGAAAAACACCTGAAGATGATCCTGAAATGTTCGAAAACCGATTCATGGAATAATAAATAACTATTTTAAAAATGTGACGGGTTGCAGTTTTATGTATTTACTTAGACGACTACTCTCTGTCTACAAAAGAGATAAAGAGATGGCAAAGAAATTTATAGGGAAAACAATACGGCAAATCATGTATATGTAAAAAGGATCAGGTGTGAAGCCCAGAGTGAAAGTCACAGTCAGATCCTCGCCAGATATCTACATTACTAAAAGCCTGAAACGGTCGACTGTTCGCATTTACAAGCTGCTTGCCTAATGACTTCCAGTGGCAACAAAACTTTAATTATCGCTATTACATACAGTTGTTGACCACATTCAAATACTTAAAATGCTCTCATAATCTGCTCAAGAGCTATAATCTAAGGTTAAAGGTTTAAAGCAATAACACAAGTGTTGCAGCTATAAACCATTATCCAGACTATACTGATCCAGTATTTAAGAATGAGAGTAGTTACTGACTTTCAGCAAATTTTGTACGTAATCTAAAATTCTTGCGAAACTTTTTCTCGCTGTCACGTTCCACAAAGTAATGAAAGGAAAGCAAGTTTATCACGTACTACATTTTCGCCATTCATGCAGTAAAATTCCAGCATCAGGCATGACGTTTCAACTTATTACTTCTTTACTACTAACTCTATTCGGAAATAATTCATTTTGCAAACAGGATCCAGATGTTCCACTGAATGGTTCAAATGACTCTAAGCACTATGGTACTTAACATCTGATGTCATCAGTCCCCTAGAACTTAGAACTACTTAAACCTAACTAACCTAAGGACATCACACACAGCCATGCCCGAGGCAGGATTCGAACCTGTAACCGTAGCAGCAGCGCGGTTCCAGACTGAAGCGCCTAGAATCGCTCGGCCACAGCGGCCGGCTCTTCCACTGAATGTACGTGTAAAATTGTATAGTTGTATGCATGGGCGTGCGCAGAAATTCACCCAAGAGGGGACGGCAAGAGTCTAAAACTACCATTTTTTAAATAACTGATTTCGGTGAGTTCGAGAATGTGTCGTATGACTAGAACTAAATTTGACAAGAAATACATAGAATTTATTGTAACTCAAACGACTGACAGGTAACACCTTACAATTTTTTAGGTAGACTGCTTTGATGCCTAAACGCTGAGTAAACTTCAGTAGTATAAGCTAACTGCAGCTGCCTCCAAAATCACGGTTGATGTTCGAGAACAAGTGGCGTTCTGAAGGTTATAAGGTAACCCTTATTTGCAGATAAGAGCGCATTTTACGTTATTTCCTGTTTTGCTGTTTCACATAGAGTGAAGCTGATGCACCAGCGCTGCAGTACGTACTGAGTAAGGGGCGAACGGTAGGTTCCCATGCTGGCCAGCAGAGGCGGTTAGCCAACTGGCGCTTTCAAAGCCAGTGGGGTGAGTAGCGAATGCAGAAACCGCTCGTAACGTCAGCAGAGAGATACGCAAGGAATGTACATTTACTCTGGCGCTAATCAAGTAATTTTTATTAATAAATATTTGATAACCAAAGTTGCCTTTTGCCACTCACACATTAGGAGTCTACAGGTCATAAATCCCATCTTTTCGTAATTTTACAATGCCAGGAAACGTTGATATTAATAAACAAGTGAATAACTTTGGCATAACCGAAGATGTAAGATCTTTTACGAACTATACTGATTGTACATTCAGACTCTGCGCCACAGTCAGCGTCCTCAATAGGATGCCTTTCGATCCAGTCATGAGCTAGACCATGCTCTCGTACCGTTAATAGTCAGCTTATAATCAGTGTGAACAAGTTCGCTTTACGGAGTTTCCTAAATAAACGCACCATAATGGAACCCTTTGTAAAAAATTAGTTGCTCAAAAAACTTCTTCCTGCTTCATTACTGTTGTGGATTGGCAAGACAGCCAACCCACTATGAGAGGAAGCCGAAAGGCACGCGTTTTAGCTCACGCCGGCTGGCGTGAGGTCTGGAACAGGTCAAGGAAATGAGACTAACAAAAAACGTACGTAGCTGCTGGAATACTTAACTTTAATCCATAATTGGTGAACATCGCTCTTGACGGTACATGTTTTACAGCATCAATAGTAACTGGTAATGGCGCCTTGCTAGGTCGTAGCAAATGACGTAGCTGAAGGCTATGCTAACTATTGTCTCGGCAATCGAGAGCGTAATTTGTCAGTGAACCATCGCTAGCAAAGTCGGCTGTCTAACTGGGGCGAGTGCTAGGGAGTCTATCTAGACTAGACCTGCCGTGTGGCGGCGCTCGGTCTGCAATCACTGATAGTGGCGACACGCGGGTCCGACGTATACTAACGGACCGCGGCCGATTTAAAGGCTACCACCTAGCAAGTGTGGTGTCTGGCGGTGACAGCACAATTACGTAAAACATAAACAGTAGTGTTGCACTTTCAGAATCCGGCGGTGCTGCTAAGTCTCTCACGGGCGCCATCACGTAACAGGCAGGAAGAATTCCTACGTGGTGGCGCACTAAGTCAGTTCAAGAACGGCCTGGCGTAGTTATCGCAAAACGCGCGTGGGAAAGAGCGGCCGGTTGTACTGTACGTCCATGCCCCTTATACCACCACGTAAGGAATCGCTGGCTATGCTGAGGCATTTGTGGAGGTTTAGTACGAGTGAGAGGGGGGGGGGGGGGGGGGGAGTTGTTGCAAGGTGCGAGATCGGGGCGCTTCGACAGCGATGATGAAGCAAAAACCTGTGTTCAACAGTGGCTGCCTTCACTGGCGGCGTCTTTCTGTGGAGAGGGCAGAGAAAATTTGGTTTCCCGGTATCACAGGCGTCTGAATAATGGTGGCAACCATGTGGAAAATTGGTTTAAGTTTTGCTTCGAGAAAAATGTTTTAATGAATTTTTTTGAAGACATTACTAACTTCTCGCATATGCATGGCGTTACGATGGTTATTCTGTCCTATTTAGGCGAGCGTCGCGGAGTGGCTGTGTTGTTTGAGGCGCCATGTCACGGACTGCGCGGCTCCTCCTGCCGGAGGTTCGAGTCCTCCCTCAGGCATGGGTGTGCGTCTTGTTCGTAGCACAAGTTAGTTTAAGTAGTGTGTAAGCCTTGGGGCCGATGACCTCAGCAGTTTGGTCCCGTAGGAATTCACACACATTTGAACATTTTTAGGCGAGCGTCAAGAAAATATTATCGTATCTGGAGGAGAAAGATGGTGACTGAAATTTTATTGAAAGCCTCAAGTTTCATCTTCAGACGACTGTCCACGTTCGAAATTATTTTAGCTTGTGTTTTACATGCTAAATTCACTGTTTTTCGTTGTCGCGGAAGCTCCTAGGTGTTCTGGTGTCATACATAAAAAACGGTGTGAGAAAAAGGACGATTTTACTGTACAGTATTCCCAGAAAAGCCGTCTACAGTTTAAGATGGTGAGTTATTTAGAGTTTGAACTGGCAGTCCTGATCACTGACGTGGCAACAGTTCTGCTAGCGTGAACTGCAAAGTGACTGCCTGGGAAGGAGAAGAAAGTCCTGTACGTTGGACAGTTCACTGTTCATTTTTCCGTATTTGGTGAAGGACAGTGGCAGGCGTCAGCGACATCACTTTGGAGGAGCTCTTAGTGACAAATATGTGCGTGCATGGACGGAAGCACAACAACACAACTACGACGCAGGTGGCGGGTAGGTTTCTGGTTCGGTTCGAAAAAAAAAAAAAAAAAAAAAAAAAGGGTTCAAATGGCTCTGATCACTATGGGACTTAACATCTGAGGTCATCAGTCCCCTAGAACTTAGGACTACTTAAACATAACTAACCTAAGGACATCACACACATCCATGCCCGAGGCAGGATTAGAACCTGCGACCGTAACAGTCGCGCGGCTCCGGACTGAAGCGCCTAGAACCGCTCGGCCACCGCGGCCGGCAAGGAGCCACATAATCGCCAGAATTTGCTCAGGTGGGAGAAGACAGCTTTCCGCCTGTGTTTTCGATGCCCCACCACTCTGGTCATTAGTCAACCCGAAAGGAAACACGAACTGCAAGCAATCCACCCAATGGCTGTCGGTGAAGAGAACACCCTGTAAATGTCAAACTTGTTTGTCAAACTCTGTATTTCTAACCACGGGTTTGTCAAACAAGCCCTCAATAAAGTTCCGCAAACCTGACCTCACTGCTGAACCCGTTTCCACGCCGTGCGTATCGTTTCGCAAAGTACACATATCAAAAAACGTTTTGCATCACCCTGGTTCCCAGAACTCCTGAAGATAGACGTTGACTATGGATATTGCATCAAAGACACAGTCCCTTTGACTGTTCAGAGATGTCACTTGAGCCGTCGCGGGACCGGCGCGAGTTGTATCTCTGACATGGGTACGATAGATTTCCTGGTGCAGAGGTTCGTCTTTGGGCTTGGGCCGGCTCGAGATATAAGGTAGTGCCAACCGCGAGTAGAGGAGAGGACACAATGCAGCCGTCTAGAACGAAATTAGAATTAATTTAATATATTCACCTGCTGACGGGCGTTGATATGTATCAACGGGGACAGGTGGAAATGTGCGCCCCGACCGGTACTCGAACCTGGGATCTCCTGCTTAAACGGAAGCCTCTCTATCCATCTGAGCCACCGAGAGCACAGAGGATAGTGCGACTGCAGGGGCTATCTCGCCCACGCCCCCCGCGAGACCCACATTCTCTCCTTGTATGTCCACACACTACATTCGTAGTGTCCCACCCCAACACATTCATTACTCGTGGCCGACATTCTTACCAAGTCCCGTAAAAGTTCGGGGGATATGTGTGCATCCACATAGAAGGAGGAGGTCATGACTGGTATTTGCAGAATTATATACTTATATGGATATGATGTCTGTTCTTTCGGGCATGTCCGACGTAAAATTTTCCGTCGGTTCTTCTTGTCTCATCGATGTCTTGCGGCACAACAACTTCTTGTATACCATTCAGCTTTAAATGTTTTTCGACCCTCTAAAGTAACTGACGCGTCGAGGGCAGCGAGACTTCTGCGCCAAGCGCTATTTTTCTTGGAAATGCTTTTGATTATATCGTTTCTTGTTGAAGTTATGGAAACAATTGAATGCTGCTTATTTTTCGGCTCGAGCGAATATATCCAAGTATTGCCTGAAACAAAACGATCTGTTGATGCATAGTCAGCAGAAACTCAGAAAATATTTTTGTCGCACACATCTACTTTATTGAGAGGAAGTAACGCGTACTAAGAGTGCTGGAACTTAAATAGTGGCAGCTATTTATTCACAACCGATACCAAAAAGTTACACGTTTGCACCTGTTACTGTCCTTCAAACTAGACACCAGCGTTGTGTAGAACCAGTTGCCCGCGATGTGGGAGGCGTAGTATGTACCGTTAGCAGAGCCTGTTCTGTTGGTGGTGCGAATGGAGCGGTCTACCGCCTGTCGAATCTCGGGAAAAGTTCCGAAGCGAATGCCACGAAGTGGTTCCTTCATCTTCGGAATCAAATCGAAGTCACAAGGACTCGAGTCCGGGGGGTATGGTGCGTGGTACAGTACTCCCCAGTCCCATCGACCGAACAGAGCAGCCACAGCTTGAGCTGTATGCGCCCGCGCATTGTCGTGCAAAGCGATGGGTGGGTTGCGCATAAAGTGTCGCCGCTTATTTCGCAAAGCTGGTCGCAGGTGATACTGCCGTGGAGGAACGTAATGCGTTAGGATAACACCATCACAGTCGTACACGAGACCCACCATAACCTTAGACCGCTCCATTCGCACCGTCAACAGAACAGGCTCTGTTAACGATATACTACTAGTATTAGGAGTGACTGACTGCTGTTTCCACGTGTTCCGTAAGAATAATGCTGTGCTTTTACGCAGCCACCATATCAGCACGTCAGTTTTCCACCAAACAGCGCTACAGAATGGATCTCAAGCGTGAAGATTACAACGTTACCATAATATCTGTAACTCTTGGCAGACAGCGTCCGAGAGACTCAGAAGACTTCAAAGATACTCGACGCGCACGTCAGTTGTTTACACCGGAAATCTGGGCTCTTAAGCGGCCCCTAGACGGTCAATAATATTGACAATAGTTCTCGGGTGTGCGGTAATACTGACCATCCAGAAGTCGTAACGAAGGGTTGCGGAATAATACTGAGGCCATCAGAAACGTTGGAACTATATTGCACTGCCTCGAAATATTGTGACGTCTGTGGGTCTGTGGACACTATTGACAATATTCTTGAGTCTTTTGTATGCTAAACAGAACACGAAGGTTAGCTTAGTTTAGGTTTTTTGTTGTTGGTGGAAAAATGAGTTCAAAACATGACGAAAGAGCATTATTATTAGAGTGCATCGAAATGTATACATCACTGCCGGCATGGTATGGTGTTAGGGCAGATGAGTACAAAAACATAAATGATAAAAACGATGAATTATATGATTTGTTGCTCAGAAAATGTAGGGAATGGCCACCAACGAAGATGAAATGATAATTAAATCAAGACCCTAAGCTGCCGACAGGCGCTGATACACATCAACGGGGACAGTTGAAAATGTGTCCCCGACCGGGACTCATACCCAGGATTTCCAGCTTACATGGCAGACGCTCTATCCATTTTTTTTTTTTTTTAATCTCATTTTGTTCGCTTTCGTTCGTTGCATCTGCTCGGGGCGGACGTCGTGAGACACCCGTTTAAGTTCGTCGTTGATCGGTTAGCTCAGTTTTTTTATTACAGAGGGCAGCTAACCCTCTGACTGAGCCACCGAGGGTACAGAGGATAGTACGACTGTAGGGATTTATCCCTTGCACGCTCCCCGTGAGACCCACATTCACAACTTAATGTCCAGACACACTTCATTCGTAGTGCCCCTGCCCATTACACTCATTACTTGCCGCAGGCATTCTTACCGAGTCCCGTAAGAGTTCGGGCAATGTATGTGGATCCGCACAGAAGAAGGCCAATGTCTGGTTGGCCTTAACTATATGAAGATGGTATCTGTTCTTTCGGATATTTTCGAAAGAACAGATACCATAGGTGACCGTGCAGCTCTCTAGAATGAAAAGATAATTAAAACAAGATCCTAAGCTGCAGACAGGAAGATGTTTCTTAAACATCTAATTAACATAAAATGATGAATAAAGATATATATAGAAATTTATTTCTTTATATACATTACTTACACGAATATAATCCTTTAGTGCAACATTATTGAACCGAGCGAGGTGGCGCAGTGGTTAGACACTGGACTCGCATTCGGGAGGACGACGGTTCAATCCCGCGTCCGGCCATCCTGATTTAGGTTTTCCGTGATTTCCCTAAATCACTCCAGGCAAATGCCGGGATGGTTCCTCTGAAAGGGCACGGCCGACTTCCTTCCCCATCCTTCCCTAATCCGATGAGACCGATGACCACGCTGTCTGGTCTCCTTCCCCAAACCAACCAACCGACCAACATTATTGCATGACATATTTGCATAACTACGTCTCAAACACTGTAACCTGAACTCCGTTTGTAAATTTCAAGTCTTCGAAGGAATTGCCAGCAGCAAGTTATCGTAGCGTTGTAGATAAGCACTGACTTGGTGGTTCTGTTTGCCTCATTGTATTATTTCGTTTTTGATGATGGGGATAATGGTATTCGCAAAAATTCATCCGAAAGGAGGGAGGCATATTATTGCACAACCAGTCTAGGGAGAACGTCAACAAAAGGCTCTGGGCACTATGGGACTCAACTTCTTAGGTCATCAGTCGCCTAGAACTTAGAACTAATTAAACCTAACTAACCTAAGGACATCACACACATCCATGCCCGAGGCAGGATTCGAACCTGCGACCGTAGCGGTCGCTCGGCTCCAGACTGTAGCGCCTAGAACCGCGCGGCCACTCCGGCCGGTCGTCAACAACATTGTGCAATATTATCGTCCAGTATTATTGACTGTCTAGGGACCGTTTTAAGCATTGTGAGCATATTTGTAAACTGAGCCACATATTGTGGAGAATTTTCCCCGTTGTCTTCAGTGAGAGAAATTATATCAAGTACAATTAAAGTTAACATTTCAAAGCATTGTAATTCGTTATAGCACTGTACAATACTCTACATCAAATTTGTAAAAATTGTTGTCCTTTTGGAAGGGAGTACTTTGTGTGTACTGACCTTACCACAAGTAGCGGAGGTTGCAAAGAGACCAGGCACTTTTTATTTAGGAAGAAGCTAATCCGATTCTTACTGTAAATTGACGTCAGATTAAAGGGCCACGTTTGTCGACTGCTTGTTTAAGCCGCAGAAATTTAAGCTGTACTCTGTTTCTGGCCAACCGAGCCCTCGGAAATCGCTACGTATTCGGAAACAGACAATATCTCTGAAAAGAAAGAATATAAATATCATTGCCGCTACATTCACTTGCAGCAGTTTAATATCTCTTTTGTCAATCGTACTGAAGTCATAAAATCGAGCAAACTAACTTCCGATTAGAGATCGCTTTTATATGTAGATAACATCCAATACTGACGAACACAGTATTATTGAGTTAATAAGAAAGTCTAAGAATCTTTTGCAGATGCAAATATGGGAGAAACTCCAAGCATCGAAAATCACATACTATCTGGAAAGAAAGAGTAAGGTCGCTATCAAAGGGGTCGGCATGGGGGTGAGAAAGAGGTGTAACCGACGTCACACAGCACCGAGACTTCATTCATCCAGTATTTGAGGATGAGAGAGCTTTGTGGCCTACAACAGACTTTACACATAATGTCGAACCATAACGAAACTTTCTCGCCTCCCCACAAAACTATGAGAGGAAAAAAAAAAAAAAAAGTTTGGCGCTTACTACATTTTCGCTGTTCCCGCAGTAAAAATGTCGCTTGACGCATGAGGTTTAGAATTGATTACTTCTCTAACTGTATTCGTGACGCATTTTGGGGACGGATTTCACATATATCACTGAATGTACCTACAAAATTATGTCGCTGCCCGCATCTCGTGGTCGTGCGGTAGCGTTCTCGCTTCCCACGCCCGGGTTCCCGGGTTCGATTCCCGGCGGGGTCAGGGATTTTCTCTGCCTCGTGATGGCTGGGTGTTGTGTGCTGTCCTTAGGTTAGTTAGGTTTAAGTAGTTCTAATTTCTAGGGGACTGATGACCATAGATGTTAAGTCCCATAGTGCTCAGAGCCATTTTTTGAATTATGTCGCTGTACGACTCACAGTTCAGGAGATGTCACGTCGTAAACATTGAGCTGCGTAAAACTGAACTGCAGGTCGGAATTCGCTAGAGATACGGGTGAAATGTATGTACAAATACGAGTGATGTATATGTGACACGTGTATACACGGACAAAGTCGTTGGTAAAAAGCTCCTCCTAACGCCTGGATCGGTTTCTGTCAAATCTGGTGTACGTTTTGCTTCCCATTTTTGAAAGGCGGTGAGAAGAAGCAACTTCCTATTGGGGAGGACGTGATAACGTGGAGACAGGAGGAGAAGAAGGACAGAGAAAGAGGGGGAAGAAGGAGATGGACTGACAGAAGATGTGAATAAATACACAGCCAGGCAAGGGCGGGTACTCAGTACTATAATATAGCAGGATGTGAACTTCGTGCCTCTATCCATTACGCTATGGTAAAGCCATGTAACTTTTGAAAGTATGTTTTATCTTACGACGTCTTGAAGGCTTTGGAACCGATACACCATTAACTGATTTGGTTTAATTTAATTATGATCAGCCGTATTAAGAGTGATTTGTTTGTGATAAATCTTCTATGCGCCGTAGCCTTTAAATGGTTTAACGGAAGTTATTATACGAAAATCCGCAATACCTAAATCCAAAAAGAAGGCTCCAAAGTTCTTCATTTGCCGATTGCTATGGAAATATGTAGAAGCCGACCTCGGGGAAGATCTGTTTGGATTCCGTAGAAATATTGGAACACGTGAGGCGATACTGACCCTAAACTTATCTTAGAAGAAAGATTAAGGAAAGGCAAACCTACGTTTCCAGCATTTGTAGACTTAGAGAAAGCTTTTGACAGTGTTGACTGGAATACTCTCTTTCAAATTCTGAAAGTGGCAGGGGTAAAATACAGGGAGCGAAAGGCTATTTACAATTTGTACAGAAACCAGATGGCAGTTATAAGAGTCGAGGGGCATGAAAGGGAAGCAGTGGTTGGGAAGGGAGTGAGACAAGGTTGTAACATATCCCCGATGTTATTCAAACTGTATACCGAGCAAGCAGTAAAGGAAACAAAAAAAAAAGTCGGAGTAGGTATTAAAATCCATGGAGAAGAAATAAAAACTTTGAGGTTCGCCGATGACATTGTAATTCTGTCAGAGACAGCAAAGGACTTGAAAGAGCAGTTGAACGGAATGGATAGTGTCTTGAAGGGAGGATATAACTTGAAAATCAACAAAAGCAAAACGAGGATAATGGAATGTAGTCGAATTAAGTCGGGTGATGCTGAGGGAATTAGTTAGGAAATGAGACACTTAAAGCAGTAAAGGAGTTTTGCTATTTGGGGAGAAAAATAACTGATGACGGTCGAAGTAGAGAGGATATAAAATTGGCAATGGTAAGGAAAGAGTTTCTGAAGAAGACAAATTTGTTAACATCGAGTATAGATTTAAGTGTCAGGAAGTCGTTTCTGAAAGTATTTGTATGGAGTGTAGCCATGTATGGAAGTGAACCATGGACGGTAAATAGTTTGGACATGAAAAGAATAGAAGCTTTCGAAATGTGGTGCTACAGAAGAATGCTGAATGTTAGATGGATAGATCATACAACTAATGAGGAGGTATTGAATAGGATTGGGGACAAGAGAAGTTTCTGGCACAACTTGACAAGTAGAAGGGACCGGTTGGTAGGACATGTTCTGAGGCATCAAGGGATCACCAATTTAGTATTGGAGGGCAGCGTGGAGGATAAAAATCGTAGAGGGAGACCAAGAGATAAATACATCAAGCAGATTCAGAAGGATGTAGGTTGCAGTAGGTACTGGGAGATGAAGCAGCTTGCACAGGATAGAGTAGCATGGAGAGCTGCATCAAACCAGTCTCAGGACTGAAGACAACAACAACAACAACAACAACATGGAAATATGTGTTCGCGTCTATTAATATGAAAGACGTCTAATACCGATGCCACTTCCCAACAAGAATCGCGTGGAAAAATACACATCAAAAAAAGTTTTGCATCACCTCGGTTCCGAGAGTTCCGGAACCTATACAGAAAACTGGAATTCTCATGAGAACCACAAATTGCATGTTGTACGACCATACAGCGAGACCTTCACAAGTGGTGGCCCAGATTGCTGTACACACCGGTACCTCTAACACCAGTAGCACGTCCTCTTGCATTGATGTATACCGGTATTAGTCGTGGCATACCATCCACAAGTTCACCAAGGCACTGTTGGTCCAGTTTGTCCCACTCCTCAACGGCGATTCGGCATAGATCCCTCAGAGTGGTTGGTGAATCACGTCGTCCATAAACAGCCCTTTTCAATCTATCCCCGGCATGTTCGATAGGGTTCATGTCTGGAGAACATGCTGGCCACTCTAATCGAGCGACGTCGTTACGCTGAACAAAGTTATTCAGAAAATGAGCACGATGGGGGCGAGAATCATCGCCCATGAAGACGAATGCCTCGCCAGTATGCTGGCGATATGGCTGCATATCGGTCGGAGGATGGCATCCACGTATCGTACAGCCGTTACTGCGCCTTCCGTGACCACCAGCGGCGTACGTCGGCCCCACATAATGCCACTCCAAAACAGCACGGAACCTCCACCTTGCTGCACTCGCTGGACAGTATGTCTAAGGCGTTCAACCTGACCGGGTTGCCTCCAAACACGTCTCCGACGATTGTCTGGTTGGAGGCATATGCGACACTCATCGGTGAAGAGAACGTGATGCCAATCCTGAGCGGTCCATTCCCCATGTTGTTGGGCCCATCTGTACCGCGCTGCATGGTGTCGTGGTTGCAAATATGGACCTCGCCATGGACGTCGGGAGTGAAGCTGCGCATCATGCAGCCCACTGCTGACAGTTTGAGTCGTAACACGACGTCCTGTGGCCGCACGAAAAGCAATATTCTATATTCAACATGGTGGCGTTGCTGTCTTCCTCCGAGCCATAATGCGTAAATAGCGGTCATCCACTGCGATAGTAGCCCTTGGGCGGCCTAAGCGAGGGATGTCATCAACAGTTCCTGTCTCTCTGTATCTCCTCTATACCCGAACAACATCGCTTTGGTTCACTCCGAGACGCCCTTCCTGGCACAATGTGGACGTGATCGAACCATGGTATTGACCGTCTAGGCATGGTTGAACTACAGGCAACACGAGCCGTGTACCTCCTTCCTGGTGGAATGACTGGAACTGATCGGCTGTCAGACCACCTCCGTCTAATAGTTGCTTACATCTCTGGGCAGGTTTAGTGACATCTCTGAACAGTGAAAGGGACTGTGTCTGTGATACAGTATCAAATGGTTCAAATGGCTCTGAGCACTATGGAGGTCATCAGTCCCCTAGAACTTAGAACTACTTAAACCTAACTAACCTAAGGACATCACAAACATCCATGCCCGAGGCAGGATCGAACCTGCGACCGTAGCGCCTAGAACCGCTTGGTCACCCCTGCCAGCTGATACAGTATCCACAGTCAACGTCTGACTTCAGGAGTTCTGGGAACCGGGGTGATGCAAAACTTTTTTTGATGTGTGTACCTCCGCCCGCTTTGCTTGGCGTCTTTCCATTGGAGCTGTGCTGGTGGGTAATCGTTACGACTGGAATAAAGTGAAATATGAGTTTCAACAGTGATTTTTCTTTGCCCAGCTAGCTAGATACTTTTTAATAAATCACGATTTAAAAGGAACACTGGCACTGTAAGTTGGAAAGAACTGAACGGTAAACCATCCCCTAGAGTGCAAAATAAACATATCTCCCACATTAGCGTTATAAGATGTCAATAAATTCTACAGGCAAACGTTTTGAAAAACAATAAAATATCTTAAACCAATTCTTTTTCTTTCGTTGTTTTTGTAACTATTTAAAAGGTTGCCAACGACAGCTGAAGGCGGGGGATCATTCACCAAGAGAAGTGATTTCGGTGACGCGTTATTTCTTAGCATAGCCAGAAATAGGCGTGATACGGTCCGTCATTCGAGGGCGCGTGCGTCATTCAGAGAGACACGCTAAAAGCTTTCGGGAGGCTGAGCCAATTAAAAGGCTCCCAGTCGCCTTACGTGTGAAATACGGCGGGCGGTAAGCGATATAAAGTGTCGGGGCAGTGAACGTCAGGGCGAGGGAGTAAACACGGGAAACGGCTTCAGCAGGGCGCGCGGCGTCGCAAATGATGCCCCCGGCTGTGGGGAGAACCCAGCAGAGGTTGCACAACTACAACAAAGTGTGTCGCAAAGCCTACACACTTAGACTGGAGAGCTGAAACCCACTACCACTGTGAACCGCGACAGTGAATGCCGCATCTAGGCGTGGCAGGAACATGGCGCCCTACACACGTATAATATGTGCAGATATAACTGATACGTGAATAGAACCGTAAACTAACCAAGCTAAGCGTGTCCATGGCTTCTGTCCAGTCACTCTTTGGATAGTCTGATGTGGTAGTATCTACATCTACATTTATACTCCGCAAGCCACCCAACGGTGTGTGGCGGAGGGCACTTCACGTGCCACTGTCATTACCTCCCTTTCCTGTTCCAGTCGCGTATGGTCTGCGGGAAGAACGACTGCCGGAAAGCCTCCGTGCGCGCTCGAATCTATTTAATTTTCCATCCGTGAACTCTTCGGGAGGTATAAGTAGGGGGAAGCAATATTTTCGATACCTCATCCAGAAACGCACCCTCTCGAAACCTGGACAGCAAGCTACACCGCGATGCAGAGCGCCTCTCTTGCAGAGTCTGCCACTTGAGTTTGCTAAACATCTCCGTAACGGTATTACACTTACCAAATATCCCTGTGACGAAACGCGCCGCTCTTCTTTGGATCTTCTCCATTTCCCCTGTCAACCCGACCTGGTACGTATCCCACACTGATGAGCAATACTCAAGTATAGGCCGAACGAGTATTTTGTAAGCCACCTCCTTTGTTGATGGACTATATTTTCTAAGGACTCTCCCAATGAATCTCAACCTAGCACCCGCCTTACCAACAATTACTTTTATATGATCATTCCACTTCAAATCGTTCCGTACGCATACTCCCAGATATTTTACACAAGTAACTGCTGCCAGTGTTTGTTTCGTTGTCATATAATCATACAATGAAGGATCCTTCTTTCTATGTATTCGCAATACATTACATTTGTCTATGTTAAGGGTCAGTTGCCACTCGCTGCACCAAGTGCCTATCCGCTGCAGATCTTCCTGCATTTCGCTGCAATTTTCTAATGCTGCAACTTCTCTGAATACTACAGCATCATCCGCGAAAAGCCGCACGGAACTTCCGACACTATCTACTAGGTCATTTATATATATTGTGAAAAGCAATGGTTCCGTAACACTCCCCTGTGACACACCAGAGGTGTCTTTAACGTCTGTAGACGTCTCTCCATTGATAACAGCATGCTGTGTTCTGTTTGCTAAAAACTCTTCAATCCAGCCACACAGCTGGTCTGATATTCCGTAGGCTCTTTCTTTGTTTATCAGGCGACAGTGCGGAACTGTATCGAACGTCTTCCGGAAGTCAAGGAAAATGGCATCTACCTGGGAGCCTGTATCTAATATTTTCTGGGTCTCATGAACAAATAAAGCGAGTTGGGTCTCACACGATCGCTGTTTCCGGAGTCCATGTTGATTCCTACAGAGTAGATTCTGGGTTTCCAGAAATGACATGATACGCGAGCAAAAAACATGTTCTAAAATTCTACAACAGATCGATGTCAGAGATACAGGTCTATAGTTTTGCGCATCTGCTCGACGACCCTTCTCGAAAACTGGAACTACCTGCGCTCTTTTCCAATCACTTGGAACCTTCCGTTCCTCTAGACACTTGCGGTACATGGCTGTTAAAAGGGGGGCAAGTTCTTTCGCGTACTCTGTGTAGAATCGAATTGGTATCCCGTCAGGTCCAGTGGACTTTCCTCTTTTGAGTGATTTCAGTTGCTTTTCTATTCCTTGGACACTTATTTCGATGTTAGCCATTTTTTCGTTAAGATAGCAAAAGTTAAGTCGAAGTTTTAAACTTCGCACACGCTACAGTAATTTGAACTAACCATCGACTGGCAGCTCACGTCGAAACCTCACCTTCTAAGCATCCTTTACCAACTCACCAAATTCACACCTCTCCTCACTCACATTGAACACCACCAAACACTTTAAAAACGAGCACAAACAACCGTATGGAGGAATGATGTTACACCAACGACTGCTACATGTCTGCCGGCCGGTGTAGCGGAGCGGTTCTAGGCGCTACAGTCTGGAACCGCGTGACCGCTATGGTCGCAGGTTCGAATCCTGCCTCGGCCATGGATGTGTGTGATGTCCTTAGGTTAGTTAGGTTTAAGTAGTTCTAAGTTCTACGGGACTGATGACCTCGGAAGTTAAGTCCCATAGTGCTCAGAGCAATTTGAACCATTTGAGCTACATCTCTTCAACGAATTTTGGAAGAAGAACAGTATTCCCAAGGACTGTAAAACAGCTAGAGTGATAATTTTTATAAAGGAGATGAAGGCCTATGCAGTAATTACGGAGGAATAAGTTTACTGGACTGAGCATACAAGGTTTATGCTACTATGATTAATACTAGACTTAAAAACATAGCAGAAGCAGTACTGCATAAGGAACAAATGGGTTTTAGGAAAGGACGCTCCATAATAGATGCAGTTTTTATTCTACAGCAAATAATAGAAAAACGGAGAGAGTATAATAAAGAAACACACACAGATTTTATTGACTTTAAAAAAGCTTTTGACTATGTCAATAGACAGAAACTTTGGGAAATAATGACGAATCGTGGATATCCAAAGCATTTAGTAAATGCGATAAAAAGTTTATATCAGGACACAAATACCACTGTAGATCTCAATGGTGAAACAGCTAATGAGTTGCCAACTAAAAAAGGGGTACGACAATGTTGCTGCATCTCTCCAACTGTGTTCAGTGTCTACATTAATGAAATAATACGTATATGGCAATCAGAACTTCAGAAAGGCATCTGCCTAGACAGGAACATTCTTTTAAATAATTTATTATATGCAGGGATCCTAGCAGACAAGGAAGATGGCCTTCAGAAAGAAATCTACTTGCTAAAACAAATAAGTGCAAAATTTAACATGGAAATTTCAAAAGAAAAAACTAAGACAATGGCCGTCATGGGGAAAGAACCAACCAGAACCAAAATAGTGATAGATCAGAAGATTTTAGAGCAAGTAAACCATTTCGGTTACCTGTGAAATGACATATGGCTACAGCAGAGATACTGAAATTAAGATTAGTCAATTCAGTCTGGTATGTGGAACAATTAACAGGACCCTAAAAAACAAAATCAGGAAAGACACTCAAATTAAATTTTACAAAACTGTTGCTGTTCCCACACTGCTCTATGGAAGTGAGACCTGGGTGACTATCCAGAGGCAAGAAAGCCGGATTCAGGCTCAAAAAATGAAATTCCTTAGAGATGTTAAAGGTTGCACAAGAGAAGACAGGCTAAGAAATCAAACTGTTAGAGGAGAACTGCAAATCGTTAGCCTCAATGATAAAATTCGAGATTACAAAAGAAAATGGATCGAACATTTACAAAGAATGGAGAGGGTTGGGTTGGGTTGTTTGGGGAAGGAGACCAGACAGCGAGGTAATCGGTCTCATCGGACTAGGGAAGGATGGGGAGGGAAGTCGGCCGTGCCCTTGCAAAGGAACCATCCCGGTATTTGCCTGGAGTGATTTAGGGAAATCACGGAAAACCTAAATCAGGATGGCCAGACGCGGGATTGAACCGTCGTCCTCCCGAATGCGAGTCCAGTGTGCTAGCCACTGCGCCACCTCGCTCGGTAAAGAATGGAGAGTGAGAGACTTCCGTTAAAGGCAAGAAATTGTAAGTGCCATGGGAGAAGAGACAGAGGAAGACCCCGACATAGATGGACATCGCAACAGGCAATTCTTGGCTAATACCTGAAGAGAAGATGAACAACCTCGACCGCAAAAAACTTTTCATTTTTTGGTGAACTGTTTCGGTGAGTTTTTGACCATCTTCAAACCTCATACCACGATGGCGAGGAGTGGCTGCGAACGGAGCAGCTGTTAGAATCCCACGAACATCAACTGCACTGCTTCGTGTTGAGAGGCACCCACATGCCTTGCTCATACTGTGGCATCAAGCAGTCAGGCCTGCAAGATGAGTGGTCTGCCAAGCGAGTGGATTCATTCTTATTTATCGAGTAACATGAACTATTAATACGCAACGGATACACGCATCTGACTATCATAATTTACAGAACTCTGACTGTACACAACACACTGGCAATACCACATTTTCTTTCTTTTTTTTTTATTTAACGGCTTTTACCAACACGTGGCCACCGCACTGAATATGAGTGGCGCACACATTATAAATTCGGGACATCATGACAACATACAATTCGAAGGAAAAGTCCACCAATCTTTTTCTTTTCACTATCTTATTTATTCCGATAAATTCTCTAACCTAAACACACAAATTCTATAACCTACAACAATAACACATGAGAAATTCCGCCCAGTGGGCATGGCTTTACATTGGTGAATCTCTATATTATGGTCTCGTAATTATTTAACGCACAGTGCACTTTCTGGATAGGATGGTGGATCTTTTATTATTTCTCACACTTCGACTCTCACAATAATCATCACGAAACTATCCTCCAGACCGAGCAGTACAGAAGGAACAAGCATAACCCACTAATCTTTTGCAACTAACTTGCTACTCTCCCATGCAAACCACACATACCCAAATTACATGACATACATCACACTACAATATGAGATACAAAACACTAAATAGTCACAACATTATCACTTTCAGCTTTCCCACTTCAATTAATATTTATCCCAGTTTCACACGACACTGCCCCACTTTGTAATTCTACTTTCCTACTATGAACTCTGGAGATATATGCACGTCTTCCTGTGCAATGCAAGCCAAGTGGCGTTGCTGGATAGACGGCCGACTCACCTTGCTTCTCTCTCAGAGTTTGAATCTAGCGTCACACGGAATCAAATCACGCAAAGTAATATTAAGAACGTATTCATCACACACGCGAGTCCTCAACTGATACCATGGACGAGTACTTCTCTTTATCTTTTGTCTCATACACAGTTTGAGACTCACACAGTACTCACCACGTGGAAGTACTCGTCTCTAATTTCAAGTCCTGCACACGCCATTTCTTAAATATTTCAACTTATGGTACACACGCTATTTCTTAAATATTTCAACTTATTGTACACACGCTAGTAATTCAGCTTAACTTAAGCACACGGAAGTATTTCAACTTATTGCTACACGTGGTTTCATTGTGACCATTGGCCACTTCCGAAGATTACTACAATCCCTTTAATATTACCTGCCTGACATTTAATTCTCCCCACAAAAGTTCCTGAAATAGAGAAATTAATATTTCAAACTACTCTTAAATATTCCACATGCATACCATGTCTCCACTCTTTCGTCATTACGGAGCACAACTAAAACAGGTCTTAACAGCACAAGATCCAGCGGCAGAGTGCCGAAACATGGCCGTTCTTTAGGTCCTCTCACACCTCTGCTGAAGTGGGGGAGCACCTTGCTACCGTATTGGTCAGCCACATTTCAGGCGCTCAAAGCTCAGGTAAATTTCATCTCTTTGGTCCCACCAAAGGATCGTCTCAAAGATGATCATATATTCACATTCACTATCTGTGGTTAGCAGACGACCATACATTCATTCATTTCACAGATCTCACCAAACTGGATGTAGGGATTTACTTTCTGGGAGTGTACATGTGATCAATTAAATAAATAAATTGTCATTCTTTCCCACACTGGTATCCGGCTTCGCTGTATTAATTGAAATTGAGTTATTTTACAAAAAAAAAGTGTTGTTCTGACAAAAGTAATGAAGTATGTTGTACCTATTTTCAATGTCGGGCGGTACTGTACCCTTTCAGTGTAGTCATAACACCCGCTCCGTTCTCCGCCACCGCCTACCATTACGTTATGAGGTCTGAAGACGGTCAAGAACTGAACGAAACCGGTTACCACAAAATAAAGGTTTTTTGCAGTCGAGACGGTTTCTGTTCGTTTTTAAAGTACTTTTCGCCACGCTCTTCTCCAAGAGAAATTTTCTCAAAAATGACCTCCGAACAACCTTCATTACTCCCAGACTTGACTTCAATACATTTATAGTTTCTTCTCCACTTTCCAACCGTAGTACACTACCGGCTCTCTACCAACACATACCACTGAATTTAGACCTACACACCCTCCACATTCTCTCCAAAAGAACTTCAACCATCACCCCCCCGCAAATCATGAGCTCCGTCCCGACATTTACCCCTCAACCCCATCGACGGGGTTGGGACACTTGTGAGGAGCGACAGTTGTGAGGAGACCCGGCCGAATAGGTTGCGGGCGGTCTACAGGGACACCAAACAGGTAGCGCACCGCAGTTCAGTACTTCTTTTGTAAAGATGGAATTCACCACGCTGTTCAATCAAGGAGACGACATCGTCACAACACTGCCGTCACACAGGAGTGCAAAAGGATCGCTGCAACGCATCAGGCAAAAAAGAATGGGATCTACACAAGATCCGACCGATGCTGCAGGAATATTTCTGCAAGCACATCATTTGCTAATGAATGATGGGAGTAAATTTTAACTTGCAGATGACGACAGAGGACCAAATGATAGGATTTTAGTGTTCACCACCGCAAGTGGAAAATCTTGTTTAACAGACTGCAATTCGTTCTTTGTCGATGGAACGTTCAAAAGCTCCAGCAAGCAGTTTGGACAGTTATTTATTGTTCATGCCGATGTTTGTAGTTCTGAGGAGGAAACAAACACAGTTCCAACCGTGTACGCATTGCTACCCAATAAAAAGCGAGAAACGTACGATCGCTTTTTCACAGTTGTTAAGAGCAATGTACCTGGACGGAATCCTACAGCTATCATGATGGATTTTGAAGCTGCAATCACCCAATCAGTAACACATTTGTTTCCTGATGCAGAGCTTAATGGCTGCAACTACCATTTCAATCAGTGCTTGTAGAGGCAAGTGCAGAATTGCGGCCTTGTTGCTGCCTACAAGGAAAACGAAGAAATTCGTTTTCACATAAGGTAGTGTTCCGCTTGGCTCACATTCCCCTGGACATGTTAGATGACGGGTGGCTATGCATTCAGGAGAGCACGCCAGATAATGAAAAACTGCAGGACTTTTACGGTTTATTTTGTTGAACAATGGCTGGATAATGAAGACACGCCAAGGGATATCTGGAACTGCGCAGGAAGGCGTCACCGCACCAACAATGTTTCAGAAGGATGGAATCGGAGGATAAATACATTAATTTCGAAGGTTCATCCAAAATTTACTCCTTAGTAAAAATTATCGAGAGGACGCAGAATATCATGTGCACCAATTTGACCGACTAGTTTTAAATCTAGGTGGGAAAAGAAGAAAGAAGTTTGCAATCAAGACAGATGAGAGAGTTTCTAAGGCCCTTACAAGACTCCAGGTTGACGGCAATGTAAAATCATTTCTTACTTGCGTGGCCTGTGCACAGAAATTACAATGGAAAGGAAATAGCTGAAGCTGCAGCAACACTTGTAAATATTGAATAGGGGTTCAGTTCACGCCGATCTCCCTATTGTAAAAATTGTAAATAAATAATCATCCTGTAAATATCGTAAATAAATGTAATGGGGGACGAAGAGAGACTACCCCCTCGTGGTGTTCCCTGGAAACGACACAAAGTCGGCTAAATGTGTCTTGCAAATTGTAAAAGATTCACTAATGAAGTCTGAAAAGTAATAGCTTTTCTAACAATCACAATCAGCATTTTTGTGTAGAGAATTTTAGAAACAATGTCTGTTTGAGTGGACGAAGAATACGTCTTGTTTAAATACATAAATTGCATTTCTTAACGCTAATTGCTAGCAGGACTCACTTTAGTCCTCAATACACTTCCCTGCGTGGTACGGGAAAATTGAGGTTTATTTCGAAATAATTAAATAAAAAAGTTTCTACCGAGAACCAAATTCTTTAGTTGGCTCCTCTTAATATATGGTAAAAGGTTGCCACTCCTATCATATCACATTTTGGGTGAGGGGTTGAAAGATGGAAAAAGTTTTCGGTTTCTATAGTTTCTGTAAAATACATCGTTAAGTATGAGGTTGAGCGAAAATAATGCCCTACGTAAGATTAATCAGAACAAAAATTCCATTGAAAAAGGTCCTACGCATAACTGCGCTGCAACTAATGATTGACACGTTATCGTGGGGCCAAAATCAGCTCCGATTTCTAATTTGACTAAGGTCGCTCTTCCTTGCATAAAAAAATTCTGAAATAATGTAACCTGGCTACACAGGCCGAGCGCTCAGTCACACCAAGCGGCAGCAGGCAGTGGCCGAGCAGGTAGTGGCGCAGCATTTGCGACACACCCTGTGCCGGTCCCTCAGTATCTAGGATTTCTCACAAGTGTCGCCACATTCCGGTTTCTCACAAGTGTCGCTTCTCACAAGTGTCTACAACTCCCCAGCGACACATCCGCAGCAGTCCTCCGTCCAAATACCATCCCCTCCCCTTCTACTAATCTCAACGAACAACCTTTCGCCTTCAAGAACAGACTACCTACTCCAGAGCAGGTCCTTTCAGCTGTAGTACCAATGAAGTGCTTCTTTTTAAACTCTGTGTTCTGCATCGAGGTTTTTTAAAAATATTTTTAAATATAATCTTATTGTATTTCTGATTTTTACATTTTATTACAACTGTTTTTAACTAAAGGCGGCCGAGCGGTTGTAGGCTCTACAGTCTGGGACGGCGCGACCGCTACGGTCGCAGGTTCGAATCCTGCCTCGGCCATGGATGTGTGTGATGTCCTTAGGTTATTTAGGTATAAGTAGTTCTAAGTTCTAGGGGACTGATGACCTCAGAAGTTAAGTCCCATAGTGCTCAGAGCCATTTGAACCATTTTTGAACTAAAAGCGAAGGAACTCATGTCTCTTATATAAGAGGGTTGGAACTTAAACAGTGGCAACTACTTATTTACAATGGATACAAAGGAGTTACATGTTTGTACCTGTTACTGTCCTTCAGAGTAGTCACCAGCGTTGGGTACAACCCGTTGCCAGCGATGTGGAAGGCGTAGTATACCGTTAGCAGAGCCTGTTCTGTTGATGGTGCGAATGGAGCGGTCTACTGCCTGCCGAATCTGTGTAACAGCACTGAAGCGAATGCCGCGAAGTGGTTCCTTCATCTTCGGAATCAAATCAAAGTCTCAAGGACTTAAGTCCGGGAAGTATGGTGGATGGTACGGTACATCGAAGTGCCATCGACCGAACAGAGCAGCCACAGCCCCAGTATGGTAAAAGTTATGGTGATCCTCGTGTACGACTGTGACGGTGTTATCCTAACGCATTACGTTCCTCCACGGCAGACAGTTAATGCGCAGTATTGCTGTTAGTTTTTGGAGCATCACCTGCGACCAGCTTTGCGAAGGAGTGGCGACACTTTCTGCGCAACCCACCCAGCATTTGGCAAGACAATGCGCGGGCGCATACAGCGCAAGCTGTGGCTGCCCGCAGTCGACAGTATTAACACACTGCTCCTATACAATGCATGAGCAGAGGGTGAAACAGGCAGCGAGAGGAAACGTTTTGTGTGGAAACCAGCGCAGGCAGAAGCACAGGCCGCACCACGGGAAGCACCACGAAAACCTCATAGGGGGCGTTCCACGGTGGGAGTCAGCGACTGGACAGGTGACGCATACTGGAGAGCAAGTAACGTGCCACCTGAAACAGGACAGAAAGAAGCTTTAGAAGACTGCGTTTCGGAATTCCAAATGGATACGAACAAAACCAGTGATGCAGACGATCACGTGAATAACGAATGGTACACATGTGATGTACGCATGTAACTTTTAGGCTTCTGGAGCGGGCACAAAACGTCCGACTGGCGGCAACGAACTGGGAAGGAGTAAAGTGCTGACAAGGGAACCTCCCCATCGCACCCCCCTCAGATTTAGTTATAAGTTGGCACAGTGGATAGGCCTTGAAAAACTGAACACAGATCAATTGAGAAAACAGGAAGAAGTTGTGTAGAATTGTGAAAAAATAAGCAAAATATACAAACTGAGTAGTTCAAGGGAAGATAAGCAACAATAAGGAGAATAGGAACGCAGGAGCGCCGTGGTCTCGTGGTAACGTGAGCAGCTGCGGAACGAAAGGTCCTAGGTTCAAATCTTCCATCGAGTGTAAATTTTAATTTTTTATTTTCAGTTTATGTGACAAACCCTTATGTTTTCATCACTTATTTGGGAGTGATTATCACATCCACAAGAAAACCTAAATCGGGCAAGGTAGAAGAATCTTTTTACCCATTCGCCAAGTGTACAAGTTAGGTGGGTCGACAACATATTTCTGTCATGTGACGCACATGCCGTCACCAGTGTCGTATAGAATATATCAGATGTGTTTTCCTGTGGAGGAATCGGTTGACCTATGACCTTACGATCAAAATGTTTTCTGTTCCCATTGGAGAGGCACGTCCTTTCGTCTACTAATCCCACGGTTTTGCAGTGCGGTCGCAAAACACAGACACTAAACTTATTACAGTGAACAGAGATGTCAATGAACGAATGGACAGATAATAACTATGCAAAAATAAAGAAAGTAAAATTTTCAGTCGAGGGAAGATTTGAACCAAGGATCTCTCGTGCAGCAGCTGCTCGGGACCACGGCGCTTCTAAGCACGCTTCTTCCATGATGTTGCTTATGTAGCCCATGGACTACTCAGTTTGTATGTTTTGCTTATTTTTTCACAGTTCCACACAACTTCTTCCTGTTTTCTCAATTGATCTGTGTTCAGTTTATCAAGGCCTATCCACTGTGCCAACTTATAACTAAATCTGAGGGGGGTGCGATGGGGAGGTTCCCTTGTGAGATTTCGACGCAGTTCAATGGTAGGGCCCTTGCGATTGCCAGAGAGTGTTTCCACAAAATAAGAGGAACGCACCTATTGGTCGGAAAAAGCCGTCACATGGAGAACGAAAGGACCAAGGTGGGGAAGCAGTTCGGCTACCAGAAAGACAAGAGCGAAATTTTCGGGTACTCTTCTCTGAACTGGCGTCAAGTGCAGAGCGGGACGCATGAAGCTGTGTACGATGCAGAGGAGAAATTTGTGCGCACACTGCATTCATTGCAGCTGACATTCAGCTAGATATTAGCTGTACCGTCATTGAGCTCCAACTGTGGAGAAATAAACCAGCCAGTTAGTTAACTGTCCTTGCGAGGACTGAGAGGGCATTTCAATATGCACACTGCTCCAGCCATGCGCATGCATATCGCCATATTCCAAGACTAGGGATGAGTACATCTTTGTCGTATCACGAGAAACATAGGGAAAGTTTCTGCTGAAAAGATGAGCAAAGGCCTAATTACTCATTACAGGAATTTCAGTGGACGAGAGCAGCCATGCAGATGACATCCCATAGCAGATAAGGTAAATACCGCGAGCAGAGGCGTAAACTTTGATGGTTCGCCAGCTTGCGTCCATTGCAAACTCGAGCGACCTCAGGTAATCTTTTGCTCAACTTGTCACAAAACTAACCATCCTCTGCAGACTTGATTGTCATCCTAAAAGTAGTACCGAACTTTGAACCGGAATTGGATGATTTATCGTAGTACTGGCCAACATCATGACGTAGTAGTAAGAATGATTTTGTAAAGGAACTTCTAATTAAAATTTACCATTGTTGTGTTTAGGATTATTTCACTTTCTGAGGACGTGATGCGTTCGTTTGACAACTGTCGTAACATTTTCTTATCTATTAAATACTACTACACATTGATCTTGCCAAAAGCCGAGAAGCGATTATTTTTGGTTTTTTAGTTCTCTGGGGTACTCTGGGATGCTCTCTGGCCCTCTTTTTGATGCTTTCTGTTCATTCTCTGATTGTTTATCACTTAGCTTTTGATCCTTTAAGTCTTATTTTTAATTTTATTGTTCAGTATAAAGTTGCTATTTATCTATCTCGTGAGATTTTTTTTTAAGTCTACTTCTGGTTTAATTTTAAACTTATCTTTTAGATCTATAAATTAATTATTTATTAATTATGATTTATCTGTGGGTTGCAGGGGTTCCGACCCCTGGGGAGGTGGGTGGGTAGTCTATCATGGCTGTGTGCGCCGCCATATTGGCGGGTGACCTTGAACGAGTTTCGCTCAGCCGCCGCTAGGGCTGTGTAAATGCTTGTATTTCTGTGATAAGATTGCTACATTAAACCAAAATTGTTTACAACTTACACAGGTGATGTTCTGACCTCCAAACCTTACACGACGAACCATACTTTCCCAAAACTATCCCTTTAAACAGAAGTCGACCATTCGCCTCCTCTACCACAATTCCTGCATGCTCGTTCTATTTCTCACTGCTTTGCAATGTTATGTCCAGATGTTCAAACAACGTGACTGTGTCAAGGAGGGCACTACTAATGCAGTATTCGGTGATTACAAGTTTGTTTTCCTTACTCATCCGCATTAACTTAACTTTTTATAGATTTAGAGCCTGCTGCCATTCATCGCACCAACTCATCTTGTATCCTCCAACACTCATTCAACGACAGCAGGTTACTGTACACCATATCCTCATCACAAAACAGCTGCAGATTGCTGCTCACCCTATCCGTCATATCATTTTTGTAGGTAGATAATACTAGCGGTCCTGTTACAGTTCCCAAGAGCACTCCTGACAATATCCTTGTCTCCAATGAACACTCTCCATCGAGAACTATGTACTAGATTACATTACTTAAGAATTCCTCGAGCTTCTCACAAATCTAGGAACCCATTCCATATGCTCCTACCTTCGTTAAGAATCTGCAGTGGGGACCGTGTCAAACGCTTTCCGGGTGTATAGGAATATGGATTCGGCCTGTTGCCTTTTATCCATGGTTCGCGGGATATCGTGTGAGTAAACAGCAAGTTTCGCACTACCAATGCTTTCTAAAATAGTGTTGCGGCCCCATGCAGTAAGCGATGCTTCACTCAGTGGAGAATGGCAAAACAGAGGCACACCGGCGACTGAGGAGTTGAGAAGTAGACAAGCACAGATAGCCTTGCTGACAGCAGCAGTCTGATGCAAGGACACACACAGACCGAGCGCCGAGCGAAGCCTGGGGAGTGCTGAGTTAGGAGAAGTGAGGCCAGCACGCTAAGTTACGCTGCAATATACTGCGGGAGTAATAACAAAAATATATGAAGACACTAACTGTTCTCGAAGGAACAGAATACTGTTGAAGACCGTGCAGCTTTTCCCTGGAATAAATGATGACCAACTGAAACCCTCAGCTGCCGACAGGTGTTGTTGATATACCTCGATGTGGACTCGAACCCGGGATCTCCTGCTTACATGGCAGACGCTCTATCCACCTGAGCCACCGAGGACACAGATGAATAGCGCGACTGCAGGGACTTATCCCTTGCACGCTTCCCGTGAGACTCACATTCCCAACTGTCCACAATTCTACCTATGTAATGTACCTTACAGACATTTACCCATTCACTCATTACTCGCGCACGCTTTGGCGATTCCCGTAAGAGTTTGGGCAACCTGTGCGCATTCGCACAGACGAAGGTCAATGGCTGGGTAGCCTTTTGTGGTGTCACCGCCAGACGCCACACTTGCTAGGTGGTAGCCTTTAAATCGGCCGCGGTCCGTTAGTATACGTCGGACCCGCGTGTCGCCACTATCAGTGATTGCAGACCGAGCGCCGCCACACGGCAGGTCTAGAGAGACTTCCTAGCACTCGCCCCAGTTGTACAGCCGACTTTGCTAGCGATGGATCACTGACAAATTACGCTCTCATTTGCCGAGACAATAGTTAGCATAGCCTTCAGCTACGTCAATTGCTACGACCTAGCAAGGCGCCATTATCAATTGCTATTTATCTTGTGATGCATGTACCGTCAGACCGATGTTCACCAATTACGGATTAAAGTTAAGTATTCCAGAAGCTACGTACTATTTTTGCTACTATAAGACCTTGACCTGTTCCAGACCTCACGCCAGCCTGCGTGAGCTTAAACGCGTGCCTTTCGGCTATCTCGTAGTGGCTTGGCTGTCTCGCCAAGTCACAACACCTTTAACTATATATATGAAGACGGTAACTGTTCTCGAAGGAACAGTGAATGGGTAAATGTCTCTAAGGTACATTACATACGCAGAATTGTGGACAGTTGGGAATGTGAGTCTCACGGGAAGCGTGCACGGGATAAGTCCCTGCAGTCGCGCTATTCATCTGTGTCCTCGGTGGCTCAGATGGATAGAGCGTCTGCCATGTAAGCAGGAGATCCCGGGTTCGAGTCCCGGTCGGGGCACACATTTTCAGCTGTCCACATCGAGGTATATCAACAACACCTGTCGGCAGCTGAGGCTTTCAGTTAGTCATCATTTAATAACAAGAAGCTGCCACCGAGGGTAAGAAACGTCCTCCTGCCGGATATAAATAGTGGAGCGCAGGCAGCAACAGACAGAAGCCATTAGGGAGCAGTTCCGATCTGAGGACGGACGTGGTCCGTGTCCGAATGTTCAATCTTCGTAAGTGACGATCCCGGAAGTGTGTTCCAGCTCTCAAGAGTCATCCGTTCGCCGCCAGATGTCAACTTCAGCTCTGGAGGTCGGCCCGAGTTCGATTGGCACCATGGCTGACTGACTACAGCGAGAACTTCGAGCAGGACCGGCCGCAGCACGATCTCGGTCACAGGCGCCGCCGGGGACTGACGCCCGGACTTCACGGCAACCCCGCCCCACGGTGCGTGGTCCGCCCGTGACGGGGCGTCGCGGACATCGCGACTGACGGCTTCCCAGCCACCGGTGCAGCAGGCGTCAGCAGCTGACCTGACGGCGACGCAGCTCCGTGGGTGTGGCCGTACTGGGGGCGCCGAGCGGCGACGAGTTCATCTCAACCACAGGGCATCCTGGCTTCAGCGGAGCACTGGTGGCCTGGGGCTCCCGAGTGCGATCAGAAAATCTACACAGCAGCAGCCAGGAGGAGGGGTCCGGTGGGCTGGGCAGCGACGACGAGGGAGAAATTGTAAAGAAAATTCAATCAATAACTGTAAAACCCCACGCCGTCTCAGTCTCTGGCGCAGCCACTGTGTCTGCTGCTAACAAGTGGTGCAGAAGACGTAACACTAGCGCTGATGCGTGGGCATAAGCTTCTATGTCTCTTTATTATATTCGAACTGTTGGGCGATTCTGCAGTAAACTGATGTTAGGGTTGAAATTCTCTGGCAGATTAAAACTGTGTGTCGGTCGAGACTCGAACTCAGGACCTTTGACTTTCGAGGGCGAGTGCTCTGCGATCTGAGTTATCCAAGCAAGACTCACGACCCGTCCTCACAGCTTTAGTTCCCCCAGTGCCTCGTCTCCTTCCTTCCAACCTTCACAGAAGCTCTCCTGCAAAAACTTGCAGAGCGGTCCGACACACAGTTTTAATCTGCCAGGAAGTTTTACATCGGCGCACACTCCGCTGCAGAGTGAAAATTTCATTGTGATGTTAGGGATACCGGTCTGAAATTTTGCTGGTCCGTTTTCTTATCCTCATATACAGCCCATAGACGCGAGATGTTCGTTCCCAGGCGGCGGGCCGTAACCGCGTGCCCTTTGTCACAATCGCTTTTGTTTATTCCCCAACTGCCTCTGCTCCATTTAGCGCCAGTTTCTCATTCAAAATGATCGAAAATTACATATTTTATTTATTGCATTTTGTGAAATGTATAGGTGTCTAGAATGTTAGGGCGAACCTTTTTTTTTTTTTAATCGGTGCGTTACAAAAGTTTCTACAGCCCATTGTTCGAACAGTGCCACGGCCGCCGTGGGACGTTCTCAGCCGGAGACTCAAGGCTCAGATAGAAAATTTGAATGACATATATTGCAGTACGCGTGCAAACGTATTTGCCGAAAAGCTGACGAATAACGTGTGCAGGCTACCAAACGTGGCATACTCAGCTCAGTCAGATCGGCTTTTCTCGCCAAGAAGAAGCAACTCGAGTTAGAGGAAGGATTGATATACTGTTGTGACGGTACGTTACATAAATGAACATTTGGAGAAAGGGAAAGCAAGTTTTTGTTATGAGACGTATGAATTATAAATTATTTCAAGACTGTACGTGTGCGCGAAGTATAACAAATAGTAAAGAACGTAAGTTATTATTATCAAAACACAAATATCGACGTATTTAACAAAAAACAGTTTTTTTGGTATAATCTCTGTGTAACATACGCCATGAAGATCAGAGACAATGCTTTGATTGAACAAGCTCTCCTGCTTTGTTTCGTCTAGCGGTAGGCCGCCATTTTAGTGCTGTCTGATAATCAACGTAAGTTTTATCTGTATTTTTGAAAAATATAATAGAAATTGTTATTAGAAAGTGTGTATTATTGACTTAGTTATCACCTCTCATGATCGCAACCATTAATTATAATTAACAAGATTTTTACAGAACTTCGTGGTGCAAGGAGCTGATCTCCCCTAGTCCCCTAACAGGATTTAGTCGGCCATTACGCTGACAATTCTTGTTATTAAATGTAAAATGCGAGAGACTTCTCAATTTTGATCTTTCATTAATTTCAAAGTTAAAAAGCGTAGTAATAAATTTCAGTTACTAATATCCACAGCGCTGAATGAGTTCAGTATGTTTCAATTTAGCCGCCTAACGGCGCATGAGATTATCTCCAGTTTTGCTTTGCAAATAATGAACAATATCTCAGTTAATCTTTGTGTAGTTTGGTACATAAATAACCAGTAGTCCCTGAGAACCATTTTAATAATTACAGTTTGCGTAAGAATACGCATATTTTCTTTTCTACATAGCAGCGCTCACGCAAACTATGTATTAGAAGGCGGTGAGTCGCGCGTTGTGCTTGAAAAATATTATATCGTACGTACTTCGGGGTAGCCGATGTCCGTACGAGTGTTATCGCGGTATAAGTTAATTAAAAGTCTCATGGTAACCCACAGTATTTAAAGCCACCCCAACCAAAATCATAAAAATATATAATTATAAAAATAAAATATATAATTATCCTGTGATAAAGTGCACCCAGACACACACATAATCACATATACACTTATACCGTGATACTGTCCTGGAATTACAGGCTAAACGTAAGTGACGAAAATCTTTTTTTGGTCAAATTTTAGACAGCATTGGTCAAAACAATTTTTTGTTTGCCACATTGGATTAGACATTTTGCATTTTGAAAATCTAACTTGAGATCTGTGTTCAGAGACAACAAAAATATATAAAAACATGTAGCTTTCATGCAAACTGAACAGATAATAACTATACTTTAAACAGGTTTTTTTCGAGAAATGATTTTTCAAAACTGCGTGCATCATAAAATAAAAGCATTCAACATAGTAACTTCTATCATTGACCCCCGGAAAGTAAGCACTTTTCTCACGAGCTTGTACCTGTAATTTTGAGGAAAGCCCACCGAACCTGACGGGATACCAATTCGATTCTACACAGAGTACGCAAAAGAACTTGCCCCCTTCTAACAGCCGTGTACCGCTAGTCTCTAGAGGAACGGAAGGTTCCAAATGATTGGAAAAGAGCACAGGTAGTTCCAATTTTCAAGAAGGGTCGTCGAGCAGATGCGCAAAACTATAGACCTATATCTTTGACATCGATCTGTTGTAGAATTTTAGAACATGTTTGTTCAAAATGGCTCGGAGCACTACGGGACTTAACATCTTAGTTCATCAGTTCCCTAGAACTTAGAACTACTTAAACGTAACTAACCTAAGGACATCGCACACATCCATGCGCGAGGCAGGATTCGAACCTGCTACCGTGGCGGTCACGCAGTTCCAGACTGAAGCGCCTAGAACCGTACGGCCACACCGGCCGGCTCACAGGGGAGTGTTATGGGACCACTGCTTTTCACAATATATATAAATGACCTAGTACATAGTGTCGGAAGTTCCGTGCGGCTTTTCGCGGATGATGCTGTAGTATACAGAGAAGTTGCAGCATTAGAAAATTGCAGCGAAATGCAGGAAGATCTGCAGCGGATAGGCACTTGGTTCAGGGAGTGGCAACTGACCCTTAACATAGACAAATGTAATGTATTGCGAATACATATAAAGAAGGATCCTTTATTGTATGATCACATGATAGCGGAACAAACACTGGTAGCAGTTACTTTTGCAAAATATCTGGGAGTATGCGTGCGGAACGATTTGAAGTGGAATGATCATATAAAATTAATTGTTGGTAAGGCGGGTGCCAGGTTGAGATTCATTGGGAGAGTGCTTAGAAAATATAGTCTATCAACAAAGGAGGTGGCTTACAAAACACTCGTTCGACCTATACTCGAGTATTGCTCATCAGTGTGGGATCCGTACCAGGTCGGGTTGACAGAGGAGATAGAGAAGGTCCAAAGAAGAGCAGCGCGTTTCGTCACAGGGTTATTTGGTCAGCGTGATAGCGTAACGGAGATGTTTAGCAAAGTCAAGTGGCAGACTCTGCAAGAGAGGCGCTCTGCATCGCGGTGTAGCTTGCTGTCCAGGTTTCGAGAGGGTGCGTTTCTGGATGAGGTATCGAAAATATTGCTTCCCCCTACTTATACCTCCCGAGGAGATCACGAATGTAAAATTAGAGAGATTCGAGCGCGCACGGAGGCTCTCCGGCAGTCGTTCTTCCCGCGAAGCATACGCGACTGGAACAGGAAAGGGAGGTAATGACAGTGGCACGTAAAGTGCCCTCTGTCACACACCGTTTAGTGGCTTGCGGAGTATAAATGTATATGTACCTGTAATATATGAAATTTGTTAATATTAACTATTTCTGGTAAATCCATAAAAAGGTAAACAAACCCCCAAAAATCGAACACACAGTTCAAGTTAGCACCATATCGTTAAATTTGAGATTATTTCATTGTGGTTGATATAAGCTCCCATAAATTTAATGTAGTATCGTTTGATGTTATTCATTTTTGTTGCAGGTAACTCCTGAGGGGCTGCACTGCACGCAGTCTGCGTACTTCGAACTCGCAGGCCCTTCATCAAACCATAAACACGGGCCGCCATTTTGTTTTTTTGTATTGAAGTTCGCAGTCTGCGTAGTTCAAACTCGCAGGCCTTGATCAAACCATAATTACCGTCGCCATTTTGTTTTTTTTAATTGACGTTCGCAGTCTGTGTAGTTCAAACTCGCAGGCCTTGATCAAACTATAATTACGGGCGCCATTTTCTTTTTCTTGTATTGAAAATATAAAATAAATTTAAAGTATGTTCACTCACAATCCCCAAACAGATTCTTTGTGCCGGCCACTGTGGCCGAGCGGTTCTAGGCGCTTCAGTCCGAAACCGCGCTGCTGCTACGGTCACAGGTTCGAATCCTACCTAGCGCATGGATGTGTGTGATGTCCTTAGGTTAGTTAGGGTTAAGGAGTTCTAAGTTCTAGGGGACTGATGACCTCAGATGTTAAGTCCCATAGTGCTCAGAGCCATTTGAACCATTTATCTACTTTTATGTCACTCATGCTAACAGCTGTTGTGGTTTCGAATTCTTGTATATTTACTTCGTCTTCTTTCGTGAAGGAATTACTGAAAACTGTATGAGACACCACGGCAGTAGCGGCCTCTACAAGAAGAAAATATTAGCGCCGCGGCACCTAGATGCGGCCACAAAATGCTGACATAGACGACCAAACCCACATCTACGTGAATATCGTGGATAATTTCCCCCACGATCAGACTTTCTTGTTACTCAGCAAGGTAGACGCTCCAGCTTACGTCACAAGTCGATGGGCAGCCCTCAGGGCACTGTGTTGTCTCCCATCCTCTTTAACATTTATGTTAACGATACGTCAGTCCTCCCACACTGCCACCTGATGCAATACGCCGTTGATCGGGCGCTCTATACCACCGGTCGTAACATAGACCAGCTCATTGTTCGTCTCCAGAGACAGCAGGACGCGACAGTGACTTGCCGTTCCAACCAGATTGCTCTCAATGCCGCCACGACTACGGCATTCAAATAACTTCCGGGAATTCAGCCAGGTAACACTTTCAGCGACCGCCGATATTTTGGCGGGAGAATATCCCGCCATTTTCAAGGCAAACTGCAACGGACAGGCGGCGTACAGGCAAATTTAAAACCTCGGTTCTCGGACTGAAGCAGGAAAGATAACACACACACTGAACACTAGTGACACCAAAGGTGACCAGAGTCAGAGCTATCGATACTGAGACTACGAATTCGCAGGTGACGTAGCATTGAGTCTGTCCCTCTGTTTTTTGACAAAGGAGAGAACCGGATTGCAAACAGAGTTTAAACAGAAACCTCCATCCCTGTTAACGGGGTTGCTCGCTAATTTAATCTCAACTGCCTCCTTAATAACACTGTCCCAATAGGTGGGCGTGCATGCCAATATCTCGGTGTTATATAATAACATGGGGTGACCAGTACCCAAGCAATGTTCGGCAATAGCAGATCTTCTTGGCTGCTGTAATCGTGTGTGCCGTTTATGCTCAGTACATCGGTCCTCCACGGTCCTGATAGTTTGACCAATATATGTCATGCCGCAGCTACAAGGAATAGGATATACACCCGCCTTACGCAGACCAAGATCATCCTTAACGCAACTCAAAAGCGCTCTAATTTTACGGAAGTACGATGTGAAATGTATTTTCCGACCTCCATCTAAAATTAGAGCGCTTCTGAGTTCCGTTAAGGATGATCTTGGTCTGCGTAAGGCGGGTGTATATCCTATTCCTTGTAGCTGCGGCATGGCATATATTGGTCAAACCATCAGGACCGTGGAGGACCGATGTACTGAGCATAAACGGCACACACGATTACAGCAGCCAAGAAGATCTGCTATTGTCGAACAGTGCTTGGATACTGGTCACCCCATGTTATATAATAAGACCGAGATATTGGCATGCACGCCCACCTGTTGGGACAGTGTTATTAAGGAGGCAGTTGAGATTAAATTAGCGAGCAACCCCGTTAACAGGGATGGAAGTTTCCGTTTAAACTCTGTTTGCAATCCGGTTCTCTCCTTTGTCAAAAAACAGAGGGACAGACTCAATGCTACGTCACCTGCGAATTCGTAGTCTCACTATCGTTAGCTCTGACTCTGGTCACCTTTGGTGTCACTAGTGTTCAGTGTGTGTGTTATCTTTCCTGCTTCAGTCCGAGAACCGAGGTTTTAAATTTGCCTGTACGCCGCCTGTCCGTTGCAGTTTGCCTTGAAAAGGCGGGGTGTTCTCCCGCCGAAATATCGGTGGTCGCTGAAAGTGTTACCTGGCCGAATTCCCGGAAGTTATTTGAAAGTTGTATACGCCAGGAGAAACTCAGGTCTCTCAAAACTATGGCAGTCTACTTAACGGTGCCCCATCCTCCACCACAACATCACTATAAGCAGCCGTCCAGGTCCCATGGTCCCCTGATACCAAATACATAGGTGTCCGGATGGATAAAAACTGATCTTCCATCGCCATGCAGAATGTGTGACCCAAAAAGGACTCCAGCTGATCACAGCATTGTACCCAACGTTCAGCAGCAGGGAACTGAAACCACGACACCAAGCTCCGGCTGTACTGGATGGTTGTCCACCCTTCCCTCACCTATGGCTCCACTGCGTGGGCTACGATTAGTGCATCCCGGATGCAGACCCTCCATCGCCTGCAGAATACGGTGCTTCGGTGAAGCCTGCATGCCCCTCCCCTCACGAAGATAGTTTCCCTCCGCAAGGACACGGAAATGGCCACTCCAAATGGTTCAAATGGCTCTGGGCACTATGGGACTTAATTTCTGAGGTCATCAGTCCCCTACAATTTAGAACTACTTAAACCTAACTAACCTAAGGACGTCACACACATCCATACCCGAGGCAGGATTCGAACCTGCGACCGTAGCGGTCGCGCGGTTCCAGACTGAAGCGCCTAGAACCGCTCGGTCATGGCCACTTCCGAGACGTCCGTGCGAGAGAAGGCAAGGCGTCTCTATGCCAAAGTAGAAGCCCTACGCGCCACGGTCGCTGGTTTACGAAACATTGGCATCACGACACTCCGGCACTGGCACCAACACCGAATTCCTCTAACCATCCTTGAGGACTCCAGTTCCGACCACGGTTAACGTTAGCTTTCTTACGGCCACTCTATGGGTGTCGACCATCAGAAACCACAGATGTTGATACCTAATGTTGTTCGTCGTTATTTTACCTCTTGCCTGCAACCTCAACTTCCACTGTCGGAGGTTACTATGGGTCTTGAAGTCCTGCCGCCACACCTTCAAAGTGCACTCTGGTGATGTCTTTGGAATGACATCACTGTCGAATGGAACAGTTTTACCACCCACCAATACAGTAAGGCCGTGAACAACTGCTAAAGCTGTACTTCAAACTCCCACAAAAAAAAAGAAAAAAAGAAAAAAGCCGCGGACGGAGTGGAATCCAAACGCTTTAGCAGTGACTTATGAACTGAACTGTTTTGCTTGCATTGAAATTGTACATACACCCTAAAAAAATAAGTGAAAAATATACCTATTCAGAAAACCAGATAACAATTCACTTGACGCCTTCCTGAGACACAATCTCCACTCATTCCAAATGAATAATATCAGTGTAGACCAGATATGGCTTGAATTCAAAGAAATAGTATCGGCAGCAATTGAGAGATTTATACCAAATAAATTAACAAACGACGGAGCTAATCCTCCTTGGTACACAACACGGGTTAGAACACTGTTGCAGAAACAACGAAACAAACATGCCAAATTTAAACCGGCGCAAAATCCCTAAGATTGCCGATTGTTTGCAGAAGCTCGAAATTTAGCGCAGACTTCAATGCGAGATGCTTATAACAGTTTCCACAACGAAACTTAGTCCCAATAACTGGCAGAAAATCCCAAGAGATTCCGGTCGTCAGTGAATTATGTTAGCGTCAAGAAACAATCAATGCCTTCTCTGCGCGATGGCAATGTAGATACTATAGAAGACAGTGCTGCCAGAGCAGAGTTACTAAACACACCCTTCCAAAATGTCTTCACAAATGAAGGCGAAGTAAATACTCCAGAATTCGAATCGAGAACAGCTGCCAACATGAGTAACGTAGAAGTAAATATCCTCGGAGTAGTGAAGCAACTTAAATCACTTAACAAAAGCAAGTCTTCTGGTCCAGACTGTATATAAATTAGGTTCCTTTCGGAGTATGCTGATGCATTAGCTCCATACTTATCATATACAACCGTTCGCTCGACGAAAGATGCGTACCCAAAGACTGGAAAGTTGCATAGGTCACACCAATATTCAAAAAAGGTGATAAGAGTAATCCAACGAGTAAAACGGAAGTGATTTCTGGCGTTCCCCAAGGTAGTGTTATAGGCCTTTTACTGTTCCTTATCTATATAAACGATTTGGGAGACAACCTGAGCAGCCGTCTTAAGTTGTTTGCAGATGACTCTGTCGTTTATCGACTGATAAAGTCATCAGAAGATCAAAAGAAATTTCAAAACGATTTAGAATAGACATCTGAATGGTGCGAAAATTGGCAGTTGACCCTAAATAACGAAAAGTGTGAGGTCATCCACATGATGCTAAAAGGAATCCATTGAACTTCGGTTACACGATAAATCAGTTAAATCTAAAGCCCGTAAATCCAACTAAATACCTAGGAATTACAATAACGAACAACTTAAATTTGAAGGAACACACAGAAAATGTTGTAGGCAAGGCTAACCAAAGGCTGCGTTTTATCGGCAGAACACTTAGAAAATGTAACAGACCTACTAAGGAGACTGCCTACACTACGCTTGTCCGTCTTCTTTTAGATTACTGCTGCGCGGTGTGGGATCCTTACGAGATAAGACTGACGGAGTATATCGAAAAATTTCAAGGAAGGGCAGCACATTTTATATTATCGCGTAATAGGGGGAGAGTGTCACTGAAATGATACAGGATTTGGGCTGGAAATCATTAAAAGAAAGCTGTTTTTCGTTGCGACGGAATCTTCTCACGAAATTCCAATCACCAACTTTCTCCTCCGAATGGGAAAATATTTTGTTGACACCGACCTACATAGGGAGGAACGATCACCACGATCAGAACTCGTACGGAAAGATATAGGCGTTCGTTCTTTCCGCGCGCTATACGAAATTGGAATAATAGAGAATTGTGAAGGTGGTTCGATGAACCCTCTGCCAGACACTTAAATGTGATTTGCAGGGTATCCATGAAGATGTAGATGTAGACATATCAAAGGACACTGATTATTTGCATGTCGCCATTTGCTTGCGACTCACCTTTGTGAATACCCAGAGTTAAGTATCGTCAATTTCTATATCTACGTATCTACATCCGAATCCCGCTCCAGCTACTGGCGGGTCTTGGTGCTGACGAGTCCTCTCCATTTGTCTCGGTCCTCCCACCACTTTTCTTCCTCCACTTGCTGCCAGGTCACACCTCTCCTTTCGGCAGATATTCTCACTCCCATTTTCCACCGTGTTCTTGGGCGCCCTCTAGGACTTTTCCCATCCATCTTTAGTTCTTCCATAATTTTGGGGAGTCTCTGCCCATGCATCCTCTTAACATGCCCATACCATCTTAATCTCTTTTTTTCAATTTCTTCTCTCATACTTTCTTGTTTAAGGTCCTTTCTAATCTCTACATTCCTTACTCTGTCCATTCTTGTTTTTCCCTTAACTGCTGTGAGAAATTTCCTATCCCCTGCTTGCAGTCTGCTCCAGTCCCTTTCTGTCATTGTCAATGTTTCTCCACCATAAGTGACAATAGGGAAGTAATAATTCTTATATATAAGGAGTTTTGCTTTTTCTGAAACTTCCGTATTGTCAATTTAACTTACTGTAAATAAACTCCATTAATATGATTTGCTTGAATTGTTGTCTAGCGATCCGAGAAAACAGCTTTCTAGGCACCCGGTAGCAGACGAGTGGCTGGATACTACACTTCGGATGTGTTTTCACTATCTAAAATAAATTCCCAAATTTGGGCTATTTTTTGCTCATTAGAATGAAAACCTGGCCCTTAAACACTTCCCGTACGGCGTCCTCCGCCCGCATCGCAGCCACGGAGCATTCAGTCCCGTGGCAAAATGGAATGATCGTACGGCATTGCTGGCCGGGAGGCTCCATCGGGGGAAGTTCGGCCGCCGAGTGCGAGTCTTTATTTTAGTCGACGGCACATTAGACGGTGACGAGGATGAAGTGATGATGAGCACAACGCAACACGCGGTCCCCGAGCGGAGAAAATCTCCGACACGGCCGGGAGTCGAACCCGGGCCCGCTGCATGGGAGGGAAGCACGTTACCCCTTAGCTTTTTTTTTTTAATCTCGTTTTTCACCAACTGCGACATAATCGCGTGTACAAACAGTGATACAATACTGTAAAATGCTTTTTTATTCCAGTCTCTGATCACAAATGAATTCCTTAGACGATAACCGGTTTCAGTCTGTGATGACCATCTTCAGATCTTTTTTACACCATGTCCTAAAGTGATACGGACATAATGGCCTCGTCAGTGGCCTGATTATATTTATATGTTTTGACGAGGCCATTATGTCCGTATCACTTTAGGACGTGGTGTAAAAAAGATCTGAAGATGGTCATCACAGACCCTCTTTCAGGTTGTTCGTTGATCCGATTACTCAGTTTTTTGTGAGACCTTAACTTTTCCCGGCGAATCGAATGTTCAAATAACTTACGTGTTTGCTGCCGGGTGGCGTCGTTGAACACCGCCGGTATTTCGACAGGAGCACACCCTGCCATTATCAAGGCACAAATGCAAGGAAGAAGAAATGTGCGGGGAAATTTATACCTCGGTTCACAGAGGAGAAACAAGGACGACACCACACACAGAACAAGTGTCAACACAACCAAAGATAACCACATCCGAAATATCGATAGTTACTATTAATCAAGAGGTGAGGTGGCACTAATTCTATCCCTCTGCTTTTTGATGAGACACAGAGCCGGATTCCAAGCAGCATTTAAACAAAATCCACCATCTCTGTTAATAAGGTTGCTTGATAGTCTGATTTCAAACGATTCCTTAATAACGCTATCCCAATAGCTGGACGTGCAAGCCAGAATCTCCGTGTTTTTCGACCACCTTCTAAGATTAAGGCCCTGTTGGCGTCCGTAAAAGATGATCTTGGTTTGCGTAAGGCTGGGGTCTATCGTATTCCTTGCCGTTGTGGCATGTCATATATTGGTCAGACAATCAGGACTGTGGAAGACCGATGTATTGAACATAAGCGTCACACACGCTTATGACAGCCAAACACATCCGCTATTGCAGAACATTGCCTTGACATCGGTCATCCTATGGAATACAACAACACGGAGATTCTGGCTTGCACGTCCAGCTATTGCGAGAGTGTTATTAAGCAAGCTGTTGAAATCAGACTGTCAAGCAACCTTATTAACAGAGATGGCGGATTTTGTTTAAATGCTGCTGGGAATCCGGCTCTGTGTCTCATCAAAAAGCAGAGGGATAGAATTAGTGCCACCTCACCTGTTGATTAATAGTAACTATCGATCTTTCTGATGTTGGTTATCTTTGATTGTGTTGACACTTGTTCTGTGTGTGGTGTCTTCCTTGTTTCTCCTCTGTGAACCGAGATATTAAATTTGCTAGCACATTTCTTCTTCCTTGCATTTGTGCCTTGAGAATGGCAGGGTGTGCGCCTGTCGAAATATCGGCGGTGTTCGACGACGTCGCCCGGCAACAAACCCGTAAATTATTTGAACCATCTGTTTTTTGTTTATTGCAGAGAGTAACTAAACCCTCTGACCGAACACGCTGAGCTACCGTGCCGATTTTTTTTTTTTTTTAATTCATTTTATTTGTTCGGGGCGGACGTCTCATGACACTTGTTCAGGTTCATCGTTGAGCGAATAACTCAGTTTTTTTTTTTTTTTTTTTTTTTATTGCAGAGGGTATCCAACCGTCTGACCGAACATGCTGAGCTACCGTGCCTGCTAGCTAAGCAGGCGGACAGTCCCAGGGTGGGCAGCTGTCACAATCTTTCGCCTCTTCAGTGGAGTTGCGGCTGTGAGTTACACAGCTGGACAGGGACCAGGAGTGGACAGATAGGCCGCAGAGAACCAGAGGTGGGTTTCTGGACTCGGAGCAGCGGTGAGTCGCGAGGGAACAGCGGGGCAGACAGAAATAGCTGGCCAGCCGCGCCCTTGGCGCTCGGCTAGGTTCACGGCCGGTTGGCGCATGTGCCTCCCTCTGAGCCTGGCGCCGTGTCTCTGCCCTCCCTCCCTCCCTCCCGCCCTCACACTCCACTCGTACTCCTTCGTATACACCCACAGCTGGGCACAAACTGCAACACTGCGAAGGCAGCATGCAACGAACGTCTAACTGGAGTGACATACCGGGACGTTACAATTACACTACTGGCCATTAAACTTGCTGCACCACGAAGATGACGTGCTACCGACGCGAAATTTAACCGACAGGAAGAAGATGCTGTGATACGCAAGTGATTACCTTTTCAGAGCATTCACACAAGGTTGGCGCCGGTGGCGACACCTACAACGCGCTGACATGAGGAAAGTTTCCAATCGATTTCTCATACAAAAACAGCAGTTGACCGGCCTTGCCTGGTGAAACGTTGTTGTGATTCCTCGTGTAAGGAGGACAAATGCGTACCATCACGTTTCCGACTTTGATAAAGGTCGGATTGTAGCCTATCGCGATTGCGGTTTATCGTATCGCGACATTCCTGCTCGCGTTGGTCGAGATCCAATGACTGTTAGCACAATATGGAATCGGTGGGTTCAGGAGGGTAATACGGAACGCCGTGCTGGATCCCGACGGCCTCGTATCACTAGCAGTCGACATGACATTGCTACTCGCGTTGGTAGAGATCCAATGACTGTTAGCAGAACATGGAATGGGTGGCTTCAAATGGCTCTGAGCACTATGGGACTTAACATCTACGGTCATCAGTCCCCTAGAATTTAGAACTACTTAAACCTAACTAAGCTAAGGACATCACACAACACCCAGTCATCACGAGGCAGAGAGAAAATCCCTGACGAACGGGTGGGTTCAGCAGGGTAATACGGAACGCCGTGCTGGATCCCAACGGCCTCGTATCACTAGCAGTCGAGGTGACAGGCATCTTATCCGCACGGCTGTAACGGATCGTGCAGCCACGTCTCGATCCCTGAGTCAACAAATGGGGACGTCTGCAAGACAGCAACGCTCTACAGGAACTGTTCGAAGACGTTTGCAGCAGCACGGACTATCAGCTCGGAGACCGTGGCAGCGGTTACCCTTGACGCTGCATTACAGACAGGAGCGCCTGCGATGGTGTACTCGACGACGAACCTGGGTGCACGAATGGCAAAACGTCATTTTTTTCGGATGAATCCAGGTTCTGTTTATAGCATCGTGATGGTCGGATCCGTGTTTGGCGACATCACGGTGAACGCACATTGGAAGCGTGTATTCGTCATCCCCATACTGGCGTATCGCCTGGCGTCATGGTATGGGGTGGCGTTGGTTACACGTCTCGGTCACCTCTTGTTCACATTGACGGCACTTTGAACAGTGGACGTTACATTTCAGATGTGTTACGACCCGTGCCTCTACCCTTCATTCGATCCCTGCGAAACCCTACATTTCAGCAGGATAATGCACGACCGCATGTTGCAGGTCCTGTACTGGTCTTTCTGGATACAGAAAATGTTCGACTTCTGCCCTGGCCAGCACATTCTCCAGATCTCTCACCAATTGAAAATGTCTGGTCAGTGGTGGCCGAGCAACTGGCTCGTCACAATACGCCAGTCACTACTCTTGATGAACTGTGGTATCGTGTTGAAGCTGCATGGGCAGCTGTACCTGTACACGCCATCCAAGCTCTGACTCAATGCCCAGGCGTATCAAGGCCGTTATTACGGCCAGAGGTGGTTGTGCTGGATACTGATTTCTCAGGATCTATGCACCCAAATTGCGTGAAAATCTAGTCACATGTCAGTCCTAGTATAATATATTTGTCCAATGAATACCCATTTATCATCTGCATTTCTTCTTGGTGTAGCAGTTTTAATGTCCAGTATTGTAGTACAGTGCGCGACCGCATAGAACAGTGTAGTTGGAGGAGCTCTCGGAACGAGACGATATTTGGCGAATGGACTAGCCTGCCCGTTTGCCCAACAAACTCCGTCGACCTCGTGTGCACCAAAGACCATCCAGCAGCTGGTGGAGGAACGGAACGCCCTACCACAAGACCTTCTTGCCATCATGGGAACACGTTGTCTCATGATCACACACACTATTAACAACGATGTCCTGCCTTCTGTAATGTCCAGGTAACATCATGAATGGCGGTGACTTGAGTGTAATTATTATCTTTGAATGAAAGTGTTGTTTCTGTTCGTCTCATTCCATATCAACCTGGCGAACAGTGGATAGGCCTTGATAAACTGAACACAGATCAATTGAGAAAACAGGAAGAAGTTGTGTGGAACTATGAAAAAATAAGCAAAATATACAAACTGAGTACTCAATACGTTACATATGCAACATCATGACAACGTGAACACAGGAGCGCTGTGGTCCCGTGGTAGCGTGAGCAGTTGCGGAACAAGAGGTCCTTGGTTCAAGTCTTCCCTCGACTGAAAATTTTACTTTCTTTATTTTTGCATAGTTATTATCTGTCCGTTCGTTCATTGACCTCTCTGTTCACTGTAATAAGTTTAGTGTGTGTGTTTTGCGACCGCACCGCAAAACCGTGCGATTAGTAGACGAAAGGACGTGCCTCTCCAATGCGAACAGAAAACATTTGATCGCAAGGTCATAGGTCAACCGATTCCTCCACAGGAAAACACATCTGATATATTCTATACAACACTGGTGACGGCATGTGCGTCACATGAGAGGAATATGTTGTCGACCCACCTAACTTGTACACTTGGCGAATGGGTAAAAAGATTCTTCTACCTTGCCCGATTTAGGTTTTCTTGTGGATGTGATAATCACTCCCAAAAAAGTGATGAAAACATAAGAGTTTGGCACATAAACTGAAAATAAAAAATTTAACTCTTTACTCGATGGAAGATTTGAACCAAGAACCTTTCGTTCCGCAGCTGCTCACGTTACCACGAGACCACAGCGCTCCTTAGCACCCAGTTCCCTTGATGTTGCATATCTTTCCATGGACTACGCAGTTCGTATATTTTGCTTATTTTTTTTATAGTTCCACACAACTTCTTCCTGTTTTCTCGATTGATCTGTGTTCAGTTTTTCAAGGCCTATCCACTGTGCCAACTTATAACTAAATCTGAGGGGGGTGCGATGGGGAGGTTCCCTTGTGAGAAGTTTGTTGGCTGTCAAAAGGTAACATGTTGGGAAGATTATAGAAACTCAGAGCAGAGGTTGTTTCTGGGTGACTTACTACAGCAGTTTTCTGATCTGACGTGTCAGACACATTTTGCTTATCCTGTGGATATTTTCACACTCTTCAGTAAGTTGAACTTGCGATTACGGGGTTCCGCAAACAGATAATTAGACCGTATGGAAAATACATTTATCTTTCAAGATAATCTTCGTGGCTCTATTTGTAACCTCCAATTATAGACAGGTCAAACTGGTGCGAACAGTTACTCCGCGTTCGCGACATAAAAAGTATTTGTTGGTCCTGACACGTGTGACACGATTAGGGCACACGTACAGGAAAACATCAAAGCCAACTGCAAATCTTGCTTTATGAATTCAATCATTACTTCTCAAAATGTAACAAAACAGAAGCAGAGGTTGACCAATAACTGATTAGCAATCCTTTCAGCACTTAGACGCTGGAGAAGCTGCAGAAGAAATCCAGACAGAGCTCACTGAATTCCAAAATGGTGTAAACTGCAGAGATGCTTTCGATTCTGATTCTGTTGAGCACTTTTGGTGTAAAAAAGCAATGTCATATACAAATTTCGAGAAATCGCGTTGTGCTATCTTATGCCTTTCTCCACAATTCGTTTATGTGAACAACGTTTTTCTGTTTTAACGGTATTCAAAAACAAGTCCAGAAATCGACTGAATGTGAGTAATGCTACGAATTTAGCTTGAAGTAAAGATAGTAGCCCTTGGATTGCCGCACTTGTGCAGAATATACACGGTCAAAAATCACAATGGTGCAAACTGAAGCCGGCTTGTGTGGCCGAGCGGTTCTAGGCGCTACAGTCTGGAACCGAGCGACCGCTACGTCGCAGGTTCGAACCCTGCCGCGGGCATGGATGTGTGTGATGTCCTTAGGTTAGTTAGGTTTAAATAGTTCTAAGTTCTAGGGGACATGACCTCGGAAGTTAAGTCCCATAGTGCTCAGAGCCATTTGAACTGTGGTGTCACCGCCAGACACCACACTTGCTAGGTGGTAGCTTTAAATCGGCCGCGGTCCATTAGTACATGTCGGACCCGCGTGTCGCCACTGTCAGGGATCGCAGACCGAGCGCCACCACAAGGCAGGCCTCGAGATACGGACTAGCACTCGCCCCAGTTGTACGGACGACGTAGCTGGCGACTACACTGACGAAGCCTCGCTCCTTTGCCGAGCAGATAGTTAGAATAGCCTTCAGCTAAGTCAATGGCTACGACCTAGCAAGGCGCCATTAGTAACATTGCATGTATCTAAAGAGTCTCACTTGTATCGTCAATAGCGATGTAACAAGGATGGATTAAAGTTAAGTATTCCAGAAGCTACGTACTTTTCTTTATAGCATTCATTACGTATCCTGTTTCAGACCTCACGCCATCCTGCTTTAGCTTAGCGCGTGCCTTTCGGCTTCCTCTCATTGTGTCTAGGCTGTCTTGTCTAGACACAACATGAACCATTTGCAAACCGAATTTAATTTTCTACAAAATATGTTGTATGTTCTATTACAATACGTCTGTTAATGCATAGCAATTTTGAGTTTAATGAGTGTGTTAAAAGTTGTGATTAAAGTTTATTTTTAGACTGGCACAGCCCATTTTCCATGGAACTTGTGGTACCTGCCAACAAGATAGAAATCAAAGCGGTCCCTGATGAAGAAAAAAAATCTTATTTACTTACAATGGTCCCTTAGGTATGAAAAGCTGCGAAAAATTGGGCTCAAAGCTATCCGCAATACGGCCTAGTAACTAACAGAGTCGTATTTTAAACCTTAAAGAACAATAGCTTCCTCCAAATTGTAATTCGTCACCAACTGGTTCAAAAGCTGATCATTCAAGGAGGCAGCAACCAAAATTCAGGTACCAGTTACGACTTAAAGTAAAAATCTCAATCAAAAATCAATCTCTCTCTCTCTCTCTCCAAACACATATAAATATTCATATTCGTTCTAAGGCATCAAGGGAGGGCAGTGTGGAGGGTAAAAATCGTAGAGGGAGACCAAGAGATGAATACACTAAGCAGATTCAGACGGACGTAGGTTGTAGTAAGTACTGGGAGATGAAGGAGCTTGCACAGGATAGAGTAGCATGGGAGCTGCATCAAACCAGCCTCAGGACTGAAGACCACAACAACAACAAAGATAAAAGTCATTTTATAATCCTAACAGAAGTCGTAAGAACTGAGGTAGAGGATGCATTTGCCTATTGTTCATTCAAGCATGTTCTAAAAATCGAAAGAAGACCCGAATGGCCAAATTACAGACAGTAATACGTCCCTTTGATGCAGTTCACACTGACGTGCTATTCTTAACCGAGCATTTTATTTCTGATGATGGTGCATAAGGCATTAAAGTCAATCGTATGTTAATAAAAAATACTTAGCGATCGAACGGAAAATTTTTTATTCTATTACTGACAGTACTATGGTCGTTACACCTCAGTGACGATGTCCTCATTTCAAGAATTTATACAAGTATTTAAATATAAATTGTGAAAAAGCTTTTTTCTTCCCAACGTCTGCTGCATAAGCGAATTATTAACTACAGGAAAGCATTCCGTTGAAAGACTTTTATTCGGGAAGCTGCAGGTTATCTGCTGCAAAAATAAATCACACTCTTATCTCATATTACGAGGGCAGTTCAATAAGTAATGCAACACATTTTTCTTCTCGGCCAATTTTGGTTGAAAAAACCGATAATTTCTTGTGGAATATTTTCAAACATTCCCGCTTCGTCTCGTATAGTTTCATTGACTTCCAACAGGTGGCAGCGCTGTACGGAGCTGTTAAAATGGCGTTTGTAATGGATGTGTGTTGCAAACAACGGGCAGTGATCGAGTTTCTTTTGGCGGAAAACCAGGGCATCTCAGATATTCATAGGCGCTTGCAGAATGTCTATGGTGATCTGGCAGTGGACAAAAGCACGGTGAGTCGTTGGGCAAAGCGTGTGTCATCATCGCCGCAAGGTCAAGCAAGACTGTCTGATCTCCCGCGTGCGGGCCGGCCGTGCACAGCTGTGACTCCTGCAATGGCGGAGCGTGCGAACACACTCGTTCGAGATGATCGACGGATCACCATCAAACAACTCAGTGCTCAACTTGACATCTCTGTTGGTAGTGCTGTCACAATTGTTCACTAGCTGGGATATTTAAAGGTTTGTTCCCGCTGGGTCCCTCGTTGTCTAACCGAACACCATAAAGAGCAAAGGAGAACCATCTGTGCGGAATTGCTTGCTCGTCATGTGGCTGAGGGTGACAATTTCTTGTCAAAGAATGTTACAGGCGATGAAACATGGGTTCATCACTTCGAACCTGAAACAAAATGGCAATCAATGGAGTGGCGCCACACCCACTCCCCTACCAAGAAAAAGTTTAAAGCCATACCCTCAGCCGGTAAAGTCATGGTTACAGTCTTCTGGGACGCCGAAGGGGTTATTCTGTTCGATGTCCTTCCCCACGGTCAAACAATCAACTCTGAAGTGTATTGTACTACTCTTCAGAAATTGAAGAAACGACTTCAGCGTGTTCGTAGGCACAAAAATCTGAACGAACGTCTCCTTCTTCATGACAACGCAAGACCTCACACAAGTCTTCGCACCCGAGAGGAGCTCACAAAACTTCAGTGGACTGTTCTTCCTCATGCACCCTACAGCCCCGATCTCGCACCGTCGGATTTCCACATGTTTGGCCCAATGAAGGACGCAATCCGTGGGAGGCACTACGCGGATGATGAAGAAGTTATTGATGCAGTACGACGTTGTCTCCGACATCGACCAGTGGAATGGTACCGTGCAGGCATACAGGCCCTCATTTCAAGGTGGCGTAAGGCCGTAGCATTGAATGGAGATTACGTTGAAAAATAGTGTTGTGTAGCTAAAAGATTGGGGAATAACCTGGTGTATTTCAATGCTGAATAAAACAACCCCTGTTTCAGAAAAAAATGTGTTGCATTACTTATTGAACTGCCCTCGTAAATGAAGTCCCTTTGTGTAATGTATCGTAACATCTAAACGTTTTATATGCATCCATATTTAAGCAAGGATTTTTATGGTGAAACGTATTTTTACCGGGAGGGCCGTAACTAGCAGCATTTAACTGACCTATGTATCTCCTTAAACACGCTACCGATTGGTGCTGCGACGCAGTACAGAATTTTTCAACGTGTAAGTGTTTCGTTATTTTTCTTTAATACATATCTTTAGCTGACAATGAATGAAGCGATTCCAGTAAAGATGAGAGGATACGTGATAGGAGAAATCAACAGCGCATAGCGTTTGTTTTTACGAGCACATAGAACATTAACTGTTTTAAAACTATGTGGAATATTTTTTAAAGCACTGTAATCTTTGGACTCATCAATTAAAGCTATTTTTTAAAATGTTCTTTCTTATGCGATGGTGCATACAATTGCGGATAAAGGTATTAGGAATACTTTACATTCTCATCTGAAAACAGGTGGGACGTATTAATAATTGTTACTAGTGAAAATTACTTTTTACCCTGCTCCGCATTGTATGTACGGCATACATACATAATACACACCAAAGAACACTCTCTTTTGTAATTCACTATGTATATGTTAACCACGAATGCTTAAAACTTATAAAGAAAAGTGCGTTGAATAGAAAGAGAATGAAGATTGCTACGATTCTTCCGAAATTGCAATTAGATGGACCAGTCACAAAGCAGCGATCACGCGGCATCATAACGAAGCGTTTCGAATATGCAGCGAACATTGCCTGCAACAAACGTCGGACTACAGTATACATACCATTTACAAACGAGTTTTTAAGAGTTTTACTAGTAGACTGTGATATGAGTGGTTTCACCTCGTCGTGAATCATAGTGCATGTGACTTGCGGATCATTGACCTAACGATAGCTACATTGCCGTATTAGAAGTAACTTGGTAGTTAATTTATGAAGATGACAGTGACTTAGGGCGCAAGAGTTCAAATTGAACTACGTTCGAGCGCCTGGTCTTACCTTACGATGAGCTGGTCGGGTGTAGATTCCGACGTCGCTTCGGCCAGGCCAGGCAACACGAGCTCCGAACTCCGAACACGAGTTGTCATACAGGTAGTACTGCAGTTTGCTGTAACCGTAGGCCACCGTATCGTAAAAGTAAAACACAAAGAAACACGCGCATCGCACATTCGATTCCCGGTTGCACACGATACGAATATTTCGGCTTTTCCACGTAACGCTCCGTGCGGCGAATTTCGAACGCGATCGCGACCTTGAAACTGCGCAGGCGCATGACCGATTTGCAGGTTAAGCGTGTTGTGATCGCGGAGGGGACAGTTGAATGTGGCCTTCTCAAGGTCACACCCACCAACGGCCGAGAATGCGCATCTGTTACGCGTGACGGTTACCGCTCGAACGATCCGCCCCCGTTTTAGCTGAGTGGTCAACGCGGCGGAATGCAACGGCAAGGGGCCCGGGTTCGATTCCCGGCTAGGGCAGGAGATTTTCTCCGCTGAGTGTGTGTGTGTGTTGTGTTCCCCTCATCATGACTGCATCCCTATCTCCGACGCGCAAGTCGCCCAATGTGGCGTCGAATGCAATAAGTACTTGCCCTCGGAGGCCGAACGCTCATTTCCATTTTCACCGCTTGAACAATCGGTTTTCGGTTATATCGCTCTCTTTGCTTTGTTTCCAACGCTAGTAGATAGCGTCGGAAGTTCCATGCGGCTTTTCGCGGATGATGCAGTAGTATACAGAGAAGTTGAGCATTAGAAAGTTGCAGCGAAATGCTGGAATATCTGCAGCGGACAGGCACTTGGTGCAGGGAGTGGCAACTGACCCTTAACATGTATTACGAATAAATAGAAAGAAGGATCCTTTATTGTATGATTATATGATACCGGAACAAACACTGGTACCAGTTAGTTCTGTAAAATATCTGGGAGTATTCGTACGGAACGATTTGAAGTGGAATGTTCATATAAAATTAATTGTTGGTAAGGCGGGTGCCAAGTAGAGATTGGGCTCTGAGCACTATGGGACTTAACTGCTGTGGTCATCAGTCGCCGAGAACTTAGAACTACTTAAACCTAACTAACCTAAGGACATCCGTCCGTTCGTTCATTGACGTCTCTGTTCAGTGTAATAAGTTTAGTGTCTGTTGTAACGTTGCTACTTTAATTTTGCTATGATGAAAGCGGTACTGACTGACAATAAAACCGGGTTAAAAGCTGTGGGGTGTCTGGGGAGAAGTTAACCGTGCATTACTGCGCAACTGTTTCATCAGGTAACTAGTCTAGGTTTACCACATTACCAATCAGACTAACATTGATTATAATCTTTTACAGTCATACAACAACCGGTAATATATATATATATATATATATATATATATATATATATATATATATATATATATATATATAGATATAGGAGAATTTAAATAAAAAGAAAGAAATCAGTTTATATTTGGAAATTTATTTTAAGATTGTTCATTGAAATTTCAGCATATTATACATGAGTTATAACTGAGCTGGTGCCTTGTTTAAGGATTGTAAAAATGTGAGATTTTAATCTTACGGAACACATCAAATATGGAGCCAAGATTGGGAGACTGCATACAACCCTGCATTCACAAAACAACACCCAAAGAACGTTGAAACATAAGCAAGAAGAAATTAACCACAACCAACAGATTCAGTTTTCACCCAAAGAAATTACGTTCGTAACACAATCCTGTCCGTCATGTAATTACCACACACTGGTATACTAAATTCATATTAACTCTTTGTGAAATCTTCCCAAAAAGAATAGCTGAGGGCTACTTTGATGATTACACCACATGCTCCACGTGGTCAACTTGGTTTACAGAAAGCGTATAACTCCACAGTAATTTTGATAATTAAAATAAATTCGATCGAAAAGCAATTGACAAAAGAAAAACCTTGAACTGGTTACTAATGTCTTACTATTAACCTGATGGGTCAAACAGTTATATAAGCACGTGGTACTGGTCTCGCAAAGTACACTCCACGTGGGTTGAACATAAAGAAAAGCATAAAGAAAAGTTGCTATATTGTAAATTATTGTCAAGACGAGACGTTATAATCACACAAGCATTCACATATAAGATTGATGAACTTACTTAGAGTTACTGATCAACACGTGGTTCCACTTTACTCACAAAGTAATGACAAAGCAACTACCGCAAAATAATCTGAACTTCACACGAGAATTACACTCCGCTGCAATTTAAAATAGCATTAGATATTTTAGAGCTAAATCTGAAATCAAGGTGATTTAATTTTCAGTTAGGCTGAACTTAAGAAATCCATTGTCCTACAGACTTAGCGGACACGCGCTTAGCCGGAGATCTTACCACTTCAGACGCTCGCCATGGTCCCACAGCAACTGCCTACTACCGAGCGTGCTTCCTGAGGGTGGCTCACAAAGACAAACGGAAGGGGCCAGAGGGGCAGCTTCCTATACCAACATGACAACGGACGGACAGAACCATACTAAGGATAGAAACCTCTCTGCTTTAAGAAAGCGTAGCTACCTGTTCCGACGTTGGTCCTACTGTTCTCTAGCAGACAGCCTTGTCTGCTACCCTCAAGCATGCAACTACAAATACATTTGATCATTCATCCTCTCACACAGAAGGGAAGGGGGATGACAGTATCTTATCATATACAGTATATAACAGAAAGCGGATGTAGGTTCCGTATGAGACTGTGTGACATGAATTACATATAAACTGTGTTTTAAAGTGTAGTAGTGTGACAGATCGTTCTTGTTTACGTGTAAAGGTAACACGTTCCACTACTCAGTCTCCTCCCAGATAGTCAGAAACGCCACAGTAAATTTAGAAGAGGAATTTATTCCATAAATGACAACAGATTTAAGAAATCAAACATGAAAGGAATCCAACAGAGACCTTTCACTGTGTTTTGCGACCGCACCATAAAACCGTGCGATTAGTAGGCGAAAGGACGTGCCTCTCCAATGGGAACCGAAAACATTTGATTGCAAGGTCATAGGTCAACCGATTCCTCCACAGGAAAACACGTCTGATATATTCTATACGACAATGGTGACGGCACGTGCGTCACATGACAGGAATATGTTGTCGACCCACCTGACTTGTACACTTGGCGAATGGGTAAAAAGATTCTTCTACCTTGCCCGATTTAGGTTTTCTTGTGGATGTGATAATCACTCCCAAAAAAGTGATGAAAACATAAGAGTTTGTCACATAAACTGCAACAAATTAATGCAACAGTTTCACAGTCGCACAGTTTTCCCTGTGCTCTGTCAAGACATACGTTTTTAACGTTTTCAAGTCCTGCATGTGTCCAAGCAAACCTGAACATGTCCTGGAATTTTGGAGAGCGAAGTTGATCATGTTTGAATGCATGAACTTTGATAATTGTCTGAAAATAAAAAATTAAAACTTTCCGCATGAGGTAGGATTGAACCACGGACCTCTCGTTCCGTAGCTGCTCATGCTAACCACGGGACCACGACGCTCCATATTTCCCAGGTTTCTTAATGTTGCATATGTTACACACGGACTACTCATTTTGTATATTTTGCTTATTTTTTTCATAGTTCCATACAACTTCTTCCTGTTTTCTCGATTGATCTGTGTTCAGTTTTTCAAGGCCTATCCACTGTGCCAACTTATGACTAAATGTGAGGGGGGTGCGATGGGGAGGTTCCCTTGTGAGAAACGTAAAATTGAAAAATTTTGTCCCCCTCGGTTTCAAGATACGTAGAATCAAAATATTAACTGAAATAGATAGGTAAAAGGAAACAGTCCGTCCACCGTTCGCTGCTTTTCTCGAAAAGTCACGGGTGATTGAATACTACAAAAGATCAGCAATATTCTCGTAATTTTTTGAAATCCTTCTCAGAAATCACGTTGTAATCGAGGATCATACCACTATATGGACATTACGAATAGTCAGTGGTAAAGGGTGAAAACTGAGGTTAGAGAACTATTTATCGTGTTAATTTGTCCGTTTTTCGAGGGCTACAAGCAGCTAAAGGCATATTACGTACACACAGACAACAGATCAACTATTTTCTATTCTTATCGTCAACTGTGAATGAATTGTTAAGTTTTAAATTTTCTCCTCGTATGACGCCGCAAGTTTACTGTGGCTCTCCCGTTTTTAATATTTTAAAGCAAATGGAGCATTTTGCTTCATCAGTACCGCACTTCGTAAAATACTTCCAGACTAGGGATGGCGCCGTTCTGTGATACAAGGGATGTCCAACAACACCAGCGAAAAACTGCCATATAGACCAGAAGGGGAAAAGTCTTGCACACTGCAAGTAGGTACGTACCATCTAATAGGCCACGCCACATGGTAACGGTTACAGTATTGTCTGAACAAGGCCTACTAAAACTTCCTGGCAGATTCAAACTGTGGGCCGGCCGGTGTGGCCGAGCGGTTTCTAGGCGCTTCAGTTAATTAGGTTTAAGTAGTTCTAAGTTCTAGGGGACTGATGACCTCAGATGTTAAGTCCCATAGTGCTCAGATCCATTTGAACCATTAAAACTGTGTGTCGGACCGAACCTCGAACTCGGGACCTTTGCCTTTCGCGGGCAAGCGCTCTACCAACTCACGCCCCGTCCTCACAGCTTTACTTCTGCCAGTACCTCTTCTCCTACCTTCCAAACTTCACAGAAGCTCTCCTGCGACCCTTGCAGAACTAGCACTCTTAAAAGAGAGGATATTACGTAGACATGGCAGGGTGAAGATCTCATTCTGGAAATATCACCCAGGCTGTGGCTAAGCCATGTCTCCGCTATATCCTTTCTTTCAGGAGTGCTAGTTCTGCAAGGTTCGCAGGGGAGCTTCTGTGAAGTTTGGAATGTAGGAGACGAGGTACTGGCAGAAGAGAAGCTGTGAGGACGGGGCGTGAGTCGTGCTTGGGTAGCTCAGTTGGTCAGTCCGCCTTTCGCCGCGGAGCAGCTCGGACTTGTTTACGTCTCGGCTGCGAACGGTCGCGGAAGAAGCGGTGTTTACACCGTCGTCACTCGCGTGTGTTACTGTTTGAATCGAACGCAGTGGCACACAATTTCCGAAAAACCACGATGCAGTTCACGTTCTGTAACGAGTATGCAAGACCGAAGGCTTTCGAAATCGAACGTTTCTTGAGGGACGAAGTGCATCTTAATTACACGGAGATTATTGGAATTCATTTATCAATCGTGAGCAGCACTCTTTACGTAAAGATGATTGACGACGCAGCATGTGATAGGATCATTGAAGCCGCCAAACGAGGATTCCAGTTCCGACACTCCGATGGTCATATTGGCGAAGTTTTAGTCGCTCATTCGGGCCTGGGCGTGCGTACGATTCGAATCTTCGAGCTGCCTTTCGAGGTACCCGAATCATTGGTCACTGAATCACTCCAGCCATATGGCACAGTTATTAGTCATACGGCCGAACGCTGGGCAAGTTTTAGCACGTATCCAGTGCTCAATGGTGTCCGACAGGTGCGAATTGCCCTTACGAAACATGTGCCATCGTACATAAACATCGGCGGCTGTAGAGCTATTGTCATCTATGATGGACAGCCCCGGACATGCTCCGGGTGTGGTGGTGAAGGACATCTTCGATCTCCGTGTATGCAAAGGAGACTCGTGCAACTCCCCAGCGGAGACCTCCGGAATCCGACCACACCAACGTCACTGCCGATGACCTACGTGACGGCACTTTGCGGGGAGGTGACGCCGAGGTCGGAGCGCACCATCGAACCGACGCCGCAGTTGATTGAGGCGCCTTCGGACGCCACTGAAGAAGGAATGGCTCCGACCAACCTCCAATCTCAGACACTACAGGTGGCGCAGAAAGAGGATGAGAGCATCACAATAGGCATGGAAGCTGAAGTAGAACGGCCCCAGGGCATTGTGGCGGCGGCGGGAACGCAGGAGATGCAAGATGCGCCAACACCAGAGGCCGAGGTTAGGGCCCGCAAACAACGCTCGCCAAAGCGCCGCAAGAAGCGCCGACTAAACTCTGCGGAGACGCTCCCTTCTCTTCTAGGGAGCCCAGACGAGTCTAACACTATGGACCTGTCTGACATGGAACCACAAGCTTCGGATGTCGCAGATCATATGAATTCGGACAGTGAAATGATGTCATATCATTCAGACGACGCATCCGCTCAGGGGCCTGCTACCCCTTCGGCGGTGGAATCTACAGCTGCGAAAGAACAACAGATGTCACACATCAATGCCGCAAAGGAAAATTTGGAGCACACCAATAGTATCAGCTGGTATGAGCAGGACGACGACATCACCGATGCGGACCATTCTATTGGCGGGGCCTTGCATCCGTCCGCATCTCAAGAAACCTAATGCCGCAGGGACACGTTCCTCGGGCGACCCTCGGCGGATGTGCAAAGGGACTATCGACACGGTGAAACTTTGTCATTCTAACATCATGTGGAGATGACAGCTACTCGACCCCAGGCATACAGAATAGGGACAGTGAATGTAAATACCATTAGATCGCCCGCGAAACAGCAGTTGTTTAGGGACATGATATACGCGTCGGATGTGGATATACTGATGGTGCAGGAAATTTACATTCCTGAGTTCCAGGAAGTACATGGATACATCTCCTACACCACGCCGCACTCGAACAACGACAGTGGAACGGCGATATTGGTCCGGGACGAGATTCCGGTCCGAGACCTGGCTTATCTACCTTCGGCTCGAGGACTGGCGATAACTGTTAATGGAATTCGCATTCTCAATGTTTACGCCCCTTCCGGCACAGACAACAGACGGGCGCGTGCGAGATATTATTCAGAAGAGATTGTGCCCTTATTTACCGGCAGATTCGATCATTTCATTATAGGTGGTGACTTCAATTGTGTTTTAGCCCAAAAAGACCAGACACCACATTACAATACCTGTCGTGAATTGCATGTGCTATGCCGGGATCTGGAGTTAAGCGACACCTGGGACATGATTCATAGGAACCGTGAGGGATATACTTTTTTTACTAGTCACTCGGCGAGCAGACTCGATCGAATATATGTTTCGGTTGGCCTACAGGATAAGGTGGTCGACGCGGAACGATGGTCTGCGGCATTTACTGATCATCTGGCTTACATTTGTACCATGTCACTCCCTAGGCAAAGTGTGTGGAGAAGCCGCGGGACATGGAAGCTCAATTCGTCCCTTTTGGCGGACCCCGAATGTCGTCAGAGAGTCGAGGAGGTATGGGCCACATGTCAACGCCGTCTACCAACGTATACCTCCGTGCTTCAATGGTGGCTCGAGTGCACTAAGCCGGCAATAAGAAGAGCTCTAATACAGTATGGTCGGGATAAGGCGAGATGGCAGAGAGACACTCTTGATTATTATTACACCATGCTTCGTGAGCTGTCCTTCCAGGTGCCGTCGGCAGAACATCATGTGGAAGTTCATCGTGTCAAGGCACAAATCCTATCGATCAAGCGACGACGACTGGGTGGCATCCCAATACGGGCGAGATGTCTTGACACCATCACTGGGGAACGTACCTCGATGCACCATGTGTCGCGGGAACATAAGCGTTACCGCCGGGCATTGGTAACAGTGCTCCACGGTTTAGATGGCCGTCAACTGACAACACAACAGGACATTGCAAAAGAATTTTTTGAGCATTTCCGCCATCTCTATGCCGGTACACCGACAGACCGTCTGGTGGGGGAAGAGATACTTCAACATCTGCAAGCGACACTGACAGAGACGGATAAGGCAGCGCTTATGGAGCCACTCACAGAAGACGATATAAAGGTGGCACTCACAAAAGGAGCGGCCCATAAATCACCGGGGCCAGATGGGATTACGCTAGAGTTTTATCGAGAATTCGTGGACATGATGATGCCACAGTTGGTGTCGATGTACAACGAGGCGATGAGTCCGAACATGCGCCTACCGTCGGATTTTGTGACGGGCTTTCTTCTTGCCATCCCGAAGATGGCGGGGAGTCGCAGTGTTAATCAATATCGGCGTCTCACTATGCTAAACACCGATTATAAAATTTTTGCACGGCTACTAGCGTCTCGTCTCAAGCTGGCGATATCCAAGACAATATCCCCTGATCAGGCTTGCCTAGGGGTGCGAAGCAACATCTCCTCGGCGTTAAGTGAATACCGTGACGTTATCGCCCTTGCGGAAACTTGTAAAATGCGAACAGCGATGATATCTGTGGACTTCGATCGTGCGTTCGACAGGATAAACCATGACTTCTTGGCGTCAGTCATGAGCCGAATGGAGATTCCACCTGTTTTCATCTCCATCATTATGAGGCTAATAAGAGGGGCTACATCGAAGGCGATTGTAAACGGTCGGGAAGCAGGCTCGGTTCCTATTAACAGCTCCGTCCAACAAGGGTGCCCACTCTCCATGATGCTGTTTGCGATAGCGCTTGAGCCGCTGATGCGTGTTATGAGGCACTCACTTACTGGGATAGCGCTTAATGAGACCTCTTTCGTTTGTCGCGCATATGCGGACGACCTGATCCTTCTTGTCAGATCAGGTCATGAAGTGCATCAGGCTGTTGAATATCTAGACTCTTACGGGACGGCAGCAGGCAGTGTCATTAACATGACGAAATCCAAAATTATGCACATTGGACGGGGTCTGGAAGACGTACCGGGACCGTTTCAGACGGTGGAATCGCTGAGATGTCTGGGGATCACATTTACCCGTTCACTACGGCGGTCAGCGGCGGCGAGTTCTCGGCGGCTTCTGCAAAATGTTCGTCTGGCGATACGGAACAACTCACTGAGAGCCTTTGACATGATCCAGCGTGTGACATACACTAACGTTCACATAGCGTCACGACTGCCCCATTTAGCGCAGATCCTACCAATACCGAAGGGTACTGCAGACCGCCTCATGGCTGCCTTCGGTTACTATGTTAGTACTGGGATGTTATTTAAGATCACATATGACACGTTAACGCTACAATTCCGGAACGGTGGCCTCAACCTCACAAACGTGCGAAACAGAGCTCTGGCGCTTTACATGCGAGCGATGATACGAAATTGGCAACAACGAAAGCACACCATAACGTCAGCTCTGATAGAAGCACTTGTTCCGCCTTCGTACGAACCCCCTATTGCGGTGGGCAATATTTCGCCTTCTCTTGCACACATTGCCTCATTTCTTGTTGATTACAGTTATGTTCGTCTGAAAGTACCTTCGACGAGAATACCCACGACTCGGGAGATCTATAGGTGCTTGATGGATCACCATGCCCGCAACGTCATGGAATTCAAATACCCGTCGAGAACGTAGAACCACATTTGGTGTGCAGTGCATACTCCATTACTGTCAACAGCAGCGAGATCGATGTGGTACATTCTTATAAATCGTAAACTTGTGACCATGAGTCGATTACATACAATTCATATGGTCGATTCTCCTCTTTGCACAAACTGTGGCCTGTTAGCAACGGAAGAACATGGTTTAGCGTGTGGCGCAGCGAGGGACGTCTGGATGCTGACGCGTCGAATATTGGCCTTCCTTCGGCGCACTAACTACACAGAAATCACATCGGATGTACTTTTTCTACCGGACAAGACCTTTTTTCCCAAACAAAAGACGTATGCGGTCAATTGGATCGCTGGACATGCGACGAAATATTTGTATTCGTACGATATTAAGTCCGTGATGGATTATTGGATGTATTTACAAGAACAACACGAGCTCATACGGAGTCATACGAAATACAGGACTTACTTTTCCAATTTTTTAGGAAGTGTTTTTCACAATCCGCCCGACAGCTGGGGTGTCCCAGAACTGAGAAGACTCCTGCAGCAGAACGACTAGAGACAATACTGCGCGGTTCAGTTATATTGGTATACAGCACACTGAGAAGAAAACTGGCCCCTACATGGTCGACGCAGGAGAAATACACAAATATATGCCGCCCACAAAGGCAGAAATGGTCAAGATTATATGGCTGTCTGCCAGATTTATGATGCGACACCGTGTGCTGCAGGGATTGTGATGCAGATGATAACTTCATTTTCACTCCCGCCCGTGACTGGGATTGTCATTACTTTATTCATGTTACAAAAAAAAAGGGCGGCCTTTACGTTGATTTTCTGGTTTACAAATTGTTTTTGCTTTGTTTTTGCTGTCTCGATCCTTTTCTTATCCCTACGATAGTACAATTGTACGAATAAAGATTGTTTGTTTACCCTGCCTTCCTGCTCCCAAAAATAAGATAAAAAAATCCGCTTGGAAAACGATTTTTTTTTATTATCACCTTCATTTAACTTGTATGTAAATCTTATTTATGTATTTGTATAAAAAAAGCGGTTCTAAAAAAAAAAAAAAGTTGGTAGAGCACTTGCCCACAAAAGGCAAATGTCCCGAGTTCGAGTCTCGGTCGGGCACACAGTTTTAATCTGCCAGGTAGTTTCATATCAGCGCACACCCCGCTACAGAGTGAAAATCTCATTCTGGAAGGCGGGACTAATTCTTCTGCCAAGTGTTTGTTGCTGGTTTCTGTCGGAATTGTTATTTAAATAACACTGACCGCTTGTACCATTTTATAATGTAAAGCAATATTTCACTGCAATGGGAACTTTACGAATAAAAATTACCCGGTTTTTTTTAAAGAGTTATTTGAAAAAAAAAAAAGAAATTTCAGCAGTACCGCTATGGATAATTGACATTTCGGTTGTTTTATCCGGTTATTAGTAAATAATAAAAAAACACCGCTTGTAACTGAGGCAAGACAGATACCGAAAAATAGCAGTTATTCAGAACTAAAAATCGTTATAGGTTTTAACCTGTCGGTTTTTCCCATCCCTAGCTTCGGAGCTACACTGTACTGGAGTGCCCTGGAAAATCCCTTTGCAGGGATTGCGTCTGATGCATTACGTCCTTCTCAACGTAACTGCAAACTTGTCAAGCGAGAATGAGCAAGCATTTTGTCCAAGCATGTACAAATCCCCTAGGCCAATATACATTCGATAAATGATAATTACAGCCGGAACAATAACCAATAACATATTGTTTTTCTTCGCTCCGGCCGGCCGGGGTGGCCGAGCTGTACCAGGCGCTACAGTCTGGAACCGCGCGACCGCTACGGTAACAGGTTCGAATCCTGCTTCGGGCATGGATGTGTGTGATGTCCTTAAGTTAATTAGGTTTAAGTAGTTCTAAGTTCTAGGGGATTGATGACCTCAGAAGTTAAGTCCCATAGTGCCCAGAGCCATTTGAACCATTTTTTTCTTCGCTCCTACACAAGTAAAAAGTGTAAATATTTACGAATTGTGTTGCTACTATTGATATATTATATTGTATGGTTACATATTTTTAAAAATTTCACTATAATGACATGATCTAATATTTTAAATTTATGCTACATGAAATTGTTATTGTTGTGGTCTTCAGCCCTGAGACTGGTTTGATCCAGCTCTCCATGCACATGAAATTACATGTAACATATATTTAGCCTTCTTCATATTCCTCTACACCCTCAGTAGGCCACTTTATGACATGCTGTAGATAAGATCTGACGATGGTCATCACGGACTGAAACCGGTCATCGTCAAAAGATTTGATATTGTGATCAAAGACTGGAATAAAAACCATTTGACCGTATTGGATCACTGTTCATATACGCGGCTATGTCGCAGCTGGTGAAATATCACATTTTAACTGAAGAATTAGAAATGAAAAAATTATCTGCAAGATGGGTGCCGTCGCCATGGCAAAATTACACGAACTAAGGTATGAACTGTTGCCACACCCGCCTATGAGCTAATATGGATCCATCACAATTCCATCTCCTCCCAAAACTGAAAATTTTTCTTAGTGGACGAAGATTCACTTCAAACGAAGAACTGATAGCCCGAGTTGACAACTATTTTGCAGCCCTGGAGGAAACTCATTTTCGAGATAGGATCAAGGGACTGGAACATCATTGGACCGAGTGCATTAATCTACAAAGAGACTACAGTGAAAAATAAAAAAAAGTTTCAGTGACGTAAGTACTTTTTTCTGTTTAATTCCGAGAACTTTTCAAAACACCCTCGTATTTTCACCGTCACCAGCAGACGAAGAATGGAGATACTGATAGAAACCGATCGCGGGGAAGATCAGTTTGGATTCTGTAGAAATGTAGGAACACGCCAGGCAATACTGACACTACGACTTCACGTAGAAGATAGGTTAATGAAAGGTAAACTTATGTTTATATCATTTGTGGACTTAGAAAAAGCTTTTGACAATGTTGACTGGAACACTCTGTTTCAAATTCTAAAGATGGCGGGGGTAAAATACAGGGAGTGAAAGGCTATTTACAATTTGTACAGAAACCAGATGGCAGTTATAAGAGTCGAGCCGAGGGGCATGAATGCGAAGTAGTCGTTGAGAAGGGAGTGAGACAGGGTTGTAACCTCTCTCCGATGTTATTCAATCTGTATAATGAGCAGGCAAACAAAAGAAAAATTTGGAATAGGAATTAAAGTCCAGGGAGAAGAAATAAAAACTTCCAGGTTTGCAATTCTATCAGAGACAGCAAAGGATCTGGAAGAGCAGCTGAACGGAATGGATAATGTCTTGAAAGGAAGATAAGGATGTACATCAACAAAAGAAACACAAGGATACTGGAATGTAATGGAGTTAAATCAGGTGATGCTGCGGGAATTAGATTAGGAAATGAGACACAAAGTAGTAAATGAGTTTGCTATTTGGTAAGCAAAAGAGCTGATGATGGTCGAAGTAGGGAGGGTATAAAATGCAGACAAGGCAATGGCAAAGAGAGAGTTTTTGAAGAAAATAAATTTGTTAACATCGAGTATAGATTTAAGTGTCAGGAAGTGTAAAAGTATTTGTATAGAGTGTAGCCATGTATGGGAGAGAAACATGGATGATAAACAGTTTAAACAAGAAGATAATAGAAAGTTTTGAAATGTGGTGGTACAGATGAATGCTGAAGATTGGATGAGTAGATCACGTACCTAATGAGGAGGTACTGAATACAATTGTAGAGGAGAGAAATTTATGATACAACCTGACTAGAAGAAGCTGTCGGAAGATAGGAGACATTCTGAGGCATCAAGGGATCACCAATTTCATACTAGAGGGAAGCGGAGGGGGGAAAAATCGTAGGGGGAGAGAAGAGATGAATACCGTAAGCAGATTCAGAAGGATGTAGGTTACTGTAGTTATTCGGAGATGAAGGGGCTTGCACAGGATAGAGTAGCATGGAGAGCTGCAGCAAACTAGTCTTTCGATTGAAGACCACAACAGCAGTTACAACCGATTTCAACAGTCTATGATGTTATCTTCAGGTTTTAAAAACCTTCGTTGTAATACAGCGTAAAATGAGCATGTTTTACAACGAAAGTTTTTAAGACGTGAAAATGATGGCATAGTCTGTAGAAACCGGTTGTCCTAAATAAAAAATTGTATTTCAGGAGATCTTGGTTTTTAACAATTAAACAGATTCCAGAATGAGATTTTCACTCTGCAGCGGAATGTGCGCTGATATGAAACTTCCTGGCAGATTAAAACTGTGTGCCCGACCGAGACTCGAACTCGGGACCTTTGCCTTTAGGGGGCAAGTGCTCTACCATCTGAGCTACCGAAGCACGACTCACGCCCCGTCCTCACAGCTTTACTTGTGCCAGTAAGTCGTGCTTGTGTAGCTCAGTTGGTAGAGCACTTGCCCGCGAAAGGCAAAGGTCCCGAGTTCGAGTCTCGGTCGGGCACACACTTTTAATCTGCCAGGAAGTTTCAATTAAACAGATTGCCCTTCAGTCTCTCAAAATGATAAAGTGCAACGTGTCGTTATAACTTCGTTCAGTACACGTGATTATTTATAACGCACTGATGATTGCATCACTGTCAGCGGAAATTTAGACCTGCTATGCAGTAAAATAGACAGAGGACACCACGATCTATGCTGACCTTCTTTATTAGGATTTTTGCTTGCCCGTTGTCCTCTACATGATCCTGTCATTTGTACTTACAAGGGAACCTCCCCATCGCACCCCCCTCAGATTTAGTTATAAGTTGGCACTGTGGACAGGCCTTGAAAATCTGAACACAGATCAATCGATAAAACAGGAAGAAGTTTTGTCGAACTATGAAAAAAAATAAGCAAAATATACAAATTGAGTAGTCGATGTGTAACATAAGACGCATGAAGGACGATGTAATTTGAGGAGTGCCGTGGTATTGTGGTTAGCATAAACAACTGCGGTACGAGAGGACCTCAGTTCAAGTCTTCACTCGAGTAAAAATTTTAACTTTTTTATTTTCTAGCAATTGACGTGTGTCAATTATCAAAGTTCAGGCACTCACACAATCAACTTCGCTCTCGAAAATTCCAGGACATGTTCAGATTTGCTTGGACATATGCAGGATTTGACGGTCTACACACGGAAAAAAATTGGAAAACGTTAAAAACATATGTTTTGACAGAGCACAGGGAAAACTGTGTGACTGTGAAACTGTTGCATTCATCTGTTGCAGTTTATGTGACAAACTCTTATGTTTTCACCACTTTTTTGGGAGTTATTCTCACATCCACAAGAAAACCTAAATTGGGCAAGGTAGAAGATCTTTTTACCCATTAGGTGGGTCGACAACATATTTTTGTCATGTGACGCACATGCCGTCACCAGTGTCGTATAGAATATAACAGACGTGTTTTCCTGTGGAGGAATCGGTTGACCTATGACCTTGCGATCAAATGTTTTCGGTTCCCATTGGAGAGGAACGTACTTTCGTCTACTAATCGCACGGTTTTGCGGTGCGGTCGCACAACACAGACACTGAACTTATTACAGTGAACAGAGACGTCAATGAACGAACTGACAGATCATAACTTTGCGAAAATAAATTAAGTAAAATTTTCAACCGAGGGAAGACTTGAACCAAGGACCTCTCGTTCCGCAGTTGTTCACGCTAACCACGGGACCACCGCGCTCCTGCGCTGATACTCTGCTTGACATTGCATAATTGCACATGGACTACTCAGTTTGTATATTTTACTTATTTTTCCATAGTTCCACACAACTTCTTCCCGTTTTCTCGATTGATCTGTGTTTAGTTTTTCAAGGCCTATCCACTGTGCCAACTTATAATTAAATCTGAGTGGGGTGCGATGGGGAGGTTCCCTTGTTAGAGTAATTAATGAAACACCCGCTGCATTTTTGATTTAAGTCTCATTTTTCACCTCTTCAAACTAAAATTCACCACATTCATTTTTTGTACGTTCAGTATAATATTATTGCATACTGACTTGTGGTAAAGTTCCTTGAAGGTTTCATCTGATAGCGCACTAAACATTAAGCTTGTGGGTAGATCAGCGCTGCTACGCAGTATGGAACGAATATGTAGTAGAAGCTTATACTCCGCTCATGATAAGAATAAACCTGATGTACACAAACACAAAGGCGATGAATGGTCAGAAGCCGCAGCACAAGTACACTGGTGTTGTTACGCTATGGGAAGCAGGTCCTACTTACGTGTTAGCTATACTATTACTAAGTTACGTTAAATGAAACTTTCAGATATTGAAATTTATTGACACCCGTTAACGTATTTGTTATACACGATTTAGCTATGTAGTCTATGTTTCAAAAATCGTGTCACAGTCTCTGCAGTGTTGTGCTCCGATTATCTGAGGCTGCATAGAGTCGACTTTGATGTTTCCCGAGAGAGCATTGCATACATGCATAATGTATGTAGGCGAATCGGTAGCGTAATAGAAAAATAGATCACTGCATTTTCTGGGTCTGTCGTTCAAATCCCACTTGAGTATTTATTTTTCTCGTTCAACTCTAAATATCTACATCTCGTAATTGTAAAATTCATCTTCATTCTTTGTGAATAATGCACGCCTTCTTTTTGCTAATTATATATTGCATGCGAAATTTCTGTTTTAATTTCAAATATAAATTCTTGATTATCGATATTTTACGAAAAACTGTTAATAAAGGTTGCTTAAATTAAGAAAACATAACGGTTTATATTTTAAGGCAAAAATAAAAAACCAAATACTCTATCTTTGTACTATGTCCATTGATTTATACAACAGTTGCAGGTAAGTGATATAGGAACATGGAAAACAATCATTTTCATAACATCGAGCACGCCATAAAAATGCTGCATTTTTACATTTGCCACTGTGCCATTACAATATGAACCCAACAGAGTTGATCTGGGGCCAAGTTAAGGGATGTGGCTCGAGAAATAAGAAAACTGTTAATCTGCCAGACGTACTGGAACTAACTCGGCGGGATATAGAACGGCACGTCGTAAAAGAGGAGAAAATGCGGCGCCTGGTTGGCTTCGTGGATTCTATTGTTGATCGACGTATCAGATGACGGTTCTAGAACTGAAACGTATTTCTCGGATTCGGATAAGGAAGGAGCTAAGAGGTTACCTGACGACAACGTCATCATAAACTAAAGGCTATGCCTTGTGGATTTAGCCACCCTCTCGCCATAGTCATCCTCTTCAATTCTTCATACGATTTTATCCCCATATTTGGTGTTATTAAAATACGTTGCTCTTGGCCTGCCTCTTGTTTTTTTCCCTAAAACTTTTCCTTCAAATACATTCTTTAGGAACTGGTTCTATCTCATTATGTGCCCTATCAATTTTTGATTTTCTTCTTCCTATATAATTTAGCAGCGTTCTGTTCTCATTCAGTTCTCTTAAGACCTGTTCATTACTTTTTCTCTCTACCCAACTTGTTTTCGTCATTGTTCTCCATATCCACATTTCCATTGCTTCCAGTCTCTTTTCCTCTGCCTTTCCCAGAGTCCACGCTTCACATCCGTATGTTAAGAGACTCCAGACAAAAATTTTGGCAAACTTTTTCCTACTTTCTAGGCTTATACGACTGTCTGTTAGTAAATTCCTTTTATTTTGGAAAGCTTGCTTTGCCAAGGCTATTCTTCTCTTTATGTCTGTGATACATTTATTGTCGTCAGTGTAATCCCTGCAGTATGCTCGCTCAGAAAAATTACCCTGTTTGAGTAAGAAATTTTCATCACTCTTGTTTGTAATTAGAATACTATGTAAAGTTAGGACGAGAGCATTTTATGCTTTCCTTCTGACCACCTAAGAAGCGCGCGGTAGTGCTGGAATTTTGCCGAATATTGTTTCATTCTCTTTAAAAATTAAACGACATTCGAAGCTTTATTGTTTCTCTGCCTGTCTCTTTTTACTTCTGAACTGCATCTGCTTACATCACTGCAGGTTAGTTGGAGCGCTGGCTGGCCAGTGCTGTCCAAGTTTAGTGCGTCGGTAAAGCTGTTATCCTGCACATTACCGCTGCGTGTGACACAGCATAAAACGTATCCTTATGATGCTACTTGATTGTACTGGTCACAGCCTGGCTTCCGATCCACGTGAAACGAAATCCAATGAGATTCTACATGCACATCTACTTCTACATGGTTACTCTACAATTCACACTTAAGTGCCTGGCAGAGGGTTTATCGAACCATTTTCATTCTACTTCTCTACCATTCCACTCTCGAAAGGCGAGTGGGAAAAAGGAACACCTAAATATTTCCGTTCGAGCTCTGATTTCTCTTATTTTGTTACGATGATCATTTCTCCCTACGTAGCTGGGTGTCGACAAGATATTTTCGCATTCGGAAGAGAAAGTTGTTGACTGAAAATTCGTAAACAATCTCGCCGCAAAGAAAACCGCCTTTGTTTCAGAGACTGCCACCCCAACTCGCGTATCATATCAGTGACACTCTCACCCCTGTTGCGCGATAACACTAAACGAGTCGCCCTTCTTTGCACTTTTTCGATGTCCTCCGTCAGTCCTACCTGGTGAGGATCCCACCGCGCAGCAATATTCCAACAGAGGAAGGACAAGTGTCTCTTTGGTGGGTTTGTCGCATCTTATAAGTGTTCTGCCAACAAAGCGCAGCCTTTGTTTCGTCCTCCCCACAATATTATCTGTGTGGCCTTTCCAATTTAAGTTGCTCGTAATTGTAATTCCTAGGTATTTAGTCGAATTGACAGCGCTTAGATTTGTACGATTTATCGTATACCCAAAATTTATCGGATTTCGTTTAGTACCCATGTGGATAACCTCGCACTTTTCTTTGTTGAGCGCTAATTGCAATTTTTCGCACCATACATAAATTCTCTCTTGGTCATTTTGTAATTTTAATTGATCGTCTGATGATTTTACTAGACGGTAAATTACAGCGTCATCTGCAAACAATGTAAGGGGGCTACTCAGATTATCAGGTAGATCATTTATGTAAATGAGGAACAGCAGAGTGCCTATGACACTACCTTGCGGAACGCCAGATATCACTTCTGTTCTCCTTAATGATTTACCGTCTATCACTACGAACTTTGACCTCTCTGAGAGGAAATCACGAATCCAGTCACAGAACTGAGACGATCCTCCGTATGCACGCAATTTGATTAATAGTCGCTTGTGAGGAATGGTATCAAAAGCCTTCTGGAAATCTAGGAATATGAAATCGATCTGAGATCCCTTGTAGACAGCACTCATTACTTCATGGGAATAAAGAGTTAGCTGTGTTCCACAAGAAGGATATTTTCTGAATCCGTGATGGTTATGTATCAACAAGTCATTTTCTTCAAGGTGATTCATAATGTTCGAGTACAGTACATGCTCCAAAATCCTACTGTAAATTGAGGTCAGTGATATGGGTCTGTAATTCAGTGGGTTACTCTTATTTCCTTTCCTGAATATTGGTGTGACCTGTGCTACTATCCAGTCTTTAGGAACAGATCTTTCGTCAAGTGAGTGGTTGTATATGATTGCTAAGGAAGGCGCTATTGTGTCTGCATACTCTGAAAGGAGACTGATTGGTATACCATCTCGACCGGAAGACTTGCCTTTCTTAAGTGATTTGGGTTGTTTCGCAACACCTAAAAAATATACTTTTGCCGGCCGTGTGGCCGAGCGGTTCTAGGCGCTACAGTCTGGAACCACGCGATCGCTAAGGTCGCAGGTTGGAATCCTGCCTCGGGCATGGATATTTGTGATGTCCTTAGGTTAGTTAGGTTTAAGTAGTTCTAAGTTCTAGGGGACTGAAGACCCCAGAAGTTAAGTCCCATAGTGCTCAGAGCCATTTGAACCATTTATCTACTTTTATGTCACTCATGCTAACAGCTGTTCGAATTCTTGTATATTTACTTCGTCTTCTTTCGTGAAGGAATTACGGAAAACTGTATTTAGTAACTCTGCTTTAGTGGCACCATCATCGGTAACATTTCCATCGCTATCGCGCAGTGACGGCATTGACTGTTTTTTGCCACTGGTGTACTTTACATACGACCAGAATCTCTTTGGGTTTTCTACCATATTTTGAGACAATGTTTCATTGTGGAAACTATTAAAAGCATCTCGCCCTGACGTCCGCACTAAATTTCGAGCTTCCGTGAAACTTATGCAGTCTTGGGGATTTTGCGTGCAGATGCGGAAGAATCATGTTTATTCTCATGATGAACAGACTACAGTCGTCATGTTTGTGATTGTGCGCTGAGCGCGCTATGAAATTAGAGGGCGCGAGCTTTTATTCGCCCTATATGACGCACAGGAGATAGTGCGAAAGTAATTATGTTGAGCTTGGGCGAGGCGCTTACCGTTTTTGCGTTGAGGTTTGGCCTGCTTCCTTCGGCAGCGGCTGGGTGACGGCTTGGGAGGCGTATCCAGGCTGTCAGACGGAGAGGCCATAGTAACGAGGACGTCGACGCCGGCGGCGGTGACGCGTGCCGTGGAGGGAAGGGGCTTCTGGGCGACGCTCCACGGCCCATCAAGAACTCGCTCTCGCCATTGCGAAAACACTAGCACGGCCGTCCAACTCGTTCACACACTACACGACAAACTGGCCTACACCGCGGAATCGGTCGGTTCCGCTCAGACACCAAAAAATGAGCATCAAAAATTACTCTTAAAAATAGATTGTTCTGCAGACACCAGATATGTGGCGCGTAAGTTACAAAAAAACTGTTGTATATTCTCAAATTGCAATTTCGAAAAATATAATCTGCTGTGGTTTTGCTAAACTAATCACAAGCTCGGTTTGAAAAGGCGTTTTCTCCGTATCGTAACTATCTAAATGGTTTGAATGCAGTCGTGCAGAACTTTTGTGTTCAGCTGATTACTGTGTATATTTTCTCCCTTGCAACATAAAACAGTTGCATCTCTAACTCTTCACGAACACAATAATTCAGACCCGAAAGCTACAGTTAATCAGTCAGGAAGAACTGCGTCAGAATGTGACCTAGGCTTGCACTCTTCTTACTCCGTTATTCCTGGCCTTTCTTGTCACATGCGTGCGTTTTCTGTGGTAGCATTGTTCCTCACACGATATTGTCAGCAAAGGGGCGTAAGTTGTTTAAATGTGTGTCTCGAGATAGGTTCTCACTCTCATTTTACACAGCCGATGCCAGATCGATATTTGTACTGAGCTCTAGAAGTGCATGCTGGAAAAAGTATTGTGTCAGTCTAATATTTTATGTTACTCTCTACTTTTTGACTGTTAATTTTTCTTTTTCTTTCGCCGTTTATGGTGTAATTAGTGTGGCGTAATTTTGTTCAATCGCTTGGAGGAATATAAAAAAATTAAAGGCTGGCCTAAATGAGGGGGAGCATGAATCAGATGATACGAACACTCCTGCTAATTTCACACCGTCATCGTTATGTGATTAGTTTTTTTAAGCCATCAAGCTCATGTACTAACTATTCGCAGCACTTCGCTGAATGTCGTTGTTCACACTCGCAACAGAAGGTATTTTCAGTATACTGCTTTTGAAGGACACTTGTACGTACTGAGAAACTCGGCTTGAAGACAGTATACAGTTTGAAGACGGCGTCCCATAGGTAACAGGAGACACTGTGCAATTATTTAAACAAAAATTGTGATAAGCATTTCACTTTTCCTGTTTTATTTGTGTTTTTACGTTTCTTTGAAAATGTCTAAAATGAGAGGAAAATTATTCAAGTAAACACATTGCTGTTAGTTTCAAGATCCACTCTAAAAGTAAGGAAGTTGCTGAAGTATTTCAAAGCAGATTAGATTCAATTGGTCTTATTTTATTTATCCTTTGTGTGTAAGTCACGAGATCGGAGGGAATATTTTTGCAAGGACGAAATTGTAGCTTGAGAAGAAGTGTCGGTAAAAGAAGAGCACCGGTAGGTAATATGAAGAAATACCAGTAGGAAGTAGTTTTGTTACACGGAGGGGAGGATAAAAACAGTAGTTGGGCAACAACAAATCGTATCTTCAGTAAACTATGTGGTAAGAAAAAAAACAATAATGATGTGAGCGCTATACCAATTTATTTCTATTTTTTGGTTTCTTTCAACTCACGAGGGAAACTTTTTCCAGGGGAGGAATCATGTCTCAGAAATAATAGATGTTTTTAGGAAGATTACTATTATTTTTTCCAGTCTTTTTCTTTCGTCAAATCCAGCTGGGTGCTTTCGTCGTGGAGAAATAGCGCCTCCAGGAAACAGTGTAGAAAGGAAATGAGAGAGGAGAATAATAAAACGCCAGGAGGAATGGGGATGTTTGCATCGCACACAGAATTCATAAGGCGGTACCTCTCTCGTGTTGTCGATTAATTTCTTCCGATTCACTCAGTTGCCACGTTTACGACATCGTCAACTACTCCATTTCCTTTAAGTATTAACTGGCACGCCACTTTATACCCATTATTGTCGCCACATGTTCTCCGAGTTTTAAACTGCCACTGTTGTTTGGGTTCTGTCGGTTCCTTTCCTTACTGTCGATGCTTTTCTTTTTACGTGTTCTTAGTTTAGACGAACACTAGGCAGCCTTGTGCCTTTTTATAGAGTGCCACGGCTCTCTGTAGGCATATTGACCTAGTTTCTCTTGTGGGCTTATGCCTTCTACCCTCAGTTCACACTGCCACGGAGTTGGCACTACGGAACGAAACACAGGCGACGAGATGCGGTGCGAGTGCTGGCAGCGAGCGTCCTCTCTCCGTTGAGCTCAGCTCCGGTCTGCGGCGGAATCCAGCAGGTGAAGGCAGCGACCGCAGGTGGGGAATCGCAGCGGGGAGGGGGCGCTGTACAGATTGGATGCGAGGGCAGGCAGAGAGGGAAATGGGCCCAGGTGGGCAGGTGCGGCAGCGGGGAGGGACGGACAGGGGCGGGTGGGGGAGGGGGAGGGGAGGGGCCGCCAGGTGGGGGCGGAGGGGCAGAGGTGAGGCCAGGTGGTGGGGGGGCCGTGCTGCGGCGGGGAAAAACACAACAGCGGCGCCGGGCCACACGCGGGCGCGTCACCGGCCGGCGACCATCGCGCGCGGCGCGCGGCTCGGCCAGCACTACCACGACCACGATCGCGACCACGATCAGCATCCGGCGCGGCAGGCGAGACGCGGCCGTCGACGGAGCGCGGGCCGCCGGGCGGGCGCTGGCACACACGCGGCCGCCGGTCACACACTCGCGCGGCCGGGCAAACACTTTGCGGGGCGCGGCAGGCCGCAGCCGGCGGACGTTCGTTCGGTCGTGTTCGCGCTGAAAGCCGAACGCCGGCCGGCGGCGACGCGTCGCGGCTGTTTCCCGCTGAGCAGCGGCGACGGCGGCTGCGGGAAGGGGAGGGGGAGGGATCGGCTCCCCCCACCTCCTGCCGCCCCCCTCCTCTCCCCTCCGCCCGCTGCTCCTCTCCCCCTCCCCTCCCCAGCCCCTTCTCACTCTCTCTCCCTGCCGTCTCACTCGCTCCCCCTCACACTTCTTCCCTATTCTCCCGCTACAGATCTGCCGACGTCCCCTGCGCGGCCGCCTTTTCTTCTGGATTTTCGCTCGATCGCTCTCCGCCGAACGCAAGAGTACGTGGCCGAGGTCGCTAAATCGCGAACGCCGCGACCGCCAGTTTGCTGCTTCCAAGTGGAACGCAGATATAGTCCTATTTAAGGGGGGTAGGACGTCAAACGGGCCGACTTGGAGCAGGAGAGGCAGCACAGGACATTTTAATTTCCACTGTCTATACTTCTACAAATAAATTCATAAAACTTTGTCAGCATCACCAGGAATATTTCAGTATTCACACTCCTAGTAGTGGAAGTTTGTGGTGGGCGTACTGTAAGACCTTCGCTACACACACCATCAGATTATTTGACTTGTCGCTCTAACGAAGTAGGCGAGTGTCAGCAATATGTCTCGTGGTCTTATTGTGGCGTGTTTATCTTCTGCCGTTAGGTCAGACGATAGAAATGCCACTTGCACGCTTAGAGTAGCAGATTGACGGTGACCAACTTTAAACAGAACTTGATTAATTTTCACACACAATTATTAAAATAATAACAAGCATAAAAATAAATTAACTTGGTTCTGGATGCTATTTACAATTGACAATCTGAAGTTCCTTTGGTCTTGGTACGTTAATCTTATTCTCACATATCTCTGATACTTGACAAAGTGTCTATTCATTTACCTTCATGGCTATGTACAGGAATATGATAATCTTACTAGGCGCAGACTGAAACTTGACTACCGACTGGTACAGACTAATGCAGATTGAGTAATCGGAGATCTGTACACTCGTTATAATACCTCACGCGTTCATGTATCACTGCGCGAGTGTGATCCGCGAGGAGAAAAGGTTCTACGTTAGCAGCATTACATACTAATACGCGGATCGGCGGAAGCAGAATTTGGTCCGTCTTCATGGCAGCGCCATCTCGTATTGCGGAGACGGACGAGCGCTGCGCCTGCGCTGTTGTGCTTAGCGGGGCGCGCCCTAGTGGGAAAGTTGTGTACGCGCTGACTACGCTGAACTATGTACACAACAAAGTTCGAAAACATAACGAAGTAATTTTTTTTACGTGTGAAATTTCATCATTTTTTTCACTTACTAATGGCAGCATTTGTTGCTATAGGTATACTTTTCTTCATAAGTAAGGGAGATGGTTCGATGAATTTCGTGCCGGCCGCGGTGGTCATGCGGTTCTAGGCGCTGCAGTCCGGAACCGCGCGACTGCTACGGTCGCAGGTTCGAATCCTGCCTTGGGCATGGATGTGTGTGATGTCCTTAGGTTAGTTAGGTTTAAGTAGTTCTAAGTTCTAGGGAACTGATGACCTAAGATGTTAAGTCCCATAGTGCTCAGAGCCATTTTTTTTGATGAATTTTGTACAGCATACAAACCATACTTAAAGGTGTATGAAACTCTATAATTTTCCAAATCTATTAACAACTATAGTAAAAATTGAGGTAATTAACTGCAAAATTTGTGTTTTTTTTCTGAACATTAAGTTTAAAATACAACAAATCATTCGTTTTTTTTTCATAAATTAAATAAATTCTAGAGTTTCATACAGTTGTAAGTATGGTATGTAGGCTGTGCAAAATTCATCGAAGAATCTCTCTAACTTATGAAGAAAAGTGTAAGTATAGCAACAAATGCAGCCATTAGTAAGTGAAAAAATGATGAAATTTCGCACGTAAAAAAAAATTATTTTGTTATGTTTTCGAAATTCCACTGCAATGAGTGTGAATCCTTACTCCTTCCTGGTGATGCTGACAAAGTTTTATGAATTTATTTGTAAAAGTATAAACACTGGAACTTAAAATGTCCTGTGGTGTCTCTCCTGGTCCAAGTCGGCCCGTTTGACGTCCTACTCCCCCTTAAGAGGGGTGGGGGCATATGAGAAAATACACAGGTTCTTACAAGCTAATGTCACTTTTACTATCTGAGCGGTAATTGAACCAAATTTTGCACATGTCGTCATTATCTCATTGGCTATAATCTGAACTTTTTTAACGTTTTTGTCAAATAATTTGATCTGGATGTTGCTGGATGTTTTTGGAACTTATATTATCACACGAGGAACATTTTTCTCGAAGTTTGCTATACTTACACTTTCAAAATATTTAAAATCTTGAACATGGCTGGAGACAGCAGGGAAAGATGAAAAACAGCCAAATCCGTTGCAATAGTAAAAGGTTTATTTAAAAGCATCTACACCTAGTGTTGTAGTCTTTAAAAGCGTCTTCTTCGAAAGGCTCAATTGTCAACACTGATTGCAGGATGTTGTGGAATTACTCGTACGTTAAATGTGTACCTCCACATCATTTTCCTCACGGAGACTTTTAGAATGCGGTCGATTATACCTGAGGGCAAGAGGGTCGTTCCCCCCCCCCCCCCCCCCCACCCCCCTTTAGCTCCCAGGGAAAGGGAGAGAAAATATAGTGTAGTCAGGTGTTTTTCTTTGAAGAAAATGATTTAAAAGTCAGTATTACGCATGTTTTTAACAAGTCGGCACTGGAAATTTTTGTGGCTACTTATAAGTCGATTCGTCTACCAAAATATTCCCCGACCACCAGGTCTACGCCTCCTCCTCCCTCCTTTCCCTCCTTCCCCCCTCCATCCCCCCGCCCATCCACATCATTTTTCTCACGAAGACTTTTGAAATGTAGTAGATTATTCTTAGTAATCAGATAAACAAATCTGTCTACCAGTTTTTCACTATCTAATGGTTCAAATGGCTCTGAGCACTATGGGACTTAACTTCTGAGGTCATCAGTCCCCTAGAACTTATAACTACTTAAACATAACTAACCTAAGGACGTCACACATATCCATTCCCGAGGCAGGATCCGAACCTGCGACCGTAGTGGTCTTTCACTATCAATCATAAATCTCTCATAAAAGTTTTTTAATCTATGTGTGCGAAACATAGCAATTTCTACTCCGCAAAAATTCAAAGGAATTTGTCAGTAACGCACTTTGCAAAATTATGTACCACAGGGAGTTGTGTATAGTATGCTCAAAAGTCTGTAGCAAATCCCACCTTTTCATCTACTGTTGTTCAGCAAAAAATATTCCTTACACACTGAAAAATGAAAGTTGTGGGAAAAGCAGAAAAAAAGATTTTCTGAGCATCTATGCCAGCAACAAGTACCAGGTGTTTTAAGCATAGCTACTCACAGAGGTCCAGTATGTGCTGCAATTAACGTACGGCAAGGAAATTTGGTAGATATGCTAATGTGTCAATGCGGAACCCAATTACACTGGAACAAAATTAGTTCCAATTTTGGCCACCAGGTCCAAATCTGGCGTCGTGAGCGCAAGAAAGACGTACAGATTTCTGCATAATGGATTAGGAACGAGAAAAGGTCAAACAAGTGAGAAAGGCATAATGTTGATTTCATTATTAACAGCCGCTTACACAGCTTCTTCAACATGAGCACCGGAGACGTCGACGAGATGCCGTACAGCGCCATATTTGCAACTGGTGGCCAAAACTGGAACTAATTTTTTCCAGTCTAAATTAGTTCAGGATTAACACATTAGCATATCTGCCAAGTTTCGCTGCCATAAGATAACTACAGCCCACACTGAACCTCCCTGAAAAGCCGCACTTAAATTGTGACCAACTGGTACTCTCACATGATGAACATTTTCTCAAAGTTTACCTTACTTATCCCTTTCAAAATGTTTAAAATCTTCAACATGGCTGGAGACAGCAACTGTAATGTACTCTTCGTCAGGAAAGGGTGAAAAAAAACCAAAGTAGTTGCAGTTGTAGAGGGTTTACTAAAATAGCCCTTGACCTACGTTTCGACTTCTTTAAAAACTTCATTCAGAAGGATCAATGATTAACACTCCTTACATCACGTTGTGGAGATACAAATTTAACATCTGAGGTCATCAGTCCCCTAGACTTAGAACTACTTAAACGTAACTAACCTAATTACATCACACACATCCATGCCCGAGACAGCGTTCGAACCTGCGACCGTAGCGGCAGCACAGTTCCGGACTGAAGCGCCTACAACAACTTGGCCTATCTCTATAACATTCTGTAATCAATGTTAATCATTGATCCTTCTGAAGAAGACGTTTTTGGAGACTTTTTTTACTTTTTTTTCATTTTTTTTTTTTTTTTTTTTTTTTTTTTTTTTTTTTTTTTTACAAACCTTGACAAATATGGTAGGTTATTTTGATCACGAGCGCCGATACGATAGTTTGTTGGGGGCAGGGGGGCGAGGGAGAGAGGGGTAGATGTGGGGGTCGGAGTATTTTTAATATTTTGCTAAGCGAACAGCGACTTACAAGTAGCCATAAGAAGCTCTAGTACCGACCTTGTCAAAAATCTGCATAATACTAACTTGGGGGGGGGGGGGGGGGGGAGCGAACGACCCTCTTGGGACTGGGTATGGCCGCCCTTGATACTTAGTAAGTAAATCAAATCTGTCTTCCACTTTTTTAATATCAGTCTTAGAACTTTCTCTACCATCTTTTTAGTTTACTTGTATTACAACAGCAATTTTTATTTCACAAACAATTAAAGAATGTGACAGTAATGCTCTTCGAAAAAATTTTTACCACAGGAAGTTGCGTAATAAAAAGTACAAAGTCTGTAGCAAATTTGACCTTATAAGAAGAACAATAAAAGTTGCTGGAAATGCAGAAAAAAAGATTTTATTAGCGTTTATGCCAGAAACAAATCCATAATGTTGGCCATAGCCATACATTTGGCGTATTTGTTCTTCAGGTAGCTCTTTTCTTCTGGCGTGCCGTTTTGGCAATATACTTCTCTCACATTTCTGAACTAGCAATAATTTTTCAGTGAAGTAACCCCTATTAGGTCCTAGTCTCATAAGGATCCCGATTCTTACGGTGTTACCATCACTGAACACGAAACAAGCAACGCATGGAAAAATTTCAACATCAGAAGATGAGCAAAATGTCTTTGGGCGTTTCTTCAAAAATAGCTTATTATAGTCTGCCTGGTTAACTGGATGGTAACGTGCTCGCTTCCCATGCAAGCGGGCCCGGATTAGATTCCCAGACGGGTTGGAGATTTTCTCCGCTCGGGGACTGGGTGTTGTGTTGTTCTCATCATCATTTCATCCCCATCCGGCGTGCAGGTCGCTCAATGCGGCGTCGAATGAATTAGGACTTACACTTCGCGTCCGAACTTCCCCGGATGGGGCCTCCCGCCCAACGATGACATACGTTCATTTCCATTTTTTTTTTAGTTTATTAAAGCTTTCGTTCGGATTTTGTGTTCGACCATGTGTGAATTTCTTCAGTAAATCGAAATTAAACGCATCGTGCATAGGTTGACAGCCTTCTATACTGTTCACATGTCTCCTCTGATGGCAGGAAATAAAGAATTATCGTAGACAAGGACAGAGTCGTTTAGAAAAGGGGCGTGCCACTGCTCATTGGTTGAAAGAAGATGACTTTTACGTAATTTGTAGCACGAATTAAGCTCTGAAATTAGAGACAATATTTCTAGCATTCTACAAAACAATTTAGTGGCAAAAAATTTCGACATTTTTTTTACCTATTTCACTCACATTCCTCCTAAAAGTAGTCGCTGTCTCGGAGTCATCGCTGCCGTCGGCTATATATCTCTGACGTTGTCAGCTCCCATTGTGTTGGCACTTTCCTGCGCAAGGCGTTTTGCTCGCTAGTTGTCAAGCAGGAAACTTTTCACGGACGCGAATGTTTCACTTACAAGAGGAAAAGAAACATAACTCTGGCCCTAATAAAATTGAAGAACATATTTCTGACGTGCTTAGAGACACTATAGAACTTTATATAATATGAAAATTTGAGAAATTTTTATAGAGTTTATACAACACGGACATTTTAAACTTTGTACATGTCACGAATTATACAGGGTGATTCAAAAAGAATACCACAACTTTAAGAATGTGTATTTAATGAAAGAAACATAATATAACCTTCTGTTATACATCATTACAAAGAGTATTTAAAAAGGTTTTTTTTCACTCAAAAACAAGTTCAGAGATGTTCAATATGGCCCCCTCCAGACACTCGAGCAATATCAACCCGATACTCCAACTCCTTCCACACTCTCTGTAGCATATCAGGCGTAACAGTTTGGATAGCTGCTGTTATTTCTCGTTTCAAATCATCAATGGTGGCTGGGAGAGGTGGCCGAAACACCATATCCTTAACATACCCCCATAAGAAAAAATCGCAGGGGGTAAGATCAGGGCTTCTTGGAGGCCAGTGATGAAGTGCTCTGTCACGGGCTGCCTGGCGGCCGATCCATCGCCTCGGGTAGTTGACGTTCAGGTAGTTACGGACAGATAAGTGCCAATGGGGTGGCGCTCCATCCTGCTGAAATATGAATTGTTGTGCTTCTTGTTCGAGCTGAGGGAACAGCCAATTCTCTAACATCTCCAGATACTGTAGTCCAGTTAACAGTAGCACCTTCGAAGAAAAAGGGGCCAAAAACTTTATTGGCTGAAATGGCACAGAAAACGTTCACCTTAGGCGAGTCACGTTCATACTGAGTTGTTTCCCGCGGATTCTCAGTGCCCCATATACAGACATTGTGACGGTTGACTTTCCCGTTAGTGTGGAAAGTTGCTTCATCACTAAACACAATCTTTGAAACGAAATATTCATCTGTTTCCATTTGAGCAAGGATAAAATCACAGAAATCGATTCTTTTAATCTTATCAGCTGCAGACAGTGCTTGAACCAATTTCAGACGATAAGGTTTCATAACTAACCTTTTTCGTAGGACTCTCCATACAGTTGATTGTGGAATTTGCAGCTCTCTGCTAGCTCTGCGAGTCGATTTTCCTGGGCTGCGAACAAATGCTTGCTGGATGCGTGCTACATTTTCATCACTCGTTCTCGGCCGTCCAGAACTTTTCCCTTTGTACAAACACCCATTCTCTGTAAACTGTTTATACCAACGTTTAATGCACCACCTATCAGGAGGTTTAACACCATACTTCGTTCGAAATGCACGCTGAACAACTGTCGTCGATTCACTTCTGCCGTACTCAATAACACAAAAAGCTTTCTGTTGAGTGGTCGCCATCTTAGCATCAACTGACGCTGACGCCTGGTCAACAGCGCCTCAAGCGAACAAATGTACAACTAAATGAAGCTTTATAGCTCCCTTAATTCGCCGACAGATAGTGCTTAGCTCTGCCTTTTGTCGTTGCAGAGTTTTAAATTCCTAAAGTTGTGGTATTCTTTTTGAATCACCCTGTATGTTCATGAAACTGCAGAAAGCGCCGTTTTCGGAATATCGCACATATCAAGCGCACTCTAAGACGTAATTTTGAAAGATCCTCTTCCAAGTGAGGTACCTATCAGTTAGACAACGAAAAAAGTAAAAATCTTGAATGCTTGGAGCTCCGCTGCCTTCAGACATTTATTAAAAAAACATCTTCAGTATACCATGATATGCACTAGAATTGTTTTATTTGCCATACTGGTTTTCGGGTTTACAGATAAAACAATTCTAGTACAACTCATGGTGTACTGAAGGTGTCTTAAGAAAAAAAAAATTCAGGAACTTCAATACTTTTCGAGATATGGCGTGGTACGTTGAAACTGTTGTAAGAACAGGAAAATCTCACCCGTTTCAAGACAACTGACTTAATTCTGTCCCTAATCAAAATTAAGAACAGATTTTTGATGCAGCCTACTGACAGAAGCTATAGAGAACTATGTCACAAGTAAGTTTTAATTTTTTTTCACATGATGTTTGCAGGAGACAGATACCTTAACACAGTTTTCCATCGCCGCGGAGATGGAAAGGCTGTGGTGGCTTTCTGCAGGCGGAACTCCAGACGTTTTTTTCTTGCTTTATTCGGGTTCAGGCAAAGTACATTTGATTAGATCAGTTATTGCACATAATGACACAAATAGGACATTGGTCTGATATCATTACAAAATAGAAAACATAAACGAGATACGGAGTCAACGAAGTACAATAGTCCGACTGCACCATTACGATAAAAGCCGCGAAACTGTATCACAAAATCCAGTTATAGGCCTGTACGTAGTCAATTAAACATTAAAGCTATAATATCAAAAAGGAAACAACTTCCTAAGTTCTGCAAAATTTTATTTATTTAGTCGCGAGCCGGCTTTCTGCTCCTCGGGCCATCTGCAGGTGACAAATGAATGTCGAAATCACAGATAAACATGATGTGAGGCTTACACAGATATTATTTGTACAAAAGATACATAAATGACATACTGTTTACATAGGCAATCATTGCAATAATTACATTAATTAAAAATGGGGTAAACAAAGTTCTTATGAAGAGGTATTTAACGAATCATGAGAAATAAGAATTTACAATTTGAATCTAGTATTTGTGACACAAACTTAATTTAACAAAGGGGGAAATTGAATCTTAGTCTTCTGACACCCCACTCCTTTTCACGTTTGTCAGACATCAGCAAAAACACCCTGAGAGTGGCTGGGGTTAGGAGCGGACCCTTATTCTAGGACAGAGCCACCATTGGTGTTTAGTTGTACACAATTTGTTTAATTTCAGAATTATTGTCAAAGAAGTATATGAATGTACATAGATTGTGACATGACACTTACAGGGCAGTTGTCAATATAACGCATTACGTCCTGGTTAATAGAAGTAACCCTAAACACAACAATATCAAACTTAAACAGAAGGTTCCCTACCAGATTATTTTTAATACTACACCGTGAAGTTGGCCAATATTACGACAAATCATCCGATTCCAGTTTTAAGTTCGGTGCTATTTAGGATGACAATCAAGTCTATGGAGGATGGTTAGTTTCTGTGACAAGATGAGCAAAAGATTACTGAAGGTTGCTCGAGTTCACAGTGGACGCAAGCTGGTAAACCAACAAGTTTACGCCTCTGCTAGCGGCATTTACCTTAGCTGCGATGAGCTGTCAGCTGCAATGCTGCGTCGCTCTCTGAAAATCCTATAAAAAGCTAATCAAAATCTTTACTGATTTTATCAGCAGAATCTGTCCTATGTTTCTCGTTAGGTGAGAAAACATGTACTCTTCCCTAGCCTGGACAACATGGCGATATACACGTGCATAGATGGTGCAGCGTGTATACTTCAACGCCGTCTCAGTTCTCACAAGAACAATTAACTACGCGGCTGTTTCGTTTCTCCGCTATCGAAGCTCAACGACTCTTCAGCTAATTTCCAGCTGAATTTCAGCCAAAGTGAACGCAGTGTTCACACAAAATTCCTCTTTTGGCGTCAAAAATAGCGTGATGAACACTTAACACTGGTTCAGAGAAGAGTCCCCAAAGTTTTCGGTCTTGTGTCTTTCGTAACAAACTGTCCCCCACGTGTGTCCTTTCGTGCTTCATGTCACAGTTTTTTCAAACCAATGGGAGCATTCATTTCATCTTGTGGAAACTACCTGTGCCAATCACAAAGGGCCTAACTTTAAACTGCATCGCAACACGGCCCCTTTTTCCTCCTTCCGAGTTTATTTCAGCCTATTGGACATTTTGTACCGACCCCTGACGCCTAAAAGTTACACACGTACATCACGAGCATACCACGCGATCAACTGCATCGCTAGTCTGTCTCCATCTGGAAATTCCCCAACGCAGTTTCCTAAAGAATTTTTCCGTAGCAAGCAGCTCTGTGCTGCTACCTGCTCCCTTCTCTGTATCGCCTGGCGCATTCGTTGTCCTTCTCGCCATGGGTCACCTACCCCTTTTTAGAAGTGTTCCGTTGCACTCGGGCTGTGACGGCACAAGTCGCGTCTGCCCCCAAACTGAAACGTTTCCTCCAGCAGCTTTTTTCACATTTTGCTCGTTGACATGCAGGATTTGGGTTCAATGTTAGGCAATTCTGCTCACTATCGCTGAAGTATGTCAGGTGACATATTCACCTCCATGTTATGACGTATAAAATCTCCCATGTAAGATGCGAAATTTACATTTATTCAATCTGCCACCTTTTTTAACAGAATCTAAAACTTCACATTCTACATCATATAAATAGTTTTCTGCTAAAAGATAGTCAGCAAAGGTCGAATCTTTTTACTTTAATTGCCAATTTCTCATATGTTCGCTTAGCCCGTTTGCTGCAACTCTGTCTGACCGACCAATACACACTTTTTCACGCTGCTTGCAAGTGATTGTATATATACTGCTCTGTGCCAAACACTGCAATTTGTTTTTACTATTGCATAAAAAATTTTGATATGTGACTGGTATTATAAAATGCGGGTCTGTAGTTGAAAGACTTCAACTTTTTTGCATGACTGTTTGAAATGTTGGCAGTATATGGAAGTTTTCACCAAGCTTTGTAACTACTGAGTGACTGCTGTTAGCTAGAGTACAGAAGTGTTGCAATTTTCTTCAGTTTCTTTCGTTCTTCCTTTTTTTTTTTTTTTTTTTTTTTTTAAGAACAGTATCAATCAGGTCAGAGCTATAGTCATTTCTGGAAGCGATTTGTCTGATGGTTTGTAGTTCTATTTGGAAGGCTGATCTGGATAATGGAACAGATACGGGGCGATGCACCACTGAATGAAAAGCTGCATGTTTGTGGCTACGCTGGGAACTTACAGGGATTACAGTATTGGTAGCTGTGTTTTTCTGTAAACGCTAAATACATGTTTTCTTGTACTACTATCAATATTAAAGCCCAAGACATTTATAGAAGAGCCTCCCAACTCCAGTGTAAACAAAATTTTCTTACGTTGTGAGTATAATTGGTCTAGTAATGTATCCATAAACAGAGTACATTTTCGACATATCTCAACCACTACGTAATTTTACAATTCAATGGCTCTTTCCGTAAGAAAAATTGTTCTAAATTGTCCACAAAAAGTTAAAATTTCTAATATTCAAATCAGCCTTCCAAAAAGAACTACAAACCATCAAAAAAATCGCATCCAGAAATGGCTATAGCTCTGCCTTGATTGATAACATTCTACGAAAAAAGAAAATGAATAAAATTACATAATTTCTGTACGCTGGCCAGTAACAATCACTCAACAGTCACAAAGCCTGGTGCAAAATTCCATATACTGGCAACATTTCAGACAATGTCGCGAAAATCTTAGTCTGGCAACTGTAGACCTACATTGTATACTGAAGAGCCAAAGAAACTGGTACACCTGCCTAATATCGTGTAGGACCTACACGAGCACGTGAAAGTGCCGCAACACGACGTGGCATGGACTCGACTAATGTCTGAAGTAGTGCTGGAGGGAACTGACACCATGAACCCTGCAAGGCTGTCCATAAATCGGTAAGAGTACGACGGGGTAGGGATCTCTTCTGAACAGCACGTTGCAAGGCATCCCAGATATGCCCAATCATGTTCATGTCTGGGGAGTCTGGTGGCCAGCGATAGTGTTTAAACTCAGAAGAGTATTTCTGGAGCCACTCTGTAGCAATTCTGGACGTTTGGGGTGTCGTATCGTCCTACTGGAATTGCCCAAGTCCGTTGGGATGAACAGTGAACATTATTGGATGCAGGTGAACAGACAGGATGCTTACGTGCGTGTCAGCTCTCAGCAGAAAACCATTCATATGATGTAGAACGCGAAATTTTAGATTCTGTCAAAAAAAAAAAAAAAAAAAAAAAAAAAAAAAAAAAAAAAAAAAAAAAAAAGCAGAAATATGACCCTACTGGAGATACTGGAAATCAACAAACGCCTGTCGCAGAATGCCAGCCTAGTATTAAATGATCGCACTCAATTTTGATTTTCCCCTTCGTTAAATTAAGTTTTCGTTACAAATATTAGATTTAAACTGTAAATTCATCTTATTTCTCATGATTGGTTAAGTGTATCTCTACATAATAACTTTGTTTTCCCCACTTTTAATTAATGTAATTATTGTAATATTTTCCTATCTTAACACTATATCATTTATGTATCTTCTGTACAAATAATATCCTTGTAGGTCGTACATCATGTTTATCTGCGGCGCCTTGCCACGGTTCGCGTGGCTCCTCCCGTCGGAGTTTCGATTCCTCTCTCGGGCATGGGTGTGCGTGTTGTGTTTAGCGCAAGTTAGTTGAAGTTAGATTAAGTAGTGTGTAAGCCCGAGGCCGATGATCTCAGCAGTTTGGTCCCATAGGAACTTACCACCATGTTTATCTGTGTTTGTGACATTCAGTTGTCACCTGAAGATGGCCTGAGTAGCCGAAACCTGTTCGTGACCAAATAAATATAACTCTCCAGAATATTAGGAAGAATTTTCGTTTTTAATATTAGCTATTATCATGTTCTGCCATTAAAGCTATTCCCAAATTTTGAAGTTCCCTTTTACAAAGACCAACGAAATGGCAAATGCGTTTGGAAACGGATCTACTCAAGAGCTACCCTACGAGAAATATTGTCCTTAATTTCTAAAATATTGTACAGTGTAACTGTTCTTGGTTGACGGTATTTTTCGAGTCGAGAAACAAAGGATAGCATGGAACCTGTTGCTGAATCGCCCAGGACCATGTGCCTTTGATGTTACGATCTATGTCCACTATTTTGCCCATTGCGTTTTTTATTGTCGGGCGATGGGAAATGGATACTGCACCATTTTCGCCAGTTGATCTGCACATTTCTGGCCCGTAATTCCAACATGTCCCGGTTCCTACTGAAGGTAAATACGTTGACGCAGCTCCTTTGCCCCACAGAAAGTTTGCAGTATAGCGTGTGCCAAAGGATTAACAGTTTTTCCTTCGACTGACCTGGTAACATAGTGCAGGACACTCATCGAGTCAGCACATAGAAAGACCTTGCCGAGTTGTAAGGCAATTGTGTAAAATATACCTTGATGAATGGCGTGTAACTCCGCTATTAACATCGACACTTCAATAAGGAATTGGAAAGATTGTCCACGCCCTGTTCGACTATAAAAATTAAAAACAAGTAAAAACGCAGCTCCTGTAGAGACATACATTTGGGAACCATCCGTGTACAACTTGTACTGGACACGCAAGTAACGATCCAATTTTGACCGTGTAGAAGCCCTCAGTTCGGCCGGCGTTGCGGTAGTTTTAGATTCATCATATACAGCACAATCAACTTTTAAGATAATACGGTTTACTTGACACCACATGTCCACAGCGTACCTGATGTCAACATTGTGCTGTCGGATATTCCAGGATTTGACCGTCCTGTGTGATAACGGTTGGAGTTAGGGTTTCATCGGCCAGTATGACTTAATCTATATCAGATGTAGTAATCGAGGTAATTTACAGTGTAGTGAATGATTGATAGAGGATCTAATTCTCAACATGTATCGACCACTTCGCATCCTAAACGTTGGGTGACAACTAATGTAAACCAGACTATACAAAGCATTGTTGTTGGTCATCTGAGCTTGTGAACTATTTTTTCTAATCGTCGCAGGTCAAACATCCATTATTGGCTACTGTCGAGTCGCTAAACCGCACTGTTTATCGAAATAAATTTTTCATAAGCTTCCTCATCACTTCGGCGCCGCATCGGCTTTTACTCGAATTCTTTCTTATCTGATTGTCGTAAATCGACATGGCGAGGCCGCTGTGTAAAAATGTAACCAAATGCTTGCAAAACAGTAAAACCGAGCAACCAGCCGCTGTTTTATAAAAAGATAAATAGCACCGTTCCAGGTTTTCGTATCAACTGGTTCACATGAGACGGCTGTATACGACTATAATTACATTTAGCTTATGCTGAAAACGCAATATTGATCGTTTTTCGATCTGACATAAATTTCTTGGACTGCTGGTGCCGTACAGCAAATAGTCATGTGGGAAAAAGGACTACTTCACTGTAACTGGACCTCACAATAAACTAAAACAACGGAAGCAAATTTGTAAGGTAAAGACTGATTTAATCGTGTGTTGCTTATCTCGAAAATCCGGCTTCATTTTATGTCACTGTCGACTGCTACTACATCTACATGGATACTCTGCAAATCACACTCAAGTGCCTGGCAGAGGGTTCTGCTAGAAATTCGTATTTTGCGAAAAAGTTTGCAAGAATTCAAAACTTTTCTGAACTTTGAAGAAATAGACAAGGCACAGCACTACACACACAAATACAGGGTGGTCACAATCAAACTTCTGCTGCTTGAGAGGGGCCCCAGAAAAACGAGCGGTCGTAGGAAATGACACTTCGCGGAAACATTCTACATCTACATCAAGCCACCTGGCGGTACGTGGTGGAGTGTATTTCTGGCACAACTAACTGATCCCTCCTCCACCCCCACCCCCCTTTCTCCCTGTTCCACTCGCGAATGGCGCATGGGGAGAACGATTGTCGGTAAGCCTCTGGTTTTCTTTTTTTTTCCATCAGTCGTCTGACTGGGTTTGATGTGGCCCGCCACTAATTCCTCTCCTATGCTAACCTCTTCATCTCAGAGTAGCACTTGCAATCTACGTCCTCAGTTATTTGCTGGATGTATTCCAATCTCTTCCTCTACAGTTTTTGCCCTCTACAGCTCCCTCTAGTACTACGGAAATCATTCCCTCATGTCTTGACAGATGTCCTATCGTCCTGTTCCTTCTCCTTATCAGTGTATGTTCCTTTTCTCTCCGATTCTGTGCAGAATCTCCTCATTCCTTATCTTATCAGTCCACCAAATTTTCAACATTCGTCTGTAGCACCACATCTCAAATGCTTCGATTCTCTTCTGTTCCGGTTTTCCCACAGACCATGTTTCACTACCATACAATGCTGTACTCCAGACGTACATCCTCAGAAATTTCTTCTTCAAATGAAGGCCGATATTTGATATTAGTAGACTTCTCTTGGCCAGGAATGCCCTTTGAAATCGGGGAAGATCAGTTTGGATTCCGTAGAAATACTGGAACACGTGAGGCAATACTGACCTTACGACTTATCTTAGAAGAAAGATTAAGGAAAGGCAAACCTACGTTTCTAGCATTTGTAGACTTAGAGAAAGCTTTTGACAATGTTGACTGGAATACTCTCTTTCAAATTCTAAAGGTGGCAGGGGTAAAATACAGGGAGCGAAAGGCTATTTACAATTTGTACAGAAGCCAGATGGCAGTTATTAGAGTCGAGGGACATGAAAGGGAAGCAGTGGTTGGGAAGGGAGTAAGACAGGGTTGTATCCTCTCCCCGATGTTATTCAATCTGTATATTGAGCAAGCAGTAAAGGAAACAAAAGAAAAATTCGGAGTAGGTATTAAAATCCGTGGAGAAGAAATAAAAACGTTGAGGTTCGCCAATAATATCGTAATTCTGTCAGAGACAGCAAAGGACTTGGAAGAGCAGTTGAACGGAATGGATGGTGTCTTGAAGGGAGGATATAAGATGAACATCAACAAAAGCAAAGTGAGGATAATGGAATGTAGTCGAATTAAGTCGGGTGATGTTGAGGGTATTAGATTAGGAAATGAGACACTTAAAGTAGTAAAGGAGTTTTGCTATTTGGGGAGCAAAATAACGGATGATGGTCGAAGTAGAGAGGATATAAAATGTAGAATGGCAATGGCCAGGAAAGCGTTTCTGAAGAAGAGAAATTTGTTAACATCGACTATAGATTTAAGTGTCAGGAAGTTGTTTCTGTAAGTATTTGAATGGAGTGTAGCCATGTATGGAAGTGAAACGTGGACAATAAATAGTTTGGACAAGAAGAGAATAGAAGCTTTCGAAATGTGGTGCTACACAAGAATGCTGAAGATTAGATGGGTAGACCACATAACTAATGAGGAGGTATTGAATAAGATTGGGGAGAAGAGGAGCTTGTGGAGCAACTTGGCTAGAAGAAGGGATCGGTTGGTAGGACATGTTCTGAGGCATCAAGGGATCACCAATTTAGTATTGGAGGGCAGCGTGGAGGGTAAAAATCGTAGAAGGAGACCAAGAGATGAATACACTAAGCAGATTCAGAAGGATGTAGGTTGCAGTAGGTACTGGGAGATGAAGGAGCTTGCACAGGATAGAGTAGCATGGAGAGCTGCATCAAACCAATCTCAGGACTGAAGACTACAACAACAACAGTCTGCTTTTGATGTCCTCCTTGCTCCGTCGTCATTGGTTATTTTACTGCCCACGTAGCAGAATTCCTTAACTTCATCGACTTCGTGACTATCAGTCCTGATGTTAAGTTTCTCGCTGTTCTCATTTCTACTAATTCTCATAACCTTCGACTTTCTTCGATTTACTCTCAATCCATACTGTGTACTCATTAGACTGTTCATTCCGTTCTTCACGTTCCCTCAGGATAGCAATGTCATCAGCGAATCGTATCATTGGTATTCCTTCACCTTGAATTTTAATTCCACTCCTGAACGTTTCTTTTATTTCCATCATTGCTTCTTCGATGTACAGATTGAACAGTAGGGCGCGAAAGGCTACATCCTTGTCTCACACCCTTTTTAATACGAGAACTTACTTGGTCGTCCACTCTTTTTATTCGCTCTTGGCTGTTCTGCAAATTTTATATTACCCGTCTCTCCCTATAGCTTAGCCCTATTTTTTCAGAATTTCGAACATCTTGCACCATTTTACATTGTCAAATGCTTTTTCCAGGTCGACAAATCCTGTGAACGAGTCTTTATTTTTCTTTAGTCTTGCTTCCACTATCAACTCCAACGTCAGAATTGCCTCTCTCGTGCCTTTACCTTTCCTAAAGTCAAACTGATCGTCGTCTAGCGTATCCTCAATTTTCTTTTCCATTATTCTAGATATTATTCTTGTAAGAACCTTGGATGCATGAGCTGTTAAGCTGATTTACGGTAATTCTCGCACTTGTCAGCTCTTGCCGTCTTCGGAATTGTGTGGATGATGCTTTTCAGAAAGTCAGATGGTATGTCGCCAGACTCATTCATTCCACACACCAACGTCAATAGTCGTTTTGTTGCCACTTCCCCCAATGATTTTAGAAATTCTGATGGAATGTTATCTATCCCTTCTGCTTTATTTGATCTTCAGTCCTCCAAAGTTCTTTTAAATTCTGATTCTAATACTGTATCCCCTATCTCTCCTAAATCGATTCCTGTTCCTTCTTCTATCACATCAGACAAATCTTCCCCTTCATAGAGGCTTTCAATATATTCTTTCCACCTATCCCCTCTCTCCTCTGCATTTTACGGTGGAATTCCCATTGCACTCTGTTACAATCCTTGTTTTTAATGTCACTTTCCTGTATGCTGTATGCTGAGTCTTTCCTATTGACAATCATTTCTTTTTCGATGTCTTCACATTTTTCCTGCACCCATTTCGTCTTAGCTTCCTTGCATTTCCTTTTTATTTCATTCCTCAGCGACTTGTATTTCTGCATTCCTGAGTTTCCCGGAACATTTTTGTACTTCCTCCTTTCATCGATCAATTGAAGTATTTCTTCTGTTACCTATGGTTTCTTCGCAGTTACATTCTTTGTACCTATGTTTTCCTTCCCAACTTCTGTGATGGCCCTTTTAGAGATGTTCATTCCCCTTCAACTGTACTGCCTACTAAGCTATTCCTTATTGCTGTATTTATAGTCTTAGAGAACTTCAAGCGTATCTCGTCATACCTCAGTACTGCTGTATTCTACTTCTTTGCGTATTGATTCTTCCTGACTAATGTCTTAAACTTCAGCCTACTCTTCATCTCTACTATATTGTGATCTGAGTCTATATCTGCTCCTCGGTACACTTTACTATCCAATATCCGATTTCGGAATCTCTGTCTGAGCATGATGTAATCTAACTGAAATCTTCCCGTATCACCCAGCCCTTTCCAAGTATACCTCCTCCTCTTGTGATTCTTGAACAGGGTATTCGCTATTACTAGCTGAAACTTGTTACAGAACTCAATTAGTCTTTGTCCTTACACATTCCTTGTCCCAACCCCACATTCTCCGGTGACCTTTTCTTCTGCTCCTTCCCCTACCTTGCATTCCAGTCCTCCATGACTATTAGATTTTCATCCCACTTTACATACTGTATTACCCTTTCAAAATCCTCATACACTTTATCTTTTCATCTTCAGATTGTGACGTCGGCATGTATACCTGAACTATCGTTGTCGGTGTTGGTTTGCTGTCGATTTTGATAAGAGCAACCCTGTCACTGAACTGTTGACAGTAACACACTCTCTGCCCTATTCGCTAGATGTATATGTGTGTGTGTGTGTGTGTGTGTGTGTGTGTGTGTGTGTGTGTGGGGCGGCTGGGGGGGGGGGGGGGGGTAAGAGGGGAGTGGTGTTTTCGTAATATGCTGTCCGACTCTTCCCGGAAAGGGCTCTCTCAAAATTTCAATAGTAAACCTCTCCGTGACGGACAACACCTCTTGTATAAGTCTGGCAATGGTGTTTGTTGAGCGTCTCTGTAAAGCTTTCGCGCCGATTAAACGATCCCGTGACGAAACGCGCCGCACTTCGTTGGATTCCCCTCCCCCCCCCCCCCCCTCACTCTCACCCTCTTCTCTCCGTCTTACCTAGTAAGTGTCCCAGACTGATGAACAATACTCAAAAATCGGTCGAACAAGAGTCTTATAGTCCACTTCGTCGATGAGTTACATTTTCTTCAGATTCTACAATGATTGTCAGTCTGGCTTCTGCTCTTCCCACTATTTGTTTTGTGTGGCCGTTCCACTGAAAATCGCTCTGGGTAGTTCCTCGAGGATATTTTATGGTAGATTCTGTCTGCAACAATTTGACATCAACACTGTAATCGTACAGTAGTGTATTTCTTTTCTTGCGTATGCGCAATATGTTATATTTATTTATGTTCAGGGTCCTTTATATTGAGGGTCAACTGCCAGAGCGTGCACCATTCAATGATATTATGTAGATTCTTCTGCAAATCTGTACTGTCTTCTAGTGTTGCTACTTTTTTTTATAGACGATCACATCATCTGCGAACAATATTAAAGAGCTTTCGACGTGTTATATAACCTATGTATGGGAAAAATGATACAAGGACTGATGATGAAAACAGATTTTTATTGACAGTCTGTAATTACGTTGTATAAAGACGCACAGGAAAGTTAAGATTTAATACCACTGAAGAAATCAAAGAGATCTTAGTTAAAATGAACATTTTCGATATTCTTTTATCTTCTGTATCAGTTCTGTGTTCCCGCATTAGCTGCACGTTAAGTAATGCCTGTCTGAATAGTTAATGACGAAATTTGTATATTTTATTAAATTATATTTCAAGAAAGTTTGAAATATATCTTCCTCAGAAAAGACTAAACGCAGCTAATAAGTCCGACGGCCTTTCATTGGAATTTCACACGGCATAAAATCATTACCAGAAGAATGGCAAAAATCCAACATCTCCAGGAAAAAGAGAAAATTTGTAAAGGTAACTTTTATTGGACGCCCGTTATGATTCCGGTTATGCAGTGCGAGAAAATATAGCAAGGAGTGTTAAATCCTAAGACAACTGTGAAAAAATTGTTTATTTCCTATGAGGAAAGCTGTTTCTGTTTTTCTACACATATAAAATATTTCAGATGCCTTCTACTAAATCATTTATACATTGTGTAAACAGTTGTATGGCAGCAGGATAATTTCTATCACCTAACATAAGTTTTATATCCAGAAACCGACTCTACTCATCAAGCCGATGAATCTGATACCCCTCTACAGATACTTTGCTTACAATCACATTGTTTGGATAGTATACAGGGTGTTACAAAAAGGTACGGCCAAACTTTCAGGAAACATTCCTCACACACAAAGAAACAAAGTATGTTATGTGGACATGTGTCCGGAAACGCTTACTTTCGATGTTAGAGCACATTTTATTACTTCGAATCACATTAATCATGGAATGGAAACACACAGCAACAGAACGTACCAGCGTGACTTCAAACACTTTGTTACAGGAAATGTCCACAATGTCCTCCGTTAGCGAGGATACATGCACCCACCCTCCGTCGCATGGAATCCCTGATGCGCTGTTGCAGCCCTGGAGAATGGCGTATTGTATCACAGGCGTCCACAATACGAGCATGAAGAGTCTCTACATTTGGTACCGGGGTTGCGTAGACAAGAGCTTTCATATGCCCCCATAAATGAAAGTCAAGAGGGTTGAAGTCAGGAGAGCGTGGAGGCCATGGAATTGGTCCGCCTCTACCAATCCATCGGTCACCGAATCTGTTGTTGAGAAGCGTACGAACACTTCGACTGCAATGTGCAGGAGCTCCATCGTGCATGAAGCACATGTTGTGTCGTACTTGTAAAGGCACATGTTCTAGCAGCACAGGTGGAGTATCCCGTATGAAATCATGATAACGTGCTCCATTGGGCGTAGGTGGAAGAACATGGGGCCCAATCGAGACATCACCAACAATGCCTGCCCAAACGTTCACAGAGAATCTGTGTTGATGTGATTGCACAATTGCGTGCGGATTCTCGTCAGCCCACACAGGTTGATTGTGAAAATTTACAATTTGATCACATTGGAATGAAGCCTCGTCCGTAAAGAGAACATGTGCACTGAAATGAGGATTGACACGTTGTTGGATGAACCATTCGCAGAAGTGTACCCCTGGAGGCCAATCAGCTGCTGATAGTGCCTGCACACGCTGTACGTGGAACGGAAACAACTGGTTCTCCCGTAGCACTCTCCACACAGTGACGTGGTCAACGTTACCTTGTACATCAGCAACTTCTCTGACGCTGACATTCGGGTTATCGTCAACTGCACGAAGAATTGCCTCGTCCATTGCAGGTGTCCTCATCGTTCTAGGTCTTCCCCAGTCGCGAGTCATACGCTGGAATGTTCCGTACTCCCTAAGACGCCGATCAATTGCTTCGAACGTCTTCCTGTCGGTACACCTTCGTTCTGGAAATCTGTCTCGATACAAACGTACCGCGCCACGGCTATTGCCCCGTGCTAATCCGTACATCAAATGGGCATCTGCCAACTCCGCATTTGTAAACATTGCACTGACTGCAAAACCACGTTCGTGATGAACTCTAACCTGTTGATGCTACGTACTGATGTGCTTGATGCTAGTACTGTAGAACAATGAGTCGCATGTCAACACAAGCACCGAAGTCAACATTACTTTCCTTCAATTGGGCCAACTGGCGGTGAATCGAGGAAGTACAGTACATACCGACAAATTAAAAATGAGATCTAACTTGGAAATTAAGCGTTTGCGGACACATGTCCACATAAGATCTTTTCTTTATTTGTGTGTGAGGAATGTTTCCTGAAAGTTTGGCCGTACCTTTTTGTAACACCCTGTAGAGAGTAGTTAATTCATGCATGGCTCACATGAACTCAGTACTAACAAAATCCATCTAATTTGCATGATGATAGACAAGTAGCATTTCTGTAACAGTGGACTGAAGTGTAAGCGAGGCTTGCTAGCCAACCAGAGCACAGTGACACGGAACTCAACTTCTGAAAGCCATAAACCAGCAAACCCCAGCCGCGATATGTCAGTTGTGGATGCAATGCGCTGACACAAAAATGTAATAAGATAGTAAGTGCGTCATTAACTCGACGCAAACAAAATTCATGTGACATATGGATAGGGCGTGGGACCGACACTGGCTCTGCAAAAGCCTTTTAGCCTAAGAACGCACTCAGGGACGCAACCGAGCGAGGTCGCGCAGTGGCTAGCACACTGGACTCGCATTCGGGAGGACGACGGTTCACCCCCGTCTCCAGCCATCCTGATTTAGGTTTTCCGTGATTTTCCTAAATCGTTTCAGGCAAATGCCGGCATGGTTCCTTTGAAAGGGCACGGCCGATTTCCTTCCCAATCCTTCCCTAACCCGAGCTTGCGCTCCGTCACTAATGACCTCGTTGTCGACGGGACGTTAAACACTAATCACCCCCCCCCCCCCCGGACGCAGTTGGAGGCCGCGTAAACATTCAAATAGCACGTGATGGAGGCGTCAACAATGCACGGAGTCCACATGGACAGCTCCTGTTGTTCTGGGCGGAGCTTGTTACTAAATGAAAACACGGCGAACGTTCAATGGACCGGGTGAAACTAGCGTATGCCACAGTTGGTTTCTGAAACCCCATTGGACAAAGAAACGACAAAAGTTGCAGCAAAAGCTCTCACTGACCGCCACTAATTGTGGCAGGAGGCGAACCATCGCTGCAGTGGGGGGAGTCTGCAACAATACAGGCCATTACAAGTGAGTAAATCTGGACACTCTCCTCCTAGAAGGGCCGTGTGCCGGACACAGCGCATCCCACTCTGTCGTTTTTTGTTGTGAACACCTGTGTGTGTTCATGAGGCGCTGATATCTCCAGATTGGAGATCACTAGCTACGAACTGTGCTAGTTCTGCAGAATATTTGAGGGGACCAATGTACACCACACTGAGCCTTAGCGAGTGGACACAGCAAGTTGATTTAGCCAGGGAAAAACACAGTTTTTCGCTTCATGAATACTTATCGCATTTATGACTGTATATACAGTCAAGGCCAGAATGTAATTATCAGGCCTACAATTTCGAAGGCGTTGACGCAATTGCCGCCGACACACGCCCCAGCCAACCACGGCCGCCCTTGTCGCCGCAGTCTGCACAAGGTACACTGTGTGATCAAAAGTATCCGGACACCTGCCTGAAAATGACTTACAAGTTCGTGGCCCCCTCCATCGGTAATGCTGGAATTCAGTATGGTGTTGGCCCACCCTTAGCCTTGATGACAGCTTCCACTCTCGCAGGCATACGTTCAATCGGGTGCTGGAAGGTTTCTTAGGGAATGGCAGCCCATTCTTCACGAGGTGCTGCACTGAGGAGAGGTATCGATGTCGGTCGGTGAGGCCTGGCACGAAGTCGGGGTTCCAAAACATATCAAAGGTGTTCTATAGGATTGACGTTAGGACTCTGTGTAGGCCAGTCCATTATAGTGAATTTATTGTCGTGTAACCACTCCGCCATAGGCTGTGCATTATGAACAGGTGCTCGATCGTGCTGAAAGATGGAATAGCCACCCCCGAGTTGCTCTTCAACGTGGGAAGCAAGAAGGTGCTTAAAACATCAATGTAGGCCTGTGCTGCGATAGTGCCACAAAAAACAACAAGGGGTGCAAGCCCCCTCCATGAAAAACACTACCCCACCATAACACCACCGTCCCCAAATTTTACTGTTGGCACTACACACACTGGCAGATGACGTTCACCGGGCATTCGCCATACCCTCACTCTGCCTTCGGATCGCCACATTGTGTACCGTGATTCGTCACTCCACACGACGTTTTTCAACTGTTCAATCGTCCAGTGTTTACGCTCATTACACCACGCGAGGTGTCGTTTGGTGTTTACCGGCGTGATGTGTGGCTTATGAGCAGCTGCTCAATCATGAAATCCAAATTTTCTCACCTCCTGCCTAACTGGCATAGTAATTGCAGTGGATCCTGATGCAGTCTGGAATTCCTGTGTGATGGTCTGGATAGATGTCTGTCTATTACACATTACGACCCTCTTTAACTGTCTGCAGTCTCTGTCAGTCAACAGACGAGGTCGGCCTGTACGCATTTGCGCTGTACGTGTCCCTTCACATTTCCACTTCACTAACACATCGGAAACAGTGGACCTAGGGATGTTTAGGAGTGTGGAAATCTCGCGTACAGACGTATGACACAAGTGACACACAATCACCTGTCCACGTTCGAAGTCCGTGAGTTCCGCGGAGCGCCCCATTCTGCTCTCTCACGATGTCTGATGACTACTGAGGTCGCTGATATGGAATTCCTGGCAGTAGGTGGCAGCACAATGCACCTAATGTGAAAAACGTATGTTTTTGGGGTTGTCCGAGTACTTTTGATCACATAGTGTAAATACCGCGTTGTTCAGGCGTTAAGTGTGGAAGTCACTAGAGTGTGTTCACTTCAGATCTGCCGTGTTCTTGAGGCTTAAATTCGAGGGATGTATTCGGCAGGTGGACGATATTGTCTCACTACAATAGAGCAGTCAGGGTACAGTTAACTGAGTGATTTTGTAGCACCATCCGTGTAATATTTTTGGAGTAAATTTTGGTGTGTTCATTATGATTGAAGTCACGTTAGTATTGGTTTTTCTCTTGAGATTACACTGATGTAGGAGTTGTTTTGATAAATTTTAATGTGGCTATCTTGCTTGAAGTTAGGTTCATTAAGATTTTCATGTTTTCATTTTACGAGATCTTCCTAAATAAATAGGATTTTCCTTCATCGCAAAATGCGCAGCCTGAACCCACTGTGTATGGTGATTATTGTAATAAAAATACACTCCTGGAAATGGAAAAAAGAACACATTGACACCGGTGTGTCAGACCCACCATACTTGCTCCGGACACTGCGAGAGGGCTATACAAGCAATGATCACACGCACGGCACAGCGGACACACCAGGAACCGCGGTGTTGGCCGTCGAATGGCGCTAGCTGCGCAGCATTTGTGCACCGCCGCCGTCAGTGTCAGCCAGTTTGCCGTGGCATACGGAGCTCCATCGCAGTCTTTAACACTGGTAGCATGCCGCGACAGCGTGGACGTGAACCGTATGTGCAGTTGACGGACTTTGAGCGAGGGCGTATAGTGGGCATGCGGGAGGCCGGGTGGACGTACCGCCGAATTGCTCAACACGTGGGGCGTGAGGTCTCCACAGTACATCGATGTTATCGCCAGTGGTCGGCGGAAGGTGCACGTGCCCGTCGACCTGGGACCGGACCGCAGCGACGCACGGATGCACGCCAAGACCGTAGGATCCTACGCAGTGCCGTAGGGGACCGCACCGCCACTTCCCAGCAAATTAGGGACACTGTTGCTCCTGGGGTATCGGCGAGGACCATTCGCAACCGTCTCCATGAAGCTGGGCTACGGTCCCGCACACCGTTAGGCCGTCTTCCGCTCACGCCCCAACATCGTGCAGCCCGCCTCCAGTGGTGTCGCGACAGGCGTGAATGGAGGGACGAATGGAGACGTGTCGTCTTCAGCAATGAGAGTCGCTTCTGCCTTGGTGCCAATGATGGTCGTATGCGTGTTTGGCGCCGTGCAGGTGAGCGCCACAATCAGGACTGCATACGACCGAGGCACACAGGGCCAACACCTGGTGATCGTCGAGGGGACACTGAATAGTGCACGGTACATCCAAACCGTCATCGAACCCATCGTTCTACCATTCCTAGACCGGCAAGGGAACTTGCTGTTCCAACAGGACAATGCACATCCGCATGTATCCCGTGCCACCCAACGTGCTCTAGAAGGTGTAAGTCAACTACCCTGGCCAGCAAGATCTCCGGATCTGTCCCCCATTGAGCATGTTTGGGACTGGATGAAGCGTCGTCTCACGCGGTCTGCACGTCCAGCACGAACGCTGGTCCAACTGAGGCGCCAGGTGGAAATGGCATGGCAAGCCGTTCCACAGGACTACATCCAGCATCTCTACGATCGTCTCCATGGGAGAATAGCAGCCTGCATTGCTGCGAAAGGTGGATATACACTGTACTAGTGCCGACATTGTGCATGCTCTGTTGCCTGTGTCTATGTGCCTGTGGTTCTGTCAGTGTGATCATGTGATTTATCTGACCCCAGGAATGTGTCAATAAAGTTTCCCCTTCCTGGGACAATGAATTCACGGTGTTCTTATTTCAATATCCAGGAGTGTATTTAGTACGGACCTTGCCGTTGGTGGGGAGGCTTGCGTGCCTCAACGATACAGATAGCCGTACCGTAGGTGCAACCACAACGGAGGGGTATCTGTTGAGAGGCCAAACAAACGTGTGGTTCCTGAAGAGGGGCAGCAGCCTTTTCAGTAGTTGAAGGCGCAACAGTCTGGATGATTGACTGATCTGGCCCTGTAACACTAACCAAAATGGCCTTGCTGTTCTGGTACTGCGAACGGCTGAAAGCAAGGGGAAACTTCAGCCGTAATTTTTCCCGAGGGAATGCAGCTTTACTGTGAGATTAAATGATGATGGCGTCCTCTTGGGTAAAATATTCCGGAGGTAAAATAGTCCCCCATTCGGATCTCCGGGCGGGGACTACTCAAGAGGACGTCGTTATCAGGAGAAAGAAAACTGGCGTTCTACGGATCGGAGCGTGGAATGTCAGATCTCTTAATCGGGCAGGTAGGTTAGAAAATTTAAAAAGGGAAATGGATAGGTTAAAGTTAGATATAGTGGGAATTAGTGAAGTTCGGTGGAAGGAGGAACAAGACTTTTGGTAAGGTGAATACAGGGTTATAAATACAAAATCAAATAAGGGTAATGCAGGTGTAGGTGTAATAATGAATAAAAAAATAGGAGTACGGATAAGCTACTACAAACAACATAGTGAACGTATTACTGTGACCAAGATAGATACGAAGCCCACGCCTACTACAGTAGTACAAGTTTATATGCCAACTAGCTCTGCACATGACGAAAAAATTGATGAAATGTATGAAGAGATAAAAGAAATTATTCAGGTAGTGAAGGGAGACGAAAATTTAATAGTCATGGGTGACTAGAATTCGTCAGTAGGAAAAGGGAGAGAAGGAAACATAATAGATGAATATGGATTGGGGCTAAGAAATGAAAGAGGAAGCCGCCTGGTAGAATTTTATGCAGAGCACAACTTAATCATAGCTAACACTTGGTTCAAGAATCAAGAAAGAAGGTTGTATACATGGAAGAACCCTGGAGATACTAAAAGGTATCAGATAGATTATATAATGGTAAGACAGAGATTTAGGAACCAGGTTTTAAATTGTAAGACATTTCCAGGGGCAGATGTGGACTCTGACCACAATCTATTGGTTATGAACTGTAGATTAAAACTGAAGAAACTGCAAAAATGTGGGAATTTAAGGAGATGGGACCTGGATAAACTGAAAGAACCAGAGGTTGTACAGAGTTTCAGGGAGAGCACAAGGGAACAATTGACAGTAATGGGGGAAGAAATACAGCAGAAGAAGAATGGGTAGCTTTGAGGGATGAAATAGTGAAGGCAGCAGAGGATCAAATAAGTAAAAAGACGAGGGCTAGTAGAAACCCTTGGATAACCGAAGAAAAATTGAAGTTAATTGATGAAAGGAGAAAATATAAAAATGCAGTAAATGAAGCAGGCAAAAAGGAATACAAACGTCTCAAAAATGTGATTGACAGGAAGTGCAAAATGGCTAAGCAGGGATGGCTAGAGAACAAATGTAAGGATGTAGAGGCTTATCTCACTAGGGGTAAGATAGATACTACTTACAGGAAAATTAAAGAGACCTTTGGAGAAAGGAGAACCACTTGCATGAATATCAAGAGCTTTGATGGAAACCCAGTTCTAAGCAAAGAAGGGAAAGCAGAAAGGTGGAAGGAGTATACAGAGGGCCTATACAAGGGCGATGTATTTGAGGACAATATTATGGAAATGGAAGAGGATGTAGATGAAGATGAAATGGGAGATATGATATTGCGTGAAGAGTTTGACAGAGCACTGAAAGACCTGAGTCGAAACAAGGCCCCCCGGAGTAGACAACATTCCATTAGAACTACTGACAACCTTGGGAGAGCCAGTCCTGACAAAACTCTACCATCTGGTGAGCAAGATGTATGAGACAGGCGAAATACCCTCAGACTTCAAGAAGAATATAATAATCCCAATCCCAAAGAAAGCAGGTGTTGACAGATGTGAAAATTACCGAACTATCAGTTTAATAAGTCACAGCTGCAAAATACTAACGCGAATTCTTTACAGACGAATGGAAAAACTGATAGAAAACGACCTCGGGGAAGATCAGTTTGGATTCCGTAGAAATGTTGGAACACGTGAGGCAATAATGACCCTACGACTTATATTAGAAGAAAGATTAAGGAAAGGCAAACCAACGTTTCTAGCATTTGCAGACTTAGAGAAAGCTTTTGACAATGTTGATTGGAATACTCTCTTTTAAATTCTGAAGGTGGCAGGGGAAAAATACAGGAAGCGAAAGTCTATTTACAATTTGTACAGAAACCAGATTGCAGTTATAAGAGTCGAGGAGTATGAAAGGGAAGCAGTGGTTGGGAAGGGAGTGAGACAGGGTTGTAGCCTCTCCCAGATGTTATTCAATCGGTATATTGAGCAAGCAATAAAACAAAGGAAAAGTTCGGAGTAGGTATTAAAATCCATGGAGAAGAAATAAAAACTTTGAGGTTCGCCGATGACATTGTAATTCTGTCAGAGACAGCAAAGGACTTGAAGAGCAGCTGAACGGAATGGACAGTGTCTTGAAAGGAGGGTACAAGATGAACATCAACAAAAGCAAAACGAGGATAATGGAATGTAGTCGAATTAAGTCGGGTGATGCTGAGGGTATTAGATTAGGAAATGAGACACTTAAAGTAGTAAACGTGTTTTGTTATTTAGGGAGTAAAATAACTGATGATGGTCGAAGTAGAGAGGATGTAAAATGTAGACTGGCAATGGCAAGGAAAGCGTTCCTGAAGAAGAAAAATTTGTTAACATAGAGTATAGATTTAAATGTCAGGAAGTCGTTTCTTAAAGTATTTGTATGTAGTGTAGCCATGTATGGAAGTGAAACGTGGACGATACATAGTTTAGACAAGAAGAGAATAGAAGCTTTCGAAATGTGGTGCTACAGAAGAATGCTGAAGACTAGATGGGTAGATCACATAACTAATGAGGAGGTATTGAATAGAATTGGGGAGAGGAGGAGCTTGCGGCACAACTTGACTAGAAGAAGGAATCGGTTGGTAGGACATGTTCTGAGACATCGAGGGATCACCAATTTAGTATTGGAGGTCTGCGTGGAGGGTAAAAATCGTAGAGGGAAACCAAAAGATGAATACACTAAGCAGATTCAGAAGGATGTAGGCTGCAGTAGGTACTGGGAGATGAAGAAGCTTGCACAGGATAAAGTAGCATGGAGAGCTGCATCAAAACAGTCTCAGGACTGAAGACCACAACAACCACAACACAGTAGTTCGTTTGTTTGATCTAAAGTAGAGGTTACCCCTTCCTCACTGACATATTTTGGGGCAAGTGTAACAGCTATAATTCTGATGTGTGAACGTCACTATGTCTGGGATCTCCTCACCTGTTAGGACCTGGCCGCGCGGGATTAGCCGAGCGGTCTAGGACGCTGCAGTCATGTACTGTGCCGTTGATCCCGGCGGAGGTTCGAGTCCTCCCTCGGGCATGGGTGTATGTGTTTGTCCTTAGGATAATTTAGGTTAACTAATGTGTAAGCTTAGGGACTGATGGCTCTGAGCACTATGGGACTTAACGGCTGAGGTCATCAGTCCCCTAGAACTTAGAACTACGTAAACCCAACTAGCCTAAAGACATCACACACATCCATGCCCGAGGCAGGATTCGAACCTGCGACCGTAGCGGCCCCGCGGTTCCACACTGAAGCGCCTAGAACCGCACGGCCACACTGGTCGGCGCTTAGGGACTGATGACCTTAGCAGTTAAGTCCCATAAGATTTCACAGATATTTGAACATTTTTTTTTTGTTAGGACCTGGGTTCACACGCACTTTAAACTTGTCAAAGCTACCTGCTCATGGTATGTGGCAAGCACAGGTCATATCAAACCAGGAGATGGTCCTATCACACTTCCTTGGGGTACTTCTGAAATTACACACATGTCAGCCGATTTTGCTCCTTTAAGAGAGACATGGTGAGTGCTGTTTACAGGGAAGTCTAGAATCTAGTCACAAATCTGGACCGATTCGGATAAGGTCTTTTCTTTTTCACTAACAACGCCTTCCCAAAGTCAAAGCACTATTGTCTACAGCACTATGGATCTCATGGAGGATCAGAGCAAGGTGAGTGTCGCAGGATCTCTGTTCATTATTACAGAAGAGATCTTTGCTCTCCAAATACATCATAATTCTAGAGCGTAAAACACGTTCCAAAATTCTACAACAGACTGACATCAACAATAAAGGCCCATATTATGTGCATCTGTCCTATGATCCTTCTTTAAAACGGGAATGACATGCGCTTTTTTCCAGTTGCTCCGACGATATTTGGTAAATTGCTCCTAGAAGGGCAGCAACTTCTTTCGCATAACCTTTGTAGAATCTTACAGATATCTCGTCTGGCCCTGATCCCTTTCTATTACTAAATGATTGTAGTTGCTTTTCCATTTCGTTTTTACGTTCGTACAGTGACTGAAAGGAGTGACCCTGTTACGAAACTTCCGCGGTGAAACAACTTCGAAAGATCGAATTCAGTATTTCCACTTTCTCTCTGTTATCTTGGGTTCCTGTGCCAGTACGGTCACTGAGCGAATGTGTAGAAGATTTCCAATCTTTTACTGATTCTACTTAAGGCCAAAATCTCTAAGGGTTTTTGCTCAGACCATTGAACGCTCCTCTCATTGCTTTCCTTACGCTCATTTTTGCTTCTTTCAGCTTTTGTTTTGACTTCTCGTGATTCTGTGATGAGCTCTCTTTGTTCACGTCAGTTTACTACGCGGCTATTAAACTTCGGTGGGTCTTTCCCATCATGTAAGACCTTGCTCCGTACATACATGTCTAAGATATACTGAACGATGTTTTTGAATTTTTCCCATTTGTACTCCACATCTTTGTCTTCAGCACTGAATATTTGATGCTGACTACTCATATACGCTGCAGTCTATATCATGTCACTCTTGCTAAGCCAAAATATGTAGCTACCTTTCTTAACATTCCTGATAAAAGTCATAGTCGTAGTTGCTATCACAGCCTTATGATCACTGGTACGTTCCTGTGCGTTAAGAGAGTCTTTAAGTTTTGGCTTGTTTGTTGCTAGGACGTCTAAGACGCTAGTCAAGGGCAAGACATTCAGAATAATGTCACACGAATCCCTGTCTCTGGCAACAGTTTCGCGAGCATGTATGACTCTCCAATATATACCTGGAAACTTGAAGTCACTCCCGTATTACAACAGCATGATCCGGAAGATTATTAACGACATTCTGCAAGTTCTCTCTGAAGCTCTCCACCACTGCAGCTCCTGACCCAGGCGGTCCATAAAAGCATCCGGTTACTATTTTTGACAGGCCTTTGATGCTTAACTTCACCCTGATTATTCACATCCTGAATCCGTGATAAACTCGTTAGATATTATCGAGTTCTTTACAGCAATAAATACGCCGCCACCATTGGCGACTAACCAATTCTTACGATGCGTTTTCCAGTCTGAACTTTGGATTTCGTTCCTATTCTCTTCCGGTTCCAACCAGCTTTCTGTCCCTAATAGTGTCTGATGATTATAACCTTCCATCAGCGATATTAATTCTGGGACCTTTCCTTGAATGCTCCTTCAGTTTACAAATATAATAATAATTTTTTCTATATTAAATCTGAGAGGACGAGCATTCTTTGAGAACACTGTGGCTGTTACAACTTCGATTTATGCAGGAAATTCGTCTCTGATATATAACCTGAAAAGCCCCATTTATATGCCACATTTACTTCACTACCCTAGTAGCCGCTTCCTGTGTTTATTGCACGCCTGACCTATTAAGGAGAACCCTACAGTTCTGCACCTGATAGCATAGGTCGGGAAATTCGCATCCAGTACTGTCGCAGAATCGTCTGAGCCCATGGTTTAAACCTTCCATTCTGCTCCAAACCGCAGGAACGCTACCGACTCTGGGTGTGATGCTACAAACATACAGCGTAGCCTGCCCACATGCGATGCCACGTTGCTTCACCAAATTCGCCATCCGCTGAAAGGAGGGGAGGATGGCCTCAGACCCCAAGCTGCAGGTTTTATTCACGCTGAAGACTGTGAGGACATGAGGACCAGAAATAACGAGTAAACTATTGAAACAAACAAATTTTAGTTTCCACATGAACGGGTAACATTTGTTAATTGTCTGCCCTGTTTATGCTCCGTCATACAAATATTGCTCAGTGCAATGATCATGTGCGTCCACGACCATCTGGAACTGCACAAGAGATTGCTCTACTGCTGTTCGAAACATCTGCTCCCTCAGTACATTCATCTTGAGTAACCAACATGTATAAGTGTCCTGTTGATAAGCGCTTTCCTTCAGTTGACGCCAGAGCCAAAAAACACACATGTTCAAATCTGGTGCTATTGGTGGCCATGCAATTTGGAGAGAGTCAGACTGGCAGTGTGTACCTACAGCTAGGACAGCTCTGGCGAATACCTATGTCAGCTCTAGCCCAGTAGACACACGCCATAGTCCTTGTGTAGAAATTTGTATCTTGTTGGGCGTAACGTCACTTTGGAATTGTGTAGCGTAGTATTTTGGTTGTTATTATTTCTTTTCATTGTCTTGTAAGTTTTATCTGATTTTTGCCACCACAAGAATTATTGTGTTTCTTGTCGTTCTTGAGTTTGCAAATTATTGCACGCCAAGAATATGTTTTAGTTAAATAAAGTGTGTTCAAACTTGATCGTTAGTTCTTTCCTACCCACTGCAGGACACTACAGTTTCCAAGGGCAATAATAATTTGCAACAAGCGGGAAAATTCTCCTGTCGGAGCTCAAAAAGGCCAATATGCTCCTTTTTAAAAGACTCTGGCAGAAAAGTGGGAACTAGCTGCGTCAATTCTCATTCTGTCTTCCTCACCAAAAATTTCGGCTGCGCAGCACATTCGCTCTCGTTTAACATAAAACTTTCTAAATCCTTCCAGTCTCTCTTTGTAGTGAAGCCTTCATACTCAGCATCTCCCTCTCGCTCTCACTGCCACTGTCTATACATACTGTATCTCTCTCCCACTGACTTCTTTTTCTCGTATTGATTTACAGTATATTCCACTACTATTGTCTCTTATCTCATTTACACTGACACCTTGACACCTTTTGTCTTTCTTTCTCACTGCCACAGCCTGCGCCACACTATGGCAGTTCAAAAATTACCCATGTGTTTAAAATTTCGGTCCAAAATGCACCCTTCCCTATACTTACATGTTAAAGTTCACCAGTCTGGGAGTTTCCGGACCACGCAAGACTATGTACATTCTCCACTCATCTGTATTTTTCCTTTACACTGTCTCCTCTCTTTTGCTCCCACCGCTTTCTGTCTCTATCCATCTCTCTTCCTCTTTTACCGCTATTGTCTTACATTGACCATGAATATCTATACTCTATTTTCCTCCCACTGCTATTGTTTTCACCCCTTTCTCTTTCTCTTTCACTGCCAGAATCTCTCCCTCACCATTACCATCTCCACTATTTTTATCTCCCACTAGCACTATCTATCTTCCACCATCACCTACTCTCTTTCAGCACAAAAATGCGCCATTATGTTTGCATGCCAAAATTTTTGGTGAAGAAGGCGGAATGAGGATTGAGACAGATGGTCCCCTACTTTTCTGTGAGAGTCTTTTAAAGAGTAGCATATTTGCCTTTTTTGTGCTCTGCCAAGTGCATTTTGCAGTTGGTTCCCTTCTGTTCCAGGCTACATTAGGGTGTGCTGCTTATATAAAAAGGTGAGTAATGTTTTGACAGTTTATGTACTTCGACAGATTTATATGCTGTAGCGGTCATCCCTCAGGTCAGGATTTCCAGTGGGTGTGGGGGCTGTGCAGGTGAAGTGGTGGCACTACCCGTGTGGGAGGCGGAGCTCAGGAGCTGATGTGGATGGCTTTTGTTGTGACTTGGCAAGACAGCCACGCCACTAGGGGGTGAAGCCGAAAGGCACGCGTTTAAGCTCACGCAGGCTGGCGTGAGGTCTGGAACAGTTAAAGGAGTTCAGTCTAGTAAAATAAGTACGTAGCTCCTGAAATACTTAACTTTAATCCATAATTGGTGAACATCGCTCTTGATGATACATGAATTACAAGATCAATAGCAACTGATAAAGGCGCCTTGCTAGGTCGTAGCAAATGATGTAGCTGAAGGCTATGCTAACTATCGTCGCGGCAAATGAGAGCGCCATTTATCAGTGAACCATCGCTAGGAAAGTCGGCTGTACAACTGGGGCGAGTGCTAGGACGTCTCTCTAGACCTGCCGTGTGGCGGCGCTCGGTCTGCAATCACTGATAGTGGCGACACGCGGGTCCGACGTATACTAACGGACCGCGGCCGATTTAAAGGCTACCACCTAGCAAGTGTGGTGTCTGGCGGTGACACCACAGCTTTCATACGCCGTATAGCGTCAGTGAAACGGCAGTATCTGGAATACCAGGCAAATCAAGCAGATAGACTGGTTCTTTTGCGTCAAGTGTTGTCTGGCGTGTACCTTAGGCGGCTTTGTTCATGGGCTATTCCCTAGAAAACAGCGAAAAACAATGATTTTTGGGTACCAAAAGTACCATTGGGGGAGACGGCCACTTGTAGAAATTCTATTCACGGGAAATCGTCGAAGGTTTCACCATAAAGAGTGCTAGCGCCATCGGAAGGGTTATGAGGTCACCGACTGTGGTTTTAGTTGGCATGTTTTCAGCACCAAAACTTTATGACCCGCTGTCTCTGTGAAACGGATACTTCACGCCTATGCAGATGTGCACAGTGACCCTGCAGTGACAAAAATGAATTTAAAAGGGTCCTAACATTAGTTAAAAGAACTTAAAATGACTGCGAAAAGTTGCAAAATTCGGTAAAATACATGGACGGGGAAGCTCGCAACACCAAGGAGGAGTTGTATGACATCAACGAAGTTGGTAAACGTGTATATTCATCTGACAGATGACGTCTATTCAAATTTCGTACCAGTCGCATAAAAGTGGCGCTAGTAACGCGACTGTGTGAATGGAAATCGGTTTTGCTTGAAATACACGCTGTAAGTATCGGGAGGATTAGTTGTCTTTGAGATTGGACGTGGTGAGTTGACGTTTTAGTCGAGAAGGCCTTGAAGGCGACAAAGGCGCCATTATCAGTACCACCCTGAGTTTGCAGGGCTACGAGAAGCTGTATGTTCCATCCGCGGTATTGCAGAAAGACTTGGCAGGAATGTGGCCACTGTACATGATTGCTGGCAGCGGTGGTTACGGGAATTATGATGATGATGATGATGATGATGTTTGGTTTGTGGGGCGCTCACCTGCGCGGTTATCAGCGGCCGTACGAATTCCCAACCTTTGCCCAGTCCAAACTCGCCACTTTCAGGATTGATGATGAAATGATGAGGACAACAGAAACACGCAGTCATCTCGAGGCAGGTGAAAATCCCTGACCCGGCCTGGAATCGAACCCGGGGCCCCGTGCTCGGGAAGCGATGGTTAGCGGGTTACGGGAATGTACTCTCGCAAGAAGATTGTGCTCCGGACAGTGACGTGGCGCTACCAAGAGGGAAGATCATCGTGTTGAGGCGTAGCGCCTTCGCATCGCTCCTGTCACTTGTTACGACGATATCGTTATGGGCGTAAGTCACCGACAGATGTCACCAGCTGACATGGACCCAGGCCCCCACAACCGCACGAGTGGTAGACTGTGAAGAGCGGACAAATTGAATAGCTGGCCGGCGGCCATTAGAGTGGTAAACTGGCGCGCGGAGTTCGAATGTTTATACATCGCTTTTGGTTATAAAATGCCTTCCCTCGAGTTAGGTCGCAAACATAATGCCTCATTTAAATACGTTACTACAATATACTTTTTAATTTATGAACAAACAGCAACTAGTCACTGTTTATGAATTTATCTTACGTACTACATGGAATCTGCCGTAGCTAAAAGTTATGTACTGGACCCCTAGCATTTTTCGTAGTTCATTTACGATAGATGTACGCAAAATGCGTCAAAAGACTCGAAGATTTGCCCACTATATTAATCGATATTTTCTGACTCTACCTTCCTTAAGATTTTATGACGAGAAGTGCGTTATATATGGCATAGTGCTTTGGCAACTCACGACCAAATTATCAAGTTTCAACCTAATCTAGACCATGAAAACACTATCGATCAGCGAACTTTCTTCAAAATGATCAGAACATATAAACTGGTATTCTGTCGGTCGGAAATCTTGCCTCCTGACAGCGTGTAACCATTTTTGTAACAGCTGTAGTTTTGAGAAAGGAAACCTGCAAACAGATGGTTCAAATGGCTCTGAGCACTATGGGACTTAACATCTTAGGTCATCAGTCCCCTAGAACTTAGAACTACTTAAACCTACCTAATCTAAGGACATCACACACATCCATGCCCAAGGCAGGATTCGAACCTGCGACCGTAGCAGTCCCGCGGTTCCGGACTGCAGCGCTAGAACCGCACGACCACCGCGGCCGGCTGCAAATAGATGCACAGCCATTATGCTAATATCCTGTTACAAAAACATTTATTAAGCAAGTGCACTGACATACAAAACAACTTAAAAAATTCACATATGTGTGAAATGTAATGTTCGTTCCTTTCTCGAATTTATTTGTACAATTAATCGCTGCACGACTCTTCACATTGTACTTCTTTTGGTTGGAACGTACAGACAGTAGAATTACGAGTAACAAATACTGTACGCACGCCCCAACAAATATACAACGTTGAATCAGGGTCTTCATAAACAACAACACTAGACAACACATCAGACTACAACCACTATAATGGCGTCCAGCGGAAGGTTCAAATTATCCCGCGACTGCAGCGCCATCAGTGAGTCTAGTTCTTTTTTACAAGGTCTTTGCATGGACCTGAGTTACAGAGCTGCACGTAGTTGTACTAGTAGGCGACAGAGGTCAGCTGTTGACGGACAGTGCTAGCAGTCATAGTCAAAACAATGTTGTAAAGTTATGTTTGATTAATACTTAATGTATTTGCATAGTTATAATTGTTTTATATGTGTAGTAATTAGCAGTGTGAGTGTTGTATGAGTGAAGAAGAACAGAAGTTAATGAAAATTGTTTTGTTTATTCACGAAGTACCAGTTAAACTATACAGCGGATTTACTATAATTAAATGTGCAGTCAGTTTATGGTACTAATAAATCGTCAGTAGAACACAAATTAATCGGTAGTTTCAGAAGGAGTAATTTTATATTTGATACTCTTCTAAATTTATTTATTTAGCAATTGCCATAGAAAGAAATGTTTTACTATGATTGGTCATTGAAGTAAAGCGCGGGTTAGCGCGAGATAATACTGCAACCTGATTTGCTGTTTGTGATATCAGCCAATCTCAAAAATGCAGGCTCGCGCCAATCTATGCTGGGAACAAAGCCTTTGGTGTGATCAAGTCGGTCGGGGCAGAGGGTTCGAACTAGTAACATGTCATTGAAAGCAGCTCCGACGAAAGTACTATAAAATCGCGGAAAATTGCTAATTACGAGTTCGCGAAGTAGTACAAAGCGTATTTAACCTTTTCAGACATGATTTTTTATTTACTTATTAAAAAAATATCTGACATCATTTTTACATTCAGGTGAGTCTCCTGACAACATTTTTCTAAGAAAAAATTTCATATGATCTCTAGTTTTCTAGATATTTAATGTACACAATTGTGTTCATCAGGTCTTGAGCTTCATGTCATACATTATGGAGGTTAACACTATGATCAAGTATGCCACTCTTTATTTCACTTAAAACAGAAGAAACAATAAAAATAATTCCAAATTACAGTTCTTATTTAAACAACAATGATCAAAACACTGATTTTAAGGTATCGTATGAAACTGCAAAAAAAATATCTGTCCTTTTGGAGACATAAATGTACTTACATTTTCTGCACTGAATTCTAGAACGCCCCGTACATTATGGAGATTTGCAGCGACTTAGAGCTCCTACATCATGCAAAGACAAATGGTTAATGGAATGAAACTGTATCTCTGTAGCTGGTCATAATTCTCCTCTTCTTCTTGGTATGACTCTCATGTCTGAAGCCAGTCCTTCATCAGACAGACGCCCCCTTTTCTTTTCAGTCACTTTCTTCTGGCACAGTACCAATCCATCTGCTACCCTGATACGAAAGGAAAGAAGTTCCATTTGCTTCTTCTTTGGGATAGACAGGTTGTCTGCATCTCGTCTGTATTCCAACCAACTTTTCACGATGGCAAAGTCAACAGCATGAAAAATCATACGCAAAGGCCATATTCGAGATCTGATGAAAACTCGGTAGTAGCTTATCAATTGATCAAATAGTTCCACACCACCCATTGCAAGATTATATCTTCTCACTATTTCAGGTCTTTCTACTTTCACATATTTATGGTGTTTTTTGTCCCAACACTCAACTATATCCACTGAGCCTTTACCAACAAAGTTTGAACACAATACAACTGGCCTATAGTCTAACCAATTACACATGGCAATGTCATCAGCACTAGCGATTTCTTCACAGTAAACTCTGGTTTGTTTCATTATTGTTTTATCACCCGGAAAAGGCAAGTTCTTTCCAATTCTGTTTTGACAGACAGTACCTGCTGCATTGATGCTTTGAGATTTCAGACCTTGAAGCAGATGATAAGGTGAAAAGAAGCTGTCAAAGTATAATTTATGACCTTTGCCTTTTGAGAGTGGAACAGAAAATTCAAAAACCAACGGCAGGACCTAATTCAAATTTTTTACAGTATATGGTATTTAGTTCAGTTGTAGCACCTTGATACAAAAGGAAATCATGCACTATTCCAATCTTTTTACATGAATACTTTGATTCCCCATGGACTTGGTTTCCCCTTGACATTCTGCTTTGCATAAAACTTCCCAGTGAAAGGAATAATTCCTTCACTGACACAAACATTTTCTTCTATAGGAAGTTCACTGCAGCGTTTTCGAATGGCTGATTAAATTGGCCTGACTTTGTAAAACTTATCTTTATTTTCAGGTAGCTTTTCCAGATTGTTCACAGAGTGTAAATTTGTTCGTAATTCTAAAACTCTGTCTCGTGACATGTTTTCCCAAAACACATTCACATTCAGGCTTGTATCCCAATACATCCGTAATCTGGGAAACTTCAAGATGCCAGTCAATATATGCAAACCTAATAGCATCTCTAGTGCTTTAGGAGTTGTCTGCTTGAATGAGGATTTGCCTCATTGTAATGCATAAATATGAGGATGTGCTGCCATGCTAGTGAACAAATCATCTGGTATATATCTTTTGAAGTATTGCATTAGAGAACACAAGAGAGATTCTTCAAAATTTGGAGCTTTGTATGTTTCTGCAATGGTACTTAGAGGCATGTGTTTCCATTTTATGGATACTTTAGGTGTCACCATAATGTTGTTACACAGATTATTCAATTCTGGGTTGTTTTCATTGCATAAAGTGTTCATTTCAGAATCCACCACCTCTCCATAATCTCAAACTAATGTCAGAAACACCACCATTTTCAATTATGTCCATAATCAAGTCCCAATCTTTCTCCACAGAAAGATATTCCTTATCCATATTTGTAAGTCGAAAGCCAGCAATATAAAATAAAATCATATGTACAGGTAAGTTATTCTCCTCCTTGCTGCCGGTACTGAAATTAATGGAAAAATTACCGCACATAACTACCATAGCCATGCAAATATAGCTGAGACACATTTTTGGTTATTTTTCCTATTTTACACCATTAAGGACCTGTTGTACACAAATGTGTACATTAATCTTACCTCATACATAACACAAATATGAACTGAATGAAATTGCTGAAAATTCCACTGAAAGAATGTCTAATGTTTCCAAAAGAAGGAAACCACACAAAACATTCATAAACAAAACCCACAACATGACTATTATAGCAATAAAGTCAACGAGTAATGGCTTCCCACAGAGAGACGACAACAGAGGGTATATTTAACTATGTGGTTCACAGACTGCTCACAAGAGAGCAGCAGCTGCTGGAGCATGGCTAAAAGAAACATACACAAATGTGCACAGTGGGTTTGGATGCACCTGACATTTCTTGCCAGCGAAATATTAGCGAACAAACTTTATGTACACAATTGTGACCACCAGGTCTGAAAGGGTTAAGTGAACGGTATAGTGGAATTTCGGGCGGAATATCAAAACTATTGCTTTTGACTGTTAGTTAAAACCGCGTGGCGTGTTGTGCGATCTAAGACTGAAACAGGTATTACGTGTAGAGCAGAGTGCACAGCATTTGAGCGAGCATTTTCATAACTAAACGATCCGTTGAATTCTATTAACTTCGGTAACGGGTGTAAATACCATAAACTGGCTACAACTGTGATTGTGGTGTGTGCGTGTGAACTTCACATTGTTTTTCCACTTAGTACGGACTTGGCAGTATTAACCGTGATCTTTATCGTAAAAATACACCTGAAAATTTACATTGCCAAGTTAAAACTTTTATTTCAGTACTAGCCACATCCCGTTTACCGGACAATTCTATGTATGTTGCGAGCTGTAGTAGACAGTAGTGGTCTAGTATTTTCTACTACAGCTTTTAGCTAGACAAACGAACATTGCTGGACACTGGCAGGGCGGTAAAAAGTAACGTGCCGCGCCGCAGTATGACTCTGGAGCATCGTACTGCATCTGCAACAGCAATCTGAGCAGCTAGCTGTATATTGAGCAAGCAGTAAAGCAAGCAAAAGAAAAATTCGGAGTAGGTATTAAAATTCATGGAGAAGAAATAAAAACTTTGAGGTTCGCCGATGAAATTATAATTCTGTCAGAGACAGCAAAGGACCTGGAAGAACTGTTAAACGGAATGGACAGTGTCTTGGAAGGAGGATATAAGATGAAGATCAACAAAAGCAAAACGAGGATAATGGAATGTAGTCAAATTAAGTCGGGTGATGCTGAGGGAATTAGATTAGGGAATGAGACACTTAAAGTAGTAAAGGAGATTTGCTATTTGGGGAGCAAAACAACTGATGATGGTCGAAGTAGAGAGGATATAAAATGTAGACTGGCAATGGCAAGGAAAGCGTTTCTTAAGAAGAGAAACTTGTTAACATCGAGTATAGATTTAAGTGTCAGGAAGTCATTTCTGAAAGTATTTGTATGGAGTGTAGCCATGTATGGAAGTGAAACATGGACGATAAATAGTTTGGGCAAGAAGAGAATAGAAGCTTCCGAAATGTGGTGCTACAGAAGAATGCTGAAGATTAGGTGGGTAGATCACGTAACTAATGAGGAGGTATTGAGTAGGATTGGGGAGAAGAGGAGTTTGTGGCACAACTTGACAAGAAGAAGGGATCGGTTGGTAGGACATGTTTTGAGGCATCAAGGGATCACCAGTTTAGCATTGGAGGGCAGCGTGGAGGGTAAAAATCGTAGAGGGAGATCAAGAGATGAATACACTAAGCAGATTCAGAAGGATGTAGGTTGCAGTAGGTACTGGGAGATGAAGAAGCTTGCACGGGATAGAGTAGCATGGAGAGCTGCATTAAACCAGTCTCAGGACTGAAGACCACAACAACAACAACAACAGCTGTTGGCACGACAGTGATACAACGAGCTGTTACAAACCGGTTACTTCAAGGACAGCTCCGAGCCAGTCGCTCTGTAATGTGCTTTCCCCTGGCCCTTCAAATCTGCCCTGTTTGTGACTTCAGTGGTATCAAGCGAGAGGTCATTGGTGGACAGGGTGGAGGTCTGTTGTATTTTCTGATGAAAACTGGCTCTGCCTCAGAGCCAGTGATTGGAAGGGGGGCAGCTGAGCGCCTGCAACCAACTGCTGTGTGTGCCAGACCCACTGGACCTGCACCTGGAACTATGGGCTGGGACGCGATTTCGTACGGCACCAGGAGCACTCTCGTGCACATACCACGCAGCCTGACTGCAAATTTGTACTCCAGTCTGGCGATCTAACCTGTTGTGCTGGCATTCATGAACAGCATTCCAGGTGTTGTTTTCCAACAGGATAATACTCGCCCACATACCGCTGTTGTAAACAAACATGCTCTACAGAGTGTCGACATGTTGCCTCGGCGTGCTCGATCACCAGGTGTGTTTCCAGTGGAGCATATACGGGACATTATCGGACGTCAACTCCAGCGACATCCACAAACAGCATCAACCGTCCCTGTATTGACCAACCAAGTGCAACAGGCATCGGACTCCGTCCCACAGACTGCCATCCGGCGCCAGTACGACACTACGCACGCACGTCTGCATGCTTGCATTCAACATTCTGGCGGTTACACCGGTTATACGAGCATTTCTCATTTGCAATGGCTTATCTTGCACTTACATTAAACTGCGAACTTGCAATGTTAATCACTTAAATATGTAGTTGTTGTTGTTGTGGTCTTCAGTCCTGAGACTGGTTCGATGCAGCTCTCCATGCTACCCTATCCTCTGCAAGTTTCTTCATGTCCCAGTACCTACTGCAACCTACATCCTTCTGAATCTGCTTAGTGTATTCATCTCTTGGTCTCCCTCTGCGATTTTTACCCTCCACGCTGCCCTCCAATGCTAAATTTGTGACCCCTTGATGTCTCTGAACATGTCCTATCAACCGATCCCTTCTTCTTGTCAAGTTGTGCCACAAACTCCTCTTCTCCCCAAATCTATTCAATACTTCCTCATTAGTTATGTGATCTACCCATCTAATCTTCAGCATTCTTTTGTAGCACCACATTTCGAAAGCTTCTATTCTCTTCTTGTCCAAACTATTTATCGCCCACGTTTCACTTCCATACATGGCTACACTCCATACGAATACTTTCAGAAACGACTTCCTGACACTTAAATCTATACTCGATGTTAACAAATTTCTCTTCTTCAGAAATGCTTTCCTTGCCATTGCCAGTCTAAATTTTATATCCTCTCTACATCGACCATCATCAGTTATTTTGCTCCCCAAATAGCAAAACTCCTTTACTACTTTAAGTGCCTCATCTCCTAATCTAATTCCCGCACCATCACCCGACTTAATTCGACTACATTCCATTATCCTCGTTTTGCTTTTGTTGATGTTCATCTTATATCCTCCTTTCAAGACACTATCCATTCCGTTCAACTGCTCTTCCAAGTCCTTTGCTGTCCCTAACAGAATTACAATGTCATCGGCGAACCTCAAAGTTTTTATTTCTTCTCCATAGATTTTAATACCTACCCCAAAATTTTCTCTTGTTTCCTTTACTGCTTGCTCAATATACAGATTGAATAACATTGGGGAGAGGCTACAACTCTGTCTCACTCCCTTCCCAACCACTGCTTCCCTTTCATGTTCCTCGACTCTTGTAACTGCCATCTGGTTTCTGTACAAATTGTAAATAGCCTTTCGCTCCCTGTATTTTACCCTTGCCATCTTTAGAATTTGTAAGACAGTATTCCAGTCAACATTGTCAAAAGCATTCTCTAAGTCTACAAATGCCAGAAACGTAGATTTGCCTTTCCTTAATCTATCTTCTAAGGTAAGTCATAGGGTCTGTATTGCCTCACGTGGTCCAATATTTCTACGGAATCCAAACTGAACTTCCCCGAGGTCGGCTTCTACTAGTTTTTCCATTCGTCTGTAGACAATTCGCGTTAGTATTTTGCAGTTACATAGGCAAATGTATTCCCCAAATATCATCATTCTACATTAATTATGTTTTGGTGTTCTGATTTTTTATATAAACGCGTGCTGTCTGTTCTTTCTGAAAGAACAGGCACCATGCAGAATCCACAGCAGTGAAACATTATACAGATTAATAAATTGAAAGAGATCAGTGCTATCAGCTGCAGCGGGGAGAGCGAAAATGTGTACCGGCCGGTATTCGAAACCAGGACCTCCTGCTTACTATGCAGCTGCATTAACCACTGCACCATCCAGGACACAGCGTTACCATAACTATGCAGACTATCTGAGCATTCCTCACAGCCGATCCACATTCCCACCGAGAGCCCCCTATCCACATACCCTGTCCATTGACTCCAAGTTCGCTACTCAGAGATTCCCACAGGAGATCGGACGTATTTGTGCATCTGCACTGAGGAAGGTGGATCCATTGCCCAGCTATCCATATCAAATTATATGAACACGTGGTGTCTGTTCTTTCGGACATCTGCACTGAAGAGAGTAGATTCATTGCCCAGCTAGGCATAACAAATTATACAAATGCTTAGTGTCTGTTGTATAGGACATGTTTGAAAGAACAGACACCATGCATTTATATAATTTGATATGCCTAGTTGGGCAATGAATCCACCTTCTTCAGTATGGATGCACAAATACGTCCGATCTCCTGTGGGAATCTCTGAGTAGCGAACTTGGAGTTAGAGATGGGTAGTTCGCGAACGAACGGGTGCAAAGGAACGGTTCACCAAGATGAACGAAAGGACCGAGGAACGAATTCCAAGGAACGATCGGTTCATAGTTCATTTTGGTTGCGGCGGTCTACTTTAGTTCCTGGGAACGAGGAACGATCGGTTCATAGCTCACTAGTTCACTTCGGTCGCGGCGCTCTACTTATAGTTCCTGGGAACGAGGAACGATCGGTTCATAGTTCACTAGTTCACTTCGGTCGCGGCGGTCACTTCGGCAGTTCTCGTTCCAGCCTGGGTCGCGTGCTCGTCTCAGTCTCGGTCTCGTCGTTCTTCGCATGAGCACCTGTCTCAGTTCCACTGCCGGCTGCTCCTAGTTGTTCAGTATCCAGTTGTTCGTTTCGTTCACTGCGCTCGCACACTTTACATGTGTTCCAAACTGTTCTTGCACTTGGTTCTGGCTATTCAGCGTCCACGAGCGGTAATCAAAAAGTATTTTATAGTTACGTAAATTACATAAAAATCACGTTGTATGTAATAGGTACGTCTTTTCAGGTAACAAAAGGGCATATCTGCTCACTTGATTATATCGATGAACAGCAGAAGACATAACAAGGCAAGATTTTTTGTTCAAAAAATGGTTCAAATGGTTCTGAGCACTATGGGACTTAACATCTGTGGTCATGAGTCCCCTAGAACTTAGAACTACTTAAACCTAACTAACCTAAGGACATCACACACATCCATGCCCGAGGCAGGATTCGAACCTGCGACCGTAGCAGATTTTTTGTTATTCATTTTTTTTTTTTTTATTTCGTCGACTTGATTTAGCAACAAACTTTCAATAATTTGCTTAATAGGTAGTGTAACAAAATTCATATAAAATGATTTTCGTGTATCTTTCATATACGAAACATTACATTTAGGAAGGTTCTAATTATTTTTAAGTTTGGTTGTTTCCAATTTGCATTACCTGCTAGATAGGTTTCTTTGAAAAAAAGGAAAAAGTGGGTTGTGGGTCATTTTGGCTCAGTAGGAAAAGCGGTGACTCTCCATTTGAAAAGACATAGATTGCCATAAAAGCGTATTTACTTGTTATCTCAAAAACATTTGTTCAGAAGGAGCTTCCAAACCAAAAACTTTAGTACTGCGAACTTAATTATTATTATTATTATTGCTGGTTTAACTTTAATAATGCAACATAAAAACCTAATTTTTACTAAGCGTGTAACGCAAGTATGATGAGAAATCCACATTTTATTTTATGCTTCCATAAAGTCTCTACTTCGCCTACGAACTCAGAGACAACGCGAAGTACATACAGGGTTTAAACGATTATTGTTTACAACGTAGCATAGCAATGTAATGGAAGTCGAAACGAAGAATTTTATACATGACACTTGTGGTCTATTAAGTTGGGAAACAGCCACCAACAGGTTTACAAGACTACATGAGCTATAGCCCATGCGCGTCGTGTGAGATTTTCATGTTCTCTTCTCCAGCTCTCTACACATCGTCATCGATTGTTTCGACATTGTTTCTTGCATTAGCTTGTTATTTCTTCACTGCCTAATTGTTACATGTTTGTCTGTTTGTTGTATCTGCTCGTAATGAGCAACACATCGTCCGTAATTGGCGAGCAGTCTGTACTCGGGGCCGGTTTTCCGTGCGCCACCCTATATTATTTCCCTGCGATCAGCCACACAACGCTACAGTTGGCTAAACTAGAGGCTCTGCAGGATCACAGAAATTACTTCTGAAAGTGTGTAAGAATTCTGTAATAAAGAGAAACTCTATACTCCAGGGGAGAGGCAAGTGTCCCCTCTTGGTGCCCTCCGTCCTTCAGCCACCTACACTACTAGTTTTCAGTTTTTCATAAGAACCACATACCAAGCACAAACGAACGGTGAACGAGAAAAAATGAACGGTTCCCAAAAAAGAACTATGAGCAGTGAACTAGTTCCCACGGATGAACGAGTTTGCCCATCTCTACTTGGAGTCAATGGACAGGGACTGTGGATAGGGGGCTCTCGGTGGGAATGTGGTTCGACTGTGAGGCATGCTCAGATAGTCTGCGTAGTTGTGGTAACGCTGTGTCCTGGGTGTCGCAATGGTTATCGCAGCTGCCTAGTAAGCAGGAGGTCCCAGGTTCGAATCCCGATCCGGTACACATTTTCACTCATCGCCACTGATTACACGTGATGTCCCGCTGCAGCTAACAGCTACCCTTCAATTTATATGTAGTGACTTTTCCGTCAGTATATTTCTAGTAACATTTTTATTCTTTTAAGACAAAAATCATTAGACGGATGTCTTCGATGAATTGTGATCGATGAGAAAAGTATCTAAAAAAAATGTAAAGCAAACGATTTTGTGTCAACCTTATACCACACTATTTTCTTGTTTACATGTATCAAAGTATTGTTGCACAGCTAATTTAATTCCTGAGTGCTCATATAATTTTTTAAAGTAATTACATGGCACGGATGACGGGGAATCAGCTCCAGCTCACTGTGTGTAACAACCGGTATCTGGCGTACACAAGGAGTGCCATGTTGCAGAAGGCCGAGTGTCACTCGTAATACGTTGCCACATCGGGCCGAAAGATAATCGAGACTTGCATATGGCACAGTGTGACAGCACCTAATACGTCACTGTGTGAACCTTGCACTACGGCGCCACAAAGTGAAACCTCTTTGTTCAGCTGCTCCATGGCGTCCTGGTGCAGACACAAAGTGTGAAGGCAATGGGAAGAAGCGATAATCGAGGCACCACAGTGGGGCAAGTCCACTGACACCTGCGGATAATGAGGGCAGATGACCATATCGTCGACCATGAAGATTTTAAGTCCAGCTTCAAATACTACCGATTAGAAGCCTTAGCCTCAGTGTGGATGGCCGTCTCATCTGTATCACTGATTCCAATGGAATGACAGTCTCGACAGTTACAGAATAATCGGACTGGCAAATCATCATGTGTACAGAATAATCGGACTGGCAAATCATCATGTGTACAGAATAATCGGACTGGCAAATCATCATGTGTACAGAATAATCGGACTGGCAAATCATCATGTGTACAGAATAATCGGACTGGCAAATCATCATGTGTACAGAATAATCGGACTGGCAAATCATCATGTGTACAGAATAATCGGACTGCCAAATCATCATGTGCTGCCTGTTGCCGAAAGAAGAGTTTGCCTCCGAGATAAAAGTCAGTCGGCTGTAGTGGGGCTTAGTCACAGCGAGCTGCCATTGCTGCCTGGCGGCTGCCGTGGTTGAAGATGACGTGGGTGAGCCTAGGCCTTCCCGTGGTGACGGGCCATACCGACTGACTGCAAACTACCGCCTACGAGCTGCTGGGTGTGACATCCGGATCACCGCCCCCGTGGCTGTGTGTAGGACTGCCCTGCTGGCTCTAGGCCGTGTCGCCGATCTGGGTTTTGGGCTTCCACCTCCACTACGTCCACCTCTGTGATATGCTGTAGATACCCGCCTAAACGCATGTGTCTCATAGAGTTGAGGTGGAAACTGCACTAGGTCGTCACAGAACTTCTCGGCAGGCAGCGCCTTCCTCGCCCGCCGCCGCCACCCGCACAGCACACGGTCGCGGCGGTGACGTCACGACTCGCTGGAGGAAATGCGTAATGTTTAAATTTTGACCCTGTACTATAAGGTCAGTGTGTAACCTTTTAGATGGCAGACCTCTCCTAGTCCTGAATCGGTAGAAGTCGGTAAACGTCGGGAGGCTTCGGTAGGCACGCAGTTTCGACTGCTGCCAACATTACGTAGCTGACTCTGTTGTACACTGTCATCTGCTTCGTTATTGTTTTGCGCTCTACTGTTCTGCGTGTTTTTATTGTGCAGTTGTGCTAAACATTATCAAAATGAGTGAAGAGGCAGTTGCTTTTTTTTAACACGTTTTCGAAACGAGTTACGAATAGTGTTAGTAGTGAAGAAATAATAGAACAAAACATCATGCCTGATGCGGCACTCTTTCACGCATCTCGATGTTTACCACGCCATATCTCCTGAATTACATGTCGTAAAGAGACATAAATTTGCCGGCGCATTTACTGATATATGTGGATACTGTATGCGAAATATGTTGCGATTAGAGTTAATAGTAACGAAATAATACATTAAAACGTCATGCCTACTGCGGCAGGCTCCTCTCCCCTCGCCAGCCAATGCTTGCTTCCTCCTCTCCCCGCACTCCCCTCACAACTCTGCCGTCTTAACAGTTAACACACTGTAGCTACAGTATGCCTTGGGATGGATATACAGATGGTCGCTCGGCCAAGGGCTACCCAAAACACTTGACACATTATTCTCTGTGGTCAGTACAGCCCCAGGTACGACCATAAAAAATCGTGTATTTTCGGGCGGCTTTTTGGAACATGCTGGTATTCAGTATTTGATATAATTATTCACCGAATTTAAAAAGGTCATAATCTACTCATTAAGAGATATTATCTCACCTCGAAGGTTAACCACTGTAAGACGAGTTTTACTGTTAGGAACTGCGTATACCCCTTGGGGTAGCGTAAATCATGGCACACAAATTACCCACACCATATCCATAGTGTATTTGACAATGAGAGAACTTTGTAACTTGTAACCAATCCTTACAAGTAATTTCAAATCTTTGCGAAACTCTCTGACGTCCCCAATAAATGATGAATGGAAAAAAGTGTATCGTTCACTACATTTTCGCTGTTCATGCAGTAAACCTGGTGTATCAGGCACGAAGTTTTGATTTATTACTTCTTCACCACTAACTCTATTCGCAACACATTTAGCAGGCAGTATCCACATATACCACTGAATGTAGGCCTACCTGCAAAACAACATTTCTGAAAACGGAACCCAAATTATCAAAGACTGCTATATGCTCGTGCAGTGTTTGGTAGTGAGAGCTCCTGCGTCTTCAGCCATAAAGGTTTTAAATGCTTACAGTCAAGTATTTAGCACATTAACTCGTTTACAAGGTAGTCAGACGCCTCCATCTGATTTATACATGGGAGTTACGAGAGTCATTCAATAATTAAAGAGACAAATTGGTCTGGGGAAAAACTGGTAGTAGGACAATTTTGGTACTTTTATGGTTTTTAAGTTGGCATCACTGGGATGAGTCCTGATCAGCTGATGTAACAACATTGTTTTGTCTATAACCTCAGAAATACATTTCAAGATGGCGAGTCCTCTACAAACATCCGCATTCGTTGAACAAGGTGGTGTTATTCGTTTTTTACTTGCTGAAGGCGAGAAACCAGTGAATATATACTGTAGAATGTCTAAAGTTTATGGTGAAGGTTGTATGAATCGTGAAAATTTTTACAAGTGAGTAGAGCAGTTCAAAAATGGTCACGGCTCAGTGACTGACGAACACCGTTCACGCCGACCAGTTCCAGTTTCAACTCCCTCTCTAGAAAGTTGAATTAATGGCATTATTCGTGCCGACCGCCGTGTGACTGTGGAAATGATAGTTTATAAGGTTCGCGTTAATACTGGTACACTCCATAACATTATTTGTAACAAGCTGAAGTAGGCCTACCACAAAACATGTGCAAGATGGGTCCCAAAGGAGTTGGTGCGGCTACACAAGGAAACAAGGTTGAGAGTGTACACAGCACTAAAGAAAAGTTATGAAAGAGAAGGTGAGCACTTCCTCATCAAAATTTGAACTTGTAATGAAACTTGTGTCCACTATTATTAGCTATAATCAAAAATAGAAAGCTCGGAGTGGAAGGACACCAACTCATCTGAAAAGAAAAAATTCAAAACCCAAGCATCAGCAGGAAAAGTCATGTTGACGGTGTTTTGGGATGCTGAAGGTCCAGTTTTTTGTGGTTATCTCAAAGAGCAGCGTACAATGAACAGCCAATACTACTCGGATTTGCTTTTAAACAGGGTGAAGCCAGCCATGAGAGAGAGACATTGTGGATCTCAGAGGAGAGGTGTGATTCGTCAACAAGACAACTCATGTCCACATATTGCTCAAGTAACCCATGAAAACATCGACAAAATGGGCTGGGAAGTACTGCCTCATCCCCCTTACAGTCTAGATTTAGCACCTAGTGATTTCCATTTGTTTGCTGCACTGATTCCATTTGTTTGCTGCACTGATGGAGGTATTACGTGGGAAGAGGTTCTCGGACAATGAGGATGTGAAAAATTTTTTGGGAAATTGGTTCAAACATCAAGATAAAGAGTTATGTGCAGCTGGAATAAAAAAGCTTGTAGTGCGTTGGAACAAGTGCATAAATGTTTCAGGGGATTATGTTGAAAAGTACAAGAGGTATTGTTTTGTAAAAATAAACGATTTTTGCTCCAGAGCAATTTGTCTCTTTATTTATTGAATGATTCTTTAAAGATTGGTAGGAGGGGGAGGGGTAGGCCTACTCTTAATCGTCTAATCGGCATGGATTGGATGTGCCAGTGACTATCATCTCACTGAAACTGCAGCGCGTAACGCAATCTACATCTGTACGCGAAGCAAGATTATGCTGCATGTTTCTCATTTGGAAATCGCATTTGAATATTGGTAACATAAACCATCTCGCTAACTGCTATCCTGTCTGGTCCGTCATACTATATTCCCTCACTGCACATCGCAAGATAGGATTTCTTTAGCTAATATTCGAGTTTATTATCGACTTTGATTACTCCTTCGACTTTACACTACTGACCATTACCTCTTGTCGTCACTCATAGTTGCCTTTAAATCCCTGTGATTTTTTCCTTTCGTCAACATGCGTCCATAGAAATACGGTTCATGAAAAGTTCAGTTCTGTTTGACAACTCTGAAACAAAATTAATGTGAAAAATTATTATATATTTTTCAGTGGTGTATTACATAGACAACAGTCTACTTTGTGCCACACTCACAGTACATAATTTCACACTGAAACTTAATCAAGGTGACCAAATGCATTCACTTGCTTTCTACCCATGTTATTAAGCTTTCACACATTTCACTGTACAACACAAGCCTCAGAAAATGGTTAACTATCACTGTCCGCTATAATCTGTTCATCATAAGAATAAACCTAATGTAAACTAACATAAACACGATCACTGATCAGAAGCCATAACACACGTACACAGTGCTGTTACGCCCTTGCAAGTAGGTCCAACTTATGTATTAGATATCTTATTACTAAGTTATGCTAAATGAAACTTTAAGATATTCAAATGTATTAACAGCCATCAACGTTTTTCTTAATCACGCTTTACTTAAGTAGTTTTTATTTTAAAAAATCGTGTACAGTCAGTCTCTGCAGCGTTGTGTTCTGATTGTCGTGCTGTTAATGCGAAGTATGAAAATGGCTGAGGCTGCCTTCTGTTCTGTAGTGAAACATGCGCGTGGAACGTGGTGAAAAAGTATTGAGAAATAGGCTGTTCTTAATGTTTTTCATAAATTTACGGAGATAATTGGCTTTGAAGTTTTACCAGCAGTGTATATAATGCAGTTGACTAATAAACCCAAATTGAACATATAGCCTAGTCAGTAGCGTAAAGAAACATGAACCAAATTCGTATAATACTATACATAATGCGCCAACACTTCAAAAGATAATCAACAATGACTTTCGCACAAAAGCTAACCACATGCAGTTAACAGGCTGCAACAACGTAGCATTCAATACGTCCAAGTTGATACTTGACACAATGGCTGATGGGAACGACTGTACAGGGAGGGAGGGGGGGGGGGGAGGGGGGGACTTGGGAACGACTGTACAGGGGGGGGGGGGGGGGGACTTGAGTTGCCCAAAGGTAAATGTTAAGTGATGTCGAAATGACATGTCTTTCATAAAACTCGGTGAAATCACAAAACTCAATAGCAGTTAACAAACATAGAACTTTGGGGGCGCCATATTGGATTTTGTTGTATTTTGCTGTTTCCTTATTCTAACTTCCATGTTACAGTCAGTCATTCAGGGTAGCTGCACATTTTATCACAGACAAATCACTCTTGATATGACGCATGACAATAATGATAGAATGACCTACCGGTATGTGTCACCCAATCTCTTATCTGTACACATCATAAAAATGAATGTATCTATATTCTACACCTCCTCCTAAACCACTGGACGATTTCAACCAGACTCCAGACTTGCTACACATATCACTTATTGTCTGGAAAGAATCGCTGTGGAGGTGAAAGCCAGTTGCCTATCCAAGTGGTGGGGGTGGAAAAGCAGTGTAGCCTGCGACATGCGAATACTCGTACTTTTTTCATCAGTATTTCGGAATGAGAGTACTTGGTAACTTGCAACAAACTTTACACATAATTTTAAACTTTCATGAAATTTTTTCTCACTGACAACCCCCACAAAATGATGAAAGGAAAAAAGTTTAGTGCCTACTACATTTTTGCTGTTTATGCACTAAAACCACTGCATGGATCATGATGTTTTAATTTATTACTTCTTTACTGCTGACTGTATTCATGACACATTTAGCAGACAGTTTCCACACATATCGTCCAACATCCCAGCAAAATTGTGTCACTGTACGACACACAGTTCAGAAGATATGTCGTCACGAACACTGAGATGTGTGAAAAACTGCCACATCATGCAGGACATTTTAATTTATTCCTTCTTTACTAATTCTATTCACAACACATTTCACAGCTGTTATCCACATACAGCACTGAATGCACGTGCAAAATTACATAATTGCACAACACATACTTCAAGAGAAACACCTCATAAACATTCAGTTGCATTAAACCAAAACTGCAGGGCTAAGTTCACTAGAGATACAGGTGAAATGTGTGTACAAAAACAAAAAAATGGGTCTGAGCCTTATGGGACTTAACTTCTGAGGTCATCAGTCCCCTAGAACTTAGAACTACGTAAAACCTAACTAACCTAAGGACATCACACACATCCATGCTCGAGGCAGGATTTGAACCTGTGACCGTAGTGGTCGCGCGGTTCCAGACTGTAGCGCCTAGAACCGCTTGGCCACTCCGGCCGGCTGTGTACAAAAACATGTGAAATATGTTACATGTTGTTGTTGTTGTTGTCTTCAGTCCTGAGACTGGTTTGATGCAGCTCACCATGCTACTCTATCCTGTGCAATCTGCTTCATCTCCCAGTACCTACTGCAGCCTACATCCTTCTGAATCTGCTTAGTGTATTCATCTCTTGGTCTCCCTCTACGATTTTTACCCTCCACGCTGCCCTCCAATACTAAACTGGTGAACCCTTGCTGCGTCAGAACATGTCCTACCAACGGATCCCTTCTTCTAGTCAAGTTGTGCCACAAACTCCTCTTCTCCCCAATTCTATTCAATACCTCCTCATTAGTTAAGTGATCTACCCATCTAATCTTCAGCATTCTTCTGTAGCACCACATTTCGAAAGCTTCTATTCTCTTTGTGGTGTCACCGCCAGACACCACACTTGCTAGGTGGTAGCTTAAATCGGCCGCGGTCCATTTAGTACATGTCGGACCCGCGTGTCGCCACTGTGTAATCGCAGACCTAGCGCCACCACCAAGGCAGGTCTCGTGATACGAGAGAGCACTCGCCCCAGTTGTACGAGAACCTAGCTACCGCCCAGTTGTACGAGAACCTAGCTACCGCCCAGTTGTACGAGAACCTAGCTACCGACCAGATGTACGAAGCCCTTCTCTCTCATTAGCCGAGAGACAGAATAGCCATCAGCTAAGTTAATGGCTACGAACTAGCAAGGCGCATTAGCCATACAGTGATTGAACTTAAAGTCTCCTGTGTATCGTCAAGATCGATGTACCACAATGATATTAAAGTTAAGTATTAAACCTGCTCCGTACTTTTCTTCCTAACATTAATTACGTATCCTGTTCCAGTACTTCACGCCCGTCTGCGTTAGTCTAGCTTGCCTTTTCAGCCATCTCCACTTCACGGTGTCGGCCCAGATACCGACACAACACTCTTCTTGTCCAAATTATTTATTGTCCACGTTTCACTTCCATACATGGCTACACTCCATACAAATACTTACAGAAACAACTTCCTGACACTTAAATCTATAGTCGATGTTAACAAATTTCTCTTCTTCAGAAACGCTTTCCTTGCCATTGCCAGTCTACATTTTATATCCTCTCTACTTCGACCATCATCAGTTATTTTGCCCCCCAAATAGCAAAACTCATTTACTACTTTAAGTGTCTCATTTCCTAATCTAATTCCCTCAGCATCACCCGACTTAATTTCGACTACATTCCATTATCCTCGTTTTGCTTTTGTTGATGTTCATCTTATATCCTCCCTTCAAGACACTGTCCATTCCGCTCAACTGCTCTTCCAAGTCCTTTGCTGTCTCTGACAGAAGTACAATGTCATCGGCGAACCTTACAGTTTTTATTTCTTCTCCATGGATTTTAATACCTAATCCGAACTTTTCTTTTGTTTCCTTTACTGCTTGCTCAATATACAGATTGAATAGCATCGGGAAGAGGCTGCAACCCTGTCTCACTCCCTTCCCAACCATTGCTTCCGTTTCATGTCCCTCGACTCTTATAACTGCCATCTGCTTTCTGTACAAATTATAAATAGCCTTTCGCTCCCTGTATTTTACCCCTGCCACCTTCAGAATTTGAAAGAGAGTATTCCAGTCAACATTCACAGTAGTTATGATCTGCAAATAAATACTGTAGGAGTAACAACCACCAGCCTCAAGTTTGGGTTGAGATGAAATGTAGAAAGAGAAGGAGACAGGAGAAGATGGACAGAGAGTGGGAAGGCGGACATGCATAGAGATAGGGCAGAGGAGGAGATGGGCAGAGGGGAGAGGATGAAATGGAAAAAGGGGGGGTGGAGCAGATGGGCACAGGGGTAGAGGGAGATAGGCAGAGAGAGGGGCAGACAGAGATGGACAGAGAGTGCAGGGTGTAGGATGGAGGAGATGGACTACTAGAAGCCTGGAATATACACACTCCTGAGCAACACTGAGTACTAAGGTAGTAATTGATGTAATGAGAAGTACCCTCTACCATGCATTTCAAAGTGGTGTACAATTTGCCTGGAATATACACACTCCTGAGCAACACTGAGTACTAAGGTAGTAATTGATGTAATGAGAAGTACCCTCTACCATGCATTTCAAAGTGGTGTACAATTTTATATATATATATATATATATATATATATATATATATATATATATATATAAAAACAAAGATGAGGTGACTTACCGAACAAAAACGCTGGCAGGTCGATAGACACACAAACAAACACAAACATACACACAAAATTCAAGCTTTCGCAACAAATTGTTGCCTCATCAGGAAAGAGGGAAGGAGAGGGGAAGACGAAAGGAAGTGGGTTTTAAAGGAGAGGGTAAGGAGTCATTCCAATCCCGGGAGCGGAAAGACTTACCTTAGGGGGAAAAAAGGACAGGTATACACTCGCACACACGCACATATCCATCCACACATACAGACACAAGCACTGCTTGTGTCTGTCTGTATGTGTGGATGGATATGTGCGTGTGTGCGAGTGTATACCTGTCCTTTTTTCCCCCTAAGGTAAGTCTTTCCGCTCCCGGGATTGGAATGACTCCTTACCCTCTCCTTTAAAACCCACTTCCTTTCGTCTTCCCCTCTCCTTCCCTCTTTCCTGATGAGGCAACAATTTGTTGCGAAAGCTTGAATTTTGTGTGTATGTTTGTGTTTGTTTGTGTGTCTATCGACCTGCCAGCGTTTTTGTTCGGTAAGTCACCTCATCTTTGTTTTTATATATAATTTTTCCCACGTGGAATGTTTCCTTCCATTATATATATATATATATATATACAAACATACACACAAAATTCAAGCTTTCGCAACCAACGGCCGCCTCATCAGGAAAGAGGGAAGGAGAGGGAAAGAAGAAAGGATGTGGGTTTTAAGGGAGAGGGTAAGGAGTCATTCCAATCCCGGGAGCGGAAAGACTTACCTTAGGGGGAAAAAAGGACAGGTATACACTCGCATACACACACATATCCATCCGCACATACACATGACACAAGCAGACATTTGTAAAGGCAAAGAGTTAGGGCAGAGATGTCAGTCGAGGCGGAAGTACATAGGCAAAGATGTTGTTGGATGACAGGTGAGGTATGAGCGGCAGCAACTTGAAATTAGTGGAGGTTGAGGCCTGGAGGGTAACGAGAAGAGAGGATATATTGAAGAGCAAGTTCCCATCTCCGGAGTTCTGACAGGTTGGTGTTAGTGGGAAGTATCCAGATAACCCGGACGGTGTAACACTGTGCCAAGATGTGCTGGCCGTGCACCGAGGCATGTTTAGCCACAGAGTGATCCTCATCACCAACAAACACTGTCTGCCTGTGTCCATTCATGCGAATGGACAGTTTGTTGCTGGTCATTCCCACATAGAAAGCTTCACAGTGTAGGCAGGTCAGTTGGTAAATCACGTGGGTGCTTTCACACGTGGCTCTGCCTTTGATCGTGTACACCTTCCGGGTTACAGGACTGGAGTAGGTGGTGGTGGGAGGGTGCATGGGACAGGTTTTACACCGGGGGTGGTTACAAGGGTATAAGCCAGAGGGTAGGGAAGGTGGTTTGGGGATTTCATAGGGATGAACCAAGAGGTTACGAAGGTTAGGTGGACGGCGGAAAGACACTTTTGGTGGAGTGGGGAGGATTTCATGAAGGATGGATCTCATTTCAGGGCAGGATTTGAGGAAGTCGTATCCCTGCTGGAGAGCCACATTCAGAATCTGATCCAGTCCCGGAAAGTATCCTGTCACAAGTGGGGCACTCTTGGGGTTCTTCTGTGGGAGGTTCTGGGTTTGAGGGGATGAGGAAGTGGCTCTGGTTATTTGCTTCTGTACCAGGTCGGGATGGTAGTTGCGGGATGCGAAAGCTGTTTTCAGGTTGTTGGTGTAATGGTTCAGGGCTTCCGGACTGGAGCAGATTCGTTTGTCACGAAGACCTAGGCTGTAGGGAAGGGACCGTTTGATGTGGAATGGGTGGCAGCTGTCATAATGGAGGTACTGTTGTTTGTTGGTGGGTTTGATGTGGACGGACGTGTGAAGCTGGCCATTGGACAGGTGGAAGTCAACGTCAAGGAAAGTGACATGGGATTTGGAGTAGGACCAGGTGAATCTGATGGAACCAAAGGAGTTGAGGTTGGAGAGGAAATTCTGGAGTTCTTCTTCACTGTGGGTCCAGATCATGAAGATGTCATCAATAAATCTGTACCAAACTTTGGGTTGGCAGGCTTGGGTAACCAAGAAGGCTTCCTCTAAGCGACCCATAAATAGGTTGGCGTACGAGGGGGCCATCCTGGTACCCATGGCTGTTCCCTTTAGTTGTTGGTATGTCTGGCCTTCAAAAGTGAAGAAGTTGTGGGTCAGGATGAAGCTGGCTAAGGTAATGAGGAAAGAGGTTTTAGGTAGGGTAGCAGGTGATCGGCGTGAAAGGAAGTGCTCCATCGCAGCGAGGCCCTGGACGTGCGGAATATTTGTGTATAGGGAAGTGGCATCAATGGTTACAAGGATGGTTTCTGGGGGTAACAGATTGGGTAAGGATTCCAGGCGTTCGAGAAAGTGGTTGGTGTCTTTGATGAAGGATGGGAGACTGCATGTAATGGGTTGAAGGTGTTGATCTACGTAGGCAGAGATACGTTCTGTGGGGGCTTGGTAACCAGCTACAATGGGGCGGCCGGGATGATTGGGTTTGTGAATTTTAGGAAGAAGGTAGGGGAGCGGGGTGTCGGTGGGGTCAGGAGGTTGATGGAGTCAGGTGAAAGGTCTTGTAGGGGGCCTAAGGTTCTGGGGATTCCTTGAAGCTCCGCCTGGACATGAGGAAAAGCAAAAATCAGCACAAATGTGCAATAAATAAATAAATGAAAATAAAAACTATAGAAATGAACAGACTGTCATCATGTATAAGAAATGAATGTAATTAGGAGACTAAAAACCTGAAATCAAATTTTATCAATGAAAAGTATTTTGAAAGTTACTGACATACTTTCATTGATTTCCTCACTTGGATAACTGGGCTGAATTAGGGACACACGTGTCACTGAAGTGGTGTCCAAAAAAAGACTTAGAGCCAGCTGTTGAAACACTTGAAATTAATGTTGTTATAAATGTTTTAATAAATTAATATTAACAACACATATTGTTTTTAAGTGAATTTTGACCTTATGCACTAACTAAATATTGCAGCTGCTTAAAAAAATGTTAGAAAAGTAAGTTGAGCAGTGCTATCATATCAGGCAGTTGGAATTGGTTCATGGAAATTGTTCTCCATAAAACTTTATATCACTACAGCTGACATATTAGTCTTGATGGAATCAGCAACAGTATTCATATTTAAAATAATTCTCAATTATTCTTCAGTTTCAGCTGCACATTGTTAATTACATGACCTGTTATGATCACTCTGGATAATCTTCAAATCTAAGTAGTTGCAAGTGTTAAACTCTCATATTTGATTTGATTTTAATTAATTAGTTTATTTAACCTGATCTTATTAAGGCCATCAGGCTCTGCCTTACATCAGACAAGGCTTTCACACATATAGTACCAGTTTTACATCTCAGTTACCTAACCTGGTGGCAGTTTTATCATCTGAAGTGTGATGTGACTGTAGAACTATGCCTGCTGAAGCCACATACTAGGGACTGTGTCTGAATCTAGCACACACCTGATATGTCTCACACTTCACTAACACATATGCTTCAGAAAAATTATGTGGATGTAGGTTTCTGTAGTCAATAACATGTAACAACAACACTCTTCTGCATTCTGAACTGAGGATTGTTGTTACACTAAATTAACATATCGATGTAACAATTAATAGTAGGCCTTGCAATAAACATGTGTTACAAGTCCAGTTCAATAAGCACTTATGCTAGAAGGTAGGTGTAATTGGTAATGCAGACTGGGGTTATGATGGTGTGCCTCCATTTGTCTCACAACACTACGGACTTGCCCATCATTTTAGTGATTCGTGCTATGTTGTTTTTGATGAAATACAAGAAAGTTTCTCTATCATTTTTATGGGAAACTGTGTGATGAGATAAAAATTAGATACAGTTTATAGATGTGTTTTACCATCAATGATAACAGCTACATACTGGTTCGATGAATCTAAACATTGATAAGCGTTCCGTTTTGATTAGCACCACCCAGGACAACTGACAGATGTGGATACCAAAATGTCACAGTAAAATTCCACAACAAAATTCCCACTGCTCAATGAACCAAGCCGTGCAGATTAGTAGAAGTCATGGAAGAGTAGGTCCAGATAATAAATGGTATTTTACATGATAATTAAGTGATGAAATATATTTGGACCTGTGGGTGGTCATGATCACATGACAATGGACAACAAGAAACTGTTGCTTCAAAGCTGTGTTTGGAATATTTAATCTGTACAACTTTTTGTGTCAAATTGTCACCATTGACTAAACTGGATTCATCACTGTACTCCCAAAAATGAGCAACAATTGCAATGATGGGTTGGTTGAGATGAATCTGTTCAAATAAAGTTGAAAAGAATCCCTTTGGCTAGAAAAAACTGTGGCTTTAGCGATCTGAAGGGCATCACACTCATAATTTCTTAGAAAAAGGAAAAACAATCACTGGACAATACTATATGAGATATTAGATAATGCCAACATGGAATTAAAGAAAGAATGGTTGATTTGGTTGAGAAGAAACTGCTGTTTTACCACAATAACACACTAGTCAATTCATCTGGAACCATTACCACAAAACTTCATGAACAGTGTTACGGATGGCTCCCACACACCTTTTATTCACTTGACTTGGCTCCTTGCAATTTTTTTCTTCCTAAAATAAAGAAACAGTTAAAAAATAACTCTGCTCAAATCAGAACATTGTCACTGAGACAGAATGGTATTTCACACAGCTTGAGAAATTCCTATTTTTTGGAGGTGTTACAAAAATACATGGATGTTGAAACATCATATCATTGAAAGCGGACTATTCTGAAAGATAAATAATTTGTAACTGCAAAAAGTTGCATTGTCCCTATTACACATACATATTGAACTGGCCTCTGAAGTTTCACACATGATACACAAATCACATTATGCATTTAGGTCACACTGTGTGTGTACCTTATTCCATAATGAAAGACATGTTCAACCAAACACTCACTGAGCTGACACATTTCTTCCCCATCAAACAATTAAACAAATCACAATTTTCCCAAACACCAATGGAGCATACTAACACATTATGCAATATGAGTTAAACTTTAGTGAAACATTTGTATTTCAGGTATTAGCAGTACCAATTAACTTCTTCAATAAAGTAAGATTTTAGGTTGATCTGTAACCAAAGGTGTAGAGAGAGGATTTACAAAACAAATGATAAAAATATAAGATCAGTAGAGCAGCTAGTATTACTGAATGATATATTTTAAACATGAGTTTTTATTAAATTTTATAAACATATTCATGTACAACACATTTCAGTCTCATTAACATACAAAGTGGTATAAACATGTTTAAATACGAAACAATGTTAAAATTTTCAGACTACACTAAAAAGTTTCAATATCTTTGACGTGTTAAAACAAACTGCACAGTAAATGGTGCATGCACCTATGCTATAGCGTCTGTAATTTTGTGATGGACATTTTAAAAATTGTGCACCCATGACATTGACTGTGTAATTAGAAGTTGATCATGCGTAATAGATCAATCTTCCAGAGTCCATATAAAACATGTTACAAAAAAATTAGTCACCGGTGGTATTTTCATAAAAAGTATAAGACAAAGTTTATTAATTTCCTAACACAGCCCTAGGCAAAAATATGTTTGCATATGACTCTAAAGTCATCTGGTAATGACAAAACTTAATCTAGTATCATTAATGCATATTTAAATGCAAGATTTAACAAATACAGTGCCAAAATGACTCGCCTGGTATGATCCATGGAATTCATAAAAGTGTCAATAATTTGTGGTAACATTATCCTCATCGAAATACAGATGTGAAGAACTATCAAGCAGTTGTCAGTGTCCCTGAAAAAGAGAAAAGCAGTGAGACATCTTATAGGCACCAAAAATAACTGTTAATAATATATAAAAGGTAGCAGCTAACCAGGAAAACAACGAAGCAATTGTAGTGTGGTAAAGTGTGAAAAGAAGTTTAAGGCTTACGAAGTCATTGACAATGAGGTCATTACAGAGAAAAGCACTAGACTAGATGTAAAAAGGTTTGGAAAGATAATCAGTTCTGTTCTTTTCATAGGAACTGTCCCAGCATTTTCATTAAAAGACTGAGGGAAACCTCACAAAACCAAAATCTGGATGGGTGGATGTGGATTTGAGCAATAGTGATATGACTGTGAAGTGGAATCACAGATAAACTGAGGCAAGTGAGACCTCAGATACTGATGCACAAGAACTGTTCAGCACTGCAGATGGTGGTTGTAAAAAATCATGTAATGTCAGAGGAAGGAATCACTTCCAAACTCCAAAGTGCTTCCAGAAGTCCACATATCGCGATGACTGTGTGTAAAAAGAACAGGATGCAACTGTTGATCGACTCTGCATACGTCACACATTCACACATTTCTGTAGTGAGTGTAAGTGATGCTCGAGGTGGAGTAAAGAGCAGCACCACTGGACAGTGGACGATTGGAAACAAATTATTTGGAGTGACAAATTACTCTATACCCTGTGGAAATCCAACAGAAGGGTTTTAGTTTGGCGAATTACTAGCGAATGTTATCTGCAATCGTGTGTAGTGCCATCAGTGAAGTACACAGGAGGTAGTGTTACTGTATGGGGGTGTATTTCATGGTTAGGGTGTGATCTCTTTATTTTGCATAAGGAAATGCAAAATGCAGAAGGATGTGAACACATTTTATGGTATTGTGTACTGTGTACAGGAGAAACAGATTTTTTTTTTTTTTTTTTTTTAAGTGGTGGTTTAGGGCGCAAAACATCTAAGGTCATAAGTGCCCAGTATAGAACCATAGCACGCTGGGACTCCGAGGTAAAAAACTGTTTCGAGGTCCAATACAGAAAGGAAGAAAAAACAAATCTAAAACGTCAAGACGTTACGGAAGAGTATCTAAAAGATGGCGACAAGACACTGGAGTCACCAAGTAGAAATCAAATCTCTTTCGTCGTATTACTGCTTTTTAAAAAAAACTTAAACGTGAGCCACAGCTCGCATGTCATCAGCTAAAATGTCCGGCAAAGCGGGCGGCAGCCTGACCCTGAGACATAAGTGGCTAAAATAGGGGTGGAGGATCAGGAAATGTCTGACTGTTAATGGCTGGCTACAGGAAGGACAGCTGGGTGCAGGGTCACCACTCAACAAGTGGCGGTGACTAAAGCGGCAGTGCCCTATTCACAACTGAGTTAACATTACTTCCTCACGGCGAGATGGCCGGGAGAAAGTCAACCAGACTGTTGGGAGAGGTTTGACTTCTCTGGGTTTGTTCCCATGAAGGGAGCACCAATGGTCATGCCAAAATGATGTGATACACGAATACAGAAAAGTTGAATATCTTGCAAGGGAACAGAATAAGAGGTGGGCAGACCGATATGGACTGCGGCCTTGGCTGCACCATCAGCAGCGTCATTCCCAGGCACACCAACATGGCCAGGAACCCACATGAACATCACTTGGACTCCCCCATCCGGGAAAAAATGGAGGCAGTCCCGGATCCGTCGAACGATGGGGTGAACTGGATCTGGATCATCCAGACTCTTAAGGGCACTGTGCGAGTCAGAGCATATCACACAGCGAGTGAGCTGGTGCCTCCGGACGTAGTGAACAGCCTGATAGAGGGCAAAAAGCTCGGCGGTAAAAATTGTGCACTGGTTGAGAAGTCGTTATTGAAACTTATCATCCCTGATGAGAAAAGCACAGCCAACACAGTGGGCGGACTTGGAAACATCAGTGTACAAAAATATGCTATCGGCAAGTTGTGAGTGAAGTTCGAGAAATTCACAGCGATAGGTCAGCTCGAGAGGCGAATCCTTCGGGGATGTGCTCAGGTCAAAAGAAACACAAACCTGTGCCTGAAGCCATTCAGAAAGTGGCAGGAAGTGTGAACTGCTGCTGCTGAAGCAGGTGACGAAAGTGGATGCCGGGAGGCCACAGTGAAAAAATGTACGTCTCGTATTGACGGTGAAGAATGTCATCAAAAGAAGGGTCAAAGGTTGGGTGGCCTGGCATGGAAGAAAGCCGACACGCATACCTACTGAGTAGGATGTCACGCCGGCATGACAGTGGTAGTTCACTGGCTTCTGCGTAGAGACTCTCAACTGGGCTAGTATGGAAGGCACCGGTGGCGAGATGGATCCCCAGATGGTGTATTGTATTTAGACAGTGTAAGATAGACAGCCATGCAAACGAGTAGACAATGCATCCATAATCCAACTTGGAGCAGACAAGAGATCGATAGAGGCGGAGGAGGACAGTCCTGTCAGCTCCCCGAGAGGTACCACTCAATTGAAACAGCTTGGCAGTGATGACTGTGTCAGCATGACAATGCAGCCTGTCCAAAGCAGCATCTGTGAGCAGCAGTTTGTGGAACAAACAGTCCTGCAATGGACAGGCCTGCCTAGAGTCCTGACCTGAACCCAATGGAACATCTTTGCACAAGTGAGAATGTTGACTTTGCCCCAGACTGCAGTGTCCAACATCACTACCTTCTCCAGCTCCTGCTCTTGACGAAGGATGGGCTCCCATTTCTCCATAAACAGTCAGACACATCACTGAAACTGTCCCCGGCAGAGTTCGAGCCATCAGAAAGGTAAAGTATTGAAACACCCCATATTAATGTCCACTAATGTGTCCTGAGCAGGTAGAGTAAATGCAGGTATATCAATGTGCATAAAAAATGGCTGATTTTTCAAAACATAAAGATATGAAACAATGATTTCTCCAATATATTGTTCCTCCTACAAGCTGCTACAGATTTTGTGTGTGTGTGTGTGTGTGTGTGTGTGTGTGTGTGTGTGTGTGTGTTGAGCTATGTCGACTTACAGGATATAGAAGGTGTCACAAACCAGCATAGTGATAATGAAAACAATGAATTCCAAAGTAGTAGTGATTATTTTCAACCATTTCCACATTATTCCCTCTTTTGCAACCCAGCACACTTCTAGTTGTTGTGGTGTCTTTCTGCTTCAGAACTTTTCTACTTTAACTGGACTCATATGAGTAGCAAATTTAAGTAACAGTGATGACACAGTCCTAGCTTTCAGTACTATCAATTTGGGGATGTGTCTCTTTTTTAACGCAAATTTATTATATTTCAAATTTATGATGACTTTCTTATTTTCCTTCATGTTTTTTTATTTTTTCATCATCATCACTGTCCTCCCTCCTCCTCCTCCTCCTTCTCCTTCCCTCTTTCTTCTTCATTATCTTTATCTCTCCCCATTTCTTTTCCCGCTAACCTAGGCTTTTCCAATGATGCCCTATGGGGCACAAGCACTGCACAGCTAGTGATGGCTAAGTGCCAGGCAGCCCTGTTACAAGTGTTCTACACATGTATGTACCACTTGGCCAACCTTGCCCATGTTTGTTCAGCTGGTACAGAGTTGTCACATATGCTACAGCTGAGCTGCCTGACTGCCCCAATGTCAGCTGTCTGCCCACCTGTGCCTGCGGGCTGCCTACCACTGGCCACATAAGCTGCAAAAGCCTACACTAATCTATTCTTTACATCTCATTCCATCCTTAACATCTCTGGACTGTGCACTGAAACTGATGCAGCACTTACCAGCTTACCATCTTGGACCTCCTATTCCCTACTCTCTGAAACCTCCCCCTTCGTATTTGTCTTACCCTGATCCTCACAAGAGGTGGGACCCTCTCATCCTGGGGCCTAAGTGAGCTGTCCCTTTTCCACCTTAACCAACCCCCTCCCCCCCCCCCCCCCCCCCCCTCCATCTGTCCCCTCCTTCAGAAAGAAACTAGAAGTTCCAAAACATAGGACAGTGTCATTACTTTTACTTTCATATGTGTCAAATAATGACCAGCAATTATGTTTCATAATTTATGTTTTATCAATTGAATTTTTTGTTGATACAAAAAGAACATGTTCTTATTCTGGCAACACAATCTGATCCTTCCACACCAATCTTGAAGTCAGTAGACTGGAAAGTAACACACAATAGCAATGGGAGTGGCAATGTTTAGTGGGCTCATCAGTATCAGAAATAAGCACAACAGGGAGGTAACAGAAATAGCTCAATTACATGGAAAAACCAGCTGGAAAGATAGTGACTGTACAGGCATGATGTATGAAAGAATGGTAAGTATGTGAGATGAAATGACAAACGCGCAACAGATACACCAGTCACAACCTGTTCTATGTAGAGGGTTCAAATCCTTGATCAGGTATACAGATTTAGGCTTTCTGTCATTTTTCTAAATTGATTAAGGTGAATGGCATGATAGTTCTTTTCAAGAAGACACAGTCAGTTTTCTTCGGTTCACCTCGCCATTAATGTCCGCATTGGAACATTAATCTCTATCTTCCTGCCTTGCTGTCTATACTATGCAGGAGAACACAATGGAACCCAATAAGTCTCAATAGATTATATGAGTTACTGGTTGAATATTTTTATACAAGGAATCTACTATAATTTCACTATAAACTAATTGGATAGTGATATATCAAAAGTCATTGTTTCAATTGCTCAAGTACAGTTAACAAACACATTGTAACTAAAAACATTAGAAAATAATTATTATCTCTATGCTGCACAGATAGTGCAAATTTTAGACTGTTCTGATCTTCATAGCAAAAATTTATTTTAATACTCATAATACTGAAAGAAGTAGCAGAAATATAAATATAAAGAATTACAACAGCAAATATCGGAAAGTCCCGGATGGAATAACAACAACAGCAGCACGTCCCTCCAATCCCAACAATGCTGCTACTAATCTTTTCCCCTTCTATACTCCTCTCCTCAACCAAAGGCCCCCCCCCACAACATCCTCCGGACAGTGCACCTGTCCCCACCACATCCCTGCATGCTCCCACAGGCGGCACAGCATCTTCCCCCACCCCTACCCTGTGTTCCCCTCCCCCCTTCCCACTCCCTGCCTCCTCCTTACCCCACCCCCACCTCTGGAGATTACTACTCCTATCAGATGCTGTCACAGTCAGGCTCCAGTGTACAGAGACAGTGGACATATGCTTGTGAGTTGTGCTTATGTGAATGTGTGTGTTTTTTCTATCTCAGAAAAAGGGCTTTGTCTGAAAGCTTAATATTTTAGCAATCTTTTTCATTGTACCAGTCTGTGATTCAATGTCTTCTGCACCTGGTGGACTGTAGGAATTAAAATATCTTGCAGAAATGTGATGTTTACTGGTTTTTTGGCCTGTCAGTAACATCTTGCATCCATAAATAGAAATAATTATTCACCCTTACACTGTAAATACTCTACATATACCCAACTAAATACAGAAAAAAATCAATGTTTGAAAATACTGGAGCTACAACTTTACTTCTGCCCTTTATTTTCTCAAAGTTTTGGGCTTTATTGTGAGCATCATACAAAAAAATTACATTTCAACATGTTGGCCATCGCTGGCCACTACTTTCTCCCATCTTTCAGGCAGCATACAAATCCCACAGCGGAAGAACTGGGCGTCTTTTGAGAAGATGCATGCACCGATCCAATTTTGCAATTGTTCATATGACAGGAAGCGCTGGGCAGCCAGGTCATGTGCCATTGAACTAAAAAGTTGGTAGTCAATGGGAGCAATGTGTGGAGAATACAGCGGGTGGGGTAGGACTTCCCATTTCAACGCTTCCAGGTATGTTTTGGCAGGTTTTGCAACATGGGGTCTGAGCCGTGGAAGGGGAACAAGGGGGAAACAAATGGTAGCACCAAATTTTTTCTTTTAACAGGGTTGCTTTATTGGAGTGAACAGTTACACTAATTCTCAATCTTTCAAAATCAGTTTTAGTTCTTTACGGCAAGCAGCTGTGATTAATCAAAACAACAAACACTTTTAATACAGTAGCAAAGGGCAAGCCGGGAAGACAATGAAATTTAAATAACAACTCTCCACAAATATAGCTTCACAGGTAAGATTAAATTTATGATTGTTAAAATTTTTTTTAAACCTTTCAACAAATATCCCTTAATGCCTTTAGTAAAACAATAAATGATAGGCCTAATGAGAAAGTGCAATTCACCCCAACATGTCCATAGATCATAAACACAAGTTGCACAATTTAACCCCAAGGATTTGGCAAGGTAAAATTTCCCCAAAACATAAAAGATAAACCATTACACTAAAATGGTGCATCAGTTATCAACATAAAAATTCACAAGGAGCCCAAGGCTAAATTTTAACATTTCTGACATTGCAGCAGTAGGCAAGATAAAATTAGCTCAGTTAACAAAATACAATTACACCAAAACTCAAATACAAGTTAAAATTTAACACACACGGCGACAACCGCCAGCTTACAATAGTTCAAAGCCAGCTTACAATAGTTCAAAACATTATTCAATCTCATAGGTGCGTAGATGTCATTAGCGAGGGGAGTGTGCGAACCAACTTGAAGCAACTATAACATGGCATAGACCAAATTACAGATTCGGCAGTCTATGCAGAGAAGTCGGCAAGAAATGGTAAACAAGTCAGGAAACTATCACCGTTGCCCACATACACACTCTCGCACGGGCACAGAGGAGCCAACCTTAAGCCAGGGAGATAGGACAGGCAGGGTGCAAAAAAAAAAAAAATTCGTCACGGGGCCCTTTGAACCACTGGATGGGAACTACCAAAATTCACTCACCTTAAACTTTATGTATGATGCCCGGGTGAGGAAATGGGAAATCATACGGGCACAGGCCAGCAAAAAACCCCAGACAAACACAGAGAATCCCATAAATTCCAAAACATAATTTAATCAATTATCCCCCAAAACCCCGGAACTTGGCACAAGCAAAATTACGGGCCACAGGATCCAAAGGCACTCTGCAGAAGCGTAAGGAGGGAAAAGGTTGAACAAAGTTCTGCAATGGCACAATAGAACACCAAGGAAAACACACTAAGTAAGGTTCATCACCCTACAGAATGCTGAGAAACACGAACACTGGGGTTTGCCCACAATTCCGACACAATCATAACAACAAAGATAATCTTTTTAGCCATAGCACACTGAAACACACAAACAGCACCAAACTTCCGAGGACGGAAAAGTACTCCCCTGTAAAATATATCCAGGAGCAGTACAGCCACAAGCTCCTGCCGAGGCGCGGTCCAGGGAAATTGCCGCGAGAAAGATGATCCAGCACGAGTATTGTCACCCAGACCTCAGCGAGGCAGAGTCAGACAGGGCAGGAAAGCTGGTGATCAGGCGACGACTCCAACCACCGACACGGGGAGCAGCAAGCAGAGGGACCCACCGTCCGACGCAAAAGGCAATGCTCGCGCCCAAATTTGACTGCCCACGCACACACCACTGGGCAGAGACGGCGCCACCCGCCCCCTGGAGGCGCCCCGAAACGGAGAAAGAAACACCACTCGGAGGCCCAACGATCGAGAATCGATCGGGAATACCGCCACCGCGGCACAGGGTTGAGCACTGTCATGCTGCAAAATCACCTTTTCATGTTTATCGCTGTATTGTGGCCGTTTGTCTTTCAGTGATTGGCTCAAACACATCAATTGCTTTCAATAACGATCTCCTGTGATTGTTCCCGTCGGTTGCAGTAGCGTCGAAAGCTTTCCCTCTTTTACAACCTTGCCAGTCTTCAACATCAAAAGCACCATTCTTGAAGCATGGAAACCATTTTCTTCAAAGTTCTGTCACTAACAGGCGTCTCATCATAGGTCTTACCCAGCTTTTTATGATCCTCAGCCGCATATTTTTTCATATCAAAGCAGAAAATTAAAACCTCCCACAGATGACAAGAATTGGGCTCGTAAGTTGACATATTCAACCGAGAATAACTTTAAGATGCAAAAAAAAAATCAACAAATATTTTGATGGCGTTATGTTCTCAAATGACTAAGCTTACTGTATGACACTTACGACCTACGACTTGCGCCAGTACTTTCCACTAACTCCGTCTACTGCTAAATGGCAGAAGCAAAGTTGTAGACCTAATATAATCTAGGAATTAAAGATACCAACCATTTCTCAGACGTGCAAAATCTGTACGTGTCCCCACTCCTACCACAAACCTTGCTTGTCACCATTGATGACAACTCCCTCTATATCAACATTCCCAACGTACATGGTCTTTTTGCTGCTAAACAATACCTCGGATAGCATTTACCCAATTCCAAGCCTCCTTCTGCTGCTGAACATTACCTCAACCGGTATTCACCTGATTCCAAACATATGTCCCTCTTGCTCACCTCCATCATCTTGACAGCAACAAACAACTAATTTACTCTGAAAGGCAGGCATAAAAACAGATCAGGGGTACAGCCATGGGAACCAAGATGGCTCCTTCATACATCAGCCTTTCCATCGGTCACATCGAGTGGGCTTTTCTGGGTTCTATAAGCCTTCAGCTCATGGTTTCGTTTAGATATATTGATGACATCTTTGCCATATGGACTGACCTGAGAATGAATGACCTATTTAAATTCTTGGAATTTCTAAATACTGTCTGCCAATTAAAGTTCACATGGCCTTCTTCCAAATCTCATGCCACTTTCCTCAATGTTGACCTCATACTCATTGAGGGTCAGCTACACACTTCTGTTCACATTAAACTTACAAACAAACAACAGCACTTATATTCTGACACATGCAGTCCTTTCCGTGGCAAATGTTCCCTCCCATACAGCCTTGGCATTTGAGGTAAACATATTTACTCAGATGCAGACTCTTTACAGCAAGAATACAACATGCTCACCTCAACTTTCACTGGACGTAATTACCCCACCAGCCTTGTTCAAAAGTAGATTTGCCAAGCCATCATATCCAATCCTAGTACTGCTCATCCCTCCAAAATACAAAGTGTTTCAAAATGAATATACAGGTTTTAAGGCTTTGTAGTACATATTACATTCACCTTACAATTATAAATAATACACCAAATAAAAGAGAAACACAAACAACTTTTCTTACAATTATTCAGTGTGAACACGATCACACACTGAGTCCATAGATGAGTTGTTCCGAAATCTTGATCAATGTGACAGGAGTAGCTGTTGCAATAACAGTTTTTCTAAAGTCGGATAGATCAACTGATCTCAGAGGCACATACACATAAGCACATCTAATTGTGTGCAAACATGGAGGTCATGGATAAAATGCTGTGTCAACCGGCCCCTTGCGCCTAATCCATCGTTCAGATACAATGTCGTTTAACCAGTCGCATACTGATTACGCCAGTGAGGTGGCGCACCATCTTGCTCCCAAATAAAGATCCGTTGTTCAGCTTCTTCCCATTGACGCACAGGCCGCAGCTGTAGCACATTCAGACAAGAAACATCAGTTACAGTTGATTCACTGAAAAAGAAAGGCCCATAAACTTTCTGCAGGAATATTTCTTGGGGCTAAGTGTGAAAGACACGCACTCATTCAACACTTTTTCAGTCACTCTTTGTCATTCCATACTCTTCCCATTGTGCACAGGTACACAAACAAAACTGTTTGAATTGGTCTTTCATTTGGTGTATTACTTACAATTGTAAGTTGAATGTAATAAATGGTACAACGCCTTAAAACTGGTATGTTCATTTTGAAACACACTGTACACCTACTGTCAGTCAGTACTATCCTGATGTTGGATGCATTAATAAGCTACTTGAAAAAGGCTATGACGTCCTAAAATGATATCCTGAAATGAGGTCCATTCGCACAACATTTTGCCCGCCACACATGAAATAGTTTTTCATCCCCACCTCTCTGTAATATCCTGGTCAGACCCTATGCTCATTCTGCACGCATGTTCCTACCATACGGCTCTGACCCCTGTGACCATCACCAATGCAAGACTTGCCCAATGCACCCTTCTACCACAACATATACCAGACCTGTAACTATGAGGGATGATCAAAAAGTTTCTGTTTGAAGGCCATACAGTCCAGAATCAGTAGGCCAATTAGGCAAAATGACAGTGAGCACTGAGGCAATTATCACACCCATGCACGGGGTTGAAGATAGCCATTTGGTAAAACACTGTGTCCTGTGTGAAGTAGTCTGTAATTGCCTGCTGCACATCCTTATGTGACAGAAATCGTCCTTCTTTCAAGGCCTTTTCTAAGGGATCATGTGCATGATAATCACATGGGGAGAGGTCAGGACTACAGGGCAGGTCCTCGAGTGTCACCCACTCGAGTTGGCACAAATTCTGCATTACGACATTTGCGATGCCCGGGACTTCGAATCACGACCAGCACGAAATACGGCACAGCATTCCACAATGGTAGTTTTTGACAGACATGCTGTCCTATACACATTCTTCACTCTTTGATGTATGTCTAACAGTGCTTGTCCTCCGACAGCATTTCGTGATAATGTCATCACAGTTCACATTTCCACATTTACTGCATGCTCTATGGAAAGTAGAGATGGGCAAACTCATTCATCCTTGGGAACTAGTTCACTGCTGATTGTTCTTTTTTGGGAACCGTTCATTTTTACTCGTTCACCGTTCATTTGTGCTTGGTATATGGTTCTTATGAAAAAATGAAAATTAGTAGGGTAGGTGACTGAAGGATGGAGGGCACCAAGAGGGGACACTTGCCTCCCCTGGAGTATAGAGTTTCTCTTTATTACAGAATTCTTACACACTTTCAGAAGTAATTTTTGTGATCTTGCAGAGCCTCTAGTTTAGCCAACTGTAGCGTTGTGTGGCTGATCGCAGGGAAATAATATAGGGCGGCGCACGGAAAACCGGCCCCGAGTACAGACTGCTCGCCAATTACGGACGATGTGTTGCCCGTTATGAGCAGATACAACAAACAGACAAACATGTAATAATTAGGCAGTGAACAAATAACAAGCTAATACAAGCAACAATGGCGAAACAATCAATGATGATGCGTAGAGATCTGGAGAAGAGAACATGAAAATCTCACGCGATGCGCATGGGCTATAGCACATGTAGTCTTGTAAACCTGTTGGTGGCTGTTTCCCAACTTAATAGACCACAAGTGTCTTGTATAAAATTCTTCGTTTCTACTTCCACTGCATAGCTATGCTACGTTGTAAACAATAATCGTTTACACCCTATATATACTTCACATTGTCTCTGAGTTCGCAGGCGAACTAGATTTTATGGAAGCATAAAATAAAATGTGGTTTTCTCATCATACTTGCGTCACACGCTTAGTAAAAATTAGGTTTTTATGTTGCATTATTAAAGTTAAACCAGCAATAATAATAATAATAATAATAATAATAATAAAGTTCGCAGTACTAAAGTTTTTGGTTTGGAAGCTCCTTCTGAACAAATGTTTTTGAGATAATAAGTAAATACGATTTTATGGCAATCTATGTCTTTTCAAATGGAGAGGCACTGCTTTTCCTACTGAGCCAAAATGACCCACAACCCACTTTTCCCTTTTTTTCAAAGAAACCTATTTAGCAGGTAATGCAAATTGGAAACAACCAAACTTAAAAATAATTAGAGCCTTCCTAAATGTAATGTTTCGTATATGAAAGATACACCAAAATCGTTTTATATGAATTTTCTTACACTAAAAATTAAGCAAATTATTGAAAGTTAGTTGCTAGATCAAGTCGATGAAACCAAAAAATATATGAATAACAAAAAAAACTTGCCTTGTTATAAGTCTATCTTCTGCTGTTCATCGATATAATGAAGTGAGCTGATATGCCCTTTTGTTACCTGAAAAGACGTACCTATTACATACAACGTAATTTTTATGTAATTTACGTAACTATAAAATACTTTTTGATTACGAGTTGTGGACGCTGAATAGCCAGAACCAAGCGCAAGAACAGTTTGGAACACGTGTAAAATGGGCGAGCGCAGTGAACGAAACGAACAACTGGATACTGAACTAACTAGGAGCAGACGGCAGTGGAAATGAGACAGGTGGTCATGCAAAGAACGAAGAATGCGGTCGAGGGAGACCGAGACTGACACGAGCACACGACCGAGGCTGGAACGAGAACTGCCGAAGTGACCGCCGCGACCGAAATGAACTAGTGAGCTATGAACCAATCGTTCCTCGTTCCCAGGAACTATAAGTAGACCGCCGCGACCAAAGTGAACTATGAACCGATCGTTCCTTGGAATTCGTTCCTCGGCCCTTTCGTTCATCTTGGTGAACCGTTCCTTTGCACCCGTTCGTTCACGAACTACCCATCTGTAATGGAAAGACACGAAATGCCACACCAGACCCTTGTCTACATGTCAGTGCTTGTATACCTGCACTGGAATCACGCAATGTCGCACATACGCTGCAGCAACATCCTCAAATGGAAGCTTTTTGATCGCCTCTTACATCAAAGGGACAGCCACCCATGAAACGACACGTGTCACGTATAAGCTATTACGCTAACAGCATTCAGCCTTCTTCACTAGTATGAATACCACTGTGGTGCCACATATCAATATCACCCTACTGGTATCTTTAAGATGGAGACCGAATTCCGAGTTTCTATCAGATACCGGTAGCACTGCAGGGGATCTGGTGGACACAACAGTGTACATCCACTGAGTCACTCCTCCAGGGGCTCTGGACTACGAGCAGCCTCTGCCACTGCAGTATATGAAGGACGGTGGCATCTCAATGGGTCACTCTCACTTGTAGCCCCTTTGCTACGTGATGCTACGCAGACATTGCCTAATCGTGGCTCTGACAACATTGTTCGTGCTGTAGTGCAGGTAGCTACTTCCTCGTCAACACTGAGAGGTGGACAGTACTTCTTGTTGTATTATTTGTAATAAGTCTTCCTACGCTTGAAGAAATACAACTTAAGTAAATCTTCTGTTTACTGTGTTAACTTGTTCGCTAATGCCGGCCAGGGTGGCCGAGCGGTTCTAGGCGCTACAGTCTGGAACCACGTGACCGCTAAGGCCGCAGGTTCGAATCCTGCCTCAGGCATGGATGTGTGTGATGTCCTTAGGTTAGTTAGGTTTAAGTAGTTCTAAGTTCTAGGGGACTGATGACCTCAGAAGTTAAGTCCCATAGTGCTCAGAGCCATTTGAACCATTTTTTTGTTCACTAATCATTTCTGTTCCTGTCCTGCTTTCCTGTGATGACAGGTGTTGCACCACTCCATAGCCCATCTCTCCTTCCCACTGTGTACAAAGGCATACACAACTACTACAATTGCGACGAATGGGCATAGACAGAGGGTGCGTACCGGTAAAACATAATATCCCATTGCACAGCATGCTCTGCAACATGGCAGTCATGATCTCAGCACTTGCTTCACCAGACCTGCCATCTGGACTCTTCCCTCAGACACCACTTTCTCAAAACTCCGTACGTGGAAATTGGCGTTACAACATATGCTCGATTTGCGCCACCTGCCTGGCCTAAATTTACATTAATTTCTGGGGTGTCAGTTTTTCTTTTCAGTACCTACTATTCTTTGTGGTCCCTTTTATTTTTCTGTATCCTTTATTTTCTGACCAATATATTTTTCCCCCACCTCCGTCATCTGTCTGTTATGTATGATGCAATTACCTTTCCACTCTTACTGACTCTTGCACAATGTTTTTACAGTATACTCTCTCTTGATTATTACCCCATCATCTACCTTTAAGTTCTCAGATCTCATCTGGCACAGGCACCAACGTAACTCTCCCCAGTTCCTAAACTTCGCCTAGTCCTTTTTCTCCATCCCTCTTCCTTTCCCTTCAAACCTTCTACCACTTGGTGAGTAGATTTTTCATCTGTCCATATTATACTACAATCAAATACAGGCTGTTACAAAAAAAAAAAAGCCCACCCAGTTTAGTGAGACTGTATCTTCTGCATGAATGAAGATAGACACCTGCGGTAAATTTTAGCTTACACACAGAACTACAAAGTATTTATTTTCAAAATAACCATATGACTGTGCACGATGTATCTTCTACATTCATTCACATACAAAGTTGTGAAGTTTTCACAGTTACATTCAGGATCAGTGTTTTCATTTACCTTTCATAAATGATCAGTTTGCCCTTTCACTGCACACACAAGATCCAAATGACATTCAAACTCAACCCACACTTTTGCGAGCATATCCGGAGTTACTGTATTCACTGCTGTTGCTGTGGAGTGTTGCAGTTTACACAAAAAATGTTGGACGAGGAGGCCTACAGACAGAGCCTTTCACAACACCCTTCCCTCCTTTCCCCAACCATCCTTCCCCGGAATATCATCAGGCAACCGCAAATGCCAGTGGTGTAATGCAAGATCTCTGCACACATTACAGCTGATCAACTGTTTTGAGGCAGTTCACTGTTAAGAAATATTCTTACATGTGGTGCTCTTTTCAGTTGAAAAATGAAATGCCTGTTCTACTGCACTGTCATCTCGGTTCACCGCATCTTGGGTATTGAACAAATGAGAGAGTTACTAGGTCCGTCAGGATGATAACTTGCAATATCCGTACGATCTGGCAGCTAGAGTCAAGGTAAACTTTTAGCTTCAACAGAAAGTTAAAATTCACTCCAAGTACGAGGGTTGGAACTTTAATAGTGCCAACTATTTATTTACAGCTCGTGCAAAATAGATACGTTTTTCAAAGTTTTACTGACCTTCAAAGTAGTCACTAGCATTGTGTATGACCCGTTGCCAGCAATATGGAAGGTGTAGGATACTCTTAGCAGTGCCAGTTGTGTTGACAGTTCGAGCGGCGCGGTCTATTGCCTGACGAATTTGTAGCAGTTCTGAAGCAAATGTCGAGAAGTGTTTCCTTCAGTATAGAAATCGAGTTGAACTTAGGAGGGCTTAAGTCAGGGGAGTGCAGTAGGTGGTATAGCGCTTAGCAGCCCCATCAGTCAAACAAATCAGTAACAGCTTGCACTGTACGTGGAAAATGATGGTCAAGTCAAGCAGAAAGTGTCATCACTTTTGTCTCTATGCTGTTCATTTTTGGAACACAACCTATGACCAGCTTAGAGGCAGAAGTGATGACACTTTCTGCAGGAACTGACCATCATTTTGCAGGACAATGCTCAAGCACGTACAGTGCAAGCTGTTACTGATTTGTTTGACTGATGGGGCTGCTAAGTGCTATACCACCCACTGGTCTCTCCTGACTTAAGCCCTCGTAAGTTCAACTCGATTTGTAAACTGAAGGAAACACTTCTCGACATTCGCTTCAGAACTGCTACAAATTCGTCAGGCAATAGACCGCGCCGCTCGAACTGTCAACACAACTGGCACCGCTAAGAGTATCCTACGACTTCCCCATCACTGTCAACAAATTATACACAATGCTGATGACTACATTGAAGGTCAGTAAAACTTTGAATCAGCATAAAAAAAGGTTAAGGGCAGATTAAGATCAATGTGAAAGACAATAGTGTTAGTTGTCAGCAAGTTGCCATATTTTGGTTTGAGAAAGTGCATTACTAAGTAATAACATCTGTCCCTCTCCACAGCTGGGTGATCAGTTAGACAGCTGCCATGCGGAGGACCCAGGTTTGATTTCCGATACGGCCAAATTTTTTTGAGAGGGCTGGTAAGGGACGCACTGAGCCTCATGATGACATACGAGGAATATTCGAATGAGAAGTAGTGGATCCATGGTCTGGAAAGTCAGGAAAGGGTGACACGGTGGCTAGTTGACATCCCTTGGGCCTTCACAACCTGGAGGGGGAGCTCTTTTTTAAGCAATAATATCTAAAACATCATAACTGGATTATCAGTACTGGGTAGCTATCAGAGACTATGGTTTTCTTTAATTAATGAAGCAAAAACCTCCTGTAAGTCAGTTAGAACAGTCTTTTTCCCTTCATCTTTTGCCCAGTATTCAGTTCACTTTCACAATTGCTCGTGCCAAAAATCTGGATTTTATTTAGTTCTCCTAACACTAAAGTGCACCCACACTCACCTGCTCAGGTTCAGCAGATGGCCTGTTCTTTGTACATCTTGGCCAGCTCCGGACCCAGGTGCGGGAGGTCGTCCTCGCGCAGGACGCCGGGCGGCATGAAGCCTATGAGGCGGCTGGCGTGCTCCTTCAGCATGCGCAGGCGCTCCTCTTCTATCCTGCGTCGCCTGCAGTGCAATTGTAGTCCAGTGCGGTGAGATGGTATTCACAAATATATGTTTGTTATTATAGGTTATTCGTCTTGAGCTGACTCCAATGTAATTAAAAAGAATTACACCAGACACGTTTGCTTTTATTTACAAAGCATCTTCTGTGGTATTCTGTAAACTGGATACACACATTTGTACATTTATTTTTTATTTTTTGATTATACTGCAGTCCACTCACGACAGATAATCTATAATAACAGAAGTTAACAGCTGCTGCAGAATATGGCCAAACAAACAAATATATTATGGACACACTGTCAGGCATTTCCAAGTGGCCTCTACATGAAGTTTAGAAGGATTCATCTCAACCTGCATAAAACTATCCAACATATAAATTTTAACAATACTTGCAGATTACGTAATATATTAATGCACATGTTAAAAACAGTTCTGCCAGTGCACAAAAAACGAAACAAGTAGCTCAAAAATTTAGCTAAACAATGAAATCAACTCTCTTTATACCAAAAAGCAAACCCTAAATTGGGAACTATATACAGCACATCTTAATCTTACGAGTGTTCTGAAAAATACCACTGCTTTCTCCCATCTTGTTAGCAAGGTTGAAAATCGTACACATGCAGTGACAGAAAAAATGAAAAAAATTCACACAAGAAAGATTGAAAATTTAAAAGCTAGCAAGTTTAAAAGCTAAACAAACACCCAACACAGCCACAAATGACACCCAATCTAACACACACTATTTTGCATACAGAAGAAATAAAACTTCTTGAAAAAAGGTCTGAAACACAATGTCAGCACACAGATAGATGAAAAATACATAGAAAACCTCATAGCTGAATCAGAAATCATTCTCACACAGGAAAACAGAAATGAAACAAGTGAGGTAAGCACTGGTCTGATGAGAGAGCTAGTCAGTAATGAAATCAAAAACATAATAACACAGATGAAAGAAAACAGAAGAAACCAAAACGGTGCAGATTCCATAACACTGATAAAACTTAGAAAGAAACTACAAGAAAACAACACCATCATCAAAAAGGCACAAAGGAAACACAGTGGTTCTCATGGATAAAGAACAATACATCAGTAAGACACAAGAGTTCATCACGAAAAATAAAATCATAAAATTAAAATCAGATCCAACAAACAGATTCTAAACGAAGCTGAGAAACCCTCTGAAAGACATTGGACATACAATAGAAAACAATGAAAAAGAAAAACTGGTACAAATAAATCCCAGTGCACCTTCCCTCTGATGCCAACCAAAGCTACATAAGAGAGATCTCCCCCATCAGAGCTATTGTGAATTATAGAAATGCTACCACTTACCCACTTGCAAGATACATGTTGAAAATCTTATCAGAAAACTACAAATTACAAGAAGACAGGAATATAAGAAACACCACACAATTGATTCAGTACATAAAAGACGTACAAATTCCTCCTCTCATTTGATGTAGAGAATATGTATTCCAATATACCAATACCTGAAACAATAAATGTTATAGAACAAAACCTTAAGACACACAGTACACTCCCACATGAATACATAAAAAAAAACAGTCAGGCTTCTAGAGCTGATAACAGCACAGAACTATTTTCAGCTCAATAATGAATTCTATTTACACAGTGAAGGATTACCAATGGGATCTCCAGTGTCTGAAACCATAGCAAATATATTTATTAACCATGTAGAACAGATTATATTTTAAAAAAATAGTGCCAAACAGGTACAACATCATATACTGGATTTAATATATGGACGATATCTTGTGTCTGATAGAAAAACCAAACAATAAAATTGACCAGTTAAACACAGACATAAATTCTGTTGATGATGAGATACATTTTACAATAGAGAACGAGCAAAATAGACAAATTTCTTAGACATCACCATAAAGATTCAAAACAACCAACACACATTTGCCATATACCGAAACCGACAACAACAGACACAATTATACATGAGACATCACAACATCCCAATTCTCAAAAGCAGGCAGCACTTAGATACATGCTCCACAGACTAAACACAGTACCATTAGATACAGACAATTACAAAAAGGAAATGAATACTATAATACTAATAGCCACAAACAATGTATACAAAGAGAAATTAGTAACAAAGCTGAACAAGAAAATCAAGAAACAGAAAAGCACAAACACCCAATTGTCACCAACTACAGGACAAAATCACACACAAACAAATCCATAAAATACAAGAATAGAAACAACACAAAGTGTGAAAGAAACAGAAAGTAAAAGATGGTACACAATTACATGCAACCACAAATACGCACATAGAATATCCAATATTTAAAAAAAACGAGGCATAAAAATAGCACACCAAACCAACAACTCAATTCAGAAATACTTCCCAATAGGAAAAACTGATCTGTATCAGAAATCAGGAATATACCAACTGAAATGCAATAGATGTGATGGAAGATACATAGATCAAACCAGGAGGACATTTGACGCCAGATACAAAGAACATGTAAGATCATGGATGTATAGGACAAATCATTCAACTTTTGCAGAACACTTACATCAACAACAACATAAAATTACAACCAGAGACACAGACGTGGAAATCATAAGGATAAACAACAACAAAAAACACCTCCTCACCTTTAAAAAAAAAAAAAAAAAACAACTCTTATATAATCATATCATATTGGCAAACCACACTCTTTAAACTGATTGACCACTTAATATAACATTGAAAGTACACATATAACCACAGGCTTCATTTACCGCTATCATTCCCTCCCAGATCTGTCCCATAATCGCTGTCCAGGTCATCCTGTTGTTCCTCCCCCCACCCCCACCCCCCTGCAAAAAAAACCTCCTCTCACATCTCTACCTACGTACAAATACAATTTCACTCCCCCCCCCCCCCCCCCCCTCCACACACACACAAACACAAAAATCGTTTCATAGGTTGGCAACACTGACAACATGGATGAAAACAAACAAAAAGGCATAAGCACTGCGGCAGTGATGGACAAAAAGCAGTTAATAAAGCCAATTGTAAATAGTGCAGCGCTGGAGAGCCTGTCAACACCAACCACTGCTAGCAAGAGGGGAAGAAGCAAATTGCGTAAAGATACACCAGAAGTAGCATGCAGACCAACTTTATAAAGAAAACGCTGTTTTTATCGTTAAAAAAAAGTATAAACGTGTGCATCCAATTTACAGAATACCACAGAAGATACTTTGTAAATAGAAGTAAAACACACCTGGTGTTAATTCTTTTCAATTACACTGCAGTCAGCTCAAGACAGATAACCTATAATAACAGATGTTAACGGCTGCTGCGGAAGATGGCTACACAAACAAACGTACATACTTATGTTACTAAGTACTTTGACTACGATGTTTGCAATCCTTACTGCTATGCTATTGAAAAGAGTGAATCAGAATTACAGATTTGATGTGAGTGCAACATGTGTCTAATTTATGAGCTATGAAATATGTACAAAATGCATTTTATGTGCAAATCAGTACCAGCTAAGTACAGTGTGCTCTTGACAAATTGTAATTTAAATTTCCTGCCATGTTATTTTTCTATCAGAGGTGGTTGTTGCTGCACTGCACTGCCAATTGTTTCTAGTAAACAACTGTAATGTCAAAACAATGTTGAAACAAAGTGCAGAGTATGATAAAACAGTTACGATTATCTGAGGCCTTCATGCTGTGCGCTCGGCAATAGATATAATTTGCTTCTTTAAATGTCCACAATCACTTCAGAAAAGTCAAAAAAAGGTCCTAGTGCAGCAGCAAGGAAGCATCACTCAAAAGATCGCATTGTGCTGATCACTGAAAACATCAAAAGAGCTCACATGCCGATTTAGGGAAATCGGAAGCAATAATTCAAATCACTGGCAAAGATCATCGGTGCAAGTGAGCTGACAATGCATAGAACTACCAGTGATAATCTTCAACACAAACCCTAAACAATGAAGGTAAGATGAATGCTCTCGGAGACTGCTAGGGCCAGTCGAGTCAGTCGTTGGAGTTTGCTTGTGTGTCGATTGAAAAATGAACAAACCCCACGCAGCTGTCCACTGATGGTGCTGGGATACCACCAAAAATTGATTTGCTACACAAATATCAGCGCTGCCAGAATGATGGCTAAAGTGCGTAGACATTCATGGGGAATACATGTAACATAACCTGTATTTGTTTGTTTAGTAAATGGATCTTGGGAACAAAACAAAATGTAGTGGGAATCATTTTTAACACCCCAAGTAAGAATTAATTTAGAATAAACCGTGAATTTACAATTACAATACTGGAAGTGAAAATAATTCAATAAACAGGGTTATTGGATCACCCATGCAGCTACTTTATCAGTGGTATCTGATAACAGTATATTAATGAAATACAATTGTACTTCTAAGATTAATTTTAAAAATTCAACACAGATTATACAATTACGCATAGCTACTTAGGATTCAGAATAAAGATTTAAGTTCTGGGACCTAGGTTATTATGTTGCCAGCAGACACTACACAGGGAATTGGAAATACCAAAATATACAAAAAAGTAAAAGAATACCCCATCAGTCACTTCTTTTTAGAGTATTAGGACTAACAATATGAATTACGCTTAACTTGAATGAATGTCTGCAGTAAACTAGTTTTGGCTTTGCCAGTAGTTGGATAGCTGTTAGTGTAATGTGTAACATTACATCAATGTTTTGTGTGGAGTGTTAGACGAAAGTGTCAGCTGAGAAATGCAGGAAAGGCTGCGGCTTTTTTCAAAGTACCTGATAATCTTGAAGTAATTTCTACGATCATAAGTCCTATAATCTATTACATATACAAAGCAGGGTGTACGTATATATGTCTGGGATCTCCTCCCAAGCCCCTGCATCAACTTCAACCAAATTTGGCACAAACACAGCACACCTCACAAGTATCAATACTGTATAGGTTTATGAGCACCAAGCACCAATAGGAGCGAAGATATGGGCAAATTGTGTTTTTTTTACAGTGCCTGGCATACATGCTGCCCTGTACAACAGGCACATTGTGTGGGAAAAGTATTGGCTTCCCAAATGAACCTGCTTTACTGGGCAGCCTACATATTAGAAGCAAGAAACAGTTTTTCAGGCTCAAACATGGAGGCTGCCCTGCACAACTGCAAAACAGATGCGTTGTGTTGGAGTAGTATCAGAGTGTGATATTGACCTGCTTCGCATAGTGGTCTGTTTTAAGCCCCTGAATGTAGCCTGCCCTGCACGGCAGGCATGTTGTGAGAGTAGTATCAGCATTCTTCATTGAACTGTACTGCAGGGTCTACACATGCCAATCAACATGGCTGAGGATGTGTTGAGATGTATAAATGAATGGAGGGACAGAGAGAGGTGGAGGAGGGGATGGTCAGAGAGAGGGGAAGAGTGGAAGATGCATGAAGCAGGTATAAGGTGCAAAGAGGCTGTGGGCAGGAGGAAAAGGAAGAGAAGGAGATGGAGATGGAAAGACAGAGGAGGAGGTTGGGTGGTTGGTTGTTTTTGGGGAAGGAGACCAGACAGCGTGGTCATCGGTCTCATCGGATTAGGGAAGGATGGGGAAGGAAGTCGGCCGTGCCCTTTCAGAGGAACCATCCCGGCACTTGCCTGGAGTGATTTAGGGAAATCACGGAAAACCTAAATCAGGATGGCCGGACGCGGGATTGAACCGTCGTCCTCCCGAATGCGAGTCCAGGAGATGTACATATAGAGGTGGGAGGATAGGGTGTTAAGACACAGGGAGGAAGAGGTGGACACACACAGGGAGAGGAGGAGGTGTGTTCAATATGTGTGTCAAACAAGGGTGAACCCATAGGGAAAAGCCTAGTAATAATAGTAGTAACTGTTACTATTATTATAATCAGTTCCTATAATTATCAATGTGAGTAAGTTACCACTGCTCATAGTTTGTTTTTAACATTTGTTACAGGAGTTGCCTGCAGTGGGTACTTCTGCCTATCACTGCATAAGACTGGACTCATTCCACATTTCCGAAGGCTCTCTTCCATGATAAGATTAACAGCACAAACTGTGTGAGTGTGTTAATGTAATGTCAACATCCTTAACAGAGGCACCTTCACAGAGACAAGGAACTTTGGGAGTGCTCCTACAAATTATGATGGACATTACTCTTCACATTGTACCAGGTGTTCCAAAAGGAATATTGGGGTTTTAAGGCTCTGTAACATTTATTACACAATTAATGTACAATTATAAATAATGCCTAGAATGAAAGTGAGTACCATTTGAGTAATTGTTGCAACAACTGCTTCACTTCTGTTTCTTAAGTCCAGCAGATCAGCGGGTCGTGGACACATACAAATGATCCTTTATGAACCTCCAAAGGTAAAAATTTCATGATGTCAGCTTGGGTGGAAGTCATGAGAAATGAATTCTATAATCTGGCACCTTTAAACCAATCCACTAGTTGAGTGCAACATCATTTAACTGAGTTATGCTAGTAAAGCAGCCCGTCATATATCTGCCAAATCAAGTCCTGCAGTTCAACTTCTTCAAATTGAGAAAAGAGCCCTAGTTCTAGTGCATGAAGATAAGAAACACCGATTACAGTTGCTTCACCAAAAAAGAAAGGGCAATAAACTTTCTGCTGGAATATGGCACAAAAAACATTCAACTTGGGGGGACTCTTCTTGTAACTGTACCATCTCATGAGAATTTGCTGACCCTAGATGCGCACGTTGTGTGTGGTATTCACATTTCCACTTAGGTGGAATATCAATTCATCACTGAAGAAAATCTTCATCATCATGTAGCAACATTATATTTGCAAAGTTGGCACATAAAACATAGTCTGTAGAATTTAGAGCTTGTGTAAAAACAACTGTTTGAGTTGCTCTTTCATTTGATGTATTGTTTAGAACTGTAAGCTGAAAGTAATAAATACTACAAAGCCTTAAAACCCCGATATTTATTTTGAAACATCTGGTATATTAATGATATGACAGGGGTAACATCCACTTACATGTTGACAAAGATGGCAAATGGCTCAAAATGCTTTGAAACATGATATACATCTTACAACATGTAAAAATAAACTATACTTTTATAAGCAGAATTAGTTTTGTCATACAAATATTTGGGAATAATTACTCATGGTAGCATAAAATGGAATAATTTCATTTCCTCATTAGTGTTATCAGAAATAGCACTTCGTCTATGAAAGAGACTCTGTAAGAAAAGTACATAAGGTACTGTTCGGGTGCGTAGGTATCATAAAGGTTTTAAGAGAGTAATCTGGTAGTGTCGTACAACATTCTGGGTAGTGATCCTGAAGGTATCACGAAGCTAAGATTAGATCAGTACATAGGAAGTCATTCTTTCCTCATTACACTTGTGGACAGCACAGAAAGGAATCTAATACAATGTAATGGAATACAGAGAACAACAACATCTGAGACAGTGGTTTGTGGCATATAAATGTATGAGGTATGCCCAGAAAGTAATAATTTTTTCTGTTGCCCCTACTGGTCCAGCTACTTTGGACTATCTCCTCAGCTTTTCCCACACAACTCCACTCTCTGCTCTGGAAGCACCACGACTGCCATTTCTGTGAGCCAATTAACAGTTCACATGTGATGTTTTGCTGTGCAGACAACACTTGAAACGACTGTATGCAATCAAAGTATGTGTTAAACTTGACAAAGGTCTTGCTCACACCGATCAAAAGATTTACACCAAGCCTACATGGTTCTACTTTCTCTTACTGTCACGTTTGGAAGTAGTTTCGAAGGTTCAGGATGAAATGGACTACAACGGGACAATCAGAGTGTACAGTTTTGTGTTTCACATTACTTGATTGAATGGAAGTTTAAATTTCATGTTATTCGGCAATAAAACCCTTACCATTACATCTTGCAGTTGAGTCAAATATTAAAATGTATTTGAAATATCGAATTTAACAACTCCCAGCAATTGTTGGCATCTGGTGCTGTATTACTGATAAAAGACCATAACTGGCATAGTGCTTTATCGTGGGATGCAGTAAAATAAAATCTGAATGGGCAAACAATCAGACATGGTAGTATCAAGAAATGGAGAATTCAGCTACTCTCTACTTCTTGATACTACCCATTCAAATGGTATAATATTGTGTCCAACTATAAATCAATGTAGCAGTTATTTATTTTAAGATTCAAACAATCGAAATTCCAGGTTGGAATATTAACAATGTAGGGAAAGATAGATTGCTACTTACCATAAAGAAGACACGTCAAGTTGCAGACAGGCACGATTAAAAGACACCCACATATAGCTTTCGGCCACAGACTTCATCAGTAAAGACACACACACACACACACACACACACACACACACACACACACACAAACGACCGCTGACTCCAGCATCTCGTAGCAGAGATTCTGGCCCGAGATGCTGGAGATGGTGGTCTTGTGTGTGTGTGAGGTGTGCACCTTGCTTGTGTGTGTGTGTGTGTGTGTGTGTGTGTGTGTGTGTGTGTGTGTGCGTGTGTGTGTGTGTCTTTTCATTGACAAAGGCTGTGACCAAAAGCTATATATGAGTGTCTTTTAATTGTGCCCGTTTGTTGCATACTTTTTTTAAGGTTCTATGATTATGACTATTTTATTTTGTATATTTAGTATTACTAATCAAACCTGTAGGACTGTATGCTTGCAAAACTTGGAGTGTTCAGAAAAAAGAATTAAATAATCTTCTTGTTTTCAAGGAGAATATCTCAAGAAAGATCTATGACCCGTTATAGGAGGAGATCACTGAGGAATGAAGGATCCAGCATTATTGAGAGCTGCAGGAGATATAGGAGTGGCCAAATGCTGTACGCTCAATGACAACTGAATGGCTTGCACGGGCAAGTCGTATCACTCAGATGGATAAATAATGAAAGCCTTTGAAATATGTGAATTATTACTCCCTATGGAAGAAGACCTCTAGACAGACCAAAGAATAGGTGCTGATCAGCATACGAGGTGACTGGCAGCAGAAATCAGGAAATAGAATTGAATAGAATGCGGGTCTAGTAGCTGTCTGCAGTCCACTGGGCCCGATCACTTAAAGTTAAGTAAGTTATTAATTTATTGATGTTTGCAAATGTTAGACAATGGGCTAATGATCTGGTAATCCGAAAGCTGGGATCCAAAAATAAATAAATGGTAAAACAAATGTCAAGTAAGTCTGCTTTTTTTTCTCATGCAATAATATTTCATCCTGTACCTATAGTGAAAGTGAGAGATTCTCTAAAGTGCCTTTTCTACAAACTAGATGGAACGGGAAGGTCATGTACGTGCACGTCGCCCCCACCTGTCATCATCTAGCCGCTGCAGCCACTGCTCCTGCTCATGCAGCTCTTGCAGTTCTGCCTGCCGCTTCCGCCTCCGCTCTGCTATCATCTCCTCCACCTCCCGTCGCAGCTCGGCACGTCGCACCCTCTGCCTCTCTGCCGTCAGCTGGTCGATGCGCTGCTTCTCCATGATCTCACGCGTCAGCTGTGAGCAAAAGACGGCCGGGTGATAGAGGGTGAGTGGGGTTGTTTGGGGGTGGAGACCAGACAGATAAAGGGTGATTTGCCACCACTACAGAGCTGAGCAAGCAAGGCAGTATTGCATTCTGCGCAGAGAAGGATGGGTAATAGTTTTCAGTATCACCAGTATACTCTCTATCTCTGCCACATACCACACAGATGGACAAATGGATGCAAAAATTGTCAGTCACTGAACTCCAAAGTCACCAGCACCCTTTCTCGAGATCATGGTACTGTTGCACGAGTAGTCAGTCTTGAGGCAGATGGAAGGTGTACAGAGGTAGTGGGCAGGTAAAAAAGGAAGAGAGGGGAGCTGAAGATATAAAGAGAGAAAGGAGGATGAATGGTCAGACAGAGGGAGTGGAGGAAATGGACAAAATGAGGTGGAGGAGGACATGAAGAGAGAGAGAGAGAGAGAGAGAGAGAGAGAGAGAGAGAGAGAGAGAGAGAGAGAGAGAGAGAGAGTGAGTGGGGAGGAGGAGATAGCAGATAGAGGTGGAGTATGAGGTAGACAGACAAAAGGTGTGAAAGGTGGACACACAGACGGGGAAGAGGAGCTGTGTTTAATGTGTGTGTCAAACGCATACACACATGAAGCTACACGGAAAGGTCTAGCACTATAACTAAAATGGATGAAGGCATTAAAAGGACTGGATGATTGCGGAACTAATAGGATGAACCAGCCACCCAAAAACAGATTCAAATTTGCAACCAATTAAATTGGGCAGAAGTCCTCATACCACACAAAAGTCAACAGTTTCTTGCTACTACTATCTTGTCGTCTCCTAAAATTGAGTTTTACTCTCTCAGTAGATCAAAGGCTTCCCTCCTATCAGCATACAAAAACCACGATTTGAGTGTGATGCCACAAACACTGCATTCGAGTGGACCTTTGTGCCGCAAGAGATAAGTGTGTGTCATTGGGACTGACCAATATGAAGATCAGAGAGCACCAGTTTATCCATTCTTTGAGTTTGAAAGGAAGTGTATCACGGTTGCACAGTCGGTTTGACTGAGCACAGTTTGTTGACGGCCACTTACAGCTACTGCTTATCCCACTCAGCCATAACTCTCTGTTACCTATAACACAACAGCATAACCTAAACTAAAATACACCCAAACAGGCTATGAATGCCCAATGGTACCGACCGGCTGCCGTGTTATCCTCAGGCCACAGGCATCACTGGCTGTGGATATGGAGAAGCATTTGGTCAGGACGGGTCTCCCGGCCATATAACAGTTTACATGACCGGAGCCGCTACTTCTCAATCAAGTAGCTCCACCGTTTGCCTCAAAAGGGCTGAGCGCAACCCGCTCGCCAACAGTGCTCGGCAGACTGATGGTCACCCATCCTAGTGCCAGCCCAGCCCGACAGTGCTTAACTTAGGTGATCTGATGGGAACCGGTGTTACCACTGCGACAATGTCACTGGGTAACACAATAGCGTGTAGGGGGAGATTAAGATGAACTGCAGTATTTTCCTGGCGGGCTGCATCCACTGCTCTGTTGACCTTCTCATTCCCCTCGATTCCCCTCTGCACCCAGCAGAAGACCACTTGTTTCTGCTGCCTTTGCAGGACTTGTATAGTGTCCTGGACCATTTGATTTATCCTATCCACTGAGTACATTGGCTGAATGAACTGTAGAGCACTAAGAGAGTCCACGGAGACAAGAAACTTTCCTCTGTGTAGCAATTTCACGTGCTCCTGTGCCTTCTCGACCACCCCTTCAATGTGGACGACCATTGCCAATGTGCGTTGCCAAAACAAACCACCTTCTTACATGTACACCACGGTAGCACATTGGCAATACAGTAGTAAAAGTACCTTTCTCCAGCTTTTCCAAATGCCACAGAAGCTCTACTCCGTATCTTGCTGGACTAGAACTTCTGGAAGAAAGGGTATGATACTAGAAGCCCATGCTCACTACCCAAACATTCTGTCTTGGTTTTTGCTGCAAGAAAATACTTGTTTGATGTCACGTGTCCTGCACTGCGACTGGCTTGTAGAAGCAAATTAAGCCAGGCGTCATGTTGATTTAAGGTTTTGTGAAGCTAAAGTGCTGGTTTTTGTATACTTCTATAGCACAAAAATATTTAGTTCAACAGTTGCACTGTATAAAAGAGCTCTTCAGAACGTATTGTTTTCAGTGTGATTGGTTATGCAGAAATATTTGGAAATTTGATATTGACAGTACCTGTTACCAATTCAAGAAACGAAATCTGTGAATGAGTCCTTGATGATGTTATGGTACTTTATTTGTAAACGTCCATCCTGACCACATTGATCAAGATGGACCTTTATAAATAAATGTTATGTCTAATCCAAGTTTTAAAAAATCCTGAAGGTGGCTTGATTATTGTGGGGAAAATCTTTTGCTGAGAAAATCAGCAACCTTTGAAAAACACGAAGAGATAAATATTTCAAATAAAGTGAAGAAACGGATGAAACATTCTCGGTTTCACCATCAAAATTGGCTGACACTCTTATGGTCACAGTTCTATACAAGTCCATATTTACAGCCCTACATTCTCGTTTCAACCCTAGGATGATAATTATGAACTCTAGTATACTGACATGGCAAGGAGTGTGTAGGGTGTATCTGGAATGGCAGGTATCAGCAGTGTAGATATTCTAAAGAGATACAAATCATTTCATACAGCGAAATCTTGCAAGCAAGAAATGTGGACATTGTCAAACGTAAGGTGTTGTGCTACAGGCTGTTTGCCTCCCATGTTCAAATATGGACTCTCAGCAGATATTTTCACACTAGAGTGATGTGTTGATGAATCAGCACTACATTGTTTCAGAAAAGTGCTTTGAAGTTATCATGAGGCTTTCTTTTGAAAAACTTTCAAGTGTATATTTGCAAAGTTATTTTACCTTCAATTCATTTGATTTAATAGGTGTTAAGTAAACTTTACTTTTTCCAATAATGTAAATAAATATCATGTAACGTCAATAATAGGATGTAACTGTACAGTAACTTTTCATTTTGAGCATCACCCTGTAAAACAATGAAATGGCACAAAAATCAAGAAAAAAAAGCTGTCTAATATCAATTTTGACAAAAAATGACGCTAAACTTGGCAAAAAAAATCACAAAAATTGAAAAAATAAAGTCAAAATTGGCATAAAACAGCACTGAAACTGGTATAAAATAACACAAGAAATGACTGAATAATACCGAAAATGGTAGAAAAACAAGTGGCAGAAAACAACATCAAAATTGAAGCAAATTAACATTGAATTGGCATAAAAACTACAAAATTGATATAAAATAACACAAAAACTGGCAAAAATTAACACAAAGCTGGTAGACAATAGTACCAAAACTGGCGCTAAACAGCACCAAAATTGCCGAGAAATAAGATCAAAACTGGTACAAAATAACATCAAGACTGGCATAATATATGAAAATTAGCAGGAAAAAACACAGGTGGCAGAAAGTAACACTGTAACAGGTAGACAATAGACTGAATGGTATAAAATAACACCAAAACTGACATAAAAATAACACACAAATTGGCAGAAAATAAACCAAAATTAATAAAAGAACCACAGAATTTGAGAGAAAATAACATTGAAATTGACAGAAGAGAACACTGAAATTGGCAAAAAATGCAGGAAGTAACACCAAAAGTGGCAGATTTTAACACTGAAATTAGTAAACAAAACAAAACAAAAAAAGAAACAGTTTTTCCTCATCCCTACTAATTACGTGTACAGTCCACAGGCGGGCTTTCCAAGATTGAGGAATAGAAATATATGAGACAAGAACAGTTCAGACATGATCTTTGTATGAAACTGACAACCTTCTTGAGTTAATAACAGTGTATACGTCTGCCTGATATGGTAACATCAGCACCACATTTAAACACCAGTAAGTGCCACCCGAGACTCGCAGACCGCCACTCACCTGCTGGCGGTACCGGTCCTCCTCCTCGGCCTCCTTGCGCAGCCGCTCCGCCTTGTCGCGCGCCTGCTGCCGCATCATGTCCTGCAGATCCAGTCGCGTGCGCAGCGCACGGTCCACGTCCTCCTGCTCGCGACGCAGTGCCGCCTGCCGCAAGTCTTCCTCCGCCAGCTGCTGCAGCAGGTCTGTCCGCTCCAGGCGCATCAGCTGAAACGGGAGTTTGCACTGTCACGGAAGAACGGTATGACACCAGGCAATGAGCCACACTGAATTCTTAGAATAATGAATGATGTGTACAACGAGTCACAATACATTGGAGTAGCACCCTCAAACAGAAACTCTTTCATTGCCTCTAATACTTTTTTTTTTTTTTTTTTTAATTTAAAGATAATCCTAATTCTGCTCTCATTTCCGTATTTCACTTTTGATCGTGCCTTGCATATCCTGCTACATGCCTTAGAAATCTCATTTTCACACTCAGGATTCTTAGTGCGACCTTTTTGTTGTTAACCCTGCCTCATTCCCAAACATTGCTACTCAAAGTAACAGTGGCTTCTAAATTTTCAGAGTGTCTCTTTCCTCTGTACACTTCACCTGATAGTACCACTGATTCAGTTAAATTCCTCAATCTTACAGTGAAAATCAGATGCACTTTCATGTAATACACTGCATCCCAAGTATTTAAAATTTATTACCATGAATAACACATTGTGTTAGAAACCCTCCCAAGTACACCTCTTGCCACGACAAGCACACGGACAGCCACGCAAGGCTGGAAACAGAGGATGAGTTGAGAAGTAATCAACAGGTATTAAATTAGGTGACAGATTTGGGACATTTCGTTGAGTAACAAAAGACAGTTGTATCTGTAATTCGCATACCAATTTTATTTTGAAGCACCTAAAAAGTCAACTGCAGATAAAGCATCAAAGTAATCACAGAAAGGAAAGAAACTTTATAATAATAATCCCCTACAAATGGAGGAACTAATACTTTATTCAATACGGTGGTAGCCATTAAAAAGATTCAAGTGTAACCAGGGCATCTTCTCGGTCTCAAGATGAGCACAAATACAGAAAAGCCCACTGTTCCAGTGGCTGAGGCTCCACTAGGTTAGGAAACCTTTGGGGCAAAAAGGGCAGTTCTACAGCCCAGCAGGTGACAGCTAGCAACTTGACCACCCAGTAAGATGGCACCAGACTACTCTCTTCAGCTGTAGGCACACTACTGTGAAGTGATGCCCAGCTACTAAAACACTGACCACCGCCACACCAGGCCATTCTGCATCATCATCTCGAAAGGATCAGGACCTGCTGACTCGCCCACAACTGCATCTTTGCTATAGGCACTCATCTGCCATACTGCAGTACAGTTTGTCTGTTTGTTAGTTCAGGCACAGTTTAGCAATGACGCTCGGATCTGTTCACTGTTTCGGGCTTTTGGCAATCACATTTCGCAGCACCATGGGAGAGCAATAGCACCAGCCATATGCCATCCGGTAAGGTTCATCAATGTCTGCCAACCCCCCCCCCCCCCCCCCCCCCCCCCTACAATTTTACTGCCTAAACCCAGTTCTTGTAGTTCAGTATTCTCTCTATGATGTGTCTCAGTTAAGCTCGCACAGTTCTAGTTCAACGGCCATTCTACAACTCATTTTGCGAATGTGTTTGTGTCTATGGAAGCTGCCCTTGGTTAAGATTACCTTGTTCCTCTCTGATTTCAGAATACATATCTTTGTCATATTTTCTAAATCTTTTACTTATTAGTGTTGCAATTTCTTTCACCTTTCTGCAATATTCATACAAATCAGTAGCTCCCTGCAAGTAGGGTCACACACCATGTCTTCCCACAGTCTGTTAGTGAATAGAATATTAACCTGAGACCCTGACAGCCTATCGGTATTCATGTCACCCATCAGATGGAGCTTTTCATTTATGCAGCCTGGGAAAGAAGTACTGTGTTGATCGGTTTAGGTGTGGTGGCATGAGTTTTGGACCTACTTTTGTTTTTCCTATAGAATGACATGAATTTTGTTTTGGTATCAGGTATCTTTGAGTTACATTAAGCACAGATTCTCTACTTACTGATGTAATTAAATTAGTTGGTATCAGACATTTAAAGTCCAAAGCTGCAAACAAATTCTGTCTGCAGGCATGCACTACAGCTCTTTCCTAAAACGTGTCTATCTCCCACAAAAATCACATAAAAAATCAGAAATTCATACATTACATAATTGTCTATAATGTCCCTAATCATGCCAAAAACCTAACCTTGATTTTAATTTTGCTGGAGTTTTATTAGTTCTTTTTCAAACAAGTGAAATTATCCCACCCAGAAAACGGCTTCAAACTTATCACACTGTGTCTCAAAAACAATTCAACTCACTGAGATACCTCTTTTTTTTTTCATTGCTTATCAGAATATCATGCTCGACACTGGATCTTCATCACACAGTATTTCATGACTCAAAATTGTTTGTTTGCAATATTTAACTTGTAGTAAGTATGAAGTTCAGAGTCTCTATCTCCTACAAAAATCATGTAAACATTTTGAAATTCAAGCAGTTTTTTGATCTCAAGTCTCTAAGCATGACAAAAAACTTTTTTTAAATTTTAATTAGAACAGGAGTTATGTTTTTTCCTTGTACTACAGCAATATTTTGTGTCTGCAAAAGATTCCTACTTGAGAGCTGCCAAACACAATGCTTTGTGCTGTATAAGTGCTAAACAGTGGAAGCTGACAATATCAGGACAGCTACCACAGGTACATTAGTTGTGGGAGCAGTACAGCCCACTATAACTTAATTACCAACTAATTTATACTGGAGTACTGTCTCTCCGAATCATATACTACAGCTGTACTAAGTCAATATATATAAGTACAGTCCCTTCCATACTATATGGAGTGATACTCAAATAGAACATTTAATTTGCCAAGCAAAAATCATCAGCTTGTTTCAGAAAATTCCTTCGAACATTGACATCATATAAGGCACGGTTCAGATTATAAACTATCATACCGCACACTCCAACTGTTTGTCATACTCCCTGTTGTATAGCAATGAAGAAACACACTGAAATCTGAATTGATATCAAGGAATTTGTCATAGTGTGGAAGATTTGATAACTGATAATTAAACATAAATAAAATTGTAATTATTGATTAACTTGGAGTGTATATATATTCTAAGACAAAGAAAATGAAGCACTATGACGGAGTTATGCAAACTGGTCACAAACATATTCATACAGGTATTGATGGAATATGCAGAACTGTAAACCTTTAGCATCTGACGATAAATATTTAATGCTGCAGCGCAATTTCACCACAAAGCTGCCAACAATACTAAACAGAGGATGTGCCGATACCAAGGTATAAAGTCTGTGTGAATTTCATTCCGTGTACTCGGTTGGATAGTAATAATGCTTCGCAGACAGTTGTGTCAATAATATATGCAGATGTCAGCATTTCAGAGAGGACGTGCAGTCTTAAAATCCCATTCTGAGCCTATTCACTATGTAGTTACTACTCGCTCACATGGTTAGTGACAGAGGAAAGGATTCTGTGTACCGTATTTACTCGAATCTAAGCCGCACTTTTTTTTCCGGTTTTTGTAATCCAGGAAACTGCCTGCGGCTTAGAATCAAATGCAAAGTAAGCAGAAGTTCTGAAAAATGTTGGTAGGTGCCGCCACAACTAACTTCTGCCATCGAATATATGTAGCACTACACAGGGTTGCTTTGCAGGCACAAAGATAAATACTGGCGCCAAAACCTCTGCGTCAGTAAATAAATTTAAAAAAAAAAGTGGAAGTCGAGCTTTTTTCCTCCGCCCCGAGTTTCGAGCACTGCATTTTCATACATTATCCAACGAAGTAAATACAAATTCCGTATTGTTCATCTTCGAATGTAGCAGCATTTCAATGTACTATGAAAATCTGACTGGCAAGACTGTTTGGGGTTTTTGTCAATATGGAAAACTCTACATTTTGAATTTTTTCCTACCTGTGAGAAGAGATGGTTGGTAATAGGAACTTTTATGAATTGTGAATCACATGCAGTATTCTCTTCACCATAAGAATAATACGTATATAAACATTTTGCCATGTATTGTTTCGTGTATGCTGCTATCTCATTTAAATCCTGTCTGCCTAATAAACTACGAAACTAGAGTGAGACAACAGCAAACGCGGAAGAATATACATATCATGTCATGTTTATATTCGTGTTATTCTTATGCCTAATAGTGATACAGTCAGAAATGAAGCACGGCAATTGACTAGATTTTTAAATCTAAGATGACTCTAATTTCTGTGCAGAATGTAATGTACTAAAGAGGCGTCTGCAAAGATTTTCAAACGGAGAAAAATTTTCGCTAAACTCTCGTTCAGAACATCTTCTATCATACACAGTCTATTATTTGGTTCTTGTTGATCATTATCAAAGAAAGCGGCAGTGTAAGTAACAACAAATAGCAGTCTCTTGCCATTGTTTCGCTAATGAGACAATTCCTCTTTTTTTTTTTTTTTTCCCCTCCCCATTGTAAGCGGCGGTAGTGCGCACAAAAGCAAGCCATGCCGCGAGCGGCGACAGGCCGTAAACACTCATTATCAGAATATGACAAACAATGGATGACACAGTACAGTAATGCATTTTCAGCTTTAGAGTGATGTAAACACCTATAACAAAGAGAACGGCACTTATGAGATCAAAGAAAAATAAGCAATCAATTCAAACCAGACGAAGCACGTGAAAAAGGAAGGGTACCCGTATAAATACGGTCGGAGCGCCTGACGCATAGAAATGGCTACCTGGTAAAGCTTACTGCTAAGCTTACGACTCGAACCAAACTACTGTAGCTGTATCGTCATTCATTCGACCTAAATTGTGTCTCATATTAAAATGGACCAACTTTGTTTCGATTTGTAGGTGCGGACTAAAACTTTTCTCTCTCCTTGAATTTTGAGTCTCAAATTTCAGTTGCAGCTTAGATTCGGGAAATTTTTTTTCCCTTGATTTCGAGTCTCATTTTTCAGGTGCGGCTTAGATTTGAGTAAATACGGTAGTTTTGCTGTTGTTTCAGAGCTTCTCAAAGTGGCTGATAGAGTGCTGGGCCACTGATGCCAAGTTGCACCATGGTCCAAAATCCAGACTGCTCTGTTAATGCCACCCATGAGCAGCTGGTTTAAGTCAATTCAAATGGCAGGAGAAGGCAAGGACGTATCACCTATAATAGGACCATGTCCTGTAAAGCAGTGTTGTGTTCAAGGCAGTCTTTCTTACTTACAGTTGTTGCAAATGGTCTAGAGGGAGCCACTGGAAATGTAAATCAGAATGAGTTATGACAGTCCCTCAGTACTAGTTCAGGAGTTCACTGAATATTTAAACATTTAAGTACTACACAGCAGATAGAAACTGTGATGAACTGTGTCACTAGTTACTAATACAAATTTGCTACTTGGATATAATTACAGAGTGTCCTCAACCACTGAGAGGAGATGGCTTCTATTGCCAGCATTAATGTACGTTTGTTAGTTCCTGATAGCCATTCAGACGTATATACAAGGCACGGCCAGAAAGTAAGTACCATTTCATTCTGCCACCACCATAGCACTTGTGTCACAGTTCTGCACATTCACACTCGTCTCTCTGGTTCATTGTCTTTTCACTGATTTAATTACAGCTGGGTTGTGTTTACACTCGTTAGTGATCATTCAAAATGTTTAAGACAATCTCTGATCCCACCAACTGTGAAGTGCATCCTGTAATACAGTTTTTGAACACGAAGCATGCTAAGCAAGATGAAATTCACTGTCAACTTGTAGAGATTAATAGTGAAAATGTACTGACTGATGGAATATTGAGGAACTGGATGAGACAATTCAATGCCAGACAAACCAATGTTCACGACAAAGCACAGATGGGCAGCCTTCTGCTGTCAGTAGTGGGGCTTGGTAGAGAAAGTGAATCACAAAATTCGTGACAATAGACAGTTCACAATAAGAATACCTTGTGATGAGTTCCCACAAATTTCTAAACTGTTTTGCATGATGTCACAGATTGCAAAAATTTTTGCCAAGTTGTGTTCCCATTGGGTTTATGCTTGCGGATGTCAACAAAATGAAGTGACTTGGCAGCGCTTTGACATTTTTTACTTGACACTGCTGAGGGAAATGAATTCATAACCAGAATCGTGATTGGCAAAGAAACGTGAGTTTGCCACATCACTCCAGAATTGAAATATCTGTTAACGGAGTGGAAGCACTCAAGATTCTTTGCCAACCTACCACAAAAAAGAAAAAATGACAGCACAAAAGGCACTCTCCCTGTTGAGTTCCTCCCCAGAAATGAAAAGGTGACCACAGTACGATACTGTGAAACACTGGGAAAATTTTGAAGTGCAATTCAAAACCAAATGTGGCGAGTGCTCGGTCAAGGCACTGTGTTGCTTCACGACAATGCACTTCTCCGTTCCGCTGGTGGCATTCAAAAACCTATTCAACAATTTGGTTGGGTGCAGTTCGATCACCCACCATACAGCCCCTGTCTTGCACCTTCTTATACCAATTATTCCTGAACTTGATGTGTGATTTTAGAAAAAGGTGCTTCAAAAGCAACGACGACACAAAAAACGGTGTTCAGCAGTGGCTACCTTCACTGGCGGCTAGTTTCCATAATGAGGACATAGAAACGTTAGTTTTCCACTACAACAAATGTCTGAGCAATTGTGGTAACTATGTAGAAAATTATTTACGAAATGCTTTTTCTTGTAAAAATAAATTTTGGTTTGAAAGAATGTTTTTATGAGTTTTTTCTAAAACGGTACCTAATTTCCGGACATGCCTTGTACCAATGCAGCAGCAGCACTTTTAGAATAAGGCAAAATGAAATACTAGTCTTCTTATCATTTTTATGAGTCAATACACATTTATCAGATGATTTTTGCACAGTCTAATGACAGTGTGCATTACCAGAAATGTGTTTGGCAATATATGTAGTTCCAAAATGATTGCACATGGTATTTAATGCAATGTGCTTGAAGGAGGAAGGAGGAGAAACAATAATAATAATAATAAGAATAAGAATAAGAAGAAGATGATGATGATGAAGAGATAGAAGAAAGTATGAGAAGAAATATGATGATGAAGAAGAAAAAGAAGAAAGTATGGGAAGAAATGTCTCCCAAGGTGAAATAATTACAGAAAGATAGAAAGAACATAGATTATTGATTCTCTGCTTGCAACAGCTATTGTGCATCTTCTTTCTTTTATGCCTCCTTTTGCTTAAAGATTAACATGTAGTGCAGGACATTAGATAAATGAAATGTGTGTATGGAATTTTTGGCTTCTGGGGAGTTTGGGTGCCTGATGCACGTCTTTCCCTTTGGCACCACTTGGGTGACTTGCACATCGATGGTGATGATACTAATGCTGCTGCTGATGATGATGGTGATGACAAACGCACCCAGTCCAAGGCAGAGAAAATCCCCGACCTGGCCAAGAATTGAACCCTTGGCCCCATGATTGAGTCAGCAAAGCTAATGACGCAGACTGCTGACTAGGACACTAGAAAGTTGTCCCACTTATTTGTCTTGAAACTTTCCCCTGCTTTCCTTTGTCACCCATAGAGTTGGTCATTAGTTTCCACAGCAGAACTAGTTACACTAGTTGCAATTAAAACTCACATCTTCCTCAAAGAGCTTGCGGGAAAGGCTCTCTTTCACCCTGGCCTTCTTCTCTTCTTTTTCTTTCAACTGTTGTATCCTTTCTTTTTCCCGCTCCTCTCTCTTCTGCAAGAACTCCACGAGCCTCCTGTAAATGTGAGGAAAAATGTAACAGATGAGTCAGTAAGGTGTTTACAACAGTTTTGCTGTGACAAGTGACAATATAATCCGATAATCAGCTTAAACTATCTTGGACTTTTCTTCCTTTATTTGTTTTCTCCATTTTGATGAACTGAAACAATGTCAGACTTCAAAGTTAATTATGATAATCACCAAATATGAACTAAAAATTTTAGCAAGGTCAACATAAACACCAGTTAATGAACGCTACAACCATATAAAAAGGCAAAAATGGGCAGTTACTATGGGGTGCAAGATTAACAGACATATACAAAAAATGACAGTTTCACTAGTTTACAGAATCTAAAACGTAATGAAATGGAGAATCTCCACGTACTTTGATACCATTCGTAGAGTAAACAAATATGATTTTTTTTCCTTAAGAGACTTGCTTTCAGATAGCAAGCCCCTAGCAGATATCAAAATTACTTCACAGGCAGTGGAGCAAAAATCTGTAATATTCAGATGGTAATTTGTGTTTTGCTGATCCCTATGGTGTGGTTAATTTTAATGAGGACTTTTTATTTCACAGAAGAATTTGATATTTACATTTCATAGAACTACATACTAATAAACTTTAGTTACAAAACTGACTTAAACTAGTTTAATGTGCTAAGTTACCTGGTTGTAGAAATGCAATTGATTTTAAAAAACATCCAGTAAGTTTGAAGTTACTTTAAATCTCGTTGTTTATATAACAACGAAATACTGAATACCACTTAGTTTCTATTCCAAAAAGCAGGATCTGATTATAATTAATACTAAATACATGAATGAAATGTGTGTTGATTACATTATGTGATTAACGAAGTTAGTTAATTTCACGTTCCGTGATGGACAAGGATTAGTCATTTCATTCATTTCAAAATAAGAAAAGAAAACAAAACGTCCACCATCTAATCTGACACATTAAAATGTCCACATCATACCAAATTCTGGACGTAACCTAACAAAGAAATGTACACGTTTTTTTATTATAAAATTCTAGGTCCCACAGCTGAGTACTATGTCACATTATGCGGCATGAAACTCAAATAAATAAATGATTCAACTGCCCACAACTGCCGTGGCACCAGACCATCAAGCACGTTGATACATCATTACATTTGTGCACTTTTTATTTTGCGGATAACTGCGAGTATGGATAATATGAGCAATTCTTTTATCAAAATTATGTAGAATGAGTCAGTTTACAGGATATGTATACATGATTAGCACATTAATGCAGCTACACTTAAAAACCATGTTTCTTTAACAGGCTACCAGTTTTTAAGTAGAACACTGTCAATGGACTAGAAGGAGTTGTCCAAGAGAAATGATTTTAAATTACATTTAAAACCTGCTTCACCACCTGTCACACATTTTATGTTATAGGGGAAACGAGCTCGTCTCTAAGCCTATGACAGCTTTACCAATAAGTAATACAAGTCATTTTCTCCTCTAGTGTTGTAGGTATGTACATAACTATTCTTCCCAAATTGTGATGGATTATTTAAGATGAATTTCATTAGTGAAAATATGTATTGTAACAGTGCACTCAAAATGCCTAGCTCCTCGGAGAGGTAACTACATGATGTCCATAGGTAAAAACCACATATTATTCTTACTGCTTGCTTTTGTGCATTCAGTACAATACGTTACCCCAGAAAATTATTCTATACAATGTTACTGAGTGGAAATATGCAAAATATGTCAGGCGGTTGATACGTTTGTTTGCAAGATTAGCAATTATACGAAGAACAAAAGTAGCTGAACTTAACTGTTTGAGAAGCTCAGTAATAAGCTATTATGTTAGCATAATCTGTAGAAAACTAATTACCCACCCAGGCTTTGCATGTGTAGCACTAAGTATCCACAGCAGAATGACTCGTCTGGCACAGAAGTAGTTTTGTTTGTGGGTCACTGTACAGAGTTATAATTAAAATTCAGAGAACAATATTAGGTTAGTTGGTTGATTTGGGGGAGGGGGCCAAACAGCAAGGTCATCAGTCTCTGTGTCCTTTTAAAGGAACCATCCCGGCATTTGACTGAAGTGATTTAGGCAAATTGTGGAAAACCTAAATCGGGATGGCCAGATGCAGGTTTGAACCGTCGTCCTCCCAAATGCGAGCCCAGTGCGATAAATTTGCACCACCTCACTCTGTCAATATTAGGTAAGGGAATATCATAACTTTTACATAACTCAAATGATGTAAACAACCCGCATCAGGAAAGATCTCAGGAGGGACGATTGTTAGCTGTTCCACATTTAATTAGAGTTTGTGGGAATGACTGGAGCCTTGAGCCACTGCGCTACCCGGTCTGCCTGACTGTAGCACCAGCTCCTTGTGAGCTATGGCCACTTGCCAACTGCCCAACTGCAGAGCCAGTCTCGTGCAGTTCACGCAACTGCAACAAAGTTTCGTGTAAGCTACAGCCAGCTGTGAAGAGCCCTCTGCCACGCAACATCGGCAAGATGAATGCTCTGTATGAATCATTATTCATATGAAGCACCACATGCGGTGCAACATCGGTACAAAGCACCTTCCGCCATGCAACACTGATAGGAAGCACCCTCTGCCACTCAACATTGGTACACTCTGTCACGCACAACTGGTGCAGAGGACCGTCTGCCACACAACACGGTACAAAGCACCCTCTGAGGGAAAACATGATTATGAAGTACCCTCTGAAATGAAAGAAATAGTAAAAACCACCTTACACCATGCATAGGGACCAGGCAATATAGCATCTATTTTCTGCAAAATTACCATCTCTCTTCTCCTTTTATCTTTTTTTTCCAGAATTTGCAATTGATCTGTTGGAAAAAGTAGAATTTTTCTGCCAATGAACTGAATGTGACTCTGGTTGAAGATGTTTCTGGACATTACATGCATTTTCCCATCCAATCTGATGATTACAAATTCCGCAGAATATAAAGTTCAACCTTTCGTGGGCATTTATAGCTGTGCGACCCATGCTTGACAGTGCTACAGATAGAACTGACAAGGCACTTAGCATAGAAGTAGACCCAAAAGTAACTCTATTTTAACATTAGGGAAAGAATTTCAGCACAGTCAGAAAATGTGACAGAATTTGTTTTCCAATTGCTAGGACGTAGACTGTGGACACTATATTTATATAGTGGCAGATAACTGCAAGCATAAACAAACAGGAAGTTTGATAACTATAGGCAAGAGAGAGGTACAGGGAAACAAGCCCTGCCTCCCTCTCACAGGGCAGCAGCGAACACCTGTATTCTGATCACTGATCTCTTCTTGTGTAGTAAGGGACACACTTGAAATCAGTGATGAACAAGGATTAATCCTTTCACTCATTTCAAAATAAGAAAACAATGGGCAACGCACATCACACGGCATTTGGGGACAGCTACCATGCAGTTGCTTGGTGACACTGGCAGAGTATTGTTAACAATGTAGTTCAGGCCCGACCCCTAGAAATATTCGATGCAACAACATGTTAAAACATTCACCGCCTAATCTGCCACATTAAAGTGTCCACACCATACCAAATTCTGAACTTAACCTAACAAAAAAATGAACACATTTCTTTATTATAACATGCTAGGTGTCACAGCTGAGTACTATGTTGCATTATGCGGCATGTATCTTAAATAAATAAACCATTCAACTGCCCACAACTGCCACAGCACCAGACCATCAGGCACATTGATATGTCATTGCATTTGTGCACTTTTTATTTTGCAAACAGATTCTTATGCATATTATCTTTCCAAATTGTGCTTTGCCAGATGATGTGCGATAATAGTAACTGAAAATTTGTTGCCTTTTTGATATTTGTACGTAGAAAATAAAGCTATATCAAACTATCTCTGATAAAATAGTTAATCTGGATACAATTTGCTATGAAATTGTGTCTATTAGATAATTTCACATTTTTGCATTTGGAGGCAGGATTCACATATATTGGAAAATGCGAAATTTTCCAGCCCCTGACCGTGCAGAATTGGTACAAAGCACACTCTGCAATGTAACATCACTACAGAGCACCCTGTGCCACAGAACATTGGTATGGACCACCCTCTGCCACACAACATCGGTAGGATGTATCCTCTGCACGCAAAATCGGTATGAAACACCATCTGCCACGCAGAATTGGTACAAAGCTCCCTCTGCCATGTAACATGAGTACGGTGCTCTCTCTGCCATGCAACATCAGTATGAAGCATAGACACAAATCTTCCTTGTAAATCAGTCAGTCTATTAGAGAAAACCATAACTAAATCCTTATAGTATTTCCTCAGATTAACCCAAACATACAGACAAAATTAAGGCAGAGGACTTTAATTTAAATATGTATGATACAAGACAGATAGAAAAGCATATTTAAATAACTTTTGATGTACTGGTTTACATACTACCCATTTTGACTATATGAAGAACAAAAAACAAGACAGCATCAGTATTGTTGCAGAGTATTATTATCCAGAAAAGGAAAGAATCAAAGTGTTTAAGATGTGGTGTTACAGAAGGATGCTGAAAAATCAAGTGCACTGATAAGGAATGGAGGGCCCCTTCTCACAACTGGCAAGTGAAGGACTATATGGAAAACAGAAACCAGTAGGAGGGGGGACAGAATGACAGGACATGTATGAAGGCATCAGAGAAGAACTTCCACAGTACTAGATGGAGCTCTACTAGAGGGCAAAACCTGTAGAGGAAGACAGAGTTTAATATATACTGAACAAATAATTGAGGACATTGTGTTGCTTCAGGACTATGGACTATACGGAATATTACATAGTGATCATTATTTGTTGCTGAAATTGTCTTCCTCATATTGGTCTTGCAGCTGGTTTGTGGCAGCTGCCACAATTTTCTCTCACGTGACAAGCTCTACAACTACATCTACATCTGTATTTTGCAAACCACCAGACATACAGGGAAGATGGTATGTCCCATTGTAACAGCTATTAGGATTACTTCCCATTCCATTTGTGTGTGGAGCACAGGGACAATGATTATTTGAAGCCTCTATGTGTGCAGGATTAGATTAGAATAATTACTGCACACACAGAGGCTTCGAACAGTCATTCTTCCTGTGCTCCATGTGAGAATGGAATGTGAAGAAATCCTAAAAACTGGTACAATGGGATGTACCCTCTGCCACGCATCTCATGGCGGTTTGCTGAGTACACATGTAAGCAGATGTAGATGAAGAGGTTGGCACAGCAGAGGAAGTTGTGCCAGAAAACCTCAAACTGATAGACAGAGAAACAGCTGCAGTAGCAAATAATGCTCACTATGTAACTGGTGAATATTATGTTTGACTACAAATAACGTTTGTCAGCCAGTGAACTGTAAAGGCTTAGTAAAAAGACTTTGTGCTACCTCTGACACCATTCTGTACAAGAACCAACTGGCAGAAAATTAACACTTTTGTATTAAGTATGTATGCTTTAAGAAAATCCTCCATCAGTGAGCCCTTTTCTGTGTGAGTGCCACTATAGGGGAGAGGTTACTGGAGCTCCTGTTTATTGTTTAGAAAAACATTTATTGTGAATAGTGAGATTCATCAAAGCTATGAACTTTTGGAAAAAATTGAATAGGGATGTTTAGAACATTAAATGGCTGGAACATTAAAAACCCAACATTTGTTCATCATGCCAAAGAACTAATGTATCGGGACAACAGTCTCTTAAAAAAATATATAAATAAATAAATAAAAATAAACAATGGATACTGGCATGGTCTACAACATAGTTTTAGGATTAAATGTAGAATGGCAGATGGGTACATAAATGGTTTTACACTACAGACTAATTTAAATAGTTGGCTTCTGAAGTTTAAGGTCTAAAGGAAATCACCAAAGAAATTCTTTACCTCCTACAAAAATCACGTGGAAAATATAAAACTTATATATGATGGATGTCCCTATAATGTTTCCAAGCATACCAAAAATCTTTTTTCAATTTTCGTTAGAGATGGGGTTATGGTTTTCTTTCTCTTTTTTTTTTTTTTTTTTTTTTTGATGAAACTTTCCTACGTGGTAAATAGTTTCAAACTTTTCTCTTTGTACCTTGAAAACTACTGAACTCTTTGAAATAGTTATTATAACAACAACAACAACAACAATAATAATAATAATAAACCTTTGTTTGGCAATGGATCTTTCCCTAAGTCTCATACTGTTTCTGCTATATGCTCCAGAAATTTTTTTCTGCTCCCAGTATTTAACTCTAAACAAGTACACAGTGTACAGTCACAAATCTCCTATGAAAGTCTTGTAGAAAATTTGAACTTCACTTATGGTACAGACCACTACAATGTCCCTACGCTTATCAAATATCTGTTCTTAATTCTAATTAGTAGCAGAGTTATGTTTCTTCTTGAGACATGGAATAGTTCTGCATCCACAAAACTTTACTACTCGAGAACTGACAGGTACAATTCTTTGCCCAATGGAAGTGGTAACATTTGGGAGGCGACAATGGTAGGCTTCTACTGTAGTTTAGTTGGTAGAAGCAGTCCAGCCAGCTAGCTGTCATATGGCAACTAATTTAAACAGGACTATAGACGCCTGAACTTTTATGATCTTTGAACTAACACTGTTCTGACATGGACCTTCATAGCACTTCCAATGGTGTAACAGGACCAGTGTGAATCTATATCAAGGCAAAGACTGAGAGAGAGCAGGGGAGTGTGGGGAACTTTCTTTCACCTCCTTGTTTTTATCAAACTGTATAGTATGGAGGACCACTGATGTAAAAACAAAAAAAGTTATGAGAGAGATGCAGCAGATAATAGACATGGCAACTGCATGCATCAGTAGGTTTATAGACTCACCTATTTTCCATTTCAACTGATTCCATTTCCTTCTTCCTCCACTCGTCACGCGCCTTCTTGAAGTCATCCATTTCCTTCTTTGTTTTCTTCATCATTAGCATCTTCTGCTCAAACTCCCTGTAAAGACAAAATGTTTCATAATAGCTCTTTTCTTTGCAGAAGGCAAGGAACAAATAATGCAAAATATATATTGAAACACAGCAAGAGCAATTAGAGACAGAAAGTATTTTCTAACACTCTGTTGTTAACTTGCAACAGCATAAATTTAGTTTGTGCACCATCTGTGCTGCGTATCAGTTGTACAACGACTACATTATGCTTCCAGCACAACGTCTCTGCCCTGCAGGTTTGCTTACCCTTGGTCCACAGGTATTTCCCTTCTGAGACTACTTACCAATATCAGAAGGGCATTGCCTGTTGTGGATGCAATACCATTTACGAGGCTTTTTTTTAAGTAAGGTCCATTTTGTTGTAGACACTAGTAGTTCGCGTGCATAGCGCAACGAGCGCATGCGTCGTGTATCGGCACACCTCAAAAACAACTGTGCTCAGTTACAGCTCTGTAGCTAACCTGTACGGTTCTGTTCTGTGCTTTCAAAATGTTTGAGACTATCAGCTCGACCACCGCGTGTGCGGTTCACTCAGTGATACGGTTTTTGTCAGCAAGGAACCTGTCTGCTGCAGAAATTCATCGACAGATTTGCGAAGTGTACAGTGATACTGTTATGAGTGAAAGCAAAGTGTGTAAGTGGGGACGAGAATTCAAAGATGGCTGTGAGAACATCCACGATGAGGACCACTCCGATCGCATTTCTTTGATTACAGACGGTTTGGTGGCTTCAGTTGAAGCGAGGATTAGTGAGAACAGGCGCTTCACAATAACAGGTCTCGCAAATGAATTTCCTAATGTGTTGAGATCAGTGTTTACAACATTGTTTCTGAACACCTAAAGTTTAGGAAACTTTGCTCTCATTGGGTCCTAACAGAGGACCGCAAAAAACCAAAGATTTGAGTGTGTGCTGAAGTTCTTGACTCGTTATCACGAAAAAGGTGATCGTAACTGGAGACAAAACACGGGTTTCGCATATCACACTCGAATTGAAGCAACAGAGCACGGAACAGAGACATGCACATTCGCCTGTGAAGGTGAAGGCCAAACAGACTCTGTCCCAGCGCAAAATCATGGCGTCGGTGTTTTGGGATAGGCATTTTGTTCTGTTGGTCGACTTCATGCAATGAGGAACCACTATCAATGCAGAAGCGTACTGACAAACCCTGAGAAAGCTATGCAGAGCGATTCAAAACAAAAGTCGCAGCATGCTGACAAAGGGAATTGTCCTTCTCCATGACAATGCAAGACCTCACACTGCAGGTCAGACCCGCAATCTATTGGACAGTTTTGGCTGGGAAGTTTTAGGCCACCCACCCTACAGTCCTGATCTTGCGCCGAGTGATTACCACCTGTTCCTTCACCTCAAACAACACATCAGTGGCAACCGTTACAATGATGACGACGATGTGAAAATGGCAGTTAACTCTTGGTTATCGGAACAGGTGGCAAGTTTTTATGAAGAGGGTATTTTAAAATTGGTTGAGAGGTATGATACGTGCTTGAACAAACTTGGCAACTATGTCAAAAAATAGAGTAAAGTATGTACTTTCTTTTGTTGTGTATTTATGTTCAAACGGACCTTCCTTAAAAAACACACCTTGCATAAACTATCTGTTGACACACTGATTGTTACAGGCAGCACCAGGGGGTACCATCCATGCTCCCAAGCAGCATTCACATCAGAAAATGGCAGCACTGCTATTTAAGATAGAGTGCAAAACCCATCAGGCATCATTTCATCACTTGCTCAGTCCTGGGTCAGGAGCCGGCTGCACCTTGCACACCATTAGTCAGAACTTCACCGAGACTCGCCCCGACACTCGAATCTACACCGCTAGTGAATGTTGGGGGCACGTTCAATAGAGCAGACACCACACATATACCATCTCAGCATTAATAAAACACAAACTACAGGGTCAGATTCCTGACCGGAAATGGAGGAAAAAACGTCCTAAAACATGTGTCCGGAAATGGATAGTGTGTGTGCAATGACAACAAATCATCCCGTAACACGGTACACAGCTGCATTGCATCCACATCACAACAGATGTTCAATGTGGCCTCTACTGGATTGCAGGTGATAGGTATAGTAGTGGTTGTAATACAGGATACACATAATTGTACCTCGGTTTACACCATGTTGGCATGCCACTTGTCTGGAGCCTGTACTAGAGGTTTCAGTACCCTGTAGAAACCGATCCTCAAAATCTGGTGTTCGCACAGTCCAATGTCTCCCTGCACATTCGTCTGCCTGAAAGGACTCATTATCATACAAACACTCAGAAAGCGATCAAAATGTCAAGTGAGGTGGTTGGTGTGTCTGTGAGGGTATTTGTTTTGGCATAGCCAGGCTGCCTCTCAATCGATTCCATCTGCTTGGGCGCACACAAACACCATCTCGACTTGTTCCTGACATGAATACCAGACCATTCTGCTGCTTATATGAGACTTGTCCAGGAAGTAAGTCCCGATCGGTCACGAAATGGAACCCACTGGGAAAATCCGGTAAAGCTTTGCACAAATGTGTTGGGCAGTGTCTCTAGTATGCCCATCTATCGTGTCAAGTCACTCTTTTCAGTTTTGAGTGAACAGTGAGCACGTAAAGATGTGTAGGGAATAGCATCTGCCGTCAAGTACGAAGGCCCGGTTAGATATTTCGCCTGTGTTATGCAGCCCTCATAACACAACTGTTGAGCAGTTCCTTCCTCGTGCCAATCCTCAACCGCAAACTGCAGGGGCAATGAAGACACTCCTGCAGCATTTTCAATGAGAATACAGTCCGTAATTGGCTCCCACTGAGACTCATCTCAGGAACCGCTGGCTATGAAGACAAAATTTTGCCACAGACAACGAGCTGCAGACCAGTGCAGATAACTGGCCGAAAGAACAGGCGGCTGCTTTCTATGACGAGGATATTGGAAAGTTGATACAACACTATAAAAACACTTGAAGTTGGAGCAGCGACTGTGTAGAGAAATGGGTGGAAGGTGTACCTAACTGTTGCAAATAAAACATTTCTGGTTTTCACTGTGGTTTCCATTTTGCGACCGATCGGAGCTTACTTTCTGGACAACCCTCGTAGTACGCTGCATCAATTACACAGCCTGCAACACACAGGGAAGACATGGCACGTAATCAGAGGACCTGTCATACGCCATCACCACCTACTGCGACAATGATGCATTTTTGGACACATGTTCATACGATCTTCTTTCTTCCATCTCCAGTCAGGAATTCATCCCCGCAGTTTTTCAGTTTTATTAACATTCGCCCTGTAAATATCATAGTAATATCTATGAGCATAGATGGCCCACGGCAACTTCAGTGTGGATGCACACTACGTCTGAAATCTTGCAGGATGCAGCCAAAAGCTGTGAGCAAAGGAGTTAATTGACAGTAGATGCTACTAGCATGTTTCAAGTTGAGAATTTGGGTCAGGTGGGAAGTGTGTCTGGTTCACTGAGGCAGTTAAGGCTCCTTTAAAGTGGGATATCTGGGTTCAAGTCCTGGACCGGCATTGCACAATTGTTGTCGATGTCTTCGTTTCTCTTCAAATCTTGAGTACAGATAGACCTCATTTATATGTATATGTTCACATATTAGTTTTGTATTTTGTTCTTTATACTCGAGCAATACGCGGCAGACACAGTTCACCAGCAGATATCCCTACGTCACACTATGTGCAGTGGGGAGCTACTGACACTGTTCTGAGTGTCAAAGAGGACCTTAGACTGATATGCTACAAGAGTTACCAATAAAGATGTAAGACAACAATGTCACTAAAAATATGTTTAGAACTCTTGCAGTCTTTAGTTGGATTCAATCTCTTGTTCATCTGTACTCAACCTATAACAAATGTCGAGTTACTCATATAAGAATATCATTAATTCACTAGCTGAGAAACTGTGCCTGAGACTTCATACTCATGTAATTTATTTTTGACTTATGAAGTTTCCTTGTATCCAAAGTTTGTAGTAGTATGCTTGGAGATATGAACAAAGAGCTCATTTGCTTCACTAACGTGGGAGACAGCCACAGAAAGCTGACTCTGTGAAAAGCAACTGACTCTAAGGTTAATGCCTAGAACACTCAGCATCTGGCCTTGTGCTTTGTTTATGGTCATTGCATAACATGTTGTTGTTGTTGTGGTCTTCAGTCCCGAGACTGGTTTGATGCAGCTCTCCAAGCTACTCTATCCCATGCAAGCTTCTTCATCTCCCAGTACTTACTGCAACCTACATCCTTGTGAATCTGCTTAGTGTATTAATCTCTTGGTCTCCCTCTACGATTTTTACCCTCCACGCTGCCCTCCAATACTAAATTGGTGATCCCTTGATGCCTCAGAACATGTCCTACCAACCGATCCCTTCTTCTAGTCAAGTTGTGCCACAAGCTTCTCTTCTCCCCAATCCTATTCAATACCTCCTCATTAGTTACTTGATCTACCAACCTAATCTTCAACATTCTTCTGTAGCACCACATTTTGAAAGCTTCTATTCTCTTCTGGTCCAAACTATTTATTGTCCATGTTTCACTTCCATACATGGCTACACTCCATACAAATACTTTCAGAAACGACTTCCTGACACTTAAATCTATACTCGATGTTAACAAATTTCTCTTCTTCAGAAACCCTTTCCTTGCCATTGGCAGTCTACATTTTATATCCTCTCTACTTCAACCATCTGTTATTTTGTTCCCCAAATAGCAAAACTCCTTAACTAATTTAAGTGTCTCATTTCCTAATCTAGTTCCCTCAGCATCACCCGACTTAATTCGACTACATTCCATTATCCTCGTTTTGCTTTTGTTGATGTTCATCTTACATCCTCCTTTCAAGACACTGTCCATTCCATTCAACTGCTCTTCCAAGTCCTTTGCTGTCTCTGACAGAATTACAATGTCATCGGCGAACCTCAAAGTTTTTATTTCTTCTCCCTGGATTTTAATACCTACTCTGAATTTTTCTTTTGTTTCCTTTACTGCTTGCTCAATATACAGATTGAATAACATCGGGGAAAGGCTACAACCCTGTCTCACTCCCATCCCAACCACTGCTTCCCTTTCATGCCCCTCGACTCTTATAACTGCCATCTGGTTTCTGTACAAATTGTAAATAGCCTTTCGCTCCCTGTATTTTACCCCTGCCACCTTTAGAATTTGAAAGAGAGTATTCCAGTCAACATTGTCAAAAGCTTTCTCTAAGTCTACAAATGCTAGAAACGTAGGTTTGCCTTTCCTTAATCTTTCTTCTAATATCAAGTCGTAAGGTCAGTATTGCCTCACGTGTTCCAACATTTCTACAGAATCCAAACTGATCTTCCCCGGTCTTCTACCAGTTGCATAACATACGCAGTGCTATTCAAAATTTTCGGGGCTGGTGCTGCCATCTGTTGAAAACCTTACCTTTGGACTAATGGTCACCATCGCCCTCGAAGTAGTTCCTATCCCCACGTACACACCGGTCCCAGCGCTTGTGCCACTGGTCAAACGTTTTCTGGAAGTTCTGTTCTTTGAGGGTGTTTATCACTGCCAGCGATGCTTCTCGAATCCTCTCTTGTGTGTCGAACCGACGGCCTTTCAACTTGAGTTTCAGTTTAGGGAATAGCGTGAAGTTGAAAAGTGCCAAATCTGGTGAGTACGGTGGGTGGGGTACAACTGCCATGTTGTTTTTTGCCAAAAAGGTCCTGGTGAGCAAGGACGTGTAACAGGGCGCGTTGTCGTGATGCAGCAGCCAGTTCCCTTGACGGCAAAGTTCGGGCCATCGTCGCCACACGTTTTCATGAAGCCGTCACAAGATGTCACAGTAGTACAGGGAACTCACTGTTTGGTTGGGTGGAATGAATTCCTTGTGCACAATTCCCTTGGTATCAAAGAAAATGATGATCATGCTCTTCACTTTGCTCTTCACCTGTCTCGCTTTTTTGGGTCTCGGAGCCCGGGCTCTTCCACCGGGACAATTGTTGCTTTGACTCTGGGTCATAACTGTAAATACAGCTCTTGTCACCAGTGATAACCCGTGACAAGAAGGTGTTCTTGCCACCTAACAGCGCAAAGATCTACTACTCCTACTTTCCAGATAGCAGCACCAGTCTCGAAAATTTTGGATTCCACCTTGTAAACCACATACATGTTTAAACATAAATGGTAATTTGTTAGGAATAAGTTGGATTTGGGATATAAAAACTTGTGGCACGTGTGATTTCCCATAAATATTTCCAGTTATATGATGTTCCTCTGGAAAGAAGTACCTTTAAGTCTCTGTAAGTGAAGGATTCTGAGGAGCGAGATAATGCATGATGCTTTCGAGCAGAGTAACACCGCACCTCTCTTTTGGAAGCAGTTTCCTCACAGTTAGGCAAAGCCTGATATTCTCACACCATAGCAAGTCTCAGCTCACAACCTCCACTGGATTCTTTAAGTCCTCAGTCTTTTAGCCATTCAGGTGTATTCAAAGACATGACCACTTCCTACACAGTTTTATTCATAAACAAAACTAAATAACATCTAATAAGTAGGAATCAAAAATCAAACTTAATAAATTTGTTTATCCCAGCAAAGAATATAAATAAAACCTACCACGATAAGTAAAGCAATGTCGTTGAGTTTTTAATACATAAAGCAAAATCAGTAAATCCATATATCCTAGCTAAGTAAAAACACGGTTAATTTCTATTCTTGGAGATAAGACTGTAGTGCTTAATTCTGTCATTCATTTAAACTTCCAAAAATACATCTATCACTGGGTAAAAAAATATTAACGCCACTGTCCATTGGTTCTTTGGTATACTAATAAACTAACAGTGTCATCTACTGGTTCTTTGCTAAGCAGACAATTTTAGATAAAAATTTTAAATTACAATATCTCTTTTTTCCACGTTCCAATTTTGATGAAATAAAGCCCATATACTGTCCCACACTACACTCAAGCTACCTGACAACCCCATGAAAATTCATCCAATAGTTTAGGAGATTAGCATGTTCAAACAGACAGACATGATGAGTTTAAAATTTTATTAGTAATATAGATTTTGATGTGAAAGAGAACTTGTATCAAAAATTTATTAAATCATGCCCTTTCACGTTTACTGTAAAATTGCTACAAAACATTCAAGAGCCTAGATCACACAAAATATTTCTTTATTTGGACAACCCATTTCAACAGAGTTTTCTGTCATCTTCAAGTCTTAAAAATCTTTTTCTTGTGAAACGTGTTCATTTTACATTGAACCTCACACCAAGTTGTCAAGTGAATAAAAATTGGCACATTATAAATGGTTAGTAATACCTGAAATATTTAAAAACATAAAGCACCTTGTACAAAAGGCCATGTCCATATACAGGGTGGAGAAAAATTGTGTCATGAAATTTTAACCCTGGATAGTTGATGCCAGCAGGAACCAAAACTACTAATGTTGTGTAGGTCAACAATGCACCATTTTTAAACTACAGAAACTTAGCATCACATACTCCGAATGGCCGTGGGATTGCCCTGTTGCTGTTCGTCGGTTGACGGGTAGCGCTACGGTTCTCAATTCATACATACAAATGTCCCTCAACCCGTCACTGCCCCAACATAATACGTACACGTGTCGAATAGGTCCTGCTGTTTATCTCTACCTCACATCAGAGGATTCACACGTAAGCTTCGCTTCGGAGCACACACACATCACCTGCGATTTAGTCACACAGTAAGCATGGCGGCACAGTATTCGTCTGAAGAACAACGAGATACAGTTTTGTTTAAGGACTAGCCGACGGTAATGCACACGAAGCATGTTATATGAGGAACGGTACCCAGCAAGACACCACCCACACCCACAAACATTTACAGCAATTCACCAGCAGGCTCATTAGTTGGATATTGTGGTGATGATGGAAGACCTCAAACGCAGTGGGATGCTGCTTTTGAAGAGACTGTTCTCGAGCCCTTCGAGGAAGCACCTACGACAAGTACTCGAGCTGTTGGACACGACACGGGGGTCACTCATCGGTTATTCTGGGAGGTTTTGAGAAATGATGGCCAGCATCCATATAGTTTTCACCCTGTCCAAGACCTAAATCCTATGGCGGACTATGAACACAGGCTACGATTTTGCCGGTGGTTTCTGCAACGTGTTGCACTAGATCCTGACTAAACTGCCATTGTGTTGTTTACCGACGAGTGTACCTTCCATCAGGAAGGCCTTTACAACACTTGAAAGGTTCATTACTGGGCAAGGGGAAATCCTCACGTCACGTACGTCCACGGACACCAGGAATGATTTTTATTCAACATTTGGGCAGGCATTGGGGGTGACCTTCTGATTGGGCTGGTCCATCTACTTCCTTGACTTACTGGAGCAAATTACCGTAACTTTTTGCAAAAAAACTCCACCTGGCTTGTTGGAAGATGTTTCCCCAGACATACGGCTATGCATATGGTTGCAGCACGATGAGGCACCGGCACATAACAGCCATGCTGTGTGCAGATATTTAAATGAACTCTTTGACAGCAGGGTAATTGGCAGAGGTTTTCGTCACGGCCCCCGTGATCACCAGACCTCACGCCACCGGACTTTTTCCTGTGGGGATTCTTCAAGGTTCTAGTTCACCCACCCGAACACGTACCACCTAGCAACGAAGAGGAATTAATGGATCACATTCAACATGCTGCCAATCACATCAGGGCAGTGCTAGGAATCTTTGAAAGAGTTTGGCAAAACACTGTTCGACATTAACAAGCTTGTGTCGCATCAGAGGAACACCAGTTCGAGCACCTGTTTTAAGTAAACAATGTTCTAGCTACCAAAATGGCCCTTTCTGGGGCCAACACAATTTGTAAAAGACTTTCTGTACACAAATAAACAGCTGTTGATGGGTTTGTTCCCGGTACATCTTATCATGAATATACAATGGATGTGTCGGGACCCTGGCAGAGTGGAAGGCTGGCATGCTACCACCGAGCATGCAGGATACCTCGAATACATCACGAACTCCGGCAGGCAAAGCATTCGTGGTCATGCATTGTACAGAGTATACAGCAACAGGGCAATCCCACAGGCCAATCTGAGCACCTGGTGCCAAGTTTCCGTAGTTTAAAAATTGTGTGTTGTCGACCTACACAACATTAGTAATTTTGATTCCTACAGGGTTAAAATTTCGTGACACAATTTTTCTCCGCCCTGTATATACCACTCACAGATGCTTGCACATCACAAAAGCTACTGTCTACTTTGCTTTTGTGATGTACAAGCATCTGTGAGTGGTCTATATTTGCACATTGCCTTTTGCAAAAGGTGCTTTGTGTTTTTAAATATTTTAGTTATGACAAACCTTTTGTAATGTGCCGATTTTTATTCACTTGACACCACGGTGTGAGGTTCAACGTAAAATAAACATTTCCACAACGAAAGGATGGTGGGCCAATCACCCGCCCTTCTCAAATAATCTGATTACTGAAACCAAGACGGGAATACAAAACCGGGTGGATAAACTGGTAACGACAACGAAAGGGTTTTTAAGATGTGATGATTACAGCTAAGTCTGTCAAAACTGATTTTCTGAAATAAAGAAATATTTTACACATTTGAGGCCGTTTAATGTTTTTTAGCAAGTAAAACCGATCAGTCCTTTGGTACCGTCAAACTGAAAAAATTCAACACTGTAAAATTCCTACAGCATACATTCTTAGGAGATTTAATCAACATATTGCTTCCCATTACATATGTTACACGAAATATTTGTGTTCACACTGAAGAGTATCGACAGTCTGTTCATCCTGTGCTCACATTGTAACTGGAATGGGATGGGGGGAGTGACAGTGCTACACCATGTATCCTGCTCCACACGCCACAAGGTGGCTCGCAGAGCACAGGCATGGGAATTACCAATGCGGATACCTGCTTCGGCGCACACCTCACCTCATGTCCTCCTCGTGGATCCTGCGCACGGCCTCGTCGATCATCTGCTTCTCCTGCAGGAACTCTATGAAGGCGGCCTCCCGCCGGTTGTACGCCTCTATCATCTGGTCCTGCAGCTGGTGGCGGTACTCTATCTGCCGCTTCGCCTCCTCCTCCTGCTTCTTCAGCTCCATCTCGTCGTCTTGCCGCTTCATCCGCTGGAGAGCCTCTCGCTCTTCATTCGCGTACATCTGCAGAAATTCCGTTACGCCGGCCAAATTATTGGACCGCTATCTAGCTGACGAGCACCGAGCACAGACGTAAATCACTCACATAGGGGAAGCAAAGCTATTGGGAATTCAGAAACTATTCATTCGTCGATTCACTCAATATGTTCTATCGATTCCACCAAGAAAGGGAACCTTCGCTGGTATGGAATGAGTCAAGATATTTACTTACAAAAGACAAGCAAATCAGTGAAACTTAAAATATATACTCCAGTCTTTCTACAAATTATCTGTATATCTAGATTCGGCTGCAAAATACTAACGCGAATTATTTACAGACGAATGGAAAAACTAGTAGAAGCCAACCTTGGGGAAGATCAGTTTGGATTCCGTAGAAATGTTGGAACACGTGAGGCAATACTGACCCTACGACTTATCTTAGAAGCTAGATTAAGGAAGGGCAAACCTACATTTCTAGCATTTGTAGACTTAGAGAAAGCTTTTGACAATGTTGACTGGAATACTCTCTTTCAAATTCTGAAGGTGGCAGGGGTAAAATACAGGAAGCGAAAGGCTATTTACTATTTGTACAGAAACCAGAAGGCAGTTATAAGAGTCGAGGGACATGAAAGGAAAGCAGTGGTTGGGAAGGGAGTGAGACAGGGTTGTAGTCTCTCCCCGATGTTATTCAATCTGTATATTGAGCAAGCAGTAAAGGAAACAAAAGAAAAATTCAGTGTAGGTATTAAAATCCAGGGAGAAAAAATAAAAACTTTGAGGTTCACCGATGACATTGTAATTCTGTCAGAGACAGCAAAGGACTTGGAAGAGCAGTTGAAGGTAATGGACAGTCTTGAAAGGAGGATATAAGATGAACATCAACAAAAGCAAAGTGAGGATAATGGAATGTAGTCGAATTAAGTCGGGTGATGCTGAGGGAATTAGATTAGGAAATGAGACACTTAAATTAGTAAAGGAGTTTTGCTATTTGGGGAGCAAAATAACTGATGATGGTCGAAGTAGAGAGGATATAAAATGTAGACTGGCAATGGCAAGGAAAGCGTTTCTGAAGAAGAGAAATTTCTTAACATCTAGTATAGATTTAAGTGTCGGGAAGTCGTTTATGAAAGTATTTGTATGGAGTGTAGCCATGTATGGAAGTGAAACATGGACAATAAATAGTTTGGACAAGAAGAGAATAGAAGCTTTTGAAATGTGGTGCTACAGAAGAATGCTGAAGATTAGATGGGTAGATCACATAACTAATGAGGAAGTACTGAATAGGATTGGGGAGAAGAGAAGTTTGTGGCACAACTTGACTAGAAGAAGAGATCGGTTGGTAGGACACGTTCTGAGGCATCAAGGGATCACCAATTTAGTATTGGAGGGCAGTGTGGAGGGTAAAAATCGTAGAGGGAGACCAAGAGATGAATACACTAAGCAGATTCAGAAGGATGTAGGTTGCGGTAGGTACTGGGAGATGAAGAAGCTTGCATGGGATAGAGTAGCATGGAGAGCTGCATCAAACTAGTCTCAGGACTGAAGACCACAACAACAACAACAACATCTAGATTCAGAGAGTGAAAAGTTCTGTTAGTGGCATGGCAAGTAGAGGATTTGTTGTCAACCTGCATGACAAGAAGTAATTTACTGTGAACATCCCTCAGTATCTGCAGATATACGAGGCTTGTTCCAAAACTAAGATCCATTTGGTCATAGAAAAAAAGACAAGCTGATGACAAAAGACTTATTGGCAGAAATATTTTACTACATATCTACTTTACTTTTCCACATAATCGCCGTTCACATCTACACACTTTCTGTATTGTTGCACAAGCTTCTTTAAACCCTCTGCACAGAAGTCTGCCACCTGGGAATTGAACCAATTGGTGACACCAGTCTTGAGGTTATCATTGTTTCGAAATTGTTTTCCACCCAGACACATGCAAGAAGATGAAGATGAAATACTCTCCTGGTGCAAGGTTGGGACTGTACAGAGGGTGCTCAAAAAGTTCCCAACAAAAATCTTGAATTTTCTTCTCAGTTTTGGCAGCAATGTGAGGGCATGCATTGTCATGAGGAAGGATTATGCCACACGACAGTTTCCCACAGTGTCGAATTTGGATAGCATGTCTTAGTTTGCCTAGCACTTTCAGTGTATGTCAACTACAATTGTCGACCCAGTTCATCAGATCAATAAAATAGATGTCCTCATCTCCAAAAATGGTAGCCTTCATGTTTTGATTTGAGAAGGAAGACTGCTCAAACATTTTTGGTTTGGTACCACTGCATTGACTGTTGTTTTTATTCTGTGTTGGCGTATGATATCCACATAACACAACCTGTAACAATGTGGAAAAACAAATCATCTCCATCTTGTCCGTAGCACAACAAAAACTATCATGCATTACGCATTCTTTTCTCTTTGTGCTGATCAGTGAGCATTTTTTGAACCCACCTCGGTCACAGTTTGCGATATTCAAGCTGTTCAGTGACAATCCTGTAACCTGAGGTTAGAGAAACATCTTGGAATCCATTAGCCAGACCACTAATCATCGATCACCAATCACTTCACTTCAAAGTTTTTGGTTCACTTGATCAATAATGTCGTCGGTCCAAATATTGAGCCTGCCACTCCACTGTTCATCGTGAACATTTATACGACCATTTTGAAATTCCTGACACTATTTTTGAACTTATTTTTACACATTATTTCAAATCCATGCGCTAGGTGTAATTCCTGACAGATTTCAGCAGCTGAAGATCCTTTTGCCAGTATAAATCTTATCACATTGTGCACTTCACAAGAGGGAAGATCTACGATTGTCTCAGCCATTGTGAGCTGCTCTCACCAACTAGCAAACAACCATTGAATCAAATCAACAGTGCAGCAGTTTCCTAAAGAGTTAGTAGACAGTGCTGTATGCATGAAACTACATTCAGGCCTACCATCAGTCAAATATTGGTCACCGGAACTTAGTTTCAGAATATGCCCCATACATAAAAATTTTATATGCAAATACCATCATACTCAAGAAAATATTACACTTTAAATATTTTTAACACAGCAATTTTGTTTCTTTTGCACTGTGTTTCTGTTGTGGTCTTCTGTCCAAAGACTGGTTTACAGCAGTTCTACATTCTGCTCTGTTCTAAGGAGGCCTCTTCATCTCCGAATAACTACTGCAACTTACAGTCTTTTCAGTCTGCTTACTGTATTCATCTCTTGGTCTCCCTCTACAATATCCCCACCCGAAACCTCCATCCAGCACTAAATTGGTTGTCCCTTAACGTTCGAGACTCTGTCCTGTCAACTGATCCCTTCTTCTAATCAAGTTATTTCACTAATTTCTTTTCTCCCTAATTCTATTCAGAACTTCTTCATCTGTTACATGATCTCCCCACCTAAACTTCGGCATTATTCTGTAGCAGTACTTTTCAAAAACTTCAATTCTCTTCTCGTCTGAACTGTTTAATCATCCACGTTTCACTTCCATACAGAGCTACCTTCAGAAAGACTTCGTAACGCTTGAATCTATATTCGATGTTAACAAATTTCTCCTCTTCAGAAACACTTTTCTTGCCATTGCCATTCTACATTTTATATCCCTCTGCTTCAGCCATCATCAGTTACTTTGCTGTCCAAATAACAAAGCTCGTCCACTACCTTAAGTGTCTTGTTTCCTAATCTAATTCCCTCGGGATAACCTGATCTAATTTGACCACATTCCATTACACCTGTTTTGCATTTGTTGACGCTCTTATATCCTACTTCCAAGACACTGCCATTCCATTCAATTGCTCTTCCAAGTCCTTTGCTGTCTCTGACAGAATTACAATGTCATCGACAAACCTCACAGTTTTTATTTCTTCTTCCTGATTGATAATACATACCCCAAATTTTTCTTTGATTTATTTTACTGCTTTTCCCATGTACAGACTGAATATTGGGGATAGACTGCAATCCCATCTCACTCTTATCTTAACCACTGCTTCCCTTTCATGCCCCACAACACTTACAACTGCCATCTGATTTCTGCACATGTTCTGTATAACCTTTTTCTCCCTGCATTTTCCCCTGCTACCTGCATTTCATTTTAAAAGCTATACTGTCCAACTTCATTCACTGCCAACAGATTCACCACAGTCTTAGACCGGTTGCTTGCTGCAAGTCTTATTAGTTGGCACTAGTTAGGTGACCTGTATGTCGATGAGGGTGAGTTGATGGTGAAGGCAACACAACACTCAGTCCCCGAGCAGAGAAAATCTCTGACACAGCCGCGAATCGAACCCAGGCCTCCCGCACGGCATTCTGCTGCACTGACCACTTAGCTATGGAGGCAGACTACGCAGGAATTGGGTAGTGGTACAGCTCCGTGTCCTTCGTATCTATTAATGTGGTCTGATTCCTTGCAAGGATGACTGATTCTAATGTGATATTAAGCGACTATGATGAGGCTTATCATCCAGATTTTCAAATTACTGAATGTCAAGATGATAAACATAATTATTTTCTGGGTTTCCAAAAATATGTGCTCGCACAGGTTACGTTGACAATAACAACTGAACGTGTAGATTTCATTTTTCATTTATATTACAGCATAAAGTCAAGTGCTGGCACACCAATCAGGAACGATAGAGCAGAGAGGGCAGTGAGAGGTTGTCAGCCAATTGTACGCTGATCCACCCCTTTCCAGGATGACAACACAACTGCAGCAGCCCCTATGTGAAGAGAACATACGCATAGCACCCGACTACTCACGGCCCCAGCTGAACAGCAGCCTCAAGATTAGGCACTTGTACAGCAGCGACTTAGGAATTGTATATACTGAAGAAGCTTGTTTATTTTGTATGTCACCCTTTCCTGTGTAAATACAAAGTTAAGTATTTTATTTGTACATTTTGTAATAAAACTCATTAATATGATTTGTTTGTACGTTGTCTAGTGATCTGAGAAATCATGTTTTCTAGACACACCATATTTGATGACTAGGCAGGATTTAATGATTTATTTACACTGTATAAATATTTACAATAAACTAGTACTATATTATAAATCATACCACAAATATTTATTTTAAATTTTAAATACCAGTACTAATGAAGATGATGTTTGATTAAAAGGATTAAAAATGACAAAACACCTAATACGCCTACAGTTACTGATAGTTGTGAAGATGGTACAGCTGCAGATATTCAGGGCAAAAGAAAGTGTACTCGAAGCAAAAAGGGTGCTAGAAAAACAGACTTACGTGAACAAAATATTTGGAAAAGAAAACGGAACACTGGGTAGTTATACAGCACAAAAACTGGTAAAATCATTGCTGCCAAAACTTTTCGTAGTGTGAACTGCAACTGTGCATGTAAATGGTCAGCAAAATTCTAAACGATGAGATAAATAAATTATGTGACAATTTCTGGGCAGTGGGTGGTGCTGATCATCAAAATCGTTATCTGAATGGTTATGTATATGTGATGCAGTTAAATCCCAATGCTCAAAAAATGGCTCTTGTTCTCTGAAAAGTTGTATCCACAGACAAAAAGAGTGCAAGCACAGAAGAAACAGGATAGGTCTGATTTGCTCCCTTTCTTTCCTGATGTCAATCACGGATATCTCTGTGGCTTACAAACAGCAGAAAAATGTCTAAGAGGATAAATAACAGTAATGACAGATAAAAATTAAACAATGGAAAACTCAGGATGGAATGTAACAATATTATGAGAAGGAAAGTTGCTACGCATCATAAAGCAGAGATTCTGAGTCACAGATAGACATAACAAAAAGACTCACACAATTATAGCTTTCGGCCATAAAGGCCTTCTTCAACCACTCACACACACACACACACACACACACACACACACACACACACACACACACACACACACACACACAACTGCAGTCTCGGGCAACTGAAACCCAAGTGTGGTTTCAGTTGCCTGAGACCGCAGTTGTGTGTGTGTGTGTGTGTGTGTGTGTGTGTGTGTGTGAAGAAGGCCTTTGGTCGAAAGCTATAATTGTGAGAGTCTTTTGTTGTGCCTATCTGCGACTCAGCATCTCTGATGTATGGTGAGTAACAACTTTCCTTCTCATAATATTGTTATAATGACTGATAAAGGTTGACTGATTAAGTCCTATAAATATTTATACCATAAAATATGTATTAAAGTGCAATGGCATTATATTTATCTTCTAAATAAACTAATCTGCCAATAACACACTGGATTCCATCCATTTTCAGTATAAAAATATTCAGGTGTATCTGCAATATTGGATTCATTTTATCTGAATAATGGAATACATCCTTCACCCCCACTTTCTGGGCAAAAGGCCATGAAATTTAATGAACCAAACACATCGTAATCCCTTGCAGCAAGTGGTATACTGCAATGTTTCAGGTATCTCAATCAGAAAACCGTCATCACTTAATTATGTTTAAGACTCAGTAAAATTGGAGTTGTACCACTATTTTAATAAGGCCTTCATATACTTTTAATGTAAGTTCCACTGCCAACATAACAAGTTTAGTAACAAGGACAAGAAATGAAACAGTACAAAACACACTTCAGCAGTCCCCTAAAAGAAATTATTTAGAAAAATTGTCTGAAGTGCTTTGGCAATATTTACAGAATTGGAAAAGAAATACTACCAAGAAGATATCTGGAATAGCCAGAATTTGGAAGAAGAACAATTGGAAGCCCATGAACAAGATGCAGAGGCCAGGTGAAGGATGATGTGAATTTGAAAGGACTAAAGTGGCAGGAAATACTGAACCATAGGCTGTGGAAGAAAAGAGAAGATTGGAAGTGGCTTTGTGAATGACCTGCACAAGATGAAATGTTTGAAGAAGAAGAGCTTCTGCTTATGCTTCAGTGACAACCAATGACACTGTATTTGGCCACTAACAGCACCCAAGGCAAAAACAATGCAATCAACATATACAATTAAACTGAACAGGAATATTTCTTGACGAAGATTGTTGCATCCTCTTCAATCATGAGTACTGAAAAATGTACTCTGAGGTGACAACAGTCATGGGATCCTCCTATTATTGTGTCGTACCTCCTTTTGCCTGGTGTAGTGCAGCAATTCGACATGGCACGGACTCGATGAGCCATGCTGCCTCAATAGCCATCTGTAATAGCAAAAGTGTTGCCAAAAACCTTCTTCAAACTAGTTGCGAACAACTGTGGACTGATGGCACGGCATGTCATTGTTTGGGAATATGAAGTCCCTAAATGTCCACGTAGTCGAACATAACCATTTCCGATCAGTGATTGGTTCAGTTGGACCAGAGGAACCAGTTCATTGCACGTATACACAGTGCACGCCACTATTGAGTCACCACCACCTCGCACAGTGCCTTGTTGACGACTCGGGTCCGAGGCTTCGTGCAGTCTCTGCCACGTTCGAACTCTACCGTCAGCTCGGACTCGTGTGACCTGGCCACAGTTTTATAGTTGTCTACAGTCCAAATCATACGGCCACAAGCCCTATGGAGGCACTGCATGCAATGCCACGCTGATAGCAAAGGCACCCGTGTCAGTCGTCTAATGCCACAGGCCATTAGTGCAAAATTTTGCCACACTTCCCTAACGGATACATTCATCATATGTTGACTTCTGTGATTATTTCATGCAGTGTTGGCTGCCACAGCCCATTAGTGCCAAATTTTGCCACACTTTCCTATTTCATTCATTCATCGTACATTGACTTCTGTAGTTATTTCGTGCAGTGTTGCTTGTCTGTTAACACTGATAATTCTATGTAGTAAATGCAGTTGCTCTCAGTCATTAAGTGAAGGTTGCCGGCCACTGTATTGTCCATGATGAGAGGTAATGCCTCAAATCTGGTGTTCTCAGCACACTCTTGACACTGTGGATCTCGGCATATTGTATTTCCTACAGCTTTCAGAAATGTTATGTCCCACGCATTTAGCTGCAACAATCCATTCTGCATTCACAGTCTGTTAATTCTCACTGCGAAGCCATAATCATATCAGAAACCTTTTAACCCATCTGAGCACAAATGACAACTCTGCTAATGCACTGCTCTTATATTCCTCATGCACGCAATACTACCACCGTCTGTATATGTGCATACTGTTATCCTATGACTTTTGTCACCCCAGTGTAAATTGGAACTGGAGATGAAGTATTATATCAAGGAGGTGTAATTCGGATTTACCACAAGCACGGTGTTTTTCCGACTGTATGATCCTTGACAGTTTGTTGTATGTATGCCAGTTACAATAAAGGAATTATAACTACATGGGGTATTGAATTTAAAGATTAGCAAAACATCGTCTTATGATTTACAGTATTTAATAAGAAATGAATAATGATGTTGCCTGAATTTAATAAATAGCACAATTTGAAGATAATTTACGAGAAAAAGGAATTTAGCAGGAAACTAATCTGACAAAAAAAGGGGTCACATACTGTGTGGGATATCAAAATGGGAATACTAAAATCATTTTTCATTGCAAGTAAGGAGCCAGCAGTCTCACATTTATTTTCTAAGAATTAATTGCAGAAAACACAGTCTGCAGAGAATAATTTAAAAGCATTTACTTAACTTCACTTTCGTACTGCCTGCTTTCAGGCAGTATAATCGATTCCAGCAGAACAGATCTGTAAGAAGGGTTGGTATGGAGTTGGAGACTTCTCGGTCAGATAAAGGTTTGGTTCCTACTGATGCTATTGGTAGATGGGATTGCACTAGACATGGTATGCATCTCAATAGAGTAAATTGGCTGGGTTGGCACCAAAATCCTTAGGGGGAGGGATCACTGAAACACATGGGAGCACTTCTTTCTTAGGCTGAGGCCAATGGCCAGTGGTACAACATTGAAAGGAATCAAGCATTATGAGAAGCTCATACAGGCAGATACTAAAGATGTTAAAATATTACAAGATTCTTACAAAAATACAGTGAAAAATAATGTCAGTATACTGCATCGGAATATAAGGGGATCAAAAAACAATGTAGATGAACTTTTTGTTTGTTTGGAAGATTTACAAACAGAGAAAGCAATAGATGTAGTACGCTTGTCTGAACATTGTATAGTCGCTGATATCGAAAAGGTAAATGTAAATGGATATAAGCTTTCAGCACGTGTCAGTAGAGAGGAGACGGAAAAAGAAGGAGTTGCCATTTACGTTGAAAGTTATAATAGTGCGAAAAATGTATAAACTAAAAAAAAAAAATTGTATAGAGCAATATATAAAGCATGTGTCTATGAGCTTAAACTAAATAATGGTAATTTTATAATTGTAGCTGTGTATAGGTGCCCATTGGAAGATTTTCAACTATTTCTAAAAAAACCTGGGTTCCTCATTGTGCTACATGTCAGACAGAGGGGAGCAAATTATCATTTACGGGGATTTCAATGTAGATTTTCTGAAAGTCTATCAGGAAGAATGATCTTGAAGTATCATTAGGTTCTTTCAATAAGATGTCAATTATTGATTTTCCTACTTGGGTGGAACAGGAAAGCAACACACTGATAAATAATAGTTTCACAGACCAAGATAAATTTAATTGAATAAATATTTATCCTGTTAAGAATGGTCTTTCTGATCATGATGCACAGCTAGTTACAGTATATGACATAGTTCCATACAGTTACTCAAAACAGTTCTCTCAAATAGCGCATTCAATTAACAACTTAATGACTGCAAATTTTAAGGAAAGATTGCAGCAGTTAAACTGGGATGCGGTGTACCAAGAGCATGATGCTAATTTAAAATATAACTTATTTCATGATATATTTGTGATCATTTTCAAAATAAGTTCCCTAAGAAAACAGTGAAATATAATTGTAAGAAACCGTGGCTTATTAAAAGGATAAAAGTATATTGTAACTGGAAAAAGGGAAATATATCTAATAGTAAGAAACAGTAATAACTAAGAAATAGTCAAATATTATAAAAACTACTGTAGCACATTAAGGAAAGTTATAAAAAACTCCATATGACAGGGCAACAGGGCTACCAAGAGCACACGAAGACTTTATTCCCATCAAACTGAATGAAAAGTTTATTAACAAAACATTAGAGAGTGAGAATATTTTTAACAATAATTTTTTAAATGTTTTGGAGAAAACCGGATTCAGATGTTCATTATAAAAGGCAAAGTTTTGTATGGAAGAGCAATAACTATAAAATTTGATAAAATTGAAATTCTACCCACCTCTCCTTCTGAAGTTAGGAAAATAATAAACTGACTCAAAAGTAAAAGCTCACACAGGATTGATGGCATTTCCAACAAAGTACTAAAAGCTTGTCGCCAACAGATAAACAGGATTCTCAGCCATGTATGTAATACCTCACTGAAATAGGACATTTTTTCTAATAATTTGAAATAGGCTATTGTTTAACCATTGCATAAAAAGAATGACAGGCCTGATACCAACAACTATCACCTAGTCGCACTTCTGACAGCTTTGTCAAAAATCCTTGAAAAAGTATTGTATTCTGAGTAGCTTCATATATTGTAAAAACAAAGTACTAACAAAACACTAATTTGGTTTTCAGAAAGGCTTTTCAATAGAAAATGCTGTATATGCTTTCATTGATCAGATATTTAATTATTTGAATAACCAAACATCACCAAGTGAAATTTCCTGCACTCTCTCAAAGGCTTTTGATTGTGTAAATCATGGAATTCTTCTAAATAAATTTAATTATTGTGATATGAGTGAGGCAGTGCACAAATGGATTAACACATATTTAACTGGAGGAGTACAAAAGGTTGAAATGAACAGTTCACATAAGCAGGAAAATCAGCAGATTCCTCAGACTGGGGAAGTATCAAGAATGGGGTCTCAAAAGGTTAAATTTTGAGTCCCTCAATATTCTCAATATATATTAACGACTTGCCATTCTATAGTCACAAAGATGTGAAGCCAGTTCTTTTTGCTGATAAAACAAGTAAAGTAATCACATCCAAGAAACAATGATTAGCTGCGGAAATTGTAAATAATTATTAAGTAGTCATCTGCAAAGGGACTCTCATTAAAATTGATAAAACACAGTATATGGAGTTCTGTACAGTAAATGGCAGAACGTCATTAATAAATACAGAGTTTGAACAAAAGTCTGTAGCTCGGGCAGAATATTCCAGATCTTCGGGTGTGGGCATTGATGAGAGATTGAATTGGAAGAAACAAATTGATGATCTGCTGAAATGTTTGAGTTCAGCTATTTATGCTATTAGGGTTATTGGAAATAAGTAAATTAGCTTACTATGTCTATGTTCACTCACTGCTTTCATACGACATCATATTTTGGGGTAATTCACCATTAAGGAAGAAAGTTATCATTGCACAAAAGTGTGTAATCAGAATAATTTCAAAAGGAATAACAATGTGCATAGCTGCAACACTAGAAGAAAAGCTGAATTCCAGAACTTTGGATTAAATCTAACTTTGGCACAGAAAGGGGTGAATTATGCTGTGACAAAAAATCTTTGATCCCTTACCTAATAACATCAAAAGTCTGACAGCCAGCCAAGGAACATTTAAAAACGAATTAAAAGAATTTCTGACTCATAACTCCTCCTACTCAATAGATGAGTTTTTAGATACAAATTAGTAATCTTACAACTAAAAAATAAATTTAAAAAAGAACTTGAATTATGGTGTGTGAAGAACTATTTTGTTATACTGACACATTCCACATCATTGCAAAGTGTTGTATTCATGATCTATGGAACAAGTATTAATCTAATCTAATCCAGAGAAAGTCCCAATTCAGAGCTCTGAAGGACTTTATCTTAAAAAAATTAGAAACAGATCATCCTTTATCATGTGCCTGTCCACTTCTTTATTCCAATTCTACAAAGGAAGTAATTGTTCTAGCCTCGTACATGTGTTATACAAACTTACTTTCTCCCTCATCTTCTCTGCCTCCTTCTCTGCTTTCTGAGCACACAGTTCCTTGTAGACATACGCTGCTCTCAACTTCGATTCTAACTCTTTTAGTTCAACACTCGATTCACGTAACTGCTGTCTGAAATAACAATACAAAATGGAAAAAGAAAATAAATTGAGTAGTTCTATAAGCAGTACACACGTATGTGCAACACCGAAGCTGAACATTTATCCTCATGGGAAATATTTCAGAGACTGGTTGGAGCATCATTAAAACACAATTTAAATTTAGTCATATTTATCACAATTATGCCATGAACTTCCTTGTCAGTATTTGTACAAAGGACAACACATACAGCGTTAGGATTATCAGATCATATGCATGAAATATGCAACATAATGCAAGACACAACAAAACAGTGGAAAATCAAATATTGAAAGACAAAGACAAATGGAAGAAGTAAGTAAACTGTTTCAAATAATGGAAAATCTGGAATGGAATGTAACAATATTATGAAAAAGAAAGTTGCTACTCACCATATAGCAGAGATGCTGAGTCACAGATAGACACAACAAAAAGACTGTCGCAAATAAGCTTTCAGCCACACACACACACACACACACACACACACACACACACACACACACACACACGCTCGCGACTGCATTCTCTGGCAACTAAAGTCACAATGCAATGTGGCTTCCATTGCCAGAGACTGCAGTCACTGCGTGAGTTGCATTTGTACACACGTGTGTGTGTGTGTATGTGTGTGTGTGTGTGTGTGTGTGTGTGTGTTTTTTTTTTTTTTGTCTATTTTTGATGAAGGCTTTGCTGGCCCAAAGCCTATTTGTGACAGTCTTTTCGTTTTGCCTATCTTCGACTCAGTACCTCTGCTACATGGTGAGAGCGACTTTTCCTTTTCACAATATTGGCAAGTAAACTGTTTATTATTTCAAAACTATAACTATTAACACAATTATTAATACATTTATCCCACTGTGAGACAAGATGGTCAAGGCCTTTGTGGAAAAATGTTTGCAGTTGCCTATGGAAACATGATTGTACCCAGACACCTCTTCGTACAAAGCAAATTGATGGGCACGAACGTCTTTTTTTGGGGCTCGAAAAATATAGAAATCACATGGGAAGGGATCTGTACTGTATGGCAGATGTGTAACGGATTCCCAGTGAAACTTCTGCAGCATATTTGAAACAAGCTTGGCAATAAGTGGGCAGGCATTATCCTGCAACAGAACGGTGCCATCCCACAACATTCCTGGGCATTTGAATTTAATGGTGTGCTTCCATCAGTGCAAAGTGTCAGTGGGCCCACGTGTTGCCAAGGGTGTTTCAACTATGCTGCTGAAGTTTTTTCTGGGAAGGCCTTACATATCTTCTGTAGAGTCCCAATCTCTTCTCATGTGATTTCCATATTTTTGGAGCCCTGAGGAAAGACATTCGTAGCCACCACTTTGCTTCGGATGCAGAGGTGCGGACTGGGAAACAAGCACGGTTCCATAGGCAACCACAAACATTTTTGCGTGAAGCCATTGATGGTCTTGTTTCACAGTGGGATAAATGTATTAACAGTTACGATGATTGCTTGTGGAATAATAAACCGTTTCGTTACTGTTTCTTCCTGTCTGACTTGCTTTCATTTGACTACCCTTTATAGCTAGTAAAGTAAAATGCAATCAAGAAAACTAGTAAGTCATGAAACAGAATTGCTCACCTTCAATAGGTGAAATTTTTAATATTGTTGGTAGACATGTATAAAGGTTTGAGAAAGGAACCCAGTTTTTTTGGGATATTAGTCCCTTCCCAGGTACAAAAGAGGGTGAGATTGAAAAATGTAATAAGGAAGGACAGGCCCCTCAAACCTCAAAAGGAGGGGAGACAAAGTCATTCATCTGTTAGATTCAAGACAGAGCAGTGTCCAAAAGCTTAGCAATAATTTAAATTTTTGAACTGATCCACAATTGGGTGTGAGGTCATTGCTGTAGTCAGCTTAGAAGCTAAAATGTTGACTCAGCCACACATACTGCAAAAGCTGGATAATTTAATGTAAGGTACATATCTTCATTGTCATAAATATTTACACACAATAATCTTCACTGCAAGTAATATGTTCACAAATTTTCATTCAAACAAAGTTCTCTCAGTAATGTCATTATTAGAGAGAAATAAAAAAAAAAACAAAAAAGTCACTAAAAATGTTATGGTCATTACATTATTATATAGATTTATTATATAGAAATAAAAACACATAAGAAATCAATAAAAATTTCGTGGTCACTTCCCTTCTAACCAGCAAAAATAAATCAGTGAATGCTGAGCATGAACGTGATTGGGAGTCAACATGCGGATATGTTTTCCTGGACGAGGATCAGCCAGGTGCACAAACTTCTAACATTGGATCTCTACTGACATTCACACTCAGCATATATTGATTTATGCTGATGGGTATTGTTTCAAAACAGGACATGGTTACATGATATTTTTATCGATTTTGATGTGTTTTACCTTTTTACAATAATGGCACTGAGTGAGAAATTTGGATGGATGAACATTTATAGATTCATTCCATACAAAGAAGATTTTTATGTATAGATATTTCTGATGAACACATTACATCATTACTACTTTTATGTTACCTTTGGCTTAACTTATATTTTCGCACTCAAGATTTAGATCTTATTTACGCAACTCTTGACTGCTGAATGCCTTAGCTGTATGATTTTATTCCACCCCAGACATTCTCACATTATACTGAAACCGCATATTTCAAATATTAATGAATTTAAATTAGACTGAAAGAGTTATTACCTGAGCTTCAGCTGCACTATCTCTTGCCTCTTGACTTTATCCATTTCCTCTGCAAGAACCTCATCCTGATGGAGCCGATTAAACAGCAGTTCTCGCTGCAGACTTTTTGGCTGTGGGGAAAAAATAATTATTTGTCGTCTGTGAACCTTTCGACAAATATTCTCGACACTACACTACCGATCCTCAGCACTGAGCACATTTGCCTACCTGCCTTCCTCTTTCCTGTTTCCATCCCACTCTTTTCATCTTCTACAGATTCAATGTACAGCATAAATTCCTGACACTTACAGATCACACTGTGTGACACATCTGAGGGCAAGAAAGTGTGCCACCATCACAAAATCACTCTCTGTTACAGTGACAGGTGTGTAGTGAACTGGCCATGATGGTGGCAACTGTTCCATTTACAAATACTGCACTGAAAGAATGGCTAGCGCTTACCTCTGTATGAGTGCAAATTTCATTGACTTTATTAACACAGTCATTTCTCACATTGCACGTGGCAGGAAGTAATATGTTGCTTAACTCTTCCTGGAACATGTACTCTGAAATTTTACAATCAAATATCTCTGTAACAGACACTGGCTCTCTCATAGAGTCTGCCCCTGGTGTTTGATGAGCATCTCTGTAATACTACTGGTGATAAAACAAACGACTCTTCTTTAGACATTCGCTTTCTTCTCTACTGATATGATCGAGTGCTGGCCTCAGAGTAACAAGTAGGACACAAGAATTGGCTGACTGAGGTTTTGTAAAGCACCTTTTCCAGTGGCGTGTTACATTTCCTTAGGATTCTCCCAATGAATCTGTCTGATATCTGCTTTTCATACAACTAGTTTTATGAGATCATTCTACTTATATCGGTCCAGCCACATGATCCTAGACATTTTATAGCTGTTACTTAATCTATTGATTTATTGCCAACTGGCAAAACCACCTCACCTCCCTCCACAAACCAAGGCTTAGATGTTGTGTGTGTGTGTGTGTGTGTGTGTGTGTGTGGAGTGTGAACACCTGCACCTGATTTTAGTAGACCTCAAGATCTCTAAGAGTAGTTTCAGTATGGGGAACGATGCTCTGAGCAGCTTGGACACACATTCCAAGCCAAGCAAATTGTAACTGAGAAACTCCTGAGTGCCTCTCAGAAGACCAATTCTCGTCCAAGTCACAGGAGGAGGGCGACGCAACAAATTAGGGAATGGCCCACTGGGGTGAAGTACAGTGTGTACTTCAAGTGCCCCAGGACCAGTGTGGTAGCTGTGAAGGCTCTGTAGGAACTCTGAAAAGTGGTGGCTAATGGGACTCTAGTGAAGCTGTGACAGGCCTATGTAGCAAAAAGTGGATCAGCAACCAAAGGTACCGAGCGAGGTGGTGCAGTGGTTAACATACTGGACTTGCATGCGGGAGGATGATGGTTCAATCCTGCATCTGGCCATCCTCAATTAGTTTTCCGTGATTTCCCTAAATCACTCCGGGCAAATGCCGGTTCCTTTCAAAGGGCATGGCCGACTTCCTTCCCCATCCTTCTCTAATACGATGAGACTGATGACCTCCCCCCCAAATCAAAGACAACTAGCCTCAATAAGAATGGACATACAAGACAACAACCTGGCAAGGCAAACAAAGTACAAATTGCAACTTGGAACACTGACAGGAAAGATAGAGGAAATAATGGATATGATGGGCAGGAGAAATATACAGGGCTATTACAAATGATTGAAGCGATTTCATAAATTCGCTGTAGCTCCATTCATTGACATACGTCACAACACACTACAGATATGTAAAAAGACTCATAAAGTTTTGTTCGGCTGAAGCCGCACTTCAGGTTTCTGCCGCCAGAGCGCTCGAGAGCACAGTGAGACAAAATGGCGACAGGAGCCGAGAAAGCGTATGTCGTGCTTGAAGTGCACTCACATCAGTCAGTCATAACAGTGCAACGACACTTCAGGACGAAGTTCAACAAAGATCCACCAACTGCTAACTCCATTCGGCGATGGTATGCGCAGTTTAAAGCTTCTGGATGCCTCTGTAAGGGGAAATCAACGGGTCGGCCTGCAGTGAGTGAAGAAACGGTTGAACGCGTGCGGGCAAGTTTCACGCGTAGCCCGCAGAAGTCGATGAAAAAAGCAAGCAGGGAGCTAAACGTACCACAGCCGAAGGTTTGGAAAATCTTACGGAAAAGGCTAAAGCAGAAGCCTTACCGTTTACAATTGCTACAAGCCCTGACACCCGATGACAAAGTCAAACGCTTTGAATTTTCGGCGCGGTTGCAACAGCTCATGGAAGAGGATGCGTTCAGTGCGAAACTTGTTTTCAGTGATAAAGCAACATTTTTTCTTAATGGTGAAGTGAACAGACACAATGTGCGAATCTGGGTGGTACAGAATCCTCACGCATTCGTGCAGCAAATTCGTAATTCACCAAAAGTTAACGTGTTTTGTGCAATCTCACGGTTTAAAGTTTACGGCCCCTTTTTCTTCTGCGAAAAAAACGTTACAGGACATGTGTATCTGGACATGCTGGAAAATTGGCTCATGCCACAACTGGAGACCGACAGCGCCGACTTCATCTTTCAACAGGATGGTGCTGCACCGCACTTCCATCATGATGTTCGGCATTTCTTAAACAGGAGATTGGAAAACAGATGGATCGGTCGTGGTGGAGATCATGATCAGCAATTCATGTCACGGTCTCCATGCTCTCCCGACTTAACCCCATGCGATTTCTTTCTGTGGGGTTATGTGAAAGATTCAGTGTTTAAACCTCCTCTACCAAGAAACATGCCAGAACTGCAAGCTCGCATCAACGATGCTTTCGAACTCATTGATGGGGACATGCTGCACCGAGTGTGGGAGGAACTCTATTATCGGCTTGATGTCTGCCGAAACACTAAAGGGGCACATATCGAACTTTTGTGAATGCCTAAAAAACTTTTTGAGTTTTTGTATGTGTGTGCAAAGCATTGTGAAAATATCTCAAATAATAAAGTTATTGTAGAGCTGTGAAATCGCTTCAATCATTTGTAATAACCCTGTAGATATTTTATGTATGGGAGAGACACGATGGAAGGAGAAGGCAATATAGAGCTGAGGAAAGGTTACACAGGTTGTGTTGGAGTGGAAATGAAGAAGGATAACAACAGGCAGTGGGAGTTGTTGTGAGGGATGTCTAAAAGGAAGAGGTACGGAGGAGCAACAACAGGATAATGAAGGAGTAAAGAGGTGGTTCAAGTGTATGCCCCTCAAGTGGGCTGTACATCTCAAGAGAAGCAGGCCTTCAAGTAACAACTACAAAAGCAGTTGGACCGACAAAGGATAATAGTCATGGCAGATTTGAATACGCATGTAGGGAATGAAAGACAAGGGTATGAAAATGTACTTGGTTCAGACAGATGGGGAAGTAGAAATGAAGAAGGAAAGAGATTGCTGGAATTCTGGAAGAGAAATGGTTTAGTGATACGTAACTCGTGGTTTTGGAAAAAAGGGAGCCATAAAGTAACATGGTACAGCAGGAATGTAGCACAGAAATCTTTGGTGGATTAGATGCTCCATGACTGGGAAATTAAGAAGACAGTAACAGATATAAAGGTATTACCATTTGAGGCTCTGGATGGTGACCGCTGGCTACTGGTAATGAGTATGAGAATCATTAAGGAATGGAAGAAGACAGAGAACCAGGAAAGGAGAATCAGAGTATGGAAATTGAAGGAAAAGGAAGTAAATGAAGAATACCAGGAGATTATAAGGGAAAGGGTACCAAAGAATTAACCAAAAACAGGAGAAAAGGACTGGGGGCGATTTAAAAGTGCTGTGGTAGATGTTGCAGTAGCTGTATGAAGAAGGACAAGTGGCAGAAAAAGGTGGAAGGTGACACTTTGATGCAATGAAAGAGTCAAGGATATAGTGGGGAGGAAAAACAAGGCCTTCAGACTGTGGTTCCGAGAAAGGACTGAATCAGCAAGAAAGGAGTATTTTTAAAAAAAGGGGGGAGGGGCAAATAAGACAATCGCTGAGGAGAGAAGAAATTGAATGGAAGAATGGACAAATATGATAGAGGAAAATAGTAGAGGAAGTAAGAAATTACTATATGGAGCGAACAAAAGTAAGAGTAGGGGTTTGAGAGAGGATACAACAATGATGGATAAATGTGGTTCATAACAAAGAGTCACTGAAGATAATGTGGAAGGAGTACTTTGAGCATTTGCTAAATTTGAATGGACTTGAATGAGGATAATAGACTGAAGGACGTAGAATTAAAGTACTGGGGTGGGAGGAAGAACCTGAGATGGAAAGAAAGGAAATGGCACTGGACAAGATGAAAGGTGGAAAGGTACCAAGCATGGGTGAAGTAAGGGTCAAAATGGTGAAGGTAGCAGGGGAGCTTGGGAAATAGTGGCTGTACGGCACGATGAGGCTAGCGGAGAATGAGAAGGAGACTCCAGAAGATTGGAAGAGGGCACTAATTGTCCCTACATTCAAGAATGGGAGTAGGGAGGACTGTAGAAACCACAGGAGTTGCACACTAATACCATGCTGTACCACAGTATACGAAAAGATCCCAGAGAGCAGAATCCAAATAAGGATTGAGAACAAATGGAGAGACGAACAGTGTGGCTTCAGACCTGGAAGGTCAACTGTTGACCTCAGATTCGCAGTGAGGCAGCTGCACGACCACCTCTACGAATTTGGAGAAGACCCGGTGGCGCCCTTTATCGATACAAAAATGGCATTTGATAGCGTGTGTAGGAGTAAGATCTGGGATACACTAGAAAAGAAGGGAGTGGAAAAAGAGACAATAAGCAGAGTGGAGGAAGGAAGTTTACTGTAGACACCTGAGTTGTGTGAAAGTGGGAAATGACTGGACAGATTGGTTCCAGCAAACAAGTGTTGTGAAACAGGGAACTGCACTGTAACCTTTCCTCTCCATAGTGGTTTTGGATGAGATAATGACTAAATTTGCAGAAAAATCTGGAGAAGACAAGCTGACAGCAACAGTGTGCACAAATGACTTGATGGTCTGGGGAAACAGGGAGGAGGAGATCCAGAAAAGCTAGATGCTTGGGAAGAAACCGTGAGGCAGTACGAATTGAAATTTAATGTCAACAAATGTGAGATCCTGGTTACAACTAGAAAGAAAGGCAGACCAACTAGCAGAATAAGGATCGGATACGAACAACTGAAGATGGTGGGAAGTATCAAGTACTCGGGAAGTGCGATGAATGAAAGTGGAAGAGATAAGAAAGATATTAGTGAATGTGGCAGAGAGGCAAAAGCATTCCTGCAAACTCTTCCTACAAACTCCCACAAATACATCCTGCAAAAAAAGCAAAGAAGTAATGTATAAGTTACTACATCCCAGTGCTGAGCTATGCACTGAAACACAGGTAGTGAAGAAAAGAGATGTAAGTAGATTACAGGCATGACCTCTGAAGTAGTGTAGGAGTAACAAGGAGAGAGAGGATGAGGAATGAAAGGGTCAGAAAAATAGTGAAAGAAGAACCCTTTAGAGTAGGACAGAAACTTCAAGGCTAAGATGGTATGGACACTTAAAGAGAATGGGAAACAAGGTGATTCCCAAGAAGGTACATGAAATGAACAGGCAAAGGAAATGATCAAGAGAAAGACCAAGGTGTTGAGCAGTGGGTTGGAAAAAGAGGCGAGGACTGGACCAATGTGAACATGTATAGAAGGTGGGAAATCACAACTAGACGGAGAAACTTATGTTCAGACAGACTGGAAACTGTTCAACATGATTATGATGAAACTCTTGAGTGTGGATTACATTCATATGTAAATATGGCTACCAGCTCTCTCTCTCTCTCTCTCTCTCTCTCTCTCTCTCTCTCTCTCCCCCTTCCAAACACAAACAGATCTGCCAGAAGAAAGAGCCACTGGCTCCAAAAATGAAACCTTTTTGTGTGTGTGCAGCTTGGAGAGTAGATTTTTTTTATCTATCCTTTCACATTACCCTCTACCTTTTAGATGTTACATAAATAGATACTCTTCTATGAAATAGAAGGTAGCCTCAAGGAGAAACTTCTTCAGTTTGTTTTCAAATTTAAGTTTGCTGTCAGTCATACATTTTGTATCACTGGCTAGGTGATCAAAATTTTTGAGCTGAAGTCAACCTTAATGTGAAATAATTAGTGTCACTTTTTTCTTCTGTTAACAGCAAACAGAAATTAAGTGAAGGGCATGTAATGATCTGGGGCTGCTTTTCCTGAATGGCTCACACCACCAGCTTTGCTCTGTGAGAAGATAAATGCGGGTATAATGAAAATATTTGAGGCAAAAAGATGTTTATTTATGTAAAAATTTTCTGTCTCAGTCACAAAGTATTTCCATTAACATGCAACTGATTTCAGTGTCTCATACCATCATCAGATATAAAATTCTCGGCTACGAGTACAATGAGGTGATAACTGATGGCATAGCGACATGCACACGTTCAGATGGTGGTAGTATTGCGAACGCAAGGAATAGAAGGAGAGTGCATTGGTGGAGCTGTCATTGGCACTCAGGTGGCTCATGTAAAACGATTTCCAATGTGATTCTGGCCACACAGTGGGAGCTAAGAGACTTTGAAAGTGGGGTGGTAGTTGGAGTTAGACGCATGGGATATTCCATTTCAGAAATCATTAGGGAAGTTAGTATTTCGAGATTCACACCGTCAAGAGTGTGGCGAGAACATCAGATTTCAGGTATTACCTCTCACCACACACAACACAGTGGTCAACAGCCTTCACTTAACAACTGAGAGCAGCAGTATTTGCACAGAGTTGTCAGTGCTAACAGACAAGCAACACTGTGTAACATAACCACGAAAATCAATGTAGGACACATGATGAATGTTGACAGTGAGCAAAATCTGGCATTAACGGGCTGTGGCAACAGATGAGTGATGCGAGTGCCCTCGCTAACAGCACGACATCGCCTGCAGCGCCTGTCCTGGGCTTGTGGGCACATCAGTTGGACCCTCAATGACTGGAAAACTGTGGCCTGGTCAGATGTGTCTCAAATTCAGTTCGGTAAGGGATCACAGTAGATTTCGAGTGTGGCACAGGCCCCATGAAGCCACGGACCCGAGTTGTCGACAAAGGCACTGTGCACGTTGGTGATAGCTCCGTAACGGTATGGGCTGTGTTTACATGGAACGGTCTGAGTCCTCTGGTCCAACTGAACCGATCACTGACTGGCATTAGTTACGTTCGGCTATTTGGAGACCATTTGCAGCCATTCGTCGACTTCGTGTTACAGATGACAGCGCGCCATGTAACCGAGCCACAATTATTTGCACAGAACGTTCTGGACAGTACGAGCAAACAATACGGCCTCCTTAATCGTCTGACACGAATCTCACCAAACATTCGTGGAACTAATTGAGAGGTCATTTTGTGCATAAAATCCTGCACAATTATGAACGGCAGCATGGCGGCGTGGTTCAATATTTCTGCAGGGGACTTACAATGACTAGTTGGATCCTCGCTGCGTCAAGTTGCTGTGCTATGTCGGGCAAAAGGTGGTCTGACATGATATTAGGAGCTATTGTGCAATTTTATATCTGACAATGGTGCATACAGCATTGAAACCAGTCATATGTTAATAAAACTAATTTGCAATTGATACACATTATTTTTACGTTACTAAGAGGACTTCAATCATTACAACCCAATGTCACATTCTAATAACATGTTTGCCACAGTGCACCAAGAATTCAATGTTCAGACTAAAATGACACTCATAATCAGGAAACCCACACCCTAGAATATGCCACTCAGTCCAACTACATTTGTACTATGCATGATTACTGCTATAGGTAACTTTCAAAACAGAAAAAACTATTTTATTCTCTTTTTTTCCATTCACTAAACAAAATCTTATTTCTGCGGAAATTGAGCTTATGAAAATAGGATTTTCAGAATACAAAAGCATGCTAGTGAATTATGCCTGGTGCTAGTTCTAGAACATCCTGCACTTGACTAATGAGAATAGGATTTTTGGAATGCAGAAGTGTGTTAGTTGAATTTTGTCCAGTGCTAGTTCTAGAACATCCTTCACAGACATCTTCATACACATTTGGTAGTTTGAAAACTGTTTCACAATACATATATCTGTTTATGTCCATTGTCAATACCAATGCTTCTCTATTCTGAAAAGAAGTGCAAAGCAGAAATATAATACTAGCATTAAAAACTTGAAGGGCTTAACACCAGTACAGAAAGAAGTCAGATACATGGACACTTATGTATTTTGACTTGACAACCTTTTAGATAATGATGAAGGTCTTCTACATAACATGCAATGTTAAGATTGAACTAAATAACTTTTTGTTGGGCAACTCCTTTAACTCCATTGCAGACTGACTTAAGAGAAAGTCTTGTGATAAATGTTTTAGGTTATTTTATCGTTAATATTAGCAGTGTATCAGAATTATATTGCACAGTGTTAACACAAAGTACATTAACCGCCATTTCACTGCCACTAATGGGAGGATATTTGCCCAGTTCCCATTCTTCACGTGCTTGCTGTTGTCGAATGTCCTAAAACATGTACCAGAAGAACTAGCCAGTTTTCAGAGTAGTGTATGTGCTCTATTGAAGAAAGTTGCGGCTGTTAATAATATCTACTGTATGTTTTGTAGTTTTTAAAAATTTAACTAACTTGAACTTTTTTTAAATAATGCTGGGTAAACCTGTCTCTTTTATAAGATTAACCACTTATAATTTGGGTAGTTCGAAAGTATATTACTCAGGACCCTTGAAATTTCAGTGGCATATGTTATATTCTCAAGAAAAATAATGGCTTATTTTATATTTTCAAGAAAAATAATTAGACTACTATTTGTCACAAAAACAAAAAATAACAAAGGAGCAAAAAAACAATTAATTTTATTTTCTCAAACGATAGCCCATGCTTTGTTGATTGTTTTGCAAAACAATTTTTAGGGATTGTCTCTTTTTAAATGAAGTCACTGTTCCTTATACCAATGAAAATTTTGTCCACGTCTTTCTGTATCTCCTCATGACTGTCAAACGATAATACTGCCCTGTAGACAACCGCAGCAGCAGCATTAGTAAATAATCTTATAATGCTGCTATTCCTATCTAATAAATCATTTAATGGTTTCCCACTAGATAATGGTCGAAGAATTATCATCTCTAAAATCTGGAATGTAGGACTCATTTATCTTCACCTTGCCGATCCGTTCTTCCTTTTCGGCTTCCAACTTGGCGATGCGCAGCTTCTGCAACGTCTGCCGCCCCTCGGCCCGGAGGTCCATCTTCATCCTCTCAGCCTCTATAGCTTCCAGCTGCGCCATAGTCTGGAGGGCGCTAACCTCCTTCAGCCTGCGCTGTTCCTGCAGGTGCTTCGTTGCAAAACTCTGGAATGTCAGAGTTTATGAACATTTAAATTATAATTAAAGTAAGAATCTGAATAACTGAGATAGCATAAAGAAACTAATCAGAACAACAGCCTTAACAGAATTAGATTAGGATATCAAAAGACTTGGATCAAATCCAAATGTCTCTCCCTCACAGGTGACCTAGTAGACACAGTAGTCTCGATATTTCACGTCTCATAATTTCCCATAAATCTGAGCCTCATAAAAAATAAAAAAAGAAACAAGAAAAAAATAGACTGTATAGTGTATCAATCCTAGATCCGTTTCCTCCACTCGCTCGTAGCACAACCCCTGTCGAACCAATCACTCCTTTTGGTTTTGTCGGTGCCAGTGGCCTCATGCACATGCTTCTCCTGGTTTTTGATACTTTAGACAAGCAAAGCTTTTGCTGAAAGTGCTGTTTTGGGTTTCTCATTGTTGGCACAGCACAGTATTGTTTCATTTTCTTTATTGATTGTTTCTGTTTGTATGCCTATAAATAAGTGATGTAACAATGGAGAGGAAATTTGTGACTTTAAAAATGTTTAGTTACAAGCACTGAGATGAGGGAGGGGGAAAAAATTGCTCTTGAATATAGTTTCAGCAAACTTACTATTGGTGACTCGTGAAGAAACCGGCTTAAATTGCAACAGTTTTCCATAAAGAAATGATATGAAGGATCTTCTAACTGAAAGGCTATAAAGAAGTCAGAGTTTGAAAAAAAAAAAAAGTGAGGCACTGTTGATGTGGTTAATTCTTTTCATTATTGTTTTATTTCTTTTCCCCACACAAGTTTTGATAGTCCGAATTTTCAACGGCTCGAGGTGGTCTTGATCCTGTTCACCTTGAACTATCGAGACTACGTCGAATAAAGTACTCGAGCTTTCGATAACTGTCTCCACCATTGTCATCGAGAGTTAAAATCACTGACTGCCTGGGCTGCGCAGTGTTCTGCTTATAAAGACACAAAAGCAACATCTGGAATCTTGCAGACAGTGCACTAGAGGCAAGCTGGGCAGCTTGTAGCATCTCCGTTGCACTACAAGACCGAATAACATCACCCTGATGCCAGGGACTGCTGCCACGTTCAAAACGGCCACACTCACTTCTCCACAAGCATCAGTCCTCTGTCTTTCTTTGTGTCTGATGTCTAAAGCCTGCCCCGCCCCTACCAAGGGTGTACACCTGATCGCTGTTAAAATTGTTGCTGTTTATTTTAATTGTAGACTCTTCCTTTACAGGAGAAGCCCAATATGATAATGACTGTGGCAAAACTTTCATCTTTTCTACATGTAATTCATGGCTGGTTTCTAGATAATGTTCAGCCATAGCCAACGTTTAAAGTTCCTTTTGTTTAATATGTTGAGAATGCCCTGCACAACACTCAGCAACAGTGAGAATAGTTTTCTTATATAAACACAACGACTAGCAGGGTAATACGCATGCTGAAGAGACAGAGGCTGAGAACTGTGTTTTGACCTCCCAGATAAGAGATACGATACACTCCATTAAAGACAACACATGTCTTTGAGTTCCTGGTGTGTATGGTGTCCCCTGTGAATATGGCAGTATTTACATAGCAGAGGTTGAAAATACCACTTCAGTTGTAAATTTCTTTATTTTCACATGACTGATAGAAGCCCATCTTCAGGTGTCATAGCTGTGCTGTGGTCCCCGAGCGCCGCATGTACCAGGCGCAATGAGCTGCCTGTGAGCATGTGAAAATTAAGAAATTTACAACTGAAGCGGTGTTTTCAACCTCTGCTATAATGCTCAGTTGCGGATGTTCTTCCAACAGGATTGTTTGTAGTATTTACATAGTACTAACAATTTGCACTGTTCTTCATCATTGTACAGAGCATTCACAACACATTAGACAAAGGTAACTTGACCATTGTCTACAAAATTGGAATAAAATACTACGAGAAAACACAAAAGTTTCGACTCAAATATCATTGTATTGGGATTTTGCTATACAAGCAGGATACAAAATTAGAATAAACAGCATCAATTTTACGAGAGGCCAGTGACACACACTTAGTAGCGCACGAGGACTGGCTTTGGATATCGAATGCGAGCAAAAACAGAGGCCCGACACTTGTAGGGAGGTGGAAGCGGCAGTTTCAAATGCAGCACCGGCCCCTCACGCTACATAATGTGATTCGGTCCTGTGGTGGGACACAGCTGATACGAGCTGCCCTGCTTGCTTCCATACACGTGTCACTTTGGCCCTCTCTGGAAGATTCTAGATGCTGCCTTTGTACCTATATCAGAGCACCACACAGCCCTGGCAGTCAGTGATTTTAGCTTGTGATGATGATGGCGAAGGCTCGAGTATTTGATTTGGAGTGACACAGATTATAAGCCGAGAAGATTTTATTGAAGCACGCTAGCACGAAAGACGCCGAAGACACGTGCTGAAGAATGCTTCATCCACAGCTTGTCATAATGCTCAAAAAGTGACAAGATCTTCACGCTACGCGTAAGGAATATTGTCACTAATGTGCCTGATGTCATTCTGAGCTGTATAATTAAGGTTACAGTCCAAACTGTTACCTGAACCTCCTACTATTATTACATCATCACCGTTCCGATAATCCTTCCCTAAACAGCCTAAATCACAGATAACACCACTGAGCCCTGTGCTTCACTTAAAAATTCTAGTTACCTGTTAATCTCTTCCCACAGAGCTTTGTACCAGTTCTGATATTCTCCTCCTGTGATTACTACCCAGGAATAAGACTGTCTTGATTTTCTTAAAACTTCCTAGATTTAGCTTGTATCTTCTGTCATGTACCATCAGACTGCTGAATTTCTTAAAATTGTCTGATTGCTTGTGTCCGCTGCCTCTAGACCTTTGAAGTATTAAGCAACAAAACTCTGTGGGAAGAGATTAACGGGTAACTAGACTTTTTAAGTGAAGCACAGGGCTCACTGGTGTTATCTGTGATTTAGGCTGTTTAGGGAAGGATTATGGGAAAGGTGATGATGTAATAATAGTAGGAGGTGCAGGTAACAGTTTGAATAAAAATTCACAAAATGTGCAGAATGATCACACACACATATCATCTTTAATGATCAATATTGCAAACTTCAGGCTGCAAATCTGCTTACTCTTCTTGAGCTACTACCAAATTTGAACACAATTTTTTCCCCATTATTGTGAAGTCGTAGTGGCAATCACAGTATCTCCAAAAAATCGCCAGTGTCATACCCTATCTTCATTACACTCTGCCAGCTATCAGATACTTCCACCTACAAAACTTGCCACAGCAACCCGGATTCAGAAATCCAGCAGGAGTCCAGTCGATACTCAAATCCCAGAGCCTCTCCCCCGAGTCCATCTCTCTACTCACCCCTACTACTCCCCGCAATCTTACCTTCTACATGTTTCCTAAAGTCCATGAACCTAACCACCCAGGATGCCCCATTGTGGCCGGTTACTGTGTTCCTACTGAGAGAATCTCTGCTCTTGTAGACCAACACCTTCAACCTGTCAACCAGAATGTCCCCTCCTATATAAAAGATGCCAACCATTTCCTCCACCGACTCTCCACAGTTCCTGTCCCTTTACCACATGGTGCCCTGCTCGTCACTAATGATACCACCTCCCTTTACGCTAAAATTCTTAATGCCCACGGCCTTACCACTATTGAACACTACCTTTCCCAACGTCTTGATGGATTCCAAGCCAACAACCTCCTTCCTAGTCGGCATGACCAACTGTATCCTCACCCACAATTACTTTTCCATTGATGGCATTACCTACAAACAAATCCAGGGTACAGCTATGGGCATCTGCATGGCACCATCCTATGCCAACCTATTCATGGGCCATCTAGAGGAATCCTTCCTAAAAACCCAGAATCCTAAACCCCTCACCTGGTTCAGATTCATTGATGACATCTTTGTGATCTGGATCAAGGGTGAGGACACCCTATCCACATTCCTCCAGAACTTCATCAACTTCTCTCCCATTTGCTTCACCTGGTCCTACTCAACCCAACAAGCCACCTTCCTAAATGTTGACCTCCACCTCAAAGGTGGCTACATCAGTACCTCTGTCCATATCAAACCTACTAACCACCACCAACACCTCCACTTTGACAGCTGCCACTCATTCAATACCGAGAAGTCCCTTCCGTACAGCCCCGTCACCCGTGGTTGTCGCATCTGCAGTGACGAGCGGTCCGTCTTGAAATACACTGAAGGTCTGATGCCTTCACAGACCGTAAGTATCCTCCCAACCTTGTTCAAAAATGAATCTCCCATCTTTTCAGTCTCCCACCACCTCCCAAGTCTCACCGTACAGCCACAGAGGAGCATTCCCTTTGTAACTCAGTACCACACAGGACTGGGGCAACTGAATTACATTCTCCACCAGAGTTTTGACTACCTTTTGTCAAGCCCTGAAATGAGAAATGTCATGTCCACTATCCTTGCCACCCCTCCCACAGTGCTATTCCACTATCCTTTCCACCCCTCCCACAGTGCTATTCCACCATCCACAGAAACCTTCACAATATATTTGTCCATCCTCACACAACCCCTGCTCCCAATCCCTTATCTCATGCCTCATACCCCTGTAATAGATCTAGATGCAAGATCTGTCCCATACATCCTCCCACCAGCACCACCTATTCCAGTCCGGTCACAAACATAACCTATCCCATCAAAGGCAGGGTTACCTGTGAAATCAGTCATGTGATCTACAAGTTAAGCTGCAACCACTGTGTTGCATTCTGTGTGGGCACAACAACCAACAAGCTGTTTGTCAGCATGAATGGCCATTGACAAACTGTGGCCAAGACGCAAACGGACCACCCTGTAGCTGAACACACTGCCAAACATGATATCCTTCATTTCAATGACTGCTCCACAGCCAGTGCCATATAGACCCTCCCTACCAACACCAGCTTTTCTGAGCTGTGCGAATGGGAACTCTCCCTGCAATATAGCCTACGTTCCCATAACACTCCTGGCCTCAACCTTTGTTAGCCATTTTTCTCACTCATCCAGCCCCTTCCCTGTTCCAATTCCAGCACTACACAGCCGCCATTCCACCATTACACTCAGTCTTTTTATTTCTCTCCTTTTCCACTCCCCCCCCCTCCCCTCCCCAACCTGTCCCCTGCCCTCCGTCTAACTTGCAACACTTCACTGTCTGCCACCTCCACCATACTATCCCTGCCGCAGCCTCCTCCTTACCCCCACCCAGTCACCACTCTCATCAAACACTGGTGGTGCTGCTCGCAGTGTGTGTTCAATTGCCTGAGACTGCAGGTATGTGCGTGAGTTGCATTTGCGTGTGTGTGTGTGTGTGTGTGTGTGTGTGTGTGTGTGTGTGTGTGTGTGTGTGTGTGTGTGTGTGTGTGTGTGTGTGTGTGTGTACGTCTATTGTTGACAAAGACCTCGATGGCCGAAATCTTTATTTGTGACAGTATTTTTGTTGTGCCTATCTGCGATTCAGCATCTCCACTATATGGTAAGCAGCATTCCTTTTCATAATATCATTATACTCTATACTGTCACATTAATGCGACCACTGGTCAAAAGCCTGAATAACCACCTTTTGCAGGGCGAGACATGCAGGCAGCAGGTCAATGAGGTTCAGGAAGGTACCGACTCCAGTGCTACAACCAGCTGTGTTAGGTTTGTCCGTTGAGATTCTACGGCACGAACAACCTGATCGAGGTGGTCCCACAGATTCTCTATTGGGTTTAAACCCGAGGAGTTCGGTGGCCACGGGAGTATGGTAAACTCACCCTGGGGCTCTCTGAACCACGCACGTGCACTGCAAGCTTTTCAACTCACTTCACTGTAGTGCTGGTAGATGCCATCGAGCTGAGGAAAAACAAACTGCACGCAGGGGCGGACACAGTCCCCGATGATAGATGCATACTTGTATAGATTCACTATGCCTTCCAGAATGACAAGATCACCCATGGAATGACATGAAAACATTCCCCAAGTATAATGCTACTTAAACGGTTGCAGGTGTTTGCTATCAGACATTTCATGCCATAAATGCCAGTGGTCATCTGTCCGATATAGCATGAAATGATTTATCTGAAAAGGCCACCTGTTGCCACTCAGTGGGCGTCCAATTGTGGTGTAGGCAAGCAAATTCAGCAACGTTCGTGGAAAAGTCATTGAGGAGATACTGTCGGTAGCCCCTCGGTTCATCTATGTGGTCATTTGCCCAACAGCTGCACGTCTATTTTCCCGTAAACATCTGTGCAGCTGACTTTCATCCTTGTCATCTATGGCCAACAGTGCGTCAGTGTTGCCTCAGCATCAGTTTTGAATAGTGCCATTTTGCGATGCATGGCGTCATGCAAACAGTTTCCAAACTTAGGTGTTTTGGAAATGTTTCACCCTTGGCTCAAACGTCAACGATCGTGCCCTTTCAGACGTCAGATAAATCGCTCCACTTCTGCACTATGACAATGATTGCACTGTCTTGAGCATGAATTTGACATGCTTTATACAGGGTGGTCCATTGATAGCAACTGGGCCAAATATCACGGGAAATAAGTGTCAAACAAAAAAAATTACAAAGAACGAAACTTGTCTAGCTTGAAGGCGAAAACCAGATGGCGCTATGGTTGGCCCGCTAGATGGCGCTGCCATGGGTCTAACAGATATCAACTGCGTTTTTTTAAATAGGAACCCCCATTTTCTATTACATATTCGTGTAGTACGTAAAGAAATATGAATGTTTTAGTTGGGCCACTTTTTTCGACTTGTGATAGACGGCGCTGTAATAGTCACAAACGTGCAAGTACGTGGTACCACATAACATTCCACCAGTGCGGACGGTATTTGCTTCGGGATACATTACTCATGTTAAAATGGACTGATTACCAACTGCGGGAAAGGTCAATATCGTGTTGATGTATGGCTATCCAAGTGTCCAGACTGTTCGTCAGATAGTTATGTTATTTAAGGAAACAGGAAGCGTTCAGCCACATGTGAAACGTCAGCCATGACCTGCAACAAATGATGATGCCCAAGTAGGTGTTTTCGCTGCTGTCGCGGCTAATCAGCACATCAGTAGCAGACAAATTGCGCGAGAAATGCATTTGGCATTATTGCCAAATGCACTGACGTTGACGGACATCATTTTGAGCATTTATTGCATTAATGTGGTACTTACAGGTAATCACGCTGCAACAGTACGCGTTCTCAGAAATGAGAAGTTCACAAGGGTACATGTACACTCCTGGAAATGGAAAAAAGAACACATTGACACCGGTTTGTCAGACCCACCATACTTGCTCCGGACACTGCGAGAGGGCTGTACAAGCAATGATCACACGCACGGCACAGCGGACACACCAGGAACCGCGGTGTTGGCCGTCGAATGGCGCTAGCTGCGCAGCATTTGTGCACCGCCGCCGTCAGTGTCAGCCAGTTTGCCGTGGCATACGGAGCTCCATCGCAGTCTTTAACACTGGTAGCATGCCGCGACAGCGTGGACGTGAACCGTATGTGCAGTTGACGGACTTTGAGCGAGGGCGTATAGTGGGCATGCGGGAGGCCGGGTGGACGTACCGCCGAATTGCTCAACACGTGGGGCGTGAGGTCTCCACAGTACATCGATGTTGTCGCCAGTGGTCGGCGGAAGGTGCACGTGCCTGTCGACCTGGGACCGGACCGCAGCGACGCACGGATGCACGCCAAGACCGTAGGATCCTACGCAGTGCCGTAGGGGACCGCACCGCCACTTCCCAGCAAATTAGGGACACTGTTGCTCCTGGGGTATCGGCGAGGACCATTCGCAACCGTCTCCATGAAGCTGGGCTACGGTCCCACACACCGTTAGGCCGTCTTCCGCTCACGACCCAACATCGTGCAGCCCGCCTCCAGTAGTGTCGCGACAGGCGTGAATGGAGGGACGAATGGAGACGTGTCGTCTTCAGCGATGAGAGTCGCTTCTGCCTTGGTGCCAATGATGGTCGTATGCGTGTTTGGCGCCGTGCAGGCGAGCGCCACAATCAGGACTGCATACGACCGAGGCACACAGGGCCAACACCCAGCATCATGGTGTGAGGAGCGATCTCCTACACTGGCCGTACACCACTGGTGATCGTCGAGGGGACACTGAATAGTGCACGGTACATCCAAACCGTCATCGAACCCATCGTTCTACCATTCCTAGACCGGCAAGGGAACTTGCTGTTCCAACAGGACAATGCACGTCCGCATGTATCCCGTGCCACCCAACGTGCTCTAGAAGGTGTAACTCAACTACCCTGGCCAGCAAGATCTCCGGATCTGTCCCCCATTGAGCATGTTTGGGACTGGATGAAGCGTCGTCTCACGCGGTCTGCACGTCCAGCACGAACGCTGGTCCAACTGAGGCGCCAGGTGGAAATGGCATGGCAAGCCGTTCCACAGGACTACATCCAGCATCTCTACGATCGTCTCCTTGGGAGAATAGCAGCCTGCATTGCTGCGAAAGGTGGATATACACTGTACTAGTGCCGACATTGTGCATGCTCTGTTGCCTGTGTCTATGTGCCTGTGGTTCTGTCAGTGTGATCATGTGATGTATCTGACCCCAGGAATGTGTCAATAAAGTTTCCCCTTCCTGGGACAATGAATTCACGGTGTTCTTATTTCAATTTCCAGGAGTGTATCACATCGGAACAACCGAAATAAAATGTTCAAACGTACCTAAGTTCTATATTTTAATTTAAAAAACCTACCTGTTACCAACTGTTCGCCTAAAATTGTGAGCCTATGTTTGTGACTATTACAGCGCCATCTATCACAAAGCGAAAAAAGTCATCCAACCAAAACATTCATATTTCTTTACGTACTACACGAATATGTAATAAAAATGGGGGTTCCTATTTTTAAAAAATGCAGTTGATATCTGTTTGACCTATGGCAGCGCCATCTAGTGAGCCAACCATAGCGCTATCTGGTTTCCCCCTTCAAGCTAGACTAGTTTCTTTCTTTGTAGTTTTTTCGTTTGACGCTTATTTCGGGAGATATTTGAAGCACTCTGTATACCCTCCCTTACTGCTAACCACTGCTAGTACTACCACCTGCCATCTGTAATTGTTTATTGTGCACTGACATCGAATATAGGAGATGGTCTCATTAATGTGACTGTACCGTGTAACATTACATCCAACGTGAAAACAATGCTGACATTGCACAAACTAAGTGCCATTTTTCCAGTCAATTCTGTGACAGTTTCCACGCTCGTCCATTTTGACAGTACCTCGGCAGGCACTTTTGTTAAATAAAAATGGCATACTACTACACTGTGTTACAAAATCAAAACAAGGCACATATCATACTTATGAAGAAAGTTGCATACAGTAAATATCAGATTGGTGATATTCTGGCAGCTACTGGATCAATATCACACTGTTGTTCAAAAAGTGGAATAGCTTTCTGACACAAAATTTATCTGGGGTAAGCCTACTTAAACAAATCCAAGGTTAAGACAATGCTCATTTTCTTTTTTTGACTCCTAAGGTGTGATTCATAGTGAATTTGTGCCCCAAGTACAAACTGTTAACTGCTATTTTCACACTCAAGTCCTCACAATGATGTGTGAAAGGGTGACATGCATCAGGAAAGATGTAACAAACAACTGTATTTTGCATCACAACAATGTTTCAACCACACTGACCTACTGTAGTAATTTCACACCAAAAACAGTGTGGCAATGCCGCCTCAGCTGCTATACAGCCCTGAATAGACACCACTGAACTCCTTTTTGTTTCTGAGGATAAAGAGATACTTGAAAGACCATCACAGGTTGAGGGAGAGGGTAAAAGAGACGCCAACACACTGTTTCAAGGAGCTTTCCTTTGTGTGCCTTCCGGGTAGTCTAAGCAGACTTGCAAAGCAGTGGCAGCAATGTATAGAGCTGAAGGAACATACTTTGAAGACTTTTAAGATCCTGTACATTAAAAGCAATGTATCTATTTTAAAAAATTGCTCTCAAAAACTTTTCGGACTGACGCAGTAGTCATGGGAGGGGAGTATCTGAACTAGTGCAGAACTCTCTGGGTAATGAACACTAGGTAACTAATATTTTTACACTACGCACAGAACTAAATGATATCAACTGAAATTTAGATTCTACATCTACATCTACATCTACATACATACTCCGCAATCCACCATATGGTGCGTGGCGGGAAGACTTGATAAAGAAGATGTTGTAGGGGTTATTGGGAGTGCTGCAAACAATTTGGACCAAAACCTTAAATACACAACAGAAGATAATGTCAGGTACATCATTGGGAATGCTCTACACATGGTTGCGTCAATCCTTGAGTGATATGATTAGCCCTGGATGAAGTGTTTTGTTGAATGTGTATAGTTTTTTCTAAGTCACTCACCAGATTAGCGTGATCACATGTGACGGATGCGTCACCCCTCACACAATCATATCACATACGGCGTGGTCTACACCTAAATGCTTCCCATAAGAGGATACTTGCATGACTCCACTTCTGGAAGCATTCAGCATAACCAGAATATTTTGTGTCCAATCCCTATGGTTTCCAATATTTTAATTAGGTGGTTTTTAGTGCAAATGTTTCCAAAAGACAGAGCTGCTAAATAATTACACACACAGGTGCAAAAATAAATTTAGAAACGAAAAACAGCAGTTTGGACAGCACAGACATTAACAATTACAATATATTTGGATTTTTCTACATAAACATAAGAAGCTTGTTCAGTAAGAAAAATGAGCTTCTCATGTCGCTACAGGACACTGAAAATCCTGAAGGTATTTCTACAGATGTGCTATGCACAACAAATCATCATTTGAAAGTCACAGAAACTGAGCTGATGTACGCAGATGGATACATATTGTCTTATTACTGCAGGCATTATATGAGGAAAAGGGGAGTGGCATTATACACAAAATGGGGCATTGAGTCCCAGGCCGTAGATGTCAGTGAATACTGCATTCAACAGCTATTCAAGTGCTGTACTTCAGTGACAGAACTGGAAACATACAGTTTATAGTACACAACAGGAAATGTTTAAAGCTTCATTAAGCAATCAGGAGTAGTCCTAATAAGATTTTGTACAAATAACTGGGAAGTGATCATATGTGGAGATTTCAATACACATTTAATCGTGGACAATTCCGATTGAGAGCACCACTGTTACTGATTTGCATTTTGGTTTGATCACCACATCAACATTTTCAATTAGAAAATAGGTGATATGTTTATCAGATCATGATGGCCAAATGGCAGTAATAAAGTATCCCCATCAATCAGGTTCAACTAAGACAGGAAAAGTAAAATTTCACATAATTATAAATGGTGTCTCAGTGATATTACGAGAAAATTTACACGGTGAAAAATGGGAAGAAGTTTATCAAGAACACACAAGCGGTGATAATTTTAATTATTTCCAAAAAAATATCCCTACAACATTATGAATCCATTTTTCAGTTAAAATTATGTATTGGACTGCTCTTGAAATCTTGGCTGTGAGTTGGTGAAGCCAATGAATGTGAAGGCAGAAAACACTGATTGTGGTAAAAATTGACCAGTAGTGAAGCCTAATGTTTACACCAATGCCGTATTGAAAAACGCAAGGGGGAGTGGGGTAGTCCAATACATAAGTTTTACCCACCTTCCTTTACAATAGGCCAGAGCCATTAACAGTGGAAGTTGAAAAACGGGGTGGTTAACATCTGGCATCAAAATATCTTGTATTAAGACAGAGAGAGCTTTATTTAACGCAAAATACCACCTCTAATAAAAACTTATAAATGCACTATAAACAGCACTACAAAATTCTTCATTATGTTATCAGAAAAGGCAAAAACCACTTACCACGTAAAAAAAAAAATTCAAAATCAAGACAAGGAAAATTTATGAATGGATAAAGCATTATTAGGCATGAAATGAATAAACTTGGCCAGGAAAATCGTACTGAACACCCACATGACAGTGCCAGTGAGAAAGATTATATGAAATTTAACCAGTAACTACTAAATTCAATGAATTCTTCGTAACGATAGCTGAAAACACAGGGATAAAAAATGGTCCTTTCAAAAGCAGATCTAAACCAGATGTACCCGCAATTCCAGTGCTGCAGTTTGGCAAGTGGGGTAGGTTGGAGTGGAGGTCGTGTTGATTATGATGTGTAAAGGCAGCTGGTTTGCCATCTAGAAATGCCGGAGGGCGAAGGGGTCACGTGCTCGGGCTAAACATGTGATACACAGGTGAATGAGTTGGTGGGGTACAGCACACACTGGAGGTGAATTGAGGATGTGAATTGGGAGAGGGTGGTAGGACAGAGGAAGAGAAAAATGTTGCGTAGAGGGTGGGGGGACAATGGGTTATCTGAGATTGAGACCAGGGCAAATATGGTGGTGAAGGATGTGTAGCAAGGATAGCTCCAACCTGTGTAGTTCAGAGAAGATGGTGGTGGAAGGAAGGATAGAGATGGAACCATTGAAATTGCATATGTTGTGCTCAGCTGCACCTTGTACCAGGGGTGGTCAACTTTGTTTTTGGCAACAGTCCAGCAATTGCCATACATCCTTGTGGACAGCTGGTTGCCAGACATACCAACGTAAAAGGCTGTGCACTCTTTGCGGCAGAGTTGGAGTATAACAAGGATGCTTTCAGTGATGGATGCTTTCAGAGCTGGAGGGATATGGTCTCCATGGCAAAGCACTGGGGATGGGCATAGAAATGAAATAGGATGTTGTGGAGGTTGGGTGGGCGATGGAAAGGTGTGGAAAGGATGTCCTTCATTTTCACGATGGTAGCTAATCAAAGCTCTGATGAAGGATGTGATTCAGTTCTCCCGGTCCAGGGTGATAAAGGGTGATGTGGAGGAGACTTCTTTGTAGCTGATTCTTGGGCATTGAGGAAGGATAAGGGGTGGGCTATGATTTGGGAGTAATGCCTGTCTGTGCAGTCCTTCATGTGACTTCCAGTATACTGGGCAAGGGAGTTCTTGCATCTGGGCATAGGTCGTCCAGAGGTGGCTAGGCTATATGAGAGGGATTTTTTGGTGTGGAAGGGATGGCAGCTGTCATAAATGTAGGTACTGTGGTGGATAGTGGGTTTAATGCGGACAGAGGTGCAGAAAATATCCCAAGAAAGTCTACTTTTGAAGTTTTAAGAACTGCCTTTAAAAGATGACTCTAGGAATATACTACAATTCCCTACAAATCACTCCTGTAGGGATCATGAGGACAAGGTTACATTATTTATAGCACACACAGGGACATTGAAACAGTCCTTCTTCCTGCACTCCATATATGAACGGAATAGGAAGAAACCATAATAACTGGTACAGTGGAATGTAACTTCTGCCAGACACTTCACAGTGGTTTGCAGAATATAGATGTACATGTATAATGTACGATGTCACCTGACACATCATCATTATGATACAGAACGAAGTGGAAATACGGAAGCATCCGATCCCGCCCGTCTCCTTTGACCCATGACGTCACAAATATGGCGGAAACAAAAACAAACACACACACTTTCCACAAGAAGCCTAATGACACTAACGGGACAAGTGCTGGAAATGGGGTGTTTTGGGTGGGGGGCAAACTAAACATAAACAAATTTAGATGCCTTGCGTAGCTACAACGTGTAAGTGAAGACAGCCATGCATGAATACCCACCCACCTCCCTAGGGGTCGTAACCCCTCAACCCATAGAAGATAAAGATGCTTCAGTAGCTGATTAGTGTTTTTTGTCTTTTTTAAAAAAAAAATCTCACAGGATAGAACAAACAGATCAGAAAGATAAATATAATAAACTAAAACAGAAATTGGAGGAAACAGATAATTAAAATAAGTAATAAGTGTTTTTAAATTTTAAAAAAAATCTCATGAGATAGAACGAACAGATCAGAAAAGTAAATAAAATAAGATAAAACAGAACTGGAGACAGCCACACTCAAACCAAACTCCACACTGTCATGACGTCACACACGACAACACCCTTACGTCACGGGTCAAAGCCGACGCGTGGGATCGGACGCTTCTGTCGACCCAACGAAGTTGACATTGGTTATCAGTAGGTTCAGCTGATATGATATTCTACATTACAGATCAGTCGCTCACCTTGACCAAGTTTTTGGAGTGGACCATCACTAAATACTAAGCTTGTTATGCCTAGATGACACTGGGATTTTTATATACAGAGCATTTGCTGAACTTAAGCATTGAGAATGGAACCAAGCATCTCCTATTAAAAGAAATGCCATAACATTCAAATGAAGTGAATTAGCAAACCACAAAAAACCTATAGCAGGGTGACTGAACAGGGACTTGAACCACACTCGTCCCTCCCAAGTAAGAGTCCAGAGCCAACCACTGCATCACACTGGTCACTTTTAGCACATCTATCTATTGATGTTGGTAATGGAATAATCCTAGGTTGGGTATTGTCTATACAGCCCTATTTCACTTTCAGCGTCATTGTTTCTAAAATAATATACTTGCACAAATCTTTCAGCACCTGTGATCTACAAGGTGTGTACTCCTAAGCAAGAAGCACGCATATATTTCAGTTTATTTATGCCCTATTCCTGTTCAGGGTATAGTGTTTTAGTTTTGCTTGTTGTGTCAATTAATGTAGCTGCACTCACTGCACGCTTTTTTGTCAATGTATTTTATTTTTAATGGTAATCGGGGAATGGTGAGCGGAAAATTTTAATGAAATATACAAGTTTAGTATAAGTTCAGGTTACGAAACACAAACAAATAAACGTAAGAAACTCGTCTGTTGTTGAACTGTAGCTGACTGTCTTCTAGTGTTCCCAGTGCGACCGCTATGGGAAAACAGCTACCACTCTGCAATAATAAATTAATGAAACAATACAGGGATCATGGATGCTGTAGGTGTTTGACTTTTATTTCGTATCCTACATCAGACTTAATAGTTCGACGAGATTCATACACCCAGGACGGGCGAGCAGCCGAGCGAATTACTGCATCATATATAATAATAATGAACTGACATTACAATCCTAAAACCATGCCCACCACAATCACTTATCTTTTCATTAACGCAAACGTGTTTCGCTACAATTCAGGGAAAAATTCATTTGCCCTTGAAAAACATTTTAAAAAATATATTAAAGCATACTAACAGCAAATGAATATACATGAAAGTAAAAAGATCTCACCATTTTCTTTGTTTATGTTGTAGTCTTTCACAATACAGATCTCAGCAGAAATATAATATTTAAAGAAGCAACAATAATTTAGAATTGGTTACTAAACTACCATGTAAACAAACACAAGCTGCGCGCCACACATCACTATCATAAGTTCTCTGATACTATCCTGCGTCAATATAAAAACAGGCGGCGCAGTCAGTGTAGATTTTTATTCCATGAGTTGTTGTTTGGATTTATTTAATACGTCTCTCTATGAGCTGTCAATTATGAAAAATCAAATCCATTATTTTGTGGTTCATTAGTTATTTTTATCGTAGACGTAGCTTTTATTCACCATTTTACCGTTGTCATGATTTGCTGATGAACAATATACAATAATTAAGTTTTAAGGAACAATTGTACACGGATTTTCTGATGTATCATAAATGAATACGCTTTCACTTTAAATCGGTATACTATGCAGGGTCTATGACCAGTCAGTGATGCGTTGCATAGGGAAGTTACGTGATGCGTATATAGTGTTATTGATGCCGACGCCAACAACAAAATTTGACAGTCTTATGTAATTCCTTATGTTGACAGCGTGTCACTCGGAATGTTTGTGCGTTCAAATTGACATCATTTAATTTAGGAAAACTCAATGGAAGAAACTAACGTTTCGAAAACGCAAGGCGCACCGAAAATGGACAGTGAACCCATGACAGGTCAGTTGCCTGCAGAGCAAACAGATTGTATTTGAAAGACATTGTTTATTTAGTGATGAAGAGTTTGTAGTTCGCTGTAATGTGATTATTTGTGTGTCTTAGCAATGTCCCCTATCCATTTGCACTACGGTAGAAGTTCTTGATAGAATTTTTTAAAAAATAATGCGTTCAAAACAAGATTCTGTTAGTGTACCATTATCAAATAATTACTTCTTCTGATTCTAGTAAATTCTCCGTCTCATAGCATCGCGGGAGCGGAAGAAGAATCATCAGAACGAACTCCTGAATCCGTAACTGATGAAACATCAGCTGATTCTTCAGAAAAAAGCGCATCAATACTTAAATATGAGTATGTAGTTTTGTTTCTCGTTAGCTGTACGCAGTTATTTAACTGGTTTAGATTTCTTATAAGTTGAACGTAACACAGTAGCCTATGTAATTGCTGTCATTACCTTGTTTATCGTAGAATAATTGTTAATCCGTCTATATTGTGGTGTCTTTAAGGTAAATTGCTAGTTCAATAACCGTTTCTGTATAGCTCTTGGCGAATTTCCGCAGCATTGTACTGGATCAATGTCTCATAAGCAGTCGCAACTTGTTCTTGTTCGTGTAATTTGTAAGCATTAGTTTCAAGTGACACTGGGGGATTTGCTAAACAGTGGAATTGTAAATTATAAACGTTGCAATGTCACTTTAGATGTTTGATTTTGCAAGTTCTTCACAAAAAAATACCAAGATGAATCTTTATGAAGGCCATGGCTGCTTATTAATCCTTGAAAAGTTTGATCACATCTTCTTTCAGTAGAAACCTCACTGTGAATAGGATGTTGAGTTCCAACAGATATAAGATGGCCCACATTTAGTTATGTAATTTATATAATTTCAACTACATCAGACAGTACTGAATAATCTGTCAAAATCTTCTTGTGGAGAAATCGTGCGTTGTAAGAACAACAATGTGTGTGTGTGTGTGTGTGTGTGTGTGTGTGTGTGTGTGTGTGTGTGTGTGTGTGTGTTTTCAGTAATATTTTAGAAGTGTATGAAATTTCCTCTGAAACTACAGTGAAACTTCACTATTTGCGTTTAATTTCGGCCTGAATTATTCCAAAGATTACTAAGTTACCTGAAGCTTTAATTAGGCGCATAACATAGTGTATAAAAATGAGATATACTGTAATATTGTAAAATGCTGAGCAGTAATTTAAGAGCCACTAATTTAACGATGCCACGCTAATATAAACAATAAGATGAAACAAACTGAAGTTACAAATTACAGTCAAAAGTTACATTAAACAAGCTTGATACACACGCTGTATGTATTCAAAAATGAGTGCACTGTTCTGGAAGTTATTTAATAATGTCATCTGGATCTATGATGACATAGTCCGCAGCAACCAGAGAGACAACACTACCTGATGTTGCTTGCTGTTAATATTTTCATACCTGATACAAGTTGTTAATGGCTTAAAGAAGTAACTTATTTGTGACTGAGACTCTTCTTTGCAGTTTTATTTTATTGCTTATCACATCTCTTTCAGCAAAAGGAAATACATCTGGGGATCGGGATTAACAATAAATAAAGCTATTTTTTTATATATTCATCCATCCATAGACAAAGGTACAATAGTATTGGACATGTCGCAAACATACAGAAAAATATATTCACATAAAACATTAACAAAATAGGATAGGATAATATGAAGATAAGGCAGGAAATCAGCCATGGCCTAATCACTGGAAACATCCCAGCAGTCACCTTAGGGACACAGGAAAAATCGGAATGGCTCGACAGAGAATAAATCGCAGTCTTCCTGAATGCGAGTCCAGCACATTGACTGGAGTAGCCACCTCGCTCAGTACACGATTGGAACAGGAATTGTGAAATACATCGTCTACATTGTTAGTGGAACATGCACAATAAGAAAAAAAAGGAATAAAAATGTTGAAAATAAACACTGCAGAAAAGTACGAGATGTACAGTAAGTCAATCAGTGATGATGTGGTTAAAATCTGAAAATTTGATTCAAAACACTCTTTACAAAATAAAACACAGGAGAAGATTGTATACCACTTCTAAAAGGCATAAAACATGAGCACACGAAATCCTGCCAACACTTTAACCATCACAAACAATTAGCAAAAGATCCTTTCACAGCAGAGGTTTGTCATCGAGCATCTACAACAGAGGAAGCAGAAAGCTAGCAGCAGAAATGTTCTTCACCAACACAAGCATCAGCTAACATGATTGAAAGAACTCTAAAGTGAATGAGGGTGTAGTAATCTTATAACCTAACATATTCACTTAAACCATAGAAGCACTTCTGAACAAGAAATGATTTTAACTCTGATCTAAAAGCAGTTTCCATCTTCAACCTCTTTAAGTACGCACATTATAAAAAATGGCACCAAAGTGGTGGATGTCCTAACTTTTTCTATATGGAGGGATGCACAGTGCCGAGTGTTACAACTCTGGTAGTTGGAGTTGTTTAGCAGGTTATCAAATCGAATTCTTCTCATAAACATCGACATTTGTGTATGTAAAAGGATGGAACAGTAAGCAAACAGCTTTTTAAATAGGGGCTTGCAGTGAGCCTGCCCTGAGCTGTGTGACAAAATTTGAAGAGTCTTTCTCTGTAATGTAAAAATTTCGTTTAATCGACTTTTACTTTTACTCCAGAAAACTATTCCATAAGCTACAAGAGTCTGGAAGTAACCAAAATAAGCCAGATGGAGATCATGGTTTTGACTCGTCTTCCAAAATCTGCATCTACGTACATACTTTGCAAGCCACCTGACGGTGTGTGGCGGAGGGTACCTTGAGTACCTCTATCGGTTCTCGCTTCTATTCTGGTTTCCTATTGTTTGTGGAAAGAAAGTTTGTCGGTATGCTTCTGTGTGGGCTCTTACTTTCTCTGATTTTATCCTCATGGTCTCTTCGCGAGACATAGGAGGGAGCAATATACTGCTTGACTCCTCGGTGAAGGTATGTTCTCGAAACATCAACAAAAGTACGTACTGAGCTACTGAGCATATATCTTGCATAGTCTTCCACTGGAGTTTTTCTATCATCTCCTTAACATTTTCGCGATTATTAAATGAACCTTTAACGAAGTGCACTGCTCTCCGTTGGCTCTTCTCTCTCTCTTCTACCAACACTATCTGGTACGGATCCCACACCGGTGAGCAATATTCAAGCAGTGGACAAACAAGTGTACTGTAACCTACTTCCTTTGTTTTCGGACTGCATTTCCTTAGGATTCTTCCAATAAATCTGTCTGGCATCTGCTTTACCGACGATTAATTTTATATGGTCATTCTATTTTAAATCGCTCCTAATGCCTACTCCCAGATAATTTCTGGAATTAACTGCCTCCTGCTTCTGACCTGCCACATTGTGGCTAAATGATAAAGGATCTTTCTTTCTATGTATTCGCAGCACATTACACTTGCCTACATTGAGATTCAATTGCCATTTCCTGCACCACGTGTCAATTCATTGCAGATCCTCTTGGATTTCAGTACGATTTTCCATTGTTACAACCTCTTGATATACGACAGCATCATCTGCAAAAAGCCTCAGTGAACTTCCAATGTTATACACAAGGTCATTTATGTTGTTGTTGTGGTCTTCAGTCCTGAGACTGGTTTGATGCAGCTCTCCATGCTACTCTATCCTGTGCAAGCTTCTTCATCTCCCAGTACCTACTGCAACCTACATCCTTCTGAATCTGTTTAGTGTATTCACCTTTTGGTCTCCCTCTACGATTTTTACCCTTCACCCTGCCCTCTAATACTAAATTGATGATCCCTCGATGTCTCAGAACATGTCCTACCAACCGATTCCTTCTTCTAGTCAAGTTGGGCCACAAGCTCCTCTTCTCCCCAATTCTATTCAATACCTCCTCATTAGTTACGTGATCTACCCACCTAATCTTCAGCATTCTTCTGTAGCACCACATTTCGAAAGCTTCTATTCTCTCCTTGTCTAAACTATTTATCGTCCATGTTTCACTTCCATACATGGCTACACTCCATACAAATACTTTGAGAAACGACTTCCTGACACTTAAATCTATACTCGATGTTAACAAATATCTCTTCTTAAGAAACGCTTTCCTTGCCATTGCCAGTCTACCTTTTATATCCTCTCTACTTCGACCATCATCAGTTATTTTGCACCCCAAATAGCAAAACTCCTTTACTACTTTAAGTGTGTCGTTTACTAATCTAATTCACTCATCGCCACCCGACTTAATTCGACTACATTCCATTATCCTCATTTTGCTTTTGTTGATGTTCATCTTATACCATCCTTTCAAGACACTGTCCATTCCGTACAACTGCTCTTCAAAGTCCTTTGCTGTCTCTGACAGAATTACAATGTCATTGACGAACCTCAAAGTTTTTATTTCTTGTCCATGGATTTTAATACCTGCTCTGAACGTTTCTTTCGTTTCCTTTACTGCTTGGTCAATATACAGATTGAATAGCAACGGGGAGAGGCTACAACCCTGTCTCACTCCCTTCCCAACTACTGCTTCCCTTTCATGTCTCTCGACTCTTATAACTGCCATCTGCTTTCTGTACAAATTGTAAATAGCCTTTAGTTCCCTGTATTTCATCCCTACCACCTTCAGAATTTGAAAGAGAATATTCCAGTCAACATTGACAAAAGCTTTCTCTAAGTCTACAAATGCTAGAAACGTAGGTTTGCCTTTCCTTAATCTTTCTTCTAAGATAAGTCGTAGGGTCAGTATTGCCTCACATGTCCCAACATTTCTACGGAATCCAAACTGATCTTCCCCGAGGTCGGCTTCTACCAGTTTTTCCATTCGTCTGTAAAGAATTCGCTTTAGTATTTAGAAGCTGTGACTTACTAACTAATAGTTCGGTAATTTTCACGTCTGTCAACACCTGCTTTCTTTGGGATTGGAATTATTATATTTTTCTTGAAGTCTGAGGGAATTTCGGCTGTCCCATACATCTTGCTCACCAGATGGTAGAGGTTTGTCAGGACTGGCTCTCCCAAGGCTATCAGAAGTTCTAATGAAATGTTGTCTACTCCCGGGGCCTTGTTTCGACTTAGGTCTTTCAGTGCTCTGTCAAACTCTTCACGCAGTATCATATCTCCCATTTCATCTTCATCTACCTCCTCTTCCATTTCCGTAATATTGTCCTCAGGAACATTGCCCCTGTATAGACCCACCATATACTCCTTCCACCTTTCTGCTTTCCCTTCTTTGCTTAGAACTGGGTTTCCATTTGAGCTCTTGATATTCATACAAGTGGTTTTCTTTTCTCCAAAGGTCTCTCTAATTTTCCTGTAGGCAGTTTCTATCTTACCCCTAGTGATACATGTCTCTACATCCTTACATTTGTCCTCTAGCCATCCCAGCTTAGCCATTTTGCACTTCCTGTCGATCTCATTTTTGAGATATTTGTATTCCTTTTTGCCTGCTTCACTTACTGCAGTTTTGTATTTACCCCTTTCATCAATTAAATTCAATTTCTCTTCTGTTACCCAAGGATTTCTACTAGCCCTCATCTTTTTACCTACTTGATCCTCTGCTGCCTTCACTATTTCATTCCTCAAAGCTACCCATTCTTCTTCTACTGTATTTCTTTCCCCCATTCCTGTCAATTGTTCCCTTATGCTCTCCCCGAAACTCTGTATAATCTCTGGTTTAGTCAGTTTATCCAGGTCCCATCTCCTTAAATGCCCACCTTTTTGCAGTTTCTTCAGTTTTAATCTACGGTTCGTAACTAATAGATTGTGGTCAGAGTCCACATCTGCCCCTGGAAATGTCTTACAATTTAAAATCTGGTTCCTAAATCTCTGTCTTACCATTATATAATCTATCTGAAACCTTTTAGTATCTCCAGGGTTCTTAAGGATATGAAATGGAATCATCACATAAGCTCAGTAGTAGGTGAAGCAGTTGTCAGATTTCAGTTGATTGGCAGAATATGAGGGAAATGCAATCACTCTACACAGGACATTGCTTATAAATCACATATTTTATCTATTCTTGAATATTGCCCATACCAGATAGGATGAGCAGGGGACATTGAATACATACAGAGTAGGAGAGCCCGAATGGTTGCAGGTCTGTTCAACCTGTGGGAGAGTGTCACAGGCAGGGTAAAAAAACTGAAATGGCAGACACTGGAAAATAGGTGTAAACTATGCTGAGAGTGCCTACTTACAAAGTTTAATGAACTGTCTTTAAATGATGACACAAGGAATATACTACAACCTGCTGCATATCACTCATGTAGGGATTGAGAGACAAGAACAGGGGCTGTCTCCAAAGTAACCAGTTGCAGTTAATCAACTACATTGTGCATGGATGCATTTAAATGGTCATTCTTCCTGTGCACTTTATATGAATGGGACAAGGAAAAAGCTGTAATAATTGGTACAATGGGATGTACCCTCTGCCACGCACTTCACAGTGGTTTGCAGAGTACAGGTGTAGATGTAGAATGTTATTGTTTGTTCCAGCTGTACAGACCATCATCAGTGATGATCAGTTTTAGTCCATTTTCGTTTTCAGGCTAGTTCCTTGTGTTCAGCAAGGAGTCTTGAGTTTTTATTGTGATTTTTTTTTTTTTTTTTTTTTTTTTTTTTGTCATGACAAGCCAACTAACAGAGGAAAGTCCAATCCAATATAACGAAACCTACCCTGGAATTTTCATGCAAGAAGAACACAATGAAAGAAATTTACTACCGAAATTTTAGGTGCTAAAATGCACTGCAACTATTTTTTAAAAAAATTGTTTAAGTTACTCATCTTTGCCGCACAAAGAATTGCTTATAACAGTGGTTTGTACAGCCCTTCCTGCACAGTGCATGAATTGGTGAATAAGTAGGCACAGCCATGAAAAGAGGACATTGTGCCGCTTAGTGTGAAGTCTGATGTGCACATATACGAATTTTAAGCACTTAAACTGTACTAAAAATGTCTCAAATCAATGGATTTCATATTGACAAACTGATCAGGGATGTAATTTTATGCAAGTGACTAGCAAAAGAAAGAAAATAGAGACAGTGAATGATATTACATCACAGATGACTTCCATCAATTGCAACTTTCATTAACATTTGTTGACATTAAATATTTCATAACAATTCCTGTAGCACACTTCATAGAATAATAGTTGAATAATGTATATTGTGCTAACAATAAAACAGTTCCTTGCTTATTCCCTCTAGTTGTCAGAAAAAAACAAAGTATGTATTGAATGACAAAAACAAACTTTTTTTTTTTTCTTTACATCAGGTATTTCTGATAAAAAAAAGTGCATTCAGGCCTTCACAGTACTTATTAGTTTTATTTATAAGAACAGGAATGGAGTTATAAATGGTCATGGCCATTGTTCTGCCTATTGTGCTGCATACCGTGCGTACCTGATAAACTTGTAAAATGTGTTGATGCAAACTGACATTGCTGAAATGACTGAAGTTTAGCAATACTGTTCTGCAGACAGACCTGACATGACAAAGAGCTGTCCAAAACTGTACTGTCTGATAATTTTCTGAATAATGCTTTACACTGTTGAAAATTTTTGTTTCTTTCAAGAGTCTGAATCACACTGTTAGTTCCACGTGGAATCCAAAATATGCGTACTTCATCATTGTCCTAATGATAGAGGTATTATGTCAGAGTTCAATAAAAGTGATGCATTATTTTCTGCCGGTAATCAGAATACATTTCAGATGTGATATAGAATGTTATTCTCTCCCATTTTTCCAGGTTTTGCGACGTCCATTACAAGACTTTTGCAAGTAAACAGTCTTTTCTTTATTTTTTCCTCCTGATTTACCTCGATGTCCTCGAAGACAGACATAACACTGTGGGAATTTAATCTAGTGACACTTATCGCTGGCATTGTTGTATACATATTGTTGCATCCCAAGTGCGGAGTTTACCTGTGATTGAGGGGCAGGGGTTCTTGATACAAGGAATTCAGTCAATCGTCCGAATTGAGAGGGAGACTGATAACCTCATGTAAAAATGCTGATGTGGATTTTGGAGTGGGAGGATACGAGGAGAATAAGCACCCGAAACAAATACATTTATTCCAAATCTTAGTACAAATTGACCATTGACCTTCCTTGCTGAGGTGCCTCCCCGGGAGAGTCAAATTCTTTCATAGAGACAGTGACTGTCTGTCATGGTTCCATGTACTAACTGAAACCCTTATCTGATTCTGTCCTAAGGCTTCATTGGTTATATTATTTTGTTATTCTTTAGTTATGTCAGAGGTTGTGCAGAGGGATTAGGAAGCTTTTCCCTGTAAGGTCACTGAATTCATCCTAAGCCTTCCATTGGCTTCTCATAATGTGTTGTAGCTTCCACCACAAGCCCCTTTCTCTTTCTTCCTCACAGATTCATTTACAGCATAAGAAACTTGCTTCAGTAGTTCTGAGGCTTTTTTCTCATTGATTTTGTTAAGCAGCTTGTCCCTTACCTCAGTAGGCCTCCAGAGTTGCTCTCCTAGGCTCCTGTAACCCAGACACATGTATTTTTTTTTTCCCAATAGGCTGCCCAAGCTGGTTCAAGTGGCCAACCATGGGTGGCCCTTGTGGCTCCTTCTGCCACACCCAAAGTTCTGGCTTTACTCTAACTAATTCTTAACACTGTTCACAGGACTTGTGATTTACTTGAGGACATGGCAGAATCTGTCACAGTACTCATAAACTGTTACGAAATGTGGCCGATTAACTTTATACATGACATTTTAGAGGAAAACAAGAAGCTTCATTTTACACCAGCAATGTATTTATCTATAGTATTACCTATTAATGACATCTCATCTGCACAATTACTGGAGTTAAACGTTGTATTTTTCCAGCTCACTTGTCTGTAAAATTTGCAGGTCAAAGAAGCCTGGAAATTATTAATATTCCTCTTGTTTGCAATTCAGAGTGCCCAGTGTCGTAGATCTCCGTCGGTAATGGTTCACTGACTCACAAGCCGGTCTAAATCTTTCGAATAGTTTTTCTTTCACATTTTTGCGAGTTTTGTTTTGGCACATATTTTGTATTTCGTGTAACTTTTTCTCAATTCATGTTTGATTTTATGAAACAAAATCAACGTTGCATAGTGCTTAAATTCTAGAGTTTTCTCCCTCCTTTGTTTGACAAAAAAACTTACAGTATCTTTTCCCTCTGAAAGCTATTGTTGTACATGTTTTCTATGGCTGGGAGGCTACTCTGTTTTTGTTCTGGACATTAATTAGCAGAACAATCATCATTTGAGCCACAATTCACAAAATCTTTTAGACTTCCTATTTCTTCTGATGTTTCCATAGTTTCTAATGCAACATCGACATCATTTGAATGAGTGTCCAAAAAATTAACTAATAAATAAGACAATGTTCATCTTCAGGAGAGGTAGATTATTTGAGTTGCATAACCATGGACCTTGCCATTGGTGGGGAGGCTTGCGTGCCTCAACGATACAGATAGCCGTACCGTAGGTGCAACCACAAAGGAGGGGTATCTGTTGAGAGACCAGACAAACGTGTGGTTCCTGTAGAGGGGCAGCAGCCTTTTCAGTAGTTGCAGGGGTAACAGTCTGGATGATTGACTGATCTGGCCCTGTAACACTAACCAAAACGGCCTTGCTGTTGTGGTACTGCGAACGGCTGAAAGCAAGGGGAAACTACAGCCATAATTTTTCCCGAGGGCATGCAGCTTTACCTCTTGGGTAAAATATTACGGAGGTAAAATAGTCCCCCATTCGGAACTCCGGGCGGGGACTACTCAAGAGGATGTCGTTATCAGGAGAAAGAAAACTGGCGTTCTACAGGTCGGAGTGTGGAATGTCAGATCTCTTAATCGGGCAGGTAGGTTAGAAAATTTAAAAAGGGCAATGGATAGGTTAAAGTTAGATATAGTGGGAATTAGTAACGTTCGGTGGCAGGAGGAACAAGACCTTTGGTCAGGTGAATACAGGGTTATAAATACAAAATCAAATAGGGGTAATGCAGGAGTAGGTTTAAAAATGAATAAAAAAATAGGAGTGCGGGTAAGCTACTACAAACGGCATAGCGAACGCAGTATTGTGGCCAAGATAGACGTGAAGACCATGCCTACTACAGTAATAAAAGTTTATACGCCAACTAGCTCTGCAGACGATGAAGAAATTGATGAAATGTATGATGAGATAAAAGAAATTATTCAGGTAGTGAAGGGAGACGAAAATTTAATAGTCATGGGTGACTGGAATTCGACAGAAGAAAAAGGAAGAGAAGGAAATGTAGCAGGAGAATATGGATTGGGGCTAAGAAATGAAAGACGAAGCCGCCTGATAGAATTTTGTGCAGAGCATAACTTAATCACAGCTAATACTTGGTTTAAGAATCATGAAAAAAGGTTGTATACATGGAAGAACCCTGGAGATACTAAAAGGTATCAAATAGATTATATAATGGTAAGACAGAGATTTAGGAACCAAGTTTTAAAATGTAAGACATTTCCAGGGGCAGATGTGGACTCTGACCACAATCTATTGGTTATGAACTGTAGACTAAAACTGAAGAAACTACAAAAAAGTGGGAATTTAAGGAGATGGGACCTGGATAAACTGAAAGAACCAGAGGTTGTACAGAGTTTCAGGGAGAGCATAAGGGAACAATTGACAGGAATGGGGGAAAGAAATACAATAGAAGACGAATGGGTAGCTCTGAGGGATGAAGTACTGAAGGCAGCAGAGGATCAAATAGGTAAAAAGACGAGGGCTAGTAGAAATCCTTGAGTAACAGAAAAGATACTGAATTTAATTGATGTAAGAAGAAAATCCAAAAATGCAGCAAGTGAAGCAGGCAAAAAGGAATACAAATGTCTCAAAAATGAGATCGACAGGAAGTGTAAAATGGCTAAGCAGGGATAGCTAGAGGAGAAATGTAAGGGTGTAGCGGCTTATCTCATGAGGGGTAAGATAGATACTGCCTACAGCAAAATTAAGGAGACCTTTGGAGAAAAGAAAACCACTTGCATGAATACCAAGAGCTCAGATGGAATCCCAGTTCTAAGCAAAGAAGGGAAAGCAGAAAGGTGGAAGGAGTATATGGTGGGTCTATACAGGGGCAATGTTCCTGAGGACAATATTACGGAAATGGAAGAGGAGGTAGATGAAGATGAAATGGGAGATACGATACTGCGTGAAGAGTTTGACAGAGCTCTGAAAGACCTAAGTCGAAACAAGGCCCCGGGAGTAGACAACATTCCATTAGAACTACTGACAGCCTTGGGAGAGCCAGTCCTGACAAAACTCTACCATCTGGTGAGCGAGATGTATGGGACAGGCGAAATTCCCTCAGACTTCAAGAAGAATATAATAATTCCAATCCCAAAGAAAGCAGGTGTTGACAGATGTGAAAATTACCGAACTATCAGTTTAATAAGTCACAGCTGCGAAATACAAATGCGAATTCTTTACAGACAAATGGAAAAACTGGTAGAAGCCGACCTCGGGGAAGATCAGTTTGGATTCCGTAGAAATGTTGGAACACGTCAGGCAGTACTGACCCTACGACTTATCTTAGAAGAAAGATTAAGGAACGGCAAACCTACGTTTCTAGCATTTGTAGACTTAGAGAAAGCTTTTGTCAATGTTGATTGGAATACTCTCTTTCAAATTCTGAATGTGGCAGGGGTAAAATACAGGGTGCGAAAGGCTATTTACAATTTGTACAGAAATCAGATGGCAGTTATAAGAGTCGTGGGGCATGAAAGGGAAGCAGTGGTTGGGAAGGGAGTGAGACAGCGTTGTAGCCTCTCTCCGATGCTGTTCAGTGTATATATTGAGCAAGCAGTAAAGGAAACAAAAGAAAAATTCGGAGTAGGTATTAAAATCCATGGAGAAGAAATAAAAACTTTGAGGTTCGCCGATGACATTGTAATTCTGTCAGAGACAGCAAAGGACTTGGAAGAGTAGTTGAACGGAATGGACATTGTCTTGAAAGGAGGATATAAGAAGAACATCAACAAAAGCAAAACGAGGATAATAGAATGTAGTCTAATTAAGTCAGGTGATGCTGAGGGAATTAGATTAGGAAATGAGACACTTAAAGTAGTAAAGGAGATTTGCTATTTTGGGAGCAAAATAACTGATGATGGGTCGAAGTAGAGAGGATATAAAATGTAGACTGGCAATAGCAAGGAAAGCATTTCTGAAGAAGAGAAATTTGTTAACATCGAGTATAGTTTTAAGTGTCAGGAAGTCGTTTCTGAAAGTATTTGTATGGAGTGTAGCCATGTATGGAAGTGAAACGTGGACGATAAATAGTTTAGACAAGAAGAGAATAGAAGCTTTTGAAATGTGGTTCTACAGAAGAATGCTGAAGATTAGATGGGTAGATCACATAACTAATGAGGAGGCACTGAATAGAATTGGGGAGAAGAGGAGCTTGTGGCACAACTTGACTAGAAGAAGGGATCGGTTGGTAGGGCATGTTCTGAGGCATCAAGGGATCACCAATTTAGTACTGGAGGGCAGCATGGAGGGTAAAAATTGTAGAGGGAGACCAAGAGATGAATACACTAAACAGATTCAGAACGATGTAGGTTGCAGTAGGTACTGGGAGATGAAGAAGCTTGCACAGGATAGGGTAGCATGGAGAGCTGCATCAAAGCAGTCTCAGGACTGAAGACCGCAACAACAACAACAACAACAACAACACCACATTCTTCATATTTCGTCTTCCAGGTTGAAAACATAATTGGATTCCACATTACTCTGGAACCAGCGCAAAGGCAGATACTGTTAGCAACATATACCAAGAAATTATAAAGAAAATGCAGTTTTATCTTCCTTGTCAACACTTGGTGATCCTGCAAAGGCAACTGCTAAATATTGCAAACTTTCATTGAGTTGCTGATTTGAACAAAGCACTTTCCTTTTTCCAAATCATCAATTTTTCTGTATCTTTGGCTGTTTTTCTGAAGCTTGTAGTACTGGTACATAACAACAAATTCGTTATCATCCTCCAAAACATTATTTGAATCACGTGTAGTCTCTCTAGAAGTCTCAGGCTCGCTATTGTTTGCTGTGAATTCCAGATCATTTATAGTTACAGTAGATTTGTTGTCCAAATCTTTGAAATGTAATGAATAGTCAGTGCCAAGCGGACAATGTAGGGCATTGAATTGTCTCAAAGTCTTCCATTTTCAAAATACCAAAATGACACCATTGCAATGCTTGGGGTAGGATCGGAAACTAGAAGAAAGCTGAATGAAGGAAACACTATTTTATCATTCAGATGTGGCTAGAAACCTCGCATGTACGCGGAAAAAGTTGATTTGTTGTAGTTCTTCCATATTTATTAGGAGAAACAAAAACTGAACTGTGTACTCTCCAAAAGTGATAGAAGCCCTAAATATTTTTTTACATTCATGTGTTCCTGCTCGCAGCAACCAACAATCGGCATCAAAAGAGAGCAGTATGTGCCAGACTGGCCAAGCTACACAGAGAAACACACATTATCGTGTTACGATTTCAGTAGCGCACTCTAGTGTTCCACTCCTTCAGCAGCACAGTTGACAACTACTGGTGCATATGGATGTGCTATAGTATGTCTCCCCAACACAACCCACAAGTCTTGTTGGTATTTAATTTTTTTGGAGAACAGGCAGGCCCGTCCATTTACTGAATGTCCTCTTGTCCAAAAAGGTCCTCCATCTTGATGGTTGTGCATTTTCATGCATAAAAATGAAATTGATCCCAAATACACACCTGAAAAGACACACTTATGGAAGGAGTACAGTGTTACAGTAACGTTGACCTGTGAGTGTACTGTTTTTATAGATGTGAAGGTCAGTTGGCTCGTGCAACATTATGGCTCCGCAAACTGTTAACACCTGGACCATCATAAAGGTCATATTTGACAATGTTCCGGAATGAATTACATGTTCCAACCTCTCTTGATATGAGGGTATGTAATGCACCGAAGAACATTATCGAACTTGATCGTTTTTATGGGCATATTGACCTCCAAATATTTGAATGCAGTAGGCACTCTGGTCAACATTATGACACTGTACTCTTCCCCCATGTGCGTCTTCTCAAGACTGTGTTTAGCTCTGACTTAACTTTCATGGATGCCAGTGTGCAGCTGCATCCAACAGCACAGTTGGAGAAGCTCTTGGAATTAGAGAATATTCAGCTTATGGAGTGGCCTGCCTGTTCCCCAACTTAAATCCCACCAAGCACAATGGGATGTGTTGGTGAGACCCATTGCATCATCCGTATGCACCAGTGACTAACCAGCAGTTGTTGACCATGCTGGAGAAGGAGTGGAATATTGTATCAAAGAATTCCTTAACAACCTTGTGGGCAGCAAAGGAGCACATCGTAGAGCAGGCATTGCCGTCCATGGTGATCACACACCCTATTGAAAACCACGTCGTACCGTTCGTAATGTTTGACATGACAGCTACTATTCACAGATCGCATAAATTACCTGGCAGAATAAATATAAATTGAAATAATTTCAATTTGCTTTTTTACATGCATATTCCACAAGCCGCAAGCCATAGGGTGCATGGTGGGGGGTATCCGGTACCACTATTAATCTCTCCTTTTCATATCCCATATGGAACTTGAGTGAGAGAAAAGTGCCTGACGATATATGCTTTCATATGAACCTTGATTTCTCCTCTTCTGTCTTAGCAATCCTTAAGCAAGATGTAAGTAGGTGGAGCCTTCTACAGTCTGTCGCAAATGTCAGTTCTTTAAAATTTCTCAATAGTTTCGTGAAAAGAACATTGTCTTCCCTCCATGGATTACCATGTGAGCTCGTGGAGCATTTCTGCGATACTTGCATGTTGACAAATCTAGCAGCTTGCCTCTGAATTGCATTGGGGGGGGGGGGGGGGGAGAGAGACAGACGCTACAGTTAGATTTATTATAACAGTCCTGAGGTAATACTGTCAATGCAAAGAAGAGGTCACTTGGAAACCCTCATTTGACCAACTGGTGACTACAGTTTGACAGTCTGAGACTTTATCAAGTTGGATTAATGAAAGTAATAGTTAAATTGAAAGAGGGGCTGTGCAACTTGACATGTTTCTTCATTCAAAAATAAGAGGAAATGTTAAGTAACTGTGACATGAGGCTGTATGCTGTGGCCTGAGACACTATGAGAAAATGCATTGTGTAGTGCAGAGAGACAACATTTTCACAAGCTACAATGAATGTTAGGTGACAGGGAAATTACTTTCTCAGATGCACAAGTACATATCACATAGCCTTAATGGTAAAATCAGACATAATGGGGACTTGTACCTTCTGCCAGACGAACAGAAACAGGGAACATGAGTATTTGTAATAAATTATTCAAAATGACGGTCACAATCACATTATTTACTTTGCCGCCAACCAGTTTCAACCCACAATGGGGTCATCTTCACGGCAATTTACACCATTTGGTCGCTCGCTGGAGTTACTATAGTTACCGACCGTGCACGGGCAGGGTGATGACTCCAGCGAGCGAGAAAATGGTGAAAACTGCCCAGAAGATGACCCCATCGCGGGTTGAAACCGGTTGGCGCCAAAATAAATAATGTGATTGTGACTGTCATTTTGAATAATTGATTATAAGTAAATTAATCGCTGTTATCTCCACACGACGATGTTGTCTAAAAATGAGTATTTGTGGTACACAATGCATCCTCTGCCATGCACTGTGTGGTTGCTTATGAAATACAGATATAGATCTAAGACTTGATGCTTTGATGCAGAATTAGGTAATCTGCACTAATTCAAATTTCTGTTTCTGTAAATGCAACCACAGGATCACCCTTGATCAAAACATCCTGTCTGCTTCAGAGTATCTGCAAGGACTTAAAATCCAATAGCACACAATGTGCCTTCTTAAGGAAGGAAAAGATAAAATTATTGACATCTTCACGAATAAAAGGAAAATGGGGAATGAAAGTTAAAAAAGAAAGAATGAAAACTGCTCTAACTAATTCCTCAGACAATGCCTAGCTAGTTTTAGGTACTGACTCTGCTACAGATGCTATGGAAATAGCCAATCAACCTGAAAATACAACGCCTGACAAAAAAGTGAAACACCCAGAAAGGGAGGAGGAAATTATATGGAACTTTGTGGGCTGAGAGGCTGTATGGTGGTGTTTCACTCTAGTCTAATTTACTAAGAACTTAAAAAGTATGAACCCACTTACCAGTGTAATGTTGTACCCCCACCTGCAGTAGAAGAATGTACTAATTCAGTTGGAAAGGATGTTATAAAGCTGTTGTAGCTTCTTGTGCGGTAAGTTAGCCCACAGCTGCTATAACAGGTTCTTAATATCGTGGATACTGGCACTGGGATGGAGTTGACATCTTAGCTTGTTCCACATGTATTCTATCAGGACAGATGTGAGGATCCTTCTAACCACAAGGTAAATCAGCATTGCGCAGGTAGTTCATAGAGACAGGTGCTATGTGAGGGTGTGCATTGTTGTGTTGAAAAACGTCACTACAATGCTGTCACATGAGAGGTAACTTGTGAAGAAGAAGGATGTCCGTGACACACTGTTGTGCCTTCAGAGTTCCCTCAGTCATTCACCAATCGTTACCTGAAGTCATGCCCAGTGGCTGCCCGTGCCGTGATGCCAGGTGTAACGCTGCTGTGCCCTTCCAAAACATCGGAAGAAAGTGACCTGTCCATGGGTTGTTGCCATGCTCGGTGGCAGTGGTCATCAGGGATACTTCAGAGCTGCAATTCATTGCTGAATGCAAGAACACGCTCGCCAGCAGACCGTGCTTCCTGGTTGTGGCATCACACCAAATGCAGTCATTCGTGTTGTGGTGCTGACACCTAAGTGTGGCATGATATTCCCCTACTCTGGCTGCTGCTAGCCTCTGCCAGTGGTGTGGAATGACTTAGAATGTCACAGGGAGTCCTTTACCTATTCACTTATGGCAGGTGCAGATATGATGATGTTATACGCTTGGTGCACAATTCAGCAATTCTCTGTTATGATGGTGAGATGTTGTTGACAAGAATCTTGATGATGAATATGTCTGTGCTTATGTTCCTGTGCAGTCTGACATTGAGTTACTGTCGCATCAGAATGTCCCACAAATGAGGACCTATTTTTAGAATCCCAACCAGCAAACATCATGGTTGAGGCGGACAAGCTGGGGTGGGTAATACAGTGGGATAGTGTGGAAAGCTGCCATGGAAGGAGCATGCAACTTGGAGTATGGACAGACACACTAGCAGATGTGTTTAGCCGCTAGCTGTCCACGCCAGCTCCGTGTCGAGTTCGTCCCTTGTTCATCTCGCTTGGATTTTGGACTCTGTGTTGCGTAAATTGACTTGCATGATGAGTTTGTTTCCTCCCACAGGGTTCTGTCCCCAAGCAACCATTGGCATGTGGAGTATCTTTGCCAACCATGTAGCGAAGCTTTATTCGGCACTGTTATGTCAGGTAGATTGTAATGGACCGGTGTACCTTTTATCGTGCTCCACTACAGTAATCAATTCCCCCCTCCCCATCCATTACTGCAGTATTGAGAAAAGTCTTTCATTATTTGATAGAACTGTGTCTCACGTTCTGTCTGATTATTTTCGTGACCTCATCATAGAAATATTTCATCGGTGCAATGTCTGGACTGTTTGTGTCACTGTTTCATATTTCTGTGCCATCTGATGATGAAAATGTATCTTTGTAACAAACTTGAGGATTCTTTTTGCTAGAATATCTTTGAAATGATGTTCAAAACAGACAACTGACGGAATCCAGCAAATGAAATTCGATCCAGTGGTCCCTTGGCGTGTCGGGCTGTAAGTCCTCAAAACATGAACTGGGGGGGGAAAAAAGTGACTGACAAAGATAATTGTTTCAGTTCATTTTCTTATGTCATAAACAGTTGCAATTTTTAAACCAAAGTCTAAGATGGACGACATAAGGAGATGATGCTGAGCTCTTGACAGTGATACAGAAGTGACTTAATGTTCCATGCCATATTGTCAAAAGCACATTATCCAGTGAAAGAGGCAGGTACTCATGCATATGTCCACAAGGCATTGTGGTGAAACAAATGGTCCAAATAGGTTTGCCAATAATCTGTGACCCCTAACATTAATGTTTTATCACTACTGATTTGCCAATACAGCTGTTGCCTGAGGACTTTTTGTAGCCCAGTTTGTCAAGATTTATGAAGCCATCTCTACCAAAAGTCACTTTATTGTGAAACACCGATGATGGTGGTTTTAATGCAACAACAAGAAATACAGCTTTCTCGTGGAGGAAAAGCCACTGCCGATAATCCCTGCCCACATTGCAGGTGAGAGAGGCAATATTAGTTTTCACACAACATACATAAAACCATCCTTTGGTTTACTCTGTGCCAATAGGTCCTGCACCGGAAGGTTGTACTGGAGCTGGTCTCAATGCCCTGTAGAATCTGTCATTCCAGAAGTGGTGTGTGAATGCAGACTCCCAGGTTGTTCCATACTTTCACAAATGTCGAAAAATTGTTGCAAAGATTTTGAGAGTTGTGGTGCTGCCTGTCAAACTGAGTGGCTCTGTAGCTTCACGAGGCCTCTCGATCGTCTTCACTGCCTCGTCCACAGGTGATAACCATCTGTGCTTCCTTCTGGAATGAAAAACAGACCATTGTGGTTTGATATGACTGAAATTGTGCAGCTTGCAACACAAGGAATAATGTTGTTCATCAGTGCCATCACTATTGTCAAATATGAATTAATTAAATAAAAACTGAGGGGCGTTAAATGTGTGTGTTGTGGGGGAAGCCGTGGGGAAAATGCTGGTGTTTTGTAAAGTATCATTGGAAGGCCACCTGTAAGGTAATGCTTTGAAATATATCAGTTTTAATTGCTTTCTTGCAAACTTAATTGTGGACATAAAAACTATCTTCCTTCTTTTCTTTTCTGGAATCACCCTCTTGACGTTTATCCCCTAACTTAAGATGTACTCTGTTTATATCGTACATAGTATAGTAGCTCTATAACACTCTGTGGAGTACTCCAGAACTTACCTTATCTATATTGGGCTTTTCAGAATGATGTGTTAAATCCTAAGTGTTTCCAAGTCCTGAGTGCAATCACAAAACTGGTACAGTACTTGGTAAGCTCGTATTTTGTTCGACTGGAGCGATCCGGGGGTTGGAGTGACATACTGTACCATGGTGCGGCGTGTCCGCAGGGAGGAATGGGCGGCACTGTGCCACCGGGACGACCCGGGCCTGGAGGAGCTGCGGCGGCGCGCGGTGCTGGGCTCCCTGCGCGCCTCGCGCTTCCGCAGCGTCTGCTGGCGGGCGCTGCTCGGCGTGCTGCCGACCGGCGGCGCCCCGCCGCACGGGGAGGCCTGGCTGGGGGAGCTCCGGCGCTCGCGCCAGCACTACGCGCGCCTCTGTGCCAAGCTGGCCGCCGACCCCTGGAAGGACAACGACCTGCTCGTTCGCGACGACCCACTGTCTCAGAGCTCCGAGGTATAAGTGCTGAAATGCGTAATGGTGTACAACTTTTTTTCGCTGCCTCCCCCGTTAGTTTTCTGACGAGTTTGGGTGCAGCTCACTGAGACTTTGTCTCCTGTGTCGACTTATTTGTCTCGCAGTAAAACGTATACGGACATCATCAATTATTTCTCGATTGCGTTGCAATCTCTGACTTTCCCTGTAGTATTTACTCTCAACAGCTCACTTGGGTACGATGGAAGTTATTTCGTTATGTATTAACCTCATATGCTTATACCAGTTCTTTTTCTGCACGTGGAGGAAAGTGATTAGTGTGTACACATTAGCTATACTGTCTCAAGGTATATTTACACTGGCCATAAAAGCTGCATTTTGCTGACAGTATATCCAGGCAGTGTTATCCAGTGACAATGTGGCTCCATGAATTGCAACCACTTGCATAAGGGGCTGTTGTTGTTGTGATCTTCAGTCCAGAGACTGGTTTGATGCAGCTCTCCATGCTACTCTATCCTGTGCAAGCTTCTTCATCTCCCAGTACCCACTGCAACATACATTCTTCTGTATCTGTTTTGTGTATTCATCTCTTGGTCTCCCTCTATGATTTTTACCCTCCATGCTGCCCTCCAATACTAAATTGGTGATCCCTGCATAAGGGGCAGTCAGATGAAAACCGAGCAATGGTCACAACAAGAAGGATCTTGGAATAGTTCTATACAAAAGGAATCACCGAACGTGTGAAGACATTTCTCCCACTGGCAGATGAGATGATCATTTCCTATTTCTTAGAACAAAGCCGACTGCTGACAGATCTGCAACCACTCCCACTCTTGCACCTTTCCACTTCCTCGTCTGACTGAAACTGGTGTTCACAGATGTCATTCTTGAGATCATGAAGTATTTGAAAATCACATGGTGATGGATCTGAGTTGCATGGAGGATGTTTTGTAGATGTTGCTATGTTTCCCAGCCAAATTGCTGATTTGTAGCTTTTGTCCAGTTGGCAATGTGGGGGCATGTGCTATTATGTAACAGGGTGCTTCCACCAGACAATATTCCTTGGCCTTTCGACTTTATGGTGTATCACAGTTTCTGCAAATTGTCTTTATAGTGCTATGCATTGATTGTGATTTGACACTTTGGGGCCTCTACAAACAGAGGGTCCCTGCATTCGAAGGAGGATGTCGTGACTTGTGCAGACATCTTTGGATTTCTTTGGTGGGGAAGACGTGAGGTGTTCCCACTGTTGGCTTTACCATATGTTGTTGTAATGCTGTTGTGCAGAATCGTCCTGTTGTGCAATAACACCCATCCACAAACTGCCAATCAGACGAAGGCTGAACTTCAGCTATTTGGTTGGGGAGCATTGCAACATCCTTCATACAGCTCAGATCTTTTGCCGTGTGATTTTCGTATCTTTGACGACCTAAAGAAAGACACAGTAGGCGTCAGTTTCATTGAGGTGAGGAAGTGCAAGGGCAGTTGCAGTTGTGGATCTGTCAGTGGCTACTCACGTTCTGCAAAACGGGAATCGATCGTCTTGTTTCCCAGTGGTATAAATGCCTTAATGTGTGTGGTGATTAGTTTTGAATGGAACCATTCTGTGGTCCTGTTGTGGTGGGTAATCAGTTTTCATTTGACTGCCACTCATACTGTATCATCATCAGACACAATTGTCAGGCAAGTTTACATGGGGCCACACTAATGCCACAAAATTGATGAATGTGAGTTAGTGGAAGTTAGTGTGATCTTCTGTTTTTACATCACATAAGAAATAGCTTTAGAATGAATAAGAAAATTTGGGTCCTTTTTTAAGTAAGTGGAAAGCTTCAGAAAATCAACTCGTGAATTGATGCTGCATATGTACCTTTTCCAGAATTTTACCAGAATGTTGAAACATGATTTCAAAAATCTTGTACATCAATCAGTGTGAGAATTTCTAAATATTACAGAAATATGGAAGAGTACATACCAGTCACAACCCGATTGGCAATCACCCTTCAGTTTTTAGCTACTCGTGATTTGTACAGAAGTGTAATGTACCTCATTTAAAGGGCATTATTCATCAGTGAGCCTTTTGGTACCAGAAGTAAAGAATATTTTTGTAAATGGACTGAAGGATTTTATTAAGGCAGATTTTGGAAAGTTCTCGTAATGTAAATACTTTTGGATTTGAAGAGATCACTTCAATAGGCTTACACAAAAGAAAGAAAACTTGATAACTTTTGGAGTTATCCTTTCTTGAGCTTGAGTAGAATATGTACACACCTGCCTGTGCCCCTAGATGGTGCCAGTTCTGGGGGGGGGGGGGGGGGGGTTGAGAGAGAGAGAGAGAGAGAGAGAGAGAGAGAGAGAGAGAGAGAGAGAGAGGGGGGGGGGGAGGGGGGTAGGTACCTGGGAGAGGAGTTGGGATGGCCGGAAGGAGGCAGCTGCTTTGCCAACCAGGAATGTGGGATGGAGATAGTGCCAAGTATATGGCCTAGGTATGTAATGCTAGATTGTTGTGGCCGGTGGGGATTGGTGCATGCAGAAGGCAACATTGGGAAGTGTGTTAGGAGAGGGTGACAGGACAGAAGAATGGCAAACTCTTGGGTGGAGAGTGTTGAGACTGTAATTACCTTAGGTTGAGGCCAGGACGATTATGGAAGCAGATGATGTGTCGCAAGGGTAATTCCCATCTTCATAGTTTGGAGAAGCTGGTGTTACAGGAAGGATCCTGATGTCCTGGGCTGTGAAGCAGCCATTGAAATTGATCTTCATGTTGTACCACTGGGTAATCAACTCTGTTCTCGGAAACAGTTGGCAGTGGTCATTCATTGTTGTGCACAGCTGGTTCAGTAGTTGTACTGACATAAAAAGCTGTGCAGTGTTTGCAACACCATTGGTATGTGATATGGCTACTTTCACAGATGGCCCAGCCTCTGATGGGGTAGGATATGCTGGTGACAGGATTGGAGTGGGAAGTGCTAGGTGGATGGATTGGGCAGCTCTTGCCCCCTTTCATCTACCTCAGGGATGTGATCCATGCAGCAAGGGGTTGGGAGTGGGAGTGGTGTAGGGATGGACTAAGATGTTGTGTAGGTTGGCTGGACAAAAGAACAACACTTTGGGAGAGGTGGGAAATATCTTGAGTAGAATGTTCCTCATTTCGGGGCTCAATGAGAGATCATCAGAGTACTAGAGAATGATGTAGTTCCATTGTTCCAGTCCAGGGTGAAAGTATGTGATGATGGAGGCTCTCTTTTGTAGCTGATCCTCCCACTGCTCCCAAAAATCAGCTACAAAGGAGTGCCCCCTCTCCTCCCCAATAACCCAGTATTATCCTAGACTGGAACAAGTTTGTCAACATCACCAATGTTGCCCGACCATATCACAAAATTGCCGTCTGTAGCAGTCACATTGCAGTAGTGTTGGCAGCAACTCTATTGTGGCCAAATATCACAGAAAAATATGGCTTGTTTAAATGCACCTTTAGTGATTGCAGTGTCCGTCTTGAAAGTGTCAGCCTCAGGTTATACAAATGATGCCATTGACACATTGGACTACTTATACCAGGTGATATGTCCAAAAAGAAAGTTATAAAAAGGGCATAGGACAATTGCAAAACACTTGAAGAGTTAAAATTTGTACTAATTAAAAGAAGTACATCATTTAGAAAGGTGTTTCTGATCATTTGGGTCGAAACTATGTAGTGAGTATTTGTTTTTGATATCACTCTTCTCCTTTCCAAATTTTCAAAACCAGCAAACATCTAATATCTATAAAAGTCAAACATTTCCTCCTTTCTTTTCTTATGTCTCTCTGTCTGCTGCAGCATTGCTTTTCAACCTTTTCAGTTGTGAAATTTACCTTTTTTAAATAATGATTTAATGTTTTCTCATCTTCTAACTATTACTGAATTAATAGTGCTTCTGTTTCCAAATATTAATGAACCTTTAATACATATATGTGAGCACAAACATCTGGTTTGAGCAGTAGCTAAGCTCATACTGACTTAGGTCTTGCATGATTAATTTAATTTTTTTTCTTCGTTAACGTTGTATCTTTCTCATCCATGGTTTTGCATAGGAATAGACTACTCTGAGGTCCTTCTTGCCACTCCATACTGCTTTGGTAGCTCCATGCAGCACTCACTGAGATGTAGGGATGTCTGCTGACGGAACTCGATCTGCCACACATCATTTAAGGAGTACCTCGAACAAATAATGACAATACAAAACAAATATTAGAACAGACATAGGATATCATTGATTTGTAAATAAGTTTTTTGGACTACTTGTCACATTTCATTGTAATTAAAATTATAATAAAATTAGTTGTACCCAGACTTACACATTTATAGACTACAAGGATGCAGAGGGGAGCGTAGCTCAGGTGGTAGAGCACTCGCTTAGCATGCCAGAGGTACTGGGATTGATACCCAGCACCTCCAAAAATGTTTTCCCTACCCCCCACCCCCACCCAAAAAAAATTAATTAAAAAATTAAGAATATTTTGTGTAATGTAATATCTTGTGTAATGTAATATCTTGTATAGACACCTTTTATTAACATGACACGTTCCACATCATTACGAAGTGTCGTATTCATGATCTATGGAACAAGTACTAATCTAGAGATTTTTCGCACCCCTACTGTGTATGAGAATATGCCGAAATTTAACTCGGCTGAATTCTATACCATTGCAAGTTGTTAAATGAATAATGCAGTTGCTGTAACAAAATCTTTGAAGTTTTTTATGGTCTCTACCCCCTCCCTCTCCCCCCATCCATCTGCGTGTGTGTTCCCACATCCTGTCTCCAATTTCATTTAAGCTTTGGTTCATACTGGGTGTCTGGTGTACACAGACTTCCAGTGACCTGCTTGTCTATTTGAGGATCACATCTGTGGCAGGTGTCATTTACCCACTTTTAGTGGTTGTCCAGCTTGCTTGCACCAAACATTAATGTTATTTGGTGGTTTGGGGGCTACTGACTTCATAGTTAATTGTACAAATCTGTTAACTGCTGGGAGCACATTGTGAGCGCCCCTCTTGGCCTGTCCAGTCAAAAATTGTGGAGTTGCTATGTGAAGTATTAAAGTACATGGTGCAGTCTGTAGAAGTTAGTTTGATTTTGTAGTTGAGCTTTGTATTATTTTACAGATCTGCCACTTCTATTTTTGTTAAGCGCATCATCTGTTCGTGACATCCTACAAAGTCAAATCTGGTAATGATACCATTTGTGTTAGCTGAGACTGCAATATTAATTTTTTTTAAAGTGGTTGATGTGTATAGCATAATTCTTTTGCTTTCTTCATGACCCAAACACGACAGTCCACTTTTAATAGTAACCAGTTAGCATTCTTAGAAAGCATAATTCTTAAGCAGTATATGGTGAACAATGTGTTTGTAAATAATGTGTCCTTCCAGTGTCCGAGGCTTAACTCTTAATTTTTGAAAGTATCAGCTGGTTGGTTGGTTGTTTGGGGAAGGAGACCAGACAGCGAGGTCATCGGTCTCATCAGATTAGGGAAGGACGGGGAAGGAAGTCGGCCGTGCCCTTTCAAAGGAAACATCCCGGCATTTGCCTGGAGCGATTTAGGGAAATCACGGAAAACCTAAATAAGGATGGCCCGATGCGGGATTGAACCGTCGTCCTCCCGAATGCGAGTCCAGTGTGCTAGCCACTGCACCACCTCGCTCAGTTAAAGTATCAGCTGAAAACTGCTATGTGGTTATAGATTGTGTCACATAACCCTATATAATTTGCAGTAAAAGATGAAGCACTACGTATGGCCACTTCATATGTCCTGAACAAATTTTGCACTCTGCAGCAGAGAGAGCACATTTTGAAACTTCCTGGCAGATTAAAACTGTGTGCCATACTGGAACTCGAACCGAGAATCTTGCCGTTCATGGAGAATGCTCTTACTGAGTGAGCTATCTGAGCATGACCTGCAGCTCGCCCTCACAACTTCACTTCTGTGAATACCTCACTTCTACTCTCCAAACTTCACAGAAGACATTCTGAATTTAATTGCCTCCGGCTACAACAGTATCTGCACTGCACCTTATGAAAACACATGCTTTCAGAGGGTAAAAAAGAAGTTGTGGGTGGAAACTCGAACTTAAATATTTATTAGACACATTTAAGTAAGATAAGTATGGTTAAATATCTTTATTATATTTGCAAATGGTATGCCATTCCCAGTACAAGTAAGAGCATTATCAGCTCTCTCTCTCTCTCTCTCTCTCTCTCTCTCTCTCTCTCTCTCTCTCTCTCTCTGTTTTTTGTAACAGGAAGTAATTACTAAAGAAATGCCTGACACATACCTAGAGCTAGTTTGTCATTAACCATTCCAAATCACAGAAGGAAAAATTTAAGAACTTCTTCACAATTCCTTGTGAATGATGTCCAACATATCTGTGATACGACCCTTTGTACAATGAAAACTCCAATTCACAATTAGGCCACAGGCCAATGTCATGTTCCATATTTATCAGTGCATGTGGCATAAGATTAGCCCTTTGTTGTAGCAAGAGAAACAGAACAATACGGATTACTGTGTTTTGACTGCGAGTATTTTGCCAAATAATCAGAAATTTGACCCCTTAAGTTGCTGATGCTCACAACTGTCCAAGAAACTACAAGATGTGTGTTCCAAGAATTAATGTTTCTTACTCTGAAAGAACACGCATATTTGGGAGAAGTGCTTCCACAGTTTTTGCAGATGTTGCATTGTGTGTTGATGTTGGTAATAACTCACATGATGAGCAGTGGGAACTGAACACAACAAATAATGAGTAGGTTTTTGGTAACCCGTCACAATGTTCTTTCATAATTTCACATGTTTTTAAATAAAGTTAGCTGATATTTTGTACTATTAGGTTAAATTTTAACCACATGATCACAATTTTTGGCTAAGTTGTGAATAAGTCATACAACTAGATGTTGGTATATACAACAAACCGACAACAGAAAATAAAACGGGTGACATTATGTACATGCTCAAACTTGCGAACAAAAGCAAAACTATACCATTTTCGGTCAGACATGTGACTGGAGCACTGTCAGTGAGAGAAGTTGGAAACAAAGGAAAGAGCGAAAGAAAAGCATTTACAGAAAATCCTTATAGAGCACACTTATGTATTATATTTATATCTATATTCTGAGCCCTAGAGTTTCATTGTGTTGCCATGACAGTTCCTGTATCATTGTGACTTTTGGATGAACAAAAGGAGATAAATAAGCAGATTATTGCAAAAATGAATGTATATCTCATAACTCTATTATGGGACTCGTATTTTCGTGTTGAGGTTCATTAGATCGTAATCAAATTTCTCAAATTCCAACCTAGCCTAGGCCTTGGACTAGACCACAAGTTGGTCAGTCAGCACACCTAATTTTCTTCCGTCTCTCCATATCATTAACACTTGTAGCCAGTTCGTATCTTCCACCAAAAGAAATCGTTAGATTCAGCGATTCTCACTGGCTCCACTATACTATCATCCAATTGCCTACAATCGATGTCAACAAATTGACATCATCTGCACACAATACAACCTAAGGAGCCGCGGATATTCGAATTGTGTGTTAGCGGAGTTTTTAATTGGAATGTTACGTTTCGACACAACATTTGTACATTTATACCTTGAGCATACCTCACACTGTATGGTATAATAAGAATTTTAATGTTTACTGTAAACTAATCCCAGTCTTGTGGCCCTCGGTTTCCAGAGTATATGGCACCAGTACTTCTGTGACAAGGAGCTGCGAGCGCTTATCAGACAGGATGTTGTGCGCACATTCCCCGGTGTTGACTTCTTCCGTAAGCAGATGATACAAGATGCCATGGTCAACATACTTTTCTGCTATGCTCGTGAACATCCACAGATGTGTTACAGACAGGTAAGGAGCAGTTAATTTTTTCAGTGCAGTAGGGTCTGCAGCTGTGATGAATTTTTTGAATGATTTCGTGATTGCTCCAACTGCCATTCTCTTTATTTCATATACTATTGTACAATTTCGGCCTTACAGACAGGTAAGGAGCAGTTAATTTTTTCAGTGCAGTAGGGTCTGCAGCTGTGATGAATTTTTTGAATGATTTCGTGATTGCTCCAACTGCCATTCTCTTTATTTCATATACTATTGTACAATTTCGGCCTTACACCATTTTTAAGTATCTGAAACAGAAGCATTATATATTAGATACATTAGTAACATTTGTGGTTTTTGTTTAGGAACAAGTCACATCTGTAGATATACTAGGCACATTGTAAGTTGATTTGTAGGTGATCTTTTAACAGTAAATTATGCCATGTATGTCATTGCTACTGTGACTCCATGTTATGCTCATAAAAGAAATTAGAGTGGTTTTACTCTATTTTAGGAGCATGTTACTTTCGAGCATTGGAAAGCTCTTACCTATGATGTCAATGTTTTAACATACTTAACATTGCGAAGATTATAATTATTTCATAGAAATTTGTTAATTAACGTGCATATGCTTCTGTTCTCAATTATATTTAATTACCGTTCATCATTTGTGTGAATATGACTGCATGTAATTTCTTTAAAATAACTTCTAAATATTTGTTCTTTTACTGTGGGAGCACATCCTTTAGAATAGTTGTTGCTCAGATCTTATATATAAAACCTATCATAGTACTGTAATGAAACAGTACTGAAAACTATGAGAGTCAAGTAAAAACTGCTTTATGGTTGCATGATATTTCTCATTACAGTCATATTTATTGAAGAGTATGGTGATAATTTTACACGCTATGGTTCTGTAATGCTTCATCGTAGAAGCACCGTTGTCTAGGAATTTCCCATTTCGCAGGTCTTTTTGCTCATTTAAAATTGTTTCTGCTTAATCTTCTGGATGGATATATATTTCAATTTCTACCATTACATCCATGATTTTTTCTTTCTGTAACCCATGTAACATTTGAAGTGACACATGTAGATTAAGAATTTTGTGGTTAGTATATTAACTGTGTAGCAAATGTGAATGAGTTATCGTCGTGTGTTTTTAAAATCTTGTACTAACTTTCCTTCCTGTCTGTCCAGTATAAAATTTTGGACATTCTTCACAGTTAATTTTGTAGATTCTTAATTTTGAAAACTGTTCTGGTTTCTGTGGTATGTGTCTCAATAATCATTGTAAATTGTTAGTGCTTCTGTTGCTGGTGTATAATTTTCTATTGTTGAAACATCGAGTAATTTTGTCAGAAATAAACCTAGATGTGGCCACACAAGAACTTTATTTTTCTGTGGTTCATTTGTGTCTCTGGTTAAGGTTATTTCATCTATGGGATTGGTATGTGTTTGACTAGTTTTCTTTTTGAATAATGTGTCCACTAACAAGGGAACCTCCCCATCGCACCCCCCTCAGATTTAGTTATAAGTTGGCACAGTGGATAGGCCTTGAAAAACTGAACACAGATCGATCGAGAAAACAGGAAGAAGTTGTGTGGAACTATGAAAAAATAAGCAAAATATACAAACTGGGTCGTCCATGTGCAATATAGGCAATATTAAGGGCAGTGTGAGACGAGGAGAGCCGTGGTCCCGTGGTTACCGTGAACAGCTGCGGAACTAGAGGTCTTTGGTTCAAATCTTCCCTCGACCGAAAATTTTAACTTTTTATTTTCAGTTTATGTGACAAACCCTTATGTTTTCATCACTTTTTTTGGAGTGATTATTACATCCACAAGAAAACCTAAATCGGGCAAGGTAGAAGAATCTTTTTACCCATTCGCCAAGTGTACTAGTTAGGTGGGTCGACAACATATTCCTGTCATGTGACGCACATGCTGTCACCAGTGTCGTATAGAATATATCAGACGTGTTTTCCTGTGGAGGAATCGGTTGACCTATGACTTTGCGATCAAATGTTTTCGGTTCCCATTGGAGAGACACGTCCTTTCGTCAACTAATTGCACAGTTTTGCGGTGCTGTCGCAAAACACGGACACTAAACTTATTACAGTGAACAGAGACGTCAATGAACGAACGGACAGATCATAACTTTGCGAAAATAAAGAAAGCGAAATTTTCAGCCGAGGGCAGATTCGAACTAAAGACCTCTCGTTCCACAGCTGTTAACGCTAACCACGGCGCTCCTTGGCTCATGTTGGCCTTAATATTGCCCATCTTAGGCATGGACGACCCAGTTTGTATATTTTGCTTATTTTTTCATAGTTCTACACAACTTCTTCCTGTTTTCTCGGTTGATCTGTGTTCAGTTTTTCAAGGCCTATCCACTGTGCCAACTTATAACTAAATCTGAGGGGGGTGCGATGGGGATGTTCCCTTGTAAGTTTTTAGGATAACCTTTGTTTATAACTTCGTTTTGGAGGATATCTAGTTCTTTCTCAATTTTTTCTTTTTTTTCTTTTTCAGTTTTTTTCTGTTTCTACAGTGAAATAATTTTCTGATGCAAACTGTTGGATTGTGAATGCACGTCGTTACTCTCATCTATTTTGTCATTGAATAGGATTAAAATGTCATTGACATATGTATAGTAATAAAGGATATTTTGGCTGCTTTGAGCGAACGTGTTAAAAAAAAATTCTCCTATATTGTTAACATAAATATCAGCGAATGTACCTGCTAGGCATGAGCCCATTGCTACCCCATCTTTTTGGAGATAAATTTTGTTCTGAAGTGAGAAACAATTGTACGAAATAATGAATTGTAGAAGTCCTGTTATTTCACAAACTTCTACTTGAATGATTTTCTTATATTCGAGAAAGTTTTAAATGATTTCTAAAGTTTCTGTTACTGGAATTCTTGTATACATGTTAGATATATCAGATGATAGGAGTGCTCCATTTTCTGGTATTTTTATATTTTTAATTTTATTGACAATACCATAACAACTTTTTGTAGTGTATTCTTTCTCACATATATGTTCGAGTTTTTGACTGGCTGCATGTGCTGGGCTGTTTACTATGTTAACAACAGGACAAATTGGGATTTGTTCTTTATTTATCTTTGGCTGGGCACAGGATGATGGTAACGTTAGATTCATTATTATGGGATCTTTTATATCTTTTTCTGTTAATATGACGTTACATCTTTTCAGTGATTTCTTTAGCTGTGCATTAAATTTGTTGGTTGGATCCCAGCCGATAATTTTGATATTATTTTGGTCGAAAAATTGTAATACTTTCGTGTTGTAGTCTTCTTCCGACATAATCATCAATGTACAGGGTGTTACAAAAAGGTACGGCCAAACTTTTAGGAAACATTCCTCACACACAAATAAAGAAAAGATGTTATGTGGACATGTGTTCGGAAACGCTTAATTTCCATGTTAGAGCTCATTTTAGTTTCGTCATTCCAACGTGATCAAATTATAAATTATCACAATCAACATGTGTGGGCTGACGAGAATCTGCACGCAATTGTGCAATCACGTCATCAACACAGATTTTCTGTGAACGTTTGGGCAGGCATTGTTGTGATGTCTTGATTGGTCCCCATGTTCTTCCACCTACACTCAATGGAGCACGTTATCATGATTTCATACGGGATACTCTACCTGTGCTGCTAGAACATGTGCCTTTACAAGTACAACATAACATGTGGTTCATGCACGATGGAGCTCCTGCACATTTCAGTCGAAGTGTTCGTACACTTCTCAACAACAGATTCGGTGACCGATGGATTGGTAGAGGCGGACCAATTCCGTGGCCTCCACGCTCTCTTGACTTCAACCCTCTTGACTTTCATTTATGGGGGCATTTGAAAGCTCTTGTCTACGCAACCCCAGTACCAAATGTAGAGACTCTTCATGCTCGTATTGTGGATGGTTGTGATACAATACGCCATTCTCCAGGGCTGCATCAGCGCATCAGGGATTCCATGCGACGGAGGGTGGATGCATGTATCCTTGCTAACGGAGGACATTTTGAACATTTCCTGTAACAAAGTGTTTGAAGTCACGTTGGTACGTTCTGTTGCTGTGTGTTTCCATTCCATGATTGTGATTTGAAGAGAAGTAATAAAATGAGCTCTAACATGGAAAGTAAGCGTTTCCGGACACATGTCCACATAACATATTTTCTTCCTTTGTGTGTGAGGAATGTTTCCTGGAAGTTTGGCCGTACCTTTTTGTAACACCCTCTATATCCCCTTACACTAGTTGCATTATGTTCTTGAAGCTTATTATTTATCTGACATATAATATTACTGTCCTTTGCTCTTATATTGATCCTACTTTCTCGTTTTACTTATATTTGTATTATTTTTGCAATCATAAGCAAAACCACTTTATTTGTAAAATTACGAAAATATTTTCATTAACACTTTAGAAGAAAAATTTTTTAACAAGTGCAATGAAAGAGCCAAAAAAATCCTTTATTACTATACATATGCTGATGACATTTTAATCCTGTTTGATGGCACAATAGATGTGAGTAATGTCGTGCATTCACAAGTCAATAGTGTGCATCCAAAAATTAATTTCACTATGGGAACAGAAAAAAAGATGAACATAAACTTTTTGGATTTAAAAATTTCGAAAAAAAATATGAACACACATTCAGTATTTTTCATAAACCGGTGATGATACATAATTATCCACAACCAGTCATGACACCTGAGAGCACACGAGCTCGAATATTTTCATTCTAGATTACATTGACTATACAACTTACCACTGGAAAAAGGAGGAGAAAAAAAAGAGGAAGAACTAGACCTTACCCAAAATGTAGCTGTAAGCAATGATTATCCTAAAAAAATTTAGTGGACACATTATTCAAAAAGAAAACTACTCAAGTAAATGGCAGTCCCTTAGATGAAATAACTTTAACTAGAGACACAAATGAACCACAGAAAAATAAAGTTCTTGTGTGGCCATATCTAGGTATTATTTCCAACAAAATTACTCGATGTTTCAAGAATACAAAATTACACACCAGCTACAGAAGCACTAAAAATCTACAACGTTTATTGAGACACATGCCACAAAAACGAGAACTGTTTTCGCAATTAGGAATCTACAAAATTACCTGTGAAGAATGCCCAAAATTTTATTTTGGACAAACAGAAAGGAAAGGACCACATGACAATAAATGACTATAACCCATCCACATTTGCTGCACACTTAAGACACCAACCACAAAATACTTAATATAGATGGATCGCTTTAAATATTACGTAAGTTACAGAAAGGAAAAATCATGGCTGTGATGGTAGAAATTGTCAAACAGAATTTTAAAAGACCTGCGAAATGTGAAAGTCCTTGACAACATTGTACCAGTTCCATGACAAAGCATTACAGAGCCATAGAATGTAAAATTATCGCTATGACTGTAATGCGAAACATCACGCAAACGAAGAGCAGTTTTTACTCGACTCTCATAGTTTTCAGTATTGTTTCTTTAGAGTACTGTCGTAGATTTTATATATAAAATCTGTGTACCAGCTTCCGCCCCCCCCCCCTCCCCCCCCCCTCCCCCCCTATGAACCACGGACCTTGCCGTTGGTGGGGAGGCTTGCGTGCCTCAGCGATACAGATAGCCATACCGTAGGTACAACCACAACGGAGGGTTATCTGTTGAGAGGCCAGACAAACATGTGGTTCCTGAAGAGGAGCAGCAGCCTTTTCAGTAGTTGCAGGGGCAACAGTCTGGATGATTGACTGATCTGGCCTTGTAACAATAACCAAAACGGCCTTGCTGTGCTGGTACTGCGAACGGCTGAAAGCAAGGGGAAACTACGACCTTAATTTTTCCCGAGGGCATGCAGCTTTACTGTATGATTAGATGATGATGGCGTCCTCTTGGGTAAAATATTCCGGAGGTAAAATAGTCCCCCATTCGGATCTTCGGGCGGGGGCTACTCAAGAGGATGTCGTTATCAGGAGAAAGAAAACTGGCGTTCTACGGATCGGAGCATGGAATGCCCGATCCCTTAATCGGGCAGGTAGGTTAGTACATTTAAAAAGGGAAATGGATAGGTTAAAGTTGGATATAATGGGAATTAGTGAAGTTCGGTGGCAGGAGGAACAAGACTTCTGGTCAGGTGAATACAGGGTTATGAACACAAAATCAAATAGGGGTAATGCAGGAGTAGGTTTAATAATGAATAGGAAAATAGGAATGTGGGTAAGCTACTACAAACAGCATAGTGAATGCATTATTGTGGCCAAGATAGATACGAAGCCCACACCTACTACAGTAATACAAGTTTATATGCCAATTAGCTCTGCAGATGACGTAGAAATTGAAGAAATGTATCATGAAATAAAAGAAATTATTCAGATAGTGAAGGGAGGTGGAAAATTTAATAGTCATGGGTGACTGGAATTCGAGTGTAGGAAAAGGGAGAGAAGGAAACGTAGCAGGTGGATATGGATTGGGGCTAAGAAATGAAAGCGGAAGCCGCCTAGTAGAATTTTGCACAGAGCACATCTTAATCATACCTAACACTTGGTTTAAGAATCATGAAAGAAGGTTGTATACATGGAAGAACCCTGGAGACACTAAAAGGTATCAGATAGATTATATAATGGTAAGACAGAGATTTAGGAACCAGGTTTTAAATTGTAAGACATTTCCAGGGCCAGATGTGGACTCTGACCACAATCTGTTGGTTATGACCTGTAGATTAAAACTGAAGAAACTGCAAAAAGGTGGGAATTTAAGGAGATGGGACCTGGATAAACTGAAAGAACCAGAGGTTGTACAGAGTTTCAGGGAGAGCATAAGGGAACAATTGACAGGAATGGGGGAAAGAAATACAGTAGAAGAAGAATGGGTAGCTTTGAGGGATGAAGTAGTGAAGGCAGCAGAGGATCAAGTAGGTAAAAAGACGAGGGCTAGTAGAAATTCTTGGGTAACAGAAGAAATATTGAATTTAATTGATGAAAGGAGAAAATATAAAAATGCAATAAATGAAGCAGGCAAAAAGGAATACAAAGCTCTCAAAAAATGAGATCGACAGGAAGTGCAAAATGGCTAAGCAGGGATGGCTAGAGGACAAATGTAAGGATGTAGAGGCTTATCTCACTAGGGGTCAGATAGATACTGCCTACAGGAAAATTAAAAAGACCTTCGGAGATAGGAGAACCACTTGTATGAACATCAAGAGCTCAGATGGAAACCCAGTTCTAAGCAAAGAAGGGAAACCAGAAAGATGGAAGGAGTATATAGAGGGTCTATACAAGTGCAATGTACTTCAGGACAATATTATGGAAATGGAAGAGGATGTAGATGAAGATGAAATGGGAGATACGATACTGCGTGAAGAGTTTGACAGAGCACTGAAAGACCTGAGTCGAAACAAGGCCCCCGGAGTAGACAACATTCCATTGGAACTACTGACGGCCTTGGGAGAGCCAGTCCTGACGGAACTCTACCATCTGGTGGGCAAGATGTATGAAACATGCGAAATACCCCCAGACTTCAAGAAGAATATAATAATTCCAATCCCAAAGAAAGCAGGTGTTGACAGATGTGAAAATTACCGAACTATCAGTTTAATAAGCCACAGCTGCAAAATACTAACACGAATTCTTTACAGACGAATGGAAAAACTAGTAGAAGCCGATCTTGGCGAAGATCAGTTTGGATTCCGTAGAAATACTGGAACACGTGAGGCAATACTGACCGTATGACTTATCTTAGAAGAAAGATTAAGGGAAGGCAAACCTATGTTTCTAGCATTTATAGACTTAGAGAAAGCTTTTGACAATGTTGACTGGAATACTCTCTTTGAAATTCTAAAGGTGGCAAGGGTAAAATACAGGGAGCAAAAGGCTATTTACGGTTTGTACAGAAACCTTATGGCAGTTATAAGAGTCTAGGGACATGAAAGGGAAGCAGTGGTTGGGAAGGGAGTAAGACAGGGTTGTAGCCTCTCCCCGATGTTATTCAATCTGTATATTGAGCAAGCAGTAAAGGAAACAAAAGAAAAATTCGGAGTAGGTATTAAAATCTATGGAGAAGAATTAAAAACTTTGAGGTTCGCCGACGACATTGTAATTCTGTCAGAGACAGCAAAGGACTTGGAAGAGCAGTTGAATGGAATGGACAGTGTCTTGAGAGGAGTATATAAGATGAACATAAACAAAAGCAGAATGAGGATAATGGAATGTAGTCGAATTAAGTCAGGTGATGCTGAGGGAATTAGATTAGGAAATGAGACACTTAAAGTAGTAAAGGAGTTTTGCTATTTTGGGAGCAAAATAACTGATGATGGTCGAAGTAGAGAGGATATAAAATGTAGACTGGCAATGGCAAGGAAAGCGTTTCTGAAGAAGAGAAATTTGTTAGCATCGAGTATAGATTTAAGTGTCAGGAAGTCTTTTCTGAAAGTATTTGTATGGAGTGTAGCCATGTATGGAAGTGAAACATGGACGATAAATAGTTGTTCCTAAACCAAAATCATAAGTGTCATTAATGTATCCAAGGTATAATGCTTCTGTTTTAGATACTTGAAAATGGAGTAAGGCCGAAATTATACAATAGTACATGAAATAAAGAGAATGGCAGCTGAAGGCATACGAAATCATTCAGGAAATAATTGGTAATTGTTGTAGCTAATGGTCATAACAATCTATTTCTCTCTGTACAATACCTTGGTTTTAAGCTACCTAGTAAGGAACCACATGACAGTGGCAGTTCAGAAAGTATTGGAATATGGGCATGGTTGTAAAAATATTTACTGCTAAAAGTAAGTGTAGTTTTTGTTCAATGAGCAGTGTTCTGCAAATTGTAGAATTATTGTAGTTCGTTCATTCATTGTATTCTGCGTATTCCATCAAAAAGAAGCATCTTAAGGAATCTGTAATGAGTCAAGGTATACATTAGCAAAGTGAATCAGTTACAAGAACAATCAATGACTGTTATATTCTGAAACCGTCGTGAAAGTTCAGCTGATCTCGATACAGCAGTCCTTGTTTGAACTTGATATATCGCATCATTAGTCCCCTTGTTACTGCTCCTGAAAGGTTGTTGCTTTCTTTATAAAGTGAGAAAATGGCAAACCAAATGTGTTTCGATTAACCATAACGTTGCTGACATGAGCTTTTACCTTCAGCAGGCTGAAGTCCCCACTTTTTCCAGAATTTCTTTCTAAAAATTCCTTTTTACGGGGAAGAACTATTCAGCTGTTCTGGAAGATTGTCTGGTCTTGTTTTCCACATTTCAGACTGAATTGAATTCACAACTCAAGTCACAATTCATTAATTACACAAGCATGACTATACTCTTCCAAGACTATGGACAGAATCCCCCTTTACTTCATCCTACACTCCTACTACTTGAAATGATTTGGTTTCATCATACGACAGTCTTTCTCTGCCGCATGAGCCCCAGGAGCACTTAACAAAAAATCCACACACAATGAACCCAGATTCGATTCAGAACTCCGAATAATGAAAATAACTTAACTTAAACTTAATCGCTGTACAAATAACTGCAGTTTTCAATTATATTGGCTATTACAAAGGCAGGTGCATTACAAACACCCGAATTATTAATTTAACAATGAAAACAATCAATTATTGATAAAATTAATTAATTGGGTGCATAAAAAATCTACTCGCCAAGTGGCGGGAGAACACACACATAAAAGACTGTTGTGATGGGCAACCTTTTGGAGCCAGTGGCTCCTTCTTCAGGCAGAAGGGTTCAAGGGGAAGGAAGAAGGGTGAAGGAATCTGACAAGAAAATTACGGAGATTGGGTGGATGATGGGAAGCTATTCTAGGTATGGTTGGCAAAATTTCAGACAGAATGGCTCTCATTTCAGGGCATGATTTTAGGAAGTCGTGGTCCTGTTGAAGTAGCTGATTAATGTATTCCAGACCAGGATAAAACTGAGTAACTGAGTCACCAATGGTGTGCTCAAAGTTGTTTTGTGGAGGGATCGGCAGTACTAGGATTGCATGGTCGGGGAAATCTGTTTTTTTTTTTTTAACTAGGCTGATGGGGTAATTGTGCGCACGCAATGAAGGCTGAGGTGGCAATGGTGGTGTATTGCTGTAAAGAGTCTGCATCCAAACAAATATGTTTGCCTCGGATGCCGAGGCTGTATGAGAGGGAACGTTTCACATGGAAAGGATGGCAACTGTCAAAATATAAATACTATTGTATGTTGGTAGATTTAATGTGGACGGAAGTGTGTAGCTGGCCTTCGGTGACGATGAGATCAACATCAAGGAAAGTGGCGTGGGATTCAGAATAGGACCATGTGAAATTTAATTGGTAGAAGGTATTCAGAGATTGCAGGAATTTTTGCAGGTTTGTCTCACCATGAGTCAATATGGTAAAGATATCAATGTATCTAAACCAAACCAGGGCCTGAAGGCTTATGGACCCAGGAAAGCCCCCTCCAAGCGACCCATGAAAAGGTTGGCATAAGAAGGAGTCATCCTGGTTCCCATGGCCGTACCCCTGATCTGTTTGTATATCTGCCCCTCAAAGGTGAATTAGTTGTTGGTAAGTATAAAGTTGGTTAAGGTGAGTAGAAAGGATGTCACAGGTTTGGAATCAGGTGGGCACTGACTGAGGAAATATTCAGCAGCAGGTAGACCATGTACTCGGGGATGTTGGTATAAAGGGAGGTGGCATCAATGGTGACAATCAAGGTGTGTGGTGGGAGTGGGATGTGCACGGAGATCCGTCTTGCCTTATGCACCCTCCTACCACTGTAGCCCTGTAACTGGCAAAACATATACTATCAAAGGGAGAGCCAACTGGAAAATGATCTGTCATATACCGGCTGTTATGTAAACACTGTTCAGCCTTCTACATCGGCATGACTACCACCAAATTATCAGTTAGGATGAATCGGTATAGCAGAGGGGTGTACGGTGTCAGCTCGCAATATCCTGTTGCAGAGCATGTTCTACAACAAGACATTCGTGACCTCGGCACTTCTTTCACCACATGCGCCATCTGGATTCTTCTCCCAGACACCAGTTTCTCAGAACTTCACATGTGGGAACTTGCATTCTAACATGTCCTTGGTTCTCGCCACCCACCTGTCCTTAATTTACGCTAATTTCTTCTGTCTCAGCTTTTCTTCATTGTAAATGCTCTTTGCTTCATTCTGGTTTAGTTTTCTAAATGTTTCATTTCTTTCCCATTTATTTTCACCGTCCCCCTCCCACCTTTGTTACATACAGCGCAGTTAGCTTTTCACTTTTATTAATTCGTGCACAATGTTTTAGCACTAATCTCTGTCTTACATATTATTTTGCCTTTGACCTTTAAGCTCTTAGGTTTTCAAATCTCATCCAATGCAGTCCCCAGTCAGTCTGTCTGTCTTTCCATCTCATCCCGTACGGTAGTCTCCCTTATCCTGCAGTTCTGGGTTACTTTCCCAAAATCTACCCCTTTTCCTAGACCTCTCGAGTCCTTTTCCTTCACCCTTCTTCCTTGCCCTTGAACCCTTCTGCCTGAAGGAGGAGCCACCGGCTCCGAAAGCTTGCCAGTCACAACAGTCTTTTATGTGTGTGTTCCTGCGCTGCTTGGTGGGCAAATTATTAATTTGCATCTTTGTACTCTCTCATGTGAATTATTGAAATCACATTGCTTATATCAGTAGGACCTTCCTTGTGTCGTGTGATGTTGAAGAAAGGGCAGTCCAAATTCACAGTTGCATCATTTGTTGTCCTCAGTCATTTTAGCCATGTTAAGTCTTCTGCAGTTGGAAGTTTTGTTAACTTACCATGAAATCAGTAGAGATAATCACTTGTCATATAGTGGAAGTATTATGAAGCCATTCCACCCATGATGACTTCTCCTTTCAAAGAAATCTACACACCCAAACTGGGAGTGCGCGCGTCCTTACGGGTGCGCATTTGCGCATGCGCGCCGCCGCCGCCCCCCCCCCCCCCCCACCCACACACACACACACACATGCTCACCACAATTCACTGGTAATTCCACTTTGGTAATTGCCACTGCTGTGTTACACTAATTAAAATGGAGCAGTAGTCCCTGAGTAAAGGAACAATTGAAAAAGTTCAGCCTTTCTGTATTTGCATGGTTACCCTCAATTTCAGTTCCTTTTCATCCATGAGTGTCTGTACATTAACTTGGCTGCCTCTGACAGTATTTTGATAAGCCTGGAATTTTTTGGGGTTTTATGAGAGGTCTTCTTAGATGACAAACTCTTTTTAAAAAGTTACCCCATGCATCTGGATGCTGTGTTCTGCACTCTTGTAAACCTTTAAAATGCCATAGTGACAGCATACTACAACCCAAAGTGAAAGTCAGAAACAGTCATAAGAAGGTAGTCCACTATGACATCAGTATGCTCAAAGACACCGCAAAGAAAGAAAAGTTTCTACTCCATCTCAGCAACTGCTATGAAATTCTGCAAGAAAATGATTTGGAAAAGAATGCAGTAGCAGTAGTAGTAGTAGTAGTAGTAGTAGTAATAGTAGTATGGAAAGAAGTTGAGGTTACTGTAAAGGAGGTGGAAAATGCAATCATCAAGAAGCAGATTAGGGGCAAGATAGTTCGGTTTGTTTGTTTGTTTTTTGTTTCGGGGAGACTACCAAACTGCGAGGTCATCGGTCCCACCAAATTAGGGAAGGATGGGAAGGAAGTTGGCCATGTCCTTTCAAAGGAAGCATCACGGCATTTGCCTGAAGCGATTTACGGAAATCACAGGAAACCTAAATCAGGGTGACCAGATGCGGGTTTTAATTGCCGTCCTTCCAAATAAGAGCCCACCTCGCTCAGTCGAGATAATTTGGTTTTGGGGTTGAATACATTAAGGCATTAGCTAAGAGAAGCGAAGCCAAGGAGAGCTAGCTATGAGGCACAGCTTTTGCACAAGGTATAGCACAGTTCAAAGAAGCACAGAAAACTATTAGAGAGACCCTGATGAGGAGAGCAAAGAGAATGTACGGCAAACAAATGACAGAAGTGGCTCAACAAGATTTCTTGGAAAAGAGGCTCAAATGATGTATGGTAAAGTTAACTCCTTTGAGAATGGATACCAGAGGCACCAAAAGTTTGTTGAGGACAATAACGGAGCCAAATTCACCAATGAGTTCAACATTGCTAGGGCAAGGAAGCAGTACTTCAGGGAGCTCCTCAACTATGATGCACACGATTGTTTGAAGTCCATCGTCCTGACGCTTTGGATATGGGATTATTCAACACCTACGCTGGAGGAAATAAAGAATCCATTAATGAGGCTGAAGAACAACAGAAGTCCAGGAGATGATGCAGTCCTGACAGAAGTCATTCGGGCTGGAGGGGAGAGATTTCACAACAGAATTCATCAGCTAATAAAGAGGATCTGGATTGTGGAGAAGATCTGTAAAGACTGGAAGACAGTGATCATCTGTCCTATACCCCAGAATGGTGACAAAATGGACTGTGCAAACTACAGAGGAATTGCCCTCTGCAATGTCTGCTATGTAATAAAACGAACCTAGGCAGGGGGTTTCATGCCATAAAGTGTAAGACAGTACAGTGACCCAGTGTTTCGCCACAGCACTCGTCAGGCGTCACTGCCAGTCGTCAATCAGTCGGCGCCTGGACGAGTGCCATAACCAGGAATGCTTTGGCATGCAATCAAAGCCCCTACATCACAGGCAGGCCATTATGGCACGAATAAATACCGGATGTTTGTCTGTTGAAGATATGAGTCTAGGTTGCCATCTCTCTGTGGTTATCCTGAAAGGACCACCTGTCTAGGGGGTTTAGCCGACACCAAATGAGTGAGTTGAGGTCAGTCTCAGCCCTTCCTAGCCATCGATCTGCTGGGGCCCCTGCCAGTGCCCGTCACTTCCCTCTTGACAAAGCATCGCCAAGGTATGCTGGCAGTGCAAAGGTACCACACCAATCAGCTGAACTGGACAGAACAGCTGCCGACACCTTCACGGTGATGCCCGCTGACGGGGTCTGTGCGATTGATAACCAACTGTGCCCACAGAATGTGGACACTGTGGATTGGCACCATAAATGTACCGTCGGTTGAGGGCACGTACCTGCAGCTGTTCAAGCTAGTTGGAAAAGTACCAAGTTTATGTGCATACTGCCTATCTTACTGTAGTCACCTTACTACTCCGACGTACTTGTGTAGCCCTCGCTAACCTGTCGAACTGACAGCCCCAGGTGAGAAAGTCGGATAACATTCTGATAACCAGAAGAATGGCTTTTCCACTGCACCATAGTAGTTATACTGTACACCGAGCCACTGTGGCCTTAAGATCTTGGTCAACTATGTCCTCGGATATGATGCAGCCATTTGCAGAAGTGAATGATGAAAATTAAGATGAAAAGAAATTGCTGTTCGACTATGTACAACATCTGTGTAATGTGACAGCTCACTGAGAAAATGCGGGAATATGGTGAAGACCTTCACGTACTCTTCATAAATTTTAAGAAGCATATGACTGCATTCACTGGGAGAGCCTGATGACTTGTAATATCCTAGGAACTTGTCATCCTAGTTAGTTTGTCTTGTTGATTCAAAAGGCAAAGTAAATCCTGGGAGCCAAGTCATGCAGAGCTTTAACATAATCACAAGGATGAGACCTGTAGATGGTGTGGTGCTTGACCTCTCTCGAAAACATAATGAGAGAAGTTTACCATAAGAATTTTCAGGGGATTGAGTTCCACTGTGAGAAAATCACACCGCTCGCATTTACCAAAGATGTGGAAGAAATGATGCATATGACTGACGGTGTTGAAGTGGCAGCAAGCAAAATTTACTTCCTTGTGATGAGCAGGATTTGTGCCTGTTTATGCTCTTCACGGGTATGCTGCCAGATATGATCATCTTCACTTCACGATATTTCGGCAATCCACCTGGCCACCATGTTCATGTGCAAGTGCTGAGTACACAGTCTGGCCAGAACAGTTCTGGCGTGATATTGTGTACTCAGTGATCGCACCTGAAGATGGCAGCCAGATGGATCACCGAAATATCGTGTAGTGAAGACGATCATATCTGGTAGCATACCCGTGAAGAGCATAAATGTATAAGACGCTGGGAAAATCTACAGACTCACAGGATTTGTGCCTGTTTGAGAAACCTACTCCATCCCCTGATAGTTGCAAGTGGATCCTACAAAACTGTTCACAATTTTAAATATCTGGGGGAATCATGTGAGGTAGAGACCAAAGTGAGGATCCAGGTTGCAAACCGATTGTACTTCAATCTGTCAGCTTTTAAAATACACATTCTCTCAAGGAATTTCAAACTCTAGCTTTAAAAAACAGTGATCCAACCCATAGAACTGTACGGTTGCGATTCTTGGAGTGTCTGAAAGAAAGACATAAATAATCTTCTCATTTTCGAGTGGAAATGCTTACGGAAGGCACGTGATCCAAAACAGGATGAGGCACAAGCCTCCATTTGTCACATATCAGAGAATAGCAAGTTATATATTTAGCTTTTTATGTGTACCTTTGTAGTTTGTCAAATTAATAGCAGTAGGACAGATAGGATGGGTGCATGCTGCATGCGGATGCAAGAGGAGTTGGACAGTTGGTGAACAGCTGAAGACTGTTGGTGGCAATCTGGCATCCGCACGCTGCTGCCTCACCAGTTTATAGGCAGAAGGCAAAATCAGATTGTGTACAAAGTGAAAACACTTATACTGTCAAAATTGTAATGGTAAATTGCAGAAGGATTTGTGACAGTTTTCTGGATTTTACTGCTCTCCAGGAAAGTTGCTGCACTATAAAATTTAATTAGGTATGGAATGTATACAGAAAAGCCAGATGAGACGTTGTAGAAGTGGAAGTATTGATTGCAGTCGTCAGTCATATTGTCTATTGAGGTCAAAATTGAGTCTGGATGTGAGTAACTGACATAGGTGAACTCAAGTTAATCATTGAATATTTTTGCTGGCCACCAAATTTTGCCGGAACAATTGCCAAATCATTTAAAGAAATCTACTCTCAGTAGCATGGAAATACCTGTCGTGCGTTATTAGTTGGAGATGAAACAGTGGAAAATCCAGGATGGAATTTAACAATATTGTGAAAAGGATAGTTGCCACTTACCATATAGCAGAGAGCTGAATCACAGATAGGCTCAACAGAAAGACACAATAAGCTTTCAGCCAACAAGGCCTTTCCCAAAAATACACACACACACACGATTCAGAGTCTGACTTCACACTGTAGTCAATGGGTGTGAGAGTGGCATTTGTGTGTGTGTGTGTGTGTGTGTGTGTGTGTGTGTGTGTGCGTGTGTGTGTGTGTGTGTTTGACAAAGGCCTTGTTGGCCAGAAGCTTGTTGACAATCTTTTTGTTGTATTTAGCCACAACTCAGCATCTCTGTTATATGGTGAGTAGCAGCTATCCTTTTCATAATATTGTTAGTTGAATATAACTTTGACCTACCAATTATAGAATGGGACATCTGAGGATTTATTGCAGGTGGTGCAGACACAGTCTTGTGAATTTTCTGAAACTGTCTTGAGTAGCTATTCAACAATGCACATGCAGTGGGAATATTTTACGCCACGTAGTTACAAACAGGCCTGAATTTGACAGTGTCAGAATAAACAGCGGGTAGTGATCATGGTGTCGTCAGAGTGGTGATGGTTACTAAATATAATAAATTCATCGAGAATTCTAGTAGAGTATTTATGCTGGCAAGAGGACATAAGCGGTTGTAGACAATGAATGGACACCATTTAGTTATGATATGATGGACAGAGAGAAATTATGGTCAAAAATTAAACTGATTGTAAATCACACTTGAGAGGAATATGTGCTGAGTAAGTGGATTAAGGGTGGAAAAGACCCACGGTGGTATAATAACAAAATTTAGAAAATGTTGAGGAAGTAGAAATTGTTACACTCTTGGATCAGTAAAGAATGTAGAAATATCAAAGGGTAAATTCACGTGTCTCTAGAAAGATTGATGCATGAAGCATATAGCTGCTCCACCATGGCACATTAATGAAAAGTCTTGCTGATAATCCAAGAAAATTCTGGTCCTAATAAAATTTGTCAAGGTTGTCAAAGGCTTCCTTACAGTCATTTGTTGACCAGTCTGGTGTGGCAATAGAAGACAGAAAAGCAAAGCTGAACTTTTAAATTTGATGGTTGCACAGACTCCTATAAGGAGAACGTAGTAATAGTCATCCATTACGTAGAGGAGCAACTGAAAGTTGAAAATGAGTAGGTCACCAGATATGGATGGAGTCCCAATATGTTTTATGAAGAGTATGGTGTGAATCCCTTATTTAGCTTGCATTTATCATGAATCTTTCCCCCGCAAAGTCCCAAGTCAGTCGAAGAAAATACAAGTGCCTCCTGTATGTAATAAGGATAAAACAATGGACACACAACATCACAGACTGATATCATTATCACAGTTTGCCACAGAATTGTTGAACATTCTTTCAGTTCAAATATACTAAATTTCCTTGAGACAGAGAAGCCTCCATCCACAAGTCAGCAAGATGCAGAAAGCATTGCTTGTGCAAAACTCAGCTTGCCACTTTCTCACATTATCTTGTGAACTGTGGATGAAGGGCACAAACATATTTCATATTGCTAAATTTCTGCAAAGTTTTGACACAGTGTCCCACTGCAGACTGTTAATGAAGTTCCCAGCGTACAGGTTATGTTCCCAGATACGTGAGTAGTTTGATGATGTCGTAAACAATATGATCCAGCACGTTGTCTTCGACAGCAAGTGTTCGTCTGAAATGAGGGTATTGCAAGCAGTGCGACGGAGAACTGTGATGAATGGCTCTTGTTCTTTATGTAAATAAATGATCCGATGGAATGGGTGAACAGTAATGTGCATCTGTTTGCTGATGATGTTTCATTGTTGAGTGTCTGTAGAAGTATACATGCTGACATAGACAGAATTTCTATTTGGTGTGATGTCTGGCAGCTTGCTCTAAATGTAGAAAAATGTAAGTTAATGCATATGAGTAGGAAAAACAAACCTGTAATGTTAATGTACACTATTAGTGACACTTGGCGCGCACACACGCATCAATTGAATATAGAGGCATAACATTGAAATCAGTATCAAATGGTATGAGCACATAAGGATAGATGTAGGGAAGGATTGACATTGGTTTATTGGGAGAATTTTAGAAAAGTGTAGCTCATTAAAGACCATGTGTAGAACATACATTTGACACATTCTTGATTACTGCTAGAGTGTTTGGGAGCTGCGTAAAAGTGGATGAAAGGAAGACATCAAAGCAATTCAGAGACGTGCTGCTAGATTTGTGACTGGTAGGTTCGATTGACATGCGGCAGCCACAGAGATGCTCCGTTAACTCAAAATTAAATCCAGGAGTGATGAAGATGTTCTGTTCACAGAACGCTATTGACAATGAAATTTACACTTTGAAGTGGAGTGTGTGCTGATATGAAACTTCCTGGCAGATTAAAAGTGTGTGCCGGACCAAGATTCAATACCGTGCCAAATGGACAAATTTCACAACAGTTTGAACTAACTCCCTGAGGAAAAAAAAAAAAAAAATTAAGGATATAAAGCTTGTGTTCACAGTGCCACTGCTACTGTTCAGTCAGTGAATGTATGGAAAAGTAAAGTACTGCTTTTCAATTTCATATTTATTTATGTTTCATTTAAATGTAGAGGCAGTGTTAACAGTAGATTTATAATTATAATGGAGGTTTAATTTATGTGGCAATTTAAGAAATTGTGTGTGCAAAATTTATGTCTGATTTCTATGTACGTGACATGTTCAGCACCTGTAGCTCTGAGTGTTATAGATAAAATGCATTGATAAACAAACAAACATGCCCTTCAGCTTCTTTACTCATCTCACAGTAGTCTTGCCGTGGCCACAGGAGTGTGTGTTTCAGTGTCTGTGTCGTTTTTGTGAATGTGTTCTATAGCTCAAGCACAAACTAATGCTCGAAAGCTACTTTGAATGCTGTTTTCTGTTCATCTGTATCTACATGTACATGGATACTCTGCAAATCACACTTAAGTGTGTGGCAGAAGGTTCATTGAATCACCTTCACAAGAATTCTCTGTTATTCCAATCTCGAACAGCGCATGGAAAAAACGGACACCTATATCTTTCCGTGTGAGCACTGATTTCCATTATTTTATTATGATGATCATTTTTCTGTATGTAGATTGGCATCAACAAAATATTTCCACATTCAGAGGCAAAAGTTTGTGATTGGAATTTTGCAGGAAGGTTCCCCTGCAGTGAAAACGCCTTTGTTTTTATGGTGTCCACCCCAAATCCCGTATCATGCCAGTGACACTCTCCCCCATATTTTGTGATAATGTGAACATTCTCAATGTACTCTAAATCTTATCTAGTAAGGATCCCAGACTGCGCATCAGTGCTCCAAAGAGGACGCTCAAGCGTAGTGTAGGCTTTCTCTTTAGTAGATCTGTCAAATTTTTTAAGTGTTGTGCCAATAAATCGCAGTCATTTGTTTGCCTTCCCCACAACATTTTCCGTGCATTCTTTCCAATTCAAGTTGTTTGTAATTGTAATTCCTAGGTATTTAGTTGAATTTTATGGCCTTTGGATCGAACTGATTTATCGTGTAACTAAAGTTTAACGGATTCATTTTACCACTCACATGGGTTACCTAGCACTTTCGTTATTTGGGGTCAATTGCCAATTTCTGCACCATACAGATATCTTTTCTAAAACTTTTTGGAATTTATTTTGATCTTCTGATGACTTTGATAGACGATAAATCAAAGCATCATCTGCAAACCACCTAAGACAGCTACTAAGATTGCTGTTCCTTATCTATATAAACTATTTCGGAATCAGAGGGCCTATAACACTACCTTGGAGAACGCCAGAAATAACTTTTGTTTTACTTGACTTTCTGTCAGTTACTATGAAGTCTGACCTCTCTGTTAGGAAATCACGAATCCAGTCACATAACTGAGTCAATATTACATAAGCACACAATTTCACTATGAGCCGCTTGTGTGGTACAGTGTCAAAAACGTTCCGGAAATCCAGGAATACGGAATCGATCTGAAATCCCTTGTCAATAGCACTCAACACTTCATGTGAATAAAGAGCTAGTTGTGTTTCACAGGAATGATGTTTTCTAAATCTATGTTGACAGTGTGTCAATAGACCATTCTCTTTGAGGTAATTCATAATGTTCGAACACAACATATGTTCCAAAATCCTGTTGCATATCGACATTAATGATATGGGTCGGTAATTTAGTGGATTAATTACTCCTACCACCTTTTTTGAATATTGTTGTGACCTGTGCAACTATCCAGTCTTTGGGAGCGGATCTTTTGTCGATTGAGCGGTTGTGTGCGACTCTTAAATATGGAGCTATTGCATCAGCATACTCTGAAAGGAACATAATTAATACACAGTCCGGACCGGAAGACTTGCATCTAGTAAGTGGTTTAAGTTGCTTCACCACTCAAAGGATATCTACTTCTAAATTATTCATGTTGGCAGCTGTTCTTGATTTGAATTCTGGTATATTTACTTTGTCTTCTTTGGTGAAGGAATTTTGGAATGCAATGCTTAGTAACTCTGCTTTGGCAGCACTATCATCAATGGTATTTCCATTGCTATTGCACAGAGAAGACGTTGATTGTGTCTTGCCACTAGCATACTTTACATATGACCAGAATCCCTTTGAATCTTCTACCAGTTTTGAGGCAAAGTTTTGTTGTTGAAACTGTTATAAGCATCTTACATTGAACTCTGCACTAAATTTTGAGCTTCCATAAAAGATCACCAATCTTGGTGATCCTGCATTCGTTTCAATGTGGCATGCTTTTTGCGTTGTTCTGCAGCAGTGTTCTGACCCGTTTTGTGTACCAAGAGGAATCAGCTTTGCCATTTGTTAATTTATTTGGCATAAATCTCTCAATTGCTGTCGATACTCCTACTTTGAATTCAAGCCACATCTGGGCTACAATTACATTGCTAATTTGGAAGGAGTGGTGATTGTGTTTCAGGAAGGCACCAGGTGAATTTTTTTCATCTTTTTTGAATAGGCCTATTTTTCATTTAATTTTTGGAGGATTTGGTGATTACTTACAATTTTCAGTCTCACTACAACAAACCTGTATTCGCTAATCCCTGTACCCGTTTTGACGTTCGTTATTAGCTCAGGATTATTTGTTGTTCAGAGGTCAAGTGTGTTTTCACAACTGTTTAGTATTTACGTGTCCTCATGAATAAACTGCTCGAATTTTCAGTGAATGCATTTAGCACAATTTCATGTGATGATTTATATGTACCTCCGGATGTATTTTCACCAACATATTGAGGATAAATGAAAGTCATCACCAACTATAATTGTATGAGTCACGTACATGTTTGAAATTAAACTCGGGTTTTCTTTGAATCTTTCAGCAATTGTCATGTGTTTCTGTGCTCCACACATTGATCCACTGTAGGTTAGTGGTTGCCTTTCCCTTATTTTAAGTATGACTGCTCAGGGTAATTTGACTTAATATCATAGCAGTGAGGAAGATAGTTTATGGTACACACTTGGTAGACGATATGGCATTAGCACTGTGTTTCTGTGTGTGCAGTAAAGATAGCTCATTATGTGATTGGAGATGTGACAACAAATATGTAATGCTAGGTCCTCACAGGTGTTCAGCAGGTATAGTCGTTGATAAAGCCTGGATTTTTGTTCATGAGACTTTCTGCCACCGTCACGTGACTGACGCTGAGTGATGTGTGGGTCTGTTGGTATCTCCTTTTATAAGTATACAACCCTCTCCCACCTCCACATCCCAGCAGTGGCTGCCACGGTGCGTAATGTCTTACGGTGTAGAATTCTATCAAAGTTATTCCCACAATCTTATGTGCTTGTTAGAAGCTAGTTTCTCCCAGTGGAAACATTAAAACTATACTCAATTCCTCATCATTTTGTCAGAGTTGACTGTGTACTTGCCCTACAGTTCTCCCCCACACAGTGTGAACATCAGCTTTTTCTCAGTGTCATGTTTCCATTGTTGTTTTCAGTGTCATTCCTTTCCTTTCAGCATCTCTGGTGTCTTACAACCATCCACAATATTCTGTCTTCTGACATCCTCACTATTTTCCATGATTAATGAAAGTCCCTGTGTTCATTTTACTCGCAGTACTTAGGTACCAGAACAAGCCCATTAAGTATTTTTTAGTATTCTCCACTTTAAAAATTTCAAGTGCTCATACATATCAATAGATTTTTCTTATATCTTTTGATCTTCAGTAGTTAACTGCTAAAGAAGAAACTGTATGAGACTTTTAACTCCTCAAACAGCTTCTCCTTTATTGCCGTGAGTCCTAGTGGGCCCCACTTCGAAGCTCCAGACCCCATAAAAATCTGGGGAACTGCCAGCAATCAAACTTGGAACCTTTCCATCGGAAGCTCACAACACTAATCACTAAACAACAGAGGCTGTCCAAATGTGTTATAACAATGAATCAATGCATCTCAGTATGACTGTAACCACAAAACAAAAACTAACAAACTACAGTTCCTAAACTACTGATTATTATATTTGATAACAAATCTTATGCCTTTTCTCAGCAATCATCTCTTGGATGTTGTAACTCTTATTTTTTCTGTGCTTGCTTAGAAAAGCTAGAGAGAGATTGCACTCTTTGTGAGACAAAGTTTCATAGTTTTGTTATGAGCCAAACATGTTTCAGTACTATGTGCTATCTTCAGAGAGTGTTTTTTTTTTTTTTTAGGAGGGCATGTTGAAAAGTAATGTCTCCAAATTTTGTGTGTGACAACTCTTAAAGCTTTTTAAACAAAACAAACATTGTTAAGATTCTACATCTTTATTCTTCATGTCTACATATTTGCAGCTCTCTGCCGCTAGAAGGCTCTGAATTGTAGCATGTGACATGATGGGATGTAATGTAACTGTGTTGGTGTGTGAGAAACACTCTGCTGTAACAGAGTTCAGAATTTATGTAGTTCTTTCACACATGGAGCAGCATCTTGTTCAACAAGTCAGTCCCAGACCACACATGAGTTCTGCGATATCTGCAACAAAACGATGCGTCGGGTTCACGGTCATCGATTATATTCTCTACAGTCGCGACTTGACCTCATCTTATTTTCATCTGTTTCCAAAACTTAAAGAATACATTTGAGGACTTCACTTTGATAGTGATGAAGCAGTGCACGCAGAGGTGAGGCTTTGGCTCTGTCAACAAGGTCAGACACCCTACAAGTGAGGGTACGAACAGACTGGTCTCTCATGGGTATGTTGAGAAATAAATGTGTAGACATGAAGAATAATGATATAGGATGTTAATAACACTAGTTTTATTTGGAAATCTTTGAGTTTTGATGAAAAAGATTCAGAGGCATTACTTCTCAGTACATCCTTGTATTTTCTTTCTCACGTAACACTGTTACTTGGGTATGCTGGTAGTTCTATATCTATCATTATAGCTACCATATATTTTGCAGCTTCTCATAGTTCATGTATATGTTCTGGTCTTGCTTATCTTGTTTTTACTTGCTACAGCACTTATTCATTGTGCTGTTGTCATTTCTTGCTGTTATACACACGCATTTGCTATAATTTATAAGCAAAACCAAGATTTCTGCCACCATTTCACATTTTGTTACACAACTAATAGTGCAATGTGAGAAAGAAAATAAATAGAGAACTCCCCATTGTAGGTAGCCCATAAACAGCTGAAAAATGTTTGGGTAATAATACTGTAAAATGGTGTCTTACCTAAGGCCGAATTTCTCCCCATCTTATGTCAGTGTTTGCCTCATTTTCTCTCTCTCTCTCTCTCTCAATAAAAAAAACATTAGCTGTTATGTTGCTATTAATGAATGTCTTACTAACCTCTGTGGAATATAACTGTAATACCTTCTGTGTGCACAGGGTATGCATGAGATCCTTGCCCCCCTTCTGTTTGTGCTGCACTGTGACCACCAAGCACTGCTGCACACGAAGGAGCAGGTACAAGTCAGGTAAGCTGCCCTAAAACATAATCTACTCACCCGTACTAACAGCCAAACTAATGCCATTTGGAAGGATTCGAATTTTAAATAGCTAGGGCTGTCTTATTCCTGCCTACCATCTGTGGTTCACATATATCCTATTTGATGGCCGAATGCGTGTAGTGTAGATCTCACATTCGAGTTTTCTAAGTGTTTACATAGTGTGTTCTGGGGTGGGACATAGGTACCAGCCTGGTAATTACCTAGTTGAATGTGGTAAACTTAATCATTAACCTGCGAGGCTGATTCCATCCCCCCCCCCCCCCCCCCCCCCCCCCCCCCCCCCCCCCTGCGGGTCCCGGGGTTAGATAAGGCCTGAGGTATTCCTGCCTGTCGTAAGAGGTGACTAAAAGGAGTCTCTCACATTTCGGCCTTTATGTGATGGGGCATTTTTCAAAATTTTTGCGAAGAGCGAGCCAGTTGGGGAAGGACGCCTCACATGGTGCATCGTGTCCATTGTGCACTGAGATCTTTAGCCCACTTTCTTGTTGTCGCATTGCTGTCCTACCTATTCTCCATCTCTTGGGTGAGGACACCTTCCTGGGTTCATTTTCCACCGTGCACTATGCGGTGTCGCTTTTTGCGCCGACGATTACAGTGGACTTATCTGCACCTCATATCCAGCACAGTAGCCAGTCCATTGTGGTGGAGCTGCCATGTACCCTGTTGGTTGTAGCCCCCTGACAACAAATGGATTGTTCTGCTGATGCCTGCACTGTTAACTCCCCACATATACCAAGGAGTAGTTGTCCGTCACCCTGGACCATCGGGACTCCCGGCAATGGCCATCCTGCCAGGTGGCCTTTGCTGTGGCTGAGTGGCACCCATGGGGAGAGTCCCTGGTCGGAGTGGGTGGTATCAGAAAACCGATGACACCATGATGCGTAGTATGTCATCTCTTGCTGGCGGTTCGCAGCCAGCAGTCTCTAAGTGGGCAAAGTCTAACTACAATGCTAATAAATATGACCCCAAGTTGTTCCCCTCCCTGGCCACACCGTGGGAGGAATGCCAGGCTATGGATGGCACTGAACCTTATTCGGCCCAGTACTGCGTATGTCTGAGAGTTGATGAGGAATCTTTCATGTCCATGAAGCCTCAGTTTTCTGTGGAACATTTGGAGGACAAGTTTGGGGACGTGGAGGGCTTGTCCAAAATGCACTCTGGGTTAGTTTTGATTAAAACAGCATCCTCTGCCCAGTCATGAGCATTACTCACTTGCGGCAAGTTGAAGGATGTTTCTGTTACCATCACGCCTCATAAGAGCTTAAATATGGTCCGGGGTATTATATTCCACAGGGACCTTCTTTTGCAGTCTGACGACGAGCTGCGTGCCAATTTAGAGCAACGAGGTGTTTGTTTTGTGCAGCGCATCCATCGGGGTCCGAGGGATAGCCAGGTTGCCACCGGTGACTTCATCTTGGCCTTTGAGGGTGACACATTGCCCAAGAAGGTCAAGGTGATGGTCTGCCGCTGTGACATCAAGCCATATATCCCTCCCCCGATGCAGTGCTGTAAGTGCTGGAAGTTCGGCCATATGTCTTCCCGCTGTACTTCCAGTCCCACCTGTCGTGATTGTGGACGTCCATCGCATCCCAATGCTCCGTGTGCCCCGCCTACCATGTGTGTCAACTGTTGGGACCATCATTCACCTTGCTCGCCAGACTGCAGGATTTTACAGAAAGAGAGGTTAAACCTTGAATTATAAGACCCTGGACCAACTGACCTAAACAGAGGCTAAGAGGAAATTTGAGCGCCTACATCCTGTGGCTATGACCTCTTCTTACACTGCTGCTATGAGAACAGTTGTCGTCCCGTCAGTTTCTTGCACTCCTGTCACCTCTCAGAAGAGGGAGGCTACACCTGCCCCCTTGATGGTGGGGTGGAAATTCCCTCCCTGTTGCTCCCGCACCACCTACTTCGGGAGGCCCCCCCCCCCCCCCCCCCCCCCCCCGCTCCCCCGACCATCGGGGACTTCAGTCACCACATCTGAGCCAGAGAAGTGTAAGGCTTCTCTTGCTAGGAAGGCATCCCTTGGGTCACTCCCATCCAAGGTTTCTGCTAGTGGGAAAGATGACACCCGCCAGTGGCTGAAGAGCCCTAAAGCAGCTGGTTGTGGGGCTTCATGCTCATCCTCAGTCCTCCCAGCCAGGGAAACCCGAGGAACAACGCAACAAATCGAAAAAGAAGACCCTCACGAACAAGGAACTTGCAGTGGCACCCACACCACCTGCAAGCTCTGCGTCTGAGGATAGGATGGAGATTCTGGTGTCCACTGAGGACCTGGATCTCACTGGACCCTCAGACACAATGGATATAGGCTGCTCAGGCAAAAAGTCGGCGGTAGCAGGTGACCTTGAGGCGTAAAATGCCTCATTGAATGTTCCGTGCCTTCCCAGTCTCACGATGATGTCATCCTCCAGTGGAATTGCGGTGGTTTTTTCTGCTGCCTGGCTAAGCTGCAGCAACTCTTTAAGCTTTACAACTGCTTTCTGGATTTCCCTCCAATAAACCTGGTTCCCGAGAATGCGGACCCCTGCCCTCCGCAGCTATAAGGAACCGTAGTGACTATAATTGAGTGTCAGGTGGAGTTTGTGTTTATGTCCTGTCTGTAGTGAACATGTGCCCCTTCAAACCCCTCTTGAAGCTGTGGCTGTCAGAATAAGGACAACACAGGAAGTAACTGTCTGCAATGTATATCTTCCTCCAGATGGTGCAGTACCCCTGAATGTATTAGCTGCACTGATTGATCAACTCCCTAAACCTTTCCTACTTTTGGGAGATTTTTAATGCCCATAACCCATCATGGGGTGACACCGTGCTTACTGGCTGAGACAGAGATGTTGAAACTTTACTGTCTGTTCGACCTCTGCCTCTTAAATACTGGGGCAACCACACATTTCAGTGTGGCCCGGGGTAGTAACTCGGCCATTGATTTATCAATTTGTAGCCCAGGATTTCTCCCATGTATCCACTGGAGAGCACATGATGATGACCTGTGTGGTAGTGACTACTTCCCCATCTTCCTGTCACTGTCCCGGTGTCAGGCCCGCGGACGTGTGCCCAGATGCACTTTAAACAAGGCAGACTGGGAAACTTTCACTTCTGCTGTCACCGTTGACTCTCCACCACACGGTAACAGCGATGTGATGGTTGGTCAGGTTTCTGCGGCAGGAAATGCGATCCCTCACTCTTTAGGGTGCCCTCGGCAAAAGACAGTCCCTTGGTGGTTGCCAGAAATCATTGAGACAATTACAGAGCGTTGGCGAGCTGTACAGCGACATAAGCGGCACCCTTACCTAGAACAGAGTATCTGATGGCCTTTAAGTGGCTTTGTGCTCGCATTTGCCAGCTTATAAAACGACGGAAATGTCTGTCTGGGTATCAGACCCCAACATGTGTCCCTGGCGTTACCATCAATGGCGTGCTATGTACCGACGCTGAGCCTCTGCGTCAGAGGACTACCCCCCAGCCTTTCACACCCTCATACGGCGAATGAAAAGGGAAGTCCTATCGTTCACCAGTGCCGCATTGAACCCTATAACACCACATTTACGGAGTGGGAGCTCCTCAGCGCACTCGCACGTTTCCCCGACGCAGCTCCTGGGCCGCATCGGATCCACAGTGAGATGATTAAACATCTCTCGTCTGACTGCAGGTGTTGTCTCCTTATCACCTTCAACCGGATCTGGTGCGATGGCACGTTTCCATCCCAAAGGCGGGAGAGCACCATCGTTCTGGTGCTCAAACCCGATAAAACCCGACTTGATGTGGATAGCTATTGGCCCATCAGCCTCACCAATGTTCTTTGTAAGCTCCACCAGTATTGGTGTTGCTGAGAAGCATCTACAGGGAGCCATCCATAAGGCACAGTCATGGACTCTCACCCACGGCTTCAGTTTTTGGCCACTAACTCGTGTGTCTTGCCCTTCTGTCAGTGTCATACCGTTCATCCCGAACCAGAACTATACCTTCCACTAACTGAAGTGGAGAAATATCAATTCTTAGGACTGGTCTCTGCACCTGATTGACTTGGCTACCTCACCTTTGTCAGCTTAATCGGAAGTGCCGACAGCACCTCAATGCCCTCCGCTGCCTGAGGAACACCAACTGCGGTGCAGATCGCTTTACTTTGTTGCAGCTCTACAGAGCCCTTGTCCATTCCTGCCTTGATTATGTGATTGGTTTACGCCTCAGCGGCACCCTCAGCATTGTGTGTACTCGACCCAGTGCACCACTGTGGCTTTCGCCTGGCGACGGGAGCTTTTAGGACGAGTTCGGTGACCAGCGTCCTGGTGGAGGCCGGAGTCCCTCCATTGCAAATCTGATGTGCACAACTGCTCACTAATTATGTTGCACACATTCGTAGTTTCTTGAGCATCCGAATTACCGTTTCCTTTTTCCACCCGCGGCAATTCATCTCCTGCATCGGCGGCCCAGGTCAGGGCTAACGATTGCGGTTCGCATGCGATCCCTTCTGTCTGAACTGAAGTCCTTCCCTTTACCACATCCCATCCAGGTCCGTCCGCATACACCTCCACGGTGTACACCTAGGCCGCAGATTCATCTGGACCTTTAGAATGTCCGTGAGGATTCAGTTACTCCTGCTGCCCTCCCCTGTCACTTCCTCTCGATTCTTGGCGTGTTCCAGGGCTCTGAAGTGGTTTACACAGATGCCTCGATGGCTGGTGGTCATGTTGGCTTCACCTAAGTCCACAGAGGCCATTTTGAACAACATTCCTTGCCCGATGGCTGCAGTGTATTCACTGCAGAGCTGGTGGCCATCTCTCGTGCACTTCAGTATATCCGCTCCTGCTCTAGCGAGTCGTTTCTTCTGTGTACCGACTTCTTGAGCCGTCTACAAGCTACCGACCAGTGCTACTCGTGCCATCCTTGGTGGCATCCGTCCAGGAGTCCGTCTATGCCCTCGACCTGTCCCGTCGTTCAGTGGTGTTTAAGTGGACCCCAGGACACGTCGGCATCCCAGGCAATGAACTTGTTGACAGGCTGGCCAAATACGCTACGCAGAAACTGCTTCTACAGATGGGCATCTCTGAACCTGACCTGCATTCTGACTATCAACGTAGGGTTTTCGACTGGGAGTTGGAATGGCATAACAGTACACACAGCAACTGCGTGTCATTAAGGAGACTACGAATGTGTGGGAGGCTTCCATGTGGGCCTCTCGCAGGGAATGAGTTGTCCTCTGCTGGCTCCACACTGGCCACACTTGGGCAACCCACGGTTACCTCTTGTGCGGTGAAGACCTGCCTCAGTGTCGGTGCGGTGCGCAGTTGACAGTGGCCCATATTCTGGTGCACTGTCCCACTTTGACTGCCCAGTGACAAAATCTTGGGTTACCGGACTCGTTGCTGCTAATTTTATCTGACCACGCCTCATTGGCTGATTTAGTTGTGAGTTTCATTCGTGAGGGTGGGTTTTATCATTTGATCCAAGTTTTAGCACATGTCCTTTGTCCCTCTCTGTCCTCCACCCTAGTGCTTCTAGGGTGGAGGTTTTAATGTGTTGCAGAGTGGCTGGCTTCTCCATTTCTATTCTCATGGTCAGCCGGTCATGGTAATCTGCTTTGTTGTTTTAATCTCTTCATTCCGTTTCTTGCGTTTCTATGGTTTTCTTGTCCCCTTTTGTAAATGGTTACATGTTTGTTGCCCTTCATCATTGTTGTGATTTTTCCTTTCATTCCGATTTGAGTTGTCAGTCGTGTTTATTTTATTCTCACACTAGTGGCATTGTTTTACTCAGAACAAGGGACCTTGTAGCTTGGTCCATTTCACCCTCTTTTAATCCAATCAACCAAATTGTCTGGGGCCATCTTGCCTCCCTATGACCTGGAAGTGCACTGAAGCATTTCCTTCAAACAGAATTTTTTCAAGAAGTGCATCAAGCTGCTTTAGGAAATTAACATCCTGGCACGACCTTCAAGTCAAAATCGAAGAGGACCAGTCATTCAGGTCCCCTTTGTGAGTTCTGGAGGCCACAAGGCTTTCTTATGAGGGGAAATTCAGCGAGTACCTGTGTTAGGAAAAGAGATGCCTTCCTTTTTTTCCCCAAAATAACAAATTACTTATTGTTCAATGTGCAGGTTGGTTATAATTAAACTTCTGCTGTTTGAACCAGTGTAGATGGAAAAATATTTACCATACAGGTACCCAACTTTATAGAAGCGATGTTCAGACTGTGCGCTTCAGGATTTGCACTCTAGTGTTAGTGTCATGACTTGCCGTTAGGTGCCAGTACTGGTACAGTGACATAGGTTTGAAACACAAGCATCAGTGGGAATTACAGTTGCAGACAGTCAACATGGGTCCGGGCAAGGCAAGCAGGGCTTTACTCGTAAATCTGTTTGATCAAAACAATAGCAATAGTGGTGCTGCTCTTCGTGAGTGTCGATGTATTAAAGATATGTGAAAAGGTCCTTTTTCGCCACTGGGGTCGGAGGTTGTGATACGGAAGTTCAAATTAACTGGTGATTTGGGAATTGCTCCTGGGAGAGGCCAAAGGCCAATTCCACCACAAATTGTTGAAGAAGTTACTGTTGCTACGGCTTAGAATGCTAGGTGCAATGTGCTCTCTTCAAGTAGTGCACGAGGTGCGTCATGGTCTATCTTGTTTTCTGCAGCAATAGAGCAATCACTAGTGCAGTTCCAGGCTGTTGCGGATGCAGATTGTCTTTATATTGAACAGCATTTGTAACTCGGAACATAAACATGCTAGGCAGTTAACAAATGTTACCCTTTCATGTGGAAATTAGAATGTGTTTCTTTCAGTGATTTATCCATTGTTCTCTTCTGTATGTCCATACAAATGTTTCCACAATGTTTGATTATCCTACGATCACTCATTTTTCATTGGTGCGCTCTCAAGCAGCGGAATTTTAATTAAACTAATCTGTAGTTCCCTTTCAAGGCTGCACACGTTTCCCAGTGTCCTAGCCATCTTTTCTAACATATCAAAATAAGTGTAGGAATTGTCAAGCTCTCAGAAGTACACTTCTATCTCAGCCACGACTCCTTCATTTGAGCAGATTGATTTTATCTGAAAGCATTTTCTTCAGGTTTGGGAACGAGAAGAAAATCACAGAGCACCAGCTTGGGTGTGTGTGGGAGTGTTGGATGATGCACTTTGTGCATTTTGCATAATATCTCATATTTTACATCCCAAAAAGTTGCTGCTATGATGTTTCCAGTCATTGGAACTATCTTCATTTTGGAGAAGATGAACTGAAAACAAGTCATTATTTCGATCTTTACTCAATTTCTGAGTTGCAATGATGAATCCAGGTCACTTGGACAGTGACTACACAATGCAAGAAGTCCTTAGCCACGTTCAGATTGCTCCAAACACATCTTCATAGTTGAAAGTTGCATCCACATGTTATCCACTTTCAGGAACTGCTGCTTCTGTTGGGCCAACTACATTTTCATTGTCAACTTACCGCATAAAATGTTATTGCCATTTCTTGAGACACAGTTGCGACCTCTGCTATTTTCATTTGCCAATCAGTCGGACTCGTGTCGAAGTCTTTTCCAGTAATTTCGTCAATAACCACACCTTCGTGACATCCTGGGCAACCCTCATTGAAAGTTGGTGTTCGACTGTATTTAAATTCATTGAACCAATATATATGGCAGCTTTTGATTGTGAAGGGTCACCATAAACACCATTGAGCTTCCCTACGACTTCATATCACTATTTACCACCCAAAAACTGAAAGTGAATCACTGAATGCTGTTACTCTTTAGCACTTGCTAACAAATTACAGCAACCAAACATTGATACTTACTGAAGTGCTCTTTCCGGAAATCCCATTCCACTGTTTCCTGCACCAAGTGGCAGTAGAAGCAGCTTTCCTGCACAAACAGGTTTTGTCACAGCAAAAACCTGCAATGGTACTTGGAGATAGTAGGCTACCCTTAAACTTCACAAATGAGGAGTATGAGGAAGTCTTTCCCGTCGAATAAAATCATCCCCCTAAGAAGGCTGTTTAAGTGGTAGTAATGTTCTGTTAGATTACTACTTACAGGTAACATCATCCAGGGAGGTAATTTTTGTGTGTCACTTTCTGCCATCTCTATCAGTAGCATTATATCCAAACTAAAGAGTCAGTTGTAATGTTTCTTCCTTTTGCTCAGTTTCTTGGATTTCTGTCTGACTTCCATGTGTACCACACAAAGTGTAGGAAATGATTAAGAGGCTACAAAAATAGGTGGGCTTTAGGTTTTAATGAGGAAAAAACCTTCCTAGTAGATGTTAAGCATATTTTTAACTTCCTTCAATTTGGCGTGAAAAGTATATTAAATTTTTGTGCATGCTTGTTGACACCTAGTTGGGTTGCCTATCAGTTCTGAAGATTTTAATAGTCATAGCAAAGAGGAAAACCACAGTTGAGGACACTGTAAAAGTACGAGGAGGGACTCGAGTCTGGCCATCAATTAGCTTCAGGAGGCGAAATTCTTGGCCTGAGGTCTGAGTCATCTGCTCCTCGTATCCAACCACGTGTAAGCTATTCATCTTTCCCCACTGAGGAAGGGAAATAAAAATTCTGAAAGCTAGGAATAATCAGTGTAATATACAGGATGGAATAACAACACAGTTCCTGTTCTTGTACCACCCAACACCCTATTCGTCAGTCATTGCCTCTTCTCTCTCTACACTAACACCTCCAATTTCCATAGCCTTGCAGCTATTGAACACTACCTTTCCCAACTTCCTCCAAAACTACAACCACCTTCCTGGACACCATGACCAATTACACTGACAGAAAAAAATCTCAACACTGAAAAGGAGTTGTGTAACATAAATGAAAGTTGGTAGATGTGTTTCTACATCTGAACAATCATGTTGTTGTTGTGGTTGTTGTTGTTGTGGTCGTTGTGGTCTTCAATCCAGAGACTGGTTTGATGCAGCTCTCCATGCTACTCTATCCCATGCAAGCTTCTTCATCTCCTAGTATCTACAGCAACCGACATCCTTCTGAATCTGTTTAGTGTATTGGTCTCCCTTTACGATTTTTACCCTCTACGCTGCCCTCCAATACTAAATTGGTGATCCCTTGATGCCTCAGAACATGTCGTACCAACCGATCCCTTCTTCTAGTCAAGTTGTGCCACAAATTTCTCTTCTCTCCAATTCTATACAATACCTCCTCATTAGTTATGTGATCTACCCATCTAATCTTCAGCATTCTTCTGTAGCACCACATTTCGAAGGCTTCTATTCTCTTCTTGTCTAAACTATTTATCGTCCACATTTCACTTCCATACGTGGCTACACTCCATACAAATACTTTCAGAAATGCCTTCCTGACATTTAAATCTATACTCGATGTTAACAAATTTCTCTTCTTCAGAAACGCTTTCCTTCCCATTGCCAGTCTACATTTTAAATCCGCTCTACTTCAACCATCATCAGTTATTTTGCTCCCCAAATAGCAAAACTCATTGACTACTTTAAGCGTCTCATTTCCTAATCTAATTGGATTGGATTGCTTGGGGGAAGAGACCAAACAGCGAGGTCATCGGCCTCATCGGAGTAGGGAGGGAAGGGGGAAGGAAATCGACCGTGCCCTTTCAAAGGAACCATTCCGGAATTTGCCTGGAGCGATTTAGGGAAATCATGGAAAACCCAAATCAGGATGGCCGGACACGGGATTGAACCGTCATCCTCCCGAATGCGAGTCCAGTGTACTAAGCACTGCGCCACCTCCCTCTAATTCCCACAGCATCACCCGACTTAATTCGCCTACATTCCATTATCCTCGTTTTGCTTTTGTTGATGTTCATCTTATATCCTCCTTTCAAGACACTATCCATTCCGCTCAACTGCTCTTCCAGGTCCTTTGCTGTCTCTGACAGAATTACAATGTCGTCAACGAACCTCAAAGTTTTTCTTTCTTCTCCAAGGATTTTAGTACCTACTCCGAACTTCTCTTTTGTTTCCTTTACTGCTTGCTAAATATACAGATTGAATAACATCGGGGATAGGCTACAATGCTGTCTCACTCCCCTCCCAACCACTGCTTTCCTTTCGTGTCCCTCGACTCTTACAACTGCCATCTGGTTTCTGTAGAAATTGTAAATAGCCTTTTGTTCCCTGTGTTTTACCCCTGCCACCTTCAGTTTTTTAAAGAGCGTTCCAGTCAACATTGTCAAAAGCTTTCTCTAAGTCTACAAATGCTAGAAACATAGGTTTGCCTTTCCTTAACCTATCTCCTAAGATACGAGGGTTGTTTTTTAAGTAAGGGCCATTTTTATTTCTAAAGAAAGATACAAATACTTTTGTAAAAAAACTTTTATTTTCTGATTCTACACACTTTTACCTATTTTTCTACATAGTTGCCTTGTTTATTTAAGCACTTGTCATACCGTACAACTAAGTTTTTAATTCCCTCTTCAAAGAATTCGGCCGCCTGCTCCGACAGCCAAGAGTTCACGGCCACTTTCACTTCATCGTCGTCATTGAAGCGCTGCCCGCCAAGATGGTGTTTTAGGTACCGGAAAAGGTGAAAATCGCTAGGAGCAAGGTCGGGGCTGTATGGTGCATGGTTCAAAACTTCCAAGCCAAAAGAATCAATCAAATCCCGAGTCTTTTGAGAGGTGCGAGGCCTAGCATTATTGTGCAGGAGCAAAACTCCTTTTGTCAGCGTGCTGCGCCTTTTGTTTTGAATTGCTCTGCGGAGCTTCCTTAGAGTTGCACAGTAGGCACTGAGTTGATTGTCGTTCCTTGTGGCATAAAGTCCACTAGCAAAACACCGCGCCGGTCCCAGAACACAGTTGCCATAATCTTGCGCTTTGACAGCGTCTGTTTGGCTTTGACCTTGACGGGTGAGGTTGTGTGTTGCCATTCCATCGATTGTCGCTTGCTTTCGGGAGTGATATGGGATACCCATGTTTCATCTCCAGTGACAATTTGACTCAACATGTCATCCCCTGCTTCCTCGTAACGAATCAAAAAGTCCAATGAAGTGGCAAATCTCTTCCCTTTGTGGTCCTCTGTGAGGAGTCTGGGTACCCACCGAGAACACAGTTTCTTAAAGTTTAGGTTTTCAGACACAATTTTGTACAAAACAGATCTTGAAACTTGTGGAAATTCCAAAGAAAGAGTGGAAATTGTGAATCTTCTGTCCTCACGAATCTTTGTTTCGACTGCAGCCACCAAATCATCAGTGATCACAGAGGGCCGGCCTGAGCGTTCTTCGTCATGGACGTTTTGACGGCCATTTTTAAACTCTCTAACCCACTGACGCATTTTACCTTCACTCATTGCATTCAAGCCATAAAATTCTGTTAACTGACGATGAATTTCTGCAGCTGATAGTCTTCTCATGTTCAAAAAACGTATCACTGACCGTATCTCACATGCCGCGGGCAATTCAATAATAGTAAACATTATAAAGTAGCACAGCAATGCGTACACGTCAGCTACAGAGCTGCAACTTGCATCAGTGTGAACGGGAAGGATGCCGGCAAGTGGCGCGGTGGCTCGTTGCGGCGTCTGCGCGAACTACGGGACTATACGCGCGAACGGCCCTTACTTAAAAAACAACCCTCGTAAGTCGTAGGGTCAGTATTGCCTCACGTGTTACAACATTTCTACAGAATCGAAATTGATCTTTCCCGAGGTCGGCTTCTACCAGTTTTTCCATTTGTCTGTAAAGAATTCGTGTTAGTATTTTGCAGCCATGGCTTGTTAAATTGATAGTTCGGTAATTTTCACATCTGTCAACACATGCTTTCTTTGGGATTGCAATTATTATATTCTTCTTGAAGTCTGAGGGTATTTCGCCTGTCTTATACATCTTGCTCACTAGATGGTAGAGTTTTGTTAGGCCTGGCTCTTCCAAGGCTGTCAGTAGTTCTAATAGAATGTTGTCTACTCCCGGGGCCTTGTTTCGACTTAGGTCTTTCAGTGCTCTGTCAAACTTTTCACGCAGTATCGTATCTCCCATTTCATTTTCATCTACATTCTCTTCCGTTTCCATAATATTGTCCTCAAGAACATTGCCCTTGTATAGACCCTCTATATACTGCGTCCACCTTTCTGCTTTCCCTTCTTTGCTTAGAACTGGTTTTCCATCTGAGCTCTTGATATTCATGCAGGTTGGTTCTCTTTTCTCCAAAGGTCTCTTTAATTTTCTTGTAGGCAGTGTCCATCTTACCCCTAGTGATATGCGCCTCTAAATCATTATATTTGTCGTCTGGCCATCCCTGCTAAGCCATTTTGCACTTCCTGTCGATATCATTTTTGAGACGTTTGTATTCCTTTTTGCCTGCTTCATTTATTGCATTTTTGTATTTTCTCCTTTCATCAATTAAATTCAATATCTCTTCTGTTACCCAAGGATTTCTACTAGCCCTCGTCTATTCAAATTTAGCATCAGTCACATAAGAGTGCTGCTAGTAGCACCAGATGCAAATCATGTGTGCTTGAAATACATGTTGTAACGGTTGTGAGCGTTAGTTACTTGTGGGATTGAAACTGGGGAGTTTATGTTAGTCAAGAATGCCTTAAAGGCGACAAAGACACTATTAACCCAACCGCACTGTGTTTGAACGTGGCTGTGTAATAGGGCTACGAGAAGCTGCGTATTCCTTCTGCGATACTGCAAAAGTCTTGACAGGAATGTAGCCCCGTACATGATAGTTGGCAGTGGTGGTCGTGAAAATGCATGCTTGCAAGGTGACAAGGCCCTGGACGGCCGTGTGGCACTACCGAAAGGGAAGATCATCGTATTCAGTGTAAGGCTCTTATGCATCATACTGCATCTGCAGCGGCAATTTGAACAGCAGTTGTCATGAAGTGACACAGGGAACTGTTAGAAATCGGTTACTTAAAGGACAGCTCTGAGCCAGATGCCCTGTAGCATGCATTACACTGACCCCAAACCACCATCATTTGTGACTTGAGTAGTAGTAACATTTTTTCACTTTTATTTAAATGATATGTTCATTAAAATATCGAAAACTCTGTTAACGAATATTGCTTTTTATTTTTAGTGACTTACCAAATGAAAATGGAAGTATTCAGAATATGTTCAAATGCAAATTATTTGCCGTATATGGTTTTTTGCACATCTGTATCAAATTTTATTTTCATATGTTCAGTAATTAAAAAATTAAAAAGTTATTTTTGTTAAAAATTATGATCCTATATTTGTTAATTAATATTTCCATTGATAGTAAATATGAAATTTAAATAAAAGTAAGAAATAGATGCTACTAATGAAAAATGAACCCATGAGTTCAAGATTATAAGACATTGATGCTGTGTACTCAGTTATCACCAACTATGTTAATAAGCTGTAAATGTTTGTACTTAACAGTGCTCTGAAATCCTCAAGTTTTCAATGTAATTATGAAAAAAACTGAAGAGGGCCATGCTCCATAAGGGCCCCTCTTAAAAACAGGACTCTGTTTTCAGATGCACAAAGATTCATTTAAAATAATTAATTGAATAAAAATGATGGTTTAAGTCATGTTCATAATTATTTAAAAATAAAAATTTTCAAAGCACCAATGATATTTGAACCCACAACCTTTTGCATGTGAGGACTGCACGTTAACCACTATGCTATGCAACCAATTTGATTAGAGTTTTTATTTTTAAACTGTGGCGCATCATATGTAATTTAGAAACCTTTTTTGACTGAAAGAATGGATCTTCAGTTATAGTCACCTTACGTGTATCACAAATTTAGTTTGTTCCTTTATCATTTCTGTTGTTTCTAAAACGCTACTTTCACACTGTAGTGAATCAAATACGCAGTGAAACCCGAGGGCTCATTCAAAAGTTGGCAACCGTTTCTCAAAATTGAAAAGTGTAATTTATGCCTTGTAAACAGAAGAATATACCCTCACCTCTTGGCTTAATGATTGACATTCAGTTCCTCAAACAAGTTAAAACTGTAGAGTATATACTAATATCTCCTTAGAGCGATTTAAGATGGAACAACCTCATGTATCCAATTGTGGAAAAGGCAGATTACAGGCTCAGAGTTATTATAAAAACTTAAAATGTATGCGCAGTTCATCCACGGAAGAGATCGCTGATAAAGCCCTCGTCCACTGGTGTCTTGAGAATTGTTATTCAGTCGAGGACTGTTAGCGTACTGGATTAACAAGAGAAAAGGAAAATATTGGAGAAGGAGCTGTGCATTCTGTCCTTTGTGTGCTCACTCAGTATGATTGACAAAACCCAGTGGAAGGAAGCTGTACGTCACAGAAAGCATTACTACCAAAATTCTGAGAACCAAAACTTGACTAAGGTTCAAGGAACATATTACATCCTCCCTGTTTTTCAGATAATGACTGCGAGTGAAAAATTAGAGGAATGTAGGTGCTTACTAAGATTTACTGACAACCTTTTCTTACATCAGCAAAAGGAACAGGAAAAGAGGAAAACGGTGCTGGGTCACCATACTATGCATCATCCACTGTACCACAGAAAGTGGCGTACAGATTAGCACAAAAGTTGAGAGTTTAAAGGTTGTAGACAGGGTAATATGCTAAACCGAAATTACTGCTAAAACATCGAGCACGAGTTATTAAGAGTGAAAAGCTGAGTCTTCCACCTTTGAGCTCTCAAGTTTTCAAATCTTGTACAGTGCAGTCCCCAACAATCAGTCTTTCCTTCTCATCCCATCTGGTAAGTCCCCCCTGACATGGGGTTCTGGGTGACTTTTCCAAACTGTATCCCTTTTCGTAAATTTCACTAGTGCTTTCCCTTCAACTTTCCTGCCACATGGAGGAGCCACTGGCTCCAAAAGCATGCATAGTTAAACGTTTTTGTGCACGTGTTCTTCTTTTGCCACTTGGTGAGTTGATTTTTTTTACCTATACAGTCATATTATATTGTCAAAGATTGATTATTTTTGTTTTTAATTGATGATTTGCCATGTTACACTAATGTAAGGAGTGTACCAGGTGTACTGGTATGAAATGAGTGTTTCTTTGTGAAAATGAAACACTATTTTTGAATTGAAAAATAAAAAATTTTTATTCAAAGTACTGACCATTGCTTTCTATACATTTTGACCACCTTTCTGCCAATTTGTGGACATCACACCAATAGAAACATTTGTCTTTTGAAGCAAACCAATCAGACACCCAATTTTCGACTTCTTCGTAGGAATCTAAGTGTTCCTCAGCCAATGCCTGTCCCATTGATGAAAACAAATGGTAGTCAGAAGGGGCCAAGGCTGGTGAATACGGCGGGTGGGGTAGCAGCTCCCAGCCAAGTGTTTTGATTGTATCCTGAACCAGTTCAAATTGATCATTTGTTGTCTGTAGCGATTAGTATTCACACTTTCACTGGGTTATAGAAGCCAATGATACACCACACCTTTCTGATCCAACCAAACACTGAGCATTGTCTTCTTGCCGAATTGATCTGGTTTTGCAGTCGATGTTGATGGTTGTCCCGGATTAACCCATGATTTTTCCCATTTAGGATTCTTAAAATAAATCCATTTTTCATTGCCAGTAACAATTTGATGCAAAACTGATTTTCTTTCATGTCCTTGAAGCAAAATTTGACAAATGGTTTTTCGGTTTTCCCTCTGTCTTTCATTCAATTCATGTGGCACTGATTTTCCACACTTTTGGATCTTTCCCAAAGCTTTCAAACGGCCAAAAATTGTTTGTTGTGCAACATTTAGCATTGCTGCCATTTGCTTCTGACTCAAAGTATCATCTTCATACAATATTGCTTGCAATTCGGCGTCTTCGAACTTTTTTTGGTGGTCTTCCACATTCTTCATTTCTTACATCAAAATCATTATTTCTGAACCATTGAAACCATCTTTTGCGTGTTGCTTCTGATAGAGCATGACCACCATATGCCTCGACAAGCATTCAATGCGACTCTGCACCACTTTTTTTCAAATGAAAACAAAAAATTAGTGCTTTCCTCAAATCATCACTTTCTGGTACAAAATTCGACATTGTTAACATGATGAAAACATATGATGTTGTTTGTTCAATGACTTGATGTATACTTAATATCTTTGACAGATGTCATACCAACCAAACAAAAAAAAAAAATTTAAGGCTCGTTCACAACAAATGTTCCCTATTGACACATTTGAATCTTAACAATATATATGAATGACATAGTAGATAGTGTCAGACGTTCCATGCAGCTTTTCGCGGATGATGCTGTAGTATACAGAGAAGTTGCAGCATTAGAAAATTGTAGCGAAATGCAGGAAGATCTGCAGCGGATAGGCACTTGGTGCAGGGAGTGGCAACTGATCCTTAACATAGACAAATGTAATGTATTGTGAATACATAGAAAGAAGGATCCTTTATTGTATGATTATATGATAGCGGAACAAACACTGGTAGCAGTTACTTCTGTAAAATATCTGGGAGTATGCGTGCGGAACGATTTGAAGTGGAATGATCATATAAAATTAATTGTTGGTAAGGCGGGTACCAGGTTGAGATTCATTGGGAGAGTCCTTAGAAAATGTAGTCCATCAACAAAGGAGGTGGCTTACAAAACACTCGTTCGATCTATACTTGAGTATTGCTCATCAGTGTGGGATCGGTACCAGATCGGGTTGACGGAGGAGATGGAGAAGATCCAAAGAAGAGCGGCGCGTTTCGTCACAGGGTTATTTGGTAAGCGTGATAGCGTTACGGAGATGTTTAGTAAACTCAAGTGGCAGACTCTGCAAGAGAGGCGCTCTGCATCGCAGTGTAGCTTGCTCGGCAGGTTTCGAGAGGGTGCGTTTCTGGATGAGGTATCGAATATATTGCTTCCCCCTACTTATACCTCCCGAGGAGACCACGAATGTAAAATTAGAGAGATTAGAGCGCGCACGGAGGCTTTCAGACAGTCGTTCTTCCCACGAACCATACGCGACTGGAACAGAAAAGGGAGGTAATGGCAGTGGCACGTAAAGTGCTCTCCGCCACACATCGTTGGGTGACTTGCGGAGTATAAATGTAGATGTAGAACGCTCTTTTCATACCGGTACACCTGGTATATTGACACTAAATTTAATTTAAATGACCTTTAAACTTTTAAGTGGCAAAACATTCTGCCCTCAATAGCCAGTCCTGTCAGTAAGTACTCTTTGGTAATAGTAATCAGTAAAACTGCCCAATATATTATATAGTTCTAAGTCCACAACAAGTTATGGGGTGGTACTTATTAATACCAATGTATCAGGAGCCAAAATTTACACTGAAAAAGTTGGAAAAATCTGCAGGAAATTAGCAATTCTATTTCTGTTACTAAACATATATCCTCAGGAGGAAGACGACTGGGATTCATCACCAAACAGTCTACACACCCACCACATTTTTACTAGATGTTTCACTCGCTGGTCCATTTCACACTATGTTACCCACTCTACCTTCATTTAGCACAGTACTGTTTCAGACTTCAGTAACTGTAACTACATTGTCTGCATCAGTCTCTCTTCCAAATTTTGAATCTCCTGCAACCTCTTCCCAGCATTTGATTAAATGGTCAACAAAAACTTCATCTGTTGTGGAACCATGCCACCTCCAGGAAGTCATCCTTATAGATCAGAAAGAAATATTCACGTATTTCAGTATGGTCCCTCTGTAAAAACCAACCAAATGTGGGTAAGTAATATGCCTGTTATGTTAAAGTGTGTGTGTGCATAAACTATTTTGGTAATGTTCCATATCATCAGTAATCATTCTACATATGCACGGGCAGCAGAAATAATTTATATTACCTCAGCAGCTAACATTTTTGAGATAATTTCTGAAACAATATCATCCACAATGTTCGTTCTTTGTTGTACATAAGAAGCATTCCACAGCATACAATCAGTATAATTGGATGTAACTGAGAACTGAGTTTACAGCAGTCTGTTTGCTAACATGTTTGGTACGGAGGAAACTTCACTGTAAATATGCTTATAAATGACTCCCATATTGATTTAATATCTTACAATGTAGGGAATGTTACTGTGCATGGAATTTACCCTCATTTATATCAGAATAGTGAAACTACAGGTGCCAAATCCTAGCGGAACACAAAACCAGCTCTGAAGGCAAATGCCTCAAAGGCTATTGGTAAATATTCATATCCTTATGCTCTTTCTTGCCAATATCTCAAGTCTACTGATTTAGATATGTAAAAAAGGTATTCGTAGTTATTAAGGAAACTGTGGGTAATATATTAATACCAACACAGTCGATTCCTTGTAATAATGTAATAAACAGCATTTAAACCAGTTAAATTGTAAATCATTGTTCTCATTCCATTGTTAGTGGTGATTTCAACTATTGCTGTAACTTGCCCCATTGAGCAGAAAGGCAAGTGACTGATCCCCAGCGTAGTCACTATCTCGAGAAGGGTTGTTGTGATTAAATGTAAGAATACTTGCATTAATGCTCACTATATAGCGGAGATGCTGAGTTGCAGATAGGTGCAACAAAAAGGCTGTCTTAAAGTGAGCTTCCAGCCAACAAGGCCTTCGTTGAAAGTAGACAACATCCACAGCAGCCAGAGACTCTGTGTGTGTGTGTGTGTGTGTGTGTGTGTGTGTGTGTGTGTGTGTGTGTGTGTGTGTGTGCATTTGATAGAAATTTATTTTTCTTTAATTACTTTCAGAAGCATTTAATTATTACACATATATTATTTAACAGTCCTTGTTAGTTAATCCAATATTTTTTTTAATTTCAGTGATGAGATATCTGAGATACTGAACCCCAAGTTCCTGGAAGAAGATGCATAGTAAGTATGCCAATTTGATGTAATTACCTTGTATTGACTTGTCTAATGTTAACATGGCAGTTATTATTTTTTGTTTTACATGCACAAGTAATACTGTGTTAAAATCGACACAACTTTTTGAGATAAAGTAAAAAGAAGGGGGTAAATTCTAATGTTGTTGTTGTTGTTGTTGTTGTTGTTGTGGTCTTCAATCCTGAGACTGGTTTGAAGCAGCTCTCCATGCTACTCTATCCTGTGCAAACTTCTTCCTCTCCCAGTACATACTGCAACCTACATCCTTCTGAATCTGCTTAGTGTATTCATGTCTTGGTCTCCCTCTAAGACTTTTACCCTCCACGCTGCCCTCCAATACTAAATTGGTGCTCCCTCGATGTCTCAGAACATGTTCTACCAACCGATCCCTTCTTCTAGTCAAGTTGAGCCACAAGCTCCTCCTCTCCCCAATTGTATTCAATACCTCCTCATTAGTTATGTGATCAACCCATCTAATCTTCAGCATTCTTCTGTAGCACCACATTTCGAAAGCTTCTATTCTCTTCTTGTCTAAGCTATTTATCGTCCACGTTTCACTTCCATACATGGCTACACTCCATACAAATACTTTGAGAAACGACTTCCTGACACTTAAATCAATACTCGATGTTAAGAAATTTCTCTTCTTAAGAAATGCTTCCTTGCCATTGCCAGTCTACATTTTATATCCTCTCTACTTCGACCATCATCAGTTATTTTGCTCCCCAAATAGCAAAACTCCTTTACTACTTTAAGTGTCTCATTTCCTAATTTAATTCCCTCAGCATCACCCGACTTAATTCGACTACATTCCATTATCCTCGTTTTGCTTTTGTTGATGTTCATCTTATACCCTCCTTTCAAGACACTGTCCATTCCATTCAACTGCTCTTCCAAGTCCTTTGCTGTCTCTGACAGAATTACAATGTCATCGGCGACCCTCAAAGTTTTTATTTCTTCTCCATGGATTTTAATACCTACTCCGAACTTTTCTTTTGTTTCCTTTATTGCTTGCTCAATATACAGATCGAATAACATCGGGGATAGGCTACAACCCTGTCTCACTCCCTTCCCAACCACTGCTTCCCTTTCATACCCCTCGACTCTTATAACTGCCACCTGCTTTCTGTACAAATCGTAAATAGCCTTCCGATCTCTGTATTTTACCCCTGCCACCTTCAGAATTTGAAAGAGAGTATTCCAATCAACATTGTCAAAAGCTTTCTCTAAGTCTACAAATGCTAGAAACGTAGGTTTTTCCTTTCCTTAATCTTTCTTCTAAGATAAGTCGTAGGGTCAGTATTGCCTCGAGGTCGGCTTCTATCAGTTTTTCCATTCGTCTGTAAAGAATTTGCGTTAGTATTTTGCAGCTGTGACTTATTAAACTGATAGTTCGGTGATTTTCACATCTGTCATCACCTGCTTTCTTTGGGATTGGGATTACTATATTCTTCTTGAAGTCTGAGGGTATTTCACCTGTCTCATACATCTTGCTCACCAGATGGTAGAGTTTTGTCAGGACTGGCTCTCCCAAGGTTGTCAGTAGTTCTAATGGAATGTTGTCTACTCCCGGGGCCTTGTTTCGACTCAGGTCTTTCAGTGCTCTGTCAAACTCTTCACGCAATATTATATCTCCCATTTCATCTTCTTCTACATCCTCTTCCATTTCCATAATATTGTCCTCAAATACATCGCCCTTGTATAGGCCCTCTATATACTCCTTCCACCTTTCTGCTTTCCCTTCTTTGCTTAGAACTGGGTTTCCATCTGAGCTCTTGATATTCATGCAAGTGGTTCTCCTTTCTCCAAAGGTCTCTTTAATTTTCCTGTAGGCAGTATCAATCTTAACCCTAGTGAGATAAGCCTCTACATCCTTTTATTTGTCCTCTAGCCATCCCTGCCTAGCCATTTTGCACTTCCTGTCGATATCATTTTTGAGACGTTTGTATTCCTTTTTGCCTGCTTCATTTACTGCATTTTTATATTTTCTCCTTTCATCAATTTAATTCAATATTTCTTCTGTTACCCAAAGGTTTCTACTAGCCCTCGTCTTTTTACCTATTCGTTTCTCTGCTGCCTTCACTATTTCATCCCTCAAAGCTACCCATTCTTCTTCTACTGTATTTCTTTCTCCCATTCCTGTGAATTGTTCCCTTATGCTCTCCCTGAAACTCTGTACAATCTCTGGTTTAGTCAGTTTATCCAGGTCGCATCTCCTTAAATTCCCACCTTTTTGCAGTTTCTTCAGTTTTAATCTACAGTTCATAACTAATAGATTGTGGTCAGAGCTCACGTCTGCCCCTGGAAATGTGTTACAATTTAAAACCTGGTTCCTAAATCTCTGTCTTACCATCATATAATCTATTTGATACCTTTTAGTATCTCCAGGGTTCTTCCATGAATACAACCTTCTTTCATGATATTCACCTACTATGTTTCCTTCTCTTCCTTTTCCTACTGACGAATTCCAGTGACCCATGACTATTAAATTTTCGTCTCCCTTCACTACCTGAATAATTTCTTTTATCTCATCATACATTTCATCAATTTCTTCGTCATCTGCAGAGCTAGTTGGCATATAAACTTGTACTACTGTAGTAGGCGTGGGCTTCGTGTCTGTCTTGGCCACAATAATGCGTTCACTATGCTGTTTGTAGTAGCATACCCGCACTCCTATTTTTTTATTCATTATTAAACCTACTCCTGCATTACCCCTATTTGATTTTGTATTTATAATCCTGTATTCACCTGACCAGAAGTCTTGTTCGTCCTGCCACCGAACTTCACTAATTCCCACTATATCTAACTTTAACCTATCCATTTCCCTTTTTAAATTTTCTAACCTACCTGCCCGATTAAGGGATCTGACATTGTACGCTCCGATCCGTAGAACGCCAGTTTTCTTTCTCCTGATAACGACGTCCTCTTGAGTAGTCGCCGCCCGGAGATCCGAATAGGGGACTATTTTACCTCCGGAATATTTTACCCAAGAGGACGCCATAATCATTTAATCATACAGTAAAGCTGCATGCCCTCGGAAAAAATTACGGCTGTAGTTGCCCCTTGCTTTCAGCCGTTCGCAGTACCAGAACAGCAAGGCCATTTTGGTTAGTGTTACAAGGCCAGATCAGTCAATCATCCAGACTGTTGCCCCTGCGACTACTGACAAGGCTGCTGCCCCTCTACAGGAACCACACGTTTGTCTGGCGTCTCAACAGATACCCCTCCGTTGTGGTTGCACCTACGGTACGGCTATCTGTATCGTTGAGGCACGCAAGCCTCCCCACCAACGGCAAGGTCCATGGTTCATGGGGGGAGGTAAATTCTAATACAAACAACAAAAATTAAGAAATAAGTATCAGATTTTTAATTTTCAGTGGTGCAGATTAGCAATTTGGGATTTTAGAAGAAATAACTTGTGAGATATAAAGATTCAATTGCACATAACAAAAGTGCGTGGAGTGGGCATTATAGTGTAATGTAACATTGTCCAGAAATGAAGATCACTTTCCTGTTCTTCTTTCCAATTTTCCAGTCAAATGCCAATAACGAGTTATTCGTTATTTCCCTGTCATCCAGCTGCAACATTTTGACTACTACCTCCTTGCTCAATTGATTCAAGCCAAACCAGTTAAAATCTTTAGGCCTTGCCTGGTGCTGCAGGTTTTTCAAATTCACCTGTCATATTTGCACACAGTCAGACAGCAAGTCTTTCTTTCAATATTTTTTTTTTCTCGTCCATTTTTTATCTCTGGAGGCCATTGTCTTACTGGGTAGAGCTCGAAAGAACAGAGTAGTCTCATTGCTGTTAAACATGTTTTTCTTCATAACCTTTGCAGATGCCAGCTATCTTTTACCCCACTCCAACCAATGTTTTTATTGGCTACATCAGACAGGCCTCACACATCTCAGAAAGAGGTGTTGCACCTTGTACTAAACTTGCTAAGTCAGCCAACAGATGCTTTAAACTCGTCACACCCTGATTCTGTAACAGTCTGAAGTGTTTTTTTTTTTTTTTTTAACCACAGGCATCAGGTTGTTACAAGCACAGCAAAATCATTCAGATGTCATGTTGTTAACTTTCAAGATCAGTGTGTTGGAAAATGAAAATTTTCGGAAAAATATTCTGTTATGGAGCTTAAAAGATCTTGTGTTTATAGACATGTGTCGGGAGAAGTACTGTATTTTGTTCTTGGGGTAGCACTTTTTTTATTAACTTAATAGTCACATTTACAAATAAATGATAACTGCAGAAAAGTGCAAAACTGCTCAATCAGAGGAGGAGAAAAGGCTACTATCTTCCTGTGTAACAGACTCTGACTGAAAAGTTGGTACCAGCTACCTCACTCTATGTTTCTTAGCACCTTTAAAAATTTCACAAAAGCGGAAGAGGCTTTACCCGTGACAGGACCTGCCATAAGGCAGAATACCATACTACTACTACAACTTGGCATGTGAACATATTTGCACTGTTTTTAACATGCAACACACCTCCGACAAGCTCCCCTAATTGTAACTTACTCACACCCAAAGTCCTTTGCTCATTCCCATCCACTCCCACATGCCTTCTCTCTCTCTCTCTCTCTCTCTCTCTCTCTCTCTCTCTCTTATTGATCCCAGCTCATTGTTATTATCTCTTTGTGTCTGTGTGTCACCGTCTCCTGTCTCACAGCCACAGTCTCCTTCATTCCGTCTACTACTACTACTACTGTCACCTCTTACTGTCACCGTCTCCCTCTTGCTGTTACTATCTCATTCATTCGTTCCCGCTGCTGGTGGCTCTTCTCACTATCAATCTCTCTTCCTCATTGTCATTGACTCATTATCAGTGGCTCTCACCCACTTGCACTTTCTCCTTCTCTCACTGGCACCGTCCCCTTCACTCTTTTTGTAGCACTGTTCTGTCACTGGTAGCTATGTTCCACTGCCACAGTGTCCCTCTCTATCACACTGCCATTGTCTCTCTCCCTTTTACTATATCGCAACCACTGTCGACAGTTTTCCAGTACTTATTACTTTTCTGTCTCTTCTCCTCTGCCACTGCCTCCTTCTCAATCAGCATAAAAAAGCACAAGTATATTTACATCTTAAAATTTTTGGGAAATTTTTAAAGGTGCTAAAGGAGGTACAATGAGGTAGCTGGTACTCGACTAGATAAATGTCTTGAGAATATACCACTACAAATCAAGCAATTTTCTGTGCTTATTTATTATTTAGATTTCACCTCATACCGAATTTTATGTGTGTATGTAATAGGTTGAAGTAGGGTAACTTTGAACAGCCGTATCTCTGAAAGGGATAAAGATAAAGGAAAATTTTCGGCATTGCTAGAGATCAGGATCTAAGGGATATATTGTAAAAATGACAACCATTTACTGTGCAAAGTCATCTTGAGCCTGCAGCTCAGTTTTGGCACCCAAAAACCATGTTTTTTGAGTTTTCTCCAGAACTGCCCATGAACTAAATGGTGCCTTCATAAGCTCCTTGAGGAACACCATAGACCACATATAATCCAAAATGAACCAACCAATTTGGTTCATTTGTTGGAGCTGGAGAAAGTGTGTGTAATAGTTATTCTTTGACCTTGTACTGTAGGATAGTTAGAGCAAGACAATCTTTCTGTTAGGTATACAAGTTTTCCCTAGCCCAAGGGCTAACCAAAACTCTTCACCTTACCCTTCTAGTACCTATAAAATATGAGGTATGAGCCCATTTCCATATAGTGATTATCGCACTGTTTGATATTTAACTGTAGGCGTGACCTCCCTGTCAATTGTACTACTACTACTACTACTACTAAACTGAGATATAATTACTGCCGTGCCAGTTGGATGCTGTTGACTTCTAACATCTCCATTAAATTTTTATGATTTGACTGGGGTAAATCCATTGGTCTCACTATCACTGTTTTTTCATTCACTACGTGCACTCTCACTTCCCTGCAGCAAAGGGTCAACAGAGACCAGTAATCACTTTCCCTGTTCAAATTATTTTCATTACATGCTGACTGTTGTATCTGCTCACAAGCAACTTCAGCTTCTATACTTTTAACATTACTTCCCACAACCCTTACACAATCTATAAGGTAATGTTGTAACAAAGCGGAATTTTGCACTGTGTGAGTGACAGAGACAGAGAATGAGCTTCTGGGTCATTGGTCTCTTCCCTACTCTCAGCTCACGGCAATCCAAGCTGTGAATGGATTTTGCTGTAAGTGACAGTCATATTGTTCCCTTGACGAGAATAGTATTATTGCTGACAGAGCATATTTGGGTACAGTCTGAAGCACATAGGGTTGAGAATGTCTGATTCATAGCTACTCTCAGTAAATATATGTTAAACATTCTTTCATTGTTTGTTCATGTCTTTTGTTTGCCCACAGTGCCATCTTCAGTAGAATAATCGGTGGAATCGCTTCCTGTTACCGGATAAATGACTTGACCCCGACGGCGACTGGCTACTTTCCAGCAAACCTGCAGACTCCGTCTCCTGATGTAAGACTTCGATTTACTCCATCTTGTTGAATGTGGGGTGCTGTGTCTGTGACAGCAAAATCTGGACTGTGCAGAACTTTCTTTCCTCGTAAACACCCATTTTTTGTTTTGTATAGCTGCACAGATGGTACTTTCATGTGCCGTTGTGCATGGAAGTGTGCTACAGCATTTGTTTTAGCACCATTAACTTACAGCACGGACATTACAAATATATGGCTGAATGATATCGTGAGGCTGTCTTGTTGATTTGTACTGGTGCACTTGAAAATGGATAGTGGTATTTTGTAAAAGTGAGTAAAGTAGATATAGCGAGGAAAGTAAGTTCTCCATATTCAATGATGTAAGTCTGTGTAAACCTAAAACCTAACCTAATTGTTTTTATGTAGAATCGGAAATCCAGCACCAGTTAAGAGAGCAGGATTGCTCACAAGAACTATGGCGCACATCATGTTGGAAGCTGGCCAAGTTATGAACCATCCTATACATCTCCCCTGTACTATCCACCAACAGCTGACAATATTTAATTTTCCAAAGGGATGACTTGCTTTGAATAACAGTGAACAGCAACACTGCAATAAATGCTCTCCTCTTGATTGTGATGTGGCCATACTTCAGTGGTGAGGCAGTTTATATTTATTGTTGTCTGAAGCAAGATGATGTGAGGCTTGGGTGGTATCAGAAGTGTTCGCCTTTTCTACCACCACACACCGTATGTAAGCAAACCTCATCCCTCTCCCCCCTCTCCCCCCCTCCCCCTCACCCCCTCCCCCTCACCCCCTCCCCCCTCACCCCCTCCCCCCCCTCTCCCCCCTCTCCCCCCTCTCCCCCCTCTCCCCCCTCTCCCCCCTCTCCCCCCTCTCCCCCCTCTCCCCCCTCTCCCCCCTCTCCCCCCTCTCCCCCCTCTCCCCCCTCTCCCCCCTCTCCCCCCTCTCCCCCCTCTCCCCCCTCTCCCCCCTCTCCCCCCTCTCCCCCCTTCTTCCCCCCTCTCCCCGCTCTCCCCCTCTCCACCCTCTCCCCCCCCATCTCCCCCCGCCCCCGTCTCCCCCCGCCCCCGTCTCCCCCCGCCCCCGTCTCCCCCCGCCCCCGTCTCCCCCCGCCCCCGTCTCCCCCCGCCCCCGTCTCCCCCCGCCCCCGTCTCCCCCCGCCCCCGTCTCCCCCCGCCCCCGTCTCCCCCCGCCCCCGTCTCCCCCCGCCCCCGTCTCCCCCCGCCCCCGTCTCCCCCCGCCCCCGTCTCCCCCGCCCCCCGTCTCCCCCTCACGGTCTCACCACCCCCCCCCTCTCGCCCCCCTCTCCCACCTCTCCCGCCACCCCCCCTCGCCCCCCTCTCCCACCTCTCCCGCCACCCCCCTCTCACCACCCCCCTCTCGCCCCTCTCTCCCACCTCTCCCGCCACCCCCCTCTCGCCCCTCTCTCCCACCTCTCCCGCCAACCCCCTCTCGCCCCCCTCTCCCACCTCTCCCGCCACCCCCCTCCCGCCCCCCTCTCCCGCCACCCCCCTCTTATAAATAATATAGACTACTGCAGGTAGTACTTTTATTAAGTTGATGATGACTGCCCAGAATCTTTTAGAACATAAAAGTCGAAAAGAAAGAAAGAAATTTTGGGAGGTGGACACCTTTCTCTTCACAGTTCATGATGCTGTCAACTAAGCTACGGCTTCGACATGGCAGCCATGCCTCCATATTTGATATATAGTCTGTGTAAAGACTGTATCTACATATGTCATTATTTGATATTTATCTATTACAGCTGCATCAAAATGATGTGTTTTTAATAGGTCATCCTTGTGTTATAGCATTGAAATGGTATACTTTCACAACACACAAGTTATAATAGTAAAAACATCTAATACAGGAAGCCTTTATCTACCAATAAGGAGTTTCGTATCATTTCGTTACAAAAAACTTGCTAAAATGGCGCATTTTGGAGATATGCTAATGTTTCGAGACAGCTTACATTCGTACCACATACTCTATGATAAAAAGAAAACCCACCAAGTACAGAGTTTAACTCAGTTCAACATGGGAGATACTAAGTTCTGCCTGTGAAGTGGAAAGATTGATGCACCTCACTGGCCACGTTCCTCTCCACGAGGCAAAAATATGACACGACAGATTCTTCATTTCACACTCCGCAATGTTGTGAAATGTGAAATTCCGTACTGTGGCGTCAGCAGCTCCATGTCCCCATGTGTTTTCACACTCCATGAAAGGATGGTTTTAACTTCAGCAGGCAAAACCGAGCAGGGTGGCGCGGTTGTTAGCACACTGGACTCGCATTCGGGCGGACGATGGTTCAAATCCATCTCTGGCCATCCTAATTTAGGTTTCCCGTGATTTCCCTAAATCGTTTCAGGCAAATGGCGGGATGGTTCCTTTGAAAGGGGACAGCCGATTACCCTTCCCCATCCTTCCCTAATCCGAGCTTTTGCTCCGTCTCTAATGACCTCGTTGTCGACGGGACATTAAACACATCTCCTCCTCCCTCCTTCAGCAGGCAAAAGCTTTATTAATGTGCACAAAACTGTCTTAGGTTGGGAAACTATTAGTTCGTTGGAGAAGGAAAGAGGGATTGGTTGGGAAAGGTTATAAATGAAGGGCAGGTCACTCAGACCCTAGGACGAGAGGAAGCTGTTGATTGTGAGGACAAATTGAGGCAGTCAGCAATTCTGTCTCAAAATTTTAAATGAAATCATAGTTGGTGGTGTCTGACCAGTGACTCCCATGTTGCTAGCTGGCGACTGTAATATCTACATAATGACACACAGGACCGAGCAAAGTGGCACAGTGGTTAGTACTCTGTATTCGCATTCGGGAAGATGACGGTTCAAATCGACATCTGGTCTTCCTGATTTAAGTTTTCCATGATTTCCAAAAATAACTTAAGGCAAATGCTTCAATGATTCCTTTGAAAGGGCTTGACCAATTTCATTCCCCTGCCTTACCAAATCAGACTTTGTGCTCCATCCATAATGACCTAGTTGTCAATGGGATGTTTAATGGTAACGTTCTTCCTCATTCCGTTGTGATGATGCCCTGTTGAGAAAAAGGGTTGCTCCAGAAAGGTGTTGTGCTAAGTCATTTAACTTATTGTGTCTCAGTCCCACAGTACCTCCCTTTTCTTACATAAAACTTGCAGTAGGGTTTAAACTGTGATAGGGAATGAATTTTTTACTTCAGAAATATGCTAGGCAAAGTGGCAATCAGTGTAGTCAGTTTTAATCTTGCCCATTCATTGGCAGAGCTTGTGATACCCTTACGTGGCAAGATGTACTTTCACGTACAAACTACAGTAGTGTTGTACATTTGCATTGATGCTGCCTTTTTTTACACTTTTCAACATTTGAATTTAAATTTATTTGATTCTTGTCACTGTAGAGCTTGCAACATTGCAGAAGTATTCTGTCATTGGTGTGTGTGTGTGTGTGTGTGTGTGTGTGTGTGTGTGTGTGTGTGTGTGTGTGTTTTAACTAGAGACATGTTTTCAGAACTCATGACAATTTTTTCGATTACCTTTTTCTTTCTCTAAATAAAAACAAGAACTGGCTGTACACTGAGGTGACAAAAGTCATGGGATACCTCCTAATATTGTGTTTGATCTCCTGTTGCCTGGTGTAGTGCAGTAAGTCTATTGGCACAGACTCAGTAAGTTGTCGGAAGTCCCCTGCAGAAATATGCAGCCATGCTTCCTGTATAGCCGTCCATAATTGCAAAAGTGTTGCCAGTGCAGGATTTTGTGGAAGAACTGACCTCTCAGTTGTGTCCCATAAATGTTCAGTGGGATTCACATTACACAATCTGGGTGGCCAAATCATTCGCCCGAATTGTCCAGTATGTTCTTCAAACCAGTCCAGAACAGTTGTGGCCCGTTGACGTCATGCATTGTTGTCCATAAAAAAAATCCATCATTGTCTGGGAACATGAAGTCCATGAAAGGCTTCAAATGGTTTCCAAGTAACTGAACATAACCATTTCCAATCAGGTCTCCTTGTGAGCTGTGTTCTTAACCCTTTTGTCATTGATGGGATACTAAAGTAATATGCAGTTTTGAGCGTTGAGACGTCTATATCCCGTATCTGTCTGATGCTACCATCTAGCGACAAGCTCTTGGAAATTGCAGAGAAATACTACAAACAATTGGGTGGATGTATGTAGAAGGCTGTAATTATCAAGTGGGAAAGTGTGTGTTTGTAGCTGGCATAGAGCATCTGTTTTACAGAATGAGATCAAATAACTGTATTCTCCATTCTAAGTGTGTAAAAGGTAACTAACTGTGCTTTCTTATGCATTGGGGACATTGTTTTATAATATATGGAAATGCACAAGCTTTGCGAGTCATTAGCTGCTTCTCCTGCAGCTGAGGTGAAGAGAAAGGAAGACAGATGGAGGGAAAGGACTGGTGAGATTTAGGAAGTGAGAAGAGCTATGAAATAATTGCCTAAATCCAGAGTCGCGTAACTTACTGGATGGGACAAGGAGGAGAGACTTCCGTCTCCATTTATTTTACTAGCTTAGTACTGGTCGCTTTATTTGGGTGCACTATATGGTCACCGAAGGTGGTTTTTTTTCCTTTTTTTATCAAATTTTTATGTTTCTAAATTGCAACAACTTCTAAACTTTTCATGCTCATTAAGGACATAGAAGTATGATATTTTCCAAATGTACTTCTCACCAAAAGGCGATTCTGTTGTGCTCCTGTGGTGATATTTCCACAGAAACTTTTAACCTTTAACTGACATTTTTTTATATCTGAGGAATGAAATACCAATTTTTGTAGATTTAGGTTCAAAAAATGTTTAATACAATGAAGTATTTTCATAAAATTTTTCATCCTCATTTTACCCCTTGGGAGATGCAGTTTCCAAAAACAGTGAAACGTATTTTTCTAACAGAGTAGCCAAATGAAAATTTTCATAGTTTTAGCTTTAAAATGTTTTCATAATGAAATGATTCCATAATACTTTTTGTCCCCTATTCCTCTCCCTAAGGGCGTTCAATTTCCAAAAACACTACAACGTATTTTTTTAATCCTAACCAAGAAGTCAAACACCAATTTTCTTAGATGTATCTTTAATAATGGTTATAATCATTTATTTTTGAAAAAACATTCATGCTCTATTTTATCCCCTTAGTGGTTCAGTTTCCATAAATTCTGAAACACACAATTTATCTCACTGTAATCGGCATAATCATCTTGAGAGAATTGAGCAACAGCATACTGGTAGATATTTAAGATAATTTTCATTTATTGTTCTGTCTCAGTTGCATACTTTCTTTAAGTTATTACATGTTTTGATCACTCTGGATAATCTTCAGATTTAAGTAATTACTCCAGCAACTCATTTTGTGTACTCAGAACAACATATCAGAGTACATATTGGTTTTTGACATTTTATTTTTCAAATCTATGTAAATTAAATTTTAATGGCAAAATGTGTAAATTAGTGCTCGTGAACTGTCTTCCCGAGTGTACTTAGGAGGCGGCGTGTGCCGGCTGTGCAGGGAGGCAGCGGGAGGTCGGAGAACGAGGTGGTGGCGCAGCTGAACTGGATCCGCGACCGGCTGCTGGCGCCCAAGGACCCGCAGCTGCACCAGCACCTGCAGCAGCTCGACATCCCTCTGCCCCTCTTCGGAATGTGAGTAACTGTCTTCTTTCCAGGTGTTAGAACATTCCTAAACCTTCATTAAATCATCCAAAATTTAATACAAAAATAAGATCAGCATTTGATTTTTGTCGTTCAAAACCCATTTCTTAACTCCATGTGCTAGCTTTGGCATTGGCAGTGTTAAACAAATAATACAAAATTATTACAGTTTTGATTAATGCTCAACTTCGGTACAGGATTAACATTTCAGAGAATTACTGTTTCTAATGGCTTTTCACCATTTGCTTCAAACTTTTCCTTTTACTCTCTTCAGATGCAAGACAGACACAGTTACAAAGACTGACTCAAACAGAGATAAATCTTGGACTGACAAAGATATACCGAGACAAAACTGTAACTGAGTTGTGCGGTCATAGTGACTACACAATTTTGGACTGTTTTTTCTTCTCCTTGTTGTAATTTCAGTAATAACTGATTTTATCGTGCATTTATGACTTTGCAACAGTCTTCTCACAATAAGCAATTTAATCTTCTTACCTGAAATTAATAACGTTTATATTTTTTGAATCTTACCTTTTTGATACAATATGTGATTTTTTTCGCATGAATTAAATATTATGCAGTACGAACATGAAGTCTTTCCATGATTACAAAAATTTATTTGTAAGGAACTATGCCATATATAGCTAGACAGTTTGTCGCAAATGGTAGCTTAGCTCATGAAGTTTTTTACAGATACGCCTTCAGGTGTGCTCCACTTGTCGCACAACAAAGGATCGCTGTTTTGTGCACTGACCACACTGTAATCCCTCGAAATCTCTGCCTGCCACCTGAGAACAAATAACATCTGCATCATCATGCACTGTTAGTCAGAGACTGGCAATAGCTGGACCAGGAAATTACTGCCCCCATTTGTAGAGAGCAGCATTCGGAGTGGTACCAGCCGGGCAGCACAGATCGCTGACGAATGGCGTCACACAGTGTCAGACGACGAATCGCTGTTCTGCCTTACCCCAGATGACGTCTGTCGGCAAGTATGTTAGTGACTCGGGTAGGGCTGCTATTCTTGGAGAGACACAGTTGTTTTCTGCTGTGTTCACGATGGGGAGAGCCATTAGTTACGATTTCAGATTCTGGCTGGCAGTGATTGAGGGAACTATACTGGCATAGTGGTGTGCCACGGACATCCTGCATCCTCATACGTTACCTCACAAGTGACAGAATTTTGGTTTTATTTTTCAACAGGAGAGTGCTCCTCAACTTGTGGCATTTGTGTCTGTGAACTACCTACATGATGTTGAGATACACTTGTGGCCTGCAAGATCCCCAGGTCTGTTCCTGATAGAATGTGTGGGACAAATTGGACATAAACTCTGTCCCAGTGCCAGTGTCCAAGATATCGGGGCTCAGTTACAACAGTTGTGAGCCAGCTTGCCTCGGGAGTGAATACAGCTGCTCTACGACCTCCTTCCCAAACGAATCTGTGCGTGCATCCGAGCCAGAGGTGGTACAATGTCGTAGTGATAAGTGGGCTCATTTTTTGCAAATCTCTCCTGATACACTATGTGATCAAAAGTATCCGGACACCTGGCTGTGAAAATGACTTAAAAGTTTGTGGCACCCCCCTATCGGCAATGCTGGAATTCAATATAGTGTTCGCCCATGCTTAGCCGTGATGACAGCTCCCACCCTCGGAGGCATATGTTCGATCAGGTGCTGGAAGATTTCTTGGGGAATGGCAGCCCATTCTTCATGGAGTGCTGCATTGAGGAGAGGTATCGATGTCGGTCGGTTAGGCCTGGCAGGAAGTCGGCGTTCCAAAACATCCCAGAGGTGTTCTGCAGGATTCAGGTCAGGACTCTGTGCAGGCCAGTCCATTACAGGGATGTTATTGTTGTGCAACCACTCCGGCACAGGCTGTGCACTATGAAGAAGTGCTGAATCGTATTGAAAGATGCGATCGCCATCCTCAAATTGCTCTTCAACAGTGGGAAGCAAGAAGGTGTTTAAAATATCAGTGTAGGCCTGTGCTGTGATAGTGCCACACAAAACAATACGGTGTGCAAGCCCCCTTCATGAAAAACGCAATCACACCATAACACCACCGCCTCAAATTTTACTGTTGTCACTACACATGTTGGCAGATGATGTTCACCAGGCGTTCGCCATACCTACACTCTGTCGTCCGATCACCACATTGTGTACTGTGATTCGTCACTCCACTTAAGATTTTTCCACGGTTCAATCGTCCAATGTTTACACTCCTCACACCGAGTGAGGCGTCGTGTGGCATTTACCGGCGTGATGTGTGGCTTATGAGCAGCTGCTCGACTGTGAAATCAGAGTTTTCTCACCTCCCACCTAACTCTCATAGCACTTGCAGTGGATCCTGATGCAGTTTGGAATTCCTGCGTGATGGTCTGGATGGATGTCTGCCCATGGCACATTACGACCCTCTTAAACTGTCGGCGTTCTCTGTCAGTCAATGGACGAGGTCGGCTTGTACGCTTTTGTGCTGTACGTGTCCCTACACATTTCCACTTCACTATCACACCAGAAACAGTCGACCTAGGGATGTTTAGGAGTGTGGAAATCTCGTGTACAGATGTATGACACAAGTGACACCCAGTGACCTGGCTAAGTTCGAAGTCCACAAGTTCTGTGGAGTGCCCCATTCTGCTCTCTCACAATGTCTAATGACTACTGAGGTTGCTGATATGAAGTACCTGTCAGAAGGTGGCAGCACAATGCACCTAATATGAAAAACTTATGTTTTGGAAGATCTGGGTAATTTTGATAACTGCAATGATATCACATCTTCTCAGCCTGTAAAATTTTATTTTTTTCCTCCTTCCCTTCTAGATGCTTTTCTTTTTTATCATGCAGTGTGAAGCAGACTGTTGGTGTGTCGAAACTGTTTATGGCATTGTGCAATGCTCATGTGACTGTGTGATAAAAATAAAAAAAATAAAAGAAGTTAATCATTCGTTTACTTAATCTCCGTGTACAATATATCTTTTAATTCAAACATCACAGCTACTCTCCGTCTTTGCATTGTACGATGCCTTTGATTTCAGACGTCTTTTAGCCTTTGTACTGGCAGCTAATCTTCAAATTGTGTAAACTTTAATTTGCAATATCAGGTGAATGGAATGAGCAAAGAGGATGGAGTTACTGTGAGAAATAATTATAGTTCCTTACATTAATAATACGGTGTGTATGTCAACAGCCGGTGGCTGAGGCTACTGTTCGGTCGGGAGTTTCCGCTGCAGGACCTGCTCGTGCTGTGGGACGCCATCTTTGCAGAAGGGCAGGACTTCGAACTAGTCAACTACATCGTCGTCGCCATGCTCATCGCCATCAGGCACCAGTGTGAGTACTGAACTCGTATTCTCTGTTTAAAATTTAGAAATGCTGCTCCAAAGTGAAAATTCTAACAGACGAGGACATTGACGACACATTTCTTCCTTGTGAAAAGCCACCCAGTTTGAAAGAAAGCATCATAAGATGGGTTGTGAAACAATTCAGTGAAGAAAGGGAACTTGCATATGTGTTGTTAGTTGGCTGTTGAGCAATCTTACCTAAACCCAACTGAAAAAAAGAATGAGCATAGGCAGCTTCTCATCTGCAAGTGGTTGATGGGTAATGCATAACCACATTAAAGGTGAGGAAGTCTTCCCTGCATCTCTGTTCCTGGTAAGGGCACGTATGCTAGCCAAAGTGCAGCAGGTGTTTGAATCCACTGTCCGTGCAGTTTATTAATGATCCGTGCAGACCATATTAATATTAATGTCAGACTTTTTGCAGATAATATACTTAATTGCAATGAAGTACTGTTTAAAAGAGACGCACTTTGCAAAACACTGAAAAGTAGTAACTTGTGTCTATATCATCGTTGAGTAGTAATTGGAGTCACTGATCCCAAAAAAGAAAAAAAAAATTTTTGGGTGTAACAACTTTTGGGGATTTGAAATGGAATAATTACATAGGCACAGTTACAAGGAAAGTAGGTGGTAGACTTTGGTTCATTGATAGAATACTGTGATAATGTAATCAGCCTGCAAAGGAAATGGCTTACAAATCACTTGTCTGACCCATCCTATAATTAATATTGCTCAAATCTTTCGGCCTGTATCAGATAGGATTGACCAGAGATACTGAAAGTATTCAAAGAAGTGTGGCATGAACTATGGCATGTTTGTTTGGTTCATTGAACAGTGTCACAGAAATGCTGAAGAAGATAATGGGCAAACGCTTGAGCATAGACGCCAAGTATCTCATGAAAGCCTATTCACAAAGTATGAAGAACCAGTAAAAAGTAATGAGTGTGGGAATATACCATAACCTCCTACATATTGCTCTCACAGGAAACATGAAGGCAGGATTAGTCTAAATCGCTGAATTCAGAGAGGCATTTAATCAGTCGTTCTTCTGTCCTACCATACGCGAATTGAGCTGGAGGGTATCCTTGTATCTGATAAAATGGGAAATACCTTCTGCCGTGCACTTTATTGTTTTGCAGAATAAGGATCTTAACTTGAGTATTTTGTGATAAGGAACTAATAGTTCAAATGAATTTGCTTTGTATCAAACATTTGGCCAGTGAGCATGCAATAAGAATAACACGTCCAGTCACATCTCTAGGCTGCGGCTAAGCCATTTACCTGCAATATACCTTCTTGCAGAAATTCTAGCCCGAGAGGTATGCAGGAGAACCTTCGTGAAGTTTGGAAGGCAGGAGATGAGATACTGCTGGAAGTAAAGCAGTGAAGATGGGACATAAGTTGCGCCTAGGTATATCAGTCAGTAGACCACTTGCTCGTGAAAGGCACAGTCCCAGGCTGGCGCAGAGTATTTATGTGCCAGGAAGTTTCAAATCTGTGCTCACTCTGCAGCAGAGTGAAAATTCATTCTGAGAATGCATCACATTCGCACCATTTTGTGTTGTCAATTGTGCAAATGGAGTTTTGAGCTTTTTGCATGTTCCCATCGTGGTGTTGAATATCTGAATATCTCCTGTCTGGGTAGTGAGACCGGTAATAACATGGAACCTGTATGGTTGATCAGATAAAGGTTCCTCTGCCCCCTGTAGACAGTGCTTTTGTTTGCCGATAAACGGTCTGTGATGTGTCTGCAGTAGAATTTACCATTGTCTTACAGTTCATGACAGGTTGTTGAATGTGTGTGGAGTGTTCCTCATTATGGGAAACTTTGTAGTGGTGAACAATGTAAAATAAAAAGGTTGTTTATCCTAAAAGTGATAGCCAGCAAATTGGGTATCTGTAAGAACTACCATCACTGAATGAAGGAGATACAGAGATCTGTTATTTTTCAAAAATTTTAATGATCTTCATCACAATAAAATATAGTTAAAATTTACTGATTACTGGTTTTAGATAACTAGCAACTGTCCTCAGGTCTAAGGAAATAAAGAGAAAATTGCCTAACAGTCTTTAAGAAACATACATTATTTATAAAACATTTAGAACATTTTTAAAATTATTTTTTTACACTTTGTACAAATGTATGTTTTTAAAAAATTGTTGAGTGTTAACATTAGCCAAAAGATAGTTTTCTGTTTCCAGAATGAATTTTTGTGCTGCATCAGTGTGTGCACTGATTTGAAACTTTCTAGCAGATTAAAACTGGGTGTCAGACTGTGACTCAAACCTGGGAGCTTTGCCTTTCGCAGGCAGGTGCTCTACTGACTCAGTTATCGAGCACGACTCACAACCCACGCTCTCAGTCTTACATCCTCCACTACCTCATTTCCTATCTTCTGTGAGAGGTTAAAACTATAGGAGAACTCGGAGCAGAAGTGAGAGCCCACAACTGTAATGAACATGCAGCCAGACAGCAGGTGCCGGTCATCGGAACTGCTCGATCGACCTCTGTGCCAGCAGACCACGAAGACCGGAACCGGATCACAGGACACACCTGGTGTCACGAATCGACGCAGCTCGGCCAGTCTACTGCTGGTTGTGCTACACTTTTCAGTTACTGATGCGTTCCAGACAATTAAGCATACAGACTAACCATTGCAAAAAGCAGAAGTAAGCAGGGAGAAGTGGTATTTAATCACGAAACTTCCTGGCCGATTAAAACTGTGTGCCGGACCGAGACTCGAACTCGGGAGTGTCAGTCTCAGTCCGGCACACCGTTTTATTCTGCCACGAAGTTTCATATCGGCGCACACTCCACAGCGGAGTGAAAATTTTGTTCAGTATTTAATCACATTTGAATCGGCTCGTCGACATTTGGGCTGTCGGGCAGTACGTGATGCCAGTCTGTCAATTAGAGCTGTTGTCACAACTCTACTGCCAGTGGGTATGAACCGATGATAGCCACGTGTGTGCTCAGTGCAGATGCCCAACACTCCACAGCTGACCAGCCACACCCCCCTGCTCTCCAGTTGTCATTTTACGGCTCGATTCCGGCCGACACCACTGGCATGCCGTGGTCTCCTGTAAAAGACGAGACGCTGCCGGCTGGCCACACTCGGCATCACAGGCGTAGCGGGCCTCGTGCGGCATCACCGCTGCCGAGTTGGTGCACTGGGTTGACACTCGGCCGAATAAGCAGCTCACTTCTCTGCACTGTTGGCTGTTACCACACCTGCCAATCAGTGCAATATATTATGTGACGAAGGAATTACGCAAACTAGCCACAGCCGAAGCACGCGAACTACTGTCTCCTCTTTACAGATGTGATGATCCACCTCGTACAGTAGCGACCGACGTCTGGGGTTACGATTGCCATCCGTATCCGGTACCTTTTTTCTGAACTCCAACTTTCCCCTCTACTCTCTCTTCTTTGGGTTGTTGCCCACAGACCTATCACAAGGCCCAAAAGACTCGGTTTGTCCTAAGGCCTTCTGCTGCCAATTCTTCACCATTCTCGGTGAATTTTGGTGTTTAGAAGTAGTCTATACTAATTGTTGTAACTGCGACCGGGACGGTCGTGGGGTAGCAATGACGGAAAGCGTGGCGGGACCCGTGGAGAGGCCTGCAAACGACAACGTGACGGGAGAGGACGGACACGACCGAATAAGGACAGAATGAATACGACAAGATAGAACAACGGAGTCACAAGGAAACAAACATCTCCACTCGTACACAGAACAACGAAGTAAGCTGTCTAGCGCAAAGCGAGGTGTCGACCGACGTACGCAAGATTAGACTGGCTGGCTGAGCGAGAGTCAGGTGCTTAATTATGCTATCGTGGGCGCCGCTGTTGGCTGTTAGAACCACGTGTTCCACTGTGACACCCTCACACTAAATGCGGGCCAGAAGGCGTCCGCCGCCACGGCTTATGACGTGATGGTGCAGAGACCTCTATGGGTCTTCGATGTCCGTGACGTCTGGCACGGATTCAAATTCCGTGGTGCACGGTACCAGACTAATGGTTCTACAGTTTCCAGTTACGCTGGCGTTGTGTACCTTTGTGCAGGATGTAATGAACTTTGCTCCTGGCCACACAACTGCAGTGTTTCCACTGTGGATTTTGTAGCCATCTCTCGTGCTGTTGAGCATGTTTGTTCCTGCATCTGGGAGTCCTTTCTTATCTGTAGCAACTCTTTGAGCAATTTACAAGCTCTTGACCAGTGTTATTCTCACCATCCCTTAGTCCCCACTATCTATGGTTCTCGTTCTGCCCTCAAACTATGTTAACACTCAGTGGTGTTTGTCTAGACCCTGGGTCATGTCAGTATCCCGGGGAATGAACCTGCTGACACACTGACCGAATTGACTACATTCGAGCGGCTCTCGAGATCGTTGTTCGAGCACCATTCCTCTGATTGCTCGTTATGCTGCCGAGTTCTGAGGATTTGGAATACGGAATGGCATACTCTGACTTTGCTGAGCAAACTGTGGGTGGTAAAGGAGACCTAGAATATGTGGAGGTCCCCAGTATGGACCTGTCGCAAGCACTCCATCATTCTTTTCCGGCTCTGCATCGGCTGTACTCTATTGACATGTCATCTTGTAACGTGTCGGGCTGATTCCTTGTATTAGTGCCACTTAAAGTTCATGTCAACCGGATGTATTGAAACATTTCCTCACCCAGTAGATAGTGCGCAGTGTTCCTGACCTACCTTGCTTTGCTTATTCAATATTGTCTTCTCGGTAGCTGCGTCCGTCTCACGTAAATCACACTGCAATTAAGAAACCAGGACCATAGATTGTTTTCCAAAATCAAAAGTCAAGACCGTATTCATTGTTGAAGACTTATGACAACAACAGTGCTATTTATTTGTTATCACTCACACACACAATATTCATGTGACCAGGCCTCTTACACTTAATAATTGTCACATTAGGTAGGTCAAAAACTTCCAGTCTTCAACAATGTTCACAGTACACGTTCAATGTTCAGAGCTGAATACAATTACACTGTTTTGGTACCGACCGGAAAAATTAAGCTTCTGTTTCAAGTATTATATCACATCACATTCCGGCACCGACTAGGCGCACTTTCGCTCCGTGAGAATATGACAGAGAACTAACTGAGAACTGCACCAGCTCGGACCTTATATAGACGAGTGCTTGAATATTTGACTATTTCTGTTAATATATTATAGTTTATAATTTCCCAGGGTTAATACGATTCTTTCTAATTGGTTTTGAAGTTAACTATTGGGTTTTATTATTTAAATAACATGAGTGAGCTGTATCAATTTAAATACACAGAACTAACTTATGCATCCGCAATGGGAATTCCCGACTTATAACCGTGGCAGCCTTTTGAACAATAATTTTTACTTATTCAAATGTATTTAATTCTTAATTAATGCACTTACAAAGTTGAGACTGGAGTCATTTTATGTTGAAAAATAAAGGTAGCAAAAGTATCAAAACGAGTCTCGGAATTATTCAGTAGTTCGGTCACAATTGGCACTGAAAGTCATACGGGCTACAGATTTCAAGTCTTAATGTCTATTTAACTAATAAACTTTAGGTTAATTTAAACACTTTGCTGGAATCAGTAAAATTTAGGCTTTCTTTTTAATGCAGTCTTATAGCTGAATTCGATCTATTAGCTCACTCTAATTTTACTTAATATGTATTGCACAATATACGTCATTGTTCATAACTTTTAATAGGATGCATTTCCAATAAAACTAATTAGCTCATTACTTTCAGAATAGACATTAGAATGTACTGAAATAATAGATTTTACTAGGGGAATTTTATTTAAACTATTTCTGAATTCTGTGCTATGATGCTGAAGGCCACAGAATCTGTAGTCACAATCTGAGTAGTGGAAATGAGAAAAAAAAAATTAAAGTTCATTGCTTAACTATGTTAATGAAGAAGTGTAAAACCAAAACATGATAGCAGTGGGCAACCCTGCTTCGTTACAATCTCCATTGTGAGGATGTGACCCACTGTCTTTGTGGTGCTTGTTTGACAGTGGTCCACATTTTGCTGGACTGTCCCAGCCTAGCCTTCCTGCGGTGGACTCTTATTCTTCTTGACTCACTGGACTCTCATTCGGAAGGATGACGGTTCAATCCCGTCTCCCGCCATCCTATTTAGGTTTTCCGTGATTTCCCTAAATCGCTTCAGGCAAATGCCGGGATGGTTCCTTTGAAAGGGCACGGCCGATTTCCTTCCCTAACCCAAGCATGAGCTCCGTCTCTAATGACCTCGTTGTCGACGGGACGTTAAACACTAACCACCACCACCTCTTCTTGACTCACTACCCCCAGTGCTAGTGCACGATGCCTCAGTGGTTGCCCTGGTCTTACAGTTAATTTGTGATGAGGGTTTTTCCCACTCTCTCTAAAGAAGGGTGCCTCAGACTTGTCGGCATATTGAGGGGTTGGCAGGATTGCCCTGTTGGCTCCTCTGCTCAAAGCAAGTAGTGGCTGTCTGGGCTCGGTGGTCTGCCCCAGTCCTCACCCTATATGTTATTTTGCTCTTCTTCTCCCTTCTCGTGTGTTCTGTTTGACACGGTGTTCTTACCCTATTTTCCTGCGCTTCTCTTGCCCTGTCCACGTCACTAGTTCTTAATGGCTATTTGTCAGTTGGTGTGCCTCTGGTAAGTGATGGGCATATGTCACTCATCGCAGTTTCTGCCTTTGTGGGCCTCCGGCTGCTCCCTTTACGGGGCATCTTGCCCACCTTTCTTCGTCTCCCACATTTTCTTCTTGTTCCTGCTCCTAGGCTTTGTTGACCTTCGGTAGACCTTGGGGTTTTCTTTCCTCGGGTTTTCACACTAGGCCTTTCTTTGGTGTTTAGTTTTGTTGACTTGCCTGTTTCAAGTAGGAGGGACTGATGACCTTGTAGTTTGGTCCCTTTAATCATTAAAGCAACCAACCGACCTAACCGGAGGAAGTAATTAAACATTTGTTCATGTTCATGGAAGAGTCAAGAGGATTGTGTGTATGGGCACCGATGGCCCGTCTGCTGCTTCCACCATCTTACAAAGAGCAAGACTCCAAACTGTCTTGAGAAGCAATAACTGCTCGTGTTTAACTCTGGTTTTTCCATGGCTACCTCTCTCGTGCCACATTTTATCACCCAACATGAGGCAATTCTTCTTTATATTCTATAATTTCAAACTTCACAGAAGTTTTGCTGCACATGAGACTAGCACTTCTGCAAGAAAGGACGTTGTGGAGACATGACTTAGCCACAACCTGAGAAATTGTTACCAGAATCAATTTTTCACCCTGTAGCAGTGTGTGCCCTGATTGAAATTTTCTGGTAGGTTAAAACACCTTTTACCTGTGAGAAAATTTCAATTTTCTGTTTGTATCCATAAATCAGAAGATGATTGCTAGTCAACCAAAACTGATAATCTTGAAGTTGTAATGGTATTTTATTTTTAACACATTGGATACCATTCAAACATAGGAAAATCCAGGATGGAATGTAACTATATTACGAGAAGGGAAGTTGCCATTCACCATATTGCGGAGATGCTGAGTAGCAGATAGGCACAACAAAAAGATTTTCGTACTTAAAGCTTTCGGCCAATGGTAATTGGCAATGGCTATTTGGTGAGTGGCAACTTTCCTTCTCATAATGTTATGGCTACCATTAAAGAAATTTTTGTAGGCTGTGGACCCCCTTGCACATAAAATATTGGAACAACAACAAAGATCGTGTTTTCTTTCGCAGTGCTGTCCAGTGACTACACTGCCTGCCTCACCTACCTCATGAGGTACCCAGGAGCAGTCGACATCTCGTACATCATCGACCACGCACTGCACCTAAAGGACCCAGATGTAAGTAGCTCACTGCGTATTTCCCATTTCTAGACTAAAATTCCAAAAATTCTAAACCTACTCTCCAGACACATTTTGCATTTCTCTGGGCTCTCGGAACTGCAGATTTTGAGATGTGGTATGATAGAACTTCCACTGTGGTTGAAGCAATGTAAAAAAAAAAAAAACCATTAAAATAACGTTTTAATAAATCTAAATTTTAAAAAAACCTGATTGGTATCAGAGCCTCTTTTTTTTTTACAAATAAAGCACTGTGTGGGTCAGTGGGTGGGCGTGTGTTTGTGTGTGTGTGTGTGTGGGGGGGGGGGGCAGCTTATTTTTTTTAATTACCATTATTATTTTATGCTGCACAGACTGGACAAAAAACTCTGCTCAGTGAAGAGAGCTGCAAAAGTCAACTGCAGTTGATTAAAAAATGACTTCAGAGAATGGATATGATACAAAAATAAAGGAGATATCTAGCATACAGACACAAACAGCTCATTCCAAACTCACAAACACACAAGCACGCATGAGCAAGGAAATGGCACATCCTCACTTAAAACAACAAATAACCCACAGAATAGGCAACATACTCGAGAAACGAGGCCTTAAAATAGCCTCCAGGACAGATAACTTAGTACACAGAAAACCAAAGGCAACCAATGCAGACGCAGGCAAACATAACATATTGGGTATTTACCAACTGATGTTCCAAGACTCCAAATTAATTTATAAAGGACAGACAAGTAGAAACTTCAATAGCAGATGCACAGAACATAGAGGAGCATTAAAAAGTAACAGCTGTCATGCTACATTTGCTGAACACCTTTTCGACATGAAAACAGCCCAACAGGCATCAGCACTGACTTGAATATTCTCAAATGCAACAGCAGCCCCCCCCCCCCACCCCCTCCCAAAAAAAAAAATTAATAATCGAAGGCATAGTTGAAGGTAAAAACAAACACACACACACACACACACACACACACACACACACACACACACACACACACACACACACACACACACACGGAGCAAGTTCTACATGACATACTGTGAAAGAAAATGTTGTTTTAGAACTTGTAAATGCTGTCTTAAAAACTGAAATTTATATACATACAAATAGTAAAGAGCATTTTTCCTGGCTGATAGAAAATAAAAACCCACTGAGGTCACTGTAGCTTCAGTGAAATATGTCTGGGAAACAGAAGAAAAGATAAACTGTGTTTTGTACAAGATGGACAAATCTACTAGTAATTATAAAATGGCATTAGATTAAACAGGGATATACAAATGTGATGTTTTGTGACCTGTAAAATGGAAACAGATTGCTCAGTAAAGAAAGCCATGTAGCATAAATTACATTACAGCGGTCGAGCACCTTAAATCGAAAATACATGATTTTATAGTTGCTTGTTATCCTGTCAGATTCAACTGAAATCTGTTCATTAAGGACATATGATAAAGTGTTGACAGTTTACCATTGTAGCATTTAATGTGAAGCAAAAGCATTGACATAGTTTCGCACTTCCTGCCTGGGAGAAATTTTCTTTTACGGCTTCTAGAGGGAAAAGTTTACTTTCTGAAATATTTGAGGTCCTGTACAAAAATGTCACTTTCTGTCTTTAGTTAGTGTCCTACATCTATGCCTTGTTTGTAGCATGCTGTAAAGCCATTGGAAAAAGGCCTTATTTATGTTGTAGATATTTTGTGGTATTCGTGTGTGGATAATGCAGTGAGGCTTGTTACAATATTGAAAATAATTTTGCTAATCGCTATGCTAAATATAGTTCTTGTTTCAAATCTCATTGGACAGTCACACTTTCTGTGCCGACAGTCGTGCCCATGTTTCATTCTAAAAATGTGTGAAGTTGCTTCATGTTCAGCTGTGGACACAGACAGGGCTAACCATTAATAATCGGCAGGAAACAGATTGTGAATAGTGCTTTCTGCAAATTTCTAGGAAAGAATGGTTTCTTCCAATACTTCTGATCACAGAACAAATGAAAATTCACTGGAATTTCTGTGTCAAGTATATTAGATGGACTTAACATGGGTAAACTGTTGGGTCCTGGCTCTTAGTATTGCCTTCAGTGTCTCTAGTATTTGGCTATATAGTGAAATCTCTGTAACATGTTCGTGCATCAGATGTAACTCATACAGGTAAAATATCACACATTAGCACAGGCCTTTTTTCCTGCTCATTTTTTCACCTAACTTACGCTTTCTGCCCAGTTCCGTGTGATGCAAGTTATGAATGAATGTCTTACCATGTAATAGCAAACCCAGTAATGCTTCACAACTTATAAATGATACACATTTGAAACCCTCATTAGGAATTGGTCACCTAAAATGAACGGTTAAGCTGGTCAGGATCATTAGTGTACCACATATGAGAGACCTTTACTGCTGCTGAATCTGTGAGGATAGTAGCTTCAGTGAGTGTTTCACATAATTTTAATCTGCAAATGGATTGGATTACAAAATTTCAACGATTCAGATTGCATAATAGTATTTTAATCATAAAGCAACAAGTCATAAATACAACTTTTCACTTTTCTATTAAAAGAGATTGCAAAGGAGAAAATAAAACAATACATAGCTATGTTTATCATTTTTGTGTAAATTTATGTATAAGGAGAAAGAATATATGAGAAACAGTTGATCTAATATTTAAATGAGCTACTGTTGTAGTTAAATGTAGTTAAAACAGACTTCAAAAAAGAAAGCAAAACTACACTTTTTCTTCAGCACAGCATTTTCTTTTTCACAGTCAGCTTTAACAGAAGACTTGTACATTGTAGATTTAAAAAAAAATTGTAGCTTGTAAGTGAGACTATTGTGGAAAAAAATTTGAAGTAAGTCGGTCAAGAAATGTAGAGCTCTTTGCTGCCAACATTTTCATATATGATGTGTGATCAAAAAGTAACAGGTATCTTCTTTGTCTTTGCGAAAGAATCTTTATTTGGTCATCATTATCGAAGTAACATCCCTCAGATATAGAGCACTTATGCCAGCATTTTTCCAATCTTGCAAGCGTTTCTGCAATTCACTTTTTGTCATGGTGCTCGGGTCCTTCAGTAGTTCTCTTTTTCTCTCTTCAGTGGAGGCAAAATGATGTCCTTACATGGTTCTCTTCAGCCTTGGGAATAGAAAGAAGTTGCAGGGGGCCCTTGTCCAGCAAATACAGTTGCTGAGGCAACATAATGATGTGTGTGGTCCCTCCCGCCCCCCCCCCCTCCCCAATTCTGTGAAGTGGTTTTGCCACAGTTCTGGTTTTCTTTCAGTTGCCTTGCACAAACGGCCAGAACTCCCAGGTTGTAGTCCTCATTGACCGTACAACCATAAGGCATGAATACAGTACACAGTATCCCATTGTACTAAAGAAAACAGGGAGAACCACCTTCATGTGCGATCAAACTTGTCAAATTTCTTTCAGTCTTGGCTGTTCAGGCAGTTTCCATTGGAATGATAAGGCCTTGGTTCCTGCGTTGTACCCTTATGCCCATGTTTTGTCACCTGTTATAACCTTCTTTAAAAGTTCCGGATTGTTGTTGACTTCACTCAGCAATTCCTTAGTGATGTCTCCACAACGGTTTTGCTTCAAAATTCAACAATATCTGAACAATTTCTTCTGCTATGCATTTCATCCCCAAAACATATGAAATAATTGCTTGGAATCAGCCAAAGGGTATGCTGACATCATTGGCAACCTCTGTGATGCTTATTCGATGGTTTTCCAGAACACTTTTCTTTATTTCTTTACTTCTTCCACATTGTCATCAGTAAGTGATGTGTTAGTGTGTCCAGGCCAGTCGTCTTCAACATCTTCCTGACCCCCTTTGAAATATTTATACCAATCTTTTAAACTTGCACCTTATTCATAGTAGATTCTTCAAAAGCCACAGTCAACATTTCAGATGTGGTACTGCACTTCATTCCATTTTTCCAGCACAATTTAATGCAAATTCTTTGATCCATCTGCTTCGAAAGTAAAAATTTGATGAGCATTCGAAAACATTTTCAACTATGAACAATAAACTAAATGTGAATGTATGCTTTCCTGGCATATACAGCTGGTGCAGAGTTCTCGGGCTTCCAGCCAGGTGACTGTGTCATCAAACTGCGACGTTTCGACAAGTGACATACTCATCCTCTTTTGGCGAAGTGCCGAGACTTTGCCGTCCCTTTATACCTGCGGTGTGACCCCCACCACCTGGCCGCTGGAGGCTGGATCCAGGAGAGTGGACAGGCAGGGTGGAGGGGGAAGCAAGTGCGCCATTCGTGTCTCCGTCAGAGCATTCCGATCACTTCTCGTGAGCTGGACGGTTCTTGGTGCATTTGTGGCATATTGCGGCTAATGCTGGATTCCAGGCCACGCTCAGTTGATTACCTTCGTCGTCCTTCTTCACAATATTCTCGTCGACCTGTATTTATATTGATTCTTTAATGATGCTGTCCCAGTGCGTCCCGGCTCAGCACAGTACCCTGGTGTTCTCGAAATCAAAGGTGTGGGTTTCTTTGATACTATATTCAGCTATAGCAGATTTCTCTGTCTGTTCAAGTCGCACGTGTCTGATGTATTCGTCGCACCTTTTCGAGATGTAGCGCTGCATTTGTACAATGTACTGTACACCACATTCGCAGGCAGTGCTATATATGCCAGGTGTGTTGAGTTTGACTGGGTCTTTAGCTGAGCCCAGCAGCTCTTTCGTATTCAGCGGTGGTCGGAAAACAGTATTTATGTTCAATTTTCTCAGTAGCCTCCCGATTTTGGCTGACAGGGGCCCCAAATATGGCAGAAAGGGGAGTCTCTTGTTATCTTCCTTGGGGCCTACCCAAGGAGGAAGCTGAGAAGATCCGAAGGGAGACCTGAAGGATCTTCGACAAGTCATGACTCCCGAAAGCCAGCATTACTGCACCGGAACGAGAGGCTATCCAAGCACCAAGGGATGATGCTGACACCGCGGTCCTCCCAGCAGACAAGGGAAATGCGACGGTGCTGATTCGCACAGCCAACTACCAACAGAAAATCTGCTCTCTGCTGCAAGACCCAGCCTACGGGAAACTCAACAAGGACCCTACACCAACGATGACAAGGAAAACCGTGGCACTACTGAAGGACTCGCATCTTTTAGAGGTAGCAAAGAAACAGCTGTATCCCAGAGCGCCAACGACACCGCATAGTACGGATTGCCCTAGATTCACAAAGACGGGGTACCTCTGTGGGCGATTATGGACACTATCAACTCGCACAGTTATGGAGTGGCCAAATACCTGGCGACACTGTTGAAACCACTGGTGGGACACTGCATTCGTCAAATGAAAAACTCCGCAGATTTTGTGACAATACTGAAAGACATCCGAATACAGAGAGATGACCTAATCGTGAGCTTCGATGTCACCTCCGTGTTCACAAGAGTACCTCTACAAGACACCTTGGCACCCCTTAATCAACACTTGAGCCTGAAACAGTGAAGCTCTCTGAATATGCACTTACGACCACCTACTTAACCCATTAAGTCCCAAATTAATTAATTTTAAAAACTGAATTTTTCATTCCTTAATTATAATGTACATAGTGTATGAAACACAATAAGTACAAAAATAGCCGAAGAATATTTATACATGCTGATATATCTACATCTACATCTACATTGATACTCCGCAAGCCCCCCAACGGTGTGTGGCGGAGGGCACTTTACGTGCCACTGTCATTACCTCCCTTTCCTGTTCCAGTCGCGTATGGTTCGCGGGAAGAACGACTGTCTGAAAGCCTCCGTGCGCACTCTAATCTCTCTAATTTTACATTCGTGATCTCCTCGGGAAGTATAAGTAGGGGGAAGCAATATATTCGATACCTCATCCAGAAACGCACCCTCTCGAAACCTGGCGAGCAAGCTACACCGCGATGCAGAGCGCCTCTCTTGCAGAGTCTGCCACTTGAGTTTATTAAACATCTCCGTAACGCTATCACGGTTACCAAATAACCCAGTGACGAAACGCACTGCTCTTCTTTGGATCTTCTCTATCTCCTCCGTCAACCCGACCTGGTACGGATCCCACACTGATGAGCAATACTCAAGTACAGGTCGAACGAGTGTTTTGTAAGCCACCTCCTTTGTTGATGGACTACATTTTCTAAGCACTCTCCCAATGAATCTCAACCTGGTACCCGCCTTACCAACAATTAGTTTTATATGATCATTCCACTTCAAATCGTTCCGTACGCATACTCCCAGATATTTTACAGAAGTAACTGCTACCAGTGTTTGTTCCGCTATCATATAATCATACAATAAAGGATCCTTCTTTCTATGTATTCGCAATACATTACATTTGTCTATGTTAAGGGTCAGTTGCCACTCCCTGCACCAAGTGCCTATCCGCTGCAGATCTTCCTGTATTTCGCTATAATTTTCTAATGCAGCAACTTCTCTGTATACTACAGCATCATCCGCGAAAAGCCGCATGGAACTTCCGACACTATCTACTAAGTCATTTATATATATTGTGAAAAGCAATGGTCCCATAACACTCCCCTGTGGCACGCCAGAGGTTACTTTAACGTCTGTAGACGTCTCTCCATTGATAACAACATGCTGTGTTCTGTTTGCTAAAAACTCTTCAATCCAGCCACACAGCTGGTCTGATATTCCGTAGGCTCTTACTTTGTTTATCAGGCGACAGTGCGGAACTGTATCGAACGCCTTCCGGAAGTAAAGAAAAATAGCATCTACCTGGGAGCCTGTATCTAATATTTTCTGGGTCTCATGAACAAATAAGGCGAGTTGGGTCTCACACGATCGCTGTTTCCGGAATCCATGTTGATTCCTACATAGTAGATTCTGGGTTTCCAAAAATGACATGATACGCGAGCAAAAAACATGTTCTAAAATTCTACAAGAGATCGACGTAAGAGATATAGGTCTATAGTTTTGCGCATCTGCTCGACGACCCTTCTTGAAGACTGGGACTATCTGTGCTCTTTTCGAATCATTTGGAACCCTCCGTTCCTCTAGAGACTTGCGGTACACGGCTGTTAGAAGGGGGGCAAGTTCTTTCGCGTACTCTGTGTAGAATCGAATTGGAATCCCGTCAGGTCCAGTGGACTTTCCTCTATTGAGTGATTCCAGTTGCTTTTCTATTCCTTGGACACTTATTTCGATGTCAGCCATTTTTTCGTTTGTGCGAGGATTTAGAGAAGGAACTGCAGTGCGGTCTTCCTCTGTGAAACAGCTTTGGAAAAAGGTGTTTAGTATTTCAGCTTTACGCGTGTCATCCTCTGTTTCAATGCCATCATCATCCCGTAGTGTCTGGATATGCTGTTTCGAGCCACTTACTGATTTAACGTAAGACCAGAACTTCCTAGGATTTTCTGTCAAGTCGGTACATAGAATTTTACTTTCGAATTCAATGAACGCTTCACGCATAGCCCTCCTTACGCTAACTTTGACATCGTTTAGCTTCTGTTTGTCTGAGAGGTTTTGGCTGCGTTTAAACTTGGAGTGGAGCTCTCTTTGCTTTCGCAGTAGTTTCCTAACTTTGTTGTTGTACCACGGTGGGTTTTTCCCGTCCCTCACAGTTTTACTCGGCACGTACCTGTCTAAAACGCATTTTACGATTGCCTTGAACTTTTTCCATAAACACTCAACATTGTCAGTGTCGGAACAGAAATTTTCGTTTTGATCTGTTAGGTAGTCTGAAATCTGCCTTCTATTACTCTTGCTAAACAGATTTTTTATATTCCTATTAACTTCCATATTCAGGGATGCTGCAACGGCCTTATGATCACTGATTCCCTGTTCTGTACATACAGATTCGAAAAGTTCGGGTCTGTTTGTTATCAGTAGGTCCAAGATGTTATCTCCACGAGTCGGTTCTCTGTTTAATTGCTCGAGGTAATTTTCGGATAGTGCACTCAGTATAATGGCTGTCCTCAAAATAGGACACTGGGATCTAACAGTATCGTATAGCATACTAAACTGTATTCAAGTCTTCACTATTTATTTCTTGTAAAATGGTACAAAACACTTCACACACAGTATTACATGGCATTTAACACATTATGTTTTTGGTTTCCCGTTGCATTTAGCTCTTACACATCTTTTTTGCATACTTCTTTTGTCAATCATATGACCAATTCCATCAAACCTGATGTCTGGTATCACTCTCAACTGACTTGATGGGTATTCCATTGGACGTCCAATATTTGGTCTTCCAGTGTCCAATTTCAAGTATGTAACTGTAACAGCACGTCTGAAATCCAATAAATCCAGTGCATTTTTCCGATGTACTAGTCTGTAGAAGAGCCAGGCATTTACGAGGGCCATTTCCAGCATATGTGTAAATTGGACCCAGTACCATTTTTTCCCTCTAATTACCAACTAACCAGTCATGGTGGTCAACACGTCCCATGTACATGTTATACGACTTCAAAACGGCAGGTTGTTGCACTTGTGTCTTCTAACTTGCTTGTCTATTGTACCGCGTAGCTGCTTCCAAAGGTTCAACTTTGTCAAAATTTGTACCAATTGTAACGCATCTGTTGTCGTGCCATCGAACAAATAAGACTTCACCATTCTTGTCAAACTGGTAGTCATAATTTCCTCGAACTGTCTTTTTCAGTTCATTGCTGCTCAGTAGTGGACAGTCACCAACTCGATTCTCTCTGACAGTCAAAGTTGCTCGAAAACCCAAATTTCTCAGATACGTCAGAAGATCTCTACTAGTGAAGAAATTGTCAAAGTACACACAGTGATTCTTGGGTTTTCCAATGCAGTCCAGCATGTTTAGGACTACTCTTGATCCCAACAGTAGGTCATCCCTTGCAGTATCTTCTGGATCCTTTCCACAGTATAAATAAAATTTGAAACAGTAGCCACTTGCTCCACAGAGAGACCACAACGTATAGCCAAATCTAATAGGCTTGCCTCGGATAAACTGTTTCAGCCCACTTTGTCCATAGTATTTGACTATCATTTCGTCAACTGACAAATTTTCCTCAAATATTCCAAATTTTTGAAAATATTAATTTATCATTTTCAAGACAGGTCTAATTTTGAATCGGCGATCGTGTTTTTTTTTTTTTTTTTATTGGCTATGTCATTATCTTGAAAAATGAAGCAATGTTTTCAACTTCTGATATTTATTCCTTGACATAGCTGTCTTTATAATTGGTATGCCAACATCTTCATACCTCTGTCCATCTCGAACTGTATTATTTACTAATGGGTAACATATTCATAAATATACTTACATAATACGCTGTAAATTTCAAAGTAACTTCATATCCTGTAATATATGTATATAAAAGAGGGGTTGTTACTTACCTCAGCAATAAAATCTGGTAAAATTACCACGTTCTAAAAAGAAAATACATCAGCAGTAGCAGAGTTTCATATTCGAATGTGCAGCAGTACAAATAACTGAAATGATAACACCAAGTCCCAGTGTCCTATTTTGAATACACCAAATTTTATAAGAATGGAAAACAATGAATATAACTCCAATTGAGCTAACAATGAAAGTAGTTTAAAAGACTCATTGTTGACTATAAATAAGCACAAAAAGATCTTTGCCACATATTATTAAATTGTTGATAGGGTAAATACCTGTAATAACAAAAAGTGTGCCTTAGTATTCAATAATCAATTAATGGTATGATTTATTGCTTTTAATTTCCTGTAAGCATACATTTGTTATAAAAAGAATCAATAAATGATGTACAACAGTAATAGTTGCAAATTAATAAATTATTGTATATTTATAAATAAATATGTGCTCTGTCCTCAAAATAGGGCAGTGGTACTTAATGGGCTAAAGTGCAGTGGAGAGGATTATGAACAAGCGGATGGAGTGGCCGTGGGATCTCCCCTTGCTCCAGGGATCGCAAATCTTTATATGGAACACTTTGAGGAAGTGGCCCTACAAACTGCTCACTGTAAACCCAGGCACTTCTTCCACTATGTCAATGATACTTTCGTGATTTGGCAGCATGGCAGGCAGGCACCGGAAGAGTTTATGGACCACTTAAACAGCATACTTGAGAATATCACCTTCACAATGGAAATAGAGAAGAATGGCTGTATTCCATTCCTGGACATACTGATTATGAAGAAGGGGGTTGGCACACTGGGCCATTCAGTGTATAGAAAGAAGACGTACACAGACCTATACCTCTATGCAACCAGCTGCCACCATCCACCACAATGCCAGTCAGTACTGACCACCTCGGTACATAGGGTGCGCGTCATTTGTGACAAAGCCTACCAGATGAATTACATCACCTTAAAAGAGGTATTTCGGAAAAATGGGTGTAGTGAAACACAGATTGGTAGGGCCTTCAAGAGCAGACAGGTTGACAAATTTCGGGAAGAGGAAGAGGAAGATAACGATAACAAGACACTCGCTTTTCTGCCATATACGAGTTGCTGTCAGCCAAAATCGGGAGGCTGCTGAGAAAATCGAACATAAATATCCTCTTCTGACCACCGCCGAAGACGAAAGAGCTGCTGGGCTCAGCGAAAGACCCAGTCAAACTTGACACATCTTGCATATATAGCACTGCCTGCAAATGTGGTGTACAGTACATTGGACAAACTCAGCGCTGCATCTCAAAAAGGTGCGATGAACACATCAGACACGTCCGACTTGGACAGACAGAGAAATCTGCTATAGCTGAATGTAATATCAAAGAAAACCACACCTTTGATTTAGAGAACACCAGGGTGCTGTGCCGAGCCGGGAGCTATTGGGACAGCATCATTAAAGAATCGATATAAATACGGGTCCACGAGAATATTGTGAACAGGGCCGAAGGTAATCAACTGAGCACGGCCTGGAATACAGCATTAAGCATTAGCCGCAGTACGCTGTGAATGCACCGAGAACGGTCCGGTCCAGCTCACAAGATGTGACCGGTATGTTCTGACGGAGACACGAACAGTGCACTCACTTCCCCCTCCATCCCGCCCGCCGGCTCTCCCGGATGCAGCCTCTCGCAGCCAGGTGGTGGGAGGCACACTACATGTATAAACGGACTGGCATTTGCAAAGTCTCGGCACTTCGCCATAAGATGATGAGGATGTCACGTCGCAGTTTGAAGACATCGCCATCCGGCTGGAAGCCCGAGAGCTCTTCATCAACAATAAACTAAATATTCAGAACAGCTGAAAGTGCAAGCATACATCGTATAAAGCTCATAAAATTGAAAAAAGTCCCTGTTACTTTGTCCAAATGTACATTAGTGTATTGTGTAAAAATTTGAAGTAAATTGATCAAGACATTTTCAAGATTTTTGGTAACAACATTAAACAATGACTTGCCTCTGTATAGTAGTGTGGGTTAATTTATCCTGTTTACAAATCTAAGTGGCATGTGAAGTTCTGGTTTTTGGCCACTATGTTTTGTTTTTATGAGTTCACACTAACTCTTGGAAGTTTTATGTATAACAGTGCTGGTGATATTACTAGTAGTAGTAGTAGCAGTAGCAGTAGCAGCAGCAGCAGCAGCAGGAGCAAGATGATAGTAAAGGTTTTAATGCAAGAACACTCTTAACATTTAGAGTTATAAACATTTTTTTTAATAACTCATCATTCCAAACCCCACAAATGCCCATAAAAAAGAACATTGTACATACATTAACAATGTTGGGAAGGACAGATTACTACTCACTGTAAAGATGACACATTGAGTTGCAGACAGGTACAACAAAAAGGCTTTTACACACTAAGCTTCCTGGCAAAGCCTTCTTCAGAAAAGGAAAAACACAAACACAAACACAAACGTGGGTAGATGCACGCGCGCGCACACACACACACACACACACACACACACACACACACACACACACACACACACACACACACACACACACACGCACGCCCACTATCTCCATTCATATTAGCCAAACTGCAATGTTCAGTTGAACAAAAGCAACACTCTTGAGTAGGGCAGGGAAGGGTAAAGGAGATAGCACAGAGTATGGGTGTGGGGAGAGAAGAACTCTGTCTGGCGGAATGTGCAGGGATTACAGTAGAAGGTAGCAGAACAAGGCTTGGGCAATGTCGGGAAGTTGTGACAGGGGGTGGAAAAGGAGTCAGCAGAGAAGGGGGGAAAAGAGTGGTGGGTGCTTTGGCAGTGTGTGAGCAAAATGAGGGTGAGGGGACATAAATTGGGAGGGGGTTATACAATTGGGGGGGGGGGGGGGACTATTGGGTGGAGGGTGTGGGGACAGTACATGCCAGGATAATTATGGAAGTGGAGAATGTATTGTAAAGGTAATGCCCATCCGCACAGTTGAGAAAAGCTGCTGGTGGAGGGGAGGATCCAGATGACTTGGGTACTGAAGCAGCCATTGAAATCAAGCGTGTTGCATTCAGCTACGTTTTGTGTCACAGGGTTTACATTACTCTAGGCCACAGTTTGGCAGTGGTCTTTCATCCTGGTGGATAGATGGTTGGTAGTCGTACTAAGATAAAAAGCTATGCAATGATTGCAGCAGAGCTGGTATATGACATGACTACTTTCACAGATGGCCATGCCGCTGAAGCGATACGGCAAACCTGTGAAAAGACTGAAATAGGAAGTGCTGGATGGGGTGTATTTGGCAGGTCTTCCACCTGAGCCTTCTACAGGGATATGGTTCTTTTAACAAGGGATTGGGAATGGTGTAGGGATGGACTAGGATGTTGTGGAGGTTGGGTGGGTAACAGAACACTTCTTTTGGATGGGTGGGCATGGTCTCGGGTTTGGGCTCAATGATAGGTAATCAAAGCCCTGATGAAGGATGTGGTTCAGTTGTCCCAGTCTGGGATATTATTGAGTGATGAAGGAGATATTCCTTTGTGACTAGTTCGTGGTGGTGGTGGTGGTGGGGGGGGGGGGGGGCGGGAAGGAGGAGGAGGAGGAGGAGGAGGAGGAGGAGGATTGGGGCTATGAGGGGAAATAGCACAGGAGATCTGTTTGCAGACTAGGTTTGGGGATAGTGCCTGTTTGTGAAGGCCTTGGTGAGACACTCAGCATACTGGGCGAGGTAGTTGTCACTGCAGATACACCATCCCCATGTGGCCAGGCTGTATGGGAGAGATCTTTTTAGTGTGAAAGGGATGGCAGCCATCATAATGCATGTGGACAGAGGTGTGTATGGAGCCATCAGAGAGGTGTTAGTCAATGTCCAGGAAGGTGGCACACTGGGTTGAGGAGGACCAGGTGAAATGGATGGGAGAGGAAATGTTGAGGCTGTGAAGGAATGAGGATAGGGTGTCTTGGGCCTGAGTCCAGATCAAGAAGATATCATCCATGAACTTGAACCAGATAAGGCATTTGAGAGGCTAGGAAAGTTTCCCGTAGATGGTCCATAAACAGGTTGGCATAGGAGAGTGCCACATGGGTGCCTACGGTCATGTCACAGATTTGTTTGCATACCTTCCCTACAGAGGAGAAGTAGTTGTGTGTTAGGATAAAATTAGTAAGGCATGTGAGGAATGAGGTATTGGGTTTGGAGTTCAAGGAATGAGGAAAGGTAGTGTTCAGTAGAAGCAAGACCGTGGACATGAGAGATATTGGTGTATAAAGTAGTGACATCAACAGTGACAAGTAGGGATCCAGTGGGTAAAGAGATGGGGATGGTGGAGAGTCAGTGAAGGAAGCGATTGGTACCTTTGATGTGGAAAGCTAGATTTAAGACAATTGGTTGGAGGTGTTGAAGTCAGTGAGGTCCGAAATTCTTTCAGTGAGAGCGTGATAACCACCTAGAATGGGGCATCCAGGATTGTTGTATTTGTGAATTTTGGTGACCTTCTACATGCTCCACACAGGGTGTATATGACCCGGGACAACTGGAACGTCTGGGAAAAACCTGGGAATTTTTTCATCCGGGAGAAAATCGCGAAAAACCCGGGAATTCTTCATTGTTTTAGTTTTCTGTTAATTTTTTGTAATTTTGACTGCTAAGAACCGATGCTCCAACAAAAGATATTACTGTATCCCACTACTGCAGAATAATACTGCAACAATAAAATATAAATGAGAGGAAAAAAAAAAACTTAAATTGCAAAGAAAATGCGCCATATAAGACGACGACACACAGTGCTCGTGCAAGCATCTGCCAACAGCAAAATGTGTCAAAGGCTTTAGGAAGACTGTGCAATGCTTCAAAACAACAAATTGCCTCTGATGAGAGTGAAGTCACAACTGTTTACATTACATTCGTTTTAGCAGTTACGAGCGGGTTCTTGCACATGCGCAGTTGAGTTGCGTTTGAGTGGTAGATTCTCTTGCTTCTGGCTACAGGAATGTGGCTGTTGGCTGTGCAAGCAGTCGCAGCAAGCAGCTAGATGCTACCAGGAAAAGGGGGCACCAAATTCTTATTTTTGATTAAAAAAAAACTTGTTTCACAAAACGCGTAACATCCAGCGCACGTTGGTCTATCGATTGTTCGTATGATTTTGAAACGCATCCCTGTTGGTTTTTGAACATTTTTGAAACATTTTAATTTGATTTCTGAATGAATCATAAGTTGATTTTTGAATGCCTGGATAGTGTACATGATGTCTCAGTCAGGGGAATCCTTGTCACATCTAAAAATAAACTTTCCGCAGACCAAAGGGGACAGGGCTATACGAGCTGAGTAGAGTAAAGCCAAATGGATGAATGCCAATAACTGTCTGATTATGTGGTTGATTGGGTTTGCGAATGATCAGCGTTGTTATAATTACTAGTGAAATCCATAGATTCAGACTACCAGAATGGAAATAAGCGACTAACAGGAATAACAGGTGAGAAAGATTACGTATTATCTTCTCGGTGTATCCAAGAAAATGAAATTTTGACAGAAACGTTTAGGCTAGATCACTACACTAGTAAGGACCAGTTGTACAGTCCCCGGCTAGCAGCCGCTAAAGTTCTATTTTGGAAGTAACACGGAAAACGTGTTGTACGAACATGTAAAAATGCCTAACCAGAGAATAATTGCAGGGTAACTAAATCTGTGATTCTGGCATGGTTAGTGGAGTTAATCGGCAAACATATTTTGACAATGGCATGAATAGCTACAGAATTGGTGATGACAAGATTGTTTGTTAGAATAAGGAAAGAGAAGAAAGGTGGACATCACACACATGGAAGAGTAAGAAGATTCCAAATTTATATAAAAATTTTGTAATAATATTTTTCGATGTAATGCTTGAGAAACTAGTGTGTATGAATGAAATGTGAAACTACTTCCTAACATAAACCTTTTTGCTTGTAGTAGGCCTTACAGGAATCTTATATTGCAACTTTTTGAATTATATTCTGACATGTTATAAAAATGACCATTTGTGCCAAAACAGTCTCGTTTATTTGTTGTGTGTTACAAAATTGCCGCAAAATTCGAAAGGCCTATTTTGTTTTATCTAGCAGACAGTGACAAAATTAGACGTAATCAGATCGAGAAACCACACCATTCTTGGGTATTTTGTATTAACAGCTTTTTCGGTGTTGGATAACGACATTTTGATTGTTCACGTAGCAAAAAGTTTGACAAACTTTGATGAGGTAATAGATTCTTTCGCAGAAAGGAAAGCATGCCATGTAAAGCTGTAGCAAGATTAGAGAGAGAAAAATGCTAGGTGCTATGGATTGAAGAAAAGTGTACTTCTTGCTTGTCTCTTGTCTTTATTGGTTTTATATATCCTATATTTAATTTTATGTCACACAAAACAGCAAGTAATTAGCCAATAGGCAATAAAAAGTACAAATTTTCTGAAGAGTTCTTGTTCTCCTGATTACAAATAATCTCATCCGCTATTAATTGTGAGATTATTTTTTAAGAGGGGCAGGCTGTCAAACTGGCCGACTGGGAGCAGGAGAGACACCACAGGACATTTCAATTTCCCTTGTCCTCAATATAGTTTGATGGAATCCATTACAAAATATAAACGTTCCAATTCCACAGAGCAAAATACAGTGACTTGTGATAGAAGAATGCTATATGAAGAGGCGTGGCACTGCACTTTGGCAGACTTAAGACCAAATAACATGTCTTACATTTTCTCGAACACACATGTTTTATGTTTCAGACTTTTCAGAAAGATGTGCGCTACAAGGTGAACATATTTTTGAAAATTAGTTTTTTTGTTTTTTACTGTTGACCCAGTTAACAAATATCGCAGATCTGGGGCTGATGCACAGAGCAGTCTGAGTTATAGTCTGTTGTCTCCACGTAATCCGTGTTTACATTTAGTGATTTTGCTGTTTCCCCTTTGTTTACTCTCCCGTCAAATGAAAACAAAATGGATATCTGTGGCCGGGAGCTATCAAGAGAATTAAAATAAATCCACATAATTACGAAAGGCGGAAATACGTTACTAGTTTCAGATTTGATTTTATTTCCACATTTCTGACAGTCAAGCATTAATCGCTTTGCAGAACATTGAACCTATTTTTGTCTGTTTGCTAAAGAAATTTGACTTTTATTAACGTTTTCCGCAGAAGCAGTCAATGTATTTCAAACGAAATGTTTAATTCCACAGTACTGGCTAGTTTCAACTGTTCACTGCATTTCAAGTGCATGTTTTCATCTTCTAGCACGTATGGCATTATGCCATAATAAAGAACCAAACATGATATAATACAGTAATGGTGCTCCAAGAAAATTTACATCCTGGAAACCACAATGAAAAGCTTAATATCAGCTCAAGGTCTACTTCATTGGGAATCTGGACTTATGAATGTGCACTTTAATTATGCACTTTAAATGTGCACATTTTAATATGGTTCACTAAATTCCGATATTCTTGGTGTGTCCTCTGATGTCTTATTTTATTAAGACATAGTGTATGATCTTTCAATGTTTTACATGTACGTACATATGGTACGTCATGGTAACTGCAAAAGCGTGGTGTTGCCTGTTATGTGCGCTGTCTGGCAACTGCTGAAATGAACCTATTTCTAACAGGTCGTGGGAAAATATTGCGAATGGTGGTTTGAAAAGTATTACTTCCAAAATAAATATCCTTTTACGTAAGTTGGACTATGTGCAAAAATGTACCATGAATTTCTTAAATCACAGAGCGTTTTACTCTCATTTAAAAATCAACTCTTTGATGACGAGCTATTTAGAAGAATTTTGAACCCAGAAGATCAGACATTTATATCATTATTAAAAATTTTAAAGTGTAACACGCGCAGAAAAGATCAACATTATATGCGAAAACTTAATTTATCTTGCAGCTTATTAACCTTAGAGACGAATATTATATGTGAAAGCTTTGCTTTCCGTGTAGCAACACTATGTATATTAATTTAAAATATTAACTTTCCCTGTTTGTGTGTTCGTGCTACTTAACAGTGATGTTGCTGTTGGCTGACTACATCACGTGCCCTATGCTCTGAATATCCACTGTCATCGGCTGGCGAGATCATGTGACGTGAGCTATGACTGGCTTACAAAAGCGCATCGCAATCTCGATTTCAGTGATTCGGAAAGTAACATGCAGTTTTTGGTGGAATTCCAATGTATACTTTTGTAATACGAAAATACGCAGAATGCATATTGCTGCCCATCAAAGATATTTCCAAAACGTGTCTTTTTCCCTGAGTTAAGTTCTCTAAAGCGCCCATGTATAAAGCCATAACCATTCAAAGGATTGATAAGTTTTGCAGTTCCGAGGGAAAATATACTGTCACTTAACACGGAAAAAGTGTGTTTTCACCCAGGAGAAAGTGTATTTTTAACTGGAAAATCTGGGAATTTTTTTTCTTGTCCTCGTATACACCCTGTTCCCAAAATCCACAGATTTACATTAAATTATCAGTCTTTGTCTGTGTTTACAATAATCACATACAAAATGTACATTTTTGCACACGTAATGGCATTATGCTACCATGAAGAAGATACTGACATTTACTAAATAAATACTAAATAAGTTTCTGTAATACACATATTATGCTTCACATCGATCTATAGCCAAGGTATAATGGTTTATAATATTCCTAATTTTGTGGACCTCTGAAGATGATAAATTAATTTGACAAAACCAGTAAAGCAAAATAAAAATATCTATGCAACTGATGACTGAATTTTATGCTGAAATACATACTACAGTTGCTGGATCTATAATAGCTTGAATAAAGTGGTAATTGTAGATATACAGCAAAACAAAAACTTCAGTACAACAGATACTTCACCAAAAGTGTTCATCACACATTTCCATATGAATCTGGTATTGTGTATATCATTTACCAGCTGTACCAGTTAGGAAGGTAAATCTCAATCCCCGAAAGACATTTGTTTCGAAGATAATGCTGTTTGTGTGGCTGATGTTTCTAACTCTGATGTAGCAGCAGTTGCGGAATTAGTTCCTTTTGGCTGTTTAGTTTTATTGCTTTATTATCACAGCTGGGTGGCAGTTCTCTCTTAAGCAGACAACTGTAATAAAAATCATAAACTGAGCTGGCTCAAAATGTAGAGAATAAATCTTCATATTACTGTGTGGGTATATGAACTGTTTCTGCAAAAGATCATGTCTTGCAATATTTGTTAGACTGTGCTTGTAGAAAGGAACATGAATCGACACCAGATTTCTGTAGCTTACAAGAGATTGATAACTAAACAGTCCTGTAATGTAGTATGTATACATCTCAGGGTCTTTAGGAAATCTAAAGTATGAGATATGTGGTGTCTTATTTTTGGTTTTGCCGCAATTTATTGCACTATAGTCAGATTAAAATACTTGACAGCTGATGGCTGTCCTTTGCAGCTACAGTGTTGCCACATCAGCTGCGTGCTACAGCTCAGTTATAGGCGACACACACACGTGGTGTGTCAGTTCACAAACGATGTTAATGTGTAATGCGGAGCAGTGTCGGAAGCAGCCACCGTGAGGCATGATCGAAATGCGAGATTCTCTGTAAACAGCTGATTTTAAGTGACCAGTGACTGAACTGCAGCAGATGACTTGTTTCGTAGCCCTGAATTTGAACTCAAGTCGTAAACTCGTCCTCGTGATTGTGATGTGCAATTTATCCCAGAAAATGGCATTCAAAAATCTGTGGCAGAACTAAAGTGCAGTCAGTTTGCTCACAGTGATTAAAGATACCCAGTAAAAGGAAACTCGAGACACAAAAAATTCAGTTTCAACACTAACAGCAAATTGTAACTTCTCACTGTCGGTAGTTACTTGAACTATCCTGACACTAGCTACACGAGCTGGTGCGTTATCACCTGATAGTGACACAGGCAGATTCCAATTGAAGACAGTATGATAGGAAGAAAAATAAGAGAAAATAATAATGATAACAATGCAGCAAAGTATTAAAACACATTTAAACCAGTCAGTGGAATAAAAAGAATGATCAAAAAATTTTCATTAGGTTTAGAAATAAAAAATGTTACTACATTTCACGAGAATTGAACCTACAACCTTCAACACATCAGATTTATACGCTAACCACTGTACTACGCCATTATACTGGATGAGATTATTATATTTCAGACTCTGATGATACCGTTGCAATGATGAATTGCAGCCTTCTAAAATTCATTATCGTGCTGTGTCATGCTAAGCTTCAGCACACGGTTTAGGCCTTATGTTTAGTGCTTTGATTAGAGGAGGCCAGCTCCAACATGTGAAGTGTCAACTATCAAGTAATTTCAGTCAAATTCTACATATACTTCTATTTGTAAAAACCATTCTACAAATCAGTGCAAATGATACTCTTCACATTCATCAGTCGCATTCAGCAGTGCAATGTAGCTGTCACAGAGTACGACAAAAATGAGCAAGAGTGTTGTGATTGTATCTGTTAAGCTGTGCTATTGCATTACAAAAGTCAATAATTGAGGAAACATTGAGTTATAGATAGGCATAAAAAAAGACTGCTAAAATATTTAAGCTTTCAGATGATGGCCTTTTTCCAAAGTAGAAAACACACACACATTCACACGAGCACGACTCGCATACCCGTGGCCACAGTCTCGGAGTGCTGAGGTTTGTTCCGTTCTGGACATTCCGTTGTTTGGAATTAACCCTCGAGTGGGTGCACCCTATGCATAAGATGCGCCGAATCCAAATAACATCGTCTTTTACCGTACCATTTTGTTTTACAGTTGCCAGCCCATAGCTATTCCCTTGTTATTGCTTTCTCTAACACAGTGATAAGTTGTGTTGTCATACATGCAAGTGAGTAGCAGTAATATAAAATAAACAGTGAGCTAGGTGAGAAAAAATTTAAGCACAGGGCGCATTGTTCCTAGCGCGACATGAAAGACGTGTCTAACTCTGCTTAACTGCAAATAGCGCAGTATACCATCGAATGCACTCTTCCCAGCGGTCCTAACGTGATACCCCAGTCCATTGTGTGTTACCCATCCTGCTTTCAACACACACAAGCGTTCCCCCCCGCTATATAGAGGCCCCTATAACCCAGCACAAAGGATGTGAACGAATCGTGCATTACGATTGGCTCTTATCGAAGTTACCCGCCGAATTACTGATGCCGTCGCTATCAAAGCACCATCCACCTTTTCTTTCTTTCTGCAGATGGAACTTTCAGCGGTAAAATTATTTTGCACGGATTGCTAAATTGCATTGACAGTTAAACCGTCAAAGTTGTCTACATATCATCAAATACATATGAGACTCACAAGAATATTGGAAGCCAGGAACATATTTACCAGTGTAACTACAATTAAATACTAAGATTGCTGCTACAGTCTGACACCAATCGGTGTACAGGTACTGTCTCATTTTGACAGCTGTGCTACTGGAACGAATCTCAGTATCTATAGCGTACATAATTTTCCACGTAAAATATCTGTCTCGTACCCTCGCGGTTATCGATGTGCTGAATCTGTACGTCCCTCACGATAGGACACACAGTCATCCTCTCTAGTCGTGCCACAACATAAACCACAGTAACTTTACAATGCAATATATACACATTTTACACAAACAGTGCAGTTATCTTTTATATCTGTGCAAGAAAATGCCCCAGATTCTGAGTTAGCAGCAGATTCCCACATTGAGGCAGTTGTCTTCGAGATAATTAGAAGTCAAATAAACGTTTGGCTGGAATATGACGCGACTGTGCTGTTTACTGCTCCAAGTGAGTCACTACTGTGAGGTACTATTTGTATGCGGTAACAGGGTGATACAGTGAAATTTTATTTTATCGTTTAATCAAACTAGGATTAAGCTGTGATTTTGCTCATACATCTTTACCTCGGCAACATAAAGACAGCTATTCTTTACACGTGTACAAAGTATGCCACGTGCCTGCTCGTGTTATAAAAATTGGTGCACCGACTCGAGATTTAAATAGAAATTTTACTCGTAACGGTGGAAACCGTGGCACAATTTGACTTCTCTCTTAAACTTCCGACGGACAGTACAGCTGTGTTTCCTCACACGTGTCTCGTCAGTCGGTTTATTCGTACCCGCCCCGATGTCGCAGAAATACTCGGAGCCGGCAATAACGTCCTTCCCGACGCTCCCCAACGTCACCGTCGGCGGCCGGGCGGACCTCAACCGGGGCGCGGCGGCGGGCCACACCCACGAGGGGCAGTTCTGCCCGCCGAAGCAGCGCCGCCCGGGCCACCGCCAGCAGCAGCACCACCACCACTACCGGAGCAGCACGGTGCCGCCGGGCGACAAGGGCGGCGACGTCGAGATCGTGGTCAGCTCGCAGGTGGTGGTGCGCAGCTCGGAGAAGGCAGCCGCGCAGCTCAAGAAGGGCTCCGCGCCCGACATCAGCACTCTCTCTGGAAGGCATGTACCTGTGCAACATTGAGCTCTCAAATACAGTACATAAATAAAACACAAGTCCTTCTTTACTTTTATGCCAACCATTTTCCTTGCATGCCAATATTTTGTTTCTTGTTTGGTGAGCTTTTTTCCTTTGTTTGATTAGCTTTTTTTCCCTTTGTTTGATGACCATTTTCTCTGTGCACACACATTTCTTTTTCTTTGTTTGATAATTTTTGAATAGGTTAATTATCGCTTTTCATTGTTCGCCAATCCCCTTTTTATTCTTCTAGGAGCTCTGTTTCCCTGTTTGATGCTTTTTCTCCCCCGTGTATCAACAGCTTTACTTATTTGGCTGCTGCTTTCCTTATATATTTTGATCTCTCCTCTCATTTCCTTGCAGTTTCCTTTACTGTCCATCAATTTTTTATAGTTTACTTAATAGCTGTGTGTTTTTGGTTGTGCTCTGAGATTCTTTCAACTCTCTCTATCACCTGTGAACAGCAACCCTTCACCTTGCTTTAGCTATTTTTCTCATTAAATGTTACTTTCCACCTGCCCAAGTCATCTCTCATCAGGTTCCATAAACCTATGCTTCAGTACCTACATTCCTTCCATAAACATACGAGGTCTGTTCAGGAAATTCTGGAACTTTGTCCTGAAATATGCTCACTATTTTGATATACTTGAACTTAGCATATTTCGTGACAGTACTCCCTTTTCCGTGAAACGTTTATAAGATGATATTTGACTTTTTTTGTGTTGGCTTCAGTCATCTAGTGAAAGTATGATTTCATAATGCTGTTTCCTCGGCTGCAGAAATGTCCTGGTTCAATGCGTTTGCCTCATTTTTGGTGCTTCAAATACCATTTCTCCGAATGTGCTTACTTCTTGATGTTTATATAAAAAGTAGTGGAATAACTCATTTTTGCTGGTCACTTGCAAATTATTATAACAGGGACCTATACATTGTTCCACCGTCACAGACCGATAGTTCACTGCCGACTGACTACGGTCAGAGACGACTCCAGTGTCAAAGACATTTCGCACAACACACAAGCTTCCACTTGTAACTACGTCAAGCCCTATATCCCTCCCCCGATGCGGTGCTTCAAGTGCTGGAAGTTCAGCCATATGTCTTACCGCTGCACTTCCAGCCTCACATGTCGAGATCGCGGACGCCCATCTCATCCCGATACTCCATGTGCCCTGCCTCCCATCTGCGTCAACTGCGGGGAGCACCATTCACCTTGCTCGCCTGACTGCAAAGTCTTTCAGAAAGAGCGCAAAATCATGGAATATAAGACCCTGGACCGGCTGACCTATACTGAGGCCAAAAGGAAATACGACAGACTCCATCCTGTGAGAATGACATCTTCTTATGCAGCTGCTACAACAACTGTGCTAGCTCCATCAGTTTCGAGACTTCCAGCCAGCTCGATAAGCAGTAAGACTCCTCCTGCCCCCTTGCCCGTGGGGGGGGCTCTACCCAACCGGTTGCTCCTGCACCACCTACCTCAGGAGCAACCTCCTCCCACCCGTCGGGGACATCCGTCCCCGCTTCTCAGCCGGAGAAGCGTCTAACTTCTTCGGCTACTCTCGCCCGTAAGAGTTCCCTTGGGACCCTCCCTTCCCAGGGTTCCACCAGTGGGAAGGATGACGGCCGCCAGTGGCATAAGTCCTCACCAGCGGCCGGGCGTAGGGCTTCACGATCCTCTTCTGTCCCGGAGACTGAATCGGTGAAGCCTTCCCAGCCGGTGAAACCCAAGGTTCAGCGAGAGAAGTCCAAGAGAAAGACCTCTAAGGCCAAAGAACTTGCGGTGGCACCAACCCCACCGCACCTTTCGCGCTCTGCATCTGAGGATGAAGTCGAGATTCTAGCGTCCGCTGAGGACCTTGATCTCGCTGGTCCCTCAGACGCCATGGATGCCTCTCGTACGGGTACTGAATCGGTGGCAGTGAGTGAACAAGCGGCGTAAATTGCCTTCCCAGTCCTTTCACGCCTTTCTCAGCCATGGACAATACCATCCTCCAGTGGAACTGCGGCGGTTTTTTCCACCATTTAGCTGAGCTCCGCCAACTTCTCAGCCTTCGCCCTTTCTTCTGGATTGCTCTCCAGGAAACTTGGTTTCCAGCGATGCGAACCCCCGCCCTCCGTGGCTATCGGGGTTATTATAAGAACCGGGCAGCATATGAAAGGGTGTCGGGTGGCGTCTGCCTCTATGTCCTTCACACTCTGCACAGCGAGTCTGTCCCTCTCCAAACACCTTTAGAGGCTGTCGCTGTTCGGGTGTGGACGCCACAGGCTGTTACCGTCTGCAGTCTTTACCTTCCACCGGATGGTGATGTCTCGCAGCATGTCCTGGCTGCGCTGATAGCCCAATTGCCGCCACCTTTCTTGCTATTGGGCGACTTCAACGCCCATAACCCTCTGTGGTGTGGGTCAGTGGCAACAGGTCGAGGTGCCATCGTTGAGCATTTATTGTCGCAGCTCGATCTCTCAATTTTAAATGATGGTGCCTTCACACACTTCAGTGTGGCGCATGGCACATACTCCGCCATTGACCTTTCAATCTGTAGCCCTAGCCTCTTACCGTCTGTCCAATGGAGTGTGCATGACGACCTGTGTGGTAGTGACCACTTTCCGATCTTTCTGTCACTACCACAGCATCACTCTTCTGGGCGCCCTAGCAGATGGGCTATGAATGAGGCTGACTGGGACTTGTTCTCCTCCACTGCCGCTCTTAAGCCTCTCTCTAATGACGACATTGATGCGGTGGTTCAATCGGTCACCACCGGCATCGTTACTGCCGCGGAATCTGCCATTCCCTGCTCCTCTGGGTCCCCTCGGCGGCGGACTCCGCCAAAGCAAGCAGGAGTGCTGGGAGCGGTACGTGTCCACCATTGGCCTCCATGTCACTCCATCGCAGGTCTGGGCCAAGATTCGACGCGTCTACGGCTATCGGCCACCTGTCAGCGTCCCTGCGCTCTCACTGAATGGAGCAGTTTGTACTGACTCCGACGTCATTGCAAACCACTTAGCAGAGCATTTTGCTATGAGTTCCGCTTCTGCGAATTACCCCCAGGCCTTCCGCTCCATTAAAGAGCGGCTGGAACGTCGGAGCCTTTCGTTTCGCACCCACCATCCAGAATCGTACAATGTTCCATTCAGTGAGTGGGAATTCCGCAGTGCCCTTGCTGCTTGTCCTGATACCGCTCCTGGACCAGATAGCATCCACTGTCAGATGCTGAAACACCTCTCAGTGGACTGCCAGCGACGGCTCCTCGACCTTTACAACCGTATTTGGGTCGAGGGTGAGTTTCCGTCGCAGTGGCGGGCAAGTATCGTTATCCCCATTCTGAAACCAGGCAAGAACCCTTTGGAGGTGGACAGCTACCGCCCCATTAGCCTCACCAACGTTCTTTGCAAGCTTCTCGAACGGATGGTGAGCCGGCGCTTGACTTGGGTACTGGAGTCTCGGGGCCTTCTGGCTCCATCTCAGGGTGGGTTCCGTAAAGGCCGCTCCGCCGCCGACAATCTGGTGAGCCTGGAGTCGGCCATCCGTACTGCCTTTGCCCGCCGTCAGCACCTGGTCGCTGTCTTTTTCGACATGCGGAAGGCGTACGATACGACATGGCGTCATCACATCCTTTCTACGATTCATGGATGGGGTCTTCGGGGCCCTCTGCCGATCTTTATCAGAAATTTTCTGTCGTATCGTACCTTCTGCGTGCAAGTCGCAGCCTCATATAGTTCCACCCACGTCCAGGAGAACGGTGTGCCCCAGGGTTCTGTTTTAAGTGTCTGCCTGTTTTTAATTGCCATTAACGGGCTCGCTGCGGCCGTGGGAAATTCTGTCTCTGCTTCCCTGTATGCTGACGACTTCTGCCTTTATTACAGCTCTCCTGGCATTGCAGCTGTTGAATGTCAGCTACAGGGTGCTATCCGCAAGGCGCAGTCTTGGGCTGTAGCTCATGGGTTCCAGTTTTCGGCAGCCAAGACCTGCGTTATGCATTTCTGCCGGCGACGCACTGTCCACTCGGAGCCGTGGCTTTATCTTGCCGGCGAACTTCTTTCAGTGGTGTAATCACACAGGTTTTTGGGGGTGGTTTTCGATGCCCGGTTGACTTGGCTGCCTCATATCCGGCAGCTTAAACAGGCGTGTTGGCGGCATCTAAACGCTCTGAGATGCTTGAGCCACACCCGCTGGGGCGCCGACCGATTTACCCTGTTGCGGCTCTACCAGGCGTTAATCCAATCCCGTCTGGATTATGGGAGCCTGGCTTATGGCTCAGCATCCCCCTCTGCGTTGTGGGTGCTTGACCCAATACTACACAGCGGGATCCGACTTGCCTCTGGTGCCTTCCGCACCAGCCCTGTGGACAGCATCCTTGTTGAGGCAGGTGTCCCTCCACTGCGGTTACGACGCCAACAATTACTGGCTGCTTATGGTGCCCATGTTTTTAGCTTGCCCGGGCATCCAAATTACCGTGTCCTGTTCCCGCAGTCGGTCGTCCATCTGCCGGACCGTCGGCCCCAGTCGGGTTGTCCGATCGCCGTACGTGTCAAGGAGCTTCTCTGCGGGCTTGGGTTTTTCCCTGTCCCACCTCCTTTCCAGGCGCCTCTGCGTACACCCCCGTGGTGTGTTCCTTGCCCTTGCCTTCGGCTTGACTTGGCACAGGGCTCGAAGGACTCGGTCCCTCCAGAGGCCTTCCGCCGCCGCTTTTCTTCCATCCTGGCCATGTATCAGGGCTCTGGAATTGTGTACACCGATGGTTCGGTGGTTGCTGGTCGTGTCGGGGTATGCGCTAACTCTAGGGGACCATTCCGAACAACGGTCCTTGGCGGCTGGCTGCAGCGTTTACACTGCTGAGCTAGTCGCCATCTTTCGAGCCCTAGAGTATATCCGCTCCTGCTCAGGTGAGTCCTTCGTTATCTGTAGCGATTCCCTGAGCGGTTTACGAGCTCTCGACCAGTGTTTTCCTCGTTCTCGTCTGGTGATGGCTATTCATGAGTCCCTGCATACTCTTGCGCGTTGTGGCCGTTCTGTGGTCTTTGTGTGGACCCCCGGTCATGTCGGTACCCCGGGCAATGAACATGTTGACCGCCTGGCGAAAGAGGCCACGAGTAACCCATCTCTGGCTGTTGGCCTCCCAGAGACTGATTTGCGGGCAGTCCTCCGCCGAAAAGTTTTTGCGCTTTGGGACGCTGAATGGCGCGATCGGATCACACCCAATAAACTCCGTGCCATTAAGGAGACGACGACTGTGTGGCGGTCATCCATGCGGGCCAACCGCAGGGACTCAGTCGTCCTTTGTCGGCTCCGCATTGGCCACTCCCGGCTAACACACAGTTATTTACTGCGCCGGGAGGGCCCTCCTGTATGTCGCTGCGGGGCGGCTTTGACAGTGGCCCACATTCTGTTGGCCTGCTCCCTTTTAGCTGTGGTCAGGCAGACATTTGCGCTGCCTGATACGCTCCCTGCCATTTTATCTGATGACCCTGTTATGGCTGCCTTAGTTTTACGTTTTATTAGGGCAGGGAGTTTTTATTCTTTAATCTGAGTGTTTCTGTTTTATTTTATTGTTTTGTGTTGATTCTGGCCTTTGGCCTACGGTTTTAAACTAAGTTTTTAATGTGTTTTCGGTGGTTAGCTTTTCCCTTTTTTTTTTTTTTTTTTTTTTTTTTTTGTTCCTATGGTCGGCCAACCACCGTCACACTCCGTGTGATTTTATTTCGTTTTGTCTGGTCCTTGTCTATGTTTCTTTTGTTCTGTGTCGTCTGTCTCCTATTCTGTTGAAAATTTTTTTTTATTCTCTGTGGGTATTTTTAGTATTTTGGAAAAAGGGACCGATGACCTCTGCAGTTTGGTCCCTTTCATCCTTAAACCAACCAACCAATCCACTTGTAACCAGTCTCTTTGATATTCTTCGTCACATCTACTAACATTAATCAATATGCTGTCACTCTAGAGCATATAAGCAAATTACCATAAAATAGGCAAATTAAAATTCACAAAAAATATTCTGACAAAAATATAAGAAAACATTTACAACCTCCTTCATTAGATTTGGTATCGACAAATCCGGTAGAAAATAACACATCTCCCAGATCCATTACAGTCCGCAAAATTTTTCTATGCTTGCTTTTTATTTATTGTGCATGGTCTCCTTCGAAATACTGTTCTCCACATTTGGTACACCGCTCCCAATGCAGTTTCCATTTCCAGAAGTAGTCTTGATACGCCTCCTGCCTTGCCGGATCACACGAGGCGCCATCTACGAATTTTCTTCTATCTCATCTATCATTGCAAATCTTCGTCCTTTCAATGGAATTTTCAACTTTGAAAATAAAAGAAAGTCCGCAGGGGCCAGGTGTGGAGAGTTAGGAGAATGAGGCAGCACAGCGATTTCATTTTATGTACAGTAGTCACGCACCAACAGTAATGAATGTGGGATTTGTCATCATGATGCAAGAGCCATGAATTGTCTCACCACATTTCAGTGTTTCCTTCTCTCACATTCTTGCAACATGTCCTGATAGTACCACTGATTAACAGTCTGTTCCTGTGGCACTAATCCTTCAGAGTCAAAGAAAACTATCAGCATGGCTTTGACATTTGACCTGATCTGGCAAACTTTTTATGGTCTTGGAGAACCTCTCCCAATTCATTGTGAAAATTTAAACTTGGTCTCAACATCATAACTGTAGTCCCACATCTCATCACCAGTTATGATTCTCAGGAACACCTTGTTCTCATTTTCAAGATCCAAAAGCTCTTCCCAGGTTGCAAGGCGAAGGTCTTTCTGGTCTTGACTCGTGAACCGTGGGACGAACTTGGCGGCAACATGATGCATTCCTAGATACTGTGTCAGGATTTTATTATGTGATCTAACTGAAATATTACATTCTTCTGCAATTTCTCAGACAGTCAATCTCCAACTGCCACACATAATTTTGTTGACATTCCTGACACGAGTTTTGTCGGTAGACATGGAAGGGCGTCCTGAACGGGAGTCATCTGTAACTTCTGTCCAGTCATTTTTAAGTTGTGTGAACCATTCGTAACACCAAGTATGGCTTAAGCACTCATCACTGTAGGCCTCTTTCATCATTTCATGTGTCTCTGTACAGGTTTTCTTGAGTTTAACGGAAAATTTAATGCAGATGTGTTGCTCCTCTAACTCTGCCATGTCAAAATTCACAAACTGTGCAAAACAATGTTCTACTCAATACAGAACTGAACAATAGGTAACAGACATACAGCAATGGAACTTAAGACAGGTACACATTAAACACAGATGTGTGCAGAGATGTCAACCGTATTTCACTCCAACATACCATTGGTGCAAAATTATAAACCTTCCAGAATTTTTTTGAACAGACATTGTACTCTCATTGTAGCCAAACAAACCTCACACATACTTTTTCTTAACTCCTGGTTAACTTTTGGTATTGCTCCCAAAGGCCTCAAATTAAAAGTTCCCATTTCTGGCAGCAACCTGTTCTTCTACCTGTCCTTCCTGAAATCAGTTGTTCTTTCTCTGTCTCTATCTGATGCCCCCTGCTTCATCTTTGTTTGCCCTCCTCCTCCAATGCTGCAGTATGTGTGAATTGTCCTTCCTATTTTAACCTTTCCCAACTATGCCTCTCTCATCCCAGAGGAAGGAATTAATAGGTATGAAAGTGCAGTCATAATCTGTTCAACACGAATCAAAGTCACATGTTTTTTATGAGCAGGTTACCGATTTCAATAGAAATGATAGAAGCCCATAAACAAAACCTATATATAAAAATGTGTGTGTGTGTGTGTGTGTGTGTGTGTGTGTGTGTGTGTGTGTGTGTGTTTGTGTTTGTGTTTGTGTTTGTGTTTGTTTGTTTTCCAACATAGGTCTGTAATGCGTATAGTAACTGTGTCGAAACTTGTTACATATTACCTGCGAAGAAATACTGGGTTATTCAAGAAGGTAGATCTAATTTGATTAATTTTTATTTCATGGAAATATTGAATTGCTATGAATTATCTTTGTCAGTGGAAATGAATTTTGAAGTTTCCAAACTTGGATTATAAATGTTCAGTGTAATTCATTCATTCACACATCACATTTTGTCGTCCCATCACAGTGGGGAGCCTTCAGGTTGTGGATTGTATCAAGTTATACATTAACAGGCAGAAGCACCCATTGTAGCCTGTCGTCATCGTCTTGAATCCAAAGACTGGTTTCTTGCAGCTCTCCGTGTTATTCTATTCCATGCAAGCCTCTTAATCTCCAAATAACTGCTCCAACTTCCATCTTTTTGAAAATGATTACAGTATTCATATCTTGGTCTCTCTCTACGATTTTTACCCTCCCAACTTCCCTCCACTACTAAGTTGGTGATCCCTTGATATCTCTAAATGTGTCGTTTCTACAAATCGCTTCTTCTAGTCACGTTGTGCCGCAGGTTCCTTTTCTCCCCAATTCTATTCGGTACCTCCTCATTAGTTGCGTGATATACCCATCTAATTTTCAGCAGCACCACATTTCAAAAGCTTCTATTCTCTTTTCGTCTGAACTGTTTATCGTTCATGTTTAGCTTCCATACATGGCTACACATTACACAGACAGTTAAAAAAACACTTCCTAACACTTATATTTATATTAGATATTAACGAATTCCTCTTTTTCAGAAATGATTTCTTTGATGCAGCCTGTCTGCATTTTACATCCTATCCACTTTGACCGTCATTTTATTTTGCTGCCCAGTGAGCAAAACTCATTTAGTACTTTTGGTGTCTCTTATCCTAATCCGCTATGGTAGATATCTAAACGGTGTGTTAGAACATTGATTTGTAACAGCTTACTTGAATAATGCAAATCGAAACAAACAGCTGTATTGTAAGTCATCTTCAGGCCTCTGTATGAGAACATACATAGCATGATAGAAAAGTACTCCCTTTCTCCTTTTTGTCAGAAAAGCTCCAGGATAGGTGGTGGTGTGTTTTTAAATTTCCAAGTTTGCGATACTTAAAAGAGAGAAATGTTCCTGGCAGATTAAAACTGTGTGCCGGACCGAGACTCGAACTCGAGACCTTTGCCTTTTGCAGGCAAGTGCTCTACCAACTGAGCTACCCAAGCACGACTCACGCCCCGTCCTCACAACTTTAGTTCCGCCAGTACCTCGTCTCCCACCTTCCAAACTTTACAGAAGCTCTCCTGCGTACCTTGCAGAACTAGCGCTCCTACGCCGTGTCTCCGCAATATCCTTTCTTTCAGGAGTGCTAGTTCTACAAGGTTTGCAGGAGAGCTTCTGTAAAGTTTGGAAGGTGGGAGACGAGGTACTGGCGGAACTAAAGTTGTGAGGACGGGGCGTGAGTTGTGCTTGGGTGGCTCAGTTGGTAGAGCACTTGCCCGCAAAAGGCAAAGGTCCCGACTTCGAGTCTCGGTCCAGCACACAGTTCTAATCTGTCAGGAAGTTTCATACCTGCGCACACTCCGCTGCAGAGTGAAAATCTCATTCTGGAAAGAAATGTTGTTTCAATGTACTTGGTATGTGTGTGTCCCTGAAATGACCTTGGCCATGTTTCTGCACAGACTCACCTGGTGGCAAGACTATGCTTAGCAACACACTGTTTGGGTTTTTGGTATATTAGGTAGGTGACACAATGGATAGTGATTTTGAGCAAAGAGTGAACATTAAGTTCTGCTTAAGCTTATGAAAACCCCTATGAGACCTGGACAATGATTTAGCAACCACATGCAGGTGAGGCACTTTCAATAAATCGTGTTTCCAAATGTCACAAATGGTTTCGTGAAGGCAGGGATTCTGTGCAAGACGATCCCAGGGCTGGTCACCCATCTACAGCACATGCGGGTGCAGATGTGAAATGTGTAAGGCAGTTATTGCAAGAAAACCATCATTTAACATGATATCAGAACAACATAATTCAAAACTTGTCCCTTACACACTAACAGATGAATGGAAAGAGGAAGGATGAAGTATTTCTGCTGAACTACTGGATAGAGCCAGGTGTGATCCCTCATTTTTATAGGTAATTGCTGGGAATGAAAGTTGGTGCTACCGGTATAACCCTCACACGAAGTATCGAAGTGTTATATTGCAGAGTCCTGATCACAAGGGTCGAAAAAAGTCAAACAACCACCTTCGAGGACAAAGGCAGTGTTGATCGCATTCTTTGTTAGTTAAGGATTAGTTCACTGTTAACTGAACCTTTTACATCAAAGTCTTAAAATGTTTGCAACAATGAATTCAGTGTCACCAACCTGATTTGTGGCATTCTCAGGACTGGTTCTCACTGCACGACAATGCGAGACCCCACAATGTGTTATCTGTTACCGAGTATCTGGGCAGACATTCTGTTATTGCTATCCCGCATCCACCATATTTGCCTGACCTCTTGCCTTGCAATTTCTTATTATATTTTTTTTCTTTGTTTCTGTGGGTGAAAAGGCAACTGAAAGGAAAGTTTCATCGAGGTATCGCAGAGGTCCAACTGGCTGTGACAAATGACCTTACTAGCATCACAGTGGAAAATTTCCCTGGTTGTTTCCAAGACTCCCAGAAACATTGGCAACTGTGTATAGGTAGCCAAGGGGACTACTGCAGTAGGAGCTAGGGTCATTACTTGGTAAATGCGGTTTTCTGTTTTTAAGAAAAACTGTCCTGGAACTTTTATAATGTGACAAAAACTGGGATAAATCACATCATAAAATTACGTAACAAAAATATACTATTGATATCCTTAAAAAACAAAGTTCAGAATCTGATATATATTGCTACACACACATACATACACACACACACACACACACACACACACACACTCACTCTTTTTGATGGCCCAGCATTGAAATCTGCAGCAGTTTACAAAAGGGTTGCACTTCTGTCATGTTGAAAGATTATCTTAGTTATCGTTGGCCCCATTCTTACAGGATCTTTTTCAGGTCGCAGCAATGTTGGAGATTTGATGTTTTACTGGATTCCTGACATTCCCACTACACTCGTGAAATGGTTGTATGGGAAAATCCCCACTTCATCGCTACCTCAGAGATGCTGCGTCCCATCACTCGTGCACCAATTGTAACACCACAGTCAAACTTGCTTAAATTTTGATAACCTGCCATTGTAGCAGCAATAACAGGTCCAACAACTGTGCCAGACACTGGTCATCGTATGTAGGCATTGCCGACTGCAGGGCCATATTCTGCATGTTTACATGTCTCTGTATTTGAATACGCATGCCTATACCAGTTTCTTTGGCGCTTTAGTGTAAATTAGATTCTGAACTTTGTGTTGTGTGGTGACTGATAGTGTATTTTTAAATATAATTTTATAATTTGATTTATCCCCATTTTTGCCACATACTGGAATTTTTGGCTTCAGAACTCTCATTATACTTCATCATCATCATCATCATCATCATCATCATCATCATACTACTATGTATGTTTTCACATACAGGGACCTGAAGATGATACTTTTCATATCAAAACTGGTAGCATGTTTTGAATAAACATCATTTGAATTACAATACAGCTGTTGGTTTCGGTTTGCATTATTCAAGTGCCTCTTGTGTGGCTGCTGCCCCACTGTCATCAGTGGATTACCTGAGACATAGAAATTTATTGATGGAATGTTAACATTGGTAACAGTTCATATAATTTACATCATTTTATGATGTAGAGAACTTGATACTCAGTTGATATTTCTACAGTGAAAAGGCTTACTTTTTAGCAATGACATGTACATGTTGGAGGATTTTAAAGCCTGGTGTGCTGAAATAAAATCTTTTCCAGTACCTCTTGGTAATTTTTACAGTCAATGTTGTATATGAGGTCAAAACTTCCTGTCAGATTAAAACTGTGTGCCGGACTGAGGTTTTGCCTTTCACAGGCAAGAGCTATACCAACTGATCTACCCAAGCACGACACACCACCCATCCTCACAGCTTCACTTCCACCAGTACCTTGTCTTCTACCAACTTCACAGAAGTTTCCCTGCAAAAGTTATGCGCTTGTACAAGAAAGGATACTGCATAGACATGGCTTTGTCACAGTGTGGGGGATGTTTCCAAAATGAGATTTTTCACTCTGCAGCAGAGTCTATATTGACATGAAACTTTCTGACTGACATGGATTGAGTTGTGCTTGGCTAGATCAGTTAGTAGAGCACTTGCCAACAAAAGGCAAAGGTATTGAGTTAGTCTGTCTGGCACACAGTTTTAATCTGGCAGGAAGTTTCATATTGGCCCACACTCCTCTTCAGAGTGAAAATCTCATTCTGTAATATGATGTCCTTTAAAAAACTATATTTAATGTTCCCTCCACTCTGAACTTAATTTTGTTCCTGTTCATCATTTATTAATGTGACTCTTTGTCTGCTGCTGATAAGAAGTGACCCCATCCATGGAAAGTAAAAACCTTTAATATCATACTATTTTAGTTTCACTAGCAAAATTTTATGATCTACACAGAGACCTTGTCAAGATCACAGAAAAAACTAAAGGGATAAATTTCGTTGTTCTAGAATTGAGTTCATGATATCTCATGTTGCATTCTCAGAAGAGAAGCTTCTATGGAAGCCAAACTGAGCTAAAGCTTAAAGATTATTCTCAGAAAGATGATTCAATTTTCTATTATAAACTACTTTCTCATAAATTTTTGAAGACATAAGAAAGAGTGAGATTGGGTTACAGCTGCTCTCCTTCACTTTTGTGTATTGGTATTACTACAGTATTCTTCAGTCTTTCAGAAAATATTGCTTGCATTCCAACTGATAACAAAGCAAACTCGAGGTGGGCACTGCCATCATAGAGGGAAAGGTTACTACTTTAGTGACTCAATGATTTTTGTGATCTCTCTAACAGATGAATTGGCAAAACTAATGCCTGGCAGTGGAATATGCATTACATGTCTAAGTAAATTTATTGGTTCAGTTTCACTAGATAATTTATTTGTCTCTATGTTTGCAGTTATGGTTAGGAAAAATTACTTGAATTTAGAAGTCAGTGATTTTACTTTCATCTGTCTTTCAGCTCCTGCCATCTGAGTCCCATTTGCCTTGCCTCGTTTGAATTTCATTGCTAATAATGCTTCAGATTGACCTTGATTTGTTCTTGGAATTTTTAATTTTTTATGTTTATTCCATAGTTTCACCTGTTCAATGAAACTGTAGAATTTTGTACTACTGGTTAAAGGGTATTTTTAAGTCTTGATTAGAGCTGGCCCTTTGCATTAAATAAGGCTCTCTTGCCCTAGTACAAGATTTTCTGATTTCAGATGTTAGCTGCACTTTCTTCACCTGCTAAGTGTTCCTGACCTGCTGTAAAGTGAAACTGGACTTATAATGTTAGAAGAATATTTTTAGGAAAGAGTAAAATTTTTGTCCACAGTGTGCCTTTGGGTGGTCTCTCTCTCTCTCTCTCTCTCTCTCTCTCTCTCTCTCTCTCTGTCTCTCTCTCTCTCGTGGGTGTGGGCGAGGGGGTGGGCGCACTTGATTGTTACATAATGAGTAGAGAACATTGTGTACTCAACCTGTTATCTTTTACCTTTCAAATTTGGTCATCTTTTTGTTTTTTTCTTCATTGTCTGACTACTCCTTCCCACATCCCACAGCCGTGCACAAACTTATTCTTCTCGACTTCATCTCCAGGCGGGGTGATGCTGTAAGAGAGTGTCTCACTATTTCCAGCTGCTGAATGATGAACATGTCTTCTGCAGTAATCTACTGTATTCTTTCTGCTATTTAGATCAATGAAGACAGATCCAATTATCAGTAACTCCTAACTTCAGACCTGTCATTCAATACGTCTGACCACACTGAACTCAACTTATAATCTAAGATTTATGGTTTTCATTTGTTTTTTAGTGTATCTCAAAGATGTTCAAGACACCTGCAAAGGGCATCGTCAAGGCATAAATAATCACTTCCGGCAAGTGCTGCTGCACTCATCATGCCGTGTCTTGCCCCTGCTGTGTTACATCACTGCATAGGTACCATCTACACAGATCCGGCCACGTGTTGTATATTTTTCACCCTACATAAGCTGTGTGTAAAAGACACAGCAATATTTCACCAGCATAAGTTTCCTCAGTGAAACATAAGTCATTCTCACGAATAACCCATATTACACTACACTTGGTAAAGTTCTTGCTATGTGTCGTCCTGTAAGTTCTCTCTGAATGGCATAATTCAGTCAGCATTTACAGTTCTGTGAAATTTTCCTTTTCCTTTCTTAGTTCAACCTGATTGACGGGATACATTATTGCTGCCATTTGAGCATCTAATCAGAGATAGCATTTGTTATGGAGCTCACTTCTATTTCATTAAAGACAGACAGGTATATAAATAAATAAATAAATAAATGCTCACTGTTGCAGTAAGTCCCAGTTTTGTCAGAAATGTTACTGTGGGGTCAAAGCTGAACATCATTGATTCCAGACACTCTTGATCAGAATAATACGAGATGAAATCTATAACAATAATGGAAATTCATGGATGGAGCAACACACAGAATGAGGGAAAGACAACCACTCACATATAGCAAGTCAATGTGTGGAGTGCAGAAATATGTAACAGAAAACTGCATTTGCAATAGTTTTCGAGCATTAGCTCTTTTGCTAGGAATAGTATGCAGAATCACACAAACAACCCACAGACACACGGAAAGTCTTGCTGTGGTCACGAGAGTGAGCATTTGGGTTTTTGTGTGGTCCTGTGTGAATGAGTGTACTGTTGTCAGAAAAATAGCTAGTGCTCAAGAGCTAGTGTGAATGCTGTTTTCTATTATGTGTTACTGTGCTCCCTGCATTAGTCTGCTGTTAGTGAGTGGTTGCCTTTCCCATTTTTAGATGAAATCTATATTGAAATCTCCACATACAGTCACTTCCCAGTTATTTGTACTGAGTCTTATTAATACCCCCTCTTTGGTTAGTGAAGTTTAAAATATTTTATGTAGAGAACCAACAGATTGTCAGAACTGATAATTTGTGTGTTCCAAGTCTGTTGTGCTAAAGTACAGCACTCTTGTTGTACAGAAAACATTTTTGTGACGACTGAACACACTGTCAGGCAACTGAACACTGGGTCTGCCCTTACTTGTCCTTTGCACAGGAATTCGGTTTGTTGAAATTGGTTAAACATACAGCTTATGTTTTTCATAGTTGGTGGGTTGATGCCAAATCAAATTGCCCTTGGCACTGAAGCTGCCAACTTACCTTTTCTGAACTCAAGAATGCAGAGATCTTAGTCACAAGCGATACATACTGACTTGCTGCTGCTGCTGCTGCAAGCTCTGTAGTGGGTGTTTACACAACTATCAGCCCTCTAGCAGATCCTCTTCTGTTCAAAAGTGCGTAGATTGTTTGCATGCAACACATATGCCGTGAAATGTGAATTGATTAAATTGGTTCCATCTTTTTGAATAACTTGGTAGTGTGAGGGTAAGACACTTGGGAGAATGGGGATGGGAAGGAGGTCACTTAAAAGTAAGATACCCAGTTCTGAAGGCACAAAGAGGGCTGGCTCCACTCTCCCTCTCTGTCGTCCACTGCAGTTGACATCATTTTTCAGACATGTTACCAGATCTTAACATCTTGCTGTGAGGTTCTCAGATCAAACAAAATTTCTAGGCAACAGTGTGAATTGGGACAATTTCATAGGAAGGTGAACCAAAGACTGTGTTTTATTGGCAGACCACATGCAATGGTGCAAGAAATGAACCGAAGCAGCAGCTTACACTGTGTTATAGGGGGAGAGTGACAGACTAGCCTGGATAGAGCTCTAATGCACACACTTCTGGGACACAGGGAGGCAAGCCAGCCTCCTGGATTAATGATAAAGACTGGTGAGCAGGCCAGCATGGATGTGCTTTTTAGGTAGTTTCGCACATCCCACTAGGAGAGTAGTGAGATCGTACGTATGTCCCACCTCAGACACTTACAGGGATACCACCTCCGAGTCTGAATTGTTGTAATTCTTTATATTTATGGTACGTGAAATTCAGAGGAGAAATATCAATTATCCAAAGTAATGCAATACAAATCTTAAAAATTCTCAATAAAATTGACTTTGGAGTTTGCCGAGGAACTTGAATTTACTAAAATTAAAGAGATTTTCGTGATGGCCGTATGGTTCATTTGAAAACCTCAGACAATGCTAATGGAATTGTCAGTGGGTTCTAGTTCAAATATCCTTCTCTCTCTCTCTCTCATTCTTTCTCTTTGGTTTCTTTCCCCTTTCCGTTCCACTCAAATGCCTACATCATTTAATATAAAACTCATCAGACATATGCTAAATAACTCCAATCATCATTTCTTGTTTCTAATTGTATATTGCATGCAAAATCCTTGTGTCATTGCAAATATAAATTCTTAGTTATTTATGTTTTATAAAAGTTTGTTAATAAGTTTGTAATATTTCTTTAATTTAGACAATTTTTATTGATAATTTTTTAAAAATATTAATAATTAAGCACTTATATTTGCAGTGCATGTGATATGTAAATAAGAACAAGAAGGCATACAATTTCATAGTAAATGATAATTAGATATGAGTTAATTGGTGTGTATTTGATAACTTTTATATTTAAATGATTTAGGTATTTGAACTGAACAAAAAAACGTGGAGGGGGAAAAGACCACAGCGAGATTTGAACCAGCGATACATTGATTACCTGATTACCACATTACAATGCTACTGATTGAACCACACGGCCTATCATGAGAGAGGCTTAATCTTTAGTGGATTATAGTTCTTTGGAAGCCTTCAAAGTCAGTTTCCTTGACAATTTTTGAAAGTTACATTAAATAATTTGGAGGACTGATATCTGAGTTCTGAACTTCACATACTATAAATATAAAAAATTACAAGAATCCCATTGATGGGAGATTTCCTTCTTAGAAAAAGTTATCACACTGAACCACAAGATCCGCACTAGGCATAGAAAGATTAGGTAAAGAGACTCCTTCCCAGGGGGAGTGGTGGCGTTAGGAAGGACATCTGGCTAATGGATGTCACTAATGCTGCCAGAATGGTATATAACAATGCCAGCTCTGTAGGGGAATGAGAAAAGACAAAAAGGAAAAGAAGGAAAAGTGGGGTGAGAGATAATGGATATGATAGGTGAGCTGGAATGTTGGTGATTAAAATAAAGGCAATTTCCATTGTGGCTAAATCTTTTCACAAAATTTCAGTTGACAACTTTTGTAGGAAGAAATGACAGTTGCAATAAAATATGGTAGAGTGAACATGGAAAGATTGGGTGTTCAGTTGTTCCACGAGTGTGTGGAAAGGTAGAAACATAATTTGAAAGTAATGTCTTATGCACTATGCAAAGCACTTAAGTTGTGAATGGTGGAGTAATCACTCAGATGTAGAGCCAGCAGCCTGCAACCTGCATTTATATTTATTCAGTTATTGCTTGTAGGACAGGGAAGCAAAAGTCATTCTCCCAGTGCTTTCGCTGCCCAAAATTCAGACCATATTGAGCATTTCAGTTGTTTTAATCACACTTTATCCCAGTGTTTGGGTGCTAGGGCTAAACACTGTCAGTTTGTGTGTGCACTCGTGTATTGCCGTGACGGTGAATCCCCTGCTGCCATTTCCCACCAGTAGTAGACATCACCTAAAGGTGAAATCCGAGAGCACCGGGAGTATTTATTATATTGGAGAATCCTGAAATGGCGCACAGAATTGGTACGGTTGCACGTGCGAGGGAAATCGGAAAGTAATTTCCATTAAGTTATAAAAAAATGTTGGAATTCTTAGAGAAAATTAATAGAAAAACCTTAAAAAATGCTTACTACAATCAGCAGTCAGATCTAAGCATTTATCATCTCTTTAACAAATGGACAAATTGCCACCGTTAATTGCAGCTAGCTCATGATAGCATATTTTAAGTTCTTTGTCAGTGAGTGTTGGGAGCCAGGTCACTTTTACATGTGCTTGGAGAGATGGAAATCACTTCACACCACGTCTGGGCCTAAGGCACGATCTGAACTGACTCAATAGTTCTTGTGTTCGTCAGAGTATGGCTGAGCATTGTTGTGCAAAACGTGACACCGTAGTAAAAAGACTGCATCACTTTTTTCAGTAGCTGTTATCAGTTTTGTTAATGACAGTGTGTAAGCTTCAGGACTGATTGCTTTCCATCTGCAAATAAAGCTCCTTTGTCATCCCAAAAGATTGTAGCTGTACTTTTTCTGGCCGACAGAATTTGGCGTGCTTGTTTTTGTTTAGTCGACTGAAGCCGTTTGACTCCTTGCTGACGACTTCTGTTTAACCTCCACTTTAGCATGAGAAACCAAAGCCTCAGTCCCACTCATGATTCTGTTCCATACGTTTTCTCTGTACAGACTGTAACAAAAATGCAAGTCCAGTGTAGCATTCGTCCGAAGAATCTTGTGTTCTTTAGAGTAAAGTTTCAGAACCAAACTAGAAAAGAACTTGTTATGTTGTAGCTGTTCAGTCACGTTGCGTGGAGAACAGTGAGAAAAATCTGTAGAAAGTTGTCAGAAGTATGAGGTTTTGTGAAACACAGATTTCCAAATTTCTGTATTAGTTCATTGCTGACTACAGACAAAAACATAGCCACTTCAGTCATCATGAACAGTTGTACACCCCCCCCCCCCTCTCTCTCTCTCTCTCTCTCTCTCTCTCTCTCTCTCTCTCTCTCTCTCTCTCTCTCTTTAGTTGCAGAGCTCATTCTGAATGCCGAAGCAATAATGTGGCTTTCTCTACATCTCCATTTTAAGCAAATGGGAGTCCATATAGTAACTGTTTCACTTCCCCCCCCCCCCCCCCCCCCCACTATTTTGCATGCTAAACCGAAACAGAGCTATTATTATTATTGTTGTTGTTGTTGTTGTTATTGTTATACCTTCCATAATTTGCTTTCTTTTCTCATTCATTTCTGCTTCCTCTGCTTTCAAGAAAACATTTTGCTACATCTTAGTCACTGATCCTCTTTAAGTCACTCTTAGCTGCTCCAAAACCTGGGAGTGAACCAAATTTCAATTGCCAATCTTTGAGCCACACCAACAAGGACAGGTGCAGGCACATAGTTCACGATCACCAGGCCTTGGCCCGATATCCTGGATTAAATTGCAAACCGATCTGCAGTGCCTCGTGGAGTGACTCGTGTGTCTGTCAGTGAAGATTTGTTTGTCAGGTACAGATTGCAGACTTGGCTGTCCCTTATGAGGAGAACGCTCAGTAACAGTTATAGACAAGAAGCATTGAGGACTGAGGAAAGATGGCAGCACATTCCACAAGACTGCCATTTGACAGTGTGTGGCAGAGAGACCAGGTGTGACAAAACAAATTGTCTCCTATGAGAAAAAGAATTCAGAAGATTTGACTGTGTTTTTGAGCCAAATATGCGATGCTGTTAGTAAGCAAGGGCATTTGTTGTGGACTGCAAGCCAATTAAAAAAGAACACAGCCTGAGGAAAGGGAGCAGCACATTGCACAGGTTTGACTGAGGGTGTCAAAGAGGCCATGTGTGGATGAACAAGTTGTCTCAAGTGAGAATATGAATTTAGAAGAGCTGACTGTACTGTTGAGCTCAAACATGTGATGCTGTTACTAAACAAGGGCATTTGTTGTATATTGCAGATGGCTGTAAGATTGTAAAAAATCAGAGCCAATTACAAAAGGACGCAGCCCTATCTGAGAACAAACAATAAATCTATGTTTTTTTTACAGCTGAAAATACATAGTATTAAAACTACTGATTGTTGGATTGTCAGTGTCTTTTCCTTCAGAGTGTTCAAGTTGGTTTTGATGAATATTGGTAATAATGTTGGAGTGTCTTGGCATAGAAAAGGGATACCTGTGGAGTGAGCATCCAGAGGTACTGAACAGAATTTGTGTCAGAAACATGTATTCCCTCGAAAATTGTTTGACTAGGTTATAGGATAAGGTTTGCTCATGAGAACTCTGAAGATTTTGAATGCCATTACATCCTTAGTAGAGACAAACCTTATTCAAAAGTACTATGGATTTTGTGCTTGTGATTCATACGCACCTCAATAATTTGCATGTGATATTTGGAATGAACTTGCCTTAAAGCTTTGAAAAGATAAATGCAAGAACATTCTTCTTGTTAGCAACCATTGTCAGCCTTCTGGTGTGCTTATTTTTTTCTTATTGGTTTTGTACTGCACTTCATGACAGAGTGAAAGTGCCCTGAAAAACAACAAATTTGTGAACTACGATGTACAACAAACCAGCAATTCTTAGTAAAGCTTAAAAATCCCTCTCTAATGGCTGTATCACCACAATAGTGTCCTACTTCATCAGTCTGAGATGGCAACATTTATTACCGTCTGATATCGTGTAAATGTTTCTGTGACTGTACCAGTTTTCACCACATAGCTATTTTTGGTAGTCCTAGTGATGAGTAGCAGTGCAAAGTTGTCATAATATGATGACCTTTGTCATACTTGAGATTCCCTACAGCTTCTTAGTAGTCTTTTGTGATACGCACGCATTCTTGTCACCTTGAAATCAGGTTTCTTCCACATGATCTAATCTGTTCATCTGAAAGTAAAGTATAAAAACTATAGCACAGTTCGAAACTCGTGTAAAATTGTGAAATAGCAGTTGCAGATGAATTTAAAAATACAGTTCCACTTATTGATGCCATTTTCATTTATTTGGCTGTAATTATTAGACAGTTGTCCATATGAATATGCAATACAATCAGATAATACATCTCTATGTAGTTGTAGACATAATTTGGACTTCACACACATTTCAGAGTTATCTGTGCACATCAGTCCTATGAAAATAGCCGTTGATGCAAAAATCAGCTGAATGTATTAGGCGTGTAGACCTTTGTCCAATAATTACAACCAAACTATGAAAAAATGGTGTAAGTTAATAATTACAGGCTGTGCACCCCACTACTAAGAGAGTAATTAAAAAGGAGAGTTCCATATCACATCTGATGTAAGTTATAATTTGTTAAATTAGAACACGGTGCTCTCATGGTTCTAGGCGCTCGGTCCGGAGCCGCGCGACAGCTACGGTCGCAGGTTCGAATCCTGCCTCGGGCATGGATGTGTGTGATGTCCTTAGGTTAGTTAGGTTTAAGTAGTTCTAAGTTCTAGGGGACTGATGACCAAAGATGTTAAGTCCCATAGTGCTCCGAGCCATGTTAAATTAGAAGCACATAGTGGTTGACTAGCATTTCCATTAAATAAATAAATTGTTGGGCTGATAAACACTTACAGGGAGAAATTCAAGGTACGGGAAATCCAGTATGGAATAATGACAATATTATGAAAAGGGTAATTGGCTACTCACCATATAGAGGAGACATTGAGTTGCAAACAGGCACAGCAAAAAGACTGCCATACATTTGAGCTTTCACATAAAAATCCTTCTTCTAAAGTAGAAAACACACACACACACACACACACACACACACACACACATTCACACAAGCACAACCCACAAATGCATGACCACGGTCTCTAGCCTCTGGCCTTTCGCCAAAATCTTCAGTGTGTAGCAGTCTTCCTGTTGTGCCTGTCTGCAACTCATTGCATCATCTCCACTACACGGTGAGTAGCAAACTATACTTTTGCATTTACGTATGTCTGCCTGTGTCTGTATATGTATATATATATATATATATATGTGTGTGTGTGTGTGTGTGTGTGTGTGTGTGTGTGTGTGTGTGTGTGTGTGTGTGTATACCTGTCCTTTTTTCCACCTAAGGTAAGTCTTTCCGCTCCCAGGATTGGAATGACTCCTTACCATCTCCCTTAAAACCCACATCCTTTCGTCTTTCCCTCTCCTTCCCTTTTTCCTGATGAAGCAACCTTGGGTTGTGAAAGCTTGAAATTTGTGTGTGTGTTTGTGTGTGTTTTATTGTCTCTATCAACATGCCAACACTTTCTCGTTCGGTAAATTACGGCATCTTTGTTTTTATGTATATTTTTCGCACGTGGAATGTTTCCCTCTATTATAAACTATGCTTTTTCATAATATTGTCCTTACATGAAGAAAATAATATTCCTTGCTCTCAGAACATGTACATACCTTCATTAAGAAAGAAATTTGGATAAGTTGGAGAAAGAGCCAGATCACCTCATGTTGAGAGGCACCTATGTTTTATAAGAACAAGAGGAGACAAAGATGAGGAGGAGGCCTTAATGAAACCTCAAAGCCAAAGATTATAAATCATACCTCCTTCCCATCTTTCCTCCGATTCCCTCCCAATCGTAGCATCTCCTTCCCCCTCCCGCTTCCATACTTCCCCCATCCATATCCTCTCGTCCTCTGCCTCCTTTTCTTTACCCCAATCAGTCCCTTTATTCCCTTCTAACCTCCCATTCCACCCACCCCTCTCTTGCCCACTCTCCCTATTTGCAACCTCGACAGTACTGTCAGCTCTCCCCCCTCCCCCTCTCTTCCACATACCAGCCCCCCCCCCCCCCCCCACCATGCTGCTTTACCTTCCTCACCACTTTGATGTCCGATCTCTACCCCCACCTCACCTCACCTACTCCCCACTTTACCAACTGCTCCCTCTCCCCTGCTACTGCAGACCCCCACCCCCCTCCCCACCCCCCACACGCACTCACCCCCACACCCTGCCCTACCATCCAGCCCCCTCTGTCTTATGCCCTTTCTCTCTGCACCACCTACTGTCTTACTCCCTCTGTCTTATACCACCATCTGCCCACTTAGCTTTCTCTGTCTTTCTACCTCTTTACCCTCACCCCTCTGTTTTCTTACCCCTATCTTTCCCTTTGTCTTGCTTCTGCCACCTCATTTTTGACCCCAGTTCTCCCTCACACACCTTTCTATCAGTTCTCTTTTCTTCTTCATCTCTTTCTCCACCTCCATTTCTTTACTCGCCTCATGCCCTCCCCACCCTGTTTTGCTGTCTTCACTTCACTTCACTTCCACTCTGCCCCCTCTTTATCTATTGATCTGTCTGCCAATTATTCCTACCATTGTATGTAAATGAGCTGTGTTGTAATTGTAGCACAAAATTTTACTCTTAGTATGTAGATACACTGATTAATGTGTTCGTTAAATTGCAGACTGAAGAAGCTCTCTTCGAGGTCTGGACGTTGGGGCGGACCCTCCAAGGGCAGCCAGACCAAGAGGGATGATGCAGACGCAGGGATCGTGGACGGCTACGCTCTTGATGTAATTAAAGTTCCTAGCTCTACCATATTGTCATTGTTCCGTGACTAGGTAGCAATCGAAAGAGCGAGGCTTCTGCCACAAAATAGTGACTGGTACTTGCTTTGTTTCCTAAGATTTATGTTCCTATTTCCAAACTACTTAAATTTACGGAAACTACTTAAATTTACGGAGGTGGTTTCATCACATCCGCTTTTCACTATAGACAGGGAATTTCTGTGTTTCAGCTCTGTGAGAAGTGGAACACTGTTCATGAGATGTTCTTTTTCGTGTTGTACTGTTGTTACTCCGTACCTGACTAATTCACAGCTTTGTGTGTTTTCCCCAAGTCATTTTCTTACAAAAACTGATTTATGTGCAATTCTTGTGCTGCTTTTCACTGTGATTATTCTTTTCTTTGTGGTATCTCATTTCATGGGTCTAGAGAGATCTTATCGTACAAATTACGAGCATAAAATGCTGTCTGATCTTACTCTTCTGCTTACAGCTGTTACTATTGTAACAAAGATGTGACATTAAATGCTGGGACTTCTACTACAACTGCTCTGTGTGTTTTTATTTTCTGAAACAAAGTACACCTCTTAGCCCACATTTCCAGATTCACTCCTGCTTACCCCTGTTGCCACTTCAGTGGTTTGTGTGTTTTCCTGCATATTACTGTCACAATTAATTCAGTTTTCAGTTGTAATATGATTTGTTACAGTTAGGTCACACTGTTAGCAGAACAGTAAAAATAATTGTGTAAACAGGAAAACAGTCCAGATAAATGTGCAATGTGAACAGTACTATGAAGATGTAAAAAAAAAGTCAATTATGTGGTCACTGAAACGATGCGGAAAGGGTACGCAATGAAAAAGCTTGCTTACATTATAAATGAATTTTAAGAGGGGGTTATATTGACAAAACTCAAATTTGACTTTATAACAAATGGCTCTTTAAAGAAAATATAGGTGTAGAGGGAAGTAAAAAATAGCTGTTTGAAGTGGAATGTTTGTTTTCACATAGGACGTATATGAAAATTAATGAAAGTAAATGGATAGGAGTCCTTCACAGTGGCTATATTGGTCGCTAAATAAGAAGCCATCAGCTGATAAATAAATGACTTTATTTGACGCATTTTGGGTAGAATCCATCTTGAGATTGACATGAACGTCTTGATCAGATGTGTATAGAGAGAATATGTAACAAAAGTATGGCAACAGGTTTGTTCGTTTCATATTATCTGTACATATACCTGATCATCAAGATGTTCACGGCGGTGTGAGGATGGCGTTCTACCCAAAAAGTCATTGGTTTATCAGCTGGTGGCTTCTTATTTAGTGACCAATATAGCCATTGTGAAGGACTCCTATTGATTCTGCATTATGGTCACACTCTTCCTGCATAATTTGTCATAATTAGAAGAAAGTAAATGGCCAAAGAAGAATGAAAATGGATCCATATGGGAGAGATATTAATGATGACTATTTAGTTGAAGCATACACAAACACATTTGTGATCCAGCGACTATAAAAGTGCTCTGAGAAGGGGACTGGCAAGAAGAGGATGTTGTGGAAAGAGAGAAACAAACACAAAACATTTGCGCCGATGTATAATATATGTAGAAATTAGCCGCAAAAGAACACTGGTTATTGCGAACAACAGTGATGACCACACAGTGAGGAAAAAAAGTGATAAATGGTGCTGTCGACAGATGGTGTAACCGGCAGCTTGTTGGTAGATGAAACAGAAACAAGAGGACAAAATGGGATGTAATCATGCTTAACTGTTTGATAGGTTGATGAAAATTTTGTGGGGTTGATCAGAAGGTTCTAAGGGCACGGAAGATGTAATGAACTGGATATTTGGATGAAGGAGGTAGATGGAGAAAGAAGAAAGAAACATTGAAATTGAAGACTTTTTTTGTAGTCTGGAGGAGCTGCAAAGTCTTTTGGCAGAAGAACGTGGACAGAAAATAAAAAATATACATAAGGCAGCCAAATTTCTGCAGTTGCACATCTGCGAGAGATTGCACTATGCTTCCAGTGACACATTGGTGCAGAAGCAACACTCAGTCACTCGAGAACTGAGTCAGCGGTGAAACTGATGGAGTTCAAATGGGCACAATTGTAGCAGTCCAAACATTCAGCCATCGTTGGAAATTTCAGAGATGTTAAATGTGCCCATGTTCACTTTTGGGAATATCTTTATGAAGTGGAAATGGGGATGCACTAAATCCAGCCATTGGCCTGAGAGAATTGAGAATAATGCACCTCGCTCGCTGCAGTGGAAACGATGGTGTCGTATGCCTGTGGAGCTGCGGAAGAAGTTGCCATAGAGTGGCGAGGCCCAATATATGATGTTGCACTCAGATTCACGTAATGATTCACAGTTCGGCGTTTGGCAAATGGAATTGTGTGGCAGCTGGTTTGGTCCTCTGGGCCCATTATGCTATCATATGTATTACGCTTGGTACACGAATGGTCAGATAAACTTACAATCAGAGACAGAAAATGGAGGCTAGTGACTAGGAGAGCGAATGCACCTCACTCGCTGCAGTGGAAACGGTGGTGTCGTGTGCCTGAGGAGCTGTTACAGAAGTTGCTGTAGAGTGGTGAGACTCAATATGTGATGTTGCACTCAGATTCACACAATGATTCACAGATCAGGGTTCGGCAAATAGAATTGTATGGCGGTGGGAGGCTAAAACAAAAATCTCTTACCTACGTCTTCAAAGACTGAACGCCCAGCGCGTTTCGGGGTAATAACCGTGTACTTCAGTTTTAAAAAAATTATGTACTGTCTGTTGGAGGTTATTAGCCGATTATGTCCTTTTAATTTTTGTACATTTAATATGACATAATGACATCATTTCACAGTAGCATAAGCAGTTTCAACTAGCTACTGGTAATGTTTGGACTGAGTGTACATGCTGCAAGCAGTGATGCTATGTATGCGGCTGTATGAAATGGTAACGTCATTCTGTCATGTAAAATATAAAAAAATGAAAGAACATATAGGTAAGTCCCTTTAAACTTCATCATTTCTAATTCAAAATTTGTTTTGAGGTAACCATAGCCACTCTTGTAAATGTGGTTCATAAAATTCCACCCGTTCACAGGTGTGTTATTTCACTGCAACGTGTTGAGAGCCCGGAAGTCTAGTTTGAAGTTGTATGTTATGTTCAGTACTTCATTTACTTGTTGTTAAGTTGGGTGAACATTTGTTATGGTTAATGACAAAATGAAAGCTATTGCCGAGAAAATATTTTAGGCAGAGTAGTGTGCTGCCCATATTGCAGCAACAGTTCCGAGTGTTCCTGTTTAAAAATTGATGGCAAATGCTCTGAGATGGGAGAAAAGGAGAAAAAATGATTATATTGATTTGTGAGAAGGAGTATGCTGAACTTATGTCACAGTACACTAATTTGTCTAAACTATTTTCTCATTGCCAGCTTTCATTGTACCATAGATCATAACAAATGTTCAGACTGAATGAGGAGTAAATGCAGTGGAGACTGGAGAACATTATGGTCTGTGGCAAAATGAAAGCTGCTGCTGTTGTTGTGGTCTTCAGTCCTGAGATTGGTTTGATGCAGCTCTCCATGCTACGCTATCCTGTGCAAGCTTCTTCATCTCCCAGTACTTACTGCAACCTACATCCTTCTGAATCTGCTTAGTGTATTCATCTCTTGGTCTCCCTCAACGATTTTTACCCACCACACTGCCCTCCAATGCTAAATTTGTGATCCCTTGATGCCTCAGAACATGTCCTACTAACCGGTCCCTTCTTTTTGTCAAGCTGTGCCACAAACTCCTCTTCTCCCCAATTCTATTCAATACCTCCTCATTAGTTATGTGATCTACCCATCTAATATTCAGCATTCTTCTGTAGCACCACATTTCGAAAGTTTCTATTCTCTTCTTGTCCAAACTATTTATCATCCATGTTTCACTTCTATACATGGCTACACACCATACAAATACTTTCGGAAACGACTTCCTGACACTTAAATCTATACTCGATGTTAACAAATTTCTCTTCTTCAGAAACGCTTTCCCTGCCATTGCCAGTCTACATTTTATATCTTCTCTACTTCGACCATTATCAGTTATTTTGGTCCCCAAATAGCAAAACTCATTTACTACTTTAATTGTCTCATTTCCTAATCTAATTCCCGCAGCATCACCCGATTTAATTCGAATACATTTCGTTATTCTCGTTTTGCTTTTGTTGATGTTCATCTTGTATCCTCTTTTCAAGACACTGTCCATTTCATTCAGCTGCTCTTCGAAGTCCTTTGCTGTCTCTGACAGAATTACAATGTCATCGGCGAACCTCAAAGTTTTTATTTCCTCTCCATGGATTTTAATACCTACTTCGAATTTTTCTTTTTTTTTTTCCTTTGCTGCTTGCTCAATATACAGATTGAATAACATCGGGGAGAGGCTACAACCTTGACTCACTCCCTTCCCAACCACTGCTTCCCTTTCATGTCTCTCGACTCTTATAACTGCCATCTGGTTTCTGTACAAATTGTAAGTATCCATTCGCTCCCTGTATTTTACCCCTGCCACCTTTAGAATTTGAAAGAGAGTATTCCAGTCAACATTGTCAAAAGCTTTCTCTAAGTCTACAAATGCTAGAAACATAGGTTTGCCTTTCCTTAATCTTTCATCTAAGATAAGTCGTAAGGTCAGTATTACCTCACGTGTTCCAATATTTCTTCTTGAAGTCTGAGAGTATTTCACCTGTTTCATACATCTTGTTCATGAGATGGTAGCGCTTTGTCAGGACTGGCTCTCCCAAGGCCGTCAGTAGTTGTAATGGAATTTTGTCTACTCCTGGGGCCTTGTTTCGACTCAGGTCTTTCAGTGCTCTTTCAAACTCCTCACACAATGTTGTCCTCAAGTACTTCGCCCTTGTATAGACCCTCTATATACTCCTTCCACTTTTCTGCTTTCCCTTCTTTGCTTAGAACTGGGTTTCCATCAAACCTCTTGATATTCGTGCAAGTGGTTCTCCTTTCTCCAAAGGTCTCTTTAATTTTCCTGTAGGCAGTATCTATCTTACCCCTGGTGAGATAAGCCTCTACATCCTTACATTTGTCCTCTAGCCATCCCTGCTTAGCCATTTTGCTCTTCCTGTCGATCTCATTTTTGAGACGTTTGTATTCCTTGTTGCCTGCTTCATTTACTGCATTTTTATATTTTCTCCTTTCATCAATTAAATTCAATATTTCTTCTGTTACCCAAGGATTTCTACTAGCCCTCGTCTTTTTACCTATTTGATCCTCTGTTGCCTTCACTACTTCATCCCTCAGAGCTACCCATTCTTCTTCTACTGTACTTCTTTCCCCCATTACTGTCAATTGTTCCCTTATGCTCTCCCTGAAACTCTGTACAACCGCTGGTTTAGTCAGTTTATCCAGGTCCCATCTCCTTAAATTCCCACCTTTTTGCAGTTTCTTCAGTTTTAATCTACAGCTCATAACCAATAGATTGTGGTCAGAGTCCACATCTGCCCCTGGAAATGTCTTACAATTTAAAACGTGGTTCCTAAATCTCTGTCTTACCATTATATAATCTATCTGATACCTATTAGTATCTCCAGGATTTTTCCATGTATACAACCTTCTTTAATGATTCTTGAACCATTAGCTATGATTAAATTATGCTCTGTGCAAAATTCTACCAGGTGGCTTCCTCTTTCATTTCTTAGCCCCAATCCATATTCACCTACTATGTTTCCTTCTCTCCATTTTTGTACTCTCGAATTCCAGTCACCCATGACTATTAAATTTTCGTCCCCCTTCACTACCTGAATAATTTCTTTTATCTCATCATACATTTCATCAACATCTTCATCATCTGCAGAGCTAGTTGGCATATAAACTTGTACTACTGTAGTAGGTGTGGGCTTTGTGTCTATCTTGGGCACAATAATGGTTTCACTATGCTGTCTGTAGTAGCTTCCTGCACTCCTATTTTTTTATTCATTATTAAACCTACTCCTGCATTACCCCTATTTGATTTTGTATTTATAACCCTGTATTCACGTGACCAAAAGTCTTGTTCCTCTTGCCACCAAACTTCACTAATTTCCACTATATCCAACTTTAAGCTATCCATTTCCCTTTTTAAATTTTCTAACCTACCTGCCCGATTAAGGGATCTGACATTTCACCCTCCGATCCGTAGAACCCCAGTTTTCTTTTTCTCAATAATGACGTCCTCTTGAGCAGTCCCCGCTCGGAGATCTGAATGGGGGACTCTTTTTACCTCCAGAATATTTTACCCAAGAGGACACCATCATCGTCGTACAGTAAAGCTGCATGCCCTCAGGAAAAATTACGGCCGTAGTTTCCCCTTGCTTTCAGCCGTTTGCAATACCAGCACAGCAAGGCCGTTTTGGTTAGTGTTACAAGGCCAGATCAGTCAATCATCCAGACTGTTGCCCCTGCAACTACTGAAAAGGCTGCTGCCCCTCTCCAGGAACCACACGTTTGTCTGGCCTCTCAACAGATACCCCTCCGTTGTGGTTGCACCTACGGTACGGCGATCTGTATCGTTGAGGGACGCAAGCCTCCCCACCAATGGCAAGGTCCATGGTTCATGGTGAAATGAAAGCTGGCAACGAAAAAATATTTTAGACAAAATAGTGTATTGTGAATACGTTTCAGTATACCCCTGTCCGCAAATCAATATAATCAGTTTTTCTCCTTTATTTCCCCCACTCAAACAGAGCAGTTGTCATCAGTTTTCAATCAGGAGTATTTTGAACTGTTGCTTCAACATGGGTAGCATTACTACTCTACTAAAATATTTTCTCGGCAGCAGCTTTCATTTTTTCACTGACCATAACAAATGTTCACCCGACTTAACAACAAGTAAATGCAGTGGAATGCTCACAATAATTTTGTAGGACAGTTTCTTTTCTATATTTAAATAGTAAATTATTGTAGTAAAGAATGTATAATACCAATTAAAAATAACACACAGGTTTGGATTCCGGCTGATCTGACCTGTTCTAAGCTTCACCCTGAAACCCTATCAGATGGCTCTGAAATGAACTGGAATGTCGGTAATGCACACAGTCCAGGCAAATACTGTCTTCTGTGCTTTGGGAAGAATGAAAATGAATTCTTTATCAGTGTACCAGAGCTCTGTAAAAAGCCTTTGCTCCTAAAAGTAAACGTGTAATAGAAGTAAAAATCTGCAGAACAGACAGCAATGCATGTCAAAATACTTAGAATGCGCTATGTACGATGTACTTTTTTGCATGGCCTAAATTATGTAGCAGCTAAGATTTCAGGATTACAGTGTGATATATGCATGGAGATAAGTCAAGCGTGTTCTGAAACTTATTTAAGCAGGCCTTTGCAATACCAAGATTGCTTTTGTGTTCGGATGATTACAAACACTTTTAAGTCTGCTCTTATGCAATGTCTTTTTACAAACTAAACATCTCTTTTGTGTTCTCTCTCAAAATTTTATCTGGTTTGTTTCTTCTGGGCCTGTACTCTTTGAAATTAAAAGAAAAAGTTGAACCTCTCATGTGTCTGTGTCTTTGTAGCAGGCTATTTTTGTGTGTGTGTGTGTGTGTGTGTGTGTGTGTGTGTGTGTGTGTGTGTGTAGGGGGGTGGGAGGGGGGGGGGGTTACATGCTGCATGCAAGTCATCAGTCACTTGTAACTTCTGCTTTGTGTCACTGTCCCCCACCCACGTCCCTCTGTCCCCCACCCACGTCCCTCTGTCCCCCACCCACGTCCCTCTGTCCCCCACCCACGTCCCTCTGTCCCCCACCCACGTCCCTCTCTCCCCCACCCCCACCTCCATCTGCCCCCTCCCTCTCTCCACCCCACCTCTCTGCCCCCTCCCTCTCTCCCCCGTACCTCTCTGCCCCCTCCCTCACTCCCACACCTCCCTCCCCTGCACCTCTCTGCCCCCTCCCTCACTCCCACACCTCCCTCCCTCGCACCTCTCTGCCCCCTCCCTCACTCCCACACCTCCCTCCCTCGCACCTCTCTGCCCCCTCCCTCACTCCCACACCTCCCTCCCTCTCTCTCTCCCCCGCACCTCTCTGCCCACTCCCTCACTCCCACACATCCCTCCCTCTCTCCCCAGCCCTTCACCCTCCACTGCACCCATCTCCAATCACAACCTTCCACTACTCCCCAACCCCTGCCTCTCCATCCCTCACACACCTCTCAATCCCCCTCACACACCTCTCAATCCCCCTCACACCTATCAATCCCACCCCCACACCTCCCACACCTCTGTACCCCCCCCCCCCACCAGCACCTCTGTACCCACCAGCACCTCTGTACCCACCAGCACCTCTGTACCCACCCACACACCTCTGTACCCACCCACACACCTCTGTACCCACCCACACACCTCTGTACCCACCCACACACCTCTGTACCCACCCACACACCTCTGTACCCACCCACACACCTCTGTACCCACCCACACACCTCTGTACCCACCCACACACCTCTGTACCCACCCACACACCTCTGTACCCACCCACACACCTCTGTACCCACCCACACACCTCTGTACCCACCCACACACCTCTGTACCCACCCACACACCTCTGTACCCACCCACACACCTCTGTACCCACCCACACACCTCTGTACCCACCCACACACCTCTGTACCCACCCACACACCTCTGTACCCACCCACACACCTCTGTACCCACCCACACACCTCTGTACCCACCCACACACCTCTGTACCCACCCACACACCTCTGTACCCACCCACACACCTCTGTACCCACCCACACACCTCTGTACCCACCCACACACCTCTGTACCCACCCACACACCTCTGTACCCACCCACACACCTCTGTACCCACCCACACACGTCTGTACCCACCCACACATACGTCTGTACCCACCCACACATACGTCTGTACCCACCCACACATACGTCTGTACCCACCCACACATGCCTCTGTACCCACCCACACATGCCTCTGTACCCACCCACACATACCTCTGTACCCACACACACATGCCTCTGTACCCACACATACCTCTGTACTGCCCGCACCTCTGTACCCCCCCCCCACCTCTGTACCCCCCTCCACACCTCTGTACCCCCCTCCACACCTCTGTACCCCCTCCACACCTCTGTACCCCCCTCCACACCTCTGTACCCCCCTCCACACCTCTGTACCCCCCTCCACACCTCTGTACCCCCCCCCCACACCTCTGTACCCCCCCCACACCTCTGTACCCCCCCCCCCCCCACACCTCTGTACCCCCCCCCAACCCTCTGTACCCCCCCCAACCCTCTGTACCCCCCCAACCCTCTGTACCCCCCCCAACCCTCTGTACCCCCCTAACCCTCTGTACCCCCCCCTAACCCTCTGTACCCCCCCCCCAACACTCTGTACCGCCCCCCCAACCGTCTGTACCCCCCCATCACTCTGTACCCCCCCCCAACACTCTGTACCCCCCCAACACTCTGTACCCCCCCAACACTCTGTACCCCCCCCCCAACCCTCTGTACCCCCCCAAACCTGTGTACCGCCCCCCAACCCTCTGAACCCCCCCCAACCCTCTGGACGCCCCCCAACCCTCTGGACGCCCCCCAACCCTCTGGACGCCCCCCAACCCTCTGGACGCCCCCCACACCTCTGGACCATCCCACACTTCTCCATCCCCCCACACTTCTCCTACCGCCCACCTCCCCTCCCCTTCCCCCCACATCTCTCCATCCCTCACCTCTTCCTCCCCAAACCCCCCTCTTCCTCCCCGAAACCACCTCCTCCCTCCCTTTCCTCCACCCCCACTTGCCTGTTAATTACACTCTCGCCCTACTTGCCCCCCCTTTCCCCCCTACTTGCCCCCCCTTTCCCCCCTACTTGCCCCCCCTTTCCCCCCTACTTGCCCCCCCTTTCCCCCCTACTTGCCCCCCCTTTCCCCCCTACTTGCCCCCCCTTTCCCCCCTACTTGCCCCCCCCTTTCCCCCCTACTTGCCCCCATTCCCCCCCTTGGCCCCCCTGTCCCACCCTCCACTTGCACATCCCCGCTTCGCCCATTTCTCCTCCCCTATGCCCCCTCCTCCCTTCCTTATGGCCTCCTGTCCTCTTCCTGGTTTTGTCGCTGCTGTGTAATGGTGGTTCCATGTCTTTATCTGCAATTGTTTGATGACACTGGATTGTCTGCCAACATTTCAAACATATTTCTGAAATGTTCTTCCTCAGTCACTTCTTCTCTGTTGCCAATCGGTATTGCATCTGTCACGCCATCAGTTTCTTCTATTAAACTTCATGCACATTATACTTGTAATCTCAAGTGTGATAATCTTGGTGGATATTATGTTGAGGATTTTTTTTTATTTTCAAGGAAAAGAAAAATTTCATGTTTAACTGAAGCAATTTCCATACTAAAACTTTTACAAAACTTCTAGACATGCTAAATGTGTGTGCAGGCCCAAAATCAAACCCAGGAATCTGATTTAAAACTCCAGCCTTCAAGTGCCTGCCTTGTGCATTTCCAGACTCCTCCTTAGATGCTCATGTTCATCAGGAATGAGGTGCGGTACTTCCAGGTGTAGGTTTTGTTTAGCTTGCTTAAGCTAAATAACATGATAGCTAAGCTCATAGTTGGGTCTCCTTGTAACCAGAACAAGTAATCAGTATTCAGTAGCCTTGCTGTTTTTCTCTCGCCTTCCTTGCTTCCTTGAAGACACTATAGCAGCTTTTGGGACAAAGTTTGACTCGTTGTGTGGGGTTTTGATGGTAGAGAATTGCTGCTGGAAAGTTCACACTGTAATGGTACAGCAAAGAAGATGCCAATGTGTCTCGTTTCTCAACTTCTGAGGAGCTTTTGGCACTCTATGCTAAAATATGTATTGTAAGTTCCAATGCATGGTATTTGCTCTGTATGCACTTACCTTGAATACTTCCCGAAAGTTGGAAGTGAAATGTTGCTTAGGGCTGAGCCTTCTGCAGAAATATACACAATGTACAGCAGTTTGCCAGTAGGAAGAAGCAGCAGAAGAAGTGAAAAGAAACTGCAGTCCAACCAATAAAAACAGATATGGGATGTGTCAGTTATGCAAAGAATGGAAAAGTGTTACCAGAATGAATTTTTCACTCTGTAGCTGTGTGTGCCCTATTTTAAGATTCCTTAAAGAGGGGGATGACCAATTTAATACAACAATATAGTTCCTTGCATACTATCTCCCCAGTCTTCCACCTGCAAATTATTTTCTGGCATAGTGCTCCTGACTCCCTTCAACCAAGTTATTTGTTTGTCAGTGGCATATATGCCCATATCATCTGTCATTTTGCTTCATTAAAGTGGTCCTGAGGTACATTCTCTTATGAGTATCTTCATTTTTAATTTTGTCCCGTAGTGTTAACCTGCAACAGCACCTCCAAAATCCCAGCTCCATTGGCAATAAGTTCCTCTTAATTCATTCAGTTATTTACATACGTGGCTACACTTTTTACAATAGTTTTAAATATCCTAATCTTGGCTTCGGAACGAATCTGTGTGCTCGAGGAAATCCCATTTACATGTTTGGTTGCTTGTCTGTCTTGGCCAGTGCTGTTCTGTATATGATCCATCTTGGTGAACAACACTCTAATGTTTGAGAGACCTCGGAGACCGTAGTACCTCAAAACCTAACGTGGGTCTTGATCCGTTTGTCTAATAACCAAATACCTCATCATCTCCATCATAATCACTTGGTCTTCAGCAAAATGGAAAGTAAGTAGCTTATCATTATTCACACTACTACTACTACTACTACTACTACTACTACTACTACTACTACTTTAATTCTACAAGGTGTGCCATTATATAAAACTCTAACAGATTGAAAGTACTAACAGCTCACTTTATACTCTAACACTGCAGTCTGCAATTTACTGAGGGAAATTCTGCCACAGGTTTTCTTAAGATCAGTGAAAACCATACAGATCTCTAAATTCCTGTTTAGTCTTTTTTCCATTCATTGAGCTGTTTTAGGCAAAGCATATTGTCCGTGCATGATTTTCTGTCATGGAACCCATTCTGTTACTCTTCACCCACAATCTGCTGTTCAAATCTTGCCTTTATAATTTTTCGATGTAATCTGGATACAGAATTTGTTACGCTTTCTCAGTTGTAGTTCGCACATTTTTTTCCTGTCACCCTTTGTATGTGTTGGATATGTATAAAGATGTTTTCCATTTCTGTTGTAATTGTTTCCATCTTAGGAAGCAATTGAAAACATAGGCTCCAATCTATGAGTTTACTTGGTTCAGTTTTGAACAATTTAATAGGCAATCCAATTTAGAACTGAAGTTCATTCATTGAAACTTGCTAATAAATTGAAACTATGTGCTGCACTGGGAGCTGAGTCCAGACCTTTTCTTTTTGAGGCAATTTTCTTAGCAACAGAGTATCCATGTATGACTCTCAACCTGTCCTCACATCTTACCTTCTTTCAGTGTCCTCCAGACAGAGTAAAACTATGTGTAGGACCAGGATTCAAACTCGAAACCCCGCCTTTTGCAGGCAGTTCTCTTGCCATTCCTGGGTAGCTTAGTCAGTAAGAGCATTGCCATGAAAGGCGAGGTTCTGTGTTCGAATCCCGGTCCCACGTGCAGTATTAATTAGCAATGAGTTTAAAGTGGTTATATGGTGAGAGATTCATTCTGGGAACAACTCCGTAGGCTGTGGCTAAGCCATTTCACAATAATATCCTTTCCTTTATAGTATTTTGCTGTGAAGTTCGGAAAGTAGAAGATATGCTGGTGGAAGTAAAGCTGTGTGGGAGGGCTGTTGAGTCTTCCCCAGATAGCTCACTCAGTAAGTGTGTTGCCTGTGAAAAGTGAGGTTTCAGGCTGTTCCAGCACATAGTGTAAAACATTCACTATGGCTGACACAGAAAAGAGTCGACACGAGCCACAAGCCACGCGCTGCTAATTCTTATAAGCATTTCCCCGTCTGATGAGCCAGTACTACAGACACTTATAAGCATGCACATCCACAGGTATATTATTCAACCTAGCTGTGAACACGTGTTTGTGTGAGCAATGGAGTCTCAGTGGACAGATTTTTATGCCTACAATATTGTCAAATATGATGCTAATATGTCTGGAACTGATATACAGCACCAGACGTTGTCACATTATTTATATGAATGGAAGACCATCTGGTAGCATCTGGGGGGGGGGGGGGGGGGTGTTAAATGAGGATGTACAGTTAGAGAATAAAAATAATAAAGGGACTGCTTCCTCCAGTCGAAATTCTACCAGAAATGAGAACACGCATTGTGCCAAAACAGTAACCAGTTAAAGGAATGGAGCAGTATTTCTTGAACCTATCTTTTTTCCTTGAATATGTCAGTTTTTTCTTTCTTTTTTTCCAAAGATGCACATATGCTCATTATTTGAATTTCAGTTTCTTTGCATTGACAATAAATTTGAGATGCTTTTGAGATTGTTCGAAAGAGTTCTTTTGGTGCTTACAAGCTTCTCTCTCTGTCAGTGTGTGCTTATGTGTGTTAAATTAGCTGTCAGTATTGCGTAAGTACAGAACACAAACTTCAAGCTTTTGAAATTTGCAGCACTTAAACAGAAATTTCCATTTAATAGGTTTATCGCTCTTTCCTAAGCCATTAGCAAATGTGTTAATCTGCTGCTAGCAAATTTTGACAAAAATATTACCTTGCTACCATTGTGAAACAATACCATTGGACACAGTGGCAGTAAATTCATAATCATGAGAAAAATTGCATGATATGAAGTGAAGTGTGAGAAATATGCCCTCTCTTTTAATTTCAGAGAACGTTCACACCGAGTGTCCTTGCTTAGTTGCATTTATTCCAGTAGCTGTTTTTCCCTACAATTTGCTCTCTGTGGGTGTCTCTAGTTGTACCATCCACATTATTCCTCAATGTCTTAATAAATATTCCATCATCTGGTACCTTCTTCTTGTCATTGTTTTTCATACATTGTTTCCTTCATCTATTCTGTGCAGAACCACCTTATTTCTTATCAGTTCAATTGTTCTATAGCAGGAAATCTTCTTTTTCGGTTTTTGCACAGGAGTGAAAAAGGAGAGAAATAGGAAAGGGGAAAGAAGGTTGGGTGCACTAGCAGAGGGCAGCACACAAAGAGGGTCGCAGGAGAGAATAGGGTGGAGGTGACAGGACAGAGGGGGTGGCAACTGTTGGGTGAAGGGTGTGGGGACAGTATGTTACCATAGGTGGTGCCTGCGATAATTTTTAGAGTGGGGAATGTGTTTCAAGGGTAACTTCCTTCTGCGCAGTTCAGAAAAACTGTTGTTGGAGCAGCCATTGAAATCGAGCATTTTATGTTGTGCTACAGGGTGGTCTGCTTTCGTCTTGGCCGCAGTTTGGCATTGGCCGATCGTGTTGGTGGACAGCTGGTTGGTAGTCATACCAATATAAATAGGTGTGCAATGATTGCAGCAGAACTGGTATATGGTATGGCGTCTTTCACATGTGCCCATGGCAAGAGTAGAGTACAAAGAGCTAGGTGGATGGATTGGGCAGGTCTTGTACGTGTGTCTTCCATAGGGATAGTATCCCTGTGGTGTAGAGATGGACTAGGATGTTATGGAGGTTTAGTGGGCAACAGAATACCACTTCAGGATGGGTGGAAAAGATCTTAAGTATTAGTAACCATTTGCACTCTGTTAAAATTACTCGTGACAACTTTGCTGCATAAAGTAAATTTGTGATACAAAATGCCTAAATGTGGATGTGATGTCCTTTCTATGAGATGTAAATATGAGATTAATGGAAGGTTAGAGGAAGAGGAATCTGAAACCAAGTTATCTAGTGGATACAAGGTTGATAAGCCAGTAACTGGAAATATAAAAACAAAAGATAAGCCTCACTAGTTTTACATCTAAGATTGATCCTATCAATGGAATCACAAAAACTATGAAACTTGTCATGAACACAGATCATGAAGATGCTCTTTATAAGTGGTTTGCACAAAAAAATCACAAGGAGAACCTACATCTGTTCCCATTCTGTTTGGAAAGGCGTTTCACTTTAATGAAAATCTTGAGCACCATCGAATTTTAAAGTTAGTTTAGGCTGGTTAAAATGCTTTGTCATGAAATGTCATTAACGGATTTAAGATACGAGGATAAAAACTGTCTGCTGATTCTTCTTCACCAGCTGGTTCTTTCAAAATCAAACTAAGGGATTCATTGAAGGAAAAAGACAATGTTCCTGAAAATGTTTACAATACTGACAAAACTGGGCTCGATTGAGAATCTTTGTCAAGAAAAAATCTTGCTTCACATTGTGAATTAGCAGTACCATGTCCTAAAATAAGGGAAGATCTTATTTCTGCTAATGCTTCTGGTAGCCACCGATTGCCTATGCTCATCTTTGGTATAAGTAAGAAACTGCATAGTTTGAATATAATAAAGGGAAACATTCCACGTGGGAAAATATATATTAAAAACAAAGATGCTGTTAACTTACTAAACGAGAAATCGATGGTATGTTGATAGACACAGTCAAAAACACACAAACACACACACAAATTTCAAGCTTGTGCAACCCAAGGTTGCTTCATCAGGAAAGAGGCAAGGAGAGGGAAAGACGTTTTTCCCTCTCCTTGCCTCTTTCCTGATGAAGCAACCTTGGGTTGCAAAAGCTTGAAATTTGTGTGTGTGTTTGTGTGTTTTTCATTGTTTCTATCAACATACCATCGCTTTTTCATTTGGGAAGTTAACAGCATCTTTGGCTTTCTTTTTTATATAAACTGCATAGTTTGAAACACATAAATATGTCTGTGATCGTCTTATTGCTTACACCTCACAAAAAAGTGCCTAGATGGATAGTAGGATTTGACAGAATGATTTCTCCCAATTACATTGGATAATCGACACACTACTGTATGTGCAAAGTTTGGTGGAAGTAGTTAAGTGCTCTCATTTTCAAATACTGGATGAATGCGGTCTGGGTAATATGTTTGCCATGGGTAACATTGCCTCAAGAGGTATGCACAGTTCCTAACTGTAATACTTGATTTATTCTATTAGTTCTTTAACATAAGACAATAGCTGTTATTGAGTAGATGGTGACAGCATTTCAATTTATTTTATTTAATTTATTTATTTATTATTTTTTTTTTCAATTTTGTCAGTAACTGTATAAATCACTGAAAATCAAATTCTTGTCGCCCGTGGAAGCTGTCAGATAAACATTCTACAATGGGATAGTGCCACTGGTTACCAATTTAGTAATATAGATGCTCTCTTTACCTGTGAGGCAATCTGCTGCTTTTACTCACCTCATTGAGTTTGTCATGTGTTTTTTACTTCTGAGGTCGTAGAATGCTTTCACTTTGTTTACTACATATTACGTGAGGTGGCTATGTACGTGTATTTACCAGGAAAATACTCGAAATCGTAGTTCGTATAACTTGACTTACGCAGCTACAGCTGTTTGCATGACATCTGTGCCTCCGTGTGAGAACAGGTATTTTTGTGCACACTTCGCTTCACCTCAGCATCCTTGCAATAGCAGAGCTGTAGCACAGAGCAACTGTGTACAGGGCTGTTGGCTAGTAACTCGTACTAAATCCAAAGCATTGTGATGCAGATCCACCTGTTCGACAGGTTGTTGTTGTTGTTGTTGTTGTTGTTGTTGTTGTTGTTGTTGACGACGACGTTGTTGATATTTTTACTGTGGTCTTCATTCCAAAGAGTAGTTCATCCTGTACAAGCTCTTTCATTTCTGCATAACTGTTGCAAATTACATCCACTTGATCCTGTCTCCTGTATTAAAGCCACTGAACGAGGTGGACCAGTGGTTTAAGGCACGCAAATGATGTTCAGGAGATTGGCAGTTCATTTTCCCATCTGGCCATCCAGATTATGTTTACCACGACTTCCCTAAATCGCTTAAGGCAAATACTGTGAATGTTTGTTTGAGAGGGCATGGCCCATTTCCTTCCCCATTGCTGTCTCTAATGACCTCATTGTTGATGGTGTGTTAAAATGTGATGTAACTTGCTTGCTATTGTATTCAAGCCTTTAAACCCTTCACAATCTTTACCCCCACACTTCCCTCCATCACCAAATTGACAATTGCTTGATGTCTCAGTCTGTGTCTTATCAGTTGATCCCTCCATTAAGTCAAGTTGTTCATAGATTTCCTTTTCTTTAATTTGATTCAGTACCTTCTCATCAGTTGCTCGATCTACCCATCTAATTTTCAGCATTCTTCGCTGCCACCACATTTCAGACTGCTATCTTATCTTCTTGTCTGTTATTATTGAAGTTTCACTTCCATGCAGGGATGCACTCCAGATGAATACCTTCAAGAACATGTGCTAAGAGCTAAATTTATATTGTATCTTAAAGTATTTCTCTTTTTCAGAACAGCTTTTTTTGCTTTGTCAGTCAGCATTCTATATCATCTCTGTTTCAGCCATCGATAGTTATTTTGTAGCCCAAACCTTGTAAGATTGTGTCAGCATCGCCTGATTTAGTTTGAGGATGGTTCATTACCTTAGTTTTACTTTTGTTGATATTCGGCTTACAACCGCTTGCTAAGACACTCCATTCTGTTCAACTGATATTCCAACTCCTTTGTTCTGTCTGACCAAATTAATACCTTAATGTTTGTCGATGACATTTTGGTTCTGTCTCCCTGAATTTTAATTCCCTTTCCAAATTTCTCTTAATTTCTTTTACTGTTTGCCCATTGTACAGATTGATTAGCAAAACAGAGGGGCTGTGAATCCTCCTCAGTCCATTTCCAATCAGTGCCTCACTCTCAAGTTCTTTCACTGTCACAAGGACACTACACAGAATTTGTGCTTTTGTAATTTTTTTATATTTATGGTACATGAAGTTCAGAACTTAAATATCAGTCCTTCACAGCAGATTTATGTGACACTCAAAAAATTCCACAGCAGTCGTCTTTGAACTTTCCTGAGTGACTCTAATAACTTAAAGTGTAGTCTGTTTTCTGACAGTGAGTGTTGTGACTCACCTACCATGTAGGGGGTCTGGGTTCGATTCCCAGCCAAGGTAAGTTTTTAAAGAAGGGTGCATGTTCTAGGAGCATTTCTGTGAATTGGAAATTACATAAATATTTTTAAAAAATCAGTAGTGCTCGAGACTGGTAATTGCTGAATCGATAGTTCGAGTCATGTTTGTCATTATTTTTTTCATATTTTTCTTTGTAGTTCAAATACCTTCATCATTTAAATAGATAATTCATCAAATAAATAGTAATTAAACACGTATATAATTGTAATATTTATGAAACACACACATCTTCTTATCCCTAATACTGTATGCACACAAGAACCCTGTTTTCTTTACAGATATGAATCTTTTATAAGATTGTTTAAATAAAAAATATTGTGAATTAAAATTTTTTCGTCTTCTATCTAGTTTACTTCTTATGCAACATTCACTGTTGTTTAAAAATTTACCATGCCTGGGAAATAGTGCTGTGCCACCCCCATGACAGGCAAGCATTCTACTGGAGAGCCATGCGGTCCACTGAAGGAATGGCAGTGCTTTAGAGTGCTAAAGATACACAGAAACCTTCAAAGTCAATTTTCTTGAGATTTGAGTTCCATGAAACTGCTCTGAGAGAGTGCGATTTGAGTTCTGAACTCCTTCACATATCATAAATATTAAAAAAAAAAAAAAAAATCTGATTGCCCCGTGGTCTTCTTGTTAGAACCGCAGTCTGGTTTCTGTGCAAGTTGTGGATAACCTTTTGTTTCTATTTTGTACTAATCCATACAAATATGAGGGAATCACTGCATGGCACAAGCACACAGCAAAGTCGTCCACAGAGCTAGTGTCAACTGCGTGTCGGATACGAGCAGTGGCTCAGTGCCTCACTTTGTGTCTAAACTCGGTACCTGAGTACAGAGCTCCTCTAGAAGTCAGATGTAGCACGCTATTCCCTGGACACCTTTATACGTGCTTTGCCTGTGATTGGTTTGCTTTCATTTCCTTTGCAGGACCCACTGCTGCTGTACGCAGAGCTGCACCACGCACGCTCCATCATGGCCCTGTGTCGGCTGAAGCTGGAGCAGTACCACTCCGACATCAAGAAGGCGATCCTACCCACCGAGCACCCGGATGTCGCCGAAGCACTCAACGGCATACTCGAGGTGAGTCTTCTACACACCTGCAGTATGTGACATCTATTGTTATAGCAGGTAATGGAGCAAGTTTTCCGACGTACTTTGTAGGTGTTTAATGGTTATAGTTGCTTCATTACACCTCTCTTTAAAGAAGTGAAATAAAATAAAACATTTATACACACACCAACAAAAGTTTTGCGTCATCCCTATATTTTGAATACATTCGTGTACAATACCAGGTGTACCGGTATGAAATGAGCATTAAGATACAAATGTGTCGATAGGGAACATTTGTTGTGAACGAGCTTTAATTTCTTTTTGTTTGGTTGGTATGACATCAGTCAAAGACATTTAGTATACATCAAGTCATGGAACAAACATCATCATATGTTTTCATCGCGTTAACAATGTCGAATTTTGTACCAGAAAGTGATGATTTGCGGAAAGCATTAATTTTTTGTTTTCATTTGAAAAAAAGTGCTGCAGAGTCGCATCGAACGCTTGTCGAGGCATACGGTGACCATGCTCTATCAGAAGGAACGTGCAAAAGATGGTTTCGACAGTTAAGAAATAATGATTTTGATGGGAGAAATGAAGAATATGGAAGACCACCAAAAATGTTCGAAGATGCCGAATTGCAAGCAATATTGCATGAAGATGATACTTCGAGATTAGAGATTAGATTAGATTAGATTAATACTTGTTCCATAGATCATGAATACGACACTTCGTAATGATGTGGAATGTGTCAGGTTAATAAAAGATGTCTGTACAAGATATTACATTACACAAAATATTGCATGACACTAATGTTTAAGTTGTTTTTTCCCCTTAATTTATATCTAAAAATTCAGCCAATGAGTAGAAGGAGTTGTCATATAGAAATTCTTTTAATTTATTTTTAAATGTTGGTTGGCTACCTGTCAGGCTTTTGATGCTGTTTGGTAGGTGAACCAAAGACCTTTGTGGCAGCATAATTTACCCCTTTCTTTGCCAAAGTCAGATTTAACCCTGCATAGTGAAGATCATCCTTTCTCCTGGTGTTATAGCTATTCACACTGCTATTACTTTTGAACTGGGTTGGATTATTAACAACAAATTTCATAAGTGAATATATATACTGTGAGGTTACTGTGAGGATCCCTAGATCCTTAAATAGATGTCTGCAGGATGGCCGTGGGTGGGCTCCAGCAATTATTCTGATTACACGTTTTTGAGCAATGAATACTTTTCTACTCAACGATGAATTACCCCAGAATATGATGCCATACGAAAGCAGTGAATGAAAGTAGGCATAGTAGACTAATTTACTGAGATTCTTATCACAAAAATTTGCAATAACCCTAATAGCGTACATAGCTGAACTCAGACGTTTCAGCAGACCATCAATGTGTTGCTTCCAGTTTAACCTCTCATCAATGGACACACCTAAAATTTTTGAAAATTCTACCTTAGCTACAGACTTCTGTTCAAAGTCTATATTTATTATTGGAGTTGTGCCATTTACTGTACGGAACTGTATATACTGTGTTTTATCAAAATTTAAAGAGAGTCCATTTGCTGAGAACCACTTAATAATTTTGTGAAAAACATCATTTACAATTACATCACTTAGTTCATGGTTTTTGGATGTTATTACTATACTTGTATCATCAGCAAAAAGAACTAACTTTGCATCTTCATCAATGTGGAATGGTAAGTCATTAATGTATATCAAGAACGGTAAAGGACTTAAGACCGAACCCTGTGGGACCCCGTACTTGATAGCCCCCCAGTTTGAAGAATCAGCTGTTGTTTTAACATTACATGAACCACTTATTTCAACTTTCTGCATTCTTCCAGTTAAGTATGAATTAAACCATTTGTGCACTGCCCCCCTCAAACCATAATGTTGTAGCTTATCTAAAAGAATTCCATGATTTACACAATCAAAGGCCTTTGAGAGATCACAAAAAATACCAATGGGTGATGTCCGGTTATTCAGAGCATTTAATATTTGATCAATGAAAGCGTATATAGCATTTTCTGTTGAAAAGCCTTTCTGAAAACCAAACTGACATTTTGTTAGTACTTTATTTTTACAAATATGGGAGGCTACTCTTGAATACATTACTTTCACAAAAATTTTTGATAGAGCTGTCAGAAGAGAGATTGGGCGGTAGTTGTTGACATCCGACGTATCCCCCTTTTTATGCAATGGTTTTACAATGGCATATTTCAGTCTATCAGGGAAAACACCCTGCTCCAAAGAGCTATTACATACGTGGCTGAGAATCCTACTTATCTGTGGGGAACAAGCTTTAAGTACCTTGCTGGAAATGCCATCAATTCGGTAAGAGCTTTTACTTTCCAGTGAGTTTATTATTTTACTGATTTCAGAGGGAGAGGTTGGTGGAATTACAATTGTTTCAAACTGCACAGGTATGGCCTCTTCTATTAGTAGCCTTGCCTCTTCTAGTGAAGATCTAGATCCTATTTTCTCCATAACATTTAAAAAATGATTATTGAAAATATTTTCAATTTCTGATTGTTTGTTAGTACACTTGTCATTCAGTTTTATGGCACTAAAGTCTTCCTGTGCTCTTCGTTGCCTTGTTTCCCTTTCAGTAATATTCCAAATTGCTTTAATTTTATTATCAGAGTTACTGATCTCAGACGTGATACACATGCTTCTGGACTTTTTAATAAATTTTCTTAGTACCACACAATAGTTTTTATAATATTGAACAATTTCGGGGTCGGTACTTCCTCTTGCTGTTAGATACAGTTCTCTTATACGGTTGCAAGATATTCTTATTCCTTTTGTTAGCCAAGGTTTTTTATATGTTTTCTTGGAATTATGTTTAACTATTTTCTTGAGAAGACAATTTTCAAATACCCTTAAAAAATGTATCGTGAAATAAGTTATATTTCAAGTTTGCATCGGGTTCCTTATACACTTCATCCCAGTCTAGCTGCTGTAGGCTTTCCCTAAAGTTTGCAATATTTATATTGTTAATTGAATGCACTGCTTTGAAATTCTGATTTGATATACTGCACGGAGCTATGTCATGAACTGTAACTAGCTGTGCACCATGATCTGAAAGACCATTCTCAACAGGATAAGCATTTATGTCCTTAAACTTATCTTGGTCTATAAAAAAGTTATCTATCAATGTCCTGCTGTTCTTTGTTATCCGAGTAGGAAAATCAATGACGGAGCTCAAATTGAAAGAACTGAGTAATACTACAAGGTCATTCTTCCTATTACACTCTTTCAGGGAATCAACATTGAAATCCCCACAAATGATAATTTGCTTCCCCCTGTCTGACAGATAGCACAACAAAGCATCCAAATTTTCTAGAAATAGCTGGAAATTCCCTGAGGGGGACCTATACACTGTTACAATTATGAAAGTGCCATCATTTAGCTTTAGTTCCGTGCCACATGCTTCCATATGTTGCTCTACACAAAATTTTTTTGTTTCTAAATTTTTTACGCTGTGGAAGCTTTTGACTCCTCCTCTCATCATATTATCTCTACTTACATGTGCAGCTAATTTGTACCCATTGATGCTAACCTTTCGCATATCAGTGACAATGTGATGCTCAGACAGGCATAGTACATCTATTACATTCTCAGTTTCTATATCTTCTAAACAAAGCAGAAGCTCATCAGTTTTATTCTTCAATCCCCCAATATTTTAATGAAATATACTAACATTATTTTTCACTTTACTTTTGTGAGTATCGTGAACTTTCTTAACATCTTTAGTACTTGCCTGGCTGAGTTTCCCACTGGACACTGATGTTACACTAAAAAAGAGTCTCCACCATGAGATGTAGTTCCTCCCCCCCCTTTAAATTTCCTGCTATCAGCCCAGCCAGTTTACCCTTCCTTTTCTTGTTGAGGTGTAGGCCATGTCTAGTATAGTCCCACCTGCAGAGTGAATCAACAGGAACCACACCAATGTGTGACCCTGCACCAGATCCAAGTAGCCGTTCCAACTCCAGATTAACTCTCCTGACAGAAGAGCTCAAATGAGGTCGGTCTTGGTGCTCCAGAACCGACACAAACCCAACACTGGTATGACTTGATGTTGATGCCGGGTCACACTCTATGCTGTACCCCGGATCTCTGTCAATACTGTTACCCGGCCCTCCTACAATAACCACAGTATCTTCCTTAGTAAAGCCTCTACATAGTGTACCTAAATCCTCTGTAACCTGCCCCAGTCCAGCACTAGGTTTGAAAAAACTTGTGACCTGGTATTCTGACCCTAATTCATCCTGCAGAAGTTGGCCCACACCCCTAGCATGCGAACTGCCTAGCAACAAGACTTTCTTTCTCTTTGCAGACTTCCCTACATTTTATTCAATTTGCTGCTGAAAGCTTGTTGAGCCCTGTCTACATCTACTTCTGTGAGAGGCTCATCAGTTTCATACTGAGGCAACAGGTCAAAACTATTTTTTACATTAATAACAAAGCTGTCAGAAGAATTTCTTGGCCAGTTCCTTATGCCTGTTGCCACTTCCCACCCCTGTTTACCCTTCTCCCCCCTAAACCTGCCCAGTTCTCGCCTAGCCTCATCTAACTCAGCCTGAAGGGCAGCAATTTTCCCCTCCTGTTCCACAATCTTTCTATCTCTACTGCATAGCCTACAGAACCACTGATGAGTCTCGCTCATTTTCCCAATTCCCACACCACTACAGTCGCCCCAATGAAAAAAGTTACTACATCCATCACACCAGACCCCGGAGCTAACGATTCTACGGCACGTCAGGCACTTTACACTCATGGTACAAATAGATTTTAGTGACAGAAAGACAATAAAGTTACCGGAAAACAATGAAAATACGTGTACGAAAAATTAGGCCTACTCGCGACAATGTAAACAGTGGTTCAGAAGTTTATTACTGGAAATTACTTAAGAGATGACGATACTCTACAGATATAAAGGGGCAGCAAACGTATTTAGTACACTAAACTATCAGTAAATGCACTTAAAATTGCGGTATGAAGTTTAATCTGAAAGCTCAAAAGTTCGGCCTGGCCGCGATATGTAAACAAAACAAACTTTACGTGATTACTGTGAAAATACGCGAGTAAGACAAAAACCTTTAATGGTACGCTTGAAGATCACTATTATTAACGTAATAACTTAGTTTAAAGTGTTAAAAACAGTTTATTACTACTTAAATTACTTATCTTGTACGAGAGCTGTGACTCAGACGTCCGTATAGCAGGCGCAGGGCTAAGTCAGAAGCAAATGGCAGCAATGCTAGATGTTGCACAACAAACAATTTCTGACTGTTTGAAAGCTATGGGAAAGATCCAAAAGTGTGGAAAATGGGTGCCACATGAAGTGAATGAAAGACAGATGGAAAACCGAAAAACCATTTGTCAAATTTTGCTTGAAAGACATGAAAGAAAATCAATTTTGCATCGAATTGTTACTGGCGATGAAAAATGGATTTATTTTATGAATCCTAAATGGAAAAAGTCATTGGTTAATCCGGGACAACCATCAACATCGACTGCAAAACCAGATCGATTCAACAAAAAGACAATGCTCTGTGTTTGGTGGGATCAGAAAGGTGTGGTGTATCATGAGCTTCTAAAACCCAGTGAAACTGTGAATACTAATTGCTACAGGCAGCAGATGATCAATTTGAACTATGCATTGATCGAAAAAAGACCCGAATGGGCCAGAAGACATGGCAAAGTAATTTTTTTACACGGCAACGCACCTGCACACAAAGCAAAACTGGTTCAGGATACAGTCAAAACACTTGGCTGGGAGCTGCTACCCCATCCGCCATATTCAACAGACTTGGCCCCTTCCGACTACCATTTGTTTTCATCAATGGGACACGCGTTGGCTGAGGAACTACTACTAAGAACTACTACTAAGAAGTTGAAAATTGGGTGTCTGATTGGTTTGCTTCAAAAGATGAACACTTCTATTGGCGTGGTGTCCACAAATTGCCAGAAAGATGGTCAAAATGTATAGTAAGCAATGGTCAGTACTTTCAATAAAATGTTTTTACTTTTCAATTCAAAATTAGTGTTTCATTTTCACACAAAAAAAAAAAAAAAGAACCCACGCTCATTTCATGCCGGTACACCTGGTATAAAATATTTGTGTATCAACAAAATTGTCTGTTTCCCATTGAGGGGAGGGTGGAAGAGGTGGGGCAATTCACAGCACTTATGAGCAATTTCGGAACATGGCGGAATATCTCCCGGCTCAGACGAAGGCTTGAATCTGAATTGGCACACCATCGATGAGCAAGCTAACCACAGTCCAAATGTTCTGCTCTTCAATGGCGATTCTGCATAAGGTGTGGGTATGTGGTCGATGGCAATGACCGAAAGCAGCTTGTTTGAATCAGCTTCACACATTCTTTTTGTTTTGAGTCTGGCGAACAGGCAGGCCACTCCGTTTTGATGGTCCTAGCATGCTTAAGGAATGTGTTCACAAGAAAAGCAAGATGAGCAAGCAAGTTACCATCAATTAAGATAAAATTGTCACCAAAATGTTGGTGAGACGGTCCAACTATTGATTGCAGAATCTCTTCCCTCTACTGTACAACAATGAGATTGCCCTTAATGACCGTGTGAGGTTTATGGTGTCCTCAAGTTATGCCACCCCATAATTTCATTCCACCACCACCACCATTCTTGTTGCCTAGTCTACTTGTTGCATCTTGCTTGAGGCATTCGATATTTCTAGATTGTCTCCAAATATTTTGGCTGTGATCATCAGGATAGAGAGAGATCAAAGTTTCGTCCGTAAAACAACACCCAATGCCAATACTCAGGTGCCCATTGTGCCTGACTTCTTGCCCTATGTAATAGTCTATGGTGTTGTGGTGTACGGCATAGTGTTCACATGAAATGAAATGGTGATTCACATCATTCACTCATCTCCTAACAATTTGATGTTATACACAAAATTCTGTAGTCTCTTCAAATGCCAAATTCAGTTCTGGAACACTTAGCCTACAGTTCCTTTGACTTGGAAGTTGTAGATATTGGTTATCCTGTTGAATGTAAACGGTCTGTGCAGTGTAACTCCTCGACATTACCTGTCAGTCAGAACTGATTCCATGTCTGCACCAGATCATTTGGACTCCAGTGCACACATCATGAAACTTCTCTGGTGGACAAGCCTTTCGCATGTAATGTAATAATGCAGGCCTGCTGATTGGTCACAGTTGTGCTTTGTGGCATGATTGATGTTGCCCTGTTGTTAACAAATGTCTCTAATGTGTGTCTGCTGGAGCTTCGCATTCAACTAAAATGCTGCAATCCATTATAGCCTGGCACTCTACCCATAGCCAGCATCCCCAGTTAATGAGAGTGATATTAGCAGTGATATTAGCAGTGATGATGCAAACAACCCATGTGTCTCTACAAGAAAGCTTGGATATGTGAACGGGGTCAGCCAAAAGCATGTTTTGCATATAATATGAGGGCAATCTGAAAAGTAATCCCTCTGAATTTTTTACATACCGTGTTTACTCGAATCTAAGCCGCAGTTTTTTTCCGGTTTTTTTAATCCAAAAAACCGCCTGCGGCTTAGAATCGAGTGCAAAGTAAATGGAAGTTCTGAAAAATGTTGGTAGGTGCCGCCAGAACTAACTTCTGCCGTCGAATATATGTAGCGCTACACAGGCATGCTTTGCAGGCACAAAGATAAATACTGGCGCCAAAACTTCTGCGACAGTAAATAAATTTTTTTTAAAAAGAAGGTGTAAGACGAGCTTTTTTCTCCGCCCCGAGTTTCGACCACTGCATTTTCATACATTATCCAACGAAGTAAATACAAATTCCGTGTTGTTCATCTTCGAATGTAGCAGCATTTCAATGTACTACGAAAATCCGACTGGCAAGACTATTTGGGATGTTTGTCAATATGGCCAACTCTACGTTCTTAATTTTTTCCTACCTGTGAGAAGAGATGGTTGCTAATAGGAACTTTTATGAATTGCGAATCACATGCAGTATTTTCTTCAACATAAGAATAATACGGATATAAACATTTTGCCATGTATTCTTTCGTGTTTGCTGCTATCTCATTTAAATCCTGTCTACCTAATAACCTACAAAACTAGTGTGAGACAGCAGCAAGTGCGGAAGAATATACATACCATGTCATGTTTATATTCGTATTATTCTGATGCCTAATAGTGATACAATCAGAAATGAAGCACAGCAATTGACTAGATTTTTAAATCTAAGATGACTAATTTCTGTACAGAATGTAATGTACAAAAGAGGCGTCTGCAAAGATTTTCAAACGGAGAAAAATTTTAGCTAAACTGTCGTTCAGAACATCTATCATACGCAGTCTATTATTTGGTTCTTGTTGATCATTATCAAAGAAAGCAGCAGTAAAATTAACAACAAATAGCAGTATCTTGCCATTGTTTCACTAATGAGACAATTCCTTTCTTTTTTTTATTGTAAGCGGCGGTAGCACACACGTAAGCAAGCCATGCAGCGAGCGGCGACAGGCCGTAAACACTTACTATCAGAATGCGACAAGCAATACGTGACACAGTACAATAATGCATTTTCAGCCTAGAGTGACGTAAACACCTATAACAAAGAGAACAGCACTTATCAGATCAAAGAAAAATAAGCAACCCATTCAAACCAGACGAAGCACGCCTGACGCATAGCAGTGGCTACCTGGTAAAGCTTAACTGCTAAGCTTACTACTCGAACCAAACTACTGTAGCTGTATCGTCATTTATTCTACCTAAATTGTGTCTCATATTACAATAGACCAACTTTGTTTCGATTTGGAGGTGCGGCCTAAAACTTTTCTCTCCCCTCGAATTTCGAGTCTCAAATTTCAGGTGCAGCTTAGATTCAGGAAATTTTTTTTTCTTTGATTTCGAGTCTCATTTTTCAGGTGCGGCTTAGACTCGAGTGCGGCTTAGATTCGAGTAAATACGGTAGATTCATTAAAATTCTACATCTGTATTCTTAGGATCTGTATATCAGCCCTCTACCGCTAGAGGGCTCCAAATGGTAGTAACATGGTGGTGTGTAATGTAACTATGTCCGTGTGTAGAAACAACACACAATGCCAATACTGGGGTGAAGACAGAAAGCACGAGTTCAAAACGTTTGTCCCACATGGATCACCCTGTCCTTCAACAAGACAACGCCAGACCACACGCGAGTGCTGCAACGTCTGCCTCGAGCCGACACCTTGGGTTCACTGTCACTGATCATCCTCCGTACAGTGCAAACTTGGTCCGTGCAATTTTCATCTGTTTCCAAAACTTAAAGAATACCTACAAAGCTTTCATTTTGATAGTGGTGCAGTGGTGCAAGCAGAGTGAGGTTGTGGCTCTGTCACAAAAGTCAAACACTCTACAGTGGTGGTATCAACGAACTGGTCTCCCATTGGGAAAAATGTATTTATTTGCCAAGATGACCATATTGAGAAATAAATATGTAGAAGTGAAGTATAGAGATGTAGAATGTTAATAAAGTTTGTTTTATTTAAAAAGCTGCAAGGGTTTTCATATAAAAAAAATTTGGATGCATTGCTTTTCAGCACACCCTCGTACATTCCAATACATTTTATACTTTCCACATTTCGTGCTGTTGATAGCTTCATCACACTGACATTCAAAATTGGTAACAGATCTCTGAACAGTGTCTACAAAAACTGCAAAGTGATACAGCATTTTTGATGAAGATTTTGTTTTCCTCCACTTGGTTTACAAACCACTGACAAATCCGTCTTTGCTGTATGCCACACTTGTCGATTTGGAAATCCACTCTGGCTAAGAGTAGCAGGTGAACAAGTGACCTTGGTATGTTAACTAGTGGTATGGTCATTTCAAGACTCACATGATTGGTCAGTTTTCTATTTATGGAACTCTAAATAACTACAAGTATCTAGACTTTCTGACAGATATTGAACTATAATTATTAAAAGACATGCTGCAGGACATAAGGCAACCAACATTACAGATGCCCCACCCATTCCTGACAGGTCATTACAGACCTTCTAACAATGCAGCATTTGGAAATATCATTTAGGAAACACAAAATGACGTTTGTGCTCACCAGACATAATATCTCTAGACATTTGTGTGCAGCAACCCTTAAAACACAATGTCTACCAAAAAAATCAACTCCCAATGACACAAAATGCCATATAACACGGGCCTGTCCTGCTATAACTCCAGATGAAAGTCCATGTATGGTATTGTCTGCCTGTAATTGCTTTATAGCTTTGTAGCATATATCACTGCAGCTCAACATTCTGAACACTTGATATGAATGTCATAATATTATAACACATGAACCACACCTGTGTTTTGTATTTGCTTACATTTGGTATTGTAGGGCAGACATTCGTGGGACTCTTCTACTCCTGATGGCAGCACAGGTACTGTTTGACTGAGATCAACTCGTGTTATGTCACTGAAGTGCTTTTTGACAGCTCTTTCCAAAGTTCTAGATAAAAGTACTTCTTAATAAAACATTCAGCAGCCTAGATCACATAAATATTTCTTTATTTAAGGTAACTGGTTTCGACAGACTTTGCTGTCATCATCAGGTATTAAAAATCAGCACATTATAAAAGGTTTGTTGTAAGTAAAGTATTTAAAAACCTAAAGCACCTTGTGCAAATGGTTATGTCCACATCACAAATGCTTGTTGCATCTCAAAAACACACTACACAGTAACACATCTGTTTATGTAAACTGGACCCATGTAAAATGGACACATTTCATAACAAGATGATTTTTGAAGACCTGAAGATGGTAGCAAAGTCTGTCGAAACAGGTTGTCGTGAATAAAGAAATTTTTACGCAATCTAAGCTGTTGAATCTTCAGATTGCTTCACGGAAACATTGTGTACTTTCTAGGTAGTATCACTTATTGACCATACAACCATAAGGCTGGAACTCGTGATGCACTATCAAATTGTAATCGAAGAAAACGGAGAACCACCTTCAGGTGTGACATGTGATTGCACTACTTGAAATTCCCCCCTCCAGTCTTGGCTACTCTGTCATTTTCCATTGGGATGGTTGGTCTTCTGTTTCAATGTTGTACCTGTAAGTCTGTGTTTTATCACCTGTTATAAACTCTTTTGAAGTTCTGGATTGTTGTCAGCTTCATTCAGCAGTCCCTGAGCGATATGTAAGTTACATTGTTTTTGGTCAGAAATCATCATTTTTGGAACAAGCTTTGCTGCTACACATTTCATGTCCAAAACATCTGAAAAATTGCTTGGCATGGGCAAAAGTATATGCTGACATCATTAGCAAGCTCTGTAATGGTGATTTGATGATTTTCCAGAACCATTTTCCATACTTCTTCCACATTGTAGTCAGTAATCGGCATATTAGGGCATCTGGGACAGTCGACGTCTTCAGCGTCTTCTCGACCCTCTTTGAAAAGTTTACACCACTCGTAATCTCTTGTCACACTTATCGTAGATTCGCCGAAAGCCACAGTCAGCATTTTGAATGTGATGCTACACTTCTTCCATTTTTCAAAAAAAAATTTAAAGCATATTCCTTGATCCATCTTGTTCAAAAGTAAAAATCTTCCAAGCACTTGAAAACAATTATAACCTTCTTGACTGTTAACAATAAACTAAACATTCGAAACACCTGAAATGCAAACATACATCAGGAACAAGTGTACCAATGAGGTAATTATTTTTAATCGGCTTTATAGAGCCCACAAATTATAAAATTCCCGTTACTTTCTGACCGTGCCTCGTATATACACTGTGTGTCAAAGAAATTTGAAATAAATAAGAAAGGGAGGAGAGAATGAAATGTAACTTCACAGGTTGGGAGGATATTTGATGTTATTTCAGTGATCACAAAAACGAGTCAAATTTACATAGAGGTACACAGCTTGGGCCCACTTATCTGTATGAAATTGCACCCTCTGGCCTGGCTGCATACACCGATTTGTTTGGGAAGATCGTCGTAGAGCTGTTGTATCCTCTCCTGAGGCAAGCTGGTACACAACTGTCATAACTGAGCCTCGATATCCCGACTACTGACACTGGGATGTGGTCGACATCCGAGCTGCCTCTATACGTATTCTGTGGTAGACATAGCTTTGGATATTGTGGGCCACAAGAGGTCCCAGCATGACACAGACAGTCCGTAGACACACGTGCAGTTTGTGGAGGAGTATTGTCGCGTTGAAAAATGGCAGCACAATATTGTCATGCGACAGGTAATACGTAGGATGCGGGGTGTCCGTTGTGTACACTTGTGCTGTCGGAGTTCCTCAAGTCACTACCAGCCGTGACCTGAAGTAGTACCCAACGGGTCCTCACACCGTGATGCCAGGAGTAATGCCTCTGTGCCTCTCCGAAGCACGAGTACTGGAAGAACAGAACTTCTCCCCATACCGCTGCCAGTAGTGCAGAATTGAAATGCATTGCTGAGCACGATGCGATGCCACTAGCAGTCCTCACTTCTCGGTCCCGGGGCGATTCCCATCGCAGACATTTGTGGTGTGGTGTCAGCAGTAGCCTGTGCGTGCACGCCGATTCGCTAGTCTGACTGTTGCTAGCCTCTGAACCAATAGTGCAGGAGAATAAAGACTGTTGCAGAGACATCATTACTTGTTCGCGTATGGCAGGCACAGTTGTGAAAGGTTCGAGACGTGCTCGGTGTAAACTATGGAAGTGCTCGTGTGTGGCGGTCAGTTGTAATCGACAGGATCTTTCATGGCTGTTCTCATGTTCCCATGCAGACCGAAATTGGGCCACTGGCATCTTCGAGTCCCCACAAATCTGGACACGGCAGAGTTTGGCCGGGCAGCGAGGTGGAGACGCACGGTGAGGCCTCTTTCAAACTCTGTCAGATACTGCCCGGTGGCTGTTCCACCCACAGATGGCTACACAAATCATTCACACACTTGCTGATGTTGTGTACCTGTACGAAGTTGCACTCATATCTGACTGTATCTTCTGGGTGATTAACTTTTTTCTCATAATTATTTGTAAAATAATTAGTGTGAAAAGGGGCAAGAAATTTCAAGCGATTTTATGTTGTAGTTATGTTTCAATTATTGGTATATGGAAATTTAGATTAAAGAAACCAAGGTCTTTCAGTTGGAAGAACTCGATCAAATATCAGTAGAGTTCTTGCTGTCAGTCATTGAATTTTGAGAGTAGTAGATTCGTGAGGAAAATGGGCAGCTATATGTGCTCCATAACAGCACAAGAATAATGTGTCAAAGTGGCACTCGATCCTTAACAATAAAAGTTTGGTCCTCCACTTGAGAAGTAAATAAATTCTGTTAAAGTGTCTCATTCTGTAGCTGAATGATTAGTATGGCAGACGGCCATGCGGGGGAGCTCAGGTTCAATTCCCGGCCAGGTCAGAGATTTTTTCTGCTCGGGTACTGGGTGTTGTGTTGCCTCGTCATAATTTTGTCATTATGGGCATGCAATTCACCGAAGTGGCATCAACAATCCCAAATGGAGTCTCCCAGCCAAAAGTGTCGTATAACCATTTCATTCCATTTCAGTTGGTTTCTATTAAAGTTCTGTTACACACTGAATTACATAAATTTAAAGGCTCTCAATTCAACTAAACATGTAGGGATTACAAATACAAACCCCTTAAATTGGAACCATCATGAAGCAAATATTGTAGTGAACCAAAGACTGCATTTTTTTGGCAGTACACTTAGAATATGCAGGAAATCTACAGAATATGCAACAAATCTTCTAAACAGACTGCATACACTATAGGATCCTTACTGCATGGGACTGACGACAGACATCAAAAAAATTCAAAGAAGTGCAGCCCGTTTTGTATTATCACAAAGCAAGGGAGAAAGTGTTGCAGGTATGATAAGTGAATTGGGGTGGGAATCATCGAAACAAAGGTATCTTTCATTGTGGCAAGATCTTTTCACAAATTTTGAATCACAGACTTCCGCTCCCAATGGCAAAATATTTAGTTTATTCGGCCTACATACGAAGAAGTGACCATTGTAATAAAATAAATTGGAGCTTGGATGAAAAGATTGAGGTGTTCATTTTTCCCATGGGCTATTAGAGAGGAGGAGAAGCAATCTGAAAGTTGTTGATGCTAAGCACTTAAGTGTTAACTGCAGAGTAATCATGTAGATGTAGATCATGACCAAATGCTTTTGGTCCTTAGAAAACCTTCGAAGTGAATTACCTAGATTACATTGAGTCTCAGCCATTGGAAAGTTGACATTTTTCACATTAACAAATAATATTCGGAGGTGGTGAAGAAAGTGTAATCCTGGCTGGAGACTGAATCCGAGATCTTTGGATTTGTAGCATGGTGCTTACCAATAGAACTACATAGCCACGCCACAAAATGTAAATACATGTTGTGAGAGAAAAGGCACATTAATCCATTTTACCAGACACCTCAACTACTGCTCTTGTATGGCTGCTATGTTGAACAAGTTCTTACATCAATGCTATACAGATACTTTAGTAAAAAAGCAGCACTAATATTCAGTCAAATCTGTGATGCTAAGATAGGCAACTTGTTTAAAAAACAATGTGCATTTTCGCACTTTGTCAGACAGTAAATGTAGTATTGTGGGCCTACAATATCAGTGGGTCACAGATGTACAAAGGCAAGTCATACAAAGAGCTGGGTGTAAAAGTTTGTGAGGTATGAAATGGGATGATCACATAGGCACAATCAGAGATAGTGGTGGGATGACTGACTAGTTTCAGCAGCTGAGTGGCAAGTCAATTGTTTTTTCATGCAGTGTTTTTTCCAGTTGAATAAAATTAGGCTACTACCCTGTCTCATTGCCTTCTCAATCAGTGCTTCCCTTCCATGCCTATTGACTCCTATTAACTGCCCTCTGGTTTCTGTACAAGTTGTAAATAGCCTTTCACCATGTATTTTACCTATGCTACCTTCAGAATTTCAAAGAGAGTATTCCAGTCAACATTTTCAAAAGCTTTCTCTAAATCTACCAATGCTATAAATGAGGATTTGTCTTTTCTTAACGTATCTTCTAAAGTAAGTCGTAGGGTCAGTATTGCCTCACATGTACCTACATTCCTCCGAAATCCTAACTGCACTTCCCCAAGGTCAGCTTCTATAAATTTTTCCATTCTTCTTCTGTAAAGAATTTGTGTTAGTATTTTTCAACCATGGCTTGTTAAACTTATAGTTGGTAACATTCACATGTGTCAGTACCGCATTTCTTTAGAATTTCAGTTATTATATTCTTCTTGAAGTCCGAGGATATTTTTCCTGTCTCTTACGTCTTGCACACTAGATGGGAGAGTTTGGTAATGGGTGGCTCTTCTAAGTCTATCAGTAGTTTTGATAGAATATTGTCTACTCCGGGGGGCCTTGTTTTGACTTAGATCTTTCAGAGCTCTGTCAAATTCTCCTCGAAGTATCATATCTCCCGTCTCATCTTCATCTACATCCTTGTCCATTTCTATAGTATTGCCTTCAAATTCCTCTCCCTCGTGTAGATCTCATTCTGCCTTTCAGCTTTCCGTTCTTTGCTTCGGATGGTTTTCCATCTGAGCTCTTGATATTCATAAGGCTGCTTCTCTTTTCCCTAAAGGCTTCTTCAATTTTCCTGTAGGCGGTAACTGTCTTTTCCCTGGTGAAATATGCTTATAAATCCATACATTTGCTCTCTAGCCATTCCTGTTTAGCCATTTTGCACTTCCTATCAGTATGATTTGTTAAATGTTTGTATTCCCTTTAGCCAGCTTCATTACCTGCATTTTTATGTTTTCCCCTTTCATCAGTTATATTCAGTATCTCTTGTGTTATCCAAGGATTTTTAGTAGGCCTTGTCTTTTTATCCATTTGATCCTCTGCTGCCTTCACTATTTCATCTCCTAAAGCTACACATTTGTCGTATACTGTATTCCTTTCTGCTGTTATAGTCAACCATTGTGTAATTCCCCCTCTGAAACTCTCAGCAACATCTGGTTCTTTCAATTTATCCATATCCCATCCCCTTAATTTCCTTCCTTCTTCCAATTTCTTCAGTTTTAATCTAGAGTTCATACCCAATAAACTGTGATCATAGTCCACATCTGCCCCTGGAAATGTCTTAAAATTGAGTATATGATTCCTAAATCTCTCAATCAATAATCAGCTACAAACCTTCCGGTCTCCCCAGTCCATATTCACCAACTATTTCTCCTTCTTTTCCTTTTCCTACTATTGAATTCCAGTCCTCCATCACACTTAAAGTATCTTGTCTCCTACCTTCCAAACTTTACAGAAGCTCTCCTGTGAACCTTGCAGAACTAGCACTCCTGAAAGAAAGGATATTGCAGCGATATGGCTTAGCCACAGCCTGGGGGATGTTTCCAGAATGAGATTTTCACTCTGCAGCGGAGTGTGTGCTGATATGAAACTTCCTGGCAGATTAAAACTGTGTGGGGGGGTGTACTCTGTCACGTTCTTCAGTGGTTTTCAGGATATCGACACAGATGTAAAAATTGATCCACAATTTAAATTTCTCACAGCCCATGTGAGTGCCAAAAGATCCGATATCTTCAGGAGAAACCTCACCAGACATCCCATTGTTATCAAAGTAGCCAAATTTATGCACAGGCTGAAATTTACTTCCACAACTGTGGATATCCACAGAGTCACAGTATACAGAAATGTTTTTCAAGCTTCGCAGCACTGCATTACCTGCAGTTACAGTATTACGGTGCGGGCAAAGGGTCCCCGGGCCGATTCGGCACGTCAGTTTTCTTTTTCTGTCCGCAGCTGTGCGCACTGCTGACCTCCAGACAGGGTGCGGCACCCGCGGAAGTGGAGCCGGCGCTGGAAGCGGGGGAGCTGCACGCCCACGCGCAGGCCCAGCCCGCGGGCACGGAGCCTCCGCGCGTCTCGTCGGTGCTGCCCCAGCCGACCGGGGGATACCGGAGGAGCGCCGCACCGCCCGCCCAGCTGCAACTCGGGGCACCGGCCGGCAGTGGCGCCCCACCCGTCGGTGCGCGGGGAGCCCAGCCGCAGCCTCGCGACGTCCAGATGAAGGTTTTCCGCGAGCACGAGGGCTCGACCAGCTCCGTGGAGGGCGCGCCGGTCGAGAACCCTCTGGCTGCGGCCGTGGCGGCAGCGTGCGTCGGGCCGGAGGAGCAGCCTCGAGAGGCGGCGGATAAAATGTAATGGCCTGTGACAGTCCTGCTGGGCTGCAGTCACTGTACAACCAGAGAGAAGTCTTGTGACTCGTCTATTAGAATACTAGACTATTGTATAGCATCATTCCAGTACTCTTATTATCATTCTTTTTTTTATCCATTTTCTCATTTTCATTCTTTCTCTTGTTTCTCGCAGCTGGAAAGCGTGAGCAGTGGTGGGATGTATCGAAACTTCATTTTGGCCCCCCACCCCCCTCTGTGATTTAACTCTCATATTTTTTACAGGCAAATGTTAGCATTATGCCTCTTCTTGTTAACTTGTTATTGCTCTTTCTTCCATTTCTTCTTCTTTTCTTTTTTTTTCCTTCTTGCAGTTGTCTCTCCTTCTTTGTCTTCTTCTTCCCTCCTACCTCCTGCAACATTGTGTATAACACAGCCACATTATCCATACTTTTAAGTACTGTGCCCCAATCTCCTCCTACTTCTGATGTGCCAAAGACAGCCTGCTGTGAGAATAAACACAAAAGCAAAGCAGCACACTGTGGGTGAAAGTAAAAATGCAAAATCAAAATTTGGGGGAAAGAATGTGTAACAAAATTTAAAATGAAACCGCAAAACTAAATTAAGTAATTGAAATGCGAGAGGAAGCAAGAGGAAGACAAAGTGTGCATAGGAAGTTCATCTCTAAACTTGAGTATTCATTACCTTCTTGCCTAACAGACATGGATTCAGTGTTATCTACATATCCCTCGTTTCTTGCCTGCTTGCGCTCTTGAAGGAAACCACTTCTATTTCTGGTAGCCCGTGATTCTTACTCGTAAACAGTTTTTTGTTCTCATCACGTTTGCACTCGAGTGTTGCTGTTTCTCACAATTGATGCAAAGGGGCTTTTCATAGATTAATATATGGCTTATTATTTTCGTAATCTTTTGTATATTGTATCTATAGAAACTGTTCATATGCCATTTGAATTGTGAAAATCTTTTCAGTAGCCCTGTGTGTCTACAAATGTTTACCCATAGTGTATATAAAATCATATCGCACTTAAACGTTGGATAATTGATGGCTTTTTATATTCACTGCATAGTAAGTAAAGCAGGCCCACACATGGGAAATCGGTGTTCAAAAATGCGTTCTGTATTAGTGTAATTGCACTCCGAATTATTTTTTAAAGTACAGCTCTGCATTATTGTATCGCGTCATATGTTCTGGCTGTACAGTACTGTATTGTGGTAGAGCATGTGTAAGAGAATTGAAAATATTGACCAGTTTGTTTTCAGCTACATCATTTGAGAAAACAGGATTCCATGGAAGATTTTGCATACATTATGGACTATTTACTAGAAAATATTTTGAAGCAATAGCTCCGTCATCTGTACAGGGAGTTTTGTTAATTGAGCAATCTGTCAGTTAACACTGGAAGAATTCATTTTTATAGATGGGTAGATTTACTTCATGGTGCTTCAAATAGATTCATCCGTATGTAATTTGATGTGTAAAAGTTCTCAAACTAATTCGTCGGAATAAGAATATTTGTTATTCAGTTATTGGTAGAATGTTAAAATGTAAATGTATATGTTGCAGAGTACAGGGGTATTCGTTGAATGGCAAATAATAACAGAATACAGGCAGATAAGATGCATAATTCGTTTGGGATTGAGCGTGGACTGGAGATGTGTTAAGTAATCCTTGTAAACGGCTGTAATTTTAAATATGCACATGTAAATAAGATATGCATAAGTTTTGTGTGTGTGTGTGTGTGTGTGTGTGTGTGTAGCTACTGGCTGTAAATATCAAAGCAGAGAGTGTACAATATTGAATTCCCATTCTTAGAATTGTCATATTTTGAGTGAATGCTGAACTGAGAGCTACTCTACAAAAAGTAATGACTGGAGTCTTTTGTTAGTGTGTTCTCTGCTTCGATGTCAGTTTTGAATTTATGTAATGTAATTGGTAATGCGACAAATTTTCAATTAGTGTGCCTAGCTCTCAACAGTTGATAAATAATTATCCCTACATTTCAATTTGCATTTTAAAATCACCATCAAAGTCTTTTTGTGAAGTAAAATTGTACGTAAGGATCATTTTCTGTTATCTATGTAGTCCATATTGCACACTTGCCCATGCTCGTATATTGGTTGCGAATAATTCCATTTTTCACCAGTAAGACTATTGTTCTTTATGACCAGTATTACTTTTAGTCGATCAACTATAAGCCAGACAGTGAGGATGTTCACAGCTCATATTGTCAAATGTTTAGTATCTATTTGAGAGCGGTTTGTAGATGGAGTGGTTTAAATGCAACTACATATTATTATTCTGATCGTAAGGAAGGTTTCTGAAGGTAAGGGGAATATGTTGCCTGTTATTTGTCTAACTGAAAATATGACGGCTTACATAAATGTGCAAGCTTTCAGAGCCAGTGGCTCCTTCTTCTGGCTGAAGGGTTGAAGGAGAAGGAATGGGGATGAAGGAAAAGGACTGGTGAGGATTAGGAGAGTTTGGAAAAGTTGCCCACAACCCCGAGTCATGGGAGACTTGCCAGACTGAGTGAGAATGAAAGACTGAGTATTGGAGACTACACCAGACAAGTTATGAAAACCAGAGAGCTTAAAGGTGAAAGATAGAATAATAAGCAAGTCATAGATTACTGACAAAATATCAAGCAAGAATTGATAAGAGTGGAAAGCTAAGTGCATTGTATGTGAAACAGGTATAGGGTAGGGAAAAATAGACAGACCAGAAAACAAAATATATAGAAAATGAAAAGAGGTGTGGAAAGGAATAGTTACTGGGAAGAAATGCTGAGGCTGGAGAAACTAATGTAAATGAAGGCCATGTAGGTGGCGAGAACTGAGGACATGTTGTAATGCCAGTTCCCACGAGTGAAGTTCCGAGAAATGGGTATCGGGTCAAAGGATTGAGATAGCACGTGTGGTGAAAAAGGCTGTGAGGTCATAACTGTCATACTGTGGAGCACACTCTGCAACAGGATATTGTCTGTTGCAAGTATACACCCTCTGTCTTTCCTTATTCACGCTAACTAATAACTTGGTGGTAGTCATACCTACGTAAAAGGCCAAGCATATGTGAAAAGACACCTAGCAGTTATGTAAACAATGTTCGGCCTTTTACATTTGTATAACTACCACCAAGTTATCAGTTAGGGTGAATGTACTTAGAGGTTGTATACTGGCAACACAGAATATCTTGTTGCAGAGCATGCTCTACAACACGCAGATGTGACTTCAGTGCCTGTTTCTCAACAATTGCCATCGGGATTCTGCCTCCAGACACAAGTTTCTCAGAACTTTGCTGCTGGTAACTGGTGCTACGCGTCTGTGGTTCTCACTGCCTACCTGCTCTTAATTTACATTAATTTATTTGGCACCAGCATTTCTTCGCTCCCTTTTAATTTTCTATATCTTTCATTTTCTGACCTGTCTATTTTTCATCACCCCTCCCCCATGTCTGCCATGTATAAATCACTTAGCCTTCTACTCTTATTAATTCTTGCGTGATTTTTGTCAGTAATTTCTGTCTTGCTTCTTTATTACCTTATCTTCCACTTTTGACCTCTTACGTTTTTCAAACTCATCCAGTGCAGTTCCCAACAATCAGTCTGTCCCTCTCATCTCATTCAGTAAGGATTCTGGGGAACTTTTCCAAACCTTCTCATTTCCTAAACCTTGCCATTGCTTTTCCTTTATTCCTCTTCCTTCCCCTTCAGCCCTTCTGCCAGAAGGACGAGCCACTGGCTCTGAAAGCTTGCACATTTACCTGAGCTTTATATATTTTCTCCTGCTGCGGCTTGGTGAGCAGATTTTTATCCATCCAATTACATTATATTTTCAAAAATAGATTGTTTTCATGAGAGCATGTCGGTGGAGGTATTTCCCCTGTCGGTAGTCTCGTTCCAGCTGCATGCGTGGTTTCTGAATTCCCCCGATATCCAGTTTTCAGTCAGTGAAATTCAGAAGTCTTCAGGCCAGTAGTCATTGCCAATGAGCATTCTTTACTTTTGTGTGTGTTTTTATTAAACTCTTCTTACTGTTTCGGCGTAACGTACAACTACTTCTTCTCCTGCACCAAACTTGCCAACACACCAATGTCTTCAGTTACTATTTCTTTTACACATTCCAATCTCTTGTCTGCCCTCCACAGCTGCTTCTAAAAACTATGGATGTATTTTCGTGTTGTCTCATCACATGTCCCATCATCCTATCCCTTCTTGTTGTGAATCTTTTCCACATATTCCTTCCCTTGCCAATTCTGCAGAGAACCTCCTCATTTCTTACCTTATTGGCCCAGTTAATTGTCTACATCACCACACATCAGTCACACTTCATTACTCTTCTTTTTCAGCTTCTACTCAGTCCACAATCCACTTAGGTTTAATACTGTGCTCCAAATGCACATTTTCATTTTTGTCAAATTGTGGGTGACTCCTGCCAACTGCCTCCAAGGCAGTCCGCCTGTGGGGCGGGAGTCAGTTCTGTAACTTGCTGCCTTGCTGCGCCCCCCCCCCCCCCTCTCCCCCCCCCCCCCTTCCTAAACATGTCTCAGAAAGTGCACATTTTGTACAAAATAACTGCAGTTTGTGCTCACTTACGGTTTTAATATGTCTTCCTCTTTGTGCATCAGTTTCTGGTTCTGAATATGCTCCAATAGATACAGCATACTGTATTTACACCATCTCTTATTTAGAACATAGTGAGAAATTTAGTTTAAATTACATAAATATTTCTTATTACTTCTGGACTAGTAAGTGGATTTTTTCCAAAATGCGTTACAAATTATGTGGTATTTTTATTCTAGTTTTGTGCTGAAAATGGCCTTGTACACAAATTTTGGAAATTCTTTTATTTTGTATTATTATTATTATTATTATTATTATTATTATTATTACTGAACTCTAATTATTGTTGTTTAAAATTTAGTTGCAACATATTCACTCACATGAGAAATGGTTAAGTCCAGAAAGCTCAGTCACTAATTAGGAGTGGCCCACAAAAACCTTGCTAAGGAATTTGTACATGTCGTTGGACATGTCTTTGCTGCCCAGAGCCTCAGCATTATTTTCTCAATGTTTTTTTTTTTAAAAAAAAACTGCCAAGATAATCATCTTCAGTAGTCTTTGAGCAGAGAGAGCGTGGAAGAAGTGCAGCAGTTGCACGGAGAGGTACTGGGGAAGAATAGGAGCAACACAGTTTCCATTCTCGGTATATCCGTTGCTGCCGCCATCATATTTAAATGCAATTTCTATAATTATAGTTTTGTTGCCTGTTCTTAGACGTTCCAGTTACTAGCAAAATTTTTCTGTATATACCACACGTATGTGGAAAAGAGAGACCTGAAAGAGTAAAAGAGGTGCTTCACTATTGTATTTGTTTGGGATTGTTTGAAGTGTGTTGTTGTACCTCCACTATCACTGAGAATCTCTACTGTTTGTTAATGCAATTTGACATTTTTCCAAGTCCCTTAACTCCCATCCCCCATCCATTCTGGTAACATCTTACCACCACCTTACTAGTCAAACAAAAGAAGTAGTTAGGTATAGTGTTATACATTTTGCAAATTTTTCGCCATTGTACAATAGCAGTGTAAAGTCAGGAGATCGCAATTTATCATAAATGTTATTTCTTACTGTAATTAGTTTGTAAGTGATATCATTCCAGTAATCATCTCCATGCTTATCAAGCAGACATTCCTGTTTAACCTACATTTTCCATAATGTGTACTACCAAGGGGGAGGGGAGGGTGGTATACTTTATACCCACCAGAAAAAAATTTTAAAAAGAAAATTTTGTTAATTGTTGTTAACCTTTATTAACAACATATTTTTAAATAGGTACTGTTGTATAAGTAGGGTCCAGAACCTCTTAGCACAATCTCAGAAATATCATCACATTTTCCACAATGTGTATGTCAGCAAGAAGGGTACTTTATAATCATAGAAAAGTTGTAAAAAATGCAAATTTCGTTGATTTTTCTTGCCTTTTTTTCACAACATACGTTCTAAAGGTGTATAGATGTTTGAGAAGGGTCCTGAACGTGAAAATATGAATGACATTTTTTGTAATAAGTCACATTCACTACTACGACTCGAATTTTTTGGTTAAGTTTAACTGAAAAATTTAAAACCGTTTTGGAATTTGGTATAGGAAATCATTCAATTGTGTGTATAAAGTTCATGGCTAAATTACAATGTTTTCAGATGCTGAGAATGAAGTAACCGATCCCCCTACCCCCGCCCTCTTGGTATTGTGAAGTTTAAAGCATATTTTCATATCTGTATATAGTGTATCAGGGATCTTGTATTAGTGTTAAGAAAAATGTTTGTACTAATTTTGTTACTCATAAAGGTGCACTATGTACTTAAGGGAAAAGTGAATCAGTCAGTATAACATTGTTTGTGTTACTTTCATTTCTGCGTACTGTGCTTTTTTATAATGTGCTTATTGAAGCTTTCTCATGTAAGTGTAGCCATTTGCTTTCGGATGCATTTTGTAAGATTTCTGGCTGTTTCTATTACTCTCATTCATTGACATTACTGCAGAGCTTTCTGTAAATACTCGATATCTTAAAATTTACAACATCCGTTGCTCAATTAGTATTACATTGCTCACCGAGTATTCTGCTTGTGGTAAACTCCAGAAAAAGTTCGCCGGTAACTTGCTTCCTATTGAAGGTATAGTTCCTATACTATTATTTGTAGATACTATTTAATTTAATAGTGCAAATTCTCATTCACAATCTGTCAGGAATTATTAGGATTTGAGAAAAATATTAAGGTAGGTTATGGGGTGGAGTGTGTTTGACAATAAATCCGATCTGACATCGTAATCGTCGAGGAAGTCCTGCACGGAATAAAATTGCTTTTAATGAAAAGCACTGACTGGGGGATGAGTACAGTAATAAATTCAACAATACAAATTGCTAACGTAATGCTACGGCATCAGAAGTGCGTGAACACTTACAAGTTCAAGTTTTCTGTCCTGAGAGCCTAACCACTGAACACTGCCTTTGTCTCAAATCACATCACCTTTCTGGTATGTTACTACATTACTTTTTACCTTTCGCAGTGACTAAGTTGGTTTGGTTTCCTTTCCTTTTCCTACACTCTTTACAGGTTGCATCCCTTAGTACTGAAGTGACTAAACAGAATATTGTGAGAACAGTTCACAGCTGAATGCTGCAAGTTAGACCAAACTGTTTGGGTTTCTTTGGTATTCATGTATTAGACTTCTTATTTTGACCATTTTATCACACACACAGTTCCGTAACAAAAGAAATTTCCGTGCGAAGTACCAATTTTTACGCTGGACTTTTTTCTTCTCAATTGCAGTAATATTAATTGTGACAAGTGTCTGCAGAATTGTTAATAAGATCATTTATTAGGGCATGTGTCATTGAGAGCAGAATACTTTACATTACTTTGGTGTATCTGATAGCAGGTAGGTGCTACACGGTTCATTCCTTAGTAATAATGTATTGTGGCATATTGTCTGTGTGAATCGTGTCGGATATTCGAGACACTCTCGAGGAATAATGTCTGTCGCGTGCCGAGAATGTTACAAAGTGTCATTCCTAAAGTTTTGATGTGAAACATTTTAGAGCATCTTAGTAAATGTTTGGCTTCCACAAATATCACAACTACTCGAAAAGCCGTAGTATTACTTATTAGGTGCCAAAGTGTATTATTTGTAGTTGTAGCCCAAATGGAGGACTTGTGCAGAAACTGGCGGATACACGTACTCTTGAGCTACTCGACAGTGTAGAAGATAAGGCAAAGGAAACACTACGATCTATCATTTTCGTATTTCAGTTCTCAGATCAAAACTTGGAAATTTGCAGTCTAGATAATTTCCTTATGATTTTCATTGAATTTCTTGAAGATTATTTGCACATTTTAATTGTTGCATTGACTGTTTTATTTTTATATGTAAAAAGAATATTATGTGACAAATACATAAGTTTGTAAATAAAATATTCCTGAAATACTTAAAATTGTTCTTTGGTAATAACTAAACATTGGCTATTAAATTACTTTGGGATTATGGAGAAAATAAGAGGCTGATTAACTGATATGTTAATAGTAAGCTAAGGAGGTCCAATATCAACAGTGGCATAATAAAACTGTTTTTCACAATGCAGGACAGCTATTGAGCAGCAAATAGTTATGTGGGCAACATGTTGAAATGAAATTTCACTATCAAGGTCAAGTTCTTTGTTAGAATGTGTGTGCACACACTGCAGCATTAGAGTAGTAGTGGGGAGGGACAGGTGGAGGCCAGTGGGAATTCATAGGCATCTACATCTGCATTTATACTCTGCAAGCCACCCAACGGTGTGTGGCGGAAGGCACTTTACATCCCACTGTCATTACTTCCCTTTCCTGTTCTAGTCGCGTATCGTTCGCGGGAAGAACGACTGTCTGAAAGCCTCCGTGCGCGCTCAAATCTCTCTAATTTTACATTCGTGATCTCCTCAGGAGGTATAAGTAGGGGGAAGCAATATATTCGATACCTCATCCGGAAACGCACCCTCTAGAAACCTGGCGAGCAAGCTACACCGCGATGCAGAGCGCCTCTCTTGCAGAGTCTGTCACTTGAGTTTGCTAAACATCTCCGAAACGCTATCACGGTTACCAAATAACCCTGTGACGAAACGCGCCGCTCTTCTTTGGATCTTCTCTATCTCCTCCGTCAAACCGATCTGGTACGGATCCCACACTGATGAGCAATACTCAAGTACAGGTCGAACGAGTGTTTTGTAAGCCACCTCCTTTGTTGATGGACTACATTTTCTAAGGACTCTCCCAATGAATCTCAACCTGGCACCCGCCTTACCAACAATTAGTTTTATATGATCATTCCACTTCAAATAGTTCCGCACGCATACTCCCAGATATTTTACGGAAGTAACTGCTACCAGTGTTTGTTCCGCTATCATATAATCATACAATAAAGGATCCTTCTTTCTATGTATTCGCAATACATTACATTTGTCTATGTTAAGGAACAGTTGCCACTCCCTGCACCAAGTGCCTATCCGCTGCAGATCTTCCTGCATTTCGCTACAATTTTCTAATGCTGCAACCCTCTGTATACTACAGCGTCATTCGTGAAAAGCCACACGGAACTCCCGACACTATCTACTAGGTCATTTATATATATTGTGAAAAGCAATGGTTCCATAACACTCCCCTGTGACACACCAGAGGTTACTTTAACGTCTGTATATGTCTCTCCATTGATAACAACATGCTGTGTTCTGTTTGCTAAAAACTCTTCAATCCAGCCACACAGCTGGTCTGATATTCCATAGGCTCTTACTTTGTTTATCAGGCGACAGTACGGAACTGTATCGAACGTCTTCCGGAAGTCAAGGAAAATAGCATCTACCTGGGAGCCTGTATCTAATATTTTCTGGGTCTCATGAACAAATAAAGCGAGTTGGGTCTCACACGATCGCTGTTTCCGGAATCCATGTTGATTCCTACAGAGTAGATTCTGGGTTTCCAAAACCAACAAGATATGCGAGCAAAAAACATGTTCTAAAATTCTACAACAGATCAACGTGAGATATATAGGTCTATAGTTTTGCGCATCTGCTTGACGACCCTTCTTGAAGACTCGGACTACCTGTGCTCTTTTCCAACCATTTGGAACCTTCTGTTCCTCTAGAGACTTGCCGTGCACGGCTGTTAGAAGGGGGGCAAGTTCTTTCGCGTACTCTGTGTAGAATTGAATTGGTATCCCGTCAGGTCCAGTGGACTTTCCTCTATTGAGTGATTCCAGTTGCTTTTCTATTCCTTGGACACTTATTTCGATGTCAGCCATTTTTTCGTTTGTGCAAAGATTTAGAGAAGGAACTGCAGTGCGGTCTTCCTCTGTGAAACAGCTTTGGAAAAAGGTGTTTAGTATTTCAGCTTTACGCGTGTCATCCTCTGTTTCAATGCCATCATCATCCCGGAGTGCCTGGATATGCTGTTTCGAGCCACTTACTGATTTAACGTAAGACCAGAACTTCCTAGGATTTTCTGTCAAGTCGGTACATAGAATTTTACTTTCGAATTCACTGAACGCTTCACGCATAGCCCTCCTTACGCTAACTTTGACATTGTTTAGCTTCTGTTTGTCTGAGAGGTTTTGGCTGCGTTTGAACTTGGAGTGAAGCTCTCTTTGCTTCGCAGTAGTTTCCTAACTTTGTTGTTGAACCACGGTGGGTCTTTCCCATCCCTCACAGTTTTACGCGGCACGTACCTGTCTAAAACGCATTTTAAGATTGACTTAAACTTTTTCCATAAACACTCAACATTGTCAGTGTCGGAACAGAAATTTTCATTTTGATCTGTTAGGTAGTCTGAAATCTGCCTTCTATTACTCTTGCTAAACAGATAAACCTTCCTCCCTTTTTTTATATTCCTGTTAACTTCCATATTCAGGGATGCTGCAATAGCATTATGATCACTGATTCCCTGTTCTGCACTTACATGAGGCGAAAAGTTTGGGTCTGTTTGTTATCAGTAGGTCCAAGATGTTATCTCCACGAGTCGGTTCTCTGTTTAATTGCTCGAGGTAATTTTCGGATAGTGCACTCAGTATAATGTCACTCGATGCTCTGTCCCTACCACCCATCCTAAACATCTGAGTGTCCCAGTCTATATCTGGTAAATTGAAATCTCCACCTAAGACTATAACATGCTGAGGAAATTCATGTGAAATGTATTCCAGATTTTCTCTCAGCTGTTCTGCCACTAATGCTGCTGAGTCGGGAGGTCGATAAAAGGAGCCAATTATTAACGTAATCGGTTGTTGAGTGTAACCTCCACCCATAATATTTCACAGGAACTATCCACTTCTACTTCACTACAGGATAAACTACTTCTAACAGCGACAAACACGCCACCACCGGTTGCATGCAATCTATGCTTTCTAAACACTGTCTGTGCCTTTGTAAAAATTTCGACAGAATTTATCTCTGGCTTCAGCCAGCTTTCCGTACCTATAACGATTTCAGCTTCGGTACTTTCTATCAGCTCTTGAAGTTCCGGTACTTTACCAACGCAGCTTCGACAGTTTACAATTACAATACCGATTGCGCTTGGTCCTCGCATGTCCTGACTTTGCCCCACACCCTTTGAGGCTGTTGCCCTTTCTGTACTTGCCCGAGGCCATATAACCTAAAAAACCGCCCAGTCCACGCCACACAACCCCTGCTACCCGTGTAGCCATTTGCTGCGTGTAGTGGACTCCTGACCTATCCAGCGGAACCCGAAACCCCACCACCCTATGGCGCAAGTCGAGGAATCTGCAGCCTACACGGTCGCTGAACCGTCTCCGCCTCTGATTCAGACCCTCCACTCGGCTCTGTACCAAAGGTCCGCAGTCAGTCCTGCCGACGATGCTGCAGATGGTGAGCTCTGCTTTCATCCTGCCAGCGAGACTGGCAGTCTTCACCAAATCAGATAGCCGCCGGAAGCCAGAGAGGATTTCCTCCGATCCATAGCGACACACATCATTGGTGCCAACATGAGAGACCACCTGCACATGGGTGCACCCTGTACCCTTCATGGCATCCGGAAGGACCCTTTCCACATCTGGAATGACTCCCCCCGGTATGCACACGGAGTGCACATTGGTTTTCTTCCCCTCTCTTGCTGCCATATCCGTAAGGAGCCCCATTACACGCTTGACGTTGGAGCTCCCAACTACCAGTAAGCCCACCCTCTGCGACCACCCGGATCTTGCAGACTGAGGAGCAACCTCTGGAACAGGACAAGCAGCCATGTCCGGCCGAAGATCGGTATCAGCCAGAGACAGAGCCTGAAACCGGTTCGTCAGACAAACTGGAGAGGCTTTCCGTTCAGCCCTCCGGAATGTCTTTCGCCCCCTGCCACACCTTGAAACGACCTCCCACTCTACCACAGGTGAGGGATCAGCCTCAATGCGGGCAGTATCCCGGGCAGCCACAGTCGTGGTCCGATTGGGGGCATGCGTGGGACGAGCTGGCCGTCCCCGACAAACCCCCATCCGGACCCCCACAGTGATGCCCATTGGCAACAGCCTCAAGCTGTGTGACCGAAGCCAACACTGCCTGAAGCTGGGAGCGAAGGGAGTTCAAGAAGTAAGAGGTGATTCAAGATCGAAAAATGAGGATTCAGCTGTTAATCTGGCTGTATCATACACGTATCATTTTTATTTACTAATGTAATTTGTCGAATCATTTGCTGGGTCTTGAAAGGCCCAATTCAAACAGAAATGGTACGGCATGGACGTGGCGCTGCTTCATTCCACCTCTACATTAACAAATGGAACAATTCACACGGAGATGTCATGGCGGAGAAGCAGTGCTTTGTGGCCTGTGCCACATCAATTTGTTGCCACAGTGGTGCACTGCAGAAATGCGTGGTGGGGATGTCCAAGTGACACACTGCTGTTTTCATTAATTTGGAGTCATGCAATGTGCCAAAAAATTGTTTTATGTAGATGAAGTAAATGTACATCCACCTCTGTAGACAGTTTCTCAGTGAAACGTTTACTTTTCGCATAAAAAAACTGCAAATCGCTCTTTTTGGGATTCACACGTGTTCTCCGCTATGCCATTTTTCTCATTTGATTTTGAGGGAACTATTCAGTAAAAAAATTTTTTTTGACATACTGTAGTCTAGTGACACAGCTTGATGGTGAACTGGTTTTATTTTCATTATTGCCCATAATTGTTGTGATACTTTCCAAATAAGTAAACCTCAGGGCATATTTTGAAAAGTTTGCAGTGAAGAATGCTGGCCAGTTTACATTTGGTGAATTTTAGGTCATAGGGTGTACAGAATATAGCTGATATATCAAAATTGTTTTAATGGTGTAAGGAGAGTGATACCTTTTTCCAGTCCTGAGTAAATAATTGATACATTTTGATTTTTGGCTGCAGTTAGCTACAACACGTGGGCCGATTTGTGGGAAGTCAGTTACAATCATATTTTAAGTTAATGTTGCATTAAAAGTTACACTGATGAAAAAACTCACAACACCAAAAAATGATTGAGGTAGAGTAATGAAATTTCGGAAATACATTTGCCTAGATGACAAATGATTAACATTGCAAGATCACAGGTTAATGTGAGTGCACGATAAGCCAGTGCAAATGTGAAATGCTGGTACATCAATAACTAGTGTAACTGCTAGAATGTTGAATTCAAACATGCAAATGTGCATGCATTGTGTTGTACAAGTGCCAGATGTTAGTTTGTCTGTCTGAATTAGTCGGTCAATACAGGAACAGTTAGTGCTGGTTGTGGACGATGCTGGATTTGCCAGCTTACGACGTCCCCTGTATGCTCGAATGGAGACAGATGTGCCGATCGAACAGGTCAAGATAATGTGTTGACACTTTGTAGATACCGGATAGCAACAACGGTATGTGGGCGAGTGTTAACCTGTCGGAAAACACCCCTTGTAATGCTGTTCACAAATGGCAGCACAACAGGTCGAATCACGAGACTGAAGTACAGATTTGCAGTCAGGGTGCGTGGGATAACCACGAGAGCGTTCCTGCTGTCATATGAAATTACACCACAGACTAGAGCTTCAGATGTAGGTACAGCTTGTGTAGCACGCAGGGAGGTTGGTTGCGGGTCCTCAGATAGCCGTCTCCTAAGCAACACGTGGACACCGAGGCAGTTCCAGATTTCGTCGGAAAACACAACAGGCTTCCACTGTGCCCTCCAACGAGCTCTTGCTCGACACCACCGATGTCGCAAAAGGCAGTGGCTCTGGTAAGTGGAATGCGTGCTACACAGCGTCTGGCTCAGAGCTGTGCTTGAAGTTAACCCTCGCATTTCCATGCAGGGTATTCTGACTACCCTCATGTTGATTTTTTCCCTATAATAATGTTATCTGAAGGGCCACATGCCTGTGGTTTCATGACTTTGTTCTAAAATGATTGATGTTGAATTCACACTCACGACTGTCTAATTTTTTTGGCTTTATCATTGTTATTCAAGTCATTTATTGGTGGGATTGTGAGACAACCCTGCTTGGTGTGAAATGTGTTATTTTCTTATTTGTAGAAAAAGAAGATTTTGGGAAATGTATCTGTCACTCAACTTCTTTGTTGAGTTTTGCCATAGATCCAATGTTTGTTATTGTTGCTGGTTACTATTGTTGAGTTGAATTTGACGTTCACTGTTGAGCTGACATTACACTAGTCAGTATTTCATCTGCAAGTAAGGATGTCCAAAGTATTTTCTAGTGAAGAGATCATGGAAATTCTATACAATTCTGATGTCAGTGACAATGAAAATGAATGATTGATAATGAACTGAGTGAATATATGGAACCCCTTGACAAAGACCATATCATAGCATCAGATGAAGCTGATGATGAAATATCAGAAGACACTACTCATTCACATGAACAAGTAGAAGAAGAAGAAGATAATGATGATGATGATGATGAAGACGAAGACACTGGAGATTTGTTTGTTTCTAGAAGTGGACTACAATTTTCTAGTAAACCACCAAAAGGTGGGCGGCGTCGAAGTCGCAACATTTTGAATGTAACACGTGGCCCAGTGATTGATGGAAAAACAATCAAAACAATAACAAAGTCCTTTTTATTATTTATCTCACCAGAAATCGTGAGCATCATTGTAGAAGAAACGAACAGGGAAGCCCAACGAGTAATCTCTTTGTGGAATGCAGCTCATTCTTCGAACAAAACGACATGGAGAGATATAAATGCAACTGAAGTGTATGCTGTATTAGCAGTTCTAATAGGAGCTGGTCAAAGTCATGGACATCGCACAAGTGCTTCCGATCTGTGGGGAGGTAATGTTGCCTTTCGGCAAAAATTTTTTTCTGCTGCCATGTCAAGAAACCGATTTTTGTCTATACTGAAATTCTTGCGATTTGACAACAGAGACACAAGAGCGCACAGAATTGAAGAAACCAAGGACAAGGTACAAGCCATCAGGGTTGTGTTCAACAAATTTCAATCTAACTTGTGCAAGAACTTCTATCCTTATGAATACGTGTCTTCTTCTTCTTCTTCTTTCGATTTCGGCCATCTTTGGACCACGTTCAACAATTCACTTGCCCGGCTTTTTGATCTTTTTTTCTCTCTTCCCAATATTTTCTCATCATTTTCGAGTGGTTCCTCCTCCGCTCTTCCGACCATTTCCTGTTATTATTCTTTAGTTTCGTTTCTTCTGGAAAACACTTAATTTCGTTCACTATTTGTCTAAACTTTTCCCTGTCCCTGATTGACTCACGGGTGACATTAAAATAGGCCAAATCCTTTTTCACCATCTGTATCCATTTATTGTTGGTTTTTTCGTTCCTGTTACTATGTTCAAACCCTTTTCTTGTTAGTCTGTTTCCATCCATCCTCGACAGGTGACCATAAAACGTTAGTCTGCGTTTACGCATTGCCTCACTCACTTTCTCAATAGTTTTGTATATTTCCTTATTACTCTTTAGCTTGTACTCTTCTCCAATCTTTCTCGGTCCTAATATTTTTCTCAAAATTTTCCTTTCTTTCTTTTCCATGTTTTCTATTTCCCCCTTTTTGTTAAGAGTTAGGCACTCCGATGCATACAGGCATTCTGGTCTAATGACAGTTTTATAATGTCTTAATTTAGCTTGAATCGAAATGTTTTTTTTGTTATATATGTCTTTGGTTTTTTGAAAAGCAAATTCCATTTTCCTTGCTCTCGCCTGGTTTGCACTCTTGTCTAAACCATTCACTTGAATTATTTCACCTAAATACTTAAATTTTTCTACTCTCTTAATATTGCCGTATTTAGTAATAAGATTTTTCTTGTTATTTCTATGATTAGACATATACACGGTTTTTTCAAATGAAATCTGCAGTCCAGCTCTGGCCGAAACTTCTTGTAGTTTCTCCAGGTAGTTCTGAGCTATTTCTTCATTTTCTGTAATTATTGCCAGATCGTCTGCAAAAGCTAAACAGTCCACTTCTATTTTTTCTTTTTTTGTTCCAATTCTGATGTCATTCTTGGTGCCTTTGAGTTCTTCTTTCCATATTCTCAATATCTTTTCCAGTACGCAGTTGAAGAGGATTGGGGATAAACCATCACCTTGTCTAACACCTGTTTTAATTTCGAACTTCCTTGAAATTTCACCCATAAATTTAACTTTGGCCTTACTGTTTGTTAGCGTCTGTTTGATAATTTGAATTGTTTTCGTATCGACCCCAAATTCTTCCAATACTTTCAGTAATGTTTCTCTATCTACCGAGTCGTATGCTTTTTTGAAATCTACAAATACTATTGCAAATCTCTGGCCTCTTGAGATTCTGTAACGAATTAGTGTTTTCAGGTTAAATATTTGTTCAACACAGGATCTACCTTGTCTAAAACCTGCTTGATATTCACCTACTTTTTTTATCCAGAACTGGCTCCACAATTTGAAGTAATTTCCTTGACAAAATTTTGTATCCTACTGGTAGTAGCGAGATCCCTCTATAATTATTAACATTCATCTTATCCCCCTTTTTGTGTAGTGGGTGTATCAGGGCACACTGCCAGTCTTCAGGAATTCTTTCTTCGTCCCAGATCTTCTTAAACATATGTTCCAAAACTTGTGGGAGGTTGGTATCCATTATTTTTAGGATTTCTGGTACTATGGAGTCTTCACCTGGGGCTTTATTGTTTTTTAGACTGTGTATTATGTGTTTTATTTCTTCAGCGTCTGGAGGTTTTGACTCGGTATTAGTATTTCGGTGGTTTTCAAAACTCATTTTATCTTTGGGTGGTTCACAATTTAGTAGATTCTCGAAATATTTTGCTAATATTTCACAATTAGTCTTGTTTGTCAAACCTAGCTTGTTCTCTTCATCTTTAAAACATAAATTTGGGGATTGGTATTTGGTTAGCTGTTTTCTAAAAGTTTTGTAGAAATCTCTAGAATTATTTCTTTTAAAGTCTTCCTCAATCTGTTCTAGGTTATCCTGAAATTGTCTTCTTTTTTTATTACGGAAAAGCTTAGCTGTTTCTCTTCTCTGGATTTTAAAATTGTCAAGATCTTGAGGATCTTTTGTGGAGTTCCATTTCTGCCACAATTTCTGTCTCTTCTCCAGGTTCTCATCACATTCATTGTCCCACCATGGATGTCTTCTTACTCTTTTCACGAGACAATTTTCTTTTGCTATTTCAACTATTTCGTTTTTGATCTCCTCCCATCCCGCTTCCTTATTTATTGTGGATATGCCATCGCTATCTTTGTGCAATGCTCTTTGAAACCGTTGTTTAATTTCTTCATTTTTTAACATTTCTGTGTTATATTTTGGAATTTTGTAAAAGGTTTTCTTCTCTTTTCGAAATGGGAGTGGTCTGAATTTAATCGTAGTCAAATAGTGGTCTGAATCAACATCAAGGCTTTTCAGCACTTTAGTGTTTTGAATTTCTTCTTGACAATGAAGTGAGATAGCCACATGGTCAATTTGGAATTCTCCGAGAAGTGGATTTGGTGATCTCCATGTTTTAGTTTTTCGGCTCAGCTTTTTGAAATGTGTTGTCATTATTTTCAAGTTGAAATGCCTACATACCTCTATAAGCCTTTCTCCATTTTTTGAAGTTCTTTTGTGACCTGGGAAGAGGCCTACTGTTCCATGGTATTTTTTCTCCCTTCCTATTTGTGCGTTAAAATCGCCTACTAACATTTTTATGTTCTTCTTTGAGCATCTATCCAGTTCCATTTCAAGTATCTCCCAAAATTCTTCAACTTTCTCCGGGTTATTTTTGTTGTCCTGGTTTATGGGTGCATGGCAGTTGATTATAGAGTATCCTTTGTTTGTACATTTAATCTCAAGAATGGATAGTCTCTCAGAACTCGAGTAGAAGTTAGTAACTGAATCTAAAATTGAGTGATGTACCAGAAATGCTGTTCCCAGGTATGGCATTTGTTTCATTAAGATTTTACCTGGTTTTCCTTTAAATAAACGATAGTTTTCAAAATCTTAAGCAGTTTCATCTAAAAACCTTGTTTCTTGTAATGCACATATTAAAATTTCTTTCTGGTTCAGCTTTTCAATCAATAATTTCAATTTTCCTACTTTAATTAGAGAGTTTACATTTAGGGTTGCAAACATAGTTGCTTTCTTAAATTTCAGTGTTGAGGGCTGCATACATGTTGGTTGGGGTCCTCCAAAATCCTTTGACCCCTTTGCATTGTTTCTACGAACAACGGAGGATTTGCCATTCGGTCTACCTCTTGGAGTAGTGTCTATCTTTGACGACGTTCCCATCATGCTTTGCAGTAATTGTTGGATAATAAATTGGGGGATCGGGTTGCCCCGAATCCGAAATTAAAACCAAGGTAGTAAGCCCTGGAGTTAGCTCTTCCGCTCTCTCTGCCGTTGGGAAATTGTTCCTCTTCCGCCATTGAGACCGTTGGCTGGGTTTCACCTAGTAACCCTAGGCAGGGGCCCTATGACAGGGTGCTACCATCTGGAGCCGGACGGACCCTGGTTTTTTTACGAGGTTGTTACTCCTCCCCCTCCACACTTCCCCATCCTCTTATTTTTAGATGGGCCCGGGCTTGGGACCGGCTTGCGGCGGTGTTGAATACGTGTCTATTGATGAACGATTAGCAACATACTGAGGAAACTGCTCTTTTAGGGTTTATATGAAGAGCAAGCCTGGCAAGTATGGCATTAAAATTTGGGTTTGTGCTGATGTGAAGACATCTTACTTATTACAGATCCAAATTTACACAAGAATGGTGGACAATACTCGGGAAGTGAATCAAGGACAGAGTGTTGTTTTGGATCTGGTGGAACCATTTCTGAATAACGGTCATGGTGTAACAACTGATAATTTTTTCACCAGTTTTCCATTGGCTGCTGAACTACTAAAATGAAACACGATATTGGTTGGTACCTTGTGTTCCAATAAGAAAGAGATTCCGAAGGAATTCTTGCCAAACAGAAAGAGAGAACGTCACTCTTCAATGTTTGGTTTCACAAATGACTTGACCCTAGTTTCCTACGTTCCAAAGAAGGGGAAGGCAGTAATACTACTCTCTACTCAGCATAATGAGAGACAAGTGAGTGGTGACGAAAGTGAACACAAACCCGAAATCATACTGCACTACAACAAAACTAAAGGTGCTGTAGAGAATGGCGACAAAATAAGAGAATAAAATTGTGTTAGAGGAACGAGGTGGTGGCCACTAAGAAACTTCATGGAAATGATAGATATTGCAGCACTGAATGCGTATATTCTGTACACTCAATTTTCTGAATGGCAGAAGAATAACCAAAGTCAACGTAAACTCTTCACGACTGAACTGGCATTTGGACTCGGCAAAGGCAACATGGAAGAAAGAGCCAAAAATATCAACAGTCTTCATAAAAATCTACAAGATGCACTGAAAGCTTGTGGTATTGCAATTCTTACAGCAGTGATCCAGACCCAGTGTTCAAAGTTACCAATGCCACAACGATGTCAAGACTGCAACAGAAACGAAGATAGGAAAACAAGATTCTGTTGTGTGACATGCAAGAAACCTGTTTGTAATATACACAGAGAAGAAACTGTTACTGTGAGTGCATGTAGTGTAAAAATGTACTTGACTGAAAAGTTGAAAAAAGTCTTGTGTTATTTTACTGCAGTGACTGTTGAGGTACATAGATTATTAATTTCCTGTTTGTTGAGTACTGAATTTAGTGAAAGATATAGAACAAAAGCAAACTGGTGCTTTTCATTTATTATTATAATGTTGTTCTACCAAGAACCGACGGAAGATTCTGTTAATATAAAAAAAATTTTGTCTTTGTATCTGTGATCTGATTAAATACTTCTAATAACCTGAAAAGCTGTTTTTTAATACTAAATAAACCCATTCAATGGAAATAACGAAATCTGAGAACAAATATTACAGTAAAATGCAAACCTCTTTTGGGGTAGTCCAAATACCCCGCTTGGTAAAACAGAGGTGTCAAAAAGCTTGGTAACGGGAGGGTTGAACAATTTGGTGCGGTTTTTGTATCACTGTGGTGCCAACTCCTGCTGAATCTGCTGTTGCAGGTGCAGTGTTATGTGCCAGAGCCGTACGCCAAACGCGGTTGTCTTCCCTCTCGGTAGTGCCATGTGGGGGTCTGGAGCTCGGTTTTCTTGTGACTATACATTCTCGTGACCACCGCTGCCAGCACTCGCGTACAGTGGCTACATTCCTGCCAAGTCTTACCGCACTATCGTGAAGGAACATCCAGTTTCTCGTAGTCCTATTACGCGACCTCATTCAAACTCAGTGAGGTGTTAATAATTGTGGCTTTGTCACCTCAGAGGTATTCTTGACTAACACGAACTCACCACATCCAATCTTAAAGGGAAATAAATAATGCTCACGGTATTTGAAGCAAACCCGATTCACATCCTCAGTTGCACTACTGTCACCACTCTTCTTGCGACTGTCGCAAAATTTGAGTGGACATCATCTTTCAGATGTAGAAACACACCTACCCATTTATGTTTGCCACACAACTCCTCTTTGGGTTTGCAAATTTATTTTTTCCATCGGTGTGTTGTCATTTTAAAACTGGAAGTAGACAGTTATAGAGTCAGCATCAGAATTAGCTATATACTGTATATGTAGATTTTTCTTGCCTAAACTAACAGTTTGTCACAAAATATTCAGTAACTATTTTTGTTCACGTATTGTCAGACAAATGGCATGTGTTCCAGGGAACAGTGAATGGGGAAACAGGAGTTTACTATTGATATACCAGTAACTGAAGTGTTCTGTTAGGAATATTTTATGCTGTCTTACCTGCTAACCTATTTTATGCTTATCTGTTTGAGGTTTTTCAATGCAGGCAGCATACATTAGAGAAAATGTCTGTTTGCATGTTTTTGTAATGTAATTACTTATGTTATTTTTGAAAAAATAGCATTATTTTTTTTATTTTTGTGGACAATGTTGAATCTGTGCAGTTACAACATTGTGGTGCTGAAACACAATGGTTTTTCTGTGTTACTTATTGCAGAAACAGAAACCTTATTTTGAGAAAGTACTACAACACAGGTAGAAACACAATGTGTACTGAAATACAAATCGGCACAAGCAGCAGCTGCAGCAGAAGATGCGGAAAACTTAAACAAACGTCGTGTTGCAATCACACTAAACATGCACCGTCAGCATTACATTTCTTGTCCTCAGTAATTGTATTTTGCCAGACAGATATGCAAATCCACTTGTCACTTGGTTCAGGCTCATATACTGTCACATGTCAAGTAAGGTTTCCTTCTTGGCACTTTTTATTGGCTAATTTTATCATACTATGCTTTGACAAATGTGCTGAATGTTATGAGTTCTCCATCCCCTTAGTGTAGTAGGCTTCTCAGATGACGTATTTAGCCAGACATACTCTCTTACTTTGAAAGAGCCTATGTGCAATCCTTATTCTAGTGCACTGAGATCACTGAAATCCTCTTGTTCCGTCTTGCACAGGAGGATCCGTTGCCCTTGGCGTTGACAATGACTGTATTCCTGTTTTCTGGGTGAAAGGCTATTTTGTGCCTTCCTGTAAGGGCAAAATCTCTCTCATATGGTAGGAAACTAAGCCCTGTAATGAGAAATTTCTGGTCTACAATAGTGCAATATTTATTGATGATCAGATTTTGGAAAAGTGTCATAATATTTTTAACATCTCTATCAAAATCAGCAATATTTGGGCTTACGTTCAAATGAAAACTATGAAAAATAAGAGTTAAGGTCAAAATGTTCCTGTTTTATTGCTTTTCTCTGAACGCTGCCCTTCACTTTGTTTAACGCAATAGGAAAACCCCTTTGAGACATTCTTTAAAAATGTTGTAAAAGTTCGGGATACATTTTCAGTTCTTTCATTACATTGAATGTGCCGTATTTTGTTCCCTTTTTTTCAACTGTAATGGATATATCTAATATCTTCTTCATTGCTCAGCATTTACGAGTAACAAAAGACCCAGTGCATCAATGTCTCCATCTGATGAAGATGAAATATTCTGATCCATCAATAGCACAACTGTCCCGGTCTCTCTGACAGCGCCACTTTAGAGTGAACTGCTGACATCCTGCTCGTGACACGTCCTAGCCCTGCTATCAATGGCGTCCATGATACACCGTGTACATAGATGTGTATTGGGCCCAGGATTACTCAGAATGTATGTCACTAATGTGTAGAATCCTGTTGTAATTATTCAATTCTGGGTAAGTAATTCAGTTTATCAGCACTAATGCTACACTCTCCATCTGGTAATGTGTGCTGCCCATGACCATTACGATGTCAGCGATACGGCACACTTAGCCAGTTTCCTTTGGATCCCAAATCGTATAGGAGCCTCGGGGGAATGAGCTAGCAGATTGCTTAGAGGGGGATCAGCCCCACAGCTGACCTCAGTAAGAGAGATACCGGGCACAGATTTACAAGCACGATGGGCTATCTGCTTCCAACAAACTGCACATTGTTGAGGTGACCCTCTTTCCTCTGTCACAAAGTGTCCACTGTCTTATGCTAGCTCAATAGTATTAGTCGTACCCGTCTGTTCATTGTTTTGTCGTGTACAAGAAGACACTTTCCCAATGTGACTGCAATGATTTGCAGGGTATTGTGTCAGACAGGGTCTCCAGTGCTTTGGGGAGATGAGCATTTGTGAGCCACGTTCCTCTCAACAACACAGATTTTTCAACCTATCAGCGGTAGTGGTGGATACGAGCTGAGTGGCGGATACGAGCTGAGAGTACTGAGGTAGAAAGAATCTTGGATGAAACCAGTTATATTTAATAGTATGTTTGTTAAGTGTGATAAATGTCAACAGAAGATAAGTGGAAGTGCAAAAAGGAAGCATTACAGAATTTATGGGAAAGTAGTGTAATGAGAAGTTATTAATAAAATGTGTAGGAAATTTACTGGTTCAAGTGTTTCAGGTTAACAATTGCATGTGAATGAAGAGAAATGGTACTTGCCTGAAAATGTCTTTGATTTAAGATTCACTGCATTTCATGGTAAATATTCCAGTGTGGTGATAAACTGAATGAAATTAGTGTTGTAAAGATAATGATGAGTGTAAGTACAAACAGAAGTATTCATACATTGAAACTAGGTAATAAACAGTGTCGTTAATTGCAAGTACTCCTTATGTAATGTAAATATAAAGTGCTGCAAATTATGCCAAAAGATGAAAACAAGTTGATGGGATTGGTAATAAAACAGATGTTTACAGCTCTCAACCTCCCCATCTTTGGCTGTATGTAACTTCCTTGCCACAACTAAGTAAATTCTGATAGATATAATTAAATCTGTGACTGCTAAGTAAACACTTGTAACACTTCTCGCTCTGTGACAATATTTAAATAGGTCAGGGACTGAGTGTCTGACATTCACATAAATAAGACTGAAAATGCTGCCAGTGATTTCAGCAGTATCTTCCTTCAGGAAAAAACACTACCACCATACACACCCTGCAGCAGTACTGTTGAAGTTCCTTTCATTGCATATCATCATCATCATCCAATTCAATCATGAAGTGATGTGGCCTCTTCAAATTGTGGATTCAGGTGGGCTTTCAGCAGACCTCTCAAAGTGGAACGGTCTTGGGCAGTTTTCTGCCAGATGCTACCAGCGATCTTCTTGATATCTTTGTCCCATCTGTCCGGTGGTCTTCCTCCAGGCCTTTGATGCTCTCTCGGACTCCACCCCAGTACTAGCTTCGTCCATCTGCTGTCTTTTCTTCTCGCGATGTGGCCAGCCCACTGCCATTTCAAAGAGCCTACTGTCTCTAAGATGTCCTTATCCTTTGTCACAGACCGTATGTCATCTGCCCTTTTCCCATCCTTTCTTGTATAGCCCAGCATTGATCTTTCCATGGCTGTCGGTGCTGTCCTAAGTTTCCCTTTTGTAAATGAGTTCAGTGTCCATGTCTTGCAACTATACATCAGCACAGGAAGAATGCATTGATCAAATACTATTTTCTTTAGATTTACTGGCATATTTGATGTGAATACTGTTGAATTCCTCCCAAGTGCTTGCCAGCCAAGCTTGATGTGCCATTAAATTTCTGATCTTTCATCTCCCTTCATATTTATAATCTGTCCAAGGAAGATATATTCACTGACTTCTTCTAATGGACTGTCCTTGACTTTCACATCTCCAGCTGGGACCGGATTTTCACCTGCCTCGAGATGACTGGGTGTTTGTCTTGTCCTCATCATTTCATCATCATTCATGAAAGTGGCAAGATCGGACTGAGCAAAGGTTGGGAATTTGTACCACGCAGTTGAGTGCCCCACAGACCAATCATCATCATCATCCAGCTGGGACCCATTTGTTGGAAATTACTTTTGTTTTGGAAAGGATCATGTTCGAGCCAACCAACTGACATTCCAATGCAGGATCTCTAAGTAAGTTTTGGAGCTCTGCGAAGTCATTGGCCAGTAAGGCAATATCATCAGCAATTATAATTCCCTTATCTTTCCTGCTCAGCTCTGACAGCCATTTCCAGTACAGCTGAGAACAGTTTTGGGGAGATGGAGTTGCATTGTTTGACACCCCTCATGATGCAGAATTCTTGAGTTGATTCACTGATATTAACACAAGCTGAAGAAGTTTAGTAGAAACTGCTGAGCACTTCAATGTACGCTGCTCCCACTCCTTGCTCACTCAAAGCTTGGAGGAGAGCTATACAGCTAACGGAGTTAAACGCCTTTTCGGAATCAACAAAGGCAATGCAAAGAGGCAGCTGGTATTCATTTGCTCTGCTTATCACTTCGCTAACCGTCAGAACGTGGTTAATAGTGCTAAAATTGCTTTGGAATCCTGCTTGTCCTACAGGCTGAGCTCAGTCTAGGGTGGAACTAAACTACTGGCCATTAAAATTGCTACACCACGAAGATGACGTGCTACGGACGCGTAATTTAACTGACAGGAAGAAGATGCTGAGATATGCAAGTGATTAACTTTTCAGAGCATTCATACAAGGTTGGCGCCGGTGGCGACACCTACACCGTGCTGACATGAGGAAAGTTTTCAACCGATTTCTCATACACAAACAGCAGTTGACCGGCATTGCCTGGTGAAATGTTGTTGTGACACCTCATGTAAGGAGGAGAAATGCGTACCATCACGTTTCCGATTTTGATAAAGGTCGGATTGTAGCCTATCGCGATTACGGTTTATAGTACCGCGACATTGCTGCTCGCGTCAGTCGAGATCCAATGACTGTTAGCAGAACATGCAATCGGTGGGTTCAGGAGGGTAATACGGAATGCCGTGCTGGATCCCAACGGCCTCGTATCACTAGCAGTCGAGACGACAGGCATCTTATCCGCATGGCTGTAACCTATCGTGCAGCCACGTCTCGATCCCTAAGTCAACAAATGGGGACATCTGCAAGACAACAACCATCTGTACGAACAGTTCGACGACATTTGCAGCAGCACGGACTATCAACTCAGAGACCGTGGCTGTGGTTACCCTTGACGCTGCATCACAGACAGGAGTGCCTGTGATGGTGTACTCGACGACGAACCTGGGTACACGAATGGCAAAACGTCATTTTTTCGGATGAATGCAGGTTCTGTTTACAGCATCATGATGGTTGCATCCGTGTTTGGCGACATCATGTTGAACGCACATTGGAAGCGTGTGTTCGTCATTGCCATACTGGCGTATCATCTGGTGTGATGGTATGGGGTGCCATTGGTTACACTTCCCGGTCACCTCTTGTTCGCATTGATGGCACTTTGAACAGTGGACGTTACATTTCAGATGTGTTACGAACCGTGCCTCTACCCATCATTCGATCCCTGCGAAAACCTACATTTCAGCAGGATAATGCACGACCGCATGTTGCAGGTCCTGTACGGTCCTTTCTAGATACAGAAAATGTTCAACTGCTTCCCTGTCCAGCACATTCTCCAGATCTCTCACCAATTGAAAACGTCTGGTCAATGGTGGCCGAGCAACTGGCTCGTCACAATATGCCAGTCACTGCTCTTGATGAACTGTAGTATCATGTTGAAGCTGCATGGGCAGCTGTACCTGTACACGCCATCCAAGCTCTGTCTGACTCAATGCCCAGGCGTATCAAGGCCATTATTACGACCAGAGGTGGTTGTTCTGGGTACTGATTTCTCAGGATCTATCCACCAAAATTGCGTGAAATTGTAATCACATGTCAGATCTAGTATACAGGGTGATTCAAAAAGAATACCACAACTTTAAAAACGTGTATTTAATGAAAGAAACATAATATAACCTTCTGTTATACATCATTACAAAGAGTATTTAAAAAGGTTTTTTTTTTCACTCAAAAACAAGTTCAGAGATGTTCAATATGGCCCCCTCCAGACACACGAGCAATATCAACCCGATACTCCAACGCCTTCCACACTCTCTGTAGCATATCAGGCGTAACAGTTTGGATAGATGCTGTTATTCCTCGTTTCAAATCATCAATGGTGGCTGGGAGAGGTGGCCGAAACACCATATCCTTAACTTACCCCCATAAGAAAAAAATCGCTGACGCCTAGTCAACAGCGCCTCAAGCGAACAAATGTACAACTAAATGAAACTTTATAGCTCCCTTAATTCGCCGACAGATAGTGCTTAGCTCTGCCTTTTGTCGTTGCAGAGTTTTAAATTCCTAAAGTTGTGGTATTCTTTTTGAATCACCCTGTATTTGTCCAATGAATACCCGTTTATCATCTGCATTTCTTCTTGGTGTAGCAATTTTAATGGCCAATAGTGTAATTCGATTTAACAGGATCTTTGTGAAAATTTTATACAAAATTGAGAGCAAGCTGATAGGACAATAGTTTTTGATATTCTGAATACTTCCTTTCTTGTGTATCAGTGTAATCTTTGCCTTGTTTCATGATATTGTGATTGAAGCATAGTGCAGGCAGGATTAAATAATTTTACCATGTGATTTATTGTTACCTCTCCTGTCAGTATCAGGATGTCAACACTGAGCTCATCACCATCCAGCACTGTCCCCCTCATCATGCTATCTAAAACACACTTGGCTTTCGATGTGAGTATACCTGGAACACTAGGTACATCATTTAATTGAGATACACTCAAATTTTCCCTCGGTTTGCTGTACAAAACGTTATAAAAGTCTCTGAGGAACTTCAAAACCACCACATTTTCAGTGATTCAACTGTCATTTCTATCAAGTGCGATAATCTGCTTTTTACCCATTGTGAGTTTGTGTTTGGCTGACTTTAAACTTGACTTGTTCTCTAAGCTTGCTCGTAAGGTGTCTTCACTGAATTCCTGCAGTTTTCATTTCTCTTCGCACCGCCTTGCACAGTTCGGAATACGGTACCATGTCACGATCGATTTGCATTTTCATTTGTCTCCTCTGTTGTAAAAGGTTTTCAGTTTTGGCACTGAATTTCTTTGCTTGTTTATTCTTTTGGTATAGGCTGCCAACTTCTTGTGCACTTGAAACAATCATTTCCACCACGTCTTCATCTTTAGTTACGTGGAACTTGCTTTGGAGGACTTCTTAGAATTTCGACGAATGTTCTTCCAGGTTTTTGAGGTTGATTACACTTCTCTTCCCTTTCATTTCCTACACTGAGTTCGACCCTTGCTCTCACCTGACAGTGATCACTACCAGTGTTTAACTGATTTAGCAGCGATACGTCTTTCACAATCTGCGGAATGTGTTACAGAATGAAGTCTATCTCAATTTTAACACTGAAATTTGGGCTCCTCCAAGTCTACTTTCGGTCAGGGTGCTTCTTAAAGAACGTATTCATTATGGACACATTGGTGTACTCAGCAAACAGGTCTAATCTCTCACCTCTATTGTTACGGTTCTCAATCCCATGGTTGCCCACCACTGGGTCACCTAATTTCTTGGTACAAATTTTTGCATTAAAATTGCCAATAACCAACTGGAAATGACAATTGCTACCTTTTTTACAGGTGCTATCCAGGATTTCATAAAAAGATTCAATTTCTTTGTCAGGGTGGTTTGAAGTGCGAGCGTACACCTGAACAATCTATTTTATACCTATTCGACACCTTAAGGACCATTCGAGCTATCCTACTGGAAGTTCCTTCTAAAACAGATACTCTATCAGCAGTATTCTTGTTAATTAAGAACCCAACTGCACCGAGTTTTCCTTCCGGGTCGCCACAAAAGTAGAACGAGTCACCAGAGAGCAAACGGAGACAGTCTTCCCCATTTCAGCATACTGTGCTTAAACTGACTATACTCCAGTTGATTTTTGTAAGCTCTTTCTCGGTCTCTTCTAGCTTCTCATTGCCTATCAGAGAGCAACAGTTATATGTACAGACTTGAAAAATTTGCATCTTCCACTCAGCACATCTTTGTGTTCGGGACATCAAAGTTGCTCCCACCTGCAGATCTGACTGAGGCCCCTCAGTCATTGCATATACACTGTACGAATTCAAAAAGTACCTTTCTCATACCCCTCAATGATCGCAGTTCACACACTGCATTGCAGTAGGTGAGCATACACAAGTGATATTTGGTATGTTGCTGTTGTACGTTAACTGGTGCCTCCGAAGTGTTTGCGAGACTGTCTCTGTAGTGGCTGTGGTTCTTTATTCTGTTAACTGCAATGTTAGGCATGCAGTAAGATTTTTGAGATCAATCAACATTTTACCTGCTATATCCAAAGCTGTGGAATACAAGACAAATGTCTGTCCAGTTTCTGTAAACAAAGTGCAAACAATGCACCAATTAAAGTAACTGATAACCTGAAATAAGCCACAATATTGACATTACTAGACTTTAATAAAGCATTTGATTCCATCAGCTTTGAGGAAGATCCAGTGTTTTCATAATCGTTAAGTATAATTGTTCTGCAAAAAGAAGGGGAGGGACAATGCAGTAGGAAATGTTTCAAAATAGTCGGTCGGACAGTAAGTGATTAAGCATTATTTTTTTCAGTATCAGATCTTTATTATCTGTTGGAAATAATGAAAAATAAACTTGTGTACACCGTAAATCTGTGTCGAGTTCAAACCTGGGTTCACAGACTTTTGGGTGACAGCAAGGAAAGAAATACCCTTGTCACACATTCAGTAATACGTATTACTGCAGATGTAATACACATATATATTTATAATTTTTAATAGTGCTGAAGCAAGTAACATTTCATTTTTCACAAAAATAAATTAAATGTTTTCAACAAGGAGGAAAAGTAAGTAAATCAATAATAATACTGGACGCTCGAATATAATTTTCATACTACATGTCGTTTATGACAAAATAACGCATAATAAATTATTTTATGAAACTAATTTGTTTATATCTTACACTCAGCACCAAACCATACTTCAACACAATTTTCTTTAGTTAGACATATCACATTAGTGATCACGTACACAGCGGTCTTATGAGGACAGTAATGTTCATTATTCAAATGAAAGTGAAAATGATACACTTTTCTGATATCTCAAATAGGTTACACATAATTTATAATTTACTATTATAGACTATGACATACACAGCCAGATACTTTTGATTTCTTAAATTGCTCTTTAAGGTTCCGTATCACATACCAGTTCTGCTGTAAAATCTGCACAGCATTTTACAACCATCGACCAGCTGTCCACCTGGACAAATGGCCACTGCCAAACTGTAACTCGGAGCAGTCAACCACCCTGTTGCGAATCATACTACTGGGCACCAGTCGATCCAATTCGGTCGCTACTTCGCGACCCTCGCCATCTGGACCCTTCCCCCTTACACCCAGCTTCTCCGACTGATGTCAGTCTCCTTGCAACACGTTCTTTAATCCCGTAACCCTTCCACTAGCCCCCTGCCCCTTCACTCTCACCTACCTCTTCCTCTGTTCTGTACCCCATTCCTCCCTGTGACTGTGCGCTACACACAACTCCCCCTGCTTGCAGCCAGTTAAGACTGTTGCCACATTCCTATCCTGTGCACCTGTTGTATCTCCCTCTAGCTGTTACCCACCCCCACATCCTTTCTCCCATCAACCCTGTCGAGCTTTGGTGCACACAATAAGCTGTGCTTGTGTACGAGTATTCGGCAGCTCTGAAGGAAGATTTGTCCAAAAGCTAGCAATGTTTTCAGTCTTTATGTTCCTATAGGCATTTCAACTATATCTTTGCTCCTCTCACTATTTATATTCAACAAAGTACTTTCAACTACCACACCCATATTGGAAACATTGTAGAAAAGATAACTGGGGTCTCCCAGTTTCTCAAATGAAAAGACCACAATGTAGCTTGCACAGCTTAAGGAAAGCAAAACATCTATAATTTTACAAAAGTCTCATGTTAGTTTAAAAAAGTGAATGACAAAATGTCTCTTCATTCACAGGAGTTTGAGGAACCTGTTGCTCACCAATGAGAAAATGTTTGCTCTGTACATTCATGATCAAAGTTTTCTACTGCAGCCAACACGGCTGCCCTGGAAAAGGAAACATTCAAAAAATCCAACAGATCATTAGATCCCTTCTCCCAACCACATTTCTGGCTGTGTGTAGCATTCCCTTATTACCATAATACTACAGACAGTCTACAAATGGTCAGAGCATTCTGATCACATTACTCTACATTTCCTGTGTTCCACTACCGATATAAATTCCCAGCTATTAAGTATGTAAACACTACTGTGTAGATACTGAGAAACAGTCCTCATCACTACATATAAAAGCCTAAAATGTTTTTACAAGAACTGGAACTAACTACAAGGAGCACAGACAAAATGCAATACAAGTGACAGTATCTCAAAAGTAAAGATAAAAAAACAATCCCTCTTTCAAAATTTCTATAAAAGATAATTTTTTTCATATTGAAAAATAGTGCATAAAAATCTGTTCAGGGATCACGTCAGAACACACATCAATTCCATGTAACAACGTTGTTGTCGTCATTTGAAAAACAATTCCTTTTGTGCTTAAGTAATGCTCGACTGTGCCACTGTGTTAGGCTATCATCTATACGCAGTGCAAAAGTGTGACAGTTCGAATTTAATGATGATGCCCGAGGGGAATCTAAGTTAATCTAACTTACATTTTACCAGAAATGAATTCTTATTCTATAAGAGGTACAAGCAGACATTTAGGTTACACAAATTTTAGTTTATATTTGAGTCAATATTCAAAGTAGTTACAAATATGAAATATGGATCAACTGAATTCTGTACATACCCTCTGTGTAAAACTATACGTTCCTCATTAAAGCTGTTTTTTAGACTGCACAAAAACAGAAAAATATTACTTGCATGTGATATAGTGGAATTCCAGAACATAAACTTGCTTTCAGCAAGGTTCACCTGTCAAAGCATTCAGTTGATCCAACAGTCATAACAGTATTTTACAAGCTACAAAGAAATATGGAAGGTATTTTTACAGATATACAAGATATCCCATCAAATTATGACAGTACATTTGTCCATAGCTGCATGTCGCCAACACCAGTTGTTTTAAATACTTGCTGATGCTTTTGTGAGAATTCCGCGAATACCAAAGTCTCTTTGCAAAAAAGAATGTCAATAACAATAAGAATATTAAGTAGCCATGTAAACGTTTTGTCTGATGTCCAATAAAGGATTGTGAGGGAGAACAGAAATAGCCACAAATGCTTACCATTTCTGTTACCAGATGAGAGCAGTTGCGCCCCTCTTCATGTAGAATAAACATGGTAAATGTATCTGTCATTGATACTGGTGTACCTAAAAAGCCTTGAACAGACCAGCAACTGTTATTCTGTTACATTGCTTTATTTCTCCATTATATTGCATTGTGATGCTGGGAACTCATCAGTTCCAGTGTACACAAATTGTGTTGTATGATAAGATGTGGAAGTTCACACTGATCCATGGAAGATGACATTTATATTCACTGCTATGTTATTAAATTCTGAAATAAAACTGTATAGAACACTCAATAGTGGCAATGGTTCCACCAACAGAGGAAGAACATGTATGCTGTCATAAAAATTGAAATGCTGCACTTCACATGTGGTAATGTTTTCATTATTTTCTATGCTACAGCATAGTAAAATTGATTAGTGCTTCAATACTTTTGACAGCAAAACATGTCTGATAAAAGGGGGAAAAAATTCTGATATTGTAAAATGCAAGACATTTATTTTGCATAAAAAGTGAAAAATTTTAACAGATTATGTAGCAAAATAGTCACTCAAAACATTAAAAATTGGTTCTGAGCTGGCTAAGCGGATGAAGAAAGGTGGAAAAAGAATGTTTCAACTGGGAGTTCTGTGTGATCAGAAGAGTAGGAGAAGATGGGTGGTAGCAATACACTGAAGGTAAGTTTTATTGAAAATGGTTAGGCAGTATGAAACTATTTATCCAGTATGGAGCACTGAATGATTTGAGGCTGGAAAAAAAATAAAGAAAGCAAGGATCAGTAAGACACTTTCTGAGTTACCAAAAACCAATGGAAGAAACTGGAAATCTGCCATCATATTTCCAGAAAGATGCTGCCATCACACTACCAAAGTAGAATCAATGCATTATTTTCATTTACAAAAGAAGCCTGCATTGGTTGTTAATGCAGAACATGTCATTACAATTCTTTAATGGGCTCTACTATGTAAGAATGAATTAACTTGAAAACTAGTGGGTAATGAGTCAAGCATCTAACTTTCATACACTGCTGTTTAGAATAATATATGGAAGAGCAGATGTACTGAAGGAAGATTAAGCAGGTAAACATTGCAGAGAGCCAAATCTGGTCTTGCACTTATTAATGACAGGAAGACTAATAAAATTCAGGCCATACTCATTGCATTTGTGGACCTAGACAGAATGTTCAAATATGTAAGGTAGAAAAAAAATCATTTGAAACCCTGAGATGAATACAGAGAGAGAAGTAATTTACACTATTTCCAAAAACAGAGTAGGAGTCATAAAATATGAGTGAGAAAGACAATGATGTGAGGCAGGTCTGTAGCTCTTCGTCACTGGCAAATTTAACACACATGCTGTGGTGGGGTTGGGGGTTGATCGAGACTTTTGTAAAAACAGTAAACACACACGAGGATCTGCTACCAATGTCAGGATTCATAAACAGTGTCACTCTTCAGGTTGACAGTGAGAAAGATTATTCAGTGGAACTACCAGAAACTTTATGAAGAACAATTGGCAAATAGGAACCTGGTAAACATCAAAATTGTGATTAGCACAGTTGCAGAAGTTGTACCTTCTCTTACCTATGAAAGACAATAAAGGATGGCCCAATCAAGGAAGGTAGCAAGTGATATAGTGCACTTCAACCAAAAAACTTTACTGATGTCAAATCTGATATGGAAATAAGGAAATAGTGCTCAAACGTGTCCATCTGGAGCACAAATTGTATGGATTGGAACAAAGGCCGTGTGAAAATCATAACTGGAACCATTTAAAATGTACTGATACAGAAGGGTGTTAAAAATTAAGTGAACAGGTAGTCCATAGAATGAAAGGCATAGATGATAGAACACATAAAGAAAGATGCCTATGGAACCCGTTACTAGAAGGAACTACTTAAAGATATATCTACTACAGTAGACGTGCGTGAAGGAGCAATAGAGCAGATAAATTGTAAGAGTGGGCAGCGATTAGAAAACGTGCAACTGGTAGCAGAGGGAATCAGCTGTAGTAGATAGATGAAAAAAAACGATATACTAGAAGAGAGGCCAGAACTGAATCAGACAAAAGGTGGTGATATAAGAAATTGCAACAAACCAGTAGACAGTGACGAAAAAACACAACAGGAAGATGATGGTTAGGATGTGATATGTACCCTACAGAGATGTAAAATAATCACTAGCTGACAATTTACCTCCCCATCTCTTCTGCAGAGGCAGAAGATACATGAAAGTTCTGGAGACGCCATCTCAGCACCTCCGATACATATAAATACTGATCAGTTTCATTTGCAAGTAATAAATAGTTTTAAGTAACCCACCAATCCAAAAGCTTCTCACACCTAAAAATATGACTACCATGACATGCAGCTATTTCCATAACAAACCCCTTCTAATACACATTTTACACGTAACATCATGTGTACATTTGAACAACTTGATAAAAAAATGATTTCAAAAAATTAAGAAACAAACAGGAAAATAATGGTCACTCAAATTGATAGCAAAATATATACATTTTTATTTTCTCTCTCAATTTTTGAGTGCAGTCAAGTCATGAATATTAGTTAATTTCTTCTTTTATGAAAGTGACACATTTGGCATTCATAATAACGACATCTTTTCCATTTTTAAAAAAAATATAAATTCTCATATACATCATGCAGTTCAATTACAAAAATGTATGTATATTGCAAAAATTTATTGATGCTGTAGTCATATGGATCATATCATTTTTAAGACTGTCATTTATCTATGCAGTGCTTGATTTGTAAAAACAGAGGTTCTGGTACTGTGGGAGTGTTTCTTTTGTTATAATTTAGGTGTCTTGAAACATTATTTTAATGCTTTTTTGGCCAGAGGTACCAGTATGGCATACTGTCAAATCAAGCACTAGATATTTGTCTCCAAATATTTAGCACTTAATTGTAATATACAAAAAAGACCGTGTTTATCACTCTTATTGATCATTTAAAAGCCATGTGCCGGCTTCACAATACCTTTTTAAAGCCATGCAAAAAAAAAAAAAATGATTAAACTAGACCATATGTAAATCTTGGATGGCTGTTTTGGACGGAATAGACTGACACGCACAAACAGGAGAGGTATAACAGCCTGCCTCCTTTTCAGGAAAGACATAAATACTTTACAGAAGAAGAATAAAGAGAAATCAAATTGTCAGTGATGAAGCAGAAGCCAAAGAATAAATAAAGGAATGAAAAACAGATCCCTGACATGCAGCCTACTGAGATATGACCAAAGATAAGATACTAAGGTCAGTAAGTCGTATCAAAAATGTGGTATTCAACTTGATGGCTTCCACTGCTACAAGTAATTTTTCAGAAAGAGCCTGTCAGAGCAAGAGTGGCAGTAGCAAGCATTTTCACAAGAATCTTGTTTAATTCACTGTTGACAGAAGTCCACTATTCATGGGGGAATTAATGAGCTCCCTGACACTTCTCTGTATGTTCTAGCACCAGACTTTTGTAATTATCCATAACATAACCAGATTCACAAGCTGTGTGCATTGCAGGGATCTAAATGATGCTGCTATATGTGTTATACAAGAAAGGTTGATCAGATAAATACAGCATACCAGCATCTCCATTATGACACTTCCCTACCCAGCACTGTGGGATTACCACATTCTTCCTAAAAAAAACACACAGTAAACATGAAGAAAATAAATTATTTGTTTCATAAATAAACACCACATATAAAATAGCCCTTCTATACCATGTTAATATATTTCAGTGCAATGATAAAATATTAAGTGCTGTAACCAACGAAAATAATCAATTTTTTTTTTTTTTTACAAAATAAAGTAACTGGATAGATAAAAGACCTACTCACCAAGTGGCAGCAGGAGAATAAATACATAAAAAAAGATTTTGTTATTATTATTGAAGGAAAATTCCTTCATCCCTCTTCCTTATCCCTCAACCCTTCTGCCAGAAGAAGGCGCCACTGGCTCCGGAATGACCCCCCCCCCCCTCTCTCTCTCTCTCTCTCTCTCTCTCTCTCTCTCTCTCTCTGTGTGTGTGTGTGTGTGTGTGTGTGTGTGTGTGTGTGTGTGTGTGTTCCTGCTGCAAATGTGAATATATCTTTTTGTCTATCCAATTACTTTATCCGAAAACACAATACCTTCATGCACTTGATTGGAATAATTTCTGATGGCACAAACACACCAAAAGCAAAACCCTGAGAAAGTAATAAAATGTCAGTAGAACAGGCATTACTGTGATGGAGTACGTCACTGTATGTAGACAGTATACTAACAACAAATTACAAACATTAAATTCCCGCTGTAATAACTGTCATGTACTTGTGTTTTCTGCAAATTATCATCTTTGATGACAGTCTAACCTTGCCCAGTGATGAGCGGGGAAAAACTGTAGCGCAACACAAGTAATGTAGTGCCCCTTTTGTTAAAAACCACAGTCGTCTGATCTGATGTCAGAAAAAACACAAAGAATTTGCAATTTTCATTTAGTGAATCACAAGCACAGTTCTTATGAACAACAGTGACAACTCCATCTAAAAATATCAGTGACTACAGAGAATAATTCTGTTTACAAGTAAAATATCTGTGGCAACCTTACAAACTGACAGAATGTGGAATCAATATATAAATTTAACAAAAAGGAAGACCACAATAAGCTTTGGAACACACTTGTGGAACAGAAATCTGAGAGCAAAAGACACTCCTCGGAAAGAACATAGGTAACATGCACACTGGAAGAGTAAGAGTTAGCGCAGCTGTTTCATACATCCGTATTCGAATAGAGAGTCAGTGGATTCTTTTTGTCTCAAAATTCGAATGGTTATGGATATATGTTAGGAATGATGATGATGACGATGAGTCCCATACTTCTTTACAGAGCGTAGGGGAGCGACACGGGAGACCCGCGCCGCCTTACTAGGCAAGGTCCTAGTGGAGGTGGTTTGCCATTGCCTTCCTCCGACCATAATGGGGATGAATGATGATGATGAAGACGACACAACAACACCCAGTCATCTCGAGGCAGGAAAAATCCCTGACCCCGCCGGGAATCGAACCCAGGACCCCGTGCTCGTGAAGCGAGACCACGAGCTGCGGTTAGGAATAACCGTCTATATAGTTAGCTGTTGCTTTAAAGTTTTCAAAGTCCAATGGACTGTTCTACCAATGCTGGCAATAACCTTAAAAGTTGAAGACAGGTCATCAGTTCAATACAATTAAACTACTGACAGTATTATTATTATTATTCCTTGTATTTTCTTTCAAATACTGTTACTTGTTACTTTGTTAACACAATGACAGAAAGGTAAAAGTAGGATTAATATGCTCAATATGGAACAATTGACACGCTAACAACAATAACATGATCAGATAAATAGCAATATGCATTAAATATAAACTATGTCCATTTTAAGCCTTATGTACAAATCACATAGTGCAAAATATACACGTAAGTTACACTGGACGGCCTCCATTACAGACACGGTAATACTTGACAACATTGAAAATGATGTTCTCGATAAATGTAACAATTATCACCAAACAAAAACTGCAAATTTATATAAATAACAAGAAATAGCTATAAGGAAAAATACTGCTGATAGGCTGGAACATAACACGAAATTATTACACAAACGTACGAACAAAACTAAAAATTTCAGACCTGGAAGGGTGACATCTATTTTTATTTTACACATTCACAAAAAAGAATCTGTGGCAAATCAGGAATGACAGATGATTTACAGAATTGGGCACAACAGCAAACTGCTACAGGAATGTACTCTGAGGCTGAGAAGAATTAAGTAACTGGAGGGCATATATATATATATAAAAAAAAAAAAAAAAAAAAAAAAAAAAAAAAAAAAAAAAAAAAAAAAAAAAAGGTGTGCTTGCGGCCACTATGCTATACCATACATTTTAGACACTGCATCAGCACGTTTGGTGAGGTATTGGGAGTGCAGCCATATCATCAGTATTTCCCAGATCAACATTTCAATTAGGAACTTTCCAGTCATTTTAGGCAATTCACATTTATTTCTTCCAGGCAGGCCATTGAAGTGAGTGGCAGGCATCAGGATACCCAATAGTGAAATTTCAGAGCAAAAATTCTTCTTACAGAGAAGGTAAAATGAACCAATCTCCATGCTCCATCAAAATGAAAACACACACATGCTGCCATGGAGTAACATTAGGGTGGCTTTGTAAATGTAATTTTTTTTAATTATGTAAAGTAAAGTAAAGGAAATGAAAGGCAACCACTCACTTATATCAACTGATTTATGGTACATAACAGAAAACATTATTCACACAGCTTTCAAGCTCTTGCTCTTTTCCTAACAATTCCCGGTTAGGTCGGAGATTTTCTCCACTCAGGGACCGGGTGTCCTGTTGTCCTAATCACCATCATTTCATCCCCATCAACATACAAGTCGCCGAAGTGGCGTCAAATCAAAAGACTTGCACCAGGCAAACGGTCTACCCGACGGAAGGCCCTAGTCACACGACATTTACATTAAGTGGTGTATGCCGTATTGTGACTGTTTTCTTAGCACGAATTCCCAAAAGATGAGGCATTGCCTGTAACCAGAATGTTATGTTTCATTAAATGACCTACATAGACACTATACACAGCTGCATTACATTTACTTCCCTGAAGAACCGGTTGTACCATTTGTCTCATACTACACACACGGTCCGTTTTGTAGGATGGCTCGATAAATCGGCTGTATTCCTAAAACCTCATCAAACATCATCTCTGCTAGTAAAACTTCAAGAATCACAATTTCTATGTCCTAAGTAAGGCAACGCAAACATCTGTGGTGCATTGAACATACTGATACCAGATGTCAGCTTTGATCTGTGATGTAAAATTGTTACGGTACATGTCGAAATAAGAGTGCTAAGTGAGACAGTACAGGACACTGGCAATATTTATTTTGTTTCTGTATTATTTTTGCAACTTTAGGTTATGGTGATAAACTGATCTGTAGCATAACCCGTGGCCTCGGTTAAACTGGAAGGTGACAATTTGATTGCGAGTTGAAAAATCCAACAAACGTGGCATTACAAGACTGACTATAATTCTTGTAACTTCATAAATTTTTCCCATATCGGATTCTGACAAGTGTTGTATGTCCAATTTGCTGACATTGTGGGTCAAAGCAGAAGGATGGTATCAGCAGGTATTATTTTGTAATACTTCCATAAGGAAGTGCATAAAAACGTAATTGCACAAAATCTTGTACTAGTCAAGAAAATAAAAGGGTAAAACTACCTACAAAATAGTAGAAAACAAACTAACTAACAAGCAAACTGTTTACTCCACAGTACCATGCCAAATATGTTCTGCCAGCAACTCACCTCGTAGATTGCTACAAGATTATCAGCCGACATATTTGAAGAAGAAATATTATCCCAGATAAACTCAACAGTTTGCTCGCTAATTTTTTTAAATGGGCATGTAAGCTCCTTAAATAAAATGAGAGAAACATCGGTTGACAATCTATAGAAGAGAAATGAAGAGCTGCCTGGATTAAGTGACGATCTAATTTCCTTAGCGAATAAGCATACTTCCACCTTCCAGACCTGGAGCAAAAGGCTTCTGAGGAGACATGTGGAGTTCAAAAAAATACACAAAATCTGCTCCAAGATGCAAGAAGTGTAGCAAACCCAGAACTAAATGCAGCACACAATTTAGTATCAGAATCTGCAGTGTGGGGTCAGGCAAACCCCGACCCAGAGCCACACTACAGCTGCTCACAAACGATGAATCCGCCCACGACAAGCAGGACGAGGCCCGTCATTTCGCGGCGTAGCTGGCTGCCGAAACTGGCCGACGCGCGGTGCTTGCTGCGTGCCAGTTCCACCAACGGTAGCACCAGGTGCAACACGTCCGGCACCATGAGACCCAAGTCACGGACCACCTGCAGAACATCAAATACAGTACAAATTCAGCATTAATCTTCCAGTCCGCAGTGGGCTTAACTAAGTTTTTATAGCTGCAATATTTTTGTGTTCGAACATCCCCTATAATTTTGTAAGGGTGCATCGGCCAGTTCAGTAACGGTTTACACGACACAATTGCGGTGACTCGGAGAATTTGAGAGTTCCTCGTACAGTTTTTGTGACAAGCAGTTTTGATCAGATCATTAATACCTTCTGAAAGGCAAGCTGTCACATATTTCATACACCAGTGTGGTCCTGTCAATCTACCTCAGTTTTGTAACTGCAAAAACATTTATTTGGTCTTGTGCATTATTTTGTAAAGCTACGATATCCGTCAGATTATAATTTGTTTTCATAATTTTTGTTCAAAACCTGTATATTGAATCAGACGATTTGTTTTGCACCATTAAATGTTCAATTAGAGTTTTTGCAATCACTACACTCAAGTTTGAAACTTAACTGACACATAGAGGAAAGCGCCCACATGACAATGTCGGGTGTCAATGTAACTTTGCACACGTACATACCGTCGGTGGCGATGTAGATGACTGAAGATGCCATTCTCCGTGACAAGTCGAGGCTGCATAAGGGGTGTGAATAGTGTCAAATGTCGAATGATTACTGCAAAGGACACAAAGATGCTGTGCACTGATGTGTGTGGTATCAGAACCTGACACAATCTGAAAGGGACACCATCTCGGGTCACCATTTGGCTGACCAGTCGAATTGTGCAATATCTAGATTTGTGGGGCATCCGATTATGACAGTGGCCCGAAGAACACAGTGGTAGGAATACTCGGTGCACTCAGTGCCTGTGAACAGATAACAGAATCCCTGCAACATTGGCCAGAGAGCGGCAGTAGCCGGACTGGAGACTTACCGTACCACGCGTAGGCTGCCGTTAACATCACAATGCAAACGATTGCATTTCAAGTGGTGCCTTTACAGGGAATTGTGGACTGCTGACGAATGGCAGTGCATTCAATTCAGTGACAAATCACAGTTCTGCACTACCCTCGTTGACCACCGTTAGTGACAATGGCAGCGATCTGGAGTGAGCTCTAGTTCCTTGAATGTTTTAGAGGGGCACAGCAGAAGTACTCCTGGCATCACAGTGTCGGATACGATTACACACTGCGGATAGTGCAGATTGAGGGAACTACGATGGCAGAATGGCATTTCACAGACTTCCCGCATCCTCACGAGTTACCTCTCACGGTGCCATTTTTCGACACGGCAATGCCCACAGCTCTCAAACTGTCTGCGAGGTGTCGAGGTACTCCTGTGGTCGACAAGAAGCACAGATCTGTCCCCGATAGAACAGACGTGTGGGACCAGTCCCGGGATGTATCTGGGAGATCGAAGACCAGCTACGACAGCTGTGGGCCAGCTCGTCTCCGGAGAGGATACGACGGCGTTACAACACCCTTCCCGGCCGAATCGGTGCACGCATTCACACCGTAAGGGACGCAACACCGTACTGTGTGCCGGTGTAAGCTGTCACTGGCACACCAGTCGCAAAAGGTGAAATGCGAAGATCGACTAGTAGGTGCCGGATCGAGTGCACGTTTCTCGAGAGAGGCCAGAGAGACACCTGCAAGCAACACACTACCGACGTCCTCTCGACAGCAGGTATTTAGGCTGCCGTCTCTGACTGGAGGACCTCAGTCACTGACTCACTCTACAAGTTTGCCTGCCATCTGTTACACGCAGAGCGAGTTTAGTTCATCACCGTCTATGATAGTACGTAGCAACCAGATTAGTGACTATTGTGGGACTTGTACTTTACCAGCAGTGAGACTAAAGTTTGTAATAGCGAGATTACCGATACTGTCTGTGAGATTACTGTTACTGATGAGCTTGTACCACAACACGTGGACTCTATTCAAGTTATGTAAATATTCATGTAAATAAAGAACAGTATTAATCCGTGTGTGCATTTGTGTTGTAGAAAGACTATATCGGCTACCCATAACAACATCCTCTCCCTCGCTTCCTTCTGGTACGAGACTCTACATATTGATAAGTGAGTTCATAGTGCCAATTTCTTTCTAAATTTTAATAGCGAGGTGTAACACATAATTGTAAGCAAAATCATGGGTTACACTGTCTGTCCTTCTCAATGATGAAAGATAATTGTGATATTTATATTTTTTTATTAACAGTTATGGACAGTATATTGTCAGAGAAATGGTTTATTATTATGTGCAGGTAATACGGGCACAGCATATCTGTGAGAAGGTGTGATAAATTTAGTGTCTCCACCTGCTATGGGCCACTCATTCTTAGATATCAAGGCTTGAAGGTGTATTGTGGTTATGGAAGAATGGTGCTTACACTAACAATAGCTTCATCATAAAACCAAAAACCAAAGTTTTAAAAGTATCATTTTGTCATTTGTTTTTGGGACATTTTGATCTTTCAGAATATGTTCTTGTTGTCGAGTCAAATGAGACACAATCTTTATAATTGAGGCAGTTGAGTAACGATTGTATGATATTTGATGACAGTTATCTGTCAGTGTAATTATGTGTTTCATTTCACTATTAAAATCGGCAATATGAACCCACTTATCAATAAGATGTTGCACCCCTTACGGTATGAATGCACACACTGATGTGGTCGGGAAGTGTGTCATACAGCCGTTATATCTTCTACGGAGGCAACCTGTGCCACATTGTTGTAACTAGTCCTTCATATCCTGGATGCTGGCACTGAGACAGAGTTAACGTCCAAGCTGGGCCCACTGTTCTATCAGGAACAGTTCTGGGCTTGTTGCTGAATGGTGTTGAAAGAAGATATATCTTTCATCAATATGTATAACTGAAAAGGATCCCAGTTTTCATTCAGCCTCTAGCATTTAAGACACTGCAAAGGAAAAGATGTCCCCCAAGCAGAACACATGCTTGGCTATCCAGATTCTTATTAGCAAGTCCTAATCATAATTATTACATTGGTACACAAGTTCATAGTGTTTTTGTTTTGCATGCTGGTATTCCATTTATCAAATGCCATTTTTTATTTGTTGTTTATTGGAGTTTACATTTGTCATTTAGTCATTTAGAGATAGTGCGTGGGGCTGTGGACACTAGAAAATGGGAGTGCCAAGTGGAGAAATCAGAACATTCCCAACATATTCTTCTGTTTGAATTCAAACAGGAGTGACAGCAACGGAAGCAGCCACAAACATTTGCGGCTCATATGGGGATAACGCCACTGGACAGAACACAGCACGAGTAAGGTTTTCTCATTTTATGGAGGATCGTTTTGATATTAGTGACTCTCCACATTCAGGAAGACCTTCAGGATTTGATGAAGATGGTTTAAGAACATTAATCCCCAACTATACACGTCAGTGTATTCAAGGACTGGCAAATGTGATGAACTGTGATCATTCCACAATTGTGCGACATTTGTATGCAATGAGGAAGGTTCAAAAATCAGGTGTATGTTTTCCTGATGCTGTAAGCTAAAATCACAAAAAATCTGTGGGTGGCTATAGGTGCGTCTCTGCTTGTTCATTGGCTCATGAATAACACTGACCATTCCTATCTTGTATCATTCGTGGTGATGAGAAATGGTGTCTTTATGCTAACATAATGAAAAGAATGGAATGGTCGAGTCCAAACAAAGCAAGAACTCCACATACAAAGACCTGCATGCATCCGAAAAAGTTAATGTTATGTATCTGGTGAAAAGGCAATGATGTAGTGTACGACGGATTGCTTCCCCAAGGTGTAACCACCACTGCTGACATCTACTGTCAACAGGTGAGATGTGTTGCAGGTGCAAACCAATAATAACGACCAGAAAAACTGCGCAAAGCGATGCTTGTTCACACCTACAACACCCCCACCCCCAATATTCTCCTACTCGGATAAAAACCACTATAAAGGAGTTGAGTTGAGAGGTCATTCCACACCCACCTTATTCACCAAATCTTGCACCCTCATATTTTCAGTTTCTCTGCTCTCTGTTGAACAACTTTCGGGGAGCTTCTTTTCCAGATGAAAACACACTCCGAACATGGCTCGACAAGTTCTTTGCCGCAAAACAACACAGTTTCTACACTTGAGGAATCGAAAAGTTACCCCAGCATTGGCAGACTGTTGGAAATAATAAAGGAGAATATTTATTGATCACTAAAGTCTCTGTTATGTGTATCTGTTGTGTCTATTAAACTTACTGAAATACACATCAAACTTATGCACCCACCTAATAAATTCATGACCTATTCTACCACGGAAAATATACTATGTATGAGGACAGTTCAATAAGTAATGCAACACATTTTTTTTCTCGGCCAATTTTGGTTGAAAAAACCGCAAATTTCTTGTGGAATATTTTCAAACATTCCCGCTTCGTCTCGTATAGTTTCATTGATTTCCGACAGATGGCAGCGCTGTACGGAGCTGTTAAAATGGCGTCTGTAATGGATGTGCGTTGCAAACAACGGGCAGTGATCGAGTCTCTTTTGGCGGAAAACCAGGGCATCTCAGATATTCATAGGCGCTTGCAGAATGTCTACAGTGATCTGGCAGTGGAGAAATGCACGGTGAGTCGTTGGGCAAAGCGTGTGTCGTCATCGCCGCAAGGTCAAGCAAGACTGTCTGATCTCCCGCGTGCGGGCTGGCCGTGCACAGCTGTGACCCCTGCAATGACGGAGCGTGCGAACACACTCGTTCGAGATGATCGACGGATCACCATCAAACAACTCAGTGCTCAACTTGACATCTCTGTTGGTAGTGCTGTCACAATTGTTTACCAGTTGGGATATTCAAAGGTTTGTTCCCGCTGAGTCCCTCGTTGTCTAACCGAACACCATAAAGAGCAAAGGAGAACCATCTGTGCGGAATTGCTTGCTCGTCATGTGTCTGAGGGTGACAATTTCTTGTCAAAGATTGTTACAGGCGATGAAACATGGGTTCATCACTTCGAACCTGAAACAAAACGGCAATCAATGGAGTGGCGCCACACCCACTCCCCTACCAAGAAAAAGTTTAAAGCCATACCCTCAGCCGGTAAAGTCATGGTTACAGTCTTCTGGGACGCTGAAGGGGTGTGTCCTTCCCCATGGTCAAACGATCAACTCTGAAGTGAATTGTGCTACTCTTCAGAAATTGAAGAAACGACTTCAGCGTGTTCGTAGGCACAAAAATCTGAACGAACTTCTCCTTCTTCATGACAACGCAAGACCTCACACAAGTCTTCGCACCCGAGAGGAGCTCACAAAACTTCAGTGGACTGTTCTTCCTCATGCACCCTACAGCCCCGATCTCGCACCATCGGATTTCCATATGTTTGGCCCAATGAAGGACACAATCCGTGGGAGGCACTACGCGGATGATGAAGAAGTTATTGATGCAGTACGACGTTGGCTCCGACATCGACCAGTGGAATGGTACCGTGCAGGCATACAGGCCCTCATTTTAAGGTGGCGTAAGGCCGTAGCATTGAATGGAGATTACGTTGAAAAATAGTGTTGTGTAGCTAAAAGATTGGGGAATAACCTGGTGTATTTCAATGCTGAATAAAACAACCCCTGTTTCAGAAAAAAAATGTGTTGCATTACTTATTGAACTGCCCTCGTAGCATTCATTGATCAACCAAAATACACAGACAGATGAGAAAAACACTCCAGTAAATGTAATCACTGAAATAACATCACCTACCCTATCAACCCCAGAAGTTTCATTTCGTTTCCTCCTCATCTTTTTCTGGGTGGTAATGTAGCAAGTTATTATAACATAACATTCGTTGCAGAAGGCCGGCAGCCATTTGGTACGGTGGCTGCAGGATGTCTACATTTTTTGTCGCTTTGCTCAAAGCGCAGGTGACGCTGCTTGCCGTGAGAACTGCATAGCGTAACAATCAGTCAATACAAAGATTCATACCCTCTACAAATCTAAATAATCGATATTACTTATTATCCGGTTTTGTTCAAATTTGGTATACAGTCTTTTGTAATTAATGGAATGATGCTGTCCAAATTTCAGATTTTTATTTATTAAAGTGCCGGACATAAAGAAAATTAGCTAAAAGTCCTAAAACCAATGCTTGTTTTTTTTTATAACCATGTTAGGAACAAATATGAATTGATTTGCATTATCATCTGAAGCCATTACAAAGTTACCAGTGCATAAAAATCAGTTAATTAGAATTTTCTTTTTTAACACTTTAGTCACTGTGCATTACGTATGGTAATTCAAAAATTGGTCAAAATTATTATTTGATTATAATTTGTTGTGTGAGTGCATGAAAATGATTGAGAGAGTGAATGTGGGACATACATTAAAACTTAGTATGTCATTTTTCATAAAACCTTGTACAAATGGTCCGTGAGAATGTCATGGTGCAACCAAGATTCAGATCATGTATGTCGGTGTGAGCTTGCTTTTGTATAAAAGGAGCCAGAATCAAAGTTAGAGGCGCAATAAGTTTATTTATCAATTTGGAGAATAATTTATACTTCGCTTATTTTGATTAAACAATATACTAGAAATTGAAGTTTTATTGACGTTATTGATTGGATAAAGCAAATTTTGCTGCGAGAATGATCTGGAAGGAACATTCTGATTGGTCGTTTTGATCAACAGCCAATCAGAATTAAGATGTTCCCGTGCGAATATAGTGGAGTGGGCAGTGAGTAGAATAGTTCAAGATAGTCACTTGCTAAGTGGCTTACTGACAACACCATGTCGGATAGCTCCATAAAAACACTCTGGAAAATGAAGAAATAGTGAGTTAATTTGAACTTTCTGGTCGTAGTAACAATTCTGTGTGGCATGTTTTGTGCTCTGCACGGAATACTTTGGCGAGCACTTCTTTCAAAGAAGACCACTGAAACGACCGAATGTTTAATTCATGAATAGTTGTGAGTCGGTACCTGGTAGAACGTGAAAATTAGTCGGGTCGGACTGCTTTTCGAGTGAAACTATGTTATACAGTGAATGATGGAGCATTACCATAGTAAATACGGACTTGATAGCCATTTCATGTGTTTCCATATGAATAAAAATTAGATTCAATCTAATTTTAAATGCTTTCTGCAAGTAGACTGCATCATCCAAATGCCTGATTTTTTAAAATGAACTTTCAGCAGCCTCTGTGTGGTAGGTATTAGGTAGTGGTTTCATCAACACTGCTTTACATTGCCTAGCATGTATCTGCCACTACAGAATGAAGGGACGTTGGAAAGAAGCATATCGAGGTAGGTGGACTTTTGATAAATGAAAGAGAGAACGCAGACAACCAACCCCTCCCCGCCGCAATTGGTGCATTTAGTGTCCAGGAAATGTGAAGTTCAAGTGAGTGCAAACTTTAAAAGCAGTAGTGTAGTTAACCCGATAAAAGAAAGATCCACACAGGCATAAATGAACTTTAATAGAAAGACAGGGGAGCCATTGTGATCAAGGGAAAGATGATTCAGAAAGGACAGCGATAGCGAAGTGGTAGATTTAGCGGCTAGAACAACCACAGGAAAAGACGGCTGACGATGTCGGCAACAGCTGAAGATTGCGTCACAACAATCAACAACAGCCAGGAGTCTGTGGCAGTTGGCTGTAGTGGACGGAGTGTGGACCCAGAAACTACATCTGCGGGGGCAGAGCTTGGCGAACGAACCAGCTGAAACATCTTGCCATGTTGACAATGGTGTGTGCGCGTGTGTGTGTGGGGGGGGGGGGGGGGGGCAGGGGGGGGGGGGGGGGGGAGGCACGCAAAGAAACTTGTGAACATGGCGGAAAATAATAACCATGCTATAGTAGATGAGAAAGGGGAGGTAAATTTGAGGAAAGTGATATATGCAGATGATGCCGTGGCTGGTGAATTTAGTTTTGACGCATCACAACCAAATGATAGTGGCTTGCCAGATTCAATGAGTGTTAATCATGGGACAAACAATGAACAGAACACAATGGAAATCGATGTTAAGTCTACACCGTTTCGGGTTCAAAGGTTCTAAAGGGAATCGAAGGTTGAAAACTCCACACCTATTCCTATTTGGGAGGAAAAAGTGAAGCAGAATCTAATGTTAATGTTAAGTTTACACTTGTTATGGTTACAGAGATGAAGCAGGAACCTGTGTCAATTGCTTGTGACAGAAAGATAGTGTTTCAGAAATGTTAGCAAATATTTTAAAACATATGGGGGATATGAACACTAAAATGAATGGGTTGCATACTGAAGTTAACGTGTTGGGTTCTGATATGAACACTAAAATAAAGGAAATGGGTTCTGATATAAAGAACTCTAAGTTCTGAAGTTAATCAAGGGTTCACTAACATGTCAGTAGAAATGCAATCCAGAATGGGAAACAAAATTTCTAAATTAAGAGATTCATGGAAAAATGATATGATTTTGTTTAGGGACATTCTAAAAAGTGAAATTAGTAAAGTAAAACAAGAATGTAATAATGCTGTTGTAACAGTAAAAAATGAACTGACCTCTCAGATTAACCAAGTTGCTGATGACAGCAAACAGTTAAGGGAACAAGTATATGCAGAGTTAAATGAAATGCAGGAACAAGTAAATAACGTGGAAAAACAATGTGAGGATAGTCACTACAATGGAAAATCAAATCAAGGAAGGAAAGGATGTGTGTGGGAAATTTGGTGTGCAAGTGGCTGCTAAATTTACTAACCTGGAAACTAACATAAATCAGTTTAGTACAAGTGTAGATGAACAACTGTGTAACCATGATGGTAGACTAAAAAGAGTAGAACAAAGTGTTACTAACAGTAGCGGATATGTAATATCTAATGGTGTGGTAGAAACCTCAGAAATTGAATATGTGGAACATTGGCAGTTTTTGCGATTTGATCCAAGTAAAAATGTACATCCTAAAGAATTTTGGGGTGATTTTGAGGATGTTTGCTCAAATTATGGAATGCTAAGCAAAATCTTGGTTTCATTAAGTCAAATTTGATGGGAGAAGCTAGAGTATGGGGAAACTGGGCAGTAGACAAGTATGACAAGACAGAGGATTTTAAACAGGCATTTATTGAGGAATATTGGGGCAAATGGAAGCAGATACAAGTTTTAAACAAATTTTGGTCAGGTGAAAAATAGGATATGAGGAAAGATATTATTAAGAGGTTTGTGCAAAAATGGGTCACAACTATGTCATATTTGAGCTCTAAAGTGGAGACAGAACAGATCATTATGGGGATAGAGAATAAGTTGCCTTTGTACTGGCGTAATAAAATAATATCAGCACCTAGGGATGATACTGATAAATTTATTCATTATCTTGAGAGGGTAGAAAATATTTTAAAGGAGGAGGAGAATGCCAGGAGGAATTATAGACCTCCTAAGACAACTGAAAACAGAACCGAGGCACATGTAACTAAAATAGGAGTGCAAAGATCCAGTAATTGCAGAGGCAGGTACCGAAGGAGAGGGGGTCCTACTGAAAGTAAATATAATGACAGAGACCGAAACCTTGAATATAGACAGCAGCAGTCCACTGACTGGGCAGAGTGGCGCACACCGCCAGCAGAAAGGAATATCTGTGGCAATGACCGCGTATGGGGAGGCGGAAAACTAATGGCAGTCTGTAATGATGCTAGCGTTTTCAGGCTGCGGCACCATAGGCTAAAACCACAAGCAAAATCTATTGTAAGGCAGCCACCAGCTGAACATCTTGTGGGTGGTATCGTAGAAACATGTTGCAGAGGAGAGGGACATTGTTGAAAATTGTATTTTTCAAGGAAGTAGAGTAGATTTTTGCAAAAGAAAAGGTCATAAAAGCAATTCCAGGAACCACATTAATGAGGAACAGCTATTAGAAAATAATGATTCAGAACAGGGTGTTAGTGTGAGTGAGCACTGCAATGCAGATGAGGAGCTTACAGTAAACTGTGGAGTTAGCACTATAATGGGGGAATAAGTATGAGAGGTACCTGAGGAAGAATATAGAAGGGCAGAGGAAGTTTTACAAAGATTAGAAGGAGTAGTTCCTGATTAAAAAGGAACAGAAGTGGAGCAACAACACGATAGGAAGGGTTGCAGAATCTGATATTATTATTAAAGAAGGAGAGAGTTTGGAGAAGTGTTTTGATTTGTCAGTAGTGGACAGACTAATTAAAGTGGCCACAGTTGGAGAGGAAGAAGACTCCTAATTGCCACAGAAGGTGTAGGATTCAATAGAGGTGATGTAGTGCAAGATTTGTTAGATGAACCTAATTCTGAAGTCAGAGAGAAAACTGCAGGACAGCCTATAATAGAAGTTATTATTTTTAATGAGAAGGTTCCTTGTTTACTGGATAGTGGTTCCAATTTATGTGCAGTGTCACAAGGGTTTTGTAAATGTTCTGCCAGCTAATAAGAATGTGGTTATAATGCCAGTAAGTGGCATAAATATTATTGTAGCCACAGGGAAAAGTAAGAAAGTAGCTAAACATGAAATTATGCTACCTGTCAGGATCAGTGATGTACAATTGGACCAAAATTTTTTAATAATAAATGGCTTAAGCATGGAAACGCTGGTGGAAGCAGACTTCTTACAAAAGTACAAAGGAAAATTGGATTTTGGACATAATGAAGTGGTCATTGTGGTACAGGGAAGAATAGTAGCTATTCCTTTTATTGGAAAAAGGCAATATGAATCCGACGAGCAAAGTGATGTGCCTATACATTACTGCAGAAAGAAAGACGATATTTTGGGGTATAATGAGTGTGGCAAAAGTAAGGAAGTAGATCCTTCTGAGGTAAAGGGATTGCAAAATATCAGTAACTGGAAGAAGTACATACATAAGGATGATGGGGACAGTAGTAACTAACTGACCTCAGGGGATGCGCATTCTTAGCATCGTCGGGCGTTTGACGAAAACCTGGCATCCTGAGTTGTTGGCAATATTATTTCCTTTTCTTTTTGTTTTGTATTGTCAACGTAACTCTTCATCATTCGGAACTTTTTTGTTATTTTCTCTGCGTCTTCCCTATCGTAGTAAATAAGGTATATAAATGTACACAGAGTGTAAATGCCATCCAAAAATAAGAGAACTGGTAAAAGAAAGATAATTCTGGAGGTATATGATTACTAAAGACTAACACGAATGAATGTGGAATGAAAGTGATGTAGTAAGGTATACTGGAAAAAATAAGGTAATGTGTCTCCTTAATGTGTGTTTTCTAAACCAATTTCAGAACACATAAAAATGATGTTGGAAGATGTTTGTGGTAAGAGACATATGGAATGTGTCTAGTAGAAGTAAGTAAATAGATTATGTATCTGATGTTTCTTTGAGAGCCACTTAAGTTGGCATAAATATTTTCAACATTTTCAGTAATTTTGCATTCTTTGTGTATAATAGCTTGTTTTATGTAAAATCAGGAGGTATTTAATAAGAACTGTAAGGTAAATATTTTTTCTGAAATGATAAGCTAAAGAAGATGTTTATAAATTTTTGAAAAAAAAATTTTTTTTGTTTGCTTAAGAATTCTCTCACTATAAAATGCATATAATAATTTTTTGAAAAAGAGTAAAGTCATAGTGCCAATTTGGTTACTGTTGCTATTTTTTAATAATGGTTAATTCATTATTTACTGGAAATAATTAGTACTGTATAAGACTATTTGAGAAAAGATGTTGAATTTCAATGAATATAGAGTTTTCTTGGAAAAAGGTTTTGTGAAAAGATGCAGTAAATTTTGAACACACTAAAATTCTGGAAGGTTTCTTGCAAAGCTTTTCCTTTAGATATGAGGGGGAGGGGGGGAGGGACGAACTATGATATGTGTAAAGTTAGGGTGCAGAAACTAAGAATGGTGGCTTAGACATACTGTATTTTGTAGGTATGAAATTTGGAAAAACCTGATACGAGACTATAGGAAACCAGGTGTAGGACTGATGACTGGATGCTGTATCACAGTGAAGTGCATCTAAAGCAACCGAAGTGTAAATGTGATAAAGAAAAAATGTTATACCCCAGTGCTGCTACAGAAAGTGGTGGTATTTCTTCTTCTTCTTTTTTTTTTAAATAAAGGACACTCCCCTAAGCGAAAATAATATAACAAAATAAACATTTCATCTAAAGCAATGATTAAAGCTAGGGTTATCCTGCTAGAAAATTTTGTGAAATAATAACATAGTTAAATTTGTCAATTCAGTTAAAGAATTCAGTAATAACATTACCATTATAAGAACCTTAAATATACTTAAAAGTAATTTTAGATTCATAAGGGGTGTGTAACATAGCAAATTATTACAAGACGACATTCGTTGCAGAAGGCACACAGCCATTTGGTATGGTGGCTGCAGGATGTCTACGTTTTTGTCGCTTTGCTCGCAGCGCAGCTGATGCTGCTTGCCGTGAGAACTGCATAGCGTAACAGTCAGTCAATACGAAGATTCATACCCTCTACAAATCTAAATAATCGATATTACTTATTATCCGATTTTGTTCAAATTTGGTACACAGCCTTTTGTTATTAATGGAATGATGCTGTCCAAATTTCAGATTTTTATTTATTAAAGTGCCGGACGTAAAGAAAATTACCTAGAAGTCCTTAAACAAATGCTTGTTTTTTAAAAACCATGTTAGGAACAAATACAGTTTGATTTGCATTATCATTTGAAGCCATTACAAAGTTACCAGTGCATAAAAATCAATTAATTAGATTTTTCTTTTTTAACACTTTAGTCACTATGCATTGTTGTTGTTGTTGTGGTCTTCAGTCCTGAGACTGGTTTGATGCAGCTCTCCATGCTACTCTATCCTGTGCAAGCTTTTTCATCTCCCAGTACCTACTGCAACCTACATCCTTCTGAATCTGCTTAGTGTATTCATCTCTTGGTCTCCCTCTACGATTTTTACCCTCCACGCTGCCCTCCAATACTAAATTGGTGATCCCTTGATGCCTCAGAACATGTCCTACCAACCGATCCCTTCTTCTGGTCAAGTTGTGCCACAAACTTCTCTTCTCCCCAATCCTATTCAATACTTCCTCATTAGTTATGTGATCTACCCATCTAATCTTCAGCATTCTTCTGTAGCACCACATTTCGAAAGCTTCTATTCTCTTCTTGTCCAAACTATTTATCGTCCATGTTTCACTTCCATACATGGCTACACTCCATACGAATACTTTCAGAAATGACTTCCTGACACTTAAATCAATACTGGATGTTAACAAATTTCTCTTCTTCAGAAACGCTTTCCTTGCCATTGCCAGCCTACATTTTATATCCTCTCTACTTCAACCATCATCAGTTATTTTGCTCCCCAAATAGCAGAACTCCTTTACTACTTTAAGTGCCTCATTTCCTAATCTAATTCCCTCAGCATCACCCGACTTAATTAGACTACATTCCATTATCCTTGTTTTGCTTTTGTTGATGTTCATCTTATATCCTCCTTTCAAGACACTGTCCATTCCATTCAACTGCTCTTCCAAGTCCTTTGCTGTCTCTGACCGAATTACAATGTCATCAGCGAACCTCAAAGTTTTTATTTCTTCTCCATGAATTTTAATACCTACTCCGAATATTTCTTTTGTTTCCTTTACTGCTTGCTCAATATACAGATTGAACAACATCGGGGAGAGGCTACAACCCTGTCTTACTCCCTTCCCAACCACTGCTTCCCTTTCATGTCCCTCGACTCTTATAACTGCCATCTGCTTTCTGTACAAATTGTAAATAGCTTTTCGCTCCCTGTATTTTACCCCTGCCACCTTTAGAATTTGAAAGAGAGTATTCCAGTCAACATTGTCAAAAGCTTTCTCTAAGTCTACAAATGCTAGAAACGTAGGTTTGCCTTTCCTTAATCTTTCTTCTAAGATAAGTCGTAAGGTCAGTATTGCCTCACGTGTTCCAGTGTTTCTACGGAATCCAAACTGATCTTCCCCGAGGTCACTATGCATTACGTATGGTAATTCAAAAATTGGTCAAAATTATTATTTGATAATAATTTTTTGTGTGAGTGCATGAAAATGATCGAGAGTGTGAATGTGGGAGATACATTAAAACTTAGTATGTCATTTTTCATAAAACCTTGTACAAATAGACCATGGTAAAGTTATGGTGCAACCACGATTCAGATGATGTATGTTGGTGTGAGCTTGCTTTTGTATAAAAGCAGCCAGAATCAAAGTTAGAGGCGCAATAAGTTTATTTATCAATTTGGAGAATAATTTGTACTTCGCTTATTTTGATTAAACAATATCCAAAAATTTGAAGTTTTAATGACATTAATTACTATCAGATTACTGATTGGATAGCTTTTCCACGAGAATAATGTGGAAGGAACATTCTGATTGGTCGTTTAGATCAACAGCCAATCAGAATTAAGCTGTTCCCGTGTGAATATAGTGGAGTGGGCAGTGAGTAGAATAGTCCGAGATAGTCACTTGCTAACAGGCCTACGATAACACCATGTCAGATAGCTCCATGAAAATATTCTGGAAAATGAAGAAATAGTGAGTTAATTGCGGTTCGAATACCTCGTGACTGAAGCGGCTGTAGTTACGAACATTTTAATGAAAGTTTGGTGTTTCTAAAATAGTTGGAAAGTTATGAGCTTGTGAAGTTTCTGGTCGTAGGAGCAATTCTGCGTGGCGTATTTCGTGCTCTGTACAGAATATGTTGGTGAGCGCTTCTTTCAAAGAAGACCACTGAAATGACCAAATGTTTAACTCAGGAACAGTTGTGGGTCAGTACCTGGTAGAACGTGAAAATTAGTCGGGTCGGACTTGCAAAAATTCTGGCTGCTTTTCAAGTGAAACTATGTTGTACAGAGAGTGAACTTTGCATGATAGAGCATTACCATAGTAAATACGGACTTGATAGGCATTTCATGTATTTCCATATGAATAAAAAGTAGATTCAATCTAATTTTAAATCCTCCGAATGCCCGTTTTTTTAAAATGAACTTTCAGAAACTGATTTCCAACTAGAGTTACCCGGCCTCTGTGTGGAAGATATTAGGTAGTGGTTTCATCAATGCTGCTTTACACTGCCTAACACATATCTGCTGCTACAGAGTGAAGGGAAGTCGGAAAGAAGCATATCGAGGTAGATGGACTTTCAATTAGTGAAAGAGAGAATGCAGATGACCGACCACGCCCCGCCGCAGGGTGCTTCTCTTTTTTTTGGTCCGCCATTTATTTACAAATACAAAAAATTGTCAAATCAAGGTCTATAAACATAAAAACATAATGTGAATTTTAAAATTTCCCGGCAAATCAACTGTTCAAACAAATTTCAGGCTTGCAGCCGGTCGTCGTCCAATACTTCGCACAATATTTCAACTGGGCACCTGCCAATCATCTTCAGGTGAGCCATCGCAGACTGCGGCCGCTCACCTGAAGATGACTGGCAGGTGCCCAGTTGAAATGTCGTGTGAAGTATTGGACGACGACCGGCTGCAAGCCCAAAATTTGTTTGAACAATAAAAACATAATGCATAAAAGAAAAGGTAGCATTCTCATGCCATCTGTGGACTTTGGCCAGCAGAGACAGGTAAGGGTAAGATTCTATACGTAGTAGCAATATTGATATCTGTACCCATACAATACCTGTTAGTGCTATAGAAATCATCGTCTTAAAGTTACCTCGAGAACAAAAGTTCCTACAACGGAAGAACATTCCTGTGCTAAACAACTGTAGAAATGAGAAATTACTGGGCCTTGCAGCTCGGAAATGACCACAGTTTCTTCTATGTTGTAAATGAACTGGCTATGAAAGTACAGCTGCAGGGTTCCAAGACTGTCACTGTAACAATGCAATTAATTTTTTTATACATACCCTACACACCACTCTGGAGTGCAACGGCACAGGATACAGTACGGATGTGTGCTGTTAATAGTGAGAGGCATGTCCCTATGTAGCGCTTACTGATGAATAACACTCAAAGTGGAAATATCATATCTGTAATTCCCAGATATTGTCGCCCTTCCTATGTTTACGCACACAGCGAGCAATGTATTTGGGGACAACACAAGTCTTCTGCACTGAATGGTGGTCACGCTGATTTAAAAGGGCACGCCGAGAAGAAATACCTGCTTGGACGTAGTAATGGTGTCTCTGGAGTGTGACATGTCACTGTAGAAGAAAGCTAACATTCCTGGAATGTACATACGAGAATATCAATTGGATAGATAAAAAAAGGGATCTAGTTTTGTCAGGTAGTCTGGAAGCAGCAGTGCTGTACTTTTTCATTAGGTAAGTAATATATGGATGATTAAACAGAATTAATGGCATTGGCTGCTTATTTAAGAACAAGTAAGCAAAAGCATATTAAATGTATTGTATGGTGGCCAGTGTTATTGTTTTAAACAAGGAACCATCTGAAGATTGGAGAAGGAGTTCAGACATTTGTTGAATTAAGTCATTTGGACACTGGATATGCACATGACTAAATAACATTGCAGTACCTAGGACTGCACCACACATTTAGGTTTCTTCCCACTCCAGCGGGATATGGGGTTTGGTGTCAATGACTATTTCAATGTCTCTGTTGAGGGGTAACATATCACTTTGGAGAAAATGATGTGTTATGATCTCTGTCTCTCTAACCCACAAAGGTTAGTTAAGATCTTGAGTAAGCATCTTGTTATTTCAGTAGTAAATAAGTGTTTGCTTTGAACCACATATTGTGAGGGAAATTTTCTGCAACCCCCCCCCCCCCCCACTCCCCCATGAAATGAGAGCATAAGTGGACACAGCATATCTCATATCTGCAAGGCAGGGGCAATGGGCACCTGGATTACTGTGCATGGAAACACCTGCTGATCGGAGTAGTTATTCCATGAAAACACACAATAATCATTACATCTCTTGTCAAGTGAAACCCAGGGAGGACATACGGAGTGAAAATGACATAGGCATCTTAATATGTATTGTCAGCTTTGTTAAAGTTGTATGCTGCAGTGAAATCTAATGTGGAATCTATTCCATGGAGGTGAAATACATGTGCAATAAATAAGCAGCATGTGAATTTATTTTTTCGTGCTACAGCTGGTGTTAGAGATTTCCAGCTGGTACGGACCTGACACCTTCGAGAAAGAGTCTGTGACCTCGATATAGCAGGATATAGCAACACAGTCAAGTCAAACAATTAATATAGATAAGTAACCGTGACCACAAAAACTTTTACATAGTCCACCTCCATAAGATTTCTGAAGAACAGCAGGCATGTTACATCGCACTGTTTGTTGCAATTTGTGTAATCTCCTCTTTGTAGTGCCTACAGGAGCAATATGTGGGGAGCTGAATGATATGCCTATACTCTTCGCTTAATTCTGGTTTCTGAAACTTTCTAAGTACGCTTTTTCAGGATAACTGGCATTTATCTTCAGTTATCTCCAACTCAGCTTTTTGAGACTTTCCATGACATTCTCCTACGAGTCAAACCAGAGAACATTTGTGTCCCACACCCTTTAGTGATATTGTAGGATGAGTCACATGATTGAACTCTACAGACTGACAGCCTCTTCTCAGTAATCTACTAATGAATCGAATTCTGCCAGCTGCTGAGCCTACGTGATCATTCCATTTCATCTTTCTACAAATTGTCATATCCAAAATTTTGTACGTGTTGACTGATTCCAACTCTAACTCACTGATGCTGCTGTCCTACATTATTATTAACACATTTATGTGTTTTTTTAAAGTGCACAATTTTACATTTCTAAACCTCCACAAGTTGCTCATCTTTTCACAATTTTGAAATATTATCAAGATCTTACTGGATATTTGTGCAGCTCTTTTCACATAGTACTTCATAATAGAAAATGGCATTCAAATTATGGGCTATGTAGTATTTTTTTAAAATGATAAAAGGTACACTGGTACAAGCAAATAACATTATTTCATTAAATTCTGACAGCAGTTGTAATGAGTTATCGGCTCTTTCAGCCATCAGCTGGCTAAGTGAATCTGAGGACGGTCATCTGGGGTTATGTGGACACAGGAGGTAAATCCAGTGGAGATGGGCAGGCCAATTTGAGAGTCTAACGCCAGGATCAGATGGACAGGACAGATATGAGGCAAGATGGGCAACTTGCCACAAGTCGGGGCTTTCCGTACAATCATTTCTACCCGTCGAGGAGCAAAAGTATTACTTTTGGCAGCATTAAAGTTTTGCTTGATCTAATAAAGCTCCAAAAGATCTGAACACGCCAAACTGTCTGATGATGATCACACTGACAATTTTCAGCTGTTCTGGCAATAAAACCCAGATTATGATGACAATTTTGCTCTTTTGTATTTTCAGTATCTTAATTAAAAAGCTTACTATGTATATGCAAATGTGTGTAGTTGCGTTAACAAGAGGTACCTGAACTGAAAGGGAAGAGGGTAAGTCAATAAGTAAGTTGTCTGTCAACTCAGCATTTTCAGACTTTCCGTGGCATTGTCCTACAAGTCAAACCAGAGAACATTTGTGTCGCCTTTAACAATAACGTGCTTTCACCTCACTACAGTTCTTGTGCATTCACTTTGTTGGTTCAGTGAATACCTCTATTTGTACTGATTTCAAAGTGTTTTATTTTGAGTGTCCCATTGTTTGTATGCGCCATGAATAAATGCAGAGAGCAATTCATTTTCTTTACTCTGACAGGACTAAAAAGTAGAGATTATTCACAGAATGCAGCTGTATTATGCTGACATGTCTCAGTGAACAAGAAATTTACAAGTGCATGAATCACTTTAAAAGTGGGCATTTAACTGTCTTCAACAAACTGTGTTTGAGTTGGTCATCCACTTACAAAACAGATATGAACATTACAAGAGCAGAGCAAATAATTTGTGATGATCTTTGTGTCAGAACTGATAGTACAATACATGATCTGAAGACTGATAAGAGCGGTATCCAGAAATGCAGTCCACCAACAATACAGCCCATTTCTGTAGGTTGCTGAATCACGGGCTTGCTGGGGCTGCATCATTGAGGAAAAAAACACAATAGTCTGGATGGACCAAACAGCACCGTGTTAGTGGGAACCAAACAACAGTTCAGCACAACAACAACAGCAATGGTTTGTCGTCACAGGAAACTATGGCAGCCGCCACTGAAACTGGCAGCACCCGCATTGCCAACATGCAGCATTTCCGTCACCAGCAGGCGGCCTCGCAATTACAGCGCTACTCCACTAGGTCACGTGTCCACAATTAACTCTCTCAACAAATTTCTCACAGATTTCCTTTACTGCTTATTTAATGCACAGATTGAACAATATCGGAACGTGTTGCATCCCTGTCTCACTCCATTTTCAACTATTGCTTCCATTTATACCCTTTGGCCCTCAGAACCACAGTCTGGTTCCCATACAATTTATAAATAACCTTTTGCTACCTGTACTGTATCTCTGCTACCTTCAGAACATCAAAGAATGTCTAACTGTGATTATGAGATTCAAAAGCAGAAGTTCCGACATTAATCAGAAGAAGATCGTACACCAATAACTGTTTACGGACAATTCCTTACTCTAATCACATCCTCTATCATCACGATATACTCTACTGACGCTTCAACTTACCTGGTGAGTGTGACCCGCACCTCGCACGAGATTATCGACAAACTGGTCACGTGCACCGGTAACGAGATGCAGGGTCGCGATTGCCGCCACTCCGAAAGCTGCTCGGGGCGTCACAGAGAAGCTGGCATCCGCCATGCGCAACACGAGGGCGGTCGAGGCCAGCTCCGTGACGGTAAAGAACAGCTGGTGGTTCCACTGTGAGTAGAACTCGTCGTTCCAGTAGTTTATGTATGCCCACCTGCGGGAGAAATGTAACAGAGTAACAGTATGGGGAATTCCACAAAAGAGAAAAGGGGAGAATGGAATAAAAGTGAACACACACAGTAAAAAATGCCAAGAAATGCAAAAGTGACACGCTGTAACATGGAGCTGACACCACATCATCTCTGTGCTAGCAAACAGTCTGCTGACTATTAAAATTTCAACAGTTGGAAGGCAATATGCAATACCCACCGCATTGATATAAAGTGTACTACACATTTTGATATGCAACTGAAGGGCTCGGTATATGCTAATGTGCTACAGCAGACTGTAACTATCGTACTCAAACTTTGTCATTTCTCTTTAAATGTGAGCTGGACATTACACTAAAATTACACCATTTCTCTTTGAATGCAAGCCAGAAGTCACATTAAAAATTATGACATTTCTCTTCGAATGCCTGCTGATATGCAAACAAAATGAATGGAAACATTTTTTGTAGTACTCTCCTTGCGATAACTAGACACCGTGGTAAGCCATGCTATGATTAACTCAGAGAAGGGATGCAGCTGTCTGTTATCGACTGTGTGTGCTCTGATGCTACTTCATCCCTTTGGTACTATCCATCAGAGCTCCATTGCTCACAGCAGCAGGTCAGTATTTCTCTTTAAAGGTGTATGTTAAGTACTCTGCACGCATAAAGTATGAGGGATTTTTGAGCAGCACGTAACATAATGGTACCATGGACCATTGGTAAGTTGCACTGACTGGCAATTCATCGGCTCAAGTTCGATTCCCGCTGTTACTGTCTTTTTTTGTTATTCTTGGCAATATTAAACTATTAATTATAAAATTTAAATCTATTTAACAGTTCATTTTACATACATAAAATTAATATATTCAGACAGTTGCCAGAGACTGAAGAGTGTGTGTGTGTGTGTGTGTGTGTGTGTGTATATCATCTATTTTTGACAAAAGGCATACTGGCCGAAAGCTAATTTCTGACAAGACTTTTTGTTGTGCCTATCTGCGACTAAGCATCTTTGCTATATGGTGAGTACTAACTTTCCTTTTCATAACATTGTTAATATATTCAGTTAAATTATGATTACTACCCTTGCAAGTCAAAAGGCTATGCCAGCACATTATAGTACACAGGTAAAATTTTGCATGAGCCGCCACTAGGGTTGAGAAAAACCAGGGTATTTTTTAAAAAACCAAACCACTGGGTAAAATTAGGTTTTCATGAGGAAGCTTGGTTTGTTTTCTTTCTTTCTTTATCTTTTTCTTTCTTTCTTTCTTTTTCAAAACACTAACTCATTTTTAGAACTACTTTATTAGTGCAACTTTTCTTGTCCTGCCAGCACTGCATCCACTGAGGGACTCTACTCTACCTACAGGCTTGTTTGGTCAAAATTAAGAACTAATTACATTTAGGAGAGAAAAGACCCAAGAAATTAGTGAAAAACTATAAATTTCTGAAGCTTCCAAGTAGTAGTGAACTGTACTTTACAGTAATTATGATTCTACATTAAGTTAATAGTTTTTTTCTGGAAGTGTTAATGTTATTTAGCTGTGTTTCTTCTATTGCAAGAAATGTTAAAACATAAAATTAATAAAATAAGTTCTTGTAACAGTAAACAGCTGCCTTAATTAAATATGATATCTCTTTTAATTTGTGTTAGGCTAACTATGTAACATTTTGTACATTAATTAAATTTTTGTAATTAAATATACTTGGGTTTTATTGTGTTTTTTTGCAGTTAAAAAAAAGATTTTTTGGGTCAGGTTAAATTACAACCCTGGGCACCACTGAGTCTATTTTTTATTTTATTTTACGCATCTAGTTCTATAGGACCAAACTGAGAAGCAAATCTCCATGGTCATGGAATGTGTCAGTACATGAAATTACAGCAGAAAAGTAATAACAGACAAAATAAAATGTTTATGAATCCTAAAAAGACATAAAGTTGTAAAATTATGTAAACACAATCAACAACATAACACAGGAATCAGCTTAATTTTTCAAGGAACTCTTCGACTGAATAGGAGGAGTGACCCATGAGGAAACTCTTCAGTTCAGATTTGTGCTAAACTCTCCAGTTCAGATTTGAAAGCACATGGATTACTGGTAAGATTTTTGAATTCTTGTGGTAGCTTATTGAAAATGGATGCAGCAGTATAGTGCGCACCTTTCTGCACTAGAGATAAGGAAGTGCGATCCAAATACAGATCAGATTTCCGCCAAGTATTAATTATATAGCGAGGCCAATGTCAAAATTCAGATTAGTGAACAGGGGTCGACAAGAGGTTCGCGAACTTACACCACTTATTGCTCGAACTGCCTGTTTCTGAACCAAAAATACCCTTTTAGAATGGGAAGAGTTATCCCAAAATAAAATACCATACGACATAAGCAAATGAAAATAAGCAAAGTAGACTAATTTTTGTGTTGAATGATCACTTACTTCAGATGCTGTTCGAACAGTAAAAATGGCAGTATTAATTCTTTGAACAAGATCGTGAACATGGGCATTTCACGACAGTTTACTATCTATCTGAACACCTAGAAATTTGAACTGTTCAGTTCCACTAGTCATATGCCCATTCTATGAAATTAAAACGTCGGGTTTTGTTGAATTGTGTGTTAGAAATTGTAAAAACTGAGCCTCACTGTGATTTAGCATTAGTTTATTTTCTACAAGCCATGAACATAAGTCATGAACTGCACTATTTGAAACAGAGCCAATGTTGCACACAACATCCTTTACTACCAAGCTAGTGTCATCAGCAAACAGAAATATTTTAGGATTACCCGTAATACTAGAGGGCATATCAGTTATATAAATTAGGAACAGGAGTGGCCTCAACACAGATCCCCCCCCCATTTGACTGTACCACACTCAGGCCCCAATCACAGCCATTCTCAACATTGTGAGTAATGATCTTTTGCTGTCTGTTATCATACTGAAAGGTGCTACTCCCCGTATTCCGTAATGGTCCAACTTCTGTAGTAATATTTTGTGATTAACACTACCAAACAAACGCCTTAGTTAAATCAAAACATATGCCTAGCATTCGAAACCTTTTGTTTAACCCATCCAGTATCTCACAGAGAAAAGAGAATATAGCATTTTCAGTTGTTAAATGACTTCCAAAGCCGAACTGTGCATTTGGCAGTAAATTGTGCAATATAAAATGATTAATTATCTTTACATGCACAGCCCTTTCAATAACTTTAGCAAACACTGATGGCATAGAAATAGGTCTAAAATTATCTGTATTATCCCTTTCTCCCTTATTATAATGCAGTTTTACTACTGAGTACTTTAATCATTCAGGAAACTGACCATTCCCAAAGGAAAAATTACAAGTATGGCTAAGAACAGGACTAACACGAGCTCCATAGTACTTTAGTATTCTGCTAGATACTCCATCATTTCCATGAGAATCTTTAGTTTTCAGTGATTTAATTACTGACTCATTCTCCTTCTTGTCAGTATCACAGAGGAGTATTTCAGATATCAGTCCCGGAAAGGCATTTTCCGAGAGAGTTATATGATTCTCTGTAGAAACTATGCTATGATCAGAAAGCGACTGTTAAATACAGTACATATACATCACTTATCACTAACAGAAACATTTTTACAATGTGTTGACTTCGTATCCTTGACCTTGTGCTGCTGACCAGACACTTCCTTCACAACTGACCATATGGTTTTAATTTTATCCTATGAATTAGCTATTCTATTTGCGTACCACATACTCTTTGCCTTCCTCATAATGTTTTTAAGCACCTTACAGCACTGTTTGTAATGGGCTACTGTAGCTCGACTGTGACTACTTCCAACATTTTGATACAATTCCCACTTTCTTCTACATGATATCCTTATCAGACTAGTCAGCCATCAGGCAGCATTTTATGCTAGTACCCTGTTTAGAACATTCTACTGGAATGCAATTTTCAAAGAGCATGAAAAATGTGTTAAGGAAAGCATTATATTTGTCATCTATGTTATCAGCTCCATAAACATTCTGCCACTCTTGTTCCTTAATGAGGTTTAAAATACTCTCTCTTGCTATTGAATTAGCTTTTCCACATTTGTAATTGTACATAACACTTGTTTGAGTACAAAAAGCTTTTAGTGTTAAAATTTGTGTCTCGGTCTGAAAGGCCATTTACCCTTTCACTAGCAGAATGCCCATCTACAAATGAATAATGAATAAAATTATTGTCTATAGCTGCGCTACAGTTTTCTTGCACCCCAGTTGGAAGAAATGTAGTATTCCATCGCATCCATACGAAGTACAGACGAGTAATGTCATCTCCATTTTGTGTACAAGGAACTATTACACACTGGGTTTGTCACTCAGTAATAGCATTTGAGTGTTGAGTGTTTTGGAGTAAATAGTGTTATGCCATACATCAGAAAGACAAACATCTACCAGCAAGAGTCGGGATTCGAAACTGGCACAATTGTGGCCTGTCGAGAATGAGGTTTATTGTTCGGTGATACTGCTAGAGTCAGTTGGAATCCCACGTCTGTCATGCAAATATGGAATCAAAGGATTCAGGAGGACCATATTCAACCCCATGCAGGATTTCACTGACCCCAGGCAACCAACACCCGAAGACGCAAACCTGCTATTTACGGGCTCAGCACTTTGCAAGATGGTACGAGGCACACACAGCTTGATCTCTTTTGGCTTGCACAGCTGGTATGTGCTGGTAATTTGGACAGGAGGTATGACACTTCTGATGTGTTAAGGCCAGTGGCTGTCTCACAAGTTCAAGGCTTCAATGACATTAACTTTCCAGAAGATATCACAAGACTGCATGTTACCCATGATGTCCCACATGTCTCAATACAGAGGTTGTTAGACAGTTGTCCTGGCCAGCGGGTGCTCCAGATATCTCAACCCCTGAAAATGTCTGGTCATTGGTTTGCCAAGATATTGGAACGCCAGCGTGGAAGTGTCAAATGATGTACACAGATGAACAAAAAGAATTCAAAGTATGTTACTAGAAATCGGAATGACTGCCTTTTGAATAGTCTATGTTTACACATCTGAATTTGCATATTGGATCACTATCTATTATATTAACTTCAATTAGCCACTGTAAGCGTATTGTCATACCGCTGGCTTAGTTGTGGGGTATCTTTGCAGGCAGCCGCGTCTGTAGTGAGTCGAGTGCGGAACACAGTACTGATATGTTGTGTTGTGTGTAGCTCTGCATGTGAGAGGCTTTTTTTTAGTATTCAGGTTGAAGTGTTGCTACAAGTGCTGTTACAGTAAAGTGATGGAATACGGAAGTGATTTAGAGGAAAGTGTGTCAAGAAGTAATGAAAAAAATGAGCAGCGCCGTCGATAACGTGTTCATGTATCCTCTCGTCGTGTGTCGCACAGCATCGATCGTCCTCGCCGTGTTCGATCTCCCAGAATGAACTGATGTGTTTCAGTAAAAATTTAGTTACCATAAAAGAGTGCAGTCAAGTGCCAGTTTCTTGAAGCGAGCACGAGGACATGCGTTTGATCATCGCGTTTCTGCATTATCGACAATCAGCCGTGCTGCGACGGTTATGCGCACGCTCGTACAAGTGAGAACTGAGAACTGAAAAATTAACTTTACGAGCAGTGTTATATCATTACTAGTGACAAGGAGGACAAATTTCCATAACCGACACGTGTGACCAAATCGCAGTCCCCTCACTACAGTACAGACTAGACATCGGTAATCATTTAAAATTAATGTGTGGGCTGGAATTATAGGTCACTGCCTGTTATTGCCACACATTCTTCCAGTAAATTTTACAGGTGCTTCCTGTAAGGATTTTATTCAGTCCACCCTCCAAGACCTACAAGAAGACGCACCCCTGCAAACAAGAAGCAGCATGTGATTTATGCGTGACAGAACTCCAGAACATATCAGTCTCCACTACTGATGATAGGTACAGGATGACGAGTTTCATGGCCTCCACGTTCCCCTGACCTCAGTCCTCCGAATTGTAATCTCTAGGGGCACACTAAGCAACTGGTGTGTGTGTCAACTTTGTTGTATGTAAGTGCACAATCTTGACAGGGTTTATGCTGTTTTGGAAAATACTGCTTTATCTGTCTAGATGATTTGAAAATGGGTTCAGGTAACATGAAAATAAATTTCATTAAATAGCTTTGGCTGTTTCTATACCATGATAGCTAGCCATGAAGTTTTAATTACCTGAAAAAGCAAATCAAGCTGAGACCACGAGTTAGTCCTCTTTATACTGCAATGGAATGTATTTCTTTGTCAGTGACAGATGATTGGGTGGAGACCCTGGCCATTCTGTAATGTTCAGCCTCAAAAATTACCTCATCTTCATTCTGGAAATGGCAGCAATGCAGTGGATTCTATGTGCAAAGAGAGAACAATTCACCAGGTGCTATGTCGGGAGAATATGTGGGTCGAGGTAAAACTTGACAGCCCAAAGAGGCAACGTGGGAATGGGTCTTATGCAGAATGAGTTGGGGTGGTGTTGTGGAGGAAGAACACACACTCAGACACCTTCCTTTGGTGTTCCACCTTTACAGCCTTCTGTGATGGCATGGGGTTTTGGTAGGATACTGCTGTGATGGTTTGTCCCTTACAAGCACAATCTGTTAGCAGCACAACAGTAATCATAAAAACTATTCAACATCGCCTTGTCTGAGGGGAGTCGGATCTCTGCTTTCCTCGACAGTGACAAATCCACACATTTCCACTGCTTGCTTTGCTCTGTTGTTTTGGGGCATAGTGGTACTGCCAGCACTCATTCACAGAAATAAGGTGGCTAAAGATGTCGTCTGGATTGGTCCGAGACAGTTGCACCATTTCCACTGCTGCCTCAGTTCAGTGGGGCATCTGATTAGGTGTGAGCAGTTATGCATGAAGTCAAAAACTGGTTCACAACTGATTTTCACTTTTTCTGATATCACCTCAATTTGTGAAAAGACACTCTCGAACCACCAGGGACTCGCTTCTCTTGTGATTCTAACTCCTTCACAGAGAGACTTTGTTCTTCACCAGTCAGACTCATGAACACTAACAAGCATTTGTGAAAAACAACCACTGTGCAATATGATGGTGTATTCTTGTTGTACACTTCCACCAACTCTACGCAGATTGCTGCAGCACTGTTTCCTTCAAATGTAGAAAACAAATACCCACACAATACTCCGCTTTATCAGTAGCGTGTGCCATTCTGTCTCGACAGCTCTAGTGGCGTGCTACAATCCGAGATTATTATAATTGATTGAAGCAATGTCACAGATTTGCTGCAGCTATATTATCTGACATATTGTCAGAGGGCTTCGCACATACATAGTAAAACCAAAAAAGGTTTTTCTTTTTTGACATATTACAAGTGCTCTACACATTCAAAAGCCCTGCTGATGCTAGTTCACAGTTCTGGTAGGTTTGTGGGTAGAAGACGTGTAACATTGCAACTTTCACAAAAACCCACAGAAAAAAAAAAAAAACACACAATCTATCGGGAGAATGTGGAGGCCTCGACACGAGTTGCTGATCGTCAACTCCACTGTGATTGATCTATCGGTTTCTCAAATCTCTGTTTAACAATCCACAAACATCATGACGGAAGTGGGGGTGGAGCACCATCCTTTTGGTAGACGAAGTTCACACTGACGGTTTCCATTTGCGGCATGATTCAATTTTCCAGCATGTCCAGATACATATATCCTAAAACGGTCTTTTCACAGAAGTATAAGGGACCGTAAACTTTAAACAATGAGACTGCACAGAACACATTAACTTCTGGTGAATCTCGAATTTGCTGGAAGATGTTGTGGGGATTCTAGGTGCTCAAGATTCACACAACCTGCCTGTTCACTGTGCCATTCACAAAAAATGTTGTTTAGTTGCGGAAGACGAGTTTCTCACAAAATCTGTCGTCTTCTATAAGCTGTTGCGACTGTGTGGAAAATTCAAAGCATCATAGGGAGTAAGAACTTGGGCAATTGGAAGCAGTAACGCTCCAGCTTCAGTTGTTTTCTTAGATCTTCAAAATGGTCAGTTGTGGTACATTCAGCTCTCCGTTCTCTCTCTCCTTCAGCTTCTGTGGGCTTTGTGTGAGAATCGTCCACACGCAGTCAACCGATGTTTCATTCACTGCAGGTCGACCCATTGATTTCCCCTTGGAGAGGTGTCCTGAAGCTTTGAACTTCACATACCATTGTGAAACAGAGTTGGCAGTTGGTGGATTAATGTTGAACTTCATTCTGAAGTGTTGTCACACTATTTCGGCAGACCGATGTGAATGTGTTTCGAGCGTAACATACACTTTATCATCGCCTGTCACCATCTTGCCAAACTGCTCACTACTGCACTCTCGTGGCAGAAATCTAAACTTGTTGCAATAACACAAAACATTCTGAGTTTTTCTATGTGAGCATTCAGTTTTCTGACAATATGTCAATGCAGCTACACCGAATTTACGAAAAGGCTTCAGTCGTGTACAATAACCTTGAACTGTGGTGTAGGGGTTTCAGTGTGTATTAGGACACACAGGTTGTAAGGTGCTTCTTACGTGAGGAAAACATTTTTACCAGTTTTAATAAATTATTGTCTCTTATTGATGTATTCACGATGGTTAGGAAGTGCAGTAGTCTGTTGCCGGCCACGAGTCGGAGAGCATTTCCCACGCTGGCTGGCTGGCTAGGTGACGAAGCAACCATATGTCGCGCATAGTGGGGTGGGGCTCGGCGCTGGACCGTAGCAACAAGCGACAGCCTGGGAAATATACATGGCGAGAAGTAGCGCCATCTTGGCACCAAAGTAACCTATTTTGTTTATTTATATTTAATAATTAAAGTCATTTATGACAACACGAATACTAGGAGGAGCCTCTGGATGTTTAAAACTATTTATCATAATTTTGCCTCATTAAAATTCACACCCGTTCATTAGTAAGTACGAACTCGATCGGAAATCCACAAACTGTGACGAAACTAGTAAGAGGTATGGACTGCACGCCAAAGTCGGCAGTCGGCGTTAAGAGCTCTTCCTGTCTCGTTCGATGGTAGCCACGCTCTCGGTTAGAAGTAGTTTGTGACGTGAGTGTTTCATTATTGATCTAATAGGAATAAAAGTGATATTACGGCACTCTGAATGTTAATTTCGAGTAAATAGATACCCTAAAGTTGATCTACAGCAATTTCAGATAATTAGCTTCCACCGACAGAGACATCCTACGTGCCAGTGAAGAATCTGCACGGGACGACATTTACGAGAGCTGCACCGCACACAGGTACGAGGAAATCCGACGACACGACCCACCGAGGCAGATCGAGGAAGGTCCGACTTACACTCGCAAATTTCGGGTGGAAATGCTGACCAGTTATACTGTACATCACATATACCACCATCTACGGACTCTCGGCTAAGCTGAATAATAATAATATCAGTTCAGAAGCGAGGGGATCTTGCAAAGTGGAAACAAACAAAAAATTGATTTTCAAGGCGCAACTCAAACCACTACCAGTCGATCTTACGTTGCCCAAAAGAGAAGAGCATGCGACAGAGCTACAGCGGACCTCGTCCAAAGTCGGTCGTGCCAGCTTCCGGTACTCACCACGCGTAGTAGTGCGCAAAGATGGAGGACAGGAAGAGCACCAGCATTGAGGCACGCAGCCGGTGCTGCAGGGCCAGCAGCGCCAGGTAGCGCACGCACTCGTACAGCCCCAGCACGAACACCACCGTCACCACCCACATCTTGAGCGTGTTGGACGTTGCGTTGAAGTACATGTGCTTGTACGAGGCAATGCCCGACTCGTACGTACCTGCAATGCGCAACTGTGCTTGACACAACATTGTACCTGTCTAGGCTTTTTTTTTTTAAATTATTTATTTTTTGATGTGTGTGTAATCACACCAATCTCAAAACATGGAAACAGAAAAGATTGTAACAACTACAGAGGTATCTCTTTAATCAGCATTGTGGGTAAAATCTTCTCAGGTATTGTTGAAAGGAAAGCGCGAGTATTAGTTGAGGACCAATTGGATGAGAATCAGTGTGGGTTTAGGCCTCTTAGAGGCTGTCAGGACCAGATCTTTAGCTTATGGCAAATAATGGAGAAGTGTTATGAGTGGAACAGGGAATTGTATCTATGCTTTATAGATCTAGAAAAGGCAAATGACCGGGTTCCTAGGAGGAAGTTATTGTCTGTTCTACGAGATTATGGAATAGGAGGCAAACTTTTGCAAGCAATTAAAGGTCTTTACATAGACAGTCAGGCAGCAGTTAGAGTTGACGGTAAATTGAGTCTGTGGTTCAGAGTAGTTTCAGGGGTAAGACAAGGCTGCAACCTGTCTCCACTGTTGTTCATATTATTTATGGACCATATGTTGAAAACAATAAACTTGCTGGGTGAGATTAAGATATGTGAACACAAAATAAGCAGTCTCGCATATGCGGATGACTTAGTTGTGATGGCAGATTCGATTGAAAGTTTGCAAAGTAATATTTCAGAGCTAGATCAAAAATGTAAGGACTATGGTATGAAGATTAACATCTCCAAAATGAACGTAATGTCAGTGGGAAAGAGAGATAAACGGATTTAGTGCCAAATAGGAGGAACAAAGTTAGAACAGGTGGACGGTTTCAAGTACTTAGGATGCATATTCTCACAGGATGGCAACATAGTGAAAGAACTGGAAGTGAGGTGTAGCAAAGCTAATGCAGTGAGCGCTCAGCTACGATCTACTCTCTTCTGCACGAAGGAAGTCAGTACCGAGACTAAGTTATCTGTGCACCGTTCAATCTTTCGACCAACTTTGTTGTATGGGAGTGAAAGCTGGGTGGATTCAGGTTACCTTGTCAATAAGGTTGAGGTTACGGATATGAAAGTAGCTAGGATGATTGCAGGTACTATTAGATGGGAACAATGGCAGGAGGGTGTCCACAATGAAGAAATCAAAGAAAAACTGGGAATGAACTCTATAGATGTAGCAGTCAGGGCGAACAGGCTTAGATGGTGGAGTCATGTTACACGCATGGGAGAAGCGAGGTTACCCAAGAGACTCATGGGTTCAGCAGTAGAGGGTAGGAGGAGTCTGGGCAGACCGAGGAGAAGGTACCTGGATTTGGTTAAGAATGATTTTGAAGTAATAGGCTTAACATCAGAAGAGGCATCAATGTTAGCACTGAATAGGGGATCATGGAGGAATTTTATAAGGGGAGCTATGCTCCAAACTGAATGCTGAAAGGCATAATCAGTCTTAAATTATGGTGGTGGTGGTGGTGGTGGTGGTGGTTTTTTTTGTGTGTGTGTGTGTGTGTGTGTGTGTGTGTTTTAGAGGGGGGGGGGGGGGGGGGGGGGGGATGTGCGTGCACCCTTTTCGGAAACTGAATGTAAATTTTAAGGTCATTGTTTTAGTAAGCTTTCATTCCTTTGGTGAGTGGTGTTGTGGAACATTCTCAGATACTAATCGCATTGTAAATCAGTAAAATGGCTGTCAGTAAGTATGATAAGGTCAATTTTTAAACTGCTTGTCACACAAATTCTTCTTCTTGTAGGTGTCATGTTGAAGGATAGATACTATTTAAATTTTTGCATCGTTCTTCTGTCACGTAAGCTTGTACTAAAATTTTTTTGGTGTCCTAATAATTACACGATATTTCATTATAGGAACTGAAACTTAGTTATAAGTAATTAACTCCAAGGAACTTCAACAAATTTCCTGGCCTCTGTGATGAGCATTGTTGAAAGAGTTGGCTTCCCTAACAGTGATAGTTATGTGCAAAGTTTTTTTGTTGTCTTCGAACATAGATATTTTCATAACCATATACAACATTTTGGGTTCCTCTGTTTTAACTGTATAATATGGGTCAGTGTGACAGTGTATTAAAGTTCTGGTTGAGAATAATGAATTATATAGGAGTAAAGGAGACAACTCACCAAAAGGCAAAAGTGCTGCGTCACTGACAGATATGAGGTGTGTTCAAAAATAAACCAAACTTTTGCTGTATCAGCTTTATTGCTTACTGTACAACATTTTAAGCACTGTCCCCTTCAAAATAGTTCCCTCTACTAGCAACACTCCACTCCCATCATTTCTTCCAGTTTTGGAATGCCTCTTGGAACATTTTTTGGGATGGCGCACAGGTTTCTCGTCGCATTGTCCTGTATCTCCTCTACGGTTTGGAAATGACGTCCTTTCAACTGTATTTTTCAGTTTGGGGAACAGGAAAAGGTCTGCCAGGGCTAGGTCCGGAGAATACGACAGACGGGGCACAACGGGAAAGTGATGTTTTACTAGATAGCAGCAGACAAGGAGTGACGCGTAAGCTGGCGCACTGTCGTGATGCAACATCCAACCCTGTTTTTCCCACAATTTAGGCCTCTTCCTGTGCACTGCATCCCTCATGTGCACTAGGGTTCCCTGGTAGACTTTTTTGTTTACCACCTGACCATGTGGCACAAATCCATGATGGATAATGGCTTTTTAGTCAAAAAACACAAGCAACATCACCTTCATCTACATCTACATCCGTACTCCGCAAGCCACCCGCTGGTGCGTGGCGGAGGGTACTTTGAGTACCTCTATCGGCTCTCCCTTCTATTCCAGTCTCATATTGTTCGTGGAAAGAAAGATTTTCGGTATGCCTCCGTGTGGGCTCCAATCTCTCTGATTTTATCCTCATGGTCTCTTCGTGAGATATACGTAGGAGGGAGCAATATACTGCTTGACTCCTCGGTGTAGGTATGTTCTCGAAACTTCGACAAAAGCCCGTACCGAGCTACTGAGCATATCTCTTGCATAGTCTTCCACTGGAGTTTATCTATCATCTCCGTAACGCTTTCGTGATTACTAAATGATCCTGTAACAAAGTGCGCTGCTCTCCATTGGATCTTCTCTCTCTCTTCTATCAACCCTATCTGGTACCGACCCCACACCGGTGAGCAGTATTCAAGCATTGGGTGAACAAGTGAACTGTAACCTACTTCCTTTGTTTTCAGACTGCATTTCCTTAGGATTCTTCCAATGAATCTTAGTCTGGCATCTGCTTTACCAACAATTAATTTTATATGGTCATTCCATTTTAAATCACTCCTAATGCCTACTCCCAGATACTTTATGGAATTAACTGCTTCCAGTTGCTGACCTGCTATATTGCAGCTAAATGATAAAGGATCTTTCTTTCTATGTATTCGCAGCACATTACACTTGTCTACATTGAGATTCAATTGCCATTCCCTGCACCATGTGTCAATTCGTTGCAGATCCTCCTGCATTTCAGTACAATTTTCCATTGTTACAGCCTCTCGATATACTACAGCATCATCCGCAAAAAGCCTCAGTGAACTTCTGATGTTCTCCACAACGTCATTTATATATATCGTGAATAGCAAAGGTTCTACAACATTCCCCTGCGGCACACCTGAAATCACTCTTACTTCAGAAGAGAATGACAAGCTGTGTTCTGTTATCTAGGAACTCTTCAATCCAATCACACAATTAGTCTGATAGTCCATATGCTCTTACTTTGTTCATTAAACAACTGTGGGGAACTGTATCGAATGCCTTGCGGAAGTCAAGAAACACGGAATCTACCTGAGAACCCGTGTCTATGGCCCTCTGAGTCTCGTGGACGAATAGCGTGAGCTGGGTTTCACACTATCGTCTTTCTCAAAACCCATGCTGATTCCTACAGAGTAGCTTTCTAGTCTCCAGAAAAGTCATATACTCTAACATAATACGTGTTCCAAAATTCTACAACTGGTCTATAGTTCTGCTCATCTGTTCGACGTCCCTTCTTGAAAACGGGGACGACCTGTGCCCTTTTCCATTCCTTTGGAACGCTACGCTCTTCTAGAGACCTACGGTACACCGCTGCAAGGAGGGAGGCAAGTTCCTTCGCGTACTCTGTGTAAAATCGAACTGGTATCCTGTCAGGTCCAGCGGCCTTTCCTCTTTTGAGCGATTTTAATTGTTTCTCTATTCCTCTGCCGTCTATTTCGACATCTACCATTCTGTCATCTGTGCGACTTGATCTTTGACCGACTCGTGTGCTTTTTTTGGATGATGTGACCCTTTGCCCATCCACTGCGATGACTGCAACTTTGTTTCAGCATCATAGCTGTACACCCGCATCTCATCGCCTGTTATTATGTTCTTAAGAGTTTTCATTGCCAATAACAGAGGCAAGCTGTTCTTTGCATATTTCAACACAGATCTGTTTCTCATCTTCAGTCAACAAACACGGTACGAATTTTGCAATGACATGACATATCTCAGGTTTTTCACTCAGAACTTGATGGCACAATCCTACGCTGATGCCCACCTCTTCAACAACTTCCTGAACAGCTAAACTATGATTTCTGTCAATCACAGCATGAACACTATCCAATTGGCCATCATCTGTCGATGTGTAAGGGAAGGACGTCCAGACTCGGAATCTTCACAGACCGATATTCTGCCCCGTTCAAAACATTTAAACCACTCGTAGCACTGTGTGAGAGTCATACAGTCCTCCCCGTATGCTTGGATAAGCATTTGAAATGATTCTGTGAAAGTTTTGTCAAGTTTGTAGCAGAATTTCACATACAAACGTTGTTCTTCAAGCTGATTCACTGCACTAGCCTGACGAGCAGGCTGTACACACACTTACTTCAGCAGCTGTGGTTTGCTTGCTTATTGTCCCAACAACAAGAGGCAAACAGCAGTTTGTCGTCTTAATCTGCTGCTAGGTGTGCTCAGCAGCCACTGCACGCTCTCGCTGCTGGTTGGCATGCTACACTACTGGCCATTAAAACTGCTACACCAAGAAGAAATGCAGATGATAAACGGGTATTCATTAGACAAATATATTATACTAGAAATGACGTGTGATTACATTTTCACGCAGTTTGGGTGCACAGATCCTGGGAAATCAGTACCCAGAACAACCATCTCTGGCCATAATAACGGCCTTGATACGCCTGGGCATTGAGTCAAACAGAGCCTGGATGGTATGTACAGGTACAACTGCCCATGCAGCTTCAACACGATACCACAGTTCATCAATAGTAGTGACTGGCGTTTTGTGACGAGGCAGTTGCACAGCCACCATTGACCACATGCTTTCAATTGGTGAGAGATCTGGAGTATGTGCTGGCCAGGGAAGCAGTCAAACATTTTCTGTATCCAGAAAGGCCCATACAGGATCTGCAAGATGTGGTCGTGCATTATCCTGCTGAAATGTTGGGTTTTGCAGGGATCGAATGAAGGGTAGAGCCACGGGTGGTAACACATCTGAAATGTAATGTCCACTGTTCATAGTGCCGTGACCGAGATGTGTAACGAATGGCATCCCATACCATCACGCCAGGTGATAAGCCAGAATGGCAATGACGAATTCACGCTTCCAATGTGCGTTCACCGCGATGTCGCCAAACACGGATGCGACTATAATGATGCTGTAAACAGAACCTGGATTCATCTAAAAAAATGAAGTTTTGCCATTCGTGCACCCAGGTTCGTCGTCAAGTACACCATCGCAGGCACTCCTGTCTGTGATGCAGCGTCCAGGGTAGCAGCAGCCACGGTCTTCGAGCTGATAGTCCATGCTGCTGCAAACATCAGCGAACTGTTCGTACAGATGTCTTGCAAACGTCCCCATCTGTTGACTCAGGGATCGAGACGTGGCTGGAGGATCCATTACAGTTGTGCGGATAAGATGCCTGTCATCTCGACTGCTAGTGATACGAGGGTGTTGGGATAAAGCACGGCATTCCGTATTACCTTCCTGAACCCACCCATTCCATATTCTGCTAACAGTCATTGGATCTCGACCAATGCGAGCAGCAATGTCGCGATACGATAAACCGCAATCGCGATAGGCTACAATCTGACCTTTATCAAAGTCAGAAATGTGATGGTACGCATTTCTCCTCCTTACATGAGGCATCACAACAACGTTTCACCAGGCAACGCCGGTCAACTGCTGTTTGTGTATGAAAAATCGGTTGGAAACTTTCCTGATGTCAGCACGTTGTAGGTGTCGCCACCAGCGTCAACCTTGTATGAATGCTCTGGAAAGCTTATCATTTGCATATCACAGCATCTTCTTTCTGTCAGTTAAATTTCGTGTCTGTAGCACGTCATCTTCGTGGCGTAGCAATTTTAATGGTGAGTAGTGTATTTCAAAAGTTTTCAATGCACCTCATACACAAACAACAGGTTTGCTTTGCTTTGCTAGTTTTCAGAATGAAATTCCTTTCTTAACCTGTAGGAGAAACACACACACACACACACACACACACACACACACTCACTCACTCACTCACTCACTCACTCACTCTCTGTATCTCTATCACATGCAGACGCCTATCTCCCTATATTGAGGTCCTCTGACTGGCACCTCTTTCCTGGCCCACGGTGAGTGTACTGGGGTGAAGTGAGGGTGCAGGGTGGGAGGGGGGATGGAGAGAGGCAGGAGCCAGGGAAAGGGTTGGGGGGGGGGGAGGGGGGGAGTGTCTGGAAACCTTTGGGAGAGTGAGGAGCCATCTGTGGGTTTGCTAGGGGTTCAGGTAGAGGGGGCAGGTGGCAGATAGCTGGGTACGCAACTTCAGACTAGAGCACGAGATGGCAGCACACAACTAGCTGGCATATATTGGGTGGGGCTAATGGGAAAGGGATGGTGTGTGTGTGTGTGTGTGTGTGTGTGTGTGTGTGTGTGTGTGTGTGTGTGCGCGCGCTGCACTTTCTTCAAGCAGTTCTGGTATTACGTGTGTACTTGCTCGTTTGGCACAGCACACAATGACAGTCTCTAAAAGGTTACATTACACACAGGTACTGTATTGTCACAGTGTGTGGTGTAACAGGGCATTTTATCAAACACCCTTGTCCACTATTGGTACTCATGCCAGCTAAAGATGATCGTGGCAGCAGATATTTGTTACGTAATATGTCAGAAAGGAGCAGATACTGTGCATCCCAATCTGTGTTTGCACAGAGGGTGCATCACTATAACAAAAAGGGCTGTGGCGAGCAGTTGTGTGGTGTGTAGCATTTGCTTGCTGTTATACGAATGCTTTGTCACTCTCAGTTGCTCGCATCATGGACTATAAAGAGTCAGAGGGCCACTCACTATGTCAACAGGGGCCCAAAACAAATGAATCACTTTCATGTTGAAAAGAGCAGGTCAGATGTTACATATAAGAATGTGTTATGTTCAGTTAAATTCTTTTGAGTTACAGTCACTGGAATTTGTCATTGTGATCCTCGAAGACTTTAAACACGGAGAAGCACAAACAAAAGTTCGGAGTTTATTTAGTAGCTAGAAGTAGGTTTTGTGATCTAACATTACAGCTTCACCCGGTGAGGATCAAAGTCTAGAAGAAAAGGAAGCTCGTACATGGCAGTGGGACAGAGTAGCTGGACCACTATAACAATTACTAAAGGTGACTGCTCGTCATCAAGATTTATAATAGGTAACTGACAGACTCGAATCATTGAAAACGTACCAAGTGCGGACAGAAGCTGAAGTGCAACACTGCAAACCCACGTTTTTCACCATCGTTGCCAATGTAGGCAGTGGCCAGACAAAACGCTTGTGGCCCAAAGTCGACAGATCTCTACCAGTTGCAGCTGACAGAAACAGAGGAATCCTCGTTCAGGACATAGTGAACAAACTGTAGTGTCAGCACTATGTGAGGAAAGCGTAGTTTGTTCTCTCTGCAACTCCACTCACCCACAGATGTCTATGCTTTGACTTTGAAAGGCAGGGCTCACTTTCTCTGCAACCTACGCACCCCTCCCCCTCCCTGAAAAATTGCGCAAGATATCGTGAACAAACTATACGTCCCACTACACTATCCTTCACACCAAATGTGCATATCTGTAATGACAAGACTACAGCTGAAAAGTAACTGCCACAGCTGGAGAGTAATGTAGTATATCATACAAATGTTTAGCAAAGCACCCGATACATAAATCTTTTTCTATTTATTGTTTTTCTCTTCATGTTTTTGGTATTGCCATATGGGTCTGAATATCTTGGAAATTGTTTTTATAAAAAGGCAAGATAATTTCAGATGAAAAAATAAAATTGTTTATGTAATACAAATATACAAACTGTACAAATTTAGCACCACGTTAAACTGCTAAATTCTTGTGGGCAAGTGTTGAAGCCAAATATTAGTCATATAAAATCAAATATGAAATTAATGTATAGATTTTAATTTTGGCCTACTAACATTATTTTATGTTGGAGAAACGTGTCTTAAGGTGAATAAACAGAGAAAACAAAATGTAACATGATAAATTATGCAAAAATTATTGTTAAGTAATAAAACTAATAGTGTTGCATTTCATAACTCTGAAAGTTGCGAGCTAGTTATACAAAAAAACACAAATACGTTGGTGGCAGAGGCCAGAGTTTGTTGTCCTGTTTTCGTCTTGCAACTTCAATAGCACGATGCACATTGTGCCAGCATGCTGTGGGTTAGGGCAGTTGGGATGAGGGTGTCATGAGCTATGCTTACCCAAATAGGCAGACACTTGAGAGCAGCTGATATTATTGGATGCGTAACTGCTTTCTTACTCATCATAACAAAACTACTGATAAGCGAGTGGAACCACGGATATCAGCTAGTTTTACGTAGGTGAACTGTATTTCTATTTAATAATGGAAAGAAATTGAAGAAATGTATGATGAAATCAAAGAAATTATTCAGATAGTGAAGGGGGACGAAAATTTAATAGTCATGGGTGACTGGAATTCGGTAGTAGGAAAGGGGAGAGAAGAAAACGTAGTAGGTGAATATGGATTGGGGCTAAGAAATGAAAGAGGAAGCCGCCTGGTAGAATTTTGCACAGAGCACAACTTAATCATAGCTAACATTTGGTTCAAGAATCATGAAAGAAGGCTGTACACATGGAAGAAGCCTGGAGATACTGACAGGTTTCAGATAGATTATATAATGGTAAGACAGAGATTTAGGAACCAGGTTTTAAATTGTAGGACATTTCCAGGGGCAGATGTGGACTCTGACCACAATCTATTGGTTATGAAATGTAGATTAAAACTGAAGAAACTGCAAAAATGTGGGAATTTAAGGAGATGGGATCTGGATAAACTGACTAAACCGTAGGCTGTACAGAGTTTCAGGGAGAGCATAAGGGAACAATTGACAGGAATGGTGGAAAGAAATACAGTAGAAGAAGAATGGGTAGCTTTGAGAGATGAAATAGTGAAGGCAGCAGAGGATCAAGTAGGTAAAAAGACGAGGGTTAGTATAAATCCTTGGGTAACAGAAAAAACATTGAATTTAATTGATGAAAGGAGAAAGTACAAAAATGCAGTAAATGAAGCAGGCAAAAAGGAATACAAACGTCTCAAAAATGAGATCGACAGGAAGTGCAAAATGGCTAAGCAGAGATGGCAAGAGGACAAATGTAAGGATGTAAAGGCTTATCTCACTAGGGGTAAGATAGATACTGCCTACAGAAAAATTAAAGAGACCTTTGGAGAAAAGAGAACATCTTGTATGAATATCAAAGAGTTCAGATGGAAACCCAGTTCTAAGCAAAGAAGGGACAGCAGAAAGGTGGAAGGAGTATATAGAGGGTCTATACAAGGGCGATGTACTTGAGGACAATATAACGGAAATGGAAGAGGAGGTAGCTGAAGATGAAACGGGAGATATGATACTGCGTGAAGAGTTTGACAGAGCACTGAAAGACCTGAGTCGAAACAAGACCCCCGGAGTAGACAACATTCCAGTAGAACTACTGACAGCCTTGGGAGAGACAACCCTGACAAATCTACCATCTGGTGAGCAAGATGTATGAGACAGGTGAAATACCCTCAGACTTCAAGAAGAATATAATAATTCCAATCCCAAAGAAAGCAGGTGTTGACAGATGTGAAAATTACCAAACAATCAGTTTAATAAGCCACAGCTGCAAAATACTTACATGAATTCTTTACAGACGAATGGAAAAGCTAGTAGAAGCCGACCTCGGGGAAGATCAGTTTGAATTCCGTACAAATATTGGAACATGTGAGGCAATACTGACCCTACGACTTATCTTAGAAGCTAGGTTAAGGAAAGGCAAACATACGTTTCTAGCATTTGTAGAAAGCTTTTGACAATGTTGACTGGAATACTCTCTTTCAAATTCTAAAGGTGGCAGGGGTAAAATACAAGGAGCGATACACTATTTACAATTTGTACAGAAAGCAGATGGCAGTTATAGGAGTCGAGGGGTATGAAAGGGAAGCAGTGGTTGGGAAGGGAGTGAGACAGGGTTGTAGCCCCTCTCCGATGTTATTCAATCTGTATATTGAGCAAGCAGTGAAGGAAACAAAAGAAAAATTTGGAGTAGGAGAAGAAATAAAAACTTTGGGGTTCGCCGATGACATTTTAATTCTGTCAGAGACAGCAAAGGAGTTGGAAGAGCAGTTGATCGGAATGGATAGTGTCTTGAAAGGAGGGTATAAGATGAACACCAACAAAAGCAAAACGAGGATAATGGAAGATAGTCGAATTAAGTCGGGTGATGCTGAGGGAATTAGATTAGGAAATGAGACACTTAAAGTAGTAAAGGAGTTTTGCTATTTGGGGAGCAAAATAACGGATGATGGTCGAAGTAGAGAGGATATAAAATGTAGACTGGCAATGGCAAGGAAAGCGTTTCTGAAGAAGAGAAATTCGTTAACATCGAGTATAGATTTAAGTGTCAGGAAGTCGTTTCTGAAAGTATTTGTATGGTGTGTAGCCATATATGGAAATGAAACATGGACGATAAATAGTTTAGACAAGAAGAAAATAGAAGCTTTCGAAATGTGGTGCTACAAAGGAATGCTGAAGATTAGATGGGTAGACCACATAACTTATCAGGAGGTATTGAATAGGATTGGGGAGAAGAGAAGTTTGTGGCACAACTTGACTAGAAGAAGGGATCGGTTGGTAGGACATGTTCTAAGGCATCAAGGGATCACCAATTTAGTACTGGAGGGCAGCGTGGAGGGTAAAAATCATAGAGGGAGACCAAGAGATGAATACACTGAGAAGATTCACAAGGATGTAGGTTGCAGTAGGTACTGGGAGATGAAGAAGATTGCACAGGATAGAGTAACATGGAGAGCTGCATCAAACCAGTCTCGGGACTGAAGACAACAACAACAACAACAACAACAACAACAACAACACAATGGAAAGTCAAGGGTAGAATAGCAACAATACTACAAAAAGGATAGAGTGCTACTCACCACATAGAGAAGGCACTGAGTCGCAAACAGGTGCAGTGAAACACCGTTACACCTTTAAACTTCCATACAAAAACGTCCCCTTTTGGAAATACAAAAAACACACACATTCTGACTAACACAACTCACACATAGATGGCAAATGCCTCCTGCCTTTTGTGTGAGTTGTGCTTGTGTGAATGTGTGTGTCTTTTCTATTTCCAAAGCAAGATTTTCCATTTGACACAATTGTCCAGAAGCTTAAATGTTTAGCAGTCTTTTCATTGTGCCTGTTGTCACAGTGGTATAGATTCGTTTCAACAGGCACAATGAAAAGACTGCTAAACATTTAAGCTTCTGGACAATTGTGTCAAATTGACCTTTCAATATGATTCTTTTTCTTTACATCCAGCAAATAATTGAGGACGTACGTTGCAAGTGCTACTCTGAGATGAAGAGGTTAGCACAGGAGAGGAATTCATGGTGGGCCACATCAAACCAGTCAGGGGGGGTTGCTGCTGTATAAATATTTTGTTTACTTTATGTGCACTGCCCCCAAAGATAGTTCTGTAAAACAATAGGGACTGAAAATATGCATTTTATAAATGGAAGACAGCAATTTGGAATTACTTTTGTTCTGCAGGAGTAAATAGGATCCTGAAAGAGATGACTTACTTCTCTGGGTCCAATAAGTAGGTATCTGTGTGAGCTTAGAGAAGCAACAAAGTGTGTTAATGCTGGGTGCCACAGTTGGTAAGTGTGGACGAATGAGGAAGTATGCTCACATTCCCCATAGTCGATGTTTGCCACATTCCATTACTGCTTTGTAACAATGATTGCAACAATTTTTACAATTACTGTTGGCCTATCGATGTTTTCAAAATGTTGCATACATAAGAACCATTATGTGACTTGGCAAGTTGGAACTATTCCATTTGTTACGAATTCAACTCCTGTTATTAACCTTTTTTTCCCCTTTTTTCACTTTCCTTATATCTCAAACCAAGCACACTTTCTAAATAGTACATGTGTGGGAGGTGTTCAAATATTCCTAAACATCAATTAAACTGTATCCATCCTAGATTCATTACTCAAGATAATAGTTTTGATGAGCTGATCCTAATGCTGCACTTAGTATTACTAGGAAATAAGTTATACCTAACTGAAAATTCCACTTCATACATAATAAGAAAAACCTTGTGAGCTAATATGTATTTCTAGGTATAGTGACACCCCTAGTTATAAAGATTGGCAGTTCAACTTTCAAGTAATGTATCACAAATTCTGTGAACCTAATTAATTTATGATATAATTAATATTCAATCTTAGAAACAGCTACATTGTGCATTGCAGATTTTCCCTCTGTGCTTACTAAATTCCAATATTTGCCACTATGCTTTTGTAGGCTTGAATTTTATGCACACTGCATTAACCGATTATCTCATTAAGATATTTTTGTAATTTACTATAATTTTCATCATGGTGTTTGTACTCATAAGCCAGGTGTTACCAACATATGCCCAGAAAATGATTCCATAAACTTTTCCAAATTCCTAACCCATCACATTTTTTACAAACCAAATTTTTATCAGTACTTAAAGTTCATCCTGAATAGCAAAATCTAACCTAGCCATTTCTCAAATGATTGTGCAATTTCCAAAACAACAATTTGTTCAGATATCAGTCTTCAAATAGTCAGACGTCACTCAAAATCATCAGTCTGTGCCCACACCTGATGAGCTAACATACATGTCACACCTATGTCAAGTCTGTTCCCAGTGTTTGCTTATACAATAGCTATGTGCAATATGTTCATGAAAATGTGTGTATCAGCCTCTGCAATAACTCAGTACTGTCAACATCTGAAAACTTTCAAGTGATTTCTGTCACTCAAATTAATGACTTTTTTGAGTGAATTGTATTGCGTTGGTAGGAAACTTGAGCTATTGTTGTGATTACAAGTGAGTGTTCAGAGCAGTGACTTCCATTGGGGACAGAATTAAGTGAACTACTGCTGTGTTCTTTTATCTGGTGAATTACTACAAGATAGTATACGAACTGTGATGTTTAATGTAAATAAGAGCAGTGTTCTGTGCTGCCCTTAATCACTCTGTTTCAGTGTTTTGTTAGAACTACTACTGATTCTTTTACAGTGTTTATAAAAGACTGTGCTTCAATAACTTTGTAAGTTATTCAATGACTTCTGCCACTGAACTCTTGATTGTCTGTGGGCACAGAGTTGATTTACACAGTATTAAAAAGCTGTCCGCAGCTCGTGGTCGTGCGGTAGCGTTCTCGCTTCCCGCGCCCGGGTTCGATTCCCGGCGGGGTCAGGGATTTTCTCTGCCTCGTGATGACTGGGCGTTGTGTGATGTCCTTAGGTTAATTAGGTTTAAGTAGTTCTAAGTTCTAGGGACTGATGACCGTAGATGTTAAGTCCCATAGTGCTCAGAGCCATTTGAACCATTTTTTCACACAAAGCTAAAAACTTGTCGTCGTAAACAATAGTACCTTGAGGACGAAAAATGTGCGTAAAATGCAACCAAAATTGTGGTGGTGTGTACATCTTTGAGCAAACACCATTCCGTACTCCTTAATACTTTTAGCTTGATGACTACAAACTGATGTGCTACCAACAAGACAATGCAGGAGAGACTACTACATTCAGGCTGGTGTGCTTACACTCTGTTTGTACAAATCAAAGAAAATGTTGTTTCTTGTCCAGTACCGCTAAATGCAACTATAAGGAGCTAGTTTTTCTTTATGTTACAAATTAGTTCATCATTTCTTGTAGCTGAGTACAATAATAGTGTTGTCTCATACAGTGGGATAAGTTCAAATATCTGTTATGTCAGGAAGATAGATAGTTGACCTTATCACAAACTGTAGGACAGAGGGCTGCCTGTGGAATGTGTGTAGCATGAACTGTAAAAATTCTGAGTCAAAATATGACTCCATACAGCAAATCTCTGCTGTGCTAAACACCAGCAGCAAGTGCATAGAAAAGAAATTCACATCGCTGCCAACACAAGAAAGGTGAAACATATTGGGCACTATCTGAGGCGGAACTTAATTTATATAAGAGAACAGAGAAACTGTCAATGTGTGCATGGTAGGCAGATCAACAGTAGCGTTACATTCCCCAATTTGTTGAGACATTGTTGTAGAAGAGGTGCTGAGTGTTGATAATGAAGGTGATTTGGTTTTACACATTAATGTATTATAAGTACTCAATATTTACTTCCGTGTTATTTACTTAATTGGACTGCCTTTGCACTATACTTTGACCACTTTACCTCACAAACTGGAGGGACTGTCTGAGATATAGCTGGCCTTGAAGTAAACAATAGCTATTCAAATTGTTGAAAATAACTTCTTGTTATCAAAAATTGTAGCCTAGTACTAATACTCTGCTTTCAGGAACTGTTTCTCAGAAATTTGTTGTTTTCTTTGAAACAAATGTTAGAATTTTAAAATCCTCATTACAAAAAAAGTATCGTCTGCCACATTCAGCTCATGCAGCACACCATTTCTGCCACTTCTGCTATAATATGTTTTTGTCCACTACACCTTTGTCGGTGTCTATTTATATAGTCAATTACCATTAACGCAGCACCACATATAATTAGTTCATACTCTTGTCTAAATATACACAATATGAAATGTTTACTGACAGCTTCAAGCATAGTAGATGACGAAAATATACGTACAAAAATGTTTGTTGCTAGTGTGGATGTAGAAGTAAACAAGGAACACAGTTGCAAATATGTTGTGGACCTGACTGGAAGCAATGTCGCAAACAAAAACATATAAACTCGGAGTATATGTGGCTTATTGTAGTACAGCAATTACAAGGTAAAATATGTGTTTGTTTGATGTTTTGTGTGGTTCAAATGAACTTCCACAGTGACTGTAAAGTTGAAGACTAATGAAATTAAGTACTTTCAGTTAGATAAGTTTCTTATTCAGGAACTTTTCAAGTCATAAAAAAAAGTTGCCTTGAGGACCTTGCAATTGGTAAACTCACATTCCAATACATTTATTACCTATTAATATTTGTGGTTAATACATATAGTGTTTACAATTGACTGCAGAATTCAAGACCACAATAGCCGAAGTAAATACAATTTCCATGTTGGCTGCACTTCTCTGTCTAGGTTTCAGAATAGTGTTTTACATTCTGATGCAGAGGCCTATGTCGGGGTGCTGGTAGACATAATGCAGATTATTGAAAAAGTCCATACATTCAAAGAAAAATTTATTATAAGAGAATGTTACTGACCACTACTATGATTTTATCAGAATATTTGGACTCATTAATATGCAAATTTTTTAGCATTCAGATCAAATACATTTATCAGTATACAAGCAGCAGAGAGCATTCTGTGTTGTTACATACATGTTTTGTCTGAAATGCAGTAGTTGTGGAGTGTAAGAGGAAACTGTTAATATTAGCCTACTCAGTGCTCAAGTTATGATGATATGTGCCAGTACTCTGTACCTCTACCACTGGTGAAAACAAAGTGTTAGAACAATGTTTTAAGATGTCTAAATTTCGCAAAAATGCACCCCCGCCCTCCCCCACCCAGAAGGTTACAGTACCAGAACCTCTTCTTTCTTACAAATCAAGTAGGCCTATTGGCTGTATTGTAGAGGAGTTGCCTGCTTCTTCGTGTTAATGTGTAGCTTGACTTCTTCACTTCCCTGAAAATTCTCCTTTGTAATGTTTACGGAAAATAAAATGTATGAATGAATTAATAAAGAAATGGAAATATAATCATTATGTTTAGCAGTAGGGTTTTCCCACTTGTTGAAAAAAAATTTTAACCCCATAAAAAATTTTATTTTTATGGCTTCAGAAGGGGTAGTTGGATAAAATAAGTTTCTCGCTTATCCCATCTACAGTACACTGCTGTCAAAGCTCCTTCCCCTCCATTTCTAATTATGTCACGTATAAACTCAACCTGTATCAAACAATTCTATCATTCAAATTAATGATGCAATATAATGGAAGGAAACATTCCACGTGGGAAAAATTATATATAAAAACAAAGATGTGTCTAATCCCCTGCCCCCTCCTCTCAACTCCCCAATTAACCTTTCCCAAGATGCCACACTGATTTTGCTTTAGTATAAAGTAAACGAGACCCCACGACCAGATCACTGTAAATAGCTCAAATGAAAGTTTTCATAAATTAAATGATAAGGCAAGGGATACATATGATGTGCAAACTTAGTGAGTGACAACTCTTTGTTGGAGACTCAGTAAAAATTCTCATTACAAATCTAATCTCATTCCTTGAAGCAATTGTTATGACATTTTCAGAGTTTGTGAACTGGAACCTTTTCTCTATGTAGAACCATGTTAAAAAGCATGGGACACAGTGGCCTTATTACTGTGTACTAGCTAATATTAAAAAACAATTCCACTGCTACAGCCCTTATTTCATACGAGATACCCGCAATGAGTTGTGATTACATTGATAACTTACAGAGAGACAGAAACCAGAACAGACTGCCTTCACCACAACCCACTAACACGCAGAGATGGCCTAAAACATTCTTACGAGACTGTCATCTCTGCAGCACACACTGATGAATAGCGTAGCGATGTATCTGATTTCTTTTGATTTATGGCTTTATATAATAGTTGTAAGTTAAGTTGTTAATGTGTGCCCTGATATTGCTCCAAAATACACCACTAAATATTTACACGAGAGCTTCATATTGTTGGTAACTATTCAGTGTATTTCTATTGTACAAAAATGATGTCTGTAATAACACAGAGTGAACAAATCTTATTAAAGATTGTCATATGACCATTTCTGTGGGTAGGCTCTACAAACTTGTGCTATTCAGCAAGCTCTCTTTGTTAAAGCTCATGAATATATGATCACACAATGACAGCTGATATTGTTTCATGCAGTATTTAATGTCATGTAAGACCCAGTCACCCATCCATTCACTGAGATCAGTGGATCACAAAGGAGAACCTTCAGGGATGAAGAATGAATCAAGGCATCCATTTACTACAAAAGACAAGCATATCATAAAAACTTAATACATGCACTCTTATTAACAATAAACTATCACTATCATGTTCAGTACTCCAGCTAACGTGACATAGTAAACTAATAATAAATCCACTGTTGCAAAAAATAAAATAAAAAAAATAAAACTACAGTTTCTGCGGTAATATTAAATCCAAGCCTTTGAACCAAAGGTCCTCATGCGTCTTTTAACCCCTTACACGAACGATGAAAGATCCATTTCGAATTGTATCAACAGAACACTTGACATCATGGGAAATACAATCCTGATGTACATTAAATAATCCAGCAATAACGGTTAACAACTAAAATACCGTCAGAGAGAAACTAACTCTTGCATAAAGAAGCGTATTAATGACCCGAATGTCATACACTGAATACTTACCTTTAAATACTGTATCCCAGCAAGAGCAGGAACAGAAATGTCTGTCAACTTTTCGGGCGTACTGGTTCCAGAAATAATACAGGATGCCAATATGAAGAGGAGGAAAGAAAGCAGGCGCGAAGAAACCGCATATTTTTGCTATATATCTATGGCCGGACTCTGTAGACTGGCTGCCAAGAACCATCTTTATTGTAATTGGTCCATGTATGTCATCAAAACCAAGCACGATATTTGTGCACCTCAACAGAAGTTTGATAAACGTTAATCTTTGCGTTACGAATCACAGTCATGTTTTTATCTCGATCAGACGTGTCAACATATGTTGCACTATCTATTGACACTATCTACATGTACTCCGCCTACTTTACTGTTGTCTCCATGCTATTTATACTTCGTTGATTGATTACCCCGCCATGCTGTTTGTGTTACCTAGCAACCATGGCATCTTCAAACAGCTGATCAACACTATCGATAGGTTTGTCGCTTAATTATCGAAATGACAAATTTCAATTTTGTTCTGCACGATGCAAATATGTGACGCAAACCAATGTGTATCCATTTCAGTCCCATCATACTGCAATACGCATTTAGAATTTGAAGCAAAAAACATGGTGTGATCAAGAGGATTTTTTCAAAGTCTTTGCCAGGAGGTTAGATTTAGTAGAAGAAATGTATTTCACAATACAGTATCGAAGATAAACAAGTGCTCGCAGCTCTTAAGATACACGTTTTACTGGCTACACTAAATGGCCTTTTTTCTAGTTTTGGTCCGTGCTGCCCATGGTGACATAGAAACTTCGGGTTTAGTGAAGCAGGGAATACAACTCGTCGGCTTTGACCAATAACGTCAGAATTGGCCACAGGGCATTTATTACACAGATGAAAGAGCTGACAAGACTGTTCAGAAACAAAGGAATACGAGGGACGAAAAATATAGTTTATATATATAGGCAAGTAGTATTTTCTCGTTAAAGATATCGCGTATTTGTGTCGTATTAGTTCTGTGGAAAATGAAGGGGTAAAACGGATGGAAATGTTGATAGCATAGAATACCTCGCGTCACATATATATGGATTGTATCCCGAACCTCATTCCAACTGTATTGGTTAACTGCAGTACGGGATGCAAGTTTAGCGTATGTCGATTTCTTCGTTTTCGTTAGCATTAATATCCTGTTGTTCAGTTGAACAGGTCAACTGAAGCACGGGATACAAATTTTACATGTGTTGTTTCTTTCTCCTCCGCTACCATTAATAGTCTGTTCTTACGTAGGTAGTAGTACTACCGATGGCAGAAGGTGCTAAGTACATAATATTTGTGTCCCATACTTCCGTTGACCTACATACATGTACACTGCTAACGAAAACGTGGAAATGGCGTACGTTACATTTGCAACCTGTACCTCAGTTGAACTACGCGAAGAGGCAGTAAGACGACACATACACAAATTGTATCCCGTACTTCACTATGGGGCACACCTTCGGTGCTAATAGTATCGACTGGAAGTTATAGTTCTGATCACATCAGTGACAATAACATCCCATTCTTTAGTTGAGCTATGTAGCTATACACATCATTTGTATCCTGTTAACATATATAGGTATATTTAATCAATGTTACATAGACCCCATGTCGTTCTTTTCGAATAGGTACTGCCAGGGTAAAGGTCAACTGAAGGACGAGATACAAATTTTAGTTGTGTCGGGCGTTTCGCCTTTAATATTGCTAGTACAGATTCGAAAAAATCGTACTGATACTAGTGCTGGAAAACGAAAGAACGACAGCTGCGAAATTTCTATTACGTACTGGAGTACACGAAAACATACGTAATGGTGTGACACAACAATGAAATACGTCAAAATAGTAAAATGCAGTAAAAGAAAAAAATAGAAAATTGAACTTACCACACGGAAACTTCTTAAAAGAACCGAAGCCGCCTAGAAAGACATCAACAAAAATCACATACCCACATACACAACAAACAAAACATTACGAGCACACACTGACACAAACACACATACTCGCACAGGCATACATATTCACCCCCTACCCTCCATCCTAATGTGAAATTAGCTAACATATTTCGAACGGTACATTTGGCCAAAACGTTTAACAAAACATTTAAACGGGCAATATGTTTGCGCCTCCATGAATATTCGACTACGTAACTTTGAAGTGTGGAAATCCGGCGTTTCCCCTCCCCTACAAGAGATTTCACAGCTGACCAATAATCCTCGATGCTATTTGTGCAAGCCCCTGTGGATAATGATTTGAACTCAATATTGTGATTAACTACGGGATGCTGATAACCCCTTTCCCCTAAATCCCTATATGAAGAAAAACCATCTGAAATTACAGTGGACCTTCGTTCCTTCCATTGGTTACTACTTGAAACACTACGTTGTCACACTCTTGACCTGAAACTACAGCACCCCAAACCCATGATTCCTCCGGAGGTTCTTCCGTGTTGTACTTCCTTTTGCCAAAATGCCACTCGTCAGTTTCGACCATAACACCCGGCCCCCTATATTTCAAGTATTCCCCACAAACTTCCCTACAAAAAGAGTACCAGTCTACAATTGTACACTTACCCACACGCCATTCATGGACACACAGCTATACAGGATATCTCAAACACCAACAGTACGTGATTTTCATAATGTCTCTCAAGGCGAGCTTAGATTTTTCGAACCACGTCCCTCGTCTAATGGACCGACACAACAGATCTTTGCTGCAGCGCCATACGAATAAGTCGTGAGTACGGTGACGAGATACACTTGTGAGGCGCACATGTTCGCCACACTCGCGACATCGAACATACTCGGCAACGAGACCACACATTTCTAAAAAACAAATCGTGGCCAACATGTCTACGCCCATAGCCTCTCTCAAATCATCCAGGTTCATCGGAACAGATAAATCCATACCTGCAAACGGAAATGAGATACTAAAAATTGTCCTAAAATAAGAAACTAATATTCCAAATTACCTCAATAGCACGAAGAATGAAATTAAGTACCGAATGAATTGTAAAGAACCAATTAATTAAATAAATGCATACGAAGAATATTTTGAGCCAGGCTATATGTAGTGATCTCTTTTAAAATCACATTCAATTATTTTAATGTACAATGATAGCGCTTATCCGGAACACAGAACTGTTTTACTATCTATGGCTGAAAGTGAAGACATTATTATCTATGAGTAACGTAAGACGTCATTTGTCAAAGCCGACAGGTTGTATCCCTTGCTTTACCAGACCCGAAGGTTCTGAGCTTCATGCCACAGTTCAACAGTCACGTCAATCCGTCTCGTTTTAGTTGTTGTTTTCAGTCCAGAGACTGCTTTGATGCAGCTCTCCATGCTACTCTATCCTGTGGAAACTTCTTCATCTGCCACCTACATCCTTCTGAATCTGCTTAGTGTATTCATCTCCTGATGTCCCTCTACGACTTTACCCTCCACACTGCCCTCCAATACTAAATTGGTGATCCCTTGATGCCTCAGAACATGCCCTACCAACGATCGCTTCTTCTAGTCAAGTTGTGCCACAAACTTCTCTTCTCCCCAGTTCGATTCATTACCTCCTCATTAGTTAAGTGATCTACACAATTAATCTTCAGTATTTTTCGGCAGCACCACATTTCGAAGACTTCTATTCTCTTATTGTCTAAACTATTTATCGTCCATGTTTCACTTCCATACGTGGCTACACTCCATACAAATACTTTCAGAAAAGACTTCCTGCCACTTAAACCTATATTCGATGCCAACAAATTTCTCTTCTTCAGAAACGTTTTCCTTGACATCGCCTGTCTACATTCTGTATCCTCTCTACTTCGACCATTATCAGTTATTTTGCTCCCCAAATAGCGAAACTCATCTACTACTTAAAGTGTCTCATTTCCTAATCTAATTCGCTCAGCATCACCTGATTTAATTCGGCTACATTCCATTATCCCCGTTTTGCTTGTGTTGGTGTCCATCTTATAACCTCCTTTCAAGACACTGCCTATTTCATTCAACTACTCTTCCAGGTGCTTTGTTGTCTCTGACAGAATTACAATGTCGTCGGCAAACATCAAAGTTTTTATTTCTTCTCCACGGATTTTAATCCCTAATCCTAATTTTTCTTTTGTTTCGTTTACTGCTTGCTCAATATGCACATTGCATAACATCAGGGATTGAATAACATCAGGGATAGACCACAACTCTGTCTCACTCCCTTCCCAACCACTGCTTCCCTTTCATGCCACTCGACTCTTGTAACTACCATCTGGTTTCTGTACAAATTGTAAATAGCCTTTAGCTCCCTGTATTTGACACCTGCCACCTCCAGAATTTGAAAGAGAGTATTCCAGTCATCATTGTCAAAAGCTTTCTCTAAGTCTACAAATGCCAGAAACGTAGATTTGCCTTTCCTTAATCTATCTTCTAAGGTAAGTCATAGGGTCTGTATTGCCTCACGTGTTCCAATATTTCTACGGAATCCAAACTGATCGTCCCTGAGGTCGGCTTCTACCAGATTTTCCATTCGTCTGTAAAGAATTCGTATTAGTATTTTACAGGAGTGACTTATTAAACTGATAGTTTGGTAATTTTCACACCTGTCAGCACCTACTTCCTTTGGGATTGGAATTATTATGCTCTTCTTGAAGTCTGAGGCTATTTCGCCTGTCTCATGCATCTTGCTCACCAGATGGTAGAGTTTTGTCAGGGCTGGCTCTCCCAAGGCTATCAGTAGTTCTAATGGAATGTTGTCTGCTCCCAAGCCCTTGTTTCAACTTAGGTCTTTCAGTTTTAATTTAGTTCAGTTTAGTTGCGACAGCAGCGCACCAAGCGGCCAGGAGGCTACAGTTCTGTTTACGATATTGGGTGGGTGGGAGTAGTATCATTTACCGGGTGATCATAAAAGTCAGTATAAATTTGAAACTGAATAAATCACAGAATAATGTAGATAGAGAGGTGCAAATTGACACACATGCTTGGAATGACATGGGGTTTTATTTGAACCAAAAAAATACAGAAGTTCAAAAAATGTCCGTCAGATGGCGCTTCATCTGATCAGAATAGCAATAATTAGCATAACAAAGTAAGACAAAGCAAAGATGATGTTCTTTACAGGAAATGCTCAATGTCCACCAGCATTCCTCAACAATAGCTGTAGTCGAGGAATAATGTTGTGAACAGCACTGTAAAGCATGTGTGGAGTTATGGTGAGGCATTGGCGTCGGATGTTGTCTTTCAGCATCCCTAGAGATGTCGGTCGATCACGATACACTTGCGACTTCAGGTAACCCCAAAGCCAATAGTCGCACGGGCTGAGGTCTGGGGACCAGGGAGGTCAAGCATGACGAAAGTGGCGGCTGAGCACACGATCATCACCAAACGACGCGCGCAAGAGATCTTTCACGCGTATAGTAAAATAGGGTGGAGCGCCATCCTGCATAAACATAGTACGTTCCAGCAGGTGTTTATCAGCCAGGCTGGGGTTGATGCGATTCTGTAACATATCGCCGTACCTCTCACCCGTCACGGTAGCAGTTACAAAACCAGAATCACGCATTTCCTCGAAGAAAAAATGCCCGATAACGGTAGATGTGGAAATCCAACCCATACCGTGACTTTCTCGTCGTGCAATGGAGTTTCCACGACAGTTCTAGGATTTTCGGTAGCCCAAATTCTGCAGTTATGGGCGTTGACAGACCCTCGGAGCGTGAAATGAGCTTCGTCGGTCCACAACACGTTACTCAACCAATCGTCATCTTCCGACATCTTTTGAAACGCCCACACCGCAAATGCCCTCCGCTTCACTAAATCGCCAGGTAACAGTTCGTGATGCCGATGGATTTTGTACGGATAGCATCGGAAGGTACACCTCAGTGCCAACCAAACAGTAGTGTATGGAATGCCGGTGCGACGTGCGACTGCACGAGCGCTGACTTCCCCGTGCATAGACGAACCCGCTACAGTCTCCATTCCTTTCTGAACTGTCTCAGCAGCATTACGCCTTGTGCTCGGTCGGCCCCTACGGGGTCTATCGTCTAAACAGCCCGTGGCTTCGAACTTCAAAATCATTCTCGCCACAGCTGCATTTGTCAACGGACCTTTACGCGTTCGAATCCCCTTCCTATGGCGATAGGATCGTAACGCTGATTCTCCATTCTGATAATACGGCTTCACTAAAAAGAGCCTTTTCAGGTAACGTCAACATGTTGCGATTGCTGGCGCATCTGATTCTCTCTCTCATTACAGCTCCTTTTATACACGATTATCATGCGCACTCACTGACGTTTTGCAGACCGTCGGACATTTTGTGAACTTTTTTTTTTTTTTTTTTGTTCTAATAAAACCCCATGTCATTCCAAGCATGTGTGTAAATTTTGACCTCTCTATCTACATTATTCCGTGGTTTATTAAGTTTTCAAATTTATACCGACTTTTTGATCACCCGGTATATTGATTTGTAACATAGGTTTTTTTACAGTAGAGTGCGTATATAGTGCCATAAAACTCGATAACAACTAGAAAATGACACCACATTTGTCTTTTCTTAGTTTCCTAAGGACCCTGGCAGGTGTGAAACAGTACATTACAAGACAATTTACTTACAATTCTCTTGTAAGGTACCGATATTTACTGTAGTATGTAGTTTTACTTTCAGACAAAAAATCTAATAAACACTAGAAGACCTGACCTTTTACAGAAAGACGTCGTATATCTACCCAAAAACATGAAGTTTTGTTTGCTACACTTCCAGCCAAATCAGTCAATGTAGAACGTAAGAAACGAGTATGGAACGCAATACTTACATTATTTAATGTATAAAGTACGTCACCACAGCTGTAGTTGATGAGAAAACGACACATGCGTGTTAATAAACGTCAACAGCAATAAAATCGTTTCCCAATACAGAAGAAATCAGTTCCACAATTGTTATTACATCTGTGCCACGAACAGCAAGAATCTCTAACACATTTGCTCATGAAACAAAACGAATTACATTTACAAAAATTATCGTGTATTAGAAAGTTAGGTGAAGTGCAGGCGAATCATTAGACCCCATAAACATTGTTAATGTGTCAAGGAAAGTCCCTTTCATACAGTCAGTCAGGGTAACTTTTCACCCATCAGGGTATCTTTGTACCACTTATCACGTTTTTTCAAATGGTTGCTGCTCCACCTTCTTGCATTATTTTGTACTAAAATTATCAGCTTCATTACCTCTGTGATTTCTAGTTTGTATTTCAGTTGTCTTTCCAACTTCCTACGAGCTCTTAGGCTAGTGATTATCCTTTAATTGCATTGGCCTTGAGGAGTGGACGTGAACGGGTATGGAGACAACCTCATGAATCCATGTACCCAGCATGTCAGCAGGGGACTGTTCAAGCTGGTGGAGGCTCTGTAATGGTGCAGGACGTGTGCAGTTGGTATGACATGGGACCTCTGATACGTCTAGATATGTCTCTGACACGTGACACGTACATAAGCATCCTGTCTGATCACCTGCATCCATCCACGTCCATTGTGCATTCCGACACACTTGGGCAATTCCAACAGGACAAAGCGACATCCCATACGCCCAGAGTTGCACAGAATGGCTCCAGGAACACTCTTCTGAGTTTAAACACTTCCGCTGGCCACCAAACTCCCCAGACATGAACGTTATTGAGCATATCTTGGATCCCTTGTAACGTGCTGTTCAGAAGAGACCTCCACCCGTCGTACTCTTACGTATTTATGGCCAACCAGCACTACTTCAGATACTAGTCGAGCCCATGCCACGTCGTACTGTGACACTTCAGCATGCTCGCGGGAACCATATGCAATATTAGGCAGGTGTACCAGGTCCTTTGCCTCTTCAGTGTATCATACATTTCGTCCACGCAACCTATAAGTAGAATTTAAAATATTACTGCATCATAGCAAAAACTAGCCACCAGAACTGTTTATAGCCTATGGGTACATTGCCCCAAAATGTAAACTACATAGTAAAAATATGTACATATTCCAGGCCACTGAAGATGCCTTGCAGAGAATAAAGGCGAAACGCGTATGGCACGAAAATTTTGGTTCATTCAGTTGTAGTCAGACGGTCCAAAAAGTAAAAATTATCAATATACCGTGTACCCAAGTGATTTCTTTCGTCTACGCTGGAGTTTGTGGGAAAGTATTCTAATGTTGTTCTGTCTAGTTGCCTTGTAGTTGTTCAGTAAGTAAAGGAGCATTTCCGAACAGACTTAAATACATATCGGTAAAATCTGCGTATAGGAATAGAGTGTAAATTGCTAACTGGTGCTTCGTTGGCATTTGCAGATATCAATATTGAGAAAGCCATACATCGTTCCAGAAATTAAGTCCTGGCAGGAACAAACAGAAAACTTTTCAGTGTTTATTCATTTCAGTTACAGTTATTACCCTTGTAAGTAAAGAGGCAATAGGGGTGGTAAAAAAGGAATATACACTCCTGGAAATGGAAAAAAGAACACATTGACACCGGTGTGTCAGACCCACCATACTTGCTCCGGACACTGCGAGAGGGCTGTAGAAGCAATGATCACACGCACGGCACAGCGGACACACCAGGAACCGCGGTGTTGGCCGTCGAATGGCGCTAGCTGCGCAGCATTTGTGCACCGCCGCCGTCAGTGTCAGCCAGTTTGCCGTGGCATACGGAGCTCCATCGCAGTCTTTAGCACTGGTAGCATGCCGCGACAGCGTGGACGTGAACCGTATGTGCAGTTGACGGACTTTGAGCGAGGGCGTATAGTGGGCATGCGGGAGGCCGGGTGGACGTACCGCCGAATTGCTCAACACGTGGGGCGTGAGGTCTGCACAGTACATCGATGTTGTCGCCAGTGGTCGGCGGAAGGTGCACGTGCCCGTCGACCTGGGACCGGACCGCAGCGACGCACGGATGCACGCCAAGACCGTAGGATCCTACGCAGTGCCGTAGGGGACCGCACCGCCACTTCCCAGCAAATTAGGGACACTGTTGCTCCTGGGGTATCGGCGAGGACCATTCGCAACCGTCTCCATGAAGCTGGGCTACGGTCCCGCACACCGTTAGGCCGTCTTCCGCTCACGCCCCAACATCGTGCAGCCCGCCTCCAGTGGTGTCGCGACAGGCGTGAATGGAGGGACGAATGGAGACGTGTCGTCTTCAGCGATGAGAGTCGCTTCTGCCTTGGTGCCAATGATGGTCGTATGCGTGTTTGGCGCCGTGCAGGTGAGCGCCACAATCAGGACTGCATACGACCGAGGCACACAGGGCTAACACCCGGCATCATGGTGTGGGGAGCGATCTCCTACACTGGCCGTACACCACTGGTGATCGTCGAGGGGACACTGAATAGTGCACGGTACATCCAAACCGTCATCGAACCCATCGTTCTACCATTCCTAGACCGGCAAGGGAACTTGCTGTTCCAACAGGACAATGCACGTCCGCATGTATCCCGTGCCACCCAACGTGCTCTAGAAGGTGTTAGTCAACTACCCTGGCCAGCAAGATCTCCGGATCTGTCCCCCATTGAGCATGTTTGGGACTGGATGAAGCGTCGTCTCACGCGGTCTGCACGTCCAGCACGAACGCTGGTCCAACTGAGGCGCCAGGTGGAAATGGCATGGCAAGCCGTTCCACAGGACTACATCCAGCATCTCTACGATCGTCTCCATGGGAGAATAGCAGCCTGCATTGCTGCGAAAGGTGGATATACACTGTACTAGTGCCGACATTGTGCATGCTCTGTTGCCTGTGTCTATGTGCCTGTGGTTCTGTCAGTGTGATCATGTGATGTATCTGACCCCAGGAATGTGTCAATAAAGTTTCCCCTTCCTGGGACAACGAATTCACGGTGTTCATTTTTCTATTTCCAGGAGTGTATAAGAAAATTTAATATGAAAATGTATTAAAAAGAGTTAGCTCAGTGGCTGCAATGTTTGCAATGCAGTGTCTTGCTTTCCATGTTTGTTGTTTGGGAGCAGTGGTGTATGGGAAACGAGGGGAGTGGGTGACTTAGGACATACTCTATGTGATAAAAAGTATCCTGACACCCCGAAAACCATATATTTTTCATATTAGGTGCATTGTGCTGCCACCTACTGCCAGGTACTCCATATCAGCGACCTCAGTAGTCATTAGACATCGTGAGAGAGCAGAATGGGCCGCTCCGCGAATCTCACGGACTTCGAACGTGGTCAGGTGATTGGGTGTCACGTCTATACGCGAGATTTCCACGCTCCTAAACATCCCTAGGTCCACTGTTTGCGATGTGATAGTGAAGCGGAAACGTGAAGAGACACGTACAACGCAAAAGTGTACAGGCCGATCTCGTCTGTTGACTGACAGAGACCGCCGACAGTTGAAGAGGGTCGTAATGTTTGATAGGCAGATATCTACCCAGACCATCACACAGGAATTCCAAACTGCATCAGCATTCACTGCAAGTACTATGACAGCTAGGCAGGAGGTGAGAAAACTTGGATTTCATGGCCGAGCGGCTGCACATAAGCCACATGTCACGCCGGTAAATGCCAAACGACGCCTCGCTTGGTGTAAGGAGCGTAAACATTGGACAATTGAACAGTGGAAAAGCGTTGTGTGGAGTGAGGAGTCACGGTACACAATGTGACGATCCGATGGCAGGGTGTGGGTAGGGCGGATGGTCAGTGAACGTCATCTGCCAGCGTGTGTAGTGCCTACAGTAAAATTCGGAGGCGGTGATGTTATGATGTGGTCGTGTTTTCCACGGAGGGGCCTTGCACTCCTTGTTGTTTTGCGTGGCACTATCACAGCACAGACCTACATTGATGTTTTAAGCACTGTAAGTAGGCTGTTTAGGTTTTTATGCTGGTAACGCCATAGCACTCCGTATGAAAATCACTGACTGTGCTGTGTGCAGTCTGTGGCTGGTTTGCATTGTTGGAATATTTGCTATTCTAGTGTTGGCAGTTGGATGTGAACAGCGTGTAGCGTTGCGGAGCTGGAGGTGAGCCGCCAGCAGTGGTGGATGTGGGGAGAGAGATGGCAGAATTTTGAGAGCGGACGATCTGGACGTGTGTCCATCAGAAAGAGTAAATTTGAAATACTGTATATCATGAACTGATCTATATATATGATGACTTTTGAATATTATTAAGGTAAATACATTGTTTGTTCTCTATCAAAATCTTTCATTTGCCAACTATGCCTATCAGTAGTTAGTTCCTTCATTAGTTAGACTCTTTTGTTCAGCTGGCAGTATTGGCCCTCGTTGTATTGCAGTAGTTTGAGTAACGAAGATTTTTGTGAGGTAAGTGATTCATGAAAGCTATAGGTTATTGTTAGTCAGGGCCATTCTTTTGTAGGGATTATTGAAAGTCAGATTGCGTTACGCTAAAAATATTGTGTGTCAGTTTCGTGGCGCTATAACAGCACAGGCCTACATTGATGTTTTAAGCACCTTCTTGCTTCCCACTGTTGAAGAGCAATTCGGGGACGGCGATGCATCTTTTGGGCACCTGTTGGTAATGCACCGCGACAATAACATGCCTGTAATGGACTGGCCTACACAGAGTCCTTACCTGAATCCTACAGAATATCTTTGGGATGTTTTGGAAAGCCGACTTCGTGCCAGGGCTCACCGACCGACATCGATATCTCTCCTCAGTGCAGCACTCCGTGAAGAATGGGCTGCCATTCCCCAAGGAACCTTCCAGCACCTGATTGAACGTATGCCTGCGAGAGTGGAAGCTGTTATCAAGGCTAAGGGCGAGCCAACACCATACTGAATTCCAGTATTACCGATGGAGGCCGCCACGAATTTATAAGACATTTTCAGCCAGGTGTCCGGATACTTTTGATCACATAGTGTATTAGTGCATTAATAAAAATATCATAGAAAACATGAACATATAAACGACATACTTGATGTTAGTGCATTTGGTAAAATTAATATCGCAACAATATTAATCTGTGGCTATCATGAAGTCACAGTGAAACACGATATGTTTATTTTTGTAATCTTGCATCATACTGATAAAATTTAGCACGAGCTGCCCCTGCTCTGTGGTTCCGCGCAGTACTCTGGCGATAGTGGCCCAGCAGCTGGTTGAGTTTAGTAGCAGTGTGGAATGCTGAAGCAGCAAATCAGCAGTTTGAGGTGGCGCTGGCTTCGCCTTCCTAGGACTGTGTGCAACAAGGCAGCAGGGGGCGTCTACTGTCTGGAGCCTATGGCGTCTGGCAGAGAGCCGACAGGCCCCACGCCGATCCCAGGTCCCACGGAGACAGGCTGGAGAATCAGGCGATGGCACTCACAGGCCAGCCTCACCTCGGCAGACCCAGTTCGAAACCTGGCACCGTCAGGGCTAGCTGATGGGTCTAGATCAGGGCCGGCCAAACGCTGCACAGAGTGTACACGTGCGGAAGTGCTGCACATGTGCGACAGCGACATCTGTTATTAGACATTTCTCCCAAATGAACGGCGGCGGCTCCACTTCCCTGTTTATGTGGCACAAGCAAGAGCGCAACATACCCAGTCTCGTTTACCCCTGGTGACCGTAACCTTAACAGAGAAGTACTGAGGAATGGCAGGTACTGTGAAAAAGCAAAGGACAGGAGATCTATGTTCTCAGTCGTTTAAAAATGACTGGGAACTGTAATTCTTTTTTGCAGCCGTTGGCGAAAACTCACAGTGTTTGCTGTGCCGCCGAATAATAGGCGACCATCGTAAGTTTTCAATTGAAAGACACTACAATACATATCACAAAGACGAGTGTAGTGTACACAACAGTGAAGAACGGCAAGCAAAATTAAATGTCCTTAAGAAAATGGGTGAGACACATCAACTGGATTTTACTGTACTTCTTGAACTCTTAGTTTCTTGTGTTACATTTATGTCTATTTTACTGTACACTGTACAATGTACTGTTTTCAATTTTCCAGAATGACAACCACACTAAATCTTTACTGCGAGCAAGTTTTAAAATCGCATTAAGAATTTCACAATCTGGGAAACCCTTTTCCGAAGGGGAGTTTGTGAAAGGGTGTCCGATTGATGCTGCAGAACTTGTGTGTCCCACGAACGTTAGCAGGTTTCAAGAAATCAGTCTGTCCAAACAAACAGTGACAAGTCGTATCAGTGCTATGGCCGGCGATGTGCACAGACAGCTAACAAGTAAGGCTAAAGACTTTGTTGCTTTCTCTGTTGCGCTCGATGAAGCAACAGATTTTACAGGTACAGCCCAGGTTGTGATGTACATACGAGATGTCGATAACGCACTTTGTGTAACAGAGAACGTTTTGGACTTAGTACTTTTGAAAGGGACTACTACAGGTGCGGACTTACTGCAAGCTGTCGAGCAAGCGATTGATGGTGTCGCTATGGACTGGAATCGGTTAGTCTCAGTGACCACAGATGGAGCACCATCAATGCAAGGCCACCAAAGACGACTCATAGCACGGATTCGCAAAAAGCTAGGGCGCACAGACGAGACGTTGTATGGAATTCACTGCATTCTGCATCGAAAGGCGCTTTGTGCAAAATCAGTAACGTTAGCAAACGCCATGCAAATTGTTGTGCGCACTGTAAACTATCTGAAGACACATGGGCTTACGCATCGCCAGTTGCGGTGGTTCTTGGAGGAATTAGGAGCGGAGTACGGCGACATATCTTACTATACCGAAGTACGCTGGTTCAGTCGAGGTAAAATGCTGAAAATATTTTTTGACTTACGTTTGGTCATAGTAACATTCTTACATGAGAAGGGAAAAAGTGAACCTATGTTGGAAGACCCTTGTTGGATATCAGACCTTGCATTTCTCGTGGGCATTACGTCTCACATGGACAGCCTGAACGTCAGTTTTCAAGGTGAAAATAATTTAATTTCTGACCTGTTGGAAAAAGAAAATGCCTTTGAAAGGAAGCTTGAGCTTCAGGAGAGCCAGCTACTGACAGAAAACACCGCACCTTTCCCGACTCTTGGACTGGTCCATGAAAGTGCTAGATTTCAAGAATACGTGTCAATAATTGTAAAAATTAAGGAACAATTTCGAGCACGATTTGCAGATGTTACGAGTTTGTCTCCTGTCATTCGCCTCTTTGCTCGACCGTTCTCGTCGTCAGTTGAAGATGCTCCGAATGATCTACAGATGGAACTGATCGACCGACAGTGCAATACAAGACTGAAGGACAAGTTCTTTGGAATGCGAAGTACAAAAGAATTCTACGAAAATTTTTCACAACAAGAATTTCCACACCTGCACCGAGAAGCCGCGAGAGTTATGTCCATGTTCGGGTCGACATATGTTTGTGAAAGATTTTTCTCGGTGATGAAAATGAATAAATCAAGGTTTCGGTCAAACGTAAGTGATGAAAATCTTCGCAACTGCTTGCATTTGTCAATGAGCCGTGCTTTTCAAATGGTTCAAATGGCTCTGAGCACTATGGGACTCAACTGCTGAGGTCATTAGTCCCCTAGAACTTAGAACTAGTTAAACCTAACTAACCTAAGGACATCACAAACATCCATGCCCGAGGCAGGATTCGAACCTGCGACAGTAGCGGTCTTGTGGTTCAAGACTGAGCGCCTTTAACCGCACGGCCACTTCGGCCGGCGCCGTGCTTTTGTGCCCGATATTAACTATATCATTTCTCATGACCAGTGATAAACGTGTTTGGATTTATGCCTTTCATAATTAGAAGTTATTGTTTACTAACTATGAATTATTGCCTCATTCTGCTCCATGTTACATTATTATCAGGAAAATTGATCATTAAACCGATTGTTCCAATGTATACTTACATTTAGGGTTCTTTTTTAATGTGTGAAGGGCTACGCTCAGCTAAGTCGATAAAACATAACATTCATCTAATTGTCGGTTATTATGCAGATTTCAGACGGAGCTGATGAAAGATGTAGCAATAATGGTATTAAAACAACACGTGATCATCGAGAGGTCTGCGGTTATCATCCTGTCCAGAGGTCAGTGAGACAGAAATTATGCGGGTGTAACTGAGGGCACCGAGAATTAGTTATAGGAAACCTTGCATTAGTTTAATGTTATTTGAAATCATGAATAAGGTTCGTTGGAAGTCGCTAGGAGCTCTCTTTCTTAAATACTAGATGAAAAACATTAAGCGCATTTACGTGACGTCAGTCAAGCTGCCTTAATAAAAACCCACGGTTGTTAGCTGTATTACTTGTCTTACTGGGTTACACTGTTAACATAATAGTAGACGTCTCAATGAGTAGACTGTGACAGAATTTTAAATGTTTAATACGCGAAATACCTCCCCACGGTTGGCTTGCAAGGTGTGGAAAGAGCACTAGAATACGCCAGAACAGAGTATCCCAGCAAGTGGATAAAGCGACATCTGTGCGTAGAGACATGCACTACGTGAACGCTGACGGCTGCAGCGTGCACGCTGTGACCGGGAAGTTGCACGTGTGCAGGAGCACCGCACGCGTGCAGAATTTCTGGCCGGCCCTGAACTCTAGATGAATGGCTTCGCCTAGTGGAGATCAGAACTGAGCTCCACATACTCGCTGTAAACACGCCAGCGAGTCCTGTGACGTCACCTTCGAACTCGGCGTCTCCGTGTGCCCGTAGGCTCGACTCGTGAGTGTCCGTCACAGCCCACTCGTTACCTGAGCCTGGTTTTTTTTTTACTTTATTGTTATTTTAACATCTGAACAATCAGGTAGGCTGGCAGCGGCATGCTACGCCGCTCTTCAGCCATAGAGTTGACAATCACAGTACAAGAATGGAGAATGAAAATGAACATAGTGACGGGCAAAAAATAGTGGTCACAGTCACACAAAAAACACGGAGCCGTTCACACTCGACGAGTAAGACACTGAAAACACGTTGACACGGCGCACATAACACTGATGAATGCAATGGCACAAGTGAACGGAGAAGCGTGACGGCGGACACTAAAAACACTAAACGACGTCACACACACGAGACACAGATGGCGATGATCTCCGGCGCGCGAAAGTCCACGTAGCGTGTGCGAGTCCGGGGACCTGCCAAGAGGGGAAGAAGGGTGAGGGCGGGTGGAGAGGGTGGAGAGGGGAGAACAGAGATGCCAATGGCTGAGGAGAGGGGAGGAGGAGTATAAGGACAGGGGAGGGGAGGCCCGGGGGAGAAGTGGGGAGAAGGGGGGGGAGAGGGATGGAGGGATGGAGGGTGCCCAAAGGAACAGATACAGGGAGGGAGGATCAAAGTTGGTAGGAGGGGTAGATGGAGGGGAGGAGGACATCATCAGGGAGGGGGAGCTGGCGGAAGCCACCTTGGGAGAGGGTAAGGAGGGTGGAGAGATGGAGACCGGGTGGGACGTGGGAATACAGGCGCGGCAGCGGGCGGGGAGGGGGGAGAGGATCGGGGAGACGAGTGGGTGAGGAGGATCGAGTTTGCGGGAGGTGTACAGGATCCGTATCCTTTCAAGGAAAAGGAGGAGGTGGGGGAAGGGGATGAGATCGTACAGGATCCGCGCGGGGGAGGGGAGACGGATGCGATAGGCAAGGCGGAGAGCATGACGTTCAAGGATTTGGAGGGAGTTATAAAAGGTAGGGGGGGGGGGGCGGAGATCCAAGCCGGATGGGCATAACAAAGGACCTGAGCCTGTTGTGGGGTACAATTAATGGACTCGACTCGCTCAGAAAGGAGAGCGAGTACACGAATTCGAAAGTACGGGGTGGTTATAAGTAAACTTTCAAACCACTGTAGAAATAACACAACTGGTCAGAATGGCGTCAAATTGCAGCGGAATTGTTATGTCGTCGCCAAGGTAGCCCGTGCGGACAGGCAACACATCTAACACCACACAGGAGCGAGGTTGTCTATGCCCAAGGCGTAAGCATTGGTAAACATCGGCTGTGAGTTCGAGATGGCCTGCAGGAAGTACAGGTTTATTACAAATGATTGAAGCGATTTCACAGCTCTACAATAACTTTATTATTTGAGATATTTTCACAATGCTTTGCACACACATACGAAAACTCAAAGTTTTTTTAGGCAATCACAAATGTTCAATTGTGCCCCTTTAGTGATTCGGCAGACATCAAGCCGATAATCAAGTTCCTCCCACACTCGGCGCAGCATGTCCCCATCAATGAGTTCGAAAGCACTGTTGATGCGAGCTCGCAGTTCTGGCACGTTTCTTGGTAGAGGAGGTTTAAACACTGAATCTTTCACATCACTATGCGTGAAACTTGCCCGCACGCGTTCAACCGTTTCTTCGCTCACTGCAGGCCGACCCATTGATTTCCCCTTACAGAGGCATTCAGAAGCTTTAAACTGCGCATACCATCGCCGAATGGAGTTAGCAGTTGGTGGGTCTTTGTTGAACTTCGTCCTGAAGTGTCGTTGCACTGTTATGACTGACTGATGTGAGTGCTTTTCAAGCACGACATACGCTTTCTCGGCTCCTGTCGCCATTTCGTCTCACTGCGCTCACGAGCGCTCGGCGGCAGAAACCTGAAGTGCGGGTTCAGCCGAACAAAACTTTATGAGTAAACTCTTCCGGGCTAAGTTGCCGTGGTCGATCTGTAGAACTTCTTCTCCCTGACGTTCCGTTCTCAACTACGGAGAACATCTTCCGAGGTGAGTCGACGACTGGCTGCTAGGAGCTGGGGCCGCCGCTTATATAGAGATCGTAGGGGGCGCCACCACACGTCTCATGGCGTCGATGTGCAGCTATCTCTGGCTATCGTCTGTTCTCTCGATTGCAGGCAATCGATTGTCACGTGATTGATGCAACGTCGACCGCCATATCTTATCCAATTTTAATCCTTCTTCTTTACGATTAAAATTGTATTGATGTTTGTGGATTTCAATTGCCTCTCTATACATACGTGTATAATAGTGCGACGTCCTCGCTAGCACGCTTGTTTCACCAAATTTTATGTCGTGATCTCCATCCTTAAAAACATGTTCCGCTACTGCCGATTTGTCGATATGTCCCAAGCGACAGTTTCTTTTGTGCTCCGTCAACCGTGTATTGATGCTTCTTTTGGTAGTTCCTATGTAAACCCTGCCGCAACTACAGGGAATTTTATATACCCCTGGGGTGGCTAGGGGGTGACGAGCATCTTTTGTTGATCTTAGACATTCACTAATTTTCTTAGTAGGTCTAAAAATGGTCTCTACCTGAAACTTGGCTAGTACTTTTCCAATGCGATCCGTGATATTATGGATGAACGGAAGAAATACTTTTCCAGCTGATGGTTGTTGCTGTCTCCTATTTTTAGGCATTTTTCTATTTGGGTGAAGTGCTCGATTAATCTCGTTTTTTGTATAACCATTTTTCGCAAAGGCCATTCGTAAATGATTTAATTCTTCTTGTAAGTAGCCTGGTTCACAAATATTATTGGCCCTATCCACTAGTGTTTTTATGACCCCCCTCTTTTGCCTAGGGTGGTGGTTTGAGTTCTTATGGAGGTAGCGATCGGTATGTGTACTTTTCCTGTAGACTTTATGGCCTAAGGTCCCATCCGCCCGTTTGATAACTGATACATCCAAGAAGTTAAGTTGTCCATTCTTCTCCTTCTCCATAGTAAATTTAATCTTTGGGTTGATGCTATTTAAGTGTACCAGAAAATCATTCAAGTCTTCTTCCTCATGATTCCATATTACAAAGGTATCATCCACATACCGATACCACTTCGAGGGGCTTTTTTTGGCCGACTGCAATGCTTGATGTTCAAAATATTCCATGAATAAATTCGCAATTGCGGGACTTAGGGGACTTCCCATGGCTACCCCATCGATCTGTTCATAAAATTCACCATTATACTGAAAATAGGTTGAGGATAGACAGTGTTGGAACAAGGCTACTATATCAGTAGGGAACATATTGGCTATATGGGAGAGAGCTTCATCAACTGGAACCATCGTGAACAAAGACACTATATCAAAACTGACAAGTATGTCATTAGGACCGACAGTAATTTCCCTCAATTTCTCAATGAAGTGTAGAGAGTTTTTAATATGACTCTCAGTTTTGCCTATGTGAGGTTGTAACAAAGAGGCAAGGTGTCTGGCTAGTTCTTGGGTAGGAGCTCCAATTGCGCTGACTATTGGTCTCAAAGGAACATCAGGTTTATGTATCTTTGGTAATCCATATAATCTCGGAGGATAAGCCTCCGTTTCACAAAGATACTTTTTAACTTCTGTAGGAATTGAAGACTGTTTTATCAGACGCTTGGTGGCATTCAGCACATTCGTTGTGGGATCCTTTTTCAACTTCTTGTATGTGCTGGGTTCCAGGAGATCACTGATCTTCTTGTGATAATCCTCAGTATTCATTAAAACAGTAACATTTCCCTTGTCAGCGGCAACTATAATAACATTCTTGTCTGCATTGATCTCCCGCAATGCCTTCCTTTCCCCTTGAGACAGATTGCTGCTGGGTGGCTTCGCTTTGCGTAATATCCTGGAGGTTTCCATTCTAATTTCATCAGCAGAATATGATGGTAACTGACGAAGGGAGAAGAAGTTCTACAGATCGACCACGGCAACTTAGCCCGGAAGAGTTTACTGATAAAGACGCCGGCCGTGAAAGCCTACATGGAATGAAAACTTTATGAGTTTTTCAACGTATCTGTAGTGTGTCGTGACCATATGTCAATGAATGGAGCTACAGTGAATTTATGAAATCGCTTCAATCATTTGTAATAGCCCTGTATTACTACACCGACATCTGATTGGCTGGCCAATACTTTTTGAAGGCTAGAACCAGCACTGGACGTCAGTTCACGCCGAATACCGACCTCAAGGACGTCTCCACGGAAGAATACGTCTTCGCCATCGGAATAGGACTTGGAATTAAGTGTATGCGTGTTACCGTGGACTCTTGTGGGAAACTTCGTTGTTATTCAGTCATTTACATGTAGACTCACGTATATAAAAGTTGTGTTGTAAGAACTTTCAAATTGTCAGTTTCAACAGGAATATTAGTGAAACAAAATGGCTCTGAGCATTATAGGACTTAACTTCTGAGGACATCAGTCCCCTAGACCTTAGAACTACTTAAACCTAACTAACTTAAGGACATGACACACATCCATGCCCGAGGCAGGATTCGAACCTGCGATCGTAGCGGTCGCGCGGTTCCAGACTGTAGCGCCTAGAACCGCTCGGCCACTCCGGCTGGCATTAGCGGAGAAGGGGGAAAACGTATGGCAGAAGAAAAAGAAACAGTTACTAAATGTAGCAATAGATGGCGCTGTAAGCATCATAATTCAATAGTGGTCGACTGCAAATGACAAATGAATCATACAACAATGCTGGGGTATACTTTTGACGTTAAACAAACTGTAGTGCTGAATGTGCACGGGTGTACAGGTGTGATACTGCTAGTTACGTAAGCCCACCCACCACGCATGGCAAGGTCATATCACATCAGATGGGGAAATCGGTTTTAAAAAAAGGCGTAAAAAGCATCACTCACATCGATTTTTAATTCTCCGGAAGCCAAAAACCGCATAAAAAACATCAACGGCATCGGTTTTTAATTGTCCTAAGGTCAAAAACTGCACAAAAAGCATCAATCACATCGGTTTGTAATTGTGCTGAGCCCAGAAACTGCATGAAAAGCATCAGTCAAAATAAAGTCGGGTTATTAATTTGCCATGTGACCGGCGCAAAAGATGTTCAATATGCTGCCCACTGTTTTCTGCAACAAGTTGAAATCGAGAAACAGCACGTTCCACAACTGATCGAAGTGTTCCCGGGGTCACGTTCAGAATGTGTTGCGCAATGTGTGCCTTCAATGCAGCTAAGTTTGCGATCGGAACGTTGAACACAATATCCATCATATAACCCCACAGCCAGAAGTTACACGGATTAGGATCAGGTGATCGGGACGCCAGGCTGTAGGGAAATGGCGGCTCATAATTCTAGCATTTCCGAAATGGCGCTTCAGCAGCTGCTTAACTGAATTTACAATGTGCGGAGGTGTGCCATCTTGCTTAAAAGTACCCCATCCACACATCTACGCTGTTGGAGAGCTGGAATGACGTGGTTACGCAAAAGACACTCATAGCGCTTACCAGTGACGGGTAAAGGTAACAGGACCGGAAGTAACTGTCTCTTCGAAAAAAATATGGCTCTATGACAAATGATGCCGTAAACCCGCACCACACAGAGACCTTTTCAGGATGAAGTGGTACTGGTTGATTTGCGTGTGAATTTTCCGTTGCCCATATTCGACAGTTCTGTGTATTGACATATTCTGTCAGATGGAAGTGGACTTCGTCTGTCCACAAAATCTTCCACGGCCAGTCAGTGTCCACCTCCATGCGAGCAAGAAATTGTAAAGCAAAGGTCTCTTGCTGGCAGGTCAGCAGGAAGCAACTCGTACGCGTGGGTAATTTTGAATGGATAGCAAACAAGATTGTTTCGTAGGATTTTACGCACCGTGCTCACGGGTATGTCCAGTGTTCGGGCAGTTCTCCGTGCTCTACACGTTTGCACACCACCACTCGTCTCCTGCATTGCTGTGGCCACTGCTTCCACTGACGTCGAATCAATTCGTTTCCTCCCTCTACCAGGCTGCACACCAAACGAACCCGTCTTTTCGAATTTCCGAATCATTTTCTCCAGACGGAAGGCAGTCATCGGACCAACGCCTTTTTTCAATCCTTTCAGTGTCCATAAGTTCCGCAGAGAGACGTGTGCACGGTCATCATTCTTGTAACACAGCTTTACAAGCAGAACGCAATCCTGAATTGAGACAGTCATGGCGAACGTCGCAAACGCGAATGGAGGAAAAGTCGTTTACCTGGTGTGTTTATACCAACTTTAATGGGTCGTGCGGGTGATAGGTGTTTTCATGTACGTATGCTGGCACATACAGCGCCATCTATTGATCAATTTTCACAGTAGTTTTTTTTCTTCTGCCGTAAACCCTAGGCATTGTTGTATGATTCATTTGTCATTTGTATTCGACCACTATTAAATTATGATGCTTACAGCGCCATCTATTGCTACATTTTGTAACTATTCCTTTTTCTTCTGCCATACGTTTTCCCGATTCTCCGATAATATTCCGTTGCTATTTGACGTCATTCTGACCAATGGTGCTTTTTCAACAGCGTTTTGATAGCTTAACTTTAATTATAATCACCCTGTATAACCGCATACTCGCGACATTCCTCATACAAGGGCGACTGTTTGGAAAGAAATTTCCGCCATTAAATTGTGAATTACTATTCATTTGTTTCACGTAGCAGAGATTTCGGCTTTATAGGCATTCTCAAATTCAAGTTAAAATGTCACAAAATGTTCGACCTGCCTAAATAACAGAAGCAAGTTAGATACCAATACAATGACTCACAATGGATATTGTTCTGTTTGTGTACAGGTTTGTACAACTAAAACATTCTCGAAGACTACGGTAAATTTATTTTAACGTTTAATATGTGTTCAAAGAATGTCCAACAATGACGCTGACATATGCACACTTTCGATGTGTTACCGACTCTGTATGGACGGTAACAGACAACATGACTTGAGAATGAGATGCAATCTCTCAGTAGTGATTAATTATTAAAATAAATTACAGAAATGAACGATAGCTACACAACTCGCTGTTACCCAATAAACGCAAGCTGCCACGACCGAATGATTACAGAAATAGCGTGTTTTTTGTCGCAGCGATACAACTGTGACGTTGCTCTGTCCCAGTTTTCGTTTGACGCGGCACACATGTTTTCTCATTGTGGAGATAGAATAAACAAGAATACAACCTCTCTGTTTGCATGGAATGAAATTTGTATGTTTTCCTGCTGAGGCGTGGAATATAAAGTGAAACTTATTTCAATGAGTAAAATCTTCTCGGGCTTCCAGCCGCGTCAGGTGGTTAAAATCCCATGAGCTTTCGACCGAGCTCTCCTCAGTCATTGTGAAGTGGTAAGACTGACTGCTGTGTCGCCGTGGCCGTGTCGTTATACAGGGTGATTCAAAAAGAATACCACAACTTTAGGAATTTAAAACTCTGCAACGACAAAAGGCAGAGCTAAGCACTATCTGTCGGCGAATTAAGGGAGCTATAAAGTTTCATTTAGTTGTGCATTTGTTCGCTTGAGGCGCTGTTGACTGGGCGTCAGCGTCAGTTGATGCTAAGATGGCGACCGCTCAACAGAAAGCTTTTTGTGTTATTGAGTACGGCAGAAGTGAATCGACGACAGTTGTTCAGCGTGCATTTCCAACGAAGTATGGTGTTAAACCTCCTGATAGGTGGTGTATTAAACGTTGGTATAAACAGTTTACAGAGAATGGGTGTTTGTGCAAAGGGAAAAGTTCTGGACGGCCGAGAACGAGTGATGAAAATGTAGCACGCATCCAGCAAGCATTTGTTTGCAGCCCAGGAAAATCGACTCACAGAGGTAGCAGAGAGCTACAAATTTCACAATTTCAGCAGGATGGAGCGCCACCACATTGGCACTTATCTGTCCGTAACTACCTGAACGTCAACTACCCGAGGCGATGGATCGGCTGCCAGGCAGCCTGTGACAGAGCACTTCATCACTGGCCTCCAAGCAGCCCTGATCTTACCCCCTGCGATTTTTTCTTATGGGGGTATGTTAAGGATATGGTGTTTTGGCCACCTCTCCCAGCCGCCATTGATGATTTGAAACGAGAAATAACAGCAGCTATCCAAACTGTTACGCCTGATATGCTACAGAGAGTGTGGAACGAGTTGGAGTATCGGGTTGATATTGCTCGTGTGTCTGGAGGGGGCCATATTGAACATCTCTGAACTTGTTTTTGAGTGAAAAAAAAACCTTTTTAAATACTCTTTGTAATGATGTATAACAGAAGGTTATATTATGTTTCTTTCATTAAATACACATTTTTAAAGTTGTGGTATTCTTTTTGAATCACCCTGTATGGTGAGGAAGAGAGCACTAGTCACGTGACAGCCAGCAGTGCGGCTATATAACGACACGGCCACGGCCACACAGCAGTCAGTCTTACCACTTCACAATGACTGAGGAGAGCTCGGTCGAAAGCTCGTGGGATTTTAACCACCTGACGCGGCTGGAAGCCCGAGAAGATTTTATTAATTCATATCGCCACGAAACCATGCATTCATATGAAACTTATTTCAGATTATCACTCCTATAATGGAAAACATGCCAATTGTGCACTTTGAATCAATTAATTTTCGTCATTCTCCCTTCACAGTCTCACAAAACACTATTTCATTAAAGGCCGTCTGATCCCGACAATCGGCTATTTCGCCTCGTCAGTGCTACCTTAAAGCAACAAAATCGTGTACTTACCTTCTTTACTAACCAAAATCACGATTAGCCTTCCCCTTCTGCATCCTTCAGTGATTGAGAACGAATCTACGATTATGAAGCGACCACGCCGCTTTGATTTGTGAAAAATGCAACCCGACATATGATTTAGAAATGTGTACCCTACTAAACAAAGCCCTCAGCAGAATTCAGGCAACGGCAATGAGATTCGTTAGAATTATGAGCCAAACAAGTAGTAAGGACAAAATCAGGAAAGTGGTGAATAGAAAAGTAGCTCGTATTGAGATTCCTGTGGTTTCAGTGGTATGGGCACATAATCGAACGAACAGCGAAAGACCTGTCAAAGGGCATTTCAACCTGAACCTCGTAGAAAGCAGATCGCGGGGAAAACCAAGAAAGCGCCTGATAGAGACTGTTAGATCAGATGTGGAGGAGAAAGCTCACAAATGAGAAGTTGTCCTGGAACAGAAGATGTATGAAGACAAAAGGAGATGGCAAGCGCTTGTACACCAAACCCAACTGGAGTTGGAAAACGATGACGATGATGATGCAACCCGAATGTTAGACTCGAACTCGCTCCGTTTTTTATCTCTATCATCTAGTAGTTGACGCTGCTCGATGAGACTGGAGCAGCTCAGCCATGCATTCGACCGGTGGCTCTCCTTCTTTTGTGTTTCTCGCAACTGGTGGTAGGGTCTGCTGAGAAGATTCACTGTCTCCATTTTGTTCGTTTATGTGATATGTCTGGATGAAGACTCACATAGTGCAGAGTGTCAGCCCATCGCTGTCTTGGTGATTCCTTGGGTCTCTTTCCCACGACTTCCACTGTGTACACTGCCTGTGCAGTGGAATTGTCCTCAGCGTACAGCACATTTCCAGACCATCGTAGGCGGCTTTCTCGCATTTCCTTCTGGATTCGTGCGACCCCGAAACGTTCCTTGTAGCATCGTTTGAAAAGTGGTCCAGTCGAGTGATGCCACATGTCCATCTAAGCTCTTCACCTCCATGACCCTCAGTTCTGCCTTTCTTGTAGCAGGCCAACACTTGGTTTCTTAGACAGCGACAGTATGGATGACAGTTAAGTAGATCTTTGACATCAGATGATCCTTTAACGGACGATCGCAGACGACTGCTGTTGTCGTTTGCCACTTCATCCAGACAGCCTGCGTTCTTCTGTTGACCTTGTCTGTAAGTTGGCCATCGCTAAGGATTGTACAGCCTAAACACTTAAATTTTGGTACTCGTAGGTCTTCTCCACCGGCACTGGCCGTCCCAACTACTCGTGGGTCTGATGTCGTGTGACTGGCGTGGAGACTGAGCCAGTCGAATGCACGATGCCGAAGGAATGCTGTCAACTGGCTGAGTTGAGAGCATTTATAGTCCCTGTGGCTGGGAGTTAGCCTTCCATTACATAGTTGGCTGTAAAAGATACTTGTTGGATCGCATGTGGATTTTCTGTCGTCCAATAGCGTTTGTTTTGGGAAGTCAACACATGAACATAAAATGAGATTTAACGTACTGAATACGATTACTCATCGCCACAACAGGCGCTGATAATGAACTCTGTCCACTTCAGCACATACGTGAGCACTCTTGAGGAGGTTCATAGACACCCTTATCAGTTCTTTTGTTGTGATGCTTCTGATGACATGCTGGATCCTGATCTTGAGTTCTTCAATTGTGTGTGAATTTGTGTCATGTACAGTCCCCACAAGCAAAAGTCTCATGCGGACAAGTCTGGTGACTGAGGAGGCTACATGCCTTCGCTGATTGTCCTCTCTGGTGTAAACACCTCATGCACACGAGACAATGATCCAGCTGAACTTACGCTCCTCTTCTGTCAAGTTTGAATAAAACTCTTCCAGGATCCCCAAATACGTGTCACTGTTCACTGTCGTCTCAGAGAATATGGGCCCCATAACGAACGTGACGGAAACTCCACACCAAACACCAATTTTCTCGCCATGTAAAGATATGTGTTTGTGTGGTGTGCATACTGTAAGACCTACGGTACACACACCATCAGATTATTTGACTTGTCGCTCTAACGAAGTAGGCGAGTGTCAGCAATATGTCTCGTGGTCTTATCGTGACGTGTTTATCTTCTGTCATCAGGTCAGACGATAAAAATGCCACTTGCACGCTTAGAGTAGCAGATTGACGGTGACCAACTTTAAACAGAACTTGATTAATTTTCACGCATATTTCTTAAAATAATAACAAGCATAAAAATACTTAACTTGGTTCTGGATGCTATTTACAATTGACAATGTGAAGTTCCTTTGGTCTTGGTACGTTAATCTTATTCTCACGTATCTCTGATACTTGACAAAGTGTCTATTCATTTATCTTCATGGCTACGTACGGGAATATGATACTCTTATTAGGCGCAGACTGAAACTTCACTACAGACTAATGAAGACTGATGCAGACTGACTAATCGGAGGTCTGTACACTCGTTATAATATCTCGCGTGTTCAGGTATCACTGCGCAAGTGTGATCCGCGAGGAGAAAAGGTTCTACGTTAGCAGCAATCTCATTGGCTGCGTTACATATTCATACGTGGATCGGCGGAAGCAGAATTTGGTCCGTCTCTAAGACAGCGCCATCTCAAAGTGCGGAGACGGACGAGCGCTGCGCCTGCGCTGTTGTGCTTAGCGGGGCGCGCTCTATTGGGAAAGTTGTGTACGCGCTGACTACACGGAACTATGTACACAACAGTTGGATTGCTTGTGGATTTTCTGTCGTCCAATACCGTTTGTTTTGGGAAGCTATGTAGCCAGACAGGTGGAACCACGCCTCTTCACTCATGATGAGCGTTAGTGCGCCAAGACACTAATGGCAGCACTTCACAACAGCCACAAACATAAATGCACTCTCTTCTGCACGTCAGGCTCCATTAGTTCTTGTACAACACTTACCCGGTACGGTTTTAACTTCAGTCCCCTTAGGACACGTCTGCAACTTCTCTCACTCGCATGAACGTGTTGACTCAGTCTCCTGGTTGACTTACGAGGACTTCTCGTCATTATCTCCTGCACCCGCCTCTTTAATTCACGTGTGCAGACAGGTGGTGGTCTGATCCTGGGAGCATTTTGAACAGGTCCTGTACACCGCCATTTTTCAATCAATTCGTGTATGGTGCTTTTTGCTGGCACAGAACATCTTGGAAATTTCTCCTGAAACAAATTCTTTGTTTTCGCAAAAGATCCAGAGCGAATGGGCGTTCCAACAATGGCAACACACTTGGGTAGCGAATACGGCATGGGCGTACCCAGCGAGGGGCAGCGGGGGGGGGGGGGGGCGGCAGCTGCCCCCACCCCACCCCCCACCCCCAGAAGATATTAGCAGTTTTTCACTAGTTTACTGTTTTATTTATTAAGAAATGCTGCGTGTTTTCTGGGATTGTACAAGTGCATTCTTGTATTTAAAATGTTTATTAAAAGCAGTTTTTCACTGGTTTACTGTTTTATTTAATAAGAAGTACTGTATATTGTCTCGAGTCCTTGTTTCCTGAGACTAGTATGACCTGACCCCCCCCCCCCCCCCCCCCCTAGTTCAGATCCTGGGTACGCCCTTGGAATACGGCATTATCACATACTCACACTAAGCCAGCTGCACACAACGAGGTTTTTTCTCAAGTGGTTTCGACAAGTTTCACTGGCTACGGCTGCAGCTGTGTTACACAACAACAAAGTTCCACGCAGTGTCGGTACATCAGCGCAAATGGTTAGTTCGTGCGCGACCGTTTGAACGGCGTTTCTCGTTTTCAATTATTATTGACACGCGCGCGCACTGGAACATTATCGCTGCGTGCGGACGGGCCGGTTTTAAACGTGCCGCACCCTGTAGTATAACGTTGTCGCCAACTGACAGCAGAATGAAGCACAGCGGCGGAGGGTACCTTCTACCACCACCAGTCATTTCTTTTCCATTTCCACTCAAAAACTGAGCGAGAGAAAAACGGCGGTCTGTATGCCTCCGTACGGCCCCTAATTACTCGTATCTTCGTGGCCGTTAAGCGAAATGTCAGCTTCAAATGCTGGCAGCTCTCTAAATTTTCTCAACAGTGATCCTCGAAAAGAAAACCCCTCCAGGGTTTCCCATTTGTGTTCCTGAACCATCCACATAATACTTGGGTGTTGATTTCGAATGGGAGGTGGTGCTATTCAGGCAAACCGGTACCTCCATTCGACAGGAGTAGATTTCAAACAATCTGTTATAATTCTGCAGGTCTCGTTGAGAGCTACGTGTATCTGTTTGATATATGATGAATTGTACCAAACGGGACAAGCGTACTCTGCTGCAGAATAGGCTAATGTAAGTGTAGAGGTTCGGATGGTTTCATGTTGACCCCCCCACTGTGATCTGGCCAATTTTCTGAACAGATTGTTCCTGGTGGAAACGTTCAATTTGCAATTCGTGCAGTGCCTCTTTGAAAGTAAGAGATCAGTACAGCGTCAGTCCCAGGTATTTCGGAGTGTAGTAATGTTGTAACTCAACTCCTGACCATACTACTACCAACTTACAAGTAGCTTTCCTATTTCACAAATGAAATCAGTCTTTGAGGGGTTTGGTTGGTTCAAATGGCTCTGAGCACTATGGGGAAAACCGATGGATCGGTCGTGGTGGAGATCATGATCACTAATTCATGTCATGGCCTCCACGCTCTCCCGGCTTAACCCCATGCGATTTCTTTCTGTGGGGTTATGTGAAAGATTCAGTGTTTAAATCTCCTCTACCAAGAAACATGCCAGAACTGCGAGCTCGCTTCAACGATGCTTTCGAATTCATTGATGGGGACATGCTACGCCGAGTGTGGGAGGAACTTGATTATCGGCTTGATGTCTGCCGAATCACTAAAGGGGCACATATCGAACATTTGTGAATGCCTAAAAAAACTTTTAGAGATTTTGTATGTGTGTGCAAAGCATTGTGAAAATATCTCAAATAATAAAGTTATTGTAGAGCTGTGAAATCGCTTCAATCATTTGTAATAACCCTGTATATTATGACTTTGGAACACTTTTAAGGTAAATACATTGTTTGTTCTCTATCAAAATCTTTCATCTGCTAACTATGCCTATCAGTAGTTAGTGCCTTCAGTAGTTTGAATCTTTTATTTAGCTGGCAGTAGTGGCGCTCGCTGTATTGCAGTAGTTCGAGTAACGAAGATTTTTGTGAGGTAAGTGATTTGTGAAACGTATAGGTTAATGTTAGTCAGGACCATTCTTTTGTAGGGATTTTTGAAAGTCAGATTGCGTTGCGCTAAAAAAATATTGTGTGTCAGTTTAAGCACAGTCATGTATAATTTTTCTAAGGGGACGTTTCAAAGAGCATTCGTGAGGGTGTGCTCCACTGAGTGACAAGAGCAAGCTCATCAGCATACAACAAACTTCTGGTGTTGGGGGCTATAGGTTAGTCGTTTGTATGTATGTTGAATAGGATTGGAGGCAACACACTTCCTTGGGGAAGATCGTTTTCCTGCAGGTTCCATCGACTGCGCTGCCATTGAATGTTAACGAAGAACCTCAGGTTTTGCAACATTGGTGCGATGAACCAAGTTAGGCTAAAATCCTTAGTCATATTGTATACCTTGAGCAGTAGTAACTGGTAGCTCACAGTGTTACAGGCCGCTGTCACCTTACGAGCTTCAAGCCCACCTTCTACGAACTGCGCAAGATTCAGCATCTGTGCAGTGCAGCTTTTACCAGGACGAAATCCAGATTGTTGAAATATTAGCTGGGGGTCAACCAAAGGTAGGAGGCGATTTAAGATCACTCTTTCCAGCAGTGTCTATAGATGACAAAGTAATGAAACTGGACAAAAATTCTTTACCAGATTTCATTAAAGCAATCACGCAACTCTTCCGCCATAACTTTGGGATCTGACATCCGCTCACACAATTATTAAAGAGTTGCAGAATCCATTTCTTTGTTCCTATGTCAAAGTGCTTAATTTGCTCTCTTCATATATCATCTAAGTCAGCTGATTTTCCATTCTTACTCTCATTAATAGCGGTATCTAATTCTTCCATGCTTAATGATGTTGTAAGCAGATTGTTCTCCTCTTGCTCTTTTCTTTGCATTGTTGAGTTTTTGGATTTGTGGGTTGCCTTTCTGTTCAGCAGTAACTGATGGGCTATGTTATTGGCTGTAATGTTATGATGAACATTAATAAAACCGACGAACTCCATGGACGGTTTGCTGACTGGAAATGGAGGAAAAAAGGTCTGATAAACATGTGTCCAGAAATGGATGGTGTGTGTGTAACGACCACAAATCGTCCCTGAACACACCTCAAAGCTGCATCGCATCCATGTCACAACATGCCGGCCGCGGTGATCTAGCGGTTCTAGGCGCTCAGTCTGGAACCGCGCAACTGCTACGGTCGCAGGTTCGAATCCTGCCTCGGGAATGGATGTGTGTGCTGTCCTTAGGTTAGTTAGGTTTAAGTAGTTCTATGTTCTAGGGGACTGATGACCACAGATGTTAAGTCCCATAGTGCTCAGAGCCATGTCACAACAGATGTTCAAAGTGGCCTCCAAGGGATTGCAGGTGATAGGGATAATAGTAATTGTCATGCAGGGTACACGCAATCGTACTTTGGCTTACACCATGTTCGCAGGGCACTTGCTTGGAGTTTGCACTATGGTTCATCTCAGTATCTTGTAGAACCCAGTTCTCCAAACCTGGTATACACACAGTCCACTGCTTTCCTGCATGTCTGAAAGGATCCACCCTCACACATATACCCAAAAGGGCTTGAAATTATGTGTGCTGTGGTTGGTGTCTATGGGGGTAATTGTTTTACTATAGCTGTGCTGTCTCTCGACCGTTTGCATCTGCTTACCTTACACAAAGTCTGCCCCGATAGCTGAATGGGTGCCGGTACGGTAGCTCAGCGTGTTCGGTGAGAGAGGCGGTAGCCCTCTGCAATAAAAAAAAGGAACGCTGAGTCAAGGAATACGCGATCAACTTGAATGGATGTCCTGTGACGTCCGCCCAAACCAAACGCAACGAACGATACCGAAAAAAAACGGTCAGCGTGACGAACTGCCGCCCTAAGGGGCCTGGGTTTGATTCCCGGCTGGGTCGGGGATTTTCTCCGCTCAAGGACTGGGTGTTATGTTTTCTTCATCATTTCATCCCCATCCGGCGCGCAGGTCGCCCAATGTGGCGTCGAATGTAATAAGACCTGCACCAAGGCGGCCGGACCTGCCCCGTAAGGGGCCTCCCGGCCAATGACGCCAAACGCTCATTTCCATTTTTACCTCATACAAACACCATCTCGGCTTGTTCCCTGTGTAAATACTCGACCATTCTGCTGCTTACAGTACGCTGCTATGCACCAAGAACAGATCAAGAATGCACCAAGAACACACAGCACGTCACCTGAGGAACTGTCATTCATCAGCACCATCTACAGTGGCAACGATGCATTTTCGGACAGATGTTCATAGCATCTTTTTCACTCTATTTCCAATCAAAAATTTGTAGTTTATGTTAATGTTCACCCTGTATATAGGTTGTAATGGGTATAAGTGCAAATACAGGGCTATTACAAATGATTGAAGCGATTTCATAAATTCTCTGTAGCTCCATTCCTTGACATATGGTCACGACACACTACAGATACGTAGAAAAACTCAAAGTTTTGTTCGGCTGAAGCCGCACTTCAGGTTTCTACCGCCAGAGCGCTCGAGAGCGCAGTGAGACAAAATGGCGACAGGAGCCGAGAAAGCGTATGTCGTGCTTGAAATGCACTCACATCAGTCAGTCATAACAGTGCAACGACACTTCAGGACGAAGTTCAACAAAGATCCACCAACTGCTAACTCCATTCGGCGACGGTATGCGCAGTTTAAAGCTTCTGGATGCCTCTGTAAGGGGAAATCAACGGGTCGGCCTGCAGTGAGTGAAGAAACGGTTGAACGCGTGCGGGCAAGTTTCACGTGTAGCCTGCGGAAGTCGACGAATAAAGCAAGCAGGGAGCTAAACGTACCACAGCCGACAGTTTGGAAAATCTTACGGAAAAGGCTAAAGCAGAAGCCTTACCATTTACAATTGCTACAAGCCCTGACACCCGATGACAAAGTCAAACGCTTTGAATTTTCGGCGCGGTGGAGATCATGATCAGCAATTCATGTCATGGCCTCCACGCTCTCCCGACTTAACCCCATGCGATTTCTTTCTGTGGGGTTATGTGAAAGATTCAGTGTTTAAACCTCCTCTACCAAGAAACGTCCCAGAACTGCGAGCTCACATCAACGATGCTTTCGAACTCTTTGATGGGGACATGCTGCGCCGAGTGTGGGAGGAACTTGATTATCGGCTTGATGTCTGCCGAATCACTAAAGGGGCACATATCGAACATTTGTGAATGCCTAAAAAAACTTTTTGAGTTTTTGTATGTGTGTGCAAAGCATTGTGAAAATATCTCAAATAATAAAGTTATTGTAAAGCTGTGAAATCGCTTCAATCATTTGTAATAACTCTGTATTTCTGTTAGTGAAAATGTATGGTGCGCTAAACAACATTATTTCAGTATTTACATCATTTGCGCACTAGTGATTATAGCTATTACAAGTCGTTAGGTCTGCTGCACCTTGCTCTCCCCTCCTTTTCCATCCTCTCAGGTCTCTCCTTCGGCAGGTCCCACCTGGCTATTTTATTCTTTATCGTGTGTGCTCCAGGTGGGTATAAAGTGTGTTGTTCTGGAGTGTTTTTAATACTGTGGCCAACTTTTAACCCGTGCGTGTGCCTTCAGTGTCTTTTTTGTGTTCTACGACTCGCCAACTGTGTTTTTTTAGCTTTATGTCAACTTTTTTGATTGTCCCCCCATAAACGACTCCAAGTCAGTGTATTTTTACCTCCATTATCTCCCCTTCTTACAGAAGAAATATTGAATTTAATTGATGACAGGAGAACATATAAAAATGCAGTAAATGAAGCAGGCAAAAAGGAATACAAACGTCTCAAAAATGAGATCGACAGGAAGTGCAAAACGGCTAAGCAGAGATGCCTAGAGGACAAATGTAAGGAGGTAGAGGCTTATGTCACTAGAGGTAAGATAGATACTGCCTACAGGAAAATTAAAGAGACCTTTGGAGAAAAGAGAACCACTTGTATGAATATCAAGAGCCCAGATGGAAACCCAGTTCTAAGCAAAGAGGGGAAAGCAGAAAGGTGGATGGAGTATATAGAGGGTCTATACAAGGGCGATGTACTTGAGGACAATATTACGGAAATGGAAGAGGATGTAGATGAAGATGAAATGGGAGATATGATACTGCGTGAAGAGTTTGACAGAGCACTGAAAGACCTGAGTCGAAACAAGGCCCCCGGAGTAGACAACATTCCATTAGAACTACTGACAGCCTTGGGAGAGCCAGTCCTGACAAAACTCTGCCATCTGGTGAGCAAGATGTATGACACAGGCGAAATGACCTCAGAATTCAAGAAGAATATAATAATTCCAATCCCAAAGAAAGCAGTTGTTGACAGATGTGAATATTACTGAACTATCAGTTTAATAAGTCAGAGCTGCAAAAATACTAACGCGAATTCTTTACAGACGAATGGAAAAAACTGATAGAAGCTGACATTGGGGAAGATCAGTTTGGATTCCGTAGAAATGTTGGAACACGTGAGGCAATACTGACCCTACGACTTATCTTAGAAGAAAGATTAAGGAAAGGCAAACCTACGTTTCTAGCATTTGTAGACTTAGAGAAAGCTTTTGGGATTGTTGATTGGAATACTCTCTTTCAAATTCTGAACATGGCAGGGGTAAAATACAGAGAGCGAAAGGCTATTTACAATTTGTACAGAAACCAGATGGCAGTAATAAGAGTCGAGGGGCATGAAAGGCAAGCAGTGATTGGGAAGGGAGTGAGACAGGATTGTAGCCTATCCCCGATGTTATTCAATCTGTATATTGAGCAAGCAATAAAGGAAACAAAAGAAAAGTTTGGAGTAGGTATTAAAATCCATGGAGAAGAAATAAAAACTTTCAGGTTCGCCAATGACATTGTAATTCTGTCAGAGACAGCAAAAGACTTGGAAGAGCAGTTGAACGGAATGGATAGTGTTGGTTGGTTGGTTGGTTGGTTGGTTTGGGGAAGGAGACCAGACAGCGTGGTCATCGGTCTCATCGGATTAGGGAAGGATGGGGAAGGAAGTCGGCAGTGCCCTTTCAGAGGAACCATCCCGGCATTTGCCTGGAGTGATTTAGGGAAATCACGGAAAACCTAAATCAGGATGGCCGGATGTGGGATTGAACCGTCATCCTTCCGAATGCGAGTCCAGTGTCTAACCACTGCGCCACCTCGCTCGGTAATGGATAGTGTCTTGAAAGGAGGATATAAGATGAACAACAACAAAAGCAAAACGAGGATAATGGAATGTAACCGAATTAAGTCGGGTGATGCTGAGGGAATTAGATTAGGAAATGAGACACTTAAAGTAGTAAAGGAGTTTTGCTATTTGGGGAGCAAAATAACTGATGATGGTCGAAGTAGACAGGATATAAAATGTTGACTGGCAATGGGAAGGAAAGCGTTTCTGAAGGAGAGAAATTTGTTAACATCGAGTATAGATTTAAGTGTCAGGAAGTCATTTCTGAAAATATTTGTATGGAGTGTAGCCATGTATGGAAGTGAAACATGGACGATAAATAGTTTGTACAAGAAGAGAATAGAATCTTTCAAAATGTGGTGCTACAGAAGGATGCCGAAGATTAGATGGGTAGATCACATAACTAATGAGGAGGTACTGAATAGAATTGGGGAGAAGAGAAATTTGTGGCACAACCTGACTAGAAGATGGGATCGGTTGGTAGGACATGTTCTGAGGCATCAAGGGATCACCAATTTAGTATTGGAGGGCAGCATGGAGGGTAAAAATCGTAGAGGGAGACCAAGAGATGAGTACACCAAGCAGATTCAGAAGGATGTAGGTTGCAGTAGGTACTGGGAGATGAAGAAGCTTGCACAGGATAGAGTAGCATGGAGAGCTACTTCAAACCAGTCTCGGGACTGAAGACCACAACAACAACAACATATCTCCCCTTACTCTGTTTTATGTCCCCATTTTTATCGCTTTTTATGTAACATTTTATTCTTGTATTAGTTGTCATGTCACTCGGCTGAAGAGCAGCGGATTGTGCCGCTGACAGCTCTCCCCTGGCCATATGGGGCAGCGGAATGAAATCACAATAAAGAAAAAAAAGTAGTTAGATTGGCTAGTACGGGGTTGGGACACTTGTGAGGAGCGACATTTATGAGGAGACCCGGCCGAACAGGTAGCGGGCAGTCTACAGGGATACCAAACAGGTAGTGCACCGCAGTTCAGTACTGCTGTTGTGTATAGTGGAATATACCAACAATGAAGGTGTAAGTTATTGGCGGGGCGTAAACGTAAACAAGAAGTGTAAAGGAAGACTATCCACCAGAAACAACTTAGTTTTAGGCGAGGACAGCCATACATGTATTCCGGACGTCGTGGCTAATAAAGTGCGAAAACACGTGGCAAACGCCAAAATGTGTGCAAAAGAAACGGACACTTCAATTTCTTCTGTTTACGCGAAAGAAGTAGGGTCGCTGTTCAATCAATGTTACGACATCGTCACATCACTGCTGTCACACAGAAGTGCAAAGCGATCGCTGCAACGCATCAGGCAAAAAAGAATGGGATCTACACAAGATCCGACTGATGCTGCAGAAATATTTCTGCAAGAACATCATTTGCTAATGAATCATGGGAACAAATTTTTACTTGCAGATGACGACAGAGGACCAAATGATAGGATATTGGTGTTCCCCAGTCTAACACCGCTACCACAACAAAGGTGAAAATTTAATAATGATTGTGGTGTTGCTCACGCTGCTAAATTTTCGGACAACAACAAAGTTATTATGTGGCAGGTGTCATTAGAGCACAGTTAATAAAGTCATTTCATGTAATAATGAATAAACTAGGCACTCATCTTTTCGCGTTTCCCACGCTGGTCTCGTTGTAAAATCATGGCTCAATCGTCGAAAATCTAGGTGGTGATGATTCCAAGCTCGGATACAAAGAGGCCTAGGTTTTATTCTGCTATATTCAAAAGTTTTGTAGATACGCTTCACAAACCATTCTTGAAGATTAAACCTTTCAAAGTTAGCATAATGGTGACGTAAAAAAATAATCAGCACTCCGAATTTAAATTACACTTCTTTTTTATTACTTTCGCTGCAATATCACGTAACACACAAAACATCACAATACAAAACATACTTGAAAACATCTTCCTCACTATTAAAGTTCACATTTTATAAACTGGCTACAATATGCGTCTTTCCAATATGATGTCCAAGACTTGATGTAAAAAAATAATCAGCACTCCGAATTTAAATTACACTTCTTTTTTATTACTTTCGCTGCAATATCAAGTAACACACAAAACATCACTTCACAATACAAAACATACTTGAAAACATCTTCCTCACTGTTAAAGTTCACATTTTATAAACTGGCTACAATATGCATCTTTCCAATATGACGTCCAAGACTTGACTTTCTAAAGGTCCGACTCTAACTAACTAATCACCCCATGCGCGCCCAAAAATCAAGAGTTACAAGTACGTCAAAGATCATAGTGACAAAAGAAAGAATACACATGAGAATAATATCATTGCAATACAAACATATCGATGTATCAAAGTACCCCTACATTAATGAAATCAATTCTGAATGTTGTCGCAGAAATATGTCAACTACTTTACAGAAACACAGTAGAACATTACTGGTATCGAGAGGTTCAGGTGAGGTGCCGTAATGGTTGCGTAATTCAAGTACCATTATACCAGCGAAGGGGGCAAATCCTGTTTAACAGACTGCAATTCGTGGTGGAACGTTCAAAAGCCCCAGCAAGCAGTTTGGACAGTTATTTATTGTTCATGCCGATATTTGTAGTTCTGAGGAGGAAACAAACACAGTTCCAACCGTGTACGCCTTGCTACCCAATAAAAAGCGAGAAACGTACGATCGCTTTTTCACATCTGTTAAGAGCAACGTACCTGGACGGAATCCTACAGCTATCATGATGGATTTTGAAGCTGCAATCATCCAATCAGTAACACATTTGTTTCCTGATGCAAAGCTTAATGGCTGCAACTACCATTTCAATCAGTGCTTGTGGAGGCAAGTGCAGAATTGCGGCCTTGTTGCTGCCTACAAGGAAAACGAAGAAATTCGTTTTCACATAAGATTGTGTTCCGCTTGGCTCACATTCCCCTGGACGCGTTAGATGATGGGTGGCTAGGCAATCAGGAGAGCACGCCAGATAATGAAAAACTGCAGGATTTTTACGACTATTTTGTTGATCAATAGCTGGATAATGAAGACATGCCACGAGATATTTGAAGCTGCGCAGGAAGGCGTCACCGCAACAAAAATGTTTCAGAAGGATGGAATCGGAGGATAAATACATTAATTTCGCAGGTTCATCCAAAATTTACTCCTTAGTAAAAATTATCAAGAGGACGCAGAATATCATGGGCACCAATTTGACGGACTAGTTTTAAATCTAGGTGGGAAAAGAAGAAAGAAGTTTGCAGTTAAGACAGGTGAGACAGTTTGTAAGGCCCTTACAAGACTCCATGTTGACGGCAATATAAAATCATTTCTTACGTGCGTGGCCTGCGCACAGAAATTACAATGGAAAGCAAATGGCTGAAGCTGCAGCAACACTTGTAAATATTGAAAAGGGGTTCAGTTCACGCCCATCGCCCTATTGTAAAAATTGTAAACAAATAATCATCCTGTAAATACTGTAAATAAATGTAATGGGGGACGAAGAGAGACTACGTCCTCGTGGTGTTCCCTGGAAACGACACAAAGTCGGCTAAATGTCTCTTGCAAATTGTAAAAGATTCACTAATGTAATAGCTTTTCTAACAATCACAATCAGAATTCTTGTGTAGAGAATTTTAGAAACAATGTCTGTTTGAGTGGACGATGAATACATCTTGTTTCAATACATAAATTGCATTCCTTAACGCTAATTGGTAGCAGGACTCACATTAGACCTCAGTACACTTCCCTGCGTGGTACGGGAAAATTGAAGTTTATTTCGAAATAGTTAAATAAAAAAGTTTCCACCGAGAACCAAATTGTTTAATTGGCTCCTCTTAATATATGGTAAAAGGTTTCCACTCTTATCGTATCAAATTTTGGGTGAAGTGTTGAAAGATGGTAACATTCTCGGTTTCTATAGTTTATGTAAAATACATCGGCAAGTATGAGGCTGAGCGAAAATTATGCCCTATGTAAGATTAATCAGAACAAAAATTCCAATGAAGCAGGTCTTACGCATAACTGTGCTGCAACTAATGATTGACATGTTATCGTAGGGGGGAAAAATCAGCTCCGATTTCTAATTTGACGAAGGTCGCTCTTCCTTGCATAAAAAAATTCTGAAATAATGTAACCTGGCTGCACAAGCCGAGCGCTCAGTCACACCAAGCGGCAGCAGGTAGTGACCGAGTAGGTAGTGGCGCAGCATTTGCGACACACCCTGTGCCGGGCCCTCAGTATCCCAGATTTCTCACAAGTGTCGCCACATTCCGGCTTCTCACAAGTCTCGCTTCCCAAACGTGTCTACAACTTGGACAGCCTGCCTTCAAGTATATGTTGCAAGAGCAAGCCATTAATGTTTATTTTCCCTGGGCAGTAGGTCGGGTGTTGAAGTGTGGATGCATTGACGCACAATGGTTAGTCTATACTGCCATGCATTTACGACATTGAAGAAAACATCGGGTCATAAAGTTTGTGGCATGTTAGTGGGAAGACTGTTCAACACAGAGAAAAAACAACCAACATGTCGACATGCGTACATATTAACGTACCAAATACACTATTGACCATTAAAATTGCTACTCCACGAACATGACGTGCTACAGACGCGAAATTTAACCGACAGGAAGAAGATGCTGTGATATGCAAATGATTAGCTTATCAGAGCATTCACATAAGGCTGGCGCCGGTAGCGACACCTACAAGGTGCTGACATGAGGAAAGTTTCCAACCGATTTCTCATACACAAACAGCAGTTGACCAGCGTTGCCTGGTGAAACGTTGTTGTGATGCCTCGTGTAAGGAGGAGAAATGCGTACCATCACGTTTCCGACTTTGATAAAGGTCGAATTGTAGCCTATCGCGATTGCGGTTTATCGTATCGCAACATTGTTGCTCGCATTGGTCGAGATCCAATGACTGTTAGCAGAATATGGAATAGGTGGATTCAGGAGGGTAATACGGAACGCCGTGCTGGATCCCGACGGCCTCGTATCACTATGACAGGCATCTTATCCGCATGGCTGTAACGGATCGTGCAGCCACGTCTCGATCCCCGAGTCAACAGATGGGGACGTTTGCAAGACAACAACCATCTGCACGAACAGTTCGACGATGTTTGCAGCAGCACGGACTATCAGCTCGGAGACCATGGCTCCGGTTACCCTTGACCCTGCATCACAGACAGGAGCGCCTGCGATGGTGTACTCGACGACGAACCTGGGTGCACGAATGGCAAAACGTTATTTTTTCGGGTGAATCCAGGTCCTGTTTACAGCATCATGATGGTCGCATCGGTGTTTGGCGACATCGCGATGAACGCACATTGGAAGCGTGTATTCGTCATCGCCATACTGGAGTATCACCCGGCGTGATGGTATGGGGTGCCACTGGTTATACGTCTCGGTCACCTCTTGTTCGCATTGACGGCACGTTGAACAGTGGACGTTACATTTCAGATGTGTTACGACCCGTGGCTCTACCCTTCATTCGATCCCTGCGAAACCCTATATTTCATCAGGATAATCCACGACCTCATGTTGCAGGTCCTGTACGGGTCTTTCTGGATACAGAAAATCTTCGACTGCTGCCCTGGCCAGGCATTCTCTAGATCTCTCACCAACTGAAAACGTCTGGTCAATGGTGGCCGAGCAACTGGCTCGTCACAATACGCCAGTCACTACTCTTGATGAACTGTGGTATCGTGTTGAAGCTGCAAGGGCAGCTGTACCTGTACACGCCATCGAAGCCCAAGCGTATCAAGGCCAGAGGTGGGTGTACTGGGTACTGATTTCTTAGGATCTATGCACCCAAATTGCTTGAAAATGTAATCACATGTCAGTTCTAGTATAATATATTTGTCCAATGAATACCCGTTTATCATCTGCATTTCTTCTTGGTGTAGCAATTTTAATGGCCAGTAGTGTATGAAAATATCTGCACTTCTACCCTTTACGGACTGTATTTATATTGCTATCTGTTGCTGTTATGACAGCCACTTTCTTCGACTTGTAGCAGTTTGGTGTGGATTCGAACATTCTTACACTTCAGTCGACTTTCTAATACATGAATATTTTTGTAAATGTAATTACTTTCACTTCAAAAGCAAGTGCATTGAAAATTCTTACCATTTGTGGCTAACAGTAGCAACAATTGTGGACTTGGTTTCTTCTGTGCTGGGAAACAGTTTTATTGCTTTTGACGCTTTATTATGACCTCTGTGTGGTTTCCCCTTCAGTTGCCGTTGTTGTTCCTTATTTCGTACGTTAAATAATTTATGTATTGGATTCCGTACAAGTTTTCTACTTTCTGTGTTCACCTATTTGACTGCTAATGTAGTGGAGGAAACTTCACGTAGATATACGATGTCTTTCTGCAAAAAGCCACGTCGTCTGCCGTTTACTAGGCATTTATTTGTTCTTAAAAGAAAACGACGATCTTCATTAAACCAACAGTGGTGTATGGGGGTGTGGTATACCTCTTATGACGGAGAGTGTTACAAGTGTGTTTGCGTGACTTCTGTGGTGTATAGAAGCTAGAGAGGTGGTGTTAAAACATGTTTGAGCTTGCCGGGGTTGGTGGTCGCTATCATCTCGCAAGATGAAAAAGTCAAGGCAGCTATTTCATCGCATTTTTGCGCTTTTTTACGTAAGATGTGATATTTGATTGTATAATTAAAAGAAAATACTATTATAGTTATATACTCATGGGGCTGAATGAGGCCAAAGTGCAAGCATTGACTGACGATGTACTTTATGCGGGGCCAATTGATTCTGATGGTGGAGATGAAGAAGATGCTTTTATTGTCAGTGATCACAACACATAAGAACAGGAAGGAGATGAAGACGTTGAAAATGATGTCATAGGTAGTTATTATGTGGGAAAAGATGAAACGATTAAATGCAGAAAAGAATTGTGTCAGAAATTAGAAGTTAGATGATGAATCATGAAAATGTTTCTTTGCATAATGAGTGTGTTGTGGCACTGTCTACACATAAACATATTTTGTTGATTGTAACCTTAGTTATTTCAATACAGTACCTTCGAGCACAAAACATTAATTTCAGTATTGTATGACGCAATATTTCTAACTGATATGTGACTGATAATAAATACAATTCCATTTTGTTGTTGTCACTGCACATTAATAATATACAATAACTTTAACCAACAGTAATAAGTTATAGTCGATTAAACCACTAATTTCTGTGTTAAAATATTCAAAAAATATAAAAAAAAATCCTCATGGGATGTACTGCACCACACAAACCACTAGTGTAAGAATTCCAGGCCGCACCACAGCCGGAGTATCTGCACGTTACGAGAGAAACACAAATAAGCTGTCCCGTAAGGTACCCTTTCATACCTCCCAGGGTCCTTAGCAAACTAAAGAAAGACAAATGTGGTTCATTTTTTAGTTATTGCCTAGTTTTTCAGCTCTACATATGCCGTCTATTCTTTAAACTGTGTTAAAAACTAATACAAACGATACTACGCACTCATCCCATACCGTATTCAGAAAAGTAATTTCCTGCCCACTTGGAGCGCTGCTGTCCAGGTGTACAACAAAAATAAGCAGTGGTGTCGAGACTCCATGTATCAGTGGTACACAGTTGAAAAGTCGAGCCATTTCTTCTCCTGACTCCCAACCTGATTTAAAAAGCACAATATTCCGGGATTGCGAGAAGAGTTGTTATTCAGTCAATTAAATGGTACGTATCTGTGAAGTGTAAGGAGGTCACTACGAATTACTTACTTCTATATTTCAGATGCCAAAGAACGCATTAGATTCATATCTGAACCTTCCTTGGTATTCACCCCACTGAGTCCAGTTGTTTCTCTGTCCTATTTGTACTAATGTGTAGCACTTTCTAAGGATAAGGAAAGTTGTCATACCGCTTAGGCTGTACCAAAAATCTTTATTGTTTGTATATCACAACTGCAATTTCGACACTTTGTTATCATCTGGTGGTGGAAAGCAATCAGTCCCCGCCCCCCCCCCCCCCTCCGCCCCAAAAAAAGCACAAAGTTTTACAAATTCGAACATAAAGATAAAAATAATGTGTAATTATTTACGTGGGGTAATGGTACTGACTTAACGACATGAAGCTGTCATGCACAGCAACATGGTACCGAACATTATAAAATCAACATATTATAGAATAAATCCGTCCATTCTTCCAAACACCAGTCAAGAACACATATTACTACTGGTTAAAAAGTTACAAACACTTGACATAATGATAAAACCTGTGTTCATAATACACGCAAGACAAGTCTCAAATAACCAGCGCGGTGGAAGAAACTCAAATGGCAGAAAAGTGACAAAGATCTCATATATTGCGAGTATAAATCTGAGAGCGCACAGACGCTAGTCAGTCAGAATCGATATCATGTGTTAACGAACATGTACACAGAAAGGAACAGAAATGACGAAAACATGTGTTAAATATAAGTTGATAAATAACACTGAGACGTGAATAAAAGTAAGTAAAACCTAAGCACGTAAGTACATACGCATCTACCACGACTGTTATATTAAACAGTAAAATCAAAGTTGCTTGTCAGCCAAAAGAAACGACATTCTAAAATATTTAGTAAAATAGTCAGCAAACTTAAGTGTTAAAATACATGAAGTATGCAGATGTGGAACATGCTAGAACAATCAAACCACACACCAAATGTGAACCTTCTCGTTAAACGCAAGGAATGGCAAGTAGTATAAAGTAGTATACGTACAACTCATCCAATAACAGCAGGTGAGTCATAAGATAAAAATATTAACGTATCTACCTAGGTACAACAAAATGTTGCCCATAGACAAGGGAAGCACAAAGTAAAAACTGTAGAAAAAAAAATAAAACCAGAGACCTATACACATATAAGGGAACAACTGAACAGCCTAAAATGTGATGAGATACAAGTACTGCATGAACATAAAATACTGTAGAATGAAAGCAACGCTGGTTAGAAATAAGTGTAGCATGCCCAAGAATACATGCCAAAATAGACTCAGGCAAAACAAACATATCTTAAGACCAATCATAAGGTGTAAAAAAATCTCCAATTTTTAAGATCAGTCTGCTCATTTAAAATGCTTTCTAAAGATTTGTAGGTTATTAAGAGAAGAGAGATGCCTCGATAATAGGCTATTTCTCTATGTTAAAAAGTGATTCGGATGGTTGTTTCTCTGATTGATTGTAACATATAACGGCATTTACGGTCAATATTCTCACAAAATGTGTGTTATTTTTTTTGTAATTAAAGCTTAAAAACCATTAAATATCAAGATATCGTCACGTGACCTAAAACGCTCTGTTACTGGGTGATGCACTGGTGACGTCACAGACTAGGAGTAAGACGAAGCTGTACGTGTGTTACTCGTGTAAGAGCGTTAGTCGAATTTACGAGGTTTTTACGTGCTTTTTCTGCCAACAGCTTACCTATTTAGTGACAGAAAACACAATTACAACTTTCAACTAACAATAGGAAAGGAATTTTATGAACGGTGATAGTGAAAGCTTTGCGAAAGTTGATGCGTTTATGCTCCGCCCCCCCCCCCCCCCCACCCCCCTCATTAGAGCGGCGGTATGTGCGACGATGGACATTCTTTTCCCTGCTTCCTGCAACATCATTAAACTCGCTAATTGTAGAACTTTTGCAAATGAGTCCGTGTATTATGACTAGATTGTTGAATATCAATAAAACACTATAAAATTACTCTTGGCAAAACTTAGTGTTGGTTTCGTTTGTGGAAGGCATTCAGCAGAAATATAGCATCCAGCAGATGTTCGGTGGCTAAGCGGATAGCGCACCCTGACAGCAGATGAACAAGTCACATGTTCGAATCCTGGGATGACCATGTATTTTTAAAAGTGTTACACTAAATACGAAAATAGCGTTAGCAACAACTGATTCTAGCAGTTGCTTCGATTGTGGGATGTATTATATACAGCATCGCATTAGTCCAAGAAATGGACAACACAGGATAAACGCATTTACTTTGCGAACAAATAATTCACTTTGTTGGAAAACATTGCTAGTTGTGAATATATCACCATACGCCCAAAGTGCAACTAGGTGTAGGACGCTGAGTTCATACTAAGAGACACTGTGTAAAGTGTGGGTGTAAACTGACGTTATGGTCTGAAACAGACTTACTTCATCTTACGTAAAATGTGTGAGGTCACATTAAGCAGAAAATATCTTTTTGGGCGTGACGTGTGTGAACAGCGATTGCAAATGTCAGCGTATGTAAACAGGAAAGAAAACACAATTAATACTCTGTTTCTAATCAGTGGCCGGCCAGTGTGGCCGAGCGGTTCTAGGCGCTTCAGTCTGGAACCGCGCGACCGCTACGGTCGCAGGTTCGAATCCTGCCTCGGGCATGGATGTGTGTGATGTCCTTAGGTTAGTTAGGTTTAAGTAGTTCTAAGTTCTAGGGGACTGATGACCTCAGATGTTAAATCCCATAGTGTTCAGAGCCATTTGAACCATTTTTTTCTAATCAGTGTGGTGAACTTTTGTTATTGCGATTTGGTTTTGTTATGAGAGGACTGTCAGATCGTTTTACAACTAACTTAAAATGTTCTTTGCGGTTAGATTCGAACCAGCAACCTATGGACATGATCATGTAAAATTCGACGGTCTACCGTTATAACAACTGAATTACCGAATATTTTACGCGTAGTTGGTTGAAACGACAATTTTCACAAGGAGTTTAGTTTCGTTGAATGACGCTATTCTTTGTTGTAACAGTGGGAGAGCACATCTCGGAGATAAATTAATGTAAACTTTACAGTGCAACATACATTTAATTTAGTGAACCTATGAGTCGACGTGGTGACAATTTGCTGGTTCAGTGCAACCACATTTTACGCATCTTCTCATTTTTGGATCACTCAAAGACAACTTTTCAGGAGTTTTTACAGATGTAATTGTACGGTGTGGTATTACAAACCATTTGTAACCCATTTTCCGAAACATAAATTCCAAAACAAGACATCGCTGTGAATTAACATTACGACAGTAGGGTCTGAGTGCTAGCCAGTGACGTCACAGGTATCACATGACTCGAATGGAGCGTTTTAGCGGGCTTTCAAAATATTTGAATTCCATTTCCGTTTTTGTAGGAGAATATTGAAATTAAAGAAGGAAAAAGCATGTTAGGAACTTAAAATGACATAATTAATCATATAAGACAATTTCCAGAAAACAAATACACTATTCTCTATGTTCATTGTGTCCATATTTTTATGAAGTGAATGAGTCGATTCAGAGAACCAGCCACATGCAGGTTCCTCAGTTTCCGATACAACGCGGGTTAAGAATTCTATCAGTTTTGAAGTCAGATGTTCTTCTCATCTTTGATTAGTTTACTACCATTTTTAATATTAATTTTAATATCTCACTTTTCCGTTATTGCTGAAAATTCTCATAATTTACTCTCCATGTGCGTTTCACCACCTGCTGTTAGGAAAATATCTTACGTAGTGCACGAGAATTCCGTTCATCTTAACTGTCACGTTTTCAATATGCATTTTCTCTGAGTATTTTACTGTCAAAGTCAGAGAAACTTCAATGACAATAAAACGATGATGAGGAAAGCATCAATAGTGCTACTTAAATCAATGGTTTAAATATCCATTAGCAGCGACAATATTTCTTAGAATAAACTAATGTTCGTTTTGGCGGGAATTTCAAATTAATTATAACTATATAACGATTTTTTATTGTTTTGGATCCTAAGTTCATTACAAGATATGCAAATATTGTCCTTCAAAAAATAGGGTATTTAAATTCTTGTCCTTTGGTCTGTTGTGTTTTTCATTAATTATTTCTCCTACCTTTGAGAAAACTCTCTGTGCAGGAACTGAAGACGTTGGACAGCACAAATAATTATTGGCCATTACATGCAATGTACTATTAGCTTTTGCTCAATATTTTCTCACGCTTATCTACTCCTCTCTTTTCAAAATATTCACGGAGGTCAATAATAGGATCACTGATTGGCATAACGTCGTCGACGTTACGTTGTTACTGATAGAGAAAAGAAGCAGATTACCAATTTTAAATTGGTACATACATTAGTAAACGTATTGGTACTACACATAGATGGTTCTGTTTCAAGTACTCGTACTATCCTTGGTGTCGATGCAATGTTAACAGCAACCTCTTTCAGAAGTAATTCTGTAGCGTAGTCTCCCACTTGAAAAGTTTAGAAACCAAGCGTTTTAAACCTAAGATCTAATAATGTTGCAAGCGTATTAACAGTCGAAATATTAAATTTTTTCAGCCTCCCATTGAGTAATGTAATCAAGGAATCCAGAACACTTCATGCTTCATTAGTTTTTAAGTGCCCAGAATGAGTTTTTCACTCCGCAGCGGAGTGTGCGCTGATATGAAACTTCCTGGCAGATTAAATCTGTGTGCCGGGCCGAGACTCGATCCCGGGACCTTTGCCTTTCGCGGGCAAGTGCTCTACTACCTGAGCTACCCAAGCACGACTCACGCCCCGTCCTCGCAGCTTTACTTCTGCCAGTACCTCGCCTCCTACCTTTCAAACTTTACAGAAGCTCGCAGGGCGTGAGTCGTGCTTGGGTAGCTCAGATGGATGCTCACCGTGTTCGGTCCAGGGGTAGCTGCCCTCTGTAATAAAAAAAAAAAAACTGAGATAATGGATCAACTACGAACTGAAAGGGATGTCTTGTGACATCCGCCCCGAGCAGATGCAACGAACGAAAACGAACAAAATGAAATTAAAAAAAAAAAAAGATGGTAGAGCACTTGCCTGCGAAAGGCAAAGGTTCCGAGTTTGAGTCTCGGTCCGGCACATAGTTTTAATCTGCCAGGAAGTTACAGTTTTTAAGTGCTTTTAAAGTTTGACAACTTTACAGAAATGCCACGTGCAAGAGGTATAATTAAGGAAGCAGTTGTTGTTGCTACTTCAAAAGGATCGAGAAAACCCATTGTCTCTTGTATAGCTATGTAATTTTCTGCTGCGAGGTAAGACGTTGGTTTTGAGCTTTCATTGGTCGCAGTCACAAGCTCTCTTCGTACTTCCAAAATTCTTTTGAGTATGTAATATGAGCTATTCCAAGGACTCAATACCTCATGTACCATTTTCAATTCTTTGTTCTTTTATATTGCGCAGCTGGTCGGTATGAGAGTTGCACGCTCGTGAGTTGCCAGCACTAGAAGACAAACAAGAAAATTCCCTATCCCCTCCCGCACAGCGGCCAATTATAGTACATAAACAGCATAGACTGGTTAAGACGTCGCCATATTTTATGCTGACTAAATCGCTCCTTGCTATGTGCCTTACCTCTGCAGCCCACACGCCTTAGAGACAATCGCATCAGACAAATTTTCGAGCGCAATTAAAGAGACATCATAATATGAATGATGTGACTAACTATAACTGTAGCTAGGTACCGATAGTATCGATACTGCAGACACTATCGATTAATCGATAGTTTATTGGCGTGCATGTAACACTACACATTATGCCACTGGAAGAAGAATAGAGTGCCGAGGAACACGTTATGTACTCTGATCGGTGTTTAAATTTAATGCCTAATTTTAGAATCACACGAAGGACCGCACACCTGCGATCGCCATTACCTATTTCCGGCATTTATTACCGTTTTTGTTGTGTGAGACACGAAGTTATGTTTTGTGCAGCATTTGTAAGGAGCAGGAGTTCTACATATTTAAGTGTGATGTAACACGTTAAAGCTATTTGGAGGATATTGTCTATTGTTCAGTTTCAGAGTTTTATGGTACATTGTACATTTTTAAATCTAGTTACATAGCGTGTAGACAACTGCACCATACTTTCTCAGTCGTGCACCATCTTGTACCTCGAAACAGGAGGTCTTTTACCATGTAACTTGTGGTATATGCAAATGAAGGGAGTTTTTTTAGTGTCTCAACAATCTTCCCTGTATTGAAAATGTACATTTGCGTCAGTTTCCAACAGCTTCTATTTCAAAAAAGTGGTGAACTTGTAACTGTTTTTTAATGATATTTCTTGGTAATTTGATTCCGCTTATTGGTTGTTGGACTGTAGTAGAGTTTAATATCTACCTTGTGTTCTTCATCCGTTCACCTTGAGGCTTTCATCTTTCTTGTTGAAAGTATCTCCGATCTCAGACAATCCTCACTCTTCTTTGTCGGCTTGTAAATAGTTTTTACGCCATGTCTGCTCAATATACGGCCGATTCGGTCCGAGACTCTGGAAATGTACTGCATAATGGCCATACCCGACATTTCTTTTTCCGATATGTCACTTTGCCGATTGTTTGACTCTGTGAGACTTCTTAGTAACTGGTGGAGTAACCATTGCTCCCCACAACACTTTTCAGGTGTTGCATCTAGCATCTGTGGTGATGCGGCTCACATATTCGTCTTGCTAGTTTGTGAAGGTATCGGTCCGCGTGTGTCGGTTTTCGACACACGCTGTGTCCCAGGTGTTCACCAGTCTTCGTGATCAGCACATCTAGAAACGATAACTGTTGCTCCTTTAACACGCCCATGGTAAATTTTGTGTTGGCATGGAGACTGTTCAGGTATTATAGGAAGTCACCGATCTGTTCCTCACCATGGCTCCACACAACAAAGATACTGTTATATCATCAACATGTTTGTACCACGCCTAGGTTTACAAGGTGCCATGTCCATTGGCTGTGGTTCGAAAAGTTCCCTGAAGACGCGAGATGCAACACATGGACAGCTTGCTGAAGAGAAATGGGTACTCCACCAGTTACATAAGAACTGTCGGAGAATGAAACACTCGGCGAAGGATGCATCCGAAAAAGAAATGTCTAGTACGGCCTTTCTACGATACATTTCCAGTGTGACGGACAGAATCGGCCAGATATTGCGGAAACACGGCATAAAGACTATTTACAAACTGACAAAGAAGAGCAAAGAATGTCTGAGACCGGCTAATGAAAAAAGGGAGCTACTCGCAATGTAGAGAACATACTGCATACCATGTATATGTGAAAAAGTCCATGTTGAAATGACTGGACGATCGATCAACACCAGGATCGCCGAACGTAGATAGTGTTGTAGGTTGGGGTAGGTTGAGAAATCGGCCGTAGCGGGGCATGCGCTGTGTAAGACCTACCACGGAATAAAATTACAATGAAATGAATACCCCTAGCTGCATACAGGCATTGAATTAAGTCAACGGGGACAGCTGAAGATGTGTGCCCCGATCGGGACTCGAACTCGGGATCTCTCTCTTCCTGGCAGACGCTCTATCCATCGGAGCCACCGAGGACACAGAGGATAGTGCGACTGCAGGGTCTTTTCTCTGTCACGCCTCCCGTGAGACCCACATTCGCAACTTGTCTCGCACTACATTCGTAGTGCCCCTGCCCATCATACTCATTACTCGCGGCCTTACTGCCGATTCCCGTAAGAGTTCGGGCACTGTTTGTGCATCCGCACAGAAGAAGATCGTCAAGTGGCCAGTGAGCCTTAACTATCTATATATATGAAGATGGTATCTGTTCTTTCAGATACGTCCGAAAGAACAGATACCATCTTCATATATACACGCAATAAAATTCGACGATACGGAAATTGCTGCTGTAGAGAAGAGCTATCACATCGGCTTGTTCAGAAGAGCTGTAGAAACACACAAACATGACAAGAATTTCAACAAGAAAGGAGAAAGCCCCCCCGTATTTCCGCGCTGCAGTGAACGGCTGTTGCAGGTAGCAAAGGGAGAACCGCAGTGGTAATGACTACGGTAAAGCCCTTGGACATTGGCGCTCCAGGTACATATAATCTGCGGTCGCGAGCTCGACTCCAGTCCACCACCAATAACGGAGTGTGAAGCTTTGACAATACCAACCACTCGTGCTAGTGAAACGCCAGAAAAATCATCAAACACATGTCGGCCGAAGAAACCGAGACAGAAGCCGACAGGCAGTTTGTCGAAAAGTCGCCATGAAAGCCTTAACAATTATGTAATAATGTAACGAATAGATTATTACATTGAGTTGATTAGAGTTTCTCGAATCCAACACTTTTATACACTCCTGGAAATGGAAAAAAGAACACATTGACACCGGTGTGTCAGACCCACCATACTTGCTCTGGACACTGCGAGAGGGCTGTACAAGCAATGATCACACGCACGGCACAGCGGACACACCAGGAACCGCGGTGTTGGCCGTCGAATGGCGCTAGCTGCGCAGCATTTGTGCACCGCCGCCGTCAGTGTCAGCCAGTTTGCCGTGGCATACGGAGCTCCATCGCAGTCTTTAACACTGGTAGCATGCCGCGACAGCGTGGACGTGAACCGTATGTGCAGTTGACGGACTTTGAGCGAGGGCGTATAGTGGGCATGCGGGAGGCCGGGTCGACGTACCGCCGAATTGCTCAACACGTGGGGCGTGAGGTCTCCACAGTACATCGATGTTGTCGCCAGTGGTCGGCGGAAGGTGCACGTGCCCGTCGACCTGGGACCGGACCGCAGCGACGCACGGATGCACGCCAAGACCGTAGGATCCTACGCAGTGCCGTAGCGGACCGCACCGCCACTTCCCAGCAAATTAGGGACACTGTTGCTCCTGGGGTATCGGCGAGGACCATTCGCAACCGTCTCCATGAAGCTGGGCTACGGTCCCGCACACCGTTAGGCCGTCTTCCGCTCACGCCCCAACATCGTGCAGCCCGCCTCCAGTGGTGTCGCGACAGGCGTGAATGGAGGGACGAATGGAGACGTGTCGTCTTCAGCGATGAGAGTCGCTTCTGCCTTGGTGCCAATGATGGTCGTATGCGTGTTTGGCGCCGTGCAGGTGAGCGCCACAATCAGGACTGCATACGACCGAGGCACACAGGTCCAACACCCGGCATCATGGTGTGGGGAGCGATCTCCTACACTGGCCGTACACCACTGGTGATCGTCGAGGGGACACTGAATAGTGCACGGTACATCCAAACCGTCATCGAACCCATCGTTCTACCATTCCTAGACCGGCAAGGGAACTTGCTGTTCCAACAGGACAATGCACGTCCGCAAGTATCCCGTGCCACCCAACGTGCTCTAGAAGGTGTAAGTCAACTACCCTGGCCAGCAAGATCTCCGGATCTGTCCCCCATTGAGCATGTTTGGGACTGGATGAAGCGTCGTCTCACGCGGTCTGCACGTCCAGCACGAACGCTGGTCCAACTGAGGCGCCAGGTGGAAATGGCATGGCAAGCCGTTCCACAGGACTACATCCAGCATCTCTACGATCGTCTCCATGGGAGAATAGCAGCCTGCATTGCTGCGAAAGGTGGATACACACTGTACTAGTGCCGACATTGTGCATGCTCTCTTGCCTGTGTCTAAGTGCCTGTGGTTCTGTCAGTGTGATCATGTGATGTATCTGACCCCAGGAATGTGTCAATAAAGTTTCCCCTTCCTGGGACAATGAATTCACGGTGTTCTTATTTCAATTTCCAGGGGTGTATTTTGTTCGAACATTTGTTCCTAGGCCGGCTTACATGACCACGTTGTTCCTTGGAACAGTTTTTCTGTATCTGAAAAAAAACATTAATTTTCCAGTGTAATTTAAAAAAAAAAGGCTGGAGCACTCATGAAGAGAATGCTGTCATTTCAAAATATAATAAGAAAATATTGTAAACTTCTAGAAGTGGAAGTCTGAAAGTGTACCAGGTAACAATACTCTGCCCAAAGTACAACAGCTGGCCCCAGTACAGAGAATAATTACATGAATTATCTTTGACAAGGACAGAAGCTGAAGCAATGAATTGAAATTTGTGCTGTGGGCGGGACTTGAACCTGGGTCTCCAGCATGCTGCGGAGATGTGCTACCATTACCACACCAGAGCTGTGTGGAATACCTTAGTCCAATGCTCTGCCTGACACAACCTTCAATTCACACCTTCAGCACATTTTACTCTTCTTAAATCGCCAGCACTAATGGAATGTCACCTCAGCTTTGTACACAATGAGGAAATCCCTGCCTCCTCCTCAGGCGCAGGTGATCTTTCGATCTGATGCACTTACATTTTTCTTGGGACATATGAGACTCAAGTCTAAGTCTGATAAAGTTAGCAGCTGAAGCAAAGAATTAAAATCCTTATCGAAGATAAAGTTGAGACACATGTGTCATGTGTCATCAGATCAATAGAGCATCTACTTCTGATGATCAGACAGGATTTCTCTCGTGTACAAAGCTGGTGAGCTATTCCAGTGGTTGAGAGCCTCGACAATACTGGCGATTTTATGAGGGGTAAAACAGGCTGAAGGAGCGAATTGAAGTTTGGGTCAGGGAGCGCACTGGACGGCAATAGCCCACGCAGCAGTGGTAGTCACAGTGCTACAGTAATTCAGTGATTAGCACATCTTCCTCGTATGCAGGAGACCTGGGTTTAAGTCCTGGCTGTGGCACGAATTTTAATTCATTGCTTCAGCTTCTGTCCTTATCGAAGGTAAAGTTGAGATTCATATGTCTTCAGAAAAATATAATTCCATCAGATCAATCACACGATTGTCAATATGAAACGATTGTATTAAAAGAACTAGTGAGAAGAAAACTTTAAAATTTAATTGATGTTTGTGTAATAAATATCTACATACCGATGCATGTTTTCAATATTTTGGAATTTTGCAGAACATTTTCACGTGATATTGACACAGAACCGAAGAGATGATGCTGCCGTATAAAGGTGTGCCTGCTACAAGAAAAGTAACGATATCTCCATGGAAATAATTAATGACATTCGGACAGATTTATGGAAATGGACTGAAACTGCATCTGTTGTTTCTCGAAGGCTGCTGTAAATTGTCTCCGCCCGTACCGACGCTCCTTGTGATATTTGTTTCGCTCCTCTGCACCATTTTCCTTACTGCCAGTTGCAACAGGTGCAGAAGACTGTAGGTGGCTCCACTGTGGAAGTCAGAAAAGGTCCCGGGGCGCCCATCGCTTCCACACTGCAAAATGATTTCATTACTCACTCCGGTTTTCAGACTAGGTACTGTGAGAATAAATACTCTAACATTAACAAAACATTGCTTGACCACAGGGGTTGTACAAAATAATATGAACATCTGTGTAATAGCACTCAAAGAACTGCTTTGGTGTATTTCCAAACTTTTGTGTTGAAGTGTTGCAACTATAGTTCCCCATTCGTGTGCTGCACAAACTGGGAAAGATTCTACATCCCCTCAATTACGTGGAATGTCTTTGTCTCCAGGAAAAGTGAATGTTAAAATCGTCCTGTATTCAACGTCGTTCAGATTCAGGCCTGCTAATGTGCATCTATCACGACATAACAATTCCCTTACATCTCGACACACTCCATGTCTTTTCCATTGGTAATTTCAATAGCCAACCAGGCCATGAAATCATTTCTGAAATCTACCCATCCTATCAATTTTAGCCTACCATAGAAAATTAAAGCTGCCACAAATCCAAAGACTGGAGCGAACACCACAATACTTTACAAGGTAAGCCTCAGATGGAGGTAATATGCCGTTGCGTTCCTCAGACCAAGCCAGAAGTAGGGGGACCTACAATTTAATGGACTCTTAGCCACGCACAACTCGGCATTTTTCTCAATATCAAGCATTAGCAGAGATGGAAGGGGTGATAAGGGACAAATAAAAATCACAGGACTCACCTAGGATTGAACAAAAAACTATTGGGTCAGAATGTGATGATGATGATGATGATGATGATGGTTCGTTTGTGGGGCGCTCAACTGCGCGGTTATCAGCTCCAGTACAAAGTCCCAGTCTTTACACAGTCCAATCGCACTACATCCACGAATGGTGATGAAATGATGAGGACAACACAAACACACAGTCCTTGGGCAGAGAAAATCCCCAACCCGGCTGGGAATCGAACCGAGGACCCTGTGATCTAGGGTGAGTAATGCGAGCCACTAGACCACGACCTGCAGACTATTTGATCAGAAGTCCGGTACCTTGCCACTGAGCCACCACAAAGGGTTTCTCCCAGTGTAAGTCCAAGCCCATTTGCCTTCCACCACCTACAGCTCATCTCTTGACCCTTGCCGATACCTGATGTTCTTTCTTTCACATACACGATCTGATCAAAAATATCTGGACACCTATTAGTGGGCATTCATATGGAATGTGTCCATTCACAGCATTTTTGACAGCTTTAAATCTGCTGCGGTCTGTGTCAATGAGATGTCTGAATGTCTGTGGAGGAATAGCAGCACATTCTTCCTCAAAAGTCGACACCAGTGAAGGCGGTGATGCTGGACCTTGGTGTCTGGAGTGAAACCGACGTTCTACCTCATCCCAAAGGTGTTCCACTGGGTGAAGGTCTTGACTCTGGGCAGGCCAGTTCTTTTCCAGAACACTACTGCCCACAAACTATTGCCTCGCAGATGCTATTGAATCCTGTAAAATGTGTTCATATCCTTTCACACTTAGCGACTGCAGTAAGGGGACCAAACATTAACCACACAAAACACACCCATACTTCACTTTTGGCAATGTCATGATGGCATGTGACGTCCCGCAGGCATTCGCCAAACCCAAGTACTTCCATCGGATTGCCACAGGGTATAGCGTAATTGATTACTCCAAATCACTCGTTTCCAGTCATCCACTGTCAAGTAAAAATGAAAACGAGCATTTGGAATCATTGGCCAGGAGGCCCCTCGCGGAGCGGGTCCGGCCGACTTGGTGCAGGTCTTATTACATTCGATGCCACATTGGGCGACCTGCGCGGCTGATGGGGATGAAATAATGATGAAGACAACACCCAGTCCCTGAGCGGAGAAAATCTCCGACCCAGCCGGGAATCGAACGCGGACTGCAGGACGGCAATCCGTCACACTGACCACTCAGTTATCGGGACGGACTACTGTCCAGTGGACACGCTCTTTATACCATCTCAAGATATGCTTAGCATTCACTACAGAAACGTATGACTTTTGTGGAACTACTCGGCCACTGAAAAACCCCTACGCGCAATCATTGTGCTAGGTGGACTTTTGCAATTCGCGAGTGGTTTCTTTCGCTGATTTCATGCGATTTTTGCAGCCACTCTGCACAATGCTCGATGGTCCTGGTCCGTCTGTGCGTGAGGTTGGCCTAGTGTTGGTTTAGTTGTGATTTTTCACTCGTGTTTCCGTTTCAGTCACATCGCCAACTGTCGACTTGAGCAGCTTTAGAATGGGCTGATGTGTTCCTGATGGATTTCTTACTCAGGTTATATCCAATGACTAGCCTGCATTGAAAGTCACTGAGCTCTCCTAACCGATCCGTCCGCAGCTTGTGGTCTGGTGGCTCGCGTTGTTACCTCTGGATCCCGGGATACTAGGTTCGATTCCCGGCTGGGTTGGGGATTTTCTCTGTCTGGGGACTGGGTGTTTGTGTTGTCTACATCTACATCTACATGGTTACTCTCCAATTCACGCCTAAGTGCCTGGCAGAGGATTCATTGAACATTTTTATATTACTTCTCTAGCATTCCACTCTCGAATGGCGCGTGGGAAAAAGGAACACCTAAATCTTTCCGATCTAGCTCTGATTTTTCTTATTTTATTATGATGATCACTTCCCCCTACGTAAGTTGGTGTCAACAAAATATTTAAGCATTCGGAAGAGAAAGTTGGTGATTGAAATTTCGTAAATAGACCTCGCCGCAAAGAAAACCCCCTTTGTTTCAGTGACTGCCACCCCAACTCGCGTATCGTATCAGTGACACTCTCACCCCTATTGCGTGATAACACGAAACAACCTGCCCTTATTTGCACTTTTTCGATGTCCTCCGTCAATCCTACCTGGTAAGGATCCCACACCTCGCAGCAATATTCGAGCAGAGGACGGACAAGTGTGGGTTTGTCGCAACTTGTAAGTGTTCTGCTAACAAAGCGCAGTCTTTGTTTTGCCTTTCCCACTATGTGGTCTTTCCAATTTAAGTTCCTCGTAATTGTAATTCCTAGGTATTAAGTCGAATTGACAGCGCTTAGATTTGTGCGATTCATTGTATACCCAAAATTTATCGGATTTCTTTTAGTACCCATGTGGATGACCTCGCACTTTTCTTTGTTTGGTGCCAATTGGCACTTTTCGCACCATACAGAAATACTCTCTAGATCATTTTGTAATTGGAATTGATCGTCTGATGATTTTACTAGACGGTAAATTACAGCACCATCTGCAAACAATCTAAGGCGGCTGCTCAGATTATCACCTAAATCATTTATGTAAATCAGGAACAAGAGAGGGCCTATGACACTAGGGCACCGAGCGAGGTGGCGCAGTGGTTAGACACTGGACTCGCATTCGGGAGGACGACGGTTCAATCCCGCGTCCGGCCATCCTGATTTAGGTTTTCCGTGATTTCCCTAAATCACTCCAGGCAAATGCCGGGATGGTTCCTCTGAAAGGGCACGGCCGACTTCCTTCCCCATCCTTCCCTAATCCGATGAGACCGATGACCACGCTGTCTGGTCTCCTTCCCCAAAAACAACCAACCAACCAACCAATGACACTACCTTGCGTAACGCCAGATATCACTTCTGTTCTACTCGATGATTTACCGTCTATCACTACGAACTGTGACCTCTCTGAGAGGAAATCACGAATCCAGTCACACAACTGAGACGATACTCCATATGCACGCAATTTGATTAATAGTCGATTGTGAGGAACGGTATCAAAAGTCTTCTGGAAACCTAGGAATATGGAATCGATCTGAGATCCCTTGTCGACAGCACTCATTACTTCATGGGAATAAAGAGCCATCTGTGTTGCACAAGAACGATATTTTCTGAATCCGTGTTGGTTATGTGTCAATAAATCATTTTCTTCAAGGTGATTCATAACGTTCGAGTAAAGTATATGGTCCAAAATCCTACTGCAAATTTAGGTCAGTGATATGGGTCTGTAATTCAATGGGTTACTCCTATTTCCTTTCTTGAATATTGGTGTGACCTGTGCTATTTTCCAGTCTTTAGGAACAGGCCTTTCGTCAAGTGAGCCGTTATATATGATCGCTAAGGAAGGCGCTATTGTGTCTGCATACTTTGAAAGGAATCTTATTGGTACACCATCTGGACTGGAATACTTGCGTTTCTTAAGTGATCTGAACTGTTTCGCAACACCTAAGATATCTACTTTTATGTCACTCATGCTAAGAGCTGCTCTGGTTTCGAATTCTGGAACATTTACTTCATCTTCTTTCGTGAAGGAATTACGGAAAGCTGCATTTAGTTATCATCATTATCATCATCATTCCATCATCATTCATGGAAAGTGGCGAGATTGGACTGTGTTCGGATTGGGACTTCGTACGGGCGCTGATGACCGTGCAGTTGAGTGTTCCACAAACTGAACATCATCAGCATCTGACTGATCTATTCTGCTGTTTGTCTTATGAAAACACAATCGGACTCGCCTCATTTTATATGGCGGTTCCGTCTCTTGTGACACAGAGTGACGAGTTCAACATCACATAGAGACGTCTGGATATTTTTGATCAGACAGTGTAACTTCCATTCCAATCCCAACTGTATCCAAATCCCTTACTTAAAATGATACAAGGAGCCTATAGCAGCATCGCTCTTGTTGTTATTGTGGTCTTCAGTCCTGAGGCTGGTTTGATGCAGCTCTCCATGCTACTCTATCCTGTGCAAGCTTCTTCATCTCCCAGTACTTACTGCAGCCTACATCCTTCTGAATCTGCTTAGTGTATTCGTCTCTTGGTCTCCCTCTACGATTTTTACCCTCCACGCTGCCCTCCGATACTAAATTGGTGATCCCTCGATGCCTTAGAACATGTCCTACCAACCGATCCCTTCTTCTGGTCAAGTTGTGCCACAAACTCCTCTTCTCCCCAATCCTATTCAGTACCTCCTCATTAGTAATGTGATCTACCCATCTAATCTTCAGCATTTTCTGTAGCACCACATTTCGAAAGCTTCTATTCTCTTCTTGTCTAAACTATTTATCGTCCATGTTTCACTTCCATACACGGCTACACTCCATACAAATACTTTCAGAAACGACTTCCTGACATTTAAATCTATACTCGATGTTAACAAATTTCTCTTCTTTAGTAACGCTTTGGTTGCAATTGCCAGTCTACATTTTATATCCTCTCTACTTCGACCATCACCAGTTATTTTGCTCCCCAAATAGCAGAACTCCTTTACTACTTTAAGTGTCTCATTTCCTAATCTAATTCCCTCAGCATCACCCGACTTAATTTGACCACATTCCACTAGCCTCGTCTTGCTTTTGTTGATGTTCATCTTATATCCTCCTTTCAACACACTGTCCATTCCGTTCAACTGCTCTTCCAAGTCCTTTGCTGTCTCTGGCAGAATTACATTGTCATCGGCGAAACTTAAATATTTTTTTCTGCTCCATGGATTTTAATACCTACTCCGAAATTTTCTTTTATTTCCTTTACTGCTTGCTCAATATACAGATTGAACAACATCGGGGAGAGGCTACAACCCTGTCTCACTCCCTTCCCAACCACTGCTTCCCTTTCATACCCCTCGACTCTTATAACTGCCATCTGGTTTCTGTACAAATTGTAAATAGGCTTTCGCTCTCTATATTTTACCCTTGCTACCTTCAGAATTAGAAAGAGATTATTCCAGTCAACATTGCCTTACAGGATTCAAAATCAAACACATCATAAATCTTTCATAAAGCTTCAGGCACCGTTTTTACTGTTATAAACCTTTTTTAAAGGTGTTTTGCCGAATAGGCGAGTGGAAGGCAAAAGAGTGGCTGAAGGTTGAAGCAGTCTATTAATGACAGAGGGGCACCGATGCGGATGATAATTATGATGTATTCAGGGCGTTCAGTATATCGGTCACCAGCGTCCTTTCTGGATATCAACGAACACATTTCGCGATTTCAACAATGCTTTCCTCACAAGTAAAATTGCTCCGACAATTCCTCGGTAACGCCCAGTTACCAAATTTATGGCTCTGTCGACGCAAATATGTGGTTTTTATGTAGTGAAACTTCCTCCTCTATAGTTGTATGGTCAGTATGGTTGACTACTATTAGGATAACCTGCATTCAGTTCTCGGTACAGCCAGGGAATTGTTTTGGTCTTCTGATGACTTTATTAGTCGATAAAAGACAGCGTCATCCGCAAACAACCGAAGACGGCTGCCGGTTCCACCCAGCGTTGAGATGCCAACTGAGGGACTACTTGAGTGAGAAGTAGCGGCTCCAAGGTCTACAAAGCCGATACCGGCCGTGAGGGCCGTGTGCTGGCCCAGTGCATATGGAAGAGGAGAATATGCAAATGATAGAGACAGTGGCTGTTGGGAAAGAACAGAACATGCCTTCACAAAAGAAGACGAAGTAAATATTCCAGAATTCGGACCGAGAACAGCTGCCAACATGAGTAACGTAGAAATAAATATCCTCGGAGTAGTGAAGCAACTTAAATCACAATAAAAGCAAGACGTCTGGTCCAGGCAGTATACCAATCAGGTTCCTTCGGAGTATGCTGATGCATTAGCTCCATACCTAACAATCATATACAACCGTTCGCTCAACGAAAGATCCGTACCCAAAGACTGGAAAGTTGCACAGGTCACACCAATATTCAAGAAAGGTAGTAGGAGTAATCCACTAAATTACAGGCCCATATCGTTAAAGTCGATATGCAGCCGGATTCTGGAACATATATTGTGTTCCATCATTATGAATTACCTCGAAGAAAATGGTCTATTGACACACAATCAACATAGGTTTAGAAAACATCGTTCCTGTGAAACACAACTAGCTCTTTATTGACATGAAGTGTTGAGTGCTATTGACAAGGAATTTCAGATCGATTCCATATTTCTGCATTTCCGGAAGGCTTTTGACACTGTACCACACAAGCGGCTCGTAGTGAAATTGGGTGCTTATAGAATATCGTCTCAGTTATGTGACTGGGTCTGTGATTTCCTGTCAGAGAGGTCACAGTTCGTAGTAATTGACGGAAAGTCATCGAGTAAAACGGAAGTGATTTCTGGCGTTCCCCAAGGTAGTGTTATAGGCCCTTTGCTGTTCCCTATCTATATAAACGATTTGGGAGACAATCTGAGCAGCTGTTTTCGATTGTTTGCAGATGACGCTGTCGTTTATCGACTAATAAAGTCATCAGAAGACCAAAACAGACTGAAAAACGATTTAGAAGAGAGATCTGAATGGTGCGAAAAGTGACAGTTGACCCTAAATAACGAAAAGTGTGAGGTCATCCACATGAGTGCCAAAAGGAACTCGTTAAACTTCGGTTACACGATAAATCACTCTAATCTAAAAGCCGTAAATTCAACTAAATACCTAGGTATTACAATTACGAACAACTTGAACTGGAAGGCACACATAGAAAATGTTGTGGGGAAGGCTAACCAAAGGCTGCGTTTCAGTGGCAGGACACTTGGAAAATGTAACAGATCTACTAAGGAGACTCCCTACACTACGCTTGTCCGTCCTCTTTTAGAATACTGCTCCGCGGTGTGAGATCCTTACCATATAGGACTGACGGAGTACATCGAAAAAGTTCAAAGAAAGGCAGCACGTTTTGTATTATCTCGAAATATTGGAGAGAGTGTCACAGAAATGATACAGAATTTGGTATGGACATCATTAAAAGAAAGGCGTTCTTCGTTGCGACGGAATGTTCTCACGAAATTCCAATCACCAACTTTCTCCTCAGAATGCGAAAATATTTTGCTGACACTGGCTTACATAGGGAGGAACGATCACCACGATAAAATAAGGGAAATCAGAGCTCATACGGAAAGATATATGCGTTCATTCTTTCCGCTCACTATACGAGATTGGAATAACAGAGAATTGTGAAGGTGGTTCGATGAAGCCTCTGCCAGGCACTTAAATGCCATTTGCAGAGTATCCATGTAGATGTAGATGTAGAATATAAATAGAGAACTCTGCCGACAAGGGGCAGAGAAAAGTTGTGGGGAAGGGTGACTGACGGGAGGGAACTGCACCAAATGTGGAAGAGATGGTTATTGTAGTAGAAGGTGGACCATTAGCTGTCTTTTGTAGTTTGGAAAGAATTTACGTTCTCTAATGTTTTCAGGAAAATTGTTCAAAAGTCAGGTTCCAGATATAGAAAATGGTATAGAAAACATGGCAGTACTATGTGCCACGAAGAATGAATTTTACTTTTTTGAGAACGAGTATTACTCCTATAGATAGTGGAGTAAGAGTTGAAGTCAAATAAGAGGGAGTGCAATGTTAGGGAAAACATATAGTATGGTAGTCTCTATGTTTACTGGATGTAGCCATAACAATTGTTCATAAGCTGGTGTGATATGATTCAAAAAGCATACATCACAAAAGTGTTGTACACAAGCATTCATCGCCAGTTCCAGCCTGTGTGAGCTTTCATTCTAAAGTCTCTGGAGATAGTCATCACCACAGTCAAGTACAGGTAATGTTACTGTCTCTACAACCTCCTTCTCTCCAGCTAAGAAGAAAATACTTTTTTATATTTCTGTAGTGCGTAAAGTGACACTGACACTTTCATACAGACTTCAATTGTGTGTTCAATCCAGTCTAAAATCATGGTCCAGAATTATCCTTGGCAACAAGCAGATCTGATCTTTTTGAGGAAGTTAAGGGAAAGGATCCACCTTGGTTCAACAAACATATTAGGAAGTTGCTGAGGAAGCAGAGAATTTTGCACAGTCGTTTTAAACGTAGTCACTGCCCCGCTGACAAACAGAAATTATGCGAAGTGAAACCAGCTGTCAAAAGTTCAATGAGAGATTCTTTTAACGAATTTGAAAGCAATATTTTATCTGCAGATTCTAAAAATAACCCCAAAAAATTTTGGTCTTACGTAAACTCTATTAACGCTACAAATTATTCAATACGTTCTCTTGCTGACAATACAGGAAGGCCGAAAATCTAAAACTAGCTTTCAAAAACTTGTTTACGGTAGAGGACTGCAGCACCATTCCCCCTTTCAATTATCGAACAAACGCAAGGATGGCTGACATAGTGTTTAGTGTATCTGGGATTGTAAAACAGCTGAGATCCTTAGACGCCAGAAAGGCATCTGGCCCAGACGGTATCCCCGTTAAGATTTTATGTTGACTATGTCACAAATATAGCACCATTCTTATCCATCATCTATCAGAGATCATTGGAAAGTTCCACGGGACTGGAAGAAGACCCAGGTCATAGCAATCTAGAAAAAGGGTAGAAAATCGTATGCACATAATTACCGGCCAATTTCACTGACATCGATTTGTTGTAGAATCATGGAACTTATTTTGTGTTCAGACATAATGACCTTTCTAGACTCTGAGAAGCTCATCTGCAGAAATCAGCACAGTTTTAGGAAACAGCGGTCATGCGAGACACAGCTGGCCTTCTTTGTGCATGATATACAACAGGCTCTAGATACCGGCTCACAGGTTCATGCCATATTTCCCAACTTTCGAAAGGCATTCGACTCAGTTCCGCACTGTCGCTTGCTCCAAAAAGTACGCGCTTACGGTCTATCCGATGACATATGCGGTTCGATAGAAAGTTTTCTAACAGACAGACTGCAGTATGTCGTCCTGAATGGGGTGACTTCAAGAGAAACAAGCGTAACTTCAGGTGTGTCCCAGGGCAACGTAATAGGTCCACTGCTTTTTACGATTTACATAAACGATCTGGTTGATGGTATTGACAGCGGCATTAAACTGTTTGCCGATGGTGGTGTAGTCTGCAGGAAAGTAGTATCACACGAAAGTTGTAAACAAAGGAATGAGGATTTGAAGAAAATAAATGGGTGGTGTAATGACTGGCAGTTATCTTTAAATATTAGTAAGTGTAACCTACTGCGTATAACAAGGCGAAAATCCCCATTAATGTAGGAGTACAAAATAAATGCCCAGTCTTTGGAAGCGGTATCTGGGTGTGACTATCCGAAATGATCTGAAATGCAATGATCAGATTACACAAGCAACGGGCAAGCCGAACTCTATAGATTGCGGTTTATTGGTAGAATTCTGAAGCGATGCAGTCCTTCGACAAAGGAAATTGCTTACAATGCGTTAGTTCGACCAGTCTTGGAGTATTGTTCATATGTACGGGACCCTTTCCAGTTGGGTCACATTCGAGACATTGAGAAGGTCTAAAGAAGAGTGGCAAGATTCGTGACTGGTACATTTAGCCATCGCGAGAGCGTTACAAGACTCATAGAAAGTTTGACGCGGGACACACTTACAGATAGACGAAGTGCTAAACGGGAGGGGCTGCTCACTAAATTCCAAAATCCGATCTTCGCCGAGGATGTAGAGCATATATTTTTACCACCAACTTTCATACCGCGCAATGATCAACATTCAAAGATAAGGAAGATTATAGCTCGAACTGAGGCGTTCAGACAGTCGTTTTTCCCTCGCGCGATCCGCGAGTGGAACAGAGGTGGGGAAATAGTGCCCTCCGCCATACACCACTTGGTGGCTAGCGGAGTATATATGTAGATGTAAATGTATAAATCAGTAATTTTTGACTGTAATTAACGCTATGTTTTTCTTACTTGCATGTTTTTTGTGCAATCTGTGACTTTTGTAGGTACAATTAGTGTTAAAAATTTCTCATGTCTGTATTATTTTGATCAACCCTTAAAGTTTCTAGTTACAATTAATGATAAATTATTGTCATCTTCATAATATTCTTTCCAATATCTAATGATTCTAGGTACAGTTAACACTAAATTATTCTCAAGCTACTCCTCATGTTTCTAGCTACAATTAGTGCCAAATTATTTGCAGTTTCATATTATTTTGTTCAACGCCCAAAATTTCTTGCCAAAATTAATGTTAATTAATGTTTTATTTCCTCTAATCCTTCTTGTCTCTAAATACAAGTAATACTTATTTTTTCTCACGTGGTTTAATTTTGTTCAATCTATGATACATTCAATAACAATCAGCTATACATTATTATCACCTTTAAATAATTTTTGGCAGATCTTAAAGTTTCTAGCTATTGTAAATTATTCTCAAATTAATATTCATATTAATTTGTCAGTTGCTATGTTTTCTAGCTAATATTAGCGCTAAATTATTCTCAGAGAGAGTGTTTTCAGTCCTCATTCTCAAAAGTTGTTACAGAACAAATTCTTATAACTGCTCACTTATGAGATGCACATGAGTGTGGCACATAAATCATGTTATGCATTCCATCATAGCTGATTCATAAATAATTTTTATATTTGGCTTCTAAGCTTTCAGTCTGCCCTACCTTTACTACTTTACATGTTTGGTTCTCGATACACACCAGCATACATGCTATCAGTGCAGGTCATATAACCATACGGAGGATGCTGCAGAAATAAAACCTATATGTAATCCAACCTCAAGAAATGTAGCCTCTGGGACAACTGTATTTCACTTCCCATATGGAATTTGTGAATTGATTACATCATCAAAATGCCAATGTATCTGACTTATGTCCACATGCATTATTCACAGATGAGGCTTAGTTGAAACATGACAGTTATATATTAGTTAGATTTGGAACTATGAGAACTTACTTGCATTCCCATATGGAATTTGTGAATTGGTACATCATCAAAATGCCAATGTATCTGACTTATGTCCACATGCATTTGAGGCTTAGTTGAAACATGACAGTTATATATTAGTGAGATTTGGGACTGTGAGAACTTAATTGCGACTGCCATTAATCTTATGAACAAAGGTTTCCATTTAATGTTAGAGCTACTATGGGTGATATTTCTGTTCTAAGATACTCCTACCACCACACTCAACTCGAGTAGCTTACCATCGATTTCCACTAACGACACTTACGAAACTATTGGGCATAATATATCTTACTGTGTATAGTAGTCTTTGATTCCAGTACTATGAATCTGCAGCACCCTTCCATTTTGTGCCTGAATCAGCTACAAATTTCACAACATCGAACATGATCACATGATGCCAACAAAAGTGGGCAGTCATTGCTGTGAAAGCACAAGCTGTGTAACAAGATTCAGGGTAGAGTTGGAACACATCTCTTAAATTTATTTCAACATGTCATTAATGAACTGTGATAGGTCCAGATTTGTCGTTAGTCATTTTCAGAACCTCAAAATCGACTCATACACATTCCTCATCCATGATGTGTGGAAAATAATGTTCCATGTACGTTAGCAGCTGTTGCTTAAAATTTGACAGTGACGATGCAAAACACTTTAGGGTTAGCCTCCAAAATATACACCTCCTCATATACATCAAATATTTATAAACGTTCCAAAATTTTAATTTAAGCTTTGTATATCCAGTATTCTAGCTGTATCTAGGCTGAACACTACTCAAGCAGTCTACACAAGCACCAAAGCCAGTCTTCACTCAAGAGGAAAAGGAAGGATGTTCTTTTATCACTGCTGTACATAAGAACTGATCTTCCTATCTCGTGGAATGTTCACCCCTTTGTTCAACGTACAGCATTTCTCTCGTCTTTTCTTCCCCTCCGTCCAATCTACTCTCTCATTTATTTCTTGTTTACCCTCCTGTATCCATTCCTACTTCCTTATCTTCCTTTCTGCTGACTTGTTCCTTTTCATTCTTTCTTTTCATCCAATTATGTCCTCAGTTAGCTTAAGCCCAACTATGGATAGTGATAGTGCACTGTAACTGTTAAGTGATGTGAATGTTATCTCATACAAATTGAACCGTCACTGTTATATTTTACATTAGCTGTATCCCATGCATCCAATGGAGATGTGCCTCTAGGATGTGGAGAGAAGTCAAGGATCGACATTTTATTGAAGTGCAATGTAATAAGTTACATTATGAAACAATATTATATTACTGTGATAATATTAATCGTAAAATAAGCTAAAACACTAATTTTAGAAACGCCTTTGAAGAACTCTTCAATGGAGTAGAAGGAATTGCTTAAAAAAAGGTCACAATCCACCACATTAGTCATAAAGCATGTAGTATATTCTGCTAGGATACTGAACAGTTTTGCACACATGTATCAGACTCCTTTCTGTATTAGTGTTAAGCCTTAGAAGCGTTTAACATGATCATTGTTATTCATAGCATTGTTACTATTTTCGTTATTAACATTATTGTTATCTTAAATAGAAGTAAAATAACAGTTCGTTATCAGTTTTCAGCCAAAGTCTATTTATAATAAAACAGTTAGAAGAAGGATGTATTACTAGTTTTAAGATAGTCTCCATAAACTCTAATTTTGGCATGCAGAATGAATCTAATGTTGTACAAGTTTCAGAAGATCTCTTTCAGCCAAATGACGCCCTTTTCACAAATTAGAGTGCGGCAGTGGAACGGTATCAGTTACCAACGTTATCTCATCCTAGAAAATAGTTGCTTGAAAATACGAAGATTTCTTGGAAGTTAACAATTTAGCAAACTGTCGCTGTAGTAATCAACAGTTGTTGATGGTTATCAGACAAGGCAGAACAGAGCAACATCTCATCGTACTCAAGATATGCAATACGTTAGTTTTGTAACACTGCTATTTAAAAAAAAAATCTGTTAATACAATCGCTGTGAAATGGGTATCACTGGGAGGAAGCTTGTAATATATATGTAAGTGACACATTTTAGAAACAGAAAAAAAGTTACAGTCGTTTAACTATGGCAATCATATTGTACAACTCCAAGGCAGAGACCGATAGTTCAAGATCTGGTTTCACTTTATGGGGTGAGTCAAAAAGTGTTTTGCAACTTTGGAATGATATGAAAATTTATTGAGTTAACTTACAGAATCGTTAGAAGAGTCATTTTGTACCAAACAACCTTAAGTTTCAAATAAAAGTATCAAGTATCGTTTTGGTTCAATGTAACTACCATTTGTAATGTGGCAAACGTCTCACCAGTAATCAGTTTCTTCCCACAGTCCTTGCAGCAATTAGGACGCAGCTTGTGCAATGACAGCGTAGATTTTACAGGTCGGCTAAATTGTTCGGTGGGGGAGGGACATACACACAGTCTTTAATGAAACCCCAGAGAAGGAAATCCAGTGGCGTCAAGTCTGGGGATTGAGGTGGCCACGCAATTACCCCTTCACCGCCAATCAGTCGACCTGGAAAGCGATTATCTACCGTCATGTTAGAAGTAAACCATCCCATTTTGATCATCTTCATCTTCATTGATCTGTGGAATTAAAAACTTTTCAAGCATATCCAGATACACAATACCAGTGACAGTTTTCTTCATGAAGAAGAAAGGGCCGAACACTTTATATTTGCTGAGGGCACAAAACGCATTAAATCTGGGGCTTTCAGAGACTTGTTCCAAAGTTGCATGGGGATTTTCGCTGCCTCATATTCTGCAGTTGTTGGTGTTCATCGTGCCACTGATACGAAATGTTGACTCATCGCTGAAGATTATTGTGTTCAGGAATGTCTCGTCGTCCTCTAGCTGATGCAACATTTCTGCACAGAATTTTCCACAAGCGACCTGGTCTGCATCATCAGTGCCCCTGTGGCGTCGTGAATCTGTATGGTTTCAAGTGTAAAACGACTACGCAGCACTCGTCAAACAGTGTTTTGTGGAATGCCAGTCTCGCGAGACACACGTCGCGTTGATTTTTGTTAACTGTGGGAAGAGCTCTCCCTAACCTATTCGACATAATCATTAATATGCAGGCAGTCTGGTTTATTTATCATATCGCAGTGAACAACCCGTCTCATCAAAGTTCTTATGCCAGGAGTAAATTGTAGGCCAGCTTGGAGGTTCTTTAGGGAATTCGGTGCGAATTTTACGCCGAACGACCTTTGCAGAGTTCATTTCATCAAACCAAGACAAACAGCGAGCCCGCTCCGCACCAGTGAAGTAGCCGTTTTAATTGTTACCTACGCTGACGCTCCTGGTGGCGGAATGGTGTACTGATGCACTATGTCACTCAAATATGAGGTTGTTTGTAAAAAATGACACATCTACCGAGTCTGTAAGTTATCTCAATAAATTTGTGTATCATTCAAAAGGTGTAAAGTCCTTCTTGACTCATCCTATACAATAACGATGACAGGATAACAACAAACTTGGCTGGTGGCTTCAAAGGCTGAATGCCCATGAAGACTATAGTAAATATCAGTGTTGAAATAACGTGTGGAACTTCGTTAATAATAAAACTGTTGGACAATAGAAGTTGCAGCTGTAATCAGAAAATTATCTTTCTGAGTAAACACAGACAGATAACATCAATTACTAGCTACATTATGAGATACCCTAAGCCATCTAGATGATTAAGTGCAAGAAAACATTTGTACCCATCTCAATTAGTTCATAGTTGGAAGTTCTATCGATAAGCTGAACGACTTTATCGAAATGATGTGGACCAAGTCGGTTTACTGGATATGTATGCATGAATAGTTTCAGCGGATGGCTACAAGCATGACACTTTCAAGTTCTACACGGCCCACTGTCCAAAGTTTAATATTAATGAGCATATCTTTCAGTCCAAATCATACAAATACGCTTAACACAATAGTTCTTTACAGCTACCAGTTTTTCAATAACAATTTGTCTATGTAGTAGAGGGAGTTCTTCAGAAGAAATGATTCTAGGCAAAATTTAGAAGTTGCTTTACCACCTGTCATACATTTCATTGGGCAAATGATCAAAAATTTTGATGAAGCATATTGAACTCCCTTTTGAACCACTGAAAGCATTAATAATGAGTTAAAAGGAAACTGATTCTTCTAGTTCTGTAGGTATTCTACTATAATAGGAGATATATTAAGACATCAGAAAATAATTTCCATGGTAGTAGAGGAAGCTGAGAAGGTAAAAACTGTAAAAGAAGACAGATATTGGAATACGAGGGTCACTCCAAAAGAAGTGCACACTTTTTTTTAAAAAAAATCCACCTTTTATTCTACGTGTTTGAAAGTTTTACAGTGTGTAGATACATCCTTTAGCAACAATATTTTCATTTCTCCACGTAATTTCCATCCCTCTCAACTGCTTTACGCCATCTTCGGATCAGCGCCTGTATACCCGCATGGTAAAATTCTGGACCAACCGGTTGGAGCCACTGTTTGGCAGCGTGCACAAGGGAGTCATCATCTTCAAACCTTGTTAGACGAAGATAATCTTTCAGTTTCTAAAGAGAAGATAGTCACATGGAGCCAGGTCAGGACTGTAAGGTGGATGTTTCAGTGTTGTCTATCCGAGTTTTGTGATCGTTTCCTTTTGACTGACATATGACCGTGCATCGCCGTGCAACAGCAAAACATCCTGCTTTTGCCGATGTGGTCGAACACGACTCAGTCGAGCTTGAAGTTTCTTCAGTGTCGTCACATATGCATCAGAATCTATGATGGTTCCACTTGGCACAATGTCCACTTTTCCAGCAGAAGGTGTGGTTTTGAATTTTTTTTCTTGGGTGAATTTGCGTGATGCCACTGCATTGATTGCCTCTTCGTCTCTGGTGAAAAATGATGGAGCCATGTTTCATCACCTGTCACAATACTTCCAAGAAATTCATGTCCACCACTCTCGTACTGTTCCAAAGGTTCGCTGCATACCATTTTTCTTGTTTCTTTGTGAGCCACTGTCAACATCCTGGGAACACATCTGGCACAAATCTTTTTTAACACCAACACTTTCAGTATTTTGCAAACACTTCCTTCCCCTATCCCAACTTAGCGTGACAGTTCGTTCACTGTGATGCGTCTGTCAGCAGTCACCAATTCGTTAACTCTCTGCACATTGTCTGGAGTGCGTGCAGTACAAGGCCTGCAGCTGCAAGGACAATCCTCAGTATTGCCATGCCCGCTTTCATCACGTAACCCGCTTGCCCACCGACTAACTGTACTGCGATCGACAGCAGCATCTCCGTACACCTTTTTCAGCCTCTTGTGGATGTTTCCCACTGTCTCGTTTTCACAGCACAGGAATTCTATGACAGCACGTTGCTTCTGACCAACGTCAAGTGTAGCAGCCATCTTGAAGACATGCTGTGACGGCGCCACTCACGGGAACAGGTCGAACTAAGTTTGAAAACAAGCGGGAAGGATGTATCTACACACTGTAAAACTTTCACACATGCAGAATGAAAACTGTATTTTTACAAAAATAGTGTGCATTTCTTTTCGAGTGACCCTCGTATATCCAGAAAATAATTGAAGATGTAGGTTGCAGTTGCATATCTAATATGATGATCCAATATATATATATATATATATATATATATATATATATATATATATATATATATATGTATGTATGTGCATCACTATTCTTCTCAAATTGTGGTGTGCTATTTATGAGGAATTTAATTGGTGAATATATACAAGGTGGTCCATTGATCGTGACCGGGCCAAATATCTCACGAAATAAGCGTCAAACGAAAAAACTGCAAAGAACGAAACTTGTCTAGCTTGAAGGGGGAAACCAGATGGCGCTATGGTATTTACAGGTAATCACGCTGTAACAGCATGCGTTCTCAGAAATGATAATTTCACAAAGGTACATGTATCACACTGGAACAGCCGAAATAAAATGCTCAAACGTACCTACGTTCTGTATTTTAATTTAAAAAACCTACCTGTTACCTACTGTTCGTCTAAAATTGTGAGCCATATGTTTGTGACTATTACAGCGCCATCTACCACAAAGCGAAAAAAGTGGTCCAACTAAAACATTCATATTTCTTTACGTACTACACGAATATGTGATAAAAAATGGAGGTTCCTATTTAAAAAAAAAACCGCAGTTGATATCCATTTGACCTATGGCAGCGCCATCTAGTGGGCCAACCATAGCGCCATCTGGTTTCCCCCTTCAAGCTAGAAGAGTTTCGTTGTTTCTATTTTTTTTTGTTTGATGCTTATTTCGTGAGATATTTGGCCTGGTCACTATCGATGGACCACCCTGTATACTGTTAAGATTAAGATAAATTGTACAAGTCCTTGAATTGGTACTGGTACCTATAAGATGACAGCAATTGAATATTATGTATTATTCTTACTTGTTGCTTTTATAATTCAGTATTTTATTTCTAACTGGTAAGTTTCTCCAAAACATTATTTTGTAAGAAATTATTGATATAACCAAACAAGTTAGGAGTTAATTATTATATTTCTGAGGCTAGCAATTATATGAAGAACAAAAGTAACTGAACTTAATTGTTTGAGAAGCTCAGTAAGATGTTAAAAGAGATGATCACCTAATATCGCCTATTGAATCGAATACTGTTATTGGCGTATTGTGGTAAAGTTTTCTTCAAAGTCAATAACGAATTAAACACATTTAAGTAGGGACAGGCCGTGCAGAACTACCACATTCTTTTAAATATGTGAGGTGAATAAGCTGACTTGTTGATAATCGTTGAATGTATGGCACCTGAGGCAGCACAAATGTGGACCAATGATTCCATTCCATTTTGCACTACATATGTTGGCTCTCGAGTTCCATATCAAAAACACGTTTGACAAGATGCAAAAACGATGTGATATGCACCAACAGCCACTGTCAAAAGTCAATAAACTTCTCAAACAGTGAAAATAGACAGGGAAGACAAATGATGATGGACATTAAAAATTTTAAAATAAGAGAAGAACAGAAAAAGAAATAGAATAATGAAGTTTGGGCGAATGTAAAAAAATGTGTAGAGAAAACGGCTAGTTGTCAAACCTCATACATATCATACTACCCTTCATTTGAGTATTTAATATGGTCGCATTTTATGCAAAGTTATATTGTTGCTGCATGTTTCAAATTCCCTCTCTGCTGGCAGAAATTGGAAGCTAAGGAAAAAAAATCAAGTTTTCATCTGCAAATTATTGATCTGAATCATGTTTTTTGTCATCTTTCTGCAAGGTAACACTGTATGAGACTTTTCTTAGAACCTAAAAAAGAGTAAAGCAACAATCACATACTTGGATGATGGATGGGTGGAGAGGGTTGTATGAGCGCACGACGGCAAGGCCTTCAGCGCCCGCCCGGTAACATACTGAGACGGGTGTCAAGAAAATACTCAGAACAGTAAGATGAAACAGAACGTAAAACACAAGTAACAAGATTGTTAAGGCTTTCGTGGCCACTTGTTGACAAACTGCCTATTGGCTTCCGTCTCGGGTTCTTCGGCCGACGTTCATCTAATGATTTTTCTGACGTTTCGCCAGCACGAGTGGCTGGCATTGTCAAAGCTTCACCCTCCATCGCTGGTGGTGAACTGGAGCCAAGCTCGCGGCCGCAGACTATATGTACCTGGCGCGCCAACGTCCGAGGGCTTCTCCGCGGTCATTTCTGGTGCGGTTCTCCTCTTGCGAACGACGGTCGCAGGTGGCAAGAGGAGAACCGCACCGGAAGTGACCGCGGAGAAGCCCTCGGACGTTGACGCGCCAGGTACATACAGTCTGCGGCCGCGAGCTCGGCTCCAGTTCACCACCGGCGATGGAGGGTGAAGCTTTGACAATGCCAGCCACTCGTGCTGGCGAAACGTCAGAAAAATCTTTAGATGAACGTCGGCCGAAGAACCCGAGACAGAAGCCAATAGGCAGTTTGTCAACAGATAACAAGGTTGGAAAAATATGTGCCTACCCACACCGAAACTTGGGACGAAGCATGTCGTAGCAGTAAAACATGGACAACACGAGAAGAAAGTGGTAGATGGAGCTAAAAGAATATATCAGATGGAAGTGGCTGGCTGACCGCAAGGGAAAAAAGGAGGAGTCAGCCACACCGCAATACACTAAAACCTTCAGCCTAAAAGTTTAGGCCAGAGTCCAGACACATCACAAAACTTAAAAACCCTAGACACACACGTCTCATCATTAGCTAAAACGCAAGGCAGATCCCCATCAACTTGTGCTTCTGCCCTTGCATCACGGTATAAAATGCAGTCTGTTAAAATGTGGCGGACAGAGATGTGCACACCACAAGCATCACAAAAGGGGGGATCCTCCCGCCGTAGTAGAGAGTGAGGGTCACTTCCTCCCGCCTGAGCAACCGGCAGGAGGAACGCCATGGCCGAGTTGTTGACTTCATAAACCGCAATTTATTGGTCGTCACCTCCAGTCACTCTTCCTCCCACAACTCCGTGCACTTCTTGTGGAGTGCAGAAATGACACCCTGCAAGGGGATAGGACACTGGACCACATCCTGCTCTCTACAGGCCTTCTTGGCAGCCCAATCGGCCTGTTCATTGTCCCATATTCCTACATGACCAGGCACCCAGAAGAAGGACACCTCCTTACCCCGCCGTTGGAGCAAGTTCAGTTGGTCATATATCAGCTGGACCATCTCCTCAGGTGGGTACAGATTCTGCAATGATTGTAAGGCACTAAGAGAATCGGAGCGGAGGAGAAATCGATTGCCCTGAACACGATTCATCCACTCCAGTGCCTTCAGGATAGCGTGGAGCTCCGCTACGAAAACGGTATATTCATCAGGGAGGCTAATCCGGGTAACCTGATCAGGGAACACTACAGAACAGCCAAGGAAATTCTCTTGTTTGGAGCCATCAGTGTAAACGACGGCAATGCACATCTAAAATGTTAAAAAACTGAGGTTGGAATGTAAAATCTGGTGTACTATTTTTCTTAAAATTAGTCAAATCTAAAATAAGTCTGGGTCTCTGGAGGAGCCAAGATGGAAATCTGCTCCAATTGCGACGGAAAACATGAAGATCAACCATATCCATCGCAGTAAGTAACCTATAACTCTTACAGCAGAACTAGTAGCTGGTATTTGTAGCTGTATCTGAATATTAGCAAGAATACTTGGAATACCATGTAACAAAGTACATTTGTACATACATAGTTTTAATAATCAGAGCTGAAGAAATCCATGTAAAAATACCAGTAAGAATCACATTTTTAAAACTTACCTCAATATAGGCTATGTTTTCTCTCTTTGGGACAAAACTATCATTTTGGAGAAGATTGTTTCGTCTAATCACTAACACTTTGGACATGGATTAGGTTTTGGACAGGGATCTGGTTTTGGACAGGGATCTGGTTTTGGGCAGGGATCAGGTTTCTTGCATGGGTCAGGTTTTGGACAAGGATCTGGCTTCTTGCATGGATCAGGTTTTGGACAGGGATCTGGTTTGGGACAAGGATCTGGTTTCTTGCATGGATCAGGTTTTGGGCAGGGATCTGGTTTCTTGCAAGGATCAGGTTTTGGACAGGGATCTGGTTTCTTGCATGGATCAGGTTTTGGACAGGGATCTGGTTTCTTGCATGGATCAGGTTTTGGACAGGGATCTGGTTTTGGACAAGGATCTGGTTTTGGACAGGGATCTGGTTTTGGACATGGAGGTGGTTTTGGAGGACAAGGGTCTGGTTTCTTGCAGGGATCAGGTTTTGGACAGGGATCTGGTTTTGCACAGGGATCTGGTTTTGGACATGGATCTGGTTTCTTGCATGGATCAGGTTTTGGACACGGAGGTGGTTTTGGAGGACAAGGCGGTGGTTTCTTGCACGGATCAGGTTTTGGGCAGGGAGCTGGCTTGCACGGCTCAGGTTTCTTGCACGGATCCTTTTTCTTAGCACAGTTACTGTTCTTCTTCTTCGATGAGCAGCCTCCCGAGTATCGAGCTATGGTAGACTCGACAGCAGCCTGAAACAAATAAAAAATTCAGATCGCATTATAAGACACTAAAATGCCATCATATTCTCCTTAGTCTCAAAAAAGATATCGTTCAGTAGCTTTTTTACCAAAAAAATAATGCACAGGAATCACATTGGTCATTGGTTTATTCAGACACGTTGCACCTGAAATGGGCAACGTTCGGTGACTCAAGAGCCCGATTCATTTCCTTAGTTAAGCTCGCCGGCTACCTCGTCACATGACCTGAGCTAAGCGCTCCTATTGCAGAAAGTCAAGACTACAGCGTTCGTGACTTTAGTGTTTATGGGGTAACGCACTAATGACAATGATGCTCCTTTCTCGACACGACACGTCAGCAAAATATGTCTCAAAACACACCGTTTTGAGAGTAAATTCATTTTATGTTCATCTCATCTTCAGACATTTACATTTATATACGCGTCGTGAACATTCTGTACTTACTATGTTTTGCAATAGGTATCTCAGAAACATCCGTTGCAAAAATCTACAACGCCATTAGTAAAGAAACTACATTCACAACACTTAATAAATGAGGGGGTAAGTGTACAAGTGATACAAGTGACCTAAATACACGTCTAGAAAGCTAAAGTGTGTATCTCATCCGAGTAAAACAATTAAAAGCGGGTTCCCGCATAGTGCCACACCCTGTGCTAATAAAGCTTAAGCTCTAAGCCAATGACTGGGCAGTATTTAGAATACAACTAGTATAACTGAAAAGGCAGACAGAAGGAGAATTCCTGTTGTCTTTAAATAAGATTCAGGTATGTACACTCCTGGAAATTGAAATAAGAACACCGTGAATTCATTGTCCCAGGAAGGGGAAACTTTATTGACACATTCCTGGGGTCAGATACATCACATGATCACACTGACAGAACCACAGGCACATAGACACAGGCAACAGAGCATGCACAATGTCGGCACTAGTACAGTGTATATCCACCTTTCGCAGCAATGCAGGCTGCTATTCTCCCATGGAGACGATCGTAGAGATGCTGGATGTAGTCCTGTGGAACGGCTTGCCATGCCATTTCCACCTGGCGCCTCAGTTGGACCAGCGTTCGTGCTGGACGTGCAGACCGCGTGAGACGACGCTTCATCCAGTCCCAAACATGCTCAATGGGGGACAGATCCGGAGATCTTGCTGGCCGGGGTAGTTGACTTACACCTTCTAGAGCACGTTGGGTGGCACGGGATACATGCGGACGTGCATTGTCCTGTTGGAACAGCAAGTTCCCTTGCCGGTCTAGGAATGGTATAACGATGGGTTCGATGACGGTTTGGATGTACCGTGCACTATTCAGTGTCCCCTCGACGATCACCAGTGGTGTACGGCCAGTGTAGGAGATCGCTCCCCACACCGTGATGCCGGGTGTTGGCCCTGTGTGCCTCGGTCGTATGCAGTCCTGATTGTGGCGCTCACCTGCACGGCGCCAAACACGCATACGACCATCATTGGCACCAAGGCAGAAGCGACTCTCATCGCTGAAGACGACACGTCTCCATTCGTCCCTCCATTCACGCCTGTCGCGACACCACTGGAGGCGGGCTGCACGATGTTGGGGCGTGAGCGGAAGACGGCCTAACAGTGTGCGGGACCGTAGCCCAGCTTCATGGAGACGGTTGCGAATGGTCCTCGCCGATACCCCAGGAGCAACAGTGTCCCTAATTTGCTGGGAAGTGGCGGTGCGGTCCCCTACGGCACTGCGTAGGATCCTACGGTCTTGGCGTGCATCCGTGCGTCGCTGCGGTCCGGTCCCAGGTCGACGGGCACGTGCACCTTCCGCCGACCACTGGCGACAACATCGATGTACTGTGGAGACCTCACGCCCCACGTGTTGAGCAATTCGGCGGTGCGTCCACCCGGCCTCCCGCATGCCCACTATACGCCCTCGCTCAAAGTCCGTCAACTGCACATACGTACGGTTCACGTCCACGCTGTCGCGGCATGCTACCAGTGTTAAAGACTGCGATGGAGCTCCGTATGCCACGGCAAACTGGCTGACACTGACGGCGGCGGTGCACAAATGCTGCGCAGCTAGCGCCATTCGACGGCCAACACCGCGGTTCCTGGTGTGTCCGCTGTGCCGTGCGTGTGATCATTGGTTGTACAGCCCTCTCGCAGTGTCCGGAGCAAGTATGGTGGGTCTGACACACCGGTGTCAATGTGTTCTTTTTTCCATTTCCAGGAGTGTATTTTTTGTGAACATAGCAATAGTCTGATGTGTATGCTTTCAAGAGTACATATATAATTCTTTTTCCTCCTCCCATGAACCGTTGGTGCGTAGGCTTGCGTGCCTCAACAATACAGATGACCAACTAGCTCTGCAGATGACGAAGAAATTGATGAAATGTATGAGATAAAAGAACTTATTCAGGTAGTGAAGGGAGACGAAAATTTAATAGTCATGGGTGACTGGAATTCAAGAGTAGGAAAAGGGAGAGAAGGAAACATAGTAGGTGAATATGGATTGGGGCTAGGAAATGAATGAGGAAGCCGCCTGGTAGAATTTTGCGCAGAGCGTAACTTAATCATAGCTAACACTTGGTTTAAGAATCATGAAAGAAGGTTGTATACATGGAAGAACCCTGGAGATACTAAAAGGTATCAGATAGATTATACAATGCTAAGACACAGATTTAGGAACCAGGTTGAAAATTTTAAAGCATTACCAGGGGCCAATGTTGACTCTGACCACAATCTATTGGTTCTGAACTGTAGATTAAAACTGAAGAAACTGAAAAAATGTGGGATTTTAAGGAGATGGGACCTGGATAAACCGACTAAACAAGAGGTTGTACAGTTTCAGGGAGAGCATAAGGGAACAATTGACAGGAATGGGGGAAAGAAATACAGTAGAAGAAGAATGGGTAGCTCTCAGGGATGAAGTAGTGAAGGCAGCAGAGGATCAAGTAGGTAAAAAGACGAGGGCTAGTAGAAATCCTTGAGTAACAGAAGAAATATTGAATTTAATCGATGAAGGGAGAAAATATAAAAATGCAGTAAATGAAGCAGGCAAAAAGGAATACAAATGTCTCAAAAATGAGATCAACAGGAAGTGCAAAATGGTTAAGCATCGATGGCTAGAGGACAAATGGAAGGATGTAGAGGCTTATCTCACTAGAGGTAAGATAGGTAGGAAAATTAAAGAGACCTTTGGAGAAAAGAGAATCACTTGTATGAATATCAAGAGCTCAAATGGCAACCCAGTTCTAAACAAAGAAGGGAAAGCAGAAAGCTGGAAGGATTGTGTAGAGGGTCTATACAAGGGCGATGTACTTGAGGACAATATTATGGAAATGGAAGAGGATTTAGATGAAGATGAAATGGGAGGTATGATACTACATGAAGAGTTTGACCGAGCACTGAAAGACCTGAGTCGAAACAAGGCCCCGGGAGTAGACAACATTCCATTGGAACTACTGACAGCCTTGAGAGAGCCAGTCATGACAAAGCTCTACCATCTGGTGAGCAAGATGTATCAGACAGGCGAAATACCCTCAGACTTCACGAAGAATGTAATAATTCCAATCCCAAAGAAAGCAGGTGTTGACAGATGTGAAAATTACCGAACTATCAGTTTAATAAGTCACAGCTGCAAAATACTAACGCGAATTCTTTACAGACGATGGAAAAACTGAAAGAAGCCGACCTCGGCAAAGATCAGTTTGAATTCCGTAGAAATGTTGGAACACGTGAGGCAATACTGACCCTACGACTTACCTTAGAAGAAAGATTAAAGAAAGGCAAACCTACGTTTCTAGCATTTGTAGACTTAGAGAAAGCTTTTGACAATGTTGATTGGAATACTCTCTTTCAAATTCTGAAGGTGTCAGGGGTAAAATACAGGGAGCGAAAGGCTATTTACAATTTGTACAGAAACCAGATGGCAGTAATAAGAGTCGAGGGGCATGAAAGGGGAAGCAGTGATTGGTAAGGGAGTAAGACAGGGTTGTAGCCTCTCCCCGATGTTATTCAATCTGTATATTGAGCAAGCAGTAAAGGAAACAAAAGAAAAATTGGAAGTAGGTATTAAAATCCATGGAGAAGAAATAAAAACTTTGAGGTTGGCCGATGACATTGTAATTCTGTCAGAGACAGCAAAGGACTTGGAAGAGCAGTTGAACGGAATGGACAGTGTCTTGAAAGGAGGATATAAGATGAACATCAACAAAAGCAAAACGAGGATAATGGAATGTAGTCGAATTAAGTCGGGTGGTGCTGAGGGAATTAGATTAGGAAATTAGACACTTAAAGTAGTAAAGGAGTTTTGCTATTTGGGGAGCAAAATAACTGATAATGGTCGAAGTAGAGAAGATATAAAAAGTAGACTGGCAATGGCAAGGAAAGCGTTTCTGAAGAAGAAAAATTTGTTAACATTGAGTATAGATTTAAATGTCAGGAAGTCGTTTCTGAAAGTATTTGTATGGAGTGTAGCCATGTATGGAAGTGAAACGTGGACGATAAATAGTTTAGACAAGAAGAGAATATAAGCTTTCGAAATGTGGTGCTACAGAAGAATGCTGAAGGTTAGGTGGGTGGATCACATAACTAATGAAGGGGTATTAACTAGAACTGGGGAGAAGAGAAATTTGTGGCACAAATTGACTAGAAGAAGGGATCGGTTGGTAGGATGTGTTCTGAGACATCGAGGGATCACCAATTTAGTATCGGAGGGCTGCGTGGAGGGTAAAAATCGTAGAGGGAGACCAAGAGATGAATACACTAAGCAGATTCAGAAGCATGTAGGTTGCAGTAGGTACTGGGAGATGATGAAGCTTGCACAGGATAGAGTAGCATGGAGAGCTGCATCAAACCAGTCTCAGGACTGAAGACCACAACAACAACAACATATAATATTTAATGCATGTTTAAATAGGTCATATTTTGAAAGACCGCTAGTACATCTTGACACGAAATCCGCATACTGACACACCAGATCATAAGGTCCTAGGGCCTGCGATATGTAAATGGAATATTATGAAGATTTTGGTCTCTCTGAAAAGGCAAATAAACGTATCAAACACGTATTTTTTACCCAAGACAGGATGGAATAAGGTGAGCAGAGAGTTTTCCGTAGTGGAATTGGAAACAGGAAATTTTCTTTCACTGAAAGCCATGGTTGTCATAGCATAGGATATAGTTGCTAAAGGCACAGAAGGAAACAAAATACAATAGATAAATATCAAGTGGATCTGAATCAGTGAAGAAAGTCCTGCAACAGCGTAGTTCAGTTACACACTAAGCCTGATCTTGAGTTCATGGAAGCGTATTTTAGGAGGCCCAATATTGGTCCCCCATCGATACCTCTTCCGTAGCCTTTGCTTCAACATGAGTTTGAAACAAAATTTAGACATGGAAAAATCTGGAGTAGATGATGAATTACATCCCTCCACTTTAGCACAAGTTCTATAACAATATTTCTCATCTCCAGTTACCAAGGGTGTAAGAAGATGGAGTGGACGAAGAAGAGGATGTGGTCAAAGAAGACGATGGGGAAGACTGAAAAATGCACACAACACAATGGCACAGCATCACTCGTGTTGCCCAGAAAGGGCATTCTTCAAGAAATACCACAGAAGGGCATAGTTACGATTTTACAGACACTGACTGTGAGAAATTTATAGAAAGTGACCATGAATGATCTCTTGTATGGTGTTGGAACCGCACCAATATATTTTCGTTTTGGTATTTCAATATAATTTGCTATTTACGTATTGTTTTCAGCGTGTTGCATTAATTTCGCGTTCATTACTCACATATCCTTCTTTTATAATGAATATGTATTGTACTAGTGTGTCATGTGTATTGTACCAAAAAATCTTGAAAATATAGCACAGTAAATAAAAATACGTCTTTACTCTTGTACCAGAATTACTCTAAAACGTTTTAAGAAGCAAGGAGGAAAAGTGTTTTTAATTGTAAAAAAATAATGCAGGAACACCTAAATCTCTAACCATATCTGCAACTATACACAAACTTTAGCCTCGGCAGGCAAGGACAGTGGTCACGTGTGTGTGTGTGTTGTATTCGCAAGAATATGTGTATATATGTTGTCTAATACAGAAGGCCTTTTGGCCAAAAGTTTTCTTATTTAGCAGTTTTTTGTAGTACCTGTCTGCGACTCAACATCACCATTATATGGTGAGCAGCAATCTACCCTTTTCATAATGTTGTCGTTCTTCCATCCTGCATTTTCCATTGCATGAATAACGACAATGATGACCATAACAAAATCAATAAATCTCAGCTTATACGTGGAACTGTGGCAGAAATATTCCACCTGAAGTGCAAGATATATGAGAGAGGCGAAATACCCTCAATCTTCAACAAGAGTGAAATAATTCAATTTACAAGTGAGGCAAGTGCTTGAAGGGTGCGAAAATTATCAGACTATCAAACTGTGTTGGGAAAGTACCAGAGCTCCAAGCGCTAATAGAAAGCACTGATGCTCAAATCGTTATAGGCACTGAAAGCTGGCTAAAGCCGGATATAAGCTCAGCCGAAATTTTTGCGAAGAACCTAACGGTGTTCCGAAAAGATAGGCTAAACACGGTTGGCGGTGGGGTGTTTGCTGCTGTTAGAAATAGTTTAACTTCTCGCGAAATTGAAGTAGATACTTCCTGTGAGTTAGTGTGGACAGAGGTCATTGTTGGCAACCGGAATAAAATAATAATAGGATCCTTCTACCGACCTCCCAGTTCAGATGATACAGTTGCTGAAAGGTTCAAAGAAAACTTCTGTTTGATTTCAAACACGTACCCGACTCATACGATAATAGTTGGTGGTGACTTAATGTACCCTCGATATGTTGGCGAAAATACACGTTTAATTCCGGAGGTACGCATAAAATATCCGAAATTGTGCTCAACGCATTCTCTGAAATTATTTCGAGCAGTTAGTTCATGAGCTCGCACGAACAGTAAACGGTTGGGAAAGCACACTTGACCTCTTAGCAACAAATAATCCTGAGTTAATAACTAGTATCAAAACCGATACAGGGGTCAGTGAACACAGGATTGCCGTAGCGAGATTGAATATTGTAATCCCCAAATCCTCCAAAAATAAGCGAAAAATATACCTATTCAAAAAATCAGATAAAAATTCGCTTGACTCCTTCCTGGGAGACAATCTCGACTCATTCCAAATTAATAATATATGTGTAGACCAGATGTGGCTTGAATTCAAAGAAATAGTATCGGCAGCAATTGAGAGATTTATACCAAATAAATTAACAAACGACGGCCTGATCCTCCTCGGTAAACAAAGAGGGTTAGAACACTGTTGCAGAAACAACGAAACAAACATGCCAAATTTAAACCGACGCAAAATCCCCAAGATTGGCGATATATTACAGAAGTTCGAAATTTGACTCGGACTTCAATGCAAATGCTTATAGCAATTTCCACAACGAAACTTTGTCTCGAAACCTGGCAGAAAATCCAAAGAGATTCTGGTCCTATGTGAAGTATGTTAGCCGCAAGAAACAATCAATGCCTTCTCTGCGCGATAGCAATGGAGATACTATCGAAGACAGTGCTGGCAAAGCAGAGTTACTAAACACAGCCTTCAGAAATGCCTTCACAAGAGAAGACAAAGTAAATATTCCAGAAATCGAATAGAGAACGGTTGCCAATATGAGTAACGTAGAAGTAAATATCCACGGAGTAGTGAAGCAACTTACATCACTTAATAAAAGCAAGTCTTCCGGTCCAAACTGTGTACGAATTAGGTTCCTTTCGGAGTATGCTGATGCATTAGCTCCATACCTAACAATCATATACAACCGTTCGCTCGACGAAAGATCCGTACCCAAAGACTGGAAGGTTGCACAGGTCACAGCAGTATTCAAAAAAGGTAGTAGCAGTAATCCATTAAATTACAGGCCCATATAGTTAACGTCGATATGCAGCAGGATTTTAGAACATATATTGTGTTAAAAAATATGAATTACCTCGAAGAAAATTGTCTATTGACACACGTCAACATGGGTTTAGAAAACATCGTTCCTGTGAAACACAACTAGCTCTTAATTCACATGAAGTGTTGAGTGCTATTGATAAGGGATTTCAGATCGATTCCGTATTTCTGGATTTCCGGAAGGCTTTTGACACAGTACCACACAAGCGGCTTGTAGTGAAATTGCCTGCTTATGAAATAGCGTCTCAGTTATGTGACTGCATTTATGATTTCCTGTCAGAGAGGTCACAGTTCGTAATAATTGACGGAAAGTCATCGAGTAAAACAGAAGTGATTTCTGGCGTTCCTCAAGGCAGTGTTATAGGCCCTTTGCTGTTCCTTATCTATATAAACGATTTGGGGGACAATCTGAGCAGCCGTCTTAGGTTGTTTGCAGATGACGCTGTCCTTTATCGGCTAATAAAGTCGTCAGAAGATCAAAACAAATTCGAAAAAGATTTAGAAAAGAGATCTGAATGGTGTGAAAATTGGCAGTGACCCTAAATAACGAAAAGTGTGAGGTCATCCACATGAGTGCTAAAAGGAATTCGTTAAATTTCGGTTACACGATACATCGGTCTAATCTAAAGGCCTTAAATTCAAGTAAATACCTAGGTATTACAATTACGAAAAACTTAAATTGGAAGAAACATACAGAAAATGTTGTGGGGAAGGCTAACCAAAGACTGCGTTTTATTGGCAGAACGCTTAGAAAATGTAACAGATCTACCAAGGAGACTGCCTACACTAGCTTGTCCGTCCTCTTTTAGAGTACTGCTGCGCTGTGTGGTATCCTTTCCGGATAGGACTGACGAAGTACATCGAAAAAGTAGAAAGAAGCGCTCCACGTATTGTATTATCGCGAAATATGGGAGTGAGTGTCACAGAAATGATACAGGATTTGGGCTGGACATCATTAAAAGAAAGGAGTTTTTCGATGCGACGGAATCTTCTCACGAAATTTCAATCACCAACTTTCTCCTCCGAATGCGAAAATATTTTGTTGACACCGACGTACATAGGGAGAAACAATTACCACGACAAAATAAGGGAGATCAGAGCTCGTACGGGAAGATATAGGTGTTCTTTCCGCGCGCTATACGAGATTGGAATAATAGAGAAGTGTGAAGGTGGTTCGAAGAACCCTCTGCCAGGCACTTAAATGTGATTTCCAGAGCATCCATCTAGATGTAGATGTAGAACTCGTTGTTGCGAAATACTGATACGAACTGTTTACAGAATGGTTTTCTTTCTCATAGACGATATTAACGATGGCAGGGTATTTAAAGTATTGGGATAATTTTTCTCCCATACAATATATTGTTTCTCTGTACACATAAAAAAATTGTATACGCAACTATCTTACTTGCATCTCGGAATTATTTCCCAGTTCTCTAAATTATCGTAATCAAAACTGACTTCGTATTTAGACCTCAAAATATTACACGGGAAGCGACGTTATACGTTACGTCGTATGACACATGGTCAGTAGATCACTGTCCAAAACCCACCTTAGTGTCGTAATTTCCAATTTATTCTGTTTTGTCCATCCATAAGTCAGCACAAATAACAATTTTGAAAATAATTGAAGGTGCCATAATACAGACGATTAGCAAATATCATTATATTCATGTGCGTGAACACCCAATTGAAAGTGATCTGTAATGTTGGAAATTTCACGCGTCGTGCAGAGACAGGAATCGAGACGTAGATTCTGAACGCCCAAAGAAATCGGCCAGTCTCTAGCACAGGTAAAAAAAAGGCATACTAATTTAGAATAACAACGTAAGTGTAATTGCATTTCATCCCGATCGACGAAAGTTCTGTACTTAATGTTTGGAAGTTGCACAGGTCACACCTATACACAAGAAACCAAACATAAGTAATTATAGAGCCATGTCACTGACATCGATTTGTAGTAGGATTTCCGAACATGTACGTATTCAAACATTTCGAAATACCTGCCTTGCATACTGCCCTTTATGCGACTTTGTGCTTGAAACTTTGAGCTGAAGGTGGCGCTAAGCTATGAAAAGCAACAACTACATATTAAGAAGCCAGACAGGATATCTGGAAGAAAAAGCGTCGAACACTTTCGCTTTATTTTTTCTTTGACCCAATACAACACTCATGACTCTCTCCGTTATTTCTAATGAATTTTTTTCTGTTTATGTGCGTAGATGATAAAGTATTTGTCTTTGGAAACAACAGTTCCCTTTAAAAATTTCTTTGCTCGCTACTAGATTAGGAGCCGTAGCCCGATTCTTAAGTACTCCAGTATGAAATTAAAATATATAGAATGACTCTTAAAATAAAGATAATTTTAAAAGAATTACACGAGAACAGTGTTATTCTGCTACCAATTTTCGTAATTCGTAACAGGACATTAATTCCTACAAAAGAATAAAATGTCATTTAGGTTTCAGGCAGCTACGCTATCTGCTAAGCAAATAGCTAGACTTCGTCATAGGAATAAAACAGGTATGACGCGCTTGCAGACACAAATTGAGAATAAGAAATAATCATAATAAATCACACAGCCCATATAAAATGTATCATCAACGTATGTTCTTCAAATTAGAACTTATGTCCAAGATAAAACTACTTGATGCTACTGTAAAAACGTAGAGTGCATTTCACATCCAAACTTAACGACAAGTAGGCTAAAAGACGGTATAGCACGGAAATAGGTACGGTATGTTCAACACTTTACGTGGTGTACATTACACCAAGAATGGGATATTTATGCGGATCAACACAAACAAACATTGAACTACGTCCAATTGCTGTGTGAGTCATTGGGAAAAGAACTAGTAGCTAACAGAGAACTGTTGAACTGTTAGTTCAAGAGCAAAAACATTTCGCTCACTCGTCAATTGTCGAAACACTCTAGATTGCTACTGCGTATCGTATTTTATATCAAGCGGTAAGCTACGTATGTGTGGCTGCCCATTCGCAACAGTAAGTCTAATAATAACGAATACATAATTTTTTACTTCACTGTCTTACCTCTTGAAATGCTGGATACAGTTTTAGTGCAAGATTGAAGAACCGTGACATTTTTTACTGAAATTTTGACAATAAAAATTAGGTCTAAAATAAATATCCTTGATGACTGGGACTAACAGCCTAGCATTTGTTCCAGGCGTCTTCTGTTCCAAAGATTATTTTGCACGTCCAAATTGTGCTTTGGTGTCAGTTGTACGTGAAATACAGTTCTTGAAATTTTACCGTCTGATAAATACCTCATTCGTAATTCACTTCTTTTGTTATGCATGAATGGAGAGCGACGACAATGTGTATTCCATAATTAAAATCAAGAACAGCTGCGAACATGAGTAACTAGGAAGTAGCTTAAATCACTTAATGAAGGCAATTCTTCTGGTCCAGATTATACGTCAATTACGTTGTTTTTCGCCTTTGCTGATTAAATAGCTCCATTATCAGCAACCATGTACAACCATCCGCTCGACAAAAGGTCCGTACTTAATGTTTGGAAGCTGCACAGATCACACCAATACACAAGAAACAAAACAGAAGTAATTATAGAGCCATGTCACAGACATCGATTTGTAGTAGGATTTCCGAACACGTACGTATTCAAACATTACGAAATACCTCGAAGAAAACGACATATTGACACATAACCAGTACGCATTCAGAAAATATCGCTCTTGGGAAACCGACTGCCTCTTTATCACACAAACCAATGAGTGCTTTTGACAGGAGATCTAAGATCATGTTTCTAGATTACCGTAAGTATTTTGAGATCGTTCCTCGCAAACAGCTTCTAATTAAAGTGCGTGGTCATCCAATATTGTCCCAAATGTGAGTCAGGGTTCGTGATTTCCTGTCAAAAAGGTTGCAGTTCGTAGTAAAATCTAAACAATATCTGAGATTTTTCAAGAAAGTATTATAGGTCATCCGCTGTTTTGAATCTGAACAAACTGTTTAGAAGCTTTACCGTTCGTTTACCGTTCGGTAAAGTCGTCAAAAGACCAAAACCATATCATAGCTAATAATTTACACAAGATGCCTACGTGGTGCGAAATGTGGCAATTGACCCTAAACAATAAAAAGTGTAAGATCCTCCTGATGAGCAGTAAAAAAATTCCGTTAAATTTAGGTTGCACGATAATTTAAAGACTGTGGACTCAATTAAATACCTAGGCTTTACAATTACAAACGGGTGAAACTGAAACCATCAAATATAAAACGTTGAAGGGAAGCCGAACCAAAGATTGCTTTTTATTGGCAGAACATTCAGAGAAGGCAACAAATCTATTAAAGAAACCGCTTACACTATGCTTGTCTGTGCTCTTCTGCAGTACTGCTGTGCGGTATGCTATCTTTACCGGCTGGCATCAACGGAGGACATCGAAAAAGTTTAAATTACGCCAGCTCGTTTAGTATTCTTGCGAACCAGAGAACGGATTGTCACGGATATGATAATTGATTTGAGGTGACAATATTTAAAAGAAAGAGGTTTTTTTGCTGTTGCAAGATCAGTTCACGAAATTTCAATCATCAACTTACTCCTCCGAAAGTCAAAATACACAGTAATCCAAAACAAAAGACGCACCACGAAAGAATGGGATGGAAATCGGTAGATGTCACGTACATGTACGGACAAACAAATGATTAGAATTTCGGAAAAAACTGGATGATTTATTCAAAAGAAAGAGCTTAGCAAACTGAGCAAGTCAATAACGCGTTGACCCACTCCGGTCAATATGCAGTCAGTTATTCGTTTTGACATTGATTGACATAGTTGGTTGTCTTCCAGAGGGATGTCGTGCCAAATTCTGTCCAACTGACTAGTAAGATCGTCGAAATCCCGAGATGGTTTTAGGACTCTGCTCATAATGCTTTGTAGACTCAGAGAAAGCTTTTGACAATGCCGACTGGAATACACTCCTTCAAATTCTAAAGGTGGCAGGGGTAAAATACAGGGAAGGATAGGCTATTTACAATTTGTAGAGAAACCAGATGGCAGTTATAAGAGTCGATGGGCATGAAAGGGAAGCAGTGGTTGGGAAGTGAGTGAGACAGGGTTGTAGCCTATCCCCGATGTTATTCAATCCTTATATTGAATAAGCAGTAAAGGAAACAAAAGAAAAATTCGGAGTAGGTATTAAAATCCATGGAGAAGAAATTAAAACTTTGAGGTTCACCGATGACATTGTAATTCTGACAGAGACAGCAAAAGACTTGGAAGAGCAGTTGAATGGAATGGACAGTGTCTTGAAAGGAGGATATAACATGAACGTCAACAAAAGCAAAACGAGGATAATGGAATGTAGTCAAATTATGTTGGGTGGTGCTGAGGGAATTAGATTAGGAAATTAGACACTTAAAGTAGTAAAGGAGTTTTGCTGTTTGGGGAGAAAAATAACTGATGATGGTCGAAGTAGAGAGGATATAAAATGTAGACTGGCAATGGCAAGGAAAGCGTTTCTGCAGAAGAGAAATTTGTTAAGATCGAGTATAGATTTAAGTGTAAGGAAGTCGTTTCTGAAAGTATTTGTTTGGAGTGTAGCCATGTATGGAAGTAAAACATGGACGATAAATAGTTTGGACAAGAAGAGAATAGAAGATTTCGAAATGTGGTGCTACAGAAGAATGCTGAAGATTATATGGGTAGATCACGTAACTAATGAGGAGGTATTGAATAGAATTGGGGAGAAGAGGAGTTTGTGGCACAAATTGACGAGAAGAAGGGACCGGTTGGTAGGACATGTTCGGAGGCATCGAGGGATCACAAATTTAGCATTGGAAGGCAGCGTGGAGGGCAAAAATCCTAGAGGGAGACCAAGAGATGAATACACTAAGCAGATTCAGAAGGATGTAGGCTGCGGTAGGTACTGGGAGATGAAGAAGCTTGCACAGGATAGGGTGTCATGGAGAGCTGCATCAAACCAGTCTCAGGACTGAAGACAACAACAACAACAACAACTCATAATGCTCCAAACCATCTCAGTTGGGAAGCACGAAGAAAAACAGTAGAAACTCTCGGCGTGTGTGGGCGGGCATAGTTTGCTTAAACTTAAGCTTGGAATCTCATTCTCTGGAGTAGAATTGTCTTGAGATGAGTCCCGCTTTGAATTCTGCCCCGATGACAAGCGAAGGCGCGTCTGGAAACTCCCCAGACAGTGGTGGAATACCAAGGCGACTGTCATCCGCCGTACGCACCGACACCCAGGAGTGATGATCTGAGATTCCATTTCTTTTCATAGCAAGACCCCTTGGTTGTCATCCGCGTTGTCCTTGCACCACAGCGGTACGTTGACGATATTTTTTTTATTTTTTATTTATTTATTTATTGTTCCGTGGGACCAAATTAAGGAGAAGTCTCCATGGTCATGGAACGAGTCAATACGTGAAATTATAACACATATAGCTCGAACAGCCCTTTTTTGAGCCAAAAATACCCTTTTTGAATCAGAAGAATTACAAAAAATAATACCATATGACATAAGCGTATGAAAATATGCGAAGTAGACTACTTTTCGTGTTGAACTGTCACTTATTTCAGATACTGCTCTAATGGTAAATAAAGCAGCATTTATTTTCTGAACAAGATCCTGAACATGGGCTTTCCACAACAGCTTACTATCTATCCGAACGCCTAGGAACTTGAACTGTTCCGTCTCGCTTATAATATACCCATTCTGTCTGATCAAAATATCGATTCTTGTTGAATTGTGAGTTAGAAACTGCAAAAACTGAGTCTTACTGTGATTTAGCATCAAATTATTTTCCACAAGCCACGAACTTATTTCATGAACTACATTATTTGATACTGTTTCAATATTACACACAAGATCCTTCACTACCAAGCTGGTGTCATCAGCAAACAGAAATATTTTTGAATCATCTGTAATACTAGAAGGCATATCATTTATATAAATAAGGAACAGCAGTGGCCCCAGCACCGACCCCTGGGGAATGCCCCACTTAACAGTGCCCCATTGGGACTGAACATCACTATCACTTTCAATATTGCGGAGAATTACCTTCTGCTTTCTGTTCTTAAAGTAAGAGACGAACCAATTGTAAGCTACTCCCCATACTCCATAATGGCACAACTTCTGCAGTAATATTTTGTGATCAGCACAGTCAAAAGTCTTCGTTAAATCAAAGAAAATACCTAGCGTTCGCAACCTTTTATTTAATTCGTCCAAAACCTCACAGAGAAAAGAGAATATAGCATTTTCATTTGTTAAACCATTTATAAAACCAAACTGTACATTTGACAGAAAATTATGTGAATTTAAATGCTCCAGTAACCTTGTATATACAATCTTCTCGATAACTTTAGCAAACACCGATGGCATGGAAATAAGTCTAAAATTGCCAACATTATCCCTGTCTCCCTTTTTATAAAGTGGCTTCACTACCGAGTACTTTAATCGGTCAGGAAACCGACCATTCCTAAAGGAAAAGTTACACATATGGCTAAGTACTGGGCTAACATACATAGAACTATACTTCAGTATTCTGCTAGATACCCCGTCATATCCATGAGAGTTCTTGGACTTCAGTGGTTTAATTGTTAACTCAATCTCCCTCTTGTCAGTATCATGGAGGAGCATTTCAGGTAACAGTCTCGGAACACTTTTTTCTACGAGCGCTATATGATTCCCTGTTGGGACTAGGTTTCTATTTAGTTCACCTGCTATATTCAGAAAGTGATTATTAAATACTGTACATATATGCGACTTATCAGTAACACGGACATTCCCACTACGCACTGATTCTATATCCTCGATCTGTCTCTGCAGACCAGCCACTTCCTTTACGACTGACCATATGGTTTTAATTTTATCCCGAGACTTAGCTATTCTATCTGCGTACCACATACTTTTTGCCTTCCTCATAACATTTTTAAGCACCTTACAATACGGTTTGTAATGGGCTGCTGCATTTAGGTTTTGACTGTTTCTAACGTTTTGATATAATTGCCACTTTGTTCTACAAGATATTCTTATCCCTCTAATCAGCCACCCAGGCTGCCTGTTTGTGCTAGTACCCTGTTTTGAACGTTCTAACGGAAAGCAACTTTCAAAGAGCACGAGAAAAGTCTTGAGGAAAGCATTATATTTATCGTCTACTGTATCAGCACTATAAACATCTTGCCACTCTTGTTCCTTGATAAGGTTTACAAAGGTCTCTACAGCAACTGGATCAGCTTTCCTAAAAAGTTGATGACTATATTTAACATGTGTTGCAGCACAAAAATCTTTTAGAGTTAAAATTTGTGCTTCATGATCTGAAAGGCCATTCACCTTTTTGCTAACAGCATGCCCTTCTAATAATGACGAATGAACAAAAATATTGTCTATGGTTGTTCTGCTGTTCCCTTGCACTCTTGTTGGAAAGAATACGGTTTGCATAAGATTATATGAATTAAGGAGGACTACCAGCATCCTTTTCCTTGCACAATCACTTACACAATTAATATTGAAGTCACCACATGTAACTTACTTTTTGTATTTCCTATAAAGTAAACCAAGAACCTCCTCTAACTTGAGCAAAAATGTTGTGAAATCGGAGTCTCGGGATCTATAAATAACAACAGTTAGAAGTTTAGCTCCACTAAATTTAACCGCACCTGCACAACATTCAAATACCTTTTCAGTGCAGTACTTTGAAACATCAATTGACTCAAATGGGATGCCGTTTTTCACATACATGGCTACTCCCCCACACCGCAAAGAGCTCCGAGAAAAGCTGACAGCCAACCTGTATCCTGGTAAAGGAAGTCTCTGAATTATCTCCTTATTTAAGAAGTGTTCAGATATACCAATAATTTCAGAGTCAACATCTATAAGCAGTTCACTAACTTTATCTCCAATACCTTGTATATTTTGATGAAATAAACTAATTCCCTCATTACTCGGATACCTAATTCCCTCATATTCTACACCCCGTTTTTGTTCTTTGTTGTCCTTCATGGTAAGTGTCTGCCCAGATAGCTGAGTGGTCAGCGCGGCGGTCCGCCACGCCCAGGGGCCCAGGTTCGATTCCCGGCTGGGTCGAAGATTTTCTCCGCTCAGGGACTTGGTGTTGTGTTGTCCTCGTTATAATTTCATTATCATCAGTGGAAGGCAACGGGAAACCACCACTGGAGTCACTTCACTAGACGCTCATGCAGTGGACCTCTCTGAGGAGGCTTCCCCCATGACCTGCCATAAGGCAGAACACAATGTGGTTTTTTTTATGGTAAGCCACCCTGGACTTACATTTCAGCAAGGTAGTGGCCAATCTTACGACGAGAATGTCTATAGATTGTCTGCGTGCTTGCCAAACCCTACTTGGACCAGCAAGGTCGTCGTGTCTCTCCCCAATTTGTTCCATTATGGGCAGGGTCCTCCAACTAGCTCGGGATTTTGATGAACTGACGCGTCAATTGGGCAATATTTGGCACGATATCCCTCAGAAAAACAACTAATAACTCTGTCAATCAATGCCAAATGGAGTAACGCATAAGAGTCAATTCGTTACGCTCTTTTTCTTGAATAAATCGTTCAGTTTTTCTGAAACTGCAGTCATTTGTTTGCCTGTAGATGCACATCACACATTTACAGAATTCCCTCCCATTACGATAATTCCTTCGTGCGGCGTCGGCACACATACACTATCTGACCAAAAGTATCCGGACATCCCAAAAAACATACGTTTTTCGTATTAGATGCATTGTGCTGCCACCTACTGCCAGGTACTCCACAGCAGCGACCTCAGTAGTCATTAGACATCGTGAGAGAGCAGAATGGGGCGCTCCGCGGAACTCACGGACTTCGAACGTGATCAGGTGATTGGGTGTCACTTGTGTCATACGTCTGTACGCGAGATTTCCACACTCCTAAACATCCCTAGGTCCAGTCTTTCCGATGTGATAGTGAAGTGGAAACGTGAAAGGACACGCACAGCACAAAAGTGTACTGGCCGACCTCGTCTGTCGACTGACAGAGACCGTCGACAGTTGAAGAGGGTCGTAATGTGTAAAGGCAGACATCCATCCAGACCATCACACAGGATTCCAAACTGCAAGTACTATGACAGTTAGGCAGGAGGTGAGAAAACTTGGATTTGGCTGCTCATAAGCCACACATCACGCCGGTAAGTGCCAAACGACACCCCGCTTTGGTGTAAGGAGCGTAAACATTGGACGATTGAACAGCGGAAAAACGTTGTGTGGAGTGACGAATTACGGTACACAATGTGGCGCTCTGAATGCAGGTTGTGGGTATGGTGAATGCCCGGTGAACGTCATCTGCCAGCGCATGTAGATGCCAACAGTAAAATCCGGAGGCGGTGGTGTTATGGTGGGGCCTGTTTTTCATGTTGTTTTACGTGGCACTATCACATCACAGGCCTACTTTGATGTTTTAAGCACCTTCTTGCTTCCCACTGTTGAAGAGCAATTCGGGGATGGCGACTGCATCTTTCAACACCATCGAGCACCTGTTCATAATGCACGGCCTGTGCCAGAGAGGTTACACGACAGTAACATCTCTGTAATGGACTGGCCTGCACTGAGTCCTGACCTGAGTCCCATAGAACACATTTGAGGAACGCCGACTTGGTGCCAGGCCTCACCGACCGACATCGATACCTCTCCTCAGTGCAGCACTCCGTGAAGAATGGGCTGCCATTCCCCAAGAAACCTTCCAGCACCTGATTGAACATATGCCTGCGAGAGTGGAGTCTGTCCTCAAGGCTATGGGTGGGCCAACACCATGCTGAATTCCAGCATTACCAATGGAGGGCGCCACGAAATTGTAAGTCATTTTCAGCCAGGTGTCCGGATACTTTTACCACCATTTTAGGATAGATGGTTATAGGTGCTGCATATCAAATGTAATAAAATCGAAAACAAAACACACTCAATTACTGTCCTACCGTGATCCTCCTCCCTGACATGGAAAAAATATGAGAAAAGACAGACAGAGACTACACACTCTACAGAACTTGATAAAATCACGAAATTATAAGAAAGGTGTATTGACTGCCGCCTTCACTGCCATTGAACCTAACTCTGCCGGCTACCTTACCTGTGACCGAGCCTATGTTGTCACCCCATTTTACAAGCGGTATACATAGATGGTGGTCACGGAATAAGTCCCTACGTCAACCGAGTATCGTAATATGGCGTAGGAAAAAAGAAACCACACAAATAGTAAAAACTGGCGCCAACACAATTGCCGAAGACGTCTGCAGGGTATATTCTGGTAAATTGTTTGAACATTTTGTACGCCAGAGAATCTCAACTTTCACAATGATTGATTACAGTTGCGACTCACCAATATTTTATTCATGGGATATGAAGCTTTTTCATTTTGCGAAGTGCAAAATTTTACATCTCAGAACATTAAAATCTAGATCTCAATCACTGAACACTTTTAAATCTTCTTGGGCCTTGGATGGATATTGATGCAGATGTTTTTCACGTAGTACTTATTCATAGACAAGTTTATCATATGCAAAAATTTGAGTTTTCTATCAATACTGTTTCGCCTTTTTGCATCCAGAAGGGCTTAGAAGAAATTGCCGCGATTTAAAAATCTGTTAAGTGCTTGCGAAATGGGACGCTGTTGGTTGAAACATCCAGTTACCAACAAGCTGTTAACCAACAGAACGCTAGGGGTCTGGGCGAATATACCATCGATACAGAGCTCCACAGTACTTTGAACTTCAGCAAAGGTGTTATATCATATGGGGACCTAGCTGATCTACCACTCGAAGAACTGAATAGTGAGTGGGCTCCAGAGGGAATTGTGTATGTTCAGAACGTTATGAAAAGGGTGGATGAACATCTGGTGAAATCTGACTCCTTCATACTCACCTTCAACACCCCCAAAATCTCAGAGCACGTCAAGGCAGCCTTTCTTCACCTAAACGTACGGCCGCATGTGCCAAACCCAATGCGCTGTTTTAAATTCCAGCGTTTTGGGCATACAACACTCGAGTGTAAAGGAGAAGTTGGCACTGCGGTAAGGGCGTTCATGAAGGAGTTGGTTTCTCGTCTCCAGTTAAATGTATCAATTGCTCTGGACAACTCTCAGTTTGGAGAAGGGACTGCAGCATATTTCTAGAGGAACGCAAAGCACAGGAAATAAAAACAACTAAGCGTATCCAAAAGCCAAAAAGATTTACGAGTCCATGCAACCTCCCACATTTGCTACGTCTTTTGCGTCCATTCTTTAGAAGCCTACTCTGAAATCTGATGCCTCTACGCAACGGAAGTGGCGAGTGTTGGCACAAACACTTGCACATGTCAGTGCACTTGCAATGCAACAAGTGCTCCAACGCCTGTAGCCCCCCCCTCCCTCCTACAACAGCAGAAAAAGGTACAGAGGCCAGCGTGAGCGAGCAAGACCATTACCACTCCTCCTCCGGCTCAAGCAAAGCCCACAAAACCGCGAAACGCTACCGTAAAACAGCAAAAGCAGGTAGAGTCAAGGGGTAAACTACCCGATCGTGTCAGTCTGATTCTGCCTGATGCTTCAGCTGACTTCCCCCAGACCTGATGGAGTATGAGGTAAGTGTGGGGCAATCATCTCGACCCATGACTGCCCCTCGACCTGCTCCAGTCTCCTCAACCCAGCAGAGGAACAGAATGAAGGTGCTACCCCTGTGATAGATGTTCCCACACTTCAGTGGAATTTGCAGGGGTTCAGAATGCATGTGGAGGAAATTCGTCTACTATCTCAGGGTGGACCACTGTGTCTGTTCCTCTTGGAGACTCTTTCAACTGTACACCCCTGAGCTTCAGGGCTATGTACTCCACAAGAAGGACGACCTGTGAAGAGAGAGCTAGAGGAGGTATCGGTATTTTCGTCAGCACCGACTACCATTCCTCGACTATCTTCCTTACAACGAATTTACAAGCAGCTGCCATATCAGTACACCTGCATCATCCATTTACAGTATGTTGCCTTTACTTACTGGCACATGATGTGCTCGACGAAGAGGCTCTCACCCACCTTCTTACACAGCTCCCCCCCCCCCCCCCTTCATCCTCTGTGGTGATTTTAATGCACACAATGTACTCTGGGGCTCTGCAGCTACCTGTCCCCGGGGAAGAGCAGTTGAGAGGCTTCTGATGTCATCGTGTGCGTATTTGATAAACACGGGACAGAGTACGCACTTTTGCACTGCAACTGGGTCGTTCTCTGCCATCGATCTCTCGCTTAGCTCTCCAGCCCTTGCTCACATGATTCAATGGGTAATGGCTGCCGACTTTTATGGCAGTGCTCACTTCCCAATCTCGATCCACTTGCCAGATGGGGTGGAACCCGAGCCGCCATGATGGGTGCTCCATAGAGTAGATTGGACACTTTAGGGGCAGCTAGCACAGTTTGAATGCCGTGCCGATGCTGAGGAATGGGTGGATCCAATTACTAAAATGATCCACCATGCTGCTGCAGCATCCATTCCATAGTCCACGGGACAACAGAAGAGGCATCTTGTCCCTTGGTGGAGTGACGAATGTCTCTCTGCAATCAGGACTATGCGTGCAGTTCTGTGTAGGTTCAAATGTCGGCCAACTGCAGAGAATCTTGCAGCCTTTCGTGCGTCGAGGGCAAAGTGTCGCTGGATTATTCGAGAGAGCAAGAAGAGGTGGTGGCAACAGTTCCTGAACACCATTACTCGTTCCACGAAGAGTTCGGTTGTGTGGGAGACCATCAGGCGAATTTCTGGGCTCTGTAATGGCCCTGTAATGGGGAACAGCACTCTACAAACCAATCCGCAAGACACTGCCCAGACGACGGCGGTCTATTTTACTGCAACAATGTCCGCCCCGATAGCTGAATGGTCAGCGTGACGGACTGCCGTCCTAAGGGACCCGGGTTCGATTTCCGAATGAGTCAGGGATTTTCTCCGCTGAGGGACTGGGTGTTGTGTTGTCTTCATCATCATTTCATCCCCATTCGGCGCGGAGGTCGCCCAATGTGGCGTCGAATGTAATAAGGCCTGTACCAAGGCGGCTGGAACTGCCCCGTAAGGGGCCTCTCGGCCAATGATGGCAAACGCTCATTTCTATTTCCATTACTGCAACCGTCAGGATCCCGCTTCCCAACACCGTAGAGCGGTTTCTGAGAGGGACAGTTTGGATTTCCGCTCCGCCTACAACCAACCATACTCCATGTGGGAGCTGGATTCTGCATTGTCTGCAGCCCGCGACACATCCCCTGGACATGACAGAATCCATTACAGTATGCTGCGGCACCTCACCAACCGAAACAAAGGTACCCTCCTCGCACTTTTTAATGCCATTTGGGCGTCAGGTCACCATCCCGACTCGTGGTTTGTGACCATTTTGATTCCTCTTTTAAAACCTGGGAAGGACCGTACGCGCCCGAGTAGTTATCGCAGTGTTGCCCTCACTAGCTGTCTGGGAAAGACCTTGGAGCGCATGGTCAACCGCCGCCTGGTCTGGATGGTAGAATACAGGCAACTCCTTAGTCGCTTTCAGTATGGGTTCAGGAGGTATCGCTCCACCTTTGATAACCTGGCCCTCCCGGAGGCGGCTATTCAACAGGCTTTCCCGCGCTGGCATCACCTTCTAGGTATATTTTTTGACATCGAGAAGGCCTACTATACTACTTGGAGGCATCATATCCTCGAGCAGCTTCACAACGGGAGTTTTCGTGGTTGTCTTCCCATTTTTATTCGGTCCTTTCTCTCGTCACAGTATTTTCGATACCGAATCGGTGACGTCCTGTCTGATCGCTTTGGCCAGGAGAGCTGTGTCCCTCAAGGTGGTGTTTTAAGTGTGAGTGTCTTTGCCATAGCCATTAATAGTAATACGTCAGCAGTGCAAAGTCCTGTCCAGTGTTCTTTGTTTGTGGATGACTTCTCTGTGTTTTGCTCGTCCTCAAGCCTTGCAACAACAACGCGTCAGTTGCAACTCACTCTTAGACGTTTGGATGAATGGGCGGAGAAGAGTGGTTTTAAGTTTTCCACCGAGAAGTCTGTGTGTATTCTTTTTAACCGTTCTCGTTCCATTTTAAACTTTCCCAAGTTGCAGATGAGGCACACTGTTCTTAGTTTTACATACACAGTGAGATTTCTGAGCCTTATATTTGACAGGAAACTTACATGGTTGCCACATGTTAAGGACCTGAAGAAACAGTCACTTAAGGCTCTCAGTATTTTAAAATGTCTTAGTCACACTACATGGGGAGCGGCCAGGACATGTCTGCTCCGGTTTTATAGGGCATTTGTGCGATCTCAGCTCGATTATAGGTGCGCGGTGTATGGGTCTGCGAAACCTTCTTATTTGAAAATGTTGGACATCATGAAGGCATTCGATTGGCCACTGGGGCATTCAGAACAAGCCCCATACGCAGCCTCTGTGCAGAGGCTGGTGAACTGCCACATCAGGCGACGGCTGGTTACGGTGGGCCAGATATATGAAACACTGCCCACACCATACCCACATGCATACTATACCGTTGCTCGGCGTCCAGTGGCACGGCTTTTTCATATCCGGCAACGTGTGAGGAGCCGGTCACTGTGGACGAGGTGGTTCAGTCCGAAACCACGCTGCTGCTACGGTCGCAGGTTCGAATCCTGTCTCGGTCATGGATGTGTGTCATGTCCTTAGGTTAGTTAGGTTTAATTAGTTCTACGACTAGGGGACCGACGACCTCAGATGTTAAGTCCCATAGTGGTCAGAGCCATTCAAACCATTTTGAACGTATAACGAGGTCCTTGGAATTCGCGCATAGGATTGCCTCTTAGAGATGGACGTGGCTGGTCTTAATGTTTTACGTCGAGGTTGGAGCAGATTTCCACCTGGCTCCTCCAGTACCCAGAATTATTTTAGATTTCATAGTATGAAGGCTTTCACGACCGGATGACATATCTTCTGGTAAACCTTCCGGGATGTAAGGTCGTGGTCCATGAAACTCTTCAGCTCCTAAAAGACTCACCGGAGGAGAAACACCCCTCTGAAGATGTCCAGCGCAGCTCTGGACGATACGTTAGGAGCTGAAGAGTTTCATGGACCACGACCTTACATCCCGGAAGGTTTACCAGAAGATATTTTAGATTTGATTAATTTTAAGAAGGATAGTACACCAGATTTTACACACCAATCTCTGTTTTTTAACATTTAAATATGCGTCACGGTTTCGCGGTCGTTTACACTGATGGCTCCAAACAAGGGAATTCCCTTGGCTGCTTTGTAGTGTTCCCAGACCATGTCACCAGGATTCGCCTTCCTGCCGAGTATACCGTTTTTGCAGCGGAGCTGCACGCGATCCTGAAGGCACTGGAGCAGATGCATCGTCTTCCGGGGAAACGTTTTCTCATCCGCTCCGATTCCCGTAGTGCCTTACAATCGTTGCAGAAGCTGTACCCAGCTGAGGGTCCGGCTCATATCTGGCCCACTGTCCTTGCTCCAATGGCAGACTAAGCAGGTGTGATTCTGCTGGGTGCCAGGTCATGTAGGGATATGGGCCAATGAACAGGCCGATCGGGCTGCCAAGGAAGCCTGCATAGGACAGGACGTGGCACAGTGTCCTATTCCCTGGCTGTCTGTCGTTTCGGTCCTACACAGGATGTGCATGCAGTTCTGGCAGGAGGAATAGTTGGCAGTGACGGCCAATAAGCTGCGGTTGGTGAAGTCAGCAAGCCGGCCGTGGCGTTCCTCCTGCCGGTTGCTCAGGCGAGACGAAGCCACACTCACTCGTCTTAGAATTGGGCACCGTCCTCTCACACATAGTTTCGTATTACGGCTGGAGGATCCCCCGTTTTGTGATGTGCACATCTCGTGTTTTGTGGAGTATCCATGTAGATGTAGATGTAGATGAGATGCGTGGAAAACTCCGCGCTCCGCATCGTGTATGACATTTAAATTTATTACTTCGTTGGTACTAACGCTGTTCGCAACACGTTTAGCAGAAAGTATACACATTTACTGCTGAATGTATCTACAAAATTGTATCATTGTACGATACGTAATTCGGCACATGACACGTCATAAACATTAAGTTCAAGGTCAGATGCTGCAAGGTATGGGTTTGGACGCGTAGCTTTAACTAAATACTAGGCATCGCCGGGTTTATCCGCTATGTATTCCCATATGTGCTTGGGTTGTAGCAAAAGAGATTCAGATACTGTGATCTTCTGGAACGTGTCACTGAGACGTAGAATTCTTAAAACGTTATTTTAACGTTTTTCTGGCAGAAGAGGAGCCCGTGCAATGTGGTGGATCAGGAAGGGAGAGAGAAGAAAGTCAGATGGCCTTCACTAATTTCAATTTTAAAATATTTCATTCAAAAACGCCGAGTACGTCCAACTGTAGACTTAAAGAGCATATAGGTCAATGAGCGGAACATAGGCAGTATGGAACTTAAACAGCAAATTTGGAAATGTTCTGCGCCGTGGGAGGAACGAATGCAAACGAAACGATAGTCGACGGAACTGAGGCCTAAGGTGTAGAAGACTTTTAGCATTCCTACTGAATATGCAACATGCAGAAAGAACATAAGATACGAAATTTGATTATTTTTTATTTAATACTACCCTGTGGTATTATATTTTGAGGTAAATCAGTTTCAATAAACTTCTAATTCCATACAAGAGTATGCTATATGCACCCAAGATTATTTTGCAGAATTTTGTTTAAAAACTTAGCAGTTCTAACTGCAACTTCACAAGTATTTTCTCCAGGAATTTGCTGGAAATAATTCATTACAATGCAAAAGAAACGATGACGCCAGGAAAAACAATATCAGAGAAAATGTGGCTTTCATTACTTTGCATAAAACTGAACGCAGGTCAGAAAGGATAGAGCCAAATTCTTTGATAACTTTCCTTACTTACCTGTCCTGTTTATCTGATCCCGTTAATCGATTTTTCCTTTTCAATCTTTTTCTGCCAAATCGTTGCACATGGTTCTTACTAATTTACACTTTTCCTTCTGCGTTAGTTAAAAATTGTAGCTGATGTAACTTGTTATACTTTATTGTTACACAATAAAGAGCCAAACGAACTGGTACACCTGCCTAATATCGTGTAGGACCCCGCGAGCACGCGGAAGTGCCGCGACACAACGTGACATGGACTCGACTAATGTCTGATGTAGTGCTGGAGGGAACTGACACCATGAATCCTGCAGGACTGTCCATAAATCCGTAACAGTACAGATCTCTTCTGACCAGCACGTTGCAGGGCATCCCAGACATGCTCAATAATTTCATGTCTGGTGAGTTTGGTGTCCAGCGGAAGTGTTTGAACTCAGGAGACTCTTTCTGGAACAATTCTGGACGTGTGGGGTGTCGCATTGTTCTGCTGGAATTGCCCAAGTCCATCGGAACGCACAATGGACATGAATAGACGCAGGTGGTCAGACAGGATGTGTCACTTGTCATACTCGAACCTAGACTTATCAGTGGCCCCATATCACTCCAACTGCAGACGCCCCACACCATTACAGAGCCTCCACCAGCTTGAACAGTCCCCAGCTGACATGCAGGGTCCATGGAGTCATAAAGTCTCCATACCCGTAGACGTCTATCCACTTGATACAATCTGAAACGAGACTCGTCCGACCAGGCAACATGTTTCCAGTCATCAACAGTCCAATGTCGGTGTTGACGGGCCTAGGCGAGGCGTAAAGCTTTGTTTCGTGCAGACATCAAGGGTTCACAAGTGGATCTTCGGCTCTGAAAGCCCATATCGATGATGTTTCGTTGAATGGTTCGCACGATGACACTTGTTGTTGGCCCACCACTGAAATCTGCAGCAATTTGCGGAAGGGCTGTACTTCTGCCACGTTGGACGATTCTCCTCAGTCGTTGTTGGTGCCGTTCTTGCAGGATCTTTTTCCGCCCGCAGCGATGTCGGAGATTTGATGTTTTACCGCATTCCTGATATTCACTATACACTCGTGAAATGGTCGGACGGGAAAATTTCCACTTCATAGCTATCTCGGAGATGTTGTGTCCCATCGCTCGTGCGACGACTATAACACGACGTTCAAACTCACTTAAGGGGGGATGTAATAGATTTTGGTCCAAAAAATCGATTTTTCAAAAATGTTATGTTCTTGATCTACACAGTTTAATCTATGTTGTGTCTGTATTTTATCGTGATAGCAGCTTTAGAAATGCTTTTAATTTGTTAAACTGATTAACTCTGCACTGGCGGCCACTCCCACCTTTTCTGAGATTTGGGAAACTGCTTGCATCAGAGGAATTTTTGTCAGTGTGAAGGCTATTTTCTTTCGATATCTTTGGCTGACATCTATATCTCTGGCTGACATCTATGTTTTTGCCTGAAAACTTTCATGCATGTGGTTTATTTACGTTTTGACAATACTAACACATATTAGTAAGTGGAAGGTTGAATTCGCAAACCGTGGAAGTCAAGATTTATGCGTAACGGGTGGTGGAAAATAGTATAGGCAACGGAGCTTTCAAGGACATCGCTTTACCAACAAAAAAGAGGAAGCAGCTCGAAAGGGGGAACGTAAGTCCTCAGCTTCAGCATCGAAACTTGTGACAGGAGAATTGTACAGCTGAGTGAATGATGTTAATGTAGATTCACTGGATTCAGACTTATTGATTTAGAGCTTCTCTGCCAAGCTATAAAGTTTTCATGTTCATGTGTTAGCTGTAAAAATACGGAATGCATGATTGTTGAAAAAAGAAAAGTGGGAATAGCTTGTGATTTTAAATTAAATTGTAATTCGTGTTGCTATTAATTTTCATTTTCCTCTTCCATAAAAACTTTCACTGGTATCTAGGAAAGGAATTGTAGGTTAGCATATGCTCTAAGATGCCTTGGACAAGGCGGGAAAGGAGGTAATTTATTGTGTGATTTTCTGAACATGCCTCCACCTTGTGCAAGGCTTGAAAAAATAAAGAAAGAAACGTCTGATGCTGTATGCGATACTGCCAAAGTGTCTATGAAGAAAACAGTGGAGGAACTGGTGGAAATAAACCAAAAAGACATAGCTCCTGGGGTAGATATCCATGGCAGTGAATCTCCTAAAACTGTTACTGACCTGTGTGGGTCTGTAGATGGGACCTGGATGAAAAGGGGTCACACATCTCTGTATGAAGTTGCATCTGTTATTGGTATTGACTCGGTAAAGTTTTAGATGTAGAAATTATATCTAAATACTGCCACCAGTGCGCAACAAAGAAAATGCCCAACAGTGAAGACAGTGAGAAACTGTGGCTAGAAAAGCATGCTCTAAAAATTATAGTGATTCGAGTGGGGGCATGGAGGCTGCTGCAGTTGTGGGGATGTTCCGCTGATCTGAGGACCAGTATGGTGTTGGAGAAACTAAATACGACTCTTCATTCAAAGCTGTAACAGATAATAATCCGTACCATACAACAATTGAAAATTTGGAATGTGTTGGCCACACCCAAAAGAGGGTTGGTGGCAGGTTTCATTGCTTGCTGAATGAGAAGAAAGGTTAAGTACTTGAGGATGGAAAACCACTAGGAGGTCAATGCAGGCTTACTCTGAAAAAAATTGATTCTCTTCATTAATTTTATGGGAGAGCTATCAGGAAAAACACACATAATGTGTAGGCAATGAGGCATGCTGTGTGGGAAATTTTTTTCCACAAACAATCCACTGACCAATCACCAATGCATAGTCTGTTCGAAAGACGATTAGTGAGATTTCAACAACAGAAATGAGATGTATTCACAGAAACTCTCATTACCCAACCCTGTTATGAATGCATTAAGCCCACTTTCAGGTTTCTTGCAAACCCTGATTTATTGAGGAAGTGTCTTCACAGAAAAACACAAAATGCAAATGAAAGCCTCAGTAATTTAATTTGGATTAGATGCTCAAAAAGGACATTCTGTGGACTTGAAGTACTCAAAATAGGTGTTTATGATGCAGTTTTATGTTACAACAAGGAAATAATGGCAGAATTGAAGTGCTGAAGCGAGTTGGTATAGATCCTGGTGTGTTTACAGCAAAAGAATTTTACACCATCGACCTGCAAATACAAGCCAGGCACATTCGAACAGGAGTAAAGAGAATCCTAGAGGATGAGGAGAATCAGTATGGAGGATTTTAAGAGTGAGGTAAGCTTATTACATGCAGAAGTATCAGAAGAAAATCTTTGAACCTCATTTTCCCTGTTTTACATTTTTTACGTTATTAGAAGCCTTTTCTCAAAAAGTAGATGCGCTAATGCTATTAAATTTTCAGGAGCTGTTCGCAACATGTTTCTGTCTCCCTGGAACTAAAAAATACGACATCGTGGAATTACATTCTGATTTTTAGATGATTGTATGTAGGAAAGAAGTTAATTTTGGATGTGCAAAATTAAAAACTCTGTTAATGACACAATTTGTACTATAAATTAAATAACTATAGTTCAGTAGTCTTATAGCCTTCTCAGAACACTCCAATAAAATTTCCACATTAATTGCGTGATTAAAATTTGAGTTATGCCTTTTTATAAAAAAGACAGTAAAAAATTCAAATTTCTCCTTTGCTTTACACACGCAAAATTTTTGATTTGTACATTAATAATTATGGCTGTAATGATTTTTTAAATAAATGTTCACATTTTCCGTTACATCCCTCCTTAAATCTTGATAACCTTCCATTGTAGCTGCAGTAACCCACCTAACAACTGCGCCAATCACTCGTTGTCTTATATAGCGCAATATTCTGCCTGTTTACATATCTCTGTATTTGAATGCACATGCAACACCAGTTTCTTTGGCACTTCAGTGTACAATGATTATTGTTTCTATTTCCAGTTATTACTTATGAATAATGTATTTCAGTCTGCTTCTTTTTTTGTGCCTCAGATGTTCTGCATAGTCTATGAAATTGAGCAAACAATAAATTTCAAATGTCTCACAAACAATAAAATTGGAATTTAAATCAGGTTAAAATATTTTTAATTTCTAGATATTCTCTTTATATAGTGCAGATATACAGTGTGGATATTTTGTACTGTTCAGGAGATATAGAATTGATATGTATTACCACAGTAAGTTTATCATACCTGAAGGCAGAATAATTTTTCAGCTAGACATGCTAGAACACTATGCACGATCAAATTAGTGAATGTTATTTATTTTTGTCAGCTGCCAGAAAAACACATCTGGAAATATTTAATGAAGAATGACTTTTTGGTAGCTACAATAAGACTTTATTTTATGCAACAATACCAGCATCTTTCTAACGGAATTGACTCACATTGGCTAATTATGGCAAGTCATCATCCAGCATGTACCAAGAATCATTAAACATGATAAGCATTATAATTGCCATAGGCTATGAAATTGGTGAACTTTACAGTAGATAAATTCATCTGTAAAAAAATCAAAATACATTAGTAGACAGCAATGTACATATGTTGCATATGCCTTTTGGAACAACACAAAAACACAAACTTCTGGAAATATCAACTTTGTCATAATGAACATCCTTTATACATACTAACTTATGAACAATTTTGACTGACAGATGGTCGCAGCATGCCACTGAGGGAGTGTATGATGTGATGTTTCCACTTTTCATAAAATACTGATGCCCACTAGTTGGGTACCTCTAATTATGAATATCAACCAGCAGGTAACGAGGATGAAACTCAATTATTGTGTTCCATACATCCCACCATGGATATGAATTAAAATCAGAGAGAAGAAGCTCCAGTAACTGCCACTTTAAGATACATCAACAATTAAATGTCTCCAAGAGCTGTCACACAATAAATAGTTTGGAAACAAGTTGCGATAATGGATAAGAAAATTCTGCAAGACAAGAATTTAATGAAATTCGCAGACTTTTTATTGAGTAAAGGAACAATATTTTTTTTTAACTGAAGCTTCAAGAAACACATTAAAATTTGGAAAAGATATTTGCAACACATCTGCTTTCAACAGCTCATTTGTCAATTCAGATTTATGTCAGTAGTTAAAAAGTATTATGTTTGTCATAACAGTTACTGAAAGTAATAATTAATGATTAGTATGTTTCATATAGAAATTTGCCTGGGATATAGTGTTTATTTTTCTGTTCATCACTCACATTTATTTCAAATTTTAAATGATATATTCATTGGAAAATTTGAAACTCTGTATAAAAAGTAATGAAAAGAATGCAAAATGTATAATATAGTATATGAAAGATTTAGAAAAATAATCTTTATTTCATTAAGAAAACTAATGAAAGATGATGTTCAAAGTGACATTTCTATTGCTGCTGCTGGAATGCACAGGAAAATGGTCAGTCAATGTAAAATTATCTCTTACTGACATTGGAAATGCCGATTTCTTTACCAATTTCTGGGCAGATAACAAGAAAAATAGATTTTTGGTTCATGATATGGTTGCACACACAAGAAGTATTTCCTCATTTATAAATCATCTAACATTCAGCACAAATTGCAACAGCAGAGTATAAAGTCTCTGCCACATGATATTACTCATACTGTTACCAACATTCAACATTTTTGTACTATAGATGAACATACTGTATACTACATCAAATCTTTGGCAAGTTGTTTACACTGTCCATTTATTGAACATATTTAGTCCACAATAATAATAATTGGAAATATCAATCATAAGTATTTCCACCAAAGAGTTACCAATAAATTCTAGGTAACATCAGCTATTTAAGTGTGAGAAAGTCTTAAGGGTAACATATCTTGAATGCAATACTATTTTCTGCATGACGTGTATATTGACAATATCTTCGCTTCCTCAGGTGATATCCTCTACTTGACATACGCATTGAAGTTCACAGCTCTATACCATGCTTAAGATTCACATTGTGAAGTCGTATGTTTCTAATCCATTCATTGTAGTACGAAGACATTCCATATTCCAACACACATACTAATGTTTACACCACACCACTAACTGTATTCTTTCATCATATACTTGTCAGTATGATGATGTGTCAGGTGATATAAATATTCTTCACATGGTTTACACATGGATGACATTTTGAGATATGACTAATGTTCCACACATACAGATGTCCTCAGCACATGCACTATTCCAGAAATATTTTGTCTCAAGCACATTTGCTGCATTAGTCTGTGATTCATAGTATTCAAATGCGCACTGCACTAGTACTAGTGTTCTATGTCATGACTCATATATCTTTAGCATAGAACATGCACCAGTTTTATTTGGTGGACAATATAACATGCTTTTGTTTCTTGCACACAAAGATGTTTAGTATGGTGCATGGCTATTCAGTTCTTGTGCTAATGCAATAAGATATTGAGAACACACACACACACACACACACACACACACACACACACACACACACACACACACTTCATACCTGCACAGTATGCCTATAGAAGGATGATATTTGGAGATAGCAGCAGGAGGAAGACATACAGACTGCCTTGTCCTGCGTACATGAATAGTTTCTCGCACACTCCACCATATGGCAGTCACAATCACACAATTATTCAACATGTGTACCCAGCAGCTGCGCTCCATGGCTGGCACCTATCATTCTGCAGGTAGCAGAAGGCGCAAGACATGCAAATGGCAATTCTCGTTTTGGCTTTCTTGAGGCACTCCTTCCTGGTGGCGACCACACTCACAGAATCGTTTGGTGAAGGACATGCAGACAGCCCTGCCCCATGGGCACAGAAGGTTCCTGGTGCACTCCACCAAGTGGTGGTCACAGAACACAATCTGAAGCCTGTCCCTGTAGCCTCACTTCAAGGCTGCCAACACGGAAGGATGATGTCTGCAGGTTGTATACAATATAAGACGTGCCAATGGTTGTTTGGTTTAAAGAGGGGGGAAGGGACCAAACTACACGGTCATCAGTCCCGTGCTGATGGATATTGTTCTTTGTGTATGGGAAGTCTCTGAAGCAGTTCACCAGGCAGTGATCACGGTCACACTGTCGTCTCGAACACTTGCTCCAGTGGTTGTGCTCCTGGGCTGTCACTACATCAGGATGATGTTCTGCAGGTACTGGAAGACGAAATACGTGCACCAGGACTTGACTCATTACCGCAGGAAATTCCCGAGACACTTCACCAGGCGACGGTAGCTTCACACGGTCGTCTGGCAGCCCGCCCCAGTAGCTGTGGTTCAAGGCTGCCAACATGGAAGAATGACGTCTGCCGCTGGTGCCAGACAAGAAGATGCTAATTCTCCTGTGAGCACAGGAAGTTTCCGAGGCACGCTGCCAGGCGGCGACAGCAGTCACATTGCCATCTGCTCCAGTGGCTGTGCTCCAGGCGTGCCACTACCCCAAGATGACGTTCTGCAGGTAGCGGAAGGTGGAGGAGGTGCAGACGGCCTTGCCCCGTGGACACGGGAAGTTCCTGAGGCACTCCGCTAGCCGGCGGTCGCAGTCACACAGCCGCTGGGCGCACCTGCCCCAGTAGCCGTGCTCCAGGGCTGCAGGCACAACAAAACACCAGTTTGTTAGCCAAACACGACACTATTTTTTTGAAAGAGGAGAGAATGAAACAGCTTAGTCAGTGCTGCCAGTGAGTGCTCTGCAGATGTGTGGTCTCCAGCCAGCTGATACACTACTGGACATTATAACTGCTACACCAAGAAGAAATGCAGATGATAAACGGGTATGCATTGGGCAAATATATTACACTAGAACTGACATGTGATTACATTTTCACGCAATTTGGGTGCATACATCCTGAGAAATCAGTACCCAGAAAAACCACCTCTGGCCGTAGTAACGGCCTTGATACGCCTGGGCATTGAGTCAAACAGACCTTGGATGGCGTGTACAGGTACAGCTGCCCATGCAGCTTCAACACAATACCACAGTTCATCAATAGTAGTGACTGGTTTATTATGACGAGCCAGTTGCTCGGCCACCATTGACCAGGCGTTTGCGATTGGTCAGAAATCTAGAGAATGCCTGGCCAGGGCAGCAGTCGAACATGTTCTGTATCCAGAAAGGCCCGTACAGCACCTGCAACATGCGGTCGTGCATTATCCTGCTGAAATGTAGGGTTTTCCAGGGATCGAATGAAGGGTGGAGCCACGGGTCGTAACACATCTGAAATGTAACGTCCACTGTTCAAAGTGCCGTCAATGCGAACAAGAGGTGACCGAGACGTGTAACCAAAGGCACCCCATACCATCACACCGGGTGATACGCCAGTATGGCGATGACGAATACACGCTTCCAATGTGCGTTCACCGCGATGTCGCCAAACACGGATGCGACCATCATGATGCTGTAAACAGAACCTGGATTCATACGAACAAATGACGTTTTGGCATTCGTGCACCCAGGTTCATCGTCGAGTACACCATCGCAGGCGCTCCTGTCTGTGACGCAGCGTCAAGGGTAACCGCAGCCACGGTCTCCGAGCTGATAGTCCATGCTGCTGCAAACGACGTCGAACTGTTCGCGCAGATGGCTTTTGTCTTGGAAACGTCCCCATCTGTTGACTCAGGGATCGAGACGTGGCTGCACGGTTCGTTACAGCCATCCGGATAAGATGCCTGTCATCTCGACTGCTAGTGATACGAGGCCGTTGGGATCCAGCACGGCGTTCCGTATTACCCTCCTGACCCCACCGATTCCATATTCTGGTAACAGTCATTGGATCTCGACCAACGTGAGCAGCAATGTGGCGATACCATAAACCGCAATCGCGATAGGCTAGAATCTGACCTTTATCAAAGTCGGAAACGTGATGGTACGCATTTCTCCTCCTTACACGAGGCATCACAACAACGTTTCACCAGGCAACGCCGGTCAACTGCAGTTTGTGTATGAGAAATCGGTTGGAAACTTTCCTCATGTCAGCACATTGTAGGTGTCGCCACCGGCGCCAACCTTGTGTGAATGCTCTGAAAAGCTAATCATTTGCATATCACAGCATCTTCTTCCTGCCGTTTAAATTTCGCGTCTGTAGCACGTCATCTTCGTGGTGTAGCAATTTTAATGGCCAGTAGTTTATTTCGAGACTGAATATAATATCAGGTTAACATAAATACTTAAGATAATTTCGATACCTTCAGGTCAAAATTATAAATACCGATAGTATCACAGGGAAATGATAGCTTATATATGAGGGGTATTCAATAAGTAATGCAGCATACCTCTTTTCTGAAAGCAGGTTGGTTCTATTGAGGATTCCAATACACTATATTATTCCCCACTCTTTTGGTTACAAAACTGTATTGTCCACATAATTTCCGTTCAGAGCGACGGTCTGACGCAACCCTAATGGGAGCGACTGCGTGCCCACACGGTAACACCCTACTGGTCGACGTCAGAGCTAATGCCTTGCTCCATCAATAACCTCCCCATCGAAACTTCCTGGCAGATCAAAACTGTGTGCCCGACCGAGACTCGAACTCGGGACCTTTGCCTTTCGCAGGCAAGTGCTCTACCAACTGAGCTACCCAAGCACGACTCACGCCCCGTCCTCACAGATTTACTTCTGCCAGTATCTCGTCTCCTATCTGTGAGGACGGGGCGTGAGTCGTGCTTGGGTAGCTCAGTTGGTAGAGCACTTGCCCGCGAAAGGCAAAGGTCCCGAGTTCGAGTCTCGGTACGGCGCACAGTTTTAATCTGCCAGGAAGTTTAATATCAGCGCACACTCCGCTGCAGAGCAAAATCTCATTCCGGAAACATTCCCATAATCTACGTACCGCTACCCACAGAGTGCATCTTTCACTGGGACAGACAGATGGAGGTCGGGAGGTGCGAGATCTGTGTTGTATGGTGGATGAGGAAAAAGAGCCCAATGAAATTTTTATGCCGACCAAAAGTGCTGCTTTAAAGTTGTCAAGCTATTGGAAGCTGCTGACAATGCACGCATTGTGATGGTACTGGAGACATGTAACACACACTCCTAAGGGACGAAAGTATTACTCAGTCTCGGCTGGTTGGTTGTTTGGGGGAAGAAGACCAGACAACGTGGTCATTGGTCTCATCAGGTAAGGGAAGGATGGGGAAGGAAGTCGGCCGTGCCCTTCCAGAGGAACCATCCCGGCATTTGCCTGGAGTGATTTACGGAAATCACGGAAAACCTAAATCAGGATGACCGGACGCGGGATTGAACCGTCGTCCTCCCGAATGCGAGATCAGTGTCGAACCACTGCGCCACCTCGCTCGGTTTACTCAATCTTGTGAATATTGTCTCCTCTCCAGAAAATTAAGGACCTACCACCACCCAATAAGAACACTGTGAAAGGTGAGCCGGTGGCAGGTGTAGGGGTTCTCTTACAGAGGAGGCAGGGTCCAGGGAAACCCGAGGTGCTGCACGTAGCCCCTCAGCAACAGGTTTGAGATGGTGTCTCCAACTGAAACTGAATCAGCCTGATATATTTCAAGAATCTGAATCTACTCTCGCCCGAGAAGAGCACGCGGCCCCAACACTCGTTGGTTCAGTCCCTACGCTCTTGGCACCGTCGCAAATATTGTCTGGCCGAGCGGTTCTAGGCGCTTCAGTCCGGAACCGCGCTGCTGCTACAGTCGCAGGATTAGATTAGTACTTGTTCCATAACGCGAATTCTTTACAGACGAATGGAAAAACTGGTAGAAGCCGACCTCGGGGAAGATCAGTTCGGATTCCGTAGAAATACGGGAACACGTGAGGCAATACTGACCCTACGACTTATTTTAGAAGCTAGATTAAGAAAAGGCAAACCTACGTTTTTAGCATTTGTAGACTTAGAGAAAGCTTTTGACAATGTTAACTGGAATACTCTCTTTCAAATTCTGGAGCTGGCAGTGAGCGAAAGGCTATTTACAATTTGTACAGAAACCAGATGGCAGTTATAAGAGTCAAGGGACACGAAAGGGAAGCAGTGGTTGGGAAGGGAGTGAGACACGGTTGTAGCCTCTCCTCGATGCTATTCAATCTCTATATTGAGCAAGCAGTAAAGGAAACAAAAGAAAAATTCGGAGTAGGTATTAAAACCCATGGAAAAGAACAAAAACTTTGAGGTTCGCCGATGACATTGTTCATTCTGTCAGAGGCAGCAAAGGACTTGGAAGAGCAGCTGAACGGAATGGATAGTGTCTTGAAAGGAGGATATAAGATGAACATCAACAACAGCAAAACGAGGATAAAGGAAGGTACTCGAATTAAATCGGGTGATGCTGAGGGAATTAGATTAGGAAATGAGACACTTAAAATAGTAAAGGTGTATTGCTATTTGGGGAGCAAAATAACTGATGATGGTCGAAGTACAGAGGATGTAAAATGTAGGCTGGCAATGGCAAGGAAAGCGTTTCTGAAGAAGAGAAATTTGTTAACATCGAGTATTGACTTAAGTGTCAGGAAGTCGTTTCTGAAAGTATTTGTATGGAGTATAGCCATGTATGGAAGTGAAACATGGACGATAACTAGTTTGGACAAGAAGAGAATACAAGCTTTCGAATTGTGGTGCTACAGAAGAATGCTGAAGATTAGATGGGGAGATCACATAACTAATGAGGAGGTAATGAATAGGATTGCGAAGAAGAGGAGTTTGTGGCACAACTTGACTAGAAGAAGGGATCGGTTGGTAGGACATGTTCTGAGGCATCAAGGGATCACCAATTTAGTATTGGAGGGCAGCGTGGAGGGTAAAAATCGTAGAGGGAGACCAAGAGATGAATACACTAAGCAGATTCAGAGGGATGTAGGCTGCAGTAGGTACTGAGAGATGAAGAAGCTCGCGCAGAGTGTACGTTCCTAGACGACAAGACGAGTCAGCCAATACATTACTTCGTTCTATGTATAACTCGCGAAAAGATCGTGAAGGTAATATTAGAGAACTGTAGCTCACACAGTCTTACCAGCAATCGCTCTCCCCGCGAACTATTTGCGATTGGAGTAGGGAAGCGGAGAAGTAATAGTATTGCACAAAGTACGCTCCTCCACACACCGTGAGCTGGATTGCAGAGTGTAGATGTAGACGTAGATGTTGAGTGTAACTTTCTTTTTTTCCTATTTGTCCTGCCACAGAGCGTAAATAAAGTTGACGTCTTCTGAACAGGCATCCATTATAACTAGAGTTGTAAAACTACCCTAGGCTACCGCAAACTATCATAAGTAAACGTAGACTACAATAGGTTTCGCAATAGGTTTGATCATTTAAGGTCGTACCCACGTTACCTATACGTTACATGTGTTGCATAACTATTGGGCGTTACCTCATACCGAGCGCTTTCCTTACATACGCGATCAGTGTCTTGCTAGAGTCCCCCAGGAACCGGAAGCAGTGAACCGTATAGGAAATGAGTGGGGATAAACGAGGGGCGTTTGAAAAGTCCGCGCAAAAATTAAAACTACTTACGTGTTTGGGGTAAACCTTTTTTTATTTTTCGACGTAGTCTCCTTTTAGACTTATACACTTCGTCCAATGCTGTTCTAATTTGTTGATCCCTTCCGAATAATAGGAATTGTCCAAGTCTGCAAAATAGCGATTAGTTGCTGTAATCACCTCCTCGTTTGAATAAAATGTTTGTCATGCCAGCCATTTCTTCAAATTGGGGAACGAATAGTAGTCCGAGGGAGCCAAGTCTGGAGAGAAGGGGGGATGTGAAACGAGTTGGAATCCTATTTCCATTAACTTTGCGACAACCACTGCTGAGGTGTGTGCTTGCACATTGTCGTGATGGAAAAGGACTTTTTTGCGGTCCAATTGCCGGCGTTTTTTCTTGCAGCTCCGTTTTCAAACGGTCCAATAACGATGAATAATATGCACCTGTAATAGTTTTACCTTTTTCCAGATAGTCTATGAGGTTTATCCCTTGCGAATCCCAAAAGACAGTCGCCATAACCTTTCCGGCCGAAGGAATGGTCTTCGCCTTTTTTGGTGTAGATTCTCCCTTGGTAACCGATTGTTTAGATTATTGTTTGGTCTCAAGAGTACAGTAATGTATCCATGTTTCATACACAGTGTCGAAACGACGCTTATAGTCCTGCAGATTTTTCCTAAACGGCTGCAAACCATCCTTGCAACACTTCACACGATTCCGTTTTCGGTCAAGCGTGAGCAATCGCGGAACCCATCTTGCGAATAGCTTTCTCATGTCCAAATGTTTACGCAAAATATTATCTATAAAGGACCATGTAACCTAAGGAACATTTTTGTTCTACACGGTTATCGTCCTGCCTGTTACTTAAAAATAAAAGATATTTATGGCAATATTGAAACTATCAATGCTTAATTCACGTTTTACTAGAAAATTGTTGATTTGTTACATGAAACTGAGGGATGTTGTAGTAAAAGTAAAAGGCACATTACAGATGATGATGTAGTGAAAATAAAGGAAACAATACAGATTTATCATATAGCCCTAGAAAACATAATTTCTAAAAATGTAAAATAAAAAAAAGTAAAACGAAAATGTATCAAACATCGCTTCATGAAACATGATGCAGTTCTTCATAAATAACTTTCGCATTTATCAATAATAGCAGGAAAATCTTGCCATCGATCATATATAACAACGTTCTATTGAGTACAAAATAACAACAATCTTTATATATACTATTTATGTTTGTACATGTAAACTGTATTTGCATTAAAAGTAATTGCTTTGGTTATATAAAAACGCAGAAGTAACACAAACTAATTTTCATTATGAAATGCAATTTATATTATGTAAGGACATAAAGTACACACTTTTATAACGCTGAATGATGTGCAGTTCTAATTATGTGCAAACCAAACAATCACCCCAACAAACAAAGGAACAAAGAGAACTCGTCTGCTGCCATTTTACACTTCTTTCCCTCCAACGCTACCAGTATTACCCGTAGTTTCGGTAGGGCGCAACTATAATTATGAGATACTAAACCACAGTGTCTGATCTTCTTAGCTGTTGTGAGACAGTGACGTGTGCTATACTTTCTCTGGTACAAGTAGATTTCTTTCTCTCGTCATTAAGGAGACTTTCGTCTTATAATAGCGGCACAGCCTCATGCACGCGGATATGTAAAATAGTCTGAATACAATAAGGCCTCGCAAAACGCAAAGCTGTCGGAAGGAAAGCGCTATCAAAGGAAGCGTGCAGGTTATCTGCAAAAGGGATCGCTTACGAGACGCAAACAACAGTGCGTTGCGAAAACGCTGGGAAATGGCAGCTTACAGTGAGAAACCCAGAAATATTCCAGTACGTTAGCTAGCTGCGCAGCGGTTTGCTTTTAGAGCCCAGGCGCTACAACCATCAACATTGTTAGTAGTTGTTCAGAGCAGTGCAAGTAAAATTATTTCTTCGGTCAAGCACCATTTTATCATGGGGGATTAAAAACAGTTTTACACCGGACTTAAAAATTGCATATTGTCGACAATGTAGCACATTGCAGCAACATATACGGCAATATTGCCAGCTACAGTTCCCTAGCAACTATATTTACGCCTCAGACTGGATATTAAGTCTACGTTTTACGTGGTTGATCTTTGCGATTTCGGTAACGGATGGTGATACCGAAAAAAAGTTTCGAATTTCCCCTAGAACGTCATCATTTTTACCATATGTTTTATGGTAAAAATTCCGACGCTCTACTGTGAATACAAATTATAGAAGTGGCCATCCCCACAATCGACGCCTTTCGTACCAAAAACTATAGTTTTTGAGGGTTTTCTCAAGAACCGTCCGTGAACAAATAGCGCTATTATGAGCAGCCTACGGTCCAGCCCAGGCCACACTTCATGCTACAGAATCAGCCGAATTGCGCAATTTGCCTGGTCTGGAAGAAGCGCGCAATGTTTGACTTTTGATCCCGTACTGTAGTATTGCTACAGTATGTCCGTTCTGCCGATAGGTATAAAAGTGGTCGCTAGGCCAAAGGGCCCAGCGGCGGCTGCTGTGTCAGAGCCCGAGAGTATGTGAACACCCTAAACCTCTGACACCTTGCAGATTTATTACTTACTTTCCTTTGAATGTTGTTAAACATAATATAGACGAGGTAACCTGAAATCTACGGCCCTTAAATCACCACGCTACTGCTGCTCTACACTCAGTGAAACTTGGCATCAGGGTCGCGAGCACATCTTCAGTTGATTTAACAATGCGCACGGTTCGTGGCGTACACATCTACGCCTTCCCACTCAACTACAGCCAGCCGGGGTGGCCGGGCGGCTCTAGGCGCTTCAGTCTGGAACCGCTTTGGTCGCAGGTTCGAATCCTGCCTCGGGCATGGATGTGTGTGATGTCCTTAGGTTAGTTAGGTTTAAGTAGTTCTAAGTTCTAGGGGACTGATGACCTCACAAGTTAAGTCCCATAGTGCTCAGAGCCATTTGAACCATTTTTGAACTCAACTGCAGGTTTAAGTCTGTGCCACTAGATGGTAGCACCCTGCGCCGCACAGTGATCTTCGTTCGTTTGGCAGTTGGCATAAAGTCCTTTAGATAGTAGCACCATCCTCAGATAGGTCTATTCGCTCACTGTAAAGTAAAATTCGATCGAACGTCATTGTTACGTTATTACTACTATTATTAATTTTATTAGCAGTAGTTGCAATTGTATAAATTTGTTCATAATCATAATGGTTATACAGCAGTTGCTCTTTCATACTTTCAAATTTACCTGAATCAAAATATTTGTGACCATCCAAAATATTGCTGGTGCTAAAATTAGCCCCCTTAGGGCGCGGCGCGAGGCAACTTTAAAATTTAAAATGGGAACCCCCATTTTTTATTGCAGTCAGATTCTACACATAAAACTAAGTACATTTTGTCTTAAACATATGTTTTGATTCTTGGTAGTTGGCGTTGCAATTCAAGAAAATCCATGTTCTCATTTTTGCGTGGAAAATGGTTACGGATAAATAAAAAATACTCATTTACTTCGTAAACTTTGATTCGCTAAAACTAAAACTCTCCCTCTCTCCCCATAGAATTTTACAAATGTTGACGCAAATATTTGGGAGAGTTTTAGCGAAACAAAATTTCCGAAGTAAATAAGTATTTTTTATTTATCCGAGACCATTTTCCACACAAAAATGAGAACATGGATTTTCTTGAATTACAGCGCCAACTACCAAGAATCAAAACAAATGTTTAAGACAAAATGTACGTAGTTCTTTATGTGTAATCTGATTCTGCAATAAAAAATGGGGATCCCATTTGAAATTTTTAAGCTGCCTCCCGCCCCACCTCCAGGGGGCTGGCGTGGCGGGCTAATTTTAGCACCAGCAGATGTCCCCCTCGAAAATAATCAACTTTGGATTCTACACATTTTTTCGTGTGAAGCTTCTTTTTCGAGTTATTCAGGTTTGTCAACTTAAAATTTACAACCTGTATACTCACGATTCGTTGGTCCATTACCTCTGTGATCGACAGAACACGAGGTATAACCGCCTGAAAAACCACATTTTCGTGCGCGGCTTTTTGGAACATATCGGTACAGTGCGCTGTCGTGCATGGGCCGATTGCTTCGAAGCTAAGAGTCTATTGACACATTGTCACCGCGGATTCAGAAAATATCGTTCTTGTGTAGCGCAGCTAGCTCTTTATTTGCAAGAAGTAATGAGTGCTAGCGCCAGAGGATCTCAAATCAAATTGCGTGCGTACTGAGTATCGTCTCAGTTGCCACAGGCGATTCTAGAAGTCGGTTAAGGGGGTGAGGGGTGCTAATGGATGGAGCCGGTTTCGGGGAATGGAATATTGCTCAACAAAAGAAGAGTCCTCCACCGACAAACTGGTAAAATTTGGTGTCGCTTAATGTAGTTTTTGGTAATTGTTTTGGGGTTCAAGGTAAAAAAAAGTTACTTCCAGAAGGGAGATTTTATAAATTGTATAAACCATAAAAATAGGTCAATTTACAACAAATAAGTTTTCATTCATTTTCTGGATACAGAAGATGATGGATGTAAAAAATTTGAACTTGACATTAATATAAAAGAAGTCCTATAACAAAATTCACTGGTTATTTCCGTCTTCAGCCCAATTCGTCATGCTCATTCATCTCTGTTTCTTTCTACTGATTATGTCCCATCTTCCAAACTTCACAGAAGCTCTCTCTCGCAGGAGAGCTTCTGTGAAGTTTGGAAGGTAGGAGACGAGGTACTGGCGGAAGTAAAGCTGTGAGGACAGGGCGTGAGTCGTTCTCGGGTAGCTCAGTTGGTAGAGCACTTGCCAGCGAAAGGCAAAGGTCCCGAGTTCGAGTCTCGGTCCGACACACACTTTTAATCTGCCAGCAAGTTTCGACTTAAGCGTGTTCGTCGCCACAAAAACTGCGAAGGAATTTCTCTTTCCGCACAACAACGCAAGGCCTCACACAAGTCTGTGCACCAAAAGGAACTCAGAAAACCATTGGACTGTTCTTCCTCACCCACCCTACAGCACAGATGTCGCATCTTCCGACTTCTGTTTGGACCAATGAAGGATGCACTCCGCGGGAAGCAATACGTGGATGAGGGGTAGTTTATTGATGCAGCAAGACGATGGCTGTGACGTCGACCAGTAGGGTGGTACTATGCGAGCATAGAGGCCCTACCAGTAAGGTGGCGTAAGGCTGTCGTATTGAAAATGGATTGTGTTGTAAAATAATGTTTTGTAGGCAAAATAATGTGGAATAACATGGAATCCTGAATAAAACCAACCCGTCTTCAGAAAATAATGTGTTTCATGACTAACTCAACGCCCATCACAGTGTGGATAGTTGAAGGTCCAACGTTCGTGATGAAGGAGAGATTTCGTGGATCCAGCGTGCTTCAGTCTGTCGAGTACATATCCAGCGCATCACTCTGAGTGTGAGCCTGGCTTGCACACTGTCTTAGCTCGCTGTCGTTTCTACCTTTCCATATATCATACACCGCAGGCACCAGAAACTTGCAGCTGGTACGGCTACCCTCACCCAGGTATACTGCAGATCAACTGGGTTTTCTTGTTGTGGCCACCAGCGCGCGCACGCTTGCATTAAATTTTAGGTCATACTCCTGCACGACTTCTTTCCAAGCAACTAACTGCTTCTGAAGTTCCTCCTGTTAGACTGCCCTCGTCATCAAATACGCAGCAAACAACATTGCCTCCAGCCTCTCGACATCACTTGTGCTACTGTATCATTCAGCTGCGTTAACGGCCTGTTCCGTAGGTTCTTGGATGTACATTTTTTGCACTCCGCTGTCGCCGAGCGGTTGTAGGCGCTTCAGTCCGGAACCGCGCGACCGCTACGGTTGCAGGTTCCAGTCCTGCCTCGAGCATGGATGTGTGTGATGTCCTTAGGTTAGTTGGGTTTAAGTAGTTCTAAGTCTAGGGGACTGATGACCTCAGATGTTAAGTCCCATAGTGCTCAGAGCCATTTGAACCATTTATACACTATGAATGAAGAAACACACGACACTGCTGTAGCATTCTACAATATTATTTTCTTATTTTACAAATTGGTTTTCGCCTGTTACTCCATCGTTCCGTACAAAGATAAATAAGTGTCACTATGTAATTTTTGTGGGGTCAAAGATTTTAATATAGTATAAGATTTTACAGTCGCTGATGTTTGACTAAAATGAGACGGATTTTTTCAGTAAATATGCAATGTAAAAATATTTAGGTTAAATAAAATGTAAGATGCATTAAATAATTAACTACTTGACAAATTATAACAATTCTTCTCAAAGGAAAAATAAATTGTTCCATACGTTGTAAGAAAAATGGTTCAAATTACTCTGAGCACTATGGACTTAACATCTGAGGTCATCAGTCCCCTAGAACTTAGAACTACTTAAACCTAACTAACCTAACGACATCACACACATCCATGCCCGAGGCAGGATTCGAACCTGCGACCGTAGCAGCAGCGCGGTTCCGGACTGAAGCGCCTAGAACCGCTCGGCCACAGCGGCCGGCTATGTCGTAAGATGTTTGACATGTTTCAAGGGCGTGAATGAACAAGATAGTCGTGAGCCTAAAAGTAAAATCCGCCCGAACAGGCCATGAAGGCTCAACGTGACCGACTGGCCGCCGTGTCATCCTCAGCCCTCAGGCGCCACTGGATGCGGATATGGATGGGCATGTGGTCAGCACACCGCTCTCCCGGCCGTATGTTAGCTTACGGGACCGGAGCCGCTATTTCTCAATCAAGTATCTCCTCAGTTTGCCTCACAAGGGCTGAGTGCAGCCCGCTTGCCAACAGCGCTCGGCAGACCATATAGTCACCCATCCAAGCACTAGCCCAGCCCAGCAAAGTCGTGACCCTAAATGGTAGAATGTTACAAACGTGTATAAGACGTTGTCCAGTCACATTCATGTGAGTATAAATCGCAAGCTCTTGCAGCGTGTGCCGCTGCGAAACGTGCAGGAAGAGTCAGTGAGGTTCTAGGACAGGGCTTAACAACTGGCCGGTTTTGAGCGCGAGCACTCGCGTCTGCTCAGGCACGTGCTCGCGAGCATGTGCAAAGTCGCGGTGTAGGGAGGGAGGGGAAATGCGCGCGCACGTTTGAATGTGATCTCGCGTTCTTAGAAGATTTAACTAGCCACCTGAATGCTTTGAACATTTTACTACAAGGTAAAGATCTGCTAATTACTCATTTCATAGATCGAATACGAGCTTTTAAAATGAAATTGACACTTTGGGTGAGTCAGCTGGAAACAGGAAACCTAGCTCATTTTCCTAAATTATCATCCATGCTAGATGTTCACAAAGACTGTGAACGTTATTCACGTAGTTTAGTTGATCAGCACTTTCAAGATCTGACAGCACTAAACAGTGATTTTGATCTGTTCTCTCCATATTCAGCGAATATTTAAGAGATTCGTCCTGAGCTGCAGCAGGACATTATTGACCTGCAGTGTGACAGAGAATACAGAGACAAATTTCAGAACAAGAAAAACATTTTGGAATTCTACACACACTTCCCTCAGGATAGATTTCCCCGTTTGCACAAACTGGCGGCTACAATAATATCAATGTTCGGTTCAACGTATATTAGTGAACAACTGTTCTCTGCAATGAAATGTAACAAGACGCGCCTGAGAAACGCATTGTCTGATCGAAATTTAAACTGCACGCTGCGCCTAAAATGCACAAGAACAGTTACCCCCAACATAGACGCAATTGTAAAGGGCAAAAAGTACAAGATAACCGAGAATCCCACACTTCAGTTACACCTTTTATTGTGTAACAGTTCACAAATTAATGCGAAGCTAATAAAATTATGTGGCACGTGTACATTCTCCTTTATTTGTTTCATTTGTCGCAGTAATAATTCGTGAGTGATATCCCTGCAGGTGGCCGCGGATTTACATTGACTGGCGGCAGCTGTTGTGTGCCCCACGTGACTCTCAGCACTATCCGCTCTGGTCCGGTAGTGGGGGTAGCGTGCTCGCGCTGCTCCGTGCTCGCGCCTTGCTGCTCACACCTTGCTCCGCGAGCACGTTTGTTGTGATGCCCTGTTCTAGGAGATACCAGCACGCAAGTGGGGCCACGTCGACTCCACGTTTCTCGACTGAACATCCATGGCGTGAACATCACGATCGAGGTAGTCCCAAAGATTCTCGATTGGGTTTAAATCCGCGGAGTTGGGTGGCCAGAGGAGTACAGTAAACTCATTCTGTTGCTCTTCAAACCACACACGTGCGAGCAGTGTGACACGTTGTGCTGTCTTGCTGGTAGATGCCATCGTGCCCAGAAGAACGAGATCAGCCAGAGAATGCCAGGAAGAGATGCCCCAGACCATATCTGTTGCACAAGTAATGAGTGTGATGGGCAAACATCTACGAGGGTCACTCCAAAAGAAATGCACACTATTTTTGTAAAAATAGAGTTTTCATTCTGCATGTGTGAAAGTTTCACAGTGTGTGGATACATTCTTCCCGCTTGTTTTCAAACTTAGTTCAACCTGTCCCCGTAAGTGGCGCCGTCAAGATGGCTGCTACACTTGACGTTGGTCAGGAGCAACGTGCTATCATAGAATTCCTGTGCTGTGAAAACGAGACAGTGGGAAACATCCACAAGAGGCTGAAAAAGGTGTACGGAGATGCTGCTGTCGATCGCAGTACAGTTAGTCGGTGGGCAAGCAGGTTACGTGATGAAAGCGGGCACGGCAATATTGAGGATTGTCCTCGCAGCGGCAGGCCTCGTGCTGCACACGCTCCAGACAATGTGCAGAGAGTTAACGAGTTGGTGACTGCTGACAGACGGATCACAGTGAACGAATTGTCACGCTACGTTGGGATAGGGGAAGGAAGTGTTTGCAGAATACTGAAAGGGTTGGCGTTAATAAAGGTTTGTGCCAGGTGGGTTCCCAGGATGTTGACAGTGGCTCACAAAGAAACAAGAATAACGGTATGTAGCGAACTTTTGGAACAGTACGAGAATGGTGGAGATGAATTTCTTAGAAGAATGGGTGATGAAACATGGCTCCATCATTTTTCAACAGAGACGAAGAGGCAATTCACCCAAGAAAAAAAATATTCAAAACCACACCTTCTGGTGTTTTTCGATTTCAAAGGACTCTTGCTTGTGGACATCGTGCCAAGTGGAACCACCATAACTTCTGATACATATGTGTTCGACCACATCGGCAAAAGTAGGATGTTTTGCTGTTGCGTGACAAGGCACGGCCACATGTCAGAAAACCATGGAAGCGATCACAAAACTCGGATGGACAACACTGAAACACTCGCGTTACAGTCCTGTGACTATCATCTGTTTGGGAAACTGAAAGACTCTTCGTGGAACAAGGCTTGAAGATGGTGTCTCCCTTGTGCACGCTACCAAACAGTGGCTCCAACAGGTTGGTCCAGAATTTTGCCGTGCGGGTATAGAGGCGCTGGTTCCAAGATGGCGTAAGGCAGTTCAGACAGATGGAAATTATGTGGAGAAATGAAAATATTGTTCCTAAAGGATGTATCTACACACTGTAAAACTTTTAAATATGTAGAATGAAAGATGGAATTTAAAAAAAATAGTGTGCGTTTCTTTTGGAGTGATAGTCGTATTAGGCGCACTACGAATGTAGTGGTATGGACATGTTGGGAATGTGGGTCTCAAGGGAGGGGGGCCAGAGATAAGTCCCTGCAGTCGCACTATGCTCTGCGCCCTCGGTGGCTCAGATGGATAGAAAGTCTGCCATGTAAGGAGGAGATCCCGGGTTGGAGTCCCGGTCAGGGCACACATTTTCAACTGTTGTCGTTGATGTATATCAACGCCTCTTTGCAGCTAGGGTGTCGATTTAATTATCATTCCATTCTGTTGCGCGGCGTTTGATTTCAGAAGTTTCAGGCCGCGCACGCCAACGGTCATCAGTCCTATGGCGCATAAAACGTGATTCATCCGAAAAGGGAACTTGTCGTCACTCGATGGATGTCTAGTTAGTGATGTGCAGATCCCAGCCTTCGTCACCGATGAACAAGTCAGCACGGGTGCATGAGCCAGGCGCCAGCTGCGGTGACCCAGGGTGCAGCACGGTTGCCTCGGCGCCGGTTTTCGATAACGCTATTTTGACGTGCTCGGTATGCGAGTACTTTCACCACGAACACACTACAAACTTAACCGTTTCGGAAATGTTAAATGATCGTGCCATTTTGACCGTCAATACACTCATACTCATAAATTAAGGATAATGCTGATACATGGTGAAACAACGCTCTGGTCGGTGGTTTCCGGGTTTAAATCACCTCGGGGTATGACCATGCGGTACATTTGACCTGCAGTCGTCGCACGGTGGCGCTGGCAGCAGTCCACATACGCAGAGGTGTGTTGGTACACGTCAGAGTACGGTGCAGCGAGTAAGTGTGCAGACGTTTTCAGGCGTGCTAATGGTGTGTTGAACATGGCTCAAAAAACACATATTGATGATGTTATGAGGGGTAGAATAGTAGGGCAACTGGAGGCTGGTCAAACACAGCAGGTCGTAGCACGGGCCCTCTGTGTGCCACAAAGTGTGATCTCAAGATCATGGCAACGATTCCAGCAGACAGGAAACGTGTCCAGGCGCTACAGCACGGGACGTCCACAGAGTACAACACCACAAGAAGACCGATATCTCACCATCAGAGCCCGCAGACGGCCACAGAGTACTGCAGGTAGCCTTGGTCGGGAGCTTACCGCAGCCACTGGAACAGTTGTCTCCAGACACAGTCTACAGACGACTGAACAGACACGGTTTATTCGCCCAGAGACCTGCAAGGTGCATTCCACTGACCCCTGGTCACAGGAGAGGCCGGTCGGCGTGGCCGAGCGGTTCTAGGCGCTACAGTCTGGAACCGCGCGACCGCTACAGTCGCAGGTTCGAATCCTGCCTCGGGCATGGATGTGTGTGATGCCCTTAGGTTTAAGTAGTTCAAAGGTCAAGGGGACTGATAACCTCAGAAGTTAGGTCCCTTAGTGCTCAAAGCCATTTGAACAGGAGAGCCCGTAAAGCCTGGTGTCAAGAACACAGTTCATGGGCATTCGAACAGTGGTCTCAGGTTATGTTCACGGAGAAGTACAGGTATAGTCTGAACAGTGATTCTCGCCGGGTTTACGTCTGGCGTGAACCAGGAACCAGATACGACACCCATAATGTTCTTGAAATGGACCTGTATGGAGGTCTTGGTTTGATGGTGTGGGGTGGGATTATGATTGGTGCATTTACACCCCGGCATGTCTTCGACAGAGGAACTGTAACAGGTCAGGTGTATCAGGATGTCATTTTGCACCAGTATGTCCGTCCGCCTTTTCAGGGTGCAGTGGGCCCCTCATTTCTCCAGATGGATAACGCACGGCGCCACCGAGCTGCCATAGTGGAAGAGTACCATGAAACAGAAGATATCAGGCCTGCCTGTTCTCCAGACCTAAACCCCATCGAACACGCCTGAGATGCTCTCGGTCGACGTTTCGCTGCACATAATCAAACCCTTAGGACACTTCAGGAGCTCCGACAGGCACTGGTGCAAGAATGGGAGGCTATATCCCAGCAGCTGCTCGACCACCTGATCCAGAGTATGCCAACCCGTTGTGCGGCCTGTGTACGTGTGCATGGTGATCATATCCCATAGTAATGTCGCGGTACGTGCGCAGGAAACAGTGGCGTTTTGTAGCACGTGTCTTTCTGGACGGGTTTCTCAACTTATCATCAATACCGTGCACTTACAGATCTGCGTCTTGTGTGTTCCCTATGTGCCTATGCTGTTAGGGCCAGCTTTGTGTAGGGCCACGTTGTGTGGCACCACATTCTGCAATTATCCTTCATTTATGAGCATCAGTGTACATCGGCGCGTTTCCGCATTACGACTACTAGTGCACTGTTTTCTGTATTCCCCCAACACACTTTATATACCCCCCACTGTGCTGCTTCCTGCCTACTGTGAGTGGTTATTGCACGTTCACGTCGAACCTTGGGGTTGGTCTCATTAATGTGACTGGGCCCTGTATATGAAGTGAATCTAAACAGGTAAATGAAACAGCTGTAATTGTACACTGAAACGCCAAAGAAAGTGGTATCTGCATGCGTAGTCAGTTACAGAGATATGTAAACAGGCAGAATACGACGCTGGAGTCGGCAACGCCTATATAAGACAACAAGTGTCTGGTGCAGTTGATAGATCGGCTACTGCTGCTACAATGGCAGGTTACCAAGATTTAAGTGAGTTTAAACGTGGCGTCATAGTCGCCGCACGAGCAATGGGACACAGCATCTCCGAGGAAGCGATGAAGTGGGGTATTTCCCGTACGACCATTTCGCGAGTGTACCGTGAATATGAGGAATCCGGAAAAACATCAAATCTCCGTCGTCGCTGCGGCGGGAAAAGGATCCTGCGAGAACAGGACCAACGACGACTGAAGATAATCGTTCAACGTCACAGAAGTTCAACCCTTTCGCAAATTGCTGCGCATTTCAATGCTGGACCATTAACGAGTGTCAGCGTGCGAACCATTCAACGAAACATCATCGATATGGGCTTTTGGAGCCAAAGGCCCATAAGTGCACTCTTAATGACTGTACGACACAAGGCTTTACGCTTCGCCTGAGCCCGTCAACACCAAAATCGGACTGTTGATGACTGGAAACATGTTGCCTGGTCGAACGAGTCTCGTTTCAAATTGTACGGAACGGATAGATGTGTACGGGTATGCCGAAAATCTCACGAATCCATGGACCCTGCATGTAAGTAGGGGACTGTTCAAGGTGGTGGAGGCTTTGTAATGGTGTGGGGCATGTGCAGTTGGAGTGATGTGAGACCACTGATACGCCTACATACGACTCTGACATGTGACACGTATGTAAGCATCCTGTCTGATCACCTGCATCTCTTCATGTCCATTGTGCAATAGGACACCCCGCACGTCCACAATTGCTTCAGAGTGGGTCGAGGAAAACTCTTCTGAATTTAAACACTTCCACTGGCCACAAGACCAGCTCAGACATAAACATTATTGAGTATATCTGGGATGCATTGCAGCGTGCTGTTCAGAAGATATCTCCACCCTGTCGTACTCTTACGCATTTATGGACAGCCCTGCAGGATTCGTGGTGTCAGTTCCCTGCAGCTCTACTTCAGGCATTAGTCGATTCGATGCTACGTCGCGCTGCGGCACCTTTGCGTGCTAGCGGGGGCACTAAACGATATTATGCAGTTGTACCAGTTTCTTTGGCTCTTCAGTGTACAAACTAATTTTTTTAACTCAGCACATGAAACTACAGTAGATGAAACAGAGGAAAAATGGGGCATGTGAGTGTGAGGGGTAATTTACAAAGTGATTTGGTTCAAATGGCTCTGAGCACTATGGGACTTAACATCTGAGGTCATCAGTCCCCAAGACTTAGACCTACTTAAACCTAAGGACATCACACACATCCATGCCCGAGGCAGGACTCGAACCTGCGACCGTAGCGGTCGCCCGGTTCCAGACTATAGTGCCTAGAACCGCTCGGCCACTCCGGCCGGCGTCAGTTAATAACTTTTTATTTTATCATTATAAGATTGTGTGTGGTCTTTCTGCATCTGCTGGAAGCCATTTACAAACACTGGAAAGTGATAGAGACAGCGTACTTTTGATGAACAAAGAGGCCTTCCTTCTGAATCAGTCAGTAAGATACAGATATAATGGTCTCTGATTTTTGGAAAAGTAGATAATAAAATAGAATTACAGACCATGAGCCAAAATATTATGACGACCAGGTTAACTGCATGTTGGTCCGCTCTTCGAACGTGATACAACAGCGATTTTGCATATCATTGATTCACACGTCTGTACTAGGATTCTGGAGGTATGTGGCACCAGGTGACTACGCACAGATACACAAGTCCCATAAATTACGGTCTGGACTGGTAGTTCGTGGGTGGGTCACTGGCGACTTTTAGCATTCCTGACAAGTTCCATCGGATCCCGATCACGTGACTTTGGTGGCCAAGAAATCAACATGAGTGCACTGTCACTATCCTCAGATTTTATCAGGACTCTGGCCATCTAATACAGTAAGTTATCCTGCTAGAAGATGCCATCTACGTTGGAGAAGACATCAAGCATAAAGGGATGCAGGTGGTTGGCTGGAATGCTCACGTAGCCCACAGCTGTCACGATGCCTTTGATTTTTTTTCCTTATGGGACCTAACTGCTATGGTCATCAGTCCCTAAGCTTACACACTACTTAACCTAAATTATCCTAAGGACAAACACACACACCCATGCCCGAGGGAGGACTCGAACCTCCGCCGGGACCAGCCGCACAGTCCATGACTGCAGCGCCTTCGATTATTAGCACAGGTCCTATGCAAGCGCAGTTGAATGTCCCCCATACCATATGTGTGTGAAATCTTATGGGACCTGACTGCTATGGTCATCAGTCCCTAAGCTTACACACTACTTAACCTAAATTATCCTAAGGACAAACACACACACCCATGCCCGAGGGAGGACTCGAACCTCCGCCGGGACCAGCAGCACAGTCCATGACTGCAGCGCCTTCGATTATTAGCACAGGTCCTATGCAAGCGCAGGTGAATGTCCCCCATACCATATGTGTGTGAAATCTTATGGGACTTAACTGCTAAGGTCATCAGTCCCTAAGCTTACACACTACTTAACCTAAATTATCCTAAGGACAAACACACACACCCATGCCCGAGGAGGACTCGAACCTCCGCCGGGACCAGCCGCACAGTCCATGACTGCAGCGCCTTCGATTATTAGCACAGGTCCTATGGAAGCGCAGGTGAATGTCCCCCATACCATATGTGTGTGAAATCTTATGGGACTTAACTGCTAAGGTCATCAGTCCCTAAGCTTACACACTACTTAACCTAAATTATCCTAAGGTCAAACACACACACCCATGCCCGAAGGAGGACTCGAACCTCCCATAGTATATATCTTACACTGCACCCGTGGCACTGATTCAGGGTCCAGTCTCAATGATTCCGTGACACATGGAACTGTGACTGACGATGACGTTGGGTCAACACGGAACTCGTGAGGGTATCTACTGACACGTGTGTGGCTCGCCTACTGCAGATTCCTATGTTCAGCAATGTTCGCTGACAGAATGCAAAGTAACACTTGTGCCTTTAGCAGCATTGTACTATGTCGCGATATCTGCCACAGACGGCCGCCTATCCTGCCTACAAAGCTGGCAATCCCCCGACCTCCACTTTCTGTGGCGAGGCGTGGATGTCCAACATCTGCTCGTGGTTTGGCCGTCGTTCAACCACTTTCCATAGACCCTCACAACAGGTGGACGCAAACAGCCGACGAGATTCGCCGTTCTCAAGAGGCGCGTTCCGAGGCGCTGGGCCACTATTATCTGCCCTTTGTCAAAGTCGCTTATGTCTGTGATTTTTGCCATTAAAATAAATGTAAATGACGTGTGACTAGGGCCTCCTGTCGTGTAGACCGTTTGCTGGATGCAAGTCTTTCGATTTGACATCACTTCGGCGACTTGCGCGTCGATGGGGGTGAAATAATGATGATTAGGACAACACAACGCCCAGTCCCTGAGCGGAGAAAATCTCCGACCAAGCCGGGTTATCGAATCCGGGCCTTTTTTTTCGATATTGTTCGTTGCATTTGTTGGGTGCGGATGCCCCATGACACCCGTTAAAGTTCAGTGTTGAGCCGTTCACTCAGTTTTTTATTGCAGAGGGCACCTAACCCTCTGACCGAACACGCTGAGATATCGTGCCGGTGGCCATTAGGATTGACATTCTGTCACACTGACCACTCAGCTACTGGGGGCGGACAGTTTTCCGATTTATCCTCGCTAGAATGGGTCGCCGTTCGCGCTGGTGCGCTTACTCTAAGGAACAAAACAAAAGAAGGCGCACACCAAACAGTTAAGTAAATTGGTCACAAACTGATATTTATACAGGTATCGACGGACGCTGTAAAATTGTAAACTCTGGCGCGTGGTGGATGAACATGTGACGCTGTAGCACAATTTCACTGCACAGGTGGCAAGGATAGTAAAGAGGGAACATATAGATACCACCGAGCGAGGTGGCGCAGTGGCTAGCACACTGGACTCGCATTCGGGAGGACGACGGTTCAATTTTAATGGCAGCAGTCCTGATTTAGGTTTTCCGTCATTTCCCTAAATCGTTTCAGGCAAATGCCGGGATGGTTCCTTTGAAAGGGCACGGCCGATTTCCTTCCCCATCCTTCCCTAACCCGAGCTTGCGCTCCAATGACCTCGTTGTCGACGGGACGTTAAACAACACTAACCTAACCTAACCTATAGATACCAGCGCATAAAGTCTTTGCTAATTTCATCCCGTGTACTCAGTTGGACAGTAACTATGCCCATCAGACAGGTGCGTGACCAATGTACGCAAATGTCAGCATTTGAGAGAGGACGTGTAGTTAGGCTCAAAGAAGCTGGTTGCAGTGATCGGTGAATCGCTCAACATTTTAATAGCAGCGATGCCGTTATTCGACGATGTTCACAGGAATGGGTTGACGATGACCGAACAGTTAACAGGGAAGAAGTGTACGTAGAGAGACAACAGAACGTGATGTACGAGCAGTCGCCAGACATGTCTCATAGGCCCGGATTCGTCATTAGCATCGGTCCTACGTGCTTGTGGTTCAGTGACCACAAAGACCATTAATAGGCGGCTCTTAGAAAGGGGGTAGGCAACGGCCTTGCCGCAATAGATACACCGGTTCCCGTGAGATCACCGAAGTTAAGCGCTGTCGGGCGTGGCCGGCACTTGGATAGGTGACCATCCGGGCCGCTATGCGCTGTTGCCATTTTTCGGGGTGCAGTCAGTCTCGTGATGCCAATTGAGGAGCTACTCGACCGAACAGTAGCGGCTCCGATCACTGAAAACCATCATAACGACCGGGAGAGTGGTGTGCTGACCACACGACCCTCCTACCCGCATCCTCAGCGGAGGATGACACGGCGGTCGGATGGTCCCGATGGGCCACTTGTGGCCTGAAGACGGAGCGCATAGAAAGGGGGCTGAACTCATGGCACTGCTTGTGTCGACTAATATTGACCTCTGTACCCCAACAAGACAGTTTCCTGTGGTGTGGGCAGTTTCGGCCTGTAATCTCATTGAATGGAGTAAATTTGTCTTCAGTGATGAACGCGCTTCGGAATGAATCCTGATGACTAGCGAAGGCGTGCCTAAAGACGTCCCGGACAGGCGTGGGATACCAACCTGTTTATCGCCCGCCATACGGCAGGACGACGAAGAGTAATGGTCTGGGTTGCCATGTCTCTTCATAGCAGGACCCTATGGTTGTCATCCATGGCACACTTGCAACACAGAGGCACGTCGACCATGTTCTACTCGCCGTTTTGTTGCCGTTCGTGGCAAGCCACCCTGGATTCACATTTCAGCAAGGTAATACCCACTCGTATATGGCGCGAGTTTCTACTGATTGTCTTCGTGCTTGCCAATCCCTACCTTGGCCAGCGAGATATCCAGATCTGACCCCAATTGCGAACGTCTGGAGCGTTATGGTAAGTGACCACCAACCAGCTCGGGATTTGGACGATCTAACCCGCCAGTTGGACAGGATATTCTTCACGACATCCAACAACTCAATCAGTCAGTGCCAAACCCAATAACTGCTTTGATAAGGGCCAGAGGTAGATCAACGCTGTTTCTCTTCAATAAATGATGGAAGTTTTCTGAAACTGTAATCATTTGTTTGTCTGAACATGTACATCATATCTACCGATTTCCGTGGCATTCGGATAACTCCTCCGTGGTGGGTCGTGTTTTTTTTTTTTCTTACAGTGTTCTTTGAGCCGTGCATGGCTCGCGTTTATCCCATTTATTGTTTGTCATATTCTATTACGGTACCGCCGTCTCGTTTTCTTATTCCATTTACTGGAGTCACCAACTTCCTGCCTTACTAGCCCGTGAGCGGCAGCAGCAGCGCGTATCGATAAGTGCACTGTCGTACCATCTCTGGAGCGACGGATAGTATTTCCGGGTCGTCGTGTGTCTGGCAGTCAGTTGGAGACGGACCAGCAGTGCAGTCGGGACGCAGCAGCAGTGAAGTCGGGGACGGAGCGCCGGTGAGGCGCCGACAGTCAGTGCTCGCCGACCGCTGGCGACACACATCAACTGTCCGACCGAGGGAGATTATAGCGGGACGACCGTTGGATGGTGGTTCGGTTGGTCGTCTCATCTGCCGACGTATATTTGGTCCTTCCACCATTTCTGGGCTTGGGCAGTTGATCGGTTGGAGTGGAGCAGCGAGGAAGTCTCCGCGGGACGCAGTTTGACCGGCGCTGCTGGCGGGGTACACGCGGGGTCGGAGTGTGAGGGGCTGTTACAACTCCTACGAGGTTCGTGGCTCACCGATCCCGGATACGAAAGTTGAGTTTTGACTTACAAGGGGAGGCCGCCAATTGTGAAATTCAGATTCGATTCATACTGCGCATAATGAAAACCCATGGCCAGAGGTGTAATGTGGCAAAGCACCAAGATGCACTTCTCAGCCGTTGTCGAGAAAATCGACAGTTACAAGAAACCGTTGCGATGAAATACTCTCTACGATTAATAATTTTCTACACCGTCGTGGCTCAGCGTTAAGCGCTCGGGTACGTACGCCGACACGGTAGCTCAGCGTCTTCGGTCAGAGGGTTAGCAGCCCTCTGTAATAAAAAAACTGAGTTAATCGATCAACAACGAGCTTAAACGGGTGTCTTGCGACGTCCGCCCCGAGCAGATACAACGAACAAACACGAGCAAAATGAGATTTTAAAAAAAAGCGGTAAGCGCTCGGCTTCGTAATCCGAAGGTCGCCGGATCGAATCTCGCGCCATGCAATTTTTTTATTAGTTTTTTGTAATTTAAATTATATATATATATGCACGAATGCTTATGCATGTTGGTGAAGGCGGATCGGTCTCCAATTGTACCGCCTCCATTTTTCCGTTTGTTTAACAGGGTGTACCAAAGCTCTCCCGTCCGCACTGATTTTCGACGATGTTATAAGTTGCGCTAGGGACCGCGTCTACCTTCTTTCGAAGTTAGCAGGCAACTATGCTGTTATGCGGCTGCTCGTCTCGGCCCATTCAACATCTGTCCTTCAAGTGTAACGAGCGAGTAACGGAGTTTATATTTCATACCTGCCACAGCAAATTTGTGTTCGTGGGGTCTCTGTTCCAATTCGAACGTTTGACTTACGCTACACGTATTCGTTTCGGAATATCGTTTCTACGTCTTCCGTTAACTATACGTGGTTAACATTATGAAGACAATTAATAACATTTGTGAAATACAACTTTGTTTGCGGAAAACATAATGATGTTCGAAGTCGCAAGTTTTTCCACGACAAACGACTTTCAACAACTTATTATATGCATAACTGTTGCAACTGATTGCCGGGAATTATTGTGTGTATATAGACATTAAAATTACAAAAAAACAAATACTAAAAAAAAAGGTTGCATGGCGTGAGATTCGATCCGGCGACATTAAAATTACAAAAAACAAATACTACAAAAAAAAGGTTGCATGGCGCGAGATTCGATCTGGCGACCTTCGGATTATGAACCCGAGCGGTTACCACTGCGCCACGACGATGTATAAAAATTATCAATCGTAGAGAGCACATCACCACAACGGTTTCTTTTAACTGTCGATTTTCTCGACAACGGCTGAGAAGTGCATCTTGGTGCTTTGCCACATTACACCTCTGGCCATGAGCTTTTATTATGCGCAGTATGAGTCGAATCTGAATTTCACAATTGGCGGCCTCCCCTTGTTAGTCTACCAGCAAGTCACGACTGTTCACATGGGTGGAGCGGAAGTTATCTTGTCGGTGGGTTCAAATGGTTCTGAGCAGTATGCGACTTAGCTTCTGAGGTCATCAGTCGCCTAGAACTTAGAACTATTTAAACCTAACTAACCTTAGGACATCACACATATCCATGCCCGAGGCAGGATTCGAACCTGCGACCGTAGCGGTCACTCGGTTCCAGACTGTAGCGCCTAGAACCGCACGGCCACCCCAAACGGCTTGTCGGTGGGTCTGTTGACTGTCTGTGTTTGATTCCAGGTCGACCCTCGGAACTTCTGAGCGCCCTTGGACGCACTGCCTTTTCTTGTTTGTTCTTGTTGTTTGTACTTGTATTGCTTCTAGCCGGTATTTAGATTAAGGTTGTTCTGCCCTTAAAGCGTCAGATGGTTTGGGCCCTCAGCCTAATTGTTTTATGTAAAGCCCTTCGCATTTTTAAAAAATGGTTCAAATGGCTCTGAGCACTATGCGACTTTTCTTCTAAGATCATCAGTCGCCTAGAACTTAGAACTAATTAAACCTAACTAACCTAAGGGCATCACACACATCCATGCCCGAGGCAGGATTCGAACCTGCGACCGTAGCGGTCACGCGGTTCCAGACTGAAGCGCCTAGAACCGCTCCGTCACCCAGGCCGGCCGCATTTTTAAAATTAATGTTATTGAGCCTTAAGTACTGGGCCTTCAGCCGATTTTGAATTTAAGTTGTGTTGCTCTTAAAGTGTCAGATTCTTTGGGCCTTCAGTTCATTTTGAATTAAAGTTGTTCTGCCCTTAAGGCGTCAGATGATTTGGGCCTTCAGCCTAATTTAAGAACTGTTTTACGTAAAGCCGCATTTTTGAAATTAATGTTATTGAGCCTTAAGTATTGGGCCTTCAGCCGACTTTGAATTTAAGTTGTGCTGCTCTTAAAGTGTCAGATTCTTTGGGCCTTCAGCCTAATTAAGGAACTGTTTTAAGTTAAGGCTTTGCCTTTTTATTTCTGATTTTGGTTGAGCTTTACGTTATTGGCTTTCAGCTTTTTTAAATTAAAGTGGTCTAGCCCTTAAGACATGAGATTGTACGGCGCATCCAGCAGCTAATTAAGTTCCAAAACTAAAGCTTTTTTTTAATTTTCTTGCCTATTTGATCAAATAAAAGGTTGTATGTTCGAGTGTAACTGACAGCCGCTTATTTTGGCCCCTTTCCACAACTTAAACTAGCTGTCCTGTCCTGCGGGTTTAGCAGGGCGTCTCATACTTTCCTTAGGGCGTCACATGCTGACAGCGCCACATTGTCTCGAGGTGGCAGCGATCACAGTGTTTTGGCTCACGCAGTATACAGTAGAGGAACACAGAGCCGGTACTCACCGCAGACGGGCGTCGTGTAGAAGCACTGCCAGTAGTAGGGCACGAAGTACTCGAGGAAGACGGGGCAGTCGGCCACGTTGTAGCACCAGTCGTGCATCTTGCAGCACCTGCAAACCACCAAACGGCGGAGGGTGCAAAGTGATGTTGCAACAAGCAAGCAAACCACCACCAACAACAAGAAATCCTAAGTTAGGTTTTTTTAACATTATTAACTGGAATACAGTGGAACAGAATACCCTACAATATTGCTCAAGTCTATGGCAACTGTACCAAATTATGTGAAATGAAAGCAGCTGTCAAAAGGTCAATGAGAGATTCTTTTAACGAATTTGAAAGCAATATTTTATCTGTTGTTGTTGTGGTCTTCAGTACAGAGTTTGGTTTGATGCAGCTCTCCATGCTACTCTATCCTGTGCAAGCTTCTTCATCTCCCAGTACCTACTGCAGCCTACATCCTTCTGAATCTGCTTAGTGTATTCATCTCTTGGTCTCCCTCTACGATTTTTACCCTCCACGCTGCCCTCCAATACTAAACTGGTGATCCCTTGATGCCTCAGAACATGTCCTACCAACCGGTCCCTTCTTCTTGTCAAGTTGTGCCACAAACTCCTCTTCTCCCTAATTCTATTCAATACCTCCTCATTAGTTATGTATCTACCCATCTAATCTTCGGCATTCTTCTGTAGCACCACATTTCGAAAGCTTCTATTCTCTTCTTGTCCAAACTATTTATTGTCCATGTTTCACTTCCATACATGGCTATGCTCCATACAAATACTTTCAGAAACGACTTCCTGACACTTAAATCTATACTCGATGTTAACAAATTTCTCTTCTTAAGAAACGCTTTCCTTGCCATTGCCAGTCTACATTTTATATCCTCTCTAGTTCGACCATCATCAGTTATTTTGCTCCCCAAATAGCAAAACTCCTTTACTAATTTAAGTGTCTCATTTCCTAATCTAATTCCCTCAGCATCACCCGACTTAATTCGACTACATTCCATTATCCTCGTTTTGCTTTTGTTGATGTTCATCTTATACCCTCCTTTCAAGACACTGTCCATTCCGTTCAACTGCTCTTCCAAGTCCTTTGCTGTCTCTGACAGAATTACAATGCCATCAGCGAACCTCAAAGTTTTTATTTCTTCTCCCTGGATTTTAATACCTACTTCCAATTTTTCTTTTGTTTCCTTTACTGCTTGCTCAATATACAGATTGAATAACATCGGCGAGAGGCTACAACCCTGTCTCACTCCCTTCCCAACCACTGCTTCCCTTTCATGTCCCTCGACTCTTATAACTGCCATCTGGTTTCCGTACAAATTGTAAATAGCCTTTCGCTCGCTGGATTTTACCCCTGCCACCTTCAGAATTTGAAAGAGAGAAAGCTTTGGACAATGTTGAATGGAATACTCTAAGTCTACAAATACTGGAAACGTAGGTCTGCCTTTCCTTAATCTTTCTTCTAAGATAAGTCGTAAGGTCAGTATTGCCTCACGTCTTCCAATATTTCTACGGAATCCAAACTGATCTTCCCCGAAGTCCGCTTCTACCAGTTTTTCCATTCGTCTGTAAAGAATTCGTGTTAGTATTTTGCAGCTGTGACTTATTAAACTGATAGTTCGGTAATTTTCACATCTGTCAACACGTGCTTTCTTTGGGATTGGAATTATGACATTCTTCTTGAAGTCTGAGGGTACTTCGCCTGTTTCATACATCTTGCTCAGCAGATGGTAGAGTTTTGTCAGGACTGGCTCTCCCAAGGCCGTCAGTAGTTCTAATGGAATGTTGTCTACTCCGGGGGCCTTATTTCGGCTCAGGTCTTTCAGTGCTCTGTCAAACTCTTCACGCAGTATCATATCTCCCATTTCATCTTTATCTACATTCTCTTCCATTTCCATAATATTGTCCTCAAGTACATCGCCCTGTATAGACCCTCTATATACTCCTTCCATCTTTCTGCTTCCCCTTCTTTGGTTAGAACTGGGTTTCCATCTGAGCTCTTGATATTCATACAAGTGGTTCTCTTTTCTCCAAAGGTCTCTTTAATTTTCCTGTAGGCAGTATCTATCTTATACCTAGTGAGACAAGCCTCTACATCCTTACATTTATCCTCTAGCCATCCCTGATTAGCCATTTTGCACTTCCTGTCGATCTCATTTTTGAGACGTTTGTATTCCTTTTTGCCTGCTTCATTTACTGCATTTTTATATTTTCTCCCTTCATCGATTAAATTCAATATTTCTTCTGTTACCCAAGGATTTCTACTAGCCCTCGTCTTTTTACCTACTTGATCCTCTGCTGCCTTCACTACTTCATCCCTCAGAGCTACCCATTCTTCTTCTACTGTATTCCTTTCCCCCATTCCTGTCAATTGTTCCCTTATGCTCTCCCTGAAACTCTGTACAACCTCTGGTTCTTTCAGTTTATCCAGGCCCCATCTCCTTAAATTCCCACCTTTTTGCAGTTTCTTCAATTTTAATCTGTAGTTCATAACCAATAGATTGTGGTCAGAGTCCACATCTGCCCCTGGAAATGTCTTACAAATTAAAACTTGGTTCCTAAATTTTTATCTGCAGATTGTAAAAATAACCACAAAAAATTTTGGTCGTACGAAAAATCCATGAACGCTACCAATAATCCAATACCTTCGCTTGCTGACAGTACGGGTAATGTAACGGATGATGATAAACAGAAGGCCGAAATTCTAAACCTAGCATTCAAAAACTCGTTTACGGTAGAGGGCTGCAGCACCATTTCCCTTTCAATTATTGAACAAATGCAAGGATGGCTGACATAGTGTTCGGTGTATTTGGGATCGTAAAACAGTTAAGATCCTTAGACGACAGAAAGGCATCTGGCCCAGACGGTATCCCCGTAAGATTTAATGTTGACTATGTTACAAATACAGCACCATTCTTACCCATTACCTATCAGAGACCATTGGAACAGCGGAAAGTTCCACGGGACTGGAAGAAGGCCCAGGTCATACCAATCTATAAAAAGGGGAGAAAATCGGATGCACATAATTACCAGCCAATTTTATTGACATCGATATGTTGTAGAATCATGGAGCATATTTTGTGTTCAGACATAATGACCTTTCTAGACTCTGAGAAGCTCATCTGCAGAAACCAGCACAGTTTTAGGAAGCAGTGGTCATGCGAGACACAGCTGGCCCTCTTTGTGCATGATATACAAACAGGCTCTAGATACCGGCTCCCAGGTTGATGCCATATTTCTCGACTTTCGAAAGGCGTTCGACTCAGTTCCGCACTGTCGCTTGCTACAAAAAGTACGCGCTTACGGTCTATCCGATGACATATGCGGTTGGATAGAAAGTTTTCTAACAGGCAGAGAGCAGTATGTCGACCTGAATGGGGTAGCATCAGCAGAAACAAGCGTAACATCAGGTGTGCCCCAGGGCAGCGTTATAGGTTAATCGGAAGCACTCTACAGGTTTTGGTGAGTGCAATTTTGAGTATCAAAATATGTGTCATAAATGGCCGCATCTTTTGACTACAGTGACTCAGAATCTTTAACTTTTTAACACCGGCAGGGGGACGTACATCTTAGTACGTGACGTAAATTTGAACTTCATACGTCTACCCGTTCCTGAGGTAAAGGGTTTTGTATCGGACGGACGGACAGACAACAAGGCGATCGTAAAGCGTTCCATTTTTACAGATTGAGGCACCGAACCCTAAAAGGAACATTCTGGTCTGATGCGCCGTGCAATTCTCTCCTCAGACCCGCTGCCTGTCACAGACCTCCCTAACCGTTCGTACCAGTATGGCACAACAGCGACCAGCGGAGGTCATTTACCATTTATTTGAGCGATTTTAAAATGTGTGACAAAATCAATGATCCTGCTAAGTCACCCTGGCACAGCGGTTCAAACCCCTGTGCGGATTACCCTGGCACGCCTCCCTCCTCGATCCAAATTCTCGCTACAGCCGCAGTCTACCTCAAATTCCCCCCCTGACACACGAACAGAATTGCTGAGGCTGTCCGTGTTCTGGAACAGCGCCTCAGCATTGGACGTACATACCTGATCCAGCCTGAAACCCAGGTGCAGGTTCAGTTTCTTCCTGCCCTTGTTGGTCCTACAATTTCTCCGTCAGGCAGTTTCTTTAAACATTCTTTACTCCACGTATCACGTTTCCTCTCGTGTTTCCTCGTTTGTTTTTATCGTAACACAAGCAAAACGGCTGCCACAACCAGCACGTCATTGTCTGAGGTCGACATACACTACTGGCCATTAAAATTGCTAACCACGATGATGACGTGATACGGACGCGAAATTTAACCGACACGAAGAAGATGCTGAGATATGCAAATGATTAGCTTTTCAGACCATTCACACAAGGTTGGCGCCGGTGGCGACACCTACAACGTGCTGACATGAGGAAAGTTTCCAACCGATTTCTCATACACAAACAGCAGTTGACCGGCGTTGCCTGGTGAAAAGTTGTTGTGATGCCTCGTGTAAGGAGGACATAAGCGTACCATCACGTTTCCCACTTTCATAAAGGTCGGATTGTAGTCTATCGCGGTTGCGGTTCATGGTATCGCGACATTGCTGCTCGCTAGCAGAATGCGGAATCGGTGGGTTCAGAAGGGTAATACGGAACGCCGCGCTGTATCCCAACGGCCTCGTATCATTAGCAGTCGAGATGACAGGCATCTTATCCGCATGGCTGTAACGGATCGTGCAGCCACGTCTCGATCCCTGAGTCAACAGATGGGGACGTTTGCAAGACGACAACCATCTGCACGAACAGTTCGACGGCGTTTGCAGCAGCACGGACTATCAGCTCGGAGACCGTGGCTGCGGTTACCCTTGACGCTGCATCACAGACAGGAGCGCCTGCGATGGTGTACTCAACGACGAACCTGGGTGCACGAATGGCAAAACGTCATATTTTCGGATGAGTCGAGCTTCTGTTTGCAGCTTCCCTGCGAAACCCTACATTTCAGCAGGATAATGCACGACCGCATGTTGCAGGTCCTGTACGGGCCTTTCTGGATACATAAAATGTTCAACTGCTGCCCTGGCCAGCACATTCTCCAGATCTCTCACCAATTGAAGACGTCTGGTCAATGGTGGCGGAGCAACTGGCTCGTCACAATACGCCAGTCACTACTCTTGATGAACTGTGGTATCGTGTTGAAGCTGCATGGGCAGCTGTACCTGTACACGCCATCCAAGCTGTGTTTGACTTAATGCCCAGGCGTATCAAGGCCGTTATTACGGCCAGAGGTGGTTGTTCTGGGTATTGATTTCTCAGGATCTATGCACCCAAATTACGTGAAAATATAATCACATGTCAGTTCTAGTATAATATGTTTGTCAATGAATACCCGTTCATCATCTGCATTTCTTCTTGGTGTAGCAGTTTTAATGGGCAGTAGTGTACGATCACTTTGTTCTCTGTCTATCTGTCCGTGCGACTGTTCAAATTTTTTTTTCGAGAACGGGAACAGGTAAGAAGCTGAAATTTGTGTCACATATTAAGGTTTATGCTTCCTTGGCGATGTAAAAAAGCGAAGCTTGTAAGTCAGTGCAATCAAAAGGTACGGCCATTTATGACACATATTTTGATACTCGCAAATTCACTCGTCGAAACCTATAGGGCACTTCCCGTTGACCTAGAATCGTCAAATATCTCAGGAAGCAACGTTTCACGCTACAACCAAAGGAAAACATCCGTAATTATTTATTTGTAATAATATCACACGAAGAAAAATTTGTTATTTATCTGTCAGTCCGTTCGTCTCTTAAGGGGACTTTTCTCGGGAACGGGTAGACGTATCAAGCTGAAATTTTGTGCCACACAGTAAGCTCTACAGTCTCATGGAGGTATAATAAGCATTAATTTCTAAGTCAATGCAACCAAAAGTACGACCATTCATGTCACATATTTGCTACTTGCAAACTCATCAAAACGTATAGGGTGCTTCCCATTAGTCTAGAAACATGAATTTGGCAGGAAGCAAGGTTTCACTGTACAACTAAAGGAAAAATTGGAAAATTTTTAATCTGTTATTTTATCACATGGAAAAATATTTTTTTGTTATTTGCTATTCGACTACCAACGTGAAACTTTGATAAGCCTCGGGATTCCGGGGAACGATACGTTGGCAATAATCTGTGTCGATCGTAGACAAAATTCGTCGAAATTCCCGGAATGAATGAACCATCTACACAGAGGGAACGTAAATAAAACCGACAAACAGCAAGGACAGATCCGTGACTGGAAATGGAGGAAAAAAGGACCTCTGAACTTGTGTCTGGAAATGGACGGCGTGTGTTCAACGACAACTAATCGTACCAGAACACAGTACAGAGCCGGCCGGTGTGGACGAGCGGTTCTAGGCGCTTCAGTCCGGAACCACGGGACTGCTACGGTCGGAGGTTCGAATCCTGCCTCGGGCATGGATGTGTGTGATGTCCTTAGGTTAGTTAGGTTTAAGTAGTTCTAAGTTCTAGGGGACTGATGACCTCAGAAGTTAAGTCCCATAGTGCTCAGAGCCATCTGAACCACAGTACAGAGCTGCATCTCATCCACGCACAACAGATGTTCAAACTGGCCACCATAGGATGCAGTACGAGCGTTCACTCTTTCGCACGTTTCGTCCTTCCCTGAATAGCATCACAGGCGTCGTGAACACGCTGTTGAAAGGTCTGCGCTTCAGGAACTGCTCAGCACACAGAACGCTTTTCAGATGCTCCCAGAGGTAAAAATACAGAGGCTTTAAGTGCAGTCATTTAGCAGGCCATGCTGAAGGGCCTCCGCGTCCTATCAAACATACGGGGAAGATGTCCGTCATGCAGAAACCACATAAGCTATGGTATTGCCAAAAGCACATTCTCAGAGTATTCTGCAGGAAGTTCACGTACGTTCCCCCCTCGAGGCATTGTGTTATAATAAGCGGTCCATGTACGAGTGTTGGAACTTAAATAGTGCCAAGTATTTATTCAGAACCGAAACAAAAGAGTTACATGTTTGCACCTGTTACTGTCCTTCAAAGTAGTCACCAGCGTTGTATAGAACCCGTTACCAGCGATTTGGAAGGCGTAGTATACTGTTAGCAGAGCCTGTTCTGTTGATGGTGCGAATGGAGCGGTCTACTGCCTGTCGAATCTCTGGAACAGTTCTGAAGCGAATGCCACGAAGTGGTACCTTCCTCTTCGAAATCAAATTAAAGTCACAAGGACTTAAGTCCGGGGAGTATGGTGGATGGTACAGTACTTCCCAGTCCCAGCGACCTAACAGAGCAGCCACAGCTTGCGCTGTATACGGCCACGCATTGTCGTGCAAAATGGTGGGTGGGTTGCGCAGAAAGTGTCGCCGCTTCTTTCGCAAAGCTGGTCGCAGGTGATGCTCCAAACACGAACAGTAATACTGTGTGTTGACGGTGGCATTCGCTTCAAAACTGTTCCAGAGATTCGACAGGCAGTAGACCGCTCCATTCACACCATCAACAGAACAGGCTCTGATAACGGTATACTACGCCTTCCACATCACTGACAACGGGTTCTACACAACGCTGGTGACTACTCTGAAGGACAGTAACAGGCGCAAACATGTAACTCTTTTGTATAGGTTGTGAATAAATAGTTGCCACTATTTAAGTTCCAACCCTTGTATGTGGTCGCCGAGAATTCCTGCCCACACATCGATACTGAAACCGATGCTGATGAGACGCCTCAACCATTCCCCCATTGTTTGCAGCCCAGAGATCACGACTATGCAGATTGATGATGTCAATTCTGGTAAAGGTTGCTTCGTCGGTAGAGAGAACTGGTGACAGATATTCCATAATTGTGATGGTCTGATGTAAACCCCATCGACAAAATGCTTCCCGCAGAGGGAAATTCAGTGCTGATAATCATTACACTCGTTCCAGGCGATAGGGATAGGAGCGGTTGTCGTGTATGATACACACACTCGTATTTTGGCTTACACCATTCTGGCAGGCCACTAACATGGAGCTTGTACTATGGTTCACCTCAGTATCCTGCAGAATCCGGTCGTCCAAATCTGATGTACGCACAGTCCGCCGCCTCCCTGCACGTTCGTCTGTCTGAAAGGACCTATGATCACACAAGTGTCTACAAAGAGCTAAAAATATTGCGTAATGTTGTGAGGTGGCAGGCAAGTCCGACACCTTCCATGAAAGCCCTGACATGATAAGCAAATCCAGTAGTATGTCACATAGCTCCGAATAAATCCTGACATTAAATTAACCAAAGTAATACGAGTAACGAGTGAGCAAATGGAATACCACAGACTAACACAAGAATGCCTAAATGCATGTCATACCTTCCCACCGTGAGACAGACGCAGTTCCGAGGGGAGAAACGAGAACAGAAGCCGAGAGCAGAACCGTGTTAAGCTAGAAGGCCCTACGATAAGGGACGGACACCCACGTCGCCAGCTAACCACCAGGACCAGCCCCCAGCCCATGTTAAAAGCTAGAGCCCTCCAGAAGAACAGTATAGATCTTACAATAATACTAAAAGGGCCACACCAGCCGCAAGTTTTATCGTGAGACTTTTTCGCGTCTCTGTTATGTTGCAAACTTTAAAAACATTGCCCCACCACGAAAAGTATAACGTTTCTCATTGGATAGACAGAATTTTTGTAGGCGGAGCTTAAGGTTAACATTGAGACCCTGATTGGTCAGATGAAAACACAGCCAGATAGTTTTTTTTAAACCAACTTCGGTAAATTGTAGTAAGGAGAAGTTAGGAGAGAGTTGCTTCCGAGACGGCGAGGTGAGCGGAGCTGCGCTGGCCGCCGCCCCCTGACGAACACCGACAAGGTAATGAACGCGCGCGATGCCGCATTTTTGAGTGCATAAGGCTTCACTCAGAACTGCAGAAGTCTCATCTGTTACATCCCCTTTTTACGTAATACTAGTGTCGATCGTCAATTGAAGCTCATGGTATTCACATTTGCTACGTAAGTTAAAATCTGAAACGCGATGATTTTTCTGTTAAATAATTATTGAGAAGCCACATCAGCCACTGTAATTTACGACAAGTTAGATAAGTAATTAAAAATAATTGAGGGTCACTGTAGACCATTTCGATAGTTTTCGTCATCATCCTTCGATCCATTGTAGAACTTGGAAACCCATTCAGGGAATATTCGTTCACATTTTTGTTGAACGCAGTTGGTTTTTATCATCCTATATTAAAACATTTCCTTTAATCAATAGTGCAATTTATAAACAATGTTTTGTGAGTAGAATAAAATTTCCAATGGTCAACTTAACTGCTTTTTCGACGTTATTTTACCAGCTAACTAAAAATAGGAAAGCCTTCAACCCCTTCTACTAAATTTAGCTAGTATTAAGATTCTTTTACAGGGAGTGCAGTGGAGCTGACGCTGAAATCATTAAGTATTTGGTTATATCATCGCTAGTCTCACTGAACTCTTCTGAACTCTACATGTCATGTGTGGTCTGACATCTCCTTACCAGCAAAAGGTCCCAGGTTCAAACTAGTCAATTCCCTAAAAAACACGCTCAGAGCGTCGTTGCGCGAAAGTGGTAGGGAGACACGACATAGAACTACAGACACCACGCAGAATGTTAGAATGTGTGTGTGGGAGGGTACCTGTTTTGGTATAGCCGTGCTGCCTCTTGACCGCTATACGCAAACACCATCTCGAGATGCTCCAGACATGAATATCGGACCGTTCTGCGTCAGTCACACAGCCTGCAACACACGAGTCGTGCTCAGAGGGAGTTTCATTGGTCAGTGCCAACTACTGTGGCAACAATGCATTTCCATACACATGTTCAGAGGAGCTTTTTCCGTTTCGAGTCAGGAATCCGTCCCTGAAGTTTGTCGGTTTTTCACGGTAAATGAAAACAGTCAAACAGTTGCAGCATAGAGATATACTGAAATCCTTGACCACGGTTTCGTTACATCTAAATATACCTTCATCAGAAGGAAAAATACACATGAACAGGAAGACACCTTCATTAACAAAAAACTTAGCAACATAACTGAGACAGAAGAAAAAGAACAACCACTTACAGCTTTAAGTAACCATGAAAATTACCAAAGTATTATAAGCACAAAAACTTTGAGTCACTTACTGAAATCACATCCTCCAGTGGAGACGCATAAAACAATCGTGCCAAAGACGTCGTCAGTAGTTAAAATTAAAATATCACCGCCAACTGTACAGCATAATTATGAAGAAATGTTTTTTATTCCAGTCTTTGATCACAATCTCAATTATTTAGACGATGACCGATTTCAGTCCGTCATGACCATCCTCAGATCTTTGAGTAGCCAGTTGCAATAATCATTGTGTGGACGATGTGACCTATTCTACACCTTCTTTTAGATCTATGTGATGATGCTGTGCTGATTATATTTATATGTTTTGACGATGCCAATATGGCCTTAGCACTTTAGGACATGGTGTAAAAAAGATCTGAGGATAGTCATTACGGACTGAAACCGGTCATCGTCTAAAGAATTAAGATTGTGATCAAAGACTGGAATAAAAAACATTTGACAGTATTGGATCACTGTTTGTATAAGCGACTATGTCGCAGAACCCGGGATACATAGTCACGCGCGTCAAAATTTTTGAAGGTTGTGCTAAATCAAACACTGTGTCTTAATAAATAAAACATATCAGACCCAACGAAAACACCTACGTACAATAGAAAATATAAACACAATTTGCCTGTCTCCTAGTGTCAGGCAGGTGAAGCTTGCGCTAAGGAACATATCCGACGAGAGAGGGCACTAGTGTTATGCGCGAGAATCTCGCGTAAATTCAACACTAGGATACATACTAGCGAAAAGGAACAAAATGTTGTAGTAAATCGAAACCATTTGTTGTCATGAATAAAAAACATAACAGATCATTTAAACCACACATACACATCGAAAACCACGAACAACAATCATCCCCAAGATAGGTGACCTTTTACAGAAGCTCGAAATTTAGCGCGGAGTTCAATGCGAGACGCCTATAACAGTTTCCACAACGAAACTTTGTCTCCAAACCTGGCAGAAAATCCAAAGAGATTCTGGTCGTATGTGAAGTATGTTGGCGGCAACAAACAATCAATGCCTCCTCTGCGCGATAACAATGGAGATACTATCGAAGACAGTGCTGGCAAAGCAGAGTTACTAAACACAGCCTTCCGAAATGCTTTCACAAAAGAAGACAAAGTAAATATTTCAGAATTCGAATCCAGAACAGCTGCCAACATGAGTAACGAGGAAGTAAATATCCTCGGAGTAGTGAACCAATTCAAATCAGTTAATAAAAGCAAGTCTTCTGGTCCAGACTGTATACCAATTAGGTTCCTTTCCGAGTATGCCGATGCATTAGCTCCATACTTAACAATCATATACAACCGTTCGCTCGACGAAAGATCTGTACCCAAAGACTGGAAAGTTGCACAGGTCACAGCGATATTCAAGAAAGGTAGTAGGAGTAATCTACTAAATTACAGGCCCATACCGTTAACATCGATATGCAGCAGGATTTTAGAGCATATATTGTGTTCGAACATTATGAATTACCTCGAAGGAAACTGTCTATTGACACACAGTCAACATGGGTTTAGAAAACGTCGTTCCTGTGAAACGCAACTAGCACTTTAATCACAGGAAGTGCTGAGTGTTATTGAAAAGGGATTTCCGATCGATTCCGTATTTCTGGATTTCCGGAAGACTTTTGACGCTGTACCACACAAGCGGCTGGTAGTGAAATTGCGTGCTTATGGAATATCGTCTGAGTTATGTGACTAGATTTGCGATTTCCTGTCAGAGAGGTCACAGTTCGTAGTAACTGACGGAAAGTCATTGAGTAAAACAGAAGTGATTTCAGGCGTTCCCCAAGGTAGTGTTGTAGGCCCTTTGCTGTTCTTTATCTATGTAAATGATTTGGGAGGCTATCTGAGGAGCCGTCTTCGGTTGTTTGCAGATGACGCTGTCGTTTATCGACTAATAAAGTCATCAGAAGAACAAAACAAATTGCAAAACGATTTAGAAAAAATATCTGAATGGTGCGAAAAGTGGCAGTTGACCCCAATTAACGAAAAGTGTGAGGTCCTCGACATGAGTGCTAAAAGGGACTCGTTAAACTTCGGTTACACGATAAATCAGTCTGATTTAAAAGCCGTAAATTCAAGTAAATACTTAGGTATTACAATTACGAACAACTTAAATTGCCGGGCGGAGTGGCCGTGTGGTTCTAGCCGCTTCAGTTTGGAACCGCGTGACCGCTACGGTCGCAGGTTCGAATCCTGCCTCGGGCATGGATGTGTGTGATGTCCTTAGGTTAGTTAGGTTTAAGTAGTTCTAAGTTCTAGGGGACTGATGACTTCAGATGTTAAGCCCCATAGTGCTCAGAGCCATTTGAAAACTTAAATTCGAAAGTACACATAGAAAATGTTGCGGGGAAGGCTAACCAAAGGCTGGGTTTTATTGGCAAGAAACTTAGAAAATGTAACAGACCCACTAAGGAGACTGTCTACACTACACTTGTCCGTCCTGTTTTAGAATACTGCTGCGCGGTGTGGGATCCTTACCAGATAGGACTGACTGAGTACATCGAAAAAGTTCAAAGAAAGGCAGCACGTTTTGTATTACCGCGAAATATGGGAGAGAGTGTCAAAGAAATGATACAGGATTTGGGCCGGAAATCATTAAAAGAAAGGCGTTTTTCGTTGCGACGGAATCTTCTCACGAAATTGTAATCACCAAATTTCTCTTCCGAATGCGAAAATATTTTGTTGACACCGACTTACATAGGTAGGAACGGTCACCAAGATAAAATAAGGGAAATTAGAGCTCGTACGGAAATATATAGGTGTTCTGTAACGTCTGCCACAGACGGCCCCTGCCATGCAGACTACACTCAAGACACCCCTGTGTACCATATTACATATACAAGCACTTGCAGGCGCAACCAAGAGGAAAACAATTCTTCAAAATAAACTACACTTGCTAGAGACTAATGCGAACGTTTTTCTGCAGAGGTCGCCTCACAGACACAGGGAAAGTTGGAGTACTCCGCCGACCTCCGCCAGCTTTTTAAATCCAGCGCAGCAGCAGTACAGCCAGTTACTTGCCGAGCTAGGACCAGCTGCGACGGACCTCACTGACGCTCTTAAGGAATAGTCGTCTACATGTTATGTGTTTTCTTTGTGTGTATATAGTGATATTTCGAGAAGTGTAGTTCAGTTTCAGTAAACGACATTATACTGAGTGTTCTACAATACTGAGTATTCTTCAGTTTCATTCTCTCCGCACGCTATACGAGATTGGAATAATAGAGAATTGTGAAGGTGGTTCGATGAACCGTCTGCCAGGCACTTAAATGTGTTTTGCAGAGTATCCATGTAGATGTTGGTCATTGGTCCCTAATCTTACACACTACTTAATCTAACTTAAACTAAGTGACGCTAAGGATAACACACACACACACACACACACACACACACACACACACACACACACCAATGGCCGAGGGAGGACTGAAACCTCTGACGGGGGGCAGCCGCGCGAACCGTGGCAAGGCGCCCCGGACCGCGCGGATACCCTGTGCAGCCCTGGTCAAGGCAGTGTGCTCACCCTGTGCACGTAACGTAGTCTAATGTGATGTGAGACGTCTCCGGCACGACGGAGCTGACGTCCGGTGTACTCACTTGTCGATGGGGTCTACGGGGTAGCCGGAGCCGAGGAATCCGCAGTAGCAGCCGTAGCCCTTGTAGCGCAGCGGGTCGCAGCCGGTGGCGCACTGTACCATCGAGTACAGGTTGAAGACGCCGCGCCGCGGGCGCCGGTACGAGCCCTGCTGCTGCTGGCCCTCCAGGGCCAGCGCCACGGAGGGCAGCCAGGGACGACCGCCGCGGGCCAGGTACACCGGGCCGGTCGCGTTGCCGCCAGCACCGCCACCAGAAGAGGCTGCAAGCGTGTAAAGATGCATCACCAGGGGCAGGGACACCGTCACGAACACCCAGCCAAGACTGATCTACATCTACATGATTACTCTGCAATTCACATTTAAGTGCTTGGCAGAGGGTTCATCGAACCACAATCATACTAACTCTCTACCATTCCACTCCCGAACAGCGCGCGGGAAAAACGAACACCTAAACCATTCTGTTCCAGCTCTGATTTCTCTTATTTTATTTTTATGATCATTCCTACCTATGTAGATTGGGCTCAACAAAATATTTTCGCATTCAGAAGAGAAAGTTGGTGACGAAAAACGTCTTTGCTTTAATGACTTCCATCCCAACTCGCGTATCATATCTGCCACACTCTCTCCCCTATTACGTGATAATACAAAACGAGCTGCCCTTTTTTTTTTTTGCACCCTTTCGATGTCCTCCTTCAATCCCACCTGGTAAGAATCCCACACCGCGCAGCAATATTCTAACAGAGGGCGAACAAGTGTAGTGTAAGCTGTCTCTTTAGTGGACTTGTTGCATCTTCTAAGTGTCCTGCCAATGAAACGCAACCTTTGGCTCGCCTTCCCCACAATATTATCTGTGTGGTCTTTCCAACTAAAGTTGTTCGTAATTTTAACACCCAGGTACTTAGTTGAATTGACAGCCTTGAGAATTGTACTATTTATCGAGTAATCGAATTCCAACGGATTTCTTTTGGAACTCGTGTGGATCACCTCACACTTTTCGTTATTTAGCGTCGACTGCCACCTGCCACACCGTACAGCAATCTTTTCTAAATCCCTTTGCAACTGATACTGGTCTTCGGGTGACCTTACTAGACGGTAAATTACAGCATCATCTGCGAACAACCTAAGAGAACTGCTCAGATTGTCACCCAGGTCATTTACATAGATCAGGAACAGCAGAGGTCCCAGGACGCTTCCCTGGGGAACACCTGATATCACTTCAGTTTTACTCGATGATTTGCTGTCTATTACTACGAACTGCCACCTTCCTGACAGGAAATCACGAATCCAGTCGCACAACTGAGACGATACCCCGTAGGCCCGCAGTTTGATTATAAGTCGCTTGTGAGGAACGGTGTCCAAAGCTTTCCTGAAATCTAGAAATACGGAATCAACTTGAGATCCCCTGTCGATAGCGGCCATTACTTCGTGCGAATAAAGAGCGAGCTGCGTTGCACAAGAACGATGTTTTCTGAAACCATGCTGATTACGTATCAATAGATCGTTCCCTTCGAGGTGATTCATAATGTTTAAATACAGTATATGCTCCAAAACCCTACTGCAAACCGACGTCAATGATATAGGTCTGTAGTTCGATGGATTACTCCTACTACCCTTCTTAAACACAGGTGCGACCTGCGCAATTTCCCAATCTGTAGGTACAGATCTATCGGTGAGCGAGCGGTTTTATATGATTGCTAAGTAGGAAGCTATTGTATCAGCGAAATCTGAAAGGAACCTAATCGGTATACAATCTGGACCTGAAGACTTATCCGAATCAAGTGATTTGAGTTGCTTCGCAACCCCTAAGGTATCTACTTCTAAGAAACTCATGCTAGCAGCTGTTCCTGTTTCAAATTCTGGGATATTCCATTCGTCTTCCCTGGTGAAGAAATTTCGGAAAACTGCGTTCAATAACTCCGCTTTAGCGGCACAGTCGTCGGTAACAGTACCATCGGCACTCCGCAGCGAGGGTATTGACTGCGTATTGCCGCTTGTCTACTTTACATACGACCAGAATTTCTTCGCATTTTCTACCAAATTTCGAGACAACGTTTCGTTGTGGAACCTATTAAAGGCATCTCGCATTGAATTCCGTGCCAAATTTCGCGCGTCTGTAAATTTTAGCCAATCATTTCGCGTTCTAGGCAACAGCGTTCGGACCTCTTTTGTGTACCATGGGGGATCAGTTCCATCTCTTACCAGTTTATGAGGTATGAATGTCTCAATTGCTGTTGCTACTATATCTTTGAGCCACATCTCGTCTACATTTGCATAGTTCGGAAGGAATGGAGATTCTCTCTTAGGAAGGCTTCTAGTGACACTTTATCCGCTTTTTTAAATAAAACTATTTTGCGTTTGTTTCTGGTGGATTTGGAAGAAACGGTATTGAGCCTAGCTACAACGACCTTGTGATCACTAATCCCTGTATCAGTCATGATGCTCTCTAATAGCTCTGAATTGTTTGTGGCTAAGAGGTCAAGTGTGTTTTCGCAATCATTTACAATTCGCGTGGGTTCGTGGACTAACTGCTCGAAATAATTTTCGGAGAAAGCATTTAGGACAATGTCGGAATATGTTTTCTGCCTACCAACGGTTCTGAACAAGTATTTTTGCCAACATATCGAGGGAAGGTTGAAGTCCCCACCAAGTATAACCGTATGAGTGGGGTATTTATTTGTTACGAGACTAAAATTTTCTCTGAACTGTTCAGCAACTATATCATCGGAGTCTGGGGGTCGATAGAAGGAGCCAATTATTAGCTTAGTTCGGCTGTTAAGTATAACCTCCACCCATACCAATTCGCACGGAGTATCTACTTCGACTTCACTACAAGATAAACCACTACTGACAGACACAAACACTCCACCACCAATTCTGCCTAATCTATCTTTCCTGAACACCGTCTGAGACTTCGTAAAAATTTCTGCAGAACTTATTTCAGGCTTTAGCCAGCTTTCTTCTTCTGTGTATACGACGACACCTAAAAAGTAAATTATACGCTGCACTGAAGTGACATAAGTGATGGGACAGCCATACGCACACATACTGAAGGTGGTAGTGGCGTGTACACAACGTATACAAGGGCAGTGCATGGTGCAGCTCTCATTTGTACTCAAGTGAGTCATGTCATGCCGGCCGCAGTGACCGAGCGGTTCTAGGCACTTCAGTCTGAATTCGCACGACCGCTACGGTCGCAGGTTCGAATCCTGCCTCGGGCATGGATGTGAGTGATGTCCTTAGGTTAGATAGGTTTAGGTAGTTCCAAGTTCTAGGGGACTGATGACCTCAGAAGTTAAGTCCCATAGTGCCCAGAGCCATTTGAACCATTTTAACAGTTGCAGAACTGCTGTGTTAGCTGTATCACTCTGTAGCCACTAATTACTCGTATAAAAGGGGCGATCAAAAAGTTTCTCTTTGAAGGCCACACTAGCCCCATGCCTACGTGTTGCGCTTGCATACCCGTATGGGAGTCGCGCTGGGTTTCATATATGCTGCAGCAACGGCCTCAAATCGAAACTTTTTGATCGCCCCTTACACACACACACACACACACACACACACACACACACACACACACACACACACACGCACGCACACACACACACACACCGCACTGAATGAAGTAGCGTACTAGGAGACTTTAGAAATAAGCATTTCATTATAGCATTTTTAATGACTTTCACACACTTTCACCAATTTACCTTAGCTGAGTAGCTTCTCAGCATGAGACATAGCAAGTCGAAAATTTGTGTCCCACTATGTCAGAGAAGCTGATACTAGTTGCTCCAAAAAGTGGGAACTGTCTAGGTTCACTGTATAGTCTTGGTGGAACTTGTGTTCGTGCTGAGAGATCTCAGGAGAAATCACAGCCGAAATAGGTTTGATATTTACAGAATTGTGCGGATACATCCACTACATTCTTTTCTTTTTCAGTCTTATTCAGCTTTAAATAATGCCAAGCCACAATAATGTGTTCTTCAGTGGAGCTCATGCTTGCAACTGAAACTGAAACGGGAATGTGATTCGTCCTGTCTTGGTACTTGTTGTATGGCGACTCGCATAGCGTAACGCACTGCGTATAGGGATGACAAAAGCCAGTACTTTTCGTTATTTGTTTGATCTCGGTTAGGCCGGCCGGAGTGGCCGTGCGGTTCTAGGCGCTACAGTCTGCAGCCGAGCGGCCGCTACGGTCGCTGGTTCGAATCCTGCCTCGGGTATGGATGTGTGTGATGTCCTTAGGTTAGTTAGGTTTAAGTAGTTGTAAGTTCTAGGCGACTGATGACCTTAGAAGTTAAGTCGCATGGTGCTGAGAGCCATTTGATCTCAGTTATAACAGATTTTTAAAAGTTTTGTTAACTGCCGAGTTAAGAAAACAAAATATCAATTAACCATAGCAATAGTGCTAAAATTTTTCGTTATTAAATAAATCTTTTTTTTTAAAAGGTGTACTTTTTATTCATAAAATTTGCTTTGGTTTGAAATATTGCGTTATTATAGGAAATTATGAAAAGCGATCAGCGCTATTTTAATAACAATGGCGACAGAAACGAGCAATAAACACATGGAATAAGAAGTTGTACAACATTGCTGAGACTGTAATGTTCCTGCCGCCGTGTGTTGTGGCTTAAGGTACGCGCGCACATGCGGTGTCCCCACATGCTCTATTACGGTAATTCTCCCGTAGTCGCTTACATCCGTTGCATTCCAGAATGGTATCAATGCTTGCCTGGAGCCGGCCGCTGTGGCCAAGCGGTTGTAGGTGCTTCAGTCCGGAACCACGCTGCTGCTACGGTCGCACGTTCGAATCCTGCCTCGGGCATGGATGTGTGTGATGTCCTTAGGTTAGTTAGGTTGAAGTAGTTCTAAGTTCTAGGGGACTGATGACCTCAGATATTAAGTCTCATAGTGCGCAGAGCCATTTAAACCACTTTAAACTTGCCTGGAGATATCTTTACGAAGTGTCATAGCAATGAAGTACAATGCTTCATTTTCTTTAAAATGATTAAAGTTATGTCTGACATTTCTACGAAATAATAATAGAGGAAGGACATTATGGTATCAGTAATAAATTAAAAACTTAACAGCAAGTTATTTACAGTATATCATAAAAATAGTCTGCTGCCTGTCTCTACATAATATATCCGCTTGTACCCCTTGAAAACGGACAAATTAACACGAAAAACGGAGTTCTCCAACCTTAGTTTTGACCTTTTAGCATTGACTAATCTTAATGGCGAGATAGTGGTAAGAATATCCGTTTACAACATTATACTTAAACAGAGCTTCAAAAAACTGCAATCTATAGGAGAATACTGGCAATTTTTTTAAGCATTCAACAACTTGTCACTTTTCGAGAAACGCAGCGAATATGGTGGACGGACTGGCTATATAAGGTAATGTTTTGATAGTGTGTCTAGAAACGGACAGAGTCAAAATTTTTCATTCTTTGTTCGATTGCTACAGGTAATAATAGGAATAAAAGACCGAAAATCGTTCATTTCACAAACCGGCGATTTTGAGCGGTTTCAAGAGTCGGGTTTAATGGGCGTTGGAAAAAACGATATAACGAAAAACCGGTTGTTTCGGCGATAACCTGCATCCCTAACAGCACATCGTATCGCCTCAGTGAGAGCCATGCGTGAAGCCCCTTCTTTTACGAGCAACTCTGTGGTCAAAATCGACTACTCAAAGTGCGTGCGCCTTTTGTTGCCTGCATGTAAATCAGCAACCAACGAGACGCGAGTGTGCCTATGACGTCAGTGGTATAGAGCCTGCGCCGAGTTGGGAGCTGTAAATTTCCGAGTATGCTGCACGCTGCGGATGCGCAGAAACGGGGGACTCTGGCGACGTCTGCTCAAACATAATGGTAATCTGTTCTGGCCGAGCTGACGCCACTTATAGGAATGGATTTTGTACTTTTGTGTGTCCTTAATCTTTATTGAATTGTTTGCTTTGTTTTCGTGACACAGTGAAACGTTACACGAGGGCCTTGTACTTTTTCCTACTAGTGTTCTCTTACTAGATAGATGAAATAGCTGGAATGAAAAAGGTATTTACGTATTACAGAGAAAAATCCTATCCTATTCAGAAATGACAACGTAAATAGGTAAAGTGTTTTACTGAAAAATATTTAAACGAAAAAGGTCAGAATGATTTGACGAGAAAAATAATTTCGATGTTGTTTGATATATTCTCTCGAGTAAATAAATATATACCGGTATTTTCTGAAATATTTTCCTGACGCTTTTTCTATTCTTCAGCAGCGTAAACAATTTTTTACCTTGTCAAGAACTTCGTCTATGAATTCTGCACTGCACTATGAAATTGCAAACAACACTGTCGCCATTTATGACTAGTGTCATACGGCGGATAAAGCGCGCTATAGCGGTATACATGGGTACTTCTAACTTACATCTGACTACTGCGACTTCGGGACGTAATTTTATCATATATGGCTGAATTTGTTGTTAAATATACTGTTACGATGGTCATTCAATCCGTAATGCCTCACATTTTTTTTAAAAAAACAAGCCATTAATAAACATAGACAAATGTCCTTGTTGGTGCTCTCTATCTCTCTCTTACTATAAGCCTTGCTTGAAGGCTGAGTTGGTGAAGTGTTTTGTCTTAGCGACATTTACGTATGTCTTATGGAGTGGAGGGGTGATGGTCATGGGTTTTTTTGTGGTCCTGTGCTTTGTGAGAGAAGTGGATTATTTTCCTCGGTTTATCTAGGATTAGGTAGTGGGTTTGTGGGTTTTCATGTTAGTAGGGATTTGGGGGTTTTGATCCTGAATTCTCTTGGGTTGTAGTTACCAAGGGAACTTATCAGTACATTCGGGGATTGCCTAGCTCTATCGTATAGAGCTTGAGCGAGGTTTTTAAACCTTGTTTTAAGGTTCTATATTGACGGCAGCGTGCAAGTCTGCAGTGGGGAAGCTTGAGTTTACGTGTATGGCTCTTTTCAGGGTCCTGTTCTGTATTCCTTGCAATCTTTTGATGTGGGCTTTTGCGGCGTAGCCACATACAGGACAGGCGTATTCGAGGATATGGCGCACTATACTGCAGTACACCCTAACCCCGACGTTCGCTACTAGACTGCTCTCTCTGTTTAGGATGGGGTATTGTAACTGGAGCTTTCGACTTGCTTTTACCCTCAGGGCTTCTAGTGTCTACGCCATGTGACGCGTTGGTCCATACTCACCCCGACGTACTTTACGTCAGACCGCCATCTATGTTGCGCCTGTGCAGACGGAGGGTGGGGGCTGGGCGACGGCGTCGAGGTCTCATCCCTTTTCTATGTGTGAACATAAATGCTCGGGTTTTTTCACTGTTCAGTGTTATGCGCCATTTCTTGGCCCATCTGTCTGTTTTGTCAAGGACGTTTTGTAATTGTCTTGTTAAGGGACTCCGGAACGCCCTATACTTGCAATGTTAAAATAACGCTTATAACTTACATCTTTCCTCACAAAGTATTTGAGGTAGGAAGTTGAACTTTTTACAGATTATTTATTGGAATATGGGCTACAACTTAACACAGGGATTTTACAAAATTTTAGTTCAGTTATTAAAGATGATTTTTTTTCAATTGTAATGAAAATTCACAACATTTTTTTGCAATTTTTTATTTATATATTCAAAAATATACAGTTTTTTGGAAAAAGGCTGTGTTAAATTATGCAGAAGGTACTGTGTAACATTTACCGAAAGTTTGAAACAAATACGTTTGGAAGATCCTTAGAAAACATGTAATTGGTATGAGAAAATAAAAGTTTTGGGAATCGAGCGACAAAGATTGGATTAACTTTTTAGTGCATTCCAGGTCCATAGGATGGATTATCTTCATCCTCTGCAAACTCCTCCTCCAGCTTCCTCTTGTTCCTCCTCCTGTTTACTCTTGCTTGTGTTTCTAGACCATTTACAGCCCTGTCTGCAGCCCGAAGGCGTTCCTTGTCTAAAGCAAGCATCGCTCGTTGCTGTGTTCGTAGATTTTGCTACCATTTTCTTCAGTTGCAGTTACTGCAACACTGTTCCAAAAGGTGGTCATGTATGAACACTTATCACATTTCAGTTGTATTTCACTAGCAAGTCCTACGTGCTTTACTATGGAGAGTTCCAGACCAACTTCACTGCAATGAATACATCTTACACAGTTTGAAAAAATTCCTTTGAGAACTGACATATCAAATATTTCATTCACATCCGATTCGCCCATAAAACATTCATAGTTTTCACTCATTGAACCAAGCTTCTTCTGTGAAGTATTTTCTTTCCCACTTTGACTGCTATGGGCACGTGTACTTGAGAGGTTAGGTTCACTCACTTGGTTATCGTCTTTATTGTTTACAGTAATAACACATACCTTTGGCTTTCCAACATTTCTCCTTTTCTTAAAAGCCTTCAGAGGATTTCTAATAACTTTACTTTTACTCATTATTATACTTCAACAAAACAGAGACTCAAGAAACAGAATTAATTACGAATATTTTCGAGATAACGACAGAGTAAATAAACATGAAACAATCGACAATCACACCAGCGATATATATTGAACCATCACAGGTTAGCCACAACACATACTTTATCTCACATCACTAAAATGTACCTGATGAACACGGACGTTAATAATAACACCATTTGACAGCAGTTTAACAGCGCCACAGTGGGTCACGCCCATGTAGAACACATTTCAAAAAAAATTTAAAAATAGTTGTAGTCTTCGGAATTGAATAAATTATATATCTATTAAAAGGTAATAGTCTGCAGATTCAGAAAACGCAAAAAAGTAAAAACTGAACTTTTCATGATTTTGAGCCTTTCCGGAGCCCCTTAATAGGTTCCTATTTGAGCTCTGTGCGAAAAATGCAGTGACATCAGCGTACTGTGCTGTTTCCACTGCCGGTTCCGTAGGGGTGTCTGCTGTGTATAGGTTGTATAGGATGGGTCCTATGACACTACCTTGTGGTGCTCCTCCTCGGATGCGTCTTTTTCTTGAGTGTGTGTTGTCTACTTTTACTGAGAAACTTCTGCCTGACAGGTAGCTTTTTATGAGTTTTACTGTGGGCCCTGGGAAGCGTTGCGTCTACAGTTTATATAATAGTCCCTCGCGCCAGACCGTATCAAAAGCCTTAGCTACGTCTAGTAGGACCATTCCACAGTAGCCTGTACGGTTAAGCGCTTGGGTGACGGCCTCTGTCGCCCTCATTAGTTGCTGTGGGGCAGCATGGCCTCGCTGGAAGCCAAACTGCGCCCTGGGGAGTATCTGCTCTCCTGCTACGTGCTGCTGTATGGGGAGGAGCAGGAGGCGTTCGTACAGTTTGCTTAGCGATGGTAGCAAACTTATTGGCCTGTAATGTTGTGGAAAGATTGGATCTTTTTTTTTAAAAAAAATTGTTTATTAACACAATACAATCAAAACAATATGTAGATACAAAACAACCCACCACCTTATTAATTAGTGGGTCTACATATTATACCACATTTTACGGCATTGTTACATTTCATTTTTCTACAACTGGCATAACTATGAGCAAGGTTAATCTGTTTGTTAAGCTATCCTACTTCTATTCTGCAGCGATTATAAGTGTGCCAGTTGTAGTATAAACCTACAATTAAAGGCCTGCTCAGAGAGCTAAACCCATGTGAGCATGCCCCTGGCACTGGGCTGGCCAAGTCTGTGTTGTCGCTGCAGTCCCTACTTGTTAGCATTGGTTAGTGTTCTAATCTGCTACTACTACTACTAACCATTGAGTTCTATATCTAAAGTAGAGTGCAGTTGTTGCCTGGAAGGTGATGCACCCGCTGGCCTGGTCCAGTGGTGCGGGGGATTCCAGCCACGAAGCGACTGGCCAGTTCCGCACTCGGCGGTACGGCGAGTACATCTCAGTCAACTCCGAGTTTGTTGTTATCCGTCTTGGTTTCTTAGAAAGTCTCTCAAAATCTTCTGTGGTACCTCGTTTGCCAGAAGATTAAGGATGCTGAAGGTATCGGCACGTCGTATTAGGGAATAGGTGTCTTTGTTGTGTAATTGTGCTCTTAGGTTATGCGGCACATCATAATACACTGCTGGCCACCGTAAATGCAACACCCTGAAGGAAGCATCCGAATCAAGTGAAATTTACACCATGGGTTTGCAGCGATGAGATATGCAACTGATTAGAATTTCAGCGCAGACGCACATCACACGCGCCTGTGGCGCCACCTCATAGCGCCATTTAAGGCTTGGCGATTTCGACGAGTGTACGTTCGGCACGTGTGTTTACCTTGTGGTTGTTTCACAAGACGATCAGTTATGCCTCGTAGACAACAGCGAACATCGTTTGATCAAGTATCCGAGTTCGACAGAGGAAGGATAGTGGCTTACCGAGATTGTGGATTATCATACAGAGAAATCGCTAGTCGTGTTGGACGAAACCAAACAACTGTAATGCGGATATGTGACCGTTGGATGCAGGAGGGTACGACGGACCGACGTGGTCGATCGCATTCACCTCGGTGCACCACTGCACGTGCTGATAGGCAAATTGTGCGCATGGCAGTGACGGATCGCTCAATGACATCCCGAACCGTAGCACAGCACATTGCGTCTGTAACGCATCATCCAGTGTCTGCGCGTACCATTCGACCCCGTTTACAGCAGAGTGGTCTGTCCGCAAGACGTCCATTGCTTCGTCTACCATTGACGCAGAACCACAGACGTCTCCGTCGCCAATGGTGTGATGACAGACGGATGCGGACGGCAGAATGGAATGACGTTGTCTTTACTGACGAGGCACGCTTCTGTCTGCAGCACCACGATGGTCGGATTCGAGTGTGGAGACACCGTGGAGAGAGGATGCTGGAGAGCTGCATTATGCACCGCCACACTGGTCTTGCACCGGGTATTATGGTATGGGGCGGTATTGGATATTACTCTCGCACGCCTCTAGGACGCATTGCCGGTACTTTAAATAGCCGGCGCTACATATCCGAGGTGCTGGTGCCAGTTGTCCTTCCTTACCTTCAGGGCTCGGCCACAGCCATATTTCAACAGGATAATGCGCGACCACACGTGGCACGCATTGTTCAAAGGTTCTTCGTCAATAACCAGATTGAATTGCTTCCCTGGCCGGCTCGCTCTCCGGATCTTTCGCCGATAGAAAACATGTGGTCCATGGTTGCTCAACGAGTGACCCAGATTACATCCCCAGCTGCCACACCAGATGATCTTTGGCAACGTGTGGAAGCTGCTTGGGCTGCTGTACCCCAGGAACACATCCAACGTCTCTTTGACTCAATGCCGAGACGTGTGGCAGCGGTGATCTCCAACAATGGCGGCTACTCTGGCTACTGATTCTGGCAAGAACCACATGTCACAGACGTCTGTAAACGTAATCATTTCATACTTGGTCAACATGTTATCTACAAAATAAATTTTGTTGTGCTACCTCTTGTCGTTCTTGGTGTTGCATTTACGGTGGCCAGCAGTGTATAACAAACAGTCATAGATGATGTGCTCAGGTGTGCCGTCTTGAGCTGGTGTAGCTCTTTTCCCGAAGCGACGTAGGCATGTCTCTTACTGGCCTGTAACAGAGTTGGCTGGGGGCTGGGAGGGCTCTGGTGGGTTGGCGGAGTGCTGTGGGGGACAGAGGAGAAATGATTGGGGGGGGGGGGGGGGGAGGATGATGATGAAGCTGAGAGCTCCCTACTCGTGATCTCTGTGTTGTGTAGGAACGCAATCGACGAGCCACGCGCTTGCGGGACGACTGTCGCACCTATATTCTGGTTGGGGTCCATGTGCGGAGCCGAAAGACAAAACGCGGGTGATTGGCCAGCGACCAGCCCCTGGAAAATGCCCTACGCCTGCGGGGGGGGGGGGGGGGGGGGGGGGCAGGTGGAGTACCTGTGGCAGCGACGAGACTCTCGAACCGTCCGAGAAAACGACCCACAACAGTATTCCAGACACAACGACAATTTTGATCACCAGCTGCTGCTCCAGCCGCTGGTGCCAACACGATGTGAGTGATTGTCTGAGCGCCGGCCGAAGTGGCCGTGCGGTTCTAGGCGCTGCAGTCTGGAACCGCAAGGCCGCTACGGTCGCAGGTTCGAATCCTGCCTCGGGCATGGATGTGTGTGATGTCCTTAGGTTAGTTAGGTTTAACTAGTTCTAAGTTCTAGGCGACTAATGACCTCAGCAGTTGAGTCCCATAGTGCTCAGAGCCATTTGAACCATTTTTGACTGTCTGAGCTTTAATAAAAGCATAGCCGAAAGCACTCCTGGTTTGTCTCCCGTGCAAGCCGGGACCTATCGCTGACAGTGTGCGAATTTGAGGAGCAGATGTTCAACCCTTGACTGCCACTCACCGATTCACATGTAATGTTTTTTCTGTGCGCCGGTGAAGTTTCGAACCGTTCTGGCAGAGCCGTAGTACAGCGTCAAAACGGCGTCTACATACGACTCACGTTACAAGCAGCGAGCTTTTATTGAATTCCTGTGTGCAGAAAAAGAAGCCGTGGTGAACATCCATAAACGTTGGTGTGCAGTGTATGGTGATACTGCAGTTGGTAGGAGTACAGTTGGGCGATGGGTAAAGGAAGTCACAGCCTCAGGAAACGCAGAAACAGAGCTCCATGATCAGCCACGCTCGGGACGTCCTGTCACAGCCACTGCTCCAGACGTGCTGAATCGTGCGGATGCCGTTATTGGTGCCGACCGGCGCATCATAACTCGACAACTGGCTCTACAGTTGGTCAGCATTGGAAGTGCGTCTGCAATAATCGAGAGTCTCGGATATTCACGATATTCACGATGGGTTCCACGAATGCTCGCAGTGGACCACAAGATTCAAAGAAACGCCATTTCATCTGAATTGTTAGGGGGTTTTGAGACCGACAGAGAGATTGTCTACGGGGAACACACGAGAGTGTCAGTCATGCAGTGAAAATATGGCTAAGCCTACAGGACACCAGGACACCACCAGGTTCCACAACGTTGGCGTACAGCCATAGGACGGGATGGAGAGTACGTAGTAAAATAGACATGGACAACACATGTTGATGTATACTGTCACCAAATTCTGACTCTTAACAATAAATATGTTGTGAGAAAAAAATATGCAGCATTATTTATTGAGCGACCCTCGTAGATTTACTACACGTAAACTTTTTACCGTTTCAAAAATTGTGAAGTCAGGGGAGTGTTTCGAAATATATAAAAACGTTGAAAGATGTGATTGCGCAATTGTAAAGTACATTGGCAACGATGGAAGTTATATTTCGACATTTTTGTTTTATCGCCTACTGTTTCGACGATGTGAGCTCAGAAAGGTAACAACCGCGCTTTCTTCGCGGCAGTTTTCACTTCAGCGGCCGTATGGACACGTATAAAAAAAATATTTTGAGCTAGACTACTACATATGCCGCGCGGTCAGAGGCGCCTTGCCACGGTCCGTGCGGCTCCCCCCGTCGGAGGTTCGATTCCTCCCTCGGGCACGGGTGTGTGTGTGTTGTCCATAGCGTAAGTTAGTTTAAGGGGGGCACGACGTCAAACGGGCCGGCTTGGAGCAGGAGAGGCACCACAGGAGATTTTAATTTCCAGTGCCTATACTTTTACAAGTAAATTCATAAAACTTTGACACCATGACCAGGAAGGATTCAGGAATCACACTCACAGCAGTGGAAGCTCAAAAACATAACATAATAATGTTTTTACATGTGAAATTTCATCATTTTTTCACTTACTGTTGGCTGCATTTGTTGCTATAGGTACATTTTTCTTCACAAGTAAGAGAGGTTCTTTGATGGATTTTGCACAGCATACAAACCATACTTAAAGGTGTATGAAACTCTAGAATTTTCCAAATCTATTAAAAACTATGGTAAAAATTGAGATAATTAACTACAAAATTTTATTTTTTTCTAAACATAAAGCTTAAAACGTAAGAGCTCATTCACTTTTTCATAAATTAAATAGATTCTAGATTTTCAGACACCTGTAAGTATGGTTTGTATGCTGTGTAAAATTCATGGAACAGTCTCTCTTACTTATGAAGCAAAGTGTACCTATAGCAACAAATCCAGCCAATAGTAAGTGAAAAAATGATGAAATTTCACACGTAAACATTTTTTTTATGTTTTTGAACTTCTGCTGTTATGAGTGTGAATCGTGAATCCTTCCTGGTCATGCTGACAAAGTCTTATGAATTTACTTGAAAAAGTATAGACAGTGGAAATTAAAATGTCCTGTGGTGCCTCTCCTGCTCCAAGTCGGACCGTTTGACGTCCTACTCAAATGGTTCAAATGGCTCTGAGCACTATATGACTTAACTGCTGAGGTCATTAGTCCCCTAGAACTTAGAACTACTTAAACCTAACTAACCCAAGGACATCACACACATCCATGCCCGAGGCAGGATTCGAACCTGCGACCGTAGCGGTCGCGCGGTTCCAGACTGTAGATGACCTAAGTAGTTTGGTCCCATAAGACCTTACCAGAAATTAAAAAAAAAAAAAAGAAACGAAAAGAAAGAAAAAGAGCTGCTACATATTCGAACTGTATGGGAATCGGCGAGTGGCACTTGGGAAGTGTCACTTGTCAGTTCGGGAATAATATGTCAGGGGCGAAGCAGTAGACTCACTTCTCTCGAATGGTCCACCGAGACAAGAAAACCCATTGCGTAAAAGAGGCTTAAGGGAGCGAGGGCAAGGACTGTCCTTTCCTGCTCGCCAGGACGTCTTCATGGCCCCTGCCGCAGCCGCTGATGGAGGTGCAGAAGGCTGCGAGAAAGCCCGCCTCAGGGCCGTCCTTAATCAATGAGCACGCGCAGGCAGCAGTGTGTAGTCGCATCGGCGCCGTACAAAGCGGCAGCCCGGAGCGCCAACTTAACCTTCAAGGGTAAACACGAGGGCGGGACCGCGTGGCTCAGCTTTCGTAACCCCGAGGCCCTCAGACTGGTCGCCCGCGAAGTGGTACAAGGCGAGATTCCCCGTACACCACTGTGCAGAACCACTCGGCCAGTGAGTGGATGAGGGGAGACACCGCCACTTACAACTGAATCTACACACACATCTACAGGGTGGCGCGCGAACTGTGTTACCATTTTGTTTTTGAATATAAACTTTACTGCCAAGACAATCTAAAAGGAACATATACTACAATGAAGAGCCGTCCACGGAGATTTGTTCTAACTCAGCACATGCTCCACCATTTCGTTTCCTAACTTCCTTCAAACGAACATTGAAGTTAGTGATTACCCTATTTAATATTTTTTTTTTTTTTGTGGGATCTAAAATTTAAAAACCTCTCTCACACCGGCCTGATTTAGCTTCACTGATCAGCATAGTAAAAAACATGCGTATATTAAGGGAATTTTCATTCACAAAGCAGGCTTATCACATTCACACAGTTCAATACTGTTCTGTCCTGATTAAATTGGGCTTAACTTAAATTCCACAAGGCAGTGAAGCAATTTCGAAGTCTCGGTGCGACGAAAATTGTCAGTCGATCTCCTGAAAACATTCGTAATAATTATTAACTTTCGGTGATCACGTGGGGAAGACCGGAGATCTGCTCGTAAGACCGTGTTACCCTATTTATTTGAAGTAACTGGATATCTTGAGCATACAAAACGGCAGGTTCGTCCAGTGTAAATCAGACGTTCCCCACTGATCCCGTGCAACACAGCGTAGTAAGCAGACACTGTCAATAATAATCAGTTAAATAATACGCGAACACACTTACTTTAGTTTGGTTCATATATTAAATTCCTTCTCATACAGAATCTCATCAAGATGGCGACTAGCTCAACAATACACACATATACATCTTCGTTCTTTTACGGCTAGACCGCAAGATCTCAATCCCTCTTTTCATAAGAGAAAACATAGATAGCAGAGAAGCTATTCCATGGAGTAAATCGATGCTCCGAGGAATAATAGGGCTTGAAACTACTTTGCATTGATAATCATCGTATATTAAAGTTTAGGAATCGGTAAGATAAGAAGAGATAATTCGAGATACGTACTGAGTTATATAATTTATAAAATTTCTGAAAATATCGTGGACAGACCGCTGCAAGAGACATTACACCTACGGCACATGTCTTCCGTAATTTCACTGCAAGCTTGAAGAATAAGTATTCTGAGCTCCATTAAATCACGTGGACATTTCGGGAAATTTTTTGCCTTTAGGTACCCCCGAAGAAAAAAGTCACACGGATTGAGGTCTGGACTATTGGGGGGCCCATTTTGTCCGTCATTGAAGCGACCTGGAAACCTGAGTGAATTGACCTGCATGTCGAAATGCTCGTGTAAAAACTCCAACACAGTGTTCGCAGTATGTGGCCTTGCTCCATCTTGCATGAACCACTGCGTGTTGAAGGGCAAGGCAGTAGCAAGAAGCTGTGGAATGAAGCTATTGCGAAGCATGGTCAAATAACGCTCGCTGTTCACAGTTTCTTCAAAGAGAAAGGCTCCAATAAGTCCGAGGCATTTTGCTCTGATTGTTGCCAGCATCATATTTACAGTACCAGGGAAGCAGGTTGCTAGCCTTACTTGCCCCGGGTCCCATTGAGTTTAACCCCTAACGGTTGAGGGACTAACCGGTAGATTTGGTAGTCTTTGCCGTCTGAGCACAAAGGTGACCACGACTCGGAATATGTCCGAGATGCCCAGCCTTATTCCAAAGTAACTGGTATCCCGACTGTCGGGACCACTTACTTGGCCACTCATACGTTGCCCGTGGTTCATGAACTAGGACGTGACACCAGGAACCCACACCATGAACCACTCCAATAAGTCCATGACTGGAAACTGCTGCCCACGCTGTAATCCTCGGAACATAATGTTGTCGTTCGTGAAGCACTTGCGGGTTTTCAGTGGCCCAAAAGCGTACATTTTGTTTGTTAACCACACCGTCTAAATGAAAATGCGCCTCGTCTGAAAACCAAACGTTGTTGAGAGTTTCTTCCCTATTCTCCGCCCACTGAGCAAACAGTAGTCTCTGCTGCTTGTGTTCTTCAGTGAGCTTCTGCGCACAGGTCATCTTGTATGGGTACATATGGAGGTCACTTTTAAGAATGCGTTGAACGGAGCGTCTGGATATTCCCAGTTGCACTGCTGCCTTTCTACACGATTTTCCGGGACTTCTCTGTTCAGCAACTCGTACCGCTTCAATATTCTCCGGCGAACAAACTGGCTTAGGCCGAGATCGCTTCGCTTCCAATACTGTTCCTTCCTGTGCAAATTTTTCGTACAACCTGTGCATTGTCTTCTTGCAAGGGACCCATCGTGTGTTAAAGTGCTGTCGAAAACGCCTCCGAGTCACAACAAGGCTTTTCGTTTCACGAAAAAGTAACACAATTGCCGATCGTTGCTGTGTCGTCAGTCTTCCATTGTCAGCCATTGCTGCTTACTAGTCTCCTAGCGGCAGTATCGTGAATTACACGACATTTCGTAACTCATTTGTTTTTCCAAGCTCTGCTGGTACTGCTGTAGAGATCCCAGCGGGATATCTAATGTGCGTCGTAAATTGTGAAATAAACAATTCGTAACACATTTCGTGCGCCACCCTGTATGCGAGCCGCTGCGAAGTGCTTGGAAGAGGGTATTCCCCATGGCACCGTATATAAAAGGGCTTCGTTCCGTTCTCGTATGGCGCGCGGGAAGTGTGTTTGGTACTGCATCAGCACCTACACTGACGTGACAAACGCCATGGAAGAGCGATATTCATGTATACAGATGGCGATAGTACCGCGTACGTATGATATAATAGGGCAGTGCATTGCTGGAGCTGTCATATTCGTGTGAAAAGGTTTCCGACGTGATTACGGCCGCATCGTTACGGAATTCAATATTCCGAGATCCACAGTGTCAAGGGTGCGCCGAAAATAGCAAATTTCAGGTATTACCTCTCATCACGGAGAACGCAGTCGTCCGTAGTCTTCACTTAACCCGCGTCCTTCCATCCTAATTTAGTTTCACAATCTGCGACGTGGTCGCGAATTGGGCAGAGACCCCAAAATTAGAACACATTTCCTTTACTTCACGTCTATGGTCACAAATTTTTATGTCATCAGACTACCGCTTTCGGTCTATAAAGACCATCTTAAGACCTACTGTTTTGTACTGCATTGCCGCTGACAAGATGACCCTTGTGTATACCATTATTTGTACACTACTGGCCATTAAAATTGTTACACCAAAAAGAAATACAGATGATAAATGGGCATTCAACGGGACAGATATATTATACCAGAACTGACATGTCATTACGTTTTCACGTAATTTGGGTGCATAGATCCTGAGAAATCAGTACCCAGGACAATCACCTCTGGCCGTAATAATGGCCTTGATGCGCCTGGGCATTGAGTCAAACAGAGCTCGGATGGCGTGTACAGGTACAGCTGCCCATGCAGCTTCAACACGATACCACAGTTCATCAAGAGTAGTGACTGGCGTATTGTGACGAGCCAGTTGCTCGGCCACCATTGACCAGACGTTTTCAGTTGGTGAAAGATCTGGAGAATGTGCTGGCCAGTGCAGCTGTCGAACATTTTCTGTATCCAGAAAGGCCCGTACGGGACCTGCAGCATGCGGTCGTGCATTAACCTGCTGAAATGTAGGTTTTTTTCAGGGATCGAATGAAAGGTAGAGTCACGGGTCGCAACATATCTGAAATGTAACGTCCACTGTTCAAAGTGCCGTCAATGCGAACAAGAGGTGACCGAGACGTGTAACCAATGGCACCCCATATCATCACGCCTGGTGAAACGCCAGTATGGCGATGACGAATACACGCTTCCAATGTGCGTTCACCGCGATGTCGCCAAACACGCATGCCACCATCATGATGCTGTAAACAGAAACTGGATTCATACGAAAAAATGAGGTTTTGCCATTCGTGCACCCAGGTTCGTCGTTGAGTACACCATCGCAGGCGCTCCTGTCTGTGATGCAGCGTCAAGGGTAATATATGTATTGCATTCCGTACAAGTTTTCTACTTTCTGTGTTCACCTATTTAACTGGTATTTAACTGATAGTCCGTGCTGCTGCAAACGTCGTCGAACTGTTCGTACAGATGGTTCTTGTCTTGCAAACGTCCCCATCTGTTGACTCGGGGATCGAGACGTGGCTGCACGATCCGTTACAGCCATGCCGATAAGATGCCTGTCATCTCGACTGCTAGTGATACGAGGCCGTTGGGATCCAGCACGGTGTTCCGTATTACCCTCCTGAACCCGCCGATTACATATTCTGCTAACAGTCATTGGATCTCGACCAACGCGAGCAGCAATGTCGCGATACGATAAACCGCAATCGCGATAGGCTAGAATCTGACCTTTATCAAAGTCGGAAACGTGATGGTACGCATTTCTCCTCCTTACACGAGGCATCACAACAACGTTTCACCAGGCAACGCCGGTCAACTGATGTTTGTGTATGAGAAATCGGTTGGAAACTTTCCTCATGTCAGCACGTTGTAGGTGTCGCCACCGGCGCCAACCTAGTGTGAATGCTCTGAAAAGCTAATCATTTGCATATCACAGCATGTTCTTCCTGTCGGATAGATTTCGTTTCTGTAGCACGTCATCTTCGTAGTGTAGCAATTTTAATAGCCAGTAGTGTACATGTTTGAAGACGTTGGAGCTGATCCTCCTTGGTACACAAAACGAGTCAGAACACTGTTGCAGAAACAACGAAGAAAACATCATAAATTCAAACAAACGCAAAATCTCCAAGATAGGTGACCTTTTACAGAAGCTTAAAATTTAGCGCGGACTTCAATGCGAGTGCTTTTAACAGTTTCTACAACGAAACTTTGTCTCGAAACGTGGCAGAAAATCGAAAGAGATTCTGGTCATATGTGAAGGATGCTAGCGGCAAGACAAAAATCAATGACTTCTCTGCACAGTAGCAATCCAGATACTATCAAACACAGTGCTCCCAAAGCAGAGTTACTAAACACAGTCTACCGAAATGTCTTCACAAAAGAAGACGAAGTAAATATTCCACAATTTGAATCAAGAACAGCTGCCAACATCAGTAACGTAGAAGTACATATCCTCGGAATAGTGAAGCAACTTAAATCAGTTAACAAAAGCAAGTCTTCTGGTCCAGACTGTATACCAATTAGGTTCCTTTCGGAGTATGCTGATGCATTAGCTCCATACTTAACAATCATATACAACCGCTCGCTCGACGAAAGATCCGTACCCAAAGACTGGAAAGTTGCACAGGTCACACGAATATTCCAGAAAGGTAATAGGAGTAATCCACTAAATTACAGCCCCATATCGTTAACGTCGATATGCAGCAGGATTTTAGAGCATATATTTTGTTGAAACGTTACGAATTACCTCGAAGAGAACAGTCTTTTGACACACAGTCAACACGGATTTAGAGAACATCGTTCTTGTGAAACACAACCTCTCTTTCCTAAAAGTGTTGAGTGCTATAAACAAGGGATTTCAAATTGATTTCGTATTACTGGTTTCCGGAAAGGTTTTGATACTTTTGACTCTGTGCCACACAAGCGGCTTGTAGTGAAATTGCGTGCTTATGGCACATCGTCTCAGTTATGTGACTGGATTCGTGATTTCCTGTCAGAGAGGTCACAGTTCGTAGTAGTTGACGGAAAGTCGCCGAGTAAAACAAAAGTAATTTCTGGCGTTACCCAAGGTAGTGTTATAGGCCCTTTGCTGTTTCTTACGTATATAAACGATTTGGGATACAATCTGAGCAGCCGTGTTAGGTTGTTTGCAGATGACGCTGTCCTTTATCGACAAATAAAGTCATCAGAAGATCAAAACAAATTGCAAAACGATTTAGAAAGGAAATATGTATGGTTCGAAAATTGGCAATTGACCCTAAATAAGGAAAAGCGTGAGGTCATCCACATGAGCGTTAAAAGGAAACCGTTTAAGTTCAGTTACACGATAAATCAGTCAAATCTAAGGGCCGTAAATTCATCTAAATACCTAGGAATTACGATTACGAAGAAGTTAAATGGGAACGAATACATAGAAAATGTTGTGGAGAAGGCCAACCAAAGATTGCGTTTTATTGGCAGGACACTTACAAAATGTAAGTGTCCGTTCTCTTGTAGAATACTGTTGCGGGGTGTGGGATACTTACCATAGGATCGACGGAGTACAACGAAAAAGATCAGAGAAGGGTAAATGCCGAGATTGTTCCTCGGAAAAGGCACGGTCGATTTCCTTCCCCATCCTTCCCTAATACGGTGGGACCGATGAGCTGTTTGGTCCCCTCCCCCACATCAACCAACCAACCAACCTTCAGTTACCGACCGGCAGCACCTGCGTTTGCGTACATTTGTCAGTACTGACAAGGGAACCTCCCCATCGCACCCCCCTCAGATTTAGTTATAAGTTGCCACAGTGGATACGCCTTGAAAAACTGAACACAGGTCAATCGAGAAAACAGGAAGAAGTTGTGTGGAACTATAAAAAAATAAGCAAAATATACAAAGTGAGTAGTCCACGCGATCATACGTAACATCAAAGATAATCTTAAATCAGGAGCCCCGTGGTCCCGTCGTTAGCGTGAGCAGCTACGGAACGAGCGGTCCTTGGTTCAAGTCTCCCCTCGAGTGAAAAATTTTTCTTTATTTTCGCAAAGTTATGATCTGTCCATTCGTTCATTGACGTCTCTGTTCACTGTAGTAAGTTTAGTGTCTGTGTTTTGCGACCGCACCGCAAAACCGCGTGATTAGTAGACGAAAGGACGTGCCTCTCCAATGGGAACCGAAAATATTTGATCGCAAGGTGATAGGTCAACCGATTCCTCCACTGGAAAACACGTCTGATATATTCTATACGACACTGGTGACGGCATGTGCGTCACATGACAGGAATATGTTGTCCACCCACCTAACTTGTACACTTGGCGAATGGGTAAAAAGAATCTTCTACCTTGCCCGATTTAGGTTTTCTTGTGGATGTGATAATCACTACCAAAAAAGTGATGAAAACATAAGAGTTTGTCACATAAACTGCAACAAATGAATCCAAAAGTCTCACAGTCAAAACATATGTTTTTAACGTTTTCAAATTTTTCCGTGTGTAGACCGTCAAATCCTGCATATGTCCAAGCAAATCTGAACATGTCCTGGAATTTTGGAGAGCGAAGTTGATTATGTATGAGTGCCTGAACTTTGATAATTGTCTGAAAACAAAAAATTAAAATCTTTGCTCGAAGGAAGACTTGAACCAAGGACCTCTCGTTCCGCAGCTGCTCACGCTAACCACGGGACCACGGCGCTTATGAGGTCTGTCTGTGCTTGGAACTGCTTATCTTGCGCATGGACTACTCAGTTTGTATATTTTGCTTTTTTTTTTCATAGTTCCACACAACTTCTTCCTGTTTTGTCGATTGATCTGTGTTCAGTTTTTCAAGGTCTATCCACCGTGCCAACTTATAACTAAATCTGAGGGGGGTGCGATGGGGAGGTTCCCTTGTGAGAGGCAAACAACACTGCGTGAAATGACTGCAGAAATGAATGTGGGACGGGCGACGAACGTATCCTTTAGGACAGTGCGGCGAAATTTGGCGTTAATGGTCTATGGCAGCAGACGATCGACGCGAGTGCCTTTGCTGACACCACGACATCGCCTGCAGAGCCTCTCTTGGGCTCGTGGCCACATCGGTTGGACCCTACACGAGCGAGGTGGTGCAATGGTTAGCACACTGGACTCGCAGTCCGGAGGACGACGGTTCAATCCCGCGTCCGGCCATCCTGATGCAGGTTTTCCGTGATTTCCCTGAATCGCTTCAGGCAAATGCCGGGATAGCTCCTTTGACAATGCACGGCCAAATACCTTCCCCATCCATTCCTAATGATGACCTTGCTGTTTGGTCTCTTCCCCAAACAACCCAATCCAACCCAACACGACTGGAGGGCTAACCGCTGTGGCCGAGCGGTTCTAGGCGCTTCAGTCTGGAACCGCGCGACCGCTATAGTCGCAGGTTCGAATCCTGCCTCGGGCATGGATGTGTGTGATGTCCTTAGGTTAGTTAGGTTTAAGTAGTTCTAAGTTCTAGTGGACTGATGACCTCAGATGTTAGGTCCCATAGTGCTCAGAGCCATTTGAACCATTTTACACGACTGGATAAGCTTGGCCTGGAACCTTGGCCTGGTCAGGTAGGTTCCGATTTCCGTTGGTAAGACCTAATGAAAGGCTTCGAGTGTGGCGCAGACCTCACGAAGCCATGGACCGAAGTTGTCAACAAGACACTGTGGCTCTACAGTGGTTTGGACCCTGTTTACGCACAATGGACTGGATCCTCTGGTCAAAGTAAATCGATAATGGACTGAAAATGGTTATGTTCGGCTACTTACAGAGCATTCGCAGCCATTTATGAAATTCACACTCTTAAACAACGATGGAACTTTTATGGATGACAATGCGACATGTCACTGGGCCATAATTCTTGGCAACCGATTTGAAGAATATTCTGGACAATTGGAGCAAATTATTTAGCCAGCCATCGAATACTTACGGTACATAATCGAGAGGTCAGATCGTGCACAAAATCCTGGACCGGCAACAGTTTCGCAATTATGGACGCCTATAGAGGCAGCATGGTTCAGTATTCCTGCAGGGAACTTACGTCGGGTTGCTGCACTACGCCGGGAAGAAGAGGCCCGACACTGTGTTAGGAGGTACCCCATGACTTCTGTCACCTCAGTCAAGTACTGATCCAAGGAGACGGTTCCCAGTAGTTCCTGATGACTGGGCATGTCTAAGACGTTCCCGGATTTCGTCGCTGGATGAAGTTCGGTCACCCACCGCTCCTCGCTCAATGCGTTTATCTTGACGTGACTCTGTATTACGAGGGCCTCCAGAAACTGGTCTGCAGGTGCGGGACTGTCCCATAGACCAGTTTTGAAGGCAGTGATACGTCACCTATACACTGTGCCCAACACGTGCAACAATCCATCGTAACATCCATCCATATTCCCGCAGCCCCACAATGCGATCCTGTTAAAACGCCTGAAGGCGTTCAACACGAGTACATACTCGTTGATGAGGCATGGCTGTACCCTAGCGTTAACGTTCCAGACACTTTTCACCTCAAAACTCAGCTACAGTTACTGCCTGCAGAGTCAAAACAAGAGGGCGCACAGAGGAGCCTACTAAGGGCCATCCGGTCGCCAATGACCGTGACACATGAATCACTTACACTACAACCCCTCAGTATGGACATGTTATGCCCTGGTCCCATTGAATAGAGACCTTGAGGGTCATGCATTTTTTCCTTCAGTTAGCGTATTAGCGTACTAGTTTTCGTCAAAAACAGTCTTGGTTGCAATTTTAGTTTTTTATTTTCCATCGACGCGTTTCGCCTTATTTAGGCATCTTCAGGTTATCTACATAGAAAACAGAGAACAAATACATCTATTTAAGAATCGCGATCGCGTTGTGCTTACTACCTGAGCCCCCATCTTACTCTGTTACTCGCTCCTGTGAACGGGAACGCGTTATGCAGATCTTGGTGCCTCTCGCGTCCATCTAGAAAAGGTAATTATTTTATATTTCTAGTTTTTACTGAATTTAACGAAGGCGAAGTTGGCCTGATATATTCGACGATGCTCTTTGCCTACACTGACTATTCTTCTAAGAAATACCAAATTAAGGTCCAGAATGAGATTTTCACTCTGCAGCGGAGTGTGCGCCGATATGAAACTTCCTGGCAGATTAAAATTGTGTGCCCGACCGAGACTCGAACTCGGGACCTTTGCCTTTTGCGGGCAAGTGCTCTACCAACTGAGCTACCGAGGCACGACTCACGCCCCGTCCTCACAGCTTTACTTCTGCCAGTGAGTCGTGCTTGGGTAGCTCAGTTGGTAGAGCACTTGCCCGCGAAAGGCAAAGGTCCCGAGTTCGAGTCTCGATCCGGCACACAGTTTTAATCTGCCAGGAAAATTCATATTGACGCATACTCCGCTGCAGAGTGAAAATCTCATTCTGGAAACATCCCCCAGGCTGTGACTAAGCCATGTCTCCGCAATATCCTTTCTTTCAAGAGTGCTAGTTCTGCAGGTCGCAGGAGAGCTTCTGTTAAGTTTGGAAGGTAGGAGACGAGGTACTGGCAGAAGTTTTGACGACGGGGCGTGAGTCACGATTGGGTAGCTCAGTTGGTAAAGCACTTGCCTGCGAAAGGCAAAGGTCCCGAGTTCGAGTCTCGCTCCCGCACACAGTTTTAATCTGCCAGGAAGTTTCACCAAATTAAGGTATTTGCGCTTTCAATAGTTGATCTGTTTATACATTCTTATTGGTTATCCAAGTCTGCACAACGCGATCGCGATTCTTAAATAGATGTATTTGTTCTCTGTTTTCTACGTAAATAACCTAAATATGCCTAAATAAGGCGAAAGGCGTTGTTGAAAAATAAAAAACTAAAATTGCAACCAAGACTGCTGTTTTTAACCAATACTGTTAATCACTGGTTTGCTGTATGCCACATATGGATTGGATGAATTTCTAGCGTATTAGTTTATTATCAGCAGTGTGTAGTACCAAAGTCTTGGCCGTTTCTGTCAACTCATCTACCGTCGGAATGCCGGCCAGAGAGTGGACAAAGGAGGGGAGACTTCAGTAGTGCTGGCTGCTGTCGAAACAGCTGCGTGATGAGAGGTTTCCCAACAGTCGCGTCACGCAGTCCGTGCTTGTTCGTGAAATGCCAGTCACCGCGTTTGGAAGGATAATAGCCGCGCCAGGTGAAGGACAGATCGGCAATCCGTCATCATCAGCTCTGACCAGCTGCGCTGCGCCCACCGACCTTTCGCGCAGAGCGAACCTGGGCACTAGGACACGGGCGTTTCGAGGAATCACTCCAACCAGCCACTTGTAGTAGTAGTAAGGTATTCTGCCTCACGGCAGGTCTTGTCATGGGTTAAGCCTCTTCCACTCTTGTCTGTTCATAGCCAGTCTTTTCATTTCTGAATATTTGTCTCCTTTGATATTGTCCAGCATTTGACATCATCTTTTTCCTCTTCCCCTTTTTCCCTCCACCATTCCTTCTATTCCTTCCTTCAATAAACAGTCCCTCCTCAAACAATGTCCAGTCCAGTTCCGTTTTCTCTTTCTGATGACTTTCAGCATGTTTCTTTCTTCTCCAACTCTTCTTAATACTTCTTCATTCCTTACTCGGTCTTCCCATTTCACTTTTTCCGTTCTTCTCCATATCTACATCTGTATGCCTCCAATCTTCTTTCATCTTCCTTCCACAATGTCCAGGTGTCCGCACCATACAGGGTGTTACAAAAAGGTACGGCCAAACTTTCAGGAAACATTCCTCACACACAAAGAAAGAAAATATGTTATGTGGACATGTGTCCGGAAACGCTTACTTTCTGTGTTAGAGCTCATTTTATTACTTCTCTTCAAATCACATTAATCATGGAATGGGAACACACAGCAACAGAACGTACCAGCGTGACTTCAAACACTTTGTTACAGGAAATGTTCAAAATGTCCTCCGTTAGCGAGGATACATGCATCGACCCTCCGTCGCATGGAATCCCTGATACGCTGATGCAGCCCTGGAGAATGGCGTATTGTATCACAGCCGTCCACAATACGAGCACGAAGAGTCTCTACATTTGGTACCGGGGTTGCGTAGACAAGAGCTTTCAAATGCCCCCATAAATGAAAGTCAAGAGGGTTGAGGTCAGGAGAGCGTGGAGACCATGGAATTGGTCCGCCTCTACCAATCCATCGGTCACCGAATCTGTTGTTGAGAGGCGCACGAACACTTCGACTGAAATGTGCAGGAGCTCCATCGTGCATGAACCACATGTTGTGTCGTACTTGTAAAGGCACATGTTCTAGCAGCACAGGTAGAGTATCCCGTATGAAATCATGATAACGTGCTCCATTGAGCGTAGGTGGAAGAACAAACAAAAATGAGCTCTAACATGGAAATTAAGCGTTTCCGGACACATGTCCACATAACATATTTTCTTTACTTGTGTGTGAGGAATGTTTCCTGAAAGTTTGGCCGTACCTTTTTGTAACACCCTGTATAGTGCAACGGTCCAGATGTAACATTTGGCAAGTCTTTTGCTCAGATCTTTGTTTAGTGGTCCGCAAAGTCATTCCTGTTTCCTCTTGAAGCCTTCTTTTGCCATTGCAATTCTTTTCCTAATTTCTGTTGAGCAATACATATCATCCATTATTACACTTCCCAAGTAATTGAAGTTATTCACTTGCTCTGTTTCCTCTCCCCCTATTTTCGTACGGCATTTTCTCCCCTTTCCTTCAGTTACCATGCTTTCCGTTTTCTTATTGTTAATCTTCATTCCATATTCTTCTAATTTCGTGTTTAGGTCATCTAACATTTGTTCCATGTCTGTTGCACTCTCTGCCATCACAACCATGTCGTCTGCAAATCTTACACACTCCACTCTCCGACCCCCTATACAGACTCCTCTCTTTCCATCAAAACTTTCACTAATTCCGATTCTGCTGAATCTTCCGCTTATCATTCCAACGAGCAGACCTTATTGAGTGGCCCCTTCTGCTTTCCTAGCACGAGGAACATTTCATAAATAATGCACAGGTTGGTATTGCTGGCAATTTTTTGATGCAGGAACAATAAATACTCCGAATTCCTCTCTTGTGCCAACCGCTTCATCTCAGAGAATCAATTGCAGCGTACTTCCTCAATTATCTGCCGGATGCATTGCAATCTCTGACTTCCGCTACAGATTTTACCGTCCACAGCTCCCTGTCGTCGTCGTCGTCGTCGGCTGATACTCGTAGCCGAGTTTTCATTTCTCTCCTGAGATTTCCTTTGTCACGGTTCAGGCGTGGAAGTGTCGTTGATGGCTTAGCAATCCAATCCTAGCGTGGAACAGGCGGCCACAGACATTACAGCTGATGGAAGGTGGAGTACGTGGCTGAGCCGGGAGGAGTTTAGGTCTCCGGCGTTTGTCATTCTCCACTCTTCGACGTTCCAGCTCAAAGTTTTGAAGAGCATTTGAGGTAACTGAGGGCCAACGACTTCGATCTTCTGCTATTGTGGACCAGTTACTCGGATCGATGTTAAAGTTTTTCAGACTTTTCTTGTACTGATCCTTATAACGTTTGAGAGGGGCACCTCGTGGCCTTTTACCTGTGCTCACTTCGCTGTACAGCATTTGGCGTGGAAGTCTGTCATTTTTCATCCGCTGGACATGTCCGACCCATCTGAGTTGATGCCCAATGATAAGAGCTTCCATGCTATACATTTTTGCTTTCTCGAGAACAGCTGTGTTGGATATGAAGTCATCACATTTCAGGTTCACGATATATCTTAGCTTCTGTTGGTTCAAGCGTTATTGTTTCTTCAGATCACAGCAATATAACGTCCAGGTTTCGCAACCATATAGCAGGGTGGAAATGACCACAGCTTTGTACACCATCAGTTTGGTGTACAGTGTTAGGTCTTTATTCAGGAAGACACGCTTTGTAAGACGTCCAAATGCTACATGGGCAGCACGTAATCTATTCTCCACATCTCTTCCAGATGAGCAGTTAGATGACAGTATGCTTCCTAGGTAGAGGAAATGGTCCACTTGCTCCAAGGGTGTATCATAAATGAATATGCGGAAATCAGGAACGGAGGAGCCAGGAGTTGACTGCGCCATGACCTTGGTCTTTGGAATATTGATGGAGAGACCAAATCGTTCGTACGCCCTGCTGAAGGAATCAACTGACAGCTGCAACTCTGCAGGTGAATGAGCTGGAGAGGCATTGTCATCAGCGTACTGCAGCTCTGTCACACGAGTGGTACTGGTGAACCTTTTTGAATGGAGTCCGGACTGGTAGAATAATCATCCATCGAACCTGTATTTTAGTTCTATTCCTGCATTGTTTACGGATGTCTCGTAAAGCATAGCTGCCAGATACAATGCAAATAATGTTGGTGCAAGAACGCATCCTTGTTTAAGCCTACTTGTTATTGGGAATTCACCAGTTGTTTCATTCTGGCAGAGGACCTGTCCAGTCATATCATCGTGGAGAGCTTCAATCGAGTCAACAAAATGTTCAGGGCAGCCGAAGCGTTTTAAGACCATCCACATGGCTTCCCTGGGAACTGTATCAAAGGCCTTTCCTAGATCGTAGAAAACAAGTAGTAGTACTGTGGAAGTTAATCCCTCATGTCTTACCAAATGTTCTACATTCCTGACCCACATCACTGTTTACCACATACTCCTTTCCTTGCCGATGAAGCAGATGTAGTTGGGAGCTCGAGAAGTAGAGATGGGTCGTTCGCGAACTGACAGGTCCAAAGGAACGGTTCATCAAGATGAACGGAAGAGTGATGAACGAATTCTAAGGAACGGTCTTCCACACTTCAGTCGTGGCTTTCTACTTGTAGTTCCCGGGAACGGGAAACGGTCGGTATCGTTTCCACAACGGCACGTCGGCCGGTCTCGTTCCAGCCTCGGTTCCGTTCCCGCCTGTCTCTGTCTCGGTCTCGCTCGGCCGGACTCGTCCTTCTTCGCGTGGCCGCTCGTCGCAGTTCCACTGCCGACTAGAGATGGGGGATCCGCTCCTGAACTAATTCATAGAGTTGAATCTTTCAAAGGAGTGAACAATCAGTGATTCAGAAAAAAAGAACGGTAGCTCCAAACGTTTCCCACAGCAGAGAGAGAGAGAGAGAGAGAGAGAGAGAGAGAGTCGGAGCAGACCAGTGGGGGCTCTGCTGGTCAGAGCACACTGCACGCCACACAACACAGCCAGCGCCGGCCTCTGCCCTGCTCCTGCCTTGGCTGCCTGCATTGTGCAGTGCCCCATTGGATTTTGTGTTTCACACATGCCCTGCCGTCTCTGTGCTTCCTCTGCGGCGTGCAGTGTCTGGCGCACCTGAACTCCGTCAGCGATTGTTTCAGTCGCACGTCCTGCCCTCTGGGCAGTTGATGCGAGCAACAGGACAGAGAGCCTCCTAGCGGAGAACATAAGAACTGCTTGCAACAACCTGCTCGCAAGAGAACGGACGATTTGTCTCGGAGCGGGTGACTGGTGGCCGTTCACCGCTCCCCCCACCCACGGAACTCGCCCGCTCAACGCTCACCCCACCGTTCTCGACTCTGCCAGAGCGTTGAGCAAAGCAACTCAGGTGTCACTCTGGTCTCTGGGGTCTTAGCTCGCGCAGTAATACAGCTCGCGGCTCGACCTGCTTGACTCAGCGCCTCTGCATCAGAGTTCGTCTCTACTGGATAGTGTTCTTCGTAGTAATACCGTTATGTATATTACATAATTATGTATACATCATTTGTTTTTATTTTATTTTTATTTGTTTAAACTTATCAGATTAGGTTCCTGATGGCTCCTCTTACTATAGGATTTTTTATTATGGTCACTCGAATTTACACTTTAATTACAAGCCAACCGATAAACGTATAGCAAAAGTGATACACCAATTTTTCCTTGTTTTATTCTGCGGAAGGCTATATGCAGCACTTTGGTCTTACAGTCAAATTTATATATTTTTTTCTTATTGTAGTACGGATTTTGCGATTTTAGGCGTCTTTGGAAGGAAATGTTCACTTTAAAAATATATGGCTTGCGATGTATTTGTACGAGGTTAATGAAATTTTAATACATTATAGCCAAATATATTGTTAATGTAAATCTCAAGTTACAACATTTTCCGATCACCCAAAAAACCACGATAGTGCAAAATAAATCAATAATCAAAAACTTTGTCCTATCGTGGAAATTTCAATAAACAATACAAAATTCTTACTCATTATCTGTGTTACTTCAAAATAGGATCAAATAAGATCAAAATACAGGTATAGTCCTGGAATAAACCAAGTTTAAAGGGAAATGTGCCTTTCATTTATTTTCTGTTGTGAATGAGTGGTGAGTCATGAAAAAGAGCTAATTCATTTCAGGGAGTGAACAGTTCTGATCCGATCTCTGAAAAGAACAGTTTTGCCCATCTCTAATGCCGACAGCTCGTAGTTAGTTCAGTATCGAGTTGTTCGTTTCGTTCGCTGCGCATGCCCATTCTAGATATGTTTCAAACCTTTCTGAACGCTGAACTTATGGTTCTTTTCGTATTCTATTCAGTGTCCATGACCGGTAATTAAAATGTATTTTATAATTACATAATTACATAAAAATTACGTGGGTAATACATCTTTTCAGGTAACAAAATGGCATATCAGCTTACTTCGCTATTTCGATAAACAGCAGAAGAAATACGTGTCAAAAGCAAGACATCTTTTGTTATTACACACACGGGCACACACGAGTGGCCTTTTTCCGTCTTTTTCAAATGGTTCAAATGGCTCTGAGCGCTATGGGACTTAACTTCTAAGGTCATCAGTCCCCCTAGAACCGCAGCGGTCGCGCGGTTCCAGACTGTAGCGCCTAGAACCGCTCGGCAACTCTGGCCGGCCCCGTCTTTTTGATACAGGATAAAAGAGCATGTTCATTGTTATGTAAGGCATACCGACTTACAACCAAATGAAGCCCGCGCTCTATAATCGAGTGTTTGGTGTCGCATTTTGTAAAGATAATATGATAACTTCTACAATATCATTTCAGTGGTACAGTGTGGCGCACGAAAAACTAGCCCCGAGCACTAGACTGCTCATTGTCGCCTACCAGTCGTCATCTACTGTTTCGAAATTGTTGTCTGCATTAGCTTATTTGTTATTTCTTCACTGCCTAATTATTACATGCTTATCTATTCTGCTCGTAGCGGTCAACAAATCGCGCGTAACTGGCGAGCAGTCTGTTCTCGGGGCCGGTTTTTCGTGCGCCACCTTATATTATTTCACTGCGATCAGCCACATAACGCTACAGTTGGCTAAACGAGAGGTTCTGCAGACTCACGAAAATTACAAGTGTGTGAGAATTCTGTTATGAATAAAAACTCTGTACTCCAGGGGGGAGGCAAGTTCCCCCTCTAGGCGCCTTCCATCTTCAGTCACCTATGCTACTAATTTTCAATTTTTCCTAAGGCCCGAATATCAAGCACAAATGAACGGCGAACGAGTAAAAATCAACGGTTCCCTAAAAAGAGCAATCGCCGGTGAACTAGTTCCCAAAGATGAACGAGTTTGCCCATCTCTATTGAGAAGAGGTATGCGTCTTTATTTTGTACCCTAAAATAAAACTGGCGAGGTATAAAAACGGACTCTGCAGGGGTCTCGGGCATTTTGACTGTTGAACACCAGAGGTCGTACGTCAAGATGGAAACTTCACGCGGCAAAAACCCGACAGAAATCCACACTGCGTTAACTGAAGTTAGTGGTGGGCGTACAGTCGATCGTAGTACAGCTTCACGTAGGGTTAATCGTTTTCGTGGTAGTCGTATGAGCGTAGACGATAAACGAAGACGCGGAAGGCCAAAAACGTCAACAAATGAACGAAGTGTGAAACTTGTGGCAGATGCTCTTCGAGAAGATCCCATTGCACTTATGAGGAACACTCTAAAGCCGCGGGAATTCCCCCAACATCAGTACTCCGCACTATGACAGACGATTTGCGGAAGAGAAAAATTTCTGCGGGATGGGTCCCACACTGTTTGAAAGCCGAATAGAAGCAACAACACCTGGACATTGCAACCCTACTTAAACAACGATTCCATCATGAAGGCCAAAGATTCTTGTGGCGAACTGTCGCTATTGGTGAAACGTAGATTAGAGACTTGGAACTGGATTTGAAATCACAGTCCAGTTGATGGAGAGATTCAGATTCTCCACGTCCAAAAGTATTTCAACGCGCTTAATCAAATTATGATTTTTGCTTATGGTCAAGGAATCATCACGACAGATAGAGCCCCATGGGGAACAAACAGCAGTGTATTATCGTAACTTCATGCAAAACCACCACAGAAAACGCACAAACCCCGACCCGAGTTGTTCCAAGTGGGCCCACATTCTCCACGACAATGGTCGCTCGCATACCGGCAGTGTTGTGGCCCGAAAAATGCGCGAATACGGATTGTTAAGTGTTGCCGCATCCTACTTACAGCCCGGACGTGAGTCCGTCAGACTTCGACCTGGTTTCGAAGTTGAAAAATCCTATGCGTGGCTGTCGTTATCTTCCTCTGGAAGAGCTTTCTACCACCGTTACCCGAGCCATTCGACATATGAGCAGTAGTCGTATTCTGGATGTAACAACGGAGCTTCCGTGACGCTGGGATTGTCGTACACAAACAGGGAGACTATACTGAACGACTGTTAAAAGATATTGAAAGAAGAAAAATGTGTAAGAAGTAAAAATTAGTGCGCATTATTTACAAAATCACCCTCGTATTTTTATAGCATTTGAAGTTCGCCTCAATAGCTGGTAGGTCATTGCGACTTCTGTCTGTATGCTGATCACTTTTGGAACACAACGTACGACCATCTTAGAAGTGATGACAATTTCTGCAGGACCTGACCATCATTTTGCAGGACAATGTTCAAGCACGTACAGTGCAAGCTGTTACTCATTTGTTTGACTGATGGGGCTGCTAAGTGCTATACCACCTACTGCACTCCCCTGACTTAAGCCCTCGTGAGTTCCACTAGATTTCTAAACTGAAGGAAACATCTCACGGCATTCGCTTCAGAACTGCTACAAATTCGTCGGGCAATAGACCGCGCCGCTCGAACTGTCAACACAACTGGCACTGCTAAGAGCATCCTACGACTTCCACATCGCTGGCAACGAGTTATACACAATGGTGGCGACTGCTGTGAACGTCAGTAAAACTCTGAAACACGTATCTATTTTGCACGAGCTGTAAATAAATTGCTGCCACTATTTAAGCTCCAACCCTCGTATATCGATTTGAGCAAACCTGATTTGCTGGAGCGTTGTTTGGGAGGCTTCCCTAAAAATGTGAACGAAAGTTTCAACAGTCTCATTTGGAGATACGCTCCAAAAATAACATGCAGCGAAACTGCGAACATTGCTTCAAATTCGGCCGTGTGTCCATTCATTGTAGGCACATGGCAGATGCCATTCAAATCAAAATTGGCGACGCAATATCCGATTCTGTGAAAATAGAGACGCCACCAACGATGCGTTCAGCGACGAAAAGTCCTTTGAGGACGAAAATGAGGGCTTATGAGCTCAAAGTAGCAGAAAGCGGCCGTCCACTAGTCGGAGCGATAGTTATTACGGACATGCATCTATGATGCCTCGTAAGTTTCAAGCTTTGTCCCTATCTTTCATATGATAAATACTTGTCAAGCTTAAAACGCGTTTTTCTCAAAACCATGGTTTTCCGCCATAGTTGTTGACGTCCACGCTACAACTTTCATCTGATTTTAATGATTTTGGGGCTTCCTTGAAGCAAATTGAATTCTCATCTGTCCGTCGTATCCGATTTTTTTATGTCGATATTTAGCATTTTTTCGGCCAAAAAGGAGGGGTCCAAAAATGGTCATTTTTTCAAATATCTATTAATTCGCCAAAACATTCCGTTTGCAAATCCCTAAGACGAACTAAAATTACGTCTGTAAGGATCAGAGTGACACGTTAATTTCATGTTTCAGATAACCGCAAGCGGAGTTACAGCGACAACTGTCGATCTACCTCCTTTCAGAGCTGTCTCGGGGCTCGGATGAGCAGTTGAACGGAATGGACAGTGTCTTGAAAGGAGGGTATAAGATGAACATCAACAAACGCAAAACGAGGATAATAGAATGTAGTGGAATTAAGTCGGGTGATGCTGAGGGAATTAGATTAGGATATGAGACACTTAAAGTAGTAAAGGAGTTTTGCTATTTAGGGAGTAAAATAACTGATGATGGTCGAAGTAGAGAGGATATGACATTCAGTTATTAGATGTAAAAATATTTCCATGGTTTGCTCCTGCGGAATAATGAATTTACATAACGTGAACAGGCTAATATGTGGCATGGAGGGGAGGAAGAGGTAGGCGCAAGGTGAAGTAAAAGAATCACTACAAACTGCACTTTCCGCCATTGATATTAAACTCTTTCAATAACTTAAACAAATCAGAAACTCGCCCATGAACTTCAGTAAGGAGTAAGGGTACTCCAGCGAATTCTTGATAACAATTTCTTTCTCACTGCTGCATCCTCCAGAAATTTAAATGAGTAATTTTTGGGTCTTCATCCTGTCCTAATTTCTTGTACAATTCGGTATAGAACAACGAAACGGCGTTTTTGCAATAAAAAGAAGACCATAGGTTAAACGAATACACAAACTGTCCAATCCAGAAAACACGAAGTAAAAACAAAAATCACATTCACTCACGTAGTAATTACACTGATGAGCGAAAACATTATGACCACTGCCAAGGTTGAATGTCTCTTGGTGGCGTTGCGGACACGTGACGCACTATGGACAGAATGCAAGCCGAAGAGAGATAATGGGCAGTCATTATACTGAGGATACAGGCCCCAAATGCAGAAATCCACAGATTTTTTTGACAAAGGGCACAATGTTGTGGCGCTGAAGCTGCAAACGAGAATCTCTTAAATGGCAAAGCTGGCCACCTGTTGGCGTAATACTATCATGAGCAGGTATGGAAAGTTGTTGAAGAAAGGGCACGCCAACAGCCGACCGGCAGTAAGAATACTTGACAATGGCCAAGGAGTGCTTGGCCGAAAGCTCGTGTAGTTTTAAGCAGTTGACGCGGTTGGAGATCCGAGGACATTTTATTCAATGTTGTCGCCGCGAGACTCTGCATTCATACGTTGTTGAAGAACGGTCAAATAACGAGTAGGCCGTATGGAACTGGACAACCACGTCTCATCTCGAAACGTAGAGGACGGAGGATCCCCCACTATGTAATCTAGTATAGGCAGCGATCTGTGTCAGATCTGACGACACAGCACAATGCTCGTGCAGGCACAAGAGCTTCAGAGGACACCGTTCAAAGGCCATTTTTGAACAGGGAGCTCGACATCAAACGTCCCCTTTGTGTTCCTGTGTTGACCCAACGACATCGTCCAGTGGACACAGCGTCACTGAGTTTCCACCGTGGATCGATAGAGACGCGTCGCCCATCGAATTAATCGCATTTCTTGGAACACCAAGTCGATGGTTGGGTCCTTACTGGCCGCCATCCAGGCGAATGGCTGCACGAAGAGTACACCACGCCACAGATGCAGGCCCTTGAGGGCAGGCTTATGCTGTGGGGTACAGTGAGTTGGGCTTCCAAGCAATCAGTGGCGGTAATTGAAAACACCACGACAGCTGTGAACATTATTGCGGACCACCTGTGTCGCTTCATGCTTGAAGTCTCCCCCTACGGCGGTGACATCTTCCAGCATCGTAACTGTCGGCGTTGCAAGGTCAGAATCGTGCTACAGTGGTTTGAGGGGCGTTATAGTGAACTCATATTGATGACTTGACCAGCAAATGTACGTGATCTGTACGCACTGGAACACATGCCGGGCTCCAGATGTGTGCTCATAAACCACCATTCCATAATTTGCGGCAGTTGCTTGACCTGTGCATAGACATCTGGTGCCAAATGTTTCTGGAATCCTGTAAAGTGCTTGTAGAATCCATGTCAATAAGACTCTGTGTTGTACTGTGTTTGACAACCGGAAAATGAGGCTACTAAACAGGTGTCCCGGCTCATAGGTGTACGTTCCCGGACGAGCTCAATTACGATAAACAGCATGCAATGCGAATGTTTATAAGCTTCTGTCGACTACTTACGACGCCATATTGTGACGTCACCCTTTTTTAAGACGTGCGGCTGCGGGTCCCGACCGGGAGAGCAGTGTGCTGACCCCACGCCCCTGCATACCGCATCCAGTGACGTCATCGGCAGAGGACGACACGGTGTCCATTCAGTACTGTTGGGCTCGTCAGGGACTGTGAACCGAATTTACTTTTATGCTATAGAGTTTGAAGGCCAGTGGTTATCACTGTTAGCATTCAACCGCGATTCTTATACATATATTTTAACAACGCGTTTCAAGAGACAATGCTCTCATCATCAGGTTATAAAGTCTATGTCATGAAATTAAACGGACTAAAAAGACAAAATACCATCACAAATAGTTGGGAAGTCCATAGAGTAAAACAGAATTAAAAGTATATTGGACTGTGGGTCCTCGTCTTACATTGAAGTTGTTGACACAAGTCAATGGCCGTCCCATAGCTACCAAGTATGCTGTCGCACTGTGCCTGCTCGGGAGCTGCATTGACCGATTAAGTACAACAGGCATGCAACTCCATCCTATAAACAGACATCCGGCAAGTGTACAACACAATGCATGCTTTCATTCAACATTCTGACGGTTACACCGGTTGTTGATGTAGGGTAGAGATCTTGTTGTTGTTGTGGTCTTCAGTCCTGAGACTGGTTTGATGCAGCTCTCCATGCTACTCTATCCTGTTCAAGCTTCTTCATCTCCCAGTACCTACTGCAACCTACATCCTTCTGAATATGCTTAGTGTATTCATCTCTTGGTCTCCCTCTACGATTTTTACCCTCCACGCTGCCCTCCAATACTAAATTGGTGATCCCTTGATGCCTGAGAACATGTCCTACCAACTGATCCGTTCTTCTAGTCAAGTTGTGCCACAAACTCCTCTTCTCCCCAATACTATTCAATACCTCCTCATTAGTTATGTGATCTACCCAACTAATCTTCAGCATTCTTCTGTAGCACCCCATTTCGAAAGCTTCTATTCTCTTCTTGTCTAAACTATTTATCGTCCATGTTTCACTTCCATACGTGGCTACACTCCATACAAATATTTTCAGAAACGACTTCCTCACACTTAAATCTGTAGTCGATGTTAACAAATTTCTCTTCTTCAGAAGGGACTATATGAATAAATGTAAGCTTTTGCGCATAGATAATGACAACAGCAAAGAGGAAACGCCGTTATGTCAGTTACTGTTGTTGTTGGAAGTCTTGCCCGTCCAGTGAAAATTTCCATTTACTTTTTTGCCTTCAGAAATTTACTCAAGATTTATTTCAAGGGCAGAACCTAATGGCTGACAACTAGTCATTGCGCGTTTTGTAAAACTGACATGTTTATTCGCTAGGGATTTCCTGCACTTTGTAAGAAATGGAAGCTGTGTAATATGTTGAGGCATGATACTGGCTGCTTCCTACGTCACATTTGTGACTAGTGGAGCCATCTATTAGGGTACTGGGGAACTACTTCATAACAGCGTTTCAATTAACTTTGGTGCTAAAGGAATAACTAAGAACGGACCTTCAAGAACAGATAGTGGAAAACTGAATATTAGGTACAGCGTATTTACAAAACATTTTATATTTTGTAATACTATTGTAATTATTCCTTCATCTTCCTCAGATGGTGAGGGCCTGTAAAAGAAAAGGAAGTAGAGTGGAATAAGACGAGGGGTCGATGAAGGAAGTAGTTGTAGCAGCGATGAAATGGACATCACTGTTAGAATCTAGACGCTATTTACGAGTTTGTAGTGACGTTATCAAATGGATAAAAATGACATTATGGGTATCAGAAATCTTTTACCAAAAAATTTACGTGTAGTAAAGTTGCTGGACATCCAAATATTTTTCTAAAGATCTGGAAACCTCTCTTGCCCACAGAATAATAAACTTGGGAGAAAGACTATTTGGGCTGACACAGAAAGATGTTTATATTGCAGCCTTCAAACCAGCTGTCACGAACAACGTCAAACACCTCTGGAAAGATATAGCTGGAAATGACTGATGGGGTACATTCTGTAAGAGAAACAACCTTTCGTTGGGAAAACCATAGGCCCTCTCGGAAGCAAGAACACTCGCACTAAGCGCAGAGACCTTGAAACGGTACTTCGAACTTTTGAATGAGCTTCTTACAAATCTCTCCCTGCGTGACAAGACAACTCGTACACGTAAATGAGTTGGTTTGTCATGCGGGAAGAGATCTGTAAGAAGCTCATTTAAAAGTTCAAAGTGCATATAACACGGATGAAACAAGGTTGCCACTCCACAATAGACGTTCGAAGGTCACTGCAGAGAAAGGAACAAAAGAGGTGGTTTACTTAACCGGCGTTGAAAGAGGTGAGAATGTTAAGGTAACTGCTTCCTGCAACGCATCAGGTGCATATTAACCACGACTTGTTATCCTCAAGGTCGAAAGGCACAGGCCAGAGATGACAGTTAACTTGCTTGATGGGCGCATTTCATGCATGAGTGAAAGTGAATGGATGAATGAGGAAATATTTCTGAAATGGCTCAAACGTTTTTTATGAAACTAGTGCTAGGAGAAGTAATTTTGGATGGGCATCTGTATCAATTTTCAGCATCAGTATCTGAATTCTGCCAGGAGAATGAGATCGAAATGTTCTGTTTACCGCCACGCACTACCCATGTGTTACGGCCATTGGACAGGCGTGTTTTCAAGACCGTCAAAACACATTACTTTGAGATGGCTACAAAATGGCAGCAAACAAATCCCAACACCAAAATGGACAAAGTTCGTTTCAATGGGATATCCAGCGAAGCATTGGCCTCAACTGCATCAGTCCACTTATCTGTAAGTGGATTTTTCTGTACGGGGATCTACCCATTTAAGCGGGATGCGATTGGGGATTGGTTCAAAATGGCTATGAGCACTATGGGACTTAATATGTGAGGTCATCAGTCCCCTAGAACTTAGAACAACTTAAACCTAACTAACCTAAGGACATCACACACATCCATTCGAACCTGCGACCGTAGAGGGTCGCGCGATTCCGGACTGTAGCGCCTAGAACCGTTCGGCCACTCCGGCCGGCGAGGATTGGTGGTTTGCTCTTTCTGAAGTCCTAAGAGCAAACACGGAAACAACCACAGAGAAGGGTGCAACAATCGGTAATTCGTCAACAGCTACGTCAGATGACTCCACTCGGAAGACCCTTCTTTCTCCACTGCAACATCGTGAAAGAAAAATCTCCACAAAACATCTCCAGAGAACTCAAAAGTTTATTTGACACTACAATAGTGAAGCTGTAGTCACGGTATATAATTTTTTTTCACAAGCTGCGACATCGTCGCTAAAAAACACAGTGCCCCGTATATGTAACAAGTTTCTTTAATTTACGTCCATGGTCACAATCTTTTTTGTTTAACAGATTACCGGTTTCGGTCTTTAATGACCATCATCAGATCTGTTTCATAAAAACAAAGTCCTATGGACTACGGCTGCAGTACATTAGGACTTTGTCTTTATGAAACAGATCTGATGATGGTCATTAAAGACCGAAACCGGTAATCTGTTAAAAAATATTGTGACCATGGACGTAAATTAAAGAAACATGTTAATCTTTTTCTTTAAAAAGAAAGGGTTACATTACCGCTTTCAACGAACTACGTTCTCATTTTCAAATATAAAAAGATCAGGTGGAAAAGATATAATGGGAATTATGACTACACATCTAACAAAAATTACAAGAAATAATGACACCAGACGTAATTTTTGTTAGATGTTGTGATAGTCGCTATTTTTGACTTCATTAAAACAGCAAATAGTTAATACTTTCAGCCAGAAGGGAAATACTTGTTTATAAAGAATGATTAATGTATAATAAGGCGTCGCATAGCGACATTGGAATTTCCTAAATAATGTAATTCGTCGTCTTTGGGCGGCAACATAAACATAAGAATACGGACAGATATGCGATCCTTCACTATTTTGTTCGCTGGAGAACAAATGAAGCCTTGAGCGCTAAACACTTGTACTGTTTTTCTTAAGTAAGACGGACGCAAATTTGTGGCGGTCTGATCCAATTTTTTTTACTAAATAAATAAAAACGTGTTATGTCTGAGTGACGTGTAAAAAGAAGAACTGTTATAACTGATCGCGACGACGCACGAGCGACTCAAAGAAGACAATGGCCATATAACAGAGCGCTCAATGGACATGATACGGACATGAAAATCTACTGACATTGTAGTACTAAGCTTAAGGTACGATATATGTTTTAGTTATAATAAATATTTGTTCTGGGAATACCGAATCATTTAGCAGTGCTCATTCCTATTACCTCCTCAGTATTATTTTCATTTTAATTATGCATTTTGCTAAGATTACAGACACCAAGATCAGCAGTCCAATGTGCGTGTTACATTGATAAAAAGACAACTGTTTATCGTCCTCTTGCATCAGCTTTAATATTGAATTTCCCTTTTGTGTGATGTTACAGTTGTTTTTGCGCCCTTGAGAACTTTCTGGTCCCTTAGGAAATTGTTTTGTCATAAGAGCAACTTCACGACTAGGTATGATCGTATCTACGATCATGAAGTAGTTAGAAAGACGATAATGCGATTTCTTAATCAATAGCACGCTAGCTGTGACTGCTTCAAGCCAAGTAAAGACTATTCACATTTCATAACGCAATATTTTATGACAATGGTCAATCCATGATTCTTACGCCAATTGTGATTGATAAAACAGTAAGCGAAATCTCTAATTCCAACTTTTCCGTTGAATAACAAGATCACTTTTATTTTGTTACATCGCAATGTATGGTCATAATTCCGATTATATATTCTCCATCTCATGTTTTTACATTTGAAAATGACGATGCATTTGGCTGAAACCGGTAATGTAAGCCTTTCTTTTTAAAGAAAATATTTTTATATACTGTGACTATGGCTTGACTATTAAAGTGTCAAGCAAACTTTTAAACTGTAATTTAGTCGCACTCCTTATGACAATCATGTCAGAATATAGGATCTCCAGAGAACATAGCTGTAGTGAGAACAAAGAAACAGTGTGCCCTACCGATGCAGAAAGTAGCAAAAAGAAGGGTTCTGAACCTAGGGGTGACAAAATGAAGTGCCAGTCCCAATAACAGAGCTAATGCTGGCCTATTCAAGAACACAACTAACAAAATTAAAAGAAAAGTTTTAGCTTCCGATTAAAATTGCACTATCGACGATCTTGTGCCCCTAAATGATTCTGAAGATGCGGTGATGGAATTGAAATGTGGATTCTGCCAGGAGAAGTGGTCGCGTGTTGCATATGAAGATAAACGTGAATGTATAGAGTGCCAAAAGTGTACCACCTAGTATCATGAATACCGTGTTGGTGCGAGAGGTCGTATGCAGTTTTTCTGAGGACGCTGCGCGTGATTTACGAGAACAGAAATATTTTACAAATGCTACTTTCCATTAATGTGAAATTAATATTGTAATTATTATTGCATTATTGGGGGTAATGCGTATTAAACAGAAATTAGCGTATTTTCAGCTGACCTTCCATCTAATTTAACTGTGTATCTGCCCATATGTTTTTTATTCCAATCTTTGACCACAATATCAATTCTTTTGACGATGACCGGTTACAGTCAGTAATGACCATCCTCAGATCTTTTCTACACCATGTCCTAAAGTGATAAGGCCGTAACGGCATCGTCAAAACACATAAATATACTCAGCACAGCATTGTCACATTGATCTAAAATGTGTGGAATAGGCTTATTCTACACCTTATTTTAGATCTATCTTTTGTTCAGAATCGCTAATACTCAAGCATGTACTCTTCCTCCTGAGGCACCCTGTATTTTGCCCAACATTTTCATTATTACTTTTCACAACACACCTAACAATTGCTACAGTAATACCACTCTGTTGAGTACATTCAAACGTCCGCACAAGCATACTGTAGGACGTGAGAGAAAAACCAGAAAAACAACTACCACTCTTCAATTGTTCCTTACGCACTTGATGGTGCGTCGTTTATTCCATGGCTCTCGGCCTCAGGCACTTGCTGCACCGCCGGCCGTTGTGGCCGAGCGGTTCTAGGCGCTACAGTCTGGAACCGCGCGACCGCTACGGTCGCAGGTTCGAATCCTGCCTTGGGCATGGATGTGTGTGACGTCCTTGGGTTAGTTAGGTTTGAGTAGTTCTAAGTTCTAGGGAACTGATGACCTCAGCAGTTAAGTCCCATAGTGCTCAGAGCCATTTGAACCATTTGAACTTGCTGCACCATGGCACAAACGACTCCCGGACGACCAGTGGTTGTAATTTCACTTTTACTGGTCCCCTTCTCGCCGGTTCCACCACTGCTCGACATTCACTGCATACAAGAGAGGAAAACACACAGTTTTCCTTTCGCACTAAATTTATCTTTATTCAATTTACTCACGAACAGCTCTTGTCGACAGCTCCCCGATGGTGTGTTGGGATGTTTACAAGTATCCTGAAACACCTGTCAATAGCTTGAATAACCAACATCTGCAACGTGGATCGCTGCGAGACGTGGAGAAAGATGGACAATATGATCTTTGGAAAGCCCTGATAGAAACGTGGAGTCACTCCGACTTCAGTGCAGTGGCCAGCTGCGCAAGGTTACTCAAAAAAATGGTTCAAATGGCTCTGAGCACTATGGGACTTAACATCTGAGGCCATCAGTCCCCTAGAACTTAGAACTACTCAAACCTAACTAACCTAAGGACATCACACACACCCATGCCCGAGGCAGGATTCGAACCTGCGACCGTAGCAGCCGTGTGGTTCCGGACTGAAGGGCCTAGAACCGCTCGACCACAGCGACCGGCCAAGGTTTCTCGGTTGAGGATCCATGGTGCAGACAGCTCGCACAGATTCTAGACTGGGTTTAAATCTCTTCGAATCACGCATGTACACTGTGAGCAATCTGACATGTTGAATTGTCCTGCTGATAAATGTCATCGTGCCGAAGAAGAAACAAATTGCGTGCGGGTGTGGACATGGCTCTGAGAACGGATTCATACTTACGTTGATCCATTGTGCCTTCAAGAATCACGAAATCACCCAGGGTAAGCCACGAAAAAATTCCCCAGATCATAAAGCCCTCTTCTCTGGCCCGGACCCTGCTGTTGCAGGGTGTTTGCTTTCAGACGCTTCACCCCTTACACGCCAATGGCCATCTGCCTGATGGAGCATTATATGTGATTCATCTGAAGAGATCCAGCAGACGTCCAGTTGCGATATCAGCACCCGTCGCCAATGAACAGCAGTCAGTATGGGCACATGAATCAGGCACCAGCTACAGAGGTATGTACTGAACAACATTCGGGCAATGGTCCTTGGAGACACACTTGAGTAACCCCTCGGTTGATCTGGTCAGTCAGCTACTCTACAGCTGTACGTCACCACAGATGACTCGGCGCCAGTTTTGGATGCTAACAACCGAACAGTTTACAAACTTTGCTGTTTCGGAAATGCTTCCACCCTTGGCCCAAAAGCCAGTGAACGTGGCCTTTTGGATGTCAGATAAATCGCTCCGTTTCCGCACTACGAGAATGACTACACTGTTTTCCACGTCCCCTGGGCACACTTTATGTACTCTCAATTGCTACTGGTGCCACCTGCTGTCTGAGTGATTACTGCACGTTGATGTGACTCGACCTTGTACGAGGGTTGGAACTCACATAGTGGCAACTATTTATTCACAACCGATACAAATGAGTTACATGAAGTTAAAATCTTCTGGGTTATTAGGCCGCGTCATGTTTCTTGTAAAATGTTCGACGTTTCGACCCCTCTGCTGGTATCTTCCTCAGGATCTTTTGGTGTCCACTACTGCTAGTGTGTTCTAGCAGTAGTCAACACCAAAAGATCCTGAGGAAGATCCCAGCACAGGGGTCGAAACGTTCAAAATTTTAGAAGAAACATGACGCGGCCTAATAACCCAGAAGATTTTAACTTCAGTGACAACGGCCACGAAAGCGTGCAGACTTAAATAAATGAGTTACATGTTTGCACCTGTTACTGTCCTTCAAAGTAGCCACCAGCGTTGTGTAGAACCCATTGCCAGCGATGTGCAAGGCGTAGTATACCGTTAGCAGAGCCTGCTCTGTTGATGGTGCGATTGGAGCGGTCTAAAGTTATGGTGATTCTCGTGTACGACTGTGATGGTGTTATCCTAACGCATTACGTTCCTTCACGGCAGACCGTCATTGGACAGTATTACTGTTCGTTTTTGGAGCATCACCTGCGACCAGCTTTGTGTTCAAATATTCAAATGTGTGTGAAATGTTATGGAACTTAACTGCTAAGGTCATCAGTCCCTAAGCTTACACACTACTCAACCTAAATTATCCTAAGCACAAACACACACACCCATGCCCGAGGGAGGACTCGAACCTCCGCCGGGACCAGCCCAACTTTGTGAAAGAAGCGGCGACACTTTCTGCGCAACCCACCCATCATTTTGCACGACAATGCGCGGGCGCACACAGCGCAAGCTGTGGCTGCTCTGTTCGGTCGATGGGACTGGGAAGTACTGTACCGTCCACCACACTCCCCAGACTTGTGACTTTGATTTCATTCCGAAGATGAAGGCACCACTTCGTGCCATTCGCTTCAGAGCCGGCCCATGTGGCCGAGCGGTTCTAGACGCTACAGTCAGGAACCGCGCTGCTGTTACGGTTGCAGATTCGAATCCTGCCTCGGGCATGGATGTGTGTGATGTCCTTAGGTTAGTTAGGTTTGGTTGAAATGGCTCTGAGCACTATGCGACTTAACTTCTGGGGTCATCAGATGCCTAGAAGTTAGAACTAATTTAACCTAAGTACATCACACACATCCATGCCCGAGGCAGGATTGGAACCTGCGACCGTAGCGGTCGCTCGGTTCCAGACTGCAGCGCCTAGAACCGCACGGCCACTCCGGCCAGCTTAGTTAGGTTTAAGTAGTTCTAAGTTCTAGGGGACTGATGACCTCAGATGTTATGTCCCATAGTGCTTCGAGCCATTTGAACCGTTCGCTTCAGAACTGTTGCAGAGATTCGACTGGCAGTAGACCGCTCCATTCGCACCTTCAACAGAACAGGCTCTACTGACGGTATACTACTCCTTCCAGATCGTTGGCGTTCTACACAACGGTGGTGACTACTTTGAACGACAGTAACAGGTGCAAGCATGTAACTCTTTTGTATACGTTGTGAATAAATACACTCCTGGAAATGGAAAAAAGAACACATTGACACCGGTGTGTCAGACCCACCATACTTGCTCCGGACACTGCGAGAGGGCTGTACAAGCAATGATCACACGCACGGCACAGCGGACACACCAGGAACCGCGGTGTTGGCCGTCGAATGGCGCTAGCTGCGCAGCATTTGTGCACCGCCGCCGTCAGTGTCAGCCAGTTTGCCGTGGCATACGGAGCTCCATCGCAGTCTTTAACACTGGTAGCATGCCGCGACAGCGTGGACGTGAACCATATGTGCAGTTGACGGACTTTGAGCGAGGGCGTATAGTGGGCATGCGGGAGGCCGGGTGGACGTACCGCCGAATTGCTCAACACGTGGGGCGTGAGGTCTCCACAGTACATCGATGTTGTCGCCAGTGGTCTGCGGAAGGTGCACGTGCCCGTCGACCTGGGACCGGACCGCAGCGACGCACGGATGCACGCCAAGACCGTAGGATCCTACGCAGTGCCGTAGGGGACCGCACCGCCACTTCCCAGCAAATTAGGGTATCGGCGAGGACCATTCGCAACCGTCTCCATGAAGCTGGGCTACGGTCCCGCACACCGTTAGGCCGTCTTCCGCTCACGCCCCAACATCGTGCAGCCCGCCTCCAGTGGTGTCGCGACAGGAGTGAATGGAGGGACGAATGGAGACGTGTCGTCTTCAGCGATGAGAGTCGCTTCTGCCTTGGTGCCAATGATGGTCGTATGCGTGTTTGGCGCCGTGCAGGTGAGCGCCACAATCAGGACTGCATACGACCGAGGCACACAGGGCCAACACCCGGCATCATGGTGTGGGGAGCGATCTCCTACACTGGCCGTACACCACTGGTGATCGTCGAGGTGACACTGAATAGTGCACGGTACATCCAAACCGTCATCGAATCCATCGTTCTACCATTCCTAGACCGGCAAGGGAAATTGCTGTTCCAACAGGACAATGCACGTCCGCATGTATCCCTGTATCCCTGTATCCCGTGCCACCCAACGTGCTCTAGAAGGTGTAAGTCAACTACCCTGGCCAGCAAGATCTCCGGATCTGTCCCCCATTGAGCATGTTTGGGACTGGATGAAGCGTCGTCTCACGCGGTCTGCACGTCCAGAGCGAACGCTGGTCCAACTGAGGCGCCAGGTGGAAATGGCATGGCAAGCCGTTCCACAGGACTACATCCAGCATCTCTACGATCGTCTCCATGGGAGAATAGCAGCCTGCATTGCTGCGAAAGGTGGATACACACTGTACTAGTGCCGAAATTGTGCATGCTCTGTTGCCTGTGTCTATGTGCCTGTGGTTCTGTCAGTGTGATCATGTGATGTATCTGACCCCAGGAATGTGTCAATAAAGTTTCCCCTTCCTGGGACAATGAATTCACGGTGTTCTTATTTCAATTTCCAGGAGTGTAGTTGCCACTATTTAAGTTCCAACCCTCGTAAATGTATAGTGTAGGTAGACAGTGGTTACTTTCATTCCGAACGTGGTTTGTGTGTCACAACACTAACGACCCCCATCGTCGTCTTTACTCACAAGGGAACCTCCCCATCGCACCCCCCCCCCCCCCCTCAGATTTAGTTGGCACAGTGGATAGGCCTTGAAAAACTGAAGACAGATCAATCGAGAAAACAGGAAGAAGTTGTGTGGAACTATGAAAAAAATAAAGAAAATATACAAACTGAATAGTCCATGCGTAACATAGGCAACAGCAAGGATAGTGTAAGCTCAGGAGCGCCGTCGTCGCGTGGTTAGCGTGAGCAGCTGCGGAACGAGAGGTCCTTGGTTCGAGTCTCCCCTCGAGTGAAAAATTTACATTCTTTATTTTCGCAAAGTTATGATCTTTCCAACCGTTCATTGACGTCTCTGTTCACTGTAATAAGTTTAGTGTCTGTGTTTTGCGACCGCGTCGCAAAACCGTGCGATTAGTAGACGAAAGGACGTGCCTCTCCAATGGGAACCGAAAACATTTGATCGCAAGGTCATAGGTCAACCGATTCCTCCACAGGAAAACACATCTGATATATTCTATAAGACACTGGTGACGGCATGTGCGTCACATGACAGGAATATGTTGTCGACCCACCTAACTTGTACACTTGGCGAATGCGTGAAAAGATTCTTCTACCTTGCCCGATTTAGGTTTTCTTGTGGATGTGATAATCACTCCCAAAAGACGGACAGATAATAATTGTCTGAAAATAAAAAAAAAATCGTTTCACTCGAGGGAAGACCTGAACCAAGGAACTCTCGTTCCACAGCTGCTAAAGCTAACCACGGGACCACTGCGCTCCAGACCTAGTCTTCTCCTTGATGTTGCCTATCTTGTGCATGGACTACTCAGTTTATATTTTGCTTATTTTTTTCTTAGTTCCACACAACTTCTTGTTTTCTCGATTGATGTGTGTTCACTTTTTCAAGGCCTATCCACTGTGCCAACTTATAACTAAATCTGAGGGGGGTGCGATGGGGAGATTCCCTTGTTAGAGTCTACAGTGCTTGTTTCGTAATGCGGGGCTGCCATGCTTTCACGGCAATGAGTGGCTGAAAAGAGGGATAGCGAATCGTCGGGAGCCACACTGAAAAGCAGTGCTTTGATTGTCGTCGCTCTCTTCCAGGCCCGGCACGCGACGCACCGGGCAGAACCGGCGGCCTTGCTGGCTGGCGTGCGTCTCAGTGGGGGACCGCGGTAATGGCGCGATCGGCAGCGAAAGTGCTCGGGGACAGCCGGCAAACAACACACAGGCGGGCGCCATTGTGGGCGGTACGCTCCGGTTGCCGTGGTTACGGGCCGCGGCTCCAACTGTTGCTTTCTCTGGGCGGAAGTCGTCGCGGTAGTCACCGGAAGGCGGGAACAGTACCGCTTTTCCAGCCTCGCGGGCCGTGACAGCCGCCGAGGGCTCGTCGCGTGGGCCCCGCTGGCTGGGATCGTCAGCTCAGCTGCTTGTGCTGCTACACACCTCCTTCCGTCCGATTCAGGTTTGAACGCGTCCCAGAAGCGTCGAAAACTGCCCCTGGGGCGCGCGAATCAAATGAAGTTTCGTCAAATGCCGCACTGTCAATTGCTTCACCCTCCAAGCGCTGCGCGATTAATTGCCGCACAGTCAAATGTCGTGTAGTCAAATGTCACACAATCAAAAGTCACACATTCAAACGTCACGCAGTCAAATACCGCACAGTCAAGTGTCGTGTGGTCAAATGTCACACAATCAAAAGTCACACATTCAAACGCCATGCAGTCAAATGCCGCACAGTCAAATGTCGTGTAGTCAAATGTCGTGTAGTCAAATGTCAATCAAAAGTCACACATTCAAAAAACGCCGCACAGTCAAATGTCGTGTAGTCAAATGCCCCACAGTCAAAAGTCACACAGTCAAACGCCATGCAGTCAAATGCCCCACAGTCAAACACCACACGGTCAAACGGCCCGCAGTCAAACGGCCCGCAGTCAAGTGCTGCAGCATCAAAATGGACTCTCAAATAAACCACTGTCATATCTACATCTACATCCATACTCCGCAAGCCACCTGACGGGTTGTGGCGGAGGGTACCCTGAGTACCTCTATCTGTTCTCCCTTCTATTCCAGTCTCGTATTGTTCGTGGAAAGAAGGATTGTCGGTATGCCTCTGTGTGGGCTCTAATCTCTCTGATTTTATCGTCGTGGTCTCTTCGCGAGATATACGTAGCAGGGAGCAATATACTGCTTGACTCTTCGGTGAAGGTATGTTCTCGAAACTTCAACAAAAGCCCGTACCGAGCTACTGACCATCTCTCCTGCAGTCTTCCACTGGAGTTTATCTGTCATCTCCGTAACGCTTTCGCGATCACTAAATGATCCTGTAACGAAGCGAGCTGCTCTCGGTTGGATCTTCTCTATATCTTCTATCAACCCTATCTGGTGCGGATCCCACACCAGTGAGCAGTATTCAAGCAGTGGGGGAACAAGTGTACTGTAACCTACTTCCTTTGTTTTCGGACTGCATTTCCTTAGGATTCCTCCAATGAATCTCAGTCTGGCATGTGCTTTACCGACGATCAACTTTATATGATCATTCCATTTCAAATCACTCCTAATGCCTACTCCCAGATAATTTGTGGAATTAATTGCTTCCAGTTGCTGACCTGCTATATTGTAGCTAAATGATAAGGGATCTTTCTTTCTATGTACTCGCAGCACATTGCACTTGTCTACATTGAGATTCAATTGCCATTCCCTGCATCATGCGTCAATTCGTTGCAGATCCTCCTGCATTTCAATACAATTTTCCATTGTTACAACCCTCGATATACCACAGCATCATCCAGAGTATGCTGCACCATCAAGTGCCAGAGCGTCAAAAGACAGATTTAGGTTACCCTCCATTCAGAAGGCTGTTGCACGCAGGGACTGCTATATTGACTTGTAAATAACAGATTTCAGCTATCAGTCGTCCTTTTTAAATTTTATTGGCGGATCTAGATTTCAGCTAGAAACTAGCCACTATCAATGCTAAGAACACAAGAGTTACATAGATGATGTCATAAAAAAGTTGCAGTTAATGGCTTAACTCAGTGGCATGTAATATACAGACCATATATCATTTTTGATCAATATATGTAACGCCTGTTGGTCGAGCTTCATCCACAGTTCATTGAATACCACTGTTTGCGGAAGGCGGGCTATATGGACAACACATCGGTTGGTTACATGGCGCCATCTATATGAACTACAAATAAACCTCAAGGGAAGTAAAGCACTTCAAATTTAATTACATAAAATGAAACACAAGTAAAATTCTTACATTGTCGTCAGACTTTTTTCATATTTATCATCAAGTAATAAAATTTCCATGTTCACTTCTTCTGAGTCCGTTGTTATTATTAAGTGATCACTCCTCATGAGTCCGTTATTATTATTAAGTGAACGTGGAAATTTTATTACTTGATGATAAATACACTCCTGGAAATTGAAATAAGAACACCGTGAATTCATTGTCCCAGGATGGGGAAACTTTATTGACACATTCCTGGGGTCAGATACATCACATGATCACACTGACAGAACCACAGGCACATAGACACAGGCAACAGAGCATACACAATGTCGGCACTAGTTCAGTGTATATCCACCTCTCGCAGCAATGCAGGCTGCTATTCTCCCATGGAGACGATCGTAGAGATGCTGGATGTAGTCCTGTGGAACGGCTTGCCATGCCATTTCCACCTGGCGCCTCAGTTGGACCAGCGTTCGTGCTGGACGTGCAGATCGCGTGAGACGACGCTTCATCCAGTCCCAAACATGCTCAATGGGGGACAGATCCGGAGATCTTGCTGGCCAGGGTAGTTGACTTACACCTTCTAGAGCACGTTGGGTGGCACGGGATACATGCGGACGTGCATTGTCCTGTTGGAACAGCAAGTTCCCTTGCCGGTCTAGGAATGGTAGAACGATGGGTTCGATGACGGTTTGGATGTACCGTGCACTATTCAGTGTCCCCTCGACAATCACCAGTGGTGTACGGCCAGTGTAGGAGATCGCTCCCCACACCATGATGCCGGGTGTTGGCCCTGTGTGCCTCGGTCGTATGCAGTCCTGATTGTGGTGCTCACCTGCACGGCGCCAAGCACGCATTCGACCATCATTGGCACCAAGGCAGAAGCGACTCTCATCGCTGAAGACGACACGTCTCCATTCGTCCCTCCATTCACGCCTGTCGCGACACCACTGGAGGCGGGCTGCACGATGTTGGGGTGTGAGCGGAAGACGGCCTAACGGTGTGCGGGACCGTAGCCCAGCTTCATGGAGACGGTTGCGAATGGTCCTCGCCGATACCCCAGGAGCAACAGTGTCCCTAATTTGCTGGGAAGTGGCGGTGCGGTCCCCTACGGCACTGCGTAGGATCCTACGGTCTTGGCGTGCATCCGTGCGTCGCTGCGGTCTGGTCCCAGGTCGACGGGCACGTGCACCTTCCGCCGACCACTGGCGACAACATCGATGTACTGTGGAGACCTCACGCCCCACGTGTTGAGCAATTCGGCGGTACGTCCACCCGGCCTCCCGCATGCCTACTATACGCCCTCGCTCAAAGTCCGTCAACTGCACATACGGTTCACGTCCACGCTGTCGCGGCATGCTACCAGTGTTAAAGACTGCGATGGAGCTCCGTATGCCACGGCAAACTGGCTGACACTGACGGCGGCGGTGCACAAATGCTGCGCAGCTAGCGCCATTCGACGGCCAACACCGCGGTTCCTGGTGTGTCCGCTGTGCCGTGCGTGTGATCATTGCTTGTACAGCCCTCTCGCAGTGTCCGGAGCAAGTATGGTGGGTCTGACACACCGGTGTCAATGTGTTCTTTTTTCCATTTCCAGGAGTGTATGAAATAAGTCGCACGACAATGTAAGAATTTTACTTAAGTTTCATTTTATGTAATTAAATATGAAGTGGTTTACTTCCCTTGAGGTTTATACGTAGTTCACATAGATAGCGCCATGTAACCAACCGATGTGTTCTCCACACAGCCCACCTTCTGCAAACAGGAGTATTCAATGAACTGTGGATGAAGTCCGACCAACAGGCATTACATGCATTGATCAAAAATGACAGCGGTACGTAATTTTCAAACCATATGAGTTAAGCCATTAACTGCAACTTTTTTATGACGTCATCTATGTAACTCTTGTAGTCTTAGCATTGCCAATGGCTAGCTTCTAGCTGAAATCTAGATCTGCCAATAAAATTTAAAAAGGATGACTGATAACTGAAATCTGTTAGTTACAAAAAAAAAGACAGATTGCCAAATGATGCACCATCAAATGAAATACCGTCAAATGAAGCACCGTCAGATGGTGCAATGTCATATGCTGCACCATCAAGTGATGCACTGATAAGGGCTGCAAATCAAATGCCACGCTGTCAGTTGTCACATGGCCAACTGCGGCACCATCAGTGCCACAGCATCAAGTGCAGCAGTGTAAAATTGCTGCACCACCAAGTGCCAAATTGTCACACCGTCCAATGCCGCACTGTCAAATGTCACATTGTCAATGGCCACGCAATCAGCTGCTGCCAAATGAAAGACTGTCAAATGATGCACCGTCAAGCGAAGCACTGTCACATGACACAATATCAAATAACGCACCGTCAAATGGTGCAATATTAACAAAGGCACTGTCAAATAATGAAACGACATACGTCGCACCATCAAATGCCCTCCCATTATATAATCCACCATCGAATCCTGCGGCGTGGAGCTGCCGGCAGACGCAGTTGTGCCACGAACCAATCACATCCCCTCCTGGACAAGATGTGGCGTCTCACCTAACTTCATCGGATATCTTGTCGAAAATTTGCGCAATGAGACCGTTTATTCTCACAAAATCTAAAGCAAAGGAAAATAGTACAGCAACTAGCCACTGTAAATAATCTCATTTGTTTATAAATATGGAAAACTGCAACCAGCCACTTTGTGAAATATTTCCTTATTTCCATAAGCTAGTTTGCGACCCTTTCAGGCTCATTTTGAGAAGTTAGAGAAGTTACATGTTATTCTTTTTAGTGTAATTCTGGGAATGGCTTAGGAGAGCCCAAAGCGGTATATACTTAACAGAGAGGCTGCCTACGCCTACACTGGTCTCCATATTTTCTAATGTCAGGTGCACCAGACACACAGATTGAGTGATTGCAAGAGTGCTGGAAAATCATACGATTTCATGATAGTAATATAGCCCAAAAGTGTTTTTGTTGGTCAAACATCACGTCCAGTTTATGTTTAGTGTTCACTTGTACCAATCATAGTTATGAACTACTTCCAATATGGTACTTTAGCTATTAGTATGATTTTATTTCTAACATATCTTGTCCATAACCACCGTAATTGCGAAATTTCTATACTGTATTTTCTGGTTCTTGATGGTCATGTAGAGTGACAGGCTGATCACCTCACTGAAGTACAGTATATCTCTTTTCTGCAATCGGTGTGGATCAGTGTACGGACAATACCAACAATACGCATTTGGGCTATGTATGTATGTAAATTGTAATTGAGGTACTCTTTACTTTAAAAAAAATTCCTTAGAGAAATCAACGAGCTAACACAACGATGGGTATTAAAATGACCAAAAAGGCTTATGGCTAACACAATTCGAACAAAAGTTTCGTACTATGACCACCTATAGAAACCAAAAACCGTAGTAAGGATTCTAGAGAACGTCCAAACGTCAAAAAAATCAGCTTCATTTTTATCTACAATAATCTTTATTAAAAAAGCTGCGACTGCAAAACAATGGTTTTTGCTTGTTATACAGTAATATTTGCTTTTATAAAACGACGGCAGCGGGCTGTATCAGATTTTTGGTGTCGTACGATGTTGTATCACGGAAGACGTTATCCAAATGCATGAATATTCTACCGAAATGAGCTGGTCTTAGAGAATCTGGCAATTGCTCTCTTCCAAGAAACAAAAATCCTAATGCAATCTGATATAAAACGTGATAATTCTATCTTCCATTATGGCTGCCCAAGGCTACACAAAATTAGCAAAACGCTAGAACAAGCTAGGTTACATACCTGGAATTCTCTTCAGATAGAATGTTAGGTAAGCTTGTGACGCAATGTAACAAATATTTCCCTGTTTTCCTAGACGACTTATAACATGCACATATACACTCCTGGAAATGGAAAAAAGAACACATTGACACCGGTGTGTCAGACCCACCATACTTGCTCCGGACACTGCGAGAGGGCTGTACAAGCAATGATCACACGCACGGCACAGCGGACACACCAGGAACCGCGGTGTTGGCCGTCGAATGGCGATAGCTGCGCAGCATTTGTGCACCGCCGCCGTCAGTGTCAGCCAGTTTGCCGTGGCATACGGAGCTCCATCGCAGTCTTTAACACTGGTAGCATGCCGCGACAGCGTGGACGTGAACCGTATGTGCAGTTGACGGACTTTGAGCGAGGGCGTATAGTGGGCATGCGGGAGGCCGGGTGAATGTACCGCCGAATTGCTCAACACGTGGGGCGTGAGGTCTCCACAGTACATCGATGTTGTCGCCAGTGGTCGGCGGAAGGTGCACGTGCCCGTCGACCTGGGACCGGACCGCAGCGACGCACGGATGCACGCCAAGACCGTAGGATCCTACGCAGTGCCGTAGGGGACCGCACCGCCACTTCCCAGCAAATTAGGGACACTGTTGCTCCTGGGGTATCGGCGAGGACCATTCGCAACCGTCTCCATGAAGCTGGGCTACGGTCCCGCACACCGTTAGGCCGTCTTCCGCTCACACCCCAACATCGTGCAGCCCGCCTCCAGTGGTGTCGCGACAGGCGTGTATGGAGGGACGAATGGAGACGTGTCGTCTTCAGCGATGAGAGTCGCTTCTGCCTTGGTGCCAATGATGGTCGTATGCGTGTTTGGCGCCGTGCAGGTGAGCGCCACAATCAGGACTGCATACGACCGAGGCACACAGGGCCAACACCCGGCATCATGGTGTGGGGAGCGATCTCCTACACTGGCCGTACACCACTGGTGATCGTCGAGGGGACACTGAATAGTGCACGGTACATCCAAACCGTCATCGAACCCATCGTTCTACCATTCCTAGACCGGCAAGGGAACTTGCTGTTCCAACAGGACAATGCACGTCCGCATGTATCCCGTGCCACCCAACGTGCTCTAGAAGGTGTAAGTCAACTACCCTGGCCAGCAAGAACTCCGGATCTGTCCCCCATTGAGCATGTTTGGGACTGGATGAAGCGTCGTCTCACGCGGTCTGCACGTCCAGCACAAACGCTGGTCCAACTGAGGCGCCAGGTGGAAATGGCATGGCAAGCCGTTCCACAGGACTACATCCAGCATCTCTACGATCGTCTCCATGGGAGAATAGCAGCCTGCATTGCTGCGAAAGGTGGATATACACTGTACTAGTGCCGACATTGTGCATGCTCTGTTGCCTGTGTCTATGTGCCTGTGGTTCTGTCAGTGTGATCATGTGATGTATCTGACCCCAGGAATGTGTCAATAAAGTTTCCCCTTCCTGGGACAATGAATTCACGGTGTTCTTATTTCAATTTCCAGGAGTGTATTTAAATTCGCTGTTTACCGAAGAGCCCAATAAACTGGTACACCTGCTTAACATCATGTACAGCCCCCGCGGGCACTGAGAAGTGCCGCAACACGATTTGGCACGGACTCGACTAATGTCTGAAGTACGCATATGAACCAGGTAAATCATGTGAGACAGCTCTCCATCAACTCGTTGGGAGGGTGGAGAAAGCACTTCACTTCCAACGAATAGCCCTCTGCATCTTCCTGCATATCGAGGGGGCCTTCAGTAACACGACCTTCGATTCCATGGTAAGGGCAGCAGATTTGCATGACCTAGGTACCACTATATGTGGGTGTACCAGGGCCATGCTTAGTGGAAGTAAGGTAGAGGCTACCATGATGAATGAAAAGATGGTAATTAACACCACTAGAGGCTGCCCACAAGGATGAGTTCTGTCCCCTTTATTGTGGAATCTAGTGCTGAACGAACTCGTTGAGGAACTAAATTCCAGACAATGCTTCTGCCAAGGGTACGCAAATGACCTTGTCAGCGTAATAGTTGGCAAATTTACTGCCACAGTTAGAAATATCGCGCAAGAAGGATTGGACTTTGTGCAAGAGTGGTGCATTAAACAGGATCTGAGGGTTAATCCTAGGAAGTGGTGCCATTCACGAAGAGGCATATCCAACACTCAAGTTCGAATCTAAAGCTCTTCGATGAAACTCTACCTGTGAAGGGGATAGTGAAATATCAAGGGGTAACCATAGATGAGAAACTAACATGGACCCCTCAGATTAAGATTATCTACTCCAAGGTGAAAAGTGCTCTTGTACCAGAAGGGCTTGTGGCAAAAACTGGGGCCTAAGCCTCAGGGGTATGCACTGGATATACACCACAGTGGTTAGACCTAGAATTTCCTACAGGGCCGTAGTGTGGTGGAAGAAGGTAGAGCAGCGAGTTGCAGCTAAGGAGCTTGCTAAGGTGCAGAGACTGGCCTGCTTAGCCATAACTGGCGGAATTAGCAGCACTCCAGCCGCTGGGATGGAAGCCATGCTGAACATGCCTCCGCTACACCTTTGGGTCAAGATGGAGGCAGCAGCTGGTGCATACAGACTTAAAACCGGTAAAAACTGGATCTCACTTGGATATCCAGAATCACACACTAACATAGTGAGTGAGGTAAATATAGGTATGGCTGGGGAAATGCCCGCTGACTATATAACAACTCCCAACTGCTTCGACAAGCCTTACACCATAATAATTGGAAGCAGGGAGCAATGGAAAAAAACAGTTCGACACCGTACGGGTGACATCGTTTGGTTCACCGATGGGTCGAAATCAGACCAAGGTGCTGGGGCAGGTGTGTACGGGGTTCAGCCAAGACTGGAGGGCATCATCTCTCTAGGGAAACTGGCCTCGGTATTCCAAGCTGAAACTACAGCAATCAGGGCATGTGTGGAGGACTGTAGCATCTACACCTATTCAAACAGCCAGGCAGCCCTGAAATCACTGGCAGGTCCTGCAACGAGGTCTGCGATTGTTGCAGAATGCCAAAGGCTCTGGTGCAGCTAGGGGAAGCAATAGGATAAACCTAGTGTGGGTCCCTGGCCACTCAAGGATCTGTGGCATTGAACAAGCCGACAGACTGGCCAGGATGGGGGCAACGACTGCATTTATTCGACTGGAACCTGTCCTGAGAGTCACCAAGGCTATGATCAAACTAGAACTACGGAACTGGCTTAGGAAACAGCACGTAGAATATTAGACCAACATCCATAAACAAAAACATGGTAATGATGGCAAAGCCGTGCTTTAAAAGAAGCTCTGGGATTGAACAGGAAAGAGATCAGACTCATGACTGTACTGATGACTGGCCATGGCAATTTCAAAAAACACCTACACGCAATGGGTATAACGGAAGAAGACCCTAAATGTGGGATCTGTGGTGAGGTGAAGAAACTGCACCACACCTAATCTTCGAATGCATGGCATTGGGCAGCAAAAGATACAGAATCTTCGCGGCAACTAGACCTGAAGAAATTATGTCCAGCAAAAAACTGGTAAAGGGACTCCTTGGACTATTTAACGGCATTGGTTGGCTTTACTAGATACACAGGGAGCGATACCGCACAATAATCTCGGTTTCGGTGCGGGCAGAGGCGTGTTAGACCTAAACTGTTTTAGCTTCCCTGTCAAAATCAATTCAAATCAAATCAATGAAGTAGTGCTGGAGGGAACTGGCACCATGAATCCTGCAGTGCTGTCCATAAATCAGTAAGAGTGCGAGGGGGTGGAGATCTCTTCTGAACACCACATTGCAAGGCACCCCAGATATCCTCAATAATTTTCGTGTCTGGAGAGTTTGGTGGCCAGCGAAAGTTTTTAAACTCGGAAGAGTGTTGCTGGATCCACTCTCTAGCAATTCTGAAGTGTGGGGTGTCGCATTGTCCTGCTGGAATTGCCCAAGTCCATCGGAATGCACAGTGGACGTGATTGTATGCAAGTGATCAGACAGGATCCTTACGTACGTGTCACCTGCCAGAGTCGTATCTAGACGTATCAGGAGTCCCATATCACTCTGCCTGAACGCGGTCCACACCATTACGGAGCCTCCCCCAGCTTGAACAGTCCCCTGCTGACACGCAGGGTCCATGGATTCATGAGGTTGTCTCCATACTCGTACAGGTCCGTACGCTCGATACAATTTGAAACGGGACTCGTCCGACAAGGCAACGTGTTTCCAGTCTTCGGCGGTCCAAAGTCGGGTCTAGGCGAGGCGTAAAGCTTTATGTCGTACAGTCGTCAAGGGTACACGAGTGAGCCTTCGGCTCCGAAAGCCCATATCGATAATGTTTCGTTGAATGGTTCGCACGCTGACACTTGTTGATAGGCCAGCATTGAAATCTGCGGCAATTTGCGGAAGTGTCGCACTTCTGTCATGTTGAAAGATTCTCTTCCGTCGTTGTTGGTCCCGTTGTAGCAGGATCTTTTTCCGGCGGCAGCGATGTCGGAGGTTTGACGTTTTAGCAGATTCTTGATATTCACGGTAGAATCGTGCATTGGTCGTACGGGAATACCCCTTCATCGCTACCTCGAATATGCTGTGTCCTATGGCTCGCGCGCCGACTATAACACCACGCTAAATTCACTTAAATCTTGATAACCTTCCGTTGTAGTAGCGTAGCCGATCTAAGAACTTCGCCAGACAGTTGTTTATATAGCCGTTGCCGACCGCAGCACCGTATCCTGCCTGTTTACATGTCTCTATATTTGAGTACGCATGCATATAACAGTTCTTCGGCTCTTCAGTGTACTACTTGATCAGGTCCCACACACGTTATGTCGTTGAAGTTCTCCTAGAGGCTTCAAATGGTTCAAATGGCTGTAAGGACTATGGGACTTAACTTCTGAGGTCATCAGTGCCCTAGACTTAGAACTACTTTAGCCTAACTAACCTGCACACACAGCCATGCCCGAGGCAGGATTCGAACCTGCGACCGTAGCGCGGTTCCGGACTGAGGCACCTAGAGCCGCTCGGTCACAACGGCCGGCTGAATGCCACAGAAAAAGCATATAACTGCATTAGAAAGAAACTGAGTCGGTGTCGTAATTCGGCTAGTATAAACGACAAAAATTACTTGCGGAGATAAGGAAATTGGCGAGATTGTCTGTTGGAACATGGCGAAAAGAGCACCTCGGTGTGTTTATTCATTCTAGATATGTTTGGGGTGGGCTGTCGTGACTGCCTTCGCCTAGGTAACCCCCTCGTGATTGCGGCTCCGCTGGAGAAATATGAGTGCTGTCTTAGCGCCCGAAAACCTCAAACCACACACACACACACACACACACACACACACACACACACAGGAGTGCTGTCAAACACGCGTAGGCCAAGTTGTCCGCCGCACGCTGCGTCACGCTGCGCTGGAGTCCGCCTCAGCGTACACGCGGTCGCAGCTCTTACTTTCGCCCGCAGCCACGGCCGCGAGTGGAGGGCAGGGTCACAACCCGGCCTTTCTCCTCCCACATGCGGGGCCCACACACAACCACGCGCGCGCGCACACACTCACACACACACACACACACACACACACACATTTCTAGACCGACGAAGCTGCATCTTTTAGTGAAGCCTGACGTTTGCTAAGATGGCGCCGACAGGAAGCTGTTGTATGGTACTACTACGATTTTCTGAAACGAAATGGCGTCGAAACCTTTACGAGTTGTTCTTATCAAGTTCTGCACTTCAGCAAATACTTGCCTACTAAAGTCTATTGACCGAGAGCTGGGACGAAACATAAACAGTGTCTATATAATTGCGTAGGCTTCCGCGGCCAGAGTCAGTAGACATAAAAGTTTTCTGCTGCTATAGGAAAGCCAACGTTTCGGCCACGATTGCAGCGGCCTTCTTCTGGGACCCAGAAGAAGGCCGCTGTAATCGTGGCCGAAACGTTGGCTTTCCTATAGCAGCAGTAGTTTTTACATTATGGCGCGGTACCAAACCCAGAAAACTTTTATGTCGATAAACAGTGTCTCTCCTCTATAATGCAGTCTAATTTCCACATTTGAGTTTCCACTTTTTCTACGACATGGAGGACGCACTTGTTCCAATCCTCTGCAGTCACTGTTCTTACTGCTTCTTCTAGCAGTACTTTAACTTCCGGCATGTTGTATGTTTTGTTTTTCGCTGCAACATAGCCTTTGATTCTGGCCCACACTAACTCGATGGCGTTTAATTCACAGTGGTACGGAGGAATTCTGAAAACTGTTTTCCCTGCATTCTTCGCCATTTCATCTATTGCGTATTCGTTGTGCGCTGTTCTGTGATTTTTAACTATATCTAAAAGTTCTTTCTTCAACATACCGTCATCGAAATGGATGTTTTTAGATTTTAGCAACTCTGATATTTCGTGCTTATTGGAATTCGCATAGGGAACTTTTTCTTTTCTCCGAGAATGGTACAGCGCGTTATCAAGAACAATAACTGCATTTTCCTGAAGCCGAGGAAGAACATCTTGAAACCACTTCTTGAAGGTTTCAGCCCACATCTCCTCATGATAATCATCTCTTTTCTTGGATTCGAAAGTCCACAAACATCCTTCAACGAACTCTGCTTTGCTGCCAATGTGTGCGATAATCAGTCGTTTTTCTTTACCTGATTGCTTCCGGTGGATAATCCGAACAGAAACGCCTGTTTTGAGGAATTTATAGTGTCATCTACCCAGAAGTAACTTCGGATATGTCCTGCGTTCACCCACGTCTCGTCCAAATAGTAAATGGGTCTGCCTTCATCTCTCAGTCGTTTAATGGTTCGAAGATAACGCCGCCTCCATAAAATGATGTCATCCCTGTCTATTAGCATGCTATAGCGCCCACGCCGGACATATTTGAAGTTCATTTCTGTCAATAACTTACAAAATGTAGTTCTCCCAAAAATTGCCCAGATCTGCATCTTCGTCCACGACTGTAAGCACTTTGTCAATTGTTGGCAATTCGTTACGAAAAAAATATTCGGGTACTTTCCTTCGTATCGCATTTCTGTCGAAGTCATCAACACTTTCAGAAAGTTTCTGTCGTAATTTTCCTTTCTTGGGAGACTTCAAAGACTGTGTGGCCTTGTACTCACTTATCACACGATACACTGAAGAACGTCCAACACCTGTAGCTGCGGCTGTTTCCGAAACAATTTCACTCATCGACTGCTCTGGATGTAACAGTTCCGTTTTATACACATTAAGCACCATGTGCTTCTCAGAAGAACTTAATGATTTCTTTTTTGCTCGCTTCTTTGGTGGACTCAGAATTGACACGTCGACCTCGCTCTCTGAATCCGTGGATGACATAATGAGGACAGTCCTATGTGATGCTAATGAAATAAGTGAATATATAAAATAAGAAACCATGCGATGCTGTTGGATGCGCACATAAACAGTGAATGCTCAGCGTGACTACAAACACATATACTTACTCTAATAATCAACAACTAGTCTTTCAAGCGTCTTTACAGATGAACTTGAGATATCCTGAAATCGCCGCTGTACAACACCCACTGACGAGCTCACACCTGCAACTGAGACGGCCACACTGACTGAGCGCCGCGCCTGCGAACCGCACAATGCATCGCTCGTAAAGGACAAACTAACAAACTACAAAATTAAATTCAAACCTTTCTCGCTTACACCCCCAAAAAAAAAATTTAAAAGGGAAAAGTTTGTCGCTTACTATATTTCGGATGATTTGGTAAAACTTCTGCATCAGACGTGAGATTTTAATTTATTACTTGACTAGTACTATTGGGCAGAAAATTTGCAGACGTCATCAACATATAGTACTGAAGGCAATTATAAAATTATTTTGCTGTGCGACGCACAGTTTAGGAGATATGGGATGACAAATATAGAGTAACGCGAAAAAACAACTTTTCCTGAAAGCTTAAATATTTCTCTTCTTCAGTGACAATAAATTTTAATGTAATGTAAAAAAAAAGGCGTTGGAAGGTAGTTCTCGGATCACTTTATCGTGTTCAGGTGCCAAATTATAAAAAAACACGACTTTCATTTTTTAATTCCTGACGCCCCTGCCTTGTACACCCCTCGAAGGAAGCGCTATGGTCACGCACCTTGCCGTGTTTACACTACGTCACTTGTTTCGGTGAATGGAGTGTAGCTGAGTTTAATACACGCATTGAGAATCGCGTTATGAGAAGAATATCGACTTAAATATACTGGGTGAAAAGTATTTAAACCGACAAACTCTGGGAGGTTGTAGGGGATATCAAAATAAATATTTTTTCCTAATGTCATTTTTTTCTATGAGGAGTATTTAAACCGGCAGAGGAAGATTTCTCTGGCGGCAAATTAATCAAACCAACAAACACTCTTCCATTTTATTTTTTTTATGACCAACAGACAACACATTAACACAACCCAATTTCAATTACAGTAGATTTTCAAAAATGCCTCCATTGACACGTAAACAAAGGTTACACCGTCGGATCATGTTCTGTCAACCCCAGGAGTATCCTGAATTGTTCCCGCTGCTGGTACTATCCAGGCAACCAGATCCTCTTCTGATGCAACAGGGGTTGCGTAAACAAGCCTGCGCGTCTCTCCTCACACAAAAAAGTCCAGAGGGGACATATCTGGGGATCGAGCAGGCCATGGTACAGGACCACCTCTGCCAATCCACGTTTCTGGGAACCGTCGGTCCAGGAAACGACGCACACGACGACTGAAATATGCCGGCGCCGCGTCATGTTGGAACCACATGCGTTGTCTTGTAGGGAGCGGGACTTCTTCCAGCAATTCTGGCAATGCCCTGGCGAGAAAATTGTAATAGTGCCCGCCATTTAATGGCCTTGGTAGCAGATACGGCCCAATTAAACAGTCCCCAACAACACCGACCCACACATTAACGAAGAACCGCACTTGATGAGTGCTAGTAACTGTGGCATGTGGGTTATCCTAACTCCAAACATGCGAATTGTGCATGTTGAAGACTCCATCACGTCCGAACGTTGCTTCATCGGTAAACAACACAGAGGATGGAAATGCAGGACGCATTTCACACTGTTCCAGGTACCACTGCGAAAACTGTGCTCTGGGTGGATAATCAACTGGTTCCAGGTTGTGGACACACTGTAAGTGAAATGGACGTAACAACTGCTGTCGAAGGACTGTTCTTACATTCGTCTGATTCGTCCCCATGTTACGTGCAATTGCTCGAGCGCTGATTTAAGGATCCCGCTCCACGTGCTGCAAGACAGCTTCCTCAACTTGCAGCGTTCTTACCGTGCGACGGCGTCCCTGTCCAGGTAATTGCTAAATGATCCGGTCTCACGCAGACGTTGGTACACAGCAGCAAAGGTCGTATGATGCGGGATACGGCGATTAGGATATTGATGTTGATAAATCCGCTGTGCAGCTCGTCCGCTGTGGTGCGCTACGTAGTACGCACCAACCATGTCAGTGTACTCACGCCAGGTGTATCGCTCCATTAGTAAACAGACACAATGCAGTACTACGCTGGTGGACAGCAGTTGCCTACAACTGAAGAGCGTAATACGCCCTCTAACAACTGAAGATCGTAATATGGCCTCTAACAACTGAAGAACGTAATACGGCCTCCATCGGTTTAAATAATCCTCATAGGAAAAAATAACATTAGGGAAAAATATTTGTTTCGATGTCCCCTAGAACCTCCCAGAGTTTGTTGGTTTAAATACTTTTCACCCTCTACACACATTTTAAGCAGACTGTTGTTTTTGGCCGGCCGGGGTGGCCGAGCGGTTCTATGCGCTACAGTCTGGAACCGCGCGACCGCTACGGTCGCAGGTTCGAATCCTGCCTCGGGCATGGGTGTGTGCCATGTCCTTAGGTTAGTTAGGTTTAAGTAGTTCTAAATTCTAGGACACTGACGACTTCAGAAGTTAAGTCCCATAGTGCTCAGAGCCATTTGAACCATTTTTTTTTGTTGTTTTCGTAAGAACACTCAATGAGAAAAGACAATTGCTATGAACGACAAATAACTCGTTCTGCTTGTAGGAGCACTTTCAAAACGAGCATATTAATGGAAGAAAAGTCGAAATTGATCAAAACTGGTTAAAACCACATCATTGAGCTACATCTGTTAACACTACGTTCATTAAACCGCTTAAAATACACGCAAACTATTTAGACATCACCGGTATTTCAGATAAGACAAACTGTTGTGTAACTATTTAGGCTTACATACAGAGCAAAAGCGAAAGCATGTAAGATATTTATAATTATGCTAGTTTTGAGAAATGTTTCTTCTCTTGTATCATCCATCTGCTACACGGAAAATTAAAGCCAAATGTTTGTATTACCCACAATGTCAAAACTCTACAGGTAACAGAGTTCTATTAGTTCATGCCCATTTCTTACGACTGTATTTTCAGTACATAAACAGCTGTTTACTCGTCATTTGCACTCGCCGCCATATTGCGATTCCAAAGTACTGGCTTCAGTGACACCAATAATAATTTACGATATTGCCAGCCTGGTCATGTGTGTCTGTGGACTCATCCCCCAGCTCACTGACTATTATACCAAGGCTGGCTGACAACCCTTCTCGTCCTAAAACCGAAAAGACCCCTGGAAGGAAAGAAGGGAGGCAGATTAGGGTTTAACGTGTCGTCGACGTCTAGGTCACTGTAGACGCAGTATATGTTAGGATTCGAGAAAGACGAGGTGGGCGAATCGGGCAGTGCTATTTTCAATGGAAGACAACAGCCTTTCGACGGTGCTAACACCGGTTCCCGTCAGATCACCGAAGTTAAGTGCAGTCAGGTTGGGCTAGCAGTTGGATGGGTGACCATCCGCTCTGCCGAGTGCTGTTGGCAAGCGGGGTGCACTCAGCCCTTGTGAGGCAAACTGAGAAGCTACTTGATTGAGAAGTAACCGCTCCGGTCTCGTAAACGGACACACGGCCGGGAGAGTGTGGTGTGCTGACCACATGCCCCTCCATATCCGCATCCGCCTGTGGTCTGAGGATGACACGGCGGCCGGTCGGTACCGTTGGGCCTTCATAGCCTGTTCGGGCGGAGCTTAGCTTAATTTATTTTCAATGGAGCCATCGCCGAATTCGCCTTAAACGATTCGGGGAAATCACAAGAAAACTGAATCTGGATGGCCGAACCCGGATCTGAACCGTCGTCCTCCCGAATGCGAGTCCAGTGTGCGAACTACTGCGCAACCATCTTCTGAGGCATGTCGCCAAACTCGGCAGCACACACAAGCCGCGTTCGCAACAGGTTTGCTTTCAGCAGGCAACCATTAGAACACAAATCTAGTCCTTTGACAACCATCGGGATCTACTCGTATTACTTCTGTTTTCCTCAGTGACTTTTCGTCAGTCACTACGAACTGACCTTCATGACAAGAAGTCACGAATCCAGTCGGCCAACTGACAGGGCGGTGGCAAGGGGGGGAGGGGGCTATGAGGTTATAGCCCCCGACCTCTCCCCAATGGAGTATCATATTACACTGGATAAAATGACTTCAGAAAACAGCGACTATATTACTTCAACAGATTCAGAAGGAGAGCTGAAACGACGGAAGATAAAGTGGGTTGATGAAGGTAGAAGATCTTAAACGGCAACTGAAGATTTAAAGAACTGTGACAAGCAGCTTTTCCCAAATGTTTATGTTTTATTTCAAATATTTGGGACTATTCCTGTCACCGCAAGCACTCTTGAACGAAGCTTCTCTGCTTAAATAAAGACTTATTTGCGTAACGCAATGGGGCAGGGGAGCCAAAATGGATTGAAAAAATCCACGAAGAAACAGATATGTACAGTGATAATATCATTGACATAATCAGTGAAAAGAAACAGAGACGAATGAGCATGACAAATTGGGCAGAAGACGGAAATAACCAGTGAATTTTGTTGCAAAATTATTTTTTTTTATATTCATGTCAAGTTCAAGTTTTTACATTCCAGAAAATCAATGGAAACTTATTTATTGTAAGTTGACCTTTTTTATGGTTTATATAATTTATAAAATCTCTCACGTTAAAGTAAGTATTTTTTTTTTACCTTGTACTCCAAAACAGTTACCAAAAACAACTTTAAGCAACACCAAATTTTACCAATTTGTCGGTGGAGGACTCTTCTTTTGCTAAGCGATATTCCATTCCCCCCAAACCCCCTCCCCCCATTAGCCCCCCCCCCCCTCACCCCATTGACCGACTTCTGGAATCGTCTCTGGTAACTGAGACGATAGTACACACGCAATTTGATTTGAGCTGTCTTAGCTGCCTTTGCCTAGGTAGCCTCCTCGTAAATGCTGCTCCGCTGGAGAAAGATGAGTGCTATCAAACACTTCGTACATCGAAGTAGTTCGCACCTGCAAACAGGCAACCCAGTCACGAGATTGGCAAAGTGGGTTGCCTTCGCGCCTTCCCAGACACATAGCGTCAACAACTTGCACCCACGAATTGACGCTTGCCACATCCGAAACGAAGCCCATATTGAACACCTGTGGTGTGAGTTGTAAACGTGAAGAGATCTTCCGTCCGCTGATGTGTCTCTGTTTTCAGTATGTCTTGCAGTTCTTGCACAGTCGTCTTCTGAAACACTGGATGTACTTATGAATAATCTCGCATGGCCTTGCCCCTACCCCCAAACGTCTGGAAAGCTAAACTGCAGGAAATATTCTTTTCGTATTGTTACTGCTGAAGAAGACATTAATCAAAATTACTACACATTAATGTTTTTTAAATGAAACTGGTAGTCAAAGAGTTCAGTTCACTGTGTTCTCCTTGAATTACTTCAAAGGAATACTGGAGTGGCTCCTGTGATAAGACGAAGACCATTGCTTCCCCGATCTTCATTCATATGTATTAATGTACTACATACGCAATACATGCTGCAGTTGGTAGATCGACTCAGAACTAAAGTTAGCTATGACAGATACATAGCTCATTCAGTAAACTTGTAGTTGGTTGCCATGTTTTCTTCTTGTTTCATTCCCAAGCGGATGGTGAGTTGTGAAGGATGAAATAGTAATTTTAGGCACTGTCGTCCAATTAAAAAGAATACTGATTAGATTTTGCATAAATAACATAGCCACGCATGGAGAATTTAATGTTGCAGTAACGTGTGATTCTTGTACGGCGACGTGCTGAAAAGTACTGCCACCAAATTTTTCATTATGTTGTAATATCGGTTGAGGTGTTAGATGCCATCCATATTACTCGGTCGACTTTATCGCTCCGCTAATGCAATCTCCTCCCGCTAGAGGGCCGCGAAATGTGTAACATGGCGGTGTAACTGTATCGGTGCGTAAGGAACTGCGTACCACATGAAACGGAAGAGAGTGGACACATCTCAACAATTTATTTTGCGTTATGAGTGTGAGGGTGATGGGTTCCTTAATAACATTGTGACGGGTGACGAGAGTTGGGTTCATCATGTTGACCCCTAGAGCAAGAGAGCACCGATGGAGTTCCGCCATAACGGATCACCGACGTCAAAAAAGTTGAAGCTGGCAAAAACGTGCTCACAGTGTTGTGGGATACACATCGTGTGGTGTTGTTGGAATTCATTCCTAAAGGCACCACCGTAAACCGTGCAAGGTATAGTGAGGCCCTCAGAAAACTGAAAGCGCAAATTCGAAGAGTTCCTCCACGTATGGAGCGATTTCGCCTTGGGCACGATAACGCCATACTACACACGACAGCTGCAACATCTGTAACAGTCCCACTTCCTGGGTTCGCTGTCATAGATTATCTTCCACACGGTCCCGACTTGGCCCCATCTGATTTTCTTCTGTTTCTAAAGCTTAAAGAACACCTCCGAGGACTTCACTTTCATTTAATTTATATGTCGTAGTGGTGATCTAATATTGCAATTTAGAATATTGGATGCCCAGGTCGTTTGATGTGAAATAATTTCATGACCGCATTCAATTTAGCTATCATCGTTAGATTCTCTTCAAATGGTTCAAATGGCTCTAAGCACTATGGGACTTAACATCTGAGGTCATCTGTCCCCTAGAACTTAGAACTACTAAAACCTAACTAAGGACATGACACACATCCATGCCCGAGGCAGGATTCGAACCTGCGACCGTAGCAGCAGCGCGGTTCCGGACTGAAGCGCCTAGAACCGCTCGGCCACAGCGGCTTCCTCAGGTTCTATCCTTTTTTTGTCTATCGTTATTTCATCCCCGTCGCCCCCTACGCGCGTGGGGTGGGATACAATTTGTTGCTTTTCAGCCGCGTGAGAGTAAAAGTTTTAAAAACGTACTATAAAAACTGGTCATGGCAGTTGACAAAAATGAATGTTTTGGGTAATAAAAAGACAGTTCGTCACCTGCGGAAGTTAAAATATAGACACAGATGAATGGGAAATGAGTGTTGCACAGGCATATAGAAAAACAGGTAGACATTCTCATAAGGCGAAACGTAAAAGGTCGATCTGTTGACTGATTAAAATAGACACATAAATGACTGAAACTATGAACAGATGCAGACTGCCTAGGATAACGGATGGGAACGTAGCGTTCAAACGAAAGTGCCGGGCTCCAGATCTTCAGATCTCTCCGAAATACGAGGGCTATTCAGAAAGTAGGAAACGTTTTGGCATTTAAAAAAAAAAAAACACTCAGTACAAGATATAAATTTTATTACACACATCCGAAAGAGCGACTGACATACTACTTTTCCACATAGTCACCAAACACATTGAGGCACTTATCATAGCGGCGGACAAGCTTTGAAAGATCTTCCTCGTAAAATTCTGCCACCTGAGACTTCAGCCAGTGAGTCACACCCGCCTGGAGTTCCGCGTCGTCATCAAAGTGCTGCATTGCAAGCCAGTTCTTCATCTTGGGACACAAGTAGAAGTCGCTTGGTTTAAGATCGGGGCTGTAGGGCGAATGAGAGAAAATTTCCCATTTGAATCAATTAAGGAGTTCTCTAGTGCGGTTTGCCGTGCGAGGTCGGGCACTGCCGTGCAAAAACAAAATTTTGGACGTCAGCTTTCCTCGGTGTTTGTTTTGAACTGCTCTTCTAAGGCTGTGCAAAGTTTGACAGAACCAGGCAGAATTTATGGTTGCTCCACGTTCGAGAAAATCAGTAAGAAGCACACCTTGCCTATCCAAAAACACTGTCGCCATCAACTTCCTGGCTGACAAGGTTTGCAAACATTTTCTTGGTTTTTGGGGGGGGGGGGGGGGACCTTGTGTGCCCCCACTCCATGGACTGTAATTTCGTCTCGCAATTGACGTGTTTCATCCAAGTCCTGTCACTGGTTGCGATTCGATCCAGTAATGAATCGCCATGTTAGTGGTAGGCCTCCAGAAATGTCAACGTTGCCCTCATTGGCTGTTCTTTATGGTGCCCTGTAAGCATTTTGGGCACCCATCGTGCACAAAAATTTGTGGTAGCCTATCTTTCGAGTGACAAATTCAAACTAAAAAGTCCATGAAGCTTGTGGAAAACACAGTAAAAGCTCCGTTATTGTGAAGCGACACTTTTCACGAATCGTACATCAACTTTAGCGACAAGATCGTCAGCAACAATGCTTGGGTGTCCACTCTTCCCTTCATCATGAACGTTGGTTCGGCCATTTTTAGTCCGAATCAACATTTCCGGACGGAACATTCACTCATTACGTTGTTGCCCTACACTTCGCACAGTTCACGATAAATTTCTATAGGTTTTAGGTTTTTTGCCAACAAAAACCTTATCACAGACCGCACCTCACAACTGGCGGGATTGTCGATTGCAGCGCACATTTCAAATTCGAATATCGAAAAAACCAGACATACAGAGATGTTCCCGCTGTCATGGATGGATGCCGACTGAGCTGCCGAGCACGCACATACCAATATATACTAAGATGGTATCTTAGTATGTCCGAAAGAACAGATACCATCTTAGTAAATATATAGTTAAGGCTCACCAGCCACTTGACCATCTTCTTCTTCTGTGCGAATGCACAAACAGTGCCCGAACTCTTACGGGAATCGGCAACGCGCCGCGAGTAATGAGTATAACTGGCGGGGGCACTACGAATGTAGTGCGGGACAATACGTTGAGAATGTGGGTTTCGCGGGAGGCGTGCCAGAGATAAATCCCTGCATTCGCGCTATTCTCTGTGTCCTCGGCGGCTCAGATGGATAGAGCGTCTGCCATGTAAGCAGGAGATCCCGGGTTCGAGTCCCGGTCGGGGCACACATTTTCATCTGTCCCCGTCGACGTATGTCAACGCCCGTAAGCAGCTAAGGGTGTTCATTTCATTGTAATTTCACACGCACATACCAAAATATACGCGATAGGCGCGCGCCTAGCTGCGTCAGACGGAATCGTTCCCTACTTTCCGAATAGCCCGCGTATAATCTCATCGACATACTGAGAACATGCTCCAAATATAATAGTGCGGCTCCACAATGGTTTGTCAAATACATAAAACTCGCTAAATAAAATATCCACAGCATCAATAATGCGTCGACGGCAACTCAAGAAGACAGAGCTGTTGTGCTTTCAGAGTCCATGCTGCGTGGTTTGAAGCTCGGTCGCTGTGCTCGATACGTTGCGAGTGTCAGCCGTAGCCAGAAGGATGTTCCGTGTAATTGTGAGAGCATCACGTCGGAGCTGAGTGGATTCTTAAGTAGGCGAACCGTTGCCGCTCGTACGGTAGGTGGTTCCGTAACCGAGGGAGCCGAAGCGTTTCGTGTCTGAAGAGGCACGGTACCGCGTCAAACATTTACACTGCTCACACGGAAAGCGGAACAATACCATCTGCTGCGTCACAAATCGGACGACAGTGTATGAGTGTTGAGTGATCGTGACACACGGTCATTGAGGAAGACAGTATCACTGCAGAACTGAATGACAAGAGGCCGCTGGACCTGATGGGATACCTGTTCGATTTTACGCAGAGTACGCAATGGAATTTGCCACCCTCCACCCCCTTCTTGCAACGCTGTACCATAAGTCTCTAGAAGAGCGTAGCGTTCCAAAAGATTGGAAAAGGGCACAGGTCATCCCCGTTTTCAAGAAGGGACGTCGAACAGATGTGCAGAACTATACACCTATATCTCTAACGTCGATCTGTTGTAGAATTTTGGAACACGTATTATGTTCGAGTATAATGACTTTTCTGGAGACTAGAAATCTACTCTGTAGGAATCGGCATGGGTTTCGAAAAAGACGGTCGTGTGAAACCCAGCTCGCGCTATTTGTTCACGAGACTCAGAGGGCCATAGGCACGGGTTCACAGGTAGATGCCGTGTTTCTTGACTTCCGCAAGGCGTTCGATACAGTTCCCCACAGTCGCTTAATGAACAAAGTAAGAGCATATGGACTATCAGACCAATTGTGTGATTGGATTGAGGAGTTCCTAGATAACAGAACGCAGCATGTCATTCTCTCTGGAGAGAAGTCTTCCGAAGTAAGAGTGATTTCAGGTGTGCCGCAGGGGAGTGTCGTAAGACCGTTGCTATTCACAATATACATAAATGACCTTATGGACGACATCGGAAGTTCACTGAGGCTTTTTGCAGATGATGCTGTGGTATATCGAGAGGTTGTAACAATGGAAAATTGTACTGAAATGCAGCATGTGACGTGTGTGAACGCGTGTCTTGCATCCTACGAAGGCCACTTTGACCATGGGGGTGCATTGAGGAGATGTACTGCACCACGTCCACATGTACCAACGACCATACAGCACTTGTCATCCGTGTTGGTGGGGGAATGGAACGCCCCCCATAGGAACTCCATGCCAACTTCGTGGTCAGAATGGGACCATATCGCACACCGTGCATTGATACACGAAGTGATCACATACCCCGTTAAGAACTACGTCCCAGTTTTTGTACTGTCCAATGCATCATAATATACGGCGATGGGTTAAGTATAATTATTGCCTTTGAATAACAGCGCCATTCCTGTTCGTCTCGTTGCGTATTCCTGTTGTGCTCAGCCGTAGCAGTTCCTTCTATGTATGGTCCATATTTGATTGAGCTGTATCACGTGCCAGGCAACGGCCTTGCCGCAGTGGATACACCGGTTCCCTTCAGATCACGGAAGTTAAGCGCTGTCGGGCGTGGTCGGCACTTGGATGGGTGACCATCCAGGCCGCCATGAGCTGTTGGCATTTTTCGGGGTGGACTCAGCCTCGTGATGCCAACTGAGGAGCTACTCGACCGAATGGTAGCGGCTCCGGTCAAAGAAAACCATCACAACGACCGGGAGTGCGCTGTGCTGACCCCACGCCCCTCCTATCCGCATCCTCCCCTGAGGATGAAACGGCGGTCGGATGGTCCCAATGGGCCACTTGTGGCCTGAAGACGGAGTGCATGTTATGTGCCAGTGACGTACCATGTGATAGTCACTCTTGTCTTTAAGTTTTGTGCTCCAGTATAGATGACGACACACTATGCACTGTTTGCAGTGAATTCCACATCAATATAATATTCCGCAAGCCACCGTAAGGTCCGCGGCAGAGCATACCCCGTAAGACAACTAGTCGTTTCCTTTCCGACTCGCAATTAGAGCGAGGGGAAAAAAACTGTTTGTATGCCTTCGTATGAGCCCTAACTTCTCGTATCTTATCTTCGTGGTCCTTACGCGAAATGTATGTTGGCGGCAGTAAGATCGTTCTGCAATCAACTTCAAATTCTCTACATTTTCTCAATAGTGTTCCTCGAAAAGAACTTCCCTATCCCTCCAGAGATTCCCATTTGAGCTCTCAAAGAATATCCGGAACACTTGCCTGTTGTTCGAACCTACCGGTAACAAAGCTAGCAGCCCGCCTCTAAATTGCTTCGATGTCTTCATTTGATCCGACAGGGTGCAGATCCCAAACACTCCAGCAGTACTCAAGAATAGGTTGCACCAGCGTCCTGCATGCGGTCTCCTTTAGGAGGGGTATGGAGTCTGCCTGTTGCCCTTCATCCATAGTTCGCAGTATATCCTGTAAGAAGGACATTGGTCTTCACTTTTGCGGGTGCGTTCTTTTACCCTTCTTACATACAGTAGTGACCTGCGCTTGAAATGCCGATCATTTCCGTATCCAAGCGCCTGGTACACTTCACGCCAATGTGGCATTTATTGCCTGCCACTTCACGGTGTAGCAATTTCATTCGCCAGACCCCTACATCTACATCATACTCCGCAAGCCACCTAATGGTGTGTGGCGAAGGGTACTTTCTGTACAACCAGTGCTGTTTTTCTGGGGGAACGCTGGGGGATGCGTGCCATTAAACTTTTTCATCGTCAAAGTAATTTTTTTACGGTGTTGATAACTTGGAAGAGTGCCGAAGATTTATTTCACGGACGTAAATTTTTCATTTCATTTTTTCGTGTTGGTAATTGCAATACGAAAGATACCAGTGCAGTCTTTGGCGGGAAAAGCGGTGTCATTGACTGTTTCAAGCATTTCGAAGCTGCGGCAACCGTTCTCCACAACTAAATCGCTGGCTTCATTTGAGGTAATGTAAACTGAAGTGTTCGATACCACATTCTGTTTTATGTTCGGGTGTTTCTTGGTATCGCTGCATTATATCCAATGTCGGCGTAACCTCAAACTTTCTTTTAGATCTGATACCTCCCACCCTGTTCCACTCGCGAATAGTGTGTGGGAAGAATGATTGTCGGTAAGCCTCTGTATTGGCTCTCTCGAATTTTTTGCTGGTGGCCAATACTCGAGATGTATGTTGGGTAGGGGAGAAGTAATATGTTGTCCGACTCCTCCTGAAAGGTGCGGTCCCGAAATTTCAATAGTAAATCTCTCCGTCATGCACAGCGCCTCTCTTGTAAAGTCTGCCAATGGAGTTTGTTTAGCATTTCCGTAACGCCCTCTCGCCAGCTAAACGAGTCCGTAACGAAACGCGCTGCTCTTCAATGGATCTTCTCTATCTCCTCAATCAGTCCTACCAGATAGCGATCCCAGATATATGAACAATACTAAAGAATCTGGCGAACAAGTGCCTTATAAGCCACTTCTTTCGTGGATGAGTTACATTTCCTTAAGGCTCTTCCCATGAATCTGAGTCTGGTGTCTGCTTTTCGCACTATCTGTTTTATATGGCCATTCCACTTTTTTGGTAGCCCTGGATAGTTACGCCTAGATATTTTACGGCAGATGCTGTCTCCTTACTTGGCTCTAAGCACTATGGGACTTAACAAATGGTTCAAATGGCTCTGAGCACTATGCGACTTAACTTCTGAGGTCATCAGTCCCCTAGAACTTAGAACTACTTAAACCTAACTAACCTAAGGGCATCACACACATCCATGCCCGAGGCAGGATTCGAACCTGCGACCGTAGCGGTCGCTCGGTTCCAGACTGCGACTGCAGCGCCTAGAACCGCTCGACAACATCGGCCGGCACGCTGTCTCCAGCTGTTTGTCATCAGTAGTGTAGCTGTGCAATAGTGGATTTCTTTTCCTATGTATGCGCAATATGTTACATTTATTTACGTTCAAGGCCAACTGCACAGAGCCTGCAACATTCATCAAATCTCTGCAGGTTGTTCTGCAAATTCTTCTGGCATTGCTACTTTGGTATAGACAACTGCATTACCTCCGAATAGCAATAAGGAGCACCCGACGCTTTCTATTACATCATTTATATATCTTGTAAACACCAACGGTCCTATCACACTTCCCTGCGGTACTACGGATATTACCTTTACATCTGCCGATTTTGTGCCGTTAAGAGCGACGTCTTGAGTTCTGTCTCCAGGAAAGTCTTGAGTGCAATCGCAAGTCTGCTCCGCTACTCCGTAAGCTCGTATTTTTTTCACTAAACACCAATGCGGGACGGTGGCAAATGCGTCACTGAAATCAAGGAACACTGCAGCAGGCTGAGCGTCGTTACCCACTGCACTGTGGATCTCACGGAGGAACACAGCGAGCTGAGTTTCTACATCTACATCTACAGGGCTATTACAAATGATTGAAGCTATTTCATAAATTCGCTGTAGCTCCATTCATTGACATATGGTCACGACACACTACAGATACGTAGAAAAACTCAAAGTTTTGTTCGGCTGAAGCCGCACTTCAGGTTTCTGCCGCCAGAGCGCTCGAGAGCGCAGTGAGTCAAAATGCCGACAGGAGCCGAGAAAGCGTATGTCGTGCTTGAAATGCACTCACATCAGTCAATCATAACAGTGCAACGACACTTCAGGACGAAGTTCAACAAAGATCCACCAACTGCCAACTCCATTCGGATATAGTATGCGCAGTTTAAAGCTTCTGGATGCCCCTGTAAGGGGAAATCAACGGGTCGGCCTGCAGTGAGCGAAGAAACGGATGAACGCGTGCGGGCAAGTTTCACGCGTAGCCCGCGGAAGTCGACGAATAAAGCAAGCAGGGAGCTAAACGTACCACAGCCGACGGTTTGGAAAATCTTACGGAAAAGGCTAAAGCAGAAGCCTTACCGTTTACAATTGCTACAAGCCCTGACACCCGATGACAAAGTCAAACGCTTTGAATTTTCGGCGCGGTTGCAACAGCTCATGGAAGAGGATGCGTTCAGTGCGAAACTTGTTTTCAGTGATGAAGCAACATTTTTTCTTAATAGCGAAGTGAACAGACACAAAGTGCGAATCTGGGCGGTAGAGAATCCTCACGCATTCGTGCAGCAAATTCGCAATTCACCAAAAGTTAACTGTTTTGTGCAATCTCACGGTTTAAAGTTTACGGTCCCTTTTTCTTCTGCGAAAAAAACGTTACAGGACACGTGTATCTGGACATGCCATAAAATTGGCTCGTGCCACAACTGGAGACCGACAGCGCCGACTTCATCTTTCAACACGATGGTGCTCCACCGCACTTCCATCATGATGTTCGGCATTTCTTAAACAGGAGATTAGAAACCCGATGGATCGGTCGTGGTGGAGATCATGATCAGCAATTCATGTCATGGCCTCCGCGCTCTCCCGACTTAACCCCATGCGATTTCTTTCTGTGGGGTTATGTGAAAGATTCAGTGTTTAAACCTCCTCTACCAAGAAACGTGCCAGAACTGCGAGCTCGCATCAACGATGCTTTCGAACTCATTGATGGGGACATGCTGCGCCGAGTGTGGGAGGAACTTGATTATCGGCTTGATGTCTGCCGAATCACTAAAGGGGCACATATCGAACATTTGTGAATGCATAAAAAAAACTTTTTGAGTTTTTGTACGTGTGTGCAAAGCACTGTGAAAATATCTCAAATAATAAAGTTATTGTAGAGCTGCGAAATCGCTTCAATCATTTGTAATAACCCTGTACATCCACACTCCGCAAGCCATCTGACGGTGTGTGGCGGAGGGTACCTTGAGTACCTCTATCGGTTCTTCCTTCTATTCCAGTCTCGTATTGATCGCGGAAAGAAAGATTGTCGGTATGCCTCTGTGTGGGCTCTAATCTCTCTGATTTTATCCTCACGGTCTCTTCGCGAGATATACGTAGCAGGGAGCAATACACTGCTTGACTCCTCGGTGAAGGTATGTTCTCGAAACTTCAACAAAAGCCCGTACCAAGCTACTGAGCGTCTCTCCTGCAGAGTCTTCCACTGGAGTTTATCTGTCATCTCCGTAACGCTTTAGCGATTACTAAACGATCCTGTAACGATGCACGCTGCTCTCCGTTGGATCTTCTCTATCTCTTCTATCAACCCTATCTGGTACAGATCCCACACTGGTGAGCAGTATTCAAGCAGTGGGCGAACAAGCGTACTGTAACGAACTTCCTTTGTTTTCGGATTGCATTTCCTTAGGATTCTTCCAATGAATGTCAGTCTGGCATCTGCTTTAGCGACGATCAACTTTATATGATCGTTCCATTTTAAATCACTTCTAATGCATACTCTCAGATAATTTACGGAATTAACTGCTTCCAGTTGCTGACCTGCTATATTGTAGCTAAATGATAAGGGATCTTTCTTTCTATGTATTCGCAGCAAAGTCACTTGTCTACATTGAGATTCAATTGCCATTCCCTGCACCATGGGTCAATTCGCTGCAGATCCTCCTGCATTTCAGTACAATTTTCTATTGTTACGACGTCTCGATATACCACAGCATCATCCGCAAAAAGCCTCAGTGAACTTCCGATGTCATCCACAAGGTCATTTATGTATATTGTGAATAGCAACGGTCGTACGACACTCCCCTGCGGCACACCTGAAATCACTCTTACTTCGGAAGACATCTCTCCATTGAGAATGACATGCTGCGTTCTGTTATCTAGGAACTGTTCAATCCAATCACACAATTAGTCTGCTAGTCCATATGCTCTTACTTTGTTCGGATCTCTGTTTGCGAAATCCAAGTTGATTTTATAGAGGACTTTGTTCATTTTCCAAAAAGTCATAATTCTTGAGCACAAAACATGTTCCATAATGATGATACAAACTCGTAAGCGGCTCCGAAGGCTCTGGCAAACATGCGCGGGCGTGACAAGTGAGGTGTACGACGCGAGACGTGTGACGTCACAGGGAGATGACGCAACAGGCGGTAGGCGGCCATAGGGCAGAGTGCTGAAGCTGGTCCGCGGTGTGCGTGTCATTGCACGCAACACACCAGCTACCGCCCGAACACGTCGGCTAAGTAAACCGTGACACGCCTCCGGTACTGACCTACCCCACAGCGGCAAAGCTGCTACCGTCGGCACTTTACGTAATGTCACTTAACACGGTCTCCGCGAAACTTGCACTTTACATTACAACTGCTCTTTACGTTATTACGAAAGCAACGAAAGTAAAACATTTTTTTACGGTTTCGTTCATCAATCGGTAAAAAGGGGACACTTGTAGGATCACTTTGCTGTCTGCCTGTTAAGACCCCTTTTTACAGGAGCTGGCAGAGGTATCAAGATCAAATTGAAGGTCTCCGTCGTCTTGGCGGTGTAAAATTTGGAAATTTGTGGTAAGGCCCTATCGGACTAAACTTCTGAGGTCATCGCTCCCTAACCTTACGGACTACTTAAGCTAACTTCAACTTACGCGAAGGACAACACACCCACACACCCATGCCCCAGGGAGGACTCGAAACCCCAACGTGGCGAGCCGCGCGAACCGTGGCAAGGCGCCCCAGACCACGTGGCTGCACCGCGAGTCTATGCTGTAATTTCAGCTACTAAGTGTTGGAATCGAAATATATCGTCGTATATGTCACATATGGAGTAAAACAGAAGTAATATCTGATGTTTCGCGTAGAAGTGTTTTGGCCCTCTATTGTACCTGATCTATATTAACGACATAGGAGCCCTCTTAGATTGTTTGCAGATTTACCATCTTGTAAAGTCATCAGGTGACCAAAACGACTTGCAAAATGATTTAGATTAGATATCTGTATGGTGCGAAAAGTGGCAATGACCCTGAATAAAGAAAAGTGCGAAGTTATTCACATGAATACTAAAAGAAATCCGCTAAATTTCGGTTACACGATGAGTCACACAAATCTGAAGGATATAAATACAACTAAATGCTTAGGGATTACAATTACGAATGACTTAATTGGAACGATCGCACAGATAATGTTGTGGGGAAAACAAACCAAAGACTGCGATTTATTGGCAAAACACTTACAAAGTGCAACAGGTCTACTATAGAAACTGCTTACATCTCGCTTGTCCGCCCTCTTCCGATGTGCTGCTAGGCGGTGTGGGATCCGTACCAGATGCGATTGACGGAGGACATCGAAAAAGTTCAAAGAAGGGCAGCTCGTTTTGTATTATCGCGAAATAGGGGAGAGACTGCCATGGATTCATTCATTAAAAGCCAGCCGCTGTGGCCGAGCGGTTCTAGGCGTTTCAGTCTGGAACCGCGCGACCGCTACGTCGCAGATTCGAATCCTGCCTCGAGAATGTGTGTGTGTGTGTGTGTGTGATGTCCTTAGGTTAGTTACGTTTAAGTAGTTCTAAGTTCTAGGGGACTGATGGCCTCAGATGTTAAGTCCCATAGTGCCCAGAGCCATTTGAACCATTTTTTTCTGACTCATTAAAACAAAGGCATTTTTCGTTACGCCAGTATCTTCTCGTGAAATTTCAAACTTGCTCCTCCGTTGAACATTAATAAAACCGACAGACTGTATGGACGGATTCTTCACTGGAAATGGAAGAAAAAAGGCCTATGAACATTTTTCTGGAAATGGACGGGGTGCGTGCAACGATAACAAATCGTTCCAGATCGCAGTACAGACGTTATCCACGCCAGTTGTAAAAACATCGCGTTATACCTCGTACAAGAAAGATAACCGTGTACGAGTACCAGCACGAATGGGAATTCTCCGATGTCAGAATCGTGACCCATCCAGAATGCGGTTCATCGTTCCCAAACACTGCTAACCGTGTTGATTAGGATTCCACGACTGTCACACGAATACGGAATTTATGGGTTGAGGATGACCGTGCTCAACGCATTCGCGATTTCACTGGCCCCACGCGACTAGCGGCTGAGACGTCGCACATATTATCTATTGGTTTGTAGATTAGCCGTTACCATCTTCCACAGCACCTGCACTGCATAAGCAAAAAAATACTTCCGCAAATGGTTCAAATGGCTCTGAGCACTTTGCGACTTAACATATGAGGTCATCAGTCCCCTAGACTTAGAATTGCTTAAACCTAACAAAGGGCAGCACACATATACATGCCCGAGGCAGGATTCGAACCTGCGATCGTAGCAGCAGCGCGGTTCCGGACTGAAGCGCCTAGAACCGCTCAGCCACAGCGGCCGGCGGTCCAAATATAAAAATGCAGTAAATGAAACAGGCGAAAAAGAATACAAACGTCTCAAAAATGAGATCGACAGGAAGTGCAAAATGGGAAAGCATGGATAGCTAGAGGACAAATATAAGGATGTAGAGGCATATATCACTAGGGGTAAGACAGATACTGCCTTCAGGAAAGTTAAAGAGACATTTGAAGAAAAGAGAACCATCTCTATGAACATCAAGAGCTCAGATGGTAAACCAGTCCTAAGCAAAGAAGGGAAAGCAGAAGGGTGGAAGGAGTATATAGAGAGTCTATACAAGGGCGATGTACTTGAGGACAATATTATGGAAATGGAAGAGGATGTAGATGAAGATGAAATGGGAGATACGATACTGCGTGAAGATTTTGACAGAGGAATGAAAGATCTGAGTCGAAACAAGGCCCCGGGAGTAGACAACATCCCATCGGAACTACCGACAGCCTTGGGAAAGCCAGTCCTGACAAAACTCTACCATCTGGTGAGCAAGATGTATGAGAAAGGCGAAATATCCTCAGACTTCAAGAAGAATGTAATAATTCTAATCCCAAAGAAAGCAGATGTTGACAGATGCGAAAATTACCGAACTATCAGTTTAATAAGTCACAGCTGCAAATTACTAAAACGACTTCTTTACAGATGAATGGAAAAACTGGTAGAAGCCGACCTCGGGGAAGATCAGTTTGGATTCCGTAGAAATGTTGGAACACGTGAGGCAATACTGACCCTATGACATATCTTAGAAGAAAGATTAAGGAAAGGCAAACCTAGTATTTGTAGACTTAGAGAAAGCTTTTGACAATGTTGACTGGAATACTCTCTTTCAAATTCTAAAAGTGGCAGGGGTAAAATACAGGGAGCGAAAGGCTATTTACAATTTGTACAGAAACCAGGTGGCTGTTATAAGAGTCGAGGGACATGAAAGGGAAGCAGTGGTTGGGAAAGGAGTGAGACAGGGTTGTAGCCTCTCCCCGATGTTATTCAATCTGTATATTGAGCAAGCAGTAAAGGAAACAAAAGAAAAATTCGGAGTAGGTATTAAAATTCATGGAGAAGAAATAAAAACTTTGAGGTTCGCCGATGACATTGTAATTCTGTCGTTGACAGCAAATGACCTGGAAGGGCAGTTGAACGGAAAGGACGATATAAGATGAACATCAACAAAAGCAAAACGAGGATAATGGAATGTCGCTGAATTAAGTCGGGTGATGCTTAGGGAATTAGATTAGGAAATGAGACTCTTAAAGTAGTAAAGGAGTTTTGCTGTTTGGGAAGCAAAATAACTGATGATAGTCGAAGTAGAGAGGATATGAAATATAGACTGTCAATTGCAAGGAAAGCGCTTCTGAAGAAGAGAAATTTGTTAACATCGAGTATAGATTTAAGTGTCAGGAAGTCGTTTCTGAAAGTATTTGTACGGAGTGTAGCCACGTATGGAAGCGAAACATGGACGATAAACAGTTTGGACAAGAAGAGAATAGAATCTTTCGAAATGTGGTGCTACAGAAGAATGCTGAAAATAAGGTGGGTAGATCACGTAACTAATGAGGAGGTATTGAACAGGATTGGGGAGAGGAGAAGTTTGTGGCACAACTTGACTAGAAGAAGGGATCGGTTGGTAGGACATGTTTTGAGGCATCAAGGCATCACAAATTTAGTACTGGAGGGCAGTGTGGAGGGTAAAAATCGTAGAGGGAGACCAAGTGAAGAATAAACTAAGCGGATTCAAAAGGATGTAAGTTGCAGTAGTTACTGGGAGATGAAGAGGCTTTTACAGGATAGAGTAGCAAGGAGAGCTGCCCCAAACCAGTCTCTGGACTTAAGACTACGACAACAACGGTCCAAATTCGATGATCCCATACCCACTGCAATCGTAAGTGACCATGTCGTTGCGTTACCGTACGAAGACGCAGGGGATGTCTGCTCCGGAGATCAATGTTCAACGATGTTCGCTGAAAGGTCTGCGCTGAAACTCGTGTGGCTGCACCAGTACTGTGCTCTGTCATCAGATCTTCCACAGATGAACACCTATGTTACTTCACAGAGCCGGCAAGATTTCGACCTCCACGTTCTGGAGGTATGGTCCTCCAACACCTTCTCGTGCATTCGAGGTTTCACTGTCCTTGGACCACTGTCCACTGATGTTGACGACAGCGGACAGCGCAGCCGTTTCCGAGATGTTCGTTCCCTGGTATCGGGCTGTAACAATGTCTCCCTTCTCAAAGTCGGTTATACGGGTAATTTTCCCCATTTGCTGTCCGTGTCGTCGCTAGAACGGTTCCCCACTCCTCTCTGCTCCGTTTATACACTTTCCTTACGAGGGGCGTTCAGTAAGTTAATGCAATACTTTTTCCTCGGCCAATTGCGGTTGAAGAAACGCGTGCAATATTCGCATTTCAGTTCCTATAGTTACATGCAATTCCGTTAGGTGCCGGCGCTATACGTAGCTTTCAAAATGGCGTCTGTAACGGAGCTGCGTTCCAAGCAGAGCTGTCACTGAGTTAGTTGCTTTTGGAGGAAAACCAGAGCATCGTAGGCATTCACAGGCGCTTGCACAATGTCTACGGAGACGTGGCAGCGAACAAAAGCACGGCGAGTCGTTGGGCGAGGCGGCTGTAATCATCGCAACAGGGTCGCGTAAACCTGTCCGATCTCCCGCACGTGCCGGCCGGCCGCCGACAGCCGTGACTGCTGTAATGACAGAACGTGCGGACACTCTCATTCTACGTGATCCACATATCACAATCAAACATCCCATTGAACAACTGGACGTCTCTGTTGGTAGTACGGACACACTCTTCCACAAGTTGGGGTAGACACACGTGTGTCCCCCTTGGGTTCCTCGTCGCCTGAAAGAAGACCATAAAGAGCAAACGAAAGACAATCTGTTCGCAGTGACTTGGGCTTTACGAGGCTGATCGCGACAATTTTTTTTTTTTTTTTGTCGAACGACGTCACAGGCGATGAAACATGGGTTCATCACTTAATACCAAAACAAAACGTCAGTCCATGCAGTGGCGCCACGCCACTTTCCTCCGAAGAAAAAGTTCAAAGCCACAATCTCAGCCAGTAAAGTGACGGCGTCGGTATTATGGGAGTCTCAAGGGGCCATTCTGTTTAATGTCCTCCCTCATGGTGCAACTATCAACTCTGAAGTGTACTGTGCTACCCTCAGAAAATTGAAGAAACGGCTTCACCGTGTTCGTCGCCACAAAAATGCAAACGAACTTCTCCTGCCGGCCGCTGTTGCCGAGCGGTTCTAGGCGCTTCAGTCCGGAACCGCGCTGCTGCTACGGTCGCAGGTTCGAATCCTGCCTCGGGCACGGACGAGTGTGATCTCCTTGGGTTAGCAAGGTTTGAGTAGTTCTGAGTCTAGTTCTATGTTAAGTCCCACCGTGCTTGGAGCCATCTGAACCATTTTGAACTTCTGCATGACAACGGAAGGTGTCACTCAAGTCTGTGCACCCGAGAGGAGCTCGCAAAACTTCATTGGACTGTTGTTCCTCGTCCATCCTACAGCCCGGATCTCGCAGCTTCCGGCTTCCACCTGTTTGGCCAAACGAAGAAAACATTCCGCAGGAAGCAGTACGTGGGTGATGGGGAAGTGGTTGATGCACAAAGACGTCGACCACTAGAGTGGTTCCATTTGGGTATACAGGACCTCCCAATAAGGTGCCGCAAGGCCGTCGCATTACACGGACATTAAGTTGAAAAATAGGATTCTGTAGCGAAAAGAGTAGGGAAGTATATTGTGTACTGGATTCCTGAATAAAACCAAATTGAAACTTCCTGGCAGATTAAAACTGTGTGCCCGACCGAGACTCGAACTTGGGACTGGCAGAAGTAAAGCTGTGAGTACCGGGCGTGAGTCGTGCTTCGATAGCTCAGATGGTAGAGCACTTGCCCGCGAAAGGCAAAGGTTCAGAGTTCGAGTCTCGGTCGGGCACACAGTTTTAATCTGCCAGGAAGTTTCATATCAGCGCACACTCCGCTGCAGAGTGAAAATCTCATTCTGAAAACCAATATGCTTTCAGAAGAATAAAATGTTTTGCATTACTTAACTGAACGCCACTCGTGGGTCACGTGCCCGCTAATCCAGCAAGTGATATTTATTGTCGCGGTGAGCAGTCGTCATAGCGTTTGCGCCTATCTGTCCGTTTTTATTTCCTCCCAAAATATAGGCAGTGTGGAGCTCAGGCCCCGACAGGGCGTGACCAGTAGCACAGGAGCATCTGGTGCACGTGCCACGTGGGTTAACCCCCTCTGCTGCCACGTGGGTTAATTCCCTCTGCTTGGGTTCTCAGATTCCTACTTACTTGTAGATATATTGAGTAAGGTGGGCGAAGCGATTTCAAGTGCCATGAATGAAAAGACACAGTTCTCGACCGAACTATATGTTATTTATTTCCTTATTCGATCGAAGATTACCGTCTGTATAAATGTACGTTTGTCCAAAATCGAGTATTTCCGGAAGGTCCCGACCACTGCTTTCACGTATGTCCGAAAGTTCCTCACGACTATTCTGAAATTTTGCATTCTAATACAGGCGTGTTTTTAGGTTCCTATACCTTTAATATATGATGTACAATATATGTACATGTAACTTTGAACTTTTTTTTTTTGTAATACGGTTTCCTTATTATAGACATTTATATAAATTTAGATATTATATGTATTTTAAAAAAATAAGTAAATGAAACACTCGCCTGTACCAATGGAACGATGTGTCGAAATTTTAAAGCAGTCGGTCAAAAACTTTCTTAGATTTTCGATTAGGGACATCTGCACTGAAGCGCCAAAGAAACTGGTATAGGCATGTGTATTCAAATACAGAGATAAATACACAGGCAGAATATGGCTCTGGAGTCGACAACGACTATATAAGACAAGTGTCTGGCGAATTTGTTAGATCGGTTGTTGCTGCTACAGTGGCAGGTTATCAAGATTTAAGTGAGTTTGAACGTAGTGATATAGTCGGCGAACGAGCGATGGGACACAGTATGTTGGAGTATCGATTAAGTGGCGATTTTCCCGTACGATTATATGACGAATGTATCGTGAATATCATGAATCCGGTAAAACATCAAATCTCCGACAACTGCGGCCGGAAAAAGATCCTGCAAGAACGGGAGCAACGGCGACTTAAGAGAATCGTTCAATGTGACAGAAGTGCAACCCTATCGCACATTGCTGCAGATTTCAAAGCTGGGTCGTCAACAAGTGTCAGCGTGCGAACCATTCAACGAAACATCATCGATATGGGCTTTCGGGGCCGAAGGCCCACTCGTCTACCTTCTACGACTGCACGACACAAAGGTTTACACCTCACCTGGGCCCGTCAACAATGACATTGCACTGATGACGACTGGAAATACGTTGTCTAGTCGGACGAGTCTCGTTTCAAATTGTATCGGGCGGATGGACGTGTACGGGTATGGAGACAACGTAATGAGTCGATGGAGCCTGCATGTCATCAGGGGACTGTTCAACCTGGTGGAGGCTCTGTAATGATATGGGGCGTGTGCAGTTGGAGTGATATGGGACCCCTGATACGTCTAGATACGACTCTGGTAGGTGACATGTACATAAGCTTCCTGTCTGATCACCTGCATCTGTTCGTGTCCATTGTGCATTGAGATGAGTTTTGGTAATTCCAACAGAACAATGCGACACCTCACACGTCCAGAATTGCTAGAGAGTGGCTCCAGGAACACTCTTTAAAGACTTCGCAGGCCAACAAACTCCGGAGACGTGAACGTTTTTGAGCATATCTGGGAAGCCTTACCACGTGCTGTTCAGAAGAGATCTCCACCCCCTCGTACTCTTACGAATTTATGGACAGTCCTGCAGGATTCATGGTGCCAGTTCTCTCCAGCACTACTTCTGACATTAGTCGAGTCCACGCCACGTGTTGCGGCACTTCTGTGTGCTCACGGGGCCCTACACGATATTAGGCAGGCGCACCAGTTTCTCTGACTCGTGTATAAAGAACACGACAGTCACGTGGTATTGATGCACGTACTAAGTGGAAACATTTGTTTCCGAATTCACTAAAGCATTCTCGCATAACTTTAACTATATTTGTTTTGCTCGTTTATTCCTGTTATTATTATTTCGTTTGGCCAGTTCAAACGACATAAAACCGTAGTTCGTTTCAGTGTTCTTGTTCTCCATGTCTTCCCATTCTTCTACATTCTCTACGAGTATATCGTCTTTCTAGAGTGCAAGAGTTTCTCCCCAAATGTCGTCTGTGTAGTTGACAGAGCTTCAAAGCGGATTACGTGAGATTATTTTGAGTGTGGGCTAGCATTGGTAGTTTGGTTTTCCATGTCACATTAATATGGTGCGGCCCTTAATTCATAAGCATATTTATTAATCGGGAGTCGTCCATGCCTGCAAATTTTCAGGTGTCTTTTCCGCGCTATGGAACTAAGTCGTTTCGCCTCTGAATACCGTTTTTCTGAGCTTTCACGTCTTCAGTTTTGCGTCCGAATATGTGCTTCTGTCTTTCGATAACACTGACATTAACTGTTAGTGATAATATTTCAACTACATAGAGCGTTTCTAGGACAACGACTAACAGGTTCTAAACATTCTGCGTGGTGTCTGTTTGTTCTATATCGTGTCTCCCTACCACTTTCGCGCAACGACGCTCTGAGCGTTTTTTTTTAGGGAATTGACTAGTTTGACCCTGGGACCTGTTGCTGGTAAGGAGACGCCAGACCACACATGACATGTAGAATTCAGAAGAGTTCAGTGAGACTAGCGATGATATAACCAAATACTTAATGATTTCAGCGTCAGCTCCAGTGCACTCCCTGTAAAAGAATCTTAATACTAACTAAATTTAGTGGAAGGGGTTCAAGGCTTTCCTATTTTTAGTTAGCTGGTAAAATAACATCGAAAAATCAGTTAAGTTTACCTTTGGAAATTTTATTCTACTCACAAAACATTGTTTATAAATTGCACTACTGATAAAAGGAAATGTTTTAATACAGGATGGTAAAAACCAACTGCGTTCAACAAAAATGTGAACGAATATTCCCTGAATGGGTTTCCAAGTTCTACAATGGATCGAAGGATGACGTATCACATCTATAATCTAGGTTTAAATTAAGTTTCACAAAAGAGAAAACTATCAAAATGGTCTACAGTGACCCTCAATTATCTTTAAATACTTATCTAACTTGTCGTAAATTGCAGTGGCTGATGTGGCTTCTCAATAAATATATAACAGAAAAATCATCGTCCGCATCTCGTGGTCGTGCGGTAGCGTTCTCGCTTCCCACGCCCGGGTTCCCGGGTTCGATTCCCGGCGGGGTCAGGGATCTTCTCTGCCTCATGATGACTGGGTGTTGTGTGCTGTCCTTAGGTTAGTTAGGTTTAAGTATTTCTAAGTTCTAGGGGACTGATGACCATAGATGTTAAGTCCCATAGTGCTCAGAGCCATTTGAACCATTTGAAAAATCATCGCGTTTCAGATTTTTACTTCAAGTGGCAAATGTGAACACCATGAGCTTTAATTGACGATCGACACTAGTATTACGCAAAAAGGGGATGTAACAGATGAGACTTCTGCAGTTCTGAGTGAAGCCTTATGCGCTGTTATGCGGCATCGCGTGCATTCATTACCTTGTCGGTGTTCGTCAGGGGGCGGCGGACAGCACAGCTCCGCTCACCTCATCGTCTCGGAAGCAACTCGATGTCCTAACTTCTCCTTACTACAATTTACCGAAGTTGGTTTAAAAAAACTATCTGGCTGTGTTTTCATCTGACCAATCAGGGTCTCAATGTTAACCTTAAGCTCCGCCTACAAAAATTCTGTCTATCCAATGAGAAACGTTATACTTTTCGTGGTGGGGCAATGTTTTTTAAAGTTTGCAGCAACAGAGGTGCGAAAAAGTCTCACGCTAAAACTTGCAGCTGGTGTGGTCCTTCTTATGTTATCGTAAGATCTGTACTGTTCTTCTGGAGGGCTCTATCTTTTAACATGGGCTGGGGGGGTGGTCCTGACGTAACAGAGACGCGAAAAAGTCTCACGCTAAAACTTGCGGTTGGGGTGATCCTTTTTGTGTTGTCGTAAGATCTATACTGTTCTTCTGGAGGGCTGTAGCTTTTAACATGGGCTGGGGGGTGGTCTTGACGTAACAGAGACGCGAAAAAGTCTCACGCTAAAACTTGCGGGTTGTGTGGTCCTAGCGGTTAGCTGGCGACGTGGGTGTCCGTCCGTCCCTTATCGTAGGGCCTTCCAGCTTAACACGGTTCTGCTCTCGGCTTCTGTTCTCGTTTCTCCCCTCGGAAGTGCGTCTGTCCCACGGTGCGAAGGTATGACATGCATTTAGGCATTCTTGTGTTAGTCTGTGGTATCCCATTCTCTCACTCGTTACTCGTATTACTTTGGTTAATTTAATGTCACGATTTATTCGGAGCTATGTGACATACTACTGGATTTGCTTATAATGTCAGGGTTTTCATGGAAGGTGTTGGATTTGCCTGACACCTTACAAGGTAGTTACGAAGTTAGGCTGTTTTAGAGAAGTATTTCTTTCCATATGATTGTCTGGGCACCTGCACACATCTTGCCGCTCACTCTGTCATTGCCAGTATTATCGACAGTTTCACCTACGCCACGCGGTCCAGGGCGCCTTGCCGCGGCTCGCGCGGCCTCCTCCTCCCTCCCCCCCCCCCCCCCCCTCCCGGAGGTTCGAGTCCACCCTTAGTTAGATTAAGTAGTGTGTAAGCCTAGGGACTGATGACCTCAGCAGTTTGGTCCCATAGGAACTTACCACAAATTTCCAGTTACATCTACATCGCCAGAAAAAAATGCAACACCCTCAATGATTGTGTTCAGCGCCACCAGAGTGTAATACGTGCGTACTGAGGGGTTGCAGTGTAAGTGACTCATTTGTCACAGACATCGGCAACAACATGGGGCTCAAGAGGTCTGTCTGTGCACCCTCTGATTTGACTCAGCAAGCGGTAACTGTGCTGCAACTGATAGCTGCGCCTGATGGAAACAATATATCTTCTGGACGTCGTTACTTTTAGTACTGATCTGTACAACATCCCTACAATTGCAAACCAGCTTCTAGACGCCTGTGTACTACAGACTCACGTCAGGATCGACGCACTATGTGAGCAGAGGTGGCCGACCGGTCATCACCCAGGGAAGAAATGCTCCTACTGTGTCACAGGGACCATAGGAGACTCGCAGCAGGATCAAGCCAGGCTACCACTGACACCAGGACACCGTCAAGCACAGGTACTCTGGAGTCGTGAATGAAATGAATGGAGAGCAGGATGGTGCTTCGGTGCTGAGGGCAGGATCTGTCCGTATATAACTGATGGGACGTCACCGTGTACGGCGTACACATGGTGAGCTGCATATTCCTGAGCGCTTTCGCCGACACCACAGATCCCATACGAGGCTTAATGGTGTGGATGGTCATCAGTTGCAACTGGCGGTCACATTTGGTGTTTCTGCAGGGTAAAGTGACAAGCGTCCGCTCACATTGCACCGGCTGTTATTCACGTGCCACTGGCATTTCTTCGACAGTTAGGTGCTGTGGCTTTTCAGCAGGTCAATGCACATCCACATGTCGCTGCTGCGACGTAACCTGATCTTCCGGGGGTACAATAAGAGCCCTGTCCAGCAGGCTCATCAGATCTGCCCGCAATTGAGCACACATGGAACATGATGGACCGGGAACTTACTCATTCTCCAGAGGGTGCCGAATTGTAACAAAAGCAGCAAGTTGCTTGGCACACACTGTGTCAGGTTGGCATTCGGCACCTTTACGGTCGCTTGCATGCGGCAATACACGCCCGCGTTGCTGCCAGAGGGGACAAAACTGTTTATTGATGCGACTGTTCGTACACCCTGTACTGAGATGTGTGTGTGTTTCGTTTGGTCTGAATTTGTTATCAAATACTCCTACAATTATGAACTACCTGTCACCTCATTGCCGGCCGGAGTCGCCGAGCGGTTCTAGGCGCTACAGTCCGGAGCCTCGCTGCTGCTACGGTCGCAGGTCCGAATCCTTCCTCGGGCATGAATTTGTGTGATGTCCTTAGGTTAGTTAGGTTTAAGTAGCTTTAAGTTCTAGGCGATTGATGACCTCAGAAGTTAAGTCGCTTAGTGCTCAGAGCCGTATGAACCATTTGTCACCTCATTTGTCAATAATATCACCTTATCCTTGAGGGTGCTGCATTTTGTTTTCCAGCAAAGTAATCTGAGGAGCGAAAGAAATTGGTACACCTGCCTAATATTGTGCAGGACCCTCGGTAGCACGCAGAAGTGCCGCAACACGATCCGACATGGTCTCGACTAATGTCTGAAGTAGTGCTGGAGGGAACTGACACCGTGAATCCTGCAGGGCTGTCCGTAAATCCGTAAGAGTACGAGGGGGTGGAGATCTCTTCTGAACAGCACGTTGCAAGGCATCCCAGAGAGGCTCCATAATGTTCATGTCTGGGGATTTTGCTGGCCAGGGGAAATGTTTAAACTCAGAAGAGTGTTCCTGGAGCCATTCTGTGCAACTCTGGACGTATGGGATGTCACTTTGTCCTGTTGGAATCGCCCAGGGCTGTCAGAAAGCACAATGGACATGAATGGATGCAGGTGATGAGACAGAACGCTTATGTAGGTGTCACGTGTCAAAGTCGTATCTAGACGTATCAGGGGTCTCGTATCACTCCAACTGCACACGCCCCACACCATTACAGAGCCTCCACCAGCTTGAACAGTGCCCTACTCAGATGCAGTGTCCTTGGATGAGGTTGTCTCCACACCCGCACACGTCCATCCGCTCGATACAATTTGAAACGAGACCCGTCCGACCAGGAAACATGTTTCCAGTCTTCAACATTCCAATGTCGGTGTTGACGGGCCCAGGCGAGGGATAAACCTTTGTGTCGAGCAGTCGTCGACAGTACACGAGTGCGCCTTCGGCTCCGGAAGCCCATATCGATGCTTTTTCGTTGAATGTTTCACACGCTGACACTTGTTGATGGCCCAGCATTGAAATCTGCAGCAATTTGCGGAAGGGTTGCACTTCTGTCACGATGAACGATTCTCTTCGGTCATCGTCGTTCCCGTTCTTGCAGGATATTTTTCCGGCCGCAGCGATGTCGGAGATCTGATGTTTTACCGGATTCCTGACATTCACGTTACACTCGTGAAACGGTCGTACGGGAAAATCGCCACTTCATCGTTACCTCGGACGTGCTGTGTCCCATCGCTCGTGCGCCGACTATAACACCAGACTCGTCTAAATATTGACAATCTGCCATTGTAGCAGGAGCCATCGATTTAACAATTGCGCCAGACTCTTGTTATCTTATACAGGTCGAGTCACCTAACGTTACCGCTGGATATATTTCGTAAACCACATCAAATACTGACGAACCGATTCCACAGACCGAACGTAAGGAGAGGGGCTAGTGTAATTGTTTAATACAAACCATACAAAAACGCACAGAAGTATGTATTTTAACACAAACCTACGTTTTTTTTTAAAATGGAACCACGTTAGTTTTGTTAGCACATCTGAATATATAAACAAATACGTAATCAGTGCCGTTTGTTGCATTGTAAAATGTTAATTACATCCGGAGATATTGTAACCTAAAGTTGACGCTTGAAACTTCCGACGTTCAGTTGCGTGTTGTAACAAACACGGGCCACGGTCGGCGAGCAGCATCTGCAGGGACATGTTTACGATGACGACCGTGTTTACGAGTGTGGCTGTAGTGCACTGTTGTGGTTTGGTCTAGCTGTCGCAGTGTCCGCATGTAGCGCTTGCTGCTATTGTTATTCTGCATTCGTCTCCGCACGCAGACCATCTGTAGTACACCGTGTTACCAGACGTCTGTGATAGTGTAGTGTTGGAGGAACTCTGACCATGGTGTATTCGAACTCTGAAAAGGCGGACATGATACTCATCTATGGCGAGTGTCGACGAAATGCAGCTGAAGCCTGCAGGGTGTATGCAGAACGGTACCCGGACAGAGAGCATCCAACGTGCCGCACATTGCAAAACATCTACCGCCAACTGTATGCAACAGGTATGGTCGTAGCACGCAAACGGGTCCGTAACAGGCCCGTCACAGGAGAAGCGGGTGCAGTTGGTGTGTTAGCTGCTGTTGCCATGAACCCACACATGAGTATACGTGACATTGCGAGAGCCGGTGGACTGAGTCAAAGTAGTGTCATGCGCATACTGCATCGTCACCGCTTTCACCCATTTCATGTGTCGCTACATCAGCAATTACACGGTGATGACTTTAATCATCGAGTGCAATTCTGTCAATGGGCATTAACAGAGGATGCGTTGCAGTTCTACCTGTTTACCGATGAAGCGGGTTTCACAAACCACGGGGCAGTGAATCTACGGAACATGCTGGTCCGTGGACAATCCTCGCTGGCTCAGACAGGTAGAGCGACAGCGACCGTGGACTGTAAATGCATGGTGCGGAATCATTGGCGACCACCTCATTGGTCCTCACTTCATTGCAGGGGCCCAAACAGCTGCAACATACATCGCGTTTCCACAGAATGATCTGCTAACGTTGCTCGAAAATGTCCCACTGGAAACGCGTCGACGTATGTGGTATCAGCATGATGGTGCACCTGCACATTCCGCAATTAACACTAGGCTGAGCCTTGACAGGATGTTCGACGGGCGTTTCATAGGACGTGGAGGACGCATAAATTGGCCAGCCCGCTCTCCTGATCTTACACCTCTGGACTTCTTTCTGTGGGGTACGTTAAAGGAGAATGTGTACCGTGATGTGACTACAACCCCTGAGGATATGAAACAACGTATTGTGGCAGCCTGCGGCGACATTACACCAGATGTACTGCGGCGTGTACGACATTCATTACGCCAGAGATTGCAATTGTGTGCAGCAAATGATGACCACCACATTGAACATCTATTGGCCTGACATGTCGGGACACACTCTATTCCACTCCGTAATTGAAAACGGAAACCACGTGTGCACGTGTACCTCACCCCTCATGGTAATGTACATGTGCGTTAGTGAAAAAGACCAATAAAAAGGTGTTAGTATGTGGACGTAATGTGCTGTTCCTGTCTCTTCTGTACCTAAGGTCCATCACCGTTCCCTTTGGATGCCTACGTAATTCGGTGCTCTCCGATACACACGATCGAACAGCGGAGGAGTGGTACTCAAGCGTCAACTTTAGGTTACAATATCTCCGGATGTAATTAACATTTTACAATGCAACAAACGACACTGATTACGTATTTGTTTATATGTTCAGATGTGCTAACAAAACTAACGGGGTTCCTTTTAAAAAAACGTAGGTTTGTGTTAAAAAACATACTTCCGTGCATTTTTTATGGTTTGTATTAACCAATTACACTCGCCCCTCTGCTCAAGTTCGGTCTGTGGAATCGATTCGTCAGTATTTGAACTGGTTTATGAAATACATCCAGCGGTAATGTGAGGTGACTCACCCTGTATAGGCGTTGCCGACCGCACCATTGTGCCTGTTTACACATGTCTGTATTTGAATACACATGCCTATACCAGTTCCTCTGCCGCTTCAGTGTACGCAAAGTGTTGAAGATGACTAATGTTGCCATATTTGCGTTTTTGGAGTACAGAGTGTTTACTCCGTAGAGATTAGGAGGCCACTGTAGACAGTGAGCTTATGAATTTCCTCTGGAACGTGATTGTCTTCATTAGTAGAGCTGGTAACTTGTGTCATCAGCTGAGGCGACACATTGGTAATCCTGCGTGGAAGGCGACGCGGTTGATTGCGTGTCCAGACGAGCAGTACGCAAAGACCCGGTGGCGTCTCTGGTTTGTTCACTTTCACAAGACAACACTTTTGCTTGCTAAGTGTGAGGCAGCCGAAACTGCGTGAGAACTGCACAGCGGCGAAGTGTCTGCCCTTCACTTCCCACGCACGGCGCGCTGAGAACCGTGTTGGGAAATGACGGCAGTAATAATCGCCGTCAACTTGCCTCAACCACAGTAAAATATAATTTTCACATGTATAAAAAACGCAGAGCAACTTACTCAATACTTGCTATACGGCTGGTTTCGTGCAGTGGTGAAAATGAGATAGGCTGGAATGCGACTGGAGTACCTCCGCAAAGTTGCTGGTGTCTTATTGTTTGGATGATATCGACAAGCACAGTGGGGACAAAGCTCGAAGCTACAGTGGCGCGAGCCATATCGCATGGAACAGAGATCATATGGGGGAAAATTAAGATCGGCGATGTGAAAATAATACAAGAAGTCAAGACCAAATTCAGGAAACGGATATTAGGAGTGGGGAAAACAGCGTCATCCTCACTTACATATGGATTCACAAAAGAGACTTATTTCATAGAGGCTATCAGGTTTCAACACTGGCCATATTTCCTAGAACCATATCAGCCAGTGATTAACAGCATGGGCAGAAAGAAGAATGAGACACACCTGGAGTTCTACAGCACAGGAACCATGCTGGATGACAGCTACATCTGAAAATGTAGGAACTAGAGGCAGGTCACAAGAAGTCTCGCAATACATGGGTGAATGTACGAGCGACAGATTCCACGAACTGACTGAAGAGTGTAAATGTCTGCTACGCAAGCAAGGACCTAACAAATATTACATTATCACGTGTGCGAAAAGAATGACTACAGCAAACACCAAAATCTTGTAAAACATTTAGTATTCTTGTATTTTTTTTTAAAACTAAGTCCTTAACTGTCAATAAACTACCAAGGCAAAATAATTCTTTTAATACTGATCTAACGAATGGAATGGACGAGGAGAGAATAGAAACTTATTTCCTGAATTTCAAAAATCATTCGACCCGTTACCACACCAATGTTTCTCAGCAAAACAGCAAAAGCAGCAGTATATAGGGTATCAATCAAAATTTGTCACCGTACCGAGAATGTCCGACCAAGAATGTCTGGGAGGGAGGATACAGCATGTTATCTTGGATGGAGAGTCATCGACAAAACCAGAAGTAACTCACGGTATACCCCACAGGAAAGTGTACTGGGACCCTTGCTATTCACGTTGTGCACTACTGACCATTAAAATTGCTACACCACGAAGATGACGTGCTACAGACGCGAAATTTAACAGACAGGAAGAAGATGCTGTGATATGCAAATGATTAGCTTTTCAGAGCATTCACATAAGGTCCGCACCGGTGGCGACACCTACAACGTGCTGACATGAGGAAAGTTTCCAACCGATTTCTCATACACAAACAGCAGGTGACCGGCGTTGCCTGGTGAAACGTTGTGATGTCTCGCGTAAGGAGGAGAAATGCGTGCCATCAAGTTTCCGACTTTGATAAAGGTCGAATTGTAGCCTATCGCGATTGCGGTTTATCGTATCGCGACATTGCTCCTCGCGTTGGTCGAGATCCAATGACTGTTAGCAGAATATGGAATCGGTGGGTTCAGGAGGGTAATACGGAACGCCGTGCTGGATCCCAACGGCCTCGTATCACTAGCAGTCGAGATGACAGGCATCTTATCCGCATGGCTGTAACGGACCGTGCAGCCTTAGTCAACAAATGGGGACGTTTGCAAGACAACAACCATCTGCACGAACAGTTCGACGACGTTTCCAGCAGCACGGAATATCAGCTCGGAGACCGTGGCTGCGGTTACCCTTGACGCTGCATCACAGACAGGAACGACTGCGATGGTGTACTCAACGACGAACCTGGGTACACGAATGGCAAAACGTCATTTTTTCGTATGAATCCAGGTTCTGTTTACAGCATCATGATGGTCGCATCCGTGTTTGGCGACATCGCGGTGAACGCACATTGGAAGCGTTTATTCGTCATCGCCATACTGGCGTATCACCCGGCGTGATGGTATGGGGTGCCATTGGTTACACGTCTCGATCACCTCTTGTTCGCACTGACACCTCTTTGAACGGTGGACGTTACATTTCAGATGTGTTCCGACCCGTGGCTCTACCCTTCATTCGATGCCTGCGAAACCCTACATTTCAGCAGGATAATGCACGACCGCATGTTGCAGGTCCTGTACGGGCCTTTCTGGATACAGAAAATGTTCGACTGCTGCCCTGGCCAGCACATTCTCCAGATCTCTCACCAATTGAAAACGTCTGCTCAATGGTGGCCGAGCAACTGGCTCGTCACAATACGCCAGTCGCTATTCTTGATGAACTGTGGTATCGTGTTGAAGCTGTATGGGCTGCTGTACCTGTACACGCCATCCAAGCTCTGTTTGACTCAATGCTCAGGCGTATCAAGGCCGTTATTATGGATAAAATACACTTACGTTAAATCTTCAGCAGAAGAATTGCCCATAATGTAACACTGCTGTAAAATTCGTACCTCTTGTACTATTCGATACTGGGTGGGGTCAGTGTGAACTACGCGCTTCTCGGTGCCACGGCGTCAACTATCAGCTCTGAACAGATCGTCTGAAGACAGCGTTGATTTTCTTGTATTTTTCATGTGCCTTGTTGGGTGCGTGGCGAAAACAATCGTTGCTATAAGTGCTAACAATATTTTACTTATGAGTCAATACATATGAAATAACCTTACTTTCCAGTCATGAATCTGTATTCGTTTTATTTTCTTTCCACAAAAATGGCAAAGAAAAATTGGCGACATTGTCTATAATACACCGGTATACGTTTCGATATTTTACCAGCACAATTTAAAATATTTGGACGTGTAATGAACTTCAAAAAGTTCGTTCAGCATTATCAGCCGAACATAATGTTTAGAAAATATGTGATGAAATTTTGCGATGTTTTCTTTATCCTAAGGTTTTAATTAAATAATTATTTTGTGCCATGGCATGGCAACAGAAAGGCATTATGGAAAGTGCAGCACAGGTAACTAACGTTTAGCTATAACAACATATCTGAATGAGGAGCATCGATTAAATAAATGTGCACCCGTATAAAATGTGCTTAAGCCAGCAATTAAGACGAATAATGAAAATAAAAACAGAAATGCAAAGGGAGATATGAAAATTATCGGCGGTGGCAAAGGGTTTTCGAACGAAGTTGAAAACTAATTTTACTAGGATACTCTTAGATGTACAAATTGTAAATACTCTTTCGCTCCCTGTGTTTTACCCCTGCCACCTTCAGAATTTGAAAGAGAGTATTACAGTCAACATTGTCAAAAACTTTCTCTAAGTCTACAAACGCTAGAAGCGTAGGTTCGCCTTTTCTTAATCTAAGATAAGTCGTAGGGTCAGTATTGCCTCACGTGTTCCAACATTTCTGCTGAATCCAAACTGATCTTCCCCGAGGTTGGCTTCTACCAGTTTTTCCATTCGTCTGTAAAGAATTCGCGTTAGTATTTTGCAGCCGTGACTTATTAAACTGATAGTTCGCTAATTTTCGCATTTGTCAACACCTGCTTTCTTTGGGATTGGAATTGTTATATTCTTCTTGAAGTCTGGGGGTATTTCGCCTGTCTCGTATATCTTGCTCATCAGATGGTAGACTTTTGTCAGGACTGGCTCTCCCAAGGCTGTCAGTAGTTCTGATGGAATGTTGTCTACTCCCGGGGCCTTGTTTCCACTTAGGTCTTTCAGTGCTCTGTCAAACTCTTCACGTAGTATCTTATCTCCCTTTTTATCTTCATCTACATCCTCTTCCATTTCCATAATATTGTCCTCAAGAACATCACCCTTGTATAGACCCTCTATATACTGCTTCCACCTTTCTGCTTTCCCTTCTTTGCTTAGAACTGGGTTTCCATCTGAGCTCTTGATATTCATACAAGTGGTTCTCTTTTCTCCAAAGGTCTCTCTAATTTTCCTGTGGGCAGTATCTATCTTACCCCTCGTGATATAAGCCTCTACATCCTTACATTTGTCCTCTAGCCATCCCTGCTTAGCCATTTTGCACTTTGTATTCCTTTCTGCCTGCTTCATTTACTGCATTTTTATATTTTCTCCTTTCATCGATTAAATTCAATATTTCTTCTGTTACCCAAGGATTTCTACTAGCCCTCGTCTTTTTACCTACTTTATCCTCTGCTGCCTTCACTATTTCATCCCTCAAAGCTATCCATTCTTCTTCTACTGTATTTCTTTCCCCCATTCGTGTCAGTTGTTCCCTCATGCTCCCCCTGAAACTCTGTACAACCTCTGGTTCTTTCAGTTTATACAGGTCCCATCTCCTTAAATTCCCACCTTTTTGCAGTTTCTTCAGTTTTAATCTACAGTTCATAACCAATACATTTTGGTCAGAGTCCACATCTGCGCCTGGAAATGTCTTACAATTTAAAACCTGGTTCCTAAATCTCTGCCTTACCATTATATAATCTATCTGAAACCTGTCAGTATCTCCAGGCTACTTCCATGTATACAACCTTCTTTTATGATTCTTGAACCAAGTGTTAGCTATGATTAAGTTGTGCTCTGTGCAAAATTCTACCAGGCGGCTTCCCCCCAATCCATATTCACCTATTATGTTTCCCTCTCTCCCTTTTCCTACTACCGAATTCCAGTCACCCATAACTGTTAAATTTTCGTCTTCCTTCACTATCGGAATAATTTCTTTTATTTCGTCATGCATTTCTTCAATTTCTTCGTCATCTGCAGAGCTAGTTGGCATATAAACTTGTACTACTGTGGTAGGCGTGGGCTTCGTGTCGATCTTGGCCACAATAATGCGTCGACTATGTTTGTAGTAGCTTACCCGCATTCCTATTTTTTTTTATTCATTATTAAACCTACTCCTGCATTACCCCTATTTGATTTTGTATTTATAACCCTGTATTCGCCTGACCAAAAGTCTTGTTCCTCCTGCCACCGTACTTCACTAATTCCCACTATATCTAACTTTAACCTATTCATTTCCCTTTTTAAATTTTCTAACCTACCTGCCCGATTAATGGATCTGACATTCCACGCTCCGATCCGTAGAACGCCAGTTTTCTTTCTCCTGATAACGACGTCCTCTTGACTAGTCCTCGCCCGGAGATCCGAATGGGGGACTATTTTACCTCCGGAATATTTTACCCAAGATGACGCCATCATCATTTAACCATACAGTAAAGCTGCACATAACTAATGAGGAGGTATTGAATAGGATTGGGGAGAAGAGAAGTTTGTGGCACAACTTGACTAGAAGAAGGGATCGGTTGGTAGGACATGTTCTGAGGCATCAAGGGATTACCAATTTAGTATTGGAGCGCAGCGTGGAGAGTAAAAACCATAGAGGGAGACCAAGAGATGAATACACTAAACAAAGGTTGTAGGTTGCAGTAGGTACTGGGAGATGAAGAAGCTTTCAAAGGATAGAGTAGCATGGAGAGCTGCATCAAACCAGTCTCAGGACTGAAGACCACAACAACAACTCTTAGATGTGAAGAAATGATGTTCGGTTTATACATTTCGGACGTAGAAAACTTGCTTTCGACACTGCAGAACGAAACGGATTGCCCTATAATTCAATGCAGAAAAGGCCGTGGTAGGCAAATAGTGGGGTACAGCCGTCCAGCCAAGAAATATCACCGAATCAGAGGGAAATGATGAAAGATGCATGCAAATCTTCAATGTCTAGGACAGAAGTCTATGTACTGACGAGTAGCCTGTGCAAAAAAAAGCTAAGCAAAGGAGAAGAAATATAGAACTACAGCTCGATCTGTGAAAAGAAACTCGCTAATGAAACGAATGGTCTTACGAGTTGTGCGATAAAGATCCAAGCGAAAAATAATCATACGCATGAAGTGCAAAGTTTGGATTCATAGAAAACGAACAAGGAAAGCAGTGAAAAAGTTCTATCGTAACGCTTCCAAGTAGTAACGTGAGAACTAAAATACGGAACATTTACTTCTACTTTGACCAGTGCGTTTCTTTAAGCTCATGGATACTGTTTGAAAGTGTGGAACAATTCACGCATCCACTGGTACAAAGTATGAAACCAGATTCCTATTTTTTACCACTTTCAGAAATTTCGAAAATTAAGTGTAGTCGTTCTTCAAATCAGATAACAAGAAGAAAATCCTGCAACTGAGGATGACACTGTTCACATAATTTTGTAACTCACTGTTTACGTTATCTATGCTCATATACAAAAACCAGCCGTTGTTGTTTAATGTTAGCAGAAATCTCTAAATGTTCTCGAGCGATTCACTTCAAATCTTTACATGATACTCTTATTCTGAGGCGGACATAGGCTATGTATTTCTTTAAACAACAATGTACAGACTTTCTGTTACGACCTACTGCGAGAACGGAAATGGTGTGCTGTGAAAATGTGCGGTTTACTTTCCTTTTTCTAGTCAGCTTAAACTACGATAGCAAGGCATTTAAAATATTGGACAAATTATTTCTTCCATATGTATTACTTCTCCTTAAATTTAATTTTAAACAAAAATTGTATACACAACAATGTGCTGTTTTGTTTTCTTTTTCGCAGTCGGTTTTAACAGATAACCGGAAAGTTGTATATATGACTTACAGGCTTAACGATAGAAATACTGGTGCGGAATCAGTATCGTTCAAAACTTTGTACTGCTATCTTTTCGCCGACTAAAACTATGCGAAATACTGTCATTGCAGCTACTATCCGCACAAGTCAGCAGCTGGACAGGTCTCTCATAATCCGCATACGGTACCAATGATCTCAACCGATTTTGCAATTCATTTTAAGCGACTTCAATTGGAAATCAATGTTTTGTTTGCAATAACAGTAAACAAGGCTCGAGGTCTGAGGGAGCAGAGAGGAGACGGGAGGAGATGGACATAGAGAGAAGGAAGAAGATGGACAGAGAGAGAGGCAGAGGCAGAGAGAGGCGGAGGCAGAGGCAGGGAGAGAGAGAGAGAGAGAGAGAGAGAGAGAGAGAGAGAGAGGGGGGGGGGAACGGAGAGCGAGGGGGAAGGATGAGAAGATGGATAAAGAAAGGAGGCAGGATGAGAAAATGGACAGAAAAACTTGGGAGGAAAGGATGGACATAGAAAGGGGGTAGTAGGAAACCTGAAATATATCCAGTTCCACTACGCATTGAGCAATTTGCGAAACATTGCCGGTACAATTTAGTCAACTCTCCCTTACTGTCAGAACTATGTGTATGTCAGGCAGCGTAACCACGACGCGCAAATACCCACATTGCTTTCATTCAGTATTTGAGAATGAGCACTCATTTAGTGACTTGACGACTTTTTTCGCTGACACACATAACCCCCCCCCCTCACCCACCCCCTCCATTTTCAACACGAAAAGTCAAGAAAGAAAATGAAAAGTTTATCGCTTACATTTTCGCTTTTCATGCAGTAACAGTGCTACACCAACAAGGATGATGACGCCGACAAAATCCACACGTACCACTGAATGTAACCGCAAAATTATATCATTGGGCAACTCATAGTTTAGGAGATACAACGTCTTAAACATTGAGATCCGTGAGAAACCAGCTTTTTCTTAAAACGGAGTGCAAATTGCCCAGACTGTATCCGTCCATAGAGTAATGAAAGCACTTGGCGACTTCCGACAAACTTTAAACACCATTTCAAACTTTTTCTCGCTTACACGCTAAACGTCAAATACGTAATACATTAACTCATTTGCAAAGTAATCTCACTTCTGACGTTGTTTTCTGCATGGGAGTTATTCTTTGGCCTTTCTAGTACCACTGGGGTCAATATGACCCGAGAAGCACATTGTAAACAAATATCTCCCTCGTGTTCAAAACTATAATTTTCAAAATATATGACTTTCTGCCTTCGAATCAATTGTATCCAATAATGTTCTATTCAGTTTTGTATTTACAACACATTAAAAATTATTTATGGTTTCTTTGCACTGAGTACGACTGGGATCAATATGACCCCACCTGAACTTATTTCTTGAACGTGATATTTATGAAAATAGGATGATGATTGTTTCCTTGAAAAACTGTAATGTTTGTTTTTATTTTAGTTCTTTAAAATACTGCCAATGTATCCGATGTAAATTAGTTCGGGGTCTGTATGACCCAAGTGACACTCTGTGGGAAAAAAAATCCTGGTAGTGAAAGGGTTAAGTAATCGAAAAGACATCCTTGGTAACACCGACAGGATCACATCGACATCTGCACCTACATGGGAACGCTGCAATTCATAATTAAGTGCCGTAGATCCCATCTGATGCGGATCCCACACCACACAGCACTGCTCCAGAAAGGGACGGACAAGAGTAGTTTAAGCACTCTCTTAGTAGACCCGACACATTTTCGAAGTGTTCTGCCAATAAATTGCAGTCTTTGGTTTGCTTTCCCCCCAACATTATCTGTTTTATCGTTCCAATTTAAGTTACTGGCAACTGTAATCCACAAGTATTTTGTTGAGTTTACAACCTCTATATTTGTGAGGTTTATCGTTTAACCGAAACTTAGCGTATTCTTTTTACTGCTCATGTGGAGAACTTCATACTTTTCATGATTTAGAATCAATTGACACTTTTTGCGCCACACAGTTACCTTGTTCAAACCATTTTCTCGTTAATTTTGATATCTGATGACTTTACATGACGGTAAATGACAGAATCATTTGCGAACAATCTAAGATGGCTGCTCAGATTGTCTACTAAATCGTTTATCTTTATGAGGACCAACTGAGGGCCTAAAATTCTTCCTTCGGACACCGCACATATTACTTCTGTTTTACTCGATGACTTTCCGTCAGCTATTACAAGCTGCGACCCTTGTGACAGGAAATCATGAGTCCAGTCACATAACTGGGACGATACTCCATAGGCACGCAATTTAATTGGGAGTCGGTTGTGAGGAACGGTGTCAAAATCCTTGCCGGCCGGGATGGCCGAGCGATTCTAGGCACTACAGTCTGGAACCGCGCGACCGCTACGGTCGCAGGTTCGAATCCTGGCTCGGGCATGGATGTGTGTGATGTCCTTAGGTTAGTTAGGTTTAAGTAGTTCTAAGTTCTAGAGGACTGATGACCTCAGAAGTTAAGTCCCATAGTGCTCAGAGCCATTTAAACCAATCAAAAGCTTTCTGGAAGCCAAATATGGAACCAATCTGAAGACGTCTGTCGATAGCACTCATTACTTCGTGGGAATAAAGAGATACCAGTAGAACGAAAAACTAGTTTAAGTTGCAAATTTTTACTTTTTATTCATTCGATGATTACTTTTGGTCCGAGACCCATTTTCAAATTATCATAAAATCGAAAATGGCATCTCCAAAGATGTAACAAATTTGCAATGAACATTTACAGTGCATATCTGTACGCTCTGTATTTTTGACATGTTTGGAAATTCCATTGCCGACTTTGGTATGATCATTTGAAAATGGGTCTCGGCCCGAAACTAGTCACCGAATGAATAAAAAGTAATGATTTGCACCTTGAACGGGTTTTTCCTTCTACCGATTATCAGAAGTTGCTGACCCAAGCTACTCCAGCATACTGTAAGTTCGTAAATAAAGAGATAGTTGCGTTTCACAAGAACGGTATTTTCTGAATCCCTGTTGGCTGTTTGTCAATAAACCGTTTCCTTCGAAGTAACCCATAATGTTCGAACACAGTATATTTTCGAAATCCTGCTGCAAGTCGACGTTAGCCATATGGCTCTGTAATTCAGCTGTTTACTCCTAGGCGCGCATTCCGGAACCGCGCGACTGCTACGGTCGCTGGTTCGAATCCTGCCTCGGGCATGGATGTGTGTGATGTCCTTAGGTTAGTTAGGTTTAAGTAGTTCTAAGTTCTAGGGGACTGATGACCACAGCTGTTAAGTCCCATAGTGCTCAGAGCCATTTGAACCATTTTTGTTTACTCCTATTTCCTTTCTTGAGTATTGCTGTGATCCATGCAACTTTCCTGACTTTCAGTACGAATCGTTTTACAATCGAGCGGTTGTATATGATTGCCAAGTATCAAGCCATCGTATCAGCTGTGGAACCTGACTGGTATACAATCTGGACCAGAAGCCTTGCCTTTCTTAAGTTTAAGCTACTTCGGTACACCGAAGGTATCAAGTAAGTCCGTCACGTCGGCAGTTATTCTTGATTCGAGTCCTGGGATACTGACTTCGTTTTCTTTTGTGAAGAAATTTCGGAAAACTGTGTTTTGTAACTCAGCCTCAGTGGCACTGTCATCAATGACTTCATTGTTGTCGCGCAGTGAAGGTACTGATTGCGTCTTGCCCCTGGTGTATTTGACATACTACCAGAATTTCTTTGGGTTTTCCGCCAGATATCGATACAGAGTTTCGTTTTGGAAACTATTAACAGCATCTCGAATTGAAGTTCACGCTAAATTTCGAGCTTATATAAAACTTCGCCGATTTTGGGGATTTTGCTTTCTTTTAAATTTGTCATGCTTTTTTCATTGCTTCTGCAATAATGTTCTGCCCAGTTTTGTGTACCTTGAGGAATCATATACCAAATAAACTGATAAGAGATGGTACTATCACCCAATTGCCGTCGACACTATTTCTTTGAATTTAAACCACATCTGATCTACGCTTTGGAAGGAGTAGACGCTGTCTCATAGAACAGTGTTATCTGCTTTTTTTAAGGGGAGCCGGAGGTGGTCAGATCCAAAAAATTACGATTTTTTTTGCTACCGAAAACTAATTGGAACATTCCTCTTTAATGTAAACTATGAATTACTGTTCTACTCGCCCTAGAAGTGGAGTTATTACCATTTCCCCTCACGCCTGCAGAGGAAATGGGCGGCCGCTGAATGCATCTAACACCCTCTCGTGACTTCCTGGCGAACTGCTTGGGATTTTCTCGGCCTGTTACGCATACAGCGCCTTATGTTACGCATACAGCGAGTGTGCAAGGGTTGGCCACATTGTTTTCTGTGACAAATATTACCCGTATTTCCTTACAGCTTACTCCATTTAATATTGTCGTACACTTTTGTTCTGGTTACGGTGCCACGTTTTAGTAACCGTGTATATAAGAAGAGGAAGAACGCAGGGAAAAGAAAATTAACACTAATACCAAGTTGCGATACTACAATGAATAAGAGCGCGGAACATCGTCTCGTTGCTGTTTACCATTTCGCATTAGTTCAGTGTTGCGCCTGTTGTTGGTAGTATTATACTTCTTGTGTAAAGCGGGTTATATGCAGTATGTACAACAATCAGGAGGGAACAATAAAATCAATTTTTCATGACTTAGCACAGCCAGAATTGTTACACAAATGTCTACACGGAAGGACGCAGAATCCTAATGAGAGCGTAAACAATTTGATTTGAAAAGTGATTCCTAAAAGGGTGTTTGTAAGCATAAAAACTCTGCACTTTGGCATTTATGATGCAATAGCAACCTACAACCAAGGGAACAGTGTGAAGTATGAAGTTCTGAAGGCGTTAGGATTTACAGCTGGGGTGAACACTGTACGAGCCCTAAGAAATATTGACAGAGAAAGGATAAGAGGAGCAGAAAGAAGAGAAAGGCATATGAAGTATGATGGAACAACAGGCCAGAAAAGAAGACAGAAGAGAGAGCTTTTGGAGGATGAAGAAGAAGACCCTGATAATCCATCCTATAGTGCAGGAATGTATTGAGAAACTTTGATAGCCATTTCCCGTAAATTAGAATTTTTCGAATATAAGGAACATTTTCTCAAAATCCACTCAAGCTACAGAGATGAAATTTTTATAGGGCACTCCTAGTGGTCAAACTTACATTGTAACACAGCCGTTTGGCAATATGTTCAGTAGTTTCATTTCAGTTTAATTATAAAGCAATTATTTGTAAAAAAAATTGGGTCATTAATAAGAAAAATAATTGGAGGGAAACTAGAGAAGATACTCCAAAATCCCTCTGTCATAACTGCAATACTAAACCACTGTATATGTAAAAAAAAAATTCAAATTTTTCTATTTGGTAGTTTATTCATAAATGTTCCTCAAACTTAGTGATTTTAACATGAGCAGCATAGGCACCTCCGGCTCCCCTTAAATAGATGTAGAGGGTGATTATAATTTTAAAGTTAAACTTTCAAAACGCTGTAGAATTAACATCACTGGTCAGAAAGACGTCAAATTGCAACAGAATATAATCGGAGAAGTGGGAAAACTTATGGCAGAAGAAAAAAATTGTGTTAAAATTGATCAATATATGGCGCTGTATGTGTCAGACCACGTAAATGAAAACACCTGTTATGCGCACGACCCACTGAAGTCGGTATAAACACGCCGGGTACTCGGCTTTTCTTCCTTTCGCGTCTGCGACGTTCGCCATGACTGTCTCAATGCAGGATCGCGCTCTGCTTGTAAAACTATACTGGAAGAACGATGACTGTGCACACGTCGCTCTGCAGAAGTTCCGGACACTGAAGGGTTTGAGAAAAGGCGTTGGTCCGATGACTGCCTTCCGTCTGGAGAAAATGATTCGGAAGTTCGAAAAGACGGGTTCTTTTGGTGTGCAGCCTGGTAGAGGGAGGAAACGAATTGATTCGACGTCAGTGGAAGCAGCGGCCACAGCGATGCAGGAGGAGACGAGTGGTGGTGTGAAAACGTGTAGAGCACGGAGAACTGCCCGAGCACTGGCCATACCCGAGAGCACGGTGCGTAAAATCCTACGAATCATCCTTCTTTGCTATCCATTCAAAATTACCCATGTGCACGAGTTGCTTCCTGCTGAACTGCCAGCAAGAGATGCTTTTGCTTTAGAATTTCTTTCTCGCATGGAAGTGGACAATGATTGGCCGTGGAAGATTTTGTGGACAGACGAAGCCCACTTCCCTTTGAGAGGATTGGTCAATACACAGAATTGTCGAGTATGGGCAACGGATAATCCACACGCAAATCAACCAGTACGACTTCATCCTGAAAAGGTCTCTGTGTGGTGCGGGATTACGGTATCATTTATCATAGGGCCATATTTTTTCGAAGAGACAGGTGCTTCCGGCCCTGTTACCTGTACCGCCACTGGTAAGCGCTACGAGTGTCTTGTGTAACCACGTCGTTCCAGCTCTCCAACAGCCTAGATATGTGGAAGGGGTAATTTTAAGCAAGATGGCGCACCTCCGCACATTGCAAATTCAGTTAAGCAGCTGCTGAAGCGCCATTTCGGAAATGCTAGAATTATCGGCCGGCATTTCCCTACAGCCTGTCCGTCCAGATCACCTGATCTTAACGCGTGTGACTTCTGACTATGGAGCTATCTGAAAGATGTTGTGTTCAGCGTTCCGATCGCAAAACTTAGCTGCGGTGAAGTCATGCATTTCCCAACACATTCTGAACGTGACCCCAGAAACACTTTGATCATTTGTGGAACATGCTGTTTACCGATTTCAACTTGTTGCGGTAAACGGTGAACAGCATACTGAACATGTTTTGCGCCAGTCACACGGAAATTAATTATCCGATTTGATTTTGATTGATGCTTTTTATGCGGTTTTTGGCCTCAGGACAATTAAAAACCGACTTTTCGCATCAGATGTGATATGACCTTGCTGTGGTGGATGGGCCTTCCATAACTAACAGTCTCACACACCCTTACACCCATGCACACTGAGTAGTACAGTTTGTTTAACGTCCAACGTACACCTTAAGCGTTGTTGTATGATTCATTTGTCATTTGTAGTCGATAACTATTAAATTATGATGCTTAAACTGCCATCTACTATTACATTTTGTAACTACTTACTTTTCTAAGCGCCGTCGGGCGTGGTCGGCACTTGGATGGGTGACCATCCGGGCCGCCATGCGCTGTTGCCATTTTTCGGGGTGCACTCAGCCTCTTGATGCCAATTGAGGAGCTACTCGACCGAATAGTAGCGGCTTCGGTCAAGAATACAATCATAACGACTAGGAGAGCGGTGTGCTGACCCCACGCCCCTCCTATCCGCATCCTCCCTGAGGATGACACGGCGGTCGGACGGTCCCGGTAGGCCACTCGTGGCCTGACGACGGAGTGCTTAACTATTTATTTTTCTTCTGCCATACGTTTCCCCCTTCTCCGATAATATTCCGTTGTAATTTGACGTCATTCTAACCAGGGGTGTTATTTCTACAGCGATTTGAAAGTTTAAAATTGCTCTGAGCACTATGGGGCTTAACATCTGAGGTCATCAGTCCCCTAGACTTAGAACTACTTAAACCTAACTAACCTAAGGGCATCACACATATTCGAACCTGCGACCGTAGCAGCAGCGCTGTTCCGGACTGAAGCGCTTCGAGCCACTCGGCCACAGCGGCCGGCTACACCTTAGGCATTGTTGTAGGATTCATTTGTCATTTACAGTCGACCACTATTAAATAATGATGCTTACAGTACCATCTACTGCTACATTTTGTAACCATGCCATACGTTTTCCCCGTTCTCCGACAATATTCCGTTGCAATTCGATGTCATTCTGGAGAGTGGAGTTATTTCTACAGCCTTTTCAAAGTTTCACGTTAGTTATAATCACCCTGTATTTTGTGTTTATTTTTGGTGGGTCTGGATGTTACGATACTCAGTCTAGCAACAACAACTCTGTCATGACGCTCCCTATTTTGTCAGACTAGAGAGAGGAAATACCGTCAGACTTCAAGAAGAATATAATAATTCCAATCCCAAAGAAAGCAGGTGTTAACAGATGTGAAAAGTACCTAACTATCAGTTTAATAAGCCACGTCTGCAAACTACTAACGCGAATTCTTTACAGACGAATGCAAAAACTAGTAGAAGCCGACCTCGGGGAAGATCAGTTTGGATTCCGTAGAAATGTTGGAACACGTGAGGCAATACTGACCCTACGTCTTATCTTAGAAAGTAGATTAAGGAAAGACAAACCTACGTTGTTAGCATTTGTACACTTAGAGAAAGCTTTTGACAACATTGACTGGAATACTCTCTTTCAAATTCTGAAGGCGGCAGGGGTAAAATATAGGGAGCGAGAGGCTATTTACAACTTGTACAGAAACCAGATGGCAGTTATAACAATCGAGGGGAATGAAAGGGAAGCAGAGGCTGGGAAGGGAGTGAGACAGGGTTGTAGCCTCTCCCCAATATTATTCAATCTGTATATTGAGCAAGCAGTAAAGGAAACAAAAGACAAATTCGGAGTAGGAATTAAAATCCATGGAGAAGAAATAAGAACTTTGAGGTTCGCCGATTACATTGTAATTCTGTCAGAGACAGCAAAGGACCTGGAAGAGCAGCTGAACGGAATGGGCAGTGTCTTGGAATGAAGATATAAGATGAACATCAACAAAAGGAAAACGAGGATAATGGAATGTAGTCTAATTAAGTTGGGTGATGCTGAGTGAATTAGATTAGGAAATGAGACGCATGAAGTAGTAAATGAGTTTTGCTATTTGGGGAACAAAATAACTGATGATGATCGAAGTAGAGAGGATATAAAATGTAGATTGGCAATGGCAAGGAAAGCGTTTCTGAAGAAGAAAAATTTGTTAACATCGAGTATAGATTTAAGCGTCAGGAAGTCGTTTCTGAAAGTATTCGTATGGAGTGTAGCCATGTATGGAAGTGATGAAACATGAATGATAAATAGTTTGGACAAGAAGAGAATAGAAGCTTTCGAAATGTGGTACTGCAGAACAATGCTGAAGATTAGATAGTAGATCACGTAACTAATGAGAAGGTATTGAATAGAATTGCGGAGGAGTTTCTGTCACAACTTGAATAGAAGAAGGGATCGGTTGTGTAATATTAGTAATTTTCGCCTCACAAACATTAATATACGCTCAATAGTAAACGCCTGATGGCCTAAAGTTATCGAACAATTGTAAAGTAAAAGAAATGAACCATCGCATAGCAGCGACAGAGTGTACTATTCTTTATCTTTGCCGTTCTTGCGCGGTGCCTGTAAATCTCTATGTACATGTATCGATTAATGGTATAAAAAAGAATTCTGTTGTTTCAAGACAAATGAGGCATTTGGCGCCTCACCTTCTACTGTTTGTATTCTATGAAATGCGGACGCGGACTTGCTGCGTTCCGCAACTGTATTTTATATTTTATGTGAAAATATTGAGTGAATATGCTAATTGTTATTTTTTCCAATCAGAAAACATGTAGTTTCTTGTAACTGATTACGAACAGACAGCATTAAGAGGACATTTTGACTGTTATGTATAAAGTATTTAACCACAATGGTCATCTATTGTAATTTAATATGAAAAGGTACGTAGTAATAAAAAAAACGTGTTAAAGATGAGTGTGCTTATTTTAGCAAATTAACCTTGATGATTCCATCTCCTTATTTAACTGAATGATAATTATTTTGTGTTACTTCATCACCAGAAATTACGATCACGCTGATGGGCCGAACGCAGCATGAGGCAGAAGGAACATTATCGTTTTCCTATTATTTCTGAAGCAGCTCTTTTTTAATTGTGTAGTGTTGCATTTCTTTTAAAGTCTATAAATCTTCTGGTCCCTTAGTGTTGATCCGGGAATGACTACATCGCGACTATAAAAATGCATAGAAATGATAATGTTTCTTCCGAACGATCTCAAATAGATCAATATGCTGCTCTTATTCAGGTATTTAATGCTCTACGTATATTATAATAGTGTAATCAATCCCTGATTCTGTTGCCAAGTGGCCCACCAAAATATTCACTTTTTCGACATTAAAAAAAAAGAAAAAAAAGAATTCTTTTTATTTTCGCCCCCCAAGAGCAACATTACAGTTGGTAGGACATGTTCTGAGGCATCAAGAAATCACCAGTTTAGTACTGGAGGGCAGCGTGGAGGGCAAAAATCGTAGAGGGAGACCAAGAGATGAACACATTAAGCAGATTCAGAAAGGTACTGGGAGATGAAGAAGCTTGCACGGGATAGGGTAGCATGGAGAGCTGCATCAAAGCAGTCTCTGGTCTGAACACCACACACACACACACACACACACACACACACGCACGCACAGAGAGAGAGAGAGGATGGTTAAATACGTGAGAGCAGTCCACGGCAGATGAGCTCGCCACAGGACGCGACACGTGCTTAATTAAAATGGTTGGAATGGAGTGGAGTGGCCTTACCTTGACTCAGCACGAGGACAGCAGCTATGCCCACCCAGCAAAGCCGCATGGCGGCGACACGCCTGCGACGAGTGCTAACGCCCGGTGGACGCGTGTGACATCCGCCGGTTAATCGCCGCCTCTCCTTTTCAGGACACGCACTCACAAGGTCCTCCTGCCGAAATTTCCTCCCTCTGAGGTCTGACTGCAGCTGCTGCCGACAGCCGATGTCCACCGGCGCGGGCTGACTCACGCGGCCAGCCGCATATCTCAGTCCGCACTCAACGGTTTACCCCCCTGAGCAAAGTGCCGTTCTCACACACGTAACCAGTGTCGTCACATAATTTGAGAGCGAGTGACATTAAACCGTTACCACTTATCTCGCACAGAGTCTTCCACGCAGATTAAAAAAAAAAGAATAGTGCGATTCATCCACTCGTTCCAGTGATGTCACCAGTGTCTACAAACTCTCAACAAAATGCCGCCACTCCCCATTATAAACCGAAGATAAAACGCATCTGCAATGAATATTCATACCTGAAAATCGTTGCACTCCAATAACTTTTGACGCCACTCCCGCAACACGGACGTACCAAGTCTATCCAGGCTTTCGAATTTTAACTGTCTATCGGCGTACATTCTCCAGCACCTAACCTCTCAAAACAAAGTTTAACAACATAAAAAATAAGCACGACATTATTACGCCACAGCTATTGGGCGAGACAGTCATCAAATTCTACAAGTAATCACAATAACACTAGCTATAAAATTCCAGTAGAAACGAAAAAAAAATGTTGTATTCAGTGGAGTCATCTAGTGGCACCTCAGAAAATCGGCGATTTCGTGCACTGGCTATTACCCCCCGAGTTCGCAATTAAACAGCGTTCTTTTCCGCAAGAAGACAAATTTCGGTCAAAAATTTTATACTCTTAGACATAATTTTGTTGCAAAGATTTCGACAACGCCCTCAGCCACAACCCGAGTATGCTGCCATTAAAAAATTAATTTCTTATAAAACGTATTCAACACTTTTCGGAATGCTACGCGCCTTTGCTTGTAGGCCTGAAGTAATTGAGCAGCTTCTAACTAGCAAGCAATGTACAAGATCACGGCCTATATTTACTGTCAGTGATAAACCGGCGTGTTAAAGTATACTGACACATCAAGAAAAACTTTTATATCACTGGTAACATCGTGGCTGCAGTGCAAAATAGATCGCGTCTTAGTAGTTACGAAATAAAAAGACATCAAACTTATTCGAAATTTAAACGACTGTAGCATTAAACTCACTGCGTAACCGTTTTGCGTCACTGACTTAATACAGCCGATGTGAACAGTCTATTGGGAGACTGTTCGTAGTGCACTCGGCCATTCTCTGCTGGAACGAGCGAGGTTTCGCACAAAAAGCGGAAGCTATGTAATGTCGTAAGGACGTATACGCACGTGCCGTCGCAGTTAATGAGAACACAGAATGTTGCCGCACGGCACTGTACTTCGTGACGCGAAGTATTACTGCCCTCCCACACCGCCGGAGCAGTGTATGCAACGAGAGATGATAGCAATTTGAATCGGCTAGCGTGCTCCCACAGTGAAACTTCGCGCGCAACTTTCTCTGATGCGTCCATCCCCCCCACCACCGTGCCGTCTGCGCATGCGCCGTAGTGCACGCGGCGTTGTTATTTAAATGGGAACGTCCCACCGAACGGACTTAATTCAGTACCCTAACGCCCCTCTTCCCCCCCACCCACCGGATTCTTTAAGGAATCAGATCTCCATGTATAAAAAATGCTTCAGATCATGTTCATATCATTATCCAACACTGGATGAGTACAATATGGGTAATCTCAGTTCCGTTTTAAGCAAAAATTAGTGTTTCGCGCATCTCACTGTTTCTGAAGTGCGGTAATATGATTATCGTGCGATGATATGATTTTACATTTACATTCAGTGGCGTATGTTGATAGATATGCGTGAAGTGTTGCTAATGGAGTTGAACCGTGAATTTACTTTCAAAACCTTTTCTTAAGAATTTACTTTATTTACTAGCGATTCATCAAGAACATAAATACATTTAATCACACTATGTGAGCGTGGAAGTAGTTGCCAGTAGGTAAATGATGAAAACAAATTAAATTTCTTTCAACAAATGGAAATTTTATTCCTAAAAGCCCTTTTTTTAAAACAAATTTAAAATTATAATCAGAAAGCACCCTCTAAATATCAAATTACAATTTATTCAGAGGCAAAAGGAACAAATTTTCACAGTATCAGCTTTCGGGCTGAGAACCTTGCCGCTGCCTTTTGACACGGCCGTAGTCACGACCGCTCACAACAACCTCTGAAAGACTACACATGTGCAAATCTGCAACACACCAGATTACTTTAAACTAAAAATTTTAACAACTCACACAAGCACATAAACTATGCACCCCGTAGGAGGGATGGAAATGGTACAAAACATTAACATTAAAATAAATTAACTTGCCACCGAAGGTGCAACTTGATTAAAAAATAATAATAAAAAAAAATAAACTCTTACGGTGGACGGGTGGCAACTTTATATACCAAAATGACCATTTAAATAAAAAAAAACCATGAAATGCAGTCTTACATAAAATATACAAACATGCTCTACATTACACATATACCGCCTCTCAAGATGATAGGCAAGATAAAAACATATTTCAGGAATTCGGCCGTTACACTTCAAGCAATAAATTCGTTAACACGGAATCCGAGAAACATGACAGAGGCAGCTACACTCCTGGAAATGGAAAAAAGAACATATTGACACCGGTGTGTCAGACCCACCATACTTGCTCCGGACACTGCGAGAGGGCTGTACAAGCAATGATCACACGCACGGCACAGCGGACACACCAGGAACCGCGGTGTTGGCCGTCGAATGGCGCTAGCTGCGCAGCATTTGTGCACCGCCGCCGTCAGTGTCAGCCAGTTTGCCGTGGCATACGGAGCTCCATCGCAGTCTTTAACACTGGTAGCATGCCGCGACAGCGTGGACGTGAACCGTATCTGCAGTTGACGGACTTTGAGCGAGGGCGTATAGTGGGCATGCGGGAGGCCGGGTGGACGTACCGCCGAATTGCTCAACACGTGGGGCGTGAGGTCTCCACAGTACATCGATGTTGTCGCCAGTGGTCGGCGGAAGGTCCACGTGCCCGTCGACCTGGGACCGGACCGCAGCGACGCACGGATGCACGCCAAGACCGTAGGATCCTACGCAGTGCCGTAGGGGACCGCACCGCCACTTCCCAGCAAATTAGGGACACTGTTGCTCCTGGGGTATCGGCGAGGACCATTCGCAACCGTCTCCATGAAGCTGGGCTACGGTCCCGCACACCGTTAGGCCGTCTTCCGCTCACGCCCCAACATCGTGCAGCCCGCCTCCAGTGGTGTCGCGACAGGGGTGAATGGAGGGACGAATGGAGACGTGTCGTCTTCAGCGATGAGAGTCGCTTCTGCCTTGGTGCCAATGATGGTCGTATGCGTGTTTGGCGCCGTGCAGGTGAGCGCCACAATCAGGACTGCATACGACCGAGGCACACAGGGCCAACACCCGGCATCATGGTGTGGGGAGCGATCTCCTACACTGGCCGTACACCACTGGTGATCGTCGAGGGGACACTGAATAGTGCACGGTACATCCAGACCGTCATCGAACCCATCGTTCTACCATTCCTAGACCGGCAAGGGAACTTGCTGTTCCAACAGGACAATGCACGTCCGCATGTATCCCGTGCCACCCAACGTGCTCTAGAAGGTGTAAGTCAACTACCCTGGCCAGCAAGATCTCCGGATCTGTCCCCCATTGAGCATGTTTGGGACTGGATGAAGCGTCGTCTCACGCGGTCTGCACGTCCAGCACGAACGCTGGTCCAACTGAGGCGCTAGGTGGAAATGGCATGGCAAGCCGTTCCACAGGACTACATCCAGCATCTCTACGGTCGTCTCCATGGGAGAATAGCAGCCTGCATTGCTGCGAAAGGTGGATATACACTGTACTAGTGCCGACATTGTGCATGCTCTGTTGCCTGTGTCTATGTGCCTGTGGTTCTGTCAGTGTGATCATGTGATGTATCTGACCCCAGGAATGTGTCAATGAAGTTTCCCCTTCCTGGGACAATGAATTCACGGTGTTCTTATTTCAATTTCCAGGAGTGTATTAACGTACGGCAGACCGACAGACAGGCAGACACAAACTGCCTAACAAATGCGGACGGGAGACAGACGAGCAAGCTGGGAACGAGAGACTGGCCAAGAAAACAAGTAGAATTTAACAAGTAAATAAAACGACATATCACCAATCACTTCTAATAAACTGCGATTTCTCGAGAAGACCTGGCGCACCACCCCGAAATCGCTCTCCCGAACCGTCCGCTGCCAGCCGCTTGAACGGACGCAGGAAGGCGCGCCGATCTCCCGTCTCACGGCGTCGCAGCTCGCACCGGCCAGACCGATGTAGTGGGTTGACTCCTGTTGCTCTCGTGTCGACCGCGAAGCCACTACCCCTCGCTATACGGCGCGGCCCACTGGACTCACGTGGGGACCTCACATGCGCCGACGCTCAAGGCGGACAAGTCATCTCGTGTCTCAACGGAAAATGCTGTATATACTTTCACTAATGAAATATTAAATGCTCTGAGTAACCGGAAGTCACCCGCTGGGATTTTTTGTGATCTATCAAAGGCTTTTGATTGTGTAAATCATGGAATACTTCTAGATAAGCTCAAGTACTGTGGTATGAATGGGACAGTGCTCAAATGGTTTAAATCATACCTAACTGCAAGAGTGCAGAAAGTTTAAATAAACAGTTCACATAATATGCAAAAAAAAAAAAACTGGTGATTTCTCAAACTGGGGATCAATCAAGAATGGGGTGCCGCAAGGTTCGCTCTTGGGTCCTCTGCGGTTCTTAATATATATTAATGACTTGCCATTCTATATTCACGAAGGTACAAAGCTGGTACTTTTTGCCGATGATACAAGTGTAGCTATCACACCCGACAGACAAGAATTAACTGGTGAAATTGTAAACGACGTTTTTCAGAAAATCATTAAGTGGTTCTCTGCAAATGGGCTCTCATTAAACTTTGACAAAACACAGTATATACAGTACCACACAGTAAATGGAATGACACCATTAATAAACACAGACTTCGATCAGAAATCGGTAGCCAAGGTAGAATATTCAAAATTTCTAGGTGTATGCATTGATGAGGGGTTGAACTGGAAAAAACACACTGAGGATCTGCTGAAACGTTTGAGTTCAGTTACTTATGCTATTTGGGTCATTGCAAATTTTGGCGATATACGTCTGAGTAAATTAGCTTACCACGCCTATTTTCATTCTCTGCTTTCGTATGGAATCATATTCTGGGGTAACTCATCATTGAGTAAAAGAGTGTTCATTGCACAAAAGCGTGTAATCAGAATAATTGCTGGAACTCATCCAAGATCATCCTGCAGACACTTATTTAAAGAGCTAGAGATCTTCACTGTAGCCTCACAATTCATATATTCACTTGTGAAATTTGTTATTAACAATCCGAACGAATTCAAAAGTAATAGCGGTGTACGTGGCTACAACACTAGGAGAAAGGATGATCTTCACTACTCAAAGTTAAATCTAACTTTTGCTCAGAAGGGGGTAAATTATGCTGCCACAAAAGTCTTTGGTCACTTACCTAATAGCATCAAAAGTCTGACAGATACCCATATACCATTTAAAAGGAAATTAAAAGAATTTCTTAATGGCAACTCCTTCTACTCATTAGATGAATTTTTGGATATAATTAGTGGGTAATTTCCCAACCCCCACACAAAAAAAAAATTTAAAAAATAAAAAAAAATTAAATATATTGAGTGTCATGTAATATTTTGTCTAATGTAATATCTTGTATAGACACCTTTTATTGACCTGACACGTTCCACATCATTACGAAGTGTCGTATTCATGATCTATGGAACAAGTACTAATCTAATCTAGTGCGCGACCGACAAACCGATCGATCCAACCGCCAACGACCATTGCCTGACCAAACTCGAGCAGACTGGCGGCCTAACGCACAGACTCAGATGCAGGAACTCAGCCCCGACCGGGCGACCACTCGCTGAGTTCTCTCAGTGCGCCACAAATGCGGGCGAGAGACAGACTAGCAAGCTGGGGACGAGAGACTGACCCAGACTGATCGACTGGCGAGCTCATAGCGCCCCTTAAATGCACGTGAACAGGCAATCTTTCCCCTTTCCCACCAGAGGGAGACACCAAAGCTGCGAATGCCACAGCGGCGCCACCGCCAGAAACGGAGGGCGACTGCTTCACACTACGCGCTCCGGCGCGCTCTTCAAAACAGCAATTTTTACCACGGCTCAACTGGATGAGTACAATATCGGTAATCTGAGTTCCGTTTTAATCAGAAATTAGTGTTTCGCACATCTCATTGTTTCTGAAGTGCGGTAATATGATTATCGTGCGATTATATGATTTTACAGTTACATTCAGTGGCGTGTGTTGATACATATGCGTGAAGTGTTGCTAATAGAGTTAGTAGTTAACAATTAATAAATTAAAACGATCGCACTGGTAGCACAGAGCGCAAATTTCGAAGATGGTGAACGAATTCTTACGGAGAAACTGGAGAAGATGTGAACTTTCTTTAAGACCTGGAGATTGATCCCAAGCGCATCAAACACTGAAGTGTCTTGTTTCCATCTAGCGAATCGTGCTGCGAACTACAAACCGAGAGTTCTGCTCAATGGACAAATGTTGACGTACAATCCTTTTCCAAAATATCTCTGTATCACTCTAGACAGAACCCTGAGCTACGAGGGTGACTCCAAAAGAAATGCACACTATTTTTTTTTAATTCATCTTTTATTCTACATGTTTGAAAGTTTTACAGTGTGCAGATACATCCTTTAGGAACAACATTTTCATTTCTCCACATAATTTCCATCCCTCTCAACTGCCTTACGCCATCTTGGAACCAGCGCCTGTATACCCGCACGGAAAATTCTGGACCAACCTGTTGGAGCCACTGTTTGGCAGCGTGCGCAAGGGAGTCATCATCTTTAAACCCTGATCCACGAAGAGAGTCTTTCAGTTTCCCAAAGAGATGATAGTCACGTGGAGCCAGGTCAGGACTTAAGGCGGGTGTTTCAGTGTCGTCCATCCGAGTTTTGTGATCGCTTCCATGGTTTTTTGGCTGACATGTGGCCGTGCATTGTCGTGCAACAGCAAAACATCCTGCTTTTGCCGATGTGGTCGAACCGACTCAGTCGAGCTTGAAGTTTCTTCATTGTCGTGACATATGCAACAGAATTTATGGCGGTTTTGGAACGTGTGCAGTACGAGGCCTGCCGCTGCGAGGACAATCCTCAATGTTGCCATGCCTGCTTTCATCACGTAAACCTGCTTGGCCACCGACTAACTGTACTGCGATCGACAGCAGCATCTCCATACAGCTTTTTCAAGCTCTTGAGGATGTTTCCCACTGTCTCGTTTTCACAGCACAGGAATTCTATGACAGCACGTTGTTTCTGACGAACGTCAAGTGTAGCAGCCATCTTGAGGACATGCTGTGACGGCGCCACTCACGGGAACAGGTCGAACTAAGTTTGAAAACAAGCGGGAAGGATGTATCTACACACTGTAAAACTTTCACACATGCAGAATGAAAACTGTATTTTTACAAAAATAGTGTGCATTTCTTTTGGAGTGACCCTCGTACAAAGAGCACATGACCAAGCTTTCTCATAAAGTTGCTGCAAGGAACAACATACCACATAAGCTCAGTGGTACCACCTGGGGAACCTCTGCCGACTGTCTGCGTTTAACTGGCAACAGTCTTGTGTACTCTGCTGTCGAGTACTGTGCACCTGTCTGGGTGGAAAGTGTACATGTGAAGAAGGTAGACACAAACCTCAACGACACAATGCGCTGCATTACTGGTTCCATCAAATCAACCCCATGCCACCGGTTACCCGTACTGTGTCACACATCCCCCCACCTCACTTAAGGCGGAAACAAGCTCTGCTCAGGGAGGCCAAGAAAATCTCTGCATCACCCTCTCCACCAGTGCACCAGGAATTCTGTCATCCGCCACAGCAACGATTGTCATCAAGAGGACCAGCAGGTGTTACTGCAGGACAACTCATCGCGGATAGTTTTGATCTAAGTGAAAGCTGGAAGCATGGATGGTCAACAAAAACATTGGGAAGAGCCCATCACCTTGATCCTACAAAGAAGCCAAAAGGTTTTGACCTACCGAGGAAACCTCTGGTGCCGCCTCAACAGGTTAAGGACTGGACATGGTTGTTGTAGCCACTTCAGGTACAAATGGGGCTGGATCAGTTCACCAATGTGTAAATGTAACCAAGAGGAGCAGACAACTGAACATCTAGTCCAACGCTGACCACTTCATTCATACCCTGGAATCCCGACGACTTGTTCACTCTCAGACCCAGCTTAGTTAATTGGCTGAAAAACACGGACTTTAAGGTTTAATCTTGTCTTACATCATATATATATATATATATATATATATATATATATAAAATCACTTGTTTTGACTTGTTCACTCTCAGACCCAGCTTAGTTAATTGGCTGAAAAATACGGACTTTAAGGTTTAATTGTTTAATCTTGTCTTACATTTTATATATATATATATATATATATATATATATATATATATATAGTGAGAGAGAGAGAGAGAGAGAGAGAGAGACAGAGAGAGAGAGAGAGAGAGAGAGAGAGAGAGAGAGAGAGTATAAAATCACTTGTCTTATATCAACTGTATATCGTATAAATTCACCATACGATTAAATAAATAAATAATATATTAAAATGTCGTGCCTCATGCTAAACTTTACTTCATGAACAGCGAAAATTAAGTAAGGAATAAGCATTTTCTCCGGTCATTATTTTGTGCGGGGGGCGGGGGGGGAGGGCAGGGGGAAGGGGGAGAGTTACCGAGAAGAAGTTTCGAAAAGGTTTGAAATCATGTATAGAAGAAAGAGCTTTACAAACGAAGACAGTCAATAATGCGTTGGTTCACCTCTGCCCCGCAAGCAGTTATTCGACTTGGCACTGATCGATAAAATTGTTGGATGTCTTCCTGAGGGATATCATGCGAAATTCCACCCGATTCGTGCGTTAGATCATCAAAATCCCGAGGTGGTTGAGGGCCCTGCTTCTAATGCTCCAAACGTTGTGGACTCGGACGACCTTGCTGGCCAAGGTAGGGTTTGGTAAGCACGAAGAAAGGCAGTACAAATTCTTGCCGTGTGCGGGCGGGTATTATCTTGCTGAAATAGAAGCCATGATCATTTGCCACGAAGGGCAGCAAAACGGCGTGTAGAACATCGTCAACGTACCGTTGTACTATGAAGGTGCAGCGGAGGACATCCAAAGTGGTTGAAACGCCCTGCGTAACCCGCGGGACAGGACAGGTAGGTTGAACTGTGCAAAGGGGCCAAAATAAGGGGCTGTCAGTTACTCTCGAACATACAACTTCATTATTTGATCTAACATTACAAGACCCCCAAAAAAATTTTTTTAACACTGAGCTTTAATCTTTGGGACTTAATTACCGGCTGAAAGCCATTTGATTTAAAAACGGCTGAAGGCCAATAACTTAAAACACAAGCATAATCAGAAATTTAAAAGGCAAGCCTTATCTTACAATAGTTGTTTATTTAGGCTGAAGGCTTAAAGAATCTGAACTTTCAGAGCAAACAATTTGAATTCAAAATCGGCTGAAAGCCCAACACTTTAAATTCAACAATATCAAAATTTTTTAACTGCCAAAGGCCTTACATGAAACAGTTCTTTGAACTAAGCTGAAGGCCTTAAGAGCAAAACAACTCCAACTCAAAACAGGCTGAAGGCCCAACACTTAAAATTCAACAACATTAAGACATTTAAAATGCCAAAGGTCTTACGTGAAACAGTTCTTTATATGAGGCTGAAGGCCTAAAGAATCTTACGCCTTAAGGGCAAAACAACCTTATTTTTTTAAAAAAGATCAGCTACTAGCCATACGAGTACAAACAACAATAAATACACTCCTGGAAATTGAAATAAGAACACCGTGAATTCATTGTCCCAGGAAGGGGAAACTTTATTGACACATTCCTGGGGTCAGATACATCACATGATCACACTGACAGAACCACAGGCACATAGACACAGGCAACAGAGCATGCACAATGTCGGCACTAGTGCAGTGTATATCCACCTTTCGCAGCAATGCGGGCTGCTATTCTCCCATGGAGACGATCGTAGAGATGCTGGATGCAGTCCTGTGGAACGGCTTGCCATGCCATTTCCACCTGGCGCCTCAGTTGGACCAGCGTTCGTGCTGGACGTGCAGACCGCGTGAGACGACGCTTCATCCAGTCCCAAACATGCTCAATGGGGGACAGATCCGGAGATCTTGCTGGCCAGGGTAGTTGACTTACACCTTCTAGAGCACGTTGGGTGGCACGGGATACATGCGGACGTACATTGTCCTGTTGGAACAGCAAGTTCCCTTGCCGGTCTAGGAATGGTAGAACGATGGGTTCGATGACGGTTTGGATGAACCGTGCACTATTCAGTGTCCTCTCGACGATCACCAGTGGTGTACGGCCAGTGTAGGAGATCGCTCCCCACACCATGATGCCGGGTGTTGGCCCTGTGTGCCTCGGTCGTATGCAGTCCTGATTGTGGCGCTCACCTGCACGGCGCCAAACACGCATACGACCATCATTGGCACCAAGGCAGAAGCGACTCTCATCGCTGAAGACGACACGTCTCCATTCGTCCCTCCATTCACGCCTGTCGCGACACCACTGGAGGCGGGCTGCACGATGTTGGGGCGTGAGCGGAAGACGGCCTAACGGTGTGCGGGACCGTAGCCCAGCTTCACGGAGACGGTTGCGAATGGTCCTCGCCGATACCCCAGGAGCAACAGTGTCCCTAATTTGCTGGGAAGTGGCGGTGCGGTCCCCTACGGCACTGCGTAGGATCCTACGGTCTTGGCGTGCATCCGTGCGTCGCTGCGGTCCGGTCCCAGGTCGACGGGCACGTGCACCTTCCGCCGACCACTGGCGACAACATCGATGTACTGTGGAGACCTCACGCCCCACGTGTTGAGCAATTCGGCGGTACGTCCACCCGGCCTCCCGCATGCCCACTATACGCCCTCGCTCAAAGTCCGTCAACTGCACATACGGTTCACGCCCACGCTGTCACGGCATGCTACCAGTGTTAAAGACTGCGATGGAGCTCCGTATGCCACGGCAAACTGGCTGACACTGACGGCGGCGGTGCACAAATGCTGCGCAGCTAGCGCCATTCGACGGCCAACACCGCGGTTCCTGGTGTGTCCGCTGTGCCGTGCGTGTGATCATTGCTTGTACAGCCCTCTCGCAGTGTCCGGAGCAAGTATGGTGGGTCTGACACACTGGTGTCAATGTGTTCTTTTTTCCATTTCCAGGAGTGTAAAAAAAAGGCAGTACACCCAAGGGCTCTCAGATGTTCGAGGGTCGGCCTGGAATTCAAACACTAACACTTGCTTAGGTGTGAGAGGCAGTCGGGCCAACCATTCACGATCCGACGACAACCCAACCGACTGACAGTCAACGGACCCACCGACAAGGTAACTTCCACTTCACCCGACCAGGGCACAACAGGGAGCTCAATGGAACAATGTAGGAGATATTGGCGCCCACAACCAATCGTACATGGAGCTGTCAAACTACACACCATGCTGGACAGAAACAACACGATGAGTTTTGTGTTAGCTGAAGAGCCAACACCGTGTTACGAGTGGAAGACGAAATGCACGCGTTTTAGCTCACGCAGGCTGGCGTGAGGAGGGAACGACTATACTGACGTGAGGTCTGGAACATTACAGGGAATTAGAATTCAGAAAGCGGACGTAATTACTTTGATACTTAATTTTAATCCATTAATGATGAACGTCGCTCTTGACGGTACATGATTCAGAATATTATCTGTTCAGAATACATTCTTGAAGAATATGGCGCCTGGCTAGGTCGTAGCAAATGACGCAGCTGAAGGCTATGCTAAACTGCCGTCTCTTAAAATGAGAGCGTATGTAGACAGTGAACCATCGCTAGCAAAGTCGGCTGTACAATTGGGGCGAGTGCTAGGAAGTCTCTCTAGGCTAGACCTGCCGTGTGGCGGTGCTCGGTCTGCAATCACTGATAGTGGCGACACGCGGGTCCGACGTATACTAACGGACCGCGGCCGATTTAAAGGCTACCACCTAGCAAGTTTGCTGTCTGGCGGTGACACCACAATGAGAAAACTACACTGCCTGAAATTTACGCCAACGGCCAGGGCAGGTAGCCGGAACGCTAATGGCTACAAGATTCCGCTGGTGCACTTCAATTCAAATAACCAAATACAGTGAAGCTCCACCGGAGGGTGGCCAGAATTTTTCAGCTTGAAAACCACGTTGTTGCTCGCAGGAATATCCCAACAGCCGACAACGACCTCCAAACAGTCGTGACTTGCTGGTAGATTAAATCAAAACTCAACTTTCGTGTCCAGGGTCGGTGAGCCACGGAACTCGTAGCAATGGGAACAGCCCCACACACTATGACGCGCGTAGAGACCGCCAGCGGCTCCCGCCAACCTGTGTCCCGCGGAGAATTCCTCGCTGCTCCATGCCAACCGACCGACTCCCAGGCCCGGAAAAGGTGAAAGGACCAAATGTACGTCGGCTGATGAGACGACCAACTGAACGAACGACCAACCAACGGTCGTCCCGCTCCAATCTCCCTCCGTCGGCCAGTTAATGTGTGTCGCCAGCGGTCGGCGAGCACTGGCTGTCGGCGCCTCACCGGCGCTCCGTCCCCGACTTCACTGCTGCTGCGTCCCGACTGCACTGCTGGTCCGTCCCCAACTGACTGCCAGACACACCACGACCCGGAAATAGTATCGGTCGCTCCAGAGACGGTACGACAGTGCACTAACCGATACGCGCTGCTCCTGCCGCTCACGGGCAAGTAAGGCAGGAAGTTAGTGACGCCAGTAAATGGAATAAGAAAACGAGGCGGCAGTACCGTAATAGAAGATGACAAACAATAAATGGGATAAACGCGTACCGTGCATGGCTCGGTGGTCCTGCTATGGAAAGAAATGGCGCCCCAGGCAATCTTTCCCGGTGTGGTGTGCGTCAGTCAGTTAGTACCCTGCGTTTTCGCTCGCCACCGGGGCTCATTTCGAAACGGGACCCATCACTGAGGCCAACTGTACTCCAGTCGATGAGATTCCAGGACAAGGACGTGCCTGGAGACGCCCTGGAAGTGGTGGGATATCAACCCGACTGTCGCTCCATTGCCGCTCCATTTCATTTCATAGCAGTACCTCTTTGATTCTAGTCAGCGACGCCCTTACAGCACAGCTGGACGTCAAAGACATTCTGTGCCTCGTTTTGTTGCCCTTCGTGGTACGCCATCTTGGACTTACATTTCAGCAAGATAGCGGCCATCCGCTCACGGCTGGAATTTCTGTTGCTTGTCTTAGTGCTTGCCAAACCCTACCTTGGCCAGCGAGGTAGCTGGATCCCTCCCCGGTTGAGAACGTTTGGAGCATTATAGACAGGGCCCTCCAGCCGGCCGTTGTGGCCGAGCGATTAGAGGCGCTTCAGTCCGGACCCGCGCTGCTGCTACGGTCGCAGGTTTGAATCCTGCCTCGGGCATGGATGGGTGTGATGTCCTTAGGTTAGTTAGGTTTAAGTAGTTCTAACTCTAGGGGACTGATGACCTCAGATGTTAAGTCCCATAGTGCTTAAAGCCATTTGAAGCATCTGAGGCCTCCAACCATCTAGGGATTTTTTTGATCTAACGCACCGATTGGACAGAATTTGGTACGATATCAGCTACTCCATAAATAAATGCCATTCCGAATAAGTGCTTGCTTAAGGATCAGAGGTGGACCAACACGCTATTGACTTTCTCAATGCGTATAGCTTTTTCTCTGGAATAAATAATCCAAATTCTCTGAAATTGTAATAATTTGTTTGTGAGTAAATGTACGTCATATCTACTGATTCCCGTCCCATTTGGACAACTGCTTCATAATGCGGCGCTTCTTTTTCTTTGCTTTTTTTGTGTCTTGGAGTGCTAGTGCATCACCTTCAGGGTTTCGTGAACAAAATTAAACTAGTTACTGCGCACACAGAAGCCTGTAAGCTATTATTTCCTCACTCGCGAATCGGATGATGATTATGATGATGATGATTAGTGTTTTAGGGCGCACAACAACGAGGTTATCAGCGCCGGTTCCCAAAAGAAAATGTTGACGAGTGCAGCCACGATCTGTTAAACAAGTATCAATTTAGAGCCGATCTTTGCGAGAATCGCAAATGCTCAAATTTCAAGATTGGAAACGGCACATCAAAACAGGCAGATAAAACTAAATATAAAATAGCAGTACAAAACAGGTAAAAATAATTAACTGTGGCTGGGTGACCACTTTCAAATAATGGGTGACCGAACCACGTTACAGCACATGAAGATCTCAATCCCAATATTTTGGAAGAAGACCAGACATCACACAAAAACGTAAAACTCTAGCGACACTCGCCTCATTATTAGTTAAAATAGAGGGCAGGTCTGGTGGGAAACTGAAATCTTCCCTCAAACCCGCATATAAAACACACTCAGTTAAAATATGTCTTATCGACAGCTGTGTCCCACATGTCTGACACGTTGGCGGCTCCTCACGACGTAACAGAAAACCATGTGTCAACGGAATCGGTGTGAGGCCCTAATAATAACTGGTGCGGTGGGAAGTGCCCTCCGCTACGCACTGCACTGCGGCTCGCAAAATCTAGATGTAGATGTTGGCGCACGACAAAGGTGAACTGTCTCCGAAATCTGGTTTTCGCCTCCCGCAAGTTGTGCCGCCTGTACCGTGGAGAAACCAACATACTGGTGTGCACGTTTGGGGTCGCGCTATCGCAGATTTCGCTGTTGAAACGGCGCCCATATATGCTGGCGATGACTGCTTCTCTGCGTGCGCTCCGGAGCGGCATGCGGGATGAACCGAGAGCGAGAATGTCCATCTCATAACGGGTGTCAAAAGATTTAACTTTCATTTCATCCGGCGCTGACGTCCATCTTTAACGTCAGAATAAACTGCGATTGGAGTTGCTATAAGTACCTGGGGTGGACAAAAATATGGAAACACTAAAAACACCGCCCGCATCTCGTGGTCGTGCGGTAGCGTTCTCGCTTCCCACGCCCGGGTTCCCGGGTTCGATTCCCGGCGGGGTCAGGGATTTTCTCTGCCTCGTGATGGCTGGGTGTTGTGTGCTGTCCTTAGGTTAGTTAGGTTTAAGTAGTTCTAAGTTCTAGGGGACTTATGACCACAGCAGTTGAGTCCCATAGTGCTCAGAGCCATTTTGAACCACTAAAAACACCGCACATTACCATGCCTAATACGATGTAGAAAAACATTTTCCAGTCGTTGTGACGTCCGCTCTCCGCCGCGTGCTGGTGTTGTTACTGCTCCGTCGGTGGAGTCGAGACGCTACGCGCGATGATGGATGTCTCCGTCGCTTAACGAGAGACAACATCTGAAAAAGTTCTTGAGAAATCGTTCCTCTCAAAATGATTAAAGTTTGATCGCGAGTCCGCACAGTTTCCTTATTAATGCGAACTGCGCACTCTGATATTCTTTTATGGTTTCAAGTTGAATTATTATGTGCCCGGTTAACACTTTCCGGAAACAGCGATCTTGTGAGACCCAACTCGCTTTATTTGTTCATGAGACACAGAAAATATTAGATACAGGCTCCCAGGTAGATGCTATTTTCCTTGACTTCCGGAAGGCGTTCGATACAGTTCCGCACTGTCGCCTGATAAACAAAGTAAGAGCCTACGGAATGTCAGACCAGCTGTGTGGCTGGATTGAACAGTTTTTACCAAACAAAACACAGCATGTTGTTCTCAATGGAGAGACGTCTACAGACGTCAAAGTGACCTCTGGCGTGCCACAGGGGAGTGTCATGGGACCATTGCTTTTCACAATATATACAGTGTGAGTCACCTAACATTACCGCTGGATATATTTCGTAAACCACATCAAATACTGACGAATCGATTCCACAGACCGAACGTGAGGAGAGGAGCTAGTGTAAGTGGTTAATACAAACCATAAAAAAATGCACGGAAGTATGTTTTTTAACACAAACCTACTTTTTTTAAATGGAACCCCGTTAGTTTTGTTAGCACATCTGAACATATAAACAAATACGTAATCAGTGCGGTTTGTTGCATTGTAAAATGTTAATTACATCCGGAAATATTGTAACCTAAAGTTGACGCTTGAGTACCACTCCTCCGCTGTTCGATCGTGTGTATCGGAGAGCACCGAATTACATAGGGATCCAAAGGGAACGGTGATGGACCTTAGGTACAGAAGAGACTGGAACAGCACATTACGTCCACATGCTAACACCTTTTTATTGGTCTTTCTCACTGATGCACATGTACATTACCATGAGGGGTGAGGTACACGTACACACGTGGTTTCCGTTTTCAATTACGGAGTGGAATAGAGTGTGTCCCGACATGTCAGGCCAATAGATGTTCAATTTGGTGGCCATCATTTGCTGCACACAATTACAATCTCTGGCGTAATGAATGTCGTACTTGCCGCAGTACATCTGGTGTAATGTCGCCGCAAGCTACCACAATACGTTGTTTCATATCCTCAGGGGTAGTAGGCACATCACTGTACACATTCTCCTTTAACGTACCCCACAAAAAGAAGTCCAGAGGTGTAAGATCAGGAGAACGGGCTGGCCAATTTATGCGTCCTCCACGTCCTATGAAACGCTCGTCGAACATCCTGTCAAGGGTCAGCCTAGTGTTAACTGCGGAATGTGCAGGTGCACCATCATGCTGATACCACATACGTCGACGCGTTTCCAGTGGGACATTTTCGAGCAACGTTAGCAGATCATTCTGTAGAAACGCGATGTATGTTGCAGCTGTTTGGGCCCCCGCAATGAAGTGACGACCAATGAGGTGGTCGCCAATTATTCCGCACCATACATTTACAGTCCACGGTCGCTGTCGCTCTACCTGTCTGAGCCAGCGAGGATTGTCCACGGACCAGCATGTTCCGTAGATTCACTGCCCCGTGGTTTGTGAAACCCGCTTCATCGGTAAACAGGTAGAACTGCAACGCATTCTCTGTTAATGCCCATTGACAGAATTGCACTCGATGATTAAAGTCATCACCATGTAATTGCTGATGTAGCGACACATGAAACGGGTGAAAGCAGTGACGATGCAGCATGCGCATGAAACTACTTTGACTCAGCCCACCGGCTCTCGCAATGTCCCGTGTACTCATGTGTGGGTTCATGGCAACGGCAGCTAACACACCAACTGCACCCGCTTCTCCTGTGACGGGCCTGTTACGGACCCGTTTGCGTGCTACGACCATACCTGTTGCATACAGTTGGCGGTAGATGTTTTGCAATGTGCGGCACGTTGGATGCTCTCTGTCCGGGTACCGTTCTGCATACACCCTGCAGGCTTCAGCTGCATTTCGTCGACACTCGCCATAGATGAGTATCATCTCCGCCTTTTCAGAGTTCGAATACACCATGGTCACAGTTCCTACAACACTACACTATCACAGACGTCTGGTAACACGGTGTACTACAGTTGGTCTGCGTGCGGAGACGAATGCAGAATAACAATAGCAGCAAGCGCTACATGCGGACACTGCGACAGCTAGACCAAACCACAACAGTGCACTACAGCCACACTCGTAAACACGGTCGTCATCGTAAACATGTCCCTGCAGATGCTGCTCGCCGACCGTGGCTCGTGTTTGTTACAACACGCAACTGAACGTCGGAGGTTTCAAGCGTCAACTTTAGGTTACAATATCTCAGGATGTAATTAACATTTTACAATGCAACAAACGGCACTGATTACGTATTTGTTTATATGTTCAGATGTGCTAACAAAACTAACGTGGTTTCATTTTTTTAAAAAACGCAGGTTTGTGTTAAAAAACATACTTCCGTGCGTTTTTGTATGGTTTGTATTAAACAATTACACTAGCCCCTCTCCTCACGTTTGGTCTGTGGAATCGGTTCGTCAGTATTTGATGTGGTTTGCGAAATATATCCAGCGGTAACGTTAGGTGACTCACCCTCTATAAATGACCTAGTAGATAGTGTCGGAAGTTCCATGCGGCTTTTCGCGGATGATACTGTAGTACACAGAGAAGTTGCAGCATTAGAAAATTGCAGCGAAATGCAGGAAGATCTGCAGCGGATAGGCACTCCATGGAGGGAGTGGCAACTGACCCTCGACATAGACAAATGTAATGTATTGCGAATACATAGAAAGAAGGATCCTTTATTGTGTGATTATATGATAGCGGAACAAACACTGGTAGCAGTTACTTCAGGAAAATATCTGGGAGTATGCGTGCGGAACGATTTGAAGTGGAATGATCATATAAAACTAACTGTTGGTAAGGCGGGTGCCAGGTTGAAATTCATTGGGAGAGTCCTTAGAAAATGTAGTCCATCAACAAAGGTGGTGGCTTACAAAACACTCGTTCGACCTATACTTGAGTATCGCTCATCAGTGTGGGATCCGTACCAGATCGGGTTCACGGAGGAGATAGAGAAGATCCAAAGAAGAGCGGCGCGTTTCGTCACAGGGTTATTTGGTAAGCGTGATAGCGCTACGGAGATGATTAGCAAACTCAAGTGGCAGACTCTGCAAGAGAGGCGCTCTGCATCGCGGTGTAGCAGGTTTCGAGAGGGTGCGTTTCTGGATGAGGTATCGAATATATTGCCTCCCCCTACTTATACCTCCCGAGGTGGTCACGAATGTAAAATTAGAGAGATTCGAGCGCGCACGGAGGCTTTCTGGCAGTCGTTCCTCCCGCGAACCATACGCGACTGGAACAGGAAAGGGAAGTAATGACAGTGGCACGTAAAGTGCCCTCCGCCACGCACCGTTGGGTGGCTTGCGGAGTATAAATGTAGATGTAGAAGTACATGTGACCCAGCAAGGCATGCGCCGCCTTTGCGACTGTGGCCGAGCTTCCTCAGACGTACCGACAAGTGCGGAGTGCTGGATCGCTCCCCATCACGTTAGGGAGGTGACGGAGCCCCTAAGGGAAATAGCGGGCAGGTTTGAAAAGAGGACCAGCGTCCACCCACTTTGCTCACCAGGGGACTCACGTCCGAGACGTGGAAGAAGCTCTGCCGGCAGCGGCTGGGCGCCCTGACTGCAAATCAGGCTCATGTAGGCACGGACGACGCCTGCCGCCTGTGTTCTGAGGCCATTCTAGGCTCCTACAGCTGGCTGGCTGCTTTGGTGAAGACAGTCAGCCACACTTGCGGAGTGGAAGCAGAGACAGCGTTTCGCAGCATCATCCCAGAAACCGACTGCGGCCCTATGGTTTAGTGCCGACTGGAAGCCAGGGACTTAGACGATTCTGTAACGGTCTTCGATGCGGATTTCTCGACCTCCGCTATCGAGTGGACAGACGTAGGACCCTCTGTAATTGGTCACACGTGCTCTACACGCAGGAAGTACACTAACGGCCATTAAAATTGCTACACCACGAAGATGACGTGCTACAGACGCGAAATTTTACCGACAGGAAGAAGATGCTGTGATATGCAAATGATTACCTTTTCAGAGCATACACACAAGGTTGGCGCCGGTGGCGACACCTACAACGTGCTGACATGAGGAAAATTTCCAACCCATTTCTCATACACAAACAGCAGTTGACCGGCGTTGGCTGGTGAAACATTGTAAGGCTGCCTAGTGTAAGGAAAAGAAATGCGTACCATTACGTTTCCGACTTTCATAAAGGTCGGATTGTAGCCTATCGCGATTGCGGTTTATCGTATCGCGACATTGCTGCTCGCGTTGGTCGAGATCCAATGACTGTTAGCGGAATATGGAATCGGTGGGTTCAGGAGGGTAATACGGAATGCCGTGCCGGATCCCAACGGCCTCGTATCACTAGCAGTCGAGATGACAGGCATCTTATCGGCATGACTGTAACGGATCTTGCAGCCACGTCTAGATCCCTGAGTCAACAGATGGGGACGTTTGCAAGACAACAACCATCTACACGAACAGTTCGACGACGTTTGCAGCAGCACGGACTATCAGCTCGGAGACCACGGTTGCGGTTACCCTTGACGCTGCATCACAGATAGGAGCGCCTGCGATGGTGTACTCGACGACAAACCTGGGTGCACGAATGGCAAAACGTGATTTTTTCGGATGAATCCAGGTTCTGTTTACAGCATCACGATGGTCGCATCCGTGTTTGGCGACATCGCGGTCAACGCACATTGGAAGCGTGTACTCGTCATTGCCATACTGGCGTATCACCCGGCGTGATGGTATGGGGTGCCATTGGTTACACGTCTCGGTCACCTCTTGTTCGCACTGACGGCACTTTGAACGGTGGACGTTACATTTCAGATGTGTTCCGACCCGTGGCTCTACCTTTCATTCGATCCCTGCGAAACCCTACATTTCAGCAAGATAATACACGACTGCATGTTGCAGGTCCTATACGGGCCTTTCTGGATACAGAAAATGTTCGACTGTTGTCCTGGCCAGCACATTCTCCAGATCTCTCAGCAATTGAAAACGTCTGGTCAATGGTGGCCGAGCAACTGGCTCGTCACAATACGCCAGTCACTACTCTTGATGAACTGCGGTATCGTGTTCAACCGCATGGGCAGCTGTACCTGTACACGCCATCCAAGCTCTGACTCAATGCCCAGGCTTATCAATGCCGTTATTACGGCCAGAGGTGGTTGTTCTGGGTACTGATTTCTCAGGATCTACGCATTCAAATTGCGTGAAAATGTAATCACATGTCAGTTCTAGTATAATATATTTGTCCAATGAATACCCGTTTATCATCTGCATTTCTTCTTGGTGTGACAATTTTAATGGCCAGTAGTGTAGCTACCAGTGTTGTGGAGTAGTACGTGAGGCGTGCACTTTTGGGTTTTTCAGAATACAGAAATCCCTCCACAATCCCGTTCTGGAAGAGGAGGAGGAAATCAGTGTTTGACGTCCCGTTGACAACGAGGTCATTAGAAACGCAGCATAAGCTCGGATTAGGGAAGGACTGAGGAGTAAATCGGACCTGCTCTTTCAAAGGAACCATTCCGCAATTTCCCTTAGGCAATTTAGGGAAATCACGGAAAACCTAAATCTGGATGATCACACGCGAGTTTGAACCGTCGTCCTCCGGAATGCGAGTCAAGTGTGCTACCCACTGCGCAACCTTCGTCGGTAGTCTCGTCCTGATCTCATACAGAGAAGAATAACATCCCCATTAATTAAAGGAGCCGGCGGCGGTGGTCTAGCGGTTCTAGGCGCTCAGTCCGGAGCCGCGCGACTGCTACGGTCGCAGGTTCGAATCCTGCCTCGGGCATGGATGTGTGTGATGTCCTTAGGTTAGTTAGGTTTAAGTAGTTCCAAGTTCTAGGGGACTGATGACCACAGATGTTAAGTCCCATAGTGCTCAGAGCCATTTGAACCATTTTTGAATTAAAGGGAGTAGAATTCGTGATGTGTTGTTGTTGTTGTGGTCTTCAGTCTTGAGACTGGTTTGATGCAGCTCTCCATGCTACTCTATCCTGTGCAAGCTTCTTCATCTCCCAGTACCTACTGCAACCTACATCCTTCTGAATCTGCTTAGTGTATTCATCTCTTGGTCTCCCTCTACGATTTTAACCCCCTACGCTGCCCTCCAGTACTAACTAAATTGCTGATTCCTTGATGCCTCTGAACATGTCCTACCAACCGATCCCTTCTTCTAGTCAAGTTGTGCCACAAACTCCTCCCCAATTCTATTCAGTACCTCCTCATTAGTTATTTGATCTACCCATCTAATCTTCAGCATTCTTCTGTAGCACCACATTTCGAAAGCTTCTATTCTCTTCTTGTCCAAACTATTTATCGTCCACGTTTCACTTCCACACATGGCTACACTCCATACAAATACTTTCAGAAACGACTTCCTGACACTTAAAGTCGTCACTTTAATTCGTCATGGCAGATTGAATAAAGAAAATGTTATTCGTGTAGGACCAAATTGAGGAGCAAATCTCCAATGTCATGGAACGTAGTCAGTACATGAAATTACAACAGAAAATAACACACAAAAATAAAATGTTTATGAACCCAAAAAAGTCAAGCCATAAGTAAATGGAATGAACAATACAAGAAGAATCACCTTAATTTCTCAAGGAACCCCTCAACAGAATGGAATGAGTGACCCATGAGGAAACTCTTCAGTTTCGATTTTAAAGAGCGTGGATTACTGCTAAGATTTTTGAATTCTTGTGGTAGCTTATTGAAAATGGATGCAGCAGTATACTGCACCGTTTTCTGCACAACAGTTAAGAAGCCCGATCCAGATGCATGTTGGATTTCTGGTCAATATACCCAGACTAGTAAACAGGAGTCGACATGAGGTTCGCGAACTTATACCATTTATGGCACGAACCGCACATTCCTGAGCCGAAAATATCCTTTAAGAATGGTAAGAGTTATCCTAAAATATAATATCATACGACATAAGCGAATGAAAAGAAGCAAAGCAGAACAATTTTTGTGTCGAACAATCACTTCAGATAACGTTTGAATAGTAAAAATGGCAGCAATAAGTATTTGAACAAGACCCTGATCTTGGGTTTTCCACATCAGTTTACTGTCTAACTGAACACGGAGAAACGTGAACTGTTCAGCTTCTCTCCACATATGCCCATTCTGTGAAATTAAAACGTCGGGTTTTGTTGTGTGTTAGAAGCTGTAAAAACTGAGTCTTACTGTGGATTACCGTTAAGTTTATTTTCTACATGCCATGAACTTACGTCATCAACTGCACTATTTGAAACACAGCCAATGTTGCACAACATCCTTTACTACCAAGATAGTGCCATCAGCAAACAGAAATATTTTAGTATTACCCGTAATACTACAGGGCACAACATTTATATAAATAAGGAACAGGAGTGGCCCGAACACTGATCCCTGGGGCACCCCCCCATTTGAATGTACGCCATTAAGACCCCACATCACAGCCGTTGTCAACATTGAGTATAACGACCTTTTGCTGTCTGTTGTTAAAGTACGAGGTGAACCAATTGGGAGCTACTCCCTGTATTCTGTAATGGTCCAACTCCTGGAGCAATATTTTCTGATCAACGCAATTAAACGCCTTAGTTAAATCAAAAAATATCCCTAGCTTTCGAAACCTTTTGTTTAATCCATCCAGTACCGCACAGAGAAGAGAGAATATAGCATTTACAGTTGTTAAACCACTTCTGCATCCAAACTGTACATTTGATAGCAAATTAGGTGATATAAAATTATCAGTTATACTTACCTACACAGCCTTTTCAATAACTTAAGCAAACACTGATGGCATAGAAATAGGTCTAAAATTGTTTGCATTATCCCTTTCTCCCTTTTTGTAAAGCCTCTTTACTACATCAACCGTTCAGAAAAATGACCATTCCTAAAGGAAAAATTACAAATGTGGCTAAATACAGGGCTAACATGTGCAGCACAGTGTTTTAGTATTGTGCTGGGCACTCCATCATGACCATGAGAGTCCTTAGTCTTCAGTGATTTAATTATTGACTCAATCTCCCTCGTGTCTGTATCACAGAGGAGTATTTCAGACGTCAGTCTCAGAACGGCATTCACCGAGAGAGTTTTATCATTCGCTGTAGAAACTAAATTTTTACTTAATTCACCAGCAGTGCTCAGAAAATACTGTCTGTACATATATCTGAACAGTAACAGAAGAATATTTACTACGAACTGACTTTATATCGTCTACCTTGTGCTGCTGACCAGACACTTCCTTCACAACTGACCATATGGTTTTAATTTTATCCTGTGAAGCTGCAAAAAGGTGGGAATTTAAGGAGATGGGACCTGGATAAACTAAAAGAACCAGAAGTTGTAGAGAGTTTCAGGGAGAGCACAAGGGAACAATTGACAGGAATGGGGGAAAGAAATACAGTAGAAGAAGAATGGGTAGCTCTGAGGGATGAAGTAGTGAAGGCAGCAGACGATCAAGTAGGTAAAAAGACAAGGGCTAGTAGAAATCCTTGGGTAACAGAAGAAATATTGAATTTAATTGATGAAAGGAGAAAATAATAAAATGCAGTAAATGAAGCAGGCAAAAAGGAATACAAACGTCTCAAAAATGAGATCGACAGGAAGTGCAAAATGGCTAAGCAGGGATGGCTACAGGACAAATGTAAGGATGTAGAGCCTTGTCTCTCTAGGCGTAAGATTGATACTGCCTACAGGAAAATTAAAGAGACCTTTGGAGAGAAGAGAACCACTTGTATGAATATCAAGAGTTCAGATGGCAACCCAGTTCTAAGCAAAGAAGGGAAGGCAGAAAGGTGGAAGGAGTATATAGAGGGTTTATACAAGGGCGATGTACTTGAGGACAATATTATGGAAATGGAAGAGCATGTAGATGAAGACGAAATGGGAGATAAGATACTGCGTGAAGAGTTTGACAGAGCACTGAAAGACCTGAGTCGAAACAAGGCCCCGGGAGTAGACAACATTCCATTAGAACTACTGATGGCCTTGGGAGAGCCAGTCATGACAAAACTCTACCATCTGGTGAGCAAGATGTATGAGACAGGCGAAATACCCTCAGACTTAAAGAAGAATATAATAATTCCAATCCCAAAGAAAGCAGGTGTTGACAGATGTGAAAATTACCGAACTATCAGTTTAATAAGTCCCAGCTGCAAAATACTAACGCGAATTCTTTACAGACGAATGGAAAAACTGATAGAAGCGGACCTCGGGGAAGATCAGTTTGGATTCCGTAGAAATGTTGGAACACGTGAGACAATACTAACCTTACGACTTATCTTAGAAGAAAGATTAAGAAAAGGCAAACCTATGTTTCTAGCCTTTGTAGACTTAGAGAAAGCTTGTGACAATGTTAACTGGAATACTCTCTTTCAAATTCTGAAGGTGGCAGGGGTAAAATACAAGGAGCGAAAGGCTATTTACAATTTGTACAGAAACCAGATGGCAGTTATAAGAGTCAAGGGGCATGAAAGGGAAGCAGTGGTTGGGAAAGGAGTGAGACAGGGTTGTAGCCTCTCCCCGATGTTATTCAATCTGTATATTGAGCAAGCAGTAAAGGAAACAAAAGAAAAATTCGGAGTAGGTATCAAAATTCATGGAGAAGAAGTAAAAACTTTGAGGTTCGCCAATGACATTGTAATTCTGTCAGAGACAGCAAAGGACTTCAAAGAGCAGTTGAACGGAATGGACAGTGTCTTGAAAGGAGGATACAAGATGAACATCAACAAAAGCAAAACGAGGATAATGGAACGTAGTCAAATTAAATCGGGTGATGCTGAGGGAATTAGATTAGGAAATGAGACACTTAAAGTAGTACAGGAGTTTTGCTATTTAGGGAGTAAAACAACTGATGATGGTCGAAGTAGAGAGGATATAAAATGTAGACTGGCAATGGCAAGGAAATCGTTTCTGAAGAAGAGAAATTTGTTAACATCGAGTATAGATTTAAGTGTTAGGAAGTCGTTTCTGAAAGTATTTGTATGGAGTGTAGCCATGTATGGAGGTGAAACATGGACGATAACTAGTTTGGACAAGAAGAGAATAGAAGCCTTCGAAATGTGGTGCTACAGAAGAATGCTGAATATAAGGTGGGTAGATCACGTAACTAATGAGGAGGTATTGAATAGGATTGGGGAGAAGAGAAGTTTGTGGCACAACTTGACTAGAAGAAGGGATCGGTTGGTAGGACACATTTTGAGGCATCAAGGGATCACAAATTTAGCATTGGAGGGCAGCGTGGAGGGTAAAAATCGTAGAGGGAGACCAAGAGATGAATACACTAAGCAGATTCAGAAGGATGTAGGTTGCAGTAGGTACTCGGAGATGAAGAAGCTTGCACAGGATAGAGTAGCATGGAGAGCTGCATCAAACCAGTCTCAGGACTGAAGACGACAACAACAACCTGTGAATTAGCTATTCTATTTGCGTACCGCATACTCTTTGCCTTCCTAATAAGATTATCAAGCACCATAAAATAATACTTGTAATTGGCTACCGTAGCTCGATTGTGACTACTTCTAACATTTTGATATAATTCCCACTTTGTTCTACGTGATATCCTTATCGCACTAGTCAGCCACCCAGGCTGCCTTTTACTGTTAGTACCCCGTTTAGAACGTTCTAATGGAAAGCAACTCTCAAAGAGCATGAGAAATGTGTTAAGGAAAGCATTATATTTGTCATCTATGTTGTCGACACTATAAACATTCTGCCACTCTCATTCCTTGACGAGTTTTAAAAAACTCTCTATTGCCTTTGGATTAACTTCCCTTCATAGTTTGTAAATATATGTGACACTTGTTTGACTACAAAAGCCTTTTAGTGTTAAAATTTGTGCATCATGGTCTGAAAGGCCATTAATACTTTTACTAACAGAATGCCCATCTAGAATTGAAGAATGAATAAAAATATTGTCTACGGCTGTGCTACTGTCCCCCTCACCCTAGTTTGAAAAAACATCGTCTGCATCAGATCATATGAATTTAGGAGATCTACCAACCAACCATTCCTCAGATTGCTGCATATTTCAGTGCTGGGCCATCAACAAGCATCAGTGTGCAAACCATTCAACGAAGCATCATCCATATGGGTTTTCGGAGCCGAAGGCCCACTCGTATACCATTGTTGACTGCACGACACAAAACTTTACGCCTTGCCTGAGTCGGTCAACGCCGATATTGGACTGCTAATGACTTTAAACGTTGTCGGGTCGGACGAGTCTCGTTTCAGTTTGTATCGAGTGGATGGACGTGTACGTGAATGCAGACAACCTCTTGTAATTTCACAACCAATTGTAATGATAGCGTCCGAAAACCCAGAAGTGAGTCGGATGTTGAAGCGAACCGTTCTAAACAGTCCAAGGCTGTAAACATCTCCTTTTATTGTGTCAAGCAGATTCCAATTTGGGGTTGCACTATTGTTTTCAGCAGCACGAATTGCAGCTCTTACAAGTCGCTTACGATAAGCTCTCTTTACGAGAGAGATTATGCCGTGGTCCAAAGGCTGAAGGCGGCTTGTGGCGTTGGGTGGAAAAAACTGAACCTTTATTTTGGATAGGTTCAGATCATGAACGTTATGGGCAGTACATCTGTCAAATGTAAGAACAACATGTCTATTTTGAGCAACCATTCGACTGTTGAAACGAAGAAGCCACTTTCGAAATGATGTGCCATCGATCCAAGCGTACTTGTCGTGAGAGCAGATGCAAGGTAAAGTGTCCATATTTATGTTTTTAAAACAACGTGGTTTCTCGGACTTACCGATAATCCAGGGACGAAACTTCTCGCTGCTGTCAGCATTACAGCACAGTCCAACAGTCACACGTTGTTTGCTTCGTGCTCCACCCTGACACTTATCACCTTTTATCCCAAGGGTGGGATTTGGAAAAAGATTGTAGAAAAATCCAGTTTCATCCATGTTAAACACATTTCACGAGGCATACTTTTCCCTCACTCGGTTGAATTCATGCAACCAGCTGTTCGCACTTTCTTCATCAACTTTATTTGCTTCTCCACAAATTTGTACAGATGAAATAGAATGTCTCTTTTGGAAGCGATATCACCAACCAGCAGAACAATGGAAGTCTTCGATGCCCACATATTTATGTCGCTTAGATTTGTTTCGAGAACCTGATGCCGCAGCATTAATAATTTTTTCTCGATTCTTAATAATCGTAGATAAAGTAGATTTAGGTATTCCAAACAGCTCAGCAATTGCCGTTTTCTTGGTACCACGGTCCACTTCATCTAGAATCTTAAGCTTTAACTTTACATTTAGAGCTGTCTGTTTCCTCTTCGCCATTGTCGCGTGCTACGGTGCCGGTTGTAACCGTAGTTTTTATTCGGTATTCCAACTCGATACGGCTACGACTAACAGAACACCTGTCAAATCTGGCACTGAGTACCTTCCTAAACGCTGCTGCACACATTATTGAATGTCTTACAATGTACAGCATACGCTGATTGTTCAGGTGATAATCACGGCTACCGACCTACAATGTGTTAAAAACTAGTCAATAATAACTAGCTTTGTAGATACATTTCCTACATTCATTTCGGAAAAAAATTACGCTTTAGAATACTCTAAGGTCGGAAGTTCGTGTTTCAGTGGAATTTAATTACGCTAGAAACTGAAACAGAGTTCGTAATTCGCCTTAACCGATTAAACATACCATAAGAACTACAATAGAACCCCTATAATCCGACCTTGGATGGTCCGTCACACCGGTTAGTCCGACGATGCTCAGGCTAGCGAGCCTGTGCCGACTTGTCTCTGACTGGACGTCTGTCGGGCCATTGTTGCGGTGTCTATCGCTGTGCATACTATTATACTATGCGTTAGTTTGTACAGTTGTCTGTTTTTCAACATGTCTGGATTCAAACGTAAACACGTAACTCTTTCACTAAATGAAAAATTAGCAGTGCCACAAACACTGGACGAAGGAGAATCGCCCCAAAAAATTGCAAAGGAACTGAATGTAGGTGTTACGAGAATTAAGGATTGGAGGAAGAATCGGAAAGACATTGAATTCTATACACTTACGATTGATGGTGAAAACACTCTGAAGAATCGCAAAACATTAAAAATGCCTAAACTTGAACTGCTTGATAACGTATTGTGGATGTGGTTTTGTCAAGAAAGAAGGAAAGGAGGTCCATCATCCGGGCCAATTCTCAAAGAAAAAGCGATAGGTTTTCACAAAAAACTGGAAGCCGAAAGTAAATTTGCTGTCAGTGAAGGCTGGAATGATCGTTGGAAAACCCATCATGGTGTCCTATCTGCCGATGCCGCAGCTGCTAAGGAGTTTTCTGTTAAGTTTCAAGAAATTGTAGAAGAAAACGAACTGTTACCCTGCCAAGTGTATAACATCGGCGAAACAGGGATGAACTTTAAAATGTTGCCAATAAAAACGCTCCTAGCTTCAAATGAATCCTTGGTAGGAACGAAACTTATAAAAGACAGAATAACAGTCATTCCTTGTAGCGACGCAGATGGTACTCACAACCTCCCCTTGTTCGTCATATCAAATCTAGGAAGCCAAGGGCATTCAAAAATATAAACTTATCTTCCTTGCCGGTTTATTACCGCAATCAAAAATCTTCTTGGATGGACTGCAATCTTTTTAAATCCTGGTTTTTCGACGAGTTTGTGCCATCGGTCGTCGAAAAAGACTTGCAGAAAAAAAAAAAAACTGCCTGTTCGTGCTCTAATGCTGTTGGATAACGCACCGTCACATCCATCTGAGGAAGATTTACCTCCTAATGTGACCTCACTCGTCCAACCAATGGATCAGGGCGTTATCCAATGGTTAAAAAGGCGATATTGCAAAAAAGTATATCAACTCAATCTGAAGGAGGTCATCACTTATTTGAGGCAATGAAATCCCTGAACATCAAAGATGCTATCTACACAATTGCTGCAGCATGGGATGAACTGAAACCTGACACACTGCGGAAATCGTGGCGTAAGCTTTGACCATAAGTGAAAATGAGCGTACCGAAGATGAGAAATACAACGACGCACTGGACATCTTTAAAGATCTACAAACTCTGGGGCCGAACGTCCCTGCCAATGAAGTTCAAGAGAGGACCAACGAATGTGACAAAGACTGTGACACTTTTGAAGAGCTCAATGACGACCAGATTGTTGCCGCTGTTTGCCAGGAAACTGTGAATGAGGACTCGGACGTCGAAGACGAACCCCCCCACCCGGATTTCACACAACGATGCAAAAAACCCTTTTGACATTGAGCAGAATCCAACTTCAACTCCAATGGACGATTTGTCGATAAAAAATGGAGGGACACTGCAGGTAAATCTAGAATAACATTTGCTAAACAAAAATGTATCACTAACTTTTTTTCCCAAGTAATTTTTTTCGATTTTACTGTAAAAACAGTGCATACAGTGTAATCATTTCTTAGTTTTTACGTACAGTAGTTTATTTCCTTGTAAAAAATTTCTTTTTATATACAGTGCTATAAACATTTTTTAGTTTACAGTATATATCGTTTATACGTTATGAAGTACAGTACAATACTGTAATTTGTTTCTCGTTTTTCCTTTTAAAACCAATACATATTATAGTGTGTGTAGACGTTTTTTTGTTAGTATATTGTTTAACACTGTGTAAACAACATCTTTTATATTACCGTAGGCGTCTTTTAGTTCTTAAATCGTTTAATTTTGTGTACTAAATGTCTTTTTATATTTTTTGCAATAAATGTTTGATTTTTCGGATAATCCGACCTTTTTTTCGTTCCGACCATTGTCAAGGAGGTTATATTGTATCATTTTAGAATTGGTTTTGATCTTGAGTTCCTAGCAACCGGAAAACAGCGTGTCACTGTAAACGGAGAGAAATCTTCAGACGTAAAAGTTACTTCGTGCGTACACCAAGGAAGTGTTGCAGGTTCACTGCTTTTCATATACATAAATGACACAGCGCACAACAGAGGAAATTCCATGTGACTTTTTTCAGTACGATGCTGTTGTATACAGAGAAGTCGCAACGCTGGAAACTGTAGCGAAATCTAGGAAGATCTAGAGACAATCGACGCTTGGTGTAGGGATTCGCAGTTGATCCTCAGCATAAACACATGTAACGCATTTGCGTAAAGAGACAGTAAGATCCATTATTCTACGTCTGCACAATTGCAGAACAATCACTGGAGGCAGCCGCATCCATAAAATACACGGGTTGGATAAAAAGTAGCGGTAACACTGGCGTAACATGGTGTGCCCGCTGTGTGTAGGTCAGGGTCAGCTGAAGTACCGCAGTGGGCGGCGACAGCTGTGTTTGAGTCAGTCGGTTTGTGTACTGTCTGAAAGTGCAGGAGGCCAGTTCAGGCGCCCTAAGAATACAGCGTGTATCAAAAAGAATCGTTCGATTTGGCACATACGTATTTCTGAAAGTAATAAACATATACAATGAATTTTGTTTTTTGATGAATGGGAAACTCCAAGTTTTTCTTCATAACTTTTCATAGGTGTTCATTTGGTTACACTCGTAAGACACACGGCATATGTCAATGCGATTAAAATTGTTCCCACACTGCAGCGAGCATGTCTTGAGTTACAGATTCCACAGCTGCTGTTATGCGATGTCTCAGTTTATTCATTGTTAACGGAGGCACATAAACAGCGTCTTTTATAAATACACACAAGAAATAATCACATACAGTGACTTTGGAGGCCAGTAATGTAAGGCCGAATCATTTGGTCCAATGCAACTGATTCATCGTTTAGTAATCCTTTGATTTAAAAATTCCTGCACTTCCAGATGCCAGTGTGGCGGTGCCCTATCCTGTTGGTAAATGAAATCGTTCGAATCAGTCTCCATCTGTGGGAAAAGAAAGTTCTCAAGCATGTCGAGATATGTACTTCTTGTAACAGTGTTCTCAGGAAAGAAAAATGGACCATACACCTTTCCTGTCACATTATGACGGTTCTGATTTCAATTTAGTGGAATGTTGCCTCGTCACTAAACACTAAATGTGGAAGAAAACTGTCACCCTCCATCTTGCGAAGAACGGAATTACAGAACTCCACACGTTGTTGTTTGTCACTTTCACGAAGACTGCAATAGCTGAATTTCGTATGATTTCATGTGTAAACGTCGACGCAACACACGCCAGAGAGACATCGGGGGCATTTTGAGCAGTCGAACTGCACGGCGAACGGATTTCTGCCGACTCCTTGTGAAACTATGGCGGATGTGTTCTACATCTGTATCAGACACTCGGGGTCGGCCCGGCCATTTTCCTTTACACAAAGAGCCTGTTTCCCGGAATTGTTCATGCCGTCGTCTAATGCTCTGTGTGTAGGAGGATCCACACTATACCTAGTACAAAAGTCACGATGAACAGTTATTACTTACCTGCACTGTGCAAAACATAGAACACAAAATGCTTTCTTATATCCTAAAACCATTTTTACTACTGGAACCGAAGCGGGCGCACACTGCTGCTACCTAGCGGGAACCATGTAAAACTCGAGAGTATGCCCTTTCCAACAGTATATTTTTCACGCACATATCTCAAATAACATAACAGTTATGAAGTTTTTAAATTGGATGATTCTTTTTTATACACCCTGTATGCTTAGGAAACAAGAACAACGTATGTGGATCAAGATTAAAGTGGGACGTGGTAGAAGTGGCCAGTACTGTTTCCTTCCGGCATTGCATCCCATTATCCTTCATCACAATGCACGAGGCCATGCAGCGAACCACATGCTGAAGTTTCCTAGTACATGGGGGTGGGAGGTTACTGAAACATCTATCGTATTCACCTGATACGTGTCCGTGTGACTATGACCTGTTCACCAAAATGAAAAAAACCTTTTCGTGGCATGCTCTATAACATCAACTGTACCACAGGGCATTCCTTGGGAGTCATCGACACAGATGGATGCACAGACGGTGTAGGACACCTTCCACCTCTGTGGTGGAAGGTGATCAAGATGTGGAGCATGTGATACGGTGCTCATCTGGCAATAAATTCTGGTTTGATTTAGAATCATATTGACACTACTTTTTATCCAGCCTATGTATCTGGGAGTATGAGTACAGAGCAATTTGAAATGATGCAGCCACATAAAATTAATCACAAGTAAGGCATATGGCACACAGTTTCATTGGAAGAATCCTCAATAAATGTAGTCTATCAACAATCAAAGTAGGTTACAAAACACTTGTTCGACCAATATTTGAATACTACTTGTCAGCCTCGGATTCGTACCAGATATGACTGGTAGAAGAAATAGACAAGATCCAAAGAAGAGCTGTGCATTTCGTTACAGGTTCAGTTAGTAAGAGCGAAAGTGTCAGAGAGATGAACAACCAGATGCTGCAAGACAGGCATTATACATCACGGTGTGATTTACTTTTACAAGTTGGAAGAGTATACATGCCTATAAGAGTCAACCAATATACTGCTTCCTCCTATGTATATCTCGAAACAAAAGACTGTAAACGTAAAATTAGAGAGGTTCGAGCCCACACAGAGGCTTGCTACCAATCGTTCTTTCTGAGAACTGTTCGAGATGGGAACAGGAAAGTAGTAAATGACAGTGGTACACAAACTACTCTCTGCCACACACCATAAGGTGCTTACAGAGGCAGAGAGCCATTACTTTTCAACACACTTGCTGAATCAGATCTGGGTGAACAGAACGGAGTAAGAGATCGTATTCATTATAATGTCAGTTTCATTTGATCACATAAGTTAGTAGCCAGAAGAACCAACATATCAGCAGTTCAAATTTTAGCAACACTCACCGATTCAGTTCTAGGAAGACCGGGTGCCAACAAAATATGTATCTGTACTAAGAATGCGAACTGCACTGGCTCACAGACGTAGGCTGGCACAACTTATTTAGTTAAAAAGTAAACACAAACAATAATTTCAAATCACATTTCATTCCATATATATAATACACTATAATTTAAAAGGCCCATTGGTTTCCTGATAAAATGCAATTTAATGTTTGAAATTAGTCTATAATCATTGGAAATTCTTACAAACCAAAACACAATGGCAACATGATGAACAATGTCTATACAAGTGAATATAAAGATCACTGGGCACAGAAACTTAATAGAATAATATATAATTTGCAGTATTGTGATTGTCCCGTAATTATTTATATTTATAATACTGATACTACAGTAACACAAACTGCCTGTGTGTACACAAATATTAGTGAATATACACTACTGGCAATTAAAATTGCTACACCAAGAAGAAATGCAGATGATAAGCAGGTATTCATTGGACAAGTATATTATACTAGAACTGATATGCAATTACATTTTCATGCAATTTGGGTGCATAGATCCTGAGAAATCAGTACCCAGAACAACCACCTCCGGCCATAACAACAGCCCTGATATGCCTGGGCATTGAGTCAAACAGAGCTTGGATGGCGTGTACAGGTACAGCTGCCCATGCAGCTTCAACACGATACCACAGTTCATCAAGAGTACTGACTGGCGTATTGTGACGAGCCAGTTGCTCCGCCACCATTGACCAGACGTTTTCAATTGGTGAGAGATCTGGAGAATGTGCTGGTCAGGGCAGCAGTTGAACATTTTATGTATCCAGAAAGGCCCGTACAGGACCTGCAACATGCGGTCGTGCATTATCCTGCTGAAATGTAGGGTTTCGCAGGCATCGAATGAAGGGTAGAGCCACGGGTCGTAACACATGTGAAATGTAACGTCCACTGTTCAAAGTGCGTCAATGTGAACAAGAGGTGACCGAGACGCGTTACCAATGGCACCCCATACCATCACGCCAGGTGATACGCCAGTATGGCGATGACGAATACACGCATCCAATGTGCGTTCACCACGATGTCGCCAAACACGGATGCGACCCTCACGATGCTCTAAACAGAACGTGGATTAATAAAAAAAAATGATGTTTTGCCAATCGTGCACCCAGGTTCATCGTGGAGTACACCATCGCAGGCGCTCCTGTCTGTGATGCTGCGTCAAGGGTAACTGCAGCAATGGTCTCCGAGCTGATAGTCCGTGCTGCTGCAAACGTCGTCGAACTGTTCGTGCAGCTGGTTGTTGTCTTGCAAACATCCCCATGTGTTGACTCAGGGATTGAGACGTGGCTGCACGATCCATTACAGCCACGCGGATAAGATGCCTGTCATCTCGACTGCTAGTGATACGAGGCTGTTGGGATCCAGCACGGCTTACCGTATTGCCCTCCTGAACCCACCGATTCCATATTCTGCTAATAGTCATTGGATCTCGACCAACGCAAGCAGCAATGTCGCGATACGATAAACCGCAATCGCGATAGGCTACAATCCGACCTTTATCAAAGTCGGAAACGCGATGGTACGCATTTCTCCTCCTTACACAAGGCACCACAACGTTTCACCAGGCAACGCCGGACAACTGCTGTTTGTGTATGAGAAATCGGCTGGCAACTTTCCTCATGTCAGCACGTTGTAGGTGTCGCCACCGGCGCCAACCTTGTGTGAATGCTCTGAAAAGCTAATCGTTTACATATCACAGCAAACCTCTTCCTGTCGGTTAAATTTCGCGTCTGTAGCACATCATCTTCATGGTGTAGCAATTTTAATGGCCAGTAGTGTAGTTGTTCTAAGCTCAGAAGCTTTATTTGATTCAGTAATTGTTAGAAGTCACCTCAATATGACAATCATTTTACCAGTTAATAGTTCTTCATATCAGAAATAGGATATGGGATAACCACTGTATCTCCCAGAACACAACAAGGGTACCAACTGAATACCAAGACAAAGAATATTTTATAACTCTGGATGAGGGATTTGATGCAGCTTATTTAAAATAATCAACGTCTGTTTCAAAGACAGACTATTGAACAATAAGCACTGAAGACCCCATTACACACTGTTGTCATCCCTTCGCGTTACCACTTCACATCATGTCGGTAACAGTTGACTCAGGCAACTTTAGAAGGGTTGAAATTTTCCTGGTTGATTTGTTACTCAAGTGACATGAAGTCATTATTAGTCCACATTTGAAGTCACTGAGCTTTTCTGACACCCATTCTGCCGTTTCTGCTTCTCTGCTGACAACACAACACTGCCCGCCTCCTTTTATACTGGCAGGTCTGCCTCTCACGAGATCTAGCAGTCAATATTGTAATACATAACGGTGTCTGGATTCTTTCGATGAAATAGTGTACACATGAGACAAAATATGGCTGTTTTCATAGGTAAATGTATGGAATTACACTTTTACATATTCTGTGTTTTCACGTAGTTATTTGAAGATAAATGAGCAAGACTTCTATTAATATATACACTGGTGTGCAAAACTTAATGAGTAAAGTAACTTTCGTATGTAGTGTAACTTGATAAAACTTGAATCGTACACTGAAAGAAGTGCTACAGTATAGCATAGAGGAATACTGAAATAAATATGCAATGAGACAAACAAAACTGACACATTTGTTCAAAGACAATAATTACACTGAAGAACCGCAATTCATGATGGTCCAATGGATATTGTTTTTAGTAGGATGTGTAATTACCACAGACAACAATGCACGTTCTGCAACATGCTTCTCTACTGTCCACAAGGTTGGTAAGGAGTTCTTGTGGCAGACTGTTCCATTTCACCACCAGATGCACCCCTGAAAAAATGCACATGGTGAAGGAGTACAGTGTTATGGTAATGTTGATCAGTGTGTGTACTGTATTCAAAAATTTATTGCTCAGTACGGCCATGCAACATTATGTCTCCCCAAACCGTAACACCTGCCCCAGCAAAACAATCATATTTGATGATGCTGGACATACCCTCTTATGGTGAAAGATTGAAACACATAATGCACCCAAGAACATTGTCGAACATGATCATTTTGGTGGTCCAGGTGCTACGGCGTAGCAAAGCATTATGTTGCGTGGCTGTACTGAACTCCACATCTGTGACTACAGTACACACATTGGTTAATGTTACCTCAGCCGTGATTGGCTCGTGTTCCCGCCATCACGTATTTTACACCATGTTTTTAACGTACTTCCATCACACTACGTTAATTTAAATTACTGTCACTGAGTTGCTGCATTGCCTGACCGTGACCGGCACTAGCAGCGCGCATCGATATATTCCCTCTTGTAGAATCTTTGCTCAACTGTTATTACTTCCCACCCGTTGTCTGTCGTAAGGGAGTTGGTCGCAATTCGGGTTGCGAGTTCGGGTCTGCCAGTCAGTGGGAGCGCGTCTGAAGCGCAGTCCGGACCTGTTAGTCAGGGATTTGCAGTGCGGCACTGCATGGACATGGCTCGCCCGACCATTGCCACCATGCATCAATTGAGCCGGGTCACAGTCTTGGTGGACTGTCCTACCAGACGATGCCTTGTGTGTGTGTGTGTGTGTGTGTGTGTGTGTGTGTGTGTGTGTGCGCGCGCGCGCGCGCGCGACGGGCCACAGTCTTGGTGGATTGTCCTACCAGACGATGCCTTTTGTGTGTGTGTGTGTGTGTGTGTGTGTGTGTGTGTGTGTGTGTGTGTGTGTGCGTGCGTGTGCGTGCGTGTGCGCGCGCGCTCGTGCATCGACTCCCGATTTGTCTTTGTGCGTGCTTAGTTACTGTTGGGTATGGTTAAAGTCTTCGTGCAAGTGTTTGTCAGGTTGTGTGTGTAGTTGGCATTATTTCCTTGACAAGTTATCTTAAATGTTGTCGGCGTACTGCCTCTGAGAGGTCGCTCACCTCACTGGGCGACGTGTAACTGGTTCTCAGAGTACTTCTGGGCCCCTTCATTTACCATCTTGTGGAACTTGGGTTGGCCCTTTCCCGGTGCAGGGATGCCGTTTAGCATTTTTTGGGACGACAGTGCGCGATTCCATCAAACGGCGCAGGTGGAGGAGTTATCGGAGTGAGAAGATATTCTGTGACTGGACTGGACTGGTCTGCCCATTCCTCCGCCTTAAATCACATCGAGCACGTGTGGGATGCAGTGGGGAGACAGATTGCAGAATGTCCACATGCACCAACCACCATCTAGCAGTAGCCAGCCACACTGGTGGAGGAATGGTATGCCCTGTCACAGGTACATTTTACCAACCTTGTTTCAAGCGTGGAAGCACGTTGCAGGGCAAGTATTGTTGTCTACGATGATCACACATCTTACTAAGAATCATGTCCTGCACTTGGTAATGCCCAGGAAACTATCGCCAATTGTCGTGATTTCAGTGTAATTGCTGTCTCTGAATAAAAGTGTCATTTATGTTTGTCTCATTGAGTATTTCTTTCAGTTATCTTGTATACTGTAGCAGTTGTTTCTACGTACGGTTAAAGTTTCATTGAACTATGTTACTTGGCTTCCATAATAAAATCTTTAAAAACAAAGCATTCCAGTGGTTACGATGAAGTATCAACAAAGTTAGTTAAGGTATGTTCTTGTGAGTTTAGTACAATTCTAAGTTACTTGTGTAACCAGTCAATTATAACTGGGACATTACCTGACTGGCTAAAATATGCAGATGTTAAGCCTCTATTAAAGAAAGGGGATAAAGAGATACCATCAAACTACAGACCGATTTCACTTTTGCCAGCATTCTCAAAAATTTTAGAAAAAGTAATGTACAGGCAGCTTCTCAACCATCTGACCACAAATAACATATTATCGAGAACACAGTTTGGATTTCTGAAGGGTTGTGATATCAAGAAGGCTATTTACACCTACAGTGAAAATGTACTTAATTCATTAAATAACAAGTTACAAGCAGCAGGTATTTTCTGTGATTTGTCAAAGGCATTTGATTGTGTGAACCACAACATTCTTTTAAATAAATTAGGATTCTATGGTGTCACGGCCAGTGCTGCAAAATGGTTCACGTCATATCTCACTAACAGGAAACAAAGAGTGTCAGTGCAAGGGACGAGTGAATTAAGTCATCAGTCATCATCAGGATGGGAAGAAATTACATATGGTGTCCCACAAGGATCCATCTTAGGGCCATTGCTTTTTCTTGTGTACATTAATGATCTCTCATCAGTTACACTGCCAGAAGCAGAGTTCGTTTTGTTTGCAGATGACACGAGTATTGCAATAAATAGTATGTCGAGTGTAGCTCTAGAAAGATCTGCTAATGATATTTTCATGGATATTAATAAATGGTTTAAGGGGATACGGAATCGGATTTTGGGTTAAAAAATCGAATTTTTTTTTATTGGCGTATTATATTCTGCCATGTTTCCTCTTTAAAATGACGTATCATACATAGCTCTACTACAATTATAACTATTTTATTTTTATATATTTGTGAGATCGGGTATTGCGCTTTAGTTATACACGTCTCTCGTGGCTGACCATGAACTTTTTGGCAGTACCTTTAAAGTGACATGAATTCAAATATCCCGGTTTCCAGCGACTATTTATACACTAGTTGCCCGAAAATTTTTCTCTCTGGTTTCCTCAAGTTACTCTTTGACTTTGTGGCGGGACTGTTTTGTAAACAGTGTGATATAAGAAAGTAGTTGTTGTTGAGTTATTTCGTATTTAGTGCTTCATTTTTCGCAGTGAAAATGCCTAGAGCTAAAGCAAAAGTATTTAAAAAGCGTGTGAACTGGCAAAAGAAAAGAAATAATGATTCATTAGCAAAGCAAAGCAGTTCATCATCATCACTGTTGGAAAATGTGAATCCACTTATTACTGATTTGCCGAACGAACTTACACCAAATGAAAACAGTGCTTCTCATAAAAAACTAAGAGATTTGGAAGAGAAATATAATTTACTTGATAGAGGGAATGAAGTTTTTGAACTCATTGATACGAATATATTGTGTGAAGCTCTTGAAAACAGTTTGTGCTGCAAAAAATGTCATGGAAACGTTTCTCTGAAAGTAGAATCCCATGTTGGCCTGGCTGCCCAGTTTAATTTAATATGCAGTGTTTGTAAATACAGCTGTAAGTTTCCAAGTTCGGTTTCAGTAACTGTAAATAATGGATACAAGAAAACTGAACTTTATAGTGTAAATATTAGGTTAGTTTATGGATTGCGAGCAATTGGTAAGGGCAAAGCAGCTGGTGATATGCTATGTGGTGTTCTAAATCTTCCAAGTGCACCTTCAAAGTTTGAAGCTTACAATTATGTACTAGGATCTGCAGTTGAAGATGTAGCACAGAAGTCAATGCAGGTTGCTGTGGAAGAAGCAGTGGAAGAAAATGACGGCAGTCGTGACCTCACAGTGGCGTTTGATGGCACGTGGCAGAAAAGGGGCCACACCTCCAACAATGGTGTTGTAACAGCAACTAGTGTTGATACTGGCAAGGTTATTGATGTTGCAATAATGTCTAAATACTGTAGGTGCACAGGCAGGCTGAAAAATGAACACAGTGATGACTGTATTGCTAATTATTATGGTAGTAGTGGTGGCATGGAGGTTGCTGGGGTGAAGAAAATTTTTCATCGCTCTTCACAGTGGTATAATGTTCGCTATGTCAAATATCTGGGAGATGGTGACTCTAAAGCATTCAAAGAAGTTTTGGAAAGCAAACCATATGGGAACAGTGTAAATATAAGCAAACTTGAATGTATAGGACATGTGCAGAAGAGAATGGGTGCCAGGCTGAGAAGGTTAAAATCAGTTATGAAAGGGAAAAAACTAGATGATGGGAAAACCTTGGATGGCAGAGGAAGATTGACTGATTCCATAATAGACCACATTCAGAACTGCTATGTCCTTGCAATCAGGCAAAATACAGGCAATCTTGAAGAAATGAGGAGAGCTATATGGGCTTTATATTTCCACACCGCATCCACGGATGAGCATCCACAACATGGTTTGTGCCCCAAAGGTGAAAACAGCTGGTGTAAATACAATAGGGGACTAACAACAGGAGAGAAATACATTCACCACCACAGTCTACCATCAGCCATCATGGCAGAAATAAAGCCCATTTTCAGAGATCTGGCTGACAGAAGTCTTCTGATGAAATGTCTTCACGGAAAAACGCAGAACCCCAACGAGTGCTTGAATAGTGTGATATGGCATCGTCTCCCAAAAACAGTGTTTGTCGGAATTAATACACTACATTTTGGTGTGTATGATGCTGTGGCAACCTTCAATCTTGGAAATATAACTAAATGCCAGGTCCTTCAAAAGTTGGGTATGTGTGTTGGTTCCCGTACGGTACGTGCTATGTTCTTTTTAGATCAGCACAGACTAAGGCATGCTGATAATATAATCAAGACATTAGTGAAAAAAGCAAGACAGGTGCAGAGGGGTGCCAAAAGAAGACTTGAAGATGATTATGAAGACTGTGAAGGGGGTATTAGCTACGGATCAGGAATGTTTTAATCTTCTTTCTCCGTTTCCCGTAAGTTTACTTTTTACTTCATCTAGGAACATTATCTCAGGTACTGGTCAACCTAGAAGTCTGAAATTTTTATGACGTAGTGACATAGGTCCCTATTACATACTGAAACAACGATTTTTTAATTACTTGATTTACAAAAGACTTAGGGGTGATAGTCTAGTAAAAAGCGATGGAAAAAATTTACTTAAAATTAAATGTACAATATCTCTGTAAGAAAATACTTTGACAATAAACTGTTGTTTCAGTATTGTTGTAACATATGAATGCACATACAGTAAAATTTTTACCTCTCTGTCTCCAGTAGTTTGTGAGAAAATGTTCCCTATAGTAGGCATATATTAACATTGCGGGGATAGGTGATTCCGTATCCCCTTAAAGCCAACTCACTGGCATTAAACTTCGAAAAGACTCACTATATGCAGTTCAGAACCTATAAGAGGTTTCCACCCAGCATATGCATAAAGTATGAAGAAGATCAGATAGAAGAGGTTGACAGTCTTAAATTCCTGGGATTACAACTTCATAATAAATTTAGTTGGGAGGAGCACACCACAGAACTGCAGAAACACCTTAACAAATCTGTATTTGCAATTCGAGTGTTAGCAGACATAGGTGACATAAAAATGAAAAAACTTGCATACTTTGCCTACTTTCATTCCATAATGTCATATGGTATAATATTTTGGGGTGACTCTTCAAGTCAAACAAAAGTTTCCAGAGTCCAAAAGTGCGTAATATGTATTATTTGTGGAGCAAATAATGTCATATGGTACAATATTTTGGGGTGACTCTTCAAGTCAAACAAAAGTTTCCAGAGTCCAAAAGTGCGTAATACGTATTATTTGTGGAGCAAATTCACGGACATCCTGTAGAAACCTCTTCAAAGAATTGGGTATACTAACTACTTCCTCTCAGTATATTTACTCCTTAATGAAATTTGTCCTAAATAATATATCTCTTTTTTCCAACAAACAGCTCAGTTCATACATACAATACCAGGAACAAAAATGATCTGCACAAGGACTTAAAAGCACTTACTTTAGTTCAAAAAGGGGTCCACTACTCAGGAACACTCATCTTCAATAATTTGCCAGCAAACATAAAAAATTTAGTTACAAATAAAGATCAGTTTAAAAGGAGCCTGAAAGACTTACTAGTGGCGAACTCCTTCTACTCCACTGACAAATTTTTTAATGGAAACAAATGATGTATTGTATATATTCATACTATTAGTATTGTTATTTCAGCATAAAAAAAATTGACATGTTCCATATCCACGAGGATCTCCTCAGCATGGATCTATGGAACGAAAAACTAATCTAATCTAATCTGCAAGATGTGAAAGTTACTTGCATACCAATGTATTTGTGTAGCCCTGTCTAACACGATACAAAAAACGTGTATGTATATCGGTGTTTTAGATACTAGTACCTATGTATATTAAAGTAATCATTCATTTTACGGAAATATGTTTACAGATATATGCATGGACTTTACAAGTGTAATTTTTAAACTCCATGAAAACACGCTGCATCCAATAACATCATAAAAATGGTGCACGGACAAGTAAAACTATTAGTACTACTGCTATTACTAGCATGCATCCATTAACACTTCAAACTTGAAACTGTATTCTGAAGTGTAATGGCACAACCAGCTGTGTCTATCGGCAGCGTTTGAAAGGTTTGATAGACCCTTGTATTCTGATGTGGAGTTTTTAAAGTAGCCTCGCGAGAGCTCTTGTTACCTTACATATAAACCCACCACTACAGTTAAATAAAGCAAGAGGATAAATGAGGGTAACAATAAAATGAGCTGGAGATAAAAATTCACTGACTGTAATGGACTTTGCAAAATGTGACTGATGTAAGGACAATGCAAGAATTATATTGTAAGCAATAAAATAAATATAACTTCCGCAAAATTGACAGTTATTTGCTCATCACAGTACTAACAAACTTTCATGAAAGCAAATTAATTTTTCCCTGAAAAGACATACATAGCCCCACTTACCTTAGAACAGAACCAGAATTGCTGCAGATTGAATTAAAATAATTATAGTGGTAATGCAGGGTATTTGGTCCTTAGTGAAGCCCACAGTTTACATTTGGAGAGGGCACACTGACAAAACATTGGGTTTTCACAACATGCACAACCAATGAAAATAATTGCAATTAATCAGTTTCAGACATAACGTGTAAAATTGAATAAGTATGACTTTTTCTTTTTATAAGAGTATATTAACACACATTTGTCTACACATCCATAAATATAGGCCATTAATAGATAACACAAAAACATTTTTCAATAAATAAAACACTTATTATACCACAGTTTAAAGACTTTCTCACGTGAAATTTGACCTCCAAAGGAACTACTTAGGATGCCACAGGTTTATTCACATATAGTAATACAACTAAGATACACATCAATTCACAACCACAGAAAGAAATGGGGGGAAAAGTGAATCAGTCACTAATCAGTCTGCCTCATAAATACATTTCACAGCCACTGAAATAATGTTGTAGTTTACATCCAATTTAAATTTTTTATAGTATTTGGTTGATTCAGTCACTTTATAGATTCAAAACTTTTTATCAGTTTTGAGCACGACACTGATCATTTTCAGGACACAGTGTATCATGCAGCAGCTCACACACAAAAATCTCACTTATCACTAAAATACAGAAAGTGTATGATCCTTTGAAACGAGTAATGATTGGTCAAAGCAGATAAAAAGTTGCTAAAGTAAAATGACTGTTTCAGTAGAATAAATATTGTAGAATACTAAATACCTCACTTGCACAATTTTTATTTCAGGGGACTGGTGTTGAGTTATAACAACATATATACAAAACTGGTCAGTTTGACAAATCTGCTTCTTACTGTCTTGCAAAAGTAACCTATTCAATGATAAAGTATTGGGACTCCTGAAGCATATTTACAAATACACTTTAATGTCATAATAGCATATTACCTTATACGTCATTTTTGCTCCCTTTGCAGCACCATGGGATCGAATGACACCTGGAGATATGTTGTTTTGACACTGAACAGTGGCTGTGTATTTTTAGATGTGCATTGAAAATGTGGATTGACCTTCACCATAACATACTGCTGGTGCTTACAATTTATCGTGCAAATGATCCCTGGAACATACAATTAATTAACAAACTTGCAATAAACAATATCTGGAACAGTACATATCCATTATTGTGGTGGATGGTACACATCAATTCATAGCCAGCAATATGTCATTCGAGCCATTGCTCTTGTGGTGTTATGTCTTTTAGAGAAATAAAAATACTTAATCTTAAAAAGAACCAAAAGTGTGCAAATGAAGAGAATTCATGTACACTTACCCTAGCACAATATGCTTTCAGCATCAGGTAGGGACTCTGTTGCAGGTTGTGGTAAGTTATGTTTCATTACAGACTTAATAGATTAAACACAGACATATTAAATGCTGAGTGAAAGACATTTACGCTAATTGTACTGCAGAAAATTATGGCTGTATTAAAGAAAGCACTCCTGTGAAAGTTGAAGTTGGCTGTAGACCTTTCAAAACTACCAGTGATTTTTATTTAGATTTGACATCTGACAACTCCTCGAAAAATCCTAACTATCTGCCAGCAACAAATCACCATGACAGTGATGGTATGTGTAAGTCGTGCAGTGTTAATACAAAGGAATTGATTCAATATAAAAGCATAACAATTATTTATACATAAATAAGAACCTTAAAGTCAATAATTCGCCATAGAATGTTAACCAGCAAACCAATACTAGTGTCATTTATAGATTTCAAGAAAGCATTTGATTGTATTGACAGAGAAATGATGGATAAGGTCATTAGAGAATTTGGTGTTAAATCAAAACTAGCAAACATAATTCGTGATACACTAACAGGTGCAGTATCTAAAGTCAAATTTATGGGAGAAGTATCTCAGCCTTTTGAAATAAAAACTGGTGTTAGACAGAGTGATGGTTTATCACCTTTACTGTTTAACTGTGTTCTAGAAAAACTTGAAAGGATCTGGAATTCGGAGCTAAAAAAAATCACAAAATTGAACCAATAACTCTGGGAAGGAAAACAAATGGAATTAAGGTAAACTGCTTGGCTTTTGCAGATGATTTCGCAATACTTCCAGAAAACCTGACAAGCAGTTACTCAAATAAACATTCTGGAAAAATCAGCAAACAGAACTGGTCTCAAAATTTCGGCTGAAAAAGCAAAATTCATGACAAATATAAAAAATGCACCAAAATACATAGAAACACAAATAGGTAAAATAGAGCAAGTAAATAAATTTAAATATCTTGGAGAAACTATACAACAGAATGGATTAGAAAAATCTGCAATAGATGTAAGAATTAACAAAATGGGAAGAGCATATGGTTTGAACAAAAATAAATAACAACAAGAAATGTATATCTAGAAAAACAAAACTAAAACACTACACCACAGTGGTACGACCAGAATGTTTATATGGATCTGAATGCCTAATGATGAACTATAAGATGGACAAACTAGAGGTACTGGAAAGAAGGATTATTGGAAAAATAATGGGTGCAATGAAAACTGCAGATGGTTGGAAAATAAGAAGTAATGAGGAGATCTACAAAAATACAGAGAAAATATCTGAAGTAATGGCCAAACGTATCTACCGAATGGATGGAAATAGACTAACAAAACAAATACTCCTATATTTCTGGAAGAAGAAATCAACAATAGCATGGATTACAGAAGTAAGAAAACATCTTGAAAGAAAGAACATCAAAGAATCAGAAATAGCAGAAAGAAACCGTTTTAAAAACAAAATACTAAATTTGGAAGGCTTTCAAAGCAGAAGAAATAAAAAATTAGGAACAACATGGACAGAGGAAAGGAAGAGACTTCATGGGGAGAAAATGAGGGAATACTGGAAAAATAGAAAACAACAACAAAGGAAGAAGAGGAACTGAAGTTGTTAACGTGATCCTAGTTGGTCAATACGTTTTTTTTTTTTTTAACCTACACAATTCCTCTCAAGTTATTAAGGTTACATTTCTCAATTTTATACAACAGTATGGAAGAGACTAATGTGGGCAGAAATAATTGGCAAGTGGAATTTTTCATTCTCCAAAAAAATTAGCCTCCCAGGAGACACCACCTCATCGAAGGCATCTTCAGTGCCAAATGAGAGGGACTGCGTGCCCCGTCAAGGTCAAGAGCTGTGTCGGCGGGAGCACAGCTACCAGCAGGGTCAACTGACCCGGAGTGGTCTTGACCGAGGAGCCACACAAAGTGTGTCCCACAACACAGGCCAGTGAGGGCTCTGTGGTGAAGCCAGCTTCTCTAAGGGAGTAAATCTCACACAAATCCTGACCCCCAGGCTGAGGTTTGGGCATGGGCTGATAACCCCATGCTGTAATACATATATATAAAGGGCAATTGAGAAAACACAACAGAAGCCTCGCATACTGGATGGAAAATACGTATCACAACCCTAGCAAAGGAAACATGTAAAGAACCTGACAACAACAACATGGAATGTGAGGGCGACGACTCAGCCTGGAACAATTAAAGAAATAGCCAATGAAATCTTAAATTTTAAGTATAGCATTGTAGGCTACAGGAAATAAGATGGCAAGGAAATGAGCAGATTGACAAACCCAAATATTCATTGGCGTATAGTGGGTCAGAGGAAATAATGGGTCAATTTGGAACAGTTTTATAATAACAAGGAAAAATAGGGAAAGCTATTAATGAAAGATTGTGCAAACTTACAATATGAGAGCAATTTTGTAACATATCAACAGTAAGTGAACATGTGGCAATGGAAGAATAGGCGAATATAATAAAAGAACAGTTTCATAAAGATCTGAAAAAGTATGTTGCACAGTACCTAAGCACGGCTCGATGTCAGTAGCCAGAAATTTTAACAAAAAAATTGGAAGGAATGAACATGAACATGGAGACTCTGGAAAGCATTCAGTGCACAAAGAAAGCAATGAAAATGGAGATCTACTATGCCAGATCTCAGGAAGGAATAATATGATAACTAAGATCTTCCCACACAAAGGGATTCATCTCTGTTGAATAATCAACCATACTGACCACATTTTCATTAATACCCATAGCTCCACCTCAATTATAGACGGACAGACCTGCAGAGGGAAAAATTGTGACTCAGATCACTATGTAGCAAAATCAGCCTCGAGAGAGAAACTGTCATTAGCGAACAGCAGTAGAACAGAAAAAAGCACAAATTGGAGTGGCCAGAGATAGCAGTCATGTGCCCATGAAGTGTGCTTGCTTGTGTTAATATTTGTGCGTTTCCTTTTTGAAGAATGCTTTGTGCGAAAGCTCAATGCATAACAGTCTTTCCGTTGTGCCGTTCTGCAACTCGACGTGTCATCTTCGCGGTAAGTAGCAGTCTATCCTTTTCACAATATTTTTAATACAGATCTTAGTATCAATAACATTAAGAAAAAGTTGGTAAAGATTAAAATTGATCAAGGTGCCAGGGCCTGATAGAATCCCTGTCAGCCGCAGCTGCTATAGCCTCTGTTTTAACCATAATATATCGTACATTAGCTGAAGAACAAACTGTACACTAGTCTAATGGAAGCACAGGTTCTTTCATGTGAGTTCCACAGAAAAAGAAATTCACCATTCGGAAACAAGATGCTCACATATATTCGAAGTTTCTGTCGAGGGCTTCAAAAAACAACATCAAGACCCAAGCTGTATCAGGAAAAACACACGCAATTGAATTTGATCTGAAGGCGGTCTGCCACTATCCAAAGACAGACACTAAAGCAGTGTTTTGTTGACAAAGACTTGCTGTGTAAAACCTAATTGTACACAATACAACTTCGAAAGAAACCGCATGCTACATGTGGAATGAAAGGACCATCAAACATGTATCTGCAGAAACCGCTTTATCATTGTATAGCTTTCTAGAAGGGGGAGGGGGGGGGGAGCTTTTTTTCCTTTTCTGATACATGTGGAGGGCAAAACAGAAATGCAAATGTGCTTGCCATGTTCCTGTATGCTGTTGCTCATTTTGATAACCCTGTAATAAATCACATGTTTTTTTAGCCGTAACACTTGCAACTGGAGTGCAGCTATGTTCGTACCTCAGTAGAGGAAAATACAAGACCACTTGATATATTTGATCCATCAGGAAGGGTCGCAATCATTAGAATTACAAATGAAAATACGATGTCAGTGTAGCTTAGCAGAAGGTATACTGAATTTCCCAGAATTAAGATGCTATAAGAAAAAGAACAGAAAAGTTGAGTGCTGGAAATAATTTCAACTGGCTCAACATAATTTGGTTTCAGCAATGAAAAGAAAACTCTGAATACATATATTTTAAATACAGCAGTACTTCTGAAGGATTTAAAAGAATGGAAATCTCCCAAAGAGCAAAAACAAAGCTGCAAGAATCTTTCAAACTTCAGACTTTGTAGTCTTCTTCAAACCCAACAAAGAAAGACATGCTCTAGGGTCTTATATAAATTTGCAACATGGGCATTATACTGAAGCAGTGTCATCATTTTGACAAGTCACTATTGGAGATACAAAAGCTGGTCAAGCAACAGAAATCAATGCTGTTGATGACTAAAGTATATTCAACTTTCAGTAATGTATGGTTCACTGATATTTGCAGAAATAAATACAATTTTATGTTTCTTATGTATTTCAACACGTTGTCAATGTGGAAATCATTTTTAATGTTAAAATCACATGGCATTATAATTGCTGTGGTTTATGTAATTTCTGAGGAACTGTCACATATTTATAAATGTATAAAACTGACTACAGTGCAGAAAAATAAATTTTGTATATTCGTGCATTCTTTGTTATCGTTGTTATTACTATATTGTACCAACATGTTTAAAGACAAAACAACATATCCATAATAGTGTTCATTTTCTTGTCCCGTGGTAGTTAATGTTAAAGCCAACAAGTGTAAACACTCTCCCAGAACCATGAGGTATGATGATTTTTAGCAACATGAACTTATTTGCAGCAGTGGTAGTGTCTGCACTGTTACCTTGAAACACTCATTCTGTATGTACGTCGTTATGGCTCTAAACCCCCAGATCTCTAATATGATGGCCTAATACATCACAATCCTTGTCTCTGTATGTCACCATCTAATTAAACCCATTTGTTTCTGAACAGTAAGTCAAAAACTTCTAATTACAATTTTGCAATGTATGAAAATATTTTGATTACAGTATTTATGATAGCAGACCTCATTTTATGTGACCAATACACCATTTTTTTATTATTACTGTTATTAAAATCTTAAGTGACTGCAGAGGAAGCTGTGGACAAACTGCACAATTTTAACCACTGTCTGGCACAAACGCGAACAGTTCATCCACAGCTGCCCATTCAGGGGAACCACTCACAAGGATTACACTGATACACCTAAATTCTAATGATCACAGCCCATGTAAAGCATCAAATACAGCACAAAGCGAAGCATTGACACAACACCGAGTGGTTATAGGAAACAGTACCAATATCATTAGCTGCCACAGCAGCTTTCAGTATGAACTGTCTGTATAAAGATGAAAACTTATGCTATCGTCGTTAGGAAACACCTCACCTCACCATCTTATCCCTTTGCTCATTTACTCGTTAGGAAGCACCTCATCACCTTATCTGTTTGCTCATTTACTATTCACATCTTTCAATGTCTTCTCAATTGACATAATTTACTACGAAGAGTAGAAATTATCTCATATTTTGATAAGAATTCAGTACTCAACAAATCTGCTATAAGTAATCGTTCTTGTTGATACAATCAAAAGTACAGATAATCCTAAGCAGCCTCACCAATATGTTATCAGTTCACATTATCATTCAAGTACTCTCTTGCTACACTGTAACACAGTGCTAGTCAATACATCCAGCATGCATAATTTTACAAACTGAATTGCGGTACCGTAGACTGTAAGTTAGGCAGTCTCTCTCTCTCTCTCTCAATCTCTCTATTTTTTAAGGTGAGGGGTAGGGGGTGCAGGTTGAAATGATCGAAGGTGGGGGTGGGGTAGAACACACAATATGATGAACACAGCAGTCGTCTATCTTATGTAACAACTCTGTGATTATTACCAAGTTGTGTCATTGACAAGACAGAACACACCACCTTTTTCTTCAAACGTATTTACTGGTTTGTAAGTTTTACACATTACTGAATTTGAAGCAAAGCAGCATCTCTAGGCACCTTGATAGGATGCATAAAGTAACAGATATTTGCAAACTTCTGCTGCCTCATACAGACCTGGGGTATTACATTACCAGTCTGTCTATACCAACCTTACCAGCAAAATGACAATAAGATTGCTGGAAAGAACTCAGACAATTGGTCTATACTGGGGTGATGTGGAAGAAAGTCATTCCGTTGTGTCACCCCACCTACAGATTATATTTTACAGTTATACTGTTACTAGCAACAAGGCCCAGCTTCACATAGGTAGCATTAAGTATTTTGCTTGTATCTAGGTCTGAAAGTTGAATTTTGTAGGGAAGTTCTTGTAGAATGTAAACACTTTAGACTTAGAGGAGACCACTCACTGAAAAGCAGAAGTGTTGAATTGTCAATAGGCACACATGAAAGGAAGAAATATTGCTAGCTTTTGCAGTTACTCCCTGATGAGCTAGAGGTAATGACAAACGCACGCACCTATGCCCCATCAGCTACACTGACAGTGCCAATACTATTTTGCAGCTGGTGGACTGGTTGTGGAGGGGGTAGTGTCAGGTGGGGGAGGGGGCAGAAGAGAGGGAGGCAGAGAAAGGGATTGGGGACGGGTGGCTAGTATCTCGGAGGGAGCTTGCTAGTTTGGCGGCTAGGAATACTGGGAGAGAGGGGTGGCAGGTATATGTGCTGGAACAATGTAGTGGGAAGTGGTACATACTGAAAGTGACAGGAAGACATGAATTGGGGGGGCAGGGGGGGGGGGGTAACGGGACGGAGTACGATGAAGCTTTTGGGTGGGGATGCGGGGACAGTGGGTTACCTAAGGTTGACACCACCCACACCCTCCGCCCTACAGTTTCCACTTACTCTATCCTGTCGCCCCTCCCAGTTCACTTTCCAATGTTGCCTTCAGTGTGTACCACTTCACATTGGCCACAACAATTGTGCGTTATATGCCTGCCACCTCTCCCTCCCAATTTCCTAGCTGGCAAACCGGCCACCTCCCTCCAAGCTGCCATCCACCCATCCGGTCCCTCTCGGTGCCGCCTCCTCCTCCTCCTCCTCCTCCTCCTCCTCCCTTTACCCACCCAATCCAATACCACACCCACCACAAACTGCCCACCTCTTGCAACACAGCATTGGCACTGTCAGTCTAGCTGGCACTACGTAAGGGCACAGGTGTGTGGAATGAGTGTTTAGGTAATATTAAAACGACTCACCAGGCACTGCATCACAAACAACACCCTGAGACCGGAGCAATTCGGTTTCAGGAATCACCACTCAACAACACAACAACTCCTCCGCATCGTTGAATACATAACACACGGATACAACACAAGCAAGGCAACTGGGGCAATGTTCCTGGACATCGAAAAGGCTTTCGATCGTCTATGGCACAACGGCCTAATACGCAAACTTAGTGACGCAGGGTTCCCCGACGGGCTCGTACGTCTCTTACACTCATATCTCACGGACAGGAGTTTCAACACCGACGTGCAGGGCAAACAATCGACACGACATGGTATACAGGCAGGAGTACCCCAAGGAAGTATCCTAGGGCCCTAACTGTTTAACCTCTACATTAACGACCTCCCAGCTACACATAACACGACGGTAGCAATCTACGCGGATGACACTGCCATCCTTGCGCAAGATTGGAAGCCGTCTAACATTAACTCACGACTACAGACTGCACTCAGAACGGCGGAGCCTTGGCTGGTGAAATGACATGTTAGAGTAAACGTCGACAAGTGCGAGGCCGTTCTGTTCACTAGAAGACCGAAGCAACTGCGCAAACATCAGCACTGCAACCCAATAACACTACACACACGCCCAATACGTTTCCGCGAGAAGGTCAAATACCTCGGTGTCTGGCTGGACAGGAAACTACTCTGGGGGGGACCACATTCAACACGTGACCAACAAAGCTAACGCGAGGCTCAAACAACTCTACCCTATGCTTAACAGGCGTAGCGCACTGAACAAGAGGGTGTCTAGGTCCATGTACATGACACTTATTAGACCCCTGATGACGTACGCAGCCCCTGTCTGGGGATACGCTGCGCCAACTCGCCTGCGCCGTCTGCAGCTCATACAGAACAAAGTACTCAAAATCATAAGCAACGCTCCGCGCTACACACGCATCGCGGAGCTTCACCGGGAATACCGGCTAGATACTATCTTCCAGGTATTCCAAAAACTCTCCACACGACTGTACAATAACACGAGACACTCGCGCAACCCGTTTATCCTTTCTCTGGGTAACTACGACCACAACCACAGATGGAAGCATAACAGACCAAAGACATTACTGGCTAGGAACTGAACATCTATGGTCTATAGAACGCTAACACGACAGTACTGGCGAGCCCCTGCAACACAGTTATTACTGGAAACCCAGATGTACGACTAGCCGAAAAACAGGCAACCGTAGGGAAACCGTACTGCACACAGCACGCAAACCAGCCACACACACCCCCTACACCGTCTGTGAGCCGATCTATGACCGATTGCACACTAATCCACAACGACCTTTAACTGTTGCAGGGACGCAGCAACTGCAGCAAGTGCCGCAACAAGCTCCAACAACGACAAAGGTAACGATGCACGATACCTCGAACTAACACAACCACACCTTGCATCCACTGTCGCAGATAGCAAGCCGCTACTGCCCTTACTACCCGTCCTACTGTCGCAGAGGTTTTTTTTCCCTTGGCTCTTGCCTTGGCACTTTTTTTTCCTCTGCCCTTACAACCGCCACCCTTCAATCGTTTTCGACCACTTCTATCTTCTGATGGACCATGTTAATGAGTAATCTTACCCAGACGCATGGACAACATCACAACCTGCATCCTGTGATGCCTGATTCAAAAACTAACATGTTTACAGAGGTGACAGTAGAACTTTTGGTTTGGTCACCACGTTAGTGTGGGCGTGGAGCGGCCCCATCCTTGTGTAAGAAATGGAATGAGTGTTTAGCCCCCTCTTGTTTCGCTGCTATGCACTACTTCCTTTTTGAAAATGCATGTAGAACTGCTGCTGGAGTACCCTTAGCTACTGAATGGGAGAAACTCTTTTCACAAATAGCTATTACTGGAAATTTCTTGATGTCAATGAAAAGAGTACAATTGGGACCAGGAGTTATGATAACAAATGATAAATATTATAGGAGAATAAATTGGGTGCAGCATGAGGTGAATATGTGTGATGACGATACTAAAGCATGGTTCTCTGAAATTAAACACCTAATAGTAGGGAACTACAAGTATGTATTGTCAAGTCCGGGGATGCTAATGGGGATGCTAAACGCTGCCTCAACTACACTTGGACTGCTACCTACCAATTATAGAATGAACAGTACAACCATGAGAGTGATTACGTTGAGATCAAGTCATGATTCTATGACAAAATACATTGCAAACGGGACTTTGGCAAATGAGATATGCATTGCTCTACATCGACAGAATTTGGCATTACTTGGGATAAATTTGAGCAAGGACAAAACCTTCATCTTCAGATCTGGGTTTGGAGAATACACCTCATGGTATATGGACAAAAACTTTGTAGCTCAATTTGGTGTTGAAACTGCTAGCATAAAACCAGGAGGAATAAATCCTGCAGATGATTTTTACAACATTGCTCGTCAAACAGCAACTGCCCTGGCAACCCTTACCATGAATCACATTGGTGCTGAGGCAAGACTCCGATTGGGGATTGATGGAGTAAGAGGACTTTGGAGGATCGAGAAAAATTATAAGAAGAGGAAAGGAGTTTCAGGAGAAGTTCTTATAACATCTGAGAGAGGAAGGCACCCATGGAATGTTACAAATTGCCACCTGCAAGAGATTCCTCTTAAGGAGAGAATATGCCAAACTGATGAAGAAAGGGACTACCTAATGAAATGTCTCAATCCAAACAACCCTTTCTTGGAGGAGCCAAAAGAGGAAATGAGCTATTCAAAGGAACATGGGTGTCTCAGACTCATTGAGGTAGATGTCCCAAGAACCATTTTTCATTATTTGAAGACGAGCAATAGGACAGTCAGTAAGGATGAATCAAAGAGGAGAGCTGAAGAAGAGAAAGCATTTGGTGAAGCATTAAGCATAGCTAAAATGGCCGACCCAACTTTACATTTGGATGTTCCAAATTTGAATGTTACTCTGTCTTCCAGAATAAAAGGTTTTATTGAAACGGAGTCATCTGATTTAGAGTTCACAGAAGAAGAGGCTTCAATGATCTCACAGGCCTTAAATTATTTAGACACTGGTAAAAAACCTGAGCAGGATGATGACTTTTATGATACTGATTTTGAAGATCTGTAAATATGTTTGTACAAGTAAATTTTCTTATGTTCTGTCAATTGTATCTTTGTGTGTGTGTGTGTGTGTGTGTGTGTGTGTGTGTGTGTGTGTGTGGAGGGGGGAGGGGGGGGGGTGTCCTCTAGCTCAGCAAAGGATAACTCCAAAAGCTAGAAGGTTTTCAGAAAGGAAGTGTGCACTGATATGAAACTTTGGGGCAGATTAAAACTGTGGATAGTACCAAGATACGAACTTGGGACCTTTGCCTTTCACAGGCAAGAGCTCTATCGACTGAGCTAGCAAAGCACAACTCACAACTCATCCTTAAAGCTTTACTTTTGCCAGTGTTCACCAGTACGTCTCCCACACTTCACAGAGGCTCTCCAGCAAAACTTGCATGACTAGCACTCCTCGAATGGAGGATATTGTGGAGATGTGGCTTAGCCACTGCCTGGGGGATGTCTCAAGAAGGGAATTTAGCCATGTCACCCCCGTCCTTTCTTTGAAGAGTGCTAGTCTTACAAGTCTCGCAGGAGAGTTTCTGTGGTAGGAGACGAGGTACTTGTGGAAGTAAAGCTGTGAGAACAGGTTGAGAGTCATGGTTGGGTAGCTCAGTCGGTAGAGCACTTGTTTGCAAAATCCAAAGGTCTCGAGTTCAAGTCTCGGTCCAGTACACAGTTTTAATCTGGTAGGAATTTCAAGTTCCTTTCTTTTGTGTGTGCATATCGACAACTTAACACTCCTGCTTTTTGGTGAGTGGTCTCCTTAAACCCAAATCCAATTGTTTCCATTGAATCTCCACATCACTTAGTGGTGAATGATACAGTAGTTTGAAAGGCACATTGGAAAACAGTGACACAGTGGGGATTCAATTCTACAAGCTTCCCACTTCTAACTAGACGCATTACCACTAGATCACCATACCATATGTGAGCTTGTAGATTTCAATTCACACATCCCGTCAAGGCATAAAAAATGAAGCTATCTAGCTTCAAAATAGATAGCGAGTAAAACTGGCACCAATAAATATATATGATGAAAAAGGGGAAAAATTGTGTTCTAGTAACACTGAACAGCTCACTTCCCTAAGCACTGCCTTCTGCATACATGGAAGAATAAAGGTGTGGCATGTTCCAGACACATCATAATTAACATTCCTAGTGTGTTTTGGTTGCTGGATCATCGTGTTAAAGAAGATGAAACGTTTTTTTAAATAATCATCAGTACAGATGAAGTGTAATTTTATCACTTTGAAATGTAACATCTTGGAATGAAAACAGCCAGAGTCTCCAGCCACAACGAAATTCTTGAGTGAACCCTCTGTAGGAAGAATGAAGCTCTATTTTTTGGCACACACAAGGGCCAGTTCTGGAACATTACCTGCACCTGAGGACAGTGGAAACCTTGAGCAACAATGGAAGAAGTGCACTGAAAAAAAGGCAGGGTCACTAAGTAGACAAATTATGTCAATGTAAATTTAGTAGAAAAAATGTTGCACACACTATTCAGCTTAAAATCTTGTATGTAGAAGTACAGGTACCAGGAAATTAAACAAGGTGAGAAACAATGGATCTAAGGAGATTATGACATTAGCAGTAGGCCTTCATGTTTTCCAGCATTGAATGTTCACTTTTGATCAAAGTATTTTTAATGCATTTCATTTATCAACTGTTGATTTGGTTTTGCCAACTGTCACTTACTCTCTCCTTTAACTCCGGCAATTTAGAAGATCCGCCACAGAATATAGGCACTTGCTCTGTGCGCCAATAATGACAGCGAAATATGGGGAAGCATCAATGATCAATTTTGTTTGGAGTTTCCCAGTAAGGCAGTTATGTTGAACATAAGAACTAAAAAAAATGCTCATTTCATTTTCAATAGTGCACCACATGGGCATTTCCTTCAGTTTACAACTTTTTGCACTAAAATACATCCCAATAACAGCTTTGTTCACAGTTGCAACAAGAGAAATTAACTTCATCACAAAATTCCTAATTTAACTTAACTGATGTCTTTGGACAAACCCGAAAGCTGTCCAACAATCCTACCTAATACACTTGATATGTAACATCTCCATGCTATATGTTTAAGAAAACTGTAAGGTATTTGTTTGAGCAATAATGAATCAATCACATATATAACACAAATACAATTAGTGACTAGAATAAATTCTATGAAACCTAATACAACATACAAAATTGACTTGCAACATTATTTTGAAATACTTGTTGGTACTACTAAAAGAAAATTATCCACCCTTTAGAAACAAGAGCCGTAAAAGAACATTACTGCAAAATTGCAGGTAATGTTACAGAAAACTTTTCTTCTTTCTTTCAGGTAACAAATTTCATCAAAGATCAGAGCATTTCACACTGTAGTGAGAATTTTCATATTCTGAATCACACATGCAACATTCGTTTATTCTTCAAATGTGAAATTTCAGGGTCACTCTCAATGCTGGGTCACTCAAGCTCCCCATTCTCCAGAAACAGGAGTGAGACGTCGACGTCTTCAATGTCGCTGCAGGCACCGCCGGCGCAGTAATTCTCAGAGTTGTAGTTTCCGGCTGCGTTGCCACTACCTGGACCCGCTCCGTTCCCTCCTCCCACATCATCATCATCATCATCGTCATCATCATCATAATCGGAGGAGTCGTCACTCAAGTCGCTCTCGGAGAACACGGACGGAGGCTCGTCACGCACCATGCCAAAAATCTGCAGATCGGCCATTCGCTCGTGCAATTCTTCCACGACGCTTCTATCACCCTCGCTGTTCTCTAGATGTAGCTTCCTGTGCACAGATTGAAAAAAACTTAATTGTTAATACAGAAAGCATTATATTTCCAACTTATTTCCTTTCTTTCTTCAACAGTCATATGACAATACTGTGGAGCAAGGTAACTGACGAACTATTTTTTATCTTGTGAGTCACTTGCAAGAATGAAACATTGAGGGACATTCAGTTACATTTCACTAATATACTGTTAATGGATAATCCATTCATTCAGGTGTTTTATTTATGGAATTTAATTCAGATACAGTGGCCGAAGCACAGTAACCAATTTTCATCCAAAGCGCTGTGTGAGCTCATTTGTTTGTTAGGAAAGGGAGACCGAAACTGTTTGCCCCGTTTTGGCTGGTCAGCAATGACAGAATCGAGGCACACACCCCGCAATCTTCCTCAAACGATTTTACAGAAACTATTTGGGCTTCTTGATGATATGCCCATCATTTCACTCATGGTCATAGTTATTGTGATATTTCCACAGAAGTAAGACACTGCACAAAGATCGAAAAAGTTTGCAATGGAAAATAGGGCTCTCTATGCAGATGACGAAGAAATTGAAGAAATGTATGATGAAATAAAAGAAATTATTCAGATAGAGAAGGGAGACGAAAATTTAATAGTCATGAGTGGGTGGAATTCAGTAGTAGGAAAAGGGAGAGAAGAAAACATAGTAGGTGAATATGGATTGGGGCTAAGAAATGAAAGAGGAAACCGTCTGGTATAATTTTGTACAGAGCACAACTTAATCATAGCTAACACTTGGTTCAAGAATCATAAAAGAAGGTTGTATACATGGAAGAAGCCTGGAGATACTGACAGGTTTAAGATAGATTATATAATGGTAAGACAGAGATTTAGGAACCAGGTTTTAAATTGTAAGACATTTCCAGGGGCAGATGTGGACTCTGACCACAATCTATTGGTTATGAACTGTAGATTAAAACTGAAGAAACTGAAAAAAGGTGGGAATTTAAGGAGATGGGACCTGGATAAACTGACTAAACCAGAGGTTGTACAGAGTTTCAGGGAGAGCATAAGAGAACAATTGACAGGAATTGGGGAAAGAAATACAGTAGAAGAAGAATGGGTAGCTTTGAGGGATGAAGTAGTGAAGGCAGCAGAGGATCAAGTAGGTAAAAAGATGAGGGCTAGTAGAAATCCTTGGGTAACAAAGAAATATTGAATTTAATTGATGAAAGAAGAAAATATAAAAATGCAGTAAATGAAGCAGGCAAAAAGGAATACAAACATCTCAAAAATAAGATCGACAGGAAGTGCAAAATGGCTAAGCATGGATGGCTAGAGGACGAATGTAAGGATGTAGAGGCTTATCTCACTAGGGGTAAGATAGATACTGCCTACAGGAAAATTAAAGAGACCTTTGGAGAAAAGAGAGCCACTTGTATGAATATCAAGAGCTCAGATGGAAACCCAGTTCTAAGCAAAGAAGGGAAAGCAGAAAGGTGGAAGGAGTATATAGAGGGTCTATACAAGGGCGATGTATTTGAGGACGATATTATGGAAATGGAAGAGGATGTAGTTGAAGATGAAATGGGAGATATGATATTGCGTGAAGAGTTTGATAGAGCAATGAAAGACCTGAGTCGAAACAAGGCCCCGGGAGTAGACAACATTCCATTAGAACTACTGACAGCCTTGGCAGAGCCAGTCCGGGCAAAACTCTACCATCTGGTGAGCAAGATGTATGAGACAGGCGAAATACCCTCAGACTTCATTGTACACAAACCAGATGGCAGTAATAAGAGTCGAGGGGCATGAAAGGGAAGCAGTGGTTGAGAAGGGAGTGAGACAGGGTTGTATCCCATCCCCGATGTTATTCAATCTGTATATTGAGCAAGCAGTGATGGAAACAAAAGAAAAATTCGGAGTAGATATTAAAATCCATGGAGAATAAATAACAACTTTGAGGTTCGCCGATAACATTGTAATGTTGCCAGAGACAGCAAAGGACTTGGAATGGCAGTTGAACGGAATGGATAGCGTCTTGAAACGAGGATATAAGATGAACATCAACAAAAGCAAAACGAGGATAATGGAATGTAGTCAAATTAAGTCGGGTGATGCTGAGGGAATTAGATTAGGAAATAAGACACTTAAAGTAGCAAAGGAGTTTTGCTATTTGGGGAGCAAAGTAACTGATGATGGTCGAAGTAGAGAGGATATAAAATGTAGACTGGCAATGGCAAGGAAAGCGTTTCTGAAGAAGAAAAATTTGTTAACATCGAGTATAGATGTAAGTGTCAGGAAATCATTTCTGAAAGTATTTGCATGGAGTGTAGCCATGTATGGAAGTGAAACATGGACAATAACTAGTTTGGACAAGAAGAGAATAGAAGCTTTCGAAACGTGGTGCTACAGAAGAATGCTGAAGATTAGATGGGTAGATCATATAACTAATGAGGAGGTATTGAATAGGATTGAGGAGAAGAGAAGTTTGTGGCACAACTTGACTAGAAGAAGGGATCGGTTGGTAGGACATGTTTTGAGGCATCAAGGGATCACAAATTTAGCATTGGAGGGCAGCATGGAGTGTAAAAATCGTAGAGGGAGACCAAGAGATGAATACACTAAGCAGATTCAGAAGGATGTAGGTTGCAGTAGGTACTGGGAGATGAAGAAGCTTGCACAAGATAGAGTAGCATGGAGAGCTGCATCAAACCAGTCTCAGGACTGAAGACCACCACAACAACAACAACAACATGATTTTGCATATTACATAATATGTTGCTGCATATGAAATTTAGCTAACATGTTCTTTAGACTTGGGTGGTCGTTTCTGTCACCAATCTTGTGAAAACTGATCTGATGCACCACACTTGTTTGCTATCACACGCGCAATTGCACACGGAATTGCGAGAGAATTCTGAAAACGTGTTTTATTACATTTATTAAGTAAGTAACTGAGGAAAAATGATGAGTCAGTACCTTCTTGTTGTTGTTGTTGTTGTTGTTGTCTTCAGTCCTGAGACTGGTTTGATGCAGCTCTCCATGCTACTCTATCCTGTGCAAGCTTCTTCATCTCCCAGTACCTACTGCAACCTACATCCTTCTGAATCTGTTTAGTGTATTCATCTCTTGGTCTCCCTCTACGATTTTTACCCCCCACACTGCCCTCCAATGCTAAATTGGTGATCCCTTGATGCCTCAGAAAATGTCCTACCAACGGATCCCTTCTTCTAGTCAAGTTGTGCCACAAACTTCTCTTCTCCCCAATCCTCATTAGTTATATGATCTACCCATCTAATCTTCAGCATTCTTCTGTAGCACCACATTTCGAAAGCTTCTATTCTCTTCTTGTCCAAACTAGTTATCGTCCATGTTTCACTTCCATACATGGCTACACTCCATACAAATACTTTCAGATACGACTTCATCATCATCATCATCATCATCACCATCATCATCATTTAAGACTGATTATGCCTTTCAGCGTTCAGTCTGGAGCATAGCCCCCTTATACAGTTCCTCCATGATCGCCTATTCAGTGCCAACATTGGTGCCTCTTCTGATGTTAAACCTATTACTTCAAAATCATTCTTAACCGAGTCCAGGTACCTTCTCCTCGGTCTGCCCCGACTCCTCTTACCCTTTACTGCTGAATCCATGAGTCTCTTGGGTAACCTTGCTTCTCCCATGCGTGTAACATGACCCCACCATCTAAACCTGTTCGCCCTGACTGCTACATCTATAGAGTTCATTCCCAGTTTTTCTTTGATTTCCTCATTGTGGACACCCTCCTGCCATTGTTCCCATCTACTAGTACCTGCAATCATCCTAGTTACTTTCATATCCGTAACCTCAACCTTGTTGATAAGGTAACCTGAATCCACCCAGCTTTCGCTCCCATACAACAAAGTTGGTCGAAAGATTGAACGGTGCATAGATAACTTAGTCTTGGTACTGACTTCCTTCTTGCAGAAGAGAGTAGATCGTAGCTGAGCGCTCACTGCATTAGCTTTGCTACACCTCGCTTCCACTTCCTTCGCTATGTTGCCATCCTGTGAGAATATGCATCCTAAGTACTTGAAACCGTCCACCTGTTCTAACTTTGTTCCTCCTATTTGGCACTCAATCCATTTATATTTCTTTCCCACTGACATTACTTTCGTTTTGAAGATGCTAATCTTCATACCATAGTCCTTACATTTCTGATCTAGCTCTGAAATATTACTTTGCAAACTTTCAATCAAATCTGCCATCACAACTAAGACATCTGCATATGCAAGACTGCTTATTTTGTGTTCACATATCTTAATCTCACCCAGCCAGTCTATTGTTTTCAACATATGATCCATAAATAATATGAACAACAGTGGAGACAGGTTGCAGCCTTGTCTTACCCCTGAAACTACTCTGAACCATGAACTCAATTTACCGTCAACTCTAACTGCTGCCTGACTATCCATGTAAAGACCTTTAATTGCTTGCAAAAGTTTGCCTCCTATTCCATAATCTTGTAGAACAGACAATAACTTCCTCCTAGGAACCCGGTCATATGCCTTTTCTAGATCTATAAAGCATAGATACAATTCCCTGTTCCACTCATAACACTTCTCCATTATTTGCCGTAAGCTAAAGATCTGGTCCTGACAGCCTCTAAGAGGCCTAAACCCACACTGATTTTCATCCAATTGGTCCTCAACTAATACTCGCACTTACCTTTTAACAATACCTGAGAAGATTTTACCCACAACGCTGATTAAAGAGATACCTCTGTAGTTGTTACAATCTTTTCTGTTTCCATGTTTAAAGATTGGTGTGATTACTGCTTTTGTCCAGTCTGATGGAATCTGTCCCGACTCCCAGGCCATTTCAATTATCCTGTGTAGCCATTTAAGACCTGACATTCCACTGTATTTGATGAGTCCCGACTTAATTTCATCCACCCCAGCCGCTTTATTGCACTGCAATCTATTGACCATTTTTTCCACTTCCTCAAATGTGATCCTATTTCCATCATCATTCCTATCCAATTCTACCTCGAAATCTGAAACATTACTGATCGCATTTTCACCTACATTGAGCAACTCTTCAAAATATTCCCTCCATCTGCCCAAGGCATCCACAGGATTCACCAGCAGTTTTCCTGACCTGTCCAAAATACTTGTCATTTCCTTCTTACCTCCCTTTCGAAGACTGCTAATTACACTCCAGAATGGTTTTCCAGCAGCTTGACCCATAGTCTCCAACCTGTTTCCAAAGTCTTCCCATGATTTCTTCTTGGATGCTGCAATTATCTGTTTGGCTTTGTTTCTTTCTTCAACATAACTTACTCTGTCTACCTGGGTTCTGGTATGTAGCCATTTTTGATACGCCTTCTTTTTCCTTTTACAGGCTGCCTTGACTGTATCATCCCACCAAGCTGTTTGCTTCATCTTACTTTTACACACTACTGTTCCAAGACATTCTTTAGCCACTTCTAGTACTGTATCCCTGTACCTTGTCCATTCCTTTTCCAATGACTGTAATTGACTACACTCAACTAACTGGTACCTTTCTGAGATCGCTGTTATGTACTTGTGCCTGATTTCCTTATCCTGAAGTTTCTCCACTCTTATCCTCCTACATATGGACCTGACCTCCTGCACTTTCGGCCTCACAATCCCAATTTCACTGCAGATTAAATAATGATCAGTGTCATCAAAGAATCCCCTGAATACACGTGTGTCCCTCACAGCCTTCCTGAATTCCTGATCTGTTATTATATAGTCAATGACAGATCTGGTTCCCCTGCCTTCCCAAGTATACCGGTGAATGTTCTTATGTTTAAAAAAGGAGTTTGTGATTACTAAGCCCATACTGGCACAGAAATCCAAGAGTTGTTTCCCGTTCCTGTTGGCCTCCATATCCTCTCCAAATTTACCCATAACCTTTTCATACCCTTCTGTTCGATTTCCAATCCTGGCGTTAAAATCACCCATGAGCAGAACACTGTCCTTGTCCTTTACTCTAACAACTACATCATTGAGTGCCTCATAAAAACTATCCATCTTATCTTGATCTGTCCCTTCACAATGCGAATATACTGACACAATCCTAATTTTCTTGCTAGACACTGTCAAATCTATCCACATCAGTCGTTCGTTTACATACCTTATTGCAACTACACTGGGTTCCATTTCTTTCCTGATGTAAAGCCCTACACCCCATTGTGCTATTCCTGCTTTGACTCCTGACAGGTAGACCTTGTATTCTCCCACTACCTCTTCTTTCTCACCCCTTACCCGAATGTCACTAACAGCTAAAACATCCAGCCTCATCTTACTTGCAGCCTCTGCCAGCTCTACCTTCTTCCCAGAGTAGCCCCCATTGATATTAATAGCTCCCCATCTCATTACCATTTGTTTGCCAAGTCGTATGTTAGGAGTCCCTGGTTTGTCAGTTAGAGGTGGGACTCCGTCACCTCCAAAGGTCCGAGGCATTTTGCACTGATTGTTGCCAGCATCATATTTAAAGTACCAGGGAAGCAGGTTGCTAGCCTTACTTGCCCCGAGTCCCATTGGGTTTTACCCCTAACGGCTGAGGGACTAACCGGTGGATTTGGTAGTCTTTGCCGTATGAGCACAAAGGTGACCACGACTCAGAATATGTCCGAGATGCCCAGCCTTATTCCAAAGTAACTGGTATCCCGACTGTCGGGACCACTTACTTGGCCACTCATACGTTGCCCGTGGTTCATGAACTAGGACATGACTACAGGAACCCGCACCATGAACCACACTTCCTGACACTTAAATCTATACTCGATGTTAACAAATTTCTCTTCTTCAGAAACGCTTTCCTTGCCATTGCCACTCTACATTTTATATCCTCTCTACTTCGACCATCATCAGTTATTTTGCTCCCTAAGTAACAGAACTCCTTCACTACTTTAAGTGTCTCATTTCCTAATCTAATTCCTTCAGCATCACCCGACTTAATTTGACTACATTCCATTATCCTCGTTTTGCTTTTGGTGATGGTCATCTTATATCCTCCTTTCATGACACTGTCGATTCCATTCAATTACTCTTCCAAGTCCTTTGCTGTCTCTTACAGAATTACAATGTCATCGGCGAACCTCAAAGTTTTTATTTCCTCTCCATGGAATTTAATTCCTACTCTGAATTTTTCTTTTGTTTTCTTCACTGCTTGCTCAATATACAGATTGAATAACATTGGGGAGAGGCTACAACCCTGTCTCACTCCCTTCCCAACCACTGCTTCCCTTTCATGCCCCTCGACGATTATAACTGCCATCTGGTTTCTGTACAAATTGTAATTAGCCTTTCGCTCCCTGTATTTTACCCCTGCCACCTTCAGAATTTGAAAGAGAGTATTCCAGTCAACATTGTCAAAAGCTTTCTCTAAGTCTACAAATGCTAGAAACGTAGGTTTGCCTTTCCTCAATCTTTCTTCTAAGATAAGTCGTAGGGTCAGTATTGCCTCACTTGTTCCAATATTTCTACGGAATCCAAACTGATCTTCCCCGATGTCGGCTTCTACCAGTTCTTCCATTCGTCTGTAAAGAATTCATGTAAGTATTTTGCAGCTGTGGCTTATTATACTGATTGTTTGGTAATTTTCACATTGGTCGACACCTGCTTTCTTTGGGATTGGAATTATTATATTCTTCTTGAAGTCTGAGGGTATTTCGCCTGTTTCATACATCTTGCTCACCAGATGGTAGAGTTTTGCCAGGACTGGCTCTCCCAAGGCCATCAGTAGTTCTAATGGAATGTTGTCTACTCCCGGGGCCTTGTTTCGACTCGTCTTTAAGGTGCTCTGTCAAACTCTTCTCTTGATATTTGTACAAGTGGTTCTCTTTAATTTTCCTGCAGGCAGTATATATCTTCCAGACCGCTGCGGTCTGGACAGAGAACTCAGAAAGAGACTCATAAAATGTCTTGTATGGAGTGTTGTTCTATATGGCGCTGAAACATGGACTATGAGGAAAAAAGACGGAGAAATGCTGGAGGCTTTTGAGATCTGGACATGGCGGAAGATGGAAAGAATAAGTTGGATGGACAGAGTAAGAAATGAAGAGGTACTGAGAAGAGTGGGAGAGAAAAGACAGTTACTAGATGTAATAAAGAGAAGAAAAAGAAACTGGATTGGGCATATATTAAGAAAGAATGACGGACTGATAAAAACAGTTTTAGAAGGTTATGTAGAACGGAAAAGGAAGAGAGGAAGGAAGAGATTCCAGATACTGGATGACATGATGGACGGTACAACATACAGCAGCCTTAAGAAGGAAGCAATGGATCGCAGAAAATGGAGAGGCAAAGGACCTGCTAATATAGCAGATAACTGATGATGATGGGTATCTATCTTACCCCTAGTGAGGTAAGCCTCTACATCCTTACATTTGTCCTCTAGCCATCCCTGCTTAGCCATTTTGCACTTCCTGTCGATCTCATTTTTGAGACGTTTGTATTCCTTTTTGCCTGCTTCATTTACTGCATTTTTATATTTTCTTCTTTCATCAATTAAATTCAATATTTCTTCTGTTACCCAAGGATTTCTACTAGTCCTCGTCTTTTTACCTACTTGATCCTCTGCTGCCTTCACTACTTCATCCCTCAAAGCTACCCATTCTTCTTCTTCTGTATTTCTTTCCCCAATTCCTGTCAATTATGCTCTCCCTGAAACTCTGTACAACCTCTGGTTTAGTCAGTTTATCCAGGTCCCATCTCCTTAAATTCCCACCTTTTTTCAGTTTCTTCAGTTTTAATCTACAGTTCATAACCAATAGATTGTGGTCAGAGTCCACATCTGCCCCTGGAAATGTCTTACAATTTAAAACCTGGTTCCTAAATCTCTGTCTTACCATTATATAATCTATCTGAAACCTGTCAGTATCTCCAGGCTTCTTCCATGTGTACAGCCTTCTTTCATGATTCTTGAACCAAGTGTTAGCTATGATTAAGTTGTGCTCTGTGCAAAAGTATACCAGACGGCTTCCTCTTTCATTTCTTAGCCCCAATCCATATTCACCTACTATGTTTTCTTCTCTCCCTTTTCCTACTACTGAATTCCACTCACCCATGACTATTAAATTTTCGTCTCCCTTCTCTACCTGAATAATTTCTTGTATTTCATCATAAATTTCATCAATTTCTTCGTCATCTGCAGAGCTAGTTGGCATATAAACTTGTACTACTGTAGTAGGTGTGGGCTTCGTATCTATCTTCGCCACAATAATGCGTTCACTATGCTGTTTGTAGTAGCTTACCCACACTCCTATTTTTCTATTCATTATTAAACCGACTCCTGTCTTACCCCTATTTGATTTTGTATTTATAACCCTGTATTCGCCTGACCAAAAGTCTTGTTCCTCCTGCCACAGAACTTTACTAATTCCCACTATATCTAACTTTAACCTATCCATTTCCCTTTTTAAATTTTCTAACCTACGTGTTCGATTAAGGGATCTGACATTCCATGCTCCGATCCGTAGAACGCCAGTTTTCTTTCTCCTGATAATGACGTCGTCCTGAGTAGTCCCTGCCCGGAGATCCGAATGGGGGACTATTTTACCTCCGGAATATTTTACCCAAGAGGACGCCATCATCATCATTTAACCATACAGTAAAGCTGCATGCCCTCTGGAATAATTACGGCTGTAGTTTCCTGTTGCTTTCAGCCGTTCGCAGTACCAGCACAGCAAGGCCGTTTTGGTTAGTGTTACAAGGCCCGATCAGTCAATCATCCAGACTGCTGCCCCTCTTCAGGAACCACACGTTTGTCTGGCCTCTCAACAGATACCCCTCCGTTGTGGTTGCACCTACGGTACGGCTATCTGTATCGCTGAGGCACACAAGCCTCCCCACCAACGGCAAGGTCCATGGTTCTGGTGCAAATCCTATACAAAATCAGACCATATCTCTACCACTCATCTTGGCAGAGGTAAGAAAGATCTAGAAGTATTGTCTCTGTTTAATGGCAGTACTGCTAAATCTTTCTCTTTAAAAGAAGATTTTTAACAACCATTTCTGCATTTGCTTCATTATCCTAAATTTTGGTTCCTGTTTGATCCATCAGTGTTCAAAACATTAACTTTGGAACCACTAACAGCCATAGCTAAACCAGAAATTATTTGGGTTTTGTGAGAGGTCTTTTAATATGATTCCGCTATGGCAGTCGCTGAAGGCTTCACACATTGCCCATTTGGCCGCTAATCATGTTTGCTGTATGAACCTGCCTACAGATGAATGTGTGAAGTCTCGAGAGATGAAACTAATATCTCTCATCCAGTTTACTCAGTGTACTTTTTCTACTTGATTTAGTTGCTCTTTGTACTAGGATAATATAGGTAAAACTACTTCACGGTGACTGATACCAGTTTGTATGTAGACACTTTTAAAGTGGTCCGGTCTACTGTTGCCATTGGGATGTAATGTATTTCCATTGTGAGTGGGCTTTCAACGTACCTGTTCTAAGAAATTTTCGGAGAAAGCATTCAGTATTGTTTTTCAGACTGTCCTGTCACACTCCCCAACTAAACTGTCATTTCCCAGTTGATTTTTGGATGATTAACATCTCTTCCAATTATGGGCGTATTGTTGGGAAAGTGTATGTACAAGCAAACTGAGGTTTTCTCCGAAGTTTTTAGTTTCATGGTTGGTAGAGGGATGTATGTCCACCACTAATACTGAATCTTTCCAAAACACTGTAATGCAGCTTCAATTGCTACTTCACTGGATACAAATTTCTTGCCTACAAATACACCACCTCCATTCCCCACTGACCTCTCCTTTCGACACACACAAGGATTATCCCAAATATCTCACTGCTGTCAATTACAGGCGTTACTAGTTTTCTGTACCTAGTTCCACTGCTTCAAATTTTGGGACTTGGTTGCAAATCCAGCAGCAGCAGATCACTAAGATTTTAAGTCTGATCTACTGGCAGCGTTTCTTTCGGTCCCAGACTAATGTTTGGGCTCTCTTACAGCAGTAATGATTTGTACTGAAGTAGTGGAAGGAATGTTTAATTAGAATGATAACATCTAGAAACAACTGTTGATATCTAATGTTATGTTTAACTTTTATACCTTAATAGACTAAACGAACACAATTGGTACCCTGTACTCATGTCCACAGATTCTTTTCACTGTCAATTCCTTCTGTGGCAGGATTTATAGAATCCTGTGGCTTTTACTTTTGTCATAAAACTTGTTCACACTTCTTCTGAACAGTAAGTTAAAACTGCTTAACAGTACAGTATCTTTAAAACAACACATGTAATAAATATAACAATAAGGCATTTTATGTTTAAGGGTGAGAAAATTTAATGACCTGTTTTGTGGTGAGATCTCAGAAACATCAAACCAGTCAGTTCCACTGATACCACACTGTGCTGAGGTATACAAAAAGATCCTGGAGAGCAGAATCTAAACAAGAGTCAAAAATAAATTGAGAGAGAAGCCACATGGCTTCAGACCTGGGAGATCAACTGCTGACCACATATCTGCAGTGATCCAGGAGCACCACTATGAATTTGGGTATGACCAGTAATTGCCATTCTCGATACAGAAAGGGTATCTGTCAAAGAAAGGTCTGCAAAGTACTAGAAAAGAAGGAAGTGGAAAGAGGCAAGAAGAAGAGTGGAGGAGATGTACTGCGGAAGTCTTGAGTTGGGTGAAAGTGGGAAATGAAAGGACGAATTGGTTCCAGAAGATAATTTGTGTGAAACAGGGCAGTGCATTGTCACATCTCCCCTTCATTGTAGTCTTGAATGAAATAGTAACTAAGGTGGTAGGAAAAACTGGAGAAGATGAAAGCAGTGCTGTCCACGGATGACTTGACGATCTGGAGAAACAGTAGCTTATGAAAAATTATGTCCTCAGCACAATAATAAATGTGTTATGTCTTCACTTATGCTGTTCCCCAACCTACAGCACTTCTCGTTTCACCAGCTAACGATGGCCATTAAAAATTAGTTTCTTTCACTGAAAATGTATGTTTTACTATAATAACATGGTAGGTAATAAAGTTTTGTTTAATAACCTTATGGCAAAACACTCTCCTCTTTGTCTTCTGTCATTTTCCAAAATCTCATTGTGATATTTCAAACCGTTTATTAAATATGAGCAATGTTGCAGATATTTCCCTCTGGCTTTAACGCTGCTGTGCACAGTCACAAGCAAGTGAGACACACCACATCAATTTTCTCCAGGTTGGTGACAACGTTTAAAGAAAACTTCAGTATTTTAGCTAAATTACATATGCAGCGACATATTATGTAATATGCACCAAATGCAAAACCGTAGTGAGCCATATTTTTCATTGCAAATTTTGCACAGAATCTTACTTTCATGTAACTATCACAATAGCTATGATGATTAACAAACTGATGGGTACATCATGAATAAGCTGGTATATAAAACTATAAGTAACACAAAAATGAATTTTTTTATAAAATAGTTACTGTAAAACCATTTGAGAAAGAGTGTAGGGCGCGCTCTTTGAGTCTGTGCATTACTGTCCGGCCAAAAGTAGGCAAACTATGTCAGCCTCTCCTCCCGAACAAACAAACAAACAAACATATAGTTCTTTTAATATAAGTGACATGTCCTGCTGTGGCAGGGAACAGAAGGGAACACGCAGAAAAATGCTCCTGTTAGAGAACAAAAGAGGTGAGGTCATATTAAAAAGAAAATGACTGGCAAGTGCAGTATCAGCTGCCTCATTCTATCTTTCTCAGGATCTTAAATTCTCCCAAAAATTTTGGCATGTAAACATACTCACCGTTTTTATGCTGGGAGAGAAGGAGACATTGGCAGTGGGAGAGAAACGGAAAAGTAATAAATACTGAGAGACAGTAGATAGTTGTCATCGTATAGAAAGCGTGAAGGAGCCAATGGCAGTGTGAGAGAAAGAGAGGGAAACAGTGGCAGCTGAACATAGTGAACACAGTTGACAGTGACAGAAAACTGCCAGGAAAATACACTACTGGCCATTAAAATTGCTACATCAAGAAAAACTGCAGATGACAAACAGGTATTCATTGGACAAATATATTATACTAGAACTGACAAGCAATTACATTTTCAAGCAATTTGGGTGCATAGATCCTGAGAAATCAGTACCCAGAACAACCACCCCTGGCCGTAATAACGGCCTTGATATGCCCGGGCATTGAGCCAAACAGAGCTTGGATGGCGTGTACAGGTACAGCTGCCCATGCAGCTTCAACACAATACCACAGTTCATCAAGAGTAGTGACTGGTGTATTGGGAGGAGCCAGTTGCTCGGCCACCATTGACCAGACGTTTTCAACTGGTGAGAGATCTGGAGAATGTGCTGGCAAGGGCAGCAGTCGAACATTGTCTTTATCCAGAAAGGTCCGTACAGGACCTGCAACATGCGGTCGTACATTATCCTGCTGAAATGTAGGGTTTCACAGGGATCGAATGAAGGCTAGAGCCACAGGTCGCAACACATCTGAAATGTAACGTCCCCTGTTCAAAGTGTGGTCAATGTGAACAAGAGATGACCTAGACGTGTAACCAATGACACCCCATACCATCACGCCGGGTGAAACGCCAGTATGACGATGACGAATACATGCTTCCAAAATGCGTTCACCATGATGCCGCCAAACACGGATGCGACCATCATGATGCTGTAAACAGAATCTGAATTCATCCAAAAAAATGATGTTTTGACATTCGTGCACCCAGGTTCGTCGTGGAGTACACCATCGCAGGCGCTCCTGTCTGTGATGCAGCGTCAAGGGTAACTGCAGCCACGATCTCCAAGCTGATAGTCCATGCTGCTGTAAACGTCGTCAAACTGTTCGTGCAGATGGTTGTTGTCTTGCAAATGTCCCCATCTGTTGACTCAGGGATCGAGATGTGGCTGCACAATCCGTTACAGCCATGCCAATAAAATGCCTGTCATCTCAACTGCTAGTGATACAAGGCCGTTGGGATCCAGCATGGTGTTCCGTATTACCCTCCTAAACCCACAGATTCCATATGCTGCTAACAGTCATTGGATCTCGACCAACGTGAGCAGCAATGTCGCGATGCGATAAACGACAATCGCAATAGGCTACAATCCGACCTTTACGAAAGTTGGAAACGTGACGCTACGCATTTCTCCTCCTCACATGAGGCATCACAACAACGTTTCACCAGGCAACGCCGGTCGACTGCTGTTTGTGTATGAGAAATCGGTTGGAAACTTTCCTCATGTCAGCACGTTGTAGGTGTCGCCACCGATGCCAACCTTGTGTGAATGCTCTGAAAAGCTAATCATTTGCATATCACAGCATCATCTTGTTGTCGGTTAAATTTCGTGTCTGTAGCACGTCATCTTCGTGGTGTAGCAATTTTAATGGCCAGTAGTGTAATGAAGGAGACAGTACCAGTGGGACATGAAAATGGAGAAGGAGAAAATAGAAGTGGGTGAGAGCCACTGGTAATGAGAGAGAGTGAGCTTATGACAATGACAATGCGGAAGGGAGAGATAGTGACAGTGAGGGGGAGGGGGGGGGAGGGGGAGGGGGAGGGGGAGGGGGAGGGGGAGAGGGAGAGGGAGAGGGAGAGGGAGAGGGAGAGGGAGAGGGAGAGGGAGAGGGGAGAGAGAGAGAGAGAGAGAGAGAGAGAGAGAGAGAGAGAGAGAGAGAGAGAGAGCAACAGTGGGGAGGAGTGAATGAGATAGTAGCAGTAAGCAAGAGCGAGGCAGTGATGGTGAGAGCAGACTGTAGTAGTAGGACAGAATGAAGGAGACTGTGGCTGTGACACAGGAGACAGTAACAGAGAGACACAGAGAGATAACAATGAGTTGAGCAGAATGAGTGAGTAAGAATGTACAACTGAGAGTGGACGAGTATGAGTGACTCACAGCAATGTGGGTGTGACCGAGTTACAGTTACGGGAGCTTGCGGGATTGAGAGGTGACTTGCATGTTAAAAAGACCGGGAATAGGTTCACATACCAAAATTTTTGGGAAAATTTTTAAAGGTGCTGGGGAAATTACACTGAGGCAGCTGATAGCCCACTTTTCAGCCCGAATTTTTTGTGAGGTTATGTGAAAGATATTATGCATGGCTCGACTGTACATGGTCGGTGGGTTGGTTTTGGGGTTTGATGGGGGCTAAACATCGAGGTCATCAGTCCCCTGTTCCAAACAGACATACTTGTAAAAGGCCTATACAGTAAAAGCGTAACCTCTGCACCCAGAGGGAGGGAACACCGAGGGGTACAGAGCTAAAATGAACACCGCGGTAACACAAAATAGAGGACACTTAAAAGGAGCAGGGCAAATAGTTGACTAGAGTAAAGCAGACTACAGTGGTTGATGGATGAGGTAAAAGGTCAACCATTGAACTAAAAATGAAGAACCTCCAGCTGGAAAGCGTTGATAGAGGTACCAACACAACTTGTTACCATAAAAAAACACTATTTTGGTATCTACGTCACAATTAAAAGTCGCTGGAGTGGGTGTAGCCTGAGAAATCATGCGAGAGCGCCCACACTAGAGTGAGTGATAAAACTCAGCTGCACGGATAAAACTTAAAACTGAGTCAGCTATAGAGGCATCTTCACCTAGAATTAAAGGAAGTGCAGCTGGTAAATTAAAGGACTGCCGCAAGGGGGCTAAAAGGGGGCAGTCCATCAGAAGATGGACCACTGTCAGCCCTGCATCACAGCGACACTTGGGCGGGTTCTCACGACGAAGGAGATAGCTGTGGGTCAACCGCGTATGTCCAATTCGGAGACGGCAGAGAACGACTGAGTCCCTATGCGTGCCCCTGAAGGATGAGTTCCATACAGCCGTGGACGACTTTACCATGTGGAGCTTATTTGGCGTGTTCAAGACAGACCATTAAGAGCTCCAGACATCGCGGACCTTGCGATGTAGGGCTGACCGGAGGTCTCTTTCCACGAGACCAGGCTCCAGGCGTGGGGAAGTGGTGGCCTGCTTGGCCAACTGGTCGACACGTTCGTTTCCTGGAATGCCGATGTGGCCCGGGGTCCAGACAAACGTCACCGAACGACCACACTCGGCGAGAGCAAAAACAGCATCTTGAATACCGCGCACCAAAGGGTCCCGAGAAAAACACTGGTCAAGTGCTTGCAATCCACTCAGGGAGTCACTGCATATGACAAGTGACTCCCCAGGGCAGGAGGAAAGGTGAGTGAGTACACGATAAAGAGCAACCAGCTCCGCAGTGAAAACACGGCTCCCACAAGGCAGGGAATGCAGCTCAATGCAGTCACCGTGGATGAAAGCAAACCCAGTGCGTCCATCGACCACAGAACCATTGGTGTAGACTACATCTGCAGCGCGAAACGAGGCAAGAGGAGCCAGGAATTGTTGACGAAGACTGGCAGGTGGAACGGAGGACTTGGAGTAGCAGGACAAATCCAAGCAAAGCCGCAAGTGAGGGAGGGACCAAGGAGGGGTAGGAAGGATGGAGGAAGGGGAAAGGACTCGAGTGACGAGAGAAGGGAACGAACGTGGACTGCGATCGGGAGACCTGTCCTAGGCCGCCGTCGTGGGGAGGGGCGTGCAGAAGATGGAAAAAGGAGCCTGCAGTTTGGGTGGTCAGGCGAGGCATGGACGCGGGCGATGTATGACGCAAGCAGCTGTTGTCGGCGGAATTGTAGGGGAGGGACTCCAGCTTCTACAAGAAGGCTAGTCACCGGACTAGTGCGGAAGGCATGGACGCGGGCGATGTATGACGCAAGCAGCTGTTGTCGGCGGAATTGTAGGGGAGGGACTCCAGCTTCTACAAGAAGGCTAGTCACCGGACTAGTGCGGAAGGCATGGACGCGGGCGATGTATGACGCAAGCAGCTGTTGTCGGCGGAATTGTAGGGGAGGGACTCCAGCTTCTACAAGAAGGCTAGTCACCGGACTAGTGCGGAAGGCAGGGACGCGGGCGATGTATGACGCAAGCAGCTGTTGTCGGCGGAATTGTAGGGGAGGGACTCCAGCTTCTACAAGAAGGCTAGTCACCGGACTAGTGCGGAAGGCATGGACGCGGGCGATGTATGACGCAAGCAGCTGTTGTCGGCGGAATTGTAGGGGAGGGACTCCAGCTTCTACAAGAAGGCTAGTCACCGGACTAGTGCGGAAGGCATGGACGCGGGCGATGTATGACGCAAGCAGCTGTTGTCGGCGGAATTGTAGGGGAGGGACTCCAGCTTCTACAAGAAGGCTAGTCACCGGACTAGTGCGGAAGGCAGGGACGCGGGCGATGTATGACGCAAGCAGCTGTTGTCGGCGGAATTGTAGGGGAGGGACTCCAGCTTCTACAAGAAGGCTAGTCACCGGACTAGTGCGGAAGGCATGGACGCGGGCGATGTATGACGCAAGCAGCTGTTGTCGGCGGAATTGTAGGGGAGGGACTCCAGCTTCTACAAGAAGGCTAGTCACCGGACTAGTGCGGAAGGCATGGACGCGGGCGATGTATGACGCAAGCAGCTGTTGTCGGCGGAATTGTAGGGGAGGGACTCCAGCTTCTACAAGAAGGCTAGTCACCGGACTAGTGCGGAAGGCAGGGACGCGGGCGATGTATGACGCAAGCAGCTGTTGTCGGCGGAATTGTAGGGGAGGGACTCCAGCTTCTACAAGAAGGCTAGTCACCGGACTAGTGCGGAAGGCATGGACGCGGGCGATGTATGACGCAAGCAGCTGTTGTCGGCGGAATTGTAGGGGAGGGACTCCAGCTTCTACAAGAAGGCTAGTCACCGGACTAGTGCGGAAGGCATGGACGCGGGCGATGTATGACGCAAGCAGCTGTTGTCGGCGGAATTGTAGGGGAGGGACTCCAGCTTCTACAAGAAGGCTAGTCACCGGACTAGTGCGGAAGGCATGGACGCGGGCGATGTATGACGCAAGCAGCTGTTGTCGGCGGAATTGTAGGGGAGGGACTCCAGCTTCTACAAGAAGGCTAGTCACCGGACTAGTGCGGAAGGCATGGACGCGGGCGATGTATGACGCAAGCAGCTGTTGTCGGCGGAATTGTAGGGGAGGGACTCCAGCTTCTACAAGAAGGCTAGTCACCGGACTAGTGCGGAAGGCAGGGACGCGGGCGATGTATGACGCAAGCAGCTGTTGTCGGCGGAATTGTAGGGGAGGGACTCCAGCTTCTACAAGAAGGCTAGTCACCGGACTAGTGCGGAAGGCATGGACGCGGGCGATGTATGACGCAAGCAGCTGTTGTCGGCGGAATTGTAGGGGAGGGACTCCAGCTTCTACAAGAAGGCTAGTCACCGGACTAGTGCGGAAGGCAGGGACGCGGGCGATGTATGACGCAAGCAGCTGTTGTCGGCGGAATTGTAGGGGAGGGACTCCAGCTTCTACAAGAAGGCTAGTCACCGGACTAGTGCGGAAGGCAGGGACGCGGGCGATGTATGACGCAAGCAGCTGTTGTCGGCGGAATTGTAGGGGAGGGACTCCAGCTTCTACAAGAAGGCTAGTCACCGGACTAGTGCGGAAGGCATGGACGCGGGCGATGTATGACGCAAGCAGCTGTTGTCGGCGGAATTGTAGGGGAGGGACTCCAGCTTCTACAAGAAGGCTAGTCACCGGACTAGTGCGGAAGGCATGGACGCGGGCGATGTATGACGCAAGCAGCTGTTGTCGGCGGAATTGTAGGGGAGGGACTCCAGCTTCTACAAGAAGGCTAGTCACCGGACTAGTGCGGAAGGCATGGACGCGGGCGATGTATGACGCAAGCAGCTGTTGTCGGCGGAATTGTAGGGGAGGGACTCCAGCTTCTACAAGAAGGCTAGTCACCGGACTAGTGCGGAAGGCAGGGACGCGGGCGATGTATGACGCAAGCAGCTGTTGTCGGCGGAATTGTAGGGGAGGGACTCCAGCTTCTACAAGAAGGCTAGGCACCGGACTAGTGCGGAAGGCATGGACCGCGGGCGATGTATGACGCAAGCAGCTGTTGTCGGCGGAATTGTAGGGGAGGGACTCCAGCTTCTACAAGAAGGCTAGTCACCGGACTAGTGCGGAAGGCATGGACGCGGGCGATGTATGACGCAAGCAGCTGTTGTCGGCGGAATTGTAGGGGAGGGACTCCAGCTTCTACAAGAAGGCTAGTCACCGGACTAGTGCGGAAGGCATGGACGCGGGCGATGTATGACGCAAGCAGCTGTTGTCGGCGGAATTGTAGGGGAGGGACTCCAGCTTCTACAAGAAGGCTAGTCACCGGACTAGTGCGGAAGGCATGGACGCGGGCGATGTATGACGCAAGCAGCTGTTGTCGGCGGAATTGTAGGGGAGGGACTCCAGCTTCTACAAGAAGGCTAGTCACCGGACTAGTGCGGAAGGCAGGGACGCGGGCGATGTATGACGCAAGCAGCTGTTGTCGGCGGAATTGTAGGGGAGGGACTCCAGCTTCTACAAGAAGGCTAGTCACCGGACTAGTGCGGAAGGCATGGACGCGGGCGATGTATGACGCAAGCAGCTGTTGTCGGCGGAATTGTAGGGGAGGGACTCCAGCTTCTACAAGAAGGCTAGTCACCGGACTAGTGCGGAAGGCATGGACGCGGGCGATGTATGACGCAAGCAGCTGTTGTCGGCGGAATTGTAGGGGAGGGACTCCAGCTTCTACAAGAAGGCTAGTCACCGGACTAGTGCGGAAGGCATGGACGCGGGCGATGTATGACGCAAGCAGCTGTTGTCGGCGGAATTGTAGGGGAGGGACTCCAGCTTCTACAAGAAGGCTAGTCACCGGACTAGTGCGGAAGGCATGGACGCGGGCGATGTATGACGCAAGCAGCTGTTGTCGGCGGAATTGTAGGGGAGGGACTCCAGCTTCTACAAGAAGGCTAGTCACCGGACTAGTGCGGAAGGCAGGGACGCGGGCGATGTATGACGCAAGCAGCTGTTGTCGGCGGAATTGTAGGGGAGGGACTCCAGCTTCTACAAGAAGGCTAGTCACCGGACTAGTGCGGAAGGCATGGACGCGGGCGATGTATGACGCAAGCAGCTGTTGTCGGCGGAATTGTAGGGGAGGGACTCCAGCTTCTACAAGAAGGCTAGTCACCGGACTAGTGCGGAAGGCAGGGACGCGGGCGATGTATGACGCAAGCAGCTGTTGTCGGCGGAATTGTAGGGGAGGGACTCCAGCTTCTACAAGAAGGCTAGTCACCGGACTAGTGCGGAAGGCAGGGACGCGGGCGATGTATGACGCAAGCAGCTGTTGTCGGCGGAATTGTAGGGGAGGGACTCCAGCTTCTACAAGAAGGCTAGGCACCGGACTAGTGCGGAAGGCATGGACGCGGGCGATGTATGACGCAAGCAGCTGTTGTCGGCGGAATTGTAGGGGAGGGACTCCAGCTTCTACAAGAAGGCTAGTCACCGGACTAGTGCGGAAGGCATGGACGCGGGCGATGTATGACGCAAGCAGCTGTTGTCGGCGGAATTGTAGGGGAGGGACTCCAGCTTCTACAAGAAGGCTAGTCACCGGACTAGTGCGGAAGGCAGGGACGCGGGCGATGTATGACGCAAGCAGCTGTTGTCGGCGGAATTGTAGGGGAGGGACTCCAGCTTCTACAAGAAGGCTAGTCACCGGACTAGTGCGGAAGGCATGGACGCGGGCGATGTATGACGCAAGCAGCTGTTGTCGGCGGAATTGTAGGGGAGGGACTCCAGCTTCTACAAGAAGGCTAGTCACCGGACTAGTGCGGAAGGCATGGACGCGGGCGATGTATGACGCAAGCAGCTGTTGTCGGCGGAATTGTAGGGGAGGGACTCCAGCTTCTACAAGAAGGCTAGTCACCGGACTAGTGCGGAAGGCATGGACGCGGGCGATGTATGACGCAAGCAGCTGTTGTCGGCGGAATTGTAGGGGAGGGACTCCAGCTTCTACAAGAAGGCTAGTCACCGGACTAGTGCGGAAGGCATGGACGCGGGCGATGTATGACGCAAGCAGCTGTTGTCGGCGGAATTGTAGGGGAGGGACTCCAGCTTCTACAAGAAGGCTAGTCACCGGACTAGTGCGGAAGGCATGGACGCGGGCGATGTATGACGCAAGCAGCTGTTGTCGGCGGAATTGTAGGGGAGGGACTCCAGCTTCTACAAGAAGGCTAGTCACCGGACTAGTGCGGAAGGCAGGGACGCGGGCGATGTATGACGCAAGCAGCTGTTGTCGGCGGAATTGTAGGGGAGGGACTCCAGCTTCTACAAGAAGGCTAGTCACCGGACTAGTGCGGAAGGCATGGACGCGGGCGATGTATGACGCAAGCAGCTGTTGTCGGCGGAATTGTAGGGGAGGGACTCCAGCTTCTACAAGAAGGCTAGTCACCGGACTAGTGCGGAAGGCATGGACGCGGGCGATGTATGACGCAAGCAGCTGTTGTCGGCGGAATTGTAGGGGAGGGACTCCAGCTTCTACAAGAAGGCTAGTCACCGGACTAGTGCGGAAGGCATGGACGCGGGCGATGTATGACGCAAGCAGCTGTTGTCGGCGGAATTGTAGGGGAGGGACTCCAGCTTCTACAAGAAGGCTAGTCACCGGACTAGTGCGGAAGGCAGGGACGCGGGCGATGTATGACGCAAGCAGCTGTTGTCGGCGGAATTGTAGGGGAGGGACTCCAGCTTCTACAAGAAGGCTAGTCACCGGACTAGTGCGGAAGGCATGGACGCGGGCGATGTATGACGCAAGCAGCTGTTGTCGGCGGAATTGTAGGGGAGGGACTCCAGCTTCTACAAGAAGGCTAGTCACCGGACTAGTGCGGAAGGCATGGACGCGGGCGATGTATGACGCAAGCAGCTGTTGTCGGCGGAATTGTAGGGGAGGGACTCCAGCTTCTACAAGAAGGCTAGGCACCGGACTAGTGCGGAAGGCATGGACGCGGGCGATGTATGACGCAAGCAGCTGTTGTCGGCGGAATTGTAGGGGAGGGACTCCAGCTTCTACAAGAAGGCTAGTCACCGGACTAGTGCGGAAGGCATGGACGCGGGCGATGTATGACGCAAGCAGCTGTTGTCGGCGGAATTGTAGGGGAGGGACTCCAGCTTCTACAAGAAGGCTAGTCACCGGACTAGTGCGGAAGGCATGGACGCGGGCGATGTATGACGCAAGCAGCTGTTGTCGGCGGAATTGTAGGGGAGGGACTCCAGCTTCTACAAGAAGGCTAGTCACCGGACTAGTGCGGAAGGCATGGACGCGGGCGATGTATGACGCAAGCAGCTGTTGTCGGCGGAATTGTAGGGGAGGGACTCCAGCTTCTACAAGAAGGCTAGGCACCGGACTAGTGCGGAAGGCATGGACGCGGGCGATGTATGACGCAAGCAGCTGTTGTCGGCGGAATTGTAGGGGAGGGACTCCAGCTTCTACAAGAAGGCTAGTCACCGGACTAGTGCGGAAGGCAGGGACGCGGGCGATGTATGACGCAAGCAGCTGTTGTCGGCGGAATTGTAGGGGAGGGACTCCAGCTTCTACAAGAAGGCTAGTCACCGGACTAGTGCGGAAGGCAGGGACGCGGGCGATGTATGACGCAAGCAGCTGTTGTCGGCGGAATTGTAGGGGAGGGACTCCAGCTTCTACAAGAAGGCTAGTCACCGGACTAGTGCGGAAGGCAGGGACGCGGGCGATGTATGACGCAAGCAGCTGTTGTCGGCGGAATTGTAGGGGAGGGACTCCAGCTTCTACAAGAAGGCTAGTCACCGGACTAGTGCGGAAGGCATGGACGCGGGCGATGTATGACGCAAGCAGCTGTTGTCGGCGGAATTGTAGGGGAGGGACTCCAGCTTCTACAAGAAGGCTAGTCACCGGACTAGTGCGGAAGGCATGGACGCGGGCGATGTATGACGCAAGCAGCTGTTGTCGGCGGAATTGTAGGGGAGGGACTCCAGCTTCTACAAGAAGGCTAGTCACCGGACTAGTGCGGAAGGCATGGACGCGGGCGATGTATGACGCAAGCAGCTGTTGTCGGCGGAATTGTAGGGGAGGGACTCCAGCTTCTACAAGAAGGCTAGTCACCGGACTAGTGCGGAAGGCATGGACGCGGGCGATGTATGACGCAAGCAGCTGTTGTCGGCGGAATTGTAGGGGAGGGACTCCAGCTTCTACAAGAAGGCTAGTCACCGGACTAGTGCGGAAGGCATGGACGCGGGCGATGTATGACGCAAGCAGCTGTTGTCGGCGGAATTGTAGGGGAGGGACTCCAGCTTCTACAAGAAGGCTAGTCACCGGACTAGTGCGGAAGGCATGGACGCGGGCGATGTATGACGCAAGCAGCTGTTGTCGGCGGAATTGTAGGGGAGGGACTCCAGCTTCTACAAGAAGGCTAGGCACCGGACTAGTGCGGAAGGCATGGACGCGGGCGATGTATGACGCAAGCAGCTGTTGTCGGCGGAATTGTAGGGGAGGGACTCCAGCTTCTACAAGAAGGCTAGTCACCGGACTAGTGCGGAAGGCAGGGACGCGGGCGATGTATGACGCAAGCAGCTGTTGTCGGCGGAATTGTAGGGGAGGGACTCCAGCTTCTACAAGAAGGCTAGTCACCGGACTAGTGCGGAAGGCAGGGACGCGGGCGATGTATGACGCAAGCAGCTGTTGTCGGCGGAATTGTAGGGGAGGGACTCCAGCTTCTACAAGAAGGCTAGTCACCGGACTAGTGCGGAAGGCATGGACGCGGGCGATGTATGACGCAAGCAGCTGTTGTCGGCGGAATTGTAGGGGAGGGACTCCAGCTTCTACAAGAAGGCTAGTCACCGGACTAGTGCGGAAGGCATGGACGCGGGCGATGTATGACGCAAGCAGCTGTTGTCGGCGGAATTGTAGGGGAGGGACTCCAGCTTCTACAAGAAGGCTAGGCACCGGACTAGTGCGGAAGGCATGGACGCGGGCGATGTATGACGCAAGCAGCTGTTGTCGGCGGAATTGTAGGGGAGGGACTCCAGCTTCTACAAGAAGGCTAGTCACCGGACTAGTGCGGAAGGCATGGACGCGGGCGATGTATGACGCAAGCAGCTGTTGTCGGCGGAATTGTAGGGGAGGGACTCCAGCTTCTACAAGAAGGCTAGTCACCGGACTAGTGCGGAAGGCAGGGACGCGGGCGATGTATGACGCAAGCAGCTGTTGTCGGCGGAATTGTAGGGGAGGGACTCCAGCTTCTACAAGAAGGCTAGTCACCGGACTAGTGCGGAAGGCATGGACGCGGGCGATGTATGACGCAAGCAGCTGTTGTCGGCGGAATTGTAGGGGAGGGACTCCAGCTTCTACAAGAAGGCTAGTCACCGGACTAGTGCGGAAGGCAGGGACGCGGGCGATGTATGACGCAAGCAGCTGTTGTCGGCGGAATTGTAGGGGAGGGACTCCAGCTTCTACAAGAAGGCTAGTCACCGGACTAGTGCGGAAGGCATGGACGCGGGCGATGTATGACGCAAGCAGCTGTTGTCGGCGGAATTGTAGGGGAGGGACTCCAGCTTCTACAAGAAGGCTAGTCACCGGACTAGTGCGGAAGGCATGGACGCGGGCGATGTATGACGCAAGCAGCTGTTGTCGGCGGAATTGTAGGGGAGGGACTCCAGCTTCTACAAGAAGGCTAGTCACCGGACTAGTGCGGAAGGCATGGACGCGGGCGATGTATGACGCAAGCAGCTGTTGTCGGCGGAATTGTAGGGGAGGGACTCCAGCTTCTACAAGAAGGCTAGTCACCGGACTAGTGCGGAAGGCATGGACGCGGGCGATGTATGACGCAAGCAGCTGTTGTCGGCGGAATTGTAGGGGAGGGACTCCAGCTTCTACAAGAAGGCTAGTCACCGGACTAGTGCGGAAGGCATGGACGCGGGCGATGTATGACGCAAGCAGCTGTTGTCGGCGGAATTGTAGGGGAGGGACTCCAGCTTCTACAAGAAGGCTAGTCACCGGACTAGTGCGGAAGGCAGGGACGCGGGCGATGTATGACGCAAGCAGCTGTTGTCGGCGGAATTGTAGGGGAGGGACTCCAGCTTCTACAAGAAGGCTAGTCACCGGACTAGTGCGGAAGGCAGGGACGCGGGCGATGTATGACGCAAGCAGCTGTTGTCGGCGGAATTGTAGGGGAGGGACTCCAGCTTCTACAAGAAGGCTAGTCACCGGACTAGTGCGGAAGGCAGGGACGCGGGCGATGTATGACGCAAGCAGCTGTTGTCGGCGGAATTGTAGGGGAGGGACTCCAGCTTCTACAAGAAGGCTAGTCACCGGACTAGTGCGGAAGGCATGGACGCGGGCGATGTATGACGCAAGCAGCTGTTGTCGGCGGAATTGTAGGGGAGGGACTCCAGCTTCTACAAGAAGGCTAGTCACCGGACTAGTGCGGAAGGCATGGACGCGGGCGATGTATGACGCAAGCAGCTGTTGTCGGCGGAATTGTAGGGGAGGGACTCCAGCTTCTACAAGAAGGCTAGTCACCGGACTAGTGCGGAAGGCATGGACGCGGGCGATGTATGACGCAAGCAGCTGTTGTCGGCGGAATTGTAGGGGAGGGACTCCAGCTTCTACAAGAAGGCTAGTCACCGGACTAGTGCGGAAGGCATGGACGCGGGCGATGTATGACGCAAGCAGCTGTTGTCGGCGGAATTGTAGGGGAGGGACTCCAGCTTCTACAAGAAGGCTAGTCACCGGACTAGTGCGGAAGGCATGGACGCGGGCGATGTATGACGCAAGCAGCTGTTGTCGGCGGAATTGTAGGGGAGGGACTCCAGCTTCTACAAGAAGGCTAGGCACCGGACTAGTGCGGAAGGCATGGACGCGGGCGATGTATGACGCAAGCAGCTGTTGTCGGCGGAATTGTAGGGGAGGGACTCCAGCTTCTACAAGAAGGCTAGTCACCGGACTAGTGCGGAAGGCAGGGACGCGGGCGATGTATGACGCAAGCAGCTGTTGTCGGCGGAATTGTAGGGGAGGGACTCCAGCTTCTACAAGAAGGCTAGTCACCGGACTAGTGCGGAAGGCATGGACGCGGGCGATGTATGACGCAAGCAGCTGTTGTCGGCGGAATTGTAGGGGAGGGACTCCAGCTTCTACAAGAAGGCTAGTCACCGGACTAGTGCGGAAGGCAGGGACGCGGGCGATGTATGACGCAAGCAGCTGTTGTCGGCGGAATTGTAGGGGAGGGACTCCAGCTTCTACAAGAAGGCTAGGCACCGGACTAGTGCGGAAGGCAGGGACGCGGGCGATGTATGACGCAAGCAGCTGTTGTCGGCGGAATTGTAGGGGAGGGACTCCAGCTTCTACAAGAAGGCTAGTCACCGGACTAGTGCGGAAGGCATGGACGCGGGCGATGTATGACGCAAGCAGCTGTTGTCGGCGGAATTGTAGGGGAGGGACTCCAGCTTCTACAAGAAGGCTAGTCACCGGACTAGTGCGGAAGGCATGGACGCGGGCGATGTATGACGCAAGCAGCTGTTGTCGGCGGAATTGTAGGGGAGGGACTCCAGCTTCTACAAGAAGGCTAGTCACCGGACTAGTGCGGAAGGCATGGACGCGGGCGATGTATGACGCAAGCAGCTGTTGTCGGCGGAATTGTAGGGGAGGGACTCCAGCTTCTACAAGAAGGCTAGTCACCGGACTAGTGCGGAAGGCATGGACGCGGGCGATGTATGACGCAAGCAGCTGTTGTCGGCGGAATTGTAGGGGAGGGACTCCAGCTTCTACAAGAAGGCTAGTCACCGGACTAGTGCGGAAGGCATGGACGCGGGCGATGTATGACGCAAGCAGCTGTTGTCGGCGGAATTGTAGGGGAGGGACTCCAGCTTCTACAAGAAGGCTAGTCACCGGACTAGTGCGGAAGGCATGGACGCGGGTGATGTATGACGCAAGCAGCTGTTGTCGGCGGAATTGTAGGGGAGGGACTCCAGCTTCTACAAGAAGGCTAGTCACCGGACTAGTGCGGAAGGCAGGGACGCGGGCGATGTATGACGCAAGCAGCTGTTGTCGGCAGAATTGTAGGGGAGGGACTCCAGCTTCTACAAGAAGGCTAGTCACCGGACTAGTGCGGAAGGCATGGACGCGGGCGATGTATGACGCAAGCAGCTGTTGTCGGCGGAATTGTAGGGGAGGGACTCCAGCTTCTACAAGAAGGCTAGTCACCGGACTAGTGCGGAAGGCATGGACGCGGGCGATGTATGACGCAAGCAGCTGTTGTCGGCGGAATTGTAGGGGAGGGACTCCAGCTTCTACAAGAAGGCTAGTCACCGGACTAGTGCGGAAGGCATGGACGCGGGCGATGTATGACGCAAGCAGCTGTTGTCGGCGGAATTGTAGGGGAGGGACTCCAGCTTCTACAAGAAGGCTAGGCACCGGACTAGTGCGGAAGGCACCTGTCGCCAGTCTGACGCCACAATGGAGAACTGGGTCGAGGATCTGCAACGTTGAAGGCGCTGCTGAGTCATACACCACGCTCCCGTAGTCGAGACGGGACTGGACTAAGGCCTTATAGAGCTGTAGGAGGGTTGTTCGTCCAGCCCCCCAAACGGTGTTGCTGAGGCAGCGAAGGATGTTGAGGTGCCGCCAGCACCGTTGTTTAAGCTCGCGAAGATGAGGTGTCCAAGTGAGCTGAGCATCAAACAGCATGCCAAGGAAGCGATGCGTCTCCTCAATATGAAGGAGTTCATTGGCAAGGTAGAGCTCTGGATGCAGCTGGACCGTTTGACGATGACAGAAACGCATCACTCAGGTCTTAGAGGATGAGAACTGAAAACCATGGTTGGATGCGCAAAATGTGCCTTGCGGATAGCTCCCTGCAGCTGCCGTTCAGCAACACTGATGCTTGGGGAACTGTAATAAAGACAAAAGTCATGGCCATAAGGAGAGGAACAGACTGATGAGCCCACCGCAGCCGCAAGACTGTGACTGTACCTAACCTTGGCAATTTTTGAAGAAGAATTGTGAATGTAACTGACCTAGTGTCCATCACCCCAGACGTACCTGTGCGCGCACGAGTTGAGGTAGAGTATCATCTAGCTATTATATTGGTTACATGAGGAGTCCATGTAGATATGCATGAATTTTTTGTTCAAAACTTTGAGTGACTTACAGTTTTTTTAATTGCATTTGCACGTCAGGAAGGTTTTATCATGTGGATACCCACTGTTTGGTCACACAGGTTGATGGTTGGACTGAGTTACAAAATGAGCTTGAGGATGAGATGAGTTGAGCAAGTAACTAATGAAAATGTGGAGAGAAAGCAAATGGCCTCTAATTATAGGCTGATCTTTCTCCTTCCCGTATTCTCAAAAGATTCTGTGAAGATAATAGCTGTCTTATTGAGTACTGAAAGTTTTGTATCTGTGTAGAGTTCTCTACAGAGAAAGCAATATTTGATCTATTAAATGCAGTTCTGTAGAAGTGAACATGAAAAATGAAACTCTCGGCATTTTCTGGGGTCATCTGAATCTACAAATACTAGATGATGACTTTGTCCCATGATGTAATTTTAATGTGGCGCATATCATCATACGTGCACAAACAATGGAGAACAGAATGCAGACAAAATTACTTATGTATTTATATTAGTTTATGTGATTTAGGTTCTGGTGACAACTGACCTCTAGTGTTGCCCAAGATTTATGTTGGGTTGAAAGTTGGTAGTTTGATTGTGAGTTAGTGAAGCAGTACCAAACGCTTCAGTAAAACCATTTTCTGTGATCTGTCCAAGGCCTGCAATTGTGTAGATCATAAAATCCAACCAGGGGAACTAAAAACATATGGCGTTCAAAGCATTCCCCTTGCATGGTTGGAGTTATATTAAAAAATAAACTCATGGAGAGAAACAATACATCAGCAACATGATTATGAAGCATGTTCTGAAAGTAAGTGTACTACGTTCTTTGTATTTTTGTTTAGAAAAACTATATTTGAAGAAAATTAGAGTATATTTTTGATACATTTTTTGACTATTTTTCCACATAATCACAATCCTGTTCAACACATGCAGTGAGCCGTGGCACAAGCTTCTTTATGCTCTCATCGAAGAACTCTTTCGCCAGCTCCTTCCCCCACTTTGGAACCTCTTACTGCACCTGCTTGTCGATTGAAAATTTAACTTTACTCACGAGCGCCCACAGCGAGGTGAAAAGATGATAAACTGAAGATGCCAAGTCAGGGAAATATGGAAGATGGATCAAAACATCACAACCAAATGAAACCAAGAGTACCTCAGTGGCTAAGACTGTGCGAGGACACGCACTGTCATGCAATAAGCACACTTCTCTCATCATAATTGCCCTCTTTTTTTGTTTTGAATGCTTCTTTTGAGTATTTTTAGGTCTCACAATATCGTTGCTCATTGATGGTCCCCCCAGAGGCAGAAACTTGACCAAAATGATACCTTTATGGTCCCAAAACACTGAGGCCATGATTTTTTTCCCCAAAATTGTGGTTCTGATTTTTTGGCACATGAGAAACTGGTGTGATGCCACTGAGATGACTATCTTTTTGTTTCAGACGTGCAATGAGCCATCCACATTTCATCTCCAGTCACAACAGAGCTCAAGAAAATCACCTTCCAATTCAAGTCACTTAAGAAACTACTGATCCAGTTTTTCTTGTGCTGCTCTGTCAGCTGTTTTGGAACCCATCGTGTGCACATTTTCCAGTATTCAGTGTTCCTGTGAGTGTCTTGTATAAGAGAGTCTGGAAATATAGCAGAAATTTCATCCACTGTCAACTGGTGGTCTTCATGAACAGTTTCTTCAACTTTCTGCATAAATTCATCAGTCAAAATGGAAGGTCTTCCACTCTTCTGCTCATCATAAACATTTGTTCTGCCTCCACTAAACTCCTTACATCCCATACACATACTCGTTCTGTTCGTAACACCTTTGATGTAAACCGTTTCAAATCACAAGGAAATTTCGGTAGGTGTTATTGCTTGCATGAATAGGAAGCGGATCACAGTGCATGGCTCACACGTGGTGGGAACTCTTACTTACATATTTCAAACAGCTGGACACTACAAAATGATTTCATATACTACCTACCGTGTTCCTGCATTGCTCACTCTGGTCAGGGTATCCCCCTCTATCACTCAGTGTTGCCTAGCCTCAAAAACCAAAAGCCCACAGCCCATTATGCTCACAGTACACTTACTTTCTGAACTAGCCATGTAAATTCATCATGGGGAAATTAAAAACGATGTGATCCCAGGTACAGTTCTTGGACTCCTTCTGTTCTTGTCTATATAAATGATTTAACTCTGATGTCAGAGGGCTCTTCAAGAACTGTAATGTTTGTTAATGATACAAGTATACTGACACTGTCTGGACAATAATACAACAGGCTTACAACTGGTTCACTGCAAACAGATTGTCCCTTAATCTTACAAAGACTCATATTATGCATTTCAACACAAATATAAATGACCTACAAATGCCAGAAGTAGTGATCAAAGGGAACACACTGGATGAGGCTCCACATGAAAAGTTTCCAGACATCAGGCAGGATTGTTAGCACACTTTCACTCAATACAGTTCTGTGACATTATCTATGGATCAATGCTATTTTACAGAAATAGGAAATAAGGATAGTGTCCAAAGTTGATAACAGAACTTCATCAGAAGCCTGTTCAAGGGTTTAGGTATCTTTACACTGCCACCACATATATTCTCTTCAAATGGTATTTGTGCTTAATAATGAGAGCGAATTTAGGATGAACTGTGAAATTCATAAACACAACATTAAAAGTGAAACTAATTTCCAGGCAGATTTTGCATCCTTCCGCCAGGTGAAGAATGGAGTTGAGTATTTTAGTGAAAAAGTCTACAATAAGTTTCTGTAGAAATTGGAAATCACCAGGCACTAAAAACCTCGGTAAAGGAATATTTTATTCGCCATTCTTTCTATAATCTGTCGGAATATCTGGAGTCCAGTACACATGAAAATTCCATTTCACTGCAATTTTCACGGTATACAGATTTGACAGAGACAGTGATAGGCAGTAAATAATGTTCTATGCAAAGTTACACAAATGCTTTGTTTGAAATACTAGTTTAAAACTGTAGCTCAGTATGAGTAGTGTACAAGGGGGAACAGTCGCTTTTACAAAATGGCTTATTTTCTCTTAAAACACACACAGGGTGGTAGTTTTAAAGATGCATCGTATGAGAAATATGTTCTAAGTGAAAAATTGATATTAGTAAAGGGGACATCTGTCTGGTCTGCAAATGGCCTCCTCCTAACCACCTCTCCTGCGTGGGTGGGTTGAACTTTGTGTTTTCAAATGGTAACTCCCCATGTCTATTTCAAATCTGGATTCCATGTCAAAAAAAAGTACAGTGTAATAATACGAGTCAAGATAGATGTAATGGAACTTGAATAGCGTATTTGCCTCTATTGGTTACGGTAGAGAGATCGATCTTTCGGTCCTGTCTGTATATTTACATTGCACGAATAAAGGCTGGGCGAGTGTAAAGCTATCGTTAAAAACGTACGCTGCACGATTTTTTACGTTTTGGTCAGTCATAATAATAATAACATGCTTTTGAATACAATTGAAATGTAACGGCAATACCTGTTCAGTGTTGTTGGAAATAATATGTAGTAAATTAATGAGTAAGGTAGCCGATCCTATAAGAAGAGGTAAAATTGGGCATATTGAGGTGTTTTGCTTTATATCGACGAAGCCGATGATATGGTGTCATTTTTTCGTTTACTCTTAGAAATAAACAAGTAAAGAAGTGCTAATTGTGCTTTGTGAAAAAATATAGGGGCGAGTTTTAAATAACTACGGTATACGATCAGAGTAACAAAAGGACATTTAGTTACACGAAATCAAGGATAGCGAAGTGTGGTCATTAAATTGAGTACGCCTACAGGGCGGTCAATTCTGGAATAAATCTATATGCATCTCGTGAGGGACGTCGTATTGAGATCGTTTGTTTTTTTTTTTTTTTTAATTATATCACAGAGAGCTGGCTCCAATTTATGAAAAGGTGAAAAACGTTAACTTTTACATGTACCCTTAATAATAGCGGATCAGAGAGAAAAGTGTGTAACTGTCTTATGCCTAACAAACATTCGTGGAGGGCTGTGGCTAAACTAGAAGAGTCAATAACAAAATACTGTATCATTATCATTGACTGTTGATGTCGAGCAACCAAAACTGTTCATCAAAGGGTTTCAATGGAACTTGGGAGTTAGGGTTCGGGCACTCGCATATACTCCACATCAGAGTGTGAATGAGAGGTGAATGCGAAATAAAACTGTGAACAAAGTTACATTAAATAAAACGGAAGAAACAAGACAGTTTGGTCGTATCTGTTATTATTCCATAAACTGTAAAATTTCTTATCGATGTACAAAGCCTTTATAGATGACCTTTATGATAATTTGCTTCGAAGGGATCTCGTTACGAGTTAAGTTTTGGGGACCTGGTCAAGAGGGGGTAGTTCGTAGATCCTAACTACCGCAGCTACTCTGGAATCAGGTGCTACCATGACCATTGTGTGTTGTCAATGACTTAAGGTTGCCATATCTCATGCTCTAAGATCGACGCGCCTTTCCACTTGGTATAACAGTGCCTCACGGCAACAACGACAACGCCGATGACGAAGGAAGATACGGTAGAACAGTTTACTCAAATCATTGTTTCCCATTCATGGTAAGATGGCAAAGTGACCAAAACAATTCGTGTGCACCTGCTCTTGCAATTAACAACAGATGCATTTGTTTCCACATTTCATTTATGATGTAAATGTAAATCATTGTGTTCCAACAGTTGGTATTGATGTTGAAATGTTACTAGAGTGTAGCGAATGTGAATGTACAGTGCAAATAACATGACTAGACATTGATATTTCTGCAAATAAGCTACTTTTATGGTAACAATGTTTTCTGTTTCCTATGGGGCTAATAGCGGTGAGTTACCAGTTCATCAGAATGCTTAGTTTCGGTGGCCGTCCTCGAACCCCACCATAACGATGGCTGATTTCCATGCGTGTTTCCTTCCTACCACTGTAAGCGGCTACTGGCAGTATACAAATGACAACCACTGTAATAAGGTAAAATGTCCATGAAGCGATAGTGACAGGCACACCTACCATGGATATTCTCTGAAATCAAGCACCTCAATGGTGTGAGGCAAGGGGGCGCTCTGATATCAAGCATCCCGGAAGCAATAGACAACTATTACATCCACGTCGTCACTCCTGAATCGTGCTAAACATTGTTTCTAACCAGACATTGAAATGGCTAACTATATTGTACTGTAAATCAAATCTGCATCACTAAATTAAATTTCCAATATAAATATCAACTTTTTGAACACAGAGGTTTACATTTACACGATATAAATGAAATGTAGAATCAAATACATTGGTTCTTAACTATAACTCAGGCACACTTGATATCTGTCTATTACAGCGCCATCTACCATGAATCAGGAACAATCGTTCTAGTAAACCGTATGTACTTTTTGGCTTAGAATCTGAATATGTAATAAAATGGGGTGTTTCCATTTGAAAATACAAAGCTGGCCCTGCCCATGTAGGAGGAGCAGTTAGGAGGTGGCCCGTTATAGCAAAGACTGATGTCTCTTTTACTAATTTCAGCTTTTCATCTAGAATTCTTTTTTCATACAGTTTTGAGATACGAGGGTTGTCCAGAAAGTAAGTTCCGATCAATCACGAAATGGACACCACAGTGAAAATCCAATGAAGCTTTGCACAGACGTGTTGGGCAGTGTCTAGTATGATTGTCAATCACATCAAGACAAATTTGAAAAATATGTAAAAATCAGCCAACCTGTTGCCTATGTTTTCTATATACCTTGACCAGGTTTCCTCACCTCTAAGGGTGACTTCATCAGAAGGTAAGGTAATTACCTGTGTTTAGGATCTTCTTTCTGATGTTTTTGTACTTTGAGACAACCTTTGATACAACCGGTTGGCTGATTTTTACATATTTTTCAAATTTGTATATACGGTTGCTGCAAACATCAGCCATGTTCAAAGTTGTACACATCAAGACACTCTTTCCAGTTGTGAGCGCACTGTGAGTGAGTAAAGGTGCCTAGAACAACGATGTCTTCCGCCAAGTAGGAGGGCCCGCTGAGAGACTTCGCCTTACCGAATGCAGCCCATCTAACACAACTGCCACGCCCTTCTTTCTTCCTGGCAATTCTCAGCCACACTCTGGAGGGGCAGGGAAGATCACCAACAACACAGCCCTAATCGGCTGAGTATCATCTCTGTTCACATGAAACGCTGGATACGAAGACAACACTTGGGCGCAGGCTACGCACTGTAGACCAGCGTAGAATTACTGGAAAGCACAGGCGGCTGCCTTCTATGAGGATGGCGTTACAAATTTGGTATAACACTCCGACAAATGGAGCGGCAACTATGTAAGAAGTATCTGGAAAGTGTAGCTAACTCTTGCAAATAAAATGTTTCTGGTTTTCACTGTGGTTTCCATTTAGCAACCAATCTGAACTTACTATCTGGACAACACTCGTATTTAGCTGTCTCACGTTAATACAAAAACCCTGTATACTCATATAGGCCTACACTGCTGTGGATCTTTCATGCCTCTTGCATCCTTGCTCAGCACACACCTTACTAAAATGAACTGTGCAGTACTTGTAATTTTTATCCACTGATACTCTACATTCTTAGACTTAACTATACACATCTGAGACTTTGTAAAGTCAGGGTATCACACAAATTACGTGACCTCAATATTCGCCAAACCTGAATTCAGAGTTGCACTACGGATGCCACAACTATGGTCCCTTCAGGATCAACAAATCGCTTGCAGAAAAAAGGGAAAGCTTATCTACAAAATTCCATAGTGGCTAAAGGAGAGGACACTGAACAAAAGCAATTAGTGCACAGTTGACTGTGGCAGTAATTCTCCTGGCCAAAGTGCTGGCATACACAGAATGTGATCCCACTAGTTACTATCTTAGCTTTCAGTATCATCCACCACCCGATATCTGTGGGTAATGCCTATTGTATAGTGTAAATCGTAAAAGGTATACTAAAAGGTATCAGACAGATTATATAATGGTAAGACAAAGATTTAGGAACCAGGTTTGAAATTGTAAGACATTTCCAGGGGCAGATGTGGATTCTGACCACAATCTATTGGTCATGAACTGCAGATTGAAACTGAAGAAACTGCAAAAAGGTGGGAATTTAAGGAGATGGGACCTGGATAAACTGAAAGAACCAGAGGTTGTAGAGAGTTTCAGGGAGAGCATAAGGGAACAATTGACAGGAATGGGGGAAAGGAATACAGTAGAAGAAGAATGGGTAGCTCTGAGGGATGAAGCAGTGAAGGCAGCAGATAATCAAGTAGGTAAAAAGACGAGGGCTAATAGAAATCCTTGGGTAACAGAAGAAATATTGAGTTTGATGAAAGGAGAAAATATAAAAATGCAGTAAATGAAGCAGGCAAAAAGGAATACAAACGTCTCAAAAATGAGATCGACAGGAAGTGCAAAATGGCTAAGCAGGGATGGCTAGAGGACAAATGTAAGGATGTAGAGGTTTGTCTCACTAGGGGTAAGATAGATACTGCCTACAGGAAAATTAAAGAGACCTTTGGAGAGAAGAGAACCACTTGTATAAATATCAAGAGCTCAGATGGAAAACCAGTTCTAAGCAAAGAAGGGAAGGCAGAAAGGTGGAAGGAGTATGTAGAGGGTTTATACAAGGGCGATGTACTTGAGGACAATATTATGGAAATGGAAGAGGATGTAGATGAAGACGAAATGGGAGATAAGATACTGCGTGAAGAGTTTGACAGAGCACTGAAAGACCTGAGTCGAAACAAGGCCCCGGGAATAGACAACATTCCATTAGAACTACTGATGGCCTTGAGAGAGCCAGTCATGACAAAACTCTACCATCTGGTGAGCAAGATGTATGAGACAGGCGAAATACCCTCAGACTTCAAGAAGAATATAATAATTCCAATCCCAAAGAAAGCAGGTGTTGACAGATGTGAAAATTACCGAACTACCAGTTTAATAAGTCACAGCTGCAAAATACTAACGCGAACTCTTTACAGACGAATGGAAAAACTGGTAGAATTGGACCTCGGGGAAGATCAGTTTGGATTCCGTAGAAATGTTGGAACACGTGAGGCAATACTAACCTTACGACTTATCTTAGAAGAAAGATTAAGAAAAGGCAAACCTACGTTTCTAGCATTTGTAGACTTAGAGAAAGCTTTTGACAGTGTTGACTGGAATACTCTCTTTCAAATTCTAAAGGTGGCAGCGGTAAAATACAGGGAGTGAAAGGCTATTTACAATTTGTACAGAAACCAGATGGCAGTTATAACAATCGAGGGGCATGAAAGGGAAGCAGTGGTTGGGAAAGGAGTGAGACAGGGTTGTAGCCTCTCCCCGATGTTGTTCAATCTGTATATTGAGCAAGTAGTAAAGGAAACAAAAGAAAAATTCAGAGTAGGTATTAAAATTCATGGAGAAGAAATAAAAACTTTGAGGTTCGTCGATGACATTGTAATTCTGTCAGAGACAGCAAAGGACTTGGAAGAGCAGTTGAACGGAATGGACAGTGTCTTGAAAGGATGGTATAAGATGAACATCAACAAAAGCAAAACGAGGATAATGGAATGTAGTCTAATTAAGTCGGGTGATGCTGAGGGAATTAGATTAGGAAATGAGACACTTAAAGTAGTAAAGGAGTTTTGCTACTTGGGGAGCAAAATAACTGATGATGGTCGAAGTAGAGAGGATATAAAATGCAGACTGGCAATGGCATGGAAAGCGTTTCTGAAGAAGAGAAATTTGTTAACATCGAGTATGGATTTAAGTGTCAGGAAGTCGTTTCTGAATGTATTTGTATGCAGTGTAGCCATGTATGGAAGTGAAACATGGATGATAACCAGTTTGGACAAGAAGAGAATAGAAGCTTTCGAAATGTGGTGCTACAGAAGAATGCTGAAGATAAGGTGGGTAGATCACGTAACTAATGTGGAGGTACTGAATAGGATTGAGGAGAAGAGAAGTTTGTGGCACAACTTGACCAGAAGAAGGGATCGGTTGGTAGGACATGTTTTGAGGCATCAAGGGATCACAAATTTAGCATTGGAGGGCAGCGTGGAGGGTAAAAATCGCAGAGGGAGACCAAGAGATGAATACACTAAGCAGATTCAGAAGGATGTAGGTTGCAGTAGGTACTGGGAGATAAAGGAGCTTGCACAGGATAGAGTAGCATGGAGAGCTGCATCAAACCAGTCTCAGGACTGAAGACCACCACCACCACCACCACCACCACCACCACCAACAACAACAACAACAACAAATCGTTGCAGTGTATTTTCTATATGCTTATACAGTCATTTGATGTCTCAGTGACTTCATTAACATAAACAACAACACTGTAAACAAATGATTCTTATCAACTCTCAAACAGTTTTTATCAGAAAACAGTAATCTGCATCATCCTCACTTTCACCTACATGACACTGATATCCATCTTTCTTACTACTGTCAATTCAAGTTGGGACAATACTGATCATACTGTGTGTGGTTTCAGTTTTCTTCCTGTATCTTTGCAGAATTGTATTAAGAGAGTAAAATTGTACTACTTACATCATCTAATCATCTACAATCCAATTAAGGCAAATTAACTGCAGTCAACTTTCTCCTTTGACATTTATATATACAATGCCGTGTAAGATTCTCATAACTATCCTGTAGCATCCAGAGTGACTGCTGTCTGTGACACAGTTAAAAACTACAAGCTGAAAAGTTTCCACAGTATCTGAACCCACACTACCTGCAGTGCATTCCACTTATTTCTGGTCAGTGCTGCAGTGGACGATCCACACAACGAGCACTGTCATTTATAACTGCATTTTGTGATATTTTTGGAGAGTGACTCAGATTCCACATTGACAGATATTACAGAACTCAGACACTCTGCACTGCCACAATAAAAAATTTCCTAAACCAGAAAGTTTTTGGAAGATAATACGGTACGTACTAGAAGCAAAACGTTTGATATCAGCAGCTAAATTAAGGTGGTTTGGCTGTTTTTCATTAACAAGTACTTTTTTCTTCACAAAACTCCTTTATTTTATGTCACAGAAAATAGTGCCATAACCAGTTTTGCCTTCTTAGGAAGTCTTCTTTAGATCATTTGAATACAATACATAGTACCTAGTCAAATTACAACTGCGTGACAGAGCAAGAATGGACTATCCTACTTGTTCTTGTGCCATTCCCAATGCCAACATTATCTTTCTCCTCTTACTCTGATTTCATTTTATTACTAGTATATATATAACAGTGACACAAAATATCCATTTCCTTATTTAAACTGGGATTTATAAAATTTTATTATTCGCTGTTGAGTTTCCCCGATTACTGCTGACAACAGTATTGTTAGTTTTCTTTAAAATATTTTATTCAAAGAACTATTCATGATTTACTATACATGCAAACCATGGGAAAGTGAAATTTTTGATGAAGCTAAAAGTTGTTTGTCTCTAGATTGGTACAGCTCGTTTGAAAGCTCTCATTTTCCTCTTTTAAAATAATGCTTTACCATTGGCAAAAGCTTCCTATTTGAAAAGATTTTTGCATTCAAAAGACACCCTCGTGTCATCCAACACGACATTTGTCATGTCGTGCAATATGACGCAACGTGTCACTAAAGCTTACAGTGCATGCTTCCCCTTGCTGGTATACTTCCTACTATAGATGCAGCCCCACTCTTGGATACTTCCTATTAGCGATTCATCACACTCTCTAGCAGCACATAAATGTGGGTGTATTCGTTCTTACATTCCTTACCATAAATGTAACAGGGTGTGGGTTTGGAGGAGAAATGGTTTCATCACTGAAAAAAATCCAGAAATCAAAACAGTGTTTTAGCATTCCCCCTGGAACAAATCCACCCACAGAATCTTACCTTCTCAGAAAAAGTTTTTTAGCTATTACATGTATGCTCTTCAGCCATATGATATAAAAAATTGTTTGTTATGGCTGATGAATCTTCTGCATTTTGGGCTAGCCTATAAATTGTGTGCCAACACATTGCAGCAAAGATAGCTTGCTGCTCTGAGGAAAAAGAATTAGCTCATAAAAATGTGTGAATATACAAAGAAGTTTTGATTTAAAAGTCTCTGAAGCTGCATGTTAAGTCAGAATGCTGGTTTCCTTCTTTTACATCCCTAATTCTGCCTACGACATATTCACCTTCTTTGTGCTGTGATAGAAATCATTTTTCATTCTGGTTCCTAACTTTTACTCTCATATAATTTTTACTTTCAGCCGCAGTAGCTTGGCAACCAATGTAGATTTTTGTTGAGTTGGGTGACAGCTGATCTGGTTTAGTGTTATTTTTTTCCCTTTTGAACCATGTTGTTTATATCATGGCAACAGATAAAGTTTTTACAAAACAAGAGGACGTCCATTTGTAGCATGTATTTGTTTATGTTCTTACCAAATATGAACCAATTCACCCACAAGTTTGAAACACAGAAGCGGCGTGCATAATAAAACTCTCAGAAATGTGTGTTTTGCACACAAAATGTGAAAGAAGCTAGATATTTGAAAGTGAATTTTCAACTTAATCATAGGAATGCATTTTTTATTTATCTGATTCACTTCAAACCTTCTGCACATAAAATTCACACAATAACAAAATTTGCGTGCTAAAACAGGAACCGAGCGCTAACCCCCACCCCAAACTGCGATTCTGCGCACGGTTTTTTCAGACATTTTTGTTACAGCGTGAAGGGCCCCCTCGAGGGGCGGGCAACACGGACAGTTGTCCAGGTTGTTAAAATTTAGGGACGTCATTTTGACTGTAAGTGTGAGAAAAATATTGATGAACTAAATATTCAGTAATAGAAAAACAATACTTCATGCAAACGTAAAATGTAAGTTGTGGTCATGTTAGTGGTTTGAGTCATGTCAGTTAGTAAATTTTCATTATTGTTATAACACCTCTCACTGCGTAGCCTGTTGCTGTGCCATCGAGGGTGTCTGAGCTTCACCACTGTCTGCGGTGGCAAAGGTTCTCCATTCGCTCCAAAACACCATTGTCATTATTTATGTGGCTTACACGAGCTGTGCATAGAAATCTAAGGCAATGTACCCCCACAAACCCACCAACAAACTGTCAGATCCCTGATATGCAGAATCAGTGATGTATATCATTGCAGAGAAGGACAAACAAGCTATTAAGCAAGTGGACATAATGTTTTAGATCGTCAGTGTATATGTCAGCTTAATTGTGCGACATTCTCGGAACACACATTAAAATAAATTTGCAGCAGTCTTTGAAAAAGTTTTATCTATGTGAATGTACATATAAACAGAACAATATTTATTGCTAATCGATCATTGGTATATAACTTGCTTCTGTCATTTAGGCATTTTGCGGCATTTCAACTTGTACACGAAAATGACTAGAAAGCCGAAATCATTACTGTGTGAAATAATAGTAATTGACAGTTCAATGATGGAAATTTCTTTTGAAACGTTTGTGTATGTAACGGCAATGCCAAAAATGCACAGTTATAATTGTGAACTTACACACTCATTCCCTTTCTGATCGAGTCGATTCCACTTGAACTGTTTATTGCAGAAACAGCATTTCTCTACTTTTATTCATATTTTCATTATTACAGAGGTAATACCTACAGTTTTATATAGAAAGAACATGTCTACCATATATAAAAACACAGCATTAATGTAGGTAATATTCACATCAGGGACAATACCGCAAAATTTTATACACGATGGACGCTAAGCAAAGTCCGGATGAAGTTTGCTCTTTTACCTTACACAACATTAATAGTGAGTTACTAAGTCCTACCAAGTACCTACACGTATTTTCTGATGGGTGCCCCAGCCAGAACAAAAATAACACTGTTGTTAGATTTCTCCAAGCCCTCATTGCTACTGGAAGATTACAAAATGCACAATATTATTTTCCCATACAGGGTATTCTTTCATGCTATGTGACCGTGATTTTGGCGTTATAAAGAGAGAGATTCACACACCATCCAGAAACTATTCGCTGATTGAATATGTATAATTAATAGTAGGTTTGAACAAGAATAACAGATTCACTGTTAAAATGGTACAGGTAGTGAACAATTTAGATTTTCACAATGGGTGGTGGCCAAATTACTTCAAGAAACCAGTACTTCCAGTGAAGTCTAGGGGAAGAATAGTGAAAACAGGTCAAAAAGTAACGTTCCATGTAAGTGAATTTATGGAGTTTTAATATGAAGATCATCAAAATGGACTCATTGTTCATAATTTTAAACTGTTGCTTTCTACAATCAACTGCCCTTTGTTGCCATATGCTCCAGCTTTTTCACAGGGCTATATGGAAATAAATGAGAAGAAACTGACATAAGGAAACTGCAGCCATATTTACCAACAGAATATTGTGACTTTTATGATGACTACTGCCTACACCATTCACAAAAGCTGGTGACAAATTATTTTAATAAAGCTCCATACACATATAAATAAGATTTTTTTTTATCTTCTCATTCTTTATTCAGTTTCAAACAGTGTAGGTTTATGATGTAACAGAAATGTCTTTATTTCTAACAACAAGTTCCATCTTGAAATTTGTGAGTCATAAACATAGTAATTTTTTTGTTTACTAAGAACCCCTGCCATAGGATAGGAAAAATGGGTCCTATAATCTGTTAGCAATTTAAAACTTTCTGTAGTAAGAAGGAAAGTTTCTAAATTCATTACAGACTACTAAAATCGATTTACTGTCTTTTGTTTTCTTAGTTATTACCATTTATTTCAGGAAAAAGAAAATGCTTCTCCGTCACTTTTAAAAATTTCTGTAGCCTTTTGTATTTGTCTCATAGTATCGAAAAACATGTAAAAATATTTGCACTTAGCAGTAGATAACTAACTAGGAAAAAAATCCATAGCTCTCCTCACTGGATTATCCCTTACAGAATGTTTTTCTCATCACCTGGAAAATGTGACTGAGGGGAGAAGTGTTGTTTCAGAAATAAACAATTAACTTGTACCTGACAACAGACAAGTGAGCTACAGTGGAGAATCAGGAGTTGGGTCTTTGAGTATACAGAGATGGCAAGTTTGGAGATGATGTCACAGGGCTCAATCGCGAGTTTACAGTGAGTGCTCATGAATTAATAGAGGGAAACATTCCACATGGGAAAAATATACCTAAAAACAAAGATGATGTGACTTACCAAACGAAAGCGCTGGCATGTCGATAGACACACAAACAAACACAAACATACACACAAATTCAAGCTTTCGCAACAAACTGTTGCCTCATCAGGAAAGAGGGAAGGAGAGGGAAAGACGAAAGGATGTGGGTTTTAAGGGAGAGGGTAAGGAGTCATTCCATCTCTGCCCAAACTCTTTGCCTTTACAAATGTCTGCTTGTGTCTGTGTATGTGCAGATGGATATGTGTGTGTGTGCGAGTGTATACCTGTCCTTTTTCCCCCTAAGGTAAGTCTTTCCGCTCCCGGGATTGGGATGACTCCTTACCCTCTCCCTTAAAACCCACATCCTTTCGTCTTTCCCTCTCCTTCCCTCTTTCCTGATGAGGCAACAGTTTGTTGTGAAAGCTTGAATTTTGTGTGTGTATATATATATATATAAAAAATAGAGGGAAACATTCCATGCGCGAAAAATATATTTAAAAACAAAGATGATGTGACTTACCATACGAAAGCGCTGGCAGGTCGATAGAAACACAAACAGACACATACATACACACAAAATTCAAGTTTTCGCAACAAACTGTTGCCTCATCAGGAAAGAGGGAAGGAGAGGAAAAGACGAAAGGAAGTGGGTTTTAAGGGAGAGGGTAAGGAGTCATTCCAATCCCGGGAGCGGAAAGACTTACCTTAGGGGGGGAAAAAGGACGGGTATACACTCGCACACAAACACATATCCATCCACACATATACAGACACAAGCAGACATATTTAAAGACAAAGAGTTTGGGCAGAGATGTCAGTCGAGGCGGAAGTGCAGAGGCAAAGATGATGTTGAATGACAGGTGAGGTATGAGTGGCGGCAACTTGAAATTAGCGGAGATTGAGGCCTGGTGGGCAACGGGAAGAGAGGATATACTGAAGAGCAAGTTCCCATCTCCGGAGTTCGGATAGGTTGGTGTTGGTGGGAAGTATCCAGATAACCCGGACGGTGTAACACTGTAACACTGTGCCAAGATGTGCTGGCCGTGCACCAAGGCATGTTTAGCCACAGGGTGATCCTCATTACCAACAAACACTGTCTGCCTGTGTCCATTCATGCGAATGGACAGTTTGTTGCTGGTCATTCCCACATAGAATGCATCACAGTGTAGGCAGGTCAGTTGGTAAATCACGTGGGTGCTTTCACATGTGGCTCTGCCTTTGATCGTGTACACCTTCCGGGTTACAGGACTGGAGTAGGTGGTGGTGGGAGGGTGCATGGGACAGGTTTTACACCGGGGGCGGTTACAAGGATAGGAGCCAGAGGGTAGGGAAGGTGGTTTGGGGATTTCATAGGGATGAACAAACAGGTTACGAAGGTTAGGTGGACGGCGGAAAGACACTCTTGGTGGAGTGGGGAGGGGAGGATTTCATGAAGGATGGATCTCATTTCAGGGCAGGATTTGAGGAAGTCGTATCCCTGCTGGAGAGCCACATTCAGAGTCTGGTCCAGTCCCGGAAAGTATCCTGTCACAAGTGGGGCACTTTTGTGGTTCTTCTGTGGGGGATTCTGGGTTTGAGGGGATGAGGAAGTGGCTCTGGTTATTTGCTTCTGTACCAGGTCGGGAGGGTAGTTGCGGGATGCGAAAGCTGTTGTCAGGTTGTTGGTGTAATGGTTCAGGGATTCCGGACTGGAGCAGATTCGTTTGCCACAAAGACCTAGGCTGTAGGGAAGGGACCGTTTGATGTGGAATGGGTGGCAGCTCTCATAATGGAGGTACTGTTGCTTGTTGGTGGGTTTGATGTGGACGGATGTGTGAAGCTGACCATTGGACAGGTGGAGGTCAACGTCAAGGAAAGTGGCATGGGATTTGGAGTACGACCAGGTGAATCTGATGGAACCAAAGTGAGGTTGGAGAGGAAATTCTGGAGTTCTTCTTCACTGTGAGTCCAGATCATGAAGATGTCATCAATAAATCTGTACCAAACTTTGGGTTGGCAGGCCTGGGTAACCAAGAAGGCTTCCTCTAAGCGACCCATGAATAGGTTGGCGTACGAGGGGTCCATCCTGGTACCCATGGCTGTTCCCTTTAATTGTTGGTATGTCTGGCCTTCAAAAGTGAAGAAGTTGTGGGTCAGGATGAAGCTGGCTAAGGTGATGAGGAAAGAGGTTTTAGGTAGAGTGGCAGGTGATCGGCGTGAAAGGAAATGCTCCATCGCAGCGAGGCCCTGGACGTGCGGAATATTTGTGTATAAGGAAGTGGCATCAATGGTTACAAGGATGGTTTCCGGGGGTAACACATTGGGTAAGGATTCCAGGCGTTCGAGAAAGTGGTTGGTGTCTTTGATGAAGGATGGGAGACTGCATGTAATGGGTTGAAGGTGTTGATCTACGTAGGCAGAGATACGTTCTGTGGGGGCTTGGTAACCAGCTACAATGGGGCGGCCGGGATGATTGGGTTTGTGGATTTTAGGAAGAAGGTAGAAGGTAGGGGTGCGGGGTGTCGGTGGGGTCAAGATGTTGATGGAGTCAGGTGAAAGGTTTTGCAGGGGGCCTAAGGTTCTGAGGATTCCTTGAAGCTCCGCCTGGACATCAGGAATGGGGGTTACCTTGGCAAACTTTGTATGTGGTGTTGTCTGAAAGCTGACGTAGTCCCTCAGCCACATACTCCTGACGATCAAGTACCACGGTCGTGGAACCCTTGTCCGCCGGAAGAATGACGATGGATCGGTCAGCCTTCAGATCACGGATAGCCTGGGCTTCAGCAGAGGTGATGTTGGGAGTAGGATTAAGGTTTTTTAAGAAGGATTGAGATGCAAGGCTGGAAGTCAGAAATTCCTGGAAGGTTTGGAGAGGGTGATTTTGAGGAAGAGGAGGTGGGTCCCGCTGCGACGGAGGACGGAACTGTTCCAGGCACGGTTCAATTTGGATGGTGTCTTGGGGAGTTGGATCATTAGGAGTAGGATTAGGATCATTTTTCTTCGTGGCAAAGTGATATTTCCAGCAGAGAGTACGAGTGTAGGACAGTAAATTTTTGACGAGGGCTGTTTGGTTGAATCTGGGAGTGGGGCTGAAGGTGAGGCCTTTGGATAGGACAGAGGTTTCGGATTGGGAGAGAGGTTTGGAGGAAAGGTTAACTACTGAATCAGGGTGTTGTGGTTCCAGATTGTGTTGATTGGAATTTTGAGGTTTTGGAGGGAGTGGAGCTGGAAGTGGGAGATTGAGTAGATGGGAGAGACTGGGTTTGTGTGCAATGAGAGGAGGTTGAGGTTTGCTGGAAAGGTTGTGAAGGGTGAGTGAGTTGCCTTTCCGGAGGTGGGAAACCAGGAGATTGGATAGTTTTTTGAGGTGGAGGGTGGCATGCTGTTCTAATTTACGGTTGGCCTGTAGGAGGATGCTCTGAACAGCCGGTGTGGATGTGGGAGAGGAAAGATTAAGGACTTTTATTAAGGATAGGAGTTGACGGGTGTGTTCATCCTTAAGCATCACAGAATGCAATGTGGGAGAGTAGAAAGCAAAGAATGGGAAATGACTCTGCAGGCATGCTAGGAGAATCACAGATATGTGTGACACTGACGTGGGAGCAGGGAAGAGGATAAGCAGTTGATGACAGACACTTGCAAATGATGAAACCGTGGGTGCTGTGGGAATGAAGAATACATTGCAGGGAGAGTTCCCACCTGCACAGTGCAGAAAAGCTGGTGTTTCTGGGAAGAATCCAGATATCACGGGCTGTGTGGGCATTACTGAAGAAGAGCATACCGAGGGTTGTGGCACGGTCAGCAACTGGGTGGTCTGGCTGACACACAGCACCAGTTAGGCAGTGGTCATCTGTGTCCACGGACGGCTCGACCGTGTTCACATCCACACAGAATGCTGCACAGTTGTTGCAGCTATGTCAACGGACCACGTGGCTTTCAGAGAATTAGGTGGGTAAGAAATACCTGTGATAGGACTGGAGTGGGTGATAGTGCGAGGACATTGGGGCAAGTCTTGCAACAATGCCTACTGCAAGGGTATGAGAGATGGAGAAGGTATTCTTTTACATTGTTTTTTAATTCTGGGGTTTTGAATTTCCTGTCTGATGTCTACCACCAACCTGTTACCGACTTCCATATCAGAAGTTTTGCAGATGTAAAATATAGATGTGAATTTCAGAGTTCATCCTGATTTCAGTTCTGTTATTAGCCACAAATACCATTAAGGAGTATGTTTATTGGCACCAAGGGCATTCATACAATACTTTGTCTGGCGGAGGCGGGGAGGGGGTTGGTTGGTTGGTTGGTTGGCTGATTTGGAAGAGAGGACCAAACAACCAGGTCACCGGTCCCGTCAGATTAGGGAAGGATGGGGAAGGAAGTTGGCCATACCCTTTCGAAGGAACAAGCCCTGCATTTGCCTGAAGCAATTTAGGGAAATAATGGAAAACATAAATAAAGATGGCCAGTTGCAGATTTGATCAGTCATCCTCCTGAACCTGTGTGCACGTGTGTGTGCGTGTGCGTGTGCGGTGAGGGGGGGGGGGGGAGGGGGGGAAGTTGAACTAGACCTGGATGTTTGGAGTATTTTCAATACTTTGGAAGACAAATGGCAACTTGTAAGCAGCTATAAAAAAGTTCCAGTTCCAACCCTGTTAAAAACCTGCTTAATACTGACTAAAAAGGCACCTGATTACATTTTTTTTCCCCCTCGTTTCCCAAGAGCCAGGCTCATGGGTGTGCAGGGGTAAGCATACAGCTCACAAGTGGTTAGTCTAGGAGTACGGTTGTAGCTCACTGTCGAGGCCGGCTGTCCACAGGCACAAGTGGTGAGTGGCCCTAAAGAACGTGGTGTGATCTTCGTGCCACAGGATTACGCGGCCTACATAAAAACACATACCGACTGCAGGTGAGCCAAAGGGCACGCGCAGATCCTGCGCACTGTTGGGCAGCATTTGATCAGTACGCCATACAGTGTTCTGGAAACCGATCGATTATCAATTTTACACGATATTCTTTCACACACATCTGAAAAATAAATATTATTGGACCTTAATTTCACTGAACCTGGATATTATGACCTAATATACTATGGAGTGAAATTATGCTAAGTGTGTAGCAAGTGCAAAGATGACAAAACTGGGCTTTTGGTTAACTTATCCACATGACAACAATACAAGGAAAAGACAGAGTGCTATGTACCATAAAGATGACATTTTGAGTTGCAAACAGGAGCAATGGGAAGACACTTACACATTAGCTTTCAACCAAAACCTTCTTCACAAAAAGAAACACACACACACACACACACACACACACACACACACACACAAACACACACACACACACACACACACACACACAAGCAAGCACATCTCACGCACACGATTACCATCTCCGGCAGCTTGGACTGGCGGCGAGGGCAGGAGAGGGGATGGCGGCGAGGGCAGGAGAGGGGATGGCGGCGAGGGCAGGAGAGGGGATGGCGGCGAGGGCAGGAGAGGGGATGGCGGCGAGGGCAGGAGAGGGTATGACGGCTAGGGGAGGAGAGGGGATGACGGCGAGGGGAGGAGAGGGGATGACGGCGAGGGGAGGAGAGGGGATGACGGCGAGGGGAGGAGAGGGGCTGGCGGCGAGGGCAGGAGAGGGGATGGCGGCGAGGGCCTGTTCTTTCCAACATATCCGAAAGAATAGACACCATGCATTCATATAATCAATCTTCTCCTTATATTGTTGATATTCCAAATTGAAGCTTCCACTGTTTGATTTTACCCACATGCTAATTATTACCCGCCTGGATGCCAAGGAACTTCACATATGCAGCTTCATCCAATGTGTACTGACTGATGTCTACCTCTAGTACAAGTGAGGAGTGAGAACGGTACCTGAGGTTTATAAGCCTGTCAGGGAACTTGGCGAAGGGCACAGCTCGGACGTTGCAGGAGTTGAGGTTGAGGCAGCGCAGATTGGTCAGGTCGAGGATGCAGGTGAGGCCCGGCTGGAGTTGCGACAAGTTCATCTCCTCCATGAGCAGCGCACGCAACACTGGAAGCCGCGCGAGGTACGGCATCAGGGCACCACCCAGGCCTTCACATGCGGACAGGTCCAGGCTGCACAGACAGACAGTGACGTCTAGAAAGAAACAACATTCTGTCTACACAGAAGAGTGACTGACATACTAAAACAATTTTACACGAGAGACTCTGATCAAAATCGACTACTCATGGTGGTTGCACGTCACGTACCACAGTGTAAATCTGCCGCTAATCCTTTTATGATTGGATCGGTGACACTGATATGCAGTAACCAATAATCAATTGATTTTGCCAAGTGTAAATTTTTAAAATCTATATACAAGGTGCAGCCCAAATGTTCCTGTAATACACCAGTAAATAAAATTACAGTCTATCCTGATCTCTCACCCCCTCACTACCTTCAAAATAGCCCCATTGGGCCTCTATATACTGCTTGCAGAGATTTTTCATGAACTGAAAGCTCCCTGCAATGCATTTTTTCAAGAGTGTGTAGTATCACTTGCAAATCGGCTAAAGTCTCCTCAACTGTGTGGAATCTTCAGTCTTTTAACTTGAGTTTCAATCCTGGTGAACTTAAATAATAATAATAATAATAACAAATGCCTATAAATATCTAGGATACAGACAAATAATAGGAATAGATAATACAAATATTAAAGAAGAACTAAAAGAAAAATATAGACAAAGACTAACGAAAATACTGAAAACAGAATTGACAGCAAGAAACAAGACAAAAGCTATAAATAATTATGCTATACCAATATTGACCTACTCATTTGGAGTAGTGAAATGGAGTAACACAGACCTAGAAGCACTGAATACACTTACATGATCACAGTGCCACAAATATAGAATACATCACATACATTCAGCAACAGAAAGATTCACATTAAGCAGAAAGGAAGGAGGAAGGGGATTTATCGACATAAAAAACCTACATTATGGACAGGTTGACAATTTAAGAAAATTCTTTATAGAATGAGCAGAAACTAGCAAAATACACAAAGCAATCACTCACTCATATAAATACATCGGCTACACCATTGCAATTTCATAACCACTTCTACAACCCTTTAGATCACATAACATCAACAGATATGAAGAAAGTAAATTGGAAAAAGAAAACACTACATGGCAAGCACCCGTATCATCTAACACAGCCACACTTCAATCAAGACGCATCCAACACAGGGCTAAGAAAAGGCAATATATACAGTGAGACGGAAGGATCAAACAATAAACACCAGATATTACAGCAAGCATATTGTTAAAGATCCCAATACCACAACAGATAAATGCAGACTTTGCAAACAACAAATAGAAACAGTAGATCACATCACAAGCGGATGTACAATACTAGCAAATACAGAATACCCCAGAAGACATGACAATGTAGCAAAAATAATACATCAACAACTTGCCATACAACATAAACTAATAAAACAACATGTTCCCACATGCAAGTATGCACCACAAAATGTACTGGAGAATGATGAATACAAATTATACTGGAACAGAACCATTATAACAGATAAAACAACACCACATAACAAACCTGACATCACACTCACCAATAAAAAGAAGAAAATAACACAACTGATCGAAATATCCATACCCAATACAACAAATATACAGAAGAAAACAGGAAAAAAATTGAAAAATACATCCAACTGGTTGAGGAAGTCAAGGACATGTGGCATCAGGATAAAGTTGACATTATACCAATTATACCATCAACTTACAGGAGTCATACCACACAATATCCACCAGTACATCAACGCAATACAGCTACATCCAAACGTATATATACAACTACAGAAATCTGTAATTATTTATACATGTTCAATTACCCGAAAGTTCCTAAATGTAATGTAACATATACCGTACAGTTAAAAGGAAGTCACGCTTTATCAAGATCCGTGTCACTTTCCATTTTTAACCAGACATAACGTCTGAGAAAGAAAAGAAATAATAATAATAATAATCACTCAGTGCCAGGTTGGGAGAGTACGGCAGACGGGGAACAATTTTTAATCTGCTTTTCACCAGAAACTGCTGGATGATCAATGTAGTGTATAACCAATCGCCCATGCGCTACTTTTCCAGGTTTTTTTCCTTACGTTCTTCCTCAATTGCCTCAGAGCATCATTGTAGAACACAGCATTGATGGACTGACAAGAAGGGTCAAATTCCTTATGAACAATTATTTCCATATTAAAGGAACAGATGAGCATGGATTTCACAACACTCCTCACTTGCCAGTCTTTCTTGGCATGAGGTGATTATGGACTCTTACACTGTGTCAACTGTTCCTCGGTGTCATGATTCCAACTTTCATCACCAGCAACAATCTTCGAGAGAAAGTATGATTCACTTTCTAGCCTTTCATGAAGTCCTCTGCAGACTTGTGATGCTGTTTCTGCTAATTGCTGAGAATTTGCAGACCAAAGTTTATGGCAATCCATCACTTTTGCAGTTCATTGAATGAAATCCTCCTGGCACAGCCATAAGACAACCACACAAAATTGCATGTGTTCCGGATGGTCTGTCTACAGTCTTCCAGCAAAGTATTTTGTACAGCAGCGGCATCTTTAAGAGTGAAGCCAGTAGATGGTAATACTGAGTGAGGATCATCATCACATGATGTTCTACCATTGGGAAAATGTTTAAAGCAGTTGTAAGTCTGACTCCGACTTAAGGTGTCTTCCCCAAATGTTTGCTTCAACATGTTACGTGTTTCAGCCACAGTTTTTCGAAGTCTGAAATAATTCAAAGTCTGAAACAAAAGTTTATGCACACACATTGTTCCTGGACACCCAACAATGTCAATTTCACAAAACATGCAATACATGACAATGGGAACTGTGCATAAAAACTACATGCAATCACCTATCAAAAAGCCACTTGAGATACCGGCTCATGAAGGTTCAAAAAATGGTTCTGAGCACTATGGGACTTAACACCTGAGGTCATCAGTCCCCTAGAACTTAAAACAATTTAAACCTAACTAACCTAAGGACATCACACACATCCATGCCCAAGGCAGGATTCGAATCTGTGACCGTAGCAGTTCCGGACTGAAGTGTCTAGAACCAAAAGGCCACCGCGGCCGGCGGCTCATGAAGGATATGAGGTATCACCTGGTGGTGTTTTGTCATACTTGCTACACTCCAGGGTCTACACAAATATTTTGGGAGCTTTTAGAGAGCATCTCTTAGTTGCTGCAGGCTCCAGTTGCCATTTCTATAAAAATGGACTAGTACTTATTTCTAATTACAATGTTGTTGTTGTTGTTGTTGTTGTTGTTGTTGTGGTCTTCAGTCCTGAGACTGGTTTGATGCAGCTCTCCATGCTACTCTAACCTGTGCAAGTTGCTTCATCTCCCAGTACGTACTGCAACCTACATCCTTCTGAATCTGCTTAGTGTATTCATCTCTTGGTCTCCCTCAATGATTTTTACCCTCCACGCTGCCCTCCACTGCTAAATTTGTGATCCCTTGATGCCTCAAAACATGTCCTACCAACCAACCCCTTCTTCTAGTCAAGTTGTGCCACAAACTTCTCTTCTCCCAAATCCTACTCAATACCTCCTCATTAGTTACATGATCTACCCACCTTATCTTCAGCATTCTTCTGTAGCACCACATTTCGAAAGCTTCTATTCTCTTCTTGTCCAAACTAGTTATCGTCCATGTTTCACCTCCATACATGGCTACACTCCATACAAATACTTTCAGAATCGACTTCCTGACCCTTAAATCTATACACAATGTTAACAAATTTCTCTTCTTCAGAAACGCTTTCCTTGCCATTGCCAGTCTACTTTTTATATCTTCTCTACTTCGACCATTATCAGTTACTTTGCTCCCCAAATAGCAAAACTCCTTTAGTACTTTAAGTGTCTCATTTCCTAATCTAATCCCCTCAGCATCACCCGACTTAATTTGACTACATTCCATTATCCTCGTTTTGCTTTTGTTGGTGTTCATCTTATATCCTCCTTTCAAGACACTGTTTATTCCGTTCAACTGCTCTTCCAAGTCCTTTGCTGTCTCTGACAGAATTACAATGTCATTGGCGAACCTCAAAGTTTTTACTACTTCTCCATGAATTTTAATACCTACTCCGAATTTTTCTTTTGTTTCCTTTACTGCTTGCTCAATATACAGATTGAATAACATCGGGGAGAGGCTACAACCCTGTCTCACTCCTTTCCCAACCACTGCTTCCCTTTCATGCCTCTTGACTCTTATAACTGCCATCTGGTTTCTGTACAAATTGTAAATAGCCTTTCGCTCCCTGTATTTTACCCCTGCCACCTTCAGAATTTGAAAGAGAGTATTCCAGTCAACATTGTCAAAAGCTTTCTCTAAGTCTACAAATGCTAGAAACATAGGTTTGCCTTTTCTTAATCTTTCTTCTAAGATAAGTCGTAAGGTTAGTATTGCCTCACGTGTTCCAACATTTCTACGGAATCCAAACTGATCTTCCCCGAGGTCCGCTTCTACCAGTTTTTCCATTCATCCATAAAGAATTCGCATTAGTATTTTGCTGCTGTGACTTATTAAACCGATAGTTCGGTAATTTTCACATCTGTCAACACCTGCTTTCTTTGGCATTGGAATTATTATATTCTTCATTACTAGTCCTTTATACATTGTTACGTTGTGTAAATTAAAACATACAAATTATTTTTTTTCAACTCCATGTATTTTACTTATCTTTTTAAAAAGGACAATAACAATAAATGTAGTAAGCATCGAGTCTTTTGTTACGTGATGGACACTAAATATTTTTGAAAAATATATAGGTTATATATAACTAAATTGTAAGAACAATTATTGAAGAAAAGTAGAAATTACTAGACTACATTTTCTTCTAGCATAAATTGTGCAAGCAGGTAAAGAAGTTTTACACTGCTACTCCCAAGATAACAGTCAACTAGAAAGAAAAGCAGAATAATAAAAGGGTAAACCAAAAATAAAATAAAAGGGCTTTACTAAAAAAAAAAAAAAACTATTCATTGAAAAGTAAAAGGCAAATATAAACAATTTAGGAAAAGACAGATTGTTACTTACTGTAAAGATGACACGGTAATTTGCAGACAGGCACAATTAAAAGACATTTGCACTTAAGCTTTCAGTCACAGCCTTTGTTAGAAAAAGAAAGAAAAACCCCTGCCATTCATTCACATACGTAAGCACACCTCTTGCACAAATGACTGCCACACCCGGAAGCTTGGACAAGAATGCAACTGCCAGAGTTGGTGGTCATGTGCGCGTGAGGTGTGGTTGTTTGTGTGATCAATCTTTTCCTACATTGTTGACATTCCAACCTGGAGGTTTCATAGGCAAATATAATTTACTTTCCTATGTATTTTTCTCATTTGGAAATACATTTTTCTCACAAGAAGGAAGGTATTTCATTCCTGCATTGTGGAAAGAATGTGGTTGCATCAGGAGGCAGTTGTGCACAGATCCCTCCTCATGTTCAAATTCTTGTCGTCCTAGAGCTTCTTTAAATGGCCCAAACCAGTGAGAATCACAGTGTGACAGGTCCAGGCTGTGAGGAGGAAGATCCAAGTTGTGAGCAGTGTCTTTCATCAAGTTTTGAGACAAGCAGAGCCGCAGTACAGAGCATTATTGTCTACATCTACATCTACTTGATTACTCTGCTATTTACAATAAAGTGCCTGGCGGAGGGTTCAAGGAACCACCTTCAAGCTGTCTCTCTACCGTTCCACTCTCAAACAGCATGTGGGAAAAACAAGCACTTAAATTTTTCTGTGCGAGCCCTGATTTCTCTTATTTTATCATGATGATCATTTCTCCCTATGTAGGTGGGTGCCAACAAAATGTTTTCGCAATCTGAGGAGAAAACTTGTGATTGAAATTTCATGAGAAGATCCTGTTGCAACGAAAAACGCCTTTGGTTTAATGATTGCCACTCCAATTCACATATCATGTCTGACACTATCTCCCCTATTTCACGATAATACTTTTTCAATATCATCCATCAGTCCCACCTGACGCAGATCCCACACCACACAGCAATACTCCAGAATAGGGCGGACAAGCGTGGTGTAAGCAGTCTCTGTAGTAGACCTGTTGCACCTTCTAAGTGTTCTGCAAATGAATCACAGTCTTTGGTTTGCTCTACCCACAATATTATCTATGTGATCATTCCAATTTAGGTTATTTGTAATGGATGTCCTCTCAAATCAGCTGGTCACATCTTTTGTGGCACTATGTGGCCCTGATGTGGTTTGCCAGTTCACAGTAGTAAGCAACACCAACTGTGTGTCACTTGTGCAAAAAACACAATGAGCAAAATGCTTCGCCTATAGAAGCTTTCACTGGCGCTGTCTCACCTTTTCTCCACCACACCGTACTGGTTGGATTCAACTCGAGAGTGTACAGTGGACCAATGTTTCATCACAGGTGACAGTCTGATTCAAATATACATCACTTTCATTCGTAAACCTGGCTACAAGCCTCTGATAGACCTCCAAACATCTCAATTTGAGATCTGCAGTTGAAAGGAGAGGGACCCACCTGGCACAAACTTCACAGAACTTTAGGTCATTTGTGGTGACTACTTGACAGCTCCCATAACTTATTCTGACCTGTTCTGCAGTTCCAGATACACACAACTGTCCATCATTCTCAAGAATGGCTCTAACTGCACAAAAGTTTTCATCTGTAACACTGGTCCGAGTATGGCGATCGTGTTTCTGATTTTTTACTCATTCTCATGCTGTCCTTAACTCTTTATGCCAGGCAAACAAACGAGTCCTTGACAGCGTTTTTTCCTCAAACTGTGCAGTCATTCTCTGCAACACTTCCATAACTTTAACTCCTTCACAAACAAAGAATTTTATACTACGTTTTGCACCTGTTGCTTTGACATCATGATCATTACTGATGAACAGGTTGAAAGTGTGGAATGGCCAGCTCTCCCCACTTATGGCAACCCCTCCCCCCAAGTAAAGAAGAAGCACGGGTCCAGCCCTACCAGTTGTAAATGCTCAGGAACAAAAATCCTGTTTATATATTTACTCTCATATTTACTGTCCACTGATACAAATTCAAAATCTGTAGCGAAATACAGAGGGCTGGTCATGAGTTGTGATCAGATAGATCAGTCAGTAGAACATTTGCTCGCTAATGTCAAAATCCGCTAATCTGCCAGGCAATTTCACATCAGTGCACACACTGCTGCAAAATGAAAATTAATTCTGGATTATCATCACTGCAAGATACTTAATTATGTTACTACATTTTGACTTTTTGTAAGATGGACAATCTCTCAACCTCATTTCCATTCTTCAGTTCAGGAGCTACTGCACAGCAGCCAGCACTCTTAACTTACACATTGTTGGCATCGGTGTACGCAACAACTAAAATTGGTTTTAGGTGTACACTGACCATCTTCGGATTTGGAGCTTATTAGTGGCATTTTGTTTAAAATATAATGAGTGTGCAGTCTTTGGTGAAGGAAAATTGGCACAACATAAAGAAATTACGAAATACAGGGAAATGATTCATTCATTTTGAAGGCTCTACATTTTGCAAAATATTAAATGTTGAAATATGACTGATGTATGAACAGGACAATTAACTCACCATGTATACATTTTGCACTCTATAAATGTTCTACGAGTGCCCGTCTGGTCACAGAACGCAGATCAAGTTTGTTCCATAGCTAATGTAGCAACAGGCTGTAAGTAAGCATCACAGTAGGATTGACGTGTTCTCTGAGCTGTTCTAGTGTTCCTGGCAGTGGGGGTACACAAACAAGGTCCTTAATGTACCCCCAAAGGAAAAAGTCAAGGCATTAGTTTTGATAACATGGGGGGGGGGGGGGGGGCAACATCATCGCCACTATCCCCAATCCAGCAATGTAATAGTCTGTCATTTAGGTAGAAACTGTTGGGTCAGTCCAATATGGATAGAGAGACAGAGAGTAATATGCATGGAATCTCATTTACTTAACCTTGTTCTGCAAGTCCAAATAGTATTCCACACTAGTCCATTACACAGACACATTCATCAAAAACAATCACAATAACAGAGAGGCAGACTAGTTAGACTGCAGAGGCTGCAAGTGAACTCCACAACTAGACTGGCTGGCGTCGGTGTGGCTGCTTCTGAAGGTGGTTCGGCAGTGGCATTACTCACGTGTGCAGCAGTGGCTGTGTCTAAGAACTGGCTGTGGATTGGCACAATAATCACATGTGTTATTGCCAACCTTTAGACAAAAAATCCCCGGCATAGGTCGACAGAGTATGACACCACAGCAATGAACATTGATGGTCCAATTAACAGGTGCTTCATCTTATTGATGAAGTTGTGGAAACAACAACTGTAACATATCCAGGTCAGATATACCAGTCAGAGTCTTCTCACAGAAGAAAAATGGTCCACACAGTTTCATCTGTGACATTGCACGATGAACACTAACCTTTGGCAAATCTCATTCGTGCAGCACAATTTCGTGAGGATGTTCAGTGCCCCGACACTCTCACATTGTGGCAATTAACGTTTCCAAATAAATGGAAGGTTGCTTCAAAGCTGAATGTCAGCTTGGAGGCAAAATGTTCATAATAAAGTGCTTCCTGCATTGTGATGCAAAACTGAGGGCACCAGCCATAATCTTCCAATTTTAAATGTTGCACAAGGTGTAAACGATATAGTTCAAAATTTAACGGCTAGCGCAAAGTCTTCCACACACTTTCCTACAGTATTCGAAGTTCGTGGCTTGTGTGGACCATTGATTTTCTTTTTTTTTTTATTGCATACAGAACTTTCCCTCATCCTCTCCTCAGTTGCATCTAGCACACTTGATCAGCTTATATAGTGGAGATGGTGAGTAGCAACTATCCTTCAATAATATTGTTACATTCCACCCTGGATTTTCCATTGTTTGATTTTTGACACTTGATCAAGCAGTAAATTCTGTTTAGAGAGAGAACTTTAGTCCCTTAATTGTTGATACCAACAAACAATGCTCTGTTTACATAGTGGTTCTTTCCCACAACTCCTACCTAACATGTACTTCACTGTTACAACAAATTCTTGCTGCACTGTTATAACAGATAAGCATCTTGCATATTCCAACACACAGAAACTCTTTTCTTGCTTTGTCAAAATTTTTTTAGGCCTGCCAATATTGGGCACAATGCTAACTCAATGAGTTTTCAGTTGTTTTCATGAAGAAAACTAATGGATCTTTTACAATATCCTTATAGTTCTTGTGATCATGCATAAGTCTGACTGGTAGAGTTAAGCAACTGGTAGCACTGATGATATTATTTAAATGTCATCATATAAGCGCCACTACTACCACTTAAAGAGTTGCAAAATATTCTGTTTACCATATACGAGGATAGTTTGAAAAGTTCTCGCGACAGAATAGAAAAAAAAGTAGTTACATCACAAACTTTTTTTATTTTTCAATGTAGTCTCCTTGTAGATTAGTGCACTTTGTTCAAAATGGTTCAAATGGCTCTGAGCACTATGGGACTTAACATCTGAGGTCATCAGTCCCCTAGAACTTAGAACTACTTAAACCTAACCAACCTACGGATATCACACACATCCATGCCTGAGGCAGGATTCGAACCTGCGACCGTAGCGGTCACGCAGTTCCAGACTGAAGCGCCTAGAACCGCACGGCCACCACGGCCGGTGTGCACTTTGTCCAACAATGTTCCAGTGCCTTGATTCCATCTCGAAAATGAGTTTCCTCCAGGCCTGCAAAATAGTTGTCAACTCTGGCTATCAATTCTTCTTTTGAAGTGAATCTTCATCCATGAAGCAAAATTTTCAGTATTTGAAAGAGATGGAAGTCTGACAGAGCCATATCAGGTGAATAAGACAGGTGTGGCAACAATTCATACCATAGTTCATGTAATTTTGCCAGGGCAACAGCACATGTGTGCGGGCAGGCATTGTCTTGATGGAAGATGACTTTCTTCCTTGCTAAACCTGGCTTTTTTCACACATCTTTTGTTGCAATTCGTCCATTGTTTGCCCAGTGGGGAGATAATCTACAAACAGAATCCCCTTTACATCCCAGAACACTGATACCATGACCTATCCCATCAAAGGAATTGTCTTTGCTTTCTTTGGTGGCAGAGAATCGGCATGTTTCCGAAGCTCTGACTGTTGTTTTGTCTCTGGGGTAGAGTAGTGCACCCAATTTCAGCTGTGGTCACAAACCAGTGCAAAAAATCCTGTTCATTTCTCCTAAAATAGGCCAAAAATTGTTCCGATATGTCTGTTCTCATGCGTGTTTAATCCAGCGTCAAGAGTCACGGCACCCATCTTGCAGATAATTTTTTCATTTCTAATTCTTCAGTTAAAATGTGATATACCCTTCCAGACGACATCTCGCAAGCATGAGCAATCTCTCACACTTTAAATCGCCGATCCTCCGTGATCATTTTGTGCACTTTTCCAATGATCTCTGGAGTAGTGACATCCTGGCTGACCGCAGTGCGGATCGTCATCTGAGCTCTCCTGACCAAGTTTTCAATTTATTTGTCCACTTGGCAGCAGTGTAATATGAAGAAGCAGAGGCCCCCAGTGTATTGTGGAAATTGGCATGAATGTTCTATGCTTTCATACCTTTCTTGGCAAAGTGCTTAATCACTGCTCAAATCTCGATTTTTTTCCATCTTCACAAATCCCTATGCAGAAACAACAACAGAGCCACGTCACCACCACAGCTCTCTTCCAAGAGCACTCACGTGGATGTGGCATATGTTTAAAGGCAACAGTACAAAGAACATCATGTGAACAACTTGTTGCACTAGAGCTGACCTCTTGTGGTGAATCTGAAATTTTTTCAAACCACCCTCGTAGCAAGGCCCTCTATGAGAAAAAATGTAAATGATCTGAACTTGTTTGTAAATTTGTTGGAAAGATAGTTACTTTTAATACAAGAATTACAAATTTATCAATAACAAGTTATTCTTATTACTACTCATGACATTCTACTTGCCTCTGTCATCAAGTTGGCTGATGAAACTGCTAGGCAACATTTAACTTGTGACAAACTTGCTCTCCTACAATGGAAAGTCCAGGGTGGACCTTGGTTGGGCCTTAGCTGCTGGAGACAGTATCCATACATGCATGCGGGTGCACATACACGTGCACACACTTTTATCCAAATGTATTTGCACACACACACACACACACACACACACACACACACAAACAAACAGACAAACAAGCACGAGCGTGTAGTGTGTGTGTATAAATACAATTGGATAAAAACTCAACAACTGCAACAACTGTGTTGTAAGAAATTGTACCTTATTAATTAAAGCATTGTCTACTCCATAAGCAACATTTATGCTCCACAACAAAAAAAAAACAGTCACCAGATCTGCTTACAGTTGCAAGCATTTGAGATGATGGATCTGCGAAAATGCTGCATCAGAAATCCGAATAGCGTGACGCAGCCTCAGCTCCCGCAGAACAGGGCATCCCAGGGATATAGCGACTACAGCGTCGTCTTCCAGGCCGTATCCGTCCCACAGATCCAACAGCTTCAGCTTCGACAAGCCTCCATCCCTAAAACACAAACACTGCATTGAATTATCTTACGTAACAAGCCAGAAAGTTCTTGTACTTCAATAAGGCTAATTCAAGGTACAGTGCATTGTTAATTGACATGTAGTTGGTACTAATGGTGACAGAGCAACGAAGATTTAATTTCCAGTTTAAAAACTGGAGTGAACATTCATCAGTATGGTGTAGACCTAAAAAACTGTGGCATCTGTGGGCAAGCAGGTGAATGGATACAGCTGTACCTAAACAGCAGACAATTAGCATGCTTAATTCATAGTACTGCTTCCATTACAATGTAGACATGCTAGTCACAATTGTTTCTAAAGGGAAATCTGTACATCGTAGGCTTTGCACATTGAAATAATTCAACAGCTGCAACTGAAAATCTGTGAATGGACCAAGACTCAAACCTCGATGCTCCGCTTCTCTAGAATAGTTGCCTCAACAAACCTCTACCATCCGGACGTGCTTCCCATTTGACTCGTATTCCGAAGTGCTGTTATCACTGATGTTTTGACCCTGTTCATTTTCCCCTTGCTCGCAGCCACACTGTATTCCCACAAGGGGATGAACGGCAGTATGCTTTTGCATTGAAATAGTCATACACCCATTGGGTGTATCTAAACAATTACACACTAAGGTGACATAGGATATGGAATATCTCCTAATATCATGACGGACCTCCTTTTGACCAGTGTAGTATGGCAACTTCATGTGGTATGAACTCAACAAGTCACTGAAAGCTCCCTACAGCTGCCTCTAATTGCCAGTGTTGCCGGTGCAGGATTTTGTGCACAAACTGACCTCTCGATTATGTTCCTGAAATATATGCTAGGATTCATGTTGGGTGATCTGCATGGCCAAATGATTTGCTCGAACTGTCCACAATGATTTGCGAACTAATTGTGAACAACTATGGCCCGGTTATATGGCACATTGTCATCCACAAAAATTCCACTATTATTTGGGAACATGACATCCATGAATGGCTGCAACCAATCTCCAAGTAGCCAAACATAACCTTTTCCAGTCAATTATTAGTTCAGTTGGACCAAAGGACCCAGTCTACTCCTGTAAACACAATCCACACCATCATGGAGCCACCAACAGCCCGTACAGTGCCTTGTTGACAAACTGGGTCCACGGCTTTGTGAAGTCTGCACCACACTCAAACCATACCATCAGCTATTATGAACTGACATGACAACTCGTCTGACCAGGCCACAGCTTTCTAGCCCTCTAGGGTCCAACTGATACAGTCCTGTGCCAAGGAGAGGCACTGCAGGTGATGTGCTGTTAGCAAAGGCACTCGCATCGGTCATCTGCCGCCGTAGCCGTTTAATGCCAAGTTTTGCCACACTGTCCTAATGCATACATTCGTCACATGTCCCACAACGATTTTTGCAGTTATTTCATGCAGCGCTGCTTGTCTGTTAGTACTGACAACTCTATGCCAAAGCTGCTGCTCTTTGTCAACAAGTGAAGGTCATCGGCCACTGTGCTGTCTGTCGTGAGACGTAATGCCGCAAATTTGGTATTCTCAGCACGCTATTGACACTGAGGATCTCACTATATTGAATTCCCTAACAATTTATGAAATGGAATGTGCCTCTTGCTCAAACTACCATTCCACGTTCTATGTCTGTTAATTTCCATCGTGAGGCCATAATCATGTTGGAAACATTTCCACATTAATCACCTAAGTACAAATGACAACTCTGCCAATGCACTGCCCTTTTTATACTTTGTGTACATGATACTGCCACAAGGTGTATATGTAGATATCGCTATTCCACAGCTTCTGTCACCTCAGTGTATGTGTGACGAAGTGTCTGTCTGAAAGAACAGACACCACACATGTACACTTGTTTCTGACATGCCACGTACACTATTTGATTGAAAGTATCCACACACCCCTGTGTAATGCAGATGCCATGACAGGCGGACCCAACAGTACCGGGATATTACAAATGATTGAAGCGATTTCATAAATTCACTGTAGCTCCATTCATTGACATATGGTCACGACACACTACAGATACGTAGAAAAACTCAAAGTTTTGTTCGGCCGAAGCCGTACTTCAGGCTCGAGAGCGCAGTGAGACAAAATGGCGACAGGAGCCGAGAAAGCGTATGTCGTGCTTGCAATGCACTCACATCAGTCAGTCATAACACTGCAACGACACTTCAGGACAAAGTTCAACAAAGATCCACCAACTGCTAACTCCATTCAGCGATGGTATGCGCAGTTTAAAGCTTCTGGATGCCTCTGTAAGGGGAAATCAACGGGTCGGCCTGCAGTGAGCGAAGAAACGGTTGAACGTGTGCGAGCAAGTTTCATGTGTAGCCCGCGGAAGTCGACGAATAAAGCAAGCAGGGAGCTAAACGTACCACAGCCGACAGTTCAGAAAATCTTAGGGAAAAGGCTAAAGCAGAAGCCTTACCGTTTACAATTGCTACAAGCCCTGACACCCGATGACAAAGTCAAACGCTTTGAATTTTCGGCGCGGTTGCAACAGCTCATGGAAGAGGATGTGTTCAGTGCGAAACTTGTTTTCAGTGAGGAAGCAACATTTTTTCTTAATGATGAAGTGAACAGACACAATGTGCGAATCTGGGCGGTAGAGAATCCTCACGCATTCGTGCAGCAAATTCGCAATTCACCAAAAGTTAACGTGTTTTGTGCAATCTCACGGTTTAAAGTTTACGGCCCCTTTTTCTTCTGCGAAAAAAACGTTACAGGACACGTGTATCTGGACATGCTGGAAAATTCGCTCATGCCACAACTGGAGACCGACAGCGCCGACTTCATCTTTCTACAGGATGGTGCTCCACCGCACTTCCATCATGATGTTCGGCATTTCTTAAACAGGAGATTGGAAAACCGATGGATCAGTCATGGTGGAGATCATGATCAGCAACTCATGTCATAGCCTCTACGCTGTCCCAACTTAACCCCATGCGATTTCTTTCTGTGGGGTTATGTGAAAGATTCAGTGATTAAACCTCCTCTACCAAGAAATGTGCCAGAACTGCGAAGTCGCATCAACGATGCTTTCGAACTCATTGATGGGGACATGCTGCGCCAAGTGTGGGAGGAACTCTATTATCGGCTTGATGTCTGCCGAATCACTAAAGGGGCACATATCGAACATTTGTGAATGCCTAAAAAAACTTTTTGAGTTTTTGTATGTGTGTGCAAAGCATTGCGAAAATATCTCAAGCTGTGAAATTGCTTCAATCATTTGTAATAACCCTGTATAAAAGGAGATGGAGAGTACTGTGTTGTCAGCAGGGAAGCGCCACCAGGAGGTGGGGTTGGTCAGAGGGCTCAGTGGCTTCAAACATGGGAAAAATCACTGGATGTCACCTGAGTACCAAATAGGTCCAAAACATTTCAACAGCTCTAAAGCTGCCCAGTTCAACTGTTGGCGATGTGACTGTCAAGTGGAAATGCAAAAGAACAACCGACAACTGAAGCTACACCGAGACGAAGCATACCTCATGTACTAATGGACAGGGACTGCTTAGCACTGGGGAGGGTGCTTGAAAAAAAAAAAAAAAATCAGAGGGAGGAATCACTTGCGAATTCCAGTGTACTACCAGCAGCCCAGCTAGCACAACGACTGCGCATGAGTAATTAAAAGGAGAGGGGTACAGTGGTAGAGCAGCTCCTCGCAAGCCACACATTTCTGTGGTCATTACGAAGCGATGCCTGATGGGGTGTAAAAAGCAACACTGTCCAGGGATGACTGAAAATAATTGATTGGGGTGACGAGTCAGACTATACCCGCAATCGGCAACTGGTGGACCGAGATACATGTCCGGACCACAGAAGGCCAAAAACTGAACAGCCAAAAATATTTTTTAAAGGATAAATTACTCAAGTAAACTATTTAAAAAATTTTCTGTAGATCACAGTGACTTTGAATAGAAAGAGTCTTTCCATCTCATCCCTTACGGTAAGTCTCCCCGACCTGCAGTTCTGGGGGACTTTCCCAAAATCTACCTTTTTTCCTAGACCTCTCCAGTCCTTTTCCTTCACCCTTCTTCCTTCCCCTTCAACCCTTCTGCCTGAAGAAGGAGCCACTGGCTCCGAAAGCTTGTCAATCGCAGCAATCTTTTATGTGTGTGTTCTGCTGCCTCTTGAACAGTATATTTTTTTTATCTATCCAGTTAAATGATTTCATTGTCACATCATTTTTATAGTATTTTGTAGTAACTGTGTGACTCATTTGAGCTCTGTTGTTAGTAGGTAGATTAAATAGATACCTGCTACGCTTTCTAACACAGGAGAGCATGTTGGAGAGTGGGGGCGGGAGGGATTGAACCGGCTGGCTGGCACGGTGTGTTATGTTGGTCCAAATAAAAGCTCTGTATGCCCAAAACCAACAAAAGAATTTTTATTTGATGAAACAGGAAATTTTATAAATCGATCTCTGAGTCTGGCAACTTATGAAGCCTCTTTTACTTGGAGCGGGCATATACATTTTAAAACAATTTTTGTGCTTGTAACCCAAACAAAAGCTTAACACCACTTTATGAATCTTTTATGTGAAATGACAAATTTAGCTTCTGGGTGGGTGTACATGGTTACGATGACCTATGAAGGGGAAGCGGTTCCTTTGGAGTGTTTCAATGTACACTCTGATATTGAAGCAACTTCTTTGCAGTGTGATGGCACGCATTTTGTGCCTGGCAGCACTATTTTTGCAACGAATCAATCCAAATAAAAATAGACAAATTTCATCATTGCTTTGTCAGTAGTTGTTGCAATCTTATATGGAACTATTGTTTTTGAAGGTTGTAATTTTTTTACATTAATATGGATCCTAAAAAGCAGGAAGTTGATAGTGTACATAGGAAGTTTTTGACTAAGTTGGCTGAACAATATTGTTTTACACTGCCAGACAAACCTGGAGCTGTTCCAGTTAAACTGTTGCTCTTGTGAGAAGTGCCAATTTAAAGTGGCAAAACAAAACAACTTACCAGCAGTTCAATGAAAATATTCCTCTGGGTACTGGAAAAACTCCATGCATATCCAGCTTTTCACAAAAAAAGCACAGCCTTACTAAGGCACTCTGTGAACTTGGAATGAAAAAATCTGTCAAAGCAGCACTGCATGTGTGTTAGATGCTTAATAAACACCAGAAGCCATTTTCAGTCTCCAAGATAGTAAGAAATTCATGTTTTAAGTCACAGTGGAATTTTTTGAAGAGAAAAAGGATGTTGTTGCCACAATTTTAGGTATCCCATTCTTGCCAAGAGGCAGCACAATGAGAACCAAAATTTTGCCTGCTGACAATAGAAGTAGTTTATGCGAACTTCTGCAGAGGACATCTTGCTCGCCATAGCACTTCCTGAATCATGTGACAGTGTTGATTACAACAAATGTCTCCTTTTTTCTGAAAGTAAAGCATTTAGGGAATACTCTATAACAATATTTGCGTTTAAAAGCAAGACTCACTGAAGATTTATTTGAGACTTTGATAACTTCATGAAAAAACAAACATTAATTAGGATAAAATGGCGTCCCTTTCAACTGATGGGACCACAGCGATGATTGACGAAAAGCGACTAGTAAAGAGAATCTAGGATAAGAACACTGGGCTACTACCATATCCCCAGTGCATAACTCACCAGAAAACTTAGAGCAACTATGAAAGAAGAGAAGGACAGCTCTATCAAGGTGGATAATTTAATGAGGTCTTATTCTCCTTTTCAGCCCAGACAGTTCAAAGAGTTTCTCCTCGAGTGTGATTCAGCACAATCTGACTTACTGCAGCCTAACAATATTTGTTGGCTACGTAAAGGGCAAGTTACTGAATGGTTTTGGTAAATAGAAGAAGTAACCTCCTCCTTAGACAACTTGGGTGCATGACAAGCAAGGAAATATCTGGAGTGCCTTGCAAACGAACACAGTAAGGTACCAGTGGCTTTCCTGAAAGATATTCTCAAACATACAAATGTGATCAATATCTACACGGATATAGAAAAGTAATGTGCGAGTTGATACACAAGGTGTGTCTTCTTTCTGTTGCAAGCTCGATAGCTTTGAAAAAAACATTGCAAGTCAACAATTTATTCATTTTCCAACAATTTCTTGAATATAAAAATAATTCTGGAATAGACATTGCAGTATTTCCGAATTTCCTGTCAGATCTTGGGAAGAAATTTGCAGCAAAATTCTAAGACTTCGCAGAGACAGGGAAGTTGTCAAAATTCTTAAAATCATCCTTTTAAGTTCTTCCAGTGGCAGACTGGACTGATGTTGCTGCAAAGTTTTTCCACCTTTCAAAGCCCTTACTGCAACTGGAGATAATGAACTTGCAGGGAGATATATTCATGCAAACATATAAAACTGCATCTGCTGAAGAATTTTGCAATGCAGCTAATTGCTTGCTGTACTGTAATGCACCATTGCACAGCCAAGTTCACTCAATTGGTTTTCGAGTCTCAAGTGGTTACCGATTTGGAACTGTTGTATTTCTGCACTGACTTCACTGTGTCCCAGGCTTGTTAGTGCTTTATTCAATTCATGAACTTAGTCCATTGCAGACTTACCTACCAAATGGTGCTAGTACACAGTAAACTAGCCTTGAATAGGGAATAAATCCTTTAATTGTAGGAGCACACTTTGCCACCTTTCTGATAAGCTTGAGCTGGTGGCCAGTGCTTAAAAAGAATAGTGTGATTTCCACCAGACCACACTGCATCAAGTAACCCAGCATCAGTAACCTTGCAGAAAGCAAACCTTCAAACTATAGCCCGTAGACGGCTACAGTATCTAGCTCACAAGACCTACCCACTGTCGATTGTAGGTGTTCATTTGCATTAAGATTTGGCCAGGTAATACCGCAGTTCTCCCCTTTTTCTTTTTTTTTTTTTTTTTTTTTGGGCTGCGTTTCCACATGTCCACAAATTTTCTGGACTTGATACTGCACAGAAACAGTGCTGTGTCACCAGGGAACATATATCGACCAGGAGTCAAAGCTGTCACAAACAGATTGCCACAAAGTTCATCAACCCATTAACTGCTTTCAGTGTAATATTACACTTCGCCAACTGACATTCATCTCAATTTTGACAAAATACTACGTTTCTGCACACAGTCTCCTATTTTGTTTGTTTTGGGAGTCACAATTTGTAATATAACCTGTTTATGGTAGGAGCTGCACTCTGTTGGCATCATCAGAGCTATTTTAGTGTTTTCTCTGCTTCCTTTAGCAGGAAGTTTTGTAAACGGCTATTTGGAATGTGGTGACTCGGCAGGTGTTAGAAGTACACATCTAAACATGACCAATTCATTGATGTATTATGCTTGGGATAATCTTGAATGTATTCTTTTGTGACCAGAAGTTTTCAGTGATGAGGAATACTTCAAAATGTCCAGCGAAAGTAGTCAAGCATTCAGTAGCAGCACAATAAGTGACTCCCAGCACTGTGAGTTTGACACTGAAGTTGGTTCATTTACATTCTTTCATTGGCAGAACATAAGGAAATTGAGGTGAATGCATTCTGATGACATTTATGCAGTACCAATAAGTTCATTTACTGGAAATCCAGGATCAAAAGTCACAATAAATGGGTGTGAATGAAAAGTCTGAGAAGTGAAACTACTATGCATATGATAATTACATTCTCTGTCTTATTGAAATACGTTTTCCAGTGTGTGTTGCAACTACAAAGAAAAATGAGAATGCAATAAATAAGGGCACTACTTGTGCATCAAGAAATGTTAAGATTCACATTACCAATACGGAGAGTGTGGTGTTGAACTGTGTGTGGCCATCTGCTAGTAAATCTACCATTCACATAGAAAATTCTAACCTTATGATCAAGATTTTTTTTTTTTAATTATGGCATTCTGAAACACCTTCTGAATAAACCGCAAAATTTCATGTCTGTAAATCAAATACAAATTCAGTTATCCTGCACCCATCCTGCTCATGCTCTCAGAATAAACACTGGGGAATGTGTAAGTGTCCCAAATTGAAAAAATTAAGGAGTTAATACGGACATTGGCATTTAACTGTCTGCAAATGATGTAGTTGTCAAGGAAACAGAGAAGACAGTATTACGTCCTGATGGCATGCTGATATTGAATGATGATTAAAATGTGGAATTGCTCAAGAACATTTATTTCTACAGCATCTGCAAGTTTCCTATGTATTTCTGTCACTAATCAGCTAAAATGGATATGACAATCACATTGTCCATCAAAAACCAAGATCACTCATATTTGCTATGAAGCAGCTATCACTTGGACAATAGGATCATAGCAATTGAACACAAACTCAGATTAATGAAGGATGGGGACAGAAATCAGATGGGTCTTTTTGGAAGAACCATCCCAGCATTTGCTTGACCGGTGGGAAATGTAAATCAGGGTGCCATTAAAGGAATTTGAATTATGGTACTCCAGAATGAGAGTATTGCATCTTATCACTGCAACACCTCGGTTGGTGCCACTGTCATATGAACACAAACAGCTTCCATGCACTGAGCAATGTAACTGCCAATGTGTAGTAGTACTGGAGAACACAATACTGAAAATTAGTGTACAATCCAAAATACAAGTATATTTCATATTCCTAAACCGTCTATTCACCATTTGCATCAACTTTCAGTTTTGCACTGGTATTTCTCATTTTTGATTACTGTTCCGGGATTTTTGATTCATTTTAAATGCCTATTTAACTAATAATGTCAATCAATAATACGGCCTTACTGTAGTGATAACACCACTTCACATCAGATCACTGAAGATATGCACTATCGGGTTAGGCTAGTGCTCGGATAGGTGACCATCCGGTCTGCCGAGCACTGTTGGTTAGCAGGGTGCACTGGGCCCTTGTGAGGCAAACTGAGGAGCTACTCGATTGAGAATTAGCGGCTCTGCTCTCGTAAACTGGCATACGGTTGGGACAGCGGTGTGCTGACCACATGACCCTCCATATCCGCATCCAGTGACGCCTGTGGGCTGAGGATGACACGGTGGATGGTGAGTACCTTTGGGCCTTTGTGGCCTGTTTGGATGGAGTTTTGTTTTTATATGCGAGTCTGAACTGGTGCTGTGAACATATTTGTAACTATGTCTCCCAAAAATATATACCGTATTTACTCGAATCTAAGCCGCACTCGAATCTAAGCCGCACCTGAAAAATGAGACTCGAAATCAAGGAAAAGAAATTTTCCCGAATCTAAGCCGCACCTGAAATTTGAGATTCGAAATTCAAGGGGAGAGAAAATTTTTAGGCCACATCTCCAAATCGAAACAAAGTTGGTCCATTGTAATATGAGACACAATTTACGTCGAATGAATGACGATACAGCTACAGTAGTTTGGTTCGAGTCATAAGCTTAGCAGTTATGCTTTACCAGGTAGCCATTGCTATGCGTCAGGCGCTCCGTCCGTATTTATACGGGTACCCTTCCTTTTTTTCACGTGCTTAATCTGGTTTGAATTGATTGCTTATTTTTCTTTGATCTGATAAGCACCGTTTTCTTTGTTATAGGTGTTTACGTCACTCTAAGCTGAAAATTCATTACTGTACTGTGTCATGCATTGTTTGTCCTATTCTGATAGTGCGTGTTTACAGCCTGTCACCGCTCGCGGCATGGCTTGCTTTTGTGCTTTTGTGTGCACTACCACCGCTTACAACTAAAAAAGAGAAAGAGAGAGAGAGAGAGAGAGAGAGAGAGAGAGAGAGAGATCATCTCATTAGCGAAACAATGGCAAGAAACTGCTATTTGTTGTTACTTACACTGCTGCTTTCTTTGATAATGATCGACAAGAACCAAATAATAGACTGCGTATGATAGAAGATGTTCTGAACCAGAGTTTAGCGAAAATTTTTCTCCATTTGAAAATCTTTGCAGGCGCCTCTTTAGTACATTACATTCTGCACAGAAATTAGAGTCATCTTAGATTTAAAAATCTAGTCAATTGCTGTGCTTCATTTCTGACTGTATCACTATTAGGCATAAGAATAATACAAACATAAACATGGCATGATATGTATATTCTTCCGCGTTTGCTGTTGTCTCACTCTAGTTTCGTAGTTTATTAGGCAGACAGGATTTAAATGAAATAGCAGCAAACACAAAACAATACACGGCAAAATGTTTATATTCGTATTATTCTTATGGTGAAGAGAATACTGCATGTGATTCACAATTCATAAAAGTTTCTATTAGCAACCATCTCTTCTCACAGGTAGGAAAAAATTCAGAACGTAGAGTTGGCCATATTGACAAGTAGAGTTGGCCATATTGACAAACATCTCAAACAGTCTTGCCAATTGGATTTTTGTAGTACATTGAAATGCTGCTACATTCGAAGATGAACAATACGGAATTTGTATTTACTTCATTGGAAGCTCGACTTCCACCTTTTTTTTTTCAATTTATTTACTGACGCAGAGGATTTGGTGCCAGTATTTATCTTTGTGCCTACAAAGGATGCCTGTATAGCGCTACATATATTCGATGGCAGAAGTTAGTTGTGGCGGCACCCACCAACATTTTTCAGAACTTCCGCTTGCTTTGCACTTGATTCTAAGCCGCAGGCAGTTTTTTTGATTACAAAAACCGGAACAAAGTGCGGCTTAGATTCGAGTAAATACGGTAAAACGTGTGTGAAGATTGCAAGCGATTATTATTATTATAAAATACTAACCAAGGACCACTTAATTCTGTTTCCAAGTTAAGTGTCCAAACAATGTTCACAACATTACTGTCATATGGTGGTACGTTTCAGACAATCTTGCCAAGTAAATCGTTTGGCGATTTAATTTTATAAAAATATCTAATTTTTGGTGATGTTTTGATGAAGTATGATTATGTTAGAACTGCTTATCAGGCATCTTTGAACTATACACACTATACAAGAAATTCGCGTTCACAAAATAGAAAAGTGCTTGATCTTCACATCTCTATACACGATACAGCAATGATATTCTTCAAACGAGATGGCTCTGAATGGAAAACAAACAATGTGTTCACACCTACTACACAGAGCAGTACAAGAAGAGGAATGAGAGGGAGGCATATCCCATTGACTGAAGAATCCTTCAAAAAAGCAGCTCGGTACTTAGGTAACTTGTGACTAAGAAATATACTGAAAAACTTACAGAGCGTTGACACATCAGAAAATTTCCAAAGAAGTGAGCCGTCCCGGTTCATATTGATCAAATGATCACTAGATTGTGGTACTAGTGCAGGATCTTTGGTAGTTCTCTGTGCGAGGAGCCTTGACTGGCACCAAGGTGGACAGTTAAAATTTGCTGGCCGAACTGGAAGAAGAACTTGTGCTGGTTTATATCAGTTGTCTGGAGCTGATAGTAAACAGCTTTTAAAGAGCACAAATCTCATCCTGCGAAGACAGTGTTTTGGGTTGGCTGTGGTGGTGATGAGACTCTGGAAATTTGCCTGTGCTGAGCGTGTGGAGATTTTGAGCATCACTTCGCTACCGATTCATCAAATATTTTTGTTAGACTCTTTTTGTTGTTTCTGCAGCTTATTGGGTAACGTTGTAGTGCTGTGATTAGTTTCTCCTCCCTGGAAGGTCTGCTGTGTTCACTGTTCATGGGGGTTTGCCGCGAAAGAACTGAAGTTTATCTTAATGGAAGCAACTCTGTTTGATTACAGACGTTAGTTGCAACTATTTGAAAAATGTGTGGAAGTTGCATAGTCTGTGTTGCAAAGCTAGTGGAGTTATATTAATCAGAATGGCCTGTTTAAACTGCTCATATTTTGAGTAGCTTACCATTTACCATGTCTAGGGCTGAAATGTGTGTTATTTTCCCTTTTAAATACAGCGAAGTTTAATTTTATTAGAGTGGCTTTTGACTGTACTTATTTTAGTTAAGCATTTAGTGGTGTTAACCTAATTTAACCAGTGCCTTTAACTGTAAAAATTATAGTTAAGAATTTGTAAAACATTTTGATGGGGTTGTTAGTTGACCCAATGAGAGATTTTCTATTTTAAATTCTGTTAAAATAAGAATGTACTTTTCCACTGTAATTATGGTCAGCCTGGTAATATCAAGTTTGACATCTGAAATTCAGTTGCTTAGCCATTTGAAATGGAGTTTACATTGGTAAGAACTATCCGATCTGTTACTTGTGGCTGGTGTCTTATTGCAAAACATGTTAGAAGTTCACGACTTTGAATTTTATTCCATTTCAAAATAGTGTTTAATGACTGCTCATGCTGCATAATTAGTACAAGTAACTGTCTGACAATTCTGGGAGCACGTAAGCTTTATTTGTTTCCTTATTGCCGTAATAAGAATGCTACCAAGGGGTTAAGTGCTTGGTTGCTGATAACCATAATCGCTGATTGGGCACATCCTTGTTTTTTATTTGTTTATGTTTGGCTCCTAATTGGTAATACAATGAAATATGTTCCACCCGTTGTAAAACAGTGCACTATTACTAGTTTTCTAAGGTTAGTTCTTAGTCTGTTGTACGAGACCTGTCCCATCCACCAGCATCCCCACGGGTGGTGAGTTCACACTGCCCACCCTGTCTGTCGTGTTATCCCGCCTGTCACGAGGCTGAATTGTATCTGCATAACTTCTAATTCTGAACTTATGTCACCAATGGATCTGACACACTGCTTGTGCAGTTACTGTTAATTGTTACCAAATTTTGTTATGCTGCCAACCATAGGAATGTACTGTATACACAAATCTCAGCTTTTTATTAATGTCTACCATGTTTAAATTGCAGTTTGTCTGAATCATTTGTATTCAGAACTTGTATTTAAAATTGGAGAAATACTCAGCAACAGTACAGCCTAGACAGGGGCCAGTGATATACTTACATATCTCATGCAACAATGCCGTCGACAGTTGCAGTGAGATATGCCGGAAATGAAATGATGAGTGTCAACTGCCAGTTCTGTGCAGTCAATGAGATCGCAATGAGTAAATGACTTGTTTGGAAGCATAGATGAAGACATCTTGTCACATTCTCACATCAATATAGATGCTAAATCCTCTACATATTTGGATAAAACAGTTGTGTTCTCAGGCCTTACGGCAATTACAATATCAGAAATCAGAACATATTTGTAAGAAACAGCCAAATATGATCATCAAAATACAGAGCGAAGCAAAAACATGTTAATGTTAAGTGGGTGTTATCTTTTTTGTTTTTTTGCAGATTAAACCATAGCCTCTTGATATTCAGTAATGAAGGAAGACAACTACCTGGATGGAGGTCTTTTAGTCCCCAAGCATCATACAAGAAAATTTCGAGGCCTGAACGGACAGGACGCACCGTCTTGCCTGACAACTGGAAGGACCTATGAGAAGTTTGGAAGGACGAGCTCCATTCAAGACAATTGCAAGGCAAACAGTGGTACAAACAGATCTGTCCGAACTAGAAAGAACATCATCCTCACCCAGGAAGCAATGGCAGCCAGCTCAACCAAGTTCACACAGACTTTCTCAAGAGACTAACATTTCTCAAAGGTCAGTGGTTAAAATTTTGCACCACGATTTAGGAATGAAGACATATCTCTTGTAGATGGTGCAGCAGCTCACACAAATGTGGGCAAGCAACCATGTGTGAGTGCTGCACGAATCATCTTGGGACTGTTGCACATGGAGCCTGATGTTCCATTCACGTTTCCTGATGAAGCAATGTTCGATATCAGTGGTCATGTGAACTAGTATAACAGTGTCATCTGGGCGACCGAGCACCATCTTTAACGTCTTGCTTAGGTGATGGTCAATGGCATGTACAAATTTTTAAAAAATGCATTACACTGTGCACTGTGCTGTCTGTAATATTGTCATTTTATTTTGCTAATGGTCTTGGTTCTAAACCATCATCAATGGCAGGAAAATTATCACAGATTTATCACATGTCATACATGCTTTAAAATAAGTTATCACAGGAAACCATAACTGCCAAGATAATATAAAATGAAAAATTGTTAGCGTGTTACAATTTTTTATTCTATATAGCTTGGCTACAGGAAGTTACTATCATTGAGCACCTACAGGAGGATACAAGATGACGTAGATAAAATTTCTTGTTTGTGTGATGAATGGCAACTAGCTCCAAATGTAGAGAAAGGTAAGTTAATGCAGATTAGCAGGAAAAACAACCCGGTAATGTTTGAATACAGCATCAGTAGTGTGTTTCTTGACAGTCACATCGATCAAATATCTAGGTGTAGCACTGCAAAGTAATATGACATGGTATGAGCATGAAAGGATTGTAGTATGGAAGGGCAATGGCTGACTTCAGTTTATTGGGAGAATTTTAGGAAAGTGTCCTTCATCTGTACAGGAGACCCATATAGAACACAAGTACGACCCATTCTTGAGTACCGCTCAAGTGTTTGGGATCTGCAACAGGTCAGATAAACAGAAGACATCGAAGCAGTTCAGAGGCGGACTGTTAGATTTGTTACCAGTAGGTTCGATCAACATGCTAGATGCTTTGGGAACTCAAATTGGAATCCCTGGAGGGAAGGTGACTTTCCCTCCCCCCCCCCCCTCAAGAATCACCATTGAGAACATTTAGAGAATTGGCATCTCAAGCTGGCTCCAGAGCAATTCTACTGCCGCCAACATACATTTTGCATAAGGGGCATGAAGATAAGAGAAATAGAGTTCATACAGAGGCATATATACATTCATTTTTCTCTCACTCTTTTGTGAGTGGAACAGGAAAGGAAATGAATAGTAGTGGTACAGGGTGCCCTCTGCCACACATCATATGGTGACCTGCGACAGTTGCATGTAGATGTAGGTAAGTGTGACTTCATGCTTTGATTATGATAAGATAACCTGCAGTTTATCTCTCATGTGATTTAGTGGATACTGTCTCTTTCTCTCACATACATAATAGATATGTGCACAATAGGCAATAAATGTGTGTGTGTTAACACACATACATGATGATGAAAGTGGCACTGACAAACTTCCACAGCTGGTAGTGTGGATGAAAATGAGGAAAATATGTCTAGTAAACACGGGATCTAAAATGCACAGCTTATGAGCTATTATCACTTTTTCGTCTCCACTACTGTGAAGCACATCTCTTCTACTGAAGAAGTGCAAACAGCTCCTAAGACACACATTTCACAGCCGATGTTTACCTGCCACTTTTTGTCAGCTTTTGGTCCATACTACCAATTCAGAAAGTTTCATCCTATATATGACACATATAGACATTGCATAACTTACCTGAATGCCAGAGGAACAATTCCTGTTAAAGACGAGTCCAAGGACATTGACGTGAGTTCTTGCAGGTTCTGAAGCTTTCCCAGAGCAACAAATGCCTCACGCGCCTCATTGCGAGGCACGTCATACTGGTAAAGTTCGAGACGTTCCAAGGTGTCTGCACACACTGTTAGCAGTGGGACGATACATCTGCAAAAATGACAGTGAACCAGATTGTAATATTTATTTATCCATTTATTTTACCTAGCCTTCATGCACTCTCTTACATCCATCCAGACATTCCTAATGAGTTTACATTACAATAGTTGTAGTAAATAAATAACACATAATAATAATAATAATTAATAATAATAATAATAGCAGATTTAGTAGGAAGAAACAAATTACAGGCAACTCCATCCTTTGTGGATGACATCGTGGTACTCTTGCACGCCCTGAGGATGCGACCATCCACATCAGGAAGCAGAAAAGTTGACCAAGTAATATGCATGACATGTAATACCTCAACTAATACTGAGAACAAAATAAAAAATTTGGAGGCCTGAGACTGTTCCCTGAGGAAGAAGTAGTTGCAAACACGTTGTGTCTGAGCACAGTACTTGAAGAGATCACATGATTTAATGATAAAAACAGCTGATGATGGTGAAACATTTAATATATATGACATAAGGACTCTTATGGTTATGATGGAGTGTCTAGCAGAATATTAAAGTACTGTGCTGGACGTTAGCCCTGTATTTAGCCACATTTGTAATTTTTCCTTTAGGAATGGTCAGTTTCCTGAGTGATTAAAATACTCAGTAGTAAAGCCGCTTTTTAAAAAGGGAGAAAGGGATAATGTAGATAATTTTAGACCCATTTCTATGCCATCAGTACTCCTGTTCCTTATTTATATAAATGATACGCCCTCTAGTAATACGGTAGCTCTAAAACATTTCTGTTTGCTGATGACACTAGCTTTGTAGTAAAGGATGTTGTGTGCAACATTGGCTCGGTTTCAAACAGTGCAGTACATGACCTACGTTCATGGCTTGTAGAGAATAAACTAACACTAAATCACAGTAAGACTCAGTTTCTAACATACAATTCAACAAAACCTGACATTTTAATGTCACAGAACAGGCTTATGATTAGTGAAACTGAACGTTTCAAATTTCTAGGTGTTCAGATAGATAGTAAGCAGGCTTAATACTGCCATTTTTACTATTCGAACGGTATCAGAAGTGAGTGATCGTTCGACACGAAAATTAGTCTACTTTGCTTATTTTCATTCACTTTGTCGTATGGTATTATATTTTGGGATAACTCTTCCCATTCTACAAGGATATTTTTGGCTCAAAAACAGGCAGTTCAGGTAATAAGTGGTGTAAGTTCGCGAACCTCTTCTCGACCCCTGTACACTAGTCTGGATATTTTGACAATGGCCTCTCAATATATATATTCCTTACTGTCATTTCTGGTTAACAATATTAGCTTATTCCCAAAAATAAGCAGCTTTCACTTGGTTAATACTTGGCAGAAATGAAACCTGCATTTGGATCGGACTTCCTTAACTCTGGTGCAAAAAGGTGTGCAGTATACTGCTGCGTCCATTTTAAATAAGCTACCACTCAAATTCAAAAATCTTAGCAGTAATCCACACACTTTCAAATCAAAACTGAAGAGTTTCCTCATGGATATTCCTTATATTCTGTCAAGGAGTTCCTTGAAAAATTAAGCTGATTCTTGTTGTATTGTCGACTGCGTTTACTTAAACTTATGAAGTGACTTTTTTCGGGATCATAAGCATTTATTTCGATCTGTTACTAGTTTTATGTTGTAATTTCATGTACTGACACGTTCCATGACCTTTGAGATTTGCTCCTCAATTTGGTTCCACGGAACTTGATGTGTAAATAAAATAAAAAAATTAAAATAAATAAAAAATAAAATAAATAAATAAATAAAAAAATAAGGGGTGACCAAAACCTTTAGTGTCAAAATCACACACATGAGAGAGGATCAAAGACAGTACTTCAAGAAACAGGACTAATATTTGTAAATGAATATTTCGTTAAATTGTACAGGAAAATGGACTAGAGTGCTTCTATTAAACTAAATAAAGTTTCACTAGAAAAAACTGAGGCGTACATCCCACTGGACACACTCACCTGTCCTAAGACCTGCGATAATTAATAGGGTTACAGTACGGTGGAGTAAAGAACATCAGGTGGTGGCTGCTGAGTACTTTGGTAAGATGCAGAGACTGGCCTGCTTAGCCACAACAGGTGGAATTAGCAGCACATCCATTGTTCGTATGGAGAACATTCCGGACACCTTTGGGTTACAATGGAGACAGTGGTAGGGGCATACAGGTTAAAAACTGGTAATATATGGAAATCTTTATAATACCCAGCACCTCACACCAGCATAGTGTGGTAAGTATAGGAATGGTTGAGAAAGTGCCGGTTGACCATATAGTTACTTCCAGCTGCTTCAGTAAACCTTTCTATATAATTATAGGAGGTAGGGAACAGTAGAGGAAAACCGTGACATTGTTCAGGAAACATAATCCGCTTTGCTGATGAGTCAAAAACAGACAAAGGTGGTGGGGCTAGGTATATTGGATACAGCCTAGACCAGAAAGCACAATCTCTCTAGGCAAGCCAGGTATGGTATTCCAGGTGGAGATCTTCACAATCAGAAAGTGCACAGAGGAGAATCTACACAGATGCTACAAAGATCACGGCATTTAGATTCATTCAGGCAGCTGAGCAGCTCTGAAACCTGTATCATCCCCTGCAATGAGATCAAAGATCACTGCAGAATGCCATGAAGGCCTCGCGAGACTACCGTATTTACTCGAATCTAAGCCGCACCTGAAATTTGAGACTCGAAATTCAAGGGGAGACAAAAGTTTTAGGCCGCATCTCCAAATCGAAACAAAGTTGGTCCATTGTAATATGAGACACAATTTAGATCGAATGAATGATGATACAGCTACAGTAGTTTGGTTCGAATCGTAAGCTTAGCAGTTACGCTTTGCCAGGTAGCCATTGCTATGCGTCACGCGCTCCGTCCTTATTTATACAGGTACCCTTCCTTTTTCACGTGCTTCGTCTGGTTTGAATTGATGTCACTCTAAGCTGAAAATGCATTACTGTACTGTGTCATGCATTGTTTGTTGCATTCTGATGGTGCGTGTTTACGGCCTGTCGCCGCTCGCGGCATGGCTTGCTTTTGTGTGCACTACCACCGCTTACAATTAAAAAGGAGAAAGAGAGAGAGAGAGAGAGAGAGAGAGAGAGAGAGAGAGAGAGAGAGAAATCGTCTCATTAGCGAAACAATGGCAAGAGACTGCTATTTGTTGTTACTTACACTGCTGCTTTCTTTGCTAATGATTAACAAGAACCAAATAATAGACTGCGTATGATAGATGTTCTGAACGAGAGTTTAGCGAAAATTTTTCTCCGTTTGAAAATCTTTGCAGGCGCCTCTTTAGTACATTACATTCTGCACAGAAATTAGAGTCATCTTAGATTTAAAAATCTAGTCAATTGTCGTGCTTCATTTCTGACTGTTTCACTATTAGGCATAAGAATAATGCGAATATGATATGTATATTCTTCCGGGTTTGCTGTTGTCTCACTCTAGTTTCGTAGTTTATTAGGCAGACAGGATTTAAATGAGATAGCAGCAAACACGAAACAATACATGGCAAAATGTTTATATTCGCATTATTCTTATGGTGAAGAAAATACTGCATGTGATTCACAATTCATAAAAGTTCCATTTAGCAACCATCTCTTCTCACGGTAGGAAAAAATCCAGAATGTAGAGTTGGCCATATTGACAAACATCCCAAACAGTCTTGCCAGTCGGATTTTCGTAGTACATTGAAATGCTGCTGCTACATTCGAAGATCAACAATACGGAATTTGTATTTACTTCGTTGGATAATGTACGAAAATGCAGTGGTCGAAACTCGGGGCGGAGAAAAAAGCTCGTCTTCCACCTTTTTTTTAAATTTGTTTAATGACGCAGCAGTTTTGGTGCCAGTATTTATCTGTTTGCCTACAAAGCATGCCTATGTAGCGGTACATATATTCGACGGCAGAAGTTAGTTGTGGCGGCACCCACCAACATTTTTCAGAACTTCCGCTTGCTTTGCACTCGACTAAGCCGCAGGCTGTTTTTTGGATTACAAAAACCGGAAAAAAGTGCGGCTTAGATTCGAGTAAATACGGTATAGGAAAGCTGATCACTCAGGAATCTGTGGCGATGAACAAGCTGATAGGTGATGGTTAAATGAAATTATAAAACTGAATAAAAAACAAAAATGTGGAAGGCTAATGATGCCAAAGCCATGTTTTAAGAGAAGTTCTGTAATCCTGGGCTTCAATAAGAGGCAGATTAAGTTTCGTGCCTGGTCATAGGAACTTCAGGAAACACCTGCACACAATGGGAATAGAGAAAGAAGATCCTAAGAGCAGACTATGTGGTGTAGCGGACAAAACTGTACCAAAAGGTGCACAATATTTGGGTCACAAATTCCTGAACAGATTGTGTGTATCAAAGACATACTAAAGGGACTCCCATTGCTCTTAAAGAGGATTGGCCAGTTTTACTAGAATGGCATGGAGAGAACACACACAATAAACACAGTTCTAGTGTGGACAATGGGACATTAAGTCCACTGTAGTTTTGTCTCTGATAAAAAATCAGGTCAAATTAAGTTTTCAAAACTAAGCTTCCAATGTGTCTGGAAACAAGAGTCTGAGCCAGTGTATCTTACCAGTTTCGTCTTCTAGCAGTCAGACTTTCGTTTTAATGCAAAATCCATTCATTTAAAAACTGGGGACTCTTCAGCAAGCTATGCTGAAATGCACATTGGGAATCACTGGGAGAGATAGGGGAACAGACAAGTGGATCAGTGACAGAATGCTGAAAAAGACACAATTAGAACAATGTAATGGAAGTGGTCAGGGCAGGGATACAGGCTAATGCACAGTACATGGAGCGAGGGAGTTATCTGCTGCAGTCAGAGATGGGACCCTAATCTGACAAATGGCAGGCAGAAGACATACAAAATACGCAGGTGTTCCATGGAAGCATACAATGAAAACTGTAATGCACTGGAAAGTGTAGAGCAGACTTTTCTCTAGCAATGACCGTCAAACAATTGATGACGATGATCACATACCTTGTAATGAGAATTACAAAAAACCCAAAACATCATAATTCAGGTTTTTAATTGAGAAAAACTGAGTGTGTTGGGGGAGAGGGAGAGGGGGGGGAGGGGGGAGCGGGGAGGGGGGAGAGAGAGAGAGAGAGAGGAGGTGGTGCATGTGTGAAGAAAATTAGTTTTTCACGCATCTCAGTGTTTATGACACATCTCCCGAACCGTGTTTCATGCAATGATATCTACATCTACTTCTACACGATTACTCTGCAATTCACAATTAAGTGGTAGGCAGAGTGTTCATCTAACCACCTTCAAGCTGCTTCTCTAATATTTCACCCTAAAAAAGGGTAGGTTAAAAACAAACACTTAAATCTTTCTGTGTGAGCTCCGATTTCTCTTATTTTATTATGATTATCACATCTCACTATGTAGGTGGGTGCCAACAAAATGTTTTCACACTCTGAGAAGAATGTTGGTGGTTGAAGTTTCACGAGAAGATCCTGCCGCAATGAAAAAGCCCTTTGTTTTAATGATTCCCACCCCAACTTGTGTATGATATCTACAGTATTCTCTCCCCTATTTCACAACAATACAAAATGAGCTGGCCTGCTTTGAACTTTTTTGATGTCCTCCATCAATTTTATCGCCGTGCAGATCCCGCACTGCACAACAGCATTCCAGTAGAAGGTGGACAAGTCTACAGTTTGCTTTCCCCACATTATCTGTGTGAACTTTCCAATTTAAGTTACCTGTAATTGTAATCCTCTAATATTTAGCTGAATTTACGGCCTTCAGATTTGTGCGATTTATTGTGTAACCGTACTTTAGCAGATTCCTTTTGGTACTCGTGTGGATGATTTCACACTTTTCATTACTTATGGTCAACTGCCCCCCCCCCCTCCCCCCCCCCCCCCCCCCCCCCACCGCCATGAACCATGGACCTTGTCGTTGGTGGGGAGGCTTGCGTGCCTCAGCGATACAGATAGCTGTACCGTAGGTGCAACCACAATGGAGGGGTATCTGTTGAGAGGCCAGACAAACGTGTGGTTCCTGAAGAGGGGCAGCAGCTTTTTCAGTAGCTGCAAGGGCAACAGTCTGGATGATTGACTGATCTGGCCTTGTAACAATAATCAAAACGGCCTTGCTGTACTGGTACTGCGAACGGCTGAAAGCAAGGGGAAACTACAGCCGTAATTTTTCGCGAGGGCATGCAGCTTTACTGTATGGTTATATGATGATGGCATCCTCTTGGGTAAAATATTCCGGAGGTAAAATAGTCCCCCATTCGGATCTCCGGGCGGGGACTACTCAAGAGGACGTCGTTATCAGGAGAAAGAAAACAGGCATTCTACGGATCGGAGCGTGGAATGTCAGATCCCTTAATCGGGCAGGTAGGTTAGAAAATTTAAAAAGGGAAATGGATAGGTTAAAGTTAGATATAGTGGAAATTAGTGAAATTCGGTGGCAGGAGGAACAAGACTTTTGGTCAGGTGATTACAGGGTTATAAATACAAAATCAAATAGGGGTAATGCAGGAGTAGGTTTAATAATGAATAGGAAAATAGGAATGCAGGTAAGCTACTACAAACAGCATAGTGAACGCATTATTGTGGCTAAGATAGATACGAAGCCCACACCTACTACAGTAGTACAAGTTTATACGCCAACTAGCTCTGCAGATGACGAATAAATTGAAGAAATGTATGATGAAATAAAAGAAATTATTCAGATAATGAAGGGAGACGAAAATTCATGGGTGACTGGAATTCGAGTGTAGGAAAAGGGAGATAAGGAAACATAGTAGGTGAATATGGATTGGGGCTAAGAAATGAAAGAGGAAGCCGCCTGGTAGAATTTTGCACAGAGCATAACTTAATCATAGCTAACACTTGGTTCAAGAATCATAAAAGAAGGTTGTATACATGGAAGAACCCTGGAGATACTAAAAGGTATCAGATAGATTACATAATGGTAAGACAGAGATTTAGGAACCAGGTTTTAAATTGTAAGACATTTCCAGGGGCAGATGTGGACTCTGACCACAATCTATTGGTTATGAACTGTAGATTAAAACTGAAGAAACTGCAAAAAGGTGGGAATTTAAGGAGATGGACCTGGATAAACTAAAAGAACCAGAGGTTGTAAAGAGATTCAGGGAGAGCATAAGGGAGCAATTGACAGGAATGTGGGAAATAAATACAGTAGAAGAAGAATGGGTAGCTTTGAGGGATGAAGTAGTGAAGGCAGCAGAGGATCAAGTAGGTAAAAAGACGAGGGCTAATAGAAATCCTTGGGTAACAGAAGAAATATTGAATTTAATTGATGAAAGGAGAAAATATAAAAATGCAGTAAGTGAAGCAGGCAAAAAGGAATACAAACGTCTCAAAAATGAGATCGACAGGAAGTGCGAAATGGCCAAGCTGGGATGGCTAGAGGACAAATGTAAGGATGTAGAGGCCTATCTCACCAGGGGTAAGATAGATACCGCCTACAGGAAAATTAAAGAGACCTTTGGAGAGAAGAGAACCAATTGTATGAATATCAAGAGCTCAGATGGAAACCCAGTTCTAAGCAAAGAAGGGAAAGCAGAAAGGTGGAAGGAGTATATAGAGGGTCTATACAAGGGCGATGTACTTGAGAACAATATTATGGAAATGGAAGAGGATGTAGATGAAGATGATATGGGAGATATGATACTGCGTGAAGAGTTTGACAGAGCACTGAAAGACCTGAGTCGAAACAAGGCCCCCGGAGTAGACAATATTCCATTGGAACTACTGATAGCCTTGGGAGAGCCAGTCCTGACAAAATCTACCATCTGGTGAGCAAGATGTATGAGACAGGCGAAATACCCTCAGACTTCAAGAAGAATATAATAATTCCAACCCCAAAGAAAGCAGGTGTTGACAGATGTGAAAATTACCAAACTATCAGTTTAGTAAGTCACAGCTGCAAAATACTAACACGAATTCTTTACAGACGAATGGAAAAACTAGTAGAAGCCAACCTCGGGGAAGATCAGTTTGGATTCCGTAGAAACACTGGAACACGTGAGGCAATACTGACCTTACGACTTATCTTAGAAGAAAGATTAAGGAAAGGCAAACCTACGTTTCTACCATTTGTAGACTTAGAGAAAGCTTTTGACAATGTTGACTGGAATACTCTCTTTCAAATTCTAAAGGTGGCAGGGGTAAAATACAGGGAGCGAAAGGCTATTTACAATTTGTACAGAAACCAGATGGCAGTTATAAGAGTCGAGGGGCATGAAAGGGAAGCAGTGGTTGGGAAAGGAGTGAGACAGGGTTGTAGCCTGTCCCCGATGTTATTCAATCTGTATATTGAGCAAGCAGTAAAGGAAACAAAAGAAAAATTCGGAGTAGGTATTAAAATTCATGGAGAAGAAATAAAAACTTTGAGGTTCGCCGATGACATTGTAATTCTGTCAGAGACAGCAAAGGACTTGGAAGAGCAGTTGAATGGAATGGACAATGTCTTGAAAGGAGGATGTAAGATGAACATCAACAAAAGCAAAACAAGGATAATGGAATGTAGTGGAATTAAGTCGGGTGATGCTGAGGGAATTAGATTAGGAAATGAGGCACTTAAAGTAGTAAAGGAGTTTTGCTATTTGGGGAGCAAAATAACTGATGATGGTCGAAGTAGAGAGGATATAAAATGTAGGCTGGCAATGGCAAGGAAAGTGTTTCTGAAGAAGAGAAATTTGTTAACATCCAGTATTGATTTAAGTGTCAGGAAGTCATTTCTGAAAGTGTTCGTATGGAGTGTAGCCATGTATGGAAGTGAAACATGGACGATAACTAGTTTGGACAAGAAGAGAATAGAAGCTTTCGAAACGTGGTGCTACAGAAGAATGCTGAAGATTAGAGGGGTAGATCACATAACTAATGAGGAAGTATTGAATAGGATTGGGGAGAAGAGAAGTTTGTGGCACAACTTGACCAGAAGAAGGGATCGGTTGGTAGGACATGTCTGAGGCATCAAGGGATCACCAATTTAGTATTGGAGGGCAGCGTGGAGAGTAAAAATCGTAGAGGGAGACCAAGAGATGAATACACCAAGCAGATTCAGAAGGATGTAGGTTGCAGTAGGTACTGGGAGATGAAAAAGCTTGCACAGGATAGAGTAGCATGGAGAGCTGCATCAAACCAGTCTCAGGACTGAAGACCACAACAACAACAACATGGTCAACTGCCACTTTTCACACCATACAGATATCCTGTCAAAATAATTTTGCAAGGGTGGGGGTGGGAGGTGTGTGTGTGTGTGTGTGTGTGTGTGTGTGTGTGTGTGTGTGTGTGTGTGTGTCAGTGAGAAAAAGTTTCAACACGATTGAAATTATGTGTCAAATTTGTTGGGAGTTGCTAAGTGCCCTCATTTTCAAGTAATGGGTAACATAGTTCGGATTATCTGTGCAGTGTGACTTACACCATCTCAAGACATCTACACAATTTCTAACTTTAATTATAGACTTACTAGGTTAAACATCTAACTAAGATCATACTTCTTTAATGAGTAGATTATGATGGCATTTTTAATGTTTAAATTTTGCCAGTAATTATATGAAATGCTAAAAATCAAATTTTTATTGCCCTGTCCCCCCCCCCCCCCAATCCCTAAGCAGTTTAACAGGCAATCTACAGCTGAGATCAAATGGTTTTAGCCAATTAGTGTTAATATATGAGGGTTGGAGAAAAAGTCATTTCAACAATTTTTTCATTGCAGAAACCACCCTAATGGGAAAATGCCACACATACTGCACAGATGAAAGGACAAGGTAGGAACTACGTGTGTGTACATTGTGCCTCCATATTTATTACAGTAGTGGACAATACTGGTTTCGTAGTGCAAAATGATTACAAGCACAGCACACGCAGCTGACATGACAAAACTGGGCCTAAGGGCCCTCAAAGTAGTCCCCACAACATTCACCACACACTGCAGGAGGAGGGGATGGTGCCAAGCACCGCCCACTTCACTATTTGCCGCACCGAGTCTGAATCGGGTCCTCTGTTGTCGCACGACATTGGCGACGTCCTTTCTTGTCACAAACTGTTTAGTGGGTAAGGGTTCCTCTACTTTTCATATGAAATTGAAGTCACAGGGTGAAGGGTCAGGTGAGAGTGGCAGGTGCTCCCATTCTTCCATCCCCAGCACCACAGATGCCACTATACACACTCAGCCTTATGTGGTTTCGTAGTACAATTGCACTGTATTTTGTCAGCACCGCACGCGTCATTGGCAGTGTGCAGTGAACACTGCAGGAGAGTATTCTGACAGTCTTTAGACCCAGTTTTGTTATGTCATCCATGTCTGTGTGTGCTGTGCTGCACTTATTTTGTGCCTCAAAACCAGTATTGCCCTGTACATTACCATAACAAATATGTGAGGTACGTTTTTCGATGTGCACACATGTGGTTCTCAGCTTGTCCTTTCACCCATATGTGTCATTTTTGACAACCGAGTTGGTATCTGCAAGAAAAAAAATAGCTGCAATGACTTTTTTTCCAACCTACATAGATACACAGTTTGCCCAAGAAACAGAAATTAATATTTTTAACACCAGGTCACTCTGTTTTTAGTACCACCCTCTTAAATTTCCCAACACGCACCTCCTAGACTCCATGGACCACCGGACGCCCAGGTACTTGAGGTTGCGGCTCTTGGCCCTGAGGAAGTAGGCGAGGTCCTCAAAGTCGTAGTACATGTGGCCGAGGTCGATCTCGGACAGCTGCGGGCAGCCGTCGGCCAGCGGGCGCAGCAGGACGCGCCGGTCGGTCGCGGAATACTCCTCCAGCTGCAGCCAGTGCAGGTGCTGCAGCTGCGATAGCGCCTCCACGAACTTCGGGCTCTGCAGCAGGTGGTTCGAGATACGCAGCGTGTGGATCTTCGAGCACTTCTCCACCAGGCTCTTCATCACCTGCAAGTGGACACCCGTCTCGACACTGCAATGACGTACGGAGTGTTTGCTGCAAAACTAATGTGTCCACAATTTTTTTCCTCACCCAGTTTTTGTTGAAAAATTGCGGGATTTGTCGTGGAGCATCGTGGAATGTTCCTGCTTCAGCCCCCTGTAGTCTCACAATTTCCGAGAGGTGGCAGTACTGTATGTAGGGTACAAAATGGTGTCTGTAATGGAGGTGCATTCCAAGCAGATGGAGTTTCATTTGGAAGAAAACCGGAGCATGGAAAAAAAGAATTCCTTTAGAATTCCAGGTGTGAAGAAGAATATGGTGTCAAGAAGTTCCTGATAAATTAATGGCAAGAGGAGGCAGCATAACACAATAATGACTTTTCTTTCCTCTCAGCTGAGCCATACACTAGCCCCAAGCAGTAGTTTCACCAGTTTTCGAATTGCAATAATTTATATGTAATTTTATTCATATACCTAATACACTTTGAAATATTAAGTATTTTAAAATTTGTGATTTATAAAACTACTCAAAGTTCAGTTTCAATGCTAGGTTAAAAATGCAATCCAATCACGGGCTGGATCTGGCCTCCCTCACAGTTTATAGCATCTCTATGTCGAGTTGTGTCTGGCAGCAGAAGGCACACGTGTTGATCAATGCAGTGTTGAATCAGTGCACAGTCACAGGAGTCTCTGCACAGGTTGACTTAACACAGAGAGGTTAGGAGGTCAGACATGTCGTCGGTGACGTTCCTTTCGGGACAGTAATTGGATCTCTGTGTTTCAAAACCTCTCTGCAAGGTAGAATTCCATTCACACTGTGGCAATGTTAAAAGGCAGAACCAACCACTGCTCTCGTACCACGCAGCTGCTTTTTACCTACTGATTCAAACAAAGCATTTATAAGGCACAAAGGGGTAAAAAACATTAGCTGCCAGTGGGTGTTGATTTATACAACTGGGGAGGTTGAAAATTTGTGTGGGACCGGGGTTCAAACCTGGATCTCCTGCTAACTTGGCACATGCACTGACCACTACGCCATCTGGACACACTGATAACCGCAACAACACCGACTACCCTAGCGCGCCTCCCATGAGACTGAAATTCTGAACTTTCAGCACACACTACTGATGTAGTGCGACATATCCGAAAGAACGGAGACCACATATAGAATTAATTAGGGCAATGACATTAAGTAAAAATGACATCACATTTGTTTTTCTTTAGTTTCCTAAGGTCCCTGGCTTATTTACAACTCTCTTTAACATACAGATTTTTACAGAAGAATGTTGTTTTCTTTCAAGAAAAAAAATGACTGGCAAACAGCAGAAAACCTGACTATTTGCAGAAAGACATTGTTTATCTAATGAACAATTCCAGTCAAGTCAGTGTATGTAGAATGTAGGTAAATTATCTGCTCTGTAACACCTACATTATTTAAGAAACTAAATAAGCTACCACAACTGTAGTTGAAGACAAGCTACATGGAGGTGATGATAAAACATCAAAAGCAGCAAAACTGTTTCCCAAGACAGAGTGAACAAATCCCACAACTGCTGTTACATCTGAGTCACAAATATCAAGAATCATTCACTTATGACATAAAAGTAATTACATTTACAAAAATATTCATACATTAGAAAGTGAGGCGAAGTGTAAGAATGTGTGAATCATTAGACTCCATACGAAATGTTGTGTCAAGGAATGTGCCTACCTTAATAAGAACATACAACAGAAATATATGCTTGTTGCGTATGAAATGAGTGTTTATATTCACTTGCTTTCAGCAAAATAAGCCACAGTTACACACATATTCAGAAGGTTTATTCATGAGTAAGTTGTAGCTTATGTCACTTAATCAGCGAGAGTCAGCTTTTTACATTTATTTCACAATAATTCATGTCTCTTGATAATTTAATTATACTTGGAATGCAAGAAGCTAATAACTATTTCATTAAGTAGAAAAATAATTAAAAACAAACATTAATGTTATGGCTGGCTTTCTTGCTGATAAGGACAACTAGGGTCATTCCAACTGTCAGACAGTAACACTTTTCACAGCAGTGAGTGCTGCGAGTGCATATGTCAGATTGTGGTTAAAACTGTGTTGTTATTCCATCCTGGATTTTCCATTGTTTGATTTTGCTCTTAATTTTTTTCATGTTTGTGGATTTGCCATTTTCTGTCTGGTGTGCATCGACAACCAGTTATAGACATTTGCAACAAAGTATAAAATTCCATTCCGAACCCTTGCAGGGATGCATGGTCTACATCAGGGGAGATTAAGAGTTTTGGCTCAGGGGCCATACTGTGGAAGTGGAGATCAGCAAAGAACCATACCTTTTACAATGATTTCATTCATTAGTTAACTATGCATTTCAAAAAAGACAAACTGTTATATAAACATTCTGGCTGTCTTAGTGGGGCATACCAAAATAATCAGCTGGCTCACACCTGGTCTACATGGAAAATGTCTTCGTTCCTAATACTGTGGCTGTAAATTGTTAATTTTACCCTAAATTATCTCTTGTCATTAAGCACAAATACAATTAGGGAATGTATATTGGTATGTAAATGTAAGAATCACTATGTGCCCTGAATGGCTTCTGCAAGACGTTCAGTTACCAGCTGTACACAATATCACTATTGGACACTTCTGTAGAACAAATAATTTTTCCACCTTAGCCCCAGAAGATTATGACTAGGACAGCATTCACTGAAAGTATGCAAAGTATACTAGCATTGCTATCTGTAAGAAAACACAATAAGAGCAATTTCTAAGTGCAAATCAAGCGAACTTATCCACATCGCAACACAAAAATGTGCTGACTGAAATTTCAATGTACTGACACAGCCTACACTGTCATTAATCGACACCACATGTTCAAACTATGTACTGGCCTGGACCTCGGTAGCAGATTTCCTTAAGCTGTGAATATGACCTATCTGACAGCACACACAATACAATTGGAGTTCCCATCTGCTCAGATTTTTCTGGGACAGTCTCTAGTTTTTACAAAAAACTCTTTCAGTTAGCACTAAATGGTCTTTGGTTACCAGGAGAACTAGATTTTTGTCTTACAGTGTGAGGTGTGCCTTTTTTTTATTTTTCATGCTGAAGCTAATTATCTGACTTACGCAGGCTTGACATATTGCCTTAGGCAAATACAGTGACCACTTTGTAAACTAATCTTTTTCATATTAATTTTCAGCCTCTTGCCACACAGATAGTATCACAACCACTTTTGATTTCTTAGCAAGCCATCATCAGATAATTTGTTTAAAAAGTTACAAAAAGGTGACAGTAAATACTACGGAATTAAATTGCCAGCTCAAACCAAGCTCTGTATGCAATTACTCATACTTTAATCATGATGATGTCTGGTTTGTGGGGCACTCAACTGCACAGTTATCAGTGACACTACAAACTCCTAATCTTTACACAGTCCAATCTCACCACACTGACGAATGACGATGAAATGATAAGGACAACACAAACACCCAGTCCTTGGGGAGAGAAAATCCCCAACCCGGCCGGGACTCGAACCCGGGACCCCGTGATCGAGAGGTAGCAATGCTAGCCACTAGACCACGAGCTGCAGACTCTTACTTTAATACATTACACCACTACTTGTCAAAATGTAACAGGCATTCTGGAAGTAATGAAACACTTTATTTCTGAAAGCAGGTTCATTTTATTCACGATTCCAACAGACCATACTATTCCCCACTCTTTTGGCTACAAAACCATATTTTTCAACATAATCTCCATTCAATGTGACAGCCTTACACCACCTTATTGGAGGGGCCTGTATGCCCACATGGTACCATTCTAGTGGTTGATGCTGAAGCCAACGTCTTGTTGTATCAACAACCTCCCCATAATCCACATCCTGCTTCTGGCAGAGTGCATCCTCCATTGGGTCAAACAAGTGGAAGCATGTGTGAGATCTGGGCTGTAGGGTGTATGAGGAAGAACAGTCCAATGAAGTAAGGTGCACTGCTCTGGCAATTCCAAGAAAATGGCAAGAGAAGTTTTTCGCGTCTTATGTGGCTTCTGTATACATGTGTAGATGCTGGGCGTAAAGAGTTCATGGTGGTCAAGTGCTTAGTGCTCGAGCTCCCAAGACAAACGTGTATAAGGCAGTGGCTTAATTGATGCTGAAACATAATTTTTAATCTGTATCGTCGCTGGTCATATTATTTAATTTATATGACATTTGAGAGGTAATACTAGAGGGAAACATTCCACATGGGAAAATATATATAAAAAACAAAGATGCTGTAACTTACCAAATGAGAAAGCTTTGGTCTGTTGATAGACAGAATAAAAAACACACAAACACACACACAAATTTTAAGCTTTCGCAACCCAAAGTTGCTTCATCAGCAAAGAGGGAAGGAGAGGGAAAGACGAAAGGATGTGGGTTTTAAGGGAGAGGGTAAGGAGTCATTCGAATCCCGGGAATGGAAAGACTTACTTTCGGGGGAAAAAAGGACGGGTATACACTCGCACGCGCACCCGCACCCGCACCCGCACCCGCGCCCGCACCCGCGCGCACACACACACACACACACACACACACACACACATATATACAGACACAGGCAGACATATGTAAATGCATATTTACATATGTCTGCCTGTATCTGTATGTGTGCAGATGGGTGTCTGTGTGTGTGTGTGTGTGTGTGTGTGTGTGTGTGTGTGTGTGTGTGTGTGTTTGTGTGTCTTATACCTGTCCTTTTTCCCCCCCTGAGGTAAGTCTTTCCGCTCCCGGGATTGGAATGACTCCTTACCCTCTCCCTTAAAACCCACATCCTTTCGTCTTTCCCTCTCCTTCCCTCTTTCCTGATGAAGCAACCGTAGGTTGCAAAAGCTTGAAATTTGCGTGTGTGTTTGTGTGTTTTGCACTGTTTCTATCTACCAGCAATTTCTCGTTTGGTAAGTCACAGCATCTTTTTTAATATATTTTTCCCATGTGGAATGTTTCTTTCTATTATAATCAAAGTATTGACATGAAGAGTTAGTGAATTTAATTTTATTTGACTACTTACTATTTTTAACTAAATTTAATTATTAGAACAAACATATTTATAACTATTGGCAAGTAAACGAAGAAACACAGAGTTTTCCTGAAAATGTATGCCTGTCATGATTTGTGAAATCCTTTATACGAGCAATCTGCTAAGGTACCCAGACCTACTTCCCATCTCGACACTTCAAGCTGCAGACACAGAGGCAGGCATTTGGCAGTTAACCTGCGTAGTGGTGAGACGTTGCTAATGTAGCAGGAACGAATAGTGTAGATGCAAATTTTTTGAATGTCACAGAATTTACACTTGTACTACAAAAATGAAGTGACTCCCTGTTCTTCAACTACTGCAGATAATTAATGTCACGATGATTCGAACCGTCTACTCGTCCACAACCTTCTTGCAAAGCACAAACCGTAACCACTTGACCACACTGACTTCTTACACCTGCCACCTTCCCGCAGATACATTAGTTACACAATAGACATGTAAACCTTCTTTCGCGTTTTTCTCGGAATTGCCAGAGTAGTGCATCTCCCGACTTGCACATTATGTTGTTTTAATGTCCTACTAAAGGTGAACAAAGTTTGAAGTAAATCTGTGATCCAATATCATGGCCTCCCACAATCTAAACAACTGCTACAATCAGTTCTTGCGAAAGCTATTTTTGTATTTTGTCTAAAACTTTGTAAAAATATATGACTTTTCCAGGATTCGAACATGTGACCTCCTCCTCTGCAGTTGGAAACGCTACCCACTGTGCCACAGAACACCTGCTAAATGCATTATCTCTGATGAGTGTCTTCCAGAGAAAAAAATCAATACTAAGTTTTGCCAAGAATAATTTTATTGTGCTTCGGGTCGTAGCTCACGACCGATAGTCGATAATCCAGTTATAATATATGGACCCATTTGCAAATGTACTACAATTCCGTAGGTTGCAGCGAGCTTAATGTTGCAGGGAGCAGGGAAAAGAATGTCTGTTGTTGCACGTATCACCACTCTAAATGGGTGGAGCATAAACGCATCAACTTTTGCAAGGCTTCCACCATCGGTGTTCACAAAATTCCTTTCTATTTTTATTTAAAAGTTGTAATTGCATTTTCCATCACTAAATAGCTAAACTGTTTGCAGAAAAGTACTAAACACATCACAACTTTGGCTAATGCTCATATAATGCATGCATAGCTTCATCTTCCTCCTAGACTGTGGCATCACCAGAGCATCAGCTAATAACAGAGCGTTTTCTATCACATGACCAGATCTTAATATTTAATGAATTTTAACCTTTAATTGCATAAAAACAACAGATATTTTGTGAGAATATTGGCCATAAATGTTATTTAAATGTTACAATCAATCAGAATAACAACAATCTGTAAGGAAAATAGACTTTTTTTTTAAATATGTAAAAATTTCAAGTTCAAGTGTAGCCAAATGGCAAAAATTATGTTATCGCCTCAACTTATGGGATGCTTTCTTTCAGAACACTGAACAAATTTGTCTCATATCAGTTATGGCGTGAATACAGTGAACACTGGCACCATGTTTTGTTCATATGAAAAATTAAGCTGTCAAGTCTCTGGTTTTAATACACTTACTTTATCATAAATTAATATGTGTCATGGTACCATCAACAACGTGACATGTTCAAAATTTGGTGTTTAGCTGCCACAGCAGTAATTTTGTTTGCGTTTTTTAAGTCTTACATTACCATTTAATACCTAGTTGGTTCCAATACTTGTAGCTGTGATTTTGATAAGTGTTAATTCACAAAGATAACACTAAACTATTACAAAATTCGCTGTGGCCAAGCCTTTCTAGAGGCTTCAGTTCAGAACCGCGCTGCTGCTACAGTTGCAGGTTCGAATCCTGCCTCGGACATGCATGTGTGTGATGTCCTTAGGTTGGTTAGGTTTAAGAAGTTCCAAGTCTAGGGGACTGATGACCTCAAATGTGAAGTCCCATAGTGCTTAGAGCCATTTATTGCAATATTTCTCATTCAGAAACCATAGTGCAAGAATGTTAGCAGCACAGTTTGTGGAGCAAAGGTCTGCAATTGGCACCGAGGACAAACCAACATTATAACTCACACAAAGTCAAACAAAGTGAAGTTCCTGCTGAAAATAAATTGTTGCGGCTCAAAATCAGTAACCATCTGTCACCATAAACAGTTACAGATATGAAAAACAACTTTCACATTAAGTAGCTCCATTTGTACTGTGATGCGCAATCAGTGTTCCAGACACACTGATCGCACCTGCGATACATTTAATATGCTGTTTCACCACAAGTTTTCATGCTCTCAAATTCTAACAAAATCACTTATGTCTGATCCATTTGCTACAAAACAACAAATTAAATAATTACTTAATTATTAATGATCAGTTTGCTTTTACTGATTATATTTTTTGTACTTCTGACATGACAATAAATAAATAAATAAATTATTATACGCAGGATGTTTATCAATTACACTCCTGGAAATTGAAATAAGAACACCATGAATTCATTGTCCCAGGAAGGGGAAACTTTATTGACACATTCCTGGGGTCAGATACATCACATGATCACACTGACAGAACCACAGGCACATAGACACAGGCAACAGAGCATGCACAATGTCGGCACTAGTACAGTGTATATCCACCTTTCGCAGCAATGCAGGCAGCTATTCTCCCATGGAGACGATCGTAGAGATGCTGGATGTAGTCCTGTGGAACGGCTTGCCATGCCATTTCCACCTGGCGCCTCAGTTGGACCAGCGTTCGTGCTGGACGTGCAGACCGCGTGAGACGACGCTTCATCCAGTCCCAAACATGCTCAATGGGGGACAGATCCGGAGATCTTGCTGGCCAGGGTAGTTGACTTACACCTTCTAGAGCACGTTGGGTGGCACGGGATACATGCGGACGTGCATTGTCCTGTTGGAACAGCAAGTTCCCTTGCCGGTCTAGGAATGGTAGAACGATGGGTTCGATGACGGTTTGGATGTACCGTGCACTATTCAGTGTCCCCTCGACGATCACCAGTGGTGTACGGCCAGTGTAGGTGATCGCTCCCCACACCATGATGCCGGGTGTTGGCCCTGTGTGCCTCGGTCGTATGCAGTCCTGATTGTGGCGCTCACCTGCACGGCGCCAAACACGCATACGACCATCATTGGCACCAAGGCAGAAGCGACTCTCATCGCTGAAGACGACACATCTCCATTCGTCCCTCCATTCACGCCTGTCGCGACACCACTGGAGGCGGGCTGCACGATGTTGGGGCGTGAGCGGAAGGCGGCCTAACGGTGTGCGGGACCGTAGCCCAGCTTCATGGAGACGGTTGCGAATGGTCCTCGCCGATACCCCAGGAGCAACAGTGTCCCTAATTTGCTGGGAAGTGGCAGTGCGGTCCCCTACGGCACTGCGTAGGGTCCTACGGTCTTGGCGTGCATCCGTGCGTCGCTGCGGTCCGGTCCCAGGTCGACGGGCACGTGCACCTTCCGCCGACCACTGGCGACAACATCGATGTACTGTGGAGACCTCACGCCCCACGTGTTGAGCAATTCGGCGGTACGTCCACCCGGCCTCCCGCATGCCCATTATACGCCCTCGCTCAAAGTCCGTCAACTGCACATACGGTTCACGTCCACGCTGTCGCGGCATGCTACCAGTGTTAAAGACTGCGATGGAGCTCCGTATGCCACGGCAAACTGGCTGACACTGACGGCGGCGGTGCACAAATGCTGCGCAGCTAGCGCCATTCGACGGCCAACACCGCGGTTCCTGGTGTGTCCGCTGTGCCGTGCGTGTGATCATTGCTTGTACAGCCCTCTCGCAGTGTCCGGAGCAAGTATGGTGGGTCTGACACACCGGTGTCAATGTGTTCTTTTTTCCATTTCCAGGAGTGTATATTAGAACAAATAAGCCCTCGGTCACAAATATTAAGTCAAAATTGACCAGGTTTCGACGCTACTATGAGCGTCGTCTTCAGAACTAGATTTGGGCTGTTTTGAGGGAAGAGACCAAACTACGAGGTCATCGGTCTCATCGTATTAGGGAAGGAAGTCGGCCATGCCCTTTCAAAGGAACCATCCCGGCATTTGCCTGGAGCGATTTAGGGAAATCACGGAAAACCTAAATCAGGATGGCCAGACGTGGGATTGAACTGTCGTCCTCCCAAATGCGAGTTCAGTGTGCTAATCACTGCGCCATCTCGCTCAGTTTCAGAATTAGACTAACTGTTCTAAAACATATTAGGTATATAATACATTAATAAAATTAAATTAAAGTTTGTACTGACTGGAAAAGGTGCAGTACTTACAAGTCACATATTAAAAAAGATCTAAGCCGGAAAGGCGACGTCATGAATAGTTGTGAGATGGCGAGCCGCTAAGGGCTGCTCGTACACTGCTGCTTGTACACTGTACGAGCAGCCCTTAGCGGCTCGCCATCTCACAACTATTCATGACGTCGCCTTTCCGGCTTAGATCTTTTTTAATATGTGACTTGTAAGTACTGCATCTTTTCCAGTCAGTACAAACTTTAATTTAATTTTATTAATGTATCATATACCTAATATGTTTTAGAACAGTTAGTTTAATTCTGAAGACGACGCTCATAGTAGCGTCGAAACCTGGTCAATTTTGACTTAATATTTGTGACCAAGGGCTTATTTGTTCTAATATAATTCTGACACGGTCACTGAACCTTAGCAGCTATGTTCAAAGTTTATCAATTAGTTAAACCAAGGTAACATTTCATTATGGGAAAGGTAAAATAACTTACAGAAATGTTTGATACAGCACTCAGTGCAGCATATCATCAAGTTTTATTTACAAATGTTCTATGTGGCTACCTTTTGTTACAAGACAAACAACTCATCTGTAATCAGCTGCCTGCCAAATCCTATGAAGGAAGCCTTGATGTATGATGGCAACTGCTTGTGTTATCCTCTGTCACAGCTCACTGGTGTTTCCCAGATGTGGAGGAACAAACACTCTTGTTTTTAATCTAACCCCACACACACAGAAGACCACTGCCATTAAATCACGTTACTGTGGGGGCCAGCATATTGTTCCACCATGTCCAATCCAAGTCAGCACATTCCTATGGAGATACACGACGACAGCTTCATGATTATAATTTGGTTGCATGCCATCTTGCTGGAAAATAAAGTCTGTGTCCATACCCTGCTGTAGTTGAGACAATAGATGATGATCAAACATGTCCAGATACAATGCTTCAGTTACAGTTGACTCGGCAAAACAGAAATGATCGTAAATCTCGTTACAGGTTAGACCGCAAAAAACATTTACCTTCGATGAATGCAATTTGATTACATGATACGATTTCTGTTCACCACATATCCAAAGAATATGTCGCTTCACTTTACAGCAGGTATAGAAGGTGGTTTCATCACTGAAAATAATTTTATTAAGAAAATCATCTTCAGTTAGGTTCCTGTTAAATATTTCTGCACAAAACTGAACTATTTTTTCTTCATCACTTTCTCTTAAAGATTCTCACGTGATACACTGAAAGCTTTGGATCAAGGCAACCAGGTGGATGCAGCGTTTCCTGAATTCCGAACAGCATTTGATTCAGTACCACACCTACATTTGTCAAAAGTACGATCCTATGGGGTATCAAATGAAATTTGTGACTGGATTGAGGACTTTTTCGTAGGAAGAACACAGTATGTTATCTCAGATGGAGAGTCATTGCCAGATGTATAATTAACATCGGGTGTGCCGCAGGGAAGTGTTGGGAACCTTGCTGTATGTTGTATATTAATGACCTTGCATACAATATTAATAGTAAAATCAGGGTTTCTGCAAACGATGCAGCTATCTGCAATGAAGTACTATCTGAAAGTAACTTCAAAATATTGATTTCAGCATGGTGCAGATTGGGAACTTGCACTAAATGTTCAGGAATGCAAAATTTTCCACTTCACAAATCAAAAAAATGTAGTATCAATGAGTCACTGTTGGAATTGGCCAACTAGTACAAATACCTAGGTGTAACACTTTGTAACGATACGAAATGAAATGGTCACATAGGTTCAGTCATGGATAAACAGGTGGTAGACTTCACTTTATTGGTAGAATACTGGGGAAGAGCAGTCAGTCTACAAAAGAAATTGCTCACAAATCTCTCGTGGAACCAGTTCTAGAATATTGATGAACTGTATGGGATCTGTGCCACATAGGACTAACAGGGGATAGTGAACGTACACAGAGACTGGCAACACGTATAGTCACAGGTTTGTTTAATCCATGAGTGAATGTCACAGAGATTATGAAGAAACTGAAATGGCAGACTCTTGAAGACAGACATAAAAATTATCCTGAGAAAATCTATTAATAAAGTTCCAAGAACTAGCTTTAAATGATTACTCTAGGGATATACTACAACCCCCTACGTATTGCTCACACAGGGATTGTGAGAATAAGATTAGAAAAATTACTGCACACACAGAGGCATTCAAACTATCATCTTTCCATGCCCCATGCATGAATGGAACAGAAGAAACCCCAGTAACTAGTAAAACGGGACGTATCCTCTTCCATGCACCTCACAGTGGTTTGCACAGTACACATGAGATTTAAATGTAGACATAGATGTGGCAACAGTTCCAATTCATAGGGTTTGAAAGACAAGCTCTCCCGTAACACCTTCTCCACTGCAACTCTAAGCACATTCAATTCTAAGCAGGCACATGTCACCGATTTACCCATACTATGAATGTAAAACTGCTGAACTTGTTCAACTGCTGTGTCAGAGGTTGCTGGCCGATCCTGACCCGGCATCCTGCGTGAAACAATTGTACTGATTAATAATAGTTTGTCTTTGAGGTGGTGGGTGGATTGTGTCCGAGCTGTAGCAGCAGATTTGGATTCATGAAGCCATAAACAACACCATGCATGCTCTACGCCATTATGTGACTTTGTCATCACTGAATAATTCTTTCACACATGCCACCTAGGGTGAATGTTGGGAACTGAAAGTGTTAGGTGGCAATAGAACTTTAAGATATGCTGCATTCAGTGCTCTATCAAACATTTCTGTGAGTTACTTACCCTTTTCACATTTAAGATTATTTTTATTTAATTAATTTATAAGCATCCTGTACCTAAAAAATATTTTAGTTCAAGAATTGCTTTTACTTGTATCCCATATAATGATCATCATTTCATGCATAAATAGTAATAATAGTAACAGAAATAGTAATAGTAGTATTAATCGTAGTAGTAGTAGTAGTAGTAGTAGTAGTAACAACAATAATAAAGTTTTCCAGAGCTGCTTTTTGTTAACAAAATGTATTTCTTGATGGTATTGTATTCAAATAGCTGTTACTTCCTGCATTGTACTTATTCTACACCAGAGTACGCGACATAGGTGAGAAAGAAGACTTACCGAGTAACTCAGTTTCTGCGTGGCACCAATCTGCAGGTTGGTCAGCTGTCGGCAGTTGGTGTAGAGCGCGCGGAAGACGCTCGACTTGGCTCCCCGCTGGATGAGCACCGTACGCAGGTTGGGCGCATTGTAGAGCGTCTGCACCGCCTCCCGATCCGTTTTGTCGCCCCTTCGAGTGGCGGAGTGGCTGCAGCACCAGCTCCTGCGACAATGACACACTGCAGACTCCACTTCCACACTGTATCTACGGCACATCAACTAGAGACACTCAGCAGATTCGGTCAAACAGTTAGTAACTGAGTTTCCAAGTAGCATGCTATTAACATCACCTATGTGCATCACCTAAAACTCGCACTGAAAATATTGTGGAAACAAAGTGCTACTGCTGTGTGGTTTTCACACAACGTATTGGTAGTCTGGAGCTCACATTGTTACCCAAACAACAGATTGTAATAATACTTAGAGTATTTTTTATGCAAACATACACTTTTTTTTAATGGAGCAATGCCTATTAACATTAACCAACTAAAAGAAGGGTAAATTAGAATGTCAGCGGTGTTTGCCACAGGATTCTAGTGTGAGTCATCTACGAGATACTGTATTTTGAAAAGTTCCCACTCTGATACTTGTACAATGCCTGTGGTAGCACAAATTAAAGAACGACAAAGTGCATACATTAGTTATGTGGATTCTGACCAGTGACATGACGACTGACCATCACAGGTTGAGTTCAAAATGACTACCAGCAGTGCCAATATATGCTTTCAGTCTGGTATGGAACGACTGGTGCACACATGCTAGTATTTCAGCGGAGATATCCGAGCAGTCTGCAGTAATACTTCATTACGTATCATCGAGTGTAGTTGGTACATCCTTCTAGACAGCTTCTTTCAGCTTTCCCCATAGAAAAAAGCCTATAGGCATCAAATACAGGGAACAGACCTGGAAAGGTACAGGCTCTCTGCATCCAATACAACAATTTGGAAACAATTTTTGAAGACATGCTGTAGTGCTTCATGCACTACCATCTGGACAGCCAACATGTTGTACCACATGTTCCTCCTAGTCTGCAGAGGAACATCCTCTAGCCTATGTGGAAGATGCTCTGTTAAGAGGCTGCGATAGTTGTGCGCATCTAGTGTTCTGTCGAGGAAAAGCGGACCTATTAGCTGATGCTTCACTATCCCACTCCACAGTTTTACACTCCATGGGCACTAATTATCCACCTGACAAAATCAATGGGGATTGTCAACAGTCCAACAGCGCATGTTTTCACAGTTTACCTGGCCATGATTGGTAAATATTGCTTCATCACTAAATAAGACACACGATACAGCCAGAGTATCCTCTCTTAATACCCATCTAGAGAAGTTAACACAGTTCTCATAATCATTTCCATGCAGCTCATGATGGAGAGACGTGATAGGGACAGGACCTGTATCGATTCAGGATGCGTATGACATTTGCCTGAGTCATGCCACTTCGTCGTGCGATCACACAGGAGTTAATGTGCCAATCAAGTGCAATAGTAGCAAGGACATTAATTTCCCCCTCTTCTGTCATTGCTTGTTTCCTTCTGTTACATTTCTGGGTGTACACTAGCACTTTCACATGACAGGTTGAGGAGGTTGACAAATAATTGACAAGATGGTTGACATCTATTGGGATATCTTGTCGCATACACCATACAAGAATGAACTGCATTCCTCCTACACTCTTCATACACCATTAGCATGTCAGCTTTTTCTACATTGCTAAATCTCATTGTTCATTCGTGAGCTACTGCTTGGACTGTCACACATTGACTGACTAGCATATCGCAGTGCACTCTAAGAACACACAAGCACACTAAAAGCAAACATAACAACATTGTACCTAGTTGTAAAATGTAAGCTTTCACCACCGGAAATTTCACAGTTCATAAAATTTTCCATGCTATTATGTTGTGGTCAAATGAATTTCACTTTAAAACCCGATGTTTTGTCCCCATCTGCAGAGGACATTCTCAAGGGGTTGTCACAGAAAACCTAAATCAGGTTGGCCAGACACAGGTTTGAAGCATTGTCCTACCAAATGTGAGTCCAACATGCTAACCACCAACATGCTAACCACTGTGTCGCCTCGCTCGGTCATTCTCAAAGGGTGTCATAACTTTGTTGAATGTCCAATTCACACTCTGGCTCACTACTGACTACAGCAAAATTCCGCTTCACCGAGCTTCCATGCAGTGGTGTGACATCACCTGTACTGAATATGTTAGTGCAAATGGCTGTTGTCGACTTCTGTAATCTGCTAATGCTATCATCCCACGGTGGAAGTCTGGTACAAATCTTCCTCAGCACCGGAATCCAAATGTCATTCAATTTCATGCCCTCCTCCTTCCTATTGGACTTCGTGGGGTATTTTGCAATCTCTATGGCCTTTCTGTATAGCCTTTCATGATATCCACTTGTGGCTGATAGTACTTGAGTCCTATCAGACTGAATGTGGTGGTCTCCTGGGTGCAAGGCATGTTCTGCAACAGCTGATCTGTCGTCTCCCCTGTTCTGCAATTGCCCTTGCGCACTTCGAGTCATTTTTTGACAGTTATTTTTGTAGTACACACGTACACCTCCCAACAACTACACGTAATCCTATAAATTCCGCTTTTTCCAGCAGTTGGTGAGCATCCTTGGCTGATTTTTGGTGATCTTGTATCTTCCGTGCAGGTGTGTAGATTAGCGCAATATTCCACTTTTTCACGATTTTTTCCTATGCCGTCACTCATGTCCTTAATGAATGGCAGGAAAACTTCTGATTTCACCGGCACTTGAGAATCATTGTAATTTCTACATGGTGGTCTAAACATTCTTTTCACCTTAGTAAATGAGTAACCATTCTTGAGCAATGCACTGGTGAGATGTTTTAATTCTGCTCCAAGCAGCTCTGGTTTGCATATTTTCCTTGCTCTATCCACCAATGTTTTATGATGCCTCACTTTTGTTGTGGGTGGTTGTTCAAATTCTGGTGTAGGCAACGTGTGGCCCAAGCTACCATCTTCTTTCTTGAAAACTAGTACATCAAGAATGTTTAATCTTCCGCTTGCCACCTCCACCTCGGTAAACTCAATCTTCGCACAGGTCCTGTTCAGATGTTTGTGAAAATGATCAAGTTCCTCCCTGCCATGCTGTGACAAAACAAACATATCATCCAAGTAACGGAACCAGATAATCGGTTTCTTCTTCGCAGTTTCCAGTGCCTGCTCCTTAATTTGTTTCATAAAAAAGTTTGCTATAACCAGATTACTTCACGATAACACACACCCCTGTACGGCACACGTCACAGTGCAGAAATTGTGTCAACTCAAGAATGAGGCACTTGAGCCCTCTCACTATAGTCCTGATCTCCCCCCATGCAATTATCACTGCCTTACCAAGGCCTTGAAGCATCAACAATTCCTGTCAGATGATGATGTGCAGCAGACAGTTACAGACTCCTTTACACAGCAGGAGACAATGTTTTACCAAATGGGTATCTTCAACCTGGTGCTCAGCAAAATGATCATTTCAATGCTCTCAGAGGTTTTGTCTGATTGGTATACCAATTCTGGAGACTATATCGCATTCAAACACAAACTTTTTGGTTGCCCCTTACATGTTCATTTCACATTTCATAGCTACATTTATGTCCCTGATTAGAACAACTATTTTCCCAAGGTGGAGCACATCTAGAATTAAGAATGCTCTATGTTAATAACGTGTCTTGGCAAAGAGATGAAATGCCAGAAGAATCGAGGTGCACTAAAGTTATTTCACTGTTCAAAAACTGAGACAGAAGTAACACAACTAACTACAGCAGACTCACTCTTCTGAATGCTTCTTATCAAATCTACAGCAAAATAATTAATTAAAGGCTCCAAAATGTCTCTGATTCGATTTTATGTTTCCCTATACACCTGTACACCAAGGTTTACACAAAAATACCAAAATAAGAAAAAATACTGGCAGAAAGCTGCAAAAAGAAACGGAGATAAACCAGGGAGTATGGGGAGGTGTAGTATATCACCAAGACTGTTCAGTATCTACACTGACGACCTGTTCGGGGACCAGATGAAGAACAGAATACCTCAAGTTACGAGGGCAGTTCAATAAGTAATGCAACACATTTTTTTCTCGGCCAATTTTGGTTGAAAAAACCGGAAATTTCTTGTGGAATATTTTCAAACATTCCTGCTTCGTCTCGTATAGTTTCATTGACTTCCGACAGGTGGCAGCGCTGTTAAAATGGCGTCTGTAATGGATGTGCGTTGCAAACAACGGGCAGTGATCGAGTTTCTTTTGGCGGAAAACCAGGGCATCTCAGATATTCATAGGCGCTTGCAGAATGTCTACGGTGATCTGGCAGTGGACAAAAGCACAGTGAGTCATTGGGCAAAGCGTGTGTCATCATCGCCGCAAGGTCAAGCAAGACTGTCTGATCTCCCGCGTGCGGGCCGGCCGTGCACAGCTGTGACACCTGCAATGGCAGAGCGTGCGAACACACTCGTTCGAGATGATCGACGGACCACCATCAAACAACTCTGTGCTCAACTTGACATCTCTGTTGGTAGTGCTGTCACAATTGTTCACCAGTTGGGATATTCAAAGGTTTGTTCCCGCTGGGTCCCTCGTTGTCTAACCGAACACCATAAAGAGCAAAGGAGAACCATCTGCGCAGAATTGCTTGCTCCTCCTGTGGCTGAGGGTTTTGTGGCGGTGTTCGTAGCGACAAACACTTGGCTGTAGAAATGGCTTACAAAGTCACCGCCACACTTTTAATAGCGGGCCGACCGGTCCGCTGGAACAGTAAACAGGAAGATGAAAACCCAAACACTCTGATTAAATAAAAGTCGGTACTTATCTTTATTAACGAAGATACAGAAACACAGTAGTGAACTCCGTGTCTATAGAAATCTGTCTAGTTCGAGTCGGAGCGGCTAGGTCAGCGTCGGCTGACGACAAACAACAACTCTGCTGCGATGAACACACAACTGACTAGCAAGTACACAATTCGGTCGAGTATACAACTGAGCGGCGAATACAGAACTGTCCTAGCGCTCGCGACTCCAGCGCTTAAGAAGCCAGCAGCCAGCGGTGGCGCGCGCAGACTTGCGGCGATTTGCTGTCTCGCTGGCGCTGCTTATGCGGACGGCGTCCGGACTTTGATGCTGCCAACCTTTTGGCAGCGGGCTCGGGTGGCATTACTGGCTAGGACATAACACTCCTCCCCCCCCAAATCGCCGCACTGTCATTGAATAATGACGTGGCGAGCGTCGACGGCGGGGAAGGGGTCTGGCCGCAGGCGTAGCAGAAGAGACCGGGGCGGATTCTGTTGTCGGTGGCAGTCCCCGGTCCACAGCCCAGCATTGGCTGCGCGGGGCCCCGGGAAACACCGACTGAAAACCAAGGTCAGGGTGCACGCCTGTGACCACGGGCGCAGCTTCTGGTACTGGACGCAACGGGGCGTCGGGACCCACGAAGAGAGGCAGCGTCTCCTGACGCTGCGTCGGCGGCTGCTGAGAGGGCGCCGGACAAGGCGCTGCGGTGTCAGACTCCTTGGGGGTGCCCAAGGAAAGCGGCTGCAGGACAGGCTGCACAGCCACCGGTTGGGAAGGCGGCCCGGCTGAGGGGTCGACGTCCATCAGCTCCGAAGGCGGTGGCGACTGAAGAGGGACCGCAGGCGCCGGAGCGACCACCTGGGGCGCTCCCGAATGAAGCTGCGCAGGAGGCATCAACGGGACGGGCTGTCGGCGTGGTAGCGGCGACGGCTGCTGCTGCTGCTGCTGCCCTGGGGGCGGCAGCGAAGTTGGAAGGCGCGGCTGGAACCCGCCGCGGACCAAATCTGTGGACAAAGAACGAGCGGCAGAATCCGGGCGGCCAGCGCGGCGCAACTGGTTCTGATGCCTCCTGTGCACCCCAGTAGCACCTTGAACAGTATAAAAACCGCGACCCTGGACACTGATCACGGTACCACGTTCCCAACGACGGCGACCGTGATAAACTCTGAAAAAAACGGCGTCGTCGTGCTGAAAACGCGTGCGATGCTCAGAAGCGGCGGATCGATCCGGGGGGTGCAACAACCGTAGTAGGGTGCGATGACGACGGCCGTGGAGAAGCTCCGCAGGCGAAGGGCCGTCGCGTGGCGTGGTCCGGTACGATGACAGGAACGTGATGAGGGCCTGCTGACGAGAGTGCGTAGCACGAAGGCGGTCCATATGATCCTTGAATGTGCGTACAAAACGTTCCGCTGCACCATTCGATTGAGGGTGGAACGGCGGAGTAAGAACATGGCGAATGCCATTGGCAGAACAAAAACGTTCAAATTCAGCAGAGGTAAATTGTGGACCATTGTCAGACACTAAAACTTCTGGAAGACCCTCAATACAAAAAATTGAAGTCAACACCTGTATAGTTTGTGCAGACGTTGTAGACTGCATGGGCACAACAAACGGAAAATTACTAAATGCATCTATCACGATGAGCCAACGAGAATTCCAATATGGACCAGCGAAATCAATATGTACTCGCTGCCAGGGACCGGCAGGGCGTGCCCACTCAAAATAGCATTGAGGCGGAGCAGCTTGGTGTTCGGCACACGTCGAACAATCTGTAGACATCTGCGTAATTTGCTTATCAATGCCGATCCATGTACAATGACGGCGGGCAAGCTGCTTGGTGCGGACCACTCCCCAATGACCTTGATGCAACAAGTCGAGGACCTTGGATTGGAGCACTTGGGGAACCACTACACGAAGCTGGTCATTCTCGGTGCGTAACAGCAAAACTCCGTGCGAAACAGACAACAGATGACGTTGCGGATAATAGCGACGAACCACAGGATCCGATATGTCCTTTGCCTTGGACGGCCAACCACGTTGAACAAAACGTAATAGTAAACTCAGATGAGGATCCATAGCTGTCTCACGTGCCACCTGACGATAATCAATCGGAAAATCCCGGAGGGATTGATGCTCATCGGCGTCAATCTGATGGCAAGAGTCGTCAGAGGAATTGAAGACATCATCCGCAGCAATCGGCAATCTAGAAAGCGCGTCAGCGTTTGCATGCTGAGCTGTAGGGCGATACAGTATCTCATACTGGTATTGTGATAACAAAAGAGCCCAATGTTGTAGTCTCTGAGCTGTCCGCTGAGGAACTGGTTTAGACGGATGAAACAGTGACGTCAGGGGCTTGTGATCTGTTACTAAATAGAATGGTCTACCATAGAGGTAGTGATGGAATTTTGTGACACCGAACACAATAGCCAACGCTTCCTTGTCCAATTGGCTATAATTACACTGAGCTTTGTTTAGCAATTTAGATGCGAACGCAATAGGACGTTCGGTGTTACCGACTCGGTGAGACAACACAGCACCGAGGCCGAAAGAAGAGGCATCACAAGCTAACACCAGAGGCTTGTTAGGGTCGTAATGGACCAGACAACGATCATTCAATAAAGCCTCTTTAAGCTGCTGAAAGGCTGATTGGCAATCAGCTGACCACACAAACGGAACATTCTTACGACGGAGACGATGCAGCAATCTGTGATGCATTAGGTATAAACCTAATATAATACGTCAATTTGCCAAGAACTGCTTGCAATTCATGCAGATTGCGAGGGGCGGGCAAATCACGAATAGCTGCTAAATGTGACTGTGAGGGATGAATGCCTTGAGCATTAATAACATGTCCCAGATACTCCAGCTCCGTAAGGAAAAATGAACATTTATCTATGTTGCAACGTAGGCCTGCCTGAGACAACACTTTAAACAAACACTCCAAATTACGGAAATGTTCAGCAGGCGTCCGACCGGACACAACAATATCGTCTAAATAGTTGCAACACGATGGCACATTAGCCAGAAGTTGTGACAAAAAACGCTGAAAAACAGCTTGAGCTGACGCACAACCAAAAGGCAAACGCAGAAAACGGAACAATCCCAATGACGTGTTTATGACAAAATACTGTTGTGATTGCTCGTCGAGGGGCAATTGCAAATATGCTTCACGGAGATCAATTTTGGAAAAGAAACGAGCTTCCCCTAACTTATCCATCAGCTCGTCCGGTCTAGGCAAAGGAAAAGAATCAATGACAGTCTGAGGATTAACTGTCGACTTAAAATCAGCACACAAACGTAACTTGCCAGACGGTTTCTTTATAATAACTAAAGGAGAAGCCCACTGGCTCGCTGAAACGGGTTGAATAACACCGTTGTTTTGCCAACGACGAAGTTCATCTTCTACTGGTGCCCGGAGGGCGTGAGGCACTGGACGAGCACGACAAAATCGAGGCTGAGCATTATCTTTTAACGTAATATGAGCGGCAAAGTTCGCAGCACAACCTAGTTCGTCTTTAAATATGTCACTGTATCGTTTACACAAATCGGTTATGCTGTCTTGAGGAACAACAACAGAATTAAGTTGCAACACATTGTCTTGGATAGACAGGCCAAACAAGTCAAAACAGTCTAATCCGAAAATGTTTACACTGTCTGTAGCACGGAGCACTGTGAATGAAACTGTTTTTGTATTGCCACGGAATGTGGCTGGCACGCTACATACACCTAACACAGGAATTCGTTCTCCACTATAAGTAGCCAAAGAATGTTTTGCCGCTGAAAGTTTAGGGCGGCCGATAGCCGCATACGTAGCACTATTTATGAGAGTCACAGACGCACCAGTGTCTAATTGAAAATTGAAGGTCTTATCCTGGATGCGTAGCTTCACAAATAGTTTATTACACTGTCTCTGGATCGGTGCAGTGGAGGCGGAAGACACAAAATCAGCGCGTTTAGCGCGTGTTCGCTGCTTACGACAACTCGTGGCTTGGGCGGGTGGAACAACAATGCCCGCTTCACTTGCAGTCTGTACATCACTTTTTACAGCGTTTGAATTACGCTTGGGTCGCATAGCAGACGGCTGGGTGGGTGGCTTGTTGCGAACAAGTTTATTACCCACACGAACCGTGGATGAGTCTTTAAACGCAACCTTCTGGGCGGGCTGGCTTTGAAGAACATGAATATCCATGGGCTGGGCAGCACTAGAATTGTTCTTGCGTTTACGCAAACAAACAGTCTGGATGTGTCCTTTCCTTTGACAAAAGTGACAAACCGCGTTTCTTAACGGGCAACGTTCACGAGGATGAGCAAGAACACACTTAGGGCAAGACTTAACTCTATAATTTTGCACACGCGGCTGACGAATGTGTTTAACATGACGCGGCCGGCTAGTGTTTACAGTCGGACTCTGCTGGTGGGGCCGCGGGCGTGACATAACTTGTTTAGCACAGGCAATTTGAGAAATACATGGTTGATCTAACTCACACTCAGCATAGTCAAAAGTATCTTGGGCTTCAATGATGTTCATCACAGTCTCTAAGGACGGGTCAGGCAACTTTAAGATAGCAGCACGAATACGAGAATCTGCAATGTTTTGAGTAATAGCGTCTCGTAACATGACATCACTGTAGGAAGCTCCACACACACAATTAAATCGGCACTGACGGGTGAGGCCCCGTAAATCTGTTAACCACTGTTTATGAGATTGATGTGGCAGTTTCTTTAATCTGAAGAACTTGAATCTGGCTGCTGCCACATGAACTCGCGACTCGAAATACTCAGCAAGCTTGTTAACAACAACGTCATAGTCTAAAGCTTCTGGCTGGGATTCCGGGAACAACTTACAAAGTAGTCGATAGACTTCCACGCCTGCAGTGGAAATTAAATAAAGCTGCCGCTCAGTACCTGTGATTTTGTAGACTGACATGTGCGCCTGCAACTGCGCGAAATATTCTCGCCATTCTTCTCTGGATTCATCAAAAGCCCGGAACTGTGGTGCTGCCTGTGCTTGTTCGTTTTGTGTTGGAGGATTAGCCGCTTGTTTGGCGATTGCTTCCACCAGACTTTGTACTTGCTGACTCTGTAACAAGATCAACTGTTGTAATTCGGCAGACATAGTGAACACAAATTAAACCAGCCCCCATAATTCTATCGCTACAATTTGGAAAACCAGAAACAAGTTGAACCAGCCCTGCACACGAGTTCGGAAGTCCTCGTCGCCAGTTTTGTGGCGGTATTCGTAGCGACAAACACTTGGCTGTAGAAATGGCTTACGAAGTCACCGCCACACTTTTAATAGTGGGCCGACCGGTCCGCTGGAACAGTGAACAGAAAGATGAAAACCCAAACACTCTGATTAAATAAAAGTCGGTACTTATCTTTATTAACGAAGATACAGAAACACAGTAGTGAACTCGGTGTCTACAGAAATCTGTCTAGTTCGAGTCGGAGCGGCTAGGTCAGCGTCGGCTGACGACAAACAACAACTCTGCTGTGATGAACACACAACTGACTAGCAAGTACACAATTTGATCGAGTATACAACTGAGCGGCGAATACAGAACTGTCCTAGCGCTCGCGACTCCAGCGCTTAAGAAGCCAGAAGCCAGCGGTGGCGCGCGCAGACTTGCGGCGATTTGCTGTCTCGCTGGCGCTGCTTATGCGGACGGCGTCCGGACTTTGATGCTGCCAACCTTTTGGCAGCGGGCTCGGGTAGCATTACTGGCTAGGACATAACAGAGGGTGACAATTTCTTGTCAAAGATTGTTACAGGCGATGAAACATGGGTTCATCACTTCGAACCTGAAACAAAACGGCAATCAATGGAGTGGCGCCACACCCACTCCCCTACCAAGAAAAAGTTTAAAGCCATACCCTCAGCCGGTAAAGTCATGGTTACAGTCTTCTGGGACGCTGAAGGGGTTATTCTGTTCGATGTCCTTCCCCATGGTCAAACGATCAACTCTGAAGTGTATTGTGCTACTCTTCAGAAATTGAATAAACGACTTCAGCGTGTTCGTAGGCACGAACTTCTCCTTCTTCATGACAACGCAAGACCTCACACAAGTCTTCACACCCGAGAGGAGCTCACAAAACTTCAGTGGACTGTTCTTCCTCATGCACCCTACAGCCCCGATCTCGCACCGTCGGATTTCCATATGTTTGGCCCAATGAAGGACGCAATCGGTGGGAGGCACTACGCGGATGATGAAGAAGTTATTGATGCAGTACGACGTTGGCTCCGACATCGACCAGTGGAATGGTACCGTGCAGGCATACAGGCTCTCATTTCAAGGTGGCGTAAGGCCGTAGCATTGAATGGAGATTACGTTGAAAAATAGTGTTGTGTAGCTAGAAGATTGGGGAATAACCTGGTGTATTTCAATGCTGAATAAAACAACCCCTGTTTCAGAAAAAAAATGTGTTGCATTACTTATTGAACTGCCCTCGTACAAGAACTGGGCCAGGCAAATTTCTAAATACAATGCTTTTTGTCAATGACCAGGTAATGATACAGGACAGTGAAGACAATTACAAGTAGTGATACAGAGATTAAACAATTGCCATAGCGAGAATGATTTGTGGAACAATTAAGATACAATGTCATACAGGTTGTGCATAGCACTGAACACACTGACTGGACAATAGTAATACAGGTTACAGAATAGGCCAAGCACTCATTTGCGATCACTTAAATAATACTGTTTCTTTGGTTGCTCACCAGAGGTCGTCAGTGGCCAACTCGGGTGGCCTCTATAAGTGGGCCTCTGAACTGTATGGACACGTCACCTCTGAAATCACAGACATCTTGAATGGAGCTACATCACTCATCCCTTCTACGGGGATGGGAAAACCACATACATACATAAAAACACCAGGCACAGAAAAATATATGGCACCAAAAAATACATAGTACAGAAAACTGCACGGTACAGAAAAAAGCACTGGTACTGTGGAAGAGAAGCACTGATCTCACAAGACACTGAGATTACGAGTCACAGAAAATGCCGATGATGGCGCTGACATCCATTTCATTGCCCAGCGGTGGCAGCCGCTGCAGCACGAGGTGGGCAGGCACCAGCAAGTAGGGGCGAAAGTGGTGAGGGGGCAGGCTGGTGCACCGTGTCCCGCCCCACTCCCTCCCTTTCCTGAGAGACCGTAGGGTAGGTCCGCGGACGGCAGCTCTATAGCGATATCCTCGTCGAGGTCAGCAGTCTGTGCCAGACGTGTCAGTGAGGGTGACAGATATGATGGACAGCCAGGACCCAGCAAAGAGGGCAGCGACGGCTGCGGTATCAGGTGCAGTGACAGCAGTCGAGGAGTGGGGGGAGGCAGGAACCCCAGGCAGCGACCCCCGCTGTGAGATACAAACAGGCATTGGCGGCAGCAAGAGTAGCACGGGAGGCGTCGCGCCCTCCGGAACATATCCCACTGTGTGGGGCCACAGCTGGTCGAAGTGATCGGACACCTGCCCATCGGGAATGCGGACGACACACAGGTGCCGGCTCGTCAATGCCAGCGTACGGGGTGTCGGATGCACCGTGTGACGGAGGGTCCGTAGTTGGAAGCCGTGTAGCAGCTCCACTGGGCTCTTGTCCCGCATCGGAGGGAAAAGGTACGAACTCAAAAAAAGAATGCCCTAAAGCAGCTTTAGGGGACCTGTCAAATATATACGAGGGCCGTTCAGAAAGTAACCTCCGGTTGATTTAAAAAAATACACCAAGTTAAATAAAAATATTTTAATATATACATCTTACAACTACATCTTTGCACTATTTTTCTACATAGTCTCCATAGCGATTGAGGCACTTATCGTATCTCTTCACAAGCTTTGAAATTCCTTCTGCATAAAAATCACCCGCTTGTGCCTGGAGCCAGCCTGTGACCGCATCTTTGAGCTCTTCGTCCTCATCAAACCGCTGTGACCCGAGCCATTTCTTCAAATGCATGAAGAGGTGATAATCACTTGGCGCCAGGTCTGGGCTGTAAGGTGGATGGTTGATAACGTCCCACTTGAAGGACTCAAGAAGGGCCGTTGTTCTGCGAGCAGAGTGAGGACAGGCGTTATCGTGCAAAAAAACGATACCGGAAGTCAGCATACCACGGCGTTTGTTCTGTATAGCCCGTCGTAACTTTTTTATTGTTTCACAGTACACGTCTTGATTAATGGTCATACCACGTTCCATGAATTCAACCAACAACACCCCTTTGGCATCCCAAAACACCGTTGCCATCAGTTTTCTGGCAGAAAAATCTTGCGAGGCTTTTCTTGGTTTGGTAGGCGAATTTGAATGTGCCCACATCTTTGATTGTTCTTTTGTCTCAGGGTTCACGTACTTAATCCAGGTTTCATCACCGGTCATGATTCTGTTTAACAATGGTTCTCCTTCGTCCTCATAACGTGACAGAAAGTCTAATGCAGAGGCCATTCTTTGAGTTTTGTGGTGGTCGGTAAGAATTTTGGGCCCCCATCGTGCACAGAACTTACGGTAACCCAATCTTGCTGTCACTATCTCGTACAAGAGAGTCTTAGAAATCTGTGGAAAACCAGTAGACAACTCCGACATTGAGAAACGTCGATTTTCACGAACTTTTGCATCAACTGTCTGAACGAGTTCGTCAGTCACCAATGATGGTCTACCACTCCTCTCTTCATCATGAACGTTTTCTCGTCCACTTTTAAATAAACGTACCCATCCACGGACAACTCCTTCACTCATAACTCTTGGTCCGTACACGGCACAAAGCTCACGATGAATAGCTGCTGCAGAATATCCTTTGGCTGTAAAAAACCTTATGACAGCACGCACTTCACATTTGGCGGGGTTTTCTATTGCAGCACACATTTCAAACTGCCACAAAAACTAAACTAGCGCAGGTACGACGTTCACTCGACCACTGACGGCTTGATGCCGACTGACCTGTTGAGTGCGTGAACGCACAGATGGCGTCGCTACTCCCCCCACAACCCGCACTGTGACCAATCGGAGGTTACTTTCTGAACCGCCCTCGTACTTCAGCACCTGATTTTTAAATGTCCGAACCACGTGTTCAGCCTCACTATTGGATTGAGGGCGAAATGGGGGCGCTGTGAGATGGTGAAAAGCACTAGCCTGACAAAAAGATGCAAATTCTTAAGAAGCAAACTGGGAGCCACTATCGGTAAGCACAGCATGTCCCTCAACTGCAAAAATCTTAGACAGGGCAGAAATAGTGGCCACCACGAATGTGGACGGAGAATGCGCCATACAGGTACATTGGTGTGCACTACGTAGAGTCAATACTAATTCAGGAATGGCCCGTCAAAATCAACATTTAGACACTCCCACAGGCACTACGGTGTCAGCCAAGTGGAAAAGGACGCCTGCAGGGCTGCCTGTTGCTGAACACAGTGAGAGCAAAAATGCCGCTTAATATATTCCCGTGTATACATGGCAGCTCCGTTATGCTCTGGGGCTCATTTACACGGGCACGCAGTGGAGTTTGTGCTCGGCATCACGATGGTTACAGACCGTGTACAACCCTTCATAACCACGATGTTTCCCGACGGCAGTGGCATTCTTCAGCAAGATAATCAGCCCTGTCTTAAAGCCAGAAGTGTGATAGAGGGGTTCGAGAATCACAATAGTGAGTTCCAATTGATTTGTCAGCCTCCTAACTCAGATATGGACCCGACTGAACACATTTGGGATATGACTGAACATAGCATCAGAACTCATCATCCCCTCCCTGGAACTTATGGGAATTCTGTGGCTTGCGTGTGATGATATGGCACCAACTCCTTCCAGTGACCTACCAAAACCTCACTGTTTCTATATCGAGATGAGTCACCACTATTATCCGTGTGAAAGGTGGACATACCAGCTATTACGTAGGTGATCATAATGCTCTGGCTGATCAGTTTATCTATCACAGACTGTGCATTAATCGTGACACTGTGTGCTGTGTCAAAACGCACGGGTTATGTTCGCCCTTACTAGTGCTGAGCATCCTACACGATAACTCAGTAACACCACCTGGGGCTTACTGTAAATATACATGTACGATGTATTAAGAAAAAAAATATATGTTGTAGATGAGCTACAAACGTCTAAGAAAAAACAGGTGGTGAGCCCACGCGACTTCAGCGATCCAACAACTCATCTTCGCTGGATCCGGAGATGCTGCCTGATTGACGCGCAGCAGCCGGTCACTGTCGTAGAGAACCGACAGCAGCAATGAATAATTAATTAATTGTCAAAAGTTGACGTGGCGCTACGTGTTTGTTCATTTTAAATGGTTCCTATGGTATGACAAAGAGTTAGTTCCCATGTCGACCTCTTACCGACTAAGTGGATATATCGGTGTGCGTCTAGGTCAGATAGTAGAGCGACGTACTGCGTGGTGCAGTGAGGCACCGCAGCTGGCGGTTAAGGCTTGGGAGAGGGAAAGGAGTTTGGACTGGTAACACCAGTATTTTAATTTGGGTACACATCACGAATGCAGCGTGGCTATTTAGTCTATTAGGCCCCTGCTCATATATGTGGCGGTGACGGTTGTTTCCTCGCAAAGCTGAATAACGGAATACACAGAGATTCTGTGGGATTTTTCTGAATAGTGACTGGTGATACACCGGTTTTGGTGACTTTAGGTGCACGACCTATCAATTGATTGTCGTCTTGTGGACAGTTTCAGTCATAAAGTTTGCTGTGGTAAATCCAGCATGAGCCTGGTTAGAGAGAGAAGTACATTTGTAGGTGCAGAGTTTTTGGGAATCGGTGGAACCGATCTCCTGTCTGTGTTGTACTATTAGTGGTTGCGGCTCGCCCCGAGGTAATTGGGTTGTTAGCCGTTTTGTTGAAGTGGTTTGGTAGTGGTTGGTGTGTGGGTGTCGAGAATGGAAAGTCTGAGACACATATTCGTTCTTGTTGTTCAAATACCACTATCTTACAGCAGACTTAGAATTGGCTCGTATAAATACGAACTGTTTCACTATATTGTGATAAGAGTGCACTAGTAGTTGAGAGGATAAGTGATGAGAAAATAAAGGAACCATTTTACAAGCAGCACACAGCTAAACAAAAAACAAGTGGCCGAGTTCAAGTAGGGAACTTAGGGGGCCACATACTGTCAACGCCTGAAGACGTTCAGAATTGTTTTAAATTGTCACTTAAGGTTAGATTTAAAGTGTCGGTGGCACTTAGAGTTTTTGTTTAATTTTTTTATTACTGAATTTCCGTGTTGTGGGGTGTAGTCTTTGATGGCACTCACTCACTTATGTGAATGAATTTGTGTTGAAATACCTAGAGAAAATAAATTCAAGTTCCTTGGGTTAACATAAACCTTATGTGTATTTAATTAGTATCTGGTGTGTGTATGTATATTTTATGAGAAAAGAAAAGGTTGAATTCCACAGATCTTAATACCACATTGCAGGACACAAGTATACGCTGGTATTTGTAAGTTTCCCTAACCACGATAAACCTACAGAGGGTAGATATTCTACAAAGTTAAAACTATTTCATTGATGGAAAGTGTAAGTAAATGCAAGCAGAATTGAAGCTGTTGTAATTTATTATGGAAAGGCCAACAATTACACCAAGGGCAAAGATTAGTAAATCTGTGAAGTGCGTGACACCGTATTATTTACATAGCAATGCTGGGCTAAGTGGAAAAAGATTTAGTGGTAGCATAAACTATTTCAATTCTTATCGATGTTGCTGAAAGCGTCTCAATACAAACTAGTCAAACACGACAGTATATGGAATAGGAATTTTGTAAGTAATTAAAAGAGTTACGATTCTTTTCCAGATATAATGTACTGTGTTGTGAGAATTTTGTTGTGTGGGAGAACAATTGCAAGCTAGTTTGGGCATTTATCTCAACATAATATAAACAGGTACTGTATTTAAAGAGATTTGATGCTTTGATTTGACCAGTAGCTTAGATAACGAGAGTTGTTATCTAAATCGGCCTATCTTGTAATTACTGCTTGATATTGGTGATTATTGTCATCAGAATGTTTGGATATGTCTATTCGTGGTGTAATCGTGTCATTGTTCAATCTCGACGTTGTGTAAAGTAAGGGTGCTGTCTTTCAGAATTCGATATTCGAGGCAGCTGCACAGTCATCGGTTGAGGTTGCCGCTGTAGTAATTATACTACGGATGATCTGTCTTCGATTTGTTCCTTGAGAGTGCGATTACGGTACTAGCTAGACTTAGAGTAGGCGCCACGCACTCCACTACGACTGGAATCTTCTAAAATCAGATAGCGATCTGCAGTTATAACATCAACTGTGAAATTAGAAAACTGTACCTAATTAAAGCTGTAATGGTCGATTGGTTCACCCAAGTATTTTGCAAGGCAGGAAGCCATACATTAGCGGTATAGTGACATTGGTACAGTACGATCCATTGTCATCATAAGTTCGATATTGGGGACCGCCAGTGGGCGCGTTACAACTGAAGTCGCTGCAGAGGCGAAGCTTACCTGTCAGCTTCTTAAAGGTGACCTGTGGTGTAGCCCGTTCACTGGAAGAAATATGCCAAATGACAGAGCGACATCAAACAGTCTAATTTGGCCTTGACAGAGTCGTGCAACATGACAGGCATCTGCTGCACTTGAAATAACAAATCAGGGCAGGCGGAATCTTTGATGATAATGTGGGCCTGAAAACAAGTAGCACAACCGAGCCCAACGGAAAAACAGATGCAAACTCGGAGCAGAGGGGCTCCAGTTGTTGGTCCGGAACTTGATCTGACACTTAATTTACCTTATTGGCAATGGAGAAATCTATAGCGTTAAACACATTTAACCCGAATACATCTGCAGTATGGGAATGATCCACAACAAGGAAGGTGAGAGGGCAAACAACAGATCTGAAAGAGTATAGAACAAAGAACTGACCTAGGATCAGAATCTGCTGTTTGTTATAGTAAACAAATTTCCATGAAACCTGTGTGAGGATAGGGGAGCCCAAGTCCACGTATGTTTGTGTATTTACGAAAGTCACTACGGATCCTGAGTCCACCTGCATTTTTAGCAGTTTATTAAACACTTGCAAGTCAATAAAAATTTTTTTCGGGAAACAGTCATTGTAGAGATACAGTTTATGTCCATCAGTACTACAAGGATGAGTTACACACTCGTGTCACATGAAGAAATACAGGCAAGCCAGAAGGCTATCGTGCAGCTGCTGTTGTGACATGACCTGTTGCTGCTGTGGCTGTAACTGATGCTGTCCCACACAATGATGAGTCTAACATTGTACTGCTGCAACAGCTTCCCCATCATCCCGAACACTTGCAGCGTGCCTAGCAAGGGTTGACTGAGCAACTTCCGATATCTCCCCCCAAGCAGTAATTTGATTACCTGCAGCCTGTGACACTTCAAAAGACTGTGCTATATTGAGCACAACTGTAAGCGTCAGATTATCACACTAAATGGTTTTTCGCTGACTTTCCTACCGGGGGCAAGACGAATAACAACATCATACACACTGTGATCAGCGTAGGATTTGTGACAAATTTACGACAACAGCTCAATCCGTAAGATTCTGCAGACCAGGTATTATAAGGATGGTTTGAGCGTTTCTGAGGACGGTAAAATTCTAACACATCGTAAAGACACGTGTCCTGTCATAGCAATAGGTTGAAAAAATATTGCACATTTTATCAAATGATAAGCTCACCAGTTCTTGCAAAGGTGCAAGTTGGCACAACAATTGATAAATGTGTGGCAAAAGCCAGGAAAGAAACCAAGCCCTACATAAGTTTGCATCGCCCACACGAAAATACTGCACATGTTGGTGGAATCATGTTTTGTAGGAGTCCCAATCTTCAGCTGATAGGTCACATGCTGGAAAGGGCAATGGTTGCACTGACGGGAGAGTAACCTGCCACCAACGTGCAGATGCCACCTCATCGAGAGTGGCAGTGAGAGCCTGCTTCTGGACAATAATGCGTTGGAGTATTTTTTCCATCAACGTGTTTGTCCGGTGACTCAGCACTGACACTAACATGTGGAGAAGACATAACCCTCCCTCACTGCCTCGTTTGCTATAGCAAGAACATATAAAATTTATGAAACATAGTACTTTATAGAGCAACACATAAGATACAATGGTGAACAAGTTGTGCGTAGCACTGAACATACTGAGAGGAAACAGCAACACAGGTTACAGAATAGGCTGAGCACTCGTTTGCGATCGCTTAAATAATACGGTCTCTTTGGCGGCTCACCAGAGCCTTCATAAGCAGGCCTGTGAACTGTACGGTTGCACGATCTCCGAAATCGAATGCATCACATGTGAAGGCACATCAACAATATAAGCCTAAAAGTGGTACACAGAGTAAACAATATAAGCCTAAATTATAATCTAAAATTTTTAACAACAAAAACAAAAAGAATGGCCTTTTTATTAAAGTACCCCGCAAGGACTAAGACAATCATCAATAACGTAATGAAACAGGTGTCCCATTTCCAGTATCTAGGATGTGGCATAACTTTTGAAGAAGAGAAATGCATAAATAAGAAATGGCACATATGGGGCACGATTAGAGGAACACTGAAGGATAAAAGTAGAAGAAATTTTATCAAGTCATGGCGGTACCCAGAGTACTAGATGGAGCAGAAAACTGGACATTAAAGACTTAAGCAACTTCAAACATCAGAAATGAAGCTACTTAGATCAGTGAAAGGCTGCACAAGAGAAGATAGAATACAAAATGAAGACATAAGAAAAGAACTGGAGGTACAGCCATTAACTGAAAAAGTAATCCAATGGAAGCAGGATTGGAAAGAGTATGTAATGTGTTTGTCACCTCAGAGAATCCCTCAACAAGCAACGGAATACACTCCTATTGGAAGTAGGAGTGTGAGAAGGCCAAGAAAGAGATCGTGAGGCCAGAACAGGACATAAAGCCTAAGAAATGGGAAAAGAAGAAGAAGAAGAAGAAGAAGAAGAAGGAGGAGGAGGAGGAGGAGGAGGAGGAGGAGGAGCAGGAGGAGGAGAAGAAATAATGATACTGCTTTATCCTTTTTAATTTTCATCTTCAAGTTATTTTAGATATTTTGAGTAGTTGCTGTATTTCCAGCGTGATCTTTGTGTGCGGTAGAGATATGCAAGTGGAAGCGGTTTTTGTCTCAATTCACTTACTGTTGTCAATCATCTGGCTTTGATATCCTCACAGTTTCGCAATCATATGAACAGCTGCTGGCGCTCTGACACAGTCAGTGAGGCCTGACAGTTCATAACCAGAAAATTACCTTAGTCTTACAGTGTGATCCTTTTACAGTCATGACAGAGACCCAATTAATTTCAGTTAATAGATATTCATGGATGGTGCTGGAGACAAGTAATGAAAAAAGGGAGACATGATACACTAACAAATTCCTGAACATTGTTCTCTTCAGTGGGTGACCATCACCATCAAAGCCATCACCCACAAGAAATAAACATCCCAGACACCTCACCTCAAACAATACACCACTGGCTCACCTGAACTCTTTAGTACTTCAATTTGTGTTCATCATATTTTTTTCCCTATTAAAAATGACTGGCTTGATTCTAGAACTAGTTTAAATTAATGACTACACACCGTCTGTCAATGCCTTAAAGGATATGAAGACAAAACATGTTCTCTATTCAATTAAAATAAAACGTGACTAAGAATACCAATTTTACATTTTAATCAGATATCAAGAACATTACTCTCCCCCAAAACGTTCAAATGAGTTTATTACACATTATACGCATCTTACCTGACAACGTATACTTTGTCGTACCACAATTCCGCATCTTGGGACAGACACTTCCAACGCGAGCACACTTTCTGCACTACGTCTAAGAGCTCACTGAAGGTCAGGTACGACATGATCTTTATCATAATCTCATCCGGCAAGTCGAGAATGCTCGCACGATAGGTGGCCACGCTGCTGCCAGTTTCAGAAGTGCACCCATTTTCCGATTCCTCCGCAGTTTTTGTCCCGGCTGCCTCAGAATCTCCCTTAATCCCACCAGTTTCATTAGACTCTGTGCAGTAACACATGGAACTGTTTCCATCTGCTGTTGGATTATGTCTGTCTTCTTCAAGTGCTGGACTCCCACCACTGGCAACTCCACTGTTGGCACTGGAGTTCTCGTAATACGTCGGATAAGAGGCCATGACCAGAGTTGTTGCAGCACCGTCACTAAAAGCAAATGACAACACCGTATTACAGTGTACATTACAAAAGACAAAAGAGAAAAAGAAAGAGAGAGAGAGAGAGAGAGAGAGAGAGAGAGAGAGAGAGAGAGAGAGAGAGAGAGAGAGAATGCGCACGCACATTTTAATCACTCTTGGTAGACATCACACTTACTGCCAGGAGACCATTACCATGAAGCTAACAACTCGACTGTTTTAGAGGAAATAGAGTTTTAATATTTTAGGCATGCTTATATACTTTGTATGATCACTATTATACAAGGAGTTCACAGCTGAGCAAGTAGGCACTTAGTTTCATAATATCAAAGCCTCTGGTTTGCCTGTCACTGCTGGTACTTCTTTCTTCCACTCCCACATAATCCTAACAACAGATTTATTATAACTGTACAAATTATTAATATTAAAGATTTATTATTTTTCCATAATCTTTATCACAAAAAAGGAGAAAATTTTTTGAGGTAGAGTGGGAATTAAAGAAGGTTATTCATGAATTTTCAATCAAATCACTAGTCATTTTATTTATGTTATTGTATCTACATTTTTGACATGTGTAATATGCAGTCTATAGACAACTGTGCAAACTGGAATGATGATGATAGTAGAGACATGGAAAACAATAATCAATGTTTAATTTTTGCATGCAGATGTTTTTCAATGTGCCTACTGCAAAACAAACTTTGTTTACATCCAGTTCTCAGTCATCATACACTTTCGTTACATATCATGCACATCTGCCCTTAGAATTACATGGGAATGTAGAAGAAAATAAGTACAGGCAGAGAGATTCGATCCAGAGATCTCACGCTTATGACACTGACCGCTTATTTGCCCGGCTGCGGAATCCTTGAATACTAGTGACCTTAGAAACTATGTAAACATGCCTAAAATTTTCAAACTCTATTTTCTCAAGAACGGTTGAGAGTTGTGCCTTCCTGTTTACATCACAACAATATTAGGAAAAGGATAGATTGCCACTCACTATAAAGGTGACCTGCTGAGTTGGAAACAGGCACAACAAAAATACTGCTATACATAATAGCTTTTGGCCAAAGTCTTCTTCAGCAAAGAAAACACACACACACACACACACACACACACACACACACACACACACACACACACACACACACACACACACACACACTACCACTAGCAGCTCCAACCGTAATGCAACTGTTGAAGATGAATAGCTATCTGGTGTGGGAAAGGGAAGGGGGAGGGATAGCAGGATATGGGTGGAGAGAGAGAAAAGTACTGTTTGGCAGGAAGTGCAGGGACTAGAGACCACCAGGCAATGTTGAAGTCCTAGTTGAAGTCCTAGTTGTGCTCTATACATCCTGCCAATACGAATCAAATTGATGTAAGAGATGTTGGAGCAAAACAGTGATGGTGGTGGTGAAAGGACTGCATTATGCATCAGCAGATAATTCATGATTATCCCAGTAAGTTGCTTCTTGTAAGAGGCAGATGGATATTTTATAAATACCAATACTTTTCAAGAACCCACTAAGATCTTTTAGCACTTCTCCCAATGTGCCATGAACTAAAGGGAACACTTTCACCAATTTCCACCAACATCACTGTTGTTCGGTTTTCAACTCCTCGCATTTGGCAAATTTTTCCAGTTCTTTCATGTCAATTCTGCCATCACCTCAGAGAGCAATGTCAACTCTTACAAATACCTGGATATAACAATTTGTAGGGCCATGAAATGATCACATGAGCACAATCATAGTTAAAGGAAGTGGCAGACTTCAGTAATGGGAAAACACAGTCAGTCTACAAAACACTCATGCATCCCATCTAGGTGTGTGGGATGCACACCAAATAGGAGTAAGAGAGATACGAGTACTATTGACAGGGGATATCAAGCTGATTCCATGTTTTTAGATTTCCAGAAGGCTTTTGATACCATTCCTCAGTAGTGAGTTCTGATCAAATTGCGTGCCTATGGAATATCATCTCAGATGCGCAACGGGACACATGGTTCCCTGTCAGAAAGGTCACAGTTCATAGTAATTAATGTAAAGTCATTGAGTAATATCTGGGGTTCCTCAAGGAAGTGTTATAGGCCCTCTGTTGTTCCCGATCTGTATAAAAAATTTAGGAGACAATCTGAGTAGCCTTCTGTTTGAGAATGGTGCTGTCATTTATCATCTTGTAAAATCATCAGATGATCAAAACAAACTGAAAAATTATTTAGACAACATCCTGTGAAAAGTGGCGATTGACTAAATAAGTGTGAACTGACCGAAATGTGTACTAAAAGTAATCTGCTAAATATTAGTTACACAAACCTAAAGACTGAACTCAACTAAACATTTAGAGATTACAATCATGAATAACTTAAATTCAAATGATCAGATAATGCTGTGGGGAAGGCAACCCCAAAGGCTGTGATTTAACAGCAGAACACTTAGAAGATGCAACAGGTCTATTAAAGAGACTGCCCACACTACACCTGTCCATTGTCTTCTGGAATACTGCTGCACAGCATAGGATCCACATCAGGTAGGACTGATGGATGACATCTAAAAATTTCAACGAAGGGCAGCTCACTTTTTACTATCACAAAATAAGGGACAGAGTGTCATGGATATGATACGCAAATTGGGGTTGCAATATTAAAAGAAAAACCTTTTCAAACAAAACAATCTTTATTGAAATTCTACATTTCTAGTCTTCATGTGTAAAAATTTATTTCTCAACAGTCATCAATTTTGCTGACACAGCCACAACCTGAACTCCACTTACACTGTTTCATCACTACCAAAGTTAAATTCTCAAATGTGTTGTTGAAGTTTTGGAAACAAGTGAAAATAACATGATACCAAGTTGGGACTGTATGGATGACAATCTACACTCCTGGAAATGGAAAAAAAGAACACATTGACACCGGTGTGTCAGACCCACCATACTTGCTCCGGACACTGCGAGAGGGCTGTACAAGCAATGATCACACGCACGGCACAGCGGACACACCAGGAACCGCGGTGTTGGCCGTCGAATGGCGCTAGCTGCGCAGCATTTGTGCACCGCCGCCGTCAGTGTCAGCCAGTTTGCCGTGGCATACGGAGCTCCATCGCAGTCTTTAACACTGGTAGCATGCCGCGACAGCGTGGACGTGAACCGTATGTGCAGTTGACGGACTTTGAGCGAGGGCGTATAATGGGCATGCGGGAGGCCGGGTGGACGTACCGCCGAATTGCTCAACACGTGGGGCGTGAGGTCTCCACGGTACATCGATGTTGTCGCCAGTGGTCGGCGGAAGGTGCACGTGCCCGTCGACCTGGGACCGGACCGCAGCGACACACGGATGCACACCAAGACCGTAGGTTCCTACGCAGTGCCGTAGGGGACCGCACCGCCACTTCCCAGCAAATTAGGGACACTGTTGCTCCTGGGGTATCGGCGAGGACCATTCGCAACCGTCTCCATGAAGCTGGGCTACGGTCCCGCACACCGTTAGGCCGTCTTCCGCTCACGCCCCAACATCGTGCAGCCCGCCTCCAGTGGTGTCGCGACAGGCGTGAATGGAGGGACGAATGGAGACGTGTCGTCTTCAGCGATGAGAGTCGCTTCTGCCTTGGTGCCAATGATGGTCGTATGCGTGTTTGGCGCCGTGCAGGTGAGCGCCACAATCAGGACTGCATACGACCGAGGCACACAGGGCCAACACCCGGCATCATGGTGTGGGGAGCGATCTCCTACACTGGCCGTACACCACTGGTGATCGTCGAGGGGACACTGAATAGTGCACGGTACATCCAAACCGTCATCGAACCCATCGTTCTACCATTCCTAGACCGGCAAGGGAACTTGCTGTTCCAACAGGACAATGCACGTCCGCATGTATCCCGTGCCACCCAACGTGCTCTAGAAGGTGTAAGCCAACTACCCTGGCCAGCAAGATCTCCGGATCTGTCCCCCATTGAGCATGTTTGGGACTGGATGAAGCGTCGTCTCACGCGGTCTGCACGTCCAGCACGAACGCTGGTCCAACTGAGGCGCCAGGTGGAAATGGCATGGCAAGCCGTTCCACAGGACTACATCCAGCATCTCTACGATCGTCTCCATGGGAGAATAGCAGCCTGCATTGCTGCAAAAGGTGGATATACACTGTACTAGTGCCGACATTGTGCATGCTCTGTTGCCTGTGTCTATGTGCCTGTGGTTCTGTCAGTGTGATCATGTGATGTATCTGACCCCAGGAATGTGTCAATAAAGTTTCCCCTTCCTGGGACAATGAATTCACGGTGTTCTTATTTCAATTTCCAGGAGTGTATGTCAGTGCATCCGAGGCATCGGATTGTTGCAGATGTCGCAGCACTCTTGTGCAGCCTGACTTTGTCATCCTGAAGTAGAGGGTGTTCCATGAGTGGAGGAGAGCTTCAAATTCATGTTTCAGTTTCCTAAGGGCCTGTTTCTCACACATCGAAAGAGTTGTTACACACCACTATATTACATGCAACAACAGTTATGGGCGCTCTAGCACCAGACAGCTGCAATTGTGTCAGAAAAGTGACAAAGGCAACTGACTAATATGCACGATATGTACTACCACAACCGATATCGAGAACAGAATAAAAAATTTGGAGGTATTACTTTTCAGCATGGTCTGTTACATAATTACACTGGGGGAAAAAAAGAAACTTGTGGCACAACTTCACTAAGAGTGACAGAACGCATCCTGAGGCATCAAATGATCATCAAACTGGTAATGGAGGGAAGAAAGAGAGAGTGTAGAGGGTGGTGGGGGGATGGCAAACAGTACAGGGAGATTTAGATTTGAATACACTATGCAGCTTCAAATGGGTGTATGTGGTAATAGTTATGATGCAGAGATAGAGAGACCTGCAGAGGATAGAACAGCATGAGAGCTGAGTCAAGGCAGTCTTCTGAACGTAACAAATAAAAATTACCAAAACAAAACATAACGCAATGAAGTGTGACGTTATTCTGGGAGTGAGATGTCCCACTTCACTGCTCTCCACTGATCAACAAAAGATGTACGTGAGTTAAGATAGATAGTACACTGGAAGTACCCCACTTTCAGGTGGTGTTTTAGCCTGTGCAGATTGGAGTTGTACTGAGCTTGTGATGTCGGTGAGGGGGGGTGGGGGGGTCGTGAACGGGCACCTCTACCTGCTGGGTGGAATTGCCTGCTCTGTGGTGTCACGTGTGAAGGGCTTGGAGAGGATTTGATCTCAGTGACATAAAAGAAATGCTTGCCAGCAAACAAATGATGAAATATTTTTGTACGAATCGTCGTCGTCTTGATCGATTCTCATACAGATGTAAATTCTCTTGTCTGATCAGAATACGTGCAGATGTAGTCAATCTGTCATCATCTAGAATTATGTATTAAAGGCAGTACATGGAGTTCAAACTATCTTGGTGTGTTATTCCATTGGGTACATCAAACAACAGAAATCTCTTTCAGCACCTTTTGATGCAAAAGGGAAGAAGTCCACAAAGAAGAGCTGACCCACAATTAAAGTAGCAATGATTAGTAGGACTCATACCCCCTGAGTGCTTGTACACACACAAAGATTAGCTGGTTACCAAGGTAAGCATGTACGGGCCAAATCACAGTTTAATCTTATTTTAATTAAAGGATGATAAAATAGACGTACATTATATGAAATAAATCACTGTTTAACTAAACAACAGTAAAATAAATTTTCATTATAGCATACTGTTGACTCTGTTGCTACATACAACTGTTAACCTACACTAATGACCCACTCAAAGTATTAAACAGAGGAGCACCATCAGCTCACACCGCTTATCTGATTACTAATCATCTCATAAATAACTGTCTCATTGTGGGACTGTGCAGCTAGCTCAGAATCTGGGTCATTTTTGTGTATGGATTGTAACTTTTTTGTCACCGAGCTCACTATTTATATCAAACTACTGCTGCTCACTTGGACATATGCCAACACAAGTTATCCCAAGTTATCCAATGTTAGCATAAGCAGTAATGTACAAATAGGTACAGTGTTGCAATTATAAAACCACAATGGAATGGTAAAAAAACAATGTTTTTAGTGACTGAGGCAGTTTATACATAAGCATCCTGCCGGAGGGCTAAACACAAGAAATATGGCAAGCAACAAATATATTGCGAATACTTCGAAGAATTAAACTACAAAAATTCTACATATTGACCAATGTATCACCAGGGAGAAACATTACAACAAACAGCTGAGGTGGCCACTCCTAACGGACAAAGTAATCGGTGCAAAAGGCGAGACTGCATCAGCTGCCCCTTCAGCACAGAGGGACAGAACTGCCCAGCACTCGGGAAAAATATCTGTATCTGTGCACATGCAATGTTATTCCATGTGAGCTCTACATATACCTACATTATCTTCCACATTCCCCATACGGCTTATTCATTTTTTCAGGTGGTTGTAAGAGGGCTCAATTCATTTCTCCATCACAGCACGACAGATTCTCACAAAGTACTTACCGTAAAGAAGACACGTCAATTTGCAGACAGGCTCCATTTGGCCAGAGCCTTCATCAGTAAAAGAGAGAGATACATCATTCACACACAAAAGCAAGGCCACCTCACACACACACACACACACACACACACACACACACACACACACACACACACACACAAAAAACAACCAATCCAGCATCTCGGGCCCGAGTTGTGTCTGCGTGAGGTGTGCTTGCTTGCATGTGTGAATGGTGTGTGTATGTATCTTTATGCAAGTGTGTGAATTGTGCCTGCCAGCAACTTGACATGCCTTCTTTACAGTAAGTATCAACCTGTCTTTTCCTACATTGTTGATATTCCTGCCTGACGTTTCCATTGTTTGATTCTCACAAAGGCTGCACCAGCATGTAGTACAGAGGCACACTCTTCTTTCAGCTATTTAACCCCTTTTACTGCACTTGGGAAGCTACAGTGCATTTTCGCTATCTTCGTTAATGTAGCCGTTATGAGCAAATGTCTTTTTCAGGTAGTGCAGTTCTGCTGGTAGGTTACCACCATCACAAATCTTTCGCAGTCTGGGTACCGGCATTCTCACTACTGAATATCACTGTTCAACACAGCAGTTAGTCACTGGAACTGATTTAATTACTAATGTGAGAAGACTTCATTACACACATATGCCTGAAAAACTGCATACGTACACTAGGAATAATATTTGTGACTGAGGTAGATTCTGTAAGTATGAGGGACATTCAGTCAGTAATGCAACACACTTTTTTCTGAAAGAATGTCGGTTTTATTCAGGATTCCAACACAGGATACTATTCCCCAATCTTTTCGATACAAAATTGTATTTTTTAATGTAACAGCCTTACACCACCGTACTGGGAGGGCCCATATGCCTGCATGGAACACACTAATAGCAGATGTCGCAGATGACATATTGCTGTATTGACACCCTCCCCATCGTCCACATACTGTTCCCGTGGAGTGCATCCTTCACTGGGCTGAAAAGATGGAAACAAGAAGTTGTGATATCTGGACTGTAGGGTGGGTGAGGAAGAACAGTCCAATGAAGTTTTGTGAGTTGCTCTCGGGTGCACAGACCTGTGTGAGGCCTCACATTGTCATGGAGCTGGAGCTGGAGCTGGAGCAGTTTGGATTTTTGTGGCTGAAGTCATTTCTCCAATTTCCTGAAGGTGGCACAATAAACTTGAGAGTTAACTGTTGCGCCACAAGGGAGGAAATGTAACAGAGTCCCAGAACATCATTGCCATGACTTTGGCTCAGGTTGCAACTGCGAACGTTTTCTTTGGAAGACAGGGGGGGTGATGCCGCTTCACGGATTGTGTTTTGTTTCCAGTTCAAACTGATGAACATGTTTCATTGTCTGTGACAGTGTTCCACAAAACACTGTCACAGCCTCAAAAAGGTCAAGTAATTCCACACGGATGATCCTCCGCTGCTCTTTATGGTCTTCTGTTCGGTGGCGAGGAACCCATCAGGTACCCCAACTGACGGACGAATGTTTCAGCATTACCGACACAGCCGTCCTGATGTGCAGCAAGGTGTTTGTTTGTGAGCCACTAATCACCTTGAATGAGTCTGTCCACACATTCCAACATTGCAGTAGTCACAGCTGTGTGGGGCCAGGAAGCACGTGAGAGATCGGACAGGTTTGCACGTACTTGTTGCAATGACGACAGAAGCCTCGCCCAACAACTCACTGTGCTTTTGTTTACTGCCAGATCTCCGTAGACATGCATACCTCCATTACAGATGCCATTTTGGAGGCTATATATAGCACCACCACCTATCGGGAAACTTTAGGGGTAGAAGTGCAAGTAGTCAACGGTGTCCCACAACAAATTCTGCATTTCAACTGAAATTGACCTAGAAAAAAAAAAATGTGTTGCATTACTTATTGAAAGCCCCTCATAGATACGAATGGACCACCACTTCCCAACAATATCTTCAAATAAGATAGGCTGTAGAGCCTTCGGAGTGGCACACTAAAAAGGAAAACTACGAAGATTATCTTTCATCCAAACAGTAGTGTCACTTCACAACTAAAGAGGAAAGTAGGAACTCGTTGAGACCCACTATTCTTGAATTGCTGCCTGTTGACGATCTCCTCAGAATTTTAGCCTGCTGATTGTCACTTTATTTGATGCTGATAAGTTTTGCACTCTACATTTTCATTTTCATCTAGTAAAAACCTGACGATTGTCTCAGTATATAGAAAATTAACTTATATGAACCGGTACATTCATGCTTCCTGCCATCACCACTGCATCTAAAAGCACACTGTTCGAAGGATCTCTGATGCAAAAAACTTGCCATAAGAAGTAAACCACTTATAAAATATATATCACAGGCAATTTCAGGAACAGAAAACAGCTGTGGAGGGAAGTAAAAAGCTTGCATTTTGCCGTTATGTGGATCAGTGACAGGAAAGATTAGCTGGCTCCTTAAGAGACATAGTATTAAGTCAATATTCAGGTGTCAGGTTAAAATAAGTCAATTGTTGAAGCACATGAAACATAATGTAGGCCTCAGAAATGCCAGCATTTACAAAATACCACATAACGTATTTTATGGCATAAAAGACGCAACAGACTAGCTCCTGACAAGAACATTGTACTGTTACCAATAAGACAAATTACTTTCAATTCTAGTTCACTGGCATCATAGACTGCAATGACACATCATTGACTAGACACTGTTCTAGGTTTGTGATCGCAGGGTGCGAGGGAAACATTGTTAACAAGTTTGTGAATCCCCACAACTCATGTTTATGGCATCGGTGCGCTACTGCTGCCAGATGAATCCAGTGTTGCCAGATGGAGATAGGTTCCCACATTACTGAATACATGGCCATTTTTAAGACTGGCAGGAATTTTAAATGGAACACTCGAAATTTTTATAATAATTTCAAGCATAAGACACACCTGAACTGTCATTCTCAAGTTTGTAAATAAGCAAGGCATGGTTTACAGAAACAAATATCTTTGCGAGGTTGCAGAAGATTCCTGACAACTTATTGCTTTTTTCTAACGATGTACTTATCTTCTCAACAAAACTGCATACAATGTCTATCATGTTTTTTCCTTGTCGAAAATCAAACTGTTTTTTTAGAATAATGAAATATTTTGGATTCGGGTAACAGAAACTTTTTCAAATATTTTAGATATGACTGGAAGTACTGAGATAGGATGTCAATTTCCCATGCCCTCTCTTGATCCCTTTTTGAAAAGTGGTTTAACTTTGCCACATTTCAGTACCTTTGTCACTTTAGCTAGTGGGTTTGATATTGTGCTGTGTACTACTTTAATAACTGTAGCTGGTATTCCATCTCCACTTCATCTACATCTACATCTATACTCCGCGAGCCACCTTACGGTGTGTGGCGGAGGGTACTTATTGTACCACTATCTGATCCCCCCTTCCCTGTTCCATTCACGAATTGTGCGTGGGAAGAACGACTGCTTGTAAGTCTCCGTATTTGCTCTAATTTCTCGGATCTTTTCGTTGTGATCATTACGCGAGATATATGTGGGCGGTAGTAATATGTTGCCCATCTCTTCCCGGAATGTGCTCTCTTGTCGAGATTTAGGGGGCCTAGTTTCTGTAATGCTAAGACTGCATCTTCTACATCCTTCACAGAAACTTTTAAAAATTTTCTAAGATGTTCAGAGTTTTCATCAAGGCAAAAGGGATTTACTCTGCTGTGATAATCTGTTACACTGACATCAGGCCTTGCTACATATATAAAGAATTCACTGAAGGACTCTGGCATTTGAAATGGACTTACAACAACATGTCCTTCAATGTCAGTTTTTGAAATTTATTGACTATGAACTTTAACATCAAGCAAGGAGAGTTGCCCATATGGGGGGGTGAACGTTTTGAAACCATCTATTTGGTTCAAAAATGGTTCAAATGGCTCTGAGCACTATGGGACTCAACTGCTGAGGTCATTAGTCCCCTAGAACTTAGAACTACTTAAACCTAACTAACCTAAGGACATCACAAACATCCATGCCCGAGACAGGATTCGAACCTGCGACCGTAGCGGTCTTGCAGTTCCAGACTGCAGCGCCTTTAACCGCACGGCCACTTCGGCCAGCCATCTATTTGGTAATGGAGGTTAAGAAGATCCTAGTTGTTACACTCTGCAGCCATTCATCATGGTGGGCTCTCATTTGCTAGTAATTGACAAAAAAATTTTCAGAATTTTGAGTGATTCTCTACAGCTTTAAACATAAATATTACAAGGACTGGTTGTGTAACCAAATGGGTATAGAACAAACCTCATATGCAAGAGGTTCTGGGTTCAAACCCTGTCAGGTGTTGCAGTATTTTTTATTTTTAAACCATTGTCGAAATTACTGATCATTATTTTTATTCAATTAATTGATTTAAGTGTATTTTTTATTTATATTCCTTTGCCACATCATTTTAAGCACTATATTAACTTTTTCAACTGTCTCAATTTTTTTCTTCCCATAATTCTTTTTCCATATGGAATCTTCGTGCATGTGATTTTAATTATTTCCCTGCCTTAACATCAATTTAATTTCTTCTATTTCGTCATCCTATATTTTTAACCATGTTATTGTATTCATTATCCATTATTTCTTTTACTTTTTTTGCTTTAATTTTGTTTCATTTAAATGCCTTCTTTCATTTAAATCTTCATCTATGTCATTTTGTCCACAGTGCACTAAGAATTTATGTTTTAGATGTTTGCATGACAATTACCACCCAAGAAAATGTACGTCTTGCAATGAAAACTACATTTTGTGGTACCACTGCACATATAAACAAATTATTCCAGGTTTTGTTTTTTAACTGGTAGAGCAGCACTTTAAAATGTTTAAATATTCTGACAGATAATTATAGAATTAAATTCACATGCAAGTGGAACAAGATCTATGAGAAGAAAAAAAGAGTAGTTGAGTAAGTTAACACAGGGACTAAAATGACACGACAAAGGAAAATAAATAAAAAAATTACACTTAACCCATTTAACCGAATAAAAATAATGATCGAAGTTATTTCAATAAAGATTAAAAATTAAAAATTTCACAGTTTGACAAAATACAAACACATGACCTCCCCAGTGGAGCTATGGATGATGGAAAATGCAGTTCCAAGTGGAGAAATCAGAACATTTTTGACATATGTTTCTGTTTGAGTTCAATAGATGGGTGACAGTAGCAGAAGCAGCCAAAAACACTTGCCCCATGTATGGGAATAAAGCCACTGGACAGAGCAAGACAAGACCATTGTTTTCTCGTTTTAAGGAGGATCTTTTTGACTCTCCACATTCAGGAAGACTTTTGTGCTTTGAAGAAGATAGTTTAAATGCATTAATCAAAAATGTGATGATTCCACTACCATGCGACATTTGCTTGTAATAAGGAATGTCATAAACAGTGTTCTGGGGTACCACATGCTCTATGCCAAAGTCGGTCACAGTTCTTTCAATACTACCTAGTATTATCTAACGAACTGTGACTGATGCTCGAACAACAGGAAATTAACATGCATTGAGATTAGAAAATAGTGCATTCATAATGGCTAGGCACTAGCCGAAATCTGGATTTGAGTAATAAAACCTGGAGAAAAAAGAAAAGGATGACCAATTGCTGCGCTCTATAATTTATCTTACATATAGTAGAAAGGATAGGAGAAAAGTCACGGCAATATGTTGAAAAAGCAACTGTCATAAATTTCTGTCATATGAATGTATCACCAAATGTCTCCTCCTCAAATTAAGACAATTATATATTTTCTCAATAGTACAAGCTAATGGTATTTCCAAAGAGTGCTGAAGATTTGTTTCCATATAATAAGCCCTGTCTTACAAAATATGTGATGTGTCACCAACTCAAGGTATATTTCCAGAGAGACTGAAATATGCCATTGCTAAAGCCCTCTTTAAGATGGATGTCAATAACTACTGACCTATTTCACTACTGACATCATTTTGCAAAATTTTTGAGAAGGTGATGTACGCTAGAGTAGTATCTCATCTGAGAAACAATATCCTCAACAAATCATAGTTTGAATTTCACAATAGTTTCACCACTGGGAATGTCATTTAAATGTTCACTCACTATATTTTATAAGCTTTAAATAACAAAATAGAGGCAGCTGTTATTTTCTGTGACCTATCTAAGGAATATTACTGCATGAATATTTTCCTAAATGAACTGAAGCTTTATGTGATTGATGGTATGCCCAGCAATAGGTGTCATACCTAACCACAAAAATGCAAAATGTTTTAACTCATCCAACATAGTCCAGGGACATTATTCTGACTGGGGAGAAATCACATATGGCATTCCCAAGGCCCAATCTTATGTTCACTATTGTACCTCGTATACGTAAAGGATCTTCCATCTACTATGCTACAAGCAGAATTGGTTCTTTTGACAATGACACTAGTATTGTAATCAATCCAAGCATACAAACATCAAGAGCAGAAGTGGTAAACAATGTTCTTAAAAGTATCGTTGAATGGTTTTCTGTGAATGGTCTCACTCTCAATTTCAAAAAGACACAACATATTCAATTCTGCACATCTAGGGGTACTGCACAAATGACAAATGTAACACTAGGCGTGGAAATAAGAAATAGGGTAGAAACTTCGAAAATCTTAGGTCTCCATGTTGATGAGAATTTAAACTAGAAAAAGCACATTTTGGAGCTTGTAAAATAACTTAGTTCAACCACATTTGGAAATCTTGGCGAGAGACAGAACAGCAAGATGACATATTTTCATTCAATAATGTCATATAGAATAACGTTTTGTGGTAACTCATCTTTAATAAAGAAAGTATTCATTGCCCAAAAATAGCTGTATGAATAATATGTGGTACTCGCCCATGATCATCTTTTAAATATCTGTTTAAGGAGTTGGGTTCTCTTACCACTGCTTCACAGTATATTTATTCACTCATAAAGTTTGCTGTTAATAATCCACTGTAGTTCAAAACGAACAATGCAGTACACCATTACAATTGCAGAAGGAAAAATGACATTCATTACTTCACCTTAAGGTGGTTTCTAGCACAAAAATGCATGCACAATGCCACAACTAAAACTTTTGATAACTTACTCAGTGATATAAAATCTGAAAACAAGTTGAAAAAGTTTATCTTTGACGACTACTTTTATTCCACAGGAGAAATTCTATTACTGTAAATGGTGGTGGGTAGCAATTACTAACTCTCATCTCATATTTAATAAAAATAGCAATAATAATAATCATAAAACTTATAAATTATCAGCGTGTAGCCATGTTTACAAATTAGCTTAATTTGCAGTATGAATGAAACTGACTTGTTCCACATCATTACAATTTATTGTGCAATTGGCTCATAGAACATGCAACTAACGAGGCTTGTAAAATTCTGTTAGCAACAAGGTGAGTAACAATGTTCCTTGTACAGGTACATGAGAAGTAATAATGTACTATATACCAATGTATTTGAGTAAATATTAAGAATGTAATGCGTGGTTTCAGTTGTCTGAGACCGCAGTCGTGTGTGTGAGTTGCATTTACGTGAGTGGGTGCGTGTGCGTATGTGTGTCTGTTGTTGACGAAGGCCATTTGTTGAAAGCTTTAATTGTGAAAGTCTTCTTGTTGTACCTATCTGTGACTCAGCATCTCCACTATATGGTGAGAAGCAAATTTCCTTCTCATAATATTGTTAAGCATATAATAGGGAGACAAACAGCAATTAATTAACTGAATTGGGAAGGCAGCAGTATTTCATAGTTCCCACCAAGATGGAGTAAAAGAAGCTCCAAGGATGTGCCATGTCTGAATGCTTATTTTAACAAAATACAAGCAAACCATGCAAAATTTGTTTGTGTACTGCATTAACAATAAACTATCACTATACTTCTTAACACTTTTTGTATTTATGTCAGGTACATTTAGTCGAGTAAATTAGAATGGAAGCTGCTACTTTGTAGGCGAAAAAGAAGGGAAAAAAATCACTGCAGCCATCTCAGTTTCACTGTGTTTAGTTTATGTTTGTCTCCTACCAGTAGTTTACTATTTGCTTGATTACTTTTCTTCTCAAAAAAATAAAAAAATAAATAGTGGCCTCGATACTAAGTTTTGTTTACAGTACATGAATACTTATGTTGCAGTTGTATAACAATCACTGCTATTTGAACTGTAACTAACAGTATTTTTCAATCCTTGAACCTACACAGAAGTTAGAAGAAATACAAAGAGCATATCAGACAAAAATAAAAGAGGGGATTAAGAACAATACCGACACATCAAATGGACATGTTGTTGTTGTTGTTGTTGTGGTCTTCAGTCCGGAGACTGGTTTGATGCAGCTCTCCATGCTACTCTATCCTGTGCAAGCTTTTTCATCTCCCAGTACCTACTGCAACCTACATTCTTCTGAATCTGCTTAGTGTATTCATCTCTTGGTCTCCCTCTACAATTTTTACCCTCCACGCTGCCCTCCAATACTAAATTGGTGATCCCTTGATGCCTCAGACCATGTCCTACCAACCGATCCCTTCTTCTGGTCAAGTTGTGCCACAAACTTCTCTTCTCCCCAATCCTATTCAATACTTCCTCATTAGTTATGTGATCTACCCATCTAATCTTCAGCATTCTTCTGTAGCACCACATTTCAAAAGCTTCTATTCTCTTCTTGTCTAAACTATTTATCGTCCATGTTTCACTTCCATACATGGCTACACTCCATACAAATACTTTCAGAAATGACTTCCTGACACTTAAATCAATACTGGATGTTAACAAATTTCTCTTCTTCAGAAACGCTTTCCTTGCCATTGCCAGCCTACATTTTATATCCTCTCTACTTCGACCATCATCAGTTATTTTGCTCCCCAAATAGCAAAACTCCTTTACTACTTTAAGTGTCTCATTTCCTAATCTAATTCCCTCAGCATCACCCGACTTAATTAGACTACATTCCATTATCCTTGTTTTGCTTTTGTTGATGTTCATCTTATATCCTCCATTCAAGACACTGTCCATTCCATTCAACTGCTCTTCCAAGTCCTTTGCTGTCTCTGACAGAATTACAATGTCATCGGCGAACCTCAAAGTTTTTATTTCTTCTCCATGAATTTTAATACCTACTCCGAATTTTTCTTTTGTTTCCTTTACTGCTTGCTCAATATACAGATTGAACAACATCGGGGAGAGGCTACAACCCTGTCTTACTCCCTTCCCAACCACTGCTTCCCTTTCATGCCCCTCGACTCTTATAACTGCCATCTGGTTTCTGTACAAATTGTAAATAGCCTTTCGCTCCCTGTATTTTACCCCTGACACCTTCAGAATTTGAAAGAGAGTATTCCAGTTAACATCGTCAAAAGCTTTCTCTAAGTCTACAAATGCTAGAAACATAGGTTTGCCTTTCCTTAATCTTTCTTCTAAGATAAGTCGTAAGGTCAGTATTGCCTCACGTGTTCCAGTGTTTCTACGGAATCCAAACTGATCTTCCCCGAGGTTGGCTTCTACTAGTTTTTCCATTCGTCTGTAAAGAATTCGTGTTAGTATTTTGCAGCTGTGACTTATTAAACTAATAGTTTGGTAATTTTCACATCTGTCAACACCTGCTTTCTTTGGGATTGGAATTATTATATTCTTCTTGAAGTCTGAGGGTATTTCGCCTGTTTCATACATCTTGCTCACCAGATGATAGAGTTTTGTCAGGACTGGCTCTCCCAAGGCCGTCAATATTTCCAATGGAATGTTGTCTACTCTGGGGGCCTTGTTTCGACTCAGGTCTTTCAGTGCTCTGTCCAACTCTTCAAGCAGTATCGTATCTCCCATTTCATCTTCATCTACATCCTCTTCCATTTCCATAATGGACATATACAAATAACATGGAAACAATGTGGGACATGGTTTGATGAAGAATGTATGAGAAGAATTGAGGAGCATGGCAAGGCAGGAATGAAATTATTTCAGAGAAGAACTAGAGCAAATCCGAATGAATATGATGAAAAGTGTCATGTAGCTAGGAGGGTTTGCAGAAATAAGAAAAGAGCACTACAAAAGAAAAAAAAATGGAAGGAAAAAGGAGATAAATTACACTGCCAAAATTACCAAGGAATATTCCTGCTAAATACTACATATACAGTGATCCCCAAGAGCCTACCTAGGAGACTTACTCCCTATGTGGAAGAGAGACCTGGAGACTATCAGACTGGCTTTAGAAGAAATAGGACAACTACTGACCAAATATTCATTCACATTATGCATACTACTTGAAAAATGTTATGAACATCAAATAAATATACACAAGCTTTATATCAATTTTAAACAAGCCTGTGACAGCATCGCAAGAGTGGCGTTGCGGAATATGATGGAAGAGGCTGGAATACCTAGGAAGCCTGTTAAACTTACTATGATGACCCTCAGTGAAACCAACTGTAAAGTAAAAATACAGGGTGAAATCTCCAGGGAAGTGGAAGTGAAGAGGGGGTTGAGACAGAGTGACAATACCTCCTCACTGCTATTCAAGCTCTGCCTAGAAAAAGTCATAAATCAGATAGAGATAAATAAAGGAGGAAACATAATCGTTTATTGCTGTACCTAGCCTGCGCAGATGATGTGGTATTAATTGCACGAAACACTGCTGTGCTGGCTGATACCTATCAACAAACGGAGAGAGGTACAAGGGAACTTGGCCTGGTAGTCAATATCGAAAAGACCAAATATATGGCAATGACCAACCAGCAAAACCTACCAAATCTCAAGATAGACAACAAGGAGTTTGAAAGGGTGAGAGACTTCAAGTATCTCATATCGACTATCCCAGAGACAAATAAAATTGGCGGCAAGGTGAAAGCTAGACTAGCACCAGGCAAAAGATGCTACTTTGCAACACTATCCATGCTTAGGAGCTCACTTCTATCATGAAAATCTAAAATCCTCATTTACAAAACAATTATAAGAACAGTTATGTATGGTGCCAAGACATGGACCATAACTGCAAATGAGGAAAGGATCCTTAGCATTTGGGAGAGACAGGTTTTGCGTAAGATATAAGGCCCCATATACAATCGAGGTGGTTGATGCATCCGTGCGAATGCAGAATTAGAACAACTTTTTGAAGAACCTGACATTGTCAATACTATTAAAATAAGAAGACTGTGTTGGGCAGGACACGTGGTCGGAATGAAGGAAGGTAGAACAGATAAGAAGATTTTTGATGGTACAACTGAAGGCAAACGACGGGAGGGATGTCCCAGAAAGAGGTAGGACAGAATTGAAGAAGACATGAAAAAGCTGGGTGTCAGAGGATGGAGATGGAAAGCCATGGACCGGATAGAATGGCGAGATATTGCCAAGGCCCTTCAAGGGCTGTAGAGCCAAGGAGTAATAGTTGAATCTAAAACTATGCACAAAATTTATAGAAGAAGTGGTTCACAAGATAGACTTAATTTCTCTAAATACATTAAACCCAATTTGTTGCTTTACGTTAGCTGGGAGATTGTCGAATACCTTACCATCAGAGCACTTTTTTGTAATAAAAGTACACCAGAGTTAAACTGAAATAGATTTTTAATATCAGCATAAAAAATCAGGTCAAGAGTAATATTTGATTCGAGTTGTTGGCTTTGATAACTGACATAATATTAATGGCTACTGTGAAGCCACCTTTGGTGCACATATTCACAGTTCTGCTGTTAGATGGTGAAGCCAATGGATGCGAAAACAAAAAAGCCTGGATGTGGTGACAGACTAAGCCCAAAGTCTAGGTTAGGTTGGAAGGTGGCAGTTTGGTTGAGAGATGGTGAAGTCAACAAATGTGAAACTAAAAAATCTATTACAAATATATGGGATTAACCATATTAGTTTTCTATCACCACATTATCCATGTTTTATATTAACTGCTGATTTAAGTTTTAATTTATTTTACATACAGCAACCCTCTCTGTCTTCACATTTTGCCATTCGGTGCACTAGCCCCACTTTCTCCAGTGCCACCTCTCTGGGTTTTTGGATACTATAGTAAGTGCAGCTTTCCTCGTGGCAGCTTGCATAGGGTTCTAGCTAGTTCAGGTGTTCCTTAAGGCCGAGCCTGCATCACCTCAAACTGATATGTTTTTATTAGCGCTTATAGACAATTTTCCACACTTTGAAGTCACCAGGCCAAGTTCCCTTGTACCTCTCTCCCGTTGTCGATAGGTATCAGCCAGCACAGCAGTGTTTTATGTGGTTAATGCCACATCATCTGTGTAGGCTAGGTACTGCAATAAACGATTAAAAATGGCTCCTCCTCTATTTATCTCTATCTGATTTATGACTTTACTCGTTCCCCACCAAATACCCTTTTTATTTTGTTTCAGGGGCACTTCCTTTTATCTATTTCATAAACACTTCTAGCGGATTTTATCAGTGACGTGGACGACGGGGAGATGCTTCAAGAAAAGCACTGAAGAATGTTGTAGACATAGTTATGCAAGTACTTAATGTGCATGTCTATTCTACTCCATGTAACAGTAATCACTGAGCCTGTGTATAAAGAAATATTATAAAATACTTTCTTTCTAATGCCTGTTTAGATCGCATAAGATGCACCTAAACTGGCATGAAACCATGCATGGTATCAGTAAACTTTCTACAGGCAGAGCATTGTTTGTAGCCCTCATATGAAAATGTGGACATTCAGCTCTAATTGCCTGCAGTTCAAGATAAGGAAAACTTGTTGCAGTGACAACACTTAGCTGTAGATTAGACCATTTAAAAATAATCGTCACTGATATCATGTTACAGTCATCGTGTTGTTTACTGTGTTTGGCACACATTTCCTATGTTACTGGTCAAAGTTGACAACTCATGCTGAATATTCCTCTTAATAAAAAAGAAAAAAAAAAAGCATTCAGGATTAAAGGAGTGAGGGTGTGAGCATAAGAATTCCACGATCTTTAAGAAGGCTTCTGTAAGATGTAAAATTATCTACTTCACATAATATTCCAACTGATCACTTCTGCTGAATAAACACTTAACTTGCACTCCCCTTATGATGATTCCACAAGCAAATGGGGAGTGAAAATACGCAAACTAAAAACTTTTCTACAGGTCAACACAATAAGAGATGCTTCTAAGGACTAATCGTGCTAAACTGAGCTTCTTGAGCTAATTTGCCTAGGATGGCCTACAATCTGTTGTTTTAAGTCTAATGATAAATTCAACTGTTGATTCCATCAATTATATACCAACACTAAATGAGTCATCTGAAACAGCATGTGTGGCAATATCATAAGCATATTACTATAATCAGTACTGACCTAGTCGGACCGCCGTTTACAAAAACCGCCTTTTCGCGTTGTTAGTAGTTTATGTGCGACATATGTATATCACATGCATCAAAATAATTGTCAGATATGTCTACTATGAAATACAAATTTCCTGGATATACCTTCAAGTTTTATGGATTAAATAATATTACACTGGTTGGTACAATGACGCACGTTTGTGGTTGTGAGAGTTTGTTTTCATCATCTGAAATAATAAAAATTGAGAGAATTAGTAATCGTGGTCGTAGTACCTAAATGTAGAAATGATATATAATTGTTACACATATTTATACAACTGAAACACAGTTAATAATATGTAACTTTCCTATCGTGATACCTGTATCACATAGCAAAAGTTTTAAGTCCAACAAAATCTTTTTCCGCAGCCTCTAATAGCATATTGACGATTTCAACGAATCTAACAATTTAGTGCCATTAGATTATAATCAAATAGCTGTATTTACGAACCTTCTTTAATCACTTTATCACCTCTACATCACCGGGAACGGGAAGTTTTTTCATAATACTGCGTATCCCTCAAACTCTTAATTCTTGTTTGGTACGGGATTTTTCATAATTTTTTTTTAGTTGCTGTGGTACAGTTTTCTCGTTAGTATTTAGTTCAACATTAGTATATAATCATGTAAAAGCAGGACGCAGAAAACGCAGCTGGGGATGGCAGCATGCCTGTATTTATTTCACAAACATTTTGTATTTAATAAACGGTTGACACAATTGCGAGCACCACACCGGGCGGAGTAAAAAAAGAAAATACGGCAACCTGTCACAACGGAATGAACGACTATTACACACTTTTAATTATTACCAACACACACCTCTCACTGTCACTATTCGAAAATTTATTTTCGTTACTTGTATATCACGGCTATGTTTTGTTCCCACAACCCTAAACTCATAACAACTACGTTACACAACCCCTCCTCCACCCTCCCTGACAGGTAGCCATATTATTCTTCATGGGGGGTGAAGAAACGTCATTGTATTCCGCATCCAAAGATGACAGGTGAAGAAGAAGCGGTTCCTTACCATGATTTTATTTATTCGTCCATAGACCATTTGGTGTAATAATATCGGATGTGTCAGAAACGAACAGAAATAATATTTATATATAAAACATTTACAAAATACGGTCGGGTAAGGTGAGGAGAGGGCAGGAATTCTACAGTAGCCTATAGCCGGAGTAACACCTTACGTTTTGATTGGTTGGAAGGCGTGACCTCATCAGCAGCACTGTGGGGCTATGGTGTCATTCCTTTCCACCCAATCAGTGAAGAAGGCGTTCCTATCCATTGAGCGCGTCCTTTGAATGGCCAACTTGCTTTTTAGATTTTGGTGGTGTATCAGATAACAGCGAAATGCAAGACTTTTGCGGACAATAATAATCCCATAAGACAGGGAAAGGCTTCGAAACCGAGAAGGAAATTGTTTGGAGCCCGCGGCTTCGATAGGCAAACATTCTTGGAAATTACCAGGAAATGTATGAGATATTTATAAAGAAAAGTAATATTCACACCGGCATACCATATTACTTTGCGCTTCAGGTGAGCTCCTCCACTTAAACCTGTATTCATATCATTAACATAAATATTGCTTGTTCATTGTTTTGTCATACCCGTGAAATTCTTATTTTAGGAAAAAACTTGAACCTGTAGCAATTGTTGCGGTTCTCCTGTTTAATTTCTCCTGTTTACATCCAATCGCAGTTCAAACACTATATAACATACCACGGCAGAAAATTTTCTGCAAGAAGAACTAAGAGCAATTGATATTCTTGTAAAAAATATGTTTTTGTGTATACAAAATTTCCAGAGTCAAATTCAGCCTTTTTATCATCACATTGTTGTTATTAATTCCGTGTTTAATGTAAATAATTTGAAGGATACACTGATAACGATTAAGCTGTGCGTCAACATTTGTGAAACATTGTGATTCTTGCACCTCAGTTCAATAAAAGATTTTGTTAAAGTAAAAATAAAATTAATATTCTTCTGTAACTGAAAGGTTACTGCCCTTGCCTTCAGTGTGGAAGGACATTGTACCTCATTAGTAAGATCTGGAATGATATCCACTCAGCCATATGAGGAGGAGATGAATAAAAAAATCAATGGCAGCATCAAAATTCATCTATTCGCAATAGTGGCTGGAGACATGCTGATCACATTGTTGCTCACAGTGCCTTGTAGGCAGCAAGCTGGAACAGAGCTAAAGCATAATCCCTGAGTGGTGTTTTAAATGAAAGCATTTAATTCAAGTAATTCTCAAACATTGCAATTGCATAAAGTATCTAACTTATTCCAAGAGAATTATTCCAGTGGTTGCCGAGGAAAGGCAACTGCTGATTGTATGTCTAATGTTGTAAAGATCTATGGTTAGTGAACCAACTTCGCTGATGAACGAAAATATTATGGCAACTGCCCACTGTGTGAATGAATGCTACATAGTGGCATTGAGTGCACATGATGGGATAAAAAAAGTCTATATGCAAAGCAGAGATGAATGGGGAATCATTCTGGTGATTCTCTCTTCATGTAGCTATAAAATACAAGTCCTTTCCAGACACATTTAATGTATTTCACTATATCTGTGGATTCACTTTTAATAAAGGGATGAAATAATTTTCTGCAAATTCATTGTTTCACCAACAGTACAGAGTTCGGTTAATGGAAGAATAGTATAACAGAGTCCAAAACAGTTTATTATTCCTCCCTTCAGAACAATCAAGGTGTCACTCACCTGTATCAGTGTCGTATCAATATGAAGGACAGTTCATTGCAGAACACAAAGTTCAGATATTTTTCAGCTTTTTTTTCAGCTGTGTATTATATGCTGATTCTTGAAACACATGACGAATCATAACATAGTGTTGAATATGTCACAGTAACACTGAAGGTTAGATTGCTAATATCCAGAAACTTTGTTTCATATCGACTCCACCATTCATAGCCTCAAATGAACTGTTCTAATTGCCAATTTGATTTAAATCCTTCTGCAAAATCATACTATGAAACCAAATACCACAAATATTAAACCTTTAGGGAGTAGGATGAGCCCACACTACTTTCAGAAACAGAAGATGTAAAAATTCCCATCTTCAGCAGGTGAGTAATTATTTTTACAATATGTCTTCACAATAATACACGGTTGCATATAGCAGTTATTGTCATTCATTGGATGAGAGTTGTCTGCTGTTTGCAAGTTTATGCAGACTCCAGCTCGTTTTGTCAAATGTGAAACTTCAGAAGAATAATTGTATTAAAGAGAGCAGAGGCTGTGTAGTCAAGGGTTTTTATTTGAGATGACACCCCAGCATAATTATTTGAATGTATGGAGTGCTTTGATGGCAACTACTAGGCCACATTTGCTATGTGCATAGCACACTGACTATAGCTGAAAGAATTGTTTTCTGCACTGCTGAGATAGCTTTATACACAAAGGAACACTACAATTTGGTGGCTATTTTAAAGGAAGAAGGAGATTAACGTTTAACATCCTGTCGACAATGAAGTCATTAGAGATGGAGCAGAAGCTCAGATTAGGAAAGGATGGGGTAGTAAATTGGCTGTGCCCTTTCAAAGGAACCACCCGGCATTTGCCTGAAATGATTTAGCGAAATCATGGAAAACCTAAATCAGGATGGCTGGACACGGGTTTGAACTGCCATCCTATTTGAAAAACACTTACACCAGTTTACCTGAAGTCTAGGCATAGTGCCACAGAAAATAGACTGGCATTTATAAACCACACACATGGTCCTGAGATACACCTGCTTTCAAAGAAAGAAACGTGGAGAAGTAGACTTGGATACTATTACTTCCCTTTTGCAACTTGTTAAGAACATTTTTTTCAGATAAGAGTGAAATTACCCTAGAGTTGCCTGACTATAAGAATGAAGCCATAAATTCATCACACAGGAAAGAACAAGACCTAAAAAAAGCTAACACTTTTGTGCAGAACATTGGTCTCAAATTGGAACTTGTAATTGTGAGAAATATAATAAATATTTTGTTGAATTTTCTGAAGCAATGTGTATTTTGCCCATAAAGTGCACAGGACATACTCTCCTGACAAATGTCACTTGAGCTGTAATCATGTGTTCATGATTATGGCACGAGCAAGCATGATGCCACAGAGTGCAAGCACAACTGCTACCTTGACTCTAGTTTTATACAAAAACTGTAACATTTTGTGTCTAAGGAAAAACCTGATGAAATTACAAACCTATAAACTTAGAAACCATTAATATCACAGAGAAAGCCCGGAGGACAACATTGACTCCTTCTATATTGTGGAAGACTGCTCTAGATATTTTGAATTTTTTAGTATTAATATTTATCTATCAATACTGGCTAGTCAGTGTTCTATAAAGAATGAGGAACATGGAGGTGCGCATATTTTTTATGAATGGGGCTTCTAATGTAAAAGATGTGAATCAGAAGTGTTGCAAAATTGTTTTGAGGCAGCTGATGTCCAATTGCAAAGCAACAGCAAGATATAATAATTATGACAGTATACAGATGATCTAGTGCAGATGGAGAAACATTTATTAGAGACACTGTTGAACATTACGGTTATTTAAAAAGCAATGTAAGATGCACTTTCAGCATTTCTAACCTCGGAAAAAGCAGGAAGATTAAAAGTCTGATTAAAATTACTTGGTAGTGTACATTTGTTACATCCCGCTATTGTATTGTTACAAAGGCTGTCAACTGCCTAGTGTTTTATTTATTTACTCACTATAGCCTTTTCCCTGCAGCTATCCTCGCATATGTGTTCAACACATATATATTGAACACACCTCCTCCTTCCCCTCCCTGTGTCCAAGTCTTCCTCCCTCTGTCTGTGCACATCATCCTCCCACCTTGATCTGTCTGTCTCTTCCTCCCCACTCTCTCTGCCTCTTCATCTCCTCCTCGCCCTCTCTTTGTCCATTTCCTCAACACCCTCTCACTGACCATATCTTCCTCTCCCCTCCCTTAGCCCATACCCTCCTCCCCCTTGCTCTTTCCATCTCCCACTCCCACACTTCCTTTTCCACCTGCCTCATGCACCTCCCCCTCCTGCCCTCTCTCTATTTCCTCCTCCTTCTCGCTCTGCCCACACCTTCTTCATCCATCTCAACCTGTCCCCAGCTGTGCTCATCAACACATGTAGCCCCTGCAATACATTTCAATAAACCAGGCTGATGCTACTCCCACAGAATGCCTGTTATACACGGCAGTCTACATCAGGGGCTTGAAAATCATTTATTTGTCACTGATGCACAGGCTGCAACGCAAAGCAGGTTTATAAAGCAGGCCAATACTATTCCAACAAAACATGCCTGTCAGGGCTTGGAAACCCATTTCTGTCCCCTGACATGTAGGCCACCCTCGAAGCAGGTTGATTTGTCATGTCTGTCCTATAGGGTGGTCTATATACCAGGAGCTGAAAGAAACATGCGGCGGCCAGTATCTCCACTCCTACTGGAGTGAGGACATAATAAACCTCATAGTGCTGATATTAATGAGGCCACATTTGGCTGAAATCAATCCAGCAATTTGGGAGGAGATCCCAGGAATACACATATGCACTGTGCTTTATACATGTAAACAGATTTATTGGTTCTGTGAACCTAATATTGTACAGAGTAAAAATGATACTGAAACAGTCCTTAATAATTAAGCACACTTCTTGGAATTTTTTACCGACATCATTTTAGCAAAAAAAATATTACACAACATTTTAGTACTCGATACACTTTACAAATACAACCTTAACTGGTACTACAGCTTTGTTTTTCTAGATACTTTCTTACTGTATAAAGTAGTCTTTTACCAAGCAATCCTTCATGGTTGATTTGAAATTGTTTCTGTCCATTATTATTATTATTATTATTATTATTGTGGATTGGGTAATGCTTTATACAGTTTGATGCCAGGACAGAATATGCCGTTCTGTAATAGTGCTTTATTTCTTGTTGTTCATGTACATCATTTATTTGTCTTGCATTGTGGCTGTGTTCAGATTTACTAAGGGTGATGCATGGGCTTTTATTGTTTGATTTTTCCTTTATAATGATTATATTTTCTTCTGTGTAAATGCAAGGAAATTATAGTATTTTATTTTTCCTAAATATTTACCTGTATAATGAACTTTGGTCTACCCCTCCCATTAGTCTAATAATAATCTTTTTCTCTAGTCTAAATGATTTCAAACTCCCTCCACAATTTCCCAAAACTACACCGCCATATTTCAATACCTACTGGATATAAGCAAAATATATAAGACTGAGATTATCATGTGACACACAGTTTCTTGACATTCATCTCAGTAAACATGTTTTGCTGAGTTTTCTGTTTACTTAGTCTGCACATGTATACCATTTCATGTTTTCTTGTATCCATATACTGAGATATTTTGTATTCTGTTTTTCCAATTGTTTGTCCATTTATTATAATATGAGGAATAGCTGGTGTCCTATTGGGGTAGTGAATATTTCCATTGCAACCATATTTTAAGACATATAATCAAAGTGCCTCATCTTTCACTTAGGTATAATTTAGTCCGATTATGGACTGCTCCCCTAATACTCCAATTCTGAATCTTACTAAGTAATTTATAATGACTGGTGGTATCAAAAGTTTTTGACAAGTCTAAGAATATGCTCGAGTTTGTACCTGCTTATCTAGTGCTGTGGCACTTCATATAGAAAAATAAAGATTTATGCCTTGCTTGGAGGACTTTTTCTCCAACTATATTGTGATTCTGTCAGTATATTATATTTATTTACAAAGTTGGACATTCTATTGTCTAATAGGGAGACAACTACCTGCATGAGCAAAACTAACTGTTGTTCATTGTGGTCGGTGATAAGCAGACTCCAGGCTACCGAGAGCATCGGCTGCTGTGCATTGACACTTGGTTGTGGCACACTGGCTGTGTGAACAGCTCATGCATAATGTTGTGAAGTCTGGTTGAAGAGCTCCGTTCCAAAGTGTCTCGCGTGTCAGCCACCAGGTATTTTTATTAGATCCTGTCAAATTTATGTCTTACTGTAGCATTCCTCACTTAAATACCGTATTTACTTGAATCTAAGCTGCACTCGATTCCAAGCCGCACCTGAAAAATGAGACTCGAAATCAAGGGGGAAAAAATCCCGAATCTAAGCCGCACCTGAAATTTGAGACTCGAAATTCAAGGGGAGAGAAAAGTTTTAGGCCGCACCTCCAAATCGAAACAATGTTGGTCCATTGTAATATGAGACACAATTTAGGTCGAATGAATGACGATACAGCTACAGTAGTTTGGTTCCAGTCGTAAGCTTAGCAGTTAAGCTTTACCAGATAGCCATTGCTATGCGTCTGGCGGTCCGTCCGTATTTATACGGGTACCCTTACTTTTTCACGTGCTTCGTCTGGTTTGAATTGATTGCTTATTTTTCTTTGATCTGATAAGCGCCGTTTTCTTTGTTATAGGTGTTTACGTCACTCTAAGCTGAAGATGCATCTGTCATGCATTGTAGACCGCTATTTGTTGTTTGTTACACTGCTTCTTTTCTTTGATAATGATCAACAAGAACCAAATAATAGACTGCGTATGATTGAAGATGTTCTGAACGAGAGTTTAGCGAAAAATTTTCTCCGTTTGAAAATCTTTGCAGACGCCTCTTTAGTACATTACATTCTACAGAGAAATTAGTCATCTTAGATTTAAAAATCTAGTCAATTGCCGTGCTTCATTTCTGACTGTATCACTATTAGGCATAAGAATAATACGAATATAAACATGACATGATATGTTTATTCTTCCGCGTTTGCTGTTGTCTCACTCTAGTTTTGTAGTTTATTAGGCAGACGGGATTTAAATGAGATAGCAGCAAACACGAAAGAATACATGGCAAAATATATATATTCGTATTATTCTTATGGTGAAGAGAATACCGCATGTGATTCACAATTCATAAAAATTCCTGTCAGCAATCATCTCTTCTCACAGGTAGGAAAAAATTCAGAACGTGAGAGTTGGCCGTATTGACAAACATCCCAAGCAGACTTGCCAGTCGGATTTTGGTACTACATTGAAATGTTGCTACATTCGAAGATGAACAATGCGGAATTTGTATTTACTTCGTTGGATAATGTATGAAAATGCAGTGGTCAAAACTCGGGGTGGAGAAAAAAATCTCGTCTTCCACTTTTTTTATTTTTTTAAATGACGCAGAGGTTTTGGCGCCAGTATTTATCTTTGTGCCTGCAAAGCATGCCTGTGTAGCGCTACATGTATTCGTCAGCTGAAGTTAGTTGTGGCTGCACCTATCAACATTTTTCAGAACTTCCGCTTACTTTGCACTCGATTCTAAGCCGCAGGCGGTTTTTGGGATTACAAAAACCGGAAAAAAAGTGCGGCTTAGATTCGAGTAAATACGGTAAACTGCTAAGTCGACCAAGACTCTCTTTCCAAATTTAAACTTCATATACATAAAAAAAGGATCAATACAGAGCTACGAATGACTGATCATAATCCACTCATTCTCAATATTCCTTCGTGCTTTACAATGCATTTACAGCACAGGTCAGGGGGACAGAAATGATAAAGAGATTTAGAAAAGAATTTCACTGTGTGAGTATGTTGACTCATACCAAATCCCTTTATGAACAAAATAGTATTGAGTGGTGCTTGTATGAGTGTTCGATGGAAATGAAATGAAATGAAATCTCACAAGATAAGCAGAATTCACCAATAACTACTACAATGTGCCCACACTTCTACATCTATACTCCACAAGCCATCCTATGGTGTGCTGTGGAGGTTACTTTGGGTACCACATTCAGTTCTCTCTTTTCCTGGTCGTGTTGTATAGTGTTAGCAGGACAAATGATTGCTGGTAAACATCCCTGTGTGCTCAAACCTCTCTAATTTTATCTTCATGGTGTTTCTGTGAGATACACGTAGGAGTAAGTAATATATTGGTTGACTCTTCTACAGACACACACATAGACAGAATTTTAACAGTAGACCACACCGTGATACAGAATGTCTCTCTTACGGTGTCTGCCATTGGAATTAGTTGATCATCCCCTTGATGTTTTCATGTTTACTAAATGAACTTGTAACACAATGTAATGCTATTCTTTGGATCTTCTATACTTTGTCTATGTTATACAGACTCCATACTGATGAGCAATACTGAAATATTGGTCAAATGAGAGTTTTGTAAGCTGCCTCCTTTGTTAATAGAATATGTTTCCTGAGGGTTCTTCCAATTTGTCTCAGTCTGGCACCTCCCTTCCCAGCAGTTAGTTTTATGCGGTTGTTCCACTTAAAATCATTCTGTATGCTTACTTTAAGATATTTTATTGAAGTCATTATGTCTGTTTATATGCAATATGTTAATTTGCTTACGTTTAGCGTAAGTTACCATTCCCTGCACCAGCTGTAGATTCTCTGCCACTCTTTCTATATTTTGCTACAATTTTCTGATGTTGTGAATTCTCTGTATGCAATAGCATCATCCACAAAAAGCCTTGTGGAACTTCCAGTGTTGACTGTGATTTAATTTATAACAGGTGTCTCTCCTAAGAGTCGTCAGGTGAATTTTCTGTGGTGTTTCAGCAGATATTTGCAATTTTGTTGTTCCATTGTGTAGCTAAGCTGGAGTCACATCTTTTGTGTGACACCCAGTGTCGACAGAAAGTGTCAGTCTGTTTCCCATTAGAAACAAAATGAATTTTAAAGTGCAATCTGACATGCCCATTTGATAGAGCTCTCCCAAATTAGTCCATTACAATATTCATTTTAGTGATGTATGTTAACAGGCACAGTAAAACACGAAGAATAACCAACACTTCAGCAGCACCTCAGTAGTGCTGCATGCTTGGTGGTAGCAGTTAGTGAGGACCAGGGCAATGCTGTCACTCCTAGAGTACTGGTTATTTTTCAAATGTTACTGTCCTTGTTAATAGATACGGATAAAATAAATGTCACATTTCACTAATCTGAGACTGCTCTATCGAATGGGCACAAAAAACTCCACTTAAAAAATGGAGTCTGTATCACACAGGACTGATAGACAAAGCATAGAAGATCCAAAGAATAGCATTGCATTGTGTTACAAGTTCATTTAGTAAACATGGAAGTATCAAGGGGATGATCAACCAACTCCAATGGCAGACACTGCAAGAGAGGCATTCTGCATCACGGTGTGGTCTACTGTTAAAATTCTGTGTCTATGTGTGTGTTGCTAGAAGAGAAACAAACAGATACTTTCTGTTGACAATGGGCGTCACATGAAAGACACGTATTTGTTTGGTCTGACTCTAGCTCCACAATGCAAAATTGAAAATGCAAATATCTGATGAAGCATCAGAGAGCCTGATGATTCTTAGGAGAGATACCCTGTATATATGGTTTCACATAGTCATTGTTTTTAGAACCAATGTTGATTCCTATGTAGGAGATGTTCAGTTTTCAGAAATATCATAATACGTGAGCATAAAACATTCCAAAACTCTACAGCTGACTAACATCTGAGGTATAAGCCTATAGTTTTGTACGTCCATTCGATGAACCTTATTGAAAATGGGAATGACCTGTGCTGTTTTCCAATCATCAGGAACACTTAACCTCTCCAGAGGCCTGTAGTGCACAGCTGTTAGAAGAGAGACAAGTTCCTTCGCATACTCTACCTAGAATCATACTGTTACCCCGTCCGATTCAGTGGCCTTCCTTCTGTTGGGAGATTTCGGTTGCTTCTCTATCCCATGATGATGTATTTCAGTATCAGCTATTTTGTCATTCATGTGACTAAAGGAGGTACTACAGTATGATCTTCTGTGAAACAGTTTTAGAAAAAGATGTTTGCTATTTCAGCCTTTTCTGTGTCATCCTCCATTTCAGGGTTGTTATGGTCACAGAGCATCTGGACAGATGGCTTTGATTCATTTACGCATTTAACATAAGACCAAAACTTCTTAGGGTTTTCTGTGAAGCCCTGAATTTTTCTTTTGAATTCATTGAGTGTCTTCTTGCCCTGATTTTGGCTTTGTTTTATTTTTGTAGTTCTGTGAGGCTTTGGCTACATTTAAAATTTGCAGTGTAGCTCTCTTTGCTTTCGTGCAGCTTTCTAACATGTATGCCAAAACACAGGAGGTCTTTTCCAATCCTCACAACATTGCTCAGCACATACTGTCTAAACTGTATTGTACAATGCTCCTGAACTCTGTCCACTGACACTCAACATTGCTAGCGCTGGAGGTGAAAATTTCATTTGGCTGGTCAGTTAATCTGAATTCTATTGCTTCTCACTTTTGGTAAGCAGAGAGATGTTCTTGTGACCATTGGTGCTGCACTTATCTGTATACATTCAATATTATCCCCACTAAGACCTATTCAGTGTGGATTCCACACACTTGGCCAGTATCCTAAGATAGAATGCACAAGTGGTTTGTAAGCAAGCTCTTCCATAGATTGATTGCATGTTCCTAGTGTATTACCAAAATGAACTGAACTGCCACATGAACCAAAGTCTGCCACCTGCTTTTTCTACAGTGAAGCCTATATGGTCATTCCATTTGACATCGATACATATTGTTACACTCAGCTACTCAGCTATTTGTCCAAGTCAACCAATTCCAACTGAAATTCAATGATACTGCAGTAATAGGATACTCTTGAGGTAGGTAGGGGGGGGGGGGGATGTTGGTTTACTTTTTACAATGCTACATGACATTTTACTGACTCCAAAAGATTTTATTGCCCTTCTACCTGTCTTTGCAGTTTTCAATGGTTTTTGTTATTCATTCACATACAGTCTTCAATAAATCCTACCATACTACTAGTCATAAGTCAAGTTACACATTAAACAGCTGAAGGAACTGCTGCTGGCTGTTTCAGTAAAGTTACTAAAAGCCAGTTACAGTCAGTGTCAATCTCCTTACATTAATGTGAAGGGAATTACTACCAAATTATGTAAACTTTGAACAAAACTGTTGTTCTTTCTCTGAGATTACTCAGCTAATATTTTTATCTAATACTTCATACAAAATGTTAATGTAACCTGTATGTTTTCAGTTAACACTTCAGCTGTCTATACAGTAGCAAAATATTAAAAATCTGTAGGCTGTGGTATAGACATTAGTGCAAATTGGAATTTACACCCATAAATCCAGATAATCCGATAAATTGTAGGGGTGGCTAAGAAGGCAAGGTTTTACTTACTTTTTTTTTAATTATTGGTGGATATTCTGTTTTCCTGACTAATGGGCACTGGTAGCCTGTTGATATTAGTGCTGCAGCTACTTTCCTCAGTCACAATATTCTTCACTTCTCCCATCAAACAAATGCAACTATGCTACATTTTGCATACCTGCTGGGTAAATTCTGGGGCAGTTTCTAGTCCACATGCACAGATATGACGCACACTGATATTTGGGCAAACAAATTATGGCATGACATGTGTCTGAGACTGGGTATGTATCACGATTAATTGAAGTCAGTGATGTCATAACAAAGACAGCTTCAGGCAGTTGAACATGCTATGTTTGTTAGTGCACATCACCTCTTGTCTCAGCCTGAAGAGAATTATGTGAAAGTTTGATGTGCTTTAGATGTCTAAGAAAATTAATATAATTTCTACAGGTAAGGTTAAATACATATTTGTTCATTTGTGTGTCAGTTTATGAAAAATATGCCAAATCCATAAGACTGGAACAGCAATTACCATTTACATTTTAATAGGAATGCAAGATTTAACTAAATATTGCTTAAAAATGTAAGAAGCATACTTAATACACTGATCATGCGAATCTCAACTCACACTTTTTTCACATGACATATTGAAAGCCACGGGTCAACGCAGTCAGGTAAATGAAGTATTTCACAATTTCAAAAAAGCATTTGACTCAGTACCATATCTATGCTTGTTATCAAAAGTATGGTTGTATCAGAGAAATTTGTGACTGGATTGAAAATATTTTGGTACGGAGGATGCAACGCGTTATCTTGGATGGAGAGTCATTGTCAGAGGTAGAAGTAACTTTAGGTGTAGTCCAGGGAAGTGTGTTGCAACCCTTGCCATTCACATTGCATATTAATGATCTTACAGACAACATTTATACTAACTACACACTTTTTGCAGAGGATGCAATTATCTATAACGAAGTACTGTTTGAAAGCAGCTTCATAAATATTCAGTGTGAGGTATCAAAGTGATGTTCAGGAAAGTGAAACTGTGCACTTCACAAAACAAGAAACCACAATATCCTGTGACTATAATATCATGCACTGTCACAACCAGAATTGGTGAACTCGTACAAATACCTGGAATGATGACACAGTCTCATTCATGGGTACAGCAGGTAGCAGACATCTGTTTACTGGTAGAATACTAGTGAAATACAATCAGTCTAAAAAGGAGATTGTTTACAAATCACTTGTGTGACCCATCATAGAATACTGCTTGAGTGTGTGGGACCCGGACCACATATGGCTGACAGGGGTGCCCCCAGGGTAGGGTGATAGGACTGCCGTTGTCCCCTGTATGCATAAATAATTTGGTGAACAGAGTGGGCAGTAATATGCTGTTGTTTGCTGATGGTGCTATGGTGTATTGTAAGATGTCAAAGTTGAGTGACAGTGGGAAGATACAAGACAACTTAGACAAAATTTCCAGTAGGTGTGATGAATGGCAGCTAGCCATAAATGTGGAAAAATGTAAGTTACGTGGATTAGTAGGAAGAACAAACCTGTAATTTTAGGAAAGAGTGGTTCACCTGTAAGGAGACTGCATATAGGATGCTGGTGCGGTCCATTCTTGAGTACTACTTGATTGTTTGGGATCCGCATCAGATTGATTGAAGGATGATATCGAAGCAATTCAGAGGTGGACTGCTAGATTTGTTACTGGTGTTCAAACAACATGTAATCGTTATGGAGATGCTTCGGGAACTCACATGGGAATCCCTGGAGGGAAGGCAATATTCTTTTCAAGAAACGCTATTGCGAAAATTTAGAGAGTCAACATTTGAAGCTGACTGCTGAAAGATTCTACTCCCGCCAACATACATTGCACATAAAGACAATAAAGATAATATACAAGAAGTTATGGCTGATACAGAGGCATATAGACAGTTGTTTTTTCTTTGCTCTGTTTGCAAGTAGAACAGGAAAGGAAAATGACTAATAGTGCTACAGCATGCCCTCCACGTCGTGCACTGTATTGTGGCTTGCGGAGTACCCGTGTAGATGTAGATGGTACGTATTTCACAGTGCTTCCAGAATGTAGATATATGTGGATGCATTGAAAAGTACTGACTTGAAATTTTTTATGTGTAAACTCTTGAAGCTTTCTAAATGAAGCTGACTTTAGTAAAATTATACATCTTTATTCTTCACTTCTACATACTTATTTCTCATCATAGTCACATTGGTTACGAGCAGATTTCTCCCAACAAGAGACTAACTTGTTGATACTGTTACTGAAGAATGTTTGACTCTATTGACAGAGCCACAGCCTCACCTCGGCTTGCACCACTTCATTACTGTCAAAGTGAAGTCCTCAAAGGCGTTCTTTAAGTTTTCAAAACAGATGAAAATCAAAATGGTTCAAATGGCTCTGAGCACTATGGAACTTAACATCTGAGGTCATCAGTCCCCTAGAACTTAGAACTACTTAAACCTAACTAACCTAAGGACATCACACATATCCATGCCCGGGGCAGGATTCGAACCTGCGACCGTAGCGGTCACGCGGTTCCAGACTGAAGTGCTTAGAACTGCACAGCCACACCAGCCAGTGATGAAAATCAAATGGCACAAAGTTGGAACTGTATGGAGGATGATCAATGGTGGGTGAAGCATCAGATTGTTGCAGTCTTTGCGTGTGGTCTGGAACTGTCGAGCTGAAGGAGAGGGTGTGCCATAGTTTGACAAACTCTTCGGATTCGAAACTTGATTACAGAAAGCTGTTTCTCCAGGGCTGATGTAGTTACATTATGCACTGCTATGTTACAGCACTACAATTTGGAACCTTATAGGGGCAGAGAGCTACAAATATGTAGGCTTGAAAAATAAAGATGTGGAATGTTAATAATATTTATTTTATTTAATAAACTTTAAGGGTTTTCACATAATAAGTCTGTAGGCAAGACTTTTCAGCATACATTCGTCGATGAAACACGGAATTTGCAGCACGCAGACAAATCAGTGAGTGGACCATGGCTGTCTGCCGAAATTTTTCCAACAGGGGGCAAAATTCAGCAATCAAAATTAGTGATACCACCTTTTTCTTTCAGTGATCTAAAATTACATCCGCATATCATTATATCCATGGTATCCAACGAGTTGTGAAGTAAGATTTTTTTTAACACCCCAAGGTGGTATGAAGCGAACATTTAAAATCTTAAACAGAAAAAATTACAACTAATGAGTAAATTGTGTTGCATGCAAATAAAAATCATAAACATTAATACCCATCAAAATGTGAGAACAGGCTGTAAACTACACAAAAAAAATTTATTAGATTTGATGTCATCCACAAGACTTTCTTTCCCTAAAAAACACATCTGATCACGCTAATGGATTTATGGATCTATTTCATCACTTTAAGGCTTTCTATCTTTAAATGTTGATCAACAAAACTAAAATTGAAAATAGTGTGTTTTGAAAACTAGATTTTTGGCAAAGTGTAGTGTAGGGCTTGTAACTCACTAAATGAATGTGAAAAATCGTGTTAAACCACTCTCAAATTGGCCTGTAGAATTTCCTTTAACAGCCTGGGACTTATAAAGATTCCAATTCCTTAAGAGCACATTTTTTCGACCTCGATATTTAGCAGTTATTATGTAATCCCTCCAGATGGGGTTTTGTTTCGACCGATGTCTATGAACTCATAGATAAGTGCATACGCCTGCGTTCTTCGGGTCTATTGCAAAATGCTCGGCCGAGCAAATCTGAATGTAGAATTTGCAACCGTCACGGGCCTTCTTTGTCCACAGACAAACAGTAAAGTAGTACTGAGATTCCGTTGTGCAGCAAAGCGTCCCTGACAGATGATAAGTACGTACACCGCCGCGATAGAGGTAGCGGTTATCGGTGTGACAACCGGTTTCGGTTATATCGGTTTCTCAACGCCAGCTTGAGTACTAACACCGTTCAAAATAACTGGTTTCTGAAATAACCGATTTTCGGTTTTTTATTCTTGCTATTTCCTGTACTAAACGTAGAAATCGAACAAAAATAGAAAAATTTTGACTCTCTCAGTTTCAATATATATAGATTCAAAATATTAAATTAAATAAATAAGTAAAGGAAAACTTAGTCCTTCCACTTTTCGCTTCTTTCCACGAAAAGCGGTATGTGGATGCATATTAGAAAACATCACCAGTATTCTCTGCTGACAAATTTTTTGAAACTGTTCGAAAATCGCTTTGTGAACGGGGATCTTACATTCACACCGCTATTTGAGCATTATGAATAGTCGGTGGGAAAAGGTGAAAACTGAGGTCAAATACCTCTATTTCCCTTGTCCGTTTTCAATGGCTACAACCACATAAACGGACGTTATGTAGACACAGGCAGCAATCAGCAACTTTCTATTTTTATTGTAAATAATGAACAATTGTTACGTTTTTAATTTATTACAGTTGCCATAATTTCCTCTTTTATTGCTTCTTAGAAATGGCAGACAAATTCTTAATCTTTTAAAGTAAATGAAGCAGTGTACTTCATTGCTGCGTGACTTAGGAAGTATTTCGAGACTCTAGATGGTTCCATTCTGATAATGAAAACTATCGCACAGACAACAAGGGGCAAGTGTTGCACACTGCATTTAGACCCGTACGATCAAACAGGCCACACAACGTTATTGATTCAGCAGTGCTGTCACTTTTCTTACGCCATGTGTTTGATGCTCCCTTCTATCGGCATTGTTTTTAAAACAGCACTGATCGCGTTTCCCATTTTCTATAAAAACGCATTATTTCAAAGCAAGGCAAATTTTACGAATAAAAATTACTCGTATTTATTTAACCGGTCGGTTTTCTGCATCCCCATACACCCATGCGCAGCTTCTTCCCCCTACAATCCACGCATCAAGGCATTAGAACGTTCGCTTTCTACAGCTCGAGAAGGGCTGTATGAGGAAAAGACAGAAAAGATCGGCGGCACTATTTCAGCGTTGTTTTGTAAAGGTTCGCATCCAACTAGACTGTACAATAGCGCTGAAACTCCTGCCACATTGAGGAATCGGTATAATTTGCCGTGGACGGGATGAAAACCAACATCCCAAGACAGGCATCATTGCTAAAATCACAGTCTTTCCCGTCGTTCTGGACAGTATGAAATACATAGTTTAGTGGAGTCGTAGAAAGTCATTACAGGAAATTCGTGTGAATTCTGTGATAAACGAAAAGCGTGTACTCCAGATTCAGTAGTGGCCAAGAACCCGCTCTTGCGGACTTCCATTCAGTGGACGGAACTTAAATGACGTCATGAACATCTGTCCATAAGCATGCACAACCAGTCTCTGGCGAGACGCATGCGCGGTCCATGAGTTATCACGAACTTGTTCTCTCTCTCGCTCTTTTGCCGCGTAGTGTTGGCTACACTGGTCTCCAATAGTACGTATGGCGGCCGCAAGAGGTCAGTCTCTCCCCTCGCGTCACGAGGTGGACCTCAGTAGGCGATCAAACATCGCGCTGTGGACACGGTTGAGAGGTCGGTAAAAGCGTCGTGCGCGGTATATGCCGCAAAGCTTCAAGTGCTCACCTGCTGCGGGGAACTCTTACATAGATCGCAAGCGGCGGCCAGCGTTGGCGACGAGCGGAAGGTATGTCCAGCGAGCGTCCTTTATTTCGCCACCTGTTTCCAGCAATTTGTGTTTCGAAAGCACCCAAGTCCTTATGTTGAAGACAACAGGGATCTGCAAAACAAACCCACCCTTGTCTGGAATGCGCAAAATGAGGTTTGGCCGCAGCGCATGCTTGTGGAAATTTGCATACGATGAATTACAACTTTATAATATAAAGTAATTTACTGTATGGGACGTTAAGAGAGAGCTATCGCAGAGAGATTAACAATAGTTCACAGGCGTCCACATGAGGGGAAAAGTGCCTATCCATGAAATCCACGATACTGGTGGGAACGCGCGTTAGAAGCTTTCGGCCACAGGTGGATTCGTGTCGCAAGCCTACACTGGGAAGTTGTGCTAGGAAATTGTCCGTTCATACAGGTGTCTACAGAATCACCTGCAGTCACGAAACAGCTCTACAAGCGAGCTAAGCGCGTGACACGCTATTACCACTGCAACCTGTTACCCCTTATGCAGTGTAGATATTTCTTAATGCACTTCATATAGCAAATCTCCCGTAGCTGCGGAAACGTGCTGGTATTTTCAGTTTCCATAGAACGGTGTAAGCTGGAGGTGCTGCCATGGAGCTATACACTAGGACGCAATTCACTGAAAGGTCGTTTGAAAAGAAAAGACTAAAGCAAGATATGTCATGGTGATTAATAAGCAATATGGGATTTTCCAAAGTTTATTCCCCGCAGATTAATATCAGCGATTACGTTCATTCTTTAATTCTGAAACACATGAAGTTTAGAACGTTACATAATGGCAGATACTGATTTTTAAATTTTTTGACCATTTTCATGTTTCTGTACAATACTGCCATCAGTTTTTGCTGGTTTTTCCATCTTAGGTTTACAGCAGTTAGAGTATTTTTCAATATACACGATTCGCGTTTGGTTATAAAGTATCTTCCGTCGTCATTCTGGAAATACCGCACCGCATGCATCTATTTTCATTTTAGTATTTCCAGATTAAAACAGTATCTTTATACAATTGGAGCACAATTTACTTTGACGTTAAATGTGCTGATCCAGTGTTTCTTCATTCGTTGTTTAGAAAGGCTGAAATCGAAGAAACGTGGTTGTACATTCACTATTTCGCAAATTTTTGCTCTTTATGAATCCGCTTTTTCTTACTCTGCATTTTTTCCCGCTTCCCTTCACTTTCGTAAGCTTCAGAGAACCTGCTCTAGTTTTCACATGTTCCGCACTCAACGCTGGGTTTCTGTATTCATTTGTTTTCTATGTATGTTCAGGTATTGCCAACATTGCGAAAGCAGTTGTTTTTCAGGTGTATGCTGGTACGTTTTCAGCTGAGGCGTGAATGTAGTTGGGAGAAGGAGCGGGCTTACTTTTCGTATTTGTTAATAATGTGACGTGCCTAATATGCTTTCCTCATACAGCAGGTCATCTGAACCAAGTGTCTGTTCTTAATTTGTGACCTTGAATAATGTTTGTATTCTCTATCGGAAATTAATGCTATGTTTTGACAATTTCGCCGGTAATGAGTCATGTGACGTGCGTTGGCCTCGATTTACCAAGTGACTGCATTGAATGAATCCTCGTGTGCGTTAAGTATAAACGTCGGTGAATAAGATCTGACGCGGAAAAAAATTGAAAATGTGCCCTTTGCGGAAGGCTTCACAATACTCCGAGGAACTCATGCACGAAATAAAAGGTGTGAATGTGTGCCACAAGATAGCGTTTGGACTTTTTTTAGACTATTTTTTCCACTTCTGCTGGATACGTACTGGGAAAAGCAAGCTCCGAGCTAGCGCGCTTGCAATAATAAACAAATATTGCCAATACAAATCCGTTTCTGCCTAGTGTTCAATAAGCGACTCTTTGAACGAGTTAAAACAATGACGTAGAACATTGGCGCGTCACTACGTAAAGTTCGCGAACCGACACCGCAGATATTTTCCACCGACCATGTCGCTGTGAATATTGTGTGAGACTTTGCTATCATCCGTAAATTATACCGCAGATTGTAATATAGTTAAAAACACAATTTTCTCAATTCTGGGTTTTTAGACTGGAAAATATCGTCTCTTGTGCGCACTCGTGAGATACAGTATTTCGGGGTAAACTGTTCATCTGCCTATACTCTGAAAACCACTGAGATGTGTGGGGCAGAGGGTACGTCCTACTGTACCAATTATGAGGGTTTTTCCATTTACATATGCAATGCGGGAAAAATTACTGTTAAAATCCATCTGTACTTGCTGTAATTAATCTAATCTTGTCTCACTATTCCTACAGGAGCGATACGTAGGCGATTGTAGTATATTCGTAGTCACAACGTAAAGTCGGTTTGTTGAAACTTTCAAGTAGGCTTTCTCGGGAAAGTTTACATCTATCTATAAGTATCAGCCAGTACAGTTTCTTCAGCATCTCTGACTCTCCCACGGATCGAACAAACCTGTGGCAACTCATGTTGCCCTTTCATGTATACGTTTTACATACCCGTTTAGTCCTATTTGGTACAGATCCACAAATTTGAGAAATATTCTAGGGAGGGTCGCACGAGTGATTTGTATGGTATCCTTTGTAGATTGATTGCATTTCCCCAGTATTTTACCTATAAATCAAAGTCTGCCACCTGCCTTACCCACAACTGAGTCTGTGTGATCATTCCAATTCATATACTTTTCACCGATTCCAGGTGTGACGGACATCATACGCATAGGATACTACGATTTTTCGTTTTATGAAGTGCATAATTTTACAGTTCTGAACATTTAAAGTAAGTCACCAGTATTACCACCACTTTGAAATCTTATCAAGAGCTGACTGAATAACTGTACAGCATCTTTCAGATAGAGCTTCGTGATAAGAGAGCGAGCTGAAAAGTAATCCCCCGAATTTAAGTGAAAAGTCAAAGCATTTTAAAGAAAACTCTTACTATCTTGCATCTTCACTCTTCATATCTTTCTCAACATGTTCACTATGATGGCGAAGACATGTCTTCCAACGAGAGATCAGTTTGTCGATACTGTCACTGTATATGGAATGAAACTTCCCGGCAGTTTAAAACTGTATGCCGGACCGAGACTCGAACTCGAGATCTTTGCCTTTCGCGGGCTGTGGCTAAGCCATGTCTCCGCAATATCCTTTCTTTCAGGATTGCTAGTTCTGCAAGGTTCGCAGGAGAGCTTCTGTGAAGTTTGGAGGGTAGGAGACGAGGTACTGGCAGAAGTGAAGCTGTGAGGACGGGGCGTGAGTCGTGCTTGGGTAGCTCAGTTGGTAGAGCACTTGCCCGCGAAAGGCAAAGGTCCCGAGTTCGAGTCTCCGTCCGGCACACAGTTTTAATCTGCCAGGAATTTTCATATCAGCGCACACTCCGCTGCAGAGTGAAAATCTCATTCTGTATATGGAATGCTTGACCATGTTGACGGAGCCACAACTTGACCTGTGCTTGCCGCGCTTCATCACTATCAAAGTCCTCGAAGGTATCCTTTGTTTTAGAAGCGTATGAAAACGTGAGAATATGGCTGGGCCATGTCTGGACAGTATGGATGATGATCGATGGAAGTTAACCGAAGGTTCTGGATTGTTGTAGGCGTCGCAACGCTCATTGTCGTGCTGGAGGAGAGAGTGCTCCACGTGTGGAGAAAGTTTTCTGCAGTTACAAACTCTATTACAAATGGTTCAAATGGCTCTGAGCACTATGGGACTTAACATCTGAGGTCATCAGTCGCCTAGAACTTGGAACGCGAGCCAGGATTCGAACCTGCGACCGTAGCAGCAGCGCGGTTCCAGACTGAAGCGCCTAGAACCGCTCGGCTACTCTGGCCGGCCCTAACTCTATTACAGGACCGTTGCTACGTGTTTTGACGCCCCAGACAAGAAGTGAAAAATGACGTCCCCTCCTTTTTAACTACCGTCGGTCTCCCCAACTTCCCCGCTCCACCACCAATATCCAACGGCACAGCAGTGCAAATCCCCTGTTATACTTTGTCATTAAACCAAGATGACCAGACGTCATTTTCTGAGGACAGCCCTCAATTTTCATGTTTTGTCCCCAATTTCTTTAAAACTGATTGACGTCAACGAAGGTCCTCAGTTTCTTATTTTTGTCTTCAGTTTTTGAAATTTCCCAAAATAATTGAAATTGGAAGAATCTGCTGAACATTTTAAACAAGAACTCAGCTGAATATACCAATCCAAAAAAATGTGACGTCCGTTACTTTTTTGTTTAATTGCAAATAAATGTACTAACAAAGGTGTGGAACTATTTTCTGCTGCGAATGAACTCCCCTTGAATTTAGAAATTATGCTATTTTCATGGGAGAAGTGGTGGTGTTTCTGTTTTAACTGAAATATTTTTAGAATGAGGAATAAATCTCGTGTTTTTTCAGCATCCACTTACTTGTAATTAAATAAATGACGCCTTCTTTGCATTTTCTATTGAGAGTTCAACTTTTGCTAGCCGACCCGGTGGCGCAGTGGTCTAAGCGATTGGCTTCTGATAATTCATCCGAAATGTGTTCGGCTTCAAATCCCGGTGGCGCATGGATTTTGTTTGTCTAAAGCCAGTAGCCCTGGAGTCATTGGCCCTAAGTGCATTTTTTCATTAGGCCTGTAGTGTTTCTTCACGCAGAGTTTCTGGACGTCGAATATTTCTTCTTCTATACAATAAACTTTTGGCTTCAGGTTTTTTTTCTTGCACAGTATCACAATGAAACTTCAGTGGGAAATCAAAATGTAGCTTTGTTTTTATGTGAAGTTATATTTATGAGTAAGATTTAAAATTTATCGGAAGTAATGACCTGAATGATTGCACTTAATTTTTATTTTATACTTATTCCATATGAAAAGTGTCAGTCAAATTCACCGTATGTTTAATGGACAATCATGATACAGTTCATACGTTCTTGACTAACCATCAGCAAGCCAGCCCATATGTCCCGCTCGAGCGCTGAATCAATGGCACATTTCTTTCCGTTTTGTATTCAGTTTCAGTTTTGAGGCAGGTGTTTACTAACGTCAAAGTAAGTAGAGGCACAAGTAACTGTTCCGCAGGCTTTTGAAAACAATAAGGTGTTTTAGTTTTTCTTCTTTTTCCATTTTTCTTCTCATTTGCTCATTTTTTCACTGTTTGGTTTGCAGTTAGTTCCGCCCTTTGCCACTCCCAAGATTTTGCCATCCTAGGCGGCCGCCTCGTCTTGCCTAATGGTAGAAACGGCCCTGTTCTATTAGGCACCCTGTTTCTCACGCACCGACACAGCTACGGTACACACCGCTACGCAACAACAAGGAGCGCTCCAGCGTCAGCAAAGCGGAAAAGTCTACATGCATGACATGTAATACCTCAGCCGGTGTTGAAAACAGAACTAAATTCAGATACTTTACTTTTCACCACGACCTCGTAGATAACTCTCCATCTGCAAAAAGTCTGAGATTATCATCATCATCATCATCACGCTATAGCCTATCCTACATCCACTGAACCCGCTTACTGTAGTCACTTTTGTCTTCCTTCCCGTAATTACGAAATTGACGATTCTTCGAGGCCTCTGAATGTTTTGTCAGCCGATCCCCCCTTTTATACAAGTTGGGCCATAACTTTTCCTCCCCAGTTCGAATAACAGCCTCATTAGTCTACCCATATAATTCTCAGTATTCTTGTGCAGCACTTTCAAAAGTTTCTATACTTTAGTCTGGACTGCTTATAGTTCATATTCCACTTCCGTACAATGCTCCACTTCAAATACAGCCAGAAGAAACCTACTATTTACATTTATATTCGATTTTAATAATTTCTCGTTTTTAGTAGTAGTTTTCTTGCTATTGCGAGTCTATATATCACATGCTTTGTACTTTGTTGTACGTCAGCTGTGAGGACGGGCCGTGAGTCGTGGCTGGATAGCTCAGGTGCCCGCCGGCCGCTGTGGCCGAGCGGTTCTAGGCGCTTCAGTCTGGAATTCCGCGACCGCTACGGTCGCAGGTTCGAATCCTGCCGTGGGCATGGATGTGTGTGATGTCCTTAGGTTGGTTGGGTTTAAGTAGTTCTAAGTCTAGGGGACTGATGACCTCAGATGTTAAGTCCCATAGTGCTCAGAACTATTTAAAAGCCGGCACGATAACTCAGCGTATTCGGTCAGAGGGTTAGCTACCCTCTGTAACAAAAAACTGAGTGAATGGATCGACAAAGAACTTAAACAGATGTCTTACGATGTCCGCCCCGAGCAGATGCAACGAACGAAAGTGACCAAAAAAGAGTGTTAGAGCACTTGCCTGCGAAAGGCAAAGGTCCCGAGTTCGAGTCTCGGTCGGGCACACAGTTTTAATCTGGCAGGAAGTTTTATATCAGCGTACACTCCGCTGCAGAGTGAGAATCTCATTCTGGAAACATCCCCCAGGCTGTGACTAAGCCATGTCCTCCGCAATATCCTTTGTTTCAGGAGTGCTAGTTCTGCAAGGTTCACAGAAGAGCTTCTGTGAAGTCTGGAAGGTAGGAGGCGAGGTACTGGCGGCAGTAAAGCTGCGAGGACGGGGCGTGTGTTGTGCTTGGATAGCTCAGGTGGTAGAGCACTTACCCGCGAAAGGCAAAGGTCCCGAGTTCGAGTCTCGGTCCGGCACAAAGTTATAATCTGCCAGGAAGCTTCATATCAGCGCACACTGCGCTGCAGAGTGAAAATCTCATTCTGGAAACGTCAGTTAGGTTGCTACCCAAGTAGCCAAACTCATCGACTATCTCTTTGATAGTCACTATTAATGGAACAAAATTACAATTCTTGCAAGAGGGGATGATTATTTTGTGTATTGGAAGTGACCCTCATTGGCAGCCAAACAACGTCGATGCCGCTGAATTGTCGACCGAACTACGGATTTCAGTGTTGCTGGTGTGATAGCCGTACAGGGCGCCTGGATGGTTTCTCGTAGCTCGTTCTGTGTAGCTGGCTTCTGTTGATAAACTTCATTTCTGGAAGTCCCCCATTCGTGGAAGTCAGAAGGTGTAAACTCTGGAGACCGTGGTGGGTACTCAGCAGAGCTTCTCTTCGACCTATCCATCGCCCAAGGTGGCTCTGACATTTTTGTGGTAGTGAGACGGAGCGCCATCTTATCGTAGGTAAGATCTTTCGTTTCCAGACACCTCTCGGATGGCAGGTAAATTCGGTGTTTGCAGTATACGATGATACACCTCACCACTTACTGTACTTTCAAATAAGAATGGGCCAATCAAATCGCGCGGTGACAGACCGCACCACACATTGACAATTAAATTGTGTGTCGACGTGAACGTGAGCGTTTTCAGCAGCACAGTACACTCAGCTGTGGCGGTTTGAACTGCGACTCATCAGCAGGATTCCGGAACATATATCTTGTTCAAACATTACCAGTGAACTCGAAGAAAACTGTCAATTGACACACAGTCAACATGGGTTTACAAAACATCGTTCCTGTGAAACACAACTAGCTCTTTATTCACATGAAATGCTGAGTGCTATTGGCAAGGGATTTCAGATCGATTCCGTATTTCTGGATTTCCGGAAGGCTTTTGACACTGTACCACACAACCGGCTCGTAGTCAAATTGCGTGCTTATGGAATATCGTCTCAGTTATGTGACTGGGTCTGTGATTTCCTGTCAGAGAGGTCACAGTTCGTAGTAATTGACGGAAAGTTACCGAGTAAAACAGAAGTGATTTCTGGCGTACCCCAAGGTAGTGTTATAGGTCCTTTGCTGTTGCTTCTCTACATAAACGATTTGGGATCCAATATGAACAGCCGTCGTAGGTTATTTGCAGATGACGTTGTCGTTAATCGACTAATAAAGTCATCAGAACACCAAAACAAGCTGAGAAACGATTTACAAAAGATATCTGAATGGTGCGAAAAGTGGCAGTTGACCCTAAATAAGTGCTAAAAGGAATTCGTTAAACTTCGATTACACGATAAAAGTCTAATCTAAAAGCCGTAAATTCAACTAAATACCTAGGTATTACAATTACGAACAACTTAAAGTGGAAGGAATATATAGAAAACGGTGTAGGGAAGGCTAACCAAAGACTGGGTTTTATTGGCAGGACACTTAGAAAATGTAACGGACCTACTAAGGAGACGGCCTATACTACGCTTGTCCGTCCTCTTTCAGAATATTGCTGCGCGGTGTGGGATCCTTACCAGATAGGACTGACGGAGTATATCGAAAGAGTTCAAAGAAGGGCAGCACGTTTTGTATTATCGCGAAATATGGGACAATGTGTCACAGAAATGATACAGGATTTGAGCTGGAAATCATTAAAACAAAGGCGTTTTTCGTTGCGACGGAATCTTCTCACGAAATTCCAATCACCAACTTTCTCCTGCGAATACGAAAATATTTTTTGACACCGATCTACATAGGGAGAAACGATCACCATGATAAAATAAGAGAAATCAGAGCTCGTACGGAAAGATATAGGTGTTCGTTCTTTCCGCGCGCTATACGAGAATGAAATAATAGAGAACTGTGAAGGTGGTTCGATGAACCCTCTGCCAGGCACTTAAATGTGATTTGCAGAGTATCCATGTAGATGCAGATAACCATCCCTGCAAACCGTTCATGCTAGCGAAGTATGCCTTCGAACCATCGCTGCACTCCATTGTTCGATCCGGGATGTCGTCGCTCATAGCGTGCAGCTATTTGGGATGTACGCTTTCCACTTTGCAGCCTTCAGAATTCGTCGCTTGATCAGCTTACCCCTTTATCACGTGTACCCTGCTTCACGGACGTAATACAATGTTGCAACACGTCAGCGCTGGAAGCTGGACTTTGTGATGTTTTTGGTCGGCCAGACCTTTATTATGCTCATCCTGAACACTACCGTCGGAGCTGATTCATCCCGAATACCAAAAGCTGTTGTGCGTGGTGGTGTCTGATTCAGTACACATTACGCCATTGCAGTTGTATCTCCATTATGTTTTCGTACGTCCAGTGCTGTTTAACGCATACGAGATTATTGCGAAAGGCTTAGATAGGAAAAGAGGAATATGTATTGGTGGAAAGAGAATAGAATGTATGAGATTTGCTGATGACATGGTATTAGTGGCAGAAAGTGAGCGGACAGTGAATAACATGCTGAAATATCTGAATGAAGCTTGTGTGGAATATGGGATGCAAATAAACACAGTATGGTCATCAGTACAAGACGCAGACTGTCCAATATTAAAATAGGACTATCTGCCATTAGCCAAGTAAGTGCATTTAAATATCTTTGAAGCACAATAACTGAAGACTTGAGATGTCACCAGGAGGTGAAATCTCGAATTGCCATAGCGAAGGAGGCATTCAACAGAAAGAGGAGACTCTTACGTGGCAAATTAGATAAAGGACTAAGGAAAAGGCTTGGAAAATATTTTGTCTGGAGTGTGGCACTATATGGGGCAGAAACATGGACGCTGAGACGAGAGGATGAACAAAGGTTAGAAGCATTTGAGATGTGGATGTGGAGGAGAATGGAGAGAATAAGCTGGATGGAAAGAGTGAGTAATGAAACAGTATTGGAAAGGGTTGGTGAGAGACGATATCTGCTGAAGGTTGTAAGAGAAAGGAAAAAGAACTGGTTGGGACATTCATTAAGGAATGCTTGCTAGCAGATGCTTTGGAAGGACTGGTTTGTGGGAGAAGACCGAGAGGAAGAAGGAGATACAAAATGATAGACGACATAAAGGGAAGAGGAAATTATGCAGACCTGAAGAGAATGGCAGAAGAGTGGACAGCCTGGAGAGCTACCATGTGAAAACTTGCATTTTGGCAGAACACTGGTGGTGGTGATGATTACCATTCCAATACGGACTAGTTTTGCTCAAACAACAGTCTTACTTTATTCATTGCTGGGAAACGTGAGCTAAGATGCGTTGACGAAACAGTGGACTACGCTACTGCGCAAAATTGCAACGACATGTCATTTTGTTCCGAAGATATTAACTGCCAGAGTGACTACGTTTCTCTAGACCCCTCTGTATACTCCGCAAAGCCACCTTATTGTGTGTGGCGCAGGGTACGATGTTTAGGCTACCAATGTCATTGTTTCCTGTTGCAGTCGCGTACAGTTCTCGGGAAGAATGATGGCTGGAAAGCCTCCATGCTGCCTCGAATATCACTGATTTTATCTTCGTGGTCTTTTTGCGAGACGTACATAAGAGGAAGCAATATATTGGTTGGCTCTTCTAGGAACGTACGCTGTCGGAACATTAACAGCAGACCACAGTGTGATGCAGAACGCCTCTCCTGCAGCGTCTGCCATTGGAGCTGGCGGAACACCTCCGTGGCGCTTCCGCGCCAGCTAAATAAACCTGTAACGAAGCGCGCTGCTCTTCTTTGGATCATCCGTATTTCCTCTATCAGTCCTATCTGGTACGGATCGCCGGCCGCCATGGCCGCGCGGTTCTAGGCGCTTCAGTCCCGGAACCGCGAGATTGCTACGGTTGCAGGTTGGAATCCTGTCTCGGGCATGGATGTGTGTGATGTCCTTAGGTTAGTTAGGTTTAAGTAGTTCTAAGTTCTAGGGGACTGATGACCTCAGATGTTAAGTCCCATAGTGCTCAGAGCCATTTTGAACCATTTTTGGTACGGATCCCGTGCCGACGAGCAGTGTTAAAGTATTGATCGAACGAGTGCTTTGTAAAATACTTCCTTTCTTGATGAACTGCATTTCTTGAGAATTTGTCCAATGAAATTATCTGGCATTTGCCTTACACGCAATTCATTTTATGTGGTCGTTTCGCTTGAAATCATTCCGTACGGATTTTCATAGATATTTTATGGAAATAACTCTTTCAGATAGTTCTGCAGTTTTGTGATCATATGATAGTGTCATATCCTAATTTAATATCTCCGGTGTCGCCTTATTTAATACCATTATATTCCGTTTTTATTCTTTTGCCTATCCGTTAATGCCAGTTGGTGACCAAACCGTGTATCTCTATTCTTTAAAATAGCTCTAAGCACTATGGGACATAAAATCTGAGGTTGTCAGTCCCCTAGAACTACTTACACCTAACTAATGTAAGGAGATCACACACATCCATGCCCGAGGCAGGATTCGAACCTGCGGCCGCAGCAGTAGCAGCGCGGTTCTGGACTGAAGCGCATAGAACCTCTCTGGACACAGCGGCCGGCCTTTATTCTTTGATCCGTAGCATGTTGTCGCTGATCTGCGTCATAGTGTGCACCACTTTGTTACGTAACCAAGATGTTCTTCTGCGACCTTATTCTTCTTTTACCCTCGATCTCCCCTTCTGTTAGCTGTAGAAGTACGTAAGTTCCTGACAGATTAAAACTGTGTGCCGGACCGAGACTCGAACTCGGGACCTTTGCCTTTCGCAGGCAATTGTTCTACCATCCGAGCTTCCCAAACACGACTCGCGATCCGTCCTCGCAGCTTTACTTCCGCCAATACCTCGTCTCCTACCTTCCTGGTCCCGAGTTCGAGTCTCCGTCCGGCACACAGTTTTAATCTGCCAGGAAGTTTCATATCAGCGCACACTCCGCTGCAGAGTGAAAATTTCGTTCTGGTAGAAGTACGTGTCCGTAAGATATGTCCTAGGTATGTAGTTTTTCTTCCATTGTGTATTCGTCGCAGTACTTCGGTGTTGGCTATTCTTGATGTGCACGGTATTTTAAGCATTCTGTAGTAAATCTGCATTTCAACGGCCTCGATCTTCTTTGCTGTTGGCTATATTTAGTGTCCTTAGGACCGCATAGAAGTACTACTATCGTTTCTTTAATTTTGTGATGTTCAGTTTATAAACTCATTTCATGGCGCTACCCATTTCATTGAACTGATATTCCAACTTCTTTCACTTTTTGTTTCTTTGCTTTTAATTTCAGTGCCCTCTCCAAATTTCTCCCGGGTTTCCTTCACTGCTTGCTCAATGTACAGATTGAATAACGTCCGTTATGGACTACAGCACTACTCATTTACGTCTGAGCTGCTTTTTCGTCTCTTGTACCGAGTTACACGTAACATTTCTCTGTTACCATTGAGAAGAGTAAGCATATTAGTCATACCAAATCAGAAGAAAAAAATACTTGTTTTGGAATCTGGTTTCAGTGGACGCTGACCCTCGTTTGGAACGTATTACGCTCGTTCCGCGTTCGTAGCGAGTCGGGAAAACTTGCAACTCATCTCGGAAGCGACGCAAGGTCATTACTTCCGCGAGAGCGGTCGACGGAATTCTGTTTCGAAATGGCCGTGTGGGGTGATGCAGGAAGCAGAAAAGGAAAAGCGTGCTGCACGAGGTCCCCTTGCACTGCTGCCGCTATCGGACGTTTCGCACTGGGTTTCAAATACCTCAGCGTTTGGCGAAAGGTGCCTCCCGCTGTCTGAATACAAGCATATAATCGGTGTGTAGTCAGCGTGCCATTTATTTCTTACATCTTGTTAGTGCTTATAGATGAAGTGATTCTTATATTTTTTAGAGTTTCTAAACGCAAATTGATACTTGACCTTTAAAAATTAGATTTTAATTTCATTGACCTATATATTTCGTATGTGTACTACAAACAATTTACAACAAATTCACACGTTATAGATTAATTTGTCCTCTATAAAATTTACAATATCACAATAAAATACCCGGGAAATTATATAAGGTATAATATGAACATGAAATGGGAGATAAGATTATTGCGTGAAGAGTCTGGCAGAGCACTGAAAGACCTGAGTCGAAACAAGGCGCCGGGAGTAGACAACATTCCATTAGAACTACTGACGGCCTTGGGAGAGCCAGTCGTAACAAAACTCTACCATCTGGTGAGCAAGATGTATGACACGGGCGAAATACCCTCAGACTTCAAGAAGAATATAATAATTCCAATCCCAAAGAAAGAAGGTGGTGACAGATGTGAAAATTACCGAACTGTCAGTTTAATAAGTCACAGCTGCAAAATACTAAAGCGAATTGTTTACAGACGAATGAAAGAACTGGTAGAAGCCGACCTCGTGGAAGATCAGTTTGGATTCCGTAGAAATGTTGGAACACGTGAGGCAATACAAACCTTACGACTTATCTTAGAAGAAAGATTAAGGAAAGGCAAACCTACGTTTCTAGCATTTGTAGACTTAGAGAAAGCTTTTGACAATGTTGACTGGAATACTCTCTTTCAAATTCTAAAGGTGGCAGGGGTAAAATACAGGGAGCGAAAGGCTATTTACAATTTGTACAGAAACCAGATGGAAGTTGTAAGAGTCGTGAGGCATGAAAGGGAAGCAGTGGTTGGGAAGGGAGTGAGACAGGGTTGTAGCCTGCCCCCGATTTTATTCAATCTGTATATTGAGCAAGCAGTAAAGGAAACAAAAGAAAAGTTCGGCGTAGGTATTAAAATCCACGGAGAAGAAATAAAAACTTAGAGGTTCCCCGATGACATTTTAATTCTGTCAGAGACAGCAAAGCACTTGGAACAGCAGTTGAACGGAATGGACAGTGTCTTGAAAGGAGGATATAAGATGAACATCAACAAAAGCAAAACGAGGATAATGGAATGTAGTCGAATTAAGTCGGGTGACGCTGAGGGAATTAGATTAGGAAATGAGACAAAGTAGTAAATGAGTTTTGCTATTTGGGGAGCAAAATAACTGATTACAGTCGAAGTAGAGAGGATATAAAATGTAGATTGGGAATGGCAAGAAAATCGTTTCTGAAGAAGAGAAATTTAACGTCGAGTGTAGATTCAAGTGTCAGGAAGTCATTTCTGAAAGTATTTGTATGGAGTGTGGTCATGTATGGAAGTGAAACGTGGACGATAAATAGTTTGGAGAAGAAGAGAATAGAAGCTTTCGAAATGTGGTGCCCCAGACTAATGCTGAAGATTAAATGGGTAGATCACATAACTAAAGAGGTGTTGAATAGAATTGGGGAGAAGAGGAGTTTGTGGCACAACTTGACAAGAAGAAGGGACCGATTGGTGGGACATGTTCTGAGGCATCAAGGGATCACCAATTTAGCATTGGAGGGTAGCGTGGAGGGTAAAAATCGTGTAGAGAGACCAAGAGATGAATACACTAAGCAGATTGAGAAGGATGTAGGTTGCAGTAAGTACTGGGAGATGAAGAAGCTTGCACAGGACAGAGTAGCATGGAGAGCTGCATCAAACCAGTCTCAGGATTGAAGACCACAACAACATACAGTATAATAAAATATTATGCAGTCTCTGGTTGATATCTCATTCTTGCAGAAGTCCACGTATGGCCTCCCTGTTTCGCTGCACGCCATCAGGTCTTGGGCCGTGCACGCTCTTGGATGGTTTACTAGCGGACATTGAAGCAGGTGGATGTTCCCACTCGGACACAAAGCACTTTCACTAATTCCCCACTTGTGCAGATTTTTGTAAGATCTGCCCATTCCTGAACGCAGCCTGTTCAGTGTTTTCCATCTCTCCCACTCAAGTTCCGCACCTGGTGGCAGCACTTCCTTAGAATCGTGAGCAGATTCTTGTTGTTCCTGCCACAGTCTTTTTCTAGAGGTTTTTGGTGGATCTGTGAGTGGTTCGGTTGAGTGGAGGAAACTACTTCTCGACTTAAGGCGTTCTGGTACCATTCGCTACCCATGTAGCGGATGACGTTGATGTAGAACCTGTTTTGTTCGTTCAGTTCCGCCCTGTATTGAACGTCGGGCATTTGGCGGAGCAGTTCGTGATAATGTGTGTAGGTGTCCTATTCTTGTTGGCTTAAGACATCCAGTAATATGTCTACACGGCTGGTTCAGGACAGTTTGTGCGGCATGACCGCTCCCAGACAGGACTTGCAGACTCAGCAGCAGAGTAACAGAGTGCCATTGCGGTGGTGCGTAAACCTTTTGCAAAAGCTCCCCATTTTGATGTGAGCTTGCCAAGTAAGTTATTCCGTGATTGGACTTTTGCTCTGCTCCTCTCAATGTGCTGCTTGGATGACAGTGTCCTGTCAAGAGTAACTGCCAAGTACACTGGGAGAGGGCGGTGTGTTAATCTTGTCATTCCACCAAACATTCAGTTCTCGCTTCGCCTCTCTGTTGTTAAGATGAAATAGGCAAGTCTGGGTCTCACTCGGATTGGGTTTCAGCTGATTTTTATTGTAGTAGGTGGTGAGATTTTCAAGGTTCTCAGCTAGTATTTCCTCAGTATCCATGTAGTTTGATGCCTGAGGGCTATTGCCCTATCATCATCATAAAAGAAAGATCTTTACTGCGGATTAATAGGCTGGTCATTTATATAAATGTTGAATAACATGGGGGCAAGAACACTGCCCTGGGGAAGCTATTTTATTGTTTTTTTTAGTCGCTTCCTGTTCTTGTTACCCTGGAATTGAACAAAGTATCTTCTGTTAAATAGAACTTATTTGAGTACAGCACTGAGTTGAGGGCTTTTTGTTGTTTTTTGCACTTTCGCTAGAAGATTTCTGAGGTTGGTGGTATCATATACTGCCGTCAAATCTATAAACACCACCCTTGTAGCTACTCTTTTTCTCAAACCCATCTTCAGTGTACTGGGTTAGGCTGAGAGCTTGACTGGTACAGGATTTGCCAGGCCGAAATCCTGCTTGCTCTTTTATTAGGATGCCCTCAATCACCTCTTTGAATCTGTTTAGTATCACTCTTTCAAACAGTTTGTAAGATGTACACAAGAGAGATCGGCCGATCTTAGGATCTTGAGGGTCTTTACCAGGCTTAACAATTGCAATTACTTTTGCCTGCCTCCAGATCTTTGGGATTCGTCCAGTTGTCCAACAGTAGTTGATAAACTCCAACAGCCACAATTTAGAGCGAACACAAAGATGTATCAGCTGTTCATTTGTAATATCATCTATGACCTAATATCAGCGATGATTTAAGGCAGGCATGTACAACCTTTGGTGACCCGCCGGCCTGATTCACATACTTAAGCTCGCGACCCCACCTCGGGTGTCCTGACAGCAGTGCTCGTAGCGCAAAAGCCGAAACTAGAGCGTCCATCATCACTTTATGGGGCAATGCGCCGACAAGAATGGCACACCTTTTCCGAAACGCCATGCCTTCAGATCATGCCTCAGAAAATCCGACTTTGGGAGTACATTCGTGTTAGGTTCACACTGTTTTCAGATGTACACATTTGCTTATGCATCGTGAACATGTTTTCTTTACTTAGAACGTTTACAGTAACTGTCTTAAAATACTGCGTTGTAAAATTTTGCAACGCCGCTATTAAGAAACGATAACCTAAATAAATAAAACATCTGAAGATGGGATACCAAGCACATCGAAATATCCTTTCGTTGATGTTCTCATTGCAAGACAGTATCCATTCGGCTAAGGTGTCTTCAAAATACTTTGCAATGTGACAGAATTTCATCATGAATCAATCTGAAAGCCTTTATTTCCTCTAGCTGAACTTTCAATTCCCTTTCAAATTTCACACAAGTTTCCTCTACCATTTATTCGGAGTACAGACTGAAAAACACAGGGGATAGGTTACACCCCTGACTTGCTTGTCAGAATCTTGTCCTTAATCTTACAGCTACATTGTTGTCTGTGTGCTGATTATATGGAGCCTTTAGCTTCCTATATTTCAAGGAGTGTTACAATCAGCGCTGACAATCTTTTTCTAAATCTAGAGATACTATAAATGTGCGTTTTCGTATCTTATGAGGTCGGTATTAGTTTCGTACCCAGAGCATACGTTAATAGTTCTCATCAGCGTTTGAATTTCTCTGTATTGCAAGGGAAGAGAATATACTGTTTAGTCGGAGTGGCAGGATCACGTGATGATTGTACGCCTTTATTTTTTTTCTCTTTATTTCCGCTGAGCAACGTAAGACCATGTGGAGGGTACACGAGAGTTCTTTCGCGACAACGGAAAAGCTGAAAAAAAAAGAAAAACGGCTGACGAGTTTTTTCTCTCCTCCTCCTCCTCCTCCTCCTCCTCCTGACTTACGTGGCGTGAGTAATACAATACAGGAGCGTGACAGCCGCTACAAAGGCGCTTGACAATAGTGCTTTTGTTTGACTTTTTGTCTTAACCCTTACTGCATAGCGATCATAATATAAGCCAAGCCGGGGAAGTGATGCGCACTTCCTGCTTGAATATTGTTTTATTTTTGTGAAAAAGATACACTAGGTGTGATCTAAAATAGCTGGGTTTTTTAATTTATATTAAAAAATTTATATATATATATATATATATATATATATATATATCCAGCGAAATTAAAAAACCCAGCTATATACTATATATAATATATAACCTTCAAATTATATCATCTTGTTAGCGCACGCGTTTCTGATGAATGTTTACAATTTCAGCTGTATCAAATTTTTAGTTTATTGTTGACAATCGGAAGGTTATACGTGTTTTCGAGTACTCGGTGAAGTTTTACTTTCGGAAGAGATGGATTAAAGAATTTGCATTAAATTGTGCTTGAAAGATGAAGTAAAGTGCGGCACCGCATTCGAAATGTTGGCAGTGGCTTTTGGCGAATCTACTGTAAGAAAGACCAGAGGTTGAATTGTTCTGGAAAATCGCCGAATCACCGTTAGAGGGGCTGCTGATGCTGTCGGCGTATCGTTTAGCTCGTGCCAAGCATTTTTTTCGTATATTTTGGGCACGAAACATGTAGCAGCAAAGTTTTGCTCTGAAATTGTTGAATTTCGACCAAAAAACCGACGTCTCGTAGACATCGCTCAGAAGTTGCCGAATGAAGTCGACAACGATCCAGGACTTCCAAATAAGGGTATAACAGATGATGAAACATTTATATACGGGTATGACGTCAAAACCAATGCGTAGTCGTCCCAAAGGAAACTGCTTGAAGAGCCAAGACCGAAAAAATTCGCCAAGTTCGACCACATCTGAAGATTCTTCTCACTGTTTTCTTGGATTCGAATGGGATAGCACATCATGAGTGTCGGCCTAACGGTCAAAAAGTACTACGCGGAAGTTATGCACCCTTTGCACGAAGCAATCCGAAGAAAACTATCAGAATTAAGGCAAAATCACTCGTGAGAATTGCATCACGGTAATGTTCCCGCTCACACCATACTACTTGCTCCTGGTTTTTCGGCAAAAACAAAACCGTTGTTACGTCAGCCACCGTATTCGCCAGACATGGCCTTCTCCGACTTCTTTGTATTAGAGAGGCTGAAGAGATACATGAAAGGATATCATCATTTTGCGACCACTGATGAGATGAAAAGAGAATCGCTGAAGGAGCTGAACACCGTAACGACAAGCGAGTTCTGGAAGTGCTGGCACAAGCGTATTATATCTGAGACGGATTGCTTTGAAGAGGACAAGGTTGTTCTTAGTGAAAAAATGGATTCTTTAAGAAAAGCGAATTCCCGATACTTTTTGATCACACCTCTTGTGTAATAACTTCCGAGGCTATTAGTGCATATTGACAAGTAATTTTGGAAAAAAGAAATATTTTGCAAAATATGAAATGAAATTGGTGTGGCACATATCGTGCATACCATGCATGTGAGGTGGTATGACTAACAATTTAGTATTTTGAGAATGAGATTTTCACTCTGCAGTGGAGTGTGCGCTGATATGAAACTTCGTGTCAGATTAAAGCTGTGTGCCGGACCTTTACCTTTCGCGGGTAAGTGCTCTACCATCTGAGCTACTCAAGCACGACTAACGCCCCGTCCTCGAGGTACTGGCGGAAGTAAAGCTGCGAGGACGGGGCGTGAGTCGTGCTTGGGTAGCTCAGATAGTAGAGCACTTACCCGCGAAAGGCAAAGGTCCCGAGTTAGAGTCTCGGTCCGGCACACAATTTTAATTTGCCAGGAAGTTTAAATTTCGTATTTTTTTCCTTCCTTTATGCTGCGAGACGTAAGTACTAGTTTACTTGTGCTGTGCAATGGCACACTGTCTACGTTAGTACGCCTTTACTGTTACAGTACCGAACATTTTGTAACAGTTGGTGTCCATATTCACACGCAAATGAACTTCACACTGAACAAAGGATTTATCCATCCTTCAATTGTCGAAATTCGCTTATCTGTTGATTTCTCCTCACAGGTAAGTGGCCAACATTGGCTCATTTATGCGTGAATTAGGAAAGAAACTAATTTAAAGTGTTCCATACTGCGTAAGCAAAGGAGTACTAATGTAGATCGTGTGCCACTGGACAAGATGAGGAGTGTAGTAACTATTTAGTGTAGTACGGTATTCTTAAAAAAACAGTGAACTGATAGGTATTGCACGTGACATGTATGGTGTGCCAAACCATTTTTTCTCTTTTTGGAAAATAATTTTTTTCTTTCAAAACTGCTTGTTGATATGGTCTAGTACCTTCAAAATCCAACATAGACATTCTTTTCACTAGAATAAAAAAATAATGTAGAAAGGGATTAATGCACTGCCTGGCAAAAATGTGGGGCACCCAGAATGGGAAGGAGGAAGCCAAATGAAACTTCTCTGGTTGGAAGGGTATGTGATGTTCTTTCACGGAATACGGAGCAGTGAAATTTACAATGAAGTTGGCAGTGTGAGCCCACTTAGTATTGCGATGATGCAGCCCCGTTCCGCAGCCCTTTGGCCGGGATGCATGCATTGATTGGATTGGGCAGCCGTTATGTTCTCTCCTGCGGCAAGCTGGACCACAACTGTTGTTACTGGTCCTCGTTATCCTGGAGGAGGAGGAGGAAGAGGAGGTTACTGTTTAACATCCCGTCGACAACGAGGTCATTAGAGACGGAGGACCAGATATCAAGCATCAGGGTTGGTTGATTTGGGCGAGGGGACCAAACAGCGAAGTCATCGGTCCCATCGTATTAGGAAAGAAAGTGGAAGGAAATATATTGGAACAAATAAGCCCTCGGTTACAAATATTAAGTCAATATTGAACAGGTTTCGAGGCTACTATGAGCGACGTCTTCAGAATTAAACTGTTCTAAAACATATTAGGTATATAATACATTAATAAAGTCTTGTTGCAACCCTTGTTCACTCAAGTACGAGCAGCCCTTAGCGGCTCGCCATCTTATCTACAACTATTCATGACGTCGCCTTTCCGGTTTAGATTTTTTAAAATGTGACTTGTAAGTACTGCATCTCCTTCCATTAAGTACAAACGTTAATTTTATTAATATATTATATACCTAATATGTTTTAGAACAGTTTAATTCTGAAGACAACGCTCATAGTAGTGTCGAAACCTGGTCAATTTTGACTTAATATTTGCGACCGAGGGCTTATTTGTTCTAATATAATTCTGACACGGTCACGGAACCTTAGCAGTTATGTTCAAAGTTTTTATCTTTTTAATTTTTTATTTATTTATTTTTTGAAGGAAATAGGTCGTGTGCCCTTTGAAAGGAATCATCCTGGCATTTGCCTGAAGCGGTTTGGGGAAATCACGTAAAATCTAAAACAGGATGGCCCGACGCGGGTTCGAACCGTCGTCCTCCCGAACGCGACTCCAGTGTGCTAACCTCTGCGCCAGCTCGCTCGGTCGATATCGTGGATACTGGCGCTGGGACTGGGATCTGAGCTTGTCCCACATATGTTCTATCAGGCACTGATCTGAGAGTCTCACTGGCCCGGGAGTTCGTCAGCACCATGCAGACTGTCCATAGACACATGTCCTGTGTGTGGACGAGCGTTGTCCTGCTGAAAGTTGGCACCACGACACAGACGCATGTGGGGTAAGACACGGAGATGCAGTTACCTGCCGGTGTTCCATCAGACTTGCGTTTAACACTACCAGCCGTGACCTGAAGTCTTACCAGATGGCTCCCCGTACCGTGACACCAGGAGTAACACTGTTGTGCCTCTCCAAAACACTAGAAGAATGGGACCTCTTCCCAGGGCGCCATACTCGAAGGCGATGGTCTTGGATCAGCAGACTTACGATGGGTCGGAAACAGCTCGCGGGTGGAGAAGACGGTCGTCGCCGGACTTGGGGCAGCTGCGCTGGCCCGCCGCCAGGGCTCCGCGCACTGCTCGATTGTCGGTGTTTTTCTGAGCCGTATCTGCCAGGAGCAGGAGGCGGGCGGCTGGCCGTGACGCAACGGCCCGGGCCGCCGTGACCCGCCTTGCCGTGTTGCGGAACCCCAGTTTTTGCAGCGTCCGCGGTCAAGGCCGCGCCAGCCTCAGTGCACACCCGCTGGCCCACGCGACGAGGCGTGTTCAAATATGTAACGGGAATTTTTGTTCTCTTCGAAAGAATTTTACTCACTCATTTCAGTCAATGGGCTATACTTCATAACGGAAGATCCAAGTGACGCCATGCAGGTACTTCATTTTGCAACTCAGGGGCGTAAAGTGAGAGCCCACTGTGCTCCCACGGATGGGGCAGTCTTCTGACTGGTTTGGTGCGGCGGGCCACGAATTCCGCTCCTGTGTCCACCTTTTCATCTCGCAAGGGAACCTCCCCATCGCACCCCCCTCAGATTTAGTTATAAGTTGGCACAGTGGATAGGCCTTGAAAAACTGAACACAAATCAATCGATAAAACAGGAAGAAGTTTTGTCGAACTATGAAAAAAATAAGCAAAATATACAAATTGAGTAGTCGATGTGTAACATAAGACGCATGAAGGACGATGTAATTTGAGGAGCGCCGTGGTCTCGTGGTTAGCAGTAAACAACTGCGGTACGAGAGGACCTCGGTTCAAGTCTTCCCTCGAGTAAAAATTTTAACTTTTTTATTTTCTAGCAATTGACGTGTGTCAATTATCAAACTTCAGGCACTCACACATAATCAACTTCGCTCTCGAAAATTCCAGGACATGTTCAGATTTGCTTGGACATATGCAGGATTTGACGGTCTACACACGGAAAAAATTGGAAAACGTTAAAAACATATGTTTTGACAGAGCACAGAGAAAACTGTGTGACTGTGAAACTGTTGCATTCATTTGTTGCAGTTTATGTGACAAACTCTTATGTTTTCATCACTTTTTTGGGAGTTATTCTCACATCCACAAGAAAACCTAAATTGGGCAAGGTAGAAGATCTTTTTACCCATCAGGTGGGTCGACAACATATTTTTGTCATGTGACGCACATGCCGTCACCAGTGTCGTATAGAATATAACAGACGTGTTTTCCTGTGGAGGAATCGGTTGACCTATGACCTTGCGATCAAATGTTTTCGGTTCCCATTGGAGAGGAACGTACTTTCGTCTACTAATCGCACGGTTTTGCGGTGCGGTCGCAAAACACAGACACTGAACTTATTACAGTGAACAGAGACGTCAATGAACGAACTCACAGATCATAACTTTGCGAAAATAAATAAAGTAAAATTTTCAACCGAGGGAAGACTTGAACGAAGGACCTCTCGTTCCGCAGTTGTTCACGCTAATCACGGGACCACCGCGCTCCTTCGCTGACACTCTGCTTAATATTGCTTATCTTGCACATGGACTACTCAGTTTGTATATTTTACTTATTTTTCCCATAGTTTCACACAACTTCTTCCCGTTTTCTCGATTGATCTGTGTTCAGTTTTTCAAGGCCTGTCCACTGTGCCAACTTATAACTAAATCTGAGGGGGGTGCGATGGGGAGGTTCCCTTGTCAGAGTAGCAATTTCAACCCTACGTCCTCAGTTACACTGAAACTCATTGCCAAAGAAATTGGTACACCTGCGTAATAACGTGTAGGGCCCCTGCGAGCATGCAGAGACACGCGGGATTAGCCGAGCGGTCTGAGGCGCTGCAGTCATGGGCTGTGCGGCTGGTCTCGGCGGAGGTTCGAGTCCTCACTCGGGCGTGTGTGTGTGTGTGTGTGTGTGTGTGTGTGTGTGTGTGTGTGTGTGTGTGTTTTTGTCCTTAGCATAATTTGAGTAGTGTATAAGCTTAGGGACTGATGACCTTAGCAGTTAAGTTCCATAAGATTTCACGCACATTTGAACATTTTTTCAGCATGCAGAAGTGCCGCGTGGACATGACTTATGTCTGAAGTAGCGCTGCAGGGAGCTGACGCCATGAATCCTGCAGGGCTGTCCATAAATCCCTAACAGTACGAGGGGGTAGAGGTCTGTTCCGAACAGCACGTTGCAGGGCATCCCAGATATGCTCAATAATGTTCATGTGTGGCGAGTTTGGTGGCCAGCGGAAGCGTTTAAAGTGACAAGAGTGTTGGTGGAGCCACACTGTAGCAATTCTGGATGTGTGGGGTGTCGCATTGTCCTGCTGGAATTGCCCAAGTCCGTCGGAATGCACGATAGAGATGAGAGGATGCAGGTTATCAGACAGAATGCTTATGTACGTATCACCTGTCAGTCGTATCTAGATGTACCAGGGGTCCCACATCACACCAACTGCACACGCCCCACATCATTACAGAGCCTCCACGAGCTTCAACAGCCCCCTGCTCATGCAGAGTCTATGGATTCGTGAGGTTGTCTCCATACCCGTACACGCCCATCCGCTCGATGCAATTTGAAACGAGTCTCGTTCGACCAGGCGACGTGTTGCCAATCATAAACAGTCCAATGTCAGTGTCGACGGGCCCAGGCGAGGCGTAAAGTTTTGTGTCGTGCAATCGTCAAGGGTACACGAGTGGGCCTTCGGCTCCGAAAGCCAATGTCGATCATGTTTGGTTGAATTGTTAGCACGCTGACACTTGTTTCTGGCCCTGCATTGAAATATGCACCAATTTGCAGAAGGGCTGCACTTCTGTCACGTTGAACGGTTTTCTTCAATCTCGTTGGTCCCGTTCTTGCAGGATCTTTTTCCGGCCGCAGCGATGTCGGAGATTTGATGTTTTACCGGATTCCTGATATTAACGGCACACTCGTGAAATGGCCGTATGGGAAAATCCCCACTTCATCGCTACTTCGGGGATGCTGTGTTCCATCGCTCGTGCGCCGACTATAACACCACGTACAAACTCACTCAAATCTTGATAACCTGCCATTTTGCCAGCAGTAACCAAACAGCTACGCCAGAAACTTGTTTTCCTATGTAGGCGTTGCCTACCGTAGTGCCATATTTTGCCTGTTTACATATCTCTGTATTTGAATACGTATACCTACACCAGTTTCTTTGGTGCTTCAGCGTGTAACGGGAATTTTTGTTTTCTTCGAAAGAATTTTATTCACCCATCGCAGTCAATGGCCTATACTTCCTAACGGAAAATCCAAGTAACGTCACGCAGGCATCTGACAAGGTGGGTTTGGTGCGGCCCGCCACGAATCCCGATCATGTCCCAACCTTTTCACCTCGCAGCAGAAATTATTGCACTCTACGTCCTCAGTTATTTGCTGGATGCACTCCAATCTCAGTCTTCTCCACAGTTGTTTGCCTCTACAGCTCCCTCTAGTACCATGGGAGTTATCCCCGGGTGCCTCAACAGACGTCTATCATCCTGTCCCCTCTCTTGAGTGTTTTCCTTTCCTCGCAAATTTTGCGGGTAACCTGTTCATTCTTTACGTTATCAGTCCACGTAATTTTCAACATTCTTCCGTAGCACCATATCTCAGATTCTTAGATTCTCTTCTGTCCTTTTTCCACAGTCCTTGTTTCACTACCGTACAATGCTGTGTTCCAGATGTTCTTTCTCAGAAGTTTCTTCCTCACTTTCAGACCTATGTTTGATATCAGCAGACTTCTGTAGTCCAGGAATGCCTTTTTCGCCAGCGCTAGTCTGCTTATTATGTTGTCCTCGCTCCATCCATCATGTGTTATTTTGCTGCCTATGTAGCAGAATTCCGTAACTTCGTGTACATGGTGATCAGCTGTCCTGATAAGTTTCTCGCTTATCTCATTGTTGCTACTTCCCATTACTTTCATCTTCTTTCGGTTTGCTCTCAGTCGATATTCTGTGCTCAGTAGACTATTCATTCCATTCAACAGATCGTGTGATTGTTCACTTTCACTGAGAACAGCAATGTCATCAGCGAATCTATTGATGTTCGATCCACCTTGAATTTTAATCCCACTCTTGAACCTTTTTAATATTTCCGTCATTGCTTCTTCGACGTGTAGTTTCTAACGGTAGGGACGTAAAACTGCATTCCTGTCTTACACCCTCTTTAATCCGAGCACTTTGTTCTTGGTCTTCCGGTCTCATTGTTCCCTCTTCGTTCTTCTATATATATTACCTTACCGATAGAGGGATTCGTCGAAAGCGCTAGTCTCCATGCGCGTTTAGCAGCTAGCAAGGGGGCCGCACAAACTTCTCGCAACAGTTCCAGTCGTGTTGACAGGATGTGGAGGGCACAGCTAAGACGTGAACATATGTGAACAGGAAGACGCAACTATCCACCGTTTTCGAGGAAATAGTTCGAAAACCTTACGAGTGCTGATATACTTCGTAGGGCTCCTAGTATCCAAGGCGCCCGCAGCAGAGCGAGTATTGACTAGCTCGATATCGCTGGTTCGAATCCTGCTGCCGGTACTGCTTTTTTTGTCAGCTATCTACACCAACATTCGGTGATACGCTTAGACATGCGTGGTACGCCGCGAAATTGCCACTACCGAGTACCGTTTATGAATTTAAACCAGGTTTGTTTTGTAATAGACACTTTGAGAGACCCATGCTCACGGCGTTCATTACATGTGCTGTGTGTCACAATAATTATTGTTTACTGTGTGTCGAAGATCAGTATAATCCTGATTCGTGCAGCGCTTCGTGAGTTACATATTATACTTGTCATCAGTGAGGAAACAATAATTTAAATGCAATTACTATACTGATTTGAAAGTTCCCGTGTATCCTTATTTCCAATATTCTAAAGAAAAAATCCTCCTTTTTTTTTTCGAGGTGAAGATTGGGAGAATCATTAAATATACAGGGTGATTCAAAAAGAATACCATAACTTTAAAAATGTGTATTTAATGAAAGAAACATAATATAACCTTCTGTTATACATCATTACAAAGAGTATTCAAAAAGGTTTTTTTTCACTCAAAAACAAGTTCAGAGATGTTCAATATGGCCACCTCCAGACACACGAGCAGTATCAACCCGATACTCCAACTCGTTCCACACTCTCTGTAGCATATCAGGCGTAACAGTTTGGATAGCTGCTGTTATTTCTCGTTTCAAATCATCAATGGTGGCTGGGAGAGGTGGCCGAAACACCATATCCTTAACATACCCCCATAAGAAAGAATCGCAGGGGGTAAGATCAGGGCTTCTTGGAGGCCAGTGATGAAGTGCTCTGTCACGGGCTGCCTGGCGGCCGATCCATCGCCTCGGGTAGTTGACGTTCAGGTAGTTACGGACAGATGGGTGCCAATGTGGTGGCGCTCCATCCTGCTGAAATATGAATTTTTGTGCTTCTTGTTCGAGCTGAGGGAACAGCCAATTCTCTAACATCTCCAGATACTGTAGTCCAGTTACAGTAGCACCTTCGAAGAAAAAGGGACCAAAAACTTTATTGGCTGAAATGGCGAACAAATGTACAACTAAATGAAATATTATAGCTCCCTTAGTTCGCTGACAGATATAGCTCTGCCTTTTGTCGTTGCAGAGTTTTAAATTCCTAAAGTTGTGGTATTCTATTTGAATCACCGTGTATTATTAATTTGCACGGTCATAATAAATCTGTTATAGAATTACGTCGTAATAAATAAAAAAAATGTACTGGCGGTGAGATTACATTCAGTGAAACCATGCGCTTATTTGCTAGGCTACGGACTCCTCGAAGATCGGCTACTGTACAAACTATACTAATCACGCCTAAAATTTTCAAACTTGTCTTTTTTCGGAAACAGTTGAGAGTTGCGTCTTCGTGTCTACACGTGTTGTCCTCGATACGTCCTACACTGCCTCTCAATATACGAGGTGCTGTCCAAAATTTTCGGGACTGGTGCTGCCATCTGTTGAAAACCTTACCTTTGGACTAATAGTCTGAGACGCTGCAGTCATGGACTGTGCGGCTGGTCACGGCGGAGGTTCGAGTCCTCCCTCGGGCATGGGTGTGTTTGTCCTCAGGATAATTTAGGTTAAGTAGTGTGTGAGCTTAGGGACTGATTACCTTAGCAGTTAAGTGCCATAAGATTTCACACACATTTGAACATTTTTTTGGACACGCAACACATCCTCACAGCTGAATGCCACTCCGAACACTGACTCATCAGATATGCAGCTTTCCCCACCTATTGGTGCAAAGATCTACTACTACTACTTTCCAGATGGCAGCACCAGTCCCGAAAATTTTGGATTCCACCTCTTAAATCAGTGAGAAGTTCGTACGGTCTCCATGTAAAAAAAAAGTTGAACCGGTCATGGGACTTGCTGCCACGCTTGATTAGTTTCCTCTGTCTGTTGCGGCTGTTAGCGAGCTTCACCCGGTTGGAGCAGAGAGAGAGAGAGAGAGAGAGAGAGAGAGAGAGAGAGAGAGAGAGAGAGAAATGATTAGGACGTATATCCAGTACTAAATTGCGGCGAAGGAGTCCATGATTTAAATATATCTACGCAGTACATAGGGCCTACAAATACTGCGCCGCAACTCAGAGCGATCAGTTCTGCCGCTGAAACGTTGGAGGAGGTTAGCTTACCGAAGGAAGAGGTTGAAATCCTGTGTTCCATTGAACAACGTGTTCTCTGGTACTGGAATACCAGGAGTTAGACCACAGTCTTGCAGTTTTCAAACACGATTTAATGTTCCAAAAGGACCCTAATGTCTAAACCATTCGTAAGCTCTTCTCCAAATTCCAACGGACATGCAGCGTGACTGATGATGCAGCGGGAAATTTTGGTCTCAGGCAGGCTGTAGTTACTCCTGAAAATGTTACCCCTGTAGTAGACGTACTCAGGAAAATCCGAGGAAAGCCGGTCGAAGAACTGCAGAAGAGACTGGTTTGAAGCGTTCCAGCACGCAGAATATACTAAGAAATAGCCTACACATGTTTCCATTCAAAATCCAAAACCACCAGGACATACAAGTACAAACTGTGGGACGGAAGGCTGACTTTGCGAACCAGATTCTCACAATGATTGATAACGAAGGATTTGACATTGGTTGAATATGGCTCACAGATGCACACTTGCCCCTGAATTGAATCGGAATGAACAAAACTTGTGATTTCGGGGCCCGAAAATCCCCATTCGTGTGAAGCGAAACCACTGCATTCTTCCATAGAGTAGAAATATCTCTGGAGTGAGCTTTCGGAAGCGCAGAATTGATTTTGTGTTGTCAACATATGTTGGCACAATAGTCACGTGACCTCGGGACGCCGTAGATTTGTCAGACATTTGTCCTATACATTTTGAATGTTGTCATACCTCTAGTAAAAGATTCCGTTCGTAAGTGCTGTGGATTTAGTATAGACGTTTTGCAGGCACCATAGCAGTTTACGTCTGATATTTGATATAAATTGGGCTCTTAGGTTTGAAGAGCAAACTGAACGAGCATGACGTCACAGAAGCTTCACGTCAGCATGTATGTACATGGTCTTTCATGTCACATCTCGTCAAGTCGCTTAACACAGTACTGAACGGCGAAATTGGGGTTTTGAGTCACCATCCCTAATATGCATAAAATGCTAGAGTATGGTATCAGAACTGAGGAGCTAACAACGACAATATTTGTCAATGGCCGAAGCAAACTTTATAACCTATGTTCTTGATCAATTATGTTTGGTAAATTACTGAGAAGTGAGACAACGTTTCAAAACATCGACAATTATTTGCTATGGAAAATATGTACATTCATACACATCAAAAAAAGCTTCAAACGAATTAATGAAGTCTGTTAAACTTATCCATTATGTTTTTTCTTACGTAATTAATAACGGCATAAACAACCGTATTTTACATCTTCATTCAACCTGACTTTTTTGCTTAAAATGTCATTTGGTGGAATTTCCTTCGCCTACTTCTGTTCATATACATATACATTGTGGGCGTCAGCGCCGTTGTGTTATCGTAAAACCTAAATAACTTTTCGACCTCGGTTGTGTAAGGAAGTGGAAAAAATATCCCAGTCTTCATGGAACATCTCCAATTTGTCACTAAAACAGAGAGCTTTTATAAAATAAAGATTATGAAGATACAACAGTACAAAATCCACTATTATAAGGGGAATGAGCGCGAAGAAAATAGGTTAACTTAAGATGTTAACAGACTGGTACCGTCAAAATTTTCTTCCCGAGAAACCATGACATACCGTGAAATGACGTGACGTTCCGTTGAAGACCTGTGCGATTGTCTCCATTCGAAAGGTATTGTAGAACGTTTTGGTGTTGTGTAACGAGACGTGACGTCACCTGATGGCGGACACGAATTGGCGTTAAATAATCGACGTCGTCCCTAGATCACGTGACAACTCCAGTTTAATGTTAACACGCGCAGGACGCAATGCTCACTCCAGAGAGATTTCTACTCTATGCATTCTTCCAAAGTTACTGTTTCGACTACGGTATGCGCCAGAGGTATTATTGATTCTTTTTTACGCAAGAAGCGATCCCTGGTGAACGTTGCGTTGGGTTTTTGTTCCAATTTCTCGCCACACAGCGAGCGTTGGGGTATCAGCCAAGCACTGAGTGGCTCGTGCAAGATAGGGACAGACCACATGGCAACGAACAGGTGTTCCGCGTTCCTGATGAACACCGTATTGGAGGAATAGTGATTGCGTTGCATTATTGCAAATTCACTGGCACAGGGATGGATTGCCCTTCATATTCGTCCGATCTGACTCCGTGGGAGCACTTTTTTTTTGTACGCTTGAAAGATACTGTTTACCAGAGCCGTCCCACCACGGTGGACGAGCTTGAATCCGCAATATGTGTGACAACTGAATCCACTTCCGTTGAAAAGCTGCAAGATGTGATGACAAATTTCGTTGTTAGTTTCTGCCACCTCTGTACTGCGAGTGGAGGAAATTGCAAAAACATTCTGATGTGACTCCGAAGACTGGTTGCAGAGGACGAGTTTAGTTATGCACACTGATACTACAGTTTCCAGCGCCATCTGTTAGCACCCTTTCGAACTGTTTAGAATCTTCCGTATAAAATTCTTACAGCTATCACATATCGTTTGTTGCGCTCGTCTATTAATCATAGTTTTAGAGATATTTAATTCTGACATCAGGGACACCTTCGGTGGACACGCTGTATTTCGTAGTGAAAGTGATGGAAAACAAACGCTGTCGAAAACAAGTTACATCAGTGGAAGCGTCCGGCATGAGATATTCAGTACTGCTGCAACGGAAAGTCCTGTAACTACTAATGAGCTGACGGAACTACACGGCAATGCCGCGCGGCTGTTCGTCCCCCTTGTCATTGGCCGTGGATGGTGAACCAGGATAACGTCTGCAGCACTTGCTATAAAGAGACTAGCTACTGCAGCCTCCGCATTCTTAACTTTGCGTAAAACAATGGAGAAAATAACTTTTCGGTAGTAATTTACAGCTTAACTGTTAACCCTTATATCTCTTCAAACAATCAAACTTGATAACCACTAGCGAAAGAGAATCGTGATAAAGCTCGCCGTTTTCTCCTTTATCCTTCTTACACATTTGACTTGTAGAGTATGAAAATAGCGACAGACTGAGAGAAGGCGCAATGTGTCATCTGAGATGCAGAATCCAAACCTGTGACATCAATGCGGAATTTTCGCCGCCAGTATGGGGAGGGACCACTGAAAAACAAAGAGCATAGAGAGTTCTACATCTACATCCATACTCCGCAAGCCACCCGACGGTGTGTGGCGGAGGGTACCTTGAGTACCTCTATCGGTTCTCCCTCCTATTCCAGTCTCGTATTGTTCGTGGAAATAAAGATTGTCGGTGTGCCTCTGTATGGGCTCTAATCTCTCTGATTTTATCCTCATGGTCTCTTCGCGAGATATATGTAGCAGGGAGCAATATACTGAAACTTCCTGGCAGATTAAAACAGTGTGCCGGACCGAGACTCGAATTCGGGACCTTTGCCTTTCGCGGGCAATTGCTCTACCAACTGAGCTACCCAAGCACGACTCACGCCCCCTCCTCACAGCTTTACGTCTGCCAGTACCTCGTCTCCTACCTTCCAAACTTTACAGAAGCTCTCCTGCGAACCTTGCAGAAGTAAAGTTTGGAAGGTAGGAGACGAGGTACCGGCAGAAGTAAAGCTGTAAGGACGGGGCGTGAGTCGTGCTTGGGTCGCTCAGTTGGTAGAGCACTTGCCCGCGAAAGGCAAAGGTCCCGAGTTCGAGTCTCGGTCCGGCACACAGTTTTAATCTGCCAGGAAGTTTCATATCAGTGCACACTCCGCTGCAGAGTGAAAATCTCATTCTGGGAGCAATATACTGCTTGACTCCTCGGTGAAGGTATGTTCTCGAAACTTCGACAAAAGCCCGTACCGAGCTACTGAGCGTCTCTCCTGCAGAGTCTTCCACTGGAGTTTATCTATCATCTCCGTAACGCTTTCGCGATTACTAAATGATCCTGTATCGAAGCGCGCTGCTCTCCGTCGGATCTTCTCTATCTCTTCTATCAACACTATCTGGTACGGATCCCACACTCGTGAGCAGTATTCGAGCAGTGGGCGGACAAGTGTACTGTAACCTACTTCGTTTTCGGACTGCATTTCCTTAGGATTCTTCCAGTGAATCTGTCTGGCATCTGCTTTACCGACGATCAACTTCATATGGTCATTCCATTTTAAATCACTCCTAATGCGCACTCCCAGATAATGTATGGAATTAACTGCTTCCTGTTGCTGCCCTGCTATATTGCAGCTAAATGATAAAGGATCTTTCTTTCTATGTATTCGTAGCACATTACACTTGTTAGTTCAAAAAGTTTCAGAAGGCGGGCGGTATCAAACATCTTCCAAGAAATGGACATCGCGCTGTGTCAGAAGCACGTGTTGACGAGAGTGTAAGCTGCATCTCAACGCTGGTGTGTTCGGTTGTGTAGTTTCTCTCCAGTACTGTCCACAATATTGATTTGACAGTTCAACTATTACTATCGTGTTGGACCTGCTTTTGTCCGGCGTAGTATAGCAAATCGACGTGGCATGGACACAAGAAGTCGCTGGAAGACCACTGCTGAATTACTGAGCCATATTACCTCTACAGACGTGAATAATTACGAAAGTGTTGCCGGCGCATGATTTTGTGCACGAACTGATCTCTCCATTATGTCCCATAAATGTTCGATGGGTGGCCAAATCATTCGCTGTAATTGTCCAGAATGTTCGTCAAACCAGTCGCGAACTTTTGCGGCTCGGCCCATGCTGCAGTATCATCCATAAAAATCTCATCGTTGTTTGGGAAAATGAAGTCCACGAATGGCTGCAAATGGTCTGAGTAGCCGAATACAACTATTCCCAAGAATGAACTTTTCACTCTACAGCGGAGTGTGCGCTGCTATGAAACTTCGTGGCAGACTAAAACTGTCTGCCGCACCGAGACTCGAACTCGGGACCAGTTTTAATCTGCCAGGAAGTTTCATAGCAGCGCACACTCCTCTGCAGAGTGAAAATCTCATTCTGGAAACATCCCCCAGGCTGTGGCAAAGCCATGTCTCCGCAATATCCTTTCTTTCAGGAGTGCTAGTTCTGCAAGGTTCGCGGGAGAACTTCTGCGAAGTTTGGAAGGTAGGAGACGAGATACTGGCAGAAGTGAAGCTGTGAGGACGGGGCATGAGTCGTGATTGGGTAGCTTGCCCGCGAAAGGCAAAGGTCCAGAGTTCGAGTCTCGGTCCGGCACACAGTTTTAATCTGCCAGAAAGTTTCATAACTATTTCCAGTCAATGTCGGTTCAGTTGGACCAGAGGACCCAGTCCAGTCCATGTAAACACAGCCCACACCATTATGGAGCCACAACGAGCATACACAGTGCCATGTTGACAATTTCGGTGCATGGCTACGTGGGGTCTGCGGCATACTCGAACGCTATCAACCAACTGAAATCTGGACTCACCTGACTAGGCCGCAGTTTTACAATCTTATAGGGTTCAACCGATATGGTCACGAATCCAGGAGACGCGCTGCAGGCGATGTGGTGCTGTTAGCAAAGGCACTCGCGTCGTTCATCTTCTGCCATAGCCCGTTAAGGCCAAATTTGGCCGCCCTGTCGTACAATTTGTACAGGAACCAGATGGCAGTTACAAGAGTCGAGAGGCATGAAAAGAAAGCAGTGGTTGGGAAGGGAGTGAGACGGGGTTGTAGCCTATCCCCGATGTTATTCAATCTGTATACTGAGCAAGCAGTAAAGGAAACAAAAGAAAAATTCGGTGTTGCAATTAAAATCGATGGAGAAGAAATAAAAACTTTGAGGTTCGCCGATGACATTGTAATTCTGTCAGACAGCAAAGGGCTTGGAAGAGCAGCTGAACGGAATGGACAGTGTCTTGAAAGGAGGATATAAGATGAACATCAACAAAAGCAAAACGAGGGTAATGGAATGTAGTCGAATTAAGTAGGGAGACGCTGAGGGAATTAGATTAGGAAATGAGACACTTAAAGCAGTAAAGGAGTTTTGCTATTTGGGGAGCAAAATAACTGATGATGGTCGAAGTAGAGAGGATATAAAATGTAGACTGGCAATGGCAAAGAAAGCGTTTCTGAAGAAGAGATATTTGTTAACATCGAGTATAGATTTAAGTGTCAGGAAGGCGTTTCTGAAAGTATTTGTATGGAGTGTAGCCATGTATGGAAGTGAAACATGGACGATAAATAGTTCGGACAAGAAGAGAATAGAAGCCTTAGAAATGTGGTGCTACATAAGAATGTTGAAGATTAGATGGGTAGACCACATAACTAATGAGGAGGTATTGAATAGAATTGGGGAGAAGAGAAATTTGTGGCACAACTTGACTAGAAGAAAGGATCGGTTGGTAGGGCATATTCTGAGGCATCAAGTGATCACCAATTTAGTATTGGAGGGCAGCGTGGAGGGTAAACATCGTACAGGGAGACCAAGAGATGAATACACTAAACAGATTCAGAAGGATGTAGGTTGCAGTAGGTACTGGGATATTAAGAAGCTTGCACAGGATAGAGTAGCATGGAGAGCTGCATCAAACCAGTCTCAGGACTGAAGACCACAACACAACTGTTGCATCGGATACCTTCGTTGTACGTCCCACACTGACGTATGCGGTTATTTCAGGCATTGCTGCTTGCCTGTTACCACTGACAACTTTACGCAAACGCCGCTGCTGTCGGTCGTTAAGTGAAGGTCGTCGGCCACTGCGTTGGCCGTGGTGAGAAGTAATGCCCGTAATCTGGTATTCTCGACACACTCTTGACACTGTGGACCGCGGAATACTGAATACCTTAACGATTTCCTCAGTGGAATGTCACTTGCGCCTAGGTCGAAGTACCAGTCCTCGTTCAAAGACTGCTAACTCCCGTAGTGTGGCCACAATCACCTCGGAAACCTTTTCACCTGAGTCACCTGCGTCAAATGACTGATCCGCCAATGCAGTATCCTTTTATACTTTGTGTTCGTGATACTACCACCGTCTGTATATGTGTATGTCCCTACCCCATGACTTTAGACACCTCATTGCACATGCGGTGCGCACGAAGCCGCTTGTGCTTTCTTTCCCGCTAGGCAGATGAAAGCCGCTTACGGCGAGTTTGGCTTACCGCTGTGCAATTAGCGCTTGCAGGGGGCCACTAGGCAAGTGTAGTGGGCGCCTGTTGTCAGCCGGGATGTGAACACGAGCAAGCGGCTACTGCGACGCCACCTTGCCCGACTCTGCTACAAGCCGTCTTCACGTTAACATGTGCACGATCTGACCAGTCCGCAGCTCGTGGTCTGGTGGCTAGCGTTGCTACCTCTCGATCATGGGATCCCGTGTTCGATTCCCGGCCGGGTTGGGGATTTACTCTGCCCGGGGACTGGGTGTTTGTGTTGTGTAATACCTACAGCGCCTCTCGTTGTTGAAAAGACAAAAATAGCTCCCAAATTAGCTCCCATGTCCTTAAAATATCAGTTCATAAAATGACCCAAGTTCCTCCACAAGTACTAATTACGAAAAATAAATAAAAAGCAAATAGAGGGAAATACCTAGTATGGAAAGCAAAAGAAAAGGAAAATTTAGTTATAAACTTTTGGAACGTGGGAACGGGGAAAACAGTAGAAAATATTAAAATATTAGTTATTCCAATATGTAAGAAAATCAATATTATAGTCATAGAACGTAGGTCTCGGACACCAAAGAGAGAAAATCCTAAGAAATTCTGGTCTTATGTCAAAGCGGTAGGTGGATCAAAACAAAATGTCTAGACACTCTGTGACCAAAATGGTACTGAAACAGAGAATGACAGAATAAAGGCCGAAATGCTAAATGTCTTTTTCCAAAGCTGTTCCACAGAGGAAGACTGCACTGTACTTCCTTCTCTAGATTGTCGAACAGATGACAAAATGGTAGATATCGAAACAGACGACAGAGGGATAGAGAAACAATTAAAATCGCTCAAAAGAGGAAAGGCCGCTGGACCTGATGCGATACCAGTTCTATTTTACACAGAGTACGCGAAGGAACTTGCCCCCCTTCGTGCAGCGGTGTACCGTAGGTCGCTAGAAGAGCGTTAGCGTCCCAAAAGATTGGAAAAGGGCACAGGTCATCCCCGTTTTTAAGAAGGGACATCGAACAGATGTGCAGAGCTATAGACCTATATCTCTAACGTCGATCAGTTGTAGTATTTTGGAACACGTATTACGTTCGAGTATAATGACTTTTCTGGAGACTAGAAATTTACTGTGTAGGAATCAGCATAGGTTTTGAAAAAGACGATTGTGTGTGAAACCCAGCTCACGCTATTCGTCCACGAGACTCAGAGGGCCATAGACACGGGTTCCCAGGTAGATGCCGTGTTTCTTGACTTCCGCAAGGCGTTCGATACAGTTCCCCACAGTCGTTTAATGAACAAAGTAAGAGCATATAGACTATTACACCAATTGTGTGATTGGATTGAGGAGTTCCTAGATAACAGGACGCAGCTTGTCATTCTCAATGGAGAGAAGTCTTCCGAAGTAAGAGTGATTTCAGGTGTGCCGCAGGGGAGTGTCATGGGACCGTTGCTGTTCACAATATATACATAAATGACCTTGTGGATGACATCGGAAGTTCACTGAGGCTTTTTGCGGATGATACTGTGGTATATCGAGAGGTTGTAACAATGGAAAATTGTACTGCAATGCAGGAGGCTCTGCAACGAATTGACGCATGGTGCAGGGAATGACAATTGAATCTCAATGTACACAAGTGTAATGTGCTGCGAATACATAGAAAGAAAGATCCTTTATCATTTACCTTCAATATAGCAGGTCAGCAACTGGAAGCATTTATTCCATAAATTATCTGGGAGTAGGCATTAGGAGTGATTTAAAATGGAATGACCATATAAAGTTAATCGTTGGTAACGCAGATGCCAGACTGAGATTCATTGGAAGAATCCTGAGGAAATGCAATTCGAAAACAAAGGAAGTAGGTTACAGTACGCTTGTTCACCCACTGCTTGAATACTGGTCACCGGTGTGGGATCCGTACCAGATAGGGTTGATAGAAGAGAAAGATCCAACGGAGAGCAGCGCGCTTCGTTACAGGATCATTTAGTAATCGCGAAAGCGTTACGGAGATGACATATAAACTCCAGTGGAAGAGTCTGCAAGAGAGACGCTCAGTAGCTCGGTACGGGCTTTTGTTGAAGTTTCGAGAACATACCTTCACCGAAGAGTCCAGCAGTATATTGCTCTTCCTACGTATATCTCGCGAAGAGACCATGAGGATAAAATCAGAGAGATTAGAGCCCACACAGAAGCATACAGACAATCCTTCTTTCCACGAACAATATGAGACTGGAATAGAAGTGAGAACCGATAGACGTACTCAGGGTACTCTCCGCCACACACCGTCAGGTGGCTTGCGGAGTATGGATGTAGATGTAGATGTACATAGTGTTTATTAAAGTATAAATAGCCATTCGTTGTAATTACGATACTCCAGTCTCTATTCTGCACTAGTTCAGAAGTTATTTAGGACGTACAGCTTTAGAGAACAACAATTGGGGCTTTATTAAACGGGGATCAAGAATAGATCGTGACGGGATTGTTTTTGAGGATTGTCAATTCAAGACTTTAATTTGGACACTTATCAGATTAGATAAACGGGAAGGTGAATAGTAATCTCTTTGGCCTTAATGTCAATTTGTGTGAATATTTAAATGCTTTACTGAATTGAGAGTCTTAACCCGATTCGGTTAAAAATGGTTCAAATGGCTCTGAGCACTATGGGACTTAACATCTTAGGTCATCAGTCCCGTAGAACTTAGAACTACTTAAACCTAACTAACCCAAGGACATCACACACACCCATGCCCGAAGCATGATTCGAACCTGCGACCGTAGCGGTCACGCGGTTCCTGACTGTAGCATCTAGAACCGCTCGCCCACTAACCGGATTCGGACTTTGAATTGTGATAGAGGGAAACTTTAATTTCACGCGACTAGTGATCATAGTTAATGACAGTTTGAGGATATTAAATAGAAATAACTTACCGAAAGTGACAGGCTATTATCTAACATCTCTGATGCTAGCGGGAATCCTACTTAGACATCTAATTAAACCAGTTCTTTGAATGAGATCGTATGAGTGAACCTATTTATTAATAATTCTTGTCAGTAAACTGACGTTGAAAATTGGAAACATAATAAAAGTTTTGAACATTAATTTAACTTAGATTAATAAGCGTTAAGGTTACGTGATCTATGCCAAGAACAAACTAGAGATTCGTAACTAAAACAATTGAACGAAAGGTTAAAGTATCGTCGTCTGTAAACATTGGTAGTTAAGCTACTGAAGATTTTTTTCTCTCAGAGTTGGGAAGATTATACGCGTAGTGACCCACGTTTAACATTGGGTTTTAAAAGTAATCAAACTGATACTTAGCCGGAACAATATTAAATAAAAGTAAAACCCTTCAATGACAGTCAGTGTGTAAAAAATAAAATCAAACTTTCACCGATTAGACGAAAAAGCGAAAACAGAAAAAGGGCTGCTACAGTTGTCCTCACCATTTCATCATTATCATCATCATCATCCGTGACAGTGGCTACATTGGACTGTGAAAAAAATTGGACGACTGTGAAAAAAATTGGACGACTGTGAAAAAAATTGGACGACTGTGAAAAGAATTGGACGACTGTGAAAAGAATTGGACGACTGTGAAAAGAATTGGACGACTGTGAAAAGAATTGGACGACTGTGAAAAGAATTGGACGACTGTGAAAAGAATTGGACGACTGTGAAAAGAATTGGACGACTGTGAAAAGAATTGGACGACTGTGAAAAGAATTGGACGACTGTGAAAAGAATTGGACGACTGTGAAAGGAATTGGACGACTGTGAAAGGAATTGGACGACTGTGAAAGGAATTGGACGACTGTGAAAGGAATTGGACGACTGTGAAAGGAATTGGACGACTGTGAAAGGAATTGGACGACTGTGAAAGGAATTGGACGACTGTGAAAGGAATTGGACGACTGTGAAAGGAATTGGACGACTGTGAAAGGAATTGGACGACTGTGAAAGGAATTGGACGACTGTACAGGCGCTGATGATCACGCAGTTGAGCGCCCCACAAACCAAACGATCGCATCGTATCCGGACACCTATTAGTGGGCATTAGTGTGAGGGTGTGGTCACCCTCCGCCTTCATGACGGCTTGAGCTGTGCTGGACACTTTAAATGAAGTGTCTGAATATCTGTGGGGAAATAGCAGCGCATTCTTCCTCTCAAGGACCGAAATTACGGAAGGCAGTAATGTCGGACGCTGCAGTCTGGAGCAAAGTCGAAGTTCTGATTCATCCTAAAGGTGTTCCATTGGGTTCAAGCCGGGTCTCTGGGTAGACAAGTCCGTTTCAGGAATGTCAGCATCTTGAGATGCTGCCTTAGGACAGGGTGCATTGTCATGCTCACACAATCATCGTCTGTAAACTGTTCCTGTACTGTACACGTTACAGAATCCTTTAAAATGTGTGCTTAGTGTTCCGCACCTGCAGTTTTCTTAAGTGCAATATTGAGACTGCGCCCTAACCACGATGAACACCCTCGCACCGTAGCCCTGCCTCCTCTGTATTCCCCTGCTGGCACTACACTTGATGGCAGGTAATGTTCTCTAGGCATTTGACAGACCCAAACCCCTCAGTAGGATTAATAATGGGTACAGCGTGAATCAGCGCTAGAGATCAGTCGTTCCCGATCATCCACTGTCCAGGGGGCTCACTCTCCACACTACCTCAAGCGTTACTTACAAGTAATCATCTTGTGGTGGTGCAGTTCATCCTATGTCCGTGCTGACCATTCAGCTTTCGGGGCGGACTGTTATTCCGGTGACGTCCAGTGATTAATCAATGATATCTGCTCACCAGCCTAATCCGCTGTCGCTGCTTCTGTACTCAGTACACAATAGTGCCCGCCTCCTTTTATGCTGGCGGGTCTGCCTTTCGTTACATCTGGTGCTCGATGCCGCGTTAGATAACGGTGTCAGGGTACTTCAGATATTGTATACATGATTCCCTTCAGTTACGAGATATGTTCAAAAACTCCCGCAACATTCGTAATTTCGCGCCAATGGTGCTTTGGAGCGAAAAGCGCCTGGCATCCCTGCTCAGTACTATGGTTAATATGTAAGAGCTGGAAGTTTCATGGTTGTAAGTCTGTTATTGTTCAGTGCTGTACTGAGTAGAAAGTCGTGTCGCACAGTTTGCGAATTTCGAAATGAGAGGAGCAACGCGTCTGCGTTAAATTTTGCGTGTAACTCAGGAAAACCTTTATAGAGACACACCAAATGATGCAGGATGTCTACAGTGATGAGTACTTAAGCCGTACTCGCTGCCACGGATGGTTCACACGCTTTAAAACAGGCCAGATGGAAGTTAAAGATGACACTCGTTCACGACACCCTTCGACGTCTACCTGCGACGGTCATATCCTGAACGTCAACGAAACTGTGCGCGCCAATCGAAGAGTGACCGTCTGAGTGATTGCAGAAGAGTGTAACATCTCAGCTGTAATGCGTTGTGTTGCCAAGTCCGTCATACGACTCATGAGTCAAGAACAGAAACAAGTTTACCTCGCAGTCTGTGAAGAGCCCTCGGATCGTGCAAACGAAAAAAAAGCTCATCAGGTCAGGTCAAATGTCAAAGCCACGCTGCTACTTTTCTTTGCCTTTGAAAGATTAGTTCATCATGAATTCGTGCCACAGGAACAACCTGTTGATTGATGGTGCTATCGGGACGTGTTGTGACGTCTGCGAGAAAATGTGAGAAGGGAATGGGCTGAAATGTGGCGAGACAGTTCATGGATCTTGCATCACCCGCACATTCATCCCTCCTGATGCGTGACAAAAAATGAAATCACTGTGCTGCCAGACCTGGCCCCTGCGGACTTTTTTTATTTCCCAAGTTGAAAACCCTGTTGAAAGGACGAAGATTTGCGACGATAGACGAGATAAAAGAAAATTCAGACAGCGCGATCCAGCTAGAGGAGTACCAAGACTGCTTCCGGAAGTGGGAAACGGCGCTGGGAGCGGCGTATAAATTGTGGGGGAGAGTATTTCGAAGGAGACCATGCTGATTAAAGCTAAGTAAAAGGTAAGGGTAGAAAAAAATTTTGGACAAAGTTCGGGAATTCTTTGAGGAGACCTCGTATGTGCTTCACCAGAACAGAAAAGAAAATTATTGGTAGTGGTATAAGGTAGCCTCTGCCATACACCATACGGTGGCTTGCGGAGTATACAGGTAGACACAGATGTAGACATGTTGGTTCCGAGGCACGGGGCCATAACAATCTGCCCTTTGTCGAAGTCTGTTCTGTCGGTGTCCCTATTTTCGGTCCCTATCGTCGCTCAGTGATTGCCCGTACGTCTCTGTGCCGCATAGTAGTATACGAGTATTTACGATAATTCTCGTTTATTGTTCCGTCTCAACTGCACATTTTTTAGTTAGGTCAAACGTTTCGACCACTTTGTATGACGTTCAGATGTAAGCGGTAGTGTCATAAACACGTCTACTCACAACCACACACCAGAGTACTCAGTATAGTATTCTGCTATGTGATTCTGAGTAGCAACAAGTCTACTTCTTACTTGTGCCGTGTCCGACGTTACATTAGTTTCTCTTGAACATTCGGCGTAGGATAACACGTACTGGGATTTGTGAGTCAAACACTGATCGAGCATGTCCGGAGAAACTACGTACAGGGTTATTACAAATGATTGAAGCGATTTCACAGCTCTACAGTAACTTTATTATTTGAGATATTTTCACAATGCTTTGCACACACATACAAAAACCCAGTTTTTTAGGCATTCACAAATGTTCGATATGTGCCCCTTTAGTGATTCGGCTGACATCAAGCCGATAATAAAGTTCCTCCCACACTCGGCGCAGCATGTCCCCATCAATGATTTCGAAAGCATCGTTGATGCGAGCTCGCAGTTCTGGCACGTTTCTTGGTAGAGGAGGTTTAAACACTGAATCTTTCACATAACCACACAGAAAGAAATCGCATGGGGTTAAGTCGGGAGAGCGTGGAGGCCATGACATGAATTGCTGATCATAATCTCCTCCACGACCGATCCATCGGTTTTCAAATCTCCTGTTAGTGAATTGCGAATTTGCTGCACGAATGCGTGAGGATTCTCTACCGCCCAGATTCGCACATTGTGTCTGTTCACTTCACCATTAAGAGAAAATGTTGCTTCATCACTGAAAACAAGTTTCGCACTGAACGCATCCTCTTCCATGAGCAGTTGCAACCGCGCCGAAAATTCAAACCGTTTGACTTTGTCATCGGGTGTCAGGGCTTGTAGCAACTGTAAACGGTAAGGCTTCTGCTTTAGCCTTTTCCGTAAGATTTTCCAAACCGTCGGCTGTGGTACGTTTAGCTCCCTGCTTGCTTTATTCGTCGACTTCCGGGGGCTACGCGTGAAACTTGCCCGCACGCGTTCAACCGTTTCTTCGCTCACTGCAGGCCGACCCGTTGATTTCCCCTTACAGAGGCATCCAGAAGCTTTAAACTGCGCATACCATCGCCGAATGGAGTTAGCAGTTGGTGGATCTTTGTTGAACTTGGTCCTGAAGTGTCGTTGCACTGTTATGACTGACTGATGTGAGTGCATTTCAAGCACGACATACGCTTTCTCGGCTCCTGTCGCCATTTTGTCTCACTGCGCTCTCGAGCGCTCTGGCGGCAGAAACCTGAAGTGCGGCTTCAGCCGAACAAAACTTTTGAGTTTTTCTACGTATCTGTAGTGTGTCGTGACCATTTGTCAATCAATGGAGCTACAGTGAATTTATGAAATCGCTTCAATCATTTGTAATAGCCCTGTATAATTGTTAGCGTCATCGTTATATACCGAGAGACGGGAGAGAAGGTAATTATGCTGTCACTGCGTGATGGGAGTGTAGCGACGATTTTGGCCGAAAAGAGCGCTGATCAGTGTGCAATACAAAGAAGGCAAAGAGGCCGTGGTGTTGCGTAGTCAGCTGATATGTATATCCCTTCGTTTTCATGGTCGACTTTCCACAGCGTCAGGTAACAGAGTACGTAGAGCGAGGATGGCGACAGTGATAAAACTTCTTGCGTACCGGGCGTCAGTAGCGTTTCATAAGTCGTCACTGAGCCGTACAGAATTTCCGTAGATTGTTTGAAAATAGTAATGAAGATCTGGGAAAGGATAATTGAGAAGAGGTTGCGTCAAGAAACTGAAGTATGTGAAGAACAGTTTGGGTTTATGCCGGGAAGAGGAACAACAGACGCAATATTTGCACTAACGTAAGTTAACTGATGGCAAGGCACAGAGAAGTACAAGCCAAACTGCATATGGCCTTTACCGATCTAGAGAAGAGATACGACAGAGTGCCGAAGTAAGAGATATGGAGATATCTGAGAAGTAAATGCCTGCCAGAAAAATATATCAGGGTGGTGGAAGACATATATAAAGGTGGAATGACACAAGTCAGAAGCAGTGCAGGTGCAACAAAGACATTTTCAGTGAGAGTAGGACTACATCAGGGATCTGCCCTCGGCCCATATCGCTTTGACGCTGTCATGGATGTACTAGTCAAAGGTGTGAAAAAAAGGCACCTTGGAGCATGATGTTTGCCGATGATGATATAATCTGTGAACCCACCCAGGAGTCACTTCAAGGCAAGCTTTAACAGTGGAGAAAAGCTCTAGAGGAAAGGGGAATGTGAATTAGCAGGGTAAAAACAGAGTATATGTGTAGAAAGGACGCCAAAGACCTATATATTAACCTGCAAGGAGAACAACTGACGCTGGTCAAGAAATTTAAATACCTACGCTCTTACATGCAAAGTGATGGAGGACTGGAGGCCGAAATACATAGTGGATGAATGAACTGGAGGAAACTGAGCGGAGTAGTGTGTGATAAGAAGGTTAGCTGCAGAATGAAAGCAAAGCTCTCCAAGTCTGTGGTGAGGCCTGCGATGCTGTATAGCGCAGAAACTTCGACAATTACAAAAGCCCAAGAGAAGAAGATGGAAGTGGCATAAATGAGAATGTTGAGGTGGATGAGTGGGGTGACACGAAAGGACAGACTAAGGAATGAGTAAATCAAGAGAACAGTGAGAGGGAAGAAGATCCAAGAAAGTAGGCCAAGATGGTATAGACATGTTCAGAGAAGAGGGGAGCCCTACGTGAGGAGGAGGAGAATTGAGGACCTAGAAATCGAAGGACCGAGGAGAAGAGGGAGACCGAAACTGAGATGGAAGTACAAGATAGAAGGGGACCTACGGGAGTACAGATGGCTCAGAGAAGCGGCACTGGATAGGCATTTATGGAAGAGATGGATCCAGCAAAGCAAAGCCGCCCACATATGACGTGGGAAAAGGCTAAAATGACGATCAGTTTGGCTTCAAGAAACGTGAACGCACCGCGTTGCGGTTGATAATGGAAGAAAGACTGAAGAAAAACAGAGACATGTTCATACTATTTGTCAACAATTCTAAAATGGCGAAAGATGTTCAAAATTCTGAGAGAAATAAGATTAAGCTGCAGGGAATATGTACAAGAACCAAGAAGAAACGGTAAGAATGCTAGACTAAGGAGAAAGTGCTCGGATAAAAAAGGATGTCCCCGTTGTAAAATCTGTACATCGGAGGAGCAATGACGGAAATAAGAGAAAAGTTAAAGAGTGGACTTCAAATTCGGAATGAAACGCTGTCAGTGATAATATTTGCTGATGACACTGCTGTCATCAATGAATGTAAAGGATTATAGGATCTGCTGAATTGAACGAAGTCTCATGAGTTCAGAGTATGGATTGAGAGTAAATCGAAGGAAGACGAAAGTAATGGGAAGTAACATCAATGAGATCAGCGAGAAACTTATCAGGACAGGTGCTCACCAAGTAGATAAAGTAAAAGAATTGTGCTACTTATCCAGCAAAATAACCTATGACGGCAGCAAGAGGTCATTAAAAGCAGACTGGCACGGGTAAAAAGGGCATTCGTGGCCAAGAGAAATCTACTCGTATCAAACACAGGCCTTAATTTGAGGAAAAAAATTTCTGAGAATATACGTTTGGAGCACAGCATTGTATGCCAGTGAGATACGGACTGCCGGAAAACCGGAACAGAAGAGACTAGAAGCATTTGAGACGTGATACTACATACGAATGGTGAAAATTAGGTGGACTGATAAGGGAGGGAAAGAGGTGATTCCCCGCAGAGTTGGTGAGGAGGAAAGGAGTATTTGGAAAACAGTGACAAGAAGAACGGACAGGATGATCGGACATCTGTTAAGACATCGTGGAATAATGTCCATAGTACTTCAGAGAGCTGTAGAAGGAAAAACTGTAAAAGAAGACAGAGATTGGAATACAACCAGCAAGAAACGGATGACGTAGGGTGCAACTGCTAGTCTGAGACGAAAAGGTTTGCACAGGAGACGAATTTGTGGCGCCCGCGTCAAACAAGACTGTAAAAAAACCACGCTTATGTTCTCTAAACTGATAACAATAAAATATCACACGAAAAAAATAATCGTGACATTACCTTCTATTAATACACAACTTGATGTGGATGAACATTACCAACTTCCGCACAATTTTCTCTTCTCGTTAATAGGTGAACTTAAATTATACATTTCCATCAAGATTGAGTTGCAAATTGATGATCAGAGTATCAAGGGAAAAAACGGCAGTATCTGAACGTTCCTCCGAATGTCGATAAACTTTAGCGAGTTTGTAACCAGCTTTTAAATAGCGCGTCCCTGTTCAAGGGCGTCGGACATTCTCCCCGTGATCAGTCGTTACATGGAACGACAAATACAATTTGGTAGACCCGCGAGATAAATACATACAATTTAAAACGTGATGGAAAAAGCTCGAGTAAAATTTATCGAATGTACATTGAGTCAGCGGTTACGGAAAACTAATATCTACATAAATAAAAATGTGAAGTCCTAGAAAGAAAAAAATCATTCGAAAAATACTTGGACCACCAAAAAATACAGAGGTATGGAAATTAGGAAACAATGAACTAGTTTATCGCAACATAGAAAACATTTGAACGAAACACTACGAAAGACGCTACTGCTATTTTTTGGACGCTTCTACAGAATGAAAAGCAACAGGTTAACAAAACAGATTTTTAAATATCTTTGGTACAAGAAGTCAGCAATAGACTGGGTTAAAGAAGTTAGGAAAGATCTGGAAAGATACAACATGAGTGATAAAGAGCAACAGAGAGAGAGATTTTCAAGAGGAAAGTGTTAAAAATGGAAGGATTCCAAGGCAAGAGGGAGAAGACAGGGTCAAAATGGTCCCAGGAGAGAAAAAGGATACATAGTGAAAAGGTGAAAGTATACTGGAGGAAAAAGAAATAACGACAAAGGAGGAAGCATTGAAATTGTTGCGTGGTCCTTAGATGACCAAAACAAAGAAAGAAAGAAAGAAAGAATAATAATGTAAAGTGGTTACGTACAGTTCTTCGCGGTTTTTGGTTGGCATCTGCGTTTCCTCTCATCTGGTCACATGCTGGAGCTCACACTAAAACTTCACTTACGAAGCACAAGTCGTTTCTATGTTAGAGAACTTTTTTCTTCAGTTTTCATATTGTTTCCCCTTACCTGCTGTGGAACACTGTTAGTTGTCTGTTACTTCACATTTTTACACGTTACTCTAATAAACATTTAGACACACACATAGAATCTATACATAGTGAAAAGTTGTTAGCAAACAGGAAAGTTGTATTTATGGCTTATTGGTTTATGATTAGAGTACTACTGCAGAATCTGGATTCGCTATAACAGTAAACAAGGCTTAATGTTAGAGAGTGGGGGAGGAGAAGGACAAAGAAAGGGGGAGTGGATATGATCAGAGATAGGGGATGGAGGACATTAGGACATGTATCTAATTCCCATACATATTAGAAATGTACGGTTTCTCTTTTCTTTATTTACCGTTTAAGTACACTGAGCCACAGCGAAACATGGGAGGGTACAGATAGTTACAAATAATTCTGTGACACTACAGGGCGAGCATGTAATCACGTAAAAATGGACACCATTTTGCGTTCAGAAAGAGATTCCGAAGATACGGGGACGTGGAGCCTGAAACGGGGTAGCGACAAATACATAATAGCGGTTCCCCTCACGCAGTTTCGTCTTGAACACACGGAAGTACTTGTTCTACATCTACATTGATACTCTGCAAATCGCATGTAAGTGCCTGGCAGAGGGTTCATCGAACCACCTTCACAATTCTCTATTATTCCAGTCTGGAATAGTGCGCGGAAAGAACGAACTCCTATATCTTACGGTCCGAGCTCTGATTTGCCTTATTTTATCATGGTGACAGTTTCCTATGTAGGTCAGAGTCAACAAAATATTTTCGCATTCGGAGGAGAAAGTTGGCGATTGGAATTTTGTGAGAAGATTCCGCTGCAACTAAAAACGCCTTTGTTTTAGTGATGTCCACTCCAAAATCCTGTCCCATTTCAGCGACACTCTCTCCACTATTTCGCGATAATACAAAACGTGCTGCCCTTCTTTTGAACTGTTTCGATGTACTCAGTCGGTCCTATCTGGTAAGGATCCCACACCGCGCAGCAATATTCTAAAAGAGGACGGACAAGCGTAGTGTAGGCAGTCTCCTTAGTAGATAGGTTACATTTTTTAAGTGTCCTGCCAATAAAACGTAGTCTTTGGTTAGCCTTCCCCACAATATTTTCTACGTGTTCCTTCCAGTTTAAGTTGTTCGTAATTCTAATTCCTAGGTATTTAGTTCAATTTACGATCTTTAGATTTGACTGATTTATCGTGTAACCAAAGTTAATAATTTCTTTTAGCACTCATGTGGATGACCTCACAGTTTTCGTTATTTAGCGTTAATTGCCGATTTTCGCGCCATGCAGATATCTTTCCTGAATCATTTTGCAATTTTTTTTATTTTCTGATGACTGGACTAGATGATTAACGACAGCGTCATCTGCAAACAACCTAAGACGGCTGCTCAGATTGTCTCCCAAATCCTTTATATAGATAAGGAACAGCAAAGGGCCTATAACACCTTTTGGAACGCCAGAGATCACTTTTGTTCGTCTGTAGATGCCTTCTCTGAGCATACAGAATGAGACGCTGTGTTTCGCTGATAACATGACGGTCGTACTGTGAGCGCAAACCTGGCTGTACACTCCGGACTTGCGTTTGGTCCTAAGGAGACAACGGTACGATACTGAGCGGAAAGCTGTTCGAAAGCATGAAAACATTGAATGCAGCTGCTTGGCTCACTCTCCGCGGCTGTTGCGATGTGACGTGTGAGGGGGGCGACTTCTTTTTTCCCGTATTGGTGTCAGTCACTTGATACCTACAGTTCACAGTTGTGTAACATTGGCCTGAATAGCACGCGAGGAACCGGATCGCAGTAATTGCTGTACTGCATTACGCGTCGTGGCAGGGGAGGGAGAGGGGGAGCAGTATTACCTGTGTGTGTGTGTGTGTGTGTGTGTGTGTGTGTGTGTGTGTGTGTGTGTGGTAATAATAATAATAATAATAATAGATAATTTGGAACAGACAAATGTAAGAAAAATAGCATAGTCAAGGGAAAACACACTAAAGAAGATTACATATTGGATAATCACAGCGACTGCATAGAAGCGATGGAAAAAACAGATGCCTATAAATATTTAGGATACAGGCAGAAAATAGGAATAGATAATACAAATATTAAAGAAGAACTAAAAGAAAAATATAGACAAAGACTAACGAAAATACTGAAAACAGAATTGACAGCAAGAAACAAGACAAAAGCTATAAATACTTATGCTATACCAATATTGACCTACTCATTTGGAGTAGTGAAATGGAGTAACACAGACCTAGAAGCACTCAATACACTTACACGATCACAGTGTCACAAATATAGAATACATCACATACATTCAGCAACAGAAAGATTCACATTAAGCAGAAAGGAAGGAGGAAGGGGATTTATCGACATAAAAAACCTACATTATGGACAGGTAGACAATTTAAGAAAATTCTTTATAGAACGCGCAGAAACTAGCAAAATACACAAAGCAATCACTTATATAAATACATCGGCTACACCATTGCAATTTCATAACCACTTCTACAACCCTTTAGATCACGTAACATCAACAGATACGAAGAAAGTAAATTGGAAAAAGAAAACACTACATGGCAAACACCCGTATCATCTAACACAGCCACACATCGATCAAGACGCATCCAACACATCGCTAAGAAAAGGCAATATATACAGTGAGATGGAAGGATTCATGATTGCAATACAGGATCAAACAATAAACACCAGATATTACAGCAAGCATATTATTAAAGATCCCAATACCACAACAGATAAATGCAGACTTTGCAGACAACAAATAGAAACAGTAGATCACATCACAAGCGGATGTACAATACTAGCAAATACAGAATACCCCAGAAGACACGACCATGTAGCAAAAATAATACATCAACAACTTGCCTTACAACATAAACTAATAAAACAACATGATCCCACGTACAAGTATGCACCACAAAATGTACTGGAGAATGATGAATCAAATTATACTGGAACAGAACCATTATAACAGATAAAACAACACCACATAACAAACCTGACATCATACTCACCAATAAAAAGAAGAAAATAACACAACTGATCGAAATATCCATACCCAACACAACAAATATACAGAAGAAAACAGGAGAAAAAATTGAGAAATAAATCCAACTGGCTGAGGAAGTCAAGGACATGTGGCATCAGGATAAAGTTGACATTGTACCAATTATACTATCAACTACAGGAGTCATACCACACAATATCCACCAGTACATCAACGCAATACAGCTACATCCAAACGTGAACATACAACTACAGAAATCTGTAATTATTGATATATGTTCAATTACCCGAAAGTTTCTAAATGCAATGTAACATATACCGTACAGTTAAAAGGAAGTCACGCTTGATCAAGGTCCGCGTCACTTTCCATTTTTAACCAGACATAACGTCTGAGAAAGGAAAGAATTGATAATAATTCAATAAATAATGAATTAAAAGGAAATCTACTACATGAGTCCGCCCCGGTAGCTGAGTGGTCAGCGCGGCGGTCTGTCACGCCAAGGGGCCCGGGTTCGATTCCCGGCTGGGTCGGAGATTTTCTCCGCTCATGGACTGGGTGTTGTGTTGTCCTCATTATCATCTTATCATCACCAGTGGAAGGCAACGGGAAACCACCTCTGGAGTCACTTCCCTAGACGCTCATGCGGTGGACCTCTCTGACGAGTCTTCCCCCATGGCAAGACCTGCCGTACGGCAGAACACAGTTTTTTTTACTAAATGAAAAGTAAAATGAACTTAAATATTTCACACGCACACACACGCCACTTTCTTAGCCTCTATATTGAAAATTATTTTTTGTCCGAAAATGCACACGATATTATCGACTACGTAAAAAAAATCATTTCACTCCTCAGTTCTACTCTTTTTTACCTTTTTTATTGTTTGAAGTGAAGGTCGGTAGATTCGTGGCGTGCTGAAAAATGTTTAATTTGGGTTTCTATAATCTCAGGGAAATTACTGTCTTCTCGCTTCGCGAGAAAATTCAGAATAGTTTAATTTCCTGGGTATCGCGTTGGCAACGTAAGAAAGAATGTAGTAAAGCAAAATCTTTTACATTTATAAATTGGGGATTGATGATCGTTACTGTGAAATGAAAGGAGAAATGCCAAATTTAACAATTATTTATATGAAGGTAGTAACTGTTCTCGAAAGAACAGATACCATTGATGACTGTGCAGCTTCTCTAGAATAAATGATGATTAATTGAAACCCTCAGCTGCCCACGGTGGTCTAGCGGTTCTAGGCGCTCAGTCCGGAACCGCGCGACTGCTACGGTCGCAGGTTCGAATCCTGCCTCGGGCATGGATGTGTGTGAGGTCCTTAGGTTAGTTAGGTTTAAGTAGTTCTAAGTTCTAGGGGACTGATGAGCACAGATGTTAAGTCCCATAGTGCTCAGAGCCATTTGAACCATTTGAACCTCAGCTGCCGACAGCTCTTGTTGATATACCTCGATTGGGACAGCTGAAAATTATCATTTATTCTAGAGAAGCTGCACAGCCATCAGTGGCATCTGTTCTTTCGAGAACAGTTACTATCTTCATATATACATAGTTAAAGGCTACCCGGCCACTGACCTTCGCCTCTGCGAATGCGCACAGGTTGCCCGAACTCTTATGGGAATCGTCACCTTCGTGTGCGCGAGTAATGAGTGTATGGGCAAATATCTATTAGGTACATTACGTATGTAGATTGTGGACAGTTTGGGAATGTGGGTCTCACGGGAGGCGTGCAAGGGACAAGTCCCTGCAGTCGCGCTATTCATCCGTATCTTCGGTGGCCCAGATGCATAGAGCGGGAGATTCCGGGTTCGAGTCCCAGGTGGGGCACACATTTTCAGCTGTCCCCATCGAGGTATATCAACGCCACCCGTCGGCAGCTGAGGGTTTCAATTAATTATCATTTAAACAATTATTATTTAACGAAAGAAGCTTTTTATACAGACATCTGACATCTCGTGCAGTAATCTCACAGTTTTGGACATGACAAAGAATTTTCGCCGTATTCCGGCGAAATGCGTAAAAGTTACAATAATCTTAGCCCGACTCCGGAGCCAAAGAAAAAAGTATTCATAGTAAAGTTATATCAGTAATCGGAATTGGCGATAATAATGGCACAATTAAGCAAATTCTTAACAGGAATACAATTTCAGTTCATTTGAACAAAATGGAAGAAAAGAAGAGTCCGATAGCGTAAGATGCTGTCGGAAAGGCGCACAACGAGAGAGAAAGAAAAGACGAGCGCGCAGTCTTATATAGAACATAATGCAGATGATAATGCTACGCCGCTCTCATTATCATAGGCGTACATATTAGCTGGCATTATCCTACCAGCGACATCATCATATGCTACTGAACACTATTATTTGACGATGCTCACCGAGACATTTAATACAACCATATGGCGTTGCGGGCACGTGACACGGTGCAGAGCCGAGTGGCCAATCATTATAGCGACGATACGAGTCGCAAATCAGTAAATCCACTGACATAAGCTATTTTGACAAAAGGCAAATTAAATTCTTGCCACTCCATGGCTTGTCTGGTACAGCAACTGTAGGTAATATTTCGGAAGAAAAACAGTCTTGGTTGAAGGGAAACAATACTTTTATTGACACTTTTCGTCCTTCTGGGACTTCATCAGATAAGATAAAACCCAGAAAATATTAGATACAAAATCTCATGTAGATGCTATTTTCCTTGACTTCCGGAAGTCATTCGATACAGTTCCGCACTGCCGCCTGATAAACAAAGTAAGAGCCTACGGAATATCAGACCATCTGTGTGGCTGGATTGAAGAGTTTTTAGCAAACAGAGCACAGCATGTTGTCCTCAATGGAGAGACGTCTACAGACATTAAAGTAACCTCTGGCGTGCCACAGGGGAGTGTTATGGGACGATTGCTTTTCAAAATGTATATGAATGACCTAGTAGATAGTGTCGGAAGTTCCATGCGGCTTTTCGCGGTTGATGCTGTAGTATACAGAGAAGTTGCAGCATTAGAAAATTGCAGCGAAATGCAGGAGGATCTGCAGCGGATAGGCACTTGGTGCAGGGAGTGGCAACTGACCCTCAACATAGGCAAATGTAATGTATTGCGAATACATACAAAGAAGGCTCCTTTATTGTATGATTATGTGATAGCGTAACAAACACTGATAGCAGTTACTTCTGTAAAATATCTGGGAGTATGCATATGGAACGATTTGAAGTGAAATGATAATATAAAATTAATTGTTAGTAAGGCGGGTGCCAGGTTGAGGTTCATTGGCACAGTCCTTAGAATATGTAGTCTATCAACAAAGGGGGTTGCTTACAAAAAACTCGTTCGACCTATACTTGAGTATTGCTCATCAGTGTGGGCTCCGTACCAGGTCGGGTTGACATAAGCAGATCCAAAGAAGAGCGGCGAGTTTCGTCATAGGGTTATTTGGTAAGCGTGATAGCGTTACGGAGATGTTTAATAAACTCAAGTGGCAGACTCTGCAAGAGAGGCGCTCTGCATCGCGGTATAGCTTGTGTCCAGGTTTCGAGAGGGTGCGTTTCTGCATGAGGTATCGAATATATTGCTTCCCCCTACTTATACCTCCCGAGGAGATCACGAATGTAAAATTAGAGAGATTAGAGCGCGCACGGAGGCTTTCCGGCAGTCGTTCTTCCCGCGAACCATACGCGACTGGGACAGGAAAGGGAGGTAATGACAGTGGCACGTAAAGTACCCTCCGCCATACACCGTCGGATGGCTTGAGGAGTATAAATGTAGATGTAGAATTAATGTTAGTCGGGGTGTGGTCCTATTCTGCACAGCTATACTGGAAACTGAGACCTTTACTGGAGAATTTAGTAAAACTTATACACAAGGAATTCAGATGCAGGAGTTGAGAATAACTAGACTTACCTACGCATATGATGTAGCATTAACAAGTGTTCGTCGTTGTACCATAGGTTTAATAAACACCACAGATAGATATAAGACTTTGGTCATCAGTAATCTATTCTCCTTCCCTATTTAGAAGTGTACCAAGGCTACGGTAACATTTTCATCCTGTGATTTGAGGCGAGGAGCTCGTCGACCCATATTCGGAGCGCATTTTCATCCGTAATGGATGTTCCCTGAAGGTTGGTAGATAGAGAGCGGAAAAAGTGAAAATCTGAAGGCGCAACGTAAAGTGAATAAGGCGGGTGCGGAATGACTTGCCAAACCGATTATACAGGGTGATCAAAAAGTCAGTATAAATTTGAAAACTGAATAAATCACGGAATACTGTAGATAGAGAGGTACAAATTGACACACATGCTTGGAATGACATGGGGTTTTATTAGAAGTAAACAAATACAAAAGTTCAAAAAATTCCGAAAGATGGCGCTTCGTCTGATCATAATAGCAATAATTAGCATAACAAAGTCAGACAAAGCAAAGATGATGTTCTTTACAGGAAATGCTCAATATGTCCACCATCATTTCTCAACAATAGCTGTAGTCGAGGAATAATGTTGCGAACATCACTGTAAAGCATGTCCGGAGTTAAGGTGAGGCATTGCCGTCGGATGTTGTCTTTCAGCATCTCTACAGATGTCGGTCGATCACGATACACTTGCGACTTCAGGTAACCCCAAAGCCAATAATCGCACGGACTGAGGTCTGGGGACCAGGGAGGCCAAGCATGACGAAAGTGGCGGCTGAGCACGCGATCATCACCAAATGACGCGCGCAAGTGATCTTTCACGCGTCTAGCAAAATAGGGTGGAGCGCCATCCTGCATAAACATCGTACGTTCCAGCAGGTGTTTATCAGCCAGGCTGGGGTTGATGCGATTCTGTAACATATCGGCGTACCTCTCACCCGTCACGGTAGCAGTTACAAAACCAGAAGCACGCATTTCCTCGAAGAAAAAATGCCCGATAACGGTAGATGTGGAAATCCAACCCATACCGTGACTTTCTCGTCGTGCAATGGAGTTTCCACGACAGTTCTAGGATTTTCGGTAGCCCAAATTCTGCAGTTGTGGGCGTTGACAGACTCTCGGAGCGTGAAATGAGCTTCGTCGGTCCACAACACGTTACTCAACCAATCGTCATCTTCCGCCATCTTTTGCAACGCCCACACCACAAATGCCCTCCGCTTCACTAAATCGCCAGGTAACAGTTCAGGATGCCGATGGATTTTGTACGGATAGCATCAGAGAGTACGCCTCAGTGCCAACCAAACAGTAGTGTATGGAATGCCGGTGCGACGTGCGACTGCACGAGCGCTGACTTCCCCCTGCATAGACGAACCCGCTAGTCTCCATTTCTTCCTGAACTGTCTCAGCAGCATTACGCCTTGTGCTCGGTCGGCCACTACGGGGTCTATCGTCTAAACAGCCCGTGGCTTCGAACTTCGAAATCATTCTCGCCACAGCTGCATTTGTCAACGGACCTTTACACGTTCGAATCCCCTTCCTATGGCGATAGGATCGTAACGCTGATTCTCCATTCTGATAATACGGCTCCACTAAAAAGAGCCTTTTCAGGTAACGTCAACATGTTGCGATTGCTGGCGCATCTGATTCTCTCTCTCATTACAGCTCCTTTTATACACGATTATCATGCGCACTCACTGACGTTTTGCTGTCCAGCTCCATCTGTCGGACATTTTGTGAACTTTGTTGTTTTTTTTTTTTTTTGTTCTAATGAAACCCCGTGTCATTCCAAGCATGTGTGTCAATTTTTATCTCTCTATCTACATTATTCCGTGGTTTATTAAGTTTTCAAATTTATACTGACTTTTTGATGACCCGGTATATTGCTTTATTTCTCAGTCTAGCAGAATGCGGATGAATGTTATCGTGGAGTAGGATCACGTGAAACTGTCTTCCTGGTCGTTGTTCTCGCACTGCGTCTGAAAGACGTCTCAGATGTTGGCAATGCATGTCAGCAGTGATGGCTACACCTCGGGGAAGCGATTCGTGGTACATCACATCACTTCGCCGCTATTCCACCAAATGCATAACATTATCTTTTGTAAGCGCTCGCGAATCTTTGATAAGGGAGCTGGTGCTTTGTTTGGGCTCTACCATTCCTTTTTTCTTATTTTAGCGTGAATTCACCATTTCTCGTCACCAATTATGATGCAGGATAGGAATGGTCGATGTTCTTCGCGAGCTAATTGATGACACGCAAGAAGAGGTGAACATATGGTTGCACGTTGACTTTTTCGATTTTGGCTTAGAGCATGCGGTACCCATACACCAGGTTTTTGCATTCCCATTGCCCGCAAATGTCACACGATGGTGGGATGATCGCAGTTCATCTCATTCGCCAGTTCTCGAGTACAATGACGTGGATCATTGTGGGTTAATACGTTTAAACGATCCTCATCATACCCCGAAAGTCTTCCTGAATACCAACATGCGAAACGAAGATGCTACGAACTTATGCACCAACGTAATAAATTTGTTGTTGTCTTCAGTGCTCAGACTGGTCTGATGCAGCTCTCCATGCTACTCTATCCTGTGCAAGCTTCTTCATCTCCCAGTACCTACTGCAACCTACATCCTTCTGAATCTGCTTAGTGTATTCATCTCTTTGTCTCCCTCTACGATTTGTACCCTCCACGCTGCCCTCCAATACTAAATTGGTGATCCCTTGATGCCTCAGAACATGTCCTACCAACCGATCCCTTCTTCTAGTCAAGTTGTGCCACAAACTCCTCCCCAATTCTATTCAATACCTCCTCATTAGTTACGTGATCTACCCATCTAATCTTCAGCATTCTTCTCTAACACCACATTTCGAAAGCTTCTATCCTCTTCTTGTCCAAACTATTTATCGTCCATGTTTCACTCCCATATTTGACTACACTCCATACAAATACTTTCAGAAACGACTTCCTGACGCTTAAATCTATACTCGATGTTAACAAATTTCTCTTCTTCAGAAACGCTTTCCTTGCCATTGCCAGTCCACATTTTATATCCTCTCTACTTCGACCATCATCAGTTATTTTGCTCCCCAAATAGCAAAACTCCTTTACTACTTTGTCTCATTTCCTAATCTAATTCCCTCAGCGTCACCCGACTTAATTCTACTACATTCCATTATCCTCGTTTTGCTTTTGTTGATGTTCATCTTATACCCTCCTTTCAAGACACTGTCCATTCCGTTCAACTGCTCTTCCAAGTCCTTTGCTGTCTCTGACAGAATTACAATGTCGTCGGCGAACCTCAAAGTTTTTATTTCTTCCCCGTGGATTTTAATACCTACGTCGAACTTTTCTTTTGTTTCCTTTACTGCTTGCTCAATATACAGATTGAATAACATCGGGGAGAGGCTACAACCCTTTCTCACTCCCTTCCCAACCACTGCTTCCCTTTGATGCCCCTCGACTCTTATAGCTGCCATCTGGTGTCTGTACAAATTGTAAATAGCCCTTCCCTCCATTTGACCGCTGCCACCTTCAGAATTTGAAAGAGAGTATTCCAGTCAACATTGTCAAAAGCTTTCTCTAAGTCTACAAATGCTAGAAACGTAGGTTTGCCTTTCCTTAATCTTTCTTCTAAGATTAGTCGTAGGGGCAGTATTGCCTCACGTGTTCCGATATTTCTACGGAATCCAAACTGATAAATTAGCGATGCAAAAGACGAATGGAGAATCATTCTAGCAACAATACGGGTCGCAAATGGGGAAGGCTAGTGATATAAGTGACTTTGACAGAGAGGAGATTGAATTCTTTCCACTTGCAGTAGGATTTGGAGCATATATTGTGCTCGAACATTATGAATCACCTTGAAGAATATGACTTATTGATACATAACCAACACGGATTCAGAAAATATTGTTCTTGTGCAACGCAGCTAGTTCTTTATTCCCATGAAGTTAAAAGTGCTGTCGACAAGGGATCTCAGATCGATTCCATATTCCTAGATTTCCAGAAGGCTTTTGATACCGTTCTTCACAAGCGACAATTAATCAAATTGCGTGCATATGGAGTATCATCTCAGTTGTGTGACTGGATTCGTGATTTCCTCTCAGAGAGGTCACAGTTCGTAGTGATACAGTAAATCGAGTAAAACAGAAGTGATACCTGACGTTCCGCAAGGTAGTGTCATAGGCCCTCTGCTGTTCCTGATTTACATAAATGACCTAGGTGATAATCTGAGCAGCCACCTTAGATTGTTAGCAGATGACGCTGTAATTTACCGTCTAGTAAAATCATCAGACGATCAATTCCAATTACAAAATGATCCGGAGAGAATTTCTATATGGCGTGAAAAGTGTCAATTGGCACTAAACAAAGAAAAGTGCGAGGACATCCACATGGGTGCTAAAAGAAATCCGATAAATTTTGGGTATACGATAAATCGCACAAATCTAAGGGCTGCCTATTCTACTAAATACCTATAAATTACAATTACGAGCAACTTAAATTGGAAATACCACGTGGATAATATTGTGGGGAAGGCGAATCAAAGACTGCGCTTTGTTGACAGAACACTTAGAAGATGCGACAAACCCACTAAAGAGACTGCCTACATTGCATTTGTCCGTCCTCTGTTGGAATATTATTGCGCGGTATGGGATCCTTACCAGGTAGGGTTGACGGAAGACATCGAAAAAGTGCAAAGGGCAGCTCGTTTAGTGTTATCGCGCAATAGGGGCGAGAGTGTCACTAATATGATACGCGTGTTGGGGAGGCAGTCACTGAAATAAAGGCGGTTTTCTTTGCGGCGAGATCTGTTTACGAAATTTCAATCACCCTTTCTCTTCCGAATGCGAAAATATTTTGTTGACACCCACCTACGTAGGGAGAAATGATCATCATCATAAGAGAAATCAGAGGTCGAACGGAAAGATTTAGGTGTTCCTTTTTCCCACGCGCCATTCGAGAGTGGAAGTAGTATGAAAATGGTTCGTTTGATCCCTCTATCAGGCACTAAAGTGTGAATTGCAGAGTAACCATGAAGATGTAGATGTTTATGGCGTGTCTGGTAGAAGAACTGTTGGTGATATTTCGAAAGAAAAAAATGTTGGTTCCAGGGAAAGTACACTTTTATTGACGCGTTTTGCCATTCTGGGGTATCAATACAAAACATATAAGAGAAAGGAAATAATTTTCGTCAAGATGTCGTCCTGTCCTGCAGCGATAATCGGAATTGAAAGAGTTGCTGCAGAATTTGGTAAAACTAGTCAATAAAGGATCGAAATGCAGGACTTGAACATTACTAGACTTGCTTATGCACATGACGTAGCAGTAATAGGCAGTTCCAAAACAAAATTAATCAGAATGATGCAAAATTATTACAGAATCACTGAGAAATCAGGACTATTTATTAACGAAGAAAAGGAGTAATATCTGATCATAAGAAACAAAATCAAAAGTGATGTACCTTTCGTTATACATCGATTCACTTTCAAGATTGCTGACCGCTTCAAGTCCTTAAGGACTCTTTTTCCTAGCAATAATATAACGAATATGAAAACAGACGCCCGCCTAGCAACAGCGAACTAAAAGCTTCAATTTGATAAAACTCTTAAAGAAAAGAGCACTTAGTACTAATTTCAAAAATCGTTTGTATCAATCGGCTGTTACCTGGTAATACTGTATGGATGCAAAGCGTAAATATTTAGAAAGATTAGGAAAAACTATAAATATTAGAAAGAAAACTGGAAGTGAAGAGTAAGCATTACGAGAGCTGTACACACAGTTACATAATCGAATGGACTGCCGAAATTACAGGAATTATATACAGCCACTTCGGTTGCACAAAATTTTGGCAGTTAACCACGGTTTCGCTTGCACTACGACATTCCTCATGAGAATAAAAAGTTACATGGAATACATCTAATCACACCATGGCTTAAAACTTCTGAGCAAAAGTGCTATCGCCAAACAGAAATATCACAGAAATAAAAACTAAAAGGTGAAAGTATAACATCTGGTTGACTGTCACATTATACTTTTACATTTTAGTAAAACGTAGTCTTCGGCGTTCGGAAGTTGTGCACCAAAATGATGATCTTCTATTACTAATATCGGGAAAACTAATCAGTGAATTTACTTCCATTTCATACAAAAACAACTCTAAATACCAGGCTATCATTCCATCATTTCGCAAGTATAAATAACCAGCAGAGCAGTAAACAACTGCTAAATGAAAAAGGCAGACGAAGCACTTCGGTGATTTTCGAATTGCACCAAACTTCGATGGCGGTCGAAATGGTTCGGCTCGGCTGTAGGATCAGAGTCTATTCGGCTGTCTTTGTAGTACAGACATGTTGTCTATGGCGGTTGGAGTTCGTTAAAACTTTATTAACTATTTCTGATTATGTGGACATGTAAGTAAGAACAATTTGAGAGTATTTACGAAAATACGCTGCTCGTTGTTTTGTTTTTATGAAAGTGTGAAGATTGGAGATTATTTGTGACTCAAAGTGGAATATAATTGTGCAGTTTCTCGTATTCTGCTAATAAAAAGCGAGTGGCATCCCGATAAACAAAGTAATTAGAAATTTAATTACGTATAAAATATCAGCTCCTCGCTAAAAGTTTGTTACAGCCTTAAGATAATGGATTCTCGACCTACGTGCTGTCTTCTGCTCAGAGGACAACTACTGTAGAAAACTACAGGTTACTCAACATTAACTAGGACTTAAGCATTCCATTGAGGGCGGTGGAAGCAAATAGACACCTCGCGTGTACTGCCATCTCAGTACAAATGAGATCAGTGACACGTCATCAGTGGTAACACAGAGGAAGTATGAAGGAGAGAAATTTTCGAGGGAAGGGGTTGATCATACGCACGTATATCACACACATCCATGCGCGAGGCAGGATTCGAACCTGCGACCGTAGCGGTCGCGCGGTTCCATACTGTATTCCTCTCTCTCTCTCTCTCTCTCTCTCTTTCTTTCTTTTCCTCTCTCTCTTTGTTTCTTTTCCTCTCTCTCTTTGTTTCTTTTCCTCTCTCTCTTTGTTTCTTTTCCTCTCTCTCTTTGTTTCTTTTCCTCTCTCTCTTTGTTTCTTTTCCTCTCTCTCTCTTTCTTTCTTTTCCTCTCTCTCTCTCTCTCTCTCTCTCTCTTTCTTTCTTTCTTTCTTTTCCTCTCTCTCTTTCTTTCTTTTCCTCTCTCTCTTTCTTTCTTTTCCTCTCTCTCTCTCTCTCTCTCTCTCTCTTTCTTTTCCTCTCTCTCTCTCTCTCTCTCTTTCTTTTCCTCTCTCTCTCTCTCTCTCTCTCTCTCTCTCTCTCTCTCTCTCTCTCTCTCTCTTCGTCTTCTTCAACCTGTCGTAATGGACGGCAGCTCTGCACCGACCCACCACCGCCCCGCAGTTTACGGGAACTGCGAGGCCTATGAATAGACATCTGATTACACATACCGTCGGAAATTTACCAAGGACGTCGCAAGCGTGCAACGCAGAATCACAGCTGCATTGCATTCCAAAGGTGGACGAAACCTCCATTAAGTACGGATTCGTAATGTTTTGACCCATCATTGTATCAGTGGAAAAATGTTCCTATCGGAACATTAAAATGGCGAATATGTTTATTGAGACTCATGTTGATAGGTGGGGTACCAGCTGCTTCATGTCCGCACCCTGTAGCTGATTGGTCAGCGCGACAGAATGTCAGTCCTAAGGGCCCGGGTTCGATTCCCGGCTGTGTCGGAGATTTTCTCCGCTCAGGGACTGGGTGTTGTGTTGTCCTAGTCATCATCATTTCATCCCCATCGGCGGGAGGCCCTCGTCACACGATATTTGCACTTTATTTAGCTGCCTCATGCTACCTTCCTCAGCACCTTTAAGATTTTTTCCAAAAGTTACTGCATGCGAACATATAGTGAAGTGCCAAAGAAACTGACAGGCGTGCGTGCTCAAATACAGAGATATGTAAACAGGCAGAATGTGGCGCTGCTGTCGGCAACGCCTATACAAGGCGTCTGGCGACGAAGTTGTTAGATCGGTTACTGCTGCTATAGTGGCAGATTATCAAGATTTAAGTGAATTTGAACGCGGTGTTATAGAATGAGATTCGCAGGAGGTTCACAGGAGAGCTTCTGTAAAGTTTGGAAGGTAGGAGACGAGATACTGGCGGAAGTAAAGCTGTGAGGACGAGGCGTGAGTCGTGCTTGGGTAGCTCAGTTGGTAGAGCATTTGCCCGCGAAAGGTAAAGGTTCCGAGTTCGACTCTCGGTCCGGCACACAGTTTTAATCTGCCAGGAAGTTTCATATAGGCGGCACACGGGCGATGGGACAGACCATTTCTGAGGAAGCGATGAAGTAGCGATTTTCCCTTACGAGCATTTCGCGAGTGTACCGTGAATATCAGAAATCCGGTAAAACATCAAATCTCCGACATCGTTGCAACAAAGGGACCAACGACGACTGAAGAGAATTCTTCAGTGTGACAGAAGTGCAACCCTTCCGCAAACTGCTGCAGATTTCAATTTTGGGCCATCAACAAGTGTTAGCGTGCGAACCATTCTATGAAACATCATCGATATGGGCTTTCGGAGCGGAAGGCCCGCTCGTGTACCCTTGATGACTGCACGACACAAAGCTTTACGCCTCACCTGGGCCCGTCAATACCGACATTGGACTGTTAATGACTGGAAACACGTTTCCTGGTCGGACGAGTCTCGTTTCAAATTGTATCGAGCGGATCGACGTATACGGGTATCGATACAACCTCATGCATCCACGGACCGTGCATATCAGAAAGGGACTGTTCAGGCTGGTGGATGCTCTGTAATGGTGTGGGGCGTGTGCAGCTGGAGTTGTATGGGACCCCTGATGCGTCTGGATACGACTCCGATAGGTGACACGTACGTAAGCATCCTGTCTGGTCACCTACATCCATTCATGTCCATTGTGCGTTCCACCAGGACAATGCGACATCCCACACGTCCAGAATTGCTACACAGCTGTTCCAGGAACACTATTCTAAAGTTAAACACTTCCGCTGGCCACCAAACTCCCCAGATATGAACATAGTGGAGCATATCTGGTATGCCTTGCAGCGTGCTGCTCACAAGGGACCCTCCCCATCGCACCCCCCTCAGATTTAATTATAAGTTGGCACAGTGGATAGGCCATGAAAAACTGAACACAGATCAATCGAGAAAACAGGAAGAAGTTATGTGGAACTATGAAAAAAATAAGTAAAACTGAGTAGTCCATGCGCAACATTGGCAACATCAAGGATAATGTGAGCCTTAGAGCGCCGTAGTCCCGTGGTTAGCGTGAGCAGCTGCCGAACGGGGGGGACCTTGGTTCAAATCTTCCTTAGAGTGAAAATTTTAGTTTCTTTATTTTCGCAAAGTTATGATCTGTCCGTTCGTTCATTGACGTCTCTGTTCACTGTAATAAGTTTAGTGTCTGTGTTTTGCGACCGCACCGTAAAACCGTGCGATTAGTAGAAGAAAGGACGTACCTCTCCAATGGGAACCGAAAACATTTGATTGCAAGGTCATAAGTCAACCGATTCCTCCACAGGAAAACACGTCTGATATATTCTGTAAAACACTGGTGACGGCATGTGCGTCACATGACAGGAATATGTTGTCGACCCACCTAACTTGTACACTTGGCTAATAGGTAAACAGATTCTTCTACCTTGCCCGATTTAGGTTTTCTTGTGGATGTGATAATCACTCCAAAAAAAGTGATGAGAACGTAAGAGTTTGTCACATAAACTGCAACAAATGAATGCAACAGTTTCACAGTCGCACAGTTTTGCCTGTGCTCTGTCAAAACATACGTTTTTAACGTTTTCAGGTTTTTTCGTCCATCCTGCGTATGTCCAAGCAAATCTGAACATGTCCTGGAATTTTGGAGAGCGATGTTGATTATGTGTGAGTGCCTGAACTTTGGTAATTGACACACGATCAAGTAAACAATAGTGCTGTGTGTACCTGTGCAGCTTCGCAAAATAATTGTCTGATGATAAAAAATAAAACTTTTCACTCGAGGAAGACTTGAACCACGGACCTCTCCTTCCGCAGCTGCTCACGCTAACCACGGGACCACGGGACTACTGAGCTGAGTGGTTCCTTGATGTTGGTTATGTTGCGCATGGACTACTCAGTTTGTATATTTTGCTTATTTTTTTCATAGTTCCACACAACTTCTTTCTGTTTTCTCGAGTGATCTGTGTTCAGTTTTTCAAGGCCTATCCAGTGTGCCAACTTATAACTAAATCTGAGGGGGGTGCGATGGGGAGGTTCCCTTGTCAGAAGAGATCTCCACCGCCTCGTAGTCTTACAGATTTATGGGTATCTCTGGAGGATTCACGGTGTCAGTTCCCTCCAGCACTACTTCAGACATTAGTGGAGTCCATGCCACGTCTTGCTGCGGCACTTCTGCGTGCTCACGGGTATCTATGCGACATTAGGCAGGTGTACCAGTTTTATTGGCTCTTCAGTGTATTTGTGCTCTTTTCAACATGTTATTCGCGTCGCACTCACACAAGCTCCCCTAACTTTAACTCGCTCACACCCACTATTCAATCGCTGTAAATCGCTCATATGTATAGACTCGCGCTTGCCCTTTCTCACCCACTTGTTCAGACCAACTCATTGTCATTATTTCTCTGTAGCTCTGCAACTGTCACTCACCCCGGCTCACAGCCAGTCTCATTCGTTCTGTCCTACTACTAAGGTCTGTCACTGTCACTATGTCCTTCTTGCTCTCTCTTCCTGCTTCCACCTCATTCATTCATTTCCACTGTCGCTATTTCTTCTCACTGCCACTATTTCCCTCTTCGGTGTTGTTGTCATAGACGCTTTCATTATCACTGGATCCTACCCACTTCCACGTTCTTCTTCTCTTTCTTCATGTCTCACTGGCACACTCTCCTTCACTCTATCACTGTCAACTATGTTCCACTGCGAGTGTCCCCCTCTATGCCACTGTAATTGTCTTCTTCGCTCTTTCCATAACAAAACCACTGTTTGCTATCTTAAAGTATTCATTATTTTTCTGTTTCTTACCTCTAACACTGTCTCCTTGTCTGTCAGCATAGACAACCGCGAATATATTCGTATGGCAAAATTTTTCGGAAAATTTTTGAGGGTGTTGAGGAAGGAGGAATGAGGCAGTTGGTATTGCACTTTCCATCCGGTCTTTTTAAACAGGAACATACTCGCCTTTTTTGTGCTCTGATAGCATTTTTCCACTGGTTCCTTGCCACACCAGGGCATGTCATTTATACGGAAAGAACTTTAATGGTCAGTAAAATTTTGTTACTTTGCTTCTGTTGGTTGCTTGTTTTGGATGGATGATTCGATGGTTGGTTTGAGGGAGGGGCCAAACAGCGAGGTCATCGGTTCCATCGGATTATGGAAGGAAATCGGTTGTGCCATTTCAAATGAACCATCCCGGCATTTGCCTGAAGCGATTTAGGAAAATCACGGGGAACCTAAATTGTGATAGCCGGACGCGGGTTTGAACCGTCGTCCTCCCGAATGCGATTCTAGTGTGCTAACCAGTGCGCCACTTCGCTCGGTAGTTTACTTCTGTGAAATTGAAGTAACGCGAAATTAGTTTTACACCTCGGACCGGATTTTACCTGCACAAAACGTTTGGAAGTGCTTCATTGCTACAAACATGGGGATCCCAGAACTCTTCTGATAACTGAGACACGTCCCTGCTACGTCGAATTACAAACAGTTTTCACCTCTTGCCGGATTTTACGTGTATAAGTAGGGTAACTTCGAACTTCTGTATCTCGGAAACAGATAAATGTATCAAGGAAATTTTCAAGGTAGTTAGAGATCTTACGAATACAACGCAAAAATTATAGCCATTTGCTGTGCATAGCCGTCTTGGAGTCCGCCTCGATTTTGGTACGAGAAAAAGTGTTTAAAAAAACTTTTTTCCCTTGTGCCGGCCGGTGTGGCCGAGCGGTTCTAGGCGCTACAGTCTGGAACCGCTCGACCGTTCGAATCCTGCCTCGGGCATGGAAGTGTGTGATGTCCTTAGGTTAGTTAGGTTTAAGTAGTTCTAAGTTCTAGGGGACTGATGACCTCAGAAGTAAGTCACATAGTGCTCAGAGCCATTTGAACCTTTTTTTTTTGGGGGGGGGGGGAGGAGGAGGTTCTAAGGAATCGCTCATGGGCTAATGGTGCCCCCAGAAGACCCTTAAGGCCTACTGTAGACCATGTCAAATGTAAAAACGACCAACCGATTTCCTCCATTTGTCTAGGCGAGAAGGAAGTGTGTAATATTCAAACTTCGACCTGTACTGTAGGAAAGTTACAATAAGACGACTCTTCTGTTGGGTAGACAAATGGTCGCTAGCCCGAGGGGTATCCAAGACACTTGACCCTACCTCTCTATTGCCAATAGAACTCGAGGTAAGAGCCCCAGAAGAGTCCCGTTTTTATGCGCGGCGTTTTGTAATACATTATCTAGCGTATGCTGCTGCGTGCGTATCGAAGTGCTTGGCAGATCAGTATAATGGACACTCGTACAGTGTAATATCTGGCACTTTCCCAGTGACTTGCACTCCTGGAACGCTTCCGTCGGAATTTTCCGCGTGATGCCACAAGCTACCTGCGAAGCAGATCCTGAACTCGCGCTTCGTTTTTCAGAGAAGGCACGCGCCATTTCTTTCCTCTACCTATTTTTACGTAGCTGTTCCCCAGTCTTAAGGGGTTTTCTGGTCTAGAGGTCTGATTTTTTTTTACCGCATTTTCAATGTTTTTTGGTGAAACCAAGAGATAGTTCATACAATGCATATATCCTTTTAGTCGTCCATTTTACCTGCATTAAAAAGCATTTTTGTCCAAAAATACGAGGGGCAGTCGAAAAGTTTCTAGCCCGGGTTAGTTACCGTAATATCTCGCACAAACACCACCACCTAATTTTATGGTGACTCTTTGTGGGTGTGCAAGTCAAAGTTCGCGGCTCCAGCTTCGTTAGTTTTGCCGCTAGGATGCGTTGTGTATCGTGGTGAAAGTAATGTGAATATCGAGAGAATCGAGAACCGTGATGTGATTGAATATCTTCATTTGAAGGGAATGATGCCCAAGGAAATTGCCGAGGACATGCGGAATACACTTATGCAACAGTGAAAAACTGGGTGTCCGACTTCAAACGTGGAAGATGCGCCGAGGAGCGGAGGGCGTGTCTCCGTTGCCACTGATGAAACAGTGACTGCAATTCACGATATGATTTTTGCAGGACCGTCGAACAACGTTGCAGCACATTGAAACCACATTCGGAATCTCCCAAGGGCGCGCTCATGACATTATTGTGGATATTTTGGCAATGCGGAAAGTTTCATCTCGATGGATCCCGAAAGACCTGAATGTAGATCAGATACGGGAGCGTCTGCAGTGTTGTGAAGAATTCGTCCGCCAATTCGAAGCGGATGAAGGCGGCTTTCTTGCAAGGTATGTGACAATGGATGAAACGTGGGTTCACCACTTTGATCCTGAGACAAAGCAACAGTCACAACAATGGAAATACCCTTCATCCCGTACCTCATTAAGTTTCCGAGTGCAAAAATCAGCCGGTAAGGTGATGCCATCGGTCTTCATGGATGCAGAAGGAATGATTATGGTGGATTACTTGCAGAAGGGTGTAACTATCAATGCATCGTACTATTGCACCCCCGAACGCCGTTTGAGAGAAGAGAGAAAGAAAAAAGGCGCGGAAAATTGGCGCGCGGAGTTCTTTTAAATCAGGACAACGCGCCGGCGCACAAAACCCTCGCAACACTGGAAAAACTGCGTGACTACAGGTTCTCTTTGTTACGTCATCCGCGATGTTCTCCAGATTTGGCTCCATCAGACTTTTTTCTTTCCCCAAAGCTAAAAAAGATCTCAAAGAACGACGATTTGACAATGACAATGCAGTAATTGATGCTGTGAACGCTTTGTTGGACCCGAAATCGAAGACCTTATATTTGAATGGTTTGCAGAAGTTATCTGAGCGCGCTCGCAGGTGTATTGGTGTAGACGGGTATTACATTGAAAAATAAATTGGTATTATGAAATTTGTCATTCTTTGTTTGTTAGGCTAAAAACTTTTCTACCCCCTTCGTATTAAGTGGTTGTTATATAAAATGGTGCCGAATATTGTAATGCACGCCGTGCACCGGTACGCGGATGGATCGGCTTCTGGTAATTGGGTGGTTGAAACAGACCAGGCCAAAAAATTATTACAATATGAGTGTAGTTATGATAAGAACCTCTGAAAAGCGAAAAATGTTATTTTTTCAAATAATGGCAGCTGCTTGAAAAAGTAAGAAAAATCTACTTTGTTTGGGCATTCAAATTGTGAAAATTGTTTAACTTTTAGATGTTCCGACCATAGCCAGCTCAATCCTCTACAAAAATAGCCAAGCGACATCAAAATCGGCCGAGTGTTTTTTGGCATTCGAAACACCCATGAAAAAAAGTGACGATTAAGAAGTCGCGTTCAAAGTTTTGAAAATGGTATTCGTCGGTTCTTTGGGACTTATCATCAGTCTGCGATGCCTGGAGCACTTAGTAGACCCTTCTGGATCTCTTAAATCTCTACCCATGCTCATAAATTAAGGATGATGCTGATACATGGTGAAACTAGGCACTGGTGGGTGGTTTGCGGGTTTAAATCACCTCAGGGTATGACCATGTGGTGCATTTGACCTGCGATCGTCGCACGGCGCTGGCAGCAATCCACAAACGCAGAGGTGTGTTGGTGCATGTCAGAGTACAGTGCAGCGAGTAAATGTGAAGGCGTTTACAGGCGTGCTAATGGTGACTGTGTGTTGAAAATGGCTCAGAGAACACACATTGATGTTACGAGGCGTAAAATACAGGGTTATTACAAATGGTTGAAGCGATTTCACAGCTCTACAATAACTTTATTATTTGAGATATTTTCACAATGCTTTGCACACACATACAAAAACTCAAAAAGTTTTTTTAAGCATTCACAAATGTTCAACATGTGCCCCTTTAGTGATTCGGCAGACATCAAGCCGATAATCAAGTTCCTCCCACACTCGGCGCACCATGTCCCCACCAATGAGTTCGAAAGCATCGTTGATGCGAGCTCGCAGTTTGGCACGTTTCTTGGTAGAGGAGGTTTAAACACTGAATCTTTCACATAACCCCACAGAAAGAAATCGCATGGGGTTAAGTCGGGAGAGCGTGGAGGCCATGACATGAATTGCTGATCATGATCTCCACCACGACCGATCCATCGGTTTTCCAATCTCCTGTTTAAGAAATGCTTCTGATTTAGCCTTTTCCGTAAGATTTTCCAAACCGTCGGCTGTGGTACGTTTAGCTCCCTGCTTGCTTTATTCGTCGACTTCCGCGGGCTACGTGTGAAACTTGCCCGCACGCGTTCAACCGTTTCTTCGCTCACTGTAGGCCGACCCGTTGATTTCCCCTTACAGAGGCATCCAGAAGCTTTAAACTGCGCATACCGTCGCCGAATGGAGTTAGCAGTTGGTGGATCTTTGTTGAACTTGGTCCTGAAGTGTCGTTGCACTGTTATGACTGACTGATGTGAGTGCATTTCAAGCACGACATACGCTTTCTCGGCTCCTGTCGCCATTTTGTCTCACTGCGCTCTCGAGCGCTCTGGCGGCAGAAACCTGAAGTGCGGCTTCAGCCGAACAAAACTTTGAGTTTTTCTACGCATCTGTAGTCTGTCGTGACCATATGTCAATGAATGGAGCTACAGTGAATTTATGAAATCGCTTCAATCATTTGTAATAGCCCTGTACTAGGGCGACTGGAGGCTGGTCAAACACAGCAGGTCGTAGCACGGGCCCTCCGTGTGCCACAAAGTGTGATCTCAAGATTACGGCAACGATTCCAGCAGACAGGAAACGTGTCCAGGCGCTACAGTACGGGGCGTCCACAGTGTACAACACCACAAGAAGACCGATATCTCACCATCAGTGTTCACACCAACACATCTTTCCAGCAAACTGTTATTCGATAGGTCTTTGTATACAGGTCTGATTGCCGCCGAGAGGCACAGGATAATTCCAAACTGCCGGTCCGATGGTTGTGTATTTCGAATATATCCAATAGTTAACGGGAAAGCAGTTCCGCCCACATGTTCTCCATAGTACACGCAATAAAAAATCGATTTTTTGAAGCTTCTAGACCAGACGTAGGAACGAAGTTCTGTACCTTCCAGGCATGCTATGTATGGACGACCACCACCTGTTGACGATGACAACGTTCTCCAGAGCTACAAGGACGTGGTTAATTCTTTTTAATGACTTTCGTCGTCCAAGTTGTTGACTGTTAGTTGCCCGCAAGGCTGTCCCCGTCATACAGGAGTGGGCCACGCCCGACAAGAAACCTTGCGCCAGCCGTGATGAACACCAAGCGGTAGACGTGGAGTCTCATTTCTACGGTTTCTCTGCCCGTGAGCAAAGGGCTGTTTATTCCTAGCGTTGTTGACTTGCAGCTGGCGAATAAAAACTCGGCAGGCCTCGAGATACAAGCCTACTTCTTCCTGCACCGCAGATAACCCACCTCCCCCCGTTTCGAAACGAGTTTATATACGCGGCCGGCAGGCTGTCACATGTTTGTGTCACACGTGTTCGTCACGTGCTGCTCGCCTCTCGCGGCAGGAGCTGTTCTGTTTACACTCGTACGAAAGAAGCGGACAGAGGCGGGTCCTTGTACGGGAATACGTCGAACTATAGGAGTCCAGATGACCAGGGACGCTGTTAGCATAATCCACTGTGCTTGGCAAGTCTTCCCGTCAGCTCAACTTCGGTAGATTCTGAACGCTGCTGTTTTACACGCATTGCTACGTTTCACCCTCGTTTGCACCGGAACAAACAACTGACCGAGCAGTAGTGAACGAGAATTCTGTCTGATGTAAACGGTAGGAGATCGTGAAAGAACTGCATTTCCCTTGTGAACCGCCGGTTGTCGGTCTTTCAGCGAATCTTCAAAGGAAGTTCGCTTCGTCTCCGTTTCGGCGCTAGCGGTACGGAAAGCTTCTGTGCCGTCTTGGATATTTACGGGGGTAGGACGCCAAACCGGCCGACTTGGAACAGGACAGGCACCACGGGACATTTTAATTTCTACTGTCTACTGTTACCCTCCACGCTGCCCTCCAATACTAAATTGGTGATACCTTGATGCTTCAGAACATGTCCTACCGACCGATACCTTCTTCTAGTCAAGTTATCCCACAAATTTCTCTCAAATTCTATTCAATACCTTCTCATTAGTTACGTGATCTACCCATCTAATCTTCAGCATTCTTCTGTAGCACCACATTTCGAAAGCTTCTATTCTCTTCTTGCCCAAACTATTTATCGTCCATGTTTCACTTCAATACATGGCTACGCTCCATACAAATACTTCCAGAAGTGACTTCCTGACACTTAAATCTATACTCGATGTTAACATATTTCTCTTCTTCAGAAACGCTTTCCTTGCCATTGCCAGTCTACATTTTATATCCTCTCTACTTCGACCATCATCAGTTATTTTGCTCCCCAAATAGCGAAACTCCTTTACTACTTTAAGTGTCTCATTTCGTAATCTGATTCCCTTAGCATAAAAAATGGTTCAAATGGGTCTGAGCACTATGGGACTTAACTTCTGAGGTCATCGGTCCCCTAGAACTTAGAACTACTTAAACCGAACTAACCTAAGGACATCACACACATCCATGCCAGAGGCAGGATTCGAACCTGCGACCGCAGCGGTCGCGCGGTTCCAGACTGTAGCGCCTAGAACCGCTTGGCCACCCCGGCATCAACAGACTTAATCCGACTACATTCCGTTATCCTCGTTTTGCTTTTGTTGTTCATCTTATTTCCTCCTTTCAAGACACTGTCCATTCCGTTCAACTGCTCTTCCAAGTCCTTTGCTGTCTGACAGAATTACAATGTCATCGGCGAATCTCAAAGTTTTTATTTCTTCTCCGTGGATTTTATACCCACTCCGAATTTTTCTTTACTGCTTGCTCAATATACAAATTGAATAACAGAAATAAAATAAATTGTAGAGTTTCACACATCTGTAAGTATGGTTTGTATGCTGTGCAAAATTCATCGAAGAATCTCTTACTTATGAAGAAAAGTGTACCTATAACAAATGCAGCCAACAGTAACTGAAAAAAATACGATGAAATTTCACATTTTAAAAAATGTTATGTTTCTGAACTTCCACTGCTATGAGTGTGACGCTGAATCCTTCCTGGTCATGCTCACAATTTTTTATGAATTTATTCGTAAAAGTATAGACAGTGGAAATTAAAAATGTCCTGTGGTGGCTCTCCTGCTCCAAGTCGGCCCGTTGGACGTCCTACCCCTCTTACGTTGTTGGAATGAGTTGCGTGAGCGATGGAATGATCTCAAGAGAACGCAGTGTTTCCGACACGAGAATATAGGTATGAGAGACACTTCTGTGAGAAATGAACAGTACAGATGCCGAACACAATTATGATAGGCGGAAAATAGCCGATGACCTTAAAGTTGCGTTAAGGCATTTGCATCAGGTGGGAATGAAGTGGAGAAGTACAGGGTGTTTCAAAAATGACCGGTATATTTGAAACGGCAATAAAAACTAAACGAGCAGCGATAGAAATACACCGTTTGTTGCAATATGCTTGGGACAACAGTGCATTTTCAGGCAGACAAACTTTCGAAATTACAGTAGTTACAATTTTCAACGACAGATGGCGCTACGGTCTGGGAAACTCTATAGTACGATATTTTCCACATATCCACCATGCGTAGCAATAATATGGCGTAGTCTCTGAATGAAATTACCCGAAGCCTTTGACAACGTGTCTGGCGAAATGGCTTCACATGCAGATGAGATGTACTGCTTCAGCTGTTCAATTGTTTCTGGATTCTGGCGGTACACCTGGTCTTTCAAGTGTCCCCACAGAAAGAAGTCACAGGGGTTCATGTCTGGCGAATAGGGAGGCCAATCCACGCCGCCTCCTGTATGTTTCGGATAGCCCAAAGCAATCACACGATCATCGAAATATTCATTCAGGAAATTAAAGACGTCGGCCGTGCGATGTGGCCGGGCACCATCTTGCATAAACCACGAGGTGTTCGCAGTGTCGTCTAAGGCAGTTTATACCGCCACAAATTCACGAAGAATGTCCAGATAGCCTGATGCAGTAATCGTTTCGGATCTGAAAAATGGGCCAATGATTCCTTTGGAAGAAATGGCGGGCCAGACCAGTACTTTTTGAGGATGCAGGGACGATGGGACTGCAACATGGGGCTTTTCGGTTCCCCATATGCGCCAGTTCTGTTTATTGACGAAGCCGTCCAGGTAAAAATAAGCTTCGTCAGTAAACCAAATGCTGCCCACATGCATATCGCCGTCATCAATCCTGTGCACTATATCGTTAGCGAATGTCTCTCGTGCAGCAATGGTAGCGGCGCTGAGGGGTTGCCGCATTTGAATTTTGTATGGATAGAGGTGTAAACTCTGGCGCATGAGACGATACGTGGACATTGGCGTCATTTGGACCGCAGCTGCAACACGGCGAACGGAAACCCGAGGCCGCTGTCGGATCACCTGCTGAACTAGCTGCGCGTTGCCCTCTGTGGTTGCCGTACGCGGTCGCCCTACCTTTCCAGCACGTTCATCCGTCACGTTCCCAGTCCGTTGAAATTTTTCAAACAGATCCTTTATTGTATCGCTTTTCGGTCCTTTGGTTACTGTGTTCTAGGCGGTGGAATTCCAACACCAGAAAAATCCTCTGTTCTAAGGAATAAACCATGTTGTCTACAGCACACTTGCACGTTGTGAACAGCACACGCTTACAGCAGAAAGACGATGTACAGAATGGCGCACCCACAGACTGCGTTGTCTATATCTTTCACATCACTTGCAGCGCCATCTGTTGTTGAAAATTGTAACTACTGTAATTTCGAAAGTTTGTCCGCCTGAAAATGTACTGTTGTCCCAAGCATATTGCAACAAACGGTGTATTTCTATCGCTGCTCGTTTAGTTTTTATTGCCGTTTCAAATATACCGGTCATTTTTGAAACACCCTGTACAAGTAATGTAATACTTTTTATTTAAAATGCAAAGCACAATAAATTTCCTTAAACGTGAACTAGTACGTATATGTATCTGTTATACACATTAAAATTAAAAATATGTGAAACGTCGTATCATTGAAGTTCTTTACGTTTTTGGTAGCTATTATTATATGGCTGATGTAGGACTATGGCTGATGTAGGACCATTAGGTTAGAGATTTTCGATGGTAAATAGAAATGGCTTACCTGGGATCGCGCGATCTGCCCTATAACAAATGATATAGGAGGTTATACCCAGTAGAATATGTGACAAGTCGTATGTATATTTTACATCTCATTAATCATATTTTATTGACGTTACCTTCCTTATACGAACTTTAATAAAGTCCCTGAAGTGCTCCGCCCATGTCATTGAGGACATCAGAAATTATTGGATACGTAGCAGCTACTGAAAAGCGGAACAACCACTAACGTAAAAGTCGCCAGTTGCTAATTACCGAAGTGTTGGTGGTGGTTATTTAGTGTCCTGTTATAAATTTTCTCCTAAATTGTAATGTAAGGCCAACGAGAAGCGATAGCCGACATACGTGCGAAGTGCCGGAACAATGCTAAGGAAAGCTGCCGGCGCAGTTCAGTGTCAAGTGCACTCCCCTACTCATTTTACGATTACGTACAGATTCTGACACACAAATTCGTGCGTTTCTACACCATCTTGCTTACATTCTTGAAAAACACAGAGTTCGTCATGCAAAATAATCCTCTCTGAATACCAAAGGTTTGCGTCCTGGCTGTAACTATGAAAGCTTGCAAGGGTGCTGCTGCGTAGGTCGCGCTGCTGAGAAATAACTAAGAAAAAAATTCGATTTTTATTGCCGTTTCCGAGTTAATTGGCATTGGAATTAGCCGACCAGGCGGTTGGCACGCGCAAACTCAAGCGGCTCACCACATGCAGTGTCGGTTGTTCTCATTCGACCCTTACTACTGTGCCATGTCTAACTTTTGTATCGCTCTCTTGTTCGGTTTTAAGGAAGCCAAACAAAGGACACGTTATACGACACCGTGTCTGGTGGGCCGCTTGAATTTGCGCGCCCGACTGCCTGATTGGCTAACTTCAATGCCAATTAACTCGGAAACGGCACAACGTATCGAATTTTTTTTCCTAACTATTACTTCCTACCACAACCTATCCTGGAACACCCTTACAAGCTTTTCAAACTGTTTCTGACGAACCAATATAGTGCATTTTCACAAAAACAGAGGTGCCTAGGTATACGTACGTGGAAAAATGTAACACCAATTGATGAAAAATTATGATTGAAATGTTTGATATGTTACCAACAGTTGTTCTATTACTACTGTAAAACATGAATCTTTTCACTAATTATTATAATATTACCTGTTCAGCACATTGCTTAGAATTGTTATTTGTAGTGTCTGTTTTATGTAATTGTTTACACGGAAGATCGTTATGTGGCCAAAAGTCGGAGAGCCAGGAAAGAACCAATAATAATAGTAATATTAAGGAAGAAGACGAAACAAACGAGTATTTAAGGCGTATCAGACGTTGGAAATCGAACTCGTATATAAATGGTTTTACGACTCTAACAGTAGGCTCCTTGTCTACGGAGCCCATGATGATTTTACATAATACTACAATGAACATTCGGACGGAAGTAGGCTACCTATAATACATAAATAATCTGTAAACAGGAAACGTTGTTACGAAAAACCTCAAAGTATTTCCACCAATTTGCTTCTGGTTTCTACTCGATGTCCACCCCGATAGCTGAGTGGTCAGCGTGGCGGTCTGTCACGCCAAGGCGCCCGGGTTCGATTCCCGGCTGGGTCAGAGATTTTCTCCGGTCAGGGACTGGGTGTTGTCCTCATTATCATTTCATCACCACCAGTGGAAGGCAACGGGAAACCACCACTGGAATCGCTTACCTAGACGCTCTTACGGTGGACCTATCTTCCCCCATGACAAGACCTGCCGTAAGGCAGAACACAGGTTTTTTTTCTACTCGATACTCTAACACAGACGAACATAGGCTAAATATTTTTTTAAACAGTGTACAGTCATACAGTGTAGGCTTTCACGGCCGGTGTTGTCTTCAGTTGAACTTTCCGGGCTGAGAGGCCGTGGTCGATGTATAAAATTTCCACGTAACGTTTCGTCTCCATCTGCGGGAGACATCTTCTGAGTAGCCGGACGACCTCAGATGATGTCTCCCGCAGATGGAGATGAAACGTTACGTGGAAATTTTATACATCGACCACGGCCTCTCAGCCCGGAAGTTTCAACTGAAAACAGTGTACAGGTTTTCTGTTCAAACTGCGAGAGAGAAAATCCTGTACCGCGCTCTGCTCCGAAAATATTCAGTTTTCTTTTGTTTCTCTCATCAGTTTTGACGATAGGAGGGCCGTTAAACCATTAGATAGTTTCGCCCATAAATTATCATCACATATTTTTTTAAAAAAATGTGTACACAGCAGTGTACTGTTTTATTTTCTTTTTCGTAGTCGATTCTCACAGAAAGTTGTAGCTTATGATCAGAATAGTACTACGGAATCTGAATTTACAATCATAGTAAACAAGGCCCAAGATCAGGGCGAGGGGGGGGGGGGGTGTATAGAGAGGGGGACGGGGCAAATAATAAGGGGGAGGAGTATATGAACGAGAGAGAGAGAGAGAGAGAGAGAGAGAGAGAGAGAGAGAGAGAGAGAGAGAGAGAAGAGGAGATTAGGACGTTTATCCAGTCCCAATAGATATTAACTGTGATTGCCGGGTTCGCTAGTCTTGTATATAGATCTATAAGAGTAAAACAAAGTGGAGTGCTATAAATAGGTGCTGAATGAAACGCGTTCGACTGTCAAGAGAGCAACACGTGATGCCTTCAATGAGTACCGTAGCAGAATATTGTCAAGTGATCTTTCACAGAACCCAAAGGAATTCTGCTACTATCCAAAGGCTTTCAGTCGCACCAATGTTAGTGTCCAGTCCCTAACGAATGAGGCAGGAATTAACAGTAGCTAAGCAAAGGCTGATATGCTTAACTCAGTTTTAAAATGTTTCTTTACAAAGGAAACCCCAGGAGGATTGCCCCAATTTAATCCTCGTACCACTGACGTACGGTCATTTGGGGTATCAGGTGAAATTTGTGGCTGTGTTGAGAACTTTCAGGAAGGGAGGGCACCGCATATTATTTTGGATGGAGTGTCATCGTCAGATGTAGAAATAACTTCGGGTCTGTCCCAGAGGAGCGTTTATGTTCATGTTACTTATTAATGAATGAAATAAGTACTAGTGTCTGTAGTGTTGACGCACAGCTGAAATCATTAAAACTGAACAAAGCTCCAGGCCCCGATAGAATCGCTGTCAGATTCTATACTGAATTTGCCGCTGAGTTTTCCCTCCTTCTAACTATGATCGACCGTAGATCCCTCGAACAAAAAACCGTGCCCAGCTCTTGGAAAGGCACACCTGTCAACAAGGAGGGTAGCAGAAGTGATCCACAAAACTACCATGCAGTATCCTCGACATCTTAGAACATACTCTGAGCTCAAACGTAATGACATATCTCGAAAAGAACGACCTCAATGGCAACCAGTATGGATTACGAAAAAATCGACTATGTGAAACCCAACTAGCACTTTTCTCACATGGCGTACTGAAAGCTTTGGATCAAAGCAACCAGGTAGATGCAGTGTTTCTTGATTTCCGAAAAGCATTTGACTCAGTACCACACCTACTCTTATTGTCAAAAGTACAGTCATTTGGGGTATCAGGTGAAATTTGTGTCTGGGTTGAGAACTTTCTGGAAGGCAGGGCACAGCATCAGAGTCATCGTGAGATGTAGAAATCACTTCGGGTCTGTCCCAGAGAACCGTGTTGGTACCCTTTATGTTCATGTTGTATATGAATTACCTTGCAGATAATATTAATACTATAATCAGGATTTTTGCTGATGATGCAGTTATAGATAACAAAAACCTGCATAAATATTCTGTCAGATCTTGATAAGATTCCAGCGTGGTGCAGAGATTGGCAATTTGCTCTAAATGTTCAGAAATGTAAGATTGTACACTTCACGAAACGAAAAAACGTTGTAACCCGTGACTAACATCGCTGAGTCACTGTTGGAATCGGCCAACTCATACAAATACTCTGCAGGTATATGAAATGGTATGATCACATAGCTTGGGTCGTGGGTAAAGAGGCTGTTGTAGACTTCAGTTTATTGGTAGAATACTGCGGAAGCGCAATCAGTCTGCAAAGGAGATTGCTTACAAACTCACTCGCGCGACGAGTTCTAGAATATTGCTGAAGTGTGTGGGACCCGCACCAGATAGGACTAACGGAGGATATTGAACGTACACCGAGAGAGACAGTACGAAGAGTCGCACGTTTATTTAATCCGTGGGAGAGAGTCAGAGATATGCTGAAGATACTGAAATGGCAGATGATTGTTGGTATTTACTGGTAGTAAGGAAAACGTAGAAGGGAGGATCCACCAATGTAACTTTCTTTTCGCACAACCTGTTTATTTAACAATATATAATCATAAATTTGTTTTCTTTACAAATTAACAAATTTGTGAAATGAATAAGCTTTTACAAGAGAAATCAAAAGCGGAACAACATGACAATAATTACAAGGGCCCGGACCCGCAGCCCGCCCATTATCCGGTGAAGCAGCGGTGCTTACCACCGCGCTGGACACAGTTTCTCTTTCTAAATGATGTCCTGCAACACGTGAAAACGTGTAAGTAATATTGATAACGAGAGCGTTTCAATTACTCAAACAAATGGCGTATTTTTTTCCTTTGGAAACCGTAAGCCGAAAGGTTCCGGGTTTAAGATGCGCACCTATGATTACAGGTTAAACAAATTAGGAAACAATTATGACAATGATGAGGCTTGCTTCAAAGCGAACAACCTTTTCAATTTCAATCAGCATCAAGGTGCGACTGGATCCCAACCCGTCCCTTTCGACAATCTTATTCTGACTAAAAGCTCTGGCGACAGTTGGCTGTTAATATGTCAAAAGTTAAATTGCTTCTCAGTTTGAAGGCCGCTCTGAAGGAACGTTTTAAAACATTACGTATGGGCACTTATTAGAAGAGAACTCACTCGGGCGCGGGATTAGCCGTGCGGTCTAAGGCGCTGCAATCCTGAACTGTGCGGCTGGTCCCGGCGGAGGTTCGAGTCCTCCCTTGTGTGTGTGTGTGTGTGTGTGTGTGTGTGTGTGTGTGTGTGTGTGTGTGTCCTTAGGATAATTTAGGTTAAGTAGTGCGTAAGCTTAGGGACTGATGACCTTAGCAGTCCCATACGATTTCACATACATTTGAAAATTTTGAACTTACTCGGAGGAGCCACAAGATCCAATTAAAAATACACCAATAATTAACCGGTCTTTCTAAGACAAGAGCGCACAGCTTAGTACAACAGGTAGTTCAGATTATCTCTAATACAATTACAATCAAGGAATTGAACCGGTTAATATCTAGATCTAACCACAAGACCCCTGTTTGTTTAACAGCAACCTGTGTCTTGGTACAATTGTTCCGACTACATTTCCGACGAGGAGCTGATTCATTAAAACATTAATGACCAATGAAACTCAGTGAAATACAAGTTATTAATTTATTGAATATTCATTTTTACTTACAGATTTTCACATTAAATGTTGAAAGTGTCCCCCCTGTTGTTGGATATACAATTCAATTCGTCTAATCATTTTGCAAACACAAGCTGTAACATTTCTTCTGTAACAGAAGCAGTGAAAGTGGATATTGCAGTTTTCAGCTCATCGATGGATTTTGGACGGTTTTTATAGACAGTTGCTTTCGCTGCACCCCGGAAGGAAAAGTCAGGTGGTGTTAGGTCAGGCGATCGTGGAGACCAAAGTCCCTGTAAAATTATGCGATCACCAAAAACATTAGCAAGCAGTGATATTGAAACACGAGCTGTATGCGCGGTTGCACCATCCTGTTGAAAATAACCGTTCAGTATTTCATTTGACTCAAGTTCTCCTATGATTGCGTACAGAATACCACTGCAGTATCGTGCGTTTGTTGTTTCGTTGAAAAACCCGGGCAGGCGAACAATCATACAGCACGCGCAGCTAACAATCATACGGCAGTGCGGAGAGACGTTTTGAACACCCCGTAGAAAGGAAGGACAATGTAATACCAGAACAAATTTTCAGTGTCTAGTACAATAGTACGGTCTATATTTACGGCCAAAGAGCCGACCGAGTGAAACTCTGAGAGCAGGGTACAAACCGGAAAATAATGAGGAGGTCGGGCAGACACTGACACCGAACACCACGAGGATTACAGAATGTTACTCCGCTTTATCAGTAAGCAGTTCCGTGGATCCACGGTGCGTCGCGGCGGTTGCTGAGCGGTGCCGATGACAGCCAGGTGGAAGGGGGCAGCCAGTATGAATGTTGCCAACCAACAGACGGGATGTCTGCCTGCTGCTTGTAGTCGACGCTGACCCCGCTGAAGTACTCCGGTATGTCCGCGCTCTGCAGGCCCTCGTTGCGCAGCTCGTGGCTTCGGCCGCTCGGACCTCGTGACCACCTCTTGTCGCAACGCTACCAGCATCCCCAAACTTGGTGCCTCTCTCTCGGTCCAGCGAACCCGTATGTATATCGGCAGTCAAAGAGCTTCTGTGGATACGACCCACAGATACCAACTGTTCCTCATAGGTATTGGCAAGAGGCATATTCGATTCTACCTTGAGCTAGTGGCACCAGACAAAACAATCTACTAACTTAACACTTTTCCGTCCGCACGTGTCATACACATTTATTCGCTTGGCGCCGGCAGCGCAAAGTCGGATTACTTGGCTTGTCGCCGGCCGCTTGTCACCTTTCCGTTGATGACAAGCTTCAAACACATTGACTTTTGCCAACTTTAATTTTCCGGAAATCCTCTATTTTGCCGTATCGTTCCACAAACTCCAGTTTTCTTTTCAAGTAACTTACCTGCAAGTTCTACAGTGTTATAATAATTATCCATGCGGAAGTGATGCCTCTTTCCATCAGAAGGTGTCAATAGTTCCATCGCTGTTTTTGCTAAAGGTTGTCCAGCGCCGGAATATATCTTGAATAAGGAAATCTATCCCGTACTCGAATCACACAGCATCGGAATGAGTACGCCGTATTTCGTAATTTTTCGACGGATTGTAAACTTTAAAATTTAACCGTCCACGCCACGGTATCTTTCCTTCATCAGTTGAGATGTTTTGACTTAGATTAAACGTTTCTTTAAACTTTTTGGAAAAATAATCATTTACGAATTGCACTTTGACAAGCCGGTCGGCACTATGCAGTTCATTGTTGCTGTCGGGGAAAATGTAGAAATGATAATATTTGTCTGAATCGGTTGCGGGACATCATTTGAGAAGTATCGGCATGTCAATCAACGGATTCGTTGACCGATAATCACTGATCCTTGCTTTTCTTACAGTTCTCATAAGGATAGCAAGCCCAAACCATTTTCTCAGTTCGGGTCCCGTAACGTCGACAAATTTGATTTTAAAATCCAGTTTCCTTCTATTGAAATTTTGACTGTAGTACTTTTTGCTTTCGTTCCTAATATATTGAAATAGATCGTTCCCAATATATAATTGTGCGATATGCGCGACGCTCTGTGTATCTTTGGGAAATATGTTTAGACCCGGAGAGCCTCTAAATTTATTATTGGTCCTCGGTAAATCAAAGTCTGACCACTGTGCACTGTCTTCTTCGTCTGATTCAGCCGAATCAGTTGGCAACCGTAGCGTTCGCCCAATTCTTCTTGGACGTATTTCACTATCTTCCTACCATTCTGCTTCACTTCCATTTTTTTGATATCCAGTGTCTTCTTCCTAATCGGCCAAGTCGTCCGGAATGTCAGACAAGACGTCCGCGCATTCATCGTAAATAACCCTGTCGTCTCTTTCGTCCGCCATGATGAAAGTACTTATAAAAACAAAACACTTGTTGACGTGTGTAACTTATTGTTACCTAAACAAAACACCAGCAGAATGCAAAAGATAATAACGTGCTGTCGCCGGCCACTGCGTTATACTATGCTCACGACACCCCTGTAGTGCCGCCGGACGGCATAGTGTTGATGGCGCCGCCACTGCTCAGCAGACTCTTGAAGACGCACGTAAATTGTCCCGAGAATGAATATTAACAAAGTTTCAAGAACCGGCTTCAGATAATGACTCTAGGAATATGCTACAATCAAATACGTATCGCTCACACAGGGAGCCTGAGGATAATATTAGAATAATAACTGCATACATAGAGGCATTCAGTCAGTCTGTCTGTCTGTCTTCTTGCTCTCCATACTTCAATGGAACAGGAAGAAACTGAAATGACTCGTACAGTGGGACGTACCCTCTGCCACGCACCTCGCGGTGATTTGCGGATTATAGATGTAGATATAATTTCTTTGCGAGTATCAAAATGTCATAAGTAGCTGTAACTTTTGGCTGCATTGACTTAGAAGCTTAAATTCTTTTTTACTCCGCCAAGACACCGTAGATCTTACGAAGCGTTTCAAATTTCAACTTGATGCAATGAGGAGAAGGGGCATTAACAGACGCACGCACGCAGGCAGACATACAGACTACAAAGTAATCCTACTAGCACAAGGGTCTAGTTCATACCGATTGAGGTAAGGAACCCTGAAAAGGAAAGTACTTACAAGGGAACCTCCCCATCGCACCCCCCTCAGATTTAGTTATAAGTTGGCACAGTGGATAGGCCTTGATAAACTGAACACAGATCAATTGAGAAAACAGGAAGAAGTTGTGTGGAACTGTGAAAAAATAAGCAAAATATACAAACTGAGTAGTCCATGGGCCATATAGGCAACATCATGGACACCGGTAGCTCGGGAGCGCCGTGGTCCCGTGGTAGCGTGAGCAGCTGCAGAAGGAGAGGTCCTTGGTTCAAGTCTTCCCTCGAGTGAAAATTTTACTTTCTTTATTTTTGCATAGTTATTATCTGCCCGTTCATTCATTGACGTCTCTGTTCACTGTAATAAGTTTAGTGTCTGTGTTTTGCGACCGCATCGCAAAACCGTGCGATTAGTAGACGAAAGGACCTGCCTCTCCAATGGGAACCGACAACATTTGATCGCAAGGTCATAGGTCAACCGATTCCTCCACAGGAAAACACATCTGATGTATTCTATACGACACTGGTGACGGCATGTGCGTCACATGACAGGAATATGTTGTCGACCCACCTAACTTGTACACTTGGCGAATGGGTAAAAAGATTCTTCTACCTTGCCCGATTTAGGTTTTCTTGTGAATGCGATAATCACTCCCAAAAAGTGATGAAAACATAAGAGTTTGTCACATAAACTGAAAATAAAAAATTAAAATTTTCACTCGATGGAAGATTTTAACCAAGGACCTTCCGTTCCGCAGCTGCTCACGTTACCACGAGACCACGGCGCTCCTGCGTCTCTGGTGTCCTTGATGTTGGCTATCTTCCCATGAACTACTAATTTTGTATATTTTGCTTATTTTTTCACAGTTCCACACAACTTCTTCCTGTTTCCTCGATTGATCTGTGTTCAGTTCTTCAAGGCCTATCCACTGTGCCAAGTTATAACTAAATCTGAGGGGGGTGCGATGGGGAGGTTCCCTTGTTAGAGCGTAGAAAGCGCACAGCGTTGTGTATATTTTTGTCGCAAGGTCTTCAGCCAGCTTTGCCCGGTAATACGCGACGCGCGCGCAGTAAACTGTGTCAGCAGAGCGACGTGCAGGCCCGCCGCTGTGTACTACGCTGCCCTGCCCCGCCCTTCAGCCCACGCTGTTGTGAAGAAACAGGCCTGCGAGTCACAGAAACGTACAGGGAGAACGTTAGCTGAACTGTGGAAAGAGAAGCAAAATCGAAGCAGAAAACGATCCAAGCTCAAGATGTGGAACATCGAGAGTAGCTCAGTAAACCACGGCGACGTGGCTGTGTCGTCACGACGTTGGATTGCGGAAGGGGAGGTCTGGGGAGTTCTACGTTCTAATCCCGCTCGCAACTTTTTTTTACAAAATTATGAAATGTCCATCCGGTCATTGATGCCCCTATTCGCTGTATTCAAATTTGTGTCTGTGCCATCGTGTAAACGTCCGTTTTCAACACCGAAGTGTAACGAAGGGATCTCCAGACGTACATACCTCGTATTTGTAATAAACAAGTACCAAATGTTACGACTTCCGTTTCCAAGCTTTAACTCTTGAATTCCTTTGTAACATACTTCATAAGCGGTTGTTGTTTCCATTTCTGTGAGAGGTCTACGTGGCGTCTCGCCTGCTCTCACTATCCATCATATTTACTTGCGACGGTAATACATTCTTACCACATGACCCTTATTCTATAACAATTCGCCAGAACTAGGTGGCGACAGACATGTAAAGTCATCAAATGATTAAAACGACTTGCAAAATGATTTAGATAAAATGTCTGTATGGTACGAAAAGTGGCAATTGACTCTGAATAAAGAAAAGTGCGAAGTTATTCACATGAGTACTAAAAGAAATCAGCTAAATTTCGAATACGCGGTAAGTCACACAAATCTTAGGGCTGCAAATTCAGCTAAATACTTACGGATTACAATTACTAATAATCTAAATTAGAACGATCACATAGATAATATTGTGGGTAGAGCAAACCAAAGACTGTGATTCATCGGCAGACCACTTAAAAGGTGCAACAGGTCAACTAAAGAGACTGCTTACACCACGCTTGTCCGCGCTATTCTGGAGTACTGCTGTGCGGTGTGGGATCCGCATCAGGTGGGACTGACGGATGACATCGAAAAAGTACAAAGAAGGGCAGCTCGTTTTGTATTATCGAGAAATAGGGGAGATAGTGTCACAAACATGATACGTGAATTGTAGTGGCAATCATTAAAACAAAGGTATTTTTCGTTGCGACGGGATCTTCTCATAAAATTTCAATCACCAGTTTTCTCCTCCGATTGCGAAAACATACTATTGGCACCCACCTACATAGGGAGAAATGATCGTCACGATAAAATAAGAGAGGGCTCGCACAGAAAAATTTAGGTGCTCGTTTTACCCGCGTGCCGTTCGAGACTGGAGCGGTAGAGAGGCAGCTTGAAGATGGTTCATTGAACCCTCTGCCAGGCACTTTATTGTGAATAGCAGAGTAATCACGTATATGTAGACGTAGATGTCAATGACCGGACAGAAAGTTCATAATTTTGTGAAGAAAAAAAAATGTGGGCTACAAGGGAGATATGAACACGGATCTCCCGCTGTGCTGTCCAATATCGTGACCACACAACCACGGCGCCGTGTTTCTTGGAAGTGCCTCAGTCTTTCACATCTTGAGCTTGGCAGTTAACTGCTTTTCTTCCTTTTTCACTGTTCAGTACACATTCTTCCTGTTTTCATGCGTGATCTGTGTTCAGTTTTATGATGGATTAGCCGCTGGACCATTTTATCACTAAATCTAATGGGGCTGTGATGAGAAACTTCCCTTGTCAGTTTTCTACCCGTCTAGCTGTCTTAGTTCTCGACGTTCCCGCTAGGCGGCACAGCGAATGAGTTATTCCAACAGCCATCATGGAGTCGTAGGCGACTCCCGTATATGTTCTTTCACGTGATGTGCTTTCTCCTCACCCCACCCCATATCCGAACATTATGCCGGTTCACTATAACGCAAGCATGGAAGGTTGTTTGGTCACTGAACACAGTTTTATTAACAAAATCTTCAGTCTGCATTTTGTCATTTCCGCACAAAACTCAGCTTGTTTTTCTTTGTCACTTACTCATAAAACTTAAAACAGTATCAATTTGTAGGGTTTTAGAGACGGGCGTTTGCGTAATACCTTCCACACCGTAACACTAGCCATATTAAGTTCTAATTTGGCGCGCGTCCTTAATTTATCCGGACTATGAATGTAAGACTACCGAACTTGATTCATTGCTGCGTCAGACTGCTGACCGACTCTGACCACCGTGCTATGTGATGCACAGCTAGTTTTGGTGAAGCGCTTGTACGGGGTGTTCAAAAAGCGTCTCCGCAGTGCCGTATGATTGTTAGTCGTACGTGCCGTATGATTGTAGGTCCCATATTTTTCAACGAAACAATAAACGCACAACGATACTGCAGTGATATTCTGTACCCGTTCATTGGAGAACTTGTGTTAAGTGAAATACTGACCGGTTTTATTTTCAACAAAATGGTGCAACCGCACATACAGCTCGCGTTTCAGTGTCACTGCTTGCTGATGTTTTTGGTGATCGCATAATTTCACAGGGACTTTGGCCTCCACGATCGCCTGACCTAACATCACCTGACTCTTTCTTCTGGGGTGCAGCGAAAGCAACTGTCTATAAAAGCCGTCCAAAATCCATCGATGAATTGAAAACTCCAATATCTATCTTCACTCCTTCTGTTACAGGAGAAATGTTTGTGTTTATAAACCTGATTAGACGAAATGAATTGTGTATTCAACAACAGAGGGGACACTTTCCACATTTAATGTGAAAATTTGTAAGTAAAAATGGATATTCAATAAATTAATAACTTGTATTTCATTGAGTTTCATTTCGGAGTATTCACTGCGTCATACGGCACGCGCGGGTAACATTCATACGCCACTGCGGAGAGACTTTTTGAACACCCCGTACTAATTAACAGTAGTTTGGCTTTGAGGTGTTGTCTTGCGTTATTTAATCCTGAATTCTCTCTGAGCTGTAGTGGTGGATTTGGGTTCATGAAACCGTAAACACTGTTCACCATTATACGACTCCATTGTTGTTGGAATAACTCATTCATGCCTCCTAGCGGAAACGTTCGGAATCAACAGTATTAGGCTGGAATAAAAATTGAAGATACACTGCATTCAGTGCTGATTATACATTTCTGTAAATTAATCATTTTCATAGTTAATGGTTACTTTCGTATAATAAATTTACAAACACAGTATATGTAATTTTCATGATAATCTGTTTTTCTTTCCCTTTATTTTTGCTTTCTGAACATCCAGTAAAGTTTACAAGGCCTACCTTTACTTATTATTACTACTATAGCTCTAGCATTTCAATGGCTCCCTAAACGCCGCTCTGCATGTAGCTTACCCATGGCATCTCTTCCCACCCTCGGTAGGGTCTTGATTTACTGTGACAGGAAAAGTTATAGGTTTTCGTTAATTCAGAGTATCTTGATTTATTTTACAGTTGTCTTTATACCTGGTGCTATTAATACTCTTAAAACAGCATGTTCTGTTGGCACAGCAACAGACAATGTAACTAATGCAGTAATGAAAAGTCCGTATTGCAACTACCACCATCTTGATCTTAAATACCATGTTGCCTTGCGTAGCTTCAGTATTTCTATTTACCGTCGTCTGAGCTGGACACTCACAAGTTGCTACTGATGGAACGTATATAGTTTCTCGCCCCGTTCCCTACCAGATCGGGCGTCACATCGTGTCCAACAACATTCAGCTGCCTCCACACTGCATGCCGGCGCATCAGAGTGCATGCCACTGATTTTTCCGGTCTTCTTAGGTACGCTTTCTAGTATGATAAAACAAAAAAAATATAAAATTAAATGTATTTCAATTTTTTCAATTTTAATTTGATAATTATATATGTATTGTTTCATACCAGAATGTCGTGTTCCCAGTTTGGCACAGCTTTGCCACAGGAAACACGAAAGAGGTCGAAGACGTCCGTCTTCTGCTCGGCTCCTGATCTTTGTCGCCGGCCGCTGTGGCCGAGCGGTTCTAGGCGCTTCAGTCTGGAACCGCGCGACCGCTACGGTCGCAGGTTCGAATCCTGCCTCGGGCATGGATGTGTGTGATGTCCTTGGGTTAGTTAGGTTTAAGTAGTTCTAAGTTCTAGGGGACTGATGATCTCAGATGTTAAGTCCCATAGTGCTCAGAGCCATTTTAACCCTTTTTGATTGTTGTCAGGAGGACAGGAGGAGGCTAGTTTTTGATAACGCATAGGCTTCTAATATTTGGAAAAGAGCAACCCGGATTCCTTTACGTAATCAGTATGAATTTTATAATTACCTAAGGGACCTTTCGCAATGAACAATAAAAGAATTGCTTTTGCAAATGAAATCATTTATTAATGGGGCAGCTATGAGTTGTATAGAAAACAAGGAGCGGCCTTCTGTCTACGACCGGGATGCCGCACTATTCTCTGCTGTAGTAAAGGCTGTCTGACATTTATAAAAAATGACATAGAGGTAAAAAACAGGAAAAGAATAGAATAAGAAATCTGGTAAACAGTAAATATATTCAAATAATTCTCACTAGCAGTTAGGGCTTGTTAATAAACAGTATAATTTAGATAAGTAATATTCTGATTATGTTGGTGCGATCAGATTTCAGCCTGTCCTGTGCTCGCTTCTTCGTTCACGTCTTTATCACAAACTACACTCATTACTTTTCTCTTTCCTTCGAGAGCATTATTGCACCGTTCAACACCTTCATAACAATAACTTGCCGATTTACGGAATCGAACATAAATTACTTGAATTTTATTAATTAATAACTGTTGTCTGCACGCTGGCAAAACCGCTCACTTTTATGGCTTAAAGAGGACCTTCTTTACGCTTTCACATTACAGGAAGTAGTACGATAAAATCTGAGGATCTACAAAGGTTTTTACCGTTATAATTTTTATTTAGATCGATGTATTAGTGTTCGCGATAGATGCGCATCGTTACAGTTACGTAAATTACACTCCTGGAAATGGAAAAAAGAACACATTGACACCGGTGTGTCAGACCCACCATACTTGCTCCGGACACTGCGAGAGGGCTGTACAAGCAATGATCACACGCACGGCACAGCGGACACACCAGGAACCGCGGTGTTGGCCGTCGAATGGCGCTAGCTGCGCCGCATTTGTGCACCGCCGCCGTCAGTGTCAGCCAGTTTGCCGTGGCATACGGAGCTCCATCGCAGTCTTTAACACTGGTAGCATGCCGCGACAGCGTGGACGTGAACCGTATGTGCAGTTGACGGACTTTGAGCGAGGGCGTATAGTGGGCATGCGGGAGGCCGGGTGGACGTACCGCCGAATTGCTCAACACGTGGGGCGTGAGGTCTCCACAGTACATCGATGTTGTCGCCAGTGGTCGGCGGAAGGTGCACGTGCCCGTCGACCTGGGACCGGACCGCAGCGACGCACGGATGCACGCCAAGACCGTAGGATCCTGCGCAGTGCCGTAGGGGACCGCACCGCCACATCCCAGCAAATTAGGGACACTGTTGCTCCTGGGGTATCGGCGAGGACCATTCGCAACCGTCTCCATGAAGCTGGGCTACGGTCCCGCACACCGTTAGGCCGTCTTCCGCTCACGCCCCAACATCGTGCAGCCCGCCTCCAGTGGTGTCGCGACAGGCGTGAATGGAGGGACGAATGGAGACGTGTCGTCTTCAGCGATGAGAGTCGCTTCTGCCTTGGTGCCAATGATGGTCGTATGCGTGTTTGGCGCCGTGCAGGTGAGCGCCACAATCAGGACTGCATACGACCGAGGCACACAGGGCCAAGACCCTGCATCATGGTGTGGGGAGCGATCTCCTACACTGGCCGTACACCACTGGTGATCGTCGAGGGGACACTGAATAGTGCACGGTACATCCAAACCGTCATCGAACCCATCGTTCTACCATTCCTAGACCGGCAAGGGAACTTGCTGTTCCAACAGGACAATGCACGTCCGCATGTATCCCGTGCCACCCAACGTGCTCTAGAAGGTGTAAGTCAACTACCCTGGCCAGCAAGATCTCCGGATCTGTCCCCCATTGAGCATGTTTGGGACTGGATGAAGCGTCGTCTCACGCGGTCTGCACGTCCAGCACGAACGCTGGTCCAACTGAGGCGCCAGGTGGAAATGGCATGGCAAGCCGTTCCACAGGACTACATCCAGCATCTCTACGATCGTCTCCATGGGAGAATAGCAGCCTGCATTGCTGCGAAAGGTGGATATACACTGTACTAGTGCCGACATTGTGCATGCTCTGTTGCCTGTGTCTATGTGCCTGTGGTTCTGTCAGTGTGATCATGTGATGTATCTGACCCCAGGAATGTGTCAATATAGTTTCCCCTTCCTGGGACAATGAATTCACGGTGTTCTTATTTCAATTTCCAGGAGTGTATATGAAACATATGTCTTTCAAAGCATAGGTCTCCTCTCATAAGTTGATCATTTAATACATAGCTATGTGAATGCCTTTCAAAGGGTACTCACAGCTTTCATACGACGGAAAGCCCAATAATGTTACAGCTTCTCCTTTCTTCACTCCTCTGTTACTGGGCAAAGCGATCGTAGTGCTATGGGATTCTTTCTCGTTCCCTAGGGTCATAACACAGCCCGCACTCGCCTCTGCTGTGGTGTCTGTTGGCTATAGTTACGCCTTGCTGATTCTGAGTCAGCACCAGGTACAAGATTTAATGTACCAAACTTCTATCACTCACTTTTGTCACAATTTTCGCTCTCAGAAGTGTCCTTGCAGTCTGTCATATCTTCAACTAGGAAACATTCCTACGAGGGGCGTTCGAAAAGTCCGAGAGATGGCACCACCGGCGCGTATCTAGGTCATGTTTAGTTAGTAGCATGTTTGGAAAGAACGCACAACAAGTTTCAGCCATATTGGTCTATTTCTTTGTGTTTGACGTTCGTGTGAATCAAGGAAGTCGAGTGATTGTCAACAAATGGACGAAAAAGAATTTCGTGTGGTGATTAAACATTACTTTATGAAGGGCAAAACGCCTCAGGAGAGTAAAGAGAAGCTTGATAGATATTACAGTGACTCTGCATCTTAGATTAGAACAGTTTATTATAAGTGGTTTCAAAATTTTCGCAGTGGCCATATGGGCACAAGTGATGCTGAACGTTCTGGACGTCCTGTGGAGGTTACAACTCCAGAAATCATCGATAAAAGCCATGATATGGTGATGGATGACATAAGGAGCGTGGGATTGCTAGTGCTGTGGGCATCTCGAATGAACGGGTACTTAATATTTTACATAAACATTTGGACATGAGAAAGCTATCGGCAAGATGGGTTCCGCGATTGCTTACACTTGACCAAAAACGGAATCCTGTGAAGTGTTGCAACGACGGTTTGCAGCTGTTCAGGAAGAATCCACAGGACTTAAAGCGTCGTTTCGTCATTGTGTATGAAACATGGATACATTACTATATTCCTGAAAGTAAACAACAGTCTAAACAATGTGTTACCAAGGGAGAATCTGCATCAAAAAAGACGAAGACCAGTCCTTCGGCCGGAAAGGTTATGGCGACTGTCTTTTGGGATTCGCAATGGATTATCCTCATCGACTATCTGGAAAAGGGTGAAACTATTACAGGTGCATATTATTCATCGTTATTGGACCGTTTGAAAACCGAGCTGCAAGGAAAACGCCGATGATTGGACCCCAAAGAAGTCTTTTTCCATCACGACAATGCACCAGCAAACACCTCAGCAGTTGTGGTCGCAAAATTAATGGAAATAGGATTCAAACTAGTTTCACATCCACCCCCCCCCCCTCCCCATTCTCCAGACATGGCTCCCTCGGACCATTATTTGTTCCTCAATTTGAAGAAATGGCTGGCGGGGAAAGATTTTATTAAAACGAGGTGTTAATTGCAGCAACTAATAGCTATTTTGCAGGCTTGGACAATTCGTATTATTCGGAATGGATCAACAAATTCTAACAGCGTTGGACGAATATAAGTCTAAAAGTCGAAAAATAAAAAAGATTTACCCCAAACACGTAAGTAGTTTTTATTTTTGCACGGACTTTTCAAACGCCCCTCGTATGCGGCATGATATAGTGTACAGATTTCTCTACTGTCACAACTGATCGTTGCCGTTTTACCAACTCGTATCAAGTTCCCAATGATCGCCTTCCTTAAGTCACGGCCTTCCAGAAAACAGGCGCTGCCGTACGGGACGGGACGTGACCCTTTGGTTGGTCAGTCTGTTTTGTCTGTCGGCGCTGTTTGCGGTTGACGAGTGTTATCACAGGAACCACTGCCGCTCAGATAAGTGAGGCACGAACGCTATTGTCTCGCCGGATCGCTTAGAGTCGTAGGTAATCCGGTGGTACTGACTGCTACAAGTATACAGGGTGGTCCACTGATTGTGATCGGGCCAAATATCTCACGAAATAAGCGTCAAACGAAAAAACTAGAAAGAACGGAACTCGTCTAGCTTGAAGGGGGAAACCAGATGGCCATATGATTGGCCCGCTAGATGGCTCTGCCATAGGTCAAACGAATATCAACTGCGTTTTTTTTTTTCAAATAGGAACCCCCATTTTTTATTACAAATTCGTGTAGTACGTGAAGAAATATGAATGTTTTAGTTGGACCACTTCTTTCGCTTTGTGATAGATGACGCTGTAATAGTCGCAAACATATGGATCACAATTTTAGACGAACAGTTGGTAACTTGTAGCTTTTTAAATAAAAATACAGAACGTAGGTACGTTTGAACATTTTATTTCGGTTGTTCCAATGTGATACATGTACCTTTGTGAACTTATCATTCCGTTCGCACATATATTGACAATGCGCTGACGCATGTTCTCGGTGGATCACGATAGCAAATATCCTTCAACTTTCCCCAGAGAAAGAAATCCGGGGACGTCAGATCCGGTGAACGTGCGGGCCGCAGTATGGTGCTTCGACGACCAATCCACCTGTCATGAAATATGCTATTCAATAGCGCTTCAACCGCACGCGAGCTATGTGCCGGACATCCATCATGTTGGAAGTACATCGCCATTCTGTCATGCTGTGAAACATCTTGCAGTGACATCGGTAGAACATTACGTAGGAAATCAGCATACATTGCACATTTAGATTGCCATCGATAAAATGGGGGCCAATTATCCTTCCTCCCACAATGTCGCACCATACATTAACCCGGCAAGGTCGCTGATGTTCCACTTGTCGCAGCCACCGTGGATTTTCCGTTGCCCAATAGTGTATATTATGCCGGTTTACGTTACCGCTGTTGGTGAATGACGCTTCGTCGCTAAATAGAACGCGTGCAAAAAATCAGTCATCGTCCCGTAATTTCTCTTGTGCCCAGTGGCAGAACTGTACACGACGTTCAAAGTCGTCGCCATGCAATTCCTGGTGCATAGAAACATGGTACGGGTGCAATCGATGTTGACGTTTTTGAGATTCCCGATTCTCGCGTAATTTGTCTGCTACCTATGAGCGGATTAGCCGCGACAGCAGCTAAAACACCTACTCGGGCATCATCATTTGTTGCAGGTCGTGATTGACGCTTCAGATGTGGACGAACACTTCTAGTTTCCTTAAATAACGTACCTACCCGGCGAACGGTCCGGACACTTGGCTGATACCGAGCAGCATACATAGCACACGCCCGTCGGGCATTTTGATCACAATAGCCATACATCAACACGATATCGACATTTTCCGCAATTGGTAAACGGTCCATTTTAACACGGGTAATGTATCACGAAGCAAATACCGTCCGCACTGGCGGGATGTTACGTGATACCACGTACTTATATACGTTTGTGACTATTACAGCGCCATCTATCACAAAGCGAAGAAAGTGGTCCAACTAAAACATTCATATTTCTTTACGAACTACACGAATATGTAATAAAAATGGGGGTTCCTATTTTAAAAAAACGCAGTTGATATCCGTTTGACCTATGGCAGCGCCATCTAGCGGGCCAACCATATGGCCATCTGGTTTCCCCCTTCAAGCTAGACGAGTTTAGTTCTTTGTAGTTTTTTCGTTTGATGCTTATTTACGTGAGATATCTGGCCCGGTCACTATCGAGGGACCACCCTGTATAGTGTCTGTCTCCTAATAGTCGTCAGGCACTTCCTCTCTGGCGTATCGGCAGATATTTGAAGCTTCGTTTCTGCTGTGTGTGGCTCGAGTCGTCCCAAACAAATACTGCTCATTACGTGTCTCACGCCAGCACTGCCCTGCACTACTGCCAAACTGCAGCGCAGGTCAGTCGCAGCTAGAGTACTGACTGTTCTTCGTCTTTTACTCTCACTGTTAATACACATCGATAACACGGATATCACTCTAGACTAATCTGGGACCGCCATGTCGAATGGGCACATAAAATTCCTCTTTAAAAATCATTTTGTTTCTGACGGGAAACACACCGTTGCTTTCTGTCCACACTGGGTGTCCCGTGAGAAACATTGAGCAGTATTTGTTTGATGAAACAAAAACTGTTAAAACCACCATCACATAAAGTTATTTCCAACATGTTATATCGACAGAGGACGTTGGTCTTCATCTATAGCGATCTTTGACAGTTCTGTAGACTGCCGCATCGGAATAGGACGCAGTTTCCACGGCAACTCTGGATGTACCTCCGCTAGCAAAATGGTTCAAATGACTCTGAGCACTATAGGACTTAACATCTGAGGTCATCTGTCCCCTAGAACTTAGAAGTACTTAAACCTAACTAACCTAAGGACATCACACACAACCTGCGACCGTAGCGGTCGCGAGGTTCCAGCCTGTACCTCCGCTAGCAGCGTCTCGATGTAGCAACCTTCGGTGCATCTTTTACAGAATTGACATTAGAGGGCAGCGTACTTTTAGCTAATCTTAAAGATTTAACCTTTACAGTTTATATCTCATGACGAATAATGAGGCTTATACCTCTCCCCGGTGTTATTCAATCTGTATATTGGGCAAGTAGTAAAGGAAACAAAAGAAAAATTCGGAGTAGGTATTAAAATCCACGGAGAAGAAATAAAAACTTTGGGGTTCGCCGATGATATTGTAATTCTGTCAGAGACAGCAAAGGACTTAGAAGAGCAGTTGAACGGAATGGACAGTGTCTTGAAAGGAGGATATAAGATGAACATCAACAAAAGCAAAACGATGATAATGGAATGTAATCGAATTAAGTCAGGTGATGCTGGGGGAGTTAGATTAGGAAATGAGACACTTAAAGTAGTAAAGGAGTTAGTAAAGGAGTTTTGCTATTTGGGGAGCGAAATAACTGATGATGGTTGAAGTAGAGAGAATATAAAATGTAGACTGGCAATGGCAAGGAAAGCGTTTCTGAAGAAGAGAAATTTAACATCGAGTATAGATTTAAGTGTCAGGAAGTCGTTTCTGAAAGTATTTGTGTGGAGTGTAGTCATGTATGGAAGTGAAAAAGCCGGCCGGGGTGGCCGTGCAGTTCTAGGCGCTACAGTCTGGAACCGTGCGACCGCTACGGTCGCAGGTTCGAATCCTGCATCGGGCATGGATGTGTGTGATGTCCTTAGGTTAGTTAGGTTTAAGTAGTTCTAGGGGACAGATGACCTCAGATGTTAAGTCCTATAGTGCTCAGAGCCATTTGAACCATTTTTTGAAGTGAAACAGGGACGGTTAATAGTTTGGACAAGAGGAGAATAGAAGCGTTCGAAATGTGGTGCTACAGAAAAATGGTGAAGATTAGATGGCTAGATCACATAACTAACGAGGAGGTATTGAATAGGATTGGGGAGAAGAGAAGTTTGTGGCACAACTTGACAAGAAGAAGGGATCGGTTGGTAGGACATGTTCTGAGACATCAAGGGATCACAAATTTAGCATTGGAGGGCAGCGTGGAGGGTAAAAATCGTAGAGGGAGACCAAGAGATGAATACACTAAGCAGATTCAGAAGGATGTAGGTTGCAGTAGGTACTGGGAGATGAAGAAGCTTGCACAGGATAGAGTAGCATGGAGAGCTGCATCAAACCAGTCTCAGGACTAAAGACCACAACAACAACAAAAACAACATGTGATGTTACGATATAATATAACTATAATTCAGTTTCTAGTTATCTCCAACATCTTATATCGATAGAGGCTGTTGGTTCTCGCCTATTGTAATCTCAGACAGCACTGTCGACTGCCACATCGGAATAGGACGCCATTTCCACGGCAACCCTTGATGTATCTTTGCGAGTAGCGTCTCCCTGTCGATTTAACAACCTCTGGTGCATCTTCACAGAGTAGACGTTAGAGGGCAGCATACTTATAGCTGATCTTAAACCAAGTAACCTTTATAGTTTATATTTTATGACGAATAATCGTTCATAATGTTACGATGTAATTTAACTATAACGCACTTTTTAATCTACTTCTTGTGCTTACCTAATCATAGACGTGACCAAGCCTATTTAATAACCGTTCCCTCCTTGTCCGATTATGAGTTGCTCCAGCGTCGAGGGTCGCCGCGACTTGCACCACGGAGTCCACCCACCGTTCTGAGTATATTTATTTATTAGTTCTACATTTTGTTACATATATTTACTATTATAACTATCCCTCTATCTGGTAATATGTTTTTTTCAGAGTCTGAAGATGGTTCTTAAATAGAATCGAAACCGGTCACTCCAATAAAAATAAAAAGTTGCGATCAAGACTGTTTTTAATCTTTAAATTAGTACTTCTTTGGACTGATTGCTGCTACACGCGGAAAGAATGAAACGGCAAATATCTGCCGAAACACCAGGGGAAATGCGCCTAATGACTGTAAGAAGAGGCACCATGTGTATAAGTGGTGTTCGGAAATTCCCGTTACAAACTTAGAGTACTTGTGCAGGGGAGTGAGTACATATTATTTTGATTTGGAACCCATGTCCGACAACCATATGAAAACATGTTGGTAACGCAACCACTTTTACAAGTAACTGACTAGGCGTGACCCAGTACATAACTTCTTTTACGATTGTACTCATTAATAGCAACAAAAAAAAAAGGCTCATGTATTCGTTGACGGGTTTTCTTCAGCGTCGTGTTGCACAGTCACTCCCAACTTGGGTGTGCGGCCTCTCCTTGGAACATCAGAGTCACGCCTGCTGATGGAGAAGGTACACTTTTTCGAAACCGTTGCGTAATTGTGGCGGAAAGGGTATGCGATGGATTCTGACGTTGGATAACGATCTTGATAAAGGCGATGAGCAGCACTTCCATTACCGTCAGCTTTGCTGTTCAGAAGGATCGTGTCGGAGTATTGTGCAAACGTGTGCTCAACCATGTTGCTCTAACATTGACACACATGAACGAGGCTCGAACCAGGTAAGATAGACGTCAAATGACATCAACCGACCCGCCGTAATCACCACCTCCCCCATCGTGACCACCCTGTAGCACATCTGCCCATCAAACATGTCTTAAAACGGCTTCTATTCAAAATATTACGTACTCACTTCCAAGTCCTAGAAGTCTGTAACTGAAATTTCCTATCACCCTTTATACAGGGTGTAAAGGGGATACGAGGTCTGTCTAAAAAGTATCAGACCTTAGGCCAGAAAAATATTCAGAATACCTGATGAGGTTGAGACCCTAATCCCCTTCAAAGTAGGCCCCCTTGTGCTTGCACACTCTTAGCCCACCGATCCTTCCACTGCTGGAAACACCTCTGGAAGTCTGCTTTCGGAATGGTGTTCAGCTCCGTCTTCGTGTTCCGCATCATCTCGTCTCCTCTTCTCTCGACACGAGATCCTTTCAGTGGCGTCTTCAATTTTGGAAGCAACCAGAAGTCGCAAGGAGAGTAGGGAGGTTGGCAAACGGCTGTAATTCCATGTTTGACCAAGAAATTTTGGATCAAGTGGGATGAATGTGCGGGGCCGTTGTCGTGATGCAGTTGCCAGTTTTTCGCCGTTCACATGACTGGTCTTTTGCGTCGAACTGCGTCACGGAGTCGCCGGAGAACATCTTGATAGTACTCCTTTGTCACTGTTTGTCCTTCCGGTGCATATTCGTGATCCACAGTGCTACGGACATCAAAGAAGACAGTCAGCATCATCTTGAGTTTGCTTCGCACCTGGCGCACTTTCTTCGGCCTTGGAGACTCGGGATGCTTCCATTGTGACGACTGTCTTTTTGTTTCTGAGTCGTACCCATACACTCATGACTCATCTCCAGTTATCACGGTGTTCAGAAATCCACGATCAGTGTTGGTAGTGTCCAGAAGGTCCTGTGCAACGTCAAAACGGAGGTCTTTTTGTTCCAGGGACAAAAATTTGGGCAAGAATTTCGTAACCACTGGGTGCATGTTCAAATCATCACGCAAAATTGCAAGTGCAGAATCGTTACTCAGTCCAGCCTCTTCGGCAATCTCCCGCACGGTCAAACGACGATCTGCCATCACCAAAATTTGCACCCTCTCAACAACAGCTGCACTGCGAGCGGTTTGGGACCTGCCAGAACGCTGGTCACTCTTTGCCGATGTGCGGCCGTTTTTGAATCGGTTGAACCACTCCTTAACTTGTGTTACACCCATCGCATCTTCTCCAAACATCTGCTGAATCTTACGAATTGTTTCGCTTTGAGAATCACCAAGCTTTTGACAAAATTTGATGCAGTATCTTTCCTCAACACGTTCAGTCATCTACGATAATGATCGAAGCAGAAGAAATGAATTAAAATTTGTGCTGCGGCCGGAACTCGAACCCAGGTCGTCTTGCTTGCTAGGCAGAAATGCTAATCATTACACCAAAGCAGTATAATGGTCAACATTGCTGCACGAACTACCAAAGTTCAGTGCCCTCCGCAACACACGCTCGGGAAGTTCGTGCAGCAATGTTGACCATTGTACTGCGGTGATGTGATGGTTAGCATTTCTGCCTAGCAAGCAAAAAGACTTAGGTCCGAGTCCCGGCCGCAGCACAAATTTTAATTCATTTCTTCTGCTTCGATAATGAAGAGACTAAAATGTCCCAGGGAAACATTTAATTATAAGAACGTTCAGAATCTTGAGAGAATCGGTAACCTGACGAACAAGGTGTGCAGCATCCCCTCTCAGCGACTGACGCGCTGGAAGGTGGGGACAAAATTTACGCATGCGCATAATTGTCTCTTCCTTTAGTGTGTACAGTGGTGCCGCGCTATCGTCTCTATTTCGCGCGCGAAAATCAAAGGTCGGATACTTCTTAGACAGACCTCGTAGATGCAGATAGTTCTATTGGTGACTGAGGACGGTGCACTGAACAACATTGCATCAGTATGTACCTCATTTGCAGACTAATAATTGCAGTAATACTAGGACCAATATGTTTCTAGGTTGGTTAGTAGCGCAAATACAAGTAGCAAGAGCAAGCCATTAATTCTCATTTTCCCCTGGGCAGCGCGCAAGGTATTGAAGTGCGCGCGCGTGGACGCAAAACGGTTAGTCTGTACTGGCAGGCGTAGACCATTTGGTAGTGTTGGAAAAAAAAAAAATCAAGTCTTAAAGCCTATGACGTGTTTGTGGGAAGACTTTTCAAAACAGGACGAGCAATCGACACACTGCGTGTGCATATTAAGGTAACACATACAAAAAATGTGCACTTCTACACATTGGACCACGTATGTACCTCGTTTAAGCCATTAGTAAGAACTTCCAGTAACTATAAACCTTCTTTAGCAGCACACGTACCCTGTGTTTTTCACTGTGTCCAGTTGCTACTTTGCTTCTACTCATTGTGAAAAACCTTAAACGTCTGTGATCTGTACCTCAAACAGTTAGTCTTCTTGATTCAGTCCAATGGTCTTCAGATCCTTCCTCCCTTACGTGAATCATTTTCCAGAGACATAAGGTCTGTTGTTCAGTACATTAAAAATTTGTCTCTGTAGTGAAGTTGTAACCGTTATGAATTATATATACTGGGTGATCAAAAAGTCAGTATAAATTTGAAAACTTAAAAAACCACGGAATAATGTAAATAGAGAGGTGAAAATTCACACACATGCTTGGAATGACATGGGGTTTTATTAGAACCACTCCATATTGCTAGACGCGTGAAAGACCTCTTGCGCGCGTCGTTTGGTGGTGATCGTGTGCTCAGCCACCACTTTCGTCATGCTTGGCCTCCCAGGTCCCCAAACCTCAGTCCGTGCGATTATTGGCTTTTGGGTTACCTGATGTCGCAAGTGTAGCGTGATCGATCGACATCTCTAGGGATGCTGAAAGGCAACATCCGACGCCAATGCCTCACCATAACTCCGGACATGCTTTACAGTGCTGTTCACAACATTATTCCTCGACTACAGCTATTGTTGAGGAATGATGGTGGACATATTGAGCATTTCCTGTAAAGAACATCATCTTTGCGTTGTCTTACTTTGTTATGCTAATTATTGCTATTCTGATCGATGAAGCGCCATCTGTCTGACATTTTTTGAAATTTTGTATTTTTTTGGTTCTAATAAAACCCCATGTCATTCCAAGCATGTGTGTCATCTACATTATTCCGTGATTTATTCAGTTTTCAAATTTATACTGACTTTTTGATCACCCTGTATATTTTTCTGCAATGGATATAAGTGAAGATGATTTGTTGATGACTGAGGACAATGTACTCAACAACATTACATTAGTATTTACTTGATTTTCATTCTAGTAACTGTATCTATTGGGAGGGGTACGTTTTTAGGTTGCTTAGTACGTCCAAGGACATGTGGCAAGAGCACGCCATTAATGTTTACTATCCCCTGGGTAGCACATCAGGTGTTAAAGTGTGGGCATGTGGACGCAAAAGGGTTAGTCTATGCTGACAGGCATAGTCCACCTAGCAGTGCAGTTACGATCATGCAGAAAACTTCAAGTAGTAAATTCTTATAAATGTTTCTTAACACTATCTGACATAAGTACATGTCATCAAAAAGTAGCCTTTTGACTGCGAGAGTCCCACAAGATCCGATGAGTACGACACTTATTACATGTTAAATATATATTTACAATTTGTACAGAAACCAGAAGGCAGTTATAAGAGTCGAGTGGCATGAAAGGGAAGCAGTGGTTGGGAAGGGAGTGAGACAGGGTAGTAGCCTCTCCTCGATGTTATTCAATCTGTATATTGAGCAAGCAGTAAAGGAAAGAAAAGAAAAATTTGGAGTAGGAATTAAAATCCATGGAGAAGGAAAAAAAAGTTTGAGGTTCGTCGATGACATTGTAATTCTGTCAGAGACAGCAAAGGACCTGGAAGAGCAGCTGAACGGAATGGACAGGGTCTTGAAAGGAGGATATAAGATGAGCATCAACAAAAGCAAAACGAGAATAATGGAATGTAGTCGAATTAAATCGGGTGATGCTGCGGGAATTAATTAGAAAATGAGACGCTTAAAGTAGTAAATGAGTTTTGCTATTTGGGGAGCAAAATAACTGATCATGGTCGAAGTTTAGAGGATATAAAATGTAGACTGGCAATGGCAAGGAAAGCGTTTCTGAAGAAGAGAAATTTGTTAACATCGAGTATAGATTTAAGTGTCAGGAAGTCGTTTCTGAAAGTATTTGTATGGAGTGTAGCCATGTATGGAAGTGAAACGTGGACGATAAATAGTTTAGACAGGAAGAGAATAGAAGCTTTCGAAATGTGGTGCTACAGAAGAATGCTGAAGATTAGATTGGTTGATCACATAACTAATGAGTAGGTATTGAATAGAATTGGAGAGAAGAGTTTGTGGCACAACTTCACTAGAAGAAAGGATCGGTTGGTAGGGCATATTCTGTGGCATCAAGGGATCATCAATTTGGTATTTGAGGGCAGCGTGGAGGGTAACAATCGTAGAGGGAGACCAAGAGATGAATACACTAAGCAGATTCAGAAGAATGTAGGTTGCAGTAGTTACTGGGAGATGAAGCAGTTTGCACAGGATAGAGTAGCATGGAGAGCTGCATCAAACCAGTCTCTGGACTGAAGACCACAACAACAGGAACATGTGCTGAGCGTTTGTGATAGATTATTTAGAACGATGGTAACATCGACAGTTCAGTACATATTTAACAACATTTTACGATGTAATAAGTGTCGTACTCATCGTGTCTTGTGGGACTCTCGCAGTCAAAAGGCTACATTTTCATGTCAGATTGTATTATATTCTGACAGAATGTAACTTTTGCAGTATTCCTTGAGAATGGCCCTAAGGCCGAAATTGAAATCGTAATAAATATTTCGTACAGTCAATGGTGACTATGATGTCTTTTAAGAAATATTATGTGACTGTGAATCCCAACCGTGAGAAGTTAATCTTATAAATGTGTTTGTGGGAAATACTGTTCGACACAGAGAAATTACCGCCAACTAATGTATGTACATATGAAGCTGCCATATATATATATATATATATATAGAAATATTTGCACTTGCACTTGTCACAACCCGTGTGTATCATATAGCCAGTCCCACAAGAAAGTGTACGCCATAATTTTAAATGTAACGTCCGCAGCGACATCTCGGGTAGTGGTCTTGAATCTGTATTCATTGTGCATTTGCACAGTGTACATATAAACTATGTTAGGGTTGAATGTTTTGTTTTGTCGGTTGCCGTTTGAAATAAGCGCGAAATATCTGAAGCGTCACGAGGCAGTGTTCCTTGTAAATCAAAGGGACCAAAGCTTTCGTAAAATTCTCGAGCTTTCGATGGCTATCTCCGTCATCGTCGTCAGGATTAAAACAACTGACTGCCGGGTTTGGCACCGAGGTTTTATTCATAACCTCTCAACGCCAGAAGATTCATTTCATTTCCTGCCCACTTTCTAGATGCTTAACTCTTCTAGTCGTTTGTATTGTGCAGTCACGGGATTGGCTTACAGGCCGCTACACACTACGCTAATGTAGTCATGAACTGCTCCTTGTCCCCAGTATCCCCTGCGCGAGGCGGAGGGCGTAAATAATGAAAACCCTATTCGGCGAGCTGTTAATAAGTCGTAAGGGCCCCCGGGAAACCCTCAAAGCCCTCCGCTAACTAAGTTGCGCCAATAGAGCCAGCAGGGGAAGTTTGAACCAGCTGCTGTGTAGGCGCGGAGAAAGAGGATCGTAGTCATCTAACAAGGGAGCCTCCCCATCGCACCCCCCTCAGATTTAGTTATAAGTTGGCACAGTGGATAGGCCTTGAAAAACTGAACACAGATCACTCGAGAAAACAGGAAGAAGTTGTGTGGAACTATGAAAAAAATAAGCAAAATATACAAGCTGGGTAGTCCATGCGCAAGATAGGCAACATAAAGGATAGCGTGAGCTCGGGAGCGCCGTGGTCCCGTGGCTAGCGTGAACAGCTGCGGAACGAGAGGTCCTTAGTTCAAGTCCTCCCTCGAGTGAAAAGTTTAATTTTTTATTTTCAGACAATTGTTTTGCGAAGCTGCACAGGTACACAGAGCAGTATTGTTTACGTGATCGTGTGTCAATTATCAAAGTTCAGGCACTTACACATAATCAACTTCGCTCTCCAAAATTCCAGGACATGTTCAGATTTGCTTGGACATACGCAGGATTTGACGGTCTACACACGGAAAAAATTGAAATCGTTAAAAACATATGTTTTGACAGAGCACAGGGAAGACTGTGAAACTGTTGCATTCATTTGTTGCAGTTTATGTGATAAACTCTTATGTTTTCATCACTTTTTTGGGAGTGATTATTACATCCACAAGAAAACCTAAATCGGGCAAGTATAAGAATCTTTTTACCCATCCGCCAAGTGTACAAATTAAGTGGGTCGAGAACATATTCGTGTCATGTGACGCACATGCCGTCACCAGTGTCGTATAGAATATATCAGACGTGTTTTCCTGTGGAGGAATCGGTTGACCTATGACCTTGCGATCAAATGTTTTCGGTTCCCATTGGAGAGGCACGTCCTTTCGTCTACTAATCGCACGGTTTTGCGGTGCGGTCGCAAAACACAGACACTAAACTTATTACAGTGAACAGAGACGTCAATGAACGAACGGACAGATCATAACTTTGCGAAAATAAAGAAAGTAAACTTTTCACTCGAGGGAAGACTTGAACCATTGACCTCTCGTTCCGCAGCTGCTCATGCTAACCATGGGACCACGGCGCTCTGGAGCTCACACTATCCTTTATATTGCCTATGTTACACATATACTACTCAGTTTGTATATTATGCTTATTGTTTTCATAGTTCCACACAAATTCTTCCTGTTTCCTCGATTGATCTGTGTTCAGTTTTTCAAGGCCTATCCACTGTGCCAACTTATAACTAAATCTGAGGGGGGTTCGATGGGGAGGTTCCCTTGCAAGAAGGCGAAGGCGTGTGGCCTAAGAAATGCTGCGTGCGAAGTGTGAACAATGGAGGAGACAGAAGTGAACGGATCCGAAACGTCAGCATTGTGGTGGTGAACGGAACCGTAATAAATTCGGCAAATACTGCAGGATACATGTCGCTAGAAATAACAAGTCTGTATAGGAGTTGTGGCTATAAAACTATGGGACTATTTCTGTAAATCACTCCATTTAAAAAAAAAAACACACATATTGAGTTACTGTCGCCCTCAATACACTCCCCTCCTCTATCCGTACAATGCTCCATGCGAATTCTGCATTGATGGAATCAGCGCTGGAAGTCGTCTTCTGTGAGGTTCTTCACGACGAGCACAACTGTTCCTGTCACTTCGTTAACGGACTGAAATCTTGTTCCTTTTAATGCAGATTTGACCTTGTGGAATAGATGAAATGAAATGTGGCTAGGGCCTCCCGTCGGGCAGACTGTTCGCCTGGTGCAAGTCTTTTTCGTTGACGCCACTTCGGCGACTTCCGCGTCGATGGGGATGATATGATGAAGGCAACACAACACACAGTCCCCGAGCGCAGAAAATCTCCATCCCGGGAATCGGACCCGGGCCCCTTTGCATTATTACATTCTGTGGCGCTGCTAAAAGAGGGCAAAACAGCCTGGGCAGAAGTGTGCTGACCACATACTCCTCCTTACCGCATCCGCACGACACGGCGAGGCGAAAGATGGCACGGCGGTCGGTCGACATCCCTTGGGCCTTCAGAGCGTGAACTAGGCACTCGTCCGTACATGCGACCTCTTCATAGAACGTCTGCTTACTGGTTTAAAAGAATCACGCCTACGTCCTTTGCTACACTACTGGCCATTTAAATTGCTACACCAAGAAGAAATGCAGATGATAACCTGCTATTATTATACTGCAACTGACATGTGATTACATTTTCACGCAATTTGGGTGCATACATCCCGAGAACTCAGTACCCAGAACAACCACCTCTGGCCGTAATAACGGCATTGATACGCCTGTGTATTGAGTCAAATAGAGCTCGGATGGCGTGTACAGGTACAGCTGCCCATCCAGCTACAACACGATACCACAGTTCATCAAGAGTAGTGGCTGGCGTATTGTGACGAGCCAGTTGCTCGTCCACCATTGGCCAGACGTTTTCAATTGGTGAGAGATCTGGAGGATGTGCTGGCCAGGGCAGCGGTCGAACATTTTCTGTATCCAGAAAGGCCCGTACAGGATCTGCAACATGCGGTCGTGCATTATCCTGCTGAAATGTAGGGTTTCGCGAGGATCGAATGAAGGGTAGAGCCACGGGTCGTAACACACCTGAAATGTAACGTCCACTGTTCAAAGTGCTATCAATGCGAACAAGAGGTGACCCAGACGTGTAACCAATGGCACCCCATACCATCACGCCGGGTGATACGCCAGTATGGTGATGACGAATACACGCTTCCAATCTCCGTTCACCGCGATGTCGCCAAACAGGGATGCGACCATCATGATGCTGTAAACAGAACCTGGATTCATCCGAAAAAATGACGTTTTGCCATTCGTGCACCCAGGTTCGTCGTAGAGTACACCATCGCAGGCACTCCTGTCTGATGCAGCGTGAAGGGTAACCGCAGCCACGGTCTCAGAGCTGATAGTCCGTGCTGCTGCATACGTCGTCGAACTGTTCGTGCAGATGGTTGTTATCTTGCAAACGTCCCCATCTGTTGACTCAGAAATCGAGACGTGGCTGCACGATCCGTTACAGCCGTGCGGATAAGATGCCTGTCATCTCGACTGCTAGTGATACGAGGCCGTTGGGATCCAGCACAGCGTTCCGTAATACCCTCCTGAACCCACCGATTCCATATTCTGCTAACAGTCATTGGATCTCGACCAACGCGAGCAGCAGTGTCGCGATACGATAAACCGCAATCGCGATAGGCTACAATCCGACCTTTATCAAAGTCGGAAACCTCATGGTACGCATTTCTCTTCCTTACACGAGGCATCACAACAACGTTTCACCAGGCAACGCTGGTCAACTGCTGTTTGTGTATGAGAAACTTTCCTCATGTCAGCACGTTTTAGGTGCCGCCACCGGCGCCAACATTGTGTGGATGCTCTGAAAAGCTAATCATTTGCATATCACAGCATCTTCCTCCTGTCGGTTAAATTTCGCGTCTGTAGCACGTCATCTTCGTGGCTTAGTAATTTTAATGGCGAGTAGTGTATTATAAGAAGGGCCGTACCTTCGACAGACTTTTTTCCTCCAGATGTTGCATGGGGGCTTAATTAAATATTAATGCAAATACTTTTATTTATTTTTTTTTTTTGTCGCTGTTTGTCCGATTACGAAGTCTCGTAAACGGTTGGCCCTGACTAGTTTTAGTACGCAATCTGACTGCATAGAATAACAACAAAGAAAGGAATGAAATTTTCCGTTAACACAATTAATTAATGAAGTCCCCAGGAGCTATAAAACCAAAGCAACAACAAAGCACAAGTGTAGTTGTTCTGTGTGTGGGAGTGTGGTTCAACGTACACATCTGGCACGGTTCTTCTTCAATAAGACAAGAAATTTTAAATATCATTTATACTGAAGTAATTAAAAAAAAATACTATAATTGCGCAAGAAAACCAGAATTACACTCTAATACAAGAACACAAGCCAGATGCTTTGTTGACTGAACCTGTAATGACGCATAATTTAAGACATGGAAATAATGAAAAAAAAAAGGGAATATTTTAGCTTCATATATATTGACGAAAAGTTCTCTGATCATTGCAATATCTCCATTCGAACATCATCTGCTGTCTAGCCCATCAAACAACTGCATAAAACATGGAACAAGCACTCCCTACTACAACATATCAACACCGACTCACTACTACCACATCTCGATAAGCACTCTCCACCACGACTTCTCGACAACAACTCTTCACTACATCTCAGCAAGCACTCACTACTAAGAGTTCTCAACAAGCACTGCCAGTGGAGGCGGCGGAATAATACTCTTTGGCGCAATCTCTGGCGCTGTGGCTCAGTGTAGCCACCTTTCAATGTTTGCACTTCGGACCTGTAGGCTCTACCCACTGCAGGTGCTGCGGAGTGAAGGTGCGCAGGTTTAGCCCTCCCGGTGGGACGTGTTTGCGGCCTTGAATGGCTGGAGTTCTCCGTGTCCCAGAAAGCCGCCTCCTGTTACTTAACCCACCAGCGGCGACCTTGCTGCTCACTACTCCTCCTCCTATCCCTGCGGACTGAGGCGGAACTTTCCGAGGCTTTGCGGCGAGTCTTGGCTGCGTCATTCCCAGCGCGCTGCGCTAGCCGCGAAAGCGCCGCGTGTTACGTGCGTGCTGCCGCCAGCCCGTCTACATCCACTCTCTGCGAACCACCCAAGTGCGTGGCAGAAGGCACTTCCCGTCCCATCAGAGTGTTGTGAGGTCACCGTTGCTGCATTTCAGTCGACACGAAAACACACGTACTGAAGAGCCAAAGATTTCCGGAAAGCTTTTGACACCGTTCCTCACAAGCGACTTGTAATCAAGCTGCGGGCCTATGGGGTATCGTCTCAGTTGTGCGACTGGATTCGTGATTTCCTGTCAGGAAGGTCGCAGTTCGTAGTAACAGACGGCAAATCGAGTAAAACTGAAGTGATATCAGGTGTTCCCCAGGGAAGCGTCCTGGGACCTCTTCTGTTCCTGATCTATATAAATGACCTGGGTGACAATCTGAGCAGTTCTCTTAGGTTGTTTGCAGATGCTGTAATTTACCGTCTAGTAAGGTCATCCGAAGACCAGTATCAGTTGCAAAGCGATTTAGAAAAGATTGCTGTATGGTGTGGCAGGTGGCAGTTGACGCTAAATAACGAAAAGTGTGAGGTGATCCACACGAGTTCCAAAAGAAATCCGTTGGAATTAGATTACTAGATAAATAGTACAATTCTCAAGGCTGTCAATTCAACTAAGTATCTGGGTGTTAAAATCACGAACAACTTCAGTTGGAAAGACCACATAGATAATATTGTGGAGAATGCGAGCCAAAGGTTGCGTTTCATTGGTAGGACACTTAGAAGATGCAACAAGTCCACTAAAGAGACAGCTTACACTACACTCGTTCGTCCTCTGTTAGAATATTGCTGCGCGGTGTGGGATCCTTACCAGGTGGGATTGACGGAGGACATCGAAAGGTTGCAAAAAAGGGCAGCTCGTTTTGTATTATCGCGTATTAGGGCAGAGAGTGTGGCAGATATGATACGCCAGTTGGGATGGAAGTCATTAAAGCAAAGACGTTTTTCGTCGCGGCGAGGTCTATTTACGAAATTTCACTCACCAACTTTCTCTTCCGAATGCGAAAATATTTTGTTGAGCCCAACCTACATAGGTAGGAATGATCATCAAAATAAAATAAGAGAAATCAGAGCTTGAACAGAAAGGTTTAGGTGTTCGTTTTTCCCGCGCGCTCTTCGGGAGTGGGATGGTAGAGAGATACTATGATTGTGCTTCGATGAACCCTCTGCCAAGCACTTAAATGTGAGTTGCAGAGTAATGATGTAGATGTAGAAACTGGTACACCTGCCTAATATCGTGTAGGGCCCCCGCGAACAAGCAGAAGTGCCGCAACACGACGTGGCATGGACTCGACTAATGTCTGAAGTAGTGCTGGAGGGAATTGTCACCAAAAATCCTGCTCGGAAGTCCATAAATCCGTAAGAGTACCAGGGGGTGGAGATCTCTTCTGAAGAGGACGTTGCAAGGCATCCCAGATATGCCCAATAACGTCCATGTCTGGTAAGTCTGGTGGCCAGCTGAAGCTTTAAACTCAGAAGACTGTCCCTGAAGCCACTCTGTAGCAAGTATGGACGTGTGGGGTGTCGCATTGCACAATGGACATGACTGGATGCAGGTGATCAGACAGGATGTTTACGTACGTTCACCTGTCAGTCGTATCTAGACGTATCAGGGGTCCCATATCACTCCAACTGCACACGCCCCACACCATTACAGAGCCTCTGCCAGCTTGAACAGTCCCCTGCTGACATGCGGGGCCCATGGATTCATGAGGTTGTCTCGATATCCGTACACGTCGATCCGCTCGATACAATATGAAACGAGTCTCATCCGCCCAGGCAACGTGTTTCCAGTCATCAACAGTCCAACGTCGGTGTTGACGGCCTAGACGAGGCGTAAAGCTTTGTGTCGTGCAGTCAGCAAGAGTGCACGAGTGGTCCTTTGGCTCCGAAAGCCCATATCGATGATGTTTCGTAGAATGGTTCGCACGCTGACACTTGTTGATGGCCCAGCATTGAAATCTGCAGCAGTTTGGGTCACGCTGAACGATTGTCTTCAGTCGTCGTTGGTCCCGTTCTTGCGGGATTTGATGTTTTAGCAGATTCCTGATATTAACGGTACACTCGTGAAATGGTCGCACGGGAAAATCCCCACCTCATCGCTACCTCGGAGATGCTGTGTCCCATTGCTCGTGCTCCGACTGTAACACCACGTTCAAACTCGAATCTTGATAACCTGCCGTTGTAGCAGCAGTAGCTGATTTAACAAGCGTACCAGACACTTGTCTTATAGCTGCAGCGCCGTGTTCTGCCTATTTATATATCTGCATATGAATATTCTTGTGAGTTTGACTTCCGCTGGCCATAGAATTGCCCAGACGTGGACATTATTAAGCATATCTGGGATGCCTTGCAACATGTCTTCCAGAAGAGATCTCCACCCCCTTGTACTGTTACGGATTTATGGACAGTCCTGCAGGATTCATGGTGTCAGTCCCCTCCAACACCACTTCACACACATGTCTAGTCCATGCCACGTCGTGTTGCGGCACTTCTGCGTGGTCGCGGGGGCCCTACTCGATATTAGGTAGGTGTACCAGTTTCATTGGCTCTTCAGTGTATTTGCTCGCCGGCCGAAGTGGCCGTGCGGTTCTAGGCGCTGCAGTCTGGAACCGCGAGACCGCTACGGTCGCAGGTTCGAATCCTACCTCGGGCATGGATGTGTGTGATGTCCTTAGGTTAGTTAGGTTTAACTAGTTCTAAGTTCTAGGGGACTAATGACCTCAGAAGTTGAGTCCCATAGTGCTCAGAGCCATTTGAGCCATTTGTATTTGCTCAATGCTCTGGTATGTAGACCTTGTGCCCTGTGTGTCACATTCGTAGCAACTGTTGAAATTAGGAAGTCGAAGCGAGGGTTAATTCTTCCATTTCTAAATTTCGTAGAGGTTCTAATTTCTGTCTTTTCTTCACTTTTTTTAATGTGTTGTTCGTGTACCAAGTCGTGGTCTTGGCGCCTTAATTTTAACATTGTAAGACAGAAGATATGTTGGATAAAACATATGTGTAGAACAACACTTCAGAATGAGTAAGCGTTGGAATTGTGAAAGAGGCAATTGAATGGGTTTTGTGAGCAGTGTATGGTCTGAAACTGAAAGAAATCGATCGTAAAAAATAAGAGAAGTACTGCAAATGTGTACTGTGTAAGGCAGTTCGTAACGTTCCTGAAAGCTGTCCAACACCACGCATATTTTACAATTAGTTCCATCTGTGTAAGATGGCTATTTTTTTTAAGATGTTATTGGATTTGTAAGGGGAAATGATATATTTGAAGAATTGTGGTCAGAGGAACAGTCGGTAGGCAACAGTATCTTTGACTGTGACGACATTGTGGAGTCGTAGAATCTTTGTCACTCGGTAGCGAATAGCTGCGGTGTGCAGCAGGCGGGGTTTCGTTGAGTGAACAGTGTAATGCATGGATACCCTCTTGGAACTACGAGAGTTGCAGATGTACTACGAGGAGGAATGACGACTCAGAACAGTGGTTGTATAGCATACGGACATAAAAAAGGTTCTGAAATGAACAACGAGGTATTATTTGACGAGGTAAAAAGCTTTTTTTAATTTTGTAGAAATGGTTCAAATGCCTCTAAGCACTATGGCACTTAACATCTGAGGTCATCAGTCCCCTAGACTTAGAACTACTTAAACCTAACTAACCTAAGGACATCTCACACATCCATGCCGGAGGCAGGATTCGAAGCTGCGACCTTAGCAGCAGCGCGGTTCCGGGCTGAATAATTTTGTAGACTTCTATTGTTGGTCCACTGCACCCTCGTCGTAGTCGAATTTTTGATAATTGTTCTATTGATTGATCTTCTGAGTTAATTTACTGTACCATGGAAGTTATTGAATTAAATGAATTTTCACATTAGAGTGTGTAACTGTTTTCTTTGATCAGTTCCTTCCTAACCGAAATTTCATTACTTAAAGGTTGAGTCATGTGTTTCATTGGAGTTGTCTGTCAAGACTATGGACCCAGTTCCCCTTTACGAACTGTAGTTAGTTTCTAGCAGTATTGTTTTTAGCTGCTGTGGAGTTTTGCTGTGTTGCTGTTTCTGCCAATACTTCATTTTGCAGGTGCGATTCATAATACGTGTTTATTTCGTTTCCTTTGTGCAGTGTAGGTCCTGCCAGTTTATTCTACCAGGGCCATATGTTCGTGCAGAAATTTTCGTGTATTTCGGGTTACATTGTTATACAGGTCGACATTACATTTTTTTAATATACTGTTACGGTTTTTTCAAACAGTTCGCACTGACCAGATTTACTGATGGTGAAATTATTCTTTTGCTTATTTATTTGCTTATGAATGAGATCGGTTTTCACTTACATAGGATTCTATTGAATTTTATGTAAGTGGTGTGGCTTTGAACTCAGTAGCACACTTGATTCACTTGGCTCTGAGCACTGTGGGACTTCTGAGGTCATCAGTCCCCTAGACTTAGAACTACTTACACCGAACTAACCTAAGAACATCACACACATCCATGCCCGAGGCAGGAGTCGAACCTGCGACCGTAGCAGCAGCGCAGTTCCAGACTGTAGCGCCTAGAACCGCTCGGCCACACCGGCCGGCTCAGTAGGACATTTAGGTTCTCAGTTCACATTCCCAGTTTTGTATTTACGACACACACACACACACACACACACACACACACACACACACACACACACACAAGTAAAGGCCACTCACTTACGCCTGTCATTCTGCTTAAGTACTGTTGCCTGCAACCTATAGAAATGTATGTACATGACACGTTTTTCATCATTTCAAATGAATCGTAATTTTGGGATCGAGCGGCCCAAACTTTCAGAAACGGTGTCGGGTGCGTTTGTTTGTTTGTTTGTTTGTTTGTTTGTTTGCAGGTCTTAATTCGCTCTCCTAACAGACGTGTTTTCCGTTTGTTTCAGGTGCCGCTTCCGACGGATTGTGACGTCACGCGCCGGGAGCTTCATACGTCACGCAAGTCGTCATTGCCGTTCGCTGGCCCGCTCGGGATTTAGAGTGTGTTGTGATAACAAGCGTGGTTTAGTAGGCCACCTGACAACGATCAGAGCGTCAGATTTAGTCAAAGTGCATTCCAGCTTTAGACGCGGTGACGTCTTAAAAGAATGTGGCACTGAGCGACAGTCTGAGATAGCGCGTTGACTCATCAACACGGTGACCTTGTTAATAACCTGCTGCTGACGCGAAGCAAGATCCTCCCGATAGTCGGCCAGACCTTGGCCTATCTGTCGGCCCGCTATCGATAGAAATAATCGAGACGGCAACTGATAGAAGTTATCGGGTTGTGGAATGCAGATAATCTCTTGCACGTGGGCCACGGGAAAGTTGAGTCGGTGACAGAGAGACACGGTCTTGCGTCGTGATAAGCCCATTGGTGGCTCGCCAGCGAACTGCGTCTTCCGCAGTCTCAGAGCGAGGGTTCCCCGTCTGCCGGCAGCGTTGTCGCGCAGTCTCTCACGACGAAGTGAACAGTGCAACGGTGTTCTGTAGTGATACCCTGTGGCGCTAGTGGCAGTCCCGTCGAGAACGCGAGGGAAGACTTCATCACTACGGCGTTTGGCGCTCAGGAAATGGATCGCGCTTGCGGTCAGAGGGCGCAGCAGGGGTGTCGCGTGTAGGGTGGGGTAGTGAGCCGGTGCCTTCGTCGCTACAGCGAGTGCTCGCGGACCTGTGACATGGCGGCGGGCGTGCTGTGCGCCGCGGCGCTACTGCTCGTGACGTCGACGGGCGCGTTCAGCTTCCTGAACGACCAGGAGGCGCTGCTGGCGGTGGAGCTCGCAGAGAGCGACTACGTCGACATGTGCCCCGACCACGCCAACGCCACGTGGGCCTGGCTGCTGAATCCTTCCCGCCACAACCTCAAGCTCAAGGTAGGTGCCCCGTCCACTCTGGTATTGACTAAACTAGCCTTTTCCCCGCAGCTCTGCCCACCTATGCGTCAGCACATACATTGAACACCCCTCCGTCCCCCTCTTGTGTCCATTTTTTTCCACCACACCGTACCCTTTTACCATACCCTCTTTCCCCTCCCTCTTTCCATCTTCTAACAACCCTACCACAACAAAGGTCAAATGATTGTGGTGTTGCTCACGCTGCTAAATACTGCATTTTCGGGCAACAACAAAGTTATTATGTGGCAGGTGTCATTAGAGCACAGTTAATAGTCATTTCATGAAATAATGAATAAACTAGGCACTCATCTTTTCGTGTTTCCCCCGCTGGTCTCGTTGTGAAATCATGGCTCAATCGTCGAAAATCTAGGTCGTGATGATTCCCAGCTCGGATGCAAAGAGGCCCAGGTTTTATTCTGCTATATTCAAAAGTTTTATAGATGTCTTTCACAAACCATTCTTGAAGATTACACTTTTGCAGGACAATGGTGATGTAAAAAAGTAATCAGCACTCCGAATTTAAGTCACACTTCTTTTTTATTACTTTTGTGCAATATCACGTAACACACAAAACATCACTTCACAATACAAAGCATACTTGAAAACATCTTCGTTACTGTTAAAGTTCACAATCTATAAGCTGACTACAATATGCGTCTTTACAACATGACGTCCAAGACTTGACTTTTTCAAGGTCTGATTCTAACTACTAAGTAATAATCGCTTACGCGCCCAAGAATTAGAGTTACAAGTACGTCAAAGATCATGGTGACAAAAGAAACAATACACATAAGAATAATATCATTGCAACATAAATATATCGATGTATCAAAGTATCTCTACATTAATGAAATCAAATCTGAATGTTGTCTCAGAAATATGTCAAATACTTAACAGAAAAACAGTAGAATATTGCTGGTATCGAGAGGTTCAGGTGAGTTGAGGTGCCGTAATGGTTACGTAATTCAAGTACCATTACAATCTCCACCTCTTCCTTTTCCATCTGTCCACTTTAACCATCCTCTTGTTGCCCAAAGTTGATTTTTTTTAATGTTTGGACTAAGTTAGTAACTTGTGCAGCCGATCACCATTTCACAGCAGTTGCCACACTGAGATAGTGAAACACTGCAGCGAGTGACAGGGACTTTCCAATTTAAACAAACAGTTCTGTTAATAATGAAAATAGTCATCTTTTTTTGTTACTCTTCCTTGTTCTGTATTGATGGCTCGTTGCTCAATTACTTCCGGTGGTTTATGTATATATATATATATATATATATATATATATATATATATATATATATATATATATATATATAATTGTCTGCAGGATCATCGGGTTGATGTTTCAATAATAATGTGAAATTTGGTGGACTTTCTTCAGAGTTACACATATATTCAGTCATTCCACTTCCCAATATAACTCAATAAAAAACACACAACTCATTCTCCATCCTCGCTCTTCAGACTCGTTCAACTAACTGGACAAAAGAACAAATACTTACCTCTAACAACATGTAGCAAAAAAACTATTATATATCGATCTATTTATACAAAACAATCCTTGGAACATGCCTTTCATAAATAAGATGTAACTGTCTGTCTTTTTTGAGAAGTCCATAATCATCATTGTAATTACATTATGTATTTATAAATGTTGACATTCAAACAGTTTCACATAATGATGTAGTAGTGGATTTTTTTGTTTTTGCATATTCAGTGTGATATCGTTCACTTCAAAGGATACAAGATTGTGTAGTCCATTTACCTCACTATAATCAGTTTTATGACGCCACTACCTCTACACCTTCCACCTGCCTCATGCATCTCCCGCTCCTCCCCTCTTTCTCTGTCCATTTCCTCCTCCCCTTGCTCTGCCAATTGCTCGTCTATCCATCTCAACCTGTTGGTAGCTCCTGCAACGTAGTTCAGTAAAGAAGGCTGATACTACAACATGCATATCACATAGGGTAGCTTGTATGTGGGGGCCCAGAAAATTTTCTTGCCCCCTGACTTGAATGCTGCCTTGCAAAACAGGTTGATTTGACATGTCAGTACTGTTCCCACATAACATACGTCATCAAGGGCAGCGTATATGGCAGGACTTGAAAACCCATTTTTGGCCTTGTTTCAACTTCTCGTGCAGTTAAGAGGTTATAAACCCCACAGTGCTGGCACTCAAGATGTCTGCTGTTTCTGTGCCAAATCTGCATGAAATAGAGCCAACGTTTTGAGAGGAGATCCCAGACATACTCTTACACTCTGCTTTATATATGCGTAACTGATTGTCTCGAATAACAACATAAAATTGAGTATGAGGGCTGTGAAATGTCAATCTTTCTCTTTCTAAAAGACATTAGTTTTAAGTCCAGAAAATGTGATGGACACAAGTTTCTTATGGAAAGAAAGGATATTGTCACCTAGAGCTATATTTTTGCAGATTCCCTGTGACTAATAGGAACAAAACTTTGGTTTGCCAAAACCATACAAACTAATATCTTTGCCATGACTCCAAGGAAAATGGTGGTTTATAATTGCCTACATTCATTTTTTTGTAGCGAATATTTGTTTTGGAGGTAGTGATGGAGACTGTAACAGCTGCAAATACATGGTGTTTCAGGAGGAATGGTCAGAATTCAAGGATAGGACAGGGGCAGTCATTCGAAGTAAAAAAAAAAAAGGGTCCAGTAAACATGGGCATATCTCAAGAGGTAGAGCACTTGATCATCGTCTATAACGTGAAAAAAATTTCTTCTACTGCAAGCTCTTTGCTTTCCCTGTTTTATGAGGAGGCAGTATGAACAAAACGAAAAAAAAAGTCCAGTAAACATTAGGTCTAAAATGACTGTCTCAAGAACTATGAGCACTTGTTCCGTACGAATCATGTCGGCGACTTGAAAGTTCTCGTGCACAGAATCTCATAAATAAATCAGCCTTCATATGTGACACTGCACAGTAACGATTAATTTTGTAACTTTGTCAATTTTCTCACTGAAAGATTCTACGAGACCAAACAGGACGCAAATTCGTCAGCGACGACAGTTTGCTTTACACAGGCGAAACAATTTTACACTTCTTAGAGCATTTTACGAGTATTTTTGATCTTGGAGTACTCTTACGTTTTCACAATGAAATATGTAGTACATGCGTCTATAAAATTTGAGCATTTTGATAAAGTTTTTGTACTCCACATATATTAGCGTTCCTGGCTCTTTCCACAGTTCAAGTAAAAAAGTTTAATTTTTTGTAGCGTAAGCTTTCTTCGCAACAACTTGGAGTAATTTTGTTTTAGAAACTGATGGATGATATTTTAAACTAGAGAAAGAGGGTATGGTGTTTATTTCGGAATGTATACTAACAGTTGAAATTGCCACTAACTGGCAAAGTTGTTAGACGGTGAAATGACCCAGAACCGTCTATTTACGTGACAACGACTTCAATTACTGTGCGAAGCGGTGTGTCAGTCTGGATTTTATCAGTGCTACTGTGCGTTGCGCCCTACCCCCCCCTCCCCACCGCCCTACCCCCCCCTCCCCACCGCCCTACCCCCCCCTCCCCACCGCCCTACACCCCCCTCCCCACCGCCCTACCCCCCCCCCCTCCCCACCGCCCTACCCCCCCCCTCCCCACCGCCCTCCCCCCCCCCTCCCCACCGCCCTACCCCCCCCCCTCCCCACCGCCCTACACCCCCCCCTCCCCACCGCCCTACACCCCCCCCTCCCCACCGCCCTACACCCCCCCCTCCCCACCGCCCTACACCCCCCCCTCCCCACCGCCCCCTACCCCCTCCCCTCCCCACCGCCCTCTCCCCCCTCCCCTCCCCACCGCCCTCTCCCCCCTCCCCTCCCCACCGCCCTCTCCCCCCTCCCCTCCCCACCGCCCTCTCCCCTCCCCTCCCCTCCCCACCGCCCTCTCCCCTCTGCCCTCCCCTCCCCTCCCCACCGCCCTCTGCCCTCCCCTCCCCTCCCCACCGCCCTCTGCCCTCCCCCTACACGTACGTACAATCTTTAGCACTGATGAAGTTTGGTGTATCCATTGGAGTTGGAAAGCAATTAAGTTTTATCTGTGAGAGTGGGTTTTATACTTCTATGTAAGTTTTAGCGCATGTCCTTAGTCCCTGTGTGTCCTCCACCCTAGTGCTTCTACGGTGGAAGTTTTAATGTGTTGCAGAGTGGCTGGCTTCTCCTTTTTATTCTCGTGGTCGGCCAGCCACTGTAATCTGCTTTCTTGTTTTACTCTCTTCTGTTTCTAGCGTCTCTGTTGTCTTCTTGTCCCCTTTTGTTCCTTTTAGTATTCGTTGCCTCTCTTTCGTTCTTGTGGTTTTACTTTCTTTCCGTTTTGTGCTATATGTCTCGTACGTTTTATTCTCACACTTGTGGCATCGTTTTATCGAGAACAAGGGGCCGATGACCTCGTAGTTTGGTCCCTTCCCTTCTCTTTTAAACCAACCAACCATTCTACCATCGTGCGACATTTGCATACAATGGGGGGAAAGTCCAAAAATAGGATATCCGGGGTTATAGCATGCTCTACGCCAAAATCACAATGTTCCAATGTGTGTGAAATCTTGTGGCACTTAACTGCTAAGGTCATCAGTCCCTAAGCTTACACACTACTCAAGCTAAATTATCCTAAGGACAAACACACACACACACACACACACACACACACACACACACACCCATGCCAGAGGGAGGACTCGAACCTCCGCCGGGACCAGCCGCACAGTCCATGACTGCAGCGCCTGAGACCGCTCAGCTAATCCCGCACGGCCCAAAATAACAGTAATCAGCGGGTGGCCAATGTGCATATTTTCTTGCTAGTCATCAATTGGCTCGTGAACAACAACGATCGTTCCTATCCTGTACCGTTACTGGTGAAGAGAAATGAGCCCAAACAAAGCAGCAACTCCCCATACACCTGCGCGCACCCAAAAAAGACAATGTTATGCATCTTATGGAATAGCGACCATGTAGTGTACCACCAATTGCTTCTCCGAGGTATAACCATCACAGCGGTTCTAGGCGCTTCATTCCGGAACCGCGCTGCTGCTACGGTCGCAGGTTCAAATCGTGCCTCGGGCATGGATGTGTGTGATGTCCTTAGGTTAGTTAGGTTTAAGTTGTTCTACGAGGTGCATTCAAGTTCTAAGGCCTCCGTTTTTTTTTTCTCCAGCCTGGAAAGAGAGAGAAACATGTGCATTGTTTTAAAATGAGTGCGCGTTCATTGTCAATACGTCCCAGAGTTGGCAGCACCGTACGGCAGATGGAATTTTACCGCCAGTGGCGAGAATGAGAACTGTTTTAAATACTTAAAGTGGCGACGTTTTTCTTACTTGGACAGTGTGCAATCATTCCTTTTCTGAATTTGCGTGGTGTGAAACCAATTGAAATTCATCGACAGTTGAAGCAGACATGTGGTGATGGAGTTATGGATGTGTCGAAAGTGCGTTCATGTGTGCGACAGTTTAATGAAGGCAGAACATCGTGTGACAACAAACCGAAACAACCTTGGGCTCGCACAAGCCGGTCTGACGACACGATCGAGAAAGTGGAGAGAATTGTTTTGGGTGATCACCGAATGACTGTTGATCAGATCGCCTCCAGAGTTTGCATTCCTTTGGGTTCTGTGCACACAATCCTGCATGACGACCTGAAAATGCGAAAAGTGTCATCCAGGTGGGTGCCACGAATGCTGACGGACGACCACACAGCTGCCCGTGTGGCATGTTGCCGAGCAATGCCGACGCGCAACGACAGCATGAATGGGACTTTCTTTTCATCGGTTGTGACAATGGATGAGACGTGGATGCCATTTTTCAATCCAGAAACAAAGCGCCAGTCAGCACAATGGAAGCACACAGATTCACCGCCACCAAAAAAATTTCGGGTAACCGCCAGTGCTGAAAAAATTGTGTCTATGTTCTGGGACAGCGAGGGCGTAATCCTTACCCATTGCGTTCCAAAGGGCACTACGGTAACAGGTGCATCCTACGAAAATGTTTTGAAGAACAAATTCCTTCCTGCACTGCAACAAAAACGTCCGGGAAGGGCTGCACGTGTGTTGTTTCACCAAGATAATGCACCCAAACATCGAGCTAACGTTACGCAACAGTTTCTTCGTGATAGCAACTTTGAAGTGATTCCTCATGCTCCCTACTCACCTGACCTGGCTCCTAGTGACTTTTGGCTATTTCCAACAATGAAAGACTGTCTCCGTGGCCGCACATTCACCAGCCGTGCTGCTATTGCCTCAGCGATTTTCCAGTGGTCAAAACAGACTCCTAAAGAATCCTTCGCCGCTACCATGGAATCATGGCGTCAGTGTTGTGAAAAATGTGTACGTCTGCAGGGCGATTACGTCGAGAAGTAACTCCAGTCCATCGATTTCGGGTGAGTAGTTAATTAGAAAAGAAACCGCAGGCCTTAGAACTTGAATGCACCTCGTTAAGTCTAGGGGACTGATGACCTCAGACGTTATGTCCCACTGTGCTTAAAGCCATTTGAACCATTTGTAACAATCTCTGCTGACATTTATTGCGAACAACTAAGACGTCTCGCAGACGCAATACGAGAACGAGACGGGGAACACTGCGTTAACTAACGCTATTCCATGATAACGCCCGCCCGCGTTTTGCTAGACTGACAAAAAACACAATACAGGAGATGGGCAGTCGCTCTGCACCCACCGGATTCGCCTGATCTTGCGTCCTCAATTTTCACCTTTTCCGTTCTCTATTAAACAGCCTTCAAGGATCTGCGCTCGGAACATGACTCGACGTGTTCTTCCACTCAAAACTGTCATTGCTACAGTCGCGCAGTCGAAAAGTTGCACTAGCGTTGGCAGACTGTTGCAGATAGTGGAGAATATGTTGTTCGTGACTAAAGCCTCTGTTGTGTTTATTAAACTGTAAGTAGGTTCAAATGGCTGTGAGCACTATGGAACTTAACTTCTGAGGTCATCAGTCCCCTAGAACTTAGAACTACTTAAACCTAACTAACCTAAGGACAACACACACATCTATGCACGAGGCAGGATTCGAACCTGCGACCGTAGCGGTCTCGCGTTTCCAGACTAGCGCTTAGAACCGCTCTGCCACTCCGGCCGGCAAACTGTAAGTAGACTGTTTAGGTTTTTATGTTGGTAACGCCACGTAGCGCTCTGTATGAAAATCACTGGCTGTGCTGTGTGCAGTCTGTGGCTGGTCTGCATTGTTGTTCGCTATTGTAGTGTTGGGCAGTTGGATGTGAACAGCGCGTAGCGTTTCGCAGTTGGAGGTGAGCCACCAGCAGTGGTGGATGTGGAGGGAGGAGAGAGAGAGAGAGAGAGAGAGAGAGAGAGAGAGAGAGAGAGAGAGAGAGAGAGAGAGAGATATGGCGGAGTTTTGAGGGGGTTACTATAAGAGGACGATCTGGACGTGTGTCCGCCAGAAAAAGGAAATTCGTAAAGATGAAGGTTTTATATATATGACTTGTCAACATGATTAAGGTAAATACATTGTTATCTATCAAAATCTTTCATTTGCTAACTCTGCCTATCAGTAGTTTGAATCTTTTATTTAGCTGGCGGTATTGGCGCTCGCTGTATTCCAGTAGTTCGAGTAACGAAAATTTTTGTGAGGTAAGCGATTCATGAAAAGTATAGGTTATTGTTAGTCAGGGCCATTCTTTTGTAGGGATTATTCAAAATCAGATTGCGTTGCGCTAAAAATATTGTGTGTCAGTTTAGTAATGATCAGAATAAGTAAAGAGAGAAATGTCTGAGTACGTTCAGTTTTGCTCAACTGTTTGAAAATCAAATAACGTAAGAGGTTTACTAACACAGTCATTCATATTTTTCCAAAGGGGATATTTCAAAACTTACGGAGAAACTCTACGAACTCATGCGCCTTACAAAATCGCGCAATAATAATTCTTGGTTTTCTATCGCAGTGGAGAGAGTATCGAACATCCACTGCAATGCTATCTATAACGCAGGTCGTTGGGCTGGGTTAGCCCTGAACTGGGTTCAGTGACTCGCCGTTGCCCCTCCGTCCAAGATCAACTAACCTGGCACTGCCGTATAACTGACGCATTCATTCATACATCCAGGCGTATGCGGCTGCATTAGCACCTGCCGCTGATGCCTGCGGAGTAGCCTAGCTCTCCAACACTGTCGCCTAACCAGCAAGATGCGAGCGTACGGCGTATCAGGAGAGATTCCTAGACTGAGGTGACTCTGGCGAACACAGCACAGTAAGTCGTTCCTAACGTGAGAGACATATCTCCATATTTAAAAAGTACACTGACGGAAAAGATCGCAGCAAAAATAATTAATTTAGAGTTATGAAATTTCGGGACACGTTTATCTAGCTAACATGTGTAATTGGTTAACATTGCAAGATGACTGATCTAAGCGCGAGATAAGCCATTGCAAATATGAAATGCTGGTACATCAATAGCCGGTGTAGCCGCCCGAGTGTTCAGTGCAAACGTGCATGCATTGTGTTGTACAGGGGCCGCATGTCAGTTTCTACATCTACATCCATACTCCGCAAGCCACCTGACGGGGGTGTGTGGCGGAGGGTACCTTGAATACCTCTATCGGTTCTCCCTTCTATTCCAATCTCGTATTGTTCGTGGAAACAAAGATAGTCGGTATGCCTCTGTGTGGGCTCTAATCTCTCTGATTTTATCCTCATGGGTCTCTTCGCGAGATATACGTAGGAGGGAGCAATATACTGCTTGACTCCTCGGTGAAGGTATGTTCTCGAAATTTCAACAAAAGCCCGTACCGAGCTACTGAGCGTCTCTCCTGCAGTGTCTTCCACTGGAGTTTCTCATCTCCGTAACGCTTTCGCGACTACTAAATGATCCTGTAACGAAGCGCGCTGCTCTCCGTTGGATCTTCTCTATCTCTTGTACCAACCCTATCTGGTACGGATCCCACACCGGTGAGGAGTATTCAAGCAGTGGGCGAACAAGTGAACTGTAACCTACTTCCTTTGTTTTCAGACTGCATTTCCTTAGGATTCTTCCAGTGAATCTGTCTGGCATCTGCTTTACCGACGATCACCTTTCTATGATCATTGCATTTTAAATCAGTCCTAATGTCTACTCCCAGATAATTTATGGAATTAACTGCTTCCAGTTGCTGACCTGCTATACTGTAGCTAAATGAAAAGGGATATTTCTTTCTGTGTATTCGCAGCACACTACACTTGTCTACATTGAGATTCAATTGCCATTCCCTGCACCATGCGTCAATTCGTTGCAGATCCTCCTGCGTTTCAGTACAATTTTCCATTGTTACAGCCTCTCGATATACCACAGCATCATCCGCAAAAAGGCTCAGTGAACTTCCGATGTCATCCACAAGGTCATTTATGTATATTGTGAATAGCAACGACCCTACGACACTCCCCTGTGGCACACCTGAAATCACTCTTATTTCGGGAGACATCTGTCCATTGAGAATGACATGCTGCGTTCTGTTATCTAGGAACTCTTCAATCCAATCACGCAATTGGTCTGATAGTCCATATAGTCTTACTTCGTTCATTAAACGACTGGGGGAACTGTATGAAACGCCTTGCGGAAGTCAAGAAACACGGCATCTACCAGGGAACCCGTGTCTATGGCCCTCTGAGTCTCGTGGGCGAATATCGCGCGCTGAGTTTCACACGATCGTCTTTTTCGAAACCCATACTAATTCCTACGGAGTAGATCTCTAGTCTGCAGAAAAGTAATTGTACTCGAACATAATACGTGTTCCAAAATTCTACAACTGATCGACGTTAGAGATACAGGTCTATACAGTTCCGCACATCTGTTCGACGTCCCTTCTTGAAAGCGGGGATGACCTGTGCCATTTTCCAATCTTTTGGGACTCTACGCTCTTCTATAGACCAACGGTACACCGCTGCAATAAGGGGAGGCAAGTTCCTTTGCGTATTCTGTGTAAAATCGAACTGGTATCCCATCAGGTCCAGCGGCCTTTCCCCTTTTGAGCGATTTTAATTGTTTCTCTATCCCTCTATCGTCTGTTTCGATATCTACCATTTTGTCATGTGTGCGACAATCTAGAGAAGGAACTACAGTTTGTGGGATTGAGTTCCATGCCTGTTGCACTTGGTTAATGCACGGCTGATTTCCCGTATGTTGACTGGAGACAGATCTGGTGATCGAGCAAGCCAAGGCAACACGTCGGCACTCTGAAGAGCATGTTGGTTTGCAACAGCGATATCTGGGAAAGTGTTATCCTGGTGGAAAACACCCCCTAGAATGCTGTTAATGAATGGCAACACAACAGGTGCTGTTCGACAACTAGGCAGGACTTAACAGATTTTATCAATAAATATGGAGTTTCGGAATCAGGCTATTCTTTTTGAAACATCCTGTATTTTGTGACCAACGTCAATAGGGAGAAATGATCATAAATAAGAGATCGTGCAAAAATATTTAAGTGTTCATTTTTTCACGTGCTGTTAGAACAACATAACAGAAGTAGATAGCGTTACGGAGATGTTTAGCAAACTCAAGTGGCAGAATCTGCAAGAGAGGCGCTCTGCATCGCGGTGTAGCTTGCTGTCCAGGTTTCGAGAGGGTGCGTTTCTGGATGAGGTATCGAATATATTGCTTCCCCCTACTTCTACCTCCCGAGGAGATCACGAATGTAAAATTAGAGAGATTCGAGCGCGCACGGAGGCTTTCCGGCAGTCGTTCTTCCCGCGAACCATACGCGACTGGAACAGGAAAGGGAGGTAATGACAGTGGCACGTAAAGTGCCCTCCGCCACACACCGTTGGGAGTATAAATGTACATGTAGATTGATGGCTGTTCGATCTACCTTGTGCCAGGCACTGAAGTGTGTGCTGCAGTGCAGGCTCGTAGATGTATATATACGCATTCCGTTCAGTCGCTCTTCCAAGTCCTTTGCTGCCTCAGAAGGGAAGCCTCAGTTTTAATTCGTCCTGCTCGTCTGTAACACACCTCACAAATTCCTGCTCCCGTTTCGCCTGCCGGTTGCGCGGCCTAGAGTAGCACCCCAGTGCCGTGACACGCCCGCTACCGGACGAGACGAGACAGGGCAAGACAAGACTATGCGCGGGCCAGGCGGCCAGCTGCCTTGTGACTGGCGACGCCCGACCCCCTGACCCCTGGCGCTGCCTCGCTCATTAGGCCAGCCGCTCCCACGCTGCCGGGGCTGATGTCCCCGAGTTCCCTGTCCTACCAGCCAGCTGGTAACCGGCCGCCGCCCAGTGAAGAGTTGCTTCCGCCTTCCACGACGGCGTATTGTTGAGGCCCCGGGGCTGCCTCTGATGTCATTAGCACTTACCGCGACCCCAACCTGCTAACGTCTCTGTCGTCATCTCCAGCTGTACACATACACATTGCTTCCGTATTTGTCTCAGGTGAAATGGTTTCGTCGTGAATGATTCTCCGATCAGTAGTTCTGGCGGAATGTAGTTTATTGCAGGGATCTTCTTCAGACTTAGGTCTTTCAATGATACGAGGGCAGTTCAATAAGTAATGCAACACATTTTTTTTCTCGGCCAATTTTGGTTGAAAAAACCGGAAATTTCTTGTGGAATATTTTCCAACATTCCCGCTTCGTCTCGTACAGCTTCATTGACTTCCGACGGGTGGCAGCGCTGTACGGAGCTGTTAAAATGGCGTCTGTAACGGATGTGCGTTGCAAACAACGAGCAGTGATCGAGTTTCTTTTGGCGGAAAACCAGGGCATCTCAGATATTCATAGGCGCTTGCAGAATGTCTACGGTGATCTGGCAGTGGACAAAAGCACGGTGAGTCGTTGGGCAAAGCGTGTGTCATCATCGCCGCAAGGTCAAGCAAGACTGTCTGATCTCCCGCGTGCGGGCCGGCCGTGCACAGCTGTGACTCCTGCAATGGCGGAGCGTGCGAACACACTCGTTCGAGATGATCGACGGATCACCATCAAACAACTCAGTGCTCAACTTGACATCTCTGTTGGTAGTGCTGTCAAAATTGTTCACCAGTTGGGATATTCAAAGGTTTGTTCCCGCTGGGTCCCTCGTTGTCTAACCGAACACCATAAAGAGCAAAGGAGAACCATCTGTGCGGAATTGCTTGCTCGTCATGTGGCTGAGGGTGACAATTTCTTGTCAAAGATTGTTACAGGCGATGAAACATGGGTTCATCACTTCGAACCTGAAACAAAACGGCAATCAATGGAGTGGCGCCACACCCACTCCGCTACCAAGAAAAAGTTTAAAGCCATACCCTCAGCCGGTAAAGTGATGGTTACAGTCTTCTGGGACGCTGAAGGGGTTATTCTGTTCGATGTCCTTCCCCATGGTCAAACGATCAACTCTGAAGTGTATTGTGCTACTCTTCAGAAATTGAAGAAACGACTTCAGCGTGTTCGTAGGCACAAAAATCTGAACGAACTTCTCCTTCATGACAACGCAAGACCTCACACAAGTCTTCGCACCCGAGAGGAGCTCACAAAACTTCAGTGGACTGTTCTTCCTCATGCACCCTACAGCCCCGATCTCGCACCGTCGGATTTCCATATGTTTGGCCCAATGAAGGACGCAATCCGTGGGAGGCACTACGCGGATGATGAAGAAGTTATTGATGCAGTACGACGTTGGCTCCGACATCGACCAGTGGAATGGTACCGTGCAGGCATACAGGCCCTCATTTCAAGGTGGCGTAAGGCCGTAGCATTGAATGGAGATTACGTTGAAAAATAGTGTTGTGTAGCTAAAAGATTGGGGAATAACCTGGTGTATTTCAATGCTGAATAAAACAACCCCTGTTTCAGAAAAAAAATGTGTTGCATTACTTATTGAGCTACCCTCGTACTAGTGACCCCCTCGTAAAAGAGCACAATGGCCGCCCTGTTGTGTTCTAGACGATATGTAACTGATGCCGGCGGGCAGGCGACTCAACGGCACAAAACTGCCCTTCTACAGTGCCCATTAGGTGCGCCGAACTTTGGTCTAATCCGTCGCCGAAGTCATCTGAATTTGAAAGTCGCTTGTTTGCAACCAGCGCAGTGACACGTGGAGGCGAGTCAGGAAGGCAGAAATGAACTATCGCGTTTGGATGCGACCGTGATCGTCTGTGAATAAAACTGGCTGCTCTGTAGGTGTATCATCGCGGACTGTGCAATGTGTATACAAGGAATAGTGTGCCATCCGAGCCCTTTGTCACAGCGTAAGGAAAGTCGTAAAACCATTCTCATCGATATGACCGGAAGTGACTATTAGGACTTTTTGATTGCAATTGGCTTCAAACCAAACACGAACTGCTGTTGTCGGTTAATATACTGTAGATCCATCTCCCCCGTTTCCGAACGAATATTGGGAAGAAAGCTGAATACATAGTAAGTTTCCTGTACGATACCTCGCCAAAGACCATTGCTCCAACGTTACAGAACTGCCCATCTATAGTGACCATTAGGTGCGCCGGACCTGATCTAATCCGTCCGGCGGATCAACGACGAGGACCGGTGTGACGGCCAGGCTGGATGTAGTTTTTAGGCGGTTTTCCGATACAAATAGGTGAATACCGCCCTGATATCCACGTCCCATCTCACACTATTTGCAAACATTCAGAAAAAATTCTCACTTTTGCACATGAGATAGTAGTAGGCGCAGACAGATGCGGAACACAAGTTAAGACCTGTGGCGAAATGGTGGAGCCGGGAAAGACATCCAGCAACTCCCTACCACTAACACTGCAAAACAACTATTAACATGCCGATCTCGTATACATACGGGATGAGGTCAGGAACTAGAAGAGATCTATCCATTAAGCCTTTGCCTCTGTCTCATTTCTTACAATCCAAAGCAAGGCCACCGGTCAAAACATTTTTATTTATTTATTTACATTGTTTAGACCCATAGAGGATCACAAAGTAAATTATGACCTATATTGTTCTTCCACCATTGTTTCATTATCTCGCTACGCTTAGCTCAACGTTCATCTGACCATTTTCTTCTAGGTACTTTGGGTTTTACAATGAAGGCTTTCACGACCGGATGGTACTGTTGTTGATAATTCTTCCGGGTTATATGGCCGTGGTCCATGGAACACTTCTATTCCTAACGTTTCGTCCAATACTACGTTGGACATCCTCAGAGGTATGGCTGGTCCTGCAGTCGGCAGGACTCAGCAGGACCAGCCATACCTCTGAGGATGTCCAACGTAGTATTGGACGAAACGTTAGGAATAGAAGTGTTCCATGGACCACGGCCATATAACCCGGAAGAATTATCAACAACAGTACTTTGGGTTTGTCTCCTGATGAAATTTCCCAACTGTAGACCTTAATTCTGAAGACGTTTCGATCTTCGACGTCTGTCGGTGAGGTTTTGGCATTTTTTAGATCAATTTTGACCTGTTTTATCCAGACTGTTGTCGTTTTCAGTTTCCGTAGGTACATCAAAATTTTCTTTGTTAGTCTGTTGTCACCCAGTCTCGTGATGTGCCTGTAGAATTTCAGTCGTCGTTTGGGGAAATCGGTTTCGATGTTGGAATAAATTGCTGTGACTGTGTCTGATTGTAGACGGTATCCTTCGTCTGTAAGTTTTGGGTCAAGGATTTTTTTTATGTTCTTTCTGCCTTTTTTTATATTTTCGAGGTCTCGTTTGTAATTAAGGTTTAAGTCTCGCTGGCGTAGCGTGTTCCAGGTTTAATAACAGTCATGTAGTGTCGAACTTTTGTGTAGATGTTTATACATTTTTTATTGTAAATGTTCACAACCTTCCCATGTGCATTCCGAATGTTGAGTTCCTGCGGTTTTTTTTGTGCTACTCTTTCTGTACCTGTAGGCTCAATAATCCCTGCTAAGTACTTGAAGTGGTTAACCTTGTTTACTGTGCCATATTTTGTGATTAAATTTTTGTATTCTCATGTGTTTCTTAGCCATGAATTCGGGTTTTAGAAAAAGAAATCTGCAGTCCAACTTTCTTGGCTTATTATTTGAGGACTTCATTCAAATGGATTGCTGTTTATTCATCACCAGAAAGGATTGAGAGTTTATCAGCGAAGGCTAGGCATGTGACGTCGATATTATCCTTTTCTTTTCCTAGCCTGATTTGTCTCCAGATGTTTCGGTTTTTTTCAGTTCTTGTTCCCATTCTTTGATGACTTTGCCTAAAACGATGTTGAAAAATAATGCGGACAGGCCATCGCCCTGCGAGACACCAATCTTGATGGAAAAAGGTTGTGAGATTTCTCCGTTGAATTTGACTTTGGAAGTTTGCACTGTAGTTCCTTCTCTAGATTGTCGCACAGATGACAAAATGGTAGATATCGAAATAGACGACAGAGGGATAGAGAAACAATTAAAATCGCTCAAAAGAGGAAAGGCCGCTGGACCTGATGGGATACCAGTTCAATTTTACACAGAGTACGCGAAGGAACTTGCCCCCCTTCTTGCAGCGGTGTACCGTAGGTCTCTAGAAGAGCGTAGCGTTCCAAAAGATTGGAAAAGGGCACAGGTCATCCCCGTTTTCAAGAAGGGACGTCGAGCAGATGTGCAGAACTATAGACCTATATCTCTAACGTCGATCAGTTGTAGAATTTTGGAACACGTATTGTGTTCGAGTATAATGACTTTTCTGGAGACTAGAAATCTACTCTGTAGGAATCGGCATGGGTTTCGAAAAAGACGGTCATGTGAAACCCAGCTCGCGCTATTCGTCCACGAGACTCAGAGGGCCATAGATACGGGTTCACAGGTAGATGCAGTGTTTCTTGACTTCCGCAAGGCGTTCGATACAGTTCCCCACAGTCGTTTAATGAACAAAGTAAGAGCATATGGACTATCAGACCAATTGTGTGATTGGATTGAGGAGTTTCTAGATAACAGGACGCAGCATGTCATTCTCAATGGAGAAAAGTCTTCCGAAGTAAGAGTGATTTCAGGTGTGCCGCAGGGGAGTGTCATAGGACCGTTGCTATTCACAATATACATAAATGACCTTGTGGATGACATCGGAAGTTCACCGAGTCTTTTTGCGGGTGATGCTGTGGTGTATCGAGAGGTTGTAACAATGGAAAATTGTACTGAAATGCAGGAGGATCTGCAGCGAATTGACGCATGATGCAGGGAATGGCAATTGAATCTCAATGTAGACAAGTGTAATGTGCTGCGAATACACAGAAAGATAGATCCTTTATCATTTAGCTACAAAATAGCAGGTCAGCAACTGGAAGCAGTTAATACCATAAATTATCTGTGAGTACGCATTAGGAGTGATTTAAAATGGAATGATCATATAATGTTGATCGTCGGTAAAGCAGATGCCATACTGAGATTCATTGGAAGAATCCTAAGGAAATGCAATCCGAAAACAAAGGAAGTAGGTTGCAGTACGCTTGTTCGCCCACTGCTTGAATACTGCTCAGCAGTGTGGGATCCGTACCAGATAGGGTTGATAGAAGATATAGAGAGGATGCAACGGAGAGCAGCGCGCTTCGTTACAGGATCATTTAGTAATCGCGAAAGCGTTACGGAGATGATAGATAAACTCCAGTGGAAGACTCTGCAGGAGAGACGCTCAGTAGCTCGGTACGGGCTTTTGTCAAAGTTTCGAGAACATACCTTCACCGAAGAGTCAAGCAGTATATTGCTCCCTCCTACGTATATCTCGCAAAGAGACCATGGGGATAAAATCAGAGAGATTAGAGCCCACACAGAAGCGTACAGACAATCCTTCTTTCCACGAACAATACGAGACTGGAATAGAAGGGAGAACCGATAGAGGTACTCAGGGTACCCTCCGACACACCGTCGGGTGGCTTGCGGAGTATGGATGTAGATGTAGATGTAGATGTAGATGTTAGGGTTTGTTGGATGGGCCTTGTGTTTTTGGATCCAGATTGTTTTCTTAGAGTATATTAAACAGGCATTGTCGGTCGACGGAGTCGTAAGCGCTCTTGAAATCGACAGATGTGCAGATGGTTATTATTATTTCTCTTTCCTGTCTCAGACGTTATTATTATTATTATTATTATTATTATTATTTATTATTATTTCTATTTCTTTCCTTTCTCAGACGTTATGTCTGGTTAAAAATGGAAAGTGACGCGGACCTTGATCAAGCATGACTTCCTTTTAACTGTGCGGTATATTTTACATTGCATTTAGGAACTTTCGGGTAATTGAACATGTATCAATAATTACAGATTTCTGTATATATATGTATATGTATGTATGTATGTTTGGATGTAGCTGTATTGCGTTGATGTACTGGTGGTGTGGTATTACTCCTGTAGTTGATAGTATAATTGGTACAATGCCAAATTTATCCTGATGCCACATGTCCTTGACTTCCTCAGCCAGTTGGATGTATTTTTCAATTTTTTCTCCTGTTTTCTTTTGTATATTTGTTGTATTGGGTATGGATATTTCGATTAGTTGTGTTAATTTCTTCTTTTTATTGGTGAGTATGATGTCAGGTTTGTTATGTGGTGTTGTTTTATCTGTTATAATGGTTCTGTTTCAGTATAATTTGTATTCATCGTTCTCCAGTACATTTTGTGGTGCATACTTGTATGTGGGAATGTGTTGTTTTATAAGTTTATGTTGTAAGGCAAGCTGTTGATGTATTATTTTTGCTACATTGTCATGTCTTCTGGGGTATTCTGTATTTGCTAGTATTGTACATCCGCTTGTGATGTGATCTACTGTTTCTATTTGTTGTTTGCAAAGTCTGCATTTATCTGTTGTGGTATTGGGATCTTTAATAATATGCTTGCTGTAATATCTGGTGTTCATTGTTTGATCCTGTATTGCAATCATGAATCCTTCTGTCTCACTGTATATATTTCCTTTTCTTAGCCATGTGTTGGATGCGTCTTGATCGATGTGTGGCTGTGTTAGATGATACGGGTGCTTGCCATGTAGTGTTTTCTTTTTCCAATTTACTTTCTTCGTATCTGTTGATGTTATGTGATGCGATCTAAAGGGTTGTAGAAGTGGTTATGAAATTGCAGTGTTGTAGCCGATGTATTCATATGGGTGATTGCTTTGTGTATTTTGCTAGTTTCTGCTTGTTCTAGAAAGAATTTTCTTAAATTGTCTACCTGTCCATAATGTAGGTTTTTTGTGTCGATAAATCCCCTTCCTCCTTCCTTTCTGCTTAATGTGAATCTTTCTGTTGCTGAATGTATGTGATTTATTCTATATTTGTGGCATTGTGATCGTGTAAGTGTATTGAGTGCTTCTAGGTCTGTGTTACTCCATTTCACTACTCCAAACGAGTAGGTCAATATTAGTATAACGTAAGTATTTATCGCTTTTGTCTTGTTTCTTGTTGTCAATTCTGTTTTCAGTATTTTTGTTCGTCTTTGTCTACATTTTTCTTTTAGTTCTTCTTTAATATTTGTATTATCTATTCCTATTTTTTGTCTGTATCCTAGATGTTTATACACATCTGTTTTTTCCATCGCTTCTATGCAGTCGCTGTGATTATCCAATATGTAATCTTCTTGTTTAGTGTGTTTTCCCTTGACTATGCTATTTTTCTTACATTTGTCTGTTCCAAAAGCCATATTTATATCATTGCTGAATACTTCTGTTATCTTTAGTAATTGGTTGAGTTGTTGGTTTGTTGCTGCTAGTAGTTTTAGATCATCCATGTATAGCAAATGTGTGATTTTGTGTGGGGATGTTCCAGTAATATTGTATCCATAATTGGTATTATTTAGCATGTTGGATAGTGGGTTCAGAGCAAGGCAGAACCAGAAAGGACTTAATGAGTCTCCTTGGTATATTCCACGCCTAATCTGTATTGGCTGTGATGTGATATTATTTGAATTTGTTTGGATATTAAGTGTGGTTTTCCAATTTTTCATTACTATGTTTAGGAACTGTATCAATTTAGGATCTACTCTGTATATTTCCAATATTTGTAGTAACCATGAGTGGGGTACACTATCAAAAGCTTTTTGGTAATCAATGTATGCGTAGTGTAGCGACCTTTGTTTAGTTTTAGCTTGATATGTCACCTCTGCATCTATTATCAGTTGCTCTTTACATCCTCGTGCTCCTTTGCAACAGCCTTTTTGTTCTTCATTTATAATTTTGTTCTGTGTTGTATGTGTCATTAATTTCTGTGTAATGACTGAAGTTAATATTTTGTATATTGTTGGTAGGCATGTTATGGGGTGATATTTAGCTGGGTTTGCTGTGTCTGCTTGATCTTTGGGTTTCAGATAAGTTATTCCTTGTGTAAGGGTATCAGGGAATGTGTATGGGTCTGCAATGTAACTTTTAAATAATTTGGTTAGATGTGAGTGTGTTGAGGTGAACTTCTTTAGCCAGAAATTTGCTATTTTATCATTTCCAGGGTCTTTCCAATTGTGCATAGAATTAATTGCTTGGGTGACTTCATGTTGCAAAATTATCACTTCAAGCATTTGTGGTATCATCTTGTATGTGTCTGTTTCTGCTTGTATCCACCGTGCATACCTGTTATGTTGTACCGGGTTTGACCATATGTTGCTCCAGAAGTGTTCCATGTCTGTTATGTTTGGTGGATTGTCTATTTTAATGTGTGTGTTATGTATTGTCTGGTAGAATTTCTTTTGGTTTGTGTTGAATGTTTGGTTTTGTTTCCTTCTATTTTCACTTTTATTATTATTATTATTATTATTATTATTATTATTATTATTATAGTAGTAGTAGTAGTAGTTGTTCTTGTTGTTGTTGTTGTTGTTGTTGTTGTTGTTGCGTTCAAGACGAAGATTGGTATGGCGCAGCTCTGCACGCTCTTCTATTCCGTACAAGCCTGTTCATCTCCGAACCTCCGTTTGAACCTCCTTATTGTATTATTCTCTGGGTCTCCCTATAAGATTTTTAGCCATCGCTCCCTCTCAACACTTCCCTACAATACTAAATTGGTGACCCCTGGAAGTCTCGGCGTATGTCCTATCAGCCAGTCGTCCTTTTAGTCAAGTTGTGGCACGTATTTTTTGTCTCCCCAATTCTGCTCAGCACCTCCTCATGAGTTACGCGATCTTCCCATCTACTCTTCAGTATTAATTTGTATCACGAATGTCCAAAGCCTCTGCTCTCTTCTTATCTGCGTTGCTTACCGTCCATGTTTCACTTCCATACATGGCTACAAACCAGACAAATGCCGACAGATAAGACTTTTTAACACTTAAATTTACACATTGTCTACATGGTCATCTTGTGCAGCAGCTGTTAAAGACAGCTATTATTGACTTTTCCGTTTTGATCTTACTGGAATTTAATGAAACAGAATTTTACACCAGACGCGTTTCGCTTTTATTTACAAAGCGGCTTACGTGATTATTCTGCAAATTGGATACATATATTTGTACATTTTTGCTTGTTTTAAATTTAAAAAAATGGCTCTGAGCACTATGGGACTCAACTGCTGAGGTCATCAGTCCCCTAGAACTTAGAACTACTTAAACATAACTAACCTAAGGACATCACACACATCCATGCCCGAGGCAGGATTCGAACCTGCGACCGTAGCGGTCTCGCGGTTCCAGACTGCAGCGCCTAGAACCGCACGGCCGCTTCGGCCGGCTTTAAATTAAAACAGCGTTTTGTTTGTAAAACTAGAGTGCAAGTTACTTGCGGTGTTTCTTTACGTATTCTCCAAACCACTGCTTCTTCCCTCCTTGTGAAGAGTGGCAAAAACTGCCATGAGTATAAGTGAAACGAAGTCTTTGGACATCAACCGCTGATAGCAAAACCGTCCAAAGCATTAACAGCTGTGTTCACAGCGTACGTTCAGGTATGACAAACAAACAGATAAGCTATCGCACGTCGACTGTCCTCATGAACAACCCAATCTTAATCCCACAGAAAACGTCGCAGACTATTTGCGACAATGAGCGAAACATCGTCGCAAATTTGGCAGCTCCACGGCATCAATCGTGAAAAAGCTGCTTTACATGGATATGGCATACCTGGAGGAACTGTAGGACACTAGTCTTCGCCAAACTTAAGCAATTTCAATACCAGAGGCAGTCTTAACGTCAATTTAACCATTTTAAATGGTTGTTGAGTTCCCTGTCTGTGGGCTACGTAACTTCAAGGAATACAGATACCAGCTACATTTTTGTGTATTTCTGTTTATATCGACACGCGTTTCGGAAATTCGTCCACCTTCATTTGCCGTCACTAAAAACACCAACTGCAATTTGCAGTTTAAATTTTTAGTCATTCACGAGCTGAACTTAAAAATATTTATTGTATACAGCCAATTAACGTCAGCAGTATTTCAGAACGCGTAAGCAAAGTGTAGCTTTGAGTGTAGACATAATATTCCGATATACACACCCACTTTAATCGGCCGTTTTTGTGCACAATGCAAAGATAGTGTTCGTGCAGCGCTTATAAACGCGCAAAAAGCAGCAGCAGCAATCAGAACAGAAAGTACGGGGGCTGGGAAAAGTATGAAAAGACAGCGAGAAATGCATGCTTGAACATAAATGCAGGTGCCAGCCAAGCTTGCAGGTTGCGCTCTTGTATTTACCCACTGTGTCCGTAGTACGTTGCAAGCGTCAACCGTGGTACACAGTGTTCTGTGTAGTTGTGAGTGCATTATGTCGGAGCTAAGTGAGTTAAGAACGTGGGCACATTGTTGGTACTCGTGTGGTGGGTGCTTCCTTAACCATGGAAGCTGACTAATGACCTCAGAAGTCGAGTCCCATAGTGCTCAGAGCCATTCGAACCAAGGAAGCGGAAGTATTTTTTAAAAAGGTACAGCATCGAACACCTATAAGCGAGAAAATATCATCCGCTAAGTCACAGCTAGGAGGAAAGTGTGAATTGGGTAATCGTAAAATACAGTACATTTTATTAAAAAAAATTAATATTACATATTTTACCTACTGTTAAAGTAACTAGAGGCAGTCTTAAACGGCGTTAGCGTCGTGACTCCTGGGACTGCATAATTATTCGTACACTGTTATTACTTTCCCGATCGATCTACCAGCTTTTTGCCAGGCCACACGTTCTGACCAACTCCTTTTTTTCACAACTATATCTTCTACAACCTCACCTTCCCTCCGCTACTTCCGGTTTACCCACCTCTCCTATTACTTCCCAACATGCCAAATAGCCACTTCAAAAACTAATTCCCTCAGCATCAGATGACTTAATTCGAGTTGTGTTGATGTTAACAAGATCTTTAATACGCTGTCTATTACGTTCTTCACAGAAAATTTTGCAAATTTCTTCTTCGTTCCGCCTACTGTCTGCTCGATTTACAGACATTTCAGATAGGCTACAACCTCGACTCATTCCCTTTGGTATTACTGCTTCGTACCCTTCATACATTTAACTGCAGTGAATTTTCCTTAGAAGCTACGTTTCATGAGAATAATGTAATAATGTAACAGGTGGTAAGGTGCGTCTGAGAGAGGGAGGGAGAGAGAGAGAGAGAGAGAGAGAGAGAGAGAGAGAGAGAGAGAGAGATATGATCGAGAAGAAGAGCCAATGGCCGTGGATTCCGGTTCCTCGGCAAGTGTTTCCCACACACGAGAGGTTGGCCTGCGAACGACCTCCACGAATTCGTATACGGGCACGCGTTGCGAAACGCAGCTGAAATCAGTGTTTCAGGGTCTGTAGTCCCAAGTTCTTTTGGATTCTGCCTCAGCCTTACGAGCGAGTGAAAAGGGTGAAGCTTGCCTCAGTAATGCCCAACGCCTCCACCTCATTTGCCTTTCTGCTTCTACATACAGGGGCTTTACAAAAATATGGAAGGCCGCGAGAAATGCAGCTTGAACACAATCTAAACTCACAATACCGACCTGTCAGCAATGGGCGCAAGATATAAAGTTCAACATATCCGAGACCCACGCAGTACTGGTTGGTCATTCTAGGCTCATTAGCCAGAAATATCATGAAGCCCTACCATCCCTAACCATATCAATTTCTCTCCCTCACCAAAGAGTCTAGGAGTAATATAAGGAGTGTTGAAAGGAAAATGCACGAACCGTTGTAACAGCCAAACCTGTTTAAACGTGCACGCGAGGTCTGTTCAAAAAATTCTGGAACTTTGTCCACAAAATTTTACTACGCTTACCTTTTACTTACTGTGCATGGTCTCCATCGAAGTACTCTCCCCTCCACTACACATCGCTCCCACAGCCGCTTTCACTTCCGGGAGCAAATTTGGTACGTCTCTTGCTCGATCAGACGAACCGCCGTCTGCGATTTTTCTTTTACATCGTTTTTCTTTTACATCGTTTATCGTTGTAAATCTTCGCCTTTTCAACGAGGTTTTCAACTCTAGAAATAAAGTCCACTGGGCTTAGGTCTCGAGAGTACGGACGGTGGGGCAGCACAGTGATTTCGTTTTTTGTGCAATAGTCACTCACCGATAGGGATGAATATCCGTTTCCTTCTCACATTTTCTCGCAGGCGTCGGAACACGTCCTGGTAGTACCATAGAGTACAGTTTGTCCCTGTGGAACGAATTCATTATGAACCAGTCCTTCAAATTCAAAGAAAACCTTCAGAATGGCTCTGACTTTGACCTGACCTGACGAGCCACTCTGAAGATTGAAGCTTTGTCTCAACATTATAACCGTAGAGTCACGTTTCATCACCAGTTATGATTCTATAAAGGAACATCTCCTTCTCATTTGCTAGATCCGACTGCGAGGCGAAGGTCTTTCTGGTCTTGATTCATGAGCCGTGGGGCGAATTTTGCGAAACATGATACGTTTTAAGATGCTATGTGAGGCTTTCATGACGTGATCCAACTAAATTCGTCATATACTTTACGTAATGTATCTACTTTTACAGAAGTTAAGGCGGCTGTTATTCTGTTCTTCACGTTCCCTATGTCACGAGATAAAAGGGGAGATGAACACTCTTGCCTTCACATATCCCAACAGAAAGAGACTCACCTAAAGTGAATGTTTTTTATGCCATTTGTCGTGAAAAAAAAGTGTACGGTCTCGTCATTTTTAGGGAAACATCTCCAAATGCTGCAAATGACTTTTTGGACAACTTCAGGACGACTCAGATGACTTTATTTTCCAACAGAATGGAGCTCCACCACAGTGGCACAACGACGTTAAGTCAGTTTCTCAGTGACTCTCAGCCTCAACGCTGGATAGAGCGTACGGCACCCGGAGACAGTGCCATGCATTCTTGGCCTCGAAAATCGCCGGACATTACCCTATATGATTTTTTCTTTTTTTCCTCTTTTTTGTGGCTATGTGAAGGAAAGTGTGTTGATCTCCCCTATACATCGTGACAGAAGTAGTGAACAGAATAACAGCCGCCGTAATTTCGGTAAAAGTATATATATTGTGTAAAGTTTATGACTTCAGCTATCATCTAGATGTTGCTTGTGCGCACACAGACCATTTGTAATACCACAGCAAAGACTTTAAGATTTTGTATCTTGCAAATCATCCCATGTTTGTACTACGTTTTTATCAATAAATATGGAGATTTCAAATCGAGTCATTCTTTCTGAAACGATTGATTGATTTTGATTGATTGATTTTGATTAATTGATTTTGATTGATTGATTCAGGGGAGGGAACCAAACAACAAGGTCATTGATTCCATCAGATTAGGGAAGGATGTGGAAGTAAGTCGGCTGCGCCCTTTCATAGGGACCATCTTAGCATTTGCCTGAGAGGTTTAGGGAAATCACGGAAAACCTGAATCAGTATGCCCGGATGCGGGTTTGAACCGTCGTCCTCTAGAATCGGAGTCCAGTGTGCTAAAAACTGTCACCGAACTCGGTGAAACACACTGTATTTTCGCATGCAGAAAAGAAAACTGTCAATTGAAATTTCGCGAAAAGATCTCGCCGCAACGAAAAACACCTTCGTTTTTATGACTGTCACCACCTCAATTCGCGTAAGATATCCGTGGCATTCCCCGCCCCCCCCCCCCCTCTCTCTCTCTCCTCCGCTCCCACCCCCTCATATTTCGCGATGGTACACCAGCCCTTCTTTGAACTTTTTCAATGTCCTCAGTCAGTCGCATCTGACGCGGATCCCACACCGCACTACTCCAGAGGAGGGCGGACAAGCGTAGTGTAAGCAGTCCCTTTAGTAAATATCTTTCGTTGTATAAGTGTTTTGCCAATAAATCGCAGTGTTTGGTTTTCTTTCCCCACAGTATTATCTATGTAATCGTTCCAATTAAAGTTACTCGTAATCGTAATACACAAGTATTTAGTCGAATTTACAGCCTTTAGATTTGTGTGATTTATCGCATAATCAAAATTCAACGGATTTTTTCGTACTCATGTGAATGACCTGACACTATCCATTACTTAGATAGAAATCGCACAATGTAGATATCTTGTCTAAGTCATTTTGGAACTGGTTTTGATATTCAGATAACTTTACTTGCCAGTATATGATAGCATTATCTGCAAACAATCTGAGGGGGTTGCTCAGATTGTCTCCTAAACCTCTTCGCATAGATTACGAACAGCAGAGGACGTGTAGCGCACAACACATGCCGGACACCACTTTTGTTTTACTGGATGGTTTCCAATTGACTGCTACGTGCTGTGATCTTTCCGACAGGAAATCACCAATCCATTCGCACAACTGAAGCGATACTCCATAGTCACGCCATTGGAAGAGAAGCCTATTGTACGGTTTCAAAAGCCTTCTGGGATTCAACAAATATAGACTCAGTTTGAGATAGTATCTTGAAAAAAGCTCATAAGATGAACAAAACAAAAGAAAGAAGGGTACTGGAAATGTAGTCAGATTAAATCAGGCGATGCCGAGGAAATTAATTTGGAAATGATACACTAAAAGTAGTCGATGGGCTGTATTATTTGGGCAGCAAAATCACACCAATGACTGAACTAGGGGCGGTATAAAATGCAGATAGCAATATCAAGAGAAGCGTTTCCGAAAGAAAGGAATATTTCGAGTATAAATTTTTGTGTTGGGAAATCTTTCCTGAAGATATTTGTCTCGAATATAGTCTTGTACGGAAGTGAAACGAAGACGATAAGCAGTTCAGGCAACAAGAGACTAGGAGCTTCTGAAATGAGATGCTACAGAATATTGTAGTTCGCATGCGTAGGTTGAACAGTTGATGAGGACGTAAATGAATCAGTCAGCAATTAGAAGATTGTTTTGAACACGACAGTGCTTCACTAGGCATGGTCCTGTTTAAGATGGTGTGCTTTTCCATCTTCCGACCTTTGAGAACTGACTCACCCAGCGACTTATAGGAAACCAAAAGTTTGACGTGAATTTCGGACCACGGCGCAACTCGGCGTTTTTGACATCAACAAGCATTGCCAGAGGTGAAAGAAGTGATTAGTGACAGATAAAAATCATAGGATTGAGCGCACATCGAACCAGACATCGTTTTCCACGCAAAATTTGTTTCTATATTAGTTTTTTTTTCAAAAAAAAGTTAGGAAAAGCACGTTCACTTAAGTAAGTAGTTGTGAATCCCATTAGTTCCTTCAAAGCTATGTTTGCAAGCACTCGATACTCTCCCATTAATTTGATCCAAAATGGTATTAGGCTTCAGCCTTGAAATAAAGTTTTCAAAGAAGAATCACACGATAGTTCTATCAGGGAGTCTTCCGCAGATGCCTACAGTTTTGACTTTTTGCAATTGTCCTCTTCAAACGGATTTGTTATCCATAGCAGTTAATCAGGAATTCTTGGAAAGTAATGCCTACAACAAGAAATCAATATTAAGTAACACATCTGAATAGGCAAACGACTATCCGTGGGATTAACTATCATATTATTTTGAGTTTGCTATATGGCGACGGCCTACCTATCATTTTCAGAATGGAGGTGGCTGAACTTAATTGTTAATTTTCTGTATTGAGTGAAAAACCGTAACATGAAAGTTATAAACATTTTTAATAATACTTCAAATCCAAATGATTACGAGTAAAATTATTTCAGAATAAGTACCAGAAATTAGAGGCCAGTGCTTCAAAATGTTGCTTCATGGCAGTTGGTGTTTCCTCGTTACCTTTGATTCCATATGTTTCTAAGAAATCATTGAGAAGTGGGAATGCATCAAAACAGCTCTCTTTCACTTTACTGGACCATCTTTAAAGTTTTTTAATAGTTGCTTCTATTTCATTTCTATGGAACGTCTTCCCTTGCAGCGATAAATTGAGGCTATGAAGAGCACTGAATGTATCACCCAAATATGAAAGACGTATTAGCCAGTTTTCGACATTTAACATGTCCAAGAATCTGCTCACAGATTTCGCATAACTTTTTTGCTCCAACAGGAAGATTCTCAGCTCATCTCGAAGCTCAGATAATCTTGATAGCACTTTCCCTCTTGACAACCAGCATTCTTCACAGTGCAGGGGACGTGTTTTGTGCTCACTGCCCATCTCATCGCACAGTATGGCAAACAATCTTGAACTTTTAGGTCTAGATTTAATTAAATTCGCAATTTTCACTGCATTATTAATGATTTTCCTTAAGCTTTCAGACAGACCTTTACATATAAGGACCTGCAGGCTACTGTGAGCCCACGGTACAGAAGGGTCAATTGCCCTAACGTTGGCAATCAACCCGGAGTAAACGCCAGATATAGCACTGACACCATCAGTCGTCAGCGCAACACATTTTGTCCACTCTATTTCATTTTCTACCATATAGCCATCAAGACATTTAAAAATTTCTTCGCCTGTTGTTGTCATTGCCAAACATTTACAAAAGAGTTTCTTCTTCTATACTCACATCAAATTCATGTCTAACAAAGGCTAAAAGAATAGCCTCGCCGGCTATCATTGTGCTTTCATCAAGGTGAAAAGTAGTCACTTTGCTTGAAAACTGTGAACATGGACTGTTTCACAAATTTTGGCATTTCATCGATCCTTCTGTTTACCGATGTGTTTGATAGGGGTATTTCGTCATTTAGTCTTGTGTGCTTTTCGCTAAACAAAGCATCAGATATTATTTTGGCCGCTGGTAAAATAATATCCACTCCTACGGTGTGAGCTGCCCCCTTTTTGGCTATCAGTAACGACAGTCGATATGAAGCGATTGTAGCTTCCTTATTTTGTTCCCCAGAAGTCTATTCTGTGATCACTGATTTAGACTAAAAGTTCTCGTTTTTTGCTTTGGAAAAATCGATTGACTTGCGTACGTATTCTGGATGTTTCTTCGATAAGTGTCTTCTCAGTTTTGAGAAGGAAGTACTTCATAGCACATAACACACTGAGGAAGCGGCTCTTGATCTGTGCCAGAAAATACAAGCCCATATTTCAAATAGTCATCATTGTATTTACGAAAGCAAAATTTTGTCTTCTTCTGGAAGGAGTTCAGTTCGCTAACTTCACTAACACAGTGACCTTTAGGTGTATCACATGATGCAGTGGTACCGGATGTGGTAGGTTCGTCGTGATTACATGAAGTCTGTCTTTTACGGTATGATCTTGTTTTAATCCACGCGTCCATAGTGAAATAAAATTAGACAAGTCGCCGCAATAAACACGAGTGCGCACACTATACCAACAAACAAACAAACAAAGCGCGGTCTCATGAGTCACATTGTCGCAAGTGGAAGGGAAAGCCATGTTGCATTATCGCAATTACCCATGAGTCCTGCGTCTGCGTCTGCGTCGTTCTCGTTTCGCGCAGAGCACGTTATTAAGCCACAGCAGTTTCTTGCTTAGAATGAAATTGTACATAACTGTTCAGATAAGATTTCATATTTTCTGCCAGTAAGATATTTAATTTAAAAAAGGTATAAATTTGCTTCCGCCGTTTGGCGATAGATGGCGACAACGGTAAGTACCGGGCGAAAGAAACGGATCGCAGACGTCAGGCAGTTAGCTTGGATCTCGGTCAATATAACCTCATTCAAACATCAGTCGATTTGTGCCTGCATCATAAAGCTGTTCTTGATTGAAAATGTCAGTTTACGAGCCTAGTTCTCGTCATCTGCGGGAGGTGTTACGGTTTTTTCAGTATGAAGAAAACAGCGGCTGAGTCTAAAAAAAATGGTCAGATGGCTCTAAGCACTACAGGACTTAACATCTGAGGTCATCAGTTCCCTAGACTTCGAAGTACGTAAACCTAACTAACCTAAGGACATCACACACATCCATGCGCGAGACAGGATTCGAACCTGCGACCATAGTAGCAGCTGGGCCTCTTCGAATGCACTCAAGTACGTATGGTAAGGACGCTATTAGTGAAAGAACGTGTAGTGAGTGCTTTCAACGGTTCAAGAACGGTGATTTTAACGTCGTAGACCGGCATAGTGGCGGAAGAGAGAATGTTTTCGAAGATGCAGAATCGGAGACATTGCTGAGTGAAGAGTCGCCTGAAACTCAAGACGAATTGGCACGATTAGTGGGAGTGGCACAGCAAGCCATTTCAAAACGTCTCAAGGCTATGGGCATGATTCAGAAAGAAGGAACTTGGGTCCCGTGTGAGCTGCAACCGAGAGACGTTGAACGGCATTTGTGTGTTTGTGAACAGTTGCTTCAGAGGCAAAAACGGAAGGGATTTCTGCATCGCATTGCGACCGGGGACGCAAAATGGGTTCATTACGATAACCCTAAACGCAAAAAATCATGGGGATATCCCGGCCATGCTTCCACGTCGACGGCCAAACCGAATACTCACGGCTCCAAGATCATGCTCTGAATTTGGTGGGACCAGCTCGGTGTCGTGAACTATGAGGTGTTAAAACCAAGTGAAACAATCACAAGTGCTCGTTATCGAACGGAATTAATGCGTTTGAGCAGAGCATTGAAAGACAAAACGGCCGCTATACAGCGAGAGGCACGATAAAGTGAATTTGCAGCACGACAACGCTCGACCCCACGTTGCAAAAGAGGTCAAAACGTACTTGGAAACGTTAGAATGGGAAGTCCTACCCCACCCGCCGTATCCTCCAGACATTGCTCCCTCTGACTATCACCTGTTTAGATCAATGGCGCATGGCCTGGCTGACCAACACTTCCGATCTCATGAAGAAGTTACAAATTAGATCGATTGGTGGATCGCTTCAAAAGATGAACAATTTTTTCGACGCGGGATTCGTACACTGCCCGAAAGAATGGAGAAAGTAGTGGCCGGCGATGGAAAATACTGTGAATGATACGTGTGTAACCAATTTGTTTCATTAAAGGCTCAAATGTTGGGGAAAAAAACGGTGGAAGCAAAGTTGTACATCTTGTAGTTAGTTTAAAAATCGTCCAGCGACCCATCCGAATAGGTCTCGCCACCCACTAGTGCAGCGGTTCCCAACAAAATTTTCTCGGGGATCCCCTCACGGAGCATGATTGGTACCTTGTCATATCACAGTATAAAGCACATAAAAAAGCCAATTTGAGAGTCTTTTTATACGTTGTCTATTTTTGGTACTTAGAAAAAACATTGACATATTCATTATTTAAAACGTATTGAGCTTAAAAGTTTTTCAATTTAGCCATCATTGTTGTTGTTAAATTTTTGATTATTGCTCAAAGTCCTTGTCTTCAAATCTGGGTCTTTAGTATAACAAACACCTCAAAAAAAAAGTATGAACTGAAAGCAACGGACCATTTTTAATTACGCGAACTGTAGCTTCCGCGAAAAACAACGCTTTACAGACACTACTGTTTTAATACAGAATATCTGGCAATAAAATAACAATGGCCGATTGTCGTCTGAAATGCGAGTTTCGGTGTAAAGTGACTGTCAGTTGTCGGCTGCAAAGAGGCAGCGGGCGCACTCTAACGGCATACAGCAGAACTATTTTCCTCTATCTAATTCTAGTTTTGCGCTACAGTGTGCTAGTGTCAGTTGGCTCTAGGAACGCGCTAGACGGACAAGTTAGCGTTGGCTAAAGCTCTGCTCATACAGGAAGCGGCCAAAACAAAAAATCTGTTATCATACGAAATATATTTAATATATTTTTTATTCTAACCCCTCTGGCATAGCTCGCAGACCCCTACCTGTTGGGAACCACTGCACTAGTGAGTGGCGAGCCACAGTTTGGGAAGCACTGATCGAGACTATAATGCTAACTACGATAACGAGAAAATTTTCGGGACTGTTAAGTCTGAAAACTACGTTGCAAAGGTTCTATCATTTTTTTTCTTTGATCAAGAGGAAACAGGTGTAATTCTAGGAAGGTCTGCTGTCCCATGACCGCTGCACCCCCACCTCTGTCGCTCTCCCCCGGCTGCACTGTTAGACGACAAAAGGGAAGATTTTTATGGCACGAGGAGAAAGCTAGGTATTTTGAGGAATGCCGGACATTCGCCACGCCGGACATTTGCCACACTTGCCCCTTCGCCAGGTAGCGATCCCTCAGGTAAGGGACGCCCTTCCTCGCACTTCTTCTGTCTGCTTTCAAACTGCCGTCTCCACATCTTACTCGATACAACCAGTACGTTAAGGGACCTTCTTCGAGATCTTGGCCAAATACAGAGCTTCTTTTCCGAAATCGAAATTGTATAACTTTTGGGAAACGAAAGCAATACCGACGATTGTCAGTATGTAATTAGTTCTGCCAGGTATAAATATAGATCCCTGTGTCTGTAGGGTAGCTTCCTTTCACGCTTATTGATTGCGATAGAAACAGTACATTGGCACGGGAGCAACAAGAAAGGAACGAAGTAAAGAGAATGCGAATGTAAGCTAATCATTTCTTTTTGATCACTCCATTTGTGCCTACTTTAACTACTACAACTGCATGCCCAAAAGACAATAAGGAAAGCAGAAGTGGGATGGGAGTGTTTGAAAAGGAGAACGACATACTCCATATTAATTTAATCTCTAAAATCCGATATCCCTTGCGGCAAAACATCAGTTAATAAAATGTAGCGGGACAATGTTCAAAACATGACTGAAAATACGTTCACTAAATAGAGATAAGAACATCTATGATTGACATGTCATCTAAAGTCGACGTACAATTTTAAAATGTTAGAAATAAGGAAATGAAGTAATACAGAATGCTATGCTTGTAACGTACGTTGTTGTTCTACATTGTTTAGTTCTGGTATTTACAGGGTCACAGAGAAAGCATCCTAGGTTTTCGAGGGAAAAGCCGTAATTGTAATGATCTGCACTACAACAGAAACAAGACGCACAACTTAAGGAAAAATAATGTAATGCGTGTTTCAGCTCACAAGCGACACTGAAGCAGGTAGTTTCTGTGACTTAGTATGGACAGAGGTTATATTCGACAACCGGAATAAATTAATAACTGGCTCCTTTTATCGACCCCCGGTCTCAGATGAAATAGTTGCTGAACAGTTCAAAGAAAACTTGAGTCTCATGACGAGTAGGTAGCCTACTCATACAATTATAGTTGGCAGTGACTTCAATTTGCCTTCCGTATGTTGACAAAAATACATTTTCAGACCGTATTGTAGATAGAAAAAAATTTCCGTAATTGTTCTAAATGCTTTTTTAAAATTATTTTGAACAATTAGTTCACGAGGCCATTCAAATTGTAAATGGTTACCAAAACACACTTGACCTCTTAGCCACATATAAACCTGAGCATCACGACGGATACAGGGATTAGTGAACACACAGTCGTAGCGAGGCTCAATTCCGTAACAAAGAAATTCACCAAAACTAAACGCGAAATATATTTATTTATAAAAGCAGCTAAAAATTCGGTTGACCTCTTTCAGAGAGAGAGTCTCCAATCCTTCCAAACTAGGTAAGTGAAAACCATATGTAGCTTAAGTTCAGAGAAATAGTATCAACAGCACTCGAGAGATTCATACCAAATAGATTAATAAGAGACGGAACTGATCCCCCATGGTACACAAAACACGACAGAAAGCTGCTGCAGGAGCACCGAAAAAGGCACGTATAATTTAGACCGCAAAATCCCCAAGACTGGCGAAGTTTTACTGAGGCTCGAAATTTGGTGCGGATTTCAAAGCGAGATGCATTTAATAGTTTCCACAACGAAACTCTCTCTACACATGTGGCGGAAAACCCAAAGAGATTCTGGTTCTATGTTAAGTAAACTACCGGAAAGGCTCAGTAAGTACCTTCACTGCGCGACAGCAGCGGTAATGTTACTGAAGACAGTGCCACTAAAGTGGAGTTGCTATATGCGGGTGAGGAGGAGGACGGGGAGACAAGGGACCCTAGCCTTCAGAGCAGGTAAAATCGTGGCAAATGTCCGGCGTGGCAACCGTCCGCACACCATTATGAGCGATCCACGTGCAGCGACGCATCTTCCTCAGGAAGCGTTTTGCCTCGGTCCGCGCAAGCCGAGAGCCTCGAGAATGAAAGGACAGCCGAGGTGGCGGTGGAGGAGGAGGGAGTGCCGCGTAAATTGGCCTCGCAGCCCCCAATGGACTCCTGCCCCCCTTCCTGCCACCCTCCACCACAGGGACAAATCTCGCCGAGCGCCGAGCAGCACAAAAAAGGCTGCTGCGAGACGAAAGCAAAGGACAGCGGAGCGCTTGCGTCCTCCTGCATTTCTTCGGCTCACAGCGCGCGACCCCTTGGCAGTGTGCAAGGAAACTACTCCCCAGGGCCCAGGCGAAACTTATCGTTCACGTCGCACCTCCGGGTCCAATAGTTGTCGGTTGTTATCGTCCGCTGTTGCTGTGAAAAACTGGTGCACATCTTTAGTACCAGAATCCAGATACCATTCAGTTTGACATCTTCCTCCTCCTGTAATATTTTGATGATTCCTTACTGTTGTTGTTGTGGTCTTCAGTCCTGAGACTGGTTTGATGCAGCTCTCCAGGCTACTCTATCCTGTGCAAGCTTCTTCATCTCCCAGTAGCTACTGCAACCTACATCCTTCTGAATCTGCTTAGTGTATTGATCCCTTGGTCTCCCTCTACGATTTTTACCCTCCACGCTGCCCTCCAATGCTAAATTTGTGATCCCTTGATGCCTCAGAACATGTCCTACCAACCGGTCCCTTCTTCTTGTCAAGTTGTGCCACAAACTTCTCTTCTCCCCAATTCTATTCAATACCTCCTCATTAGTTACGTGATCTACCCATCTAACCTTCAGCATTCTTCTGTAGCACCACATTTCGAAAGCTTCTATTCTCTTCTTGTCTAAACTACTTATTGTCCATGTTTCACTTCCATACATGGCTACACTCCATACAAATACTTTCAGAAACGACTTCCTGACATTTAAATCTATACTCGATGTTAACAAATTTCTCTTCTTCAGAAACGCTTTCCTTGCCATTGCCACTCCACATTTTATATCCTCTCTACTTCGACCATCATCAGCTATTTTGCTCCCTAACTAGCAAAACTCCTTTACTGCTTTAACTGTCTCATTTCCTAATCTAATTCCCTCAGCATAACCCGATTTAATTCGACTCTATTCCATTATCCTCGTTTTGCTTTTGTTGATATTCATCTTATATGCTCCTTTCAAGACACTGTCCATTCCGTTCAACTGCTCTTCCAAGTCCTTTGCTGTCTCTGACAGAATTACAATGTCATCGGCGAACCTTAAAGTTTTTATTTCTTCTCCATGGATTTTAATACCTACTCAGAATATTCCTTGCTACTGTAGTGTTATCGTGACGCTGTGAGAAAGGAGGACAGGCGTTCCAAGGCGCGGGAGCAGAGACGATGCTGAGGGCAGACGAAACTAGGAGAGATGTTGTTACATGAAGTAAACCGCAAGGGGAGAGCGTTGCGAAAATGCAGACTCCCCCAGACGCGGTCGCAGGGCGTTAGTTACTCTTCAAGAAATTAACATGTAACTTCATATGTCGTCTAGACCATGTAGTAGGTTGCCACCGTTGAACTTTGTAATCAACAGGCACGTACTAGCGTATAAAGCCAACTTGATGCCAGTCCTGACAACAGCAACGTCAGTAGGCTTACAAGGGTTAGAAAGAGAGCGAAAACGCCAAAAAACAGTTGACCTGGCAGTCCCTACTCCGGGGAGCCCAACAGGCGGGGCTAAAAGACATATAACAATTTTGCAAGCCTTATTTGGTAGAGCAGTTACGTTTAGCTTTCAGCTGAACAATGTTGATACCAGATACGGACTTAGTTACTGCAACTGCATTAACATCGCCGCCTTAGGAGTAGTAGAGGGGACGTAACTAAACCGTGATTGGCAGGCGCCTGCAAGAGACCTGCGGGATTGGCTGGGTGGCTTTAAGTGGGAAAAACAGTGCCCCCACGCGACTCTCTAAAACCCCTAGGTTCAGCATTTTGGCGGAGTTCTCAGTCAGACGATCTGGGGTGCTTCTCCTCCGGTGAGTCTTGCCGACTTGCAAGACTCACCGGAGGAGAAACACCCCTCTGAAGATGTCCAGCGCAGCTCTGGACGAAACGTTAGGAGCTGAAGAGTTTCATGGACCACGACCTTACATCCCGGAAGGTTTACCAAAACCCTGTTTGTCCAAGAGCCTCCACGACGAGCTCCCTACCGAGTCTCACCACCTGCATACCAGTGTTGGTTCAGATAGAAGAAAACAATCAAGTGCCTTGACTGTGAATTGTCCTCCTGCCTTCTGCTCTGGACCGCTCGGCAGTGCAGTAACCCCTTTTTTCCCCTCTCCCACCTATGTTAGGACACGACCCCCCCTCCTCCTCCTCATAAAATTATCGGGGTGTCTGGTAACCTCTGCTGATTCTCTGTTTAGTTTGTCGCTATGGAAATAGCGGACGTCGGCAACCGGCAACGGCCAATATTGCGGTCGAGTTTCCAAATCATACGACGTTACGTCTTGGCGCGGGACTACGCGGAACCGGTATTCTACGTCAGTCAGGAGCGAACAAGGTCTCTCACCATTACTATCCAATTATTTAATTAGAAAGTATAGTTTCACTTTTGCGAAACATGTTATTACTTTATGAAGTTCCAGCACGCTGGAGTAGCTTGGGTCAGCAACTTCTGTTAATCAGTACAACAAAAAACCAGTCCAAAGCCACAAATTTTTATTTTTTATTCATTCGATGACTAGTTTCGGGCCGAGACCCATTTTCATATCATCGCGACAAAGTGGAAAATGGCATTTCCGAAGATGTCAAAAACGTGCAACTAACATTTACGGTGTATACAGATAACTTTGCCGGTTATTTAGCTGGAACGTTCTTTGACGTAATTAATAACCTTACACTTCCATCGGACTTCCAGTTTATCCTTCACAGATGTCAGACAGATTCTCAGATTTTTACAATTATTGATTCCGCCCGATCATCAAGATCACTTAGTAACAAATTATCTGAGACAGTACGTTAGCAAGAACTCACGAGTTAACGCTTCAGCAACTGGTCAAGACCAGAATGAAATGACCTTTTCCGTGCTGACACAACGGCTGTTGTACGTATACACACACAACAGCAGCAGATTACAGCTTTATTTTTAAAACAGTTACTTCAATTATCTTACAGTGGGAAATGAAGTTTTTAAAACTTTCAACTGTGACATTACGCTTCACAAAAACGAAGAATCTTTGCAATATACTGAATCCAAGAATATTTCATTTTCTGTACAGAATTTCGTAAAAAATATCCTTACTACACAAACTTGTATTTTACTGCTAAGCTCTTTAATTATTTTTGTTATTGGCTGAAATGGCTCTAAACTATGGGGCTTAACATCTGAGGTCATCAGTCCCCTAGAACTTAGAACTATTTAAACCCAACTAACCTAAGGACATCACACACATCCATGCCAGAGGCAGGATTCGAACCTGCGACCGTAGCAGTCGCGCGGTTCCGGACTGAAGCACCTAGAACCGCTCGACCACCGCGGCCGCCGATTTTTGTTATTGCCAGGTTTCAGTGCTGTAGTCAAATTATTTGGTCCAACTGATAATTTTACCACTCATGCTAAAGATCGTTATCTACAGCGCTGTTCAGAGCTTCAGTAATCAGACTCGACATTATTAAATGTTTTTTACGTAACTTTCTGTTTGTCAATTTCACACGAAAATAACCGCGACACAAAAATCTCGCATCTTCTACCTCTACTACTGCTGCTGCTGCTGCTGCTGCTGCTGCTACTGCTACTACTACTACTACTACTACTACTACTTTGACAATCATGCAGCAAAACAAGCTTGATCAAAAAGGCCACTACAAATTATTAAAATTTTGTTACTTTGATAACGACTCGTTTATTTGTTGTTGTTGTTGTTGTTGGTGCTGCTGCTTTCAGTCCGAAGATTGGTTTGACGCAGCTCTCCTTGTTGTTACTCTGTCCTATGCAAGCCCCTTCTACATCTGCGTCTATGCAAACAACCGTGAGGTTTGTAATCTGTCCCTAGAGTAATGATTTAAAGCTGGTTCTTAAAACTGTATTAATAGACCTTCTCGGGATAGTTTACGTCTGTGTGCAAGAGTCAGCCACATCAGTTCCTTCAGTATCCCTGTGACACTCTCCAGTGGATTAAACAAACCTGCGACCAGTCTTGCTGCCCTCCTCTGTATACATTCAGTATCCTCTGTTAGTCCTATGTGGTATGGGTCCCATACACTTGAACAATATTCTAGGATGGGTCGCACGAGTGATTTGTATGAAATGTGTTTAGTAGACTGATTTCACGTCCCCAGTATTCTTCCAATAAACCGAAGGCTACCACTTGCTTTATCCACAACTGATCTTATGTAATCATTTCATTTCAGATCTCTACAAAGTGTTACACACAGGTATTTGTGTGAGTTGACCGATTCCAAGTGCGACTCATTCATATTTTGCAGCTTCTTTCAGACAGTTACTCACAGACACCTGCACCATCTGCAAAAAGTCTGTGATTACTATTAATACCGTCTGCAAGATCGTTAATATAGAGTATGAACGGCAAGGATCCAAAAACACTTCCCTGGGGCACACCTGAAGTTAGTTCTACATCTGACGATGACTACACATGCAATATAACATGCCGCTTCCTCTCCACCAAAAGGTCGTCAATCCAGTCACAAATTTCACTTGATACCCCTTTTGATATACTTTTGACTATAAGCCAAGACGTGGTATAGAGTGAAATGCTTTTCGCCAATAGATACTGCGTCTATCTAATCCGATATGTCATGTGACAAAAGTGCGAGTTAGGTTTCACATGATCGATGTTTTCGGAATCGATGCTGATTGGCACTGAGGGAGGTTATTATGTTCAAGATACCTCATTATTTTTGAGCTCAGAATATGTTCTACGATTCTGCAACAAATCGATGTCAAGGATATTGGGCTGTCATTTTGTAGATCACTTCTGCTACCCTTGTTGTAGACACATGTGACCTGTGTTTTCTTTACAAGAACTAGGCATGGTATTTTGTTCGAGGGATCTAAGATACATTATAAGTAAAACAGGAGCTAACTCAGCTGCAAACTCAGTATAGAATCTGATAGGGATTCCACCAAGCCCTGGAGCTTTGCTCAATTTTAAAGATTTCAGCTGCTTCTCAACACAACTGACACTAATGCTTATTTCACTCATCTTTTCAGTGGCTCGAGGTTTACATTGGGACAGCTCCCCTGTATTTTTCTTTGTAAAGCAACATTTCAAAACGGAGTTAAGCATTTCAGCTGTTCAGAATGAGATTTTCACTCTGCAGCGGAGTGTGCGCTGATATGAAACTTCCTGGCAGATTAAAACTGTGTGCCCGACCGAGACTCGAACTCGGGACCTTTGCCTTTCGCTTTAATCTGCCAGAAAGTTTCATATCAGCGCACACTCCGCTGCAGAGTGAAAATCTCATTCTGGAAACATCCCCCAGGCTGTGGCTAAGCCATGTCTCCGCAGTATCCTTTCTTTCAGGAGTGCTAGTTCTGCAAGGTTCGCAGGAGAGCTTCTGTAAAGTTTGGAAGGTAGGAGACGAGGTACTGGCAGAAGTAAAGCTGTGAGTACCGGGCGTGAGTCGTGCTTCGGTAGCTCAGATGGTAGAGCACTTGCCCGCGAAAGGCAAAGGTCCCGAGTTCGAGTCTCGGTCGGGCACACAGTTTTAATCTGCCAGGAAGTTTCATTTCAGCTTTTGCTTAGCTACCCTCAATTTCAGATCATCTCTCATTCGCTAGGGACTGGACACTAACTTTGGTGCCACTAATACCCTTTTAGATACGACCAGAGTTTCTTTGGGTTTTGTGAAATGTCATTTGTCAATATTCTGCTGCGGTAGTCATTGAAGGCGTCACGCATTGTTCTCTTGACAGCCAAACGCGTTTCATCCAGCATCTCTCTGCCTATAGCCCTACACTTTTTTTTATACCTATTATGCAGTAATCTCTGATTCTTTAGAACTACCTATACAGTGACTTTATATCATGGAGGGTCCCTCGCCTTATGAACTGCTCTCCTGTTTATATACCTATCGAGTGCGTCGTCAGCTATTCTTTCCTCTACATACTTTCCTCTACATGCTTTTAAATTAGCAATATCTGCTTTGCGAATTCTCTCTTTATCTATTTGCACCAAGGATTTTGTAGTATTTGCACTAGATTCTACGCCCAATAATTCCAAAACCTTCAGTTTTCTAATTTCACCATCACTGAAGCATAAAATAGCATCATAAACACCAAATTTGAGGGTTGTAAGCTGAGCAAACACAGTTTTCGATAACCGGTTCCAAATGACAGAATTCACACATTCATTTAAATTTTGGGTTTTCCCATGAAGACATTTCTTCAATAAGGTATCTTTACAAAGGTCTCTAAACATGGGTTTAATTTCGTTTCATTTAATCAAATGCTGTGCATTATCTCTGCATCGCGCAAAAAGGAAGGCATGTCATGTAAATGCCAGATTGCACAGAGCGTGAGGAAAACGATCATACCTCACGAAAAAATCGTCGTGTTTATATAAAACAAAAACTGTTTCATGCAGGAAAGAACAGTTATTTCAAATACGCTAAAATCTAAAAATAGAATTTTTGAAGCCCACTTGCCTTCAGTCTCGTTAAGGTTCGATGTGTTTTGGTACAAGCTCTCTTCTGCACAGTCCTCGTAGCCTCAATGTAGGTGAAGAAGAAGTCTTCTGCTGTTGTTGTTGTTGTGGTCTTCAGTCCTGAGACTGGTTTGATGCAGCTCTCCATGCTAATCTATCCTGTGCAAGCTTCATCATCTCCCAGTACCTGCTGCAACCTACATCCGTCTGAATCTGCTTAGTGCATTCATCTCTTGGTCTCCCTCTACGATTTTTACCCTCCACGCTGCCCTCCAATGCTAAAGTTGTGATCCCCTGATGCCTCAGAACATGTCCTGCCAACCGGTCCCTTCTTCTAGTCAAGTTGTGCTACAAACTCCTCTTCTCCCCAATTCTACTCAATACCTCCTCATTAGTTATGTGATCTACCCATCTAACCTTCAGCATTCTTCTGTAGCACCACATTTCGAAAGCTTCTATTCTCTTCTTGTCCAAACTATTTATCGTCCACGTTTCACTTCCACACATGGCTACACTCCATACAAATACTTTCAGAAACGACTTCCTGACAAATCTGTACTCGATGTTAACAAATTTTTCTTCTTCAGAAACGCTTTCGTTGCCATTGCGAGTCCACATTTTATATCCTCTCTACTTCGACCATCATCAGTTATTTTGCTCCCCAAATAGCAAAACTCCTTTACTACTTTAAGTGTCTCATTTCCTAATCTAATTCCCTCAGCATCACCCGACTTAATTCGACGAAGTCTGCTATATTCGCTATAATATTACTATGTGCTGCCTGTCTCTGTGCTAGAGGCTAAGTCTGCAGTGACACAGTATAACTCTCACGGTCTACAGACTCGAACTAACTGACGTCACAGGCTCGAACTGGCTTACTAAACTCGAACGAACTGGCTAAAAACTGACCCTCCGGCCCGCTGCGGGGATCCTAAATACTGGCAGCTGAGAGGGCGTTGGTGGCGTGTTTCCAGCGAGTCTTGTCGCTGGCATCTATCGACATTCTCGTAACCTGTATGCCACTTGGTGTGCTGCCGCCAGCGTACGCCAGCACATAATGGATGTACGAGTACAGTTTGTAGACGCATGGTTGACGACATGTGGAGGTCTAGCTTTGGCCTGAGTCCTGCTGGGACAGCCAAATGGTAAGGCGATCACTCGCGATAACCTGGAAGCCTGTGTTCGAGTCCCGGTCCGGCACAGATTTTCACTGTCGTCGTTCCATTCTACAGCTGGTGGTTGTCCATATTCGCAATTTCAACTACATTTAATGTATTTCATAACGGCTGTAGTCGCCGCAGTACCTTCTCCTTTGGATTTGCACGCTTGTCTGAAGGATGTTTGCACCGTAATTCAGACTAACATAGTCCGCAACTCGTGCTCTAGTGGCTAGCTTTGGTGTCTCTGGACCACGGGGTCCCGTGTTCGATTCCCGGCCGGATTGGGGATTTTCTGTGCCTGGCAACTGGGTGTTTGTGTTGTCCTCCTCATTTCATTTTTCGTGAGGGTGGCTAGTTTCGACTGCGAAAAACAATTGGACTGTGTACAAATTGGGACTTTGTACAGTGAAAGGTGGCTACACTGAGTCAACGCCAGAGACTGCGCCAAAGATTATTATTCCGCCGCCTCCACTGGGGCAGTAGTAGTTCAGAGGATGTCGATGGCAGTTGTTGTTCTGTTGGGGACGAGAGAGTAGATGCTGTTCGGTTGGTGTAATGTACAGATGGAAGAAGTTGCAATTGTCAGAGTGTATTTGAGAAAGGAGATGGGCTTTTGATTTATGATGCTGGTATAATGGAAAATTTTCGTCAATATATAATGAGGTAAAAAGGTATTACAGTTTTCCTTAATGACAATGCCTCTTGCTTGCAGGTACAGTCAACAAGGCATCTGGCTCGTGTTCATTTATTGTAATTCTGGTTTCTATGTGCAATTATAGTATTTTTGGTTTTTCAATTAGTTCATTGTAAATGGTGTTTAAAATATTTTGTCGTATTGAGAAAGAAAGAGCCAGATACATGTACGTTGAATCATACTACCACACACAGAACAGTTACACTTGTGCTTTGTTGTTTTGTAGCTTTTATAGTTGCAGAGGATTTAATTAATCAATTGTGTTAATGGAAATTCCTTGTCATTCTTTTTCATTTTATGCAGTCAGATTGCGTGCTAATAAGTCAGGGCCAACCAGTTACGAGACTTCGTAACCGGTCACACAGCTAGTAAAATTATTGCGTTTTTAATTAAGCCCCCATGCAACGGGCGCTGATGACTGCGCAGTTGAGCAACCCCACAAACCAAAACACCATCAGAATAACATAGGCACTGCAATATCACACATTTCATATGCAACCCATGGGGAAGCATTTGAAAGTAAGGCAATAGATTAGAAGGTTCATTGGATGAGGGGCAGAGGGTAGATGAGGGTAGGTGAGGGGGAGGAGTGGGTGGCAGAGGATGGCAATCTTCGAAAGCTTTCGTTGCGCTTCCCGTGAAATTTGCTCTTTGGAGCGAAAAGCGAGAGCTATTATTGCGCCGAGTCCTGATGTTAGTGTCTGGACGGCCTGTAATTTGGGCAGGAGCGTTCTGAAGGGCCGAATGCCGGCAGCAATTTGGGCCAATCGCCGGCCGCTAAGTAACCAGCCGCAGTGCGGGTGCTGACCCGTCGCCTCTCCTCGTCTTTGACGGTTCCGACCGGCGCGCGCTGATGGCTTTCTGGTCCCGTCTGCCGTCCAACAGCGAGACGGCTGTCGTAATAGTCCCGCCTCGCGACGTCACTACCTAGAGGCACGTGCAGCCCTAGTTCAGGGCCGCGGGGCAGCCTCCATAATCACTGCCGTCCCATTAAGCACGGTACCCTCTAGCGGTTCATACCGTCTACACTCTACAGTGTTCAGCTTCTCGCAGCACCTGCAGCATTAACAAGACAGCGTGGAAGGTGAACGTTTGCCAGAAATTAAATTTAAGCGGCAAAGAAACTGGTATAGGCAAGCGTATTCAAATACAGATATATGTAAACAGGCACAATACGGCGCTGTGGTCGGCAACGCCTATGTAAGACAACAAGTGTCTGGCGCAGTTTTTAGATCGGTTACTGCTGCTATAATGGCAGGTTATCAAGATTTAAGTGACTTTGAAAGTGGTGTTATAGTGGGCACACGAGCGATGGGACACAGCATCTCCGAGGTAGCGATGAGGTGGGGATTTTGCCGTACGACCATTTCACGAGTGTACCGTGAATATCAGGAATCCGGTTAAACATCAGATCTACGACATCGCTACGGCCGGAAGAAGATCCTGCAAGAACTGTACCAACGACTACTGAAGAGAATCGTTCAACGTGACAGAAGAGCAGTCCTTCCCCAAACCGCTGCCGATTTCAATGCTGTGCCATCAACAAGTGTCAGCGTGCGAACCATTCAACTAAACGTCATCGATACGGGCTCTCAGTGCCGAAGGCCAACTCGTGTTCCCTTGATGACTGCTCGACACAAAGCCTTACGCCTCGCCTGAGCCCGCCAACACCGACATTGGACTGGTGGTAACTGGAAACATGTTGCCTGGTCGGACGAATCTCGTTTCAAATTGTGTGGAGCAGATGGACGTGTATGGAGACAGCCTGATGAATCCATCGACCCTGTATGTCATTTGAGGACTGTTAAAGCTGGTGGAGGCTCTGTAACGGTGTGCAGTTGGAGTGATATGCGACACCTGCTACGTCTAGATACAGGTGACAAGTACATAAGCATCCTGTCTGATCACCTGCATCCATTCATGTCCATTGTGCATTCCGACGGACTTTGGCAATTCCAGCAGAACAATGCGAGACCCCATACGTCCCGAATTTCTACAGAATGGCTCCAGCAACACTTTTGTGAGTTTAAACACTTCCGCTGGCCAGCAAACTCCCCAGACATGAACATTACTGAGAATATCTGGGATGTCTTGCAACGTGTTATTCTCCACCCTCTCGTACTCTTACGGATGTATGGACAGTTTTGTAGGATTCATTATGTGGATTCCCTCCAGTAGTATTTCAGACATCAGTCGAGTGGTGTTGCGGCACTTCTGCGTGCTCGCGGGGGCCCTACTCGATATTGCGCAGGTGTATGTTTCTATGGTCCTTCAGTGTATGTGAGGGGCTGTCAGCGAAACAGTGTTTAATGACGTTCTCAACAATAGAAAGTAGACCACTAGACGTGATCACACCAGATAGGAACGTTCTAATACTGTTGTACGCCCAGTCTCGCCAAACGTTACAGACAGGTACGTAATCATTTCAGGAAGTTAATTACACATCACGCCCCTCAGTAAGACTATTGTGCAACGAGGGCGACGCATTGTCGGAAGAGAGCACATGTTCCGGGTTTCCTGTAGACACAGTTATGCTGCGGTACGGATAACAGGTGCCTCACAACGTGCGAATGAAATGGCACTGCAACAGGAAACTTACTCAAAAGTTGAAAAACGCGGGACAGTAGGATTCTTGTGGACGCCTTGAAATTCTGGCCATATGTGGACGGCTATTTCCATCACTTCGACAAGCTGGAATATCTGGGGACGAAGAGATTCTCCAACGACGAGGACGTTCACACACGTTCCTCGAATGACTCCGTGACCGAGGAGTGCTTTTCTGCTACGTGAAGAACTGAACGACTCGCACAACACACCGTTGTTTATAGAGACTTCGTGACTGTCGAAAAATAGTGATGCGTTTCTGTATCACTTATAGTTTAGTGCAGTAATCAGTGACAGTTAGTAGGCCCTGCCATAATAACGTATAACTTACTTTTCGAAGTCCTGTCGTGTTATTGGAAAGTAGGTGATAGCCAGGCTGACAGTTACAGTATGACAAAACTGCAGAGCGGAGGAGTGATAGCTGTGCTTACGTGCTCGAAGTTTTCAATACAATGATTCTGAAACTTTCTCAGTTCAACACCCCCTTCCTACTCCCTCGATACCTGCTTGAGAATGCTGGCCCCTAACACCCCACCTCCCACGAGTCATCGTAGTTCCCGTAACTGCCATAACTCGAAGGAATTGGTTTCATGTGGGTACATACGGCCAGGTTCACGTAGGATAGTACTGACTTCTACGGGTAATTACTATTTCGCTAATAGTGCGTGATTCTTCTGTTCATTCAGTGGGAGCCAGTAGGCATTTGGCTACACCGAGAGTGGGTCTGCCTAATATAACTTTCCTATTGTGTTGCCTTTCTCAGGCATTCATTTTAAATCTCAGAAAAGCGAAATTGCCATACTTACTTTCATCAGAAAGCAATCTACAAACGTGATCACTTATCCTGGAAAGCTGCACAGCTTTATTTGAAAATGAGTTTTCATGCATGCGACCCGCCAGGGTAGCAGAGATCGCTAACGCGCTGCTTCCTGGACTTGGGTAGGCGCGCCGGACCCGGATCGTATCCGCCCGGCGGATTAACGACGGGATCCTATGTGCCGGCCAGCCTGAATGTGGTTTTTAGGCGGTTTTCCACATCCCACTAGGTGAATACCGAGCTGGTCCCGACATTACGCCTCAGTTACATGGCTCGCAGACATCTGAATGCATTCGCACTATTCCGTGGATTACACTAGACACAGACAGTTGGGGTACACTGCTTCCGTCCCAGTGGGTACGAGGTGGCGGCAGGAAGGGCATCCGGCCACCCCTTAAACATTAACATGCCATATCCGATCAAGCATGGCCGACCCTGCGTAACTGCGGGACAAGGCTCAAGTGATAGATTTTCATGCATGCGACACTGCACTATCTACATTGACGTAGATGCTCCACAAGGCACCGTACGATCCGTGGTAGAGAGTACACTGTACCACCACTAATAATTTCCCTTCCTGTTCCACTCGCAAATAGACTGTATGAGCCCTAATTCCTCGTATCTTATCTTTGTGGTCCTTATGACAACGTGTGTTGCCGGCATTAGAATCGTTCGACAGTCAGCTTCAAATGCCGCTTCTCTAAACTTTCTCAAGAGAGTTTCTCGAAAAGTACGTTCCCTTCCCTCCAGGGATTTCCACTTGAGTTCCTGAAACACCTCCGTAACATTTACGTGTTGTACGAATCTACCGGTAAGAAATCTAGCAGCCCGGCTCTCTGAATTGCTTCGATGTCTTCCTTCAATCCGATCTGATACGGATCGCAAACAGTCGAGCAGTACTCAAGAATAGGTCGCACCAGCCTCCTAAATGCGGTCTCTTTTGCAGATGAACTCCTCTTTCCTAGAACTCTCCCAATAAACCAAACTCGACCATTCGCCTTCTCTGCCACAGTACTCACACGCTCGTTCCACCTCATATCGCTCTGCAACGTTACGCCTAAATATTTCAACGGCGTGACTGTGTCAAGCAGGATACTACTAATGCTGTATCCGAACATTACAGGTTTGTTTTTCTTACTCATCCCCATTATCTTAATTTTTTTCCACATTTAGGGCTAGCTGCCAATCATCGCAGCAACTGGAAATTTTACCTAGGTCCTCTTGCGTCTTCCTACCGCTACTCAACTTCAAAACCTTACCGTGCACAACGGCTTCATCAGCAAACAACCCCAGATTGCTGTCCACCCCATCCGCCAAATCATTCGTGTATACAGAGAACAACAGCCGTCCCATCACACTTCCCTGGGACACACACTTTTGACGATACCCTTGTCTCTGATGAACACTCGCCGTCGAGGACAACGTACTGGGTCCTATAGCCTCT